>NW_026521883.1:10000000-12500000 GCF_021234435.1 Artibeus jamaicensis
AGGAGGAAATAGGGAGAGATGAGTTGGAGGAGGAACAGATAGATACAAGTTACTGTTAGTTTTCTAGTTCTTGTGTTAATATTTATTATAAATAAATATAAATTGAAAAGCAGGCCATGTATGGGCCAATGATGAGAGTGCATTTTGAGCCAAGGATGACAATTAATCTAATTTGCATACCTGAGATCAGTTAAATTAAAAAAGATAAAGCTTGTAAAAATTAGACATATATATATTTATTTAAAGCTAATATTGCCATATGACTTGGATAGTAGTTGTGTTCAAACATATTAACATTTTTGGTATCTAACTATTTTAGCCCAGAAAATGCCCACTGGCAAAACTAATGGTATTATATTTAGCAACTATTGTGAACCACTTGGTAATTTTGCTCCATTAGCTATGGAGCAAAATGGAGCTTGGTAATCATAGCTCCATAGCTATCATTTTACAGTAAATCTTAACATATTGTTTGTGAAACTTTGCTTCCTCTATATAGGAGTTTCACAATGTGCAATAAATAATGCATATGACACAGTGAAATTGTTCCTTATGTTAATGAAACGCAGAGGGTAATGTTTGTGTCTCCTTTTTGTGTAAGTTTACTTGCCCTTCTTTATTCATTTTTTGGTAGTGTTTTGTTGCAGATATGTAGACACTTGCATAGTCTTAACTTACTTGCAATATGTTCAATCAGATGAAGTCCTATTACTAGTAGGTCTTACCAGCAGTGTCTTAAGTGCCTAGTTCCTTTTTGTTCATAAATGATGGTCTGGTTCAGTACTACAGAGCATTTTAAGCTAAGCATTTTGAGAGCAGCTTCTGCCTTTCTTTTTTTTTTTGTGGCAGTGTGTTGCTAAAGCGCTTACAAAGACACTGGTACATCAAACAGGGTTTTTCCTTTATTTTGTTACATTGCTGTATTTTTTGTTTGTTTGTTGTTTTTTACCAAAGCATTTTGTTCAGATTCACTTAATGCATGCATATATTCAAGTTTAAGTCTCCATTTCTCACCAGTTGGTATGGTAGCAGCACTCAGCCTGCATCTAGTTTCAGCTTGTAAGCTCTACTTGCTTGCCATTGATGCATGTTTGTTCTGTTTGTATGTAGGTCCTATGCACAGTCAATTGGAATCCCTGAATGACTCTTGGGTTCGCCTGAAACATAGCAGAGACTGGTTGTGCAACTCCTCTTACTCGTTTGAGTCTGATTTTGATCTTACCAAGTCTTTGGGAGTTCACACTTTGATTGAAAATGTTGTAAGCTTTGTGAGTGGTGATGTGGGGAATGCCCCAGGTTTTAAAGAGCCAGAGGAAAGCATGTCTACAAGTCCCCAGGCCTCCATCATTGCAATGGAACAGCAGCAATTAAGAGCGGAAGTAAGTATTTGATATTTACTCCTGTAGGGCTTATGGAAACAAACTAAACCACTGAATGTACAATTGTAGGAGAAACTTTTTCTTTTCTTCTACTCCTTGCCGCCTCCTTTTCTTTACCTGAGTTTTTTAATGTCATTATCTGAACTATAACAGCATGATATTTTGTATGAAGTGGACAGAAGTACATTTTTAATTGTCATCTATTAGAACAAAATACTCTAAGCATAAGTTTTTACTTGTCTCTAGAAACTAGAATGAGACTGGCTGGTGACCATATAGATCTCTTCTTCATTTTTGACTCATTTGTCTTCATTTAAAAAGGGTTAAATTAGAACACCATACTAATAATTATGAATGCTAAAATTAGGGAGCAAAAATTAAAGAGACACAGGATGTCTGTATAACCTCGAAGTATCTCCTTCAAAATATTTATTAATTATTATGGTTTTAACATTTCCACAAATTGGTACTCATCTCTCTGGGAGCTGGAACTTAACTCCTCCTGCTCTTGAGGGAAGGCTGGACTTAGTGCTCAGAGCTAACAAACAGTATGAAAAGGGGAAAAAATAATAATTTTACCTTGCAGAAACCTGGTAGACATCACTTTAACCAAGTGACCAAGAGTAACTTTACCAGTAATATGATGGTGGTATCATATGCCCCCGGTAATTGGCTCTTCCAAAGTGTAACAATCACGAAAAACAAAGAAAAGACAGAAACTGTCACAGACTAAAGAAAATTAAGGAGACATGATGATTAAATGCAATGTGATATGCTGGATTAGATCCTGGAACAGAAAAGGGATATTGTGAGGAAATTGGTGAAGTCTAAATAAAGTCTGTGGTTTCGTTAATACTGTTGTACCAAAGTAATTTCTTAGTTCTGAAAAATGGACCATAGTTATGTAAGATGTTAACATTAGGGGACGCTAGGGGAAAGAGATACAAGAGCGCTCCATACCATCTTTAAACGTTACTGTAAATGTAAAATTATTTTAAAATAAAATTTTTTTAAAAGAGGAGGGTAAGCTCATTGACTGTAGTGATAGCTATTGTCCTCCTAAGGAAAATAGAGCTAGAAATTCAAGAGAACCACAGAGAAACTTTTCAGAAATACTTCTTTTCACTCATACATGGGATATAAAACTGAAAGCAATAAATGGACAAACAAGAAAAACCAAAAAAACCCTCAATAGACACAGACAACAGTATGGTGGTTACCAGGGAGAAGGGGAATGGGAATGTTATAAAGGGCGAGGGGCGGTCAAATATATGGTGACGGAAGATAATCTGACTTCGGGTGAGTGGACACACAATGCAATATACAGGTGATGCATCATAGAATTGTACACTTGAGAACTTCTGGCCAAGATAGAGGCGTAGGTGGAAACATTGTGCCTCCTTGCACAACCAACTTTAAAGACAACAAAGTTTTAGTAACAAAAATGCAACCAAAACACAGAAAATTGAACTGTACAGAAGTCCGACAACAGCGAACGTTCAGCCAGACCGGTAAGAGGGGTGGAGTCAGCGGCTGGCAGAGCAGGGTCTGGCAGGAAAACTCAGCCAGATCCACCCATGAGAGCAGGCAGTGGCTGGCAGATTCTGGGCATGGGGTGGCAGTGGGCAGACCTAGTGAGGGCACAAGGTGGCTGGCTGACTGCAGTCACACATTCGTGCGCAGATAAACCAAGTGAAAGATTGAGCAGTGAGACAGACTGCTCAGGCTAGGGCCCCAGTGATGGGAATTAGAGCCTGAAAGCACCAATTGGAAAGACTTTCCCAGTCGAGGTGATGGGAGAGGCTCCCAGGCTCACAGAGAATTTGTTGGAGAGACCCACAGGGTCCTGGAGGGTGCACAGGCCCACACACCTGGGAGCCAGCACCAGGGGGGCCTGGTTTGCTTGCGGGAAGCAGCAGAGAGGACTGAAATCTGAGAGAGAACGGAACAAACACCATTGCCCCTCTCTGACCCTGCCCCCACATACAGGGTCACAACCCAGCCACTGGGTCACAACCCAGCTACTGGTTCACCCTGCCCTGATGAACACCTAAGGCTCCTCCCCTCATATGTATCAGGCATGAGCAGACCAAAACATTATGGCTCAAGAACAGCTCAAAGCCCCAGAGCCAATAATTCTAAGCGACCAAGAGATAGTCACCCTATCAGATGCACAGTTCAAAACACTGGTGATCAGGATGCTCACAGAACTGGTTGATTTTAGTGACAAATTAGAGGAACATATGAAGGCTAAACTAATTGAAATGAAGGGAAATGCACAGGGAACCAAGAGTGGTGGAAAGGAAACTGGGACTCTAATCAAGGGAGTGGACCAGAAGGAAGAAAAAAATGGCCAAACAGAAAAGAATGAAGAAACAAGAATCCAAAAAAATGAGGAGAGGCTTAGGAACCTCCAGGACAACTTTAAAAGTTCCAAGATCCAAATTTTAGGGGTACCAGAAGGGGAAGAGGAAGAGCAACAAGTGGAAAACTCATTTGAACAAATAATAAAGGAGAACTTCCCCAATCTGGCAAAGGCAGTAGACTTCCAGGAATTCCAGGAAGCTCGGAGAGTCCCAAAGAAGGACCCAAGAAGGAACACACCAAGTCTTGGACCCAAGAGGAACACACCAAGGCACATCATAATTACATTAGCCAAGATTAAAATGCAGGAGAGAATCCTAGAAGCATCAAGAGGTAAGGGGACAGTCACCTACAAAGGAGTTCCCATCAGACTGTCAGTGCATTTCTCAAAAGAGACCTTACAGGCAAGAAGGGGCTGGAAAGAAGTATTCCGAGTCATGAAATCCAAAGACCTACATCAAGATTGCTCTATCCAGCAAAGCTTTCATTTAGAATGGAAGGACAGATAAAGTACTTCTCAGATAAGATCAAATTCAAGGAGTTCATCATCACCAAGCCCTTATTATATGAAATGTTAAAGGGATTTATCTAAGAAAAAGAAGATAAAAATATGAACAGTGAAAGGACAGCAAACTCACAGTTACTAACAACCACACCTAAAACAAAAGCAAACTAAGAGGACAGCTAGATCAGGAGCAAAACTATAGAAATGGAGATCACATGGAGAGTTAGCAACAGGGGAGTGGGAGGAGGAGAAGGGGGGGAAGGTACAGAGAATAAGTAGCATAGACGGTAGATAGAAAATAGACGGGGGGAGGACAAGAATAGTAGGGGAAATATAGACTCTAAAGAACTTGTGACACATGGACATAAACGAAAGGGGGGGGAATGGTGGGGGAGGGGTGTGCAGGGTGGAGGGGAATAAAGGGGGGGAATAGGACAACTGTAATGGCATAATCAAAGTATATTTTAAAAAAATTGTACACTTGAAACCCATATAATCTTATTAACCAATATCATCCCAATAAATTTAAGTATAAAAAAGAAATACTTCTGTTTCTTAAACTAAAAGGTACTCCTTCTGTATAATTTTTTTATAAATAAAGGAAGCAATAACTATAGTGCCTTACAGTTTTGAAACATTACATAAATCTCATGAGCATCACCGTAGCTTTGAGTAGATTACATAAAGTACTATTAAGCCTCACTTTACATATGAAGAAACAGAGGCTCAGGAAGTAGTTAAATGGGTTTCCTAAGGCCACAGAGTAGGTGGCAGAGTCTGGCCTTGAAAGCAGGTCTCCTACATCCAAATCTTAATACTTTTTGCCTTGTACTGTGTAGCCTTTTTTGTACTATAGCCTGCTCGTAGAGTTTCTAGAGATATTTTGATTTTAAAAAATGTTCATCTTACTAAAATAGATTGCTAAGAAATGTTAGAGTTTTATGTGAGTTATAATTTTTTATTTGTGACATACAGAGTTTCTTTGTGTCTCAGTTCAGTGAAGAACTCTATTTTTTACTTCTTTCAAGCTCCGTTTAGAGGCACTTCACCAGATCCTCGTTCTGTTGTCTGGAATGGAGGAAAAAGGTAGCATCTCTCTGGCAGGAAGCAGGTCGAGCTCAGGCTTCCAGTCATCCACACTGCTCACATCTGTGAGGCTGCAGTTTCTAGCTGGGTGTTTTGGTTTAGGCACAGTTGGATACGCAGGAGCCAAAGGGGAGAGTGGCCGATTGCATCACTATCAGGTAGGTGATGATGACACCTTATAGTGTGTTTAGATTTTAGCCATCTTTTTACAAAACCAGTTTAAAAGTGCTAACCTTTTTGTTATTTAAGATTGAAGTTTTAAAAATATAAAGACTTTTAGATAATTCTTAAAGATATCTCATTGGTTTAATTTCCTAAGTAATAGTATTATAGTTACAGTTAGTTGAGCCATTGTGTTGTCGTACTTCTAGATTCTCTGCTGCTTGGTTTTATTAATCCTTAGCCAGATTGGATAGAGCTAGTCTGAGTTAGGATAGGGTGTTTGGGAGCATAGTTTCAAGAATTTAGATTTTAGACTTACTCATTCTGTCTAGATTTTCTGACTACTTGAAAAATCATTTTTAAGTGTTGTGTTTATGTCTTTCATATGTATAGAGGAAAATTTGCTTTGTGGGAAAGGAGAAAGGTTATATAGAATCAGGAATTATCATTTTGAAAATAAATTTATTTTAAAACTTTTATGTACTGAAATATACTAAATAATTAAAAACCACTACAGGGCTCTAGCAGATAGGTAGACTAAGAAAAAAATATTATTACTTTTATTTGGGTAGAAGGTATTAGTGTTGCTAATAGAAAAAGTAAATTTTTATGTGTAACTCAGGATGGGATCAGAGCAGCGAAGAGAAATATACAGATCGAAATCCAGGTGGCTGTGCATAAGATTTATCAGCAACTATCTGCTACTCTGGAGAGAGCCCTACAGGCAAATAAGCATCATATTGGTGAGTAACTGCCCCTGCAAATATACAAGAAACAAGTTATTTTGGCCTGAGGTTATGCTAGATAGTTAATATTCTATACCTTGTGTTTGACATTAGTAAATAACTTACAGTTAAAAATAAATATCTGAAAATGTAGTAGTGTTCCATATTAATATTTATATTTTAAAATATGGTTTATTTTAGTGCTTTATTTACTTCAGAAAGATTTTCAATTGTCTTTCTTTTCTTTTTTTTTTTAGAAGCCCAGCAACGTCTCCTTTTGGTTACAGTGTTTGCCCTGAGTGTTCACTATCAACCAGTGGATGTTTCTTTGGCAATTTCCACTGGTCTGCTAAACGTATTGTCGCAGTTATGTGGCACAGACACTATGCTAGGACAGCCCCTGCAGTTGTTGCCAAAGACGGGTGTTTCTCAGCTTAGCACTGCTTTAAAAGTGGCTAGTACAAGATTGCTCCAGATTCTGGCCATCACTACAGGGTGAGCATTGTAGATGTCTTGGTAGAGAACTGTGTTGGGGCTGGTCTTTTTACATTTTAGTAATTTCCATTTTTCTGTAATCTCCTTTATATATTTAAGTGTAACATTTGTCCTTCTGTGTTATTACATTTTTCTCCCTGTTATTTCCTGTAGGACCTATGCTGATAAACTGAGCCCCAAGGTAGTTCAATCCTTGTTGGATCTACTCTGTAGTCAGTTGAAGAATTTGTTGTCCCAAGCGGGTGTACTACTTATGGCCTCTTTTGGAGAAGCGGAAGGAGAAGAGGGTGAAGAAGAAGAAAAAAAAGTTGACTCCAGTGGAGAAACTGAGAAGAGAGATTTTAGAGGTATCATAAACCTTTTTCTCCATCAGATAGTTCTCTGGCTTCAAAATGCAGAGGGTAGAGGGAAACAATGAGCAGATGACAAGAGAGGCTGGTGCTGATGCTGATGGAAAAACTGGAAATTTGGTTAGGGCAAGTTCATGTGAAAAATCTTACAGATTTTGAGCTCAGGCAAACAAGACACAGGCCTAGAAATTGGCTTCTTTGTAGATCTGAAAACACAGTCTTTTTTAGAGATGTGTGTGATTCTTACTTTGATGGGGGGTGATTTATGAACTTTTAAAAAATGTGATTAAATTTGTGAACTCTATTACTAGTCAAATACATACACATACACGATTTATTATGCATCTCTTTCAAATTCTATCCAGTAGAATCTAGGCTTGGGTAGAAGAACTGTATTTTTTTGAAGAACAGTAAAAAATTTACAAAACCAAGTACACATGCTTTATTCTAACAGCATACTATTGTAAACAGCTGTGAAAGATATTCTACGTTTGGCTTTATTTTCTGTTCTTTTCCTATTCTGTTATTTAAATTTTAAAAATTCACCATCAGACAACCACGATTTTAAATTTAGGTTTGTGCTTCCTGCAGTCTAAATGTAGCTTATTTGATATGAGACTGTTTCCTGTTTGTTGGCTTTTGATTATAATGTAAACTTGTCTCTTCACTCTTTAGCTGCACTTAGAAAACAGCACGCAGCCGAACTGCATCTGGGGGACTTTTTAGTTTTTCTTCGCAGAGTTGTATCTTCAAAAGCAATTCAGTCCAAAATGGCTTCCCCTAAGTGGACAGAGGTACTTCTGAATATAGCATCTCAGAAGTGTTCTTCAGGTATATGACCTTTGCCTTGTTTTACAGTACTTTTAAACATCACATGCGTTTTAGTCAGATAATGCCAGACTTTAACAACATTGAGTACGTGATGTTGATTTCAAGACTTTTTTTTCTTGTTTTCTAAGTACTTATTTAATCAAATGAAAACTAATTTAGGAGTAAAAATTGATCGGAATTATTAGTAGAAAGTAGCCCTGGAGAAGTTCAAGGATTTAATTGAGAACTTGGCTCTATTTGTTCAGATTACAGTAATAAACAGGGAACATCATGTTTATTATGATAATTTGGCACAGATTTTTTACCTCACTTCTTGGATTATCAAAATACAAATCTGAAAGCAAAACAGAATACAAACCTGAATTTGTCCATTCTCTCTTTTTCATGGTATGATTTCTGTGTTTTGCTTGTAACTTCTCATTGTGTGCTGTCCATGAAAGTTCTGTATAATAAGCTTAATTCCTGATTCTTAGCCAAAAAGTCCAGTCAGTCTTTTTCTAGTCTTTTTTTTTTATGGTGGTAAAATATACATAAAATAAAATTTCCCATTTTAACCATTTAAGTGTATATTTTAGTGACATTCACAGTGTTTTTTAACCATTACTAGTCTCCATTTCCAGAACTTTTTCATTATCCTACTCTTTTAAATATGCTAAAACATAATGTAATCTTCCATTGTACATGTTATTTTATATGTACATATTCTCAATAAGCTAGTTTTTCTTAACTAGTATAACTTACAGCAGCTTTCTTTTCTCTTTAATAAGAGAAATCTATAGTACAGATTAAGGTCTTAGAGCATAAAGAAAAATCAGATATTCACTTATTTTCAGTTGGCTTTATTGAAGTAATGGATATAATAAATAGTATCAGTATCCTGTCTCTACCTTTGCTTACTTTAGAGGAGTATAAACTATTTATTCCTATTAACTCTAACAGTGTCTCTAAGGCAGTCAGGGCATGGACAGAGAAGAAGCAGTGAATGGGTATGAATAATAAGCCTTAGCTTTAGGGATTAACAGGCCTACTTGAAATTCTACCTCTGCCTCTACTGAGCTGTGTGGTTTTGGTCAAGTTACTTACCTTTCTGAGCCTCAGTTTCCTCATCAGTAAAATCAGGATATAATGTAGGATTTGTGAGGATCAACAGACTTAATGTGTATGAAATTCATAGCACAGTACCTGGCATAGGTAGTTACTATAGTGCTATTCCTTTTATGTACATAAAAACTGACATGTAAACAAGAATATTGGTACACCTTAATGGGTGTGGGATGAGTCCAGCATTGTTGTGATAAGAGGTTGAAATGAGTTCCATTCTACCCATAAATCCTTAGCAGCCTCATTTTTTCAAGAAGCTCATTTAAACTTTAAGTCACATTGATATCACATTGATAGTAAGAAAATGTCTTTCCTCCTCCAGGTATTCCTCTAGTTGGTAACTTAAGAACGAGGCTCCTTGCACTTCACGTCCTTGAGGCTGTGCTACCAGCTTGTGAATCTGGTGTAGAAGATGATCAAATGGCCCAGGTTTCTATTTTTAAAGTTGTTGGAAAATGTTTTTGACATCCACAACATGATTCAGCCGAAATCTGACTTACAGTGTCTTCAGTTGTAAATGTATTATTTATTCAGTAGCAACGCTTTCACTTCTGAGATTCCTTTTTTTATAATTTCATCTCCAAGCAAGGAGAAAGAAAAATTAAGAAGGAGGGGGATAGTGAATACTTGCAAGGTCAGAAGGAAAGGAAAACTTGTGAGATTTCTTAATAGTTTTGGGTGTCTACAGAGAAATGTGTGAGGTTGCTCGGCCAATTCAGAGGTCTCTGTAATAAGGCAACCTGAGGGCAGAAAGTGAGAGGAACTCGTTTTCTATTGAGTTAATGATCTTTCTTTTTTTTTTTAATTATTTTTTTAAATTTATTTGTTTATCTTTAGATGGGAAGGGAAGGAGAGAAATATTGATGTATGGTTGCCTCTCATGAGTCCCCTGCTGGGAACTGGCCTGCAACCCAGGCATGTGCCTTGACTGGGAATCAAACCGTGATTGTGTGGTTCGCAGGCCCGCACTCAGTCCACTGAGCTCCACCAGCCAGGGCATGATCTTTCTTTTTTTAAAAAGGGTATTTAACTTACAACCATCCAAAGTAGCTGTTGGACATTGATATAATTAGATGTAACATGTGACTCAGTATTGTAGTTGAATGATTTTATGTTTTTTAAATTTAAAATTACCCTATACAAATTTTATCATTCCTTTTCCTTCAATAAATAGGTTGTTGAACGCTTATTTTCCCTTTTGTCGGATTGTATGTGGG
The DNA here is from genome assembly GCF_021234435.1 of Artibeus jamaicensis. NCBI lineage: Eukaryota > Metazoa > Chordata > Mammalia > Chiroptera > Phyllostomidae > Artibeus > Artibeus jamaicensis. The sequence continues at coordinate 10,010,216 of NW_026521883.1, forward strand.
AAACACCCATTGCTCAGGCCAAACATGCTATTCAGATAAAGGAAAAAGAACAAGAAATAAAATTACAGGTAACTGGTTCCTCCAAGAAGTTATTTTTAAACACCACAAGTGTTTAAAATATCTGTCTCTGGATTCCTTCTCCTCTGAGGGATCTTGTTCTATCAGTGATTCCATTTCCCTTCTGCATTCTGCCTTTCTCTCTCCATTGGTCCCTTACTCTCATTTTATAAACATCTCTCGTTTCCACCCTCTGAAGTTCTTTTTTAGATCATGAAGCCTTCCTGTCTTTTCTGTTGTCCTTTATTGCTAAGCTTCCCAGAAGAATAATCTTATACATATTTGTCACTTTCTTATATCGCCTTATCTCTTCAACCCAACTGTTTTTCTTCCATCAAAGCATGGAAATTAAATGGCAAAGGTACATGCTAAGTGTTAAAAACAGCGTACACTTTTTTGTCCACATTTTACTTGACCTTTTAAAACTCTAGCCTTCTGTTCTTTTTAGAACACTTCCTTCTCCTAGAACTTCATACATCCTCTGCCAATTCTTGATTCCTTCTGGAGGCATCTCTTCTTTGTTGCCACTGTTTCCTTGCCTTCATCCCAAACTCGGGTGTTCCTCAGAGTTCTATCCTTAGTTTTTTCAGCAGTCAGTTGCACCGACCTACATGCATTGCCTTCCAAATTTAAATGCTAGCTTAGGTGTCTCTTCCTGAAACCTTTCCCCTCCTTTTTTTGTCTTTCCACCTTTTTTTTACTTTTTATTTTTCTGTTGTTATATCACCATATATTTAGCTTTCCAGACCTGAATTCTTAGGAACAACTAGCTACCTTAATTCTTCTCTTGGTTTTCCTGATTTCACACGTTTTCTGTTGTTGTTTTTCTGTCTCAGTACCATGGCCTTTCTTTTTCATTCTCTTTTACTGGTTCTTCCTCTTTTATTTAATCTAAGTGTTGGAGTATCTCAAGGCTTAGTCCCAAGACCCCTTCCTTTTCCCAGTTGTCACCCCCACTCACTTTCTCGTACCCAACCAAACCCTATTCAGACCCACGTGCTGTTGAGTCCCAAATTTTTAACGCCAGTTTTGACATATTTTCTGGATTGCAGACTTGCGTACTACTTGCCTTACCAGTTGAGTAATAGCCTGAGAGGTATCCCATACTTGGTAGTATCCTTAGTTCAATCATATCCTATTTCTTCATTAGGCTTTCTCATCTTTCTACTTAGTAACTCTACCAAAAAACCTAGAAGTCATCTTTGATTTCTCTCTTTCTGTCTCCCCTCCCATTTTCTCCACTCATACAATCTTCAAATCTCATGAATTCCTCTGTAAAACATAACTTGAATTTGCTCATGTCCTCATTCCTTTGCCCTTGACCCTATTATAAACCACTGTCAACTGGTCTTTCTGCTTACATTATTAACTCCCTTTAGTCTATTCTGTACACAGGATCCAGAGTGATCTTTTAAAATAATAAACCAGAGCATGTTGGTCCCTTCTTGAAACCCTCTAGGGGTTTCATCATTTTGGGGATAAAATCTAGAATTTCTTGTTCTCTCCCCATTGCTTTACACTCTGAACAATTTGCCTTCTTCCTGTTTCTTGGAGAAACTAAGCTTATTTTTTTCATTTGGGTTTTGCACTGGCTATTCTCTCTACGTAGCACTTCTCTCAATGTGTTTCTCAGAGGTCACCTTCTTATTTTTGTCTCAGTTATCACTTCCTCAGAGTGTCCTTTCCTGATCCTCAATATAGAGTTAGTTGCCACACAAAGACTTGTTACATCACCTTTTTAAATTTCAACATAGCACTTACCCGATATTTTCTTGTTTATATATTTCCTCTCTTCACCTTTCAAAATATAAGTTCTGTAAGAGTAGAGACTTGATCTGTTTAGTATACTGTTGAATATGTAAGACCTGGTAGTGCCTGGAACATAGTAGATGCTTAATAAATACTCACTGAATGAATGAACGATTTCAAGTCCTCAGTAGTTCTTACCTGAACTCTTGCAGTAATATCCTGATTGATCTCTCTCTCTTCACCCTGCACACTCCTAGTAAAGCAGTGTTTATAAAACACAATCTGATCATTGATCTAATAAATCATGCTTTGTAGGCATTCCCTATTATCTTTAGAGTAAAATTTAATGGCATCAAGGCCTTTTATAATTCTGTTTCTTTTTCTCTTTCTAGGCCACTTTTCTGCCAATCTCATCCTCTAGACTTTCCACATTGCTTGCAGTTACTTAAATCACTGAACTCTGTTGTAACTTCATGCCTTGACACATGCTGTACATACTGCCTTCTGTCCTTTGACCAGCTGCTAAATGCCCTCTCATCATTCAGTACTCAGTTCAGAAGTCATCCTCTTTTGAATACTTACCTTTTCCTTTTGAGGCATGGTTAGATATTTAAACTTTAATGTTGCTATCTATGTTGTGTAGCTGCTGTTATTCCATCACTATAGTATTGATGTTATTTATTTGTTTCTCTCTCCCCTAATTATATTGTAAGCTCTTTGTGGGCAGGACCATGCTGTATTTATTATTGTGTTTCCATTGTCTGCACAGTTGTTAGCATGTTTGTGGGCTCAAATCAGCCAGTTTTAGAATATATATTAACTGAGATCTGGGTTACTCCAAAATACTGACCAACTTCCTTTCTGGTAGAAGCAGGGAGAGTTGGAGGAAGAAGATGAGAATCTCCCCATACAAGAAGTATCCTTTGACCCAGAGAAGGCTCAGTGTTGCATAGTGGAGAATGGACAGATTTTAACTCATGGCAGTGGAGGAAAAGGCTATGGATTGGCATCAACTGGAGTAACTTCTGGTTGCTATCAGTGGAAGGTTTGTAGAATTCCAAGTAGTTTTTAGCATGTTGTCTTTTATTCCTTTTTACAGGTTCTTTTGAAACATGTATGGAATCACTTTTTAAAAAATCATATGTAAATATTCTGTTATTATGTAAGATGTTAACATAAATGGAAACAGAATTGAGGATATATGGAAATTCTATTATTTTGATACATCTGTAATTTTAAAATTACCTCATAAATTTAAAAATGAATGGTTAAAGAATCACAGTGGTCCCTCCCTTTGCAACCCAGCAATGAAAGCACAGTAACATGGGTGATATTTCTGCCTAGAAAAGCCCTTTAGAGATTCCGTGCCCAAGATTCTTATTGAATGCTGTTCACTTACCCTCTGCCTGGGGTATACTAGAATTTCAGATTCCCAGAAGGAAAGTAGGTGTTTAATATAAATTGCATTGTTGTCCGAACACTCTAGGCACGATGAGCCACACTTAATCAATTAGGGGAAGTTTTTATCAGTGTAGGGAACTGTATAGCAGTCTGGTTCCTAAATGTCAGGCAGGGGCTAACACCACAAGTAGACCTTTCTAAGATAGGCCTCTCTACTGTGTTAACTCCTTTTTTGTACAGTCCACCCCCTTGGCTCTTGGCTCCCATGTCTTTACAGTGAAATTATTATCAGTGGGGCTTTGTGCAGCAGGATGAGACCAACCTATAGTATCAAGTTCACTTATGCTTTTTAGGGGTCCTAGACTTAGCTAGTTAAAACAAATGTTATTAACCATAAATATCTATATTAAAAATCATGTTACTTTGTCCTTAAGCTTTTGTATTAATTTTTAAAAACTGGGTTAGGCATCAATTTGGCATAGCACAACTCTGGCCAGTCTGGAGCTCAGATAAGTATCCTGAATGCACACACAGGAAATATAATCCCAGAGGGCATACATGGTATCCTTGGAAACAGAGAGATTATCATTGTTAGTGACCCCTAATCAGGATATACAGTTATCAGCCAGAACTAGTTAACAGGGACCCAGTGTGACCTCCTGCCCTCCCAATGCAGTCTGAATAATTTAGTCGAGTCCTTGGTTTCAGAGGGACTGCCTAAAGGCAGTGAGTTAAATGGTTTAGCTTGTCCGTGACATTATCTATCTGCGTTAAGAGTGTGGATGATACCTGGAGGTGTTCTGTGGAAAGTGTAGGGCCTGGGCCCACCCTCTACGTTTAGTAGTCCGTCAGGTGTGGTGGGAGGCTCAGCGGTCAGTTGGGACTTCAGTGCTCAAAACAGGCTTCAGGACAGAGTGGGTAGTCTTTCCTCTAGGAGGACGGACAGTCTGAAAAACAAAGGTCATTGATGCCTTCTCCTTTCCTCTATATTTTCCCAGGTTCTGGATTTTTGTTTTTTTCACCCTTACTCTAAAATCACGTGTCCCATTTAGAAATTACAACTTCAAGACTATTTCAGTGATTTTTAATTTTCATCTAGACTTTTTGTCTAGGTGGGTTGGGTACAGAACGGACAAAAACATTTTTATACAACTTAACCAGAAAGGTTAGGAATTGGTCAAAATCTCAATTAAAAAATTATTTTACAAAATAGATTTACCAAATTTTCTACCTCCATGTATCATAATTATTGATCCAGTGAACAGCCTAGAAAAGATTACTCACTCTCTTTCCAAGGTGAACTTACCTGCTAAGACACGTGTATTAGAAGAAAGATGAGGCATGTAGAGACAGTCTGTCCATCTCTTATGGCAAACTGCAACTAAATCAAAAGGCTGAACATAATTTGATACAGTGGGACATTCCCAAGAAGAGGTTGAAAGTCTGATTTGTTAAAGTGGTCAGAGGAGTCATGCTCCCTGTGGATGCTCTCTTTCAGCTTTTGGTAGGATTCAGAGTTTGCAAGGCAGTCACTTTCTCTGTCAAAAATCTAAGAACGTGCCTCTTCCCAGGGGCATTTGGAAGAGACCCAGACAGTCCACCATAAGCCATGATGTTTTTGTAGTTTACGACACCACAGAGGAGTCCTAAATCTGTAATAGACCCAGAGTTTGAGTTTTACTCATTGGACTGTGCACATGGCAGACGATATCAGGTTTAAAGTACAGTCTGGTCCAGGCGATTAGAACCTGGGAATTCAGGAATCTAGGCTTTTCTAAGCCCTTTTTAAAGCATTGTCAGTTTGAGAGTCCAAATTTACCTACTCAAAAATAGGTACTCAGGCTGGAAAACTGGCAGTCAGCCTCTACTGATGGATCAGACATCTGATTTTACAGGAACTCATTGCCAACTAAAACCTTTTTAAAACTCTAAAAGTATATCCATATGTTTCCACCTGGAGATTGCTACTCTTTTATTTTGTCTTCCTTTTTTCAGAGGCTCTAATAGCAAAAAATATCAGTTATGGGAACTTGTTTTGTTTCCAGTACTCAAAAGAGTTTGAATTTCTGTCTACCCACTGGTGGCAAAAAACAAGGAAGTTGTGTCATGCTAATGTTTTCCTTTGTAGCTTTTTTAAAACTTACTTTCCCCCCTCAGATCTCAAGTTTACTCAAACCTGTAGCATAAATTTCGCCTTTATAGGGTTAATTGATTGGACAAGAGGTACTGTTGCAGGAGTGGTAGTATCTAAACTAAAAAAAAGTAGTTGGAATGGCCTTTTTCTTTCTCCGGTCTTACCAAAGTTTTGCTCTATCCCTGGATATTGATATATACTCTTTCCCCTTTGTTTCAGAGGAAAGAGCAGCACACACTTATCATATTTTTGGTTTACCCAAAACTCACCTTCAGGGATTTTTGAACTCTTTCCTTGACACCTGGAGGACAGAGCAAGTTCAAGCTAATGGTTATCAGCCCATCTAAAGGCCATCTGTTGGGAATATTTGGGCCTTTTTCCTGCCTGGAAGAGAGAATAACAAAATTTGCCTTGGCTTCTCATTTTTTCTCACTCTAGCTAGTAAGGCCAAAAGCATCCAGGGGATTGAGCAAGCCAGCACTGAGAGGCTGATGACTTTCTTCCCTGAAGTGCATGTTTTGGGGATAGATCTGTTATTTTTGAATTTCATAAGTAACTTACACCTTTCACAATAGATAACAATTCACCTACTGTTTTATAACGGGTGTAACTCCATGGCCATCAGGCACCAGAGCTCTGTCTTGCCCCACTTCTCTCCTTCCCCAAGGAATGCTGTAACTATATCTTAATGAGTTGGAGTTCCTTGTGGAACCTTGCCACCACTGTGTCAGGTTCCCCCCAAATCACTCATGTATTCAAAGATTTGTTAGAAAGACTTATGGGACTAAACGTGTGGTTGTACTTATGACTAAGATTTATTATATAAGGACACATAGTTGGATAATAAGGGAAAAAGAGACAAGCGGAGTCTGGAGGAATCCATGTGCAAGCTTCCTTATATTCTCTCCCTCCTACAAGTGGTAACATTTAGTGCACACTTTCCCCAGCAACAAAATGCAGCAACATGTGTGTGATGTTTTAGGGAAGCCCATTAGAAACTTAGCACCCAAGATTTCTACTGGTGGCTGGTTGTAAAGGTACACTCTTTGCCTGGCATGCCAAAATTCCAGACTTCCAGAAGGAAAGCAGGTGTTCAGCATAAACCACATCATTCATTCAAACATTCTGGGCCAGGTGAACCACCCTTATCATTTAGGGAAAGTTTTGTATCAATGTAGGAAACTGCTTACCAGTTGAATACCAGTTGACTAGCCAGGGGCCAGGGTTATAAGCATAACTTTTTAAAGATAACAGCCTTGGGACTGCTATAGTAACCCTTTTCTGCATAGAAGAATACACAAAAGAGTACTTAGAAAATTTGTATGCAAAGAATTGAAGTGTCCCATGAATAATTTTCTGGACTGCCATGATTGGTATGGATTAGTGGGTTGGGCATAGTCCTATAAACTGAAAGGTTGGTCGCCGTTTTGATTCCTGGTCCGGGCACATACCTAGGTTGTTGGCCAGGTCCCTGGTTAGGGGTGTGGGGTGTGTGACAGGTTAGGGTTAGGGGTGTGTGACAGGCATCTGATTGATATTTCTCTTGCACATCAGTGTTTTTCTTCCTCTCTTTCTCCCTCCCTTCCCCTCTCTCTAAAAATAAATAAATAAAATCTTTTAAAAATTACAATTTTCTGGGCTAGACATATTTCCTCAGATTCATAATTAAGATGTAAGCTAAAATTGCTTATTTAAAGTAATCACTCAAGCCATAGGGAATATTTTAATAATTATGTAAGGTATTGGGTGTGTACTAGACTTATGGGGGATCACCTTGTAAGTTATATAAATGTCTAGCTACTATGCTGAACATCTGAAACTAATATAAAATATTAATATTCAATAGAATGTCAATTATTAAATAAATTGTAGTAAGTACTAAATGTTATACAAGGTAAAAATTAAATTTGTTGGAAAAGCTTTATAAAATGATGTGATTTATTTCATTCATATGTTATTTTCACTTAGGCTAAAAATAAAATTAGGCTCCTATAAATAAATGAATATTATTTATAAATATATTTCTCTGTATTGCCTTATATAGTTCATAGTATATAAACAGGTATTTTGATTACTAGTGAACATTATCATTTTCATTTTAGTTTTACATTGTGAAGGAAAACAGAGGTAATGAAGGCACGTGTGTTGGGGTTTCTCGATGGCCAGTGCATGACTTTAACCACCGTACTACCTCGGATATGTGGCTCTATCGGGCTTACAGTGGTAACCTCTATCACAATGGAGAACAGACTCTGACATTGTCAAGCTTTACTCAAGGAGATTTCATTACCTGTGTGTTGGACATGGAAGCCAGGACCATTTCCTTTGGTAAAAATGGAGAGGTACTAAAATGCATTCACAAACATTGCATGTTTTCTTTTTTTTATTTGCACTCAACTTGGTTATTCAAGTGGTAGTTATTCAGTTTATAGTTTATCCATTCTTTGCTTTTTCTCTGATACCTTTTGGTTCTTATAGTATTTATCAGCACCAGATCAATAACAGGAAGATAGTAAAATTCCAGTAAGATATTGAAACATGAACAAATTAGTATCATTTATTATATGTGGAATTTCCTTGGTTAGCCAGATTAAGATTTCACTGAAGTAATTTTGATCTGTTTCCTAAGAGCTGTGAATCTTAATGTGATTGAATATTATCAGTTTAAATATTCTTTTTGTTTCCTTTTCATCATCTCTTCCACACTCATAGGAACCCAAATTAGCTTTTGAAGATGTGGATGCAGCAGAGTTGTACCCATGCGTAATGTTCTATAGTAGCAACCCTGGGGAAAAGGTAAATGAAACCTCAAGTCTAAAACATAAGGAAAATGGTCATTTTTTAATTAATATTTGTTAGCATTAGGTAGAGCTAATAATTGCAAGTTATTTATATCATTAAAAGTACCTGCTCAGGTAATTTACTGTTCTAGAAGAAGGTTAGATTACTTTTAGAAATTGCCTTTACTTTTATTAAGACACTATTTGATATGATGGCATTATGAATAGAGTGAGTCAACTTTCAAGCATACGTGCAGTTCTAAGAATTACAGGAAATAGTTTAGGGATCATCTGGTTCATTGGCAATTATGAAAATGAGAGTGAAATATAGAAATAATCTTAAATGTAATCAGATATCATTAGCTGAATAATAGAAGTTCCCATTGTGATAGGGAAGCTCTCTTTCATTTATTCAGCTGAGAGGGTTCTCAGATCTTGTAATTGGTGTAAATTCAGTCCCTAAAGAGATACCCTCTCAGTATAAACTACTTTTTCTCATCATCCAAAACCCAGGCAGAGACAGTCTTCTTTGTGGTCTCACTATGCTGGTGGGTAGATTTAGTTTCTACTCCATCGTTTCATTTGGGGATGTTGTGTAGCCTAGATCTGATCTTCAGAATTTCTAGTTATTCTTTTTTAGAAATTTATCATGCTGTCTCATATATAATAGTTCAATAGTGGAAGTACTGGACTTGGTAAATCCTAATCATGAAAGTTGCTTTTTATTTTTAAATTTTCAAAAGGTATAATTTCAGGCTCTTGGTGTGTTTTTTTTTTAACATTTACTGTATTAATAAGCATTATGTGCATAGTCCCATTTAATTTTTAAATAACCTACTATTACTATTAAAACAACCTACTAGATAATATTGTTAGTGCCCTTTTTTTCAGATGAAAAAACTGAGGTTTAACAAGATTAAATAATTTTCCAAGATTGCGCAAAGTTATGATTTTAACCCAATCTCGCTGTTATAACCTCTATATATCTTATTTTAAATGTGTGTCCAAATTGGGACCACCCCAGTTATCCAGGTTTATGATTTTATCTTTTTGTCCCTTAAACAATATAATATGGTTCCAGGACTCAGTAGTATTCTGGAGTCTCAAGGATGAGAGAGAATAGATCTTAAGGCTTTTTGGGGGGAAGGGGGGTGGGCTAAATTGAGTCAATCACATGTATCTTATCTGTTCACTCCTCATTGGAGCCAGTGGTATTACATGTACCAGAATTTATAGTGACTATTAATTTAGGAGAACTGTTAATATTACACATTTGCTACTCTCTTTTACAGGTGAAAATTTGTGATATGCAGATGCGTGGCACACCACGAGACTTACTCCCAGGAGACCCCATATGTAGTCCAGTAGCAGCAGTGCTGGCAGAGGCCACTATTCAGCTTATCCGAATCCTTCACCGAACAGACCGTTGGACTTACTGCATTAACAAAAAAATGATGGAAAGGCTGCACAAAATTAAGATATGTATTAAAGAGTCAGGTCAGAAGCTAAAGAAAAGCCGCTCGGTTCAAAGCCGAGAGGAAAATGAAATGAGGGAGGAGAAGGAGAACAAAGAGGAAGAGAAAGGTAAACATAATAGACATGGCCTTGCTGACCTCTCAGAGCCGCAGCTGAGGACCCTTTGCGTAGAGGTGTGGCCTGTGCTGGCAGTGATAGGAGGAGTTGATGCTGGCCTTAGAGTTGGAGGTCGGTGTGTTCACAAGCAAACTGGGCGCCATGCCACGCTGCTGGGAGTGGTCAAAGAGGGCAGCACGTCTGCCAAGGTCCAATGGGATGAAGCAGAAATTACTATCAGGTATGATCTGTTGAGTTACACTTGTAGCAAACGAGTATTTAATGGTGACATGGGCCATTGCCTGTGGACAGTGAGTAGTTATGTATTTTAGGTGAGCTGCCAATTAACTTTTCAGAATGCTTTTTATGAATTTCATACAGTTGGGTATGAGTACTGTGATTTCATAAAGAAATATTTCCCAAATCTGTGTTCCTTAGAATACTAGCAGTTTGTAAAGTTTATAGTATTTTTAATTGTTTGCTTTTTTGTTTTTTGTTTTTGTGAGGAAATGGTAAGCTCACTGGTTTAGGTTTAATTGGGGTCCTTCTTTTTATTTTTTCATTTGGCTTCCTGCTTATTGACCATTTCCATTACTCACCGGGATAGAAAAAGCCAGCCAGCAGATCTTACATTTTGTGTAGGAGGGCTTTGAATATATGACAGCAACATTTGAGTGACTAAAATTAGATTTTGAATTATCTGTGATTTTAAGTGTTCTCGCTTTTTTTTTTTAAGCAGATATTTCTATCCCCTCAGTGTGTATGCAACATCTTGGATACATATGAAAATTATGGTATCTGACACAGTGTTATGTACTTGAAAGCATTGAGATATGTTTTACAGTCAGAAAGGGTTTGTGTGAAATAGAAACTTCATATGTTTAAAAAGAAATATGTCAAGTATCTCCATCAATAAGGGGACTCATTCATAATGTTGTCATTTGAAAATAGGGGTTTATTGATGATATTATATAACTTTGCTATCTGCTTAGTGATTCCTTTATAGTGTTAATATGACATGGGATAATATCTGAAACAGTGGTTCCCAAGGATTTTTTTGAGGCAGTACTGTTTTAGAATCTAACAGTAGCTGTAGACCCTCTCAGTTGAAAAACACACATAAATAAGTTTACACACAATTTTGGAAGTGAATGGACTCCACCTCCCTCCATTCCGCCAAGCTGAGAAGCCAATGAAAATTTTACAGTGTCACGTGAAAATATCTTCCTTTTATTTTATTCTTTGCCTTGTTTCAGGAAGGATTTATGAAACCTTATTATTATGGATACAATATGTATTAGCAAAATGAACTAGGTCAAAACAAATAAGAAAAATGAGGCAAAAGGACAATAAGATTAGGAAGATTAAGTTAGAACCAAGATTTAGGTTAATACAACAAATGTATTAACCTAATGTACATCAGGAATTGTCAGAGAACATTTGACCTACCTCCTGTTTTTGTAAGTGAAGTTAAAGAGTCAAATTCTATTTAGGTGTATCATTGGCTGCTTTCACACTATGGTGGCAGAATTGAAAGGTTACAATAGAGACTGTGTGGCCTACAAGATCTAAAATACAGGGTGGGCAAAAGTAGGTTTATGGTTCATATGGAAAAATATATAATACCAGAACAGATAATACAAGAATAAGCTCTGTTTCATGTACTCACAACTGCAAGCCTACTTTGCACATACCATATTTACTGTTTGGCTCACAGAAATTTTGCTGATTCCTGGCTTACATCATATTATAGTAAATATTTTTATTTGAAAGCACATGCACATCTCATTGCTTTTGCATTTAATGTCACATCTCCCCATTTTCTCATAATAGACTCATTTTTCTGTCTGTAGTGACTTCGTAGCTTGTGAAAATTATTCTCTGTACTGTGTACATGATGCATCTTATTTTGTCTACATTATTTTCTGTACCTTCCTCCTGTCTATCCCTCACTTGCTTCTTCCTGTGTCATTCTGATCTTTATTAAAGCTTCCCAACTTTTTGGTCGCCTAGTGATACTCCACTGTATAATCTGGAACCCTGTGAACCACTGCCTTTTGATGTGGCGCGATTCCGAGGCCTGACGGCTTCTGTCCTGCTGGACCTCACGTATCTGACTGGCATTCATGAAGACATGGGCAAACAGAGCACCAAGCGACATGAAAAGAAACACCGACATGAATCTGAGGAGAAAGGGGATGTTGAGCAGAAAACGGAGAGTGAGTCTGCTTTAGATGTGCGATCAGGCCTAACATCTGACGATGTCAAAAGTCAGGGTACCACAAGCTCCAAATCAGAAAATGAAATAGCTTCATTTTCTTTAGATCCAACCCTGCCAGGTGTGGAATCTCAACACCAAATAACAGAAGGAAAGAGAAAAAATCATGAACATGTGTCCAAAAACCATGACATACCCCAGTCAGAAATCAGAGCGGTCCAGCTGTCCTATCTCTACCTCGGTGCTATGAAATCACTTAGTGCTCTTCTTGGCTGTAGTAAATATGCTGAGCTGTTGCTGATACCAAAAGTTCTGGCTGAAAATGGCCACAACTCAGACTGTGCAAGCTCTCCAGTTGTGCACGAAGACGTGGAAATGCGTGCAGCCCTGCAGTTCTTGATGCGACACATGGTGAAGAGAGCAGTCATGCGGTCACCCATAAAGAGAGCACTGGGATTAGCTGATCTGGAACGAGCTCAAGCCATGATCTATAAATTAGTGGTCAGTGGGCTTTTGGAAGACCAGTTTGGGGGCAAAATTAAGCAAGGTATGTTAATCTGATTTTTATTTTCTTCTCTTTTTTTGCTTTAGTGCTATTGAAATTAGAATTGTCAAAAGTGATGTACTGTAACTGATATATTAAAAAAATTTGGCCAAAGCAATTTTCACACCGTTTTTCCTTTGCAAGGTGAACAGTTCTTTTTTTTTGTTTCTTTTATATTAATAATCTACCTATAATTTTCTATTTTATACCTGTAAAGCATTATAATTTAATAACTATTACTACATTTTGTAAAACTGAAAATAACTTCATGCCACAAAAAGTACTCAAGTATTTATTGATCTGATTCAAAATATATATTATTCTGATGAATTCTCAGAGACATTTTAAAGTATTACTCATTTAATAGACATTTTAAAGTATTACTTAATACTTTAATAATGTATTACTTTATACATTACTTTATTACTTTAATAATAATACATTATTAAAGTATTACTTTTATAGAGTCTGTATTGTATATAAAAACAATCTTGTTTTATCTTTTATCATCACCTTTGTAAATAATATGAATTCTAAGATTAAAATGAGATGCATTCAGTAAGTATTTTTTGAATGCCTATTATGTGCCAGGGGTTCTGGGGCATCAACAATGAACAAAACAAAAATGCTTGCCATCATGGAACTTCCATTGTTTTAATTCTTTCTTCCCTTCCTCTCCTTTTCTTTTGCTCCCCTCCTTTCTTTCTTAGAGAGTAAATGGGCAGAGAGAGGTGCATGGTGCATAAAATAGAAGTGTTAAGATTGTGGTGTTTATGAAATTACATGGCTATAATTTAGCAAACCTTAATAGAATTAGCTATCTTTGTAGCAGCGAATTTTACTTTTTTTAACTTTAGGAGTAGTTTATTTTGTAAGGCATTGTCCTTTTCAGAGCAGGGAGTTTCTGTCTGCAATTTCATATTCTTGTATTTATGTGTCTTCATCTTTGCCTGTTTAAAGACTAAAGATAGGCATCAAAATAAAAGTGCTAAGGAAATACAGTTTTAATGATCAGATATCTTTGAAGAATCTCTGGTCAAATCTTAATATGCATAACTGAGACTCTTTTTTTGTTTGTTTTTAAGAGAACCTTCCCTAACAAAAAGAAATGAATAATTACAGGGGCTTGTTACATTTTTTTCTATAGAATCTACAATTATGAGTACAATAATGAATATGATATATATATGTAAGAATATTTTTTCTGTGAATCTTTTATAGAAATTGATAATTATGAAATATGATTTAAAACTTTCCAGATTAAAGGTTAAAAGTTTTTTATTCCCATGTCATATTTGGAAAAAAAACAAATCCTTATTGCTTTCTTCACTTTTGCCTTGGTTTATAGAGATTGATCAACAAGCTGAAGAAAGTGACCAGGCTCAGCAGGCACAGACCCCAGTTACCACTAGCCCATCAGCCTCGAGCACAACTTCCTTTATGAGCAGCTCACTAGAGGACACCACAACTGCCACCACTCCAGTCACTGACACAGAAACAGTGCCTGCGTCTGAGTCCCCAGGAGTGATGCCACTAAGTCTCCTCAGGTAGGGAAATTGACCTTCAGACTGTGCCGTATTTGATGCCTGTGGTTATGAACACACAGTTGTTCTCTTGTGAAGAATGTGCCCAACTAAATCAAAGACGGTCTGTAGCTACAAGGAATCTAAGAGTTATATGGTCAAACCCAATTTACTGAAGTTGGAAATGTCTCTTAGAAGTTTAACAACTTGCCCCAAGTCTCACAGCCAGTTACTGGTGTCCGAGAGCTAATCAACCGTGTACCTGCCAATCAGGTACTCTAGCACTCTATCTCCTTATAAGTTTGGGTTTTTTTTTTTTAATTTTTTGGGCTAGGATTTTGAATATGTTTTTCATCAAAAAGTAAATTCTTGAATTTCAGCTGTTAGAGTTTTAAGAGCAAGCTCACCTCCATGAAATTTTCTTTTTCCAGGTTATTTTCCCTTTAAAGCATAATTCCTTTATGCTTACTGTAAGGTCAAGCAAATTTTCTTTTCAAATGAAAACATGTCTATGATGTTTCTACAGTCAAACCTGTTTTAGTAGATTTGTAAATTTTGAATAATGTTTATGTTTCTTTTTGCTCCACTTTGCCAAATGTATACATGAAATGAAACCCTTGAGAGAAGCTATCTGGGGGGGCTATTTTGTGAGTTCTCTCACCTAGGGCTTACATGAAATAAAGGGAAGGAAAATGGACAGTCTCCCTTTTCTTCTGTCTTTTCCCCCTTCCCTTAACTGACAGGTCATTATTATTCCCCAGCGTGTAGACCGACATCTTAGAGACGAGAAGAGAGAGTGGCTATTATAATGATTCTTAATTTTTGGTGTTCACAAGAGCCACCCAGGAAGCTTTTTAAAGCCCTGTGGATATATCTCACAACAATTCTCTGAGTAGATCTTGTGGGGCACATATTTGTATTTGAATTAAGTTTCCCTAGTGATTCTGATGGAGTGACCTCACATTAAGAATTATTACTCTGGTTTTGGGCAGTAGGAATACTAATCCTAGTAGCTACCATTGCCCTGTCCTCACACGTCTGCCTCTTAGCTCTCACTTAAATAACGCAGTTCCAGACAGTGTTTCATTTTAAGAAAGGAAGAAGAGAGGAAGGACAGGAGAGGAAGGATAGAATATTCCGATACTGTTTTTAAGGCATCCACAGAGGGCCAGCAGCACTGTGACTCCTTTTTGCCTTTCAGCTCTGTAGTGTAGGCATGGGATTCAGTGCTCTAATGATGCTCCCTTGCTCCCAGATGCATTCACCAGGCCTTATGACTCCCCCTTCCTTCTCAGTCTTCATTTCCCTGTTATTGGCTGGGACTGTATTAGAGCTATAATTGTTTCTGCCCGTCTGAATATCATTTTACATGCGTAAAATCAGGAACAACTGCTCCCTACACAAATCCAATCTTACCACAATTATTCGAACATGTTAACAGTGCTTTCTTGATACTTAAAAAGTCATGATTTCTGTTGGACAAATCAAAAAATTGGTCAGCAGCATTTTCCTGGACTTTGTTCTTTAGCCAATGTCTGCGTTCTTAGCCTGAGAGGGGCTGCCTCTATACCTTGCCTTCTCTGCACAGCTGGCATATCATTCTTATGCTATATTTCAGTTGTGCTGGGTAACTGGACAGTTTTCTTTCCATAACTTACCTATAATCTATTGCCTTGAATCCATGTGAATAATTTCATGGCTAGCTAGTGAATTTATATTTGAAATAGCTGTAAATTACCTGTCTTGAAAAGTGTGTTTTATTCTGTAGCAGCTTTATGCCTACCAAAATACCTGTTATCTTGGTGTTACAGTAAAGTTCCCTAAAGGCAGGGATTTTTAAAAATCTGTTTTGTTAATTGCTCTACTGTATTCCCCCAGCTGCTATGTTATTGGTATTTTGCTGAACAAATGATAAGATATTATTACTGGGATAGTAAAAGCATCTTATGAGATACTGATTTTTAAACTATGGTATGTTTCTCCCTCCCAGTTAATTATAACTAACTTATATAGTTTTCCAGGTCATATATTCTTTTATAAGACTGTGAATATCTACAGGTCTGGATAAAAGTAGGTTTATAGCTGTGAGTTCTCGAAACACATATTTGTATTATTATTTATTAATTATTGTATTATTTTTCATAGGAACAGCTGGAAACCTACTTTTGCCTTGTGTTTTGTAACTAGATTTTTATGCTAACCATGCTGTTTTCTTAAAGGCAAATGTTCTCTAGTTACCCCACTACCACCGTACTTCCCACACGACGTGCACAGACTCCTCCAATATCATCGTTACCGACCTCTCCTTCTGATGAAGTAGGAAGGAGGCAGAGCTTAACTTCTCCTGATTCCCAGTCAGCAAGGCCAGCTAACCGCACAGGTGCGTGTGTTATGCACTGTGACCCCAAGCCTCTTGACATTACAGATGTGTGAGATTTTATTATGTAGGCATATGTTTTGTCTTCAATGAAGATAAAGCAGTGATTTTAGTTGAGGGGGGGGTCTGCCCATCAAACTGAGCCATCTTCTCTATTTTGAATCTGTAGATTGAATTACCGTTATTTGGGAGAGAATAATATGCAATATATCAGTCATACTAGACCTTTCTTCTTTTCTTTAAAGTATATATATTTTTTAACTTAAAAATTACAATTGACATTAAATATTATTTCAGGTGTACAGCATAGTGGTTGGACATTTACATAACTTAGGAAGTGATACCCTGATGTATCTAATACCCAGCTGGCACCATACATAGTTATTACAATGTTATTGATTATATTTCTTATCATGTGCTTTACATCCTGATGAATATTTTTGTAACTACCAGTCTGCACTTCTTAATCATTATCACCTTTTTCTCTCATCTCTCTGGACCCCTTCCCATCTGGCAACCAAACTTTTTTCTTTCTAATAATAAAGGCATTTTTTAGTGCTGTGAATTTCTCTCTAAACACTGCTTTTGCTGCACTTTATACATTTTATAATTACATTTTATTGAATACACTATTACATTTGTCCCAGTTTTTCCTCTTTTGCCCCCCTCCACCCAATACCTCCCATTCCCTCAGGCAATCCCCACACCACTGTTCATGTCCATGGCTCATGTGTATAAGTTCTTCGGCTACTCCATTTCCTATCCTGTACTTGACAACCTGAGGGCTTTTCTGTGACTACCTATTTGTACTTTTTAATCTCCCTACCTCTTTACCCTTTCCTGCATACCCTGCTCCCATCTGGCAACTATCAAAATGCTCTCTGTGTCCATGATTCTGTTTCTGTTCTTGTTTGCTTAGTTTGTTTTTTAGAGTCAATTGTTGATAGATGTGTATGTTTGCCATGTTATTTTTCATAGTTTTTATCTTCTTTTTCTTAAATAAGTCCGTTTAACATTTCATATAATAAGGGCTTGGTGCTGATGAACTCCTTTAGTTTTCTCTTGTCTGGAAAGCTGTTTATCTGCCCTTTGAGTCTAAATGATATCTTGATATCTGTGCTGGGTAGAGCAAGCTCGGCTGTAGGTCCCTACTTTTCATGGCTTTGAGCATTTCTTGCCATTCTCTTCTAGCCTGCAGTTTCTTTTGAGAAATCAGTGGACAGTCTTATGGGAACTCCCTCGTAGGTAACTCTCTTCTTTTCTCTTGCTTTTAAGATTCTCTGTTTATCTTTAACCTTTGGCATTTTAATTATGATGCGTCTTGGAGTGAGTCCCTTTGCATACACCTTGTTTGGGACTCTGTGCTTCCTAGACTTGCATGTCTATTTCCTCCACCAAATTAGAGAAGTTTTCTTTCATTATTTTTAGATAGATTTTCAATTTCTTGCTCTTTCTCTCCTTCTTCTGACACCCTTGTGATGTGAATGCTGGACCTCCTGAAGTTGTCCTAGAGGCTGCTTACACTATCCTCATCATTTTGTATTATTTTTTTCTTTGTGTTGTTCTGATTGATTCTGCTTGTTCTGATTGAATCTGCTTGATTCTGCTTGATTGATCCTGATTGGGTTTGCTTCCTTATGTTCCAAATCATTGATTTGATTATCAGCTTCATTTACTCTACTGTTGTTCCCCTGTAAATTTTTTTTCAATTAGTGAATCCTTCATTTCTGACGATCTTTTTTGTGCTGTTGAGGTCCTCACTGAGTTACTTGAGCATCCTTATAACGAGTGTTTTGAGCTCTGCATCTTGTAGATTGCTTATTTCCATTTTGTTTAGTTCTTTTGGGGGTTCTCATCTTTTTTTTTTTTTCTTTTCATTTGGGCCATGTTTGTCTTCTTATTTTGGCAGCCTCCCTTTGTTTGTTTCCATGTATTAGATAGAGCTGCTGTTGATTCTTCTCTTGGTCACATGGCTTAATGTAGTAGATGTCCTGTAGGTTTCAGTGACACAGCCTCCCCTATCACCCAAGCTTGGTACTCAAGGTGTGTCCTTTGTGTGGGCTGAGTGTACCTTCCTCTTGCAGTTGAGCCTTGGTTGCTCTTGGCAGGTCAGTGAGAGGGGGTTATTTACCCAGGCCAGTCAGCTGCAAGGATTGGCTTTGACCACTGATCACCAACCTGCATCTTTCGTGGAGGATCAGCTGTGTAGGGGCAGTTTGGTGGTACTCTGACATGCTCTTTAGCTATCTACTGGATGTGTAGGCCCTGGGGTTTGCTGAGTGGTGCAGGCCAAGGTCAGCCCCTGCCTGTGTTCTGTCTAGGACCACCCTGCCTGAACTATAAAGCAGTTTGAGATGGTTGTTATATGTGCTGGGCTTGGAGATTCTCAGCTGAAGCCAAACTGTGAATCTAGACTGGCTACTGCTTATGCCAGGCCTGGGATCACTGAGAAGAGAGAGAGTGGCTAAGGATTCACTGAGGCCAGCTTTGGCTTGTTTGTAGGGATTTAGGAACTTGTGGAGCATGAGCCAGAATCAGCCATTCAGGTGGAAAAGTGTCTGTTAACAGCTTGGGTGGGCCTGTAAGTTGGATGTGGCAGAGTCTTGGAATCTCCAGACCGGGGCAAACAATATTAGCCAGGTTGTTGGAGTCTCAGATATGGCACCTGCCTTTTGGGTCTGTGGCTCAGTCTGCATGGATGTTGTTTAATTCTGTAGTTGTCAGACTTTCATTCAACTCAATTTCTGATGGTTCTGAGTAAAGGTGGTTCTATAATTTAGTTGTACTTTTGGTCATTAACCTTTTCTTCTGCAGTGTGTGATATGCTTTGAACCTATCCAGTGCATATTTTCCATTTAGACACTGAGGTTTCATTTCTAGAAGTTCAGTGTAGGTCTTTTCTTTAAATCTTCTGTATCTCTTTGACATGCTTAGTATTACCTCTGCCTTATCAAATACGTAGAATACAATCAGTTCTCATTACTAGAATAGTTGTGTTTTATAAAGTCGGTGAATACTGAATTAGTAAAAAATGAATCATTGCTCCAAGGTAAAATACAGGGTTAGGTTTCTGTGAGCTTCTAGTAAAATTATGTCAACTAATCAGTATATAATCTTGTCTTATGTATGTTTCTATTGAATTCAGCATTATACTTTACATACATTGTTGATTCGTTAGCATCAAAGTCATGACCAGCAATGCCATAATTCATGCCTGAATGAAGTTTGTCTAACACATATGTTTTCTCAATAAGGCAACCCCCACAGGTTTTTACAGCCAGGGGTTTTTAGTCTTTAGTTTCCCATGCTGAAACCCTGGGTTTCATGGTCTTTCTTGTTCCTCCTGGCTTACCTGCACCTGAATGTGGGGTCACCTACTATTACAGCCTTCTTTTATTCAGGAATGCCAGACAGCATTCCAACACTATGTTTGGGGACCATTTAAACAGAAATAACCAACAAAAAGGACAAAAATGCAACAAATGTAACACTGTGAAAAAAGACACTTGTTCATAGTTTGAGAGCTTAAACAAGAATGTACAGGCCAGGATGGAGGCATAGGCAGAAATGCTTTGTTCCCTTGCACAACGTAAAGAAGGATAACAACAAATTTAAAAACAAAGAACAATCAGAACTGCCAGAAAATCATTTGTATGGTTGTCCAACAACCAAGGAGTTAAAGAAACATTCATCCAGACTGGTGGGAGGGGCAGAGATGGGCAGCCAGGTTGGCGAGGGCACACAGTAAGACAAGGCAGTGGACCACGAAGGTGACCCCACATTCATGTGCAGGTAAGCCAGGAGGAACAGTGGAGGAGCAAGACAGACCACAAAACCCAGGGTTTCAACATGGGAAACTAAAGACTGAAAACCTCTGGCTATGAAAACCTGCGGGGCATGTGGCAGTGGGAGGAACTCCCAGCCTTATACGAAAGTTTGTTGAGGCTCCCAGGGTCCTAAAACATACACAAACCCACCCACCTGTGAATCAGCACAAGAAAGGGCATGATCTACTTGTGGTAAGTAAGGGAAGTGATAGAAAGCAGGACGAAAGGGGAGCCAGCAACATTATTCCCTCTTGAACCCCTTCTCCACAATGTAGCAAAGAGGATTGCCCCGCCCTGGTGAATACCTAAGGCTCTGTCCCTTACTACACAGCAGGTATACCAAGACAAAGAAATATGGCCCAAATGAAGAACAGATCAAAACTCCAGGCAAAGAACTACACGACAAAGAGATAACCTTTTTTTTTTACTTATATGCCTCTTTTTATTCATTTTTCTTTTTTTGTTTTTTTGATTTTATTGATTATGCCATTACAGTTGTTCTATTTCCCCCTTCATTCCCCTCCACCCTGCACACCCCCACCCCCACAATTCCCCCCTTTAGTTTATGACCACGTGTCTCAAGTTCTTTAGATTCTATATTTCCCCTACTATTCTTGTCCTCCCCCCTGTCTATTTTCTGCCTACCATCTATGCTACTTATTTTCTGTACCTTCCCCCCCTTCTCCTCCTCCCACTCCCCTGTTGCTAATCCTCCATGAGATCTTCATTTCTATGTTTCCCCTCCTGATCTAGCTGTCCTCTTAGCTTGCTTTTGTTTTAGGTGTGGTTGTTAATAACTGTGAGTTTGCTGTTCTTTCACTGTTCGTCTTTTTTATCTTCTTTTTCTTAGATAAATCCCTTTAACCTTTCATATAATAAGGGCTTGGTGATGATGAACTTTTTGAATTTGATCTTATCTGAGAAGCACTTTATCTGTCCTTCCATTCTAAATGAGAGTTTTGCTGGATAGAGCAATCTTGGTTGTAGGTCTTTGGATTTCATGACTTGGAATACCTCTTTCCAGCCCCTTCTTGCCTGTAAGGTCTCTTTTGAGAAATCTGTTGACATTCTGATGGGAACTCCTTTGTAGGTGACTATCCCCTTATCTCTTGCTGCCTCTAGGATTCTCTCCTTCATTTTAATCTTGGCTAATGTAATTTTGGTGTGTTTCTTCTTGGGTCCAACTTCTTTGGGACTCTCTGAGCTTCCTGGATTTCCTGGAAGTCTATTTTCTTTGCCAGATTGTGGAAATTCTCCTTTATTATTTGTTCAAGTAAGTTTTCTACTCGTGGCTATTCCTTTCCCCCTTCTAGTACCCC
Source organism: Artibeus jamaicensis (assembly GCF_021234435.1). Classification (NCBI taxonomy): domain Eukaryota; kingdom Metazoa; phylum Chordata; class Mammalia; order Chiroptera; family Phyllostomidae; genus Artibeus; species Artibeus jamaicensis. Next base: position 10,031,717 of record NW_026521883.1, read on the forward strand.
TATAATTCAGATGTTGGAGAGTTTAAAGATGTCCTGGAGGTTCCTAAGCCTCTCTTCATTTTTTTGAATTCTTGTTTCTTCATTCTTTTCTGTTTGGTCATTTTTTTTTTTCCTTCTGGTTCACTCCCTTGATTTGAGTCCCAGTTTCCTTTCCATCACTATTGGTTTCCTATGCAATTCCCTTCATTTCAATTAGTTTAGCCTTCATGTGTTCCTCTAATTTGTGACTAAAATCAACCAGTTCTGTGAGCATCCTGATCACCAGTGTTTTGAACTGTGCATCTGAAAGTTTTGCTATTTCTTCGTCACTTATATTTATGGGCTCTGGGGCTTTGAGATCTTCTTGAGCAATTTTTGGTCTGTTCGTGCCCGTTAAGTACGAGGAGCAGAGCCTTAGTGTTCACCAGGGCGGGGCTGCCCAGGTTGCTGGGTTATGAAGCTGTATGTGGAGGCGGGGTCAGAGCGGGGAAATGGCTCCCTGGGTCTGCCCATTCAACCCCACGCCTGGGATTCAAACGCCTGAGTCAGTCTGACCAAGTTTTCCTGTGCAACCCAGCTCCACCAGCTCCTGGCTTCGCCCCTCTTACCGGTCAGGCCGAAGAATTTGTTGTTATCAGACTTCTGAAAGGTTCAATTTTCTGTGTTCTGGCTGTGTTTTCTGTTGCTAATATTTTGTTGTCTCTAAACTTGGTTGTGTGAGAAAGCACGGAGTCTCCACCTATGCCTCCATCTTGGCGGAAGTAAGAGATAACTTATCTGATGTAGAGTTCAAAACATCGGTAATCAGGATGCTCACAGAATTGATTGAATTTGGTTGCAAAATGAATGAAGAAATGAAGGCTACACAAAGTGAAATAAAGGAAAATATATAGGGAACCAACAGTGAAGGTAAGGAAACTGGGACTCAACAACTTGGGCCAGAAGGAAGAAATATGCATCCAACTGGACCAGAATGGAGAAACAAGAAGGCAAAAAAATGAGAGGTTTAGGACAACTTTAAGCATTCCAACATCTGAATCATGGAGGTGCCAGAAGGAGAAGAGGAAGAGCAAGATATTGGAAACTTATTTGAACAAATGAAGGAAAACTTCCCCAGTCTGGTGACAGAAATGGACTTCCAGGAAGCCTGGAGAGTCCCTAAGCAATTGGACCCAAGGAGGAAAACACCAAGACACATTATAATTAAGTTACCCAAGATTAAAGATAAGGAGAAGATCTTAAAAGCAGCGAGAAGAAAGAAGACAGTTACCTACAAAAGAGTTCCCATAAGGCTATCAGCTGATTTCTCAAAAGAAACCTTACAGGCAAGAAGGGGCTGGAAAGAAGTATTTGAAGTCATGAAAGGCAAGGACCTATATCCAAGATTACTCTATCCAGCAAAGCTATCTTTTAGAATGGAAGGGCAGATGAAGTGCTTACTAGATAAGGTAAAGTTAAAGGAGTTCACCATCACCAAGTCCTTACTATATGAAATGTTAAAGGGACTTATCTAAGAAATAGAAGCTTAAAAACCATAAACAATAAAATGACAAGAAACTCACCACTATCAACAACTGAACCTAAAAAGATACAAAAACAAAAACTAAGCAAGCAACTGGAACAGGAACAGAATCACAGACATGGAGATCATATGGAGGGCTCTCAATGGGGAGGGAATGAGGGAAAAGGTACAGGGAATAAGAGCATAAATGGCAGGCACAAAATAGACTGGAGGAAGTTAAGAATAGTGTAGGAAATGGGGAAGCCAAAGAACTTAATATACAACCCATGGACATGAACTAAGGAGTGGGGGGATGCAGCTGGAGGGTACGTGGGGGACAGTGCAGGGAGGAGAGGAGTAAAGGAGAAAAAAATTGTGACAACTGTAATAGCATAATCAATAAAATATACTTTGAAAAAATGCAGAGCATCGCCTTGTTCGACCTCAGCAGGGAAGAAATGCCTTGGGACACTGACATTTTGTCACTCTGAGCATGAATGATTGTGAAAACCATGAATGTCAATTTTGGAGTTGCAAATGAATTTTAATGAGTAGATGAATTTGCAGATAGGGAATCCAGAAATAATAAGGATCAACTGTAATATAGTATAATATCCATTTTAATGTCATTCTCTATTTTCATTCATTATCTCTGTCATATCTGGGTTTGTTCTATTGACCAATTTTTTTCTCTGTATTTTGAATTATATTTTCTTGCTTTGCATGTTTGATAATTTTTTATTGGATACCAGATATTGTGAATTTTACCTTGTTGAGTGCTGAATATTTTCTGTTTCTTTAAACATACTTTTGCTTTGTTCTAGGATACAGTTACTTGGAAAAATTTGATTCTGTCAGGGTTTCCTTTTAAGCTTTATGTGGGACCAGGGCATCCTTTAGTTTGGGGCTGATTTTTCCCCACCACTGAATCAGTACTTTTCTTAGTATTCTATCTAGTGCCTTATGCATTGCAGAGTTTTTTTATTCTGGCATGGGGTAACACAAACTCTTACCAATCCCGTGTTAGCTTCGAGGATTGTTCTGCCTGTTACTTCTTGGGGGTTCTTTACCTAGCTTTGGATAGTTGCTGCATTAGCATCAGGTGAAGACTTGAGAGAAAAGAAGGACCCTCAGCATATTTCTGGAGTTCTCTATCTGTGCAGCTCTCTTCTTTCCATATAGCTCTCTTCTTTCTGGTATTCTATGTTATGAATTCTAGCCTCAAATTCCCCAATGTGTCTTTAAATTTAGAGATAGCACTGAGTTTAGGTTGAATTTACCACCCCTGAACTGTAGCTTGGATACAAGCTACAGTTCAAGCAGGTATACCTTGCCTCATTTCTCTTCTCTCAGGGATCACTTTCCTATACTGCCTGTAGTTGTTTAAGGTGAGGGTAAATCTAGTATCTGTTACTCCATCATGGCTAGAAGCAGAAGTCCAACAGACATATCAGTACTATCACCACTGTAGCAGAAGTGATATTTTTTTATAGAAATAATTAGAGTTATGGTCAACCCTTCCTCCTCCCCTCCCTTCTTTCTAATTTAATTCAAAAGCCATTAAGTGGGGCCACGCTAGGTAGTCATTCATGCCAGCAGGGTTTGGGAGGTGGCTGGCATGGTGGCTCAGAGTGGGGTGTCAGAACAAGATTGGGGCAAGAAAAGCTCCTTGTGTATGTGGGAGTGGGCTGGCATGGAATACTGGGATCCAAGTGGGGTAAGGAAATGTCCACATGGCCCAGAAGCACCAGGCGTCAACCATGCAGAATGAAGAGGGCCTCCACTAGCACTGTCCACTGAGTGCTGGGGGCAGTGATACTTCAGTAGCAATAATCACACCTAGTGCCGAGACCTTATCTTCTAAGTACTATTTCTCTACAAAAAGGAACCCAAATCTACTGGGAGAAATGACGAATTTCATGGTTTAGTATGCGATGAGCCTGGAATAGCTTGTGCCAGGAAATGATAAAGTACTCAAGAGAATAATAGACACATACTTCAAGGGTATGGAAATGAGATTGAAGGTGCTTCCACTGGCCAAACCACTGGGAGGTTTGGGGCATGAAAATAAAAAGTTATGATGATAGTCATAGATAATAACCCATGAATACAGTGAATACACTGGCCACCCTATACTGATGGAGAAAGGAGAAGCTTTGCTTTAGAGTGGAGTACCAACTGATGAATCTAAAAGGAGTGATGGACATAAAAACCCATTATTTGTTAACCATCTTAATAATGATGAATTCAACTAGTGAACATAAGTGGATGCTAGTGATTAAAACTGTTAAAGAATGGGATATATGTATTCTCATAGTTCCTCACCACAAATACTTAATAATCACAATGGCCAAAAAAAGTGCTTTTACAGTACAGAAATCTGAAGATACCACCAGCTTGACTCAAATGATCAAACTTAGCATGGCCAGTAATGGGACAAATTGAAGTGATGTACCATCTAATAGAATTGCGGTGACAAGAAGGCAGTATCAGTTCTGTGGCACTCCAGCGAAAAAGCACAACTTGAATCTGATCATGAGGAAACATCAGACAAATCCAAATTAACAGACATTCTAGAAGGACACTAAAGAGAAACATGAAAACTAAATAAATGCAAAGGTGATCCTGGATTAGATCCTTTTCTGTGAAGAACAATACCTACAAACAAGAAGTGCTGGTGAGGATGTGGAGAAAGGGGAACCCAGACTGGGTGGGAATGCAGACTGGTGCAGCCACTGTGGAAAGTGGTATGGAGACACCTCAAAAAATTAAAAATGGGTCTGCCTTTTGACCCAACAATCCCACTTCTGGGAATATATTCGAAGAAACTCAAAACATTAATTTGAAAGAACATAAGCACCTTTATGTTCATTGCAGTATTTTTTATAATCATTGAGATATGGAAGCAGCCCAAGTGTCCCTCAGTAAATGAGTGGCTAAAACAACTATAGGACATTTACACAATGGAATACTACTCAGTTATTTAAAAAATGAAGAAAATTTCACCCTTTGCGACAGTATGGATGGACCTGGAGAACGTTTTGCTAAGTGAAATAAGCCAATAGGAGAAAGACAAACACCATATGATTTCACTCATGTGGAAGCTGATGAACAAACAACTAACAAGCCAAACAGAGATAGGTTCATAGTTGGAGAGCAGATGACAGGTAGGTTAAGGGGGTGGAGGGATTGAACAAAGAAAAGAAAAGAAGACTCATGGACAAGGACAACAGTGTGGTGGCTGCTTGGAGGAGGGATATAAGAGGACTAAAAAGGTAATGTAAACAAATGAAGATTAAATTTAAAGATTTACAGACATTTTTGGTGAAACTAGAATAAGATCTGGATTACATGATAAATTCTTAAGTTCCTGACTTTGATGGTTGTATTGTGGTTATGCAGGAGAAATGTCCTGATTTTTAGGACTTGTGTATTAGTGAATTCAGGGGAGATTATCTGCTACTTACTCTCAAATGGTTCAGGGTTAAAAGAATTCTTTTTGTACTCTTGCAAATATCTGTTAAGTTTGAAATTTTTGTAAGTAGGTAACTATTTCAAAATGTTTTAATTTTTTCAGCAGTTTTGCATTAACAGGTTTATTTTTATGAAAAACCTTAATTTATAACAAGTTTAATCATAGTTATGCATTTAGTCAATTCTTGTTATAGTAAAGTTTCATTAAATTTGGGCAGTATTAAGAAACTTGTGGTTATGAGAGCACTTTCTACTCATGGTATGTAGTGATATTTAGGCCTTTACTTCTCTTTCTTTTGTCTCAGCCTTATCAGACCCAAGCAGTAGACTTTCAACTTCTCCTCCTCCTCCAGCCATTGCAGTACCCTTGCTGGAAATGGGGTTTTCTCTCCGACAGATTGCCAAAGCCATGGAAGCCACAGGTAGGATGTTTTTAATATATCAGTATATGCAGATATGAGAAACCTGATTTTATTAATGGCAGTGATTTTTAAGAAGCCATAAAACTTGGTAATATTTTTAACACCAAATTTAGTTGTGGTGACATCATAGTAGACACTCTTAAGCTGATAGCATAATAACGAATTATTTTGCCTAAAGTTAGTATCAGACTTGTTTTTCCCCTGTTCAGGTGCTCGAGGAGAGGCTGATGCCCAGAACATCACTGTCCTTGCCATGTGGATGATAGAGCACCCTGGGCATGAGGATGAGGAGGAGCCTCAGACAGGCAGCACAGCAGACTCAAGGCACGGAGCAGCAGTTCTGGGCAGTGGTGGGAAATCAAATGATCCCTGTTATTTGCAGTCACCAGGAGACATACCATCCGCTGATGCTGCCGAAATGGAGGAAGGCTTTAGTGAAAGGTAAAATTCTCATCCTCCATATTTCTGTTCAATGTGTTACAGGTGGTTCCCCCAAGAGCCCCATTTATTTCCCTTTATAGATGCTTCTAATGATGTAGAAAGTTGATACAGGGATATATGAAAATGTGGACATTTTAGTTTCAGGTTTGTTTCTGTGAAGGGTAAGGATGACATAAGTTTTGCCTGGAATGGATGTTTTCAGGGAAAGAAGGGAAAAAATTTTTATATCAGATTGATCTTAAAAGAGGAAACTGAAATTTAAAACAAGTTTTTTTCCAAAACAAGTTGGTAAAATTATTTTATATAGGTGATATGAAATAGAACATTCCTTGTAATGTTAGAAGTTGACTTAATTAATGCATTTGGTAGAATTGGACTTAGATCTTTTCTGTCTCTTTAAGGATTTATATTTTTATTTCTTCTTTAGTTTTTTAGTATCTGTACAATTCATTCTTTTTTAAACTCTGTGATAATGCCTAGCCTAAAATAAGCTATAATTAAATACTCCACACTTCTTCCTAAAATCTTGCCCTTTTGGCACTTAAGTCTTTAAATCTTTACTTTTCATTTTAGCCCATGAAGTCAGATGGTTGCATGGCTTGCATCTTTTGTAATATACAGACTTTTTCTGACAAGTTTAGTGAATAGTTTCATAAGTTATTTTGAAATTTTCTTACCCTATGGAAGGATTCAGTCAATTTAAATTTTAAGAGTTTAATTATTTAGGATTTAGATAAGACCATTGATCTCATTTGAACTTGAACCTACTAATAAAGCATCATTTTATTGTTGGCATGATTCAGAGTCATATAAAATTATTGTTCATGGCAGTATGACACATTTAAAACTTAGGAGCTTTACCAAGCACAAAAGATATGTTTCAAAGTTTATTCTATTCTATTCTCAGTAATATTTAGAAGAAATAGTACCACCACAAGCAAGCATGTATCTATGCTTTTTATTCACAATGATTTTTAAAATCTGTGTTGCTTTCAAACTTCCACTTACAGCCCTGATAATCTGGATCACACAGAGAATGCAGCTTCTGGAAGTGGGCCACCATCTAGGGGTCGCTCGGCAGTAACACGAAGGCACAAGTTTGATTTAGCTGCTCGCACATTGTTAGCAAGAGCAGGTAATTATGTATTTCACATTCCTCTCAGTGAAAGTATTGTATAGCTTGCTTATATTTTAAAGTTAATGAAAAAGGAACATTAAAGAAGATGTAAACTAATGTTACTAAGTACTCCACATGAACAAAGTAACTATTTGCATATTACTTTCTGTGTTTTTATATAGTTTTCAGTAATTGAAACCACAGCATACATTCATAGATTTATTTTGAAGTTCCCCCTGGTTGCAGAAGACTATACTGGTCACTTTTAGACACTGAGAGATTTTGTAAATGCTCTCTGTCCTCAAGCAACTTATAATTTGAGAAGTCAGGATGCATGTTTACAATTTAACATCAATAATAAGAAAGCTGAAAAGTACACTGTGCCAAAGAAGTAGGCACTGGCTTTTCTGATGTGCTCTGTGGACCTCAGGGCTGCATTGCTAGGTAAGGCCCTAGAGAAGCAAAACTAAATTCCCTCATTACATTAATAAATATTTTTAGGATGAGGTTCTGGACCTGTGGAGCATAAGTTATAGAGAATATATTTTCCAAACTAAAAATTAAGACATGTAATTTGTCAAAACAGTTTGAGCCTTGAAATATTAAAACATAAATAGTGATTCAGTAGTTTATGGGAACAGATTACTTAAAACTGTTCTAAAAATATAAGATGTATACTTAACATATAATACTAAGTATGTTCAATAATTAAGAAGAGGCTGATTAAAAAAAAAACCTGAAAGAACAGTAATAGCCCAAATTCACTGAGGTTTTTTTTTTTTAACATATAACAGACATCACGAAGTATTTTGCATGCATTATCTTACTTAAGCCTATCAACAGCCTTGTCAGGTATGAATGCTATTGTCCCCATTTTACAGAGAGGAACAGATATGATAGGTAAAATTTTATGTTTATGGTGTGGTCTCCACTAAGTAAGCTAAGATAGACACTCACCTGCATGCATGACAGTAAAGAATTGGCGAAATATTCAGAATTATTTTTTACATGCAAATAAAATACCTTTTTTGTTTTGTTCTGAGCGGGGTTATACCGCTCTGTGCAGGCCCACAGGAATCAAAGTCGGAGAGAAGGAATATCTTTGCAGCAAGACCCAGGGGCATTGTATGACTTTAATTTAGATGAGGAATTGGAAATTGATCTTGATGATGAAGCGATGGAAGCTATGTTTGGACAAGACCTGACCAGTGAAAATGATATTCTGGGAATGTGGATCCCAGAGGTACTGGATTGGCCTACCTGGGTGTGTGTGACTGCAGCGGGGGCTGCTCTGACTTCTTTTCCTGCCCTCTTGTTTATACAGCTTACCAATGGCAGCCTTGCCTAGAGTTGCGACACTCTAAAGTCTTTCATCTCATCCTAAAGTTGGGGGCTCTAATGGTTAAGGTTACTTTCATACCTACAAACTAATAAGAAAAAGTCTCTTTTTGCTATTTCTGTGCGATTTTATTGCTTCTCTCCCCAGACTAGATGAATAGAGCTGTATTATGGTAATATTTGATTCTAATATCAAAGATAGATTACAAAGCAAGCATCAAGTCCCAGGCGACTTTGCTGGGTGTATAACGTGGCTGCTGTTTTCACCTTGCTCTCTGAATGCATACTCTTTTCCTTCAGGTTCCATTTAATCACTGTTAATGCCTTGTTCTAGGAACCAATGCCACCTATATCTTGTAAATACCTCTATCCAGTGCCAGGGTACATGGTGGGTTTCTGTGTTTACATTAGTTAGCGTTATACTTCTGAGGCAGTGAAACTGAAAAGTTCACAGGTGTAAGTCCCACAGGAAAGAGCATCTACCATATTAGCTTTATAAGATAAATGAATTCTAATAACTAATTAGAAATTCAGAAAATAGGTATGCATGTGACCAGATGAAAAGTAGTTTTCATAGAGGGATTTTTTAAAAGATCATTTGAGTTGGGGCAGATTTTCATTTTTATTACCCTACTGTCTCTTTTCAGTAGGGTAGTCATTTACTTTTATAACTTATTAGAGAGAGGAGTGGCAAAAAATACTTTCAGATTGTGTGATATGAATTTTTATTTGAAAATTTGTTACATAGCATTAATGAACATATTACAAATATTCCAATGTATATAAACAAAGTAGTTAATTTAATATCAATCTATTGACCTCTTAAATTTTCTGTTAAATTGATTAATAATTTGATATGTAATCATTTGTACAGCATGTTTGTGAGTCTGAAGACAGGGAAGAAGTGGTGGTGTGTGAACTGTGTGAATGCAGTGTTGTCAGCTTCAATCAGCACATGAAGAGAAATCACCCAGGCTGTGGGCGCAGTGCGAACCGCCAGGGCTATCGCAGCAACGGCTCCTATGTTGATGGCTGGTTCGGCGGTGAATGCGGGAGTGGAAATCCATACTACCTGCTTTGTGGCAGCTGCAGGGAAAAGTACTTAGCCCTGAGGACCAAATCCAAGACAACAAGTTCTGAAAGGTACACTGAAATTTTATGGCCACCCAGAGGAGCCATAAATGTTCACTCCCTGTGAATGAGGAGTATATAGTCTCTCTCATTAAAGACATGGGAATTGTGGCTGTTTTCATATTAGGAGTTACTTTTGAACCTTTCCTAAAGTTCTGTGATGGCTGAATTGGGGGCAAGAAGGATGGAAGAGGTTGAGGAGTTCATGCTCCTGTCAGAGCTGGGAACCTGTAGTCCAGGAACAGCGGTTTGTCACCAGGCCCTTCGCTGGAGTTCATGCTAACCTTTGACGTGTTGCTAAGTTGTGGATGGGATCCTCGCCTTAACCCTTAGGAAGCTTATGGTTAATTTTTTTCCATTGGTGGTTTTCACCACATATCTGACATCTTAATTAAGATGTTTTCCTTCATGAATAAATAGACTCTTTAGATTAAATGAGTAGCGTTTTGACCTTGTCAGCTATAAAATCTTTAAGGTATTCTGGAGTAGGTTTTGATTTAAGAAATTGTAGGTGACCCAGAAACCTCCCCAGGAATTTGGTAAAATAGTCTTGTAAGTATGTGTGTGCTGCCTACATAGCAGTGGTTTCTATTACATTAGCCTGTAATTTGAAACACTTTTTAATTTTGTGTTGCTTCATTAATAACCTTTTAAAATGTTCTAATGACTTAATTTGCATTTTTGGTTACTAACTATTTTATATAAAAACACAATGTTCTTCATGTTTGGTGCAGGTACAAGGGACAAGCTCCAGATCTAATTGGCAAGCAGGACAGTGTATATGAAGGTAGTTGTTTTGAGAGCTTCTTTATCTTACATGTATTTTTATGTATACCTTCTGCTTAATAACATCTGATCACTAAAATTTACCTTCATGTGTTTGTATTTATGTACATGTTAACTTATACCTTCCCTGAAAAGCTCAAAGTAGTTTGATAGCAACAGCCCTAGTTTTAAAAGTTAAAAGAAAAGGACCTAGGTTCAAATATTAGCTTTACCACAGAATGTTTCTGTGTGACATTTGTTTTCAAAGTAGGAAAAGTATATATACATTTTCAATTTCTATCTTAATGAGGAAAGTAAAAAAAATGAAGTGAGCATTGATTTATCTGGAGCATTCATTTACTTGAAAGAACTTATTCCCTAATGATTATGGACAGGGTTAAGAACTCTTTGTTGGCCCAATAACAATATTTTTTATTAGTTGAAACCTCTAACAAGCTGGGACATTTATTTTTTTAAATGGAGTCGACTGTTGACTCCTTTCCCTTCTAGTATCTCTGTGCCTCAGAAGTGCAGTTTGCTTGGATCACCAGGAGATGGTGCCGTAGTTCATCTTACAGGCACCAAGCTTTTAGTCCATCTGCATCTTAGACGTATCTCACAATAAAACCATTGCCAACACAGTTATGTCATGTTTATATTCACATCCCATACATCTGTGTATTCAAATTCTAGAAGACTGGGACATGTTGGATGTTGATGAAGATGAAAAGCTAACAGGTGAAGAAGAATTTGAATTACTCGCTGGACCACTTGGTTTAAATGACCGACGTATTGTACCAGAACCAGTTCAGTTCCCCGACAGTGATCCATTGGGAGCATCAGTAGCAATGGTAACAGCCACGAACAGTATGGAAGAGACTCTGATGCAAATAGGTAAATAGAAATGCTGACTGGCATGGATTTCATAGTCTATATTAATTTATTTCTTAGATAAAAATAGTAAGGTAAAGGTAAATAATAATAATTAAAAAAAGGATTCATCATTGTTCCACCTCATTATCTTGAGCCAATTGTTTTAATTAACATTTTGAAGTTGTGATATAATACTAAGTTTTTATTTTCTTGTTCTTTTGAAATAGTGAAATATTAAAATTTATAAAATATGAGTAAGATTTTTTTTAACTTTGTGATAAGGGAATCCTGAAACTGACTAAAAACTATTTTTGCAGTCTTTTTTTTTTTTTTTTTTTTTAATTTGGATGGGGGGCAGTATGGTAACTTTCTGCAATAGGGAATACAAAATAAAGAATTGGGGCAGTATTGATGACCTTTTTATGTGTAAAAAGCTTGTTTTTAAAACCATCTTTTCTATATTTATTAATATCAGTAGGTGTTATACATGAGCCAAATAAGTAAAACCAAAAGAATTTAAGAGATATCTTTCTTCTGTAATGGATTATTGACTTAGAAATATTTATTTCTCTCAAGAAGTTTTCTGTATAACAAAGTTTCAGATGAGCAAAACACATTGGTTTGCTGTATTTTCTTGTAGCCTAGAACTTAACTAGAGTGAGAAAATTTTTCAGGAGCCCGGCTATTTTCTCTTACCATGTTGAGCACTAACAGACCTTGTTGTTCAGGTTGCCACGGCTCTGTAGAAAAGAGTTCCTCTGGAAGAGTCACGTTAGGTGAGCAGGCGGCTGCCTTAGTGAACCCTCATGACCGAGTGGTGGCTCTGCGGAGAGTGACTGCTGCTGCTCAAGTGCTGCTGGCCAGGACCATGGTCATGAGAGCTCTGTCTCTTCTGTCGGTCAGGTAGGTGCGAGGCTGCGTCAGATTATGTTCCGCCAGCTTCTAGTACACACTAGACAGGAGCCTGGTATTGTTTTAGAAACCGGAATATGTATTGTCGATGGACAGAATTTGGACATAATCATCATTCCTATTCATTTATTCAGTCGTTCAGTTAATATGTAGCTCTTTGTAGGTGGAAAATAATGCCATTATAGTAACTGAGTAAACAGCAGACATTTTTATTTTATTATCTGAAATGGGAAACTAAGGCTGTTGATCTGTTTGGTGCAGGGAAAATAAAAGGTCAAATGTGGTTTTCTACAGAATTAACCAACTGTGTAACTAAGTAAACCTGCAGATTCCATCATGGAGACCCTTGCCATGTCCATACACTATAAGAAAATAAATTGGTACAACTACTTTGGAAAACTGTTTGATAGTACCAGCAAAAGGTGAATATTAACATATTCCATGGCCCAGAAATTCACTTCTGGGTATATATCCAACCAAAAATGCTTACATATGTGCACCCCAAGATACAAGCAAGAACATTCACAGCAGCACTATTCGTAATATAGCACCATACTGGAAACCACCTGATTATCCTCAGTATGGATAAATGAATGGTGGTCGACATCATTTACATGCCAGTGAAAAGGAAAATCACTGCTGTAATGCAACAATATAAATGAGTCGTATGAGCAAGGTTGAGCCAAAGAAGGCAGACACAAAAGAATATAGTCTATTATTTTCATGATACAAAATTCCAAAACAGGTGGCTTATAAGTTAGGATAGTGGTTACTTTTGAGGGCCTAGTAACTGAGAAGGGCCCAAGCAGGCTTCTGAGGTTCTGGCAATGTTTTCCTTCTTGATCTGGGAGGCAGTTGCATAGGTTTGTTCAGTTTGTGAAAATTCATGATTTGCGGACATTCCTGTACGTTATACCTCAGTAACTCAGTTATGATTCAAGTATACGTCAGTATTTTAAGTTTCAATAACAGTTTTCAGTTTACATAATATTTTTGGACATCTCTTAGGACATGTATGACTACTGATAGTGCCGCTTGCCTTCAATTTTGGTTTTTGGAACTGTGGATGATGCAGTGGGGGCTCCAAATGGTCTCGTAAGAAAACTGTTTTCTTTATACATCTGAAGTGTTTTTCTTTCTTGTCAGTGGTTCCAGTTGTAGCCTTGCTGCTGGTCTTGAATCTCTGGGGCTTACAGATATCCGCACGCTAGTTCGATTAATGTGCTTGGCCGCAGCAGGGAGAGCTGGCCTCTCCACCAGCCCTTCTGCAGTGGCAAGCCCCACAGAACGCTCACGAGGTGGGCACAGCAAAGCCAACAAGCCCATCTCTTGCCTAGCTTATCTGAGCACAGCAGTGGGATGTCTGGCATCAAATACTCCTAGTGCTGCAAAACTCTTGGTGCAGTTGTGTACACAGGTAAGCTAGCTTTCAGTGATTTTCTTGTTGCATTCCTGACTTTCAACTGATTCTTAAAAGAGCCTTTTGAGGTGAAGTCTTTTTTGTTCCAAAATTATGTGTAAAAATTAAACTTTTTTGTTCTAATTGCCTCTTCAGAACTTAATTTCTGCTGCAACAGGTGTAAATCTAACTACAGTAGATGATCCAATTCAGCGAAAGTTTCTACCCAGCTTTCTCCGAGGAATTGCTGAAGAGAATAAGCTTGTGACCTCCCCAAACTTTGTTGTAACTCAGGCCCTTGTGGCATTACTAGCAGACAAAGGGGCCAAACTGAGACCTAACTATGATAAGTCAGAAGTTGAAAAGAAAGGTAAGCTTCATACAATTTAATTTATATAGTCTTCTAATCAATTTGTACAGTCTTCTAGTCAGTTTGATTCATGTTTTTAAAAATGTGTTTTTGCATTGTTCTGTGATGAATTATATAACCTTATGTATACTTCTTAATTTAGATCATAAAAGGAGTATGTAGATACTTTTTCATGGTGCATGAAAAGAAGTATTAGAAAATGTACCAAATTAGTCTTGGTTTGATCAGATTATTTTATTAGATTATTGCTCGAGTAACCATAGATCAGTCCTTTGCAGCCTTTTTCATCTCATGACACACATACACTAATTACTAAAATTTTGTGGCACACCCGGGACATATAATTTTGTCTAATCTGACAAAAAGATAGGTATGATTCTGATTCTTCCATACCAGACAGCTATTGTGTTGACTCTTGTCATTCTTTTCATTTGACAGTCTAAGGAAAAAGAAGGCAGTGCCCCTGACTAAACAGTCAGGAATTGCATGTTTTAAAAATCTTGCAGCACACTGCTACAGCACAACAGTTGAAAATTGCTGCCATAGACAATAATGCTGGTAGGTTTTCTTAATAAAATGTCAGTAAAGGTAGTGCTGTTTTTCTCTGTCTTAAGAATCACTACTATCTACCCTTCTCTTTGTCAGAACCTTGTGGCCAAGTGAGATGGGCCTTTTGATCTATTGGCTCTAAGCCCTTGACTAGCTTAATACTGGTCTTAATAGACCACTTTTGAACAGCAAAGGCCAAATTCTTATTCTTTAGGACATGCTGCCTTTGCCCTGGCCTTACAAATATTTCTGCTGCATTTTCAGTCAATGTTTCCTTAGAGCAAGGACTGTTGATTGATGAATATAAATGTATGTTTGTAATTACTCAGATTTATTATATAATTTGATGAGATAAATGGTTTATATCTTGTATGCGTATGTTAGTGAAATGATTGCTTGCAAAAGTGCTAATTCTTGAAATATATGGGTTAACCCATTTTTGTTTGTTCACCACCACCAGCTCTCACCTGGGCATCATTTCATTGTTTTGTTTAAGCAGGTTTAACTGCTCAATTGTATGTCCATCCTTCCTATGATCCTTCCGCTGTAGGCCCTCTGGAGCTAGCTAATGCCCTGGCAGCTTGCTGCCTGTCCTCCAGGCTGTCCTCACAGCATAGGCAATGGGCTGCTCAGCAGCTCGTACGCACTCTGGCCGCACACGACCGTGACAACCAAACTACTCCACAAACACTTGCTGATATGGGAGGAGATCTCAGAAAGTGTTCCTTTATCAAGTTGGAGGCGCATCAGAACAGAGTACGTATTTTGAGTCCCAAGTGTGCTGATCACCTTATGTAAGATAAAATAGTTTCTGCTTTCCCTTAAAGAGCTAAAAGTTTAGATCGACCTTTCCTCTCTCCACCTCCTTCCTCTCCTTTGTCTCTCTTCCTCTTTCTCTTTCCCTGACACACACACACACACACACACACACACACACACACACACTAAGTTATCAATATTTATCTGTTACTTACCAGCTTCTTCTTATTTTAGGTTGACATAATAGTATACAAATAGGAAAATCAGATGGTGGGAAAGAAGAGAAGACCAAAGGATTAGGCTCACAAAAGATGAAGGCTTATACACTAAGAGGAAAAGAAATTTGGCCTCGCTCTTTTAATGTAACCCACTGGGGCCATGAGCAGTGACAAGGGCAGTTTAGGACATGAAGACTGGCCTCTATTCACTAATTTTAAAATCACTTCTTAGTCTGTGTTACTTTATAAAACATATAAATATGTTGAAGTATTTATAGTTTATTGAATTAAATAAGTGTATTTTTACTGGGTTGGACAAAATGTTTGTTTTTTTCCATAAGTTGGCTCTCGTAGTGCTTAGTTGTCTTTAACTTCATTTGAAACCATTTTGTTAGATTGTGTTGTGACAACTGTCATATCAGCGTGCATTTAAGAATACTTATCAAAATTGGTGAGTTTTTGTGTAGCCCTTGTAATATTGAAGACAGAAGAAAACGTGCAACATTTTTGGCATATTATACTTTATTATTTCAAGAATGGTAAAAATACAACTAAAACACAAAAAAAGATTTGTACAGTGTATGGAGAAGGTGCTGTGACTGATCGAACATGTCAAAAGTGGTTTGCAAAGTTTTGTGCTGGAGATTTCTTGCTGGACAATACACCACTATCCAGTAGACCAGTTGAAGTTGATGGCCATCGAAATGAGACATTGAGAGCAATCAATGTTATACCATGCCGGAGATAGCTGACATGCTCAAAACATCCAAGTCAATAAAGTTATAGATGAAAATGAAAAATATGTTTTATTTTATGGAAAAAAATTGAATGGACTTTTTGGCCAACTCAGTAAATTAAATAAATAGTTGTAAAGATGTCAGCAAGTCTTAGATAACCCAAATGAGTTTGGGCATAGTACTTTAAAGTTGTGCATCAAGTAAGTTTGTATTTACAAACCAATTAGAAAAGAATGAAACAATGCATATTGCATTAAAACATAGATACTTTGACAATTTTATGGAAGATTATTTTTAATTTGATAGAATATTTTTAAATGACAGAATCACTCAAGCCAAAACTTGCTTAAATATTGTTGGACATTTTCAACTTTTCTAGGTAATGACTTGTGTTTGGTGTAATAAAAAAGGACTCTTGGCCACAAGTGGCAATGATGGCACCATCCGGGTGTGGAATGTTACCAAGAAGCAGTATTCACTGCAGCAGACCTGCGTGTTCAACAGATTGTGAGTGCTAGCTAATGTTATCTTGTGTGTAACATTTAAAATAAGAGAATTCTAAATACGCTTTATTTTGGTTGTATTCATATAATCAGATCACCACTGAAATTTTTTGCAGTTTATTTTTCTTAAGATTTATTTATTTTTAGAGAGAGGGGAAGGAAGGAGAAAAAGAGGGAGAGAAACATCAATGTGTGATTGCCTATCACGTGGCCTTCACTGGGCACCTGGCCCGCAACCCAGGCATGTGCCCTGACAGGTGACCTTTGGTTTGCAGCCCACACTTAGTCCACTGAGCCACACCAGGCAGGACTGCAGGTGTTTTTAGAATAGTCTTACTATATCCCCAGTTTGTTTTGAAATATTCAGAATAGTTATTCAGCAAGTAAAATTATTAACAATATCTGGATGTTCTCAGAATTAAAGTCAACTATCTGGCAAATAAATGTGCAGTTCTACAAAACAGGCTAATTTTTCATCATTCTTTAATGATTATTTAGGAATTAGAATAATGATATTTATTCTATAGTAGAATGTAGCTAGCAGTAGGTATTTCTTTTCTGAAAACTTATGTGGAGATCAGGCAAACAATAATCAATGTGTTCTGAATAATAACCATTGTACAACCTAGATAGAATCAGTCTTTATTGACAAATTATATACTGTATTAAATGATGTATGATCTAAGCATCACTCCTTTATAATTCTGTTTTTCACATTATGATTAACACTGGTGAATATGAGATTGTCTAATCTGCTATCCTAGCTTTCAAAATGTAAGAGCTGCTATTTTATGTTCTGAGGTCCACATGAAACCCTTACTGTAAGGTTTGGGTTTAGTTTACTTTTGGATCGTGGGGATTAAAGTTTCATACACACCTATTATGTTCTAGGGAAGGGGATGTTGAGGAAAGCCTGGGATCACCCAGTGATCCAAGTTTCTTACCTGTGTCCTGGAGTATCAGTGGGAAATACTTAGCTGGAGCTTTGGAAAAGACAGTGAATATCTGGCAAGTTAACGGTAAGAGATATGTAAATACTGGAAGTACTTTCGAGTACCTTTTGAGTCCAAGCAATGGCTTCCCTTCACCTTGAAACTCACAGTTTGTTTGTCAGTTGTGAAAATCTGTGCATACTGTGGTTTCAATTAAAGAGGAAGTGCTCAATTCCTGACTTCCCTTTCTTGTAGTTTCAACTGACTCAATAGCTGTAAACTCAAAATTTTTTTCATGTACTAAATATTCACAGTAGGATTCAAGGGGAAGTAGCAGTCACTGAATTGTTAGCTGTGTATTCTTTTTAAATCACTTGAAATATTTCTGTTGATTATGTCTGTTTCACAGGTATAGACTCTTATCAATTTTTAATAATACCTCCCTAGAAAGTAAAAATCATTAATGTAATCTTGGGCTTATCAGTATTTTGTTCATTTTTACACATGAACAAAATACTGAGTTTGAGGATGGCTGCTGTATTTCACATATTTGAAATAGTAGCTAGCCTTGACTGTAGGTAAATTTCTTATGTTAATTTGGTTTTCAGTAATTATTAGGAAAGCACTTAAGTGATTAACATTTGTTCACTATTTTTCCTTTATCTTTTTTCTGTAAAGCTACCATTTTGTCCCATTCATAGTTCCAGAAAAGCCTATTAATTTCTTAATCTAGTTAGTATATAAATGAAGGGTCCTGCCTTACAGTCATATTCATTAGTAGACTAGTTAGAAAGTGGGAGCTACTTTGAGTTATATTAGAAATAAGTAGTATTTTTTTCTTGTTGTTTTTAAGAACTAAGTGACAACCAGTTAACCTTTTCTTTCTCTTAGGAGGAAAAGGATTAATAGATATTCAGCCTCATTGGGTATCTTCCCTGGCTTGGCCAGAGGAGGGTCCAGCTGTAGCCTGGTCAGGAGAGTCTCCAGAATTATTGTTGGTGGGACGGATGGATGGATCTCTAGGACTAATTGAAGTTGTTGATGTGTCCACCATGCACCGTCGAGAATTGGAGCATTGCTATCGAAAGGATGGTAAGTGACTAGATTTGGGTCTGGTTGAGAAAGTGATCCGCCCCAATCAAAACAGACTTTGTTGTTTTGACACTTGCTTTTAAAAATACTTTTGGCTTTGTTTTCTAAATTGTCTGATTTGTGTTTCATTTTAATTAGTTACTAAGTTGAAAGATACTTCTCTCCCAACCCACACTAGGGGTTTCTGCCAAGAGAAAATAATAGTAATTACATTAGTCATTCACCCTTTCTGTATGTATTTGAACACCCATGGCAGGCTTGTGTCTCTGTCAAAAGATAATATAATAATATTGTATTAGTCACTCATCTTTTGTGTTGTAAGTATCTAAACACGCAGGCTCTGAGTCTCCAC
This sequence comes from Artibeus jamaicensis, assembly GCF_021234435.1. Taxonomy (NCBI): domain Eukaryota; kingdom Metazoa; phylum Chordata; class Mammalia; order Chiroptera; family Phyllostomidae; genus Artibeus; species Artibeus jamaicensis. The sequence continues at coordinate 10,050,581 of NW_026521883.1, forward strand.
TGAAAGTTAGAAATGCCCAAGAGAAAAAAAAGTAATCATTAGTAGAGATTAAAGTGTTAAGAAATGAGGGAAACTGAGGAAATAGGGGACAGAGGAGGAGTGAAGTTACTAGTCTGACAAGAGATGGTAGCAAGTTGCTTGTCATTTATTTTCTCGCTTCTTCCATTTGGATACATGGGCATATTACTGGATAGTTTTTGTTATTGGGGGAGTGGGGTATTTCAAAGTTCACAGCCCTAGCTTAAATGGTACTCTGTTAACAGAATAGAAGATTTTGGGGGTGGGGGTTCCAAATTTTTAATAAGTGATATATTCAGTAAGGTCCAAATTCTGTAAAATTTAAAAATATATGCAGTAAAAAGTGTTTCTCCCATCAACTCAGTTCCAATGTCCCCATTCTACTTTCACAAATACTTTTTTTGTACCATCCAGTATTATGTATACTGAAAAGCAAATATATTGTTAGAATAGAATCTGCTTGGTAGAATATGGAAGCATACTGAGAAGAGAATATTAAACAAAAGAATGGACCAGTAATTTTCTTTCTGTGACTTGGATTATTTTACTTTTCAGTTTCTTTGTAGATTCTAGTCTAAAAGGAAAGAACCTTGTACAATCAGTTAAAATCAGCAAGGGAATTTAATTTTGTTTTTTCACTAACTACCTGAAAATAATGAAAGATTAAAAATGAGGTATTTCATACACTCAAAACTAATACAAAATATTGAACTAAACTGTAATTGAAAATTTTTTTAAATATGTATTTTTAAAATGAGGTAGTCCTTGTCACTTATAAATAACACTTTTAAAGTGAGTTACATGGAATCCCTACTATAGGCCTACATTTTGTCTAAATTCATTACAGAGCTGTCTGGAAACTTACTTGCATTGATTGCAGTAGCATATATTTGTTGCAAAGTTTTTGTCTTTTTAGACAATGTCAAATAAGTCTCTTTTATTTTCTTTCTTTTTTATTTTTATTTTGTTCTTATCATGTTAGTGTCTGTAACTTGCATTGCTTGGTTCAGTGAAGACAGACCATTTGCAGTGGGATATTTTGATGGAAAATTGTTATTGGGAACAAAGGAGCCACTTGAGAAAGGAGGTATTGTTCTGATCGATGCACATAAGGTAAAGCATCTTAACTAGATGGTTACTTTTTTTTGTTTCTTACTGTAGTGTTCCTTCATACTGGATTATTTAGTTTTCTTTACATCAGTTACTTATTATTTAATATTCTGTTATGACACAAAATCTGTAGACTATGTATATACGTGAAAAAAATCTATGTAAAAAAGCCAAAAAAGAAGTAATTAATCAAAGCAGCAAAATAGGAACATCCTTGGACTATGCCCTCTCAAAGTACCTCCCTTTAATGGGAGAAATTCCATCTATGAAGAATGATTCCTTTACCTTAACAAAGTTGCCAGTTCAGACATTTACAGGGCCAGCTAGGCCAGAAACGTGAATGTGTGAAGCCAGGAATTGGGAGTTGTGATGGAGGGTAAAAAAAGAAACAGCCAGGACGCAATGGTAACAACCGTATAAACATAAAGCATGCCCCAGACTCTCATAAATATTGCTATTTTGATATTATTCTTTATTCCTTTTCAAACTTTAAGTGTCAATAAAGATAACTCTTAAAATGTTAAATGAGAGGTGACGTATTCCTTCTAAATCAGAATTTCATTATTTAACTAACATATATTGAACTTCAAAACTGCAGCAAATGATATGATGCAGACTAATGAAAGGGTAAGTTGGTTTAGTGATTAGGAATGACATAACAGTATCTGATTTGCATATAATGTTAATTTCCAAGCAATTGAGTAATAGAATAAGTCATAAATACTGAGTTTAAAGTATTTGTGAAGGAAGCATTAATGTGATTTTTTCCCTCCCCTTACTATTTTAAGGATACTCTTGTTAGCATGAAGTGGGACCCAACAGGTCATATTCTTATGACATGTGCCAAAGAAGAGAATGTGAAACTCTGGGGCCCTATTTCAGGATGCTGGCACTGTCTACATTCACTCTGCCATCCGTCTATTGTCAATGGAATCGCTTGGTGCAGCCTCCCAGGGAAAGGCTCCAAATTGCATTTACTGATGGCTACGTATGTTGTAAATTTATGTGTGTGTGTGTCTTAACTTTTATGTTAGTATAAACTGAGACTTGCATTAAATGTGGCTTCTCAGTCTTAAACAGTTTATTGCCAGTTACTAGTCTTAAAATGTATAATACCATAAGATCACCTTAGAGAAATAAAGATTTTGAAACTGGGTATGTGATCTCCTTATCTGGGTGTGATGTTAGAATATCAGACAGAGTTGTATTTCTTTCTTTTTTAAAAAAATTTATTTTTTAGAGAGGGGTGGGAAGGGTAAAAGAGAGGGAGAGAAACATTGATGTGAGAGAGTAACATCAATCAGTTGCCTCTCACATGTGCCCCGACCGGGAATCTAACCAGTAACCTTTCACTTTGCAGGGTGGTGCCCAACTAACTGAACCACATTGGTCAGGGCCCCAGTTATCTTTCTTATAAAAGATTATATCATACCTACTACAAATAAATTTTAAAATAATATTGTAGTACTTCTATAAGTGTTTGTTGTTTAAAACTATTTTTCTTCATATTGATATATTTTGGTTTATGTGTTCATTTTTTAAGTGGCTGTCAGAGTGGCTTAGTATGTGTTTGGTGTATTCCACAAGATACCACACAGACCAATATGGCTGTTTCAGAAGGATGGTGGGACCAGGAATCAAATTGCCAGGTAAATGTTCTGGTGTTTAGACCATATTTAAAACCATAGATAGAGAATATGTTGTCAAAGGACAAGTTCCATTGGGGAGATGTGAGTAATTGTCATGCTTTGTGTACTCTCTGAATTAGCTTACCTTTTCGTAAGTCAGAGGCACCATATTACTTGTTAAAGTGAAATGTTCAGTAAATACTGAGTGCAGAGCATTTATGGTAAGGGGTATAGCTAGTACCACAGATGGACACCGAAGTTAAGTTTTTGGAACAGTGAAGTAGGAACACCACGGGAGCACACCTTTGCAGAGTATCTCTTACTGATACCAGAATTCCATCTATGGAGAATAATTCCTTTACCGTAAACAGGGGTTACAAATTCAGGTAGATGCTTACAGAACCATCTAGGCAAATGGATGGGAGTTGGAAGGTGTGAAGAAGGTTAAAAAAAAATCAGAAGTACATATGCTTCATATAATTGGCACAGTTGCCACAAAGCTGATTGTTACCCTAAAAAAAATGAGAGCCTATTTCTTGTTACCAAATTGTCTAATTTTTTAAATAGAAACCAAAATTCCAATGTTTTAAGTAAAATCTTCCAGTATCACACTTGGTACCTGACTTAAAATTCTTCACAGCACTGGGTGGCCAAACAAATTGCATCCCCGAGCTACCAGTTTGCAGCCTCTGTTGCTCTTTCTTTTGTTCCTGACACAAATAACCCCTGGAAGAAAAAAGCTTTATGTCATCTTTGGGTAGATGAATACATCTGGTGTTATACTCTGTCATAACTAGAAGGAAGAGGAAGCTTTAGAGCAGGGAGAAAGGGGTGAGGAGGGATGGGTAGGTAGCTCACTAATGAGAGGAAGATACTGTAGAGATGAAGGTGGAAGTACTAAAGATAAATCTAGTTTGCTCTTTGTGTTAGAAAGTATTTGCACAGGCCTTACTTATCACACTTTTAAACCTGCAGAGTAAACACAAAATTAGACATCACATGACACAACCACACAGCACATGACAACCACCTGCAGAAAAAGAGGGCCTGTTTGCATGGACACAGCATGTACAGTTCATAGATGTTAGGCACAAAAAATGAAAATTATATAAAGCTAACTTTATTAACATACTCATTAAGAAGTAGAAAGAGAATTTTCCTATCTCTGAGGGATAATTAGAATTTAGAAATGTTGTCATTTATGCCAGTTTGAAGAGTTAGGAAACTAGCTTAGAAGCGCATCAAAAAAAGATGAAATTCGCCTTCAGCAAAGGAGAACCAGGTTAATATTTATTTTCTCAGTCAGACTAATCCTTCTGAGAGTTGTCCTGCCTCCTCCCCAGTGTTTCACTGAGATATAAAATTTCCAAGAATGAATTATAAATCTTGACTCAATACATTGTTTTAATTTCAATACACGTTAAAAAATAAAAAATGAATTACAGGATGGATATAGGAAATCAACCGGAGCCAAGTGTGTCTATCAGCTGCGGGGACACATCACCCCTGTCCGGACCGTCGCCTTCAGTTCAGATGGTTTGGCCTTGGTGTCTGGTGGCCTAGGTGGGCTCATGAACATTTGGTCTTTAAGGGTAAGAGTATAGCTGCTACTTTTATCTTAAATGTTTTTAATTAACTTACATGATAAAAATTAACCCAACCAACCCTAGAGATATTTTGTGTGGTGATATTTTGAATACTGGAGAAACTTTTCAGAATCCTCCACTCTGTACTTTTTCTTATTGAAAGTGATCTAATCTAGTCTCTAGAAAATTGGGTAGTAGGCATGCAGTTGGATGGATGTTGCCAAATTTAGCTGAAGTATAGATTTCAGAATGTTTTTGTTAATGTGAAGTATAAACTTACAACATAAGTAATAACTAAGGTTAAGTAATGTGTATCGGCAAACACATTTCATTCTAGGATGGCTCTGTCTTGCAAACTGTTGTGATAGGCTCTGGAGCTATTCAGACCACAGTATGGATTCCGGATGTCGGAGTTGCCGCTTGTTCAAACAGATCAAAGGTAATGGGCAGCTATAACAAATCGTAGGGTATAAGCCTGTAACATATCTTAGAAATCATAGTCCAAGCATCTCACTTTATGGAGGAGAAAACAAGTCCAGGGGGATTGTTACTTGCCCAAGAAAATGCAGCCACTTAGTGGCAGAAAGAAAACTAGAACCCAGGTCTTCTGATTTACTCATATAATCTAGTACACTTTCTGCTATCCCTTAGACATCAGTGAAATGTTTAATTATTGAACAGCCTCATTTCCATTGGAAGTTATAAAGTGGATTTTGATTTTCTGCTATTTTTGAGATAGCACCAGACTATCTCAAAAGAACTTTCCCTGAGAAGAAGGACTATCCCAAATATCTTTAACTCAAGTATACACAATGTATATTGGCTTCCAACTTTAATATTTTAGTAAGAAAAATTCTAGCCCCCGGCAGTGAAGTAATTCTATGATGTGACATTATTAACATTTATACCCCTAATGAATAGAGCCAGTGTGCTCTCTGGTTTACATTTTATGTGGTTAAATGATATTAAAATAGAGCTGTAAACCTGAATGAATAGTCCTACTGAAGTTAAATATAGAATCAGACCCTAGGTAGTAAGTGGCCTGTGTAGGATAAACCATAGAGCCACAATTAGAAGTGTTGCTTTTTTTTCTGTTATATCCCTCAGCAGGCAGAGTACTGCTTTCTTTAGTTAGTACCTTGTGGTCATATCAGACTTTTAGAATACACTGGATCCTTATCCTACAAGTCCTGTGTAATAGCAAATAATTGCTGTTGTCTCTTTAAGAAGAATCAGCTAATCCACAAATTTTATGGTTATTTCTTATTCACTTGTTTTTACTTAGAAAAAATTAGGATGTTTTGAAGTTCATAGGCATTAAAAGTACAGCATAAAATGATTAAAAAGCAAACATGTTTAATGCAGTTACTGGAATGAATTTTCTCAGATATGAATGGTGATAGAATTCTCTCTTTTATTTAAACAAATCATGTGGCACAACTTATTTTCCATCAGGATGTTTTGGTCGTGAATTGTACGTCAGAGTGGGTTGCTGCCAATCATGTTTTAGCCACCTGCAGGACGGCGCTGAAACAGCAGGGGGTCCTGGGGCTAAACATGGCTCCCTGCATGAGAGCATTTCTGGAGCGGCTACCCATGATGCTTCAGGAACAGTATGCCTATGAAAAGGTGATCGATCACACTCACTTCTACAGATCTACAGATGTGTGGTGCTTTGGAATTTGAATTTATCCCTTAAGAGCATGAGGTCTGAGGAAAGTATGTGGGGCTGTTTGGGCAGAATCAAATGATGCTAAATAATATCTAAAACAGTTGTTCAGTAATCCTAATCTACTACTTTAAGTGAGAGTAGCATTTTAAAATAACCCTAAAATTTGTGTAGTATTTATATCATTCTTCAGATTATTTATTCACTCCAAAACTTCTTCAAATACCTATGCCTCAGAATATCGTCTTCCCTTTTTTGACTCATATATCTATTTTTAATGATTTTTTTTAGATTTTATATATTTATTTTAGAGAGAGGGGGAGGGAGAGAAAAAAGAGGAGGAAATATTGATATTTGAGAAAAAAAATCCATTGGTTGACTCTTGCATGCCCCCAACTAGGGACCTGGTCCTAGGCATGTGCCCTGACCTGGAATCGAACTGGCAACCCCTCAGCTCACAGGCCAGCACTCAGTCCACTGAGCCACACCAGCCAGGGCATTATGTGGTTTTGCATCCCAAAGCTGGGAGGTGGGTGTGCATATGGGTGTCCGAGTGAACATCCTCTGCACTTGTCAGGTGAGTCCCTTTGGAAAGTTGTGTGGACAAGCCAAGGTTGAGCTAAACAGGGTCACTAAATACTAGAATGGGGAATCCTGGAACTTGGTCCCGTGTAGCTATCTTCTAGATCCGACTAGTCACAGGGTGCTGCTCCCTGGGTAGAACTCCTTGTGTTTGGTGGTTTCGTTTTGTTTGTTTGGTTTTTGTTGTTCGCCAAGCTACATTAATACTGTTTCACTGATGCTTTTGCTCAGCTTTTCTTTTCTGAGTCACTTAGTCTCTCACAGAGTAGCTCTACTATTACTAGGGATAGCCATGAAAGAAGAATTCTCATGCTAAAGGAGTAATTGTGAGAATGAACAAGTCTCCATGGTTCAGTTGGGACCTGAAAAACTAATGACAATATAGTAACTACAATGAGATATCCTGAATTGGATTCTGGAGAAGAAAAGGGACATTGATGATTAGTGGAAAAACAAATAAAATTGTGTTGTTTAGTTAGTATTGTGCCATTGTTTATTTCTTAGTTTTGAAAAATTCACCATGGTTATGTAAGATGTTAACATTAGAGGAATTGGGTAAAGGGGTTTACAGGAACTCTCTGTACTATCTCTGAAACACTCTGAATATCTAAACTTATTTCCCAGTAAAAAACTTAAAAAATAATAAACTTAAAAAAAATTACAGGCTTTCAGATTACAGTAGATTAATTTAGAACATTTGGCATAGGCTCTTCAACATAATGTCCTTGCATCTTCTCTTAGCCACATGTGGTTTGTGGAGACCAGCTTGTTCACAGCCCCTATATGCAGTGTCTGGCTTCTCTTGCCGTGGGGCTTCATCTGGACCAGCTGCTGTGCAACCCTCCAGTGCCACCACACCACCAGCACTGCCTCCCTGACCCTGCTTCCTGGAATCCGAACGAGTGGGCCTGGTTAGAATGTTTCTCAACCACCATAAAAGCTGCTGAGGCCCTGACCAACGGAGCACAGTTTCCAGAATCTTTTACTGTTCCTGATCTAGAGCCTGTTCCAGAGGATGAACTTGTATTCCTAATGGTAAGTGTAATATGAACTGCTATTATTTGCAGCTGATATTATATCAATATCATAGGTGTTTAGCACAAAGTAGACCCTCAGTAAGCATTTAGCAGCTTCAATAGCTAGGAATGTACTCTTAGATAAATTCAAAATATTTTGCTTTTAGATAGTCCCTTTCGATACAATGACAGGCCTCTGTGGTGACAGGGATTGATTATATGAGAACTGTGGATCTCGTATAAACATGCTAGCTCTCACTGACACAGTCCCATATTTTTTCTTTTTTTTAGTTTGTGTCTTGTTAGTATATATTTTATTTGATTGAGTAGGCCAGAAAGTAGGATTATGGTTGTTTGTATGGAAATTAATACAATAATTAACAATAATACAAGAATAAACTGTATTGTGTACTCACAACTGTAAACCTACTTTTACCCCATCCTGTAGGTATTTTAATATCTTTTTCTGGTCATCTTGAGATTTATTCTACATACGGATTTTAAATTATTTGGCACTGCAAGCATGTTTTTAATCACCATAAAATAAGAATTATGGAAGAGCACTCTGATTGTACCTGAGACATCTAGCTGTAGAAACTGGTGTGTAGAGAGTGCAGGCCATCACTTGATCTAACGACCCCTTTACTTAGTTAAGGTTTATATACACAAACATTTGAATATACGTATAAATAGAGGTACAATATAAAACATTTACAAATTGAGGGGAATATCTAAATATAGAATATCCTAATTAGGAAGTATCCTTCTGAGCAGCTCATTTGTCCCAGATCGATCATTTTGTAGATGAGAAAACTGAAGCCCAGAAAGATGAAGTGACCTGCCCAAAGCTTTACAACAAGTTCACAGGGTCGGTGGCTCCTGTACATGACTTTGTACCAATGGTTACTCAGAAGTTAGCTTTGAATTTCCAACGTGATGGTGGTAGTGATATAGCTGATAGTGAAAATGTTTATAATAAAGGGAAATATTAATGCATAAAATCAAGTTCAACATGATTATAAAACTGCTCTTAGTTTCTCATGATATCCACGTTTGTTTTTGGAAAGAAGACTTAGTTGTTAGAACTTCTTCTTAGAACTTAATTAGAATTAAGTTAGAACTTAATTCTTAGTTAAGAAGAGATAAATCTTGATTAAGCAAGATTGATCCTGATGTTTGCCCTGTCTTGCAGGATAACAGTAAATGGATTAACGGCATGGATGAACAAATTATGTCTTGGGCAACTTCCAGACCTGAGGTCAGTAAAGATGAAAATAACTGTGTATCTCAGTGAATCCTCTGATTCTGAATGCTTGTGTGTTTGTACCTTGGTGTCTCCCTTTGATGTTGGCACACACTTGGTACCCAGTACATGCTTGTTTTAATGAATGGATGGATCTAACTTTGAGATGATTGTGTTTTTCTAGGACTGGCACCTGGGAGGTAAATGTGATGTCTACTTGTGGGGTGCTGGCAGGCATGGACAGCTGGCAGAAGCTGGAAGAAACGTGATGGTACCTGCAGCAGCTCCCTCATTCTCACAGGCCCAACAGGTAACTGTCAGGGTAAAGAAATGGAGAAGAACCTTGGGAACTGATCATTCTCATTTCTAGCTGTCAGCTCTCAGTAACTTACTGTGGGATAAAGTTCCTTTCATAGTCTATTGTAAGGAATCACTAAAGAAAGTCTAAATGTTACAGCTTCCAAATAAGCTTTGTAAAGTTTTTATCAGACTTAAGGTTTGCTAATAAGTTTCTAAGTTTTTCTCCTTTCAAACATGGTGAATTAACATCTTGATGCATTAGGCCTGACCAGGATGTATTTATAGAAGGCATTCCTAATTATTGACTCTTTGCTGCTATAGCCTTACTGGGGCTTTACCCAGCTTTTGTTGACATACCTCCCCTCTTCTAATAATTGTGTACTACTGTATTTCCAAACCCTTCTTGAGGCAACTGCTTTCTCTTTTGTTCTTCTCTACCTCATGAAGTCTCAGAATGCACTATTCTTTCTCATACAGATCTCTTCCAGTTTCTGCCTCTTACTAACCTCTAGCCCAGTCTTTAATAATATCTCCCCATCACCCTTTCCTCTGTCTTCTTTTATCAGTTTTGTTGTTGATGCTATTATTTGAATTCTTCACAATTGGCTGAAATCCATGTAGATAACATGGTTCAAACTACCTTACATAGTCAAAGGAGCCACATACATGGGTCAGTTAAGTAAGCAGGTTCATAGTAGTCAAGGGCTTGTAGAGACCCCAGAGTCCCATTAACCCGTCCCCTGTAATGAAAAGATAAAAAATTGATTAAGATATCTTAGGTATACATGGAATCATGTTTAATGTTTACATGTTAAAACTATATAATAAAGGGTAACATATTTAGTTGTATGTTTTTTACTAGGTCATATGTGGTCAGAATTGTACCTTTGTCATCCAGGCCAATGGCACAGTGTTGGCTTGTGGGGAAGGAAGTTATGGCAGATTAGGACAAGGAAATTCAGATGACCTTCATGTGCTGACAGTTATTTCCGCCTTACAAGGTAAAATTATCCTCAAAAGCTAATCAGAAATTATGGCCTAACTATAGCAGTGTTTGCGTATGTTGGAACTCATTCCAAACCTTTGCTAGATAATAATATTGGGCTTTCGCTTATATTATGACTTTTGTTTAGGCTTACGCAACCTTAATTTTCATATTTTAAACAACATTATTTTGCAAGTTACTGTCATAGCAGTGCTCAAAATCAATAGTATAAATAACTGTTTTAAGGCCCACTGAGGGATATAAAATTCTTTAAAACTGCAAAATTGTAATTAGGCAACTATAGATAGCCATAGTAATCATGTGTATGTTTCATTTAAATTAAAAATCAGTTTATATTTATATGTACTAAAGACTTTAAAGGGCTTCTTTGTCAGCATATTCTGTGCCTTGGAGCAAGAATACCTCTGCAGAAATCACTGCAGGAGAGCCTGGCTTATTTTTTTTTCAATTAAATTTTACTGACTCTGAAACCTACAAAAACAGCAAAGGGGGACATTTAAAGTAAAAGCATACAAGTAACAACGAGTTCAGAACCAATTGCTGAGTAGCTCTGAGTTCTCTTCCTGAAGGAAGAATTCAGTAGTGAGGATGAGGGGGTTGGCTGGGTACCTATCTAGTTCTACTACGTCCGTCCCTGGGGCCTTGCACAAGTTACTAGACCTCTTGGTGACCTGGTTTCCTCAATTATAAAAGTGGTGACAGTATATCTGGCTCAGGTTCTAAGTGAAAACAGAAAATGAGATAATTTATGTAAAGCGTTTATAGGAGTAGCTGGAACATAGTCCTTAACGACTGTAACTGCTCTCATAACTCGCTTTCTTGTCACATGATTATTTTATGTGGCTGCTCCCAGTTTTTGATAGGCTGTTTCTACAAATTTGATTAGGAATTAAGAAATTGCTTTTATTTCTGTAGTACTATTTTGGTATATTTTGATTCTGAGAATATTCTTTAGTAGCTGTAAGAGGGGAGTTTTGACATACAGTGCCTCTTACTGGGTTTTTTGCTCTGTTCCAGGCTTTGTGGTGACTCAGCTGGTGACTTCATGTGGTTCTGATGGGCACTCAATGGCCCTGACTGAGAGTGGTGAGGTCTTTAGCTGGGGAGATGGTGATTATGGCAAACTCGGCCATGGGAACAGTGACAGGCAGCGGCGACCCAGGCAAATTGAGGCCTTACAAGGAGAAGAAGTGGTGCAGGTCAGGCAGGAGATGGATGAGTCTGGCTTTGAATGTAAACATACTAGTTGTGAAATTGAATTTGGGTAACGGGAAATAATAGTAAAAATACATTACATAATCATTGTAAGAGATCAACTGCCTTTAGTTGTTTAGATTCATTCTTGGGCTTGTCAGAAGTTTGAATGGGCTTTGATATTAGAATGGACTCCTTTCTCCTGTGCCAGCTGCTTGGTCCAGGCCAGGTTGGGGTCCCTGGAAGAAACATGAGGTTTAGCTCTTGCTACACAGTTCTTAATACACTAATAAATGGAATACTTTGCTTTCAACCTGTCATGATTGTTACAAAGGCTGAGTTCACATTCATTTTCTGGAAAATCAATTAGTGATCTAAAATAATATTGTAAAATTGCATAGCACCTTTGACTTTACAAAGAATTTCCCTATTATTTCATGTAGTTTAGGTCATCTGTACACAGGTGAAGAGTAGCAACAGTTCCCCAAAGTATGCTGTTTTTCTTGGTCTTCTGAGCATGATGAGGTAGGTCAGGCTTAGGGAAGCAGGAGAGCCATTTGGGCCTGTAGAACATATTGGTCTTGAAGATCCTGATTTGTCAGTGAAGTTTATTGCTTTACTAATAACCCAAAATGACTGTCTTCTTTTTTTTTCTCAGTATCCTCTTTTTAAGAATTTTTTTTTCTCCTTCGTTCTGTCTGTAGATGTCTTGCGGCTTCAAGCACTCAGCAGTGGTAACTTCAGACGGCAAGCTGTTTACCTTTGGGAACGGTGACTACGGTCGTCTGGGTCTTGGAAACACCTCTAATAAAAAACTTCCAGAGAGAGTGACTGCACTGGAGGGGTATCAGATTGGACAGGCACGGAATAAGTCTCTGATACTTACATTCTGTCTGAGCATAGTTTCTTACGTCCTCTGTGTGCCCTCAGACACTGTCCTTTCAGGAAGAAAGGAATCGCCAGTTATATTTAATGTCATATACATTTTACTTGGCTTAACTAATAGTTTTTCATGAGTTTTTTCTTATGTGCAAATTTATATTTTAAGTCAATTTAAGTTTGTTTGTCATACGTTTCTTTGTCCTGTTTGATTCCACATTAATTTAGAATGTGCATATTTTAAAGCCCCTTCGATAAAGCACTGATACAACTTGATATAAAACCTTTAGCAGTGCAGACTTTTGTTGACTCCCATCCAGCTGGCTAGAAGCAGATGGCTGAACTGCAGCATCACCAACAGCTGCTGCTCTGAAACAACAATTGTCCCTGTCCTATAGACACTGGGACTTTCTCTTAACAAGGGGATATTTTTATCTTTTTCTGTATTATTCCTCAGACCGCTCTGGTATGAACGAGTATTTTTGAGTCATATGTACTTTTCCCCTATCTTCTGTGCTTTCTGATTCTGAGTTAGCCACATATATTTGAAGGATTTCACTTTGAAGAAACAAAATATTTTTTATTTGTGGACATTAGGAATTATTTCTTGTTGACACACTTTTTAATATATGTAGAAGGCACTGAAACCAATAAAAATCTTTGAAAACATAGCCAAGTTTCCCACCGAAGTGGAGAAAAGGGCCCAGAAATGGGTGTGTGTTTTAGGTATTATGATTTGCCTTACTGAACACCCTGTTATTCCTCCAGGTGGCTTGTGGCTTAAACCACACTTTGGCAGTATCAGCAGACGGCTCTATGGTGTGGGCTTTTGGAGATGGTGACTACGGAAAACTGGGTTTAGGAAATTCCACGGCAAAGTCCTCACCTCAGGTCCGTGTTGTCTTTAACCGAGGGTTCCAGATGACATAGTTTCTGTCTGTGTCACTACCTCTTTTTAGTTGGAAGTAATTTAAATTAAACATTTTTGGTAACTCATAATGACATTTAGCAGCTTCTGTTGATTATTCTTAAATGTTCTGCATCCTAGATCTTGGTTTTAATAGCCACTAAACTTGATGTGAAAATTCTGCAAGTATGTGTCTATCTCTGCACACAGACTGAACACTTGTAAGGACTACTGTCTGTGTAGAGAAGAAATAGTATAAACATATCTCCAGGTTGTCTTATGGAGGGCACCACGAGCAGCCTTACAGCTGTCATTCAGTTTATTATCACCACTGAATTACACAGATATGCACCTCTTTAAAAATAATAGAAAGAAAACTTGAATATATAAACAAATAAATTAGAAGCTCTTATTCACATTACAGAGGGTTTCTTGGCTCTGCAGAAGACCTCTTACACAACTCTTCTCTGTGGATTTTCCTAACACATTTAACAAGCAGAATGATTTACAAATCTCAATTTATGTTCAACTCCAGATGCACCATTATATATAGTGTGTGACATCTTGAAAGTTAGACTGGATTTGGGTAGGGAGTCACAAAACCAGGAAGTCCCTCTCTGGGGAACATATAAAGCAGTTACTGTCACCTCTGAAAGCAGAAAGTGTGATGGGAAAGGGCTCATGGCTTTACATGGACCTTCAGTAGTCTTTACAAGGCCACAGGTTTTTCTTTGGTTTCTGTTATCTGGAGGAATGCTTCAATTTTACTTGGGGTTCTGGGGATTTTTTGCCAAATGCCTTGCACACTTCCTCCCCCAAATTCTGCTAGTTTGCAGAACAATATGGGAAAATAGTATTTAGGACTGTGGGTTTAGGTGGAAATAGGTAATTAACTGTTAATATTTTTATTGGAAGATAATTCTTAAGTTTTTACATACCAGTAGGCAAATTCAAGAGTATTTTTTTCCATCTTAAAGTGTGCCTTACACTTTTATTTTGCAGAAAGTTGATGTTCTTTGTGGAATTGGAATTAAAAAGGTTGCTTGTGGAACTCAGTTTTCTGTTGCATTGACCAAAGATGGTCATGTGTATACCTTTGGTCAAGGTAAGGCATTTTCCAGGCATTGCATTGCTTATTTTCTGTAAATACGTGTGTATATCATAGAAACATTGCTTCCCAGTTTTATAGAAACTACTCTAAAGAGAGTCATTATTTTGTTCTGGGTGATAAGCGGATACTACTCTCTGCTCCTCTCTGTGAACTTGGTCACAAAGACACTCCACATTGATGGCTGCTCATGCCAGAGCCTTCACTCTTGCTAGAAGAGTTTCTTCAAGGCCTTTCCCGTTCTTTTTGCTGCCTTCACCATGCTGCTACAAACGCTGCCTTGACCACCAGAGGGCTCCCTGGTCATTCCAGGGACTGGGGGTTCAGGTTGAGAAATTTACAGGCTCAGGGTTCAAATGATGAGGGGCAGAAGGAGCAGAGGCCATGTTATCAGAAAGTTTTGTGGGGCTCTGTGGGCTGGTGCCTGAAAAGAGGTTGCCACAGTAGGCAGTTAGAAGTTACTTAATGCTTTTGAGATACATTTTCAGTACAATGGTGAGAGTGGAAGTTAGGTTATAGATGGTAGCCAAGCCAGACAGGCCTAGAAGACACGGAGAAACAGGGTCTGACCTGCACTTTCTAGAAATGTGGCAGCAAAGCTAAGGGGAGAGGTTGGCTGGAAGTTTGAAGACAAGATAGTTCGAAAGACATGTTTTCTTTCCTTTTTTATTTTTTAAGACTTTATTTATTTCTACAGAGAGGGGAAGGGAGGGAGAAAAACCTTGATATACAAGAGAAACATCAGTCAGTTGCCTCTTATAGGCCCCCAACCAGAGACCTGGCCTGCAGCCCTGATTGGGAATGGAACCGGTGACCTTTCAGTCTTTGGGATGAGCCACACTAGTCAGGAAGACATGTTTCTTTAGGATGCAAGAACTTTAGGGCCTTTGTAAAAATTATACACCAGTCCTCTCAAATATGGGGACACTGGAGTGCCTATTGGTTTGAAATAGCTACTAATTTTAGATATACTGGTAACTTTATATTTATGAATAAGGAGACTGTGACATTTTACAAAGAAATAGTTTAAAACTTTTTATTCACTCAGTACTCAGTATACCTTAACCAGAATGAGTTAATGGTATATATGAGTTACATATGTTGTTGCCATTCCACCATAAAAATTAAATGATTCATTTAAAAAACATAAAAGGACTATGGTGTACCATCCCTAAATTTCCTCTTGCTGTGATTTTTCCCCCCAGATCGCTTGATAGGCTTGCCAGAGGGGCGTGCTCGAAATCACAATCGGCCCCAACAGATCCCTGTCCTGGCTGGAGTGGTCATCGAAGATGTGGCGGTTGGAGCTGAGCACACGCTTGCTTTGGCATCAACTGGAGATGTATATGCCTGGGGAAGCAATTCAGAAGGACAGGTAAATATCTGTCTTGCTGCTTCACATCCCAGAAATCTGGTAACATTCTTCATGTGGGAAAAGGATAAGCTAAGAACCTCATAATGTCTACCACAGTGCCTCAAGCACATCAGTTTGCTCCAGGACTGATTGTTTTAGGAGTTCAGTTGTGTTCAAGTTCTTTCTCAATTGTGGCCAAGTAAGTATTACTTTATTGACCATTATTTTTTAAAAATCACAGCACAAAGATTAAGCTGAGCATACGTACGTGTCTACATACATTGCTAGGTGCCTGGCACATGGTCAGCAGCACTTTATAAGTGTTCGCTGCTATCATCGTTGTCATTTCTATGGTAATAAATGAGGTTAGGTACTAGGAGCATCAGTTGATCTGGAAAATGGAAAGAATGAAACAATACTTTTATATTTGATAATATGACAGTGTACAAAGTACATTTGTGTTTGTGCAAGAAATCTTGTCACCCCCATTATACAGAGGAGTGAACTGAGCCTGTGAGAGGTTGAAGGACTCAAGGTCGATGGGTGTAGCCTACCCTAAATGTAGAGGAGGGAGGGACTTTGGTGGGAGATGTCTGAGATGCCTGCTACCATGATGGCTTTCAGCCCCACATGCAGAGCCACACCCCCTTCTTCTATAAATCCTCTCTGGGTCTGGCTGCTGCTAGAGTAGGTACTCAGGGGCCCTCAAGTTCTGGGTCCAACATTATCCATTTTGGCCCTGTTGTCTCCTCGTCAGTATCTTAACAGATGAGGGAGCTGCTCATCATGGTGGTTGTATATTGTCTTAGTGACAGGAAAGTTAGTTGATGTTGAGGACACCTTTGGCAGGTTCCTGACAGGGCCTTGTCATGATCCTCCCTGATGGTACATGGTGCTCAGCTGCTGTAACACTGGGTGTTCCAGTCAGACCGTAAGAACAGAGATCTGAGAGAGGGAATCTGCTTCTGTGTGTGTTTTTATAATTGCTCATGCAATGATACACTGGCAAACCATGTTAAAAAAATCAAGAAACTAGTGTGTTTTAAGTAAAAGCTCTATAGATTGTCGTTATTTTTTTAACTTTCTAAGAATTCATTTCCTCTCCAGAAGTGAAACCCAAGGATGTATTCAGTCATTAAGACTCATATGCTAGATTGGAATGGCTTTGTTGTAGCTTAGTTTTTAGGAGATAGTCTGAGCTCTGAGGACAATTCTGATAGAGAAAATCAGAATTAATTTCATTATTTTGATGTGTGGTTTGGTATAGGCATTAACCTATTTATATCTGCTTCCATCTAAGATAGAATTCATCATCTTGGCTTCCTCTCTTCCTCTTTCTAATTGAATCTCTCTGTGTTTGTAATTTATTCCCAGCTTGGTCTAGGCCACACCAACCATGTTCGAGAACCAACCCTGGTAACAGTTTTGCAAGGGAAAAACATCCGGCAGATCTCAGCTGGCCGCTGCCACAGTGCTGCATGGACAGCGCCGCCTGTCCCGCCAAGAGCACCAGGTGAGGGGTGCAGTAGCCATGCTCCTGCAGTTTCTCTTTCAGCAGTGCCCAGCTGCACTGTCTGCTTGCCAGTTTCAGACTGTATCCCGACATGGTTCTGAAACCGTCAGACCTTCCCCCACGCAACCAAAGCACTCTTTGTGCTACCAGCTCTGTAAATACTTTCACAGCAAGAAGTTCTCTTGCCACTCCATTATGAAACAGTCCCTCTCTGCACCCCTAAAAGAAGAAAATATATCACTTAGGCCAGCAAAGATTTATAATTTTAGAGCAGCACCTAAGTGTGTTTTTATATATAAAAGAAACGATGAATTGTAGCTTTCTGAAGCCTGCTGTTAGGAATAATGATTAAAAACCCTGAGACCATTTGTCAAATTCTTCACCCCTGTTAACCACTTGAAACATGAGGTTGTCTATGCATTGGCACAGCGGAAAAATCACCGCCATTTTACTCCAGTGTGCAGCAGGACTGATGGGCTGTTTCTACATTTTTGTTGTTTGTTTTGTGTTTAATTTATTATGAAATCTTGTAGATCTACAGAAATATATAAAGAAATAAAATGCATATTTGTGTATTTAACATCCAACTGTGTATTCCCCCAATTAGATTGATCTTCCATTCCCTACAAATGTATTCCCTTAAGTGCAGCATTTATCATTCTTACACATTTCTTCATGTCTAAGCTGTTTCTTTCCCAGATACTCAAGCCCTTTCTTTTTACCATCTTCTGTTGTCTTAAGGCAATAGAATTTCCCTGAAATGACCTTGTGGCTAATAGCTAATCATTCTCTTCCTTTTTGCTAACCTGTCTACTTAGCCACAGGTCCTTAGGAAAGACTGCTGGGGAGATTTTTTTCTTTTACATATATTCTAAGAGAACAAGGCACAGCTACCAAGTAGAATCCACACAAGCAGGAGACAGTTTCTGGTTAACAGGATCCAGAATGAGCAGTATTCTGCCTATGTACTGAAAACTTCAGAGACTCAGGACAAAGGCTCCACAGTGTGGTGGTGAAGGTTCAAACTCTGGAACCACATTGCCTGGGTTGAATTCTGGTTTTTCCACTTATGAGCTGAGTGACCTTGAGACTCAGTTTCCTTGACCATAAAATGAGAGTAATAATAGCGCCTATTATAAAGAGCTGTAGGAGTAAATGAACCAATTCCTGTGACGCTCTTAGCATAGAGCCAGGCACATAAAAGTACTCAATAAATGTTAGCTTTTATTAATAGTAGTAAAAATACCTCTGGGAATTGAGCCGCACAAATTTTCATTCACAGGAAACTCAAGTTAAATATCGTGTTTCTGCTCGTTTGTGCATTTTTATTGGAGGGTAACCATCTGTACACTTCTCGTAGTCTTCACTTCTCCAGAGCTCTCATTCTTACAGTGAAAAGCTTTCATTAATCATGCACCTAGGTCTTTCGTTCTGCGTGGTCACTTTCTGTCAGGTTGCTAGTTGAAGTGTGGGAGGTGTCTCTGCGGTGTGACCCATTTCCGTTCTCCAGAACTGCCTGTCTGGTCTCAGCCCACACCTTGTGTCATTATGAAGACAGTTATTGAATATGAAAGGAAGAATTTGGGTATTTCTTTTTTGTGAAGAAACTGTTTAAGCCCCATACTTAAATGGAAAACTAAAGGAGGGGAAAAAAAGCAAGTGTCCATAATGATAAATAAAAAAGATGTCTTAAAAACCAACACAAGTCCATCATAAATTAAGATGAATTGAAGGATGGAGAAACTGATAGTATGTAATATAGCAAATACGGACAAATACTAATTATAGAATTTAAGTGGTAGGAATGGGCATTCATAGTACACTTAATTTTTCTGTGTGTTTGAAATTTTTTAAAATACTGAAAATGCAAACAATGCATTTTTCTTTATAAGTGTCCATCTGCTTTCTGGGCAGGTGTGTCGGTACCTCTGCAGCTGGGCCTGCCTGATGCAGTGCCCCCCCAGTACGGGGCGCTGCGGGAGGTGAGCATTCACACTGCGAGGGCCAGGCTCCGGCTGCTTTACCACTTCTCGGACCTCATGTACTCGTCTTGGAGGCTGTTGAACCTCAGCCCCAACAACCAGGTAACATGCTGGCTGGGGAAACAATGACCATGTGTTCACCGGGCCTTGGCCTTTTCTTTCAGCCTGCAGGAAATTGTTTATTTCGTGGCTAATGCTTTATACTCTTAGCACTTGAGAGATGTAGAAAAAGAAATAATTCTGTTTCCATTTTATTGTTGGGTTAGTGACAGCCCAGGTGTTGGTAGTTGTACTGTAAGACACAACGGTGGTCTTCTGTCTGTATTTTGGTTTGTCTAAACCTCAAGGAAGAATGAATGTCTAAACATGTATTTTCTATAAAGTCCAGTATAGGGTTTTAAAATTTAGGCACATGTAGCCATTAGTATGAGTATGAGTTAGATGTACATGAATGAGTCTATAACACTTAGGAGACTTCTTGCTCTTCTTACAAGTGTACACTCCAGGTCCTGTGGAAGGGCAGGTAGGGGAGATAAAGTAAATTTGGCTCATTTGATTGCTTTATGGAACAGTCTAGAAATAGAGAAGAAAAGCATGCCGGCTATGTGTGTTTCTTTTAATGTGTAAGCATGCTTGCCAAAATGTATATCATTTTATAAAACTGTTCATAAAACATCTTTTGGGGGGCCAGTCATGAAGCAGATGAGAGATTTGACAAATCATTGTTACAAATAGATGATGAGCCAGGCTACAGAATACCGTGTGTACCAAACAAAGTGATGGCAAATGGCATGTAGTTAGTGGGAGAAATGTCTAATGATATAAAGTTAGGTGAGAAAAGCAGTGGAAAATTATATAAACAGTGTGACCTCAACAATGTGAAAAATGTATGTCTACAAAACATGGAAGGAAGCCTTGGCTGGTGTGGCTCAGTGCATTGAGCGCCAGCCAGTGAACCAGAGGGCTGTCAGTTCAATTGCCAGTTCAATTGGCACATGCCTGGGTTGCGAGCTGGGTCACCAGTGGAAGGCACATGAGAGGCAGCCACACATTGATGTTTCACTCCCTCTCTCCTTCCCCTCCCCTGTCTAAAAATAAATAAAATAAAATCTTTAAAAAGAAAAAACATGGAAGGAAATAGATCAAAGTGTTAATGGTGCCATCTCCATATGGTAGGGTTACAGATGGTTTTATGTGTATGTGTGTGTACTTTTCTGTGTTTTCCAAGTTTGTAAAAATATATTTTATTAGAAAAATATTTTTAAATGACTAATAATTACTCATACCCATATTTACGATTTTAAAGTGAATTTCAAAAACTATATATTCTGAAAGTGAAGAGTATTATTTCTTTCAAGCCTTAGAGTTTACCATTTCTTTTTCTTTCAATTCTTTTTTATTTTTTTATTGTTGTTTAATTAAGTGTACCATTTACGATAAGCTTACTTCCTGTTACAGAACAGTACATCTCACTATAATGCTGGAACATGGGGCATTGTGCAGGGACAGCTTCGGCCTTTGTTAGCCCCAAGAGTCTACACCCTCCCAATGGTGCGCTCCATAGGAAAAACCATGGTTCAAGGCAAAAATTATGGACCTCAAATTACAGTAAAGAGGATATCAACCAGGTTAGCATATGTGTGCATGTTGCACTAACTGGCTAGCTTTTTTTTAGGTGAACAGTACCAACTAATCTCCGTGATCCTTAGCTTCTGCATTTGTAAAGTTGGGGAGTAACAGTACTTAGGTTAGTACCCAGTGGGGCTATGTGGGCCTGCCACAGGGTTTGGCTGTTGCTAAGCTGGCCTGTTAATTCCCTGATGGGAAGATACCTTCAAGTGACCTTCGTGGTTATTTGGGGACATTGGTGAGAGTCGTATTTTATTCTGTTTTCCCTTTTATTTTAAAGAGGACGGAAGTGTAAGCCCATCTTTGTCCAAATAGCAAGGCAAGTAGTTAAACTGAATGCTTCAGACCTCCGTCTGCCCTCCAGAGCATGGAAGGTCAAGCTGGTTGGAGAAGGGGCTGATGATGCCGGAGGAGTGTTTGATGACACAATCACAGAGATGTGCCAGGTCTGTTCATGCTGGTCCCCTGCTGAGCTGTTCACTCAGCTGTTGGCCATTTTATTGTTCTCAGTGTTTACTCTATCAGGCATGTTTTATAAATGGAGCTGGGTCGCATTTGTGAGCCTTATGTAAAGATATGCTCTTAGTGTGATGTGAAGGTGAATTACAGTTGGAGTTTGTGAAGACACCATGCTGAATAAAATGTCAGTGCTTAGCCATCCACCAGTGACTCCCCATCTGTTGTGCTGTAGTACTGGCAGAGAAAACAAAAATGACACGTTCATGTTTATGTAACACACAAATCCAGGACCATCCATGTGCTCTGAGTTTGGTGTTTATAGAACTGCCAGGCGCCAGGTGAATTAGAAAAATAAGTCTTCAGCACTTGGACCAGTTCTTGTGTAAGATCTCTAGTGGCAGCTTTGTGTCCAGATCAGTTCTGACCCTCCCAGCTTTGTCTGGTATTAGGATTTTTCTGATAAATCTGGTGACTAAAATAACACTTGGCTATCTATTTGAGTGTTACTATACTTTATTCACAGATACTCCAACTTCTGCCCTGGACTGACTTTTCCATCTTAGTTCTGCATACTGCAGGATATTTTCTACATGGAGGCGTGCCTAATTTCATTTTGAATTAAAACTGTGAAAATAACCGTAGAGAGATGGCTGGTTGTCACACAGCATTATAAAGTTCTTAAATATTCTCTTTTCAGTATGATGTTTAATGCAATTAGTTTATCCTCTTGATGCATTTGATGGTCATCTCTCAAAAATAATTTTCTTTCTTCTACAGGAACTTGAAACTGGTGTTGTTGACCTTCTTATACCCTCTCCCAATGCTACTGCAGAAGTGGGTTACAACAGGGACAGGTAACACAGCCAGCAAATGTTAATGGAATTTAAATAATAATGACTCACATTGACGAAGTACATACTGTGTGCCAGGCACTGTTCTAAGTGCTTCACATGTATTATCTCATTTAATCCTCATAACCTTAAGGAATAGGAACTACTGTTAATTTCTTTCCATAGTAAGGAAACTGAGGCACTTCTATCACGACTCACTATTTAGTGTGGGACCAACTTTGATAATATGGAGGGGCAGAGGAAACTCAAACCTGATAATGAAACCTGACCTCTTTGGTATTTCTGAAGGCCAGCATGAGCTCTTCTCAAGTAATTTTCTGCATCAAAATTTATTTAAAAGCTTTGATAAGCTATCAAGTCACCACACTTAGTATTTGCAATTATATGTCATTCCTGAATTTGCTAGATTTTGAATTTTGGATCTTGTGTCATGGACTTGGACATGATAAATGAAATGATTCTAGGAAATAGGACATCCTGGAGCAGATTACTTAAGGATTAATAAACTGTTCACATGCCCTTTTATGGTTCTTCTAAAAGTAATTCAAAATCTGGTTGCTGTGCTATCCAAAACAGTACCTACAGGCCACATGTGGCTGTTGAGTCCTCGAAATGTGGTTAGAGCAGCTGAAGAACTGAATTTTAAGTTTTATTTAATTAGTTTAAATGCTACATGTTCGGCAGCCCAGGTCTAGACTAATACTATACTGTTGGACAACTTTTTTCTAATAAGATTGAGGATAATTTTGTTTGAAATATTTTCTTTAATTCTACAGGTTCCTTTTTAACCCCTCTGCCTGCCTTGATGAACACTTAATGCAATTTAAGTTCTTGGGTATTTTAATGGGGGTTGCCATTCGCACAAAGAAGCCTCTGGACCTCCACTTGGCCCCTCTAGTGTGGAAGCAGCTGTGCTGCGTGCCCCTCACCCTGGAAGACCTGGAGGAGGTGGATCTGCTCTACGTGCAGACCCTCAACAGCATTCTTCACATTGAAGACAGTGGGATCACCGAGGAGAGTTTCCATGAGGTGAGTGCTGGCCGGTCTGTGCTTCTGTGGTGTTGACTAGAATTGTTTTTGTAAAACTCAGGTATTGTTGTCTTCTTGCTGTCTGCCTGACCCACACCATGTCCCATTGCTGCTCTTAGAAGCTGCCCCCCAGCAATTTAAATAGCTGCTAACAGATAGAGTCAACTTGAGCACCCAGCTTTGCTCCTTCCCCTTTAATCAGTCCTCTGCCTGTTCCAGTGGAGGGCCAGGAGAAGCAGGGTAGAGAGGGAAGGCTGGGCGACCAGAGTCCATCAGCCTAGTTTGGGGGTGGGGGGAGAAAGAGTCAGCTCATTTTTAACCACGGCCTGATGAGTCAGCATTCCCTGCTGATGAAGTAGCCTGATCAGCTGTCTCCATCGCCTTGTTTTTATCCTTAAAAATTTTAATGATGTTACTTCTTTTCCTTTTTGTCATTTCTACCATGTAGTAAAAATTCTTTTTTTCTGCTATTCCTAGATGATTCCTCTTGATTCTTTTGTTGGCCAGAGTGCTGATGGCAAAATGGTTCCCATTATTCCTGGTGGAAATAGTATCCCACTCACATTTTCCAATCGGAAGGAGTACGTGGAGAGGGCCGTTGAATATCGACTTCATGAGATGGACCGACAGGTGAGACACAGCGTTTCAGGGGTACATGCAATTATTTGCCTTTGTCTCCAAACAAGAGCTAAATACTTATTACCGAATTGGGGCATAAGAATTTACTATTTTACTTCATTTGTATCTATATTTCAGCCCCTGTTCAGAGACTTTCCAGGCCATATCTCTGGGTCTCCTATCTCTTTACACATGACCTTACTTACTTAGGTCAGCTATGAATTGGTCACTGGCTGGTTTGAGGCCAAGCTCTGATCCAGGCCTTCGTAGCCTGCATTCTTACTCCTCCTCATTTCTTACTGCCGTCCAACCCAGTGTCCCTACTCCAGCTTGGTCAGTCAGGGTCCATGCAAAGGAACCTCTGAAAACAGATCTTGCGGTCCCACATGAATGCCTCTTCCCTTCTCTTGCTAGAGTTCTTTAAGCCCCAGCCGAGAACGCATCTACTCCACAGACCAGCTCTCCTACAGGTCCGTAACCTATGGAGGTCTTTCTTGTTATTTAGAAATTCCTCAAGATTTAATATACTTCTGTACTGTGGTCTGACAATTAGGCTGCAGAGTTCAGGTTTCTTCAGTTAGCTTGTAAGACGTTAAATGGATATTCTCTTTCTCTCTTTTATCCATCTGTAGCCTGTATTTTCTTGTTGTATGCTGACACGTGGTATAAGCAGTTAATAAATGGTAGGAGTATGATGAGCATTCATAGGAATAAATATTGTGTCCAAAAATGATTTTTTGGTTATACAATTTTTAGTAGCCACTTTAGTAATATTAGGTGGGGGGTGTCCAGCCCAGAATATTTTATTTGCAGAATGTGTTGGGGTTTTATTGAGAGTTGGATTCAGGCTCTGAGGCTGCGTGGTAATATGTATATAATCTTCACTCCTGGTACCTTCTTTGACTTTGACTTTGGGCCAAGTCCAGTCAAAAAATAAATCCCTTAGTTTAATGAGAGTGGGTTCTGTCAGCACTGCTGTTTACACAGCCAGGGATTAGGATTTGTCTCTAGTTGTTGGCTAGTTTTAATCCTTGGAAAATGAATAACTGACTAAAGATGTCTTGATCACCTCCTGCATGCCAGGCATGGTCCAGGCACCTTCATCTGCAGTTTTCCCAGCATTACTCTGTAAGATAAGGATTAATACTACCATTTCACAGATGAAAACACTGAGTCCCAAGAAATGCAGTGATGTGCCCAAGGCAGAGCCAGGGTCCCAAAGCAGGTCTACTCGGGGTCTGGGCTCTTCTGCTTGCCCTTCCTCAGAGGGTCGGAGTGACTGTCCACTCTCCATCAGCCGTGCTCTGCCCTGGCTTTGTTCCTTTCCCTGTAACAAGGCTGCCTTCCTCTTTCACTTCCTCCTTGTCCCTTCGAACCCAGTGTTCTTCCCCTAGTCCTCTCAGTTGTCCTCTGCCCGAGCATCCAGCCCCAATACTACCCTTAGTTTTTTCAGACAGCTTTTGGTTTGTATTCTTCAAGGCAGGACATCTTGGTTTTTGGCGAACTTTGGCTGAGGTATTCCTTTTAATATCAGCAGAGACCGCCCTCACTGCCAGTCCTGTTTCTTAGACCCAGGCATGATGACCCTGCACAAATCAAAACCTCAGGGCCTTCCTCAAGGCATGGCTCCTGTCAGTCCTGGGTTTTGTTTGGCTTTTTGTTTTATGGTAGCTGTTTTGAGTTGGCCAAGAGTGAAGGTATATTTATCTAACCAGCCTTGAAGAGTGATGAGTCTGTCCTAGTTGGTGTAGCTCAGTGGAT
This sequence comes from Artibeus jamaicensis, assembly GCF_021234435.1. NCBI lineage: Eukaryota > Metazoa > Chordata > Mammalia > Chiroptera > Phyllostomidae > Artibeus > Artibeus jamaicensis. Next base: position 10,076,023 of record NW_026521883.1, read on the forward strand.
TGAGCAGCAGACTGTGAACCAAAGGTTTGATTCCCAGTCAGGGCACATGCCTGGGTTGTGTGGGCCAGGTCCCCAGTTGGGGGCGCATGAGAGGCAACCAAACATTGATTCTCTCCTTCTTTTTCTCCCTCCCCTTTCAGCTGTAAAAATGTATAGAATTTTTTTAAAAGAGGGATGAGTCTTTGTGCAGGGGATGCACTACTTGCAACCTTGAACGAGTTCTTCCAGACAGATTGTGGGCAGCCCAGCATCTGCCCCTCAGTGTCCTCCACTAGCCTGTTCTCAGCACTGAGCTAAGAGAACAGAGGAAGGATAAACTCCCCAGTCACACATACTTTCATGTAGTTACTCAGTTAAAATTCTCGTCATAGTGAGCAGCGTGCCTCACTTTTTAGATGAGGAAATTACAGTAAAAGAAGGAGTGGTAGAGTTGTGATTTGGAAACCAAATGTCTTAATTAACTTCTCTGTCCGTTTCACTGCCCTCCTACAAAGGACTTTCCGGTTTTACATTCTTCTTTGTACTTTTTCAACTTTTTTCAAACAATGAGCACAAATAATTTTTACCAAAAAATGACTTTTTAAAAGAAAATATAAGTTACAAAATATTATAAGCTAGACATGTCCTTCAAGAGCTTACTCTGCTGAGGACACAAACTGTCCCACAAAGCACACTTTCACAGCCCGTGGCCATGTGTGTGGCAATGTGAATGCATGGGGTTGGCACTGAGGAGTGGAGGTGGGCTCCTAAATTGGACTTGAACTAGGTGGGAGAGAAGGAGGATGGGCTGAGCGCATGGCAGTCATGGCTGGAGTCTGAGGGATAAGCAGACGGTTGGGGAGTGGCTGAGCAGGTGGGAGGTGCCCAGCCCAGTCGAGTCCACGATGGGTGCTCAGTCTGTGCCTGTACGTTCAATGAACAACCTCTCCTGGGAGCAGGTGGCTGCGGTCCGAGAAGGGATGTCCTGGATCGTCCCCGTGCCGCTACTCTCCCTCCTCACAGCAAAGCAGCTGGAGCAGATGGTGTGCGGGATGCCTGAGATCTCCGTGGAAGTCTTGAAGAAAGTGGTGCGATACCGGGAGGTGGACGAGCAGCATCAGCTAGTGCAGTGGTTCTGGCACACGCTGGAGGAGTTCTCCAATGAGGAGCGGGTGCTCTTCATGAGGTTCGTGTCTGGAAGATCCCGCCTGCCAGCCAACACTGCTGACATTTCTCAGAGATTTCAAATCATGAAGGTTGATAGGGTAAGTAAGCCATTTTTTCTTCCTTGGTAATGTCTGTCCTTATCGCTTGGTGGGAAAACCAAACTGTGACCCTCAAGTAGGCCTGCCAGTTCAGGCTTAATTGCTTGGTATTTCCAGATTTAAAAAAAACAAGCAGAAAAACTTCTTCAGAAACATCATAAAGCTTCAGTGAAAAAGCTCCTAAATGTATGTAGAAGGCATACTACAACCAACAATCTTCAATAAATCATCCGATATCTTCCTGAGTGAAAGCTAAGCTCAGCAGAGGGGTCGTCATGTTGCCTCTCTGTCTCATTTTCTACGCCTTTCCATTGTGTGACTTATCACTGGAACATGATATTGTTTGTTTTCACAAGGATACTCTTAACTGTTGCACAGGCTGTAGAAGGAGCTTGAAGGCGTGGGGGGTGGGCGTGGGGAGCGGTGGTAGCGGGCTCTGTGCTCGTGAGGTGCGCCCTGTGGGGCAGGCAGTGCAGCTTCTCTGCGGCCTGATGAGAGGCCCCAGCTGCAGAGCCACAGCCCAGCTGCCGTTTTGACAGATGGCTTAGGAATAAAAGGGCTTCGAGTCTTAAATGCACACTGCTGCCAGAGTCATCTTTCTTAAGCACCCATCTGACCATGTCACTCTTCTCCTTTCACGCCATTCAGGGGCCCCCTGCATTGACTCCAGGACAAATGCCCACTATCTTTGCAGCTTTAAACACCTCCAGCCTGGCCTTTGCCCTGCTTTGTGGTATAACCTTTTGACACTTATTATGTTATGGCCATAATGGACCGCTTGCTTTTCTTCCCAACAGACCACGGTGTTTTTAAACTTCTGTGCCTTTGTGTAGGCTGTTCCCTAGGTTTAGTAAGTTCTCCTTCACACATCTTTCCATCTATGCCTAGCAAGCTCTTACGTATGCTTTAAGCCTAACGACAATGTTATCTCTTCCAGGAAGCCCTCCTAGATGCTTTCCTGTGTTCCCTGACCATTCCCGAGGGCAGACTTAGATCTCTGTCCACATCCTGGATATCTGGTGTACCAGGTATCAAACACAGCATTAAGTTATCAGTGTCTGTGTTCCCTCTATCTCTTGCCCCCCAACCCCCACCTCCAACCCTCAAGCTGGGCAGTCCTCCAAACAGGGGCCATGGTATTTATTCTGGAAACAGTAAGGCGAGTACAGCCTCTTCACACAAGGGCCCCTCCTGCTAGTTTCAGCAGGTTTCAGTGTGTGCCTTTCTGGTGTTCTTACAGTAATCACTCCAGGAGGTTGCTGTAGCCAAAGCCATCCCTCCCCCTCTGCCTCCTGAGACTGCCTTCCTGGGCTCCACTCCTGGGCTGCGCTTGTCCGAGAGGCCACGAACAGGAAGGGCTATGACAAGAGCCTTTCCATAAATTTTCTACATGACTTGCCAGAAACTATATGTTATAAATCTGTTTTGTTGCTTCAGATAGAGATGGGGAGGAGGAACTGGTTTATTTCTATTCAGCTCTGGAAAAAAACCCTTGCCTAATATCTATCCAGGGCTACCCCTGCCGTCCCTGGAGTTAATCCACCACTAATCCGCCCGCCCGGGGGGTTTTAGCCTCAGAAAACTGACCACTGCAGGTCTGTCCTTTGTGAGCGACTCTTAGCCCATTTCTCTAATGTCCCAGTCAGAGCCACCTGCCAGTGTTCCTGTTCGCTCTCTTTGCCAGTTTGGGTCTCTCTGTGTTCAAGCTTCCTGTCATCACTGGCTCTGACAAGTCAGGTCTCTGGGCCCTCCCTCTCCCGTCTCTTTGAAATGCACTCACCTGGTGCAGGGTGCAGGTCTCCAGAGAAGGAGGAGGGGGCTGGTTTTAAGTGAGGGCTGGGCAAGAGAGAGTGGGCAGGTTCTTCTTTAAAAACTAAAATATAGCCCTGGCTGGTGTAGCTCAATGGATTGAGCACGGACCTGTGAATCAAAGGGTCGCCGGTTCGATTCCCAGTCAGTGCACATGGCTGGGTTGTGGGCCGGGTCCCCAGTAGGGGATGTGTGAGAGGCAACCACACATTGATGTTTCTCTCCCTCTATTTCTCCTTCCTGTCCCCTCTCTCTAAAAATAAGTAAAAATATTTTTAAAAACCATATATATGTATAAATCAATATAAATTGTTATAATTATTACAAATACTGTAGTTTGGAAAATGGTTGTGTTTGCAGGGAGGGCCGGGGAACGCGTACATATAACGCTGTCTCTCTAGTAGTCACTATTCTCACCTTTCACCTCTGATTCCTCCCGTCTTTGCCTCAAGCACACTCAGTTCCGCATGATTCATTTAAAGTTTTGTATTCTGCTTTATTCACCTAAAAGTCTGCCCCTGGCACTTTTCTGCTTTACTGTTGCTCATCATAATTATAATTTTAAATGGCTGTGTCACCATCAGTCACGTGGGTGGACTGGGGTTTAATTAACTCCTCCTTCATTTGAGCTGTGTGCTGGTGGCCATGGCAGGTGACACATGCAGAGTGCACACTAGGAGGACAGTGCGGGAAGCAGGAGCGTGCTTCCTGACCACTGTTCTCCCTTTCACCAGCTCTGCTGGGGGTCTCTGAAGCAGATTCACACTTGTACCCTGTTGGTGAGAGGGAATGAGCCCGATTGCACTTTCATTCTGTGGCAGGGAGTGTGCAAAGCGTTCTCTCCAGTAGTCCTGCCAGTAAGGGCTTGTTCTCACTTTACATGTGAGGGCACTAGAAGAGTGAGGAGAGGAAGGGAAGCATCTTCGCCAAAAGTCTTGATGGCTGCGGGTACCAGAGCCCACGCTGTTTCTGCCGTGACTCATTGCTGCTCCTGGGATCGGCCACTCAGTCACATCTGGGACCCATCTTGAAGGCAGGGGAAGCGCTTTCATGACTACGGGGCAGTGTTAGCGGGCAGCTCCTCTGCCTCCACGGCACCTTGATGCCACACTCACAGCTCTGGCCCTCTCTCTCCACAGCCTTACGACAGTCTGCCTACCTCACAGACCTGCTTCTTCCAGTTGAGGCTGCCCCCCTACTCCAGCCAGCTGGTCATGGCGGAGCGCCTGCGCTATGCCATCAACAACTGCCGCTCAATCGACATGGACAACTACATGCTCTCGCGAAACGTGGACAATGCCGAGGGCTCCGACACCGACTACTGATGCTGGGGGTGCCGCCACCCCCCTTCCCTCAGCGATGCTCACTTCCAATTAATGTTGATACACTTTTATGGTAACTGCATAGATGTTTTAGGAACATAAACCAACATTATAAACAGTGGCCACATCTAGTTCCTCTAAGTGTAACAAAGAAATTAGATGTTTTTATTTTTCTGTGATTGTACAAAAAGAAAAAAACAAAGTGCTCTCAGTCAGGTTTTTCCCTCATATTTTTGGTCACTTTTGATAAGTTTGCATGGAACCATTTTGGTGCATTTTTAGTTGGGAATGGTACCTTTTTGTAAACCCACCCAGTGAACATGAAGTTGTACATTGTGTATAATTGTTCATTAGAAAGGACAGTTTTACATGAATATTCATATATTTATTTTGTTTTAATTTGAATCGCCTGTGCAGGGTTCCTCATGCAGAGAAATAAAGCCAGTCAGGAAACAGAACATGGGCTGCTTTTGTTAACACCAGCAGAGCTCCTGACTAAGCAAAGGAGCGAGCTTTCAGGCTTAGTCTCTCATACTCTGGCGGATTTTTGACCCACCAGAAACTTCCCTGTACGCTGAGAATGGGCTTTGCTTGGCAGTGACTTAACAGAGGGTCGCATGGGCACAGCAGTCGCTGGGGGTAGGAAGCCCCTGTTTCATTGGTTCTGTCACCCTGGGTCTCTCACTCTGCTCTCTCACTTCAGAGGCCTTGCTTTAGTCACTCAGCCTGTTTGCTCAGCACCACCCTTCCTCCTCTATACAGCTGGCTTAAGGTGTAGCGAGCTAAAAAGAGCCTTTCTTGAAGCCCTGCAGTGTGGAATGCAACTCTACTGGGCAAGGAGGAAGTTACCCAAAGTAATAGGGTTCTCGCCCTGCCTGTGAAGAACAGGTGATGGGATTAAAGACCAGTTTACAATAAGGCGCTGTGTCTGCAGGGAGGGCGGCCCAGTGGGAGGTGTACGGAAAGGATAGCTGTTGCTCTTGAGTACTTAGCATGCATGGCTGAGTGACTGGCTGAATGAGTGAGTGAATGTGTGAATTAACTTGAGCACCATGAGTGGCTGTCACACTGTTGAATTATGGGTGGTGGGGAGCTATGCAGGGGGCTGAGGAAGGGTTACAATGTTGGTACTTGAAGCCAGCCCTTAAGCACCCTGGGCATTGCACTCATTTGTCAGGAATGTCAGGATAAGCATGTGGTTCTACTGGAATGGGCCATCTTGAGAGCAGCTGTGAAGACTTTGGCTGCGGGGAGTGGGAACAGGAAGAGGGCAAGGCCTTGGAGTGGCTTGCCTCCTTCACCTGCAGCAAGTTCAACCAAAAGCTGCTTCCAGTGTACTTCAAGACTGACAGCTTGCTCAGAGGAGATGCTAGCCAGACAGCCTAGCAGTCCGGTGTTTGCCACAAGGAAGGTAGAACATGTGTCTTTGAAAGAGAAATTGTAAGAAAAGTATTCTTTTGTTCACTAAGATAATATGGTGCATGGATCTTTCCCAGTGAGAATATCTAATATTATTTAGAATGATGACATCTTAGTTTTATCAAAAAAGAATTTTCGATTGGAACTGCCTCAGAAGGAGATCACAGCTTTTGGGAAACCCCAGCAGTTCCTGGGCAAACAGGCATTTGGTATTGCACCTGAGCAGGCAGTTGGTAGCAGTGGAAAGGGCTCTGGGGGTGGGAAGGCACCGCCCAGGCCTCCCGACCAGGAGGGCAGTCTCAGAGGAGGAGGCCTCTGTGCGGCTGAGACCCCAGGCAGCACCGAGAGACAGGCCTTTTAAGACCTTCTGGGCTGGTTCCTGGTGACAAGTGGGTCTTCTTGCTGAGCTAGGCTGGGCCGAGGGTGTGCCAAGCTAAAGGATACATCATGGTCTCAAAGACCATTTTAAATCAAAGTAATGCTTTGACTTTGAGAGGCTCAGACCTCTGCTGCCGCAGTTTGCTCTGGACTGAGGGACAGAGGCACCCCCAGCAGGCCAGCGTGCCTTGGCTGTAGGCCCTCCTCTCTGTCAGGCCTGATGAACAGCTTTTAGGAGGTCTGACCCTTCAAGGGAAAGATGCCTCAGCCTTATAATGGATGCCATTTATTTGTTGGAAACCAGTCACTTTCCTTCCCTCTCTTGATTTCAGAAGACCTGGAGAGTGGGAGGAGCGAGCCCCTGGTCTGAGGAGTTGGGGCAAGCCCGGTGTAGGTGCTTATTTTCCTCAGGGCGTTTCCAGCCCCTATGGGGGCTTGGGCAGCTTTTTCATTTGCTGGACTCATTCAGTTAAATACTTGGAGTTTTTATCACCCTTAACTAGTTTCAAGAGAATTTGACCTCTTGCCTTTCCAATTTAAGATTTCCCCAGAGGCCCTTCAAGGTACAGCTGTGTTCTGGGCCACCCAGCTTTGTAGCCTCGGCCCAGCACTGCCAGTAGATGAAACCTGCATCTGGTTAGCTCAGTTTTTTTAGCAAAAAGCAAGTCTTGGGCATGGGATTCTAGAGCTGGAGGATTCCTGGAGCCAAGCAGTCAGTCCATCCCTACCTCTATGGCCCAGGAGTGAGGGTGAGCAGAGGGAAAGCACTGGGTCACGGATAACACACAGGTGAGAGCTGGGATGCCATCAGCATGCCAGTGTTGAAGCTGAGGCGGGGGCTCGGTCCCCTCTGGGCAGAAACGGGCCAGTGTGTCCCTGAAAGATGGGCCTCAGTACCACCTCCCTGCCAGCAGACTATGCCTTATGGGGAGCAGTGTGGAGCCCCTGACCTCAGAGCATGTGGCCACAGTCTCTGCTGGCACCAAAGTTCTGTGCACGCCAGCCAGCCTCCTGCCAGGGAACACAGCCCTGACCCAGTGCTGAGGTTCTGCACCCTCCCCCTCACTTCCCCTCCATGGGACCATTGGCTGCCTTGGCCACAGCAGAGTGAAGAGTTAACATTCAGGAGCTGGAGAAAGTCTGTGTTTTGTTCGGACAGGCCGTGAAGACATAGGTAACTCCAAGCTGTTACCAGGTACCTCTAGAAAATGTCAAGCCGCCCATCTCCCTGCCTGCCCTGCTCTGGCATGCCTTGGGCTTCCTCACTCCGCCTGTGTTGAGCTGTGCCTGAGAATGGGAACACCCTCTTCACTGCTGGAACCTGTGGAAGCTGGAACCAGTCTTCTAGGCTTTGCCCAAAGGCTCTGTCCCCGTCAGATGTTCCTGGATCGCCCCTTCCTGGTGCCCAGGCCTTGTGGGTTCTGCCATGTATTTGGTTGGCTTTTCCAGCTCCCAGCAGATGTGAAGACTCCTTTCCCTACCCCCACCTTCCAGGCAGTGCACATTTAGACATAACATCACAGTGTCACAGAGAGGTTACTGGTTCTATTTTACAGATAAAGAAACAGAACCTCAGAACCTCAGAAAGGTCACTTGTCAGAAGTTATGGACGGTGGCACTGGGAGAGGCCTTGAAAGCTGTCCTCACCTCTTCTGACCAGAGTGAATACCCAGCAATACCCAATGTTTGCTGGATGAATGAGTCAGTGGATTAACTAAGCATGCAGTGTCCCTTGTTCTCTGCAAATCTGAGAGCAGACCCAGGAAGTTGTTTCTAGATTTAGCAGGCACTGCTATCAGGTGCTTTGCTAAGGGCCTTCTTGAAGGTGACCGGTGACTGTTAGGTAGCCATGGGTCTCCGTCAGTCCCCACTTCCTGGCTCAGGGACCCCAAGCTTTTCTGGAGGGGGTGGGGCAGAACTAGAGCCCTAGAAACAATGTAGGACACAGCTTTAGTTCTGTGATCACTGCAGTCTTGGAATGTGGGGTGTCTTAGGCACTGAAGGGCTAGTTAGGGAATTTACTTTCAGGTATAAGAGAGCATCCACAGGAAAGGGCCTCGGGGAATGCAGGTTACCTTCTTCCTGCCAAACTTGCAGGGAGTGACCTCTTCTCTACAGTCACATTCCTTACAAGAATCCTGGCAGCAAGATTCTTTAGCTATCTCAATACACAGGTAAGAAAGTGGAGGTTTGGAGAGGGCTGATCTGCCCTGGTTAGAGAAGAGCCACAGACCACAATCCTGTTGTTCCAACCAAACCATCACCTCAAGGCAAACAGGGCCTGCTGGGAATTGAAGACAAGAGCAAAGCCCTGGGGCTTAAGTGGCTCTGTTTTAGACAAATATTTAACCCCCTGGAAGCCTGAGCTTTCTTCCAACATTGTTTGCAGTACTGGGAGAAAATCAAACTCCTGAAAGGCCTCTCTGCAAGCCCACAGCATGGTGGGTGGGCTGTAAAATCACCCAGAGTGAACTAGTCTCAGGCTAGTGGGGGGCCCTCTTGTTCTACTACAGTTGGTGGCCTGTCGTACAGGGCCTGGTTTTTCCCACACAGGAATGAGGAGGGACTGTGCCAGGTGGGGACTAGGTGGGCCTATTCCCAGGCTAAGTACTGGCCCAATCAAGGGCCCAAGGGCATCAACTGAGGCTTTCAGCAGTCCCAGCAGGGATGGGGGCAGGGTGGGGTTCTGCTTGCTTGTCCACAGTTTCTGGTCTGCCTGAAGAAATTTCAGCACTTCCAGTCCTTCACCTGGATATCATCTGTGCCTTGGTTCCTGCTCATGGTAGGCTGGGTGGGAGATGCCCAGCTCTCATTTCATCCTCACAATAACCTGTGAGGCCTCATGGCCTCCCCCATCCCTCTAGTATCTCCTGCTTCCCTTTCCTCCTCACTCTGTGTTCTAACCCTACCAGCGCCCCCACCCCACCCCCGCAACATGCCAGCTGAGCTCCTAGTCTGGGGTGTTTGAACCAGCTGCTCTCTCTCTTGGACTATTTTCCTTCCACGTGCTGCTGGGCTCCCTCCCTCACTCATGTCTCAAAGGCGACCTTCTCAATGAGGCCCACAATGGTCAACCCCTTTCAAGTTGATACCCCCTTACTCTGCTTTTCACCTGGTACTTACTATTTTCTTACATACTGATTACAGCAGGTCCTCAAACAACGTCTCATTCAACATTGATGAGATGCTAGGAAATTGACTTGCTTATATCAATTAGCCTATGGTAAAACAGGTTCCATTGTAGGCACATTTGCCCCAGTTCCAAGAACCTATCAATGACGGTTAAGTGAGAACTTGAATGTCTCTTCATCCACTGGAATGTAAGCACCATGAGAATAGAACTCTTTTTCCTTGCCATTCCCCCAATATTTGGGCAACAAATGAAGGAACTCGCGAGTAGAAATTAAGCTCCCCTTTCACAAAGAAGGAGCACCTGGCCTCAAGTGTGTAAACAAAGGGTCTCAATCCCAGAGGGTGATGGGCGGAGCCAGAGTGTGAGCATCGCCCACCACTCGTTACTGCTCCCTGCCTTCCCCACGTAACCAGTTTTCCCGGTGTACCTGGGACTAGGCAGCTGCTCGGTGGCTTTATTTTGGTGGCAAAAGGTGGGACACCAGTGACTAAAGCACTGAAATGGAAGACCCGGTGTGTGTGCCCACGTTCAACAAATCCAGCAGGTAAAAAACCTAACTTTAAATTAGCTTATAATGGTTTCAGTATCAAAGGACCTAGACCGGGCTTGCTGCTTTTGTTTTTAATTCTCCACTTTGGGTGTTTGAAATGCTTTCTTTTTCCTCTATATGAGAATAGTAGACAATAAGGATGCAATTTAAGAATCAAATCAACAAGCTAATGTCTAGCATCGTGAATGCAGTTAACTCCTTGCCATGTGTCTTCCCGAGGAAAAGCGCGCTGGCCGGCATGGGTGCTGAGCAAAGCCACGGTGGAAACCGAGGGGACAGGGCCCTGGCGTCTAAAGCCCAGCTCGGTCCGGAGCCTCTGTCGCGCTTTGGGGGGCTCTCTCGAGCCTTGCACCCCGACCTCCTCCCCCTCCTGCCGGCTACTTGTACAGCAAGGCCACTTTCCTGGGAAGCCTGCGTGCGTTGGCTGGGTGTCCGAGAGCCAATGGGGCGGGGTGAAGGGGGGTAAGTTGCAAAAGCCAGCTGTATGCCGCTGTGGCAACTCAGTTCTGTCCCCAGGGCACCTTGCCCGCTGCTAGCCTGGAGACCCGACCCATCCGGTGTGCGCCAGCTTCGTTCCCAGTGCAGCCTGCCAGCTTGGGTGGCCATTGTCTCCCATTGGGTTAGACCCCTGAGGGCGGTCACAGGACCTGAGGGTGTAGGCGCCTCCCACTGCCGCAATAAGGAGACGGAAAGGTGCTGGTGTTTTCCAAGTACCAAGTCATTTAACCTCGCAGTCATCCTGTATATAAAATCATAGTGTGAGGTAGACATTCGTATCCCCATTTTGCAAATGGGAAAACTGAGGCTCAGAAGATGTGGCGATAGTCTTGGAGGTGGAAGAGCTGCCGGGTCCCCTTCGGACCCAGGCCGTGGCCAGTGCCCATCCGCGACCCGGTGACCTAGCGCGGGAGCAGCTTGCGGAGGGCGGGGCCCGGCGCCGACAGGCAGCGCGGAGGCTGGTCCGGGATCATGGTTGCACTGTGCTCAGCGTGCACAGCCAGGAGCGGGCACGCTGCACGCAGGCGGCGCAGGCCGGCGGCGCTCACGTTGCGGCAGAAGTCCACGTGCAGCGTCTGCAGCGCGCACCCGTGCGCCGCCACGGCCATCAACGTGCGGTTGGTGACACGCGCGCAGTTCTCGAGGCGCAGCGTGCGCAGGCGCGGACAGCACCGCAGTAGTCGGGCCAGGCAGTCGTCGGTGACGTGGCCACACCCAGACAGCGTGACGGACACCAGGTTGGGGCACCTGCGGAGGGAATGCGGTAACAGCGGCTCGGACCACGCCTGTGCCAGAGCCCTCGGGTTCGGTTGTCTTCCGAGCTGCTGTGGGGGCGGTTTCCAGAGCAGGAACCGGGCCCAGCGGGTTTGAGGAACTTACTGCCTGCGATGAGACAGCCAGTGTCTGAACCAGAGCTCCTGTCTCATTCCCCCTCGGGGCACCGTAATCCGCGTGGGTTCTGGGCCCCCAGTGGGAAACCCAAGCCCTGGTCCTGCTGGGACAGAGGGGATGCTGGTTCCAGGAGGGACAACTGTATTTTCTTTGGATCTTCTCATTTGTTGCCGTGGGTGGTGCGGCGTGTGGTGACCACGGGACCGCGCCAGTCTGCCCTGGAGCTGAGGCCCCGACTCTCCTGGCCTCCTGGCGAGAGAGAAGCGGGGAGGAAGGGTTTCCTGTCGGGTGGCCTAGAGACGGGCCCACTCCTACCCTTGAGGAGGGGAAGGGGTGGGGAGCTCTGGGTTCTAAAGTCCTGGTTTCAGCTCCGTTGACAGAGGCGGTTACTGCATCCCCGCTGGCATCCCACACTGCAGAGGGTCGGAACCAGAGGCAGCTGGAACCAGACCCAGGGTGAGAACAGCCAGGGACAGGGAGTGGCTTGTTAAGATGCTTGGAGGCCCCTCTGCCCTAAGACCTTGAGCAGAGTTTGTCTGGGCTGATTTGCAGTGCGACCTTGGCCAAGTCACTCACTGAGCCCACTGCCGGTGGGGGAGCAGGGAGGGAGTAATGCCTGCCCATGCGGTTGTGACCATTTTGATTTGGGCTGTCAGGAGCTTTTTATAGGTGATTGTAATCCTCTCTTGGTAGTAAACAGAACCAGACTGCTTCCGGTCAGGAAGGACCTACGGTGGGCACAGGCCTTGGCCCCCTATAACCAGAGGGAGCTGGAGGCTGAACTGGGAGTTTGGGGATGGGGTGGTCCCTGTCCTTTCCCCATTAGCCTCTCCTCAGCCCCTTGACTGCCCCTGCCTGGGCCAGCTTGGCCCCCTGGCGCCAGGGGCAGGGGGTAAGGAACTAGAGTAAATGTGCTTGGTCACGTTTCTCACACAACCCATGCCATCCTCCTGTGTTCGCCTGCCTTCCGTAGTCTTTGCATAATCTCTGCACCCTCAGTTTTGTGGATGAGAAATTGGCCCAGAGAGCTCAAGTGACTTGCTTGTTGTGTATTTGTCCGTCTGAGCCAGGACAAAGGCCTAAAACTTGCAGGGCCACCTGCTCATCCGTTAAGTGGGAGAAATTGTTATCTTCAGGGTGGTTGTGAGGATTAGGTGTTTAGCCTCAAGGGTATTGAGTGATCCCTTCCTCTAGGAACCTTTAGGATAATTCTGGTGCTGGAAGAAACCAGAGACGGAAAGAGCCAGCGCCTCCCCCGCCCATCCAGCCACAGCTGTTCCTCACCTCCACCCCCAGCTGACTGCCCAAACAACCCGGTTTGATTCTTATTGGTACCTACTGTGTGCCAGTGCTACTGTGTCATTTAATCCTCACTGCATGTTAGACAGGTTATTTGTCCCATTTTACAGATAAAAGAGGTTGGAAGTTCAAATATTTGGGTTAGGGTCCCATGGTCGGAGCATAGCAGAACTGGGGGACTCAGCACAGAACCCTGACACACCTTGCTGGTTTGGGGATTAAATCTGGTTCCCTCACAGCAACACCGGAATAACCTCAGGGCAAACCTCCTCCCTCAAACACGTCTCCCTCCAGTCTGATTTCTGGGCCTTGTTTAAACCCATAAACGTGGCCTGGCCCCAGCAGGGCTAGTCCCCGGCCCATCTTGATTTCTTCCTACTGCATTCAAAAAAGAAATGTGGGCTACCACACTATTCTATTCCAGTCACATTGCCAGCAAACAGCAGCTATTACATCTGAGGGGCAGCAAGCTGGCCGAGCCTCTTGGTCAGTAGCCAAGAGGCGCTTTCCTGACGGGCAGGACAGATGCCTGGCGGAGGAGAGGCTCGGTAGAAGCCTGCCGGAAGTCGGGGTTCTTGCTCTAGCAGGAGGCTCTGACCAGGGAAGGGGCCTGGCTGGTGGCTCAGACTGTGTCTGCAGTAACGTTGACATATCAAATACAAGGTGTATTTGGACATACTTACAATAAAAAATACCTGAAATTCAAATTAAATGGGATGTCTTGAATTTTCATTTGCTAAAATCTGACTAACCTAGATTGTGGGCAGATCCCATGATCTAGAGGTTTGGTTTGCTCATTTGAAAAATCAGGCTAAAACACCCTCCCCTGGGATCACCGAGGAGAGTAGCGAGTTTCTAATGAGGCAGCCATGACTAGGTGTTACCACCCCTGCCCTGAGTGCCGCTGAACCCCAGTACCCAGTTCTCACTCCTCAGCTGCAGTTCTCAAGCCTTGGGGCTTGTCTGCTGGAGGGAGAGTGGAGGGGAGAGCTGATCGCTGAACCTAGAAATCTATCTGTAGGGTCTGACCTCGAAAAGTCTACGCCAAGCTGCATCCACCCAGCATTTAATGGCTGCCAGGAAGGACAGTTGCCCCAAGGTCAGTGACAGCCTAGCTCTTCCTCTCTGCTCCAGGACCTGTGAGGCGAAGAGGAGGTTGTTTCCCTGCGCTTTCACTAATTCCCTGGGGACTGCTGTGGATGGGCCTGGAGGGATGCCTGGGGCCCAGTCTGAGGATCTCTTGAGGCAGGGCCATCTTGGTCTTGTGAGCTGCTGCTCTTCCCTGACCCCCGGAAGCCTCCCAGAGCTCTGGATGCCAGCGCTGCTCGTGAGGCAACCTACCTGTCACACACCTGGAGGAGGAAGTCGTTGACCAGGCTCTCATGCGGGCTGCAGATGCCCCTCTGGAAGGCGCTCTTGAGCCAGTCCTCGATGCTGCACACCTGCACGCGGCTCGAGTGCCAACAGATGGAGAGGCTCCTGAGTGCCGGGCTCAGGAGGAAGTTGTCCTTCGTGAGTTCTGTGAGGGAGCGGAAGTGCAACAGGGGCCAGAGTGCAGGGTCCTCAAACACATCCTGGAGCTGGGGGCAGGTCCTGGCGAGGTTCTTTCTGCTGTCCTTGTCCAGGAAGGAGAAGAGGTGCAGCAGGCACTCGTGGTTGAGCTGCGTGATGTGCATGGTGTGCAGTGGCCGTGGAGTGTGGCCAGAGCCCAGGGGCCTGACCTGCCTCCTGCTGCTCCTCCCCAGCTCCGGGCTGGTGGACATATATGGTTGTGGAATGGGGTTTATTTTGGGCTAACAACCGGTGCTGGAGCTGGGAGGGGGCCGGATCCAGACGTACGTGCAGCAGTCTGTGTCTCGGCTTATGTTCAGAGGAGCTGGAAATCCTGGCAGAAAAGCAACCTATTGAAGTTAAATATTTTCCTTAAAAGGGATTTCTTTTCCTTTTAGCGGACAGTGGTGTTCAACAGCAAGTTCCTTTGGCTTTTCCCGAGGCATTTTCATGCTCGGTGGCTAGCCAGGCCACCTTTGTCTGGGCTTGTAGGCTGTGCTCAGGGGAGGGGCTCTAATTCTACAGTGTCTTTCTTTCTGGTGCCGTGCATCAGTCCGGGCCTCTCGCCCCACTCTAGTAGGAAGAAACCTTGTTGTCTGTGAAGAGCTAAGGGTGGCAGTTTTGTGTTCAGAGCTGTAAGCGGAAGCCACGGGTAACACCTCTCTCCTGTGTTCACTCAGCGGGGATGGTTTCTGCAGGCTGGGCTGAGCTGCCTTCAAACCTGCGGCCCTCCACAGGCAGAGGGAGTCCCCGGCCTCCCAGCTGCCTTCCAGCTGTTCCATAACAGATTTTTATTTTGCTTTTTTCCATCACCATTTATCCCCGCCACCCCCTCCCTGTACACTCTTCCACCTCCACCCACCCAAGACTTATCTTAAGTAGTTTATATTTGCAATTTCTTCCGTGAATGTCATGTTTTCAGTTTTCTTGCTTAACCTTTTTCTAATGTCCCCCGCTGTATCTAGCCTATATTTCCCAAAATGCCAGGACGGATGTGGTAGCTCTTCACACAAAACTTCTTGAAACAATTTTAAGTTAAAGTACTTTAGTCTAAGCCTGCTCTTCAAGCCAGCCACACACCGTCCATGTGAATGCCTTCAGTTCCTCTTGACAAGTTGCCTGCAAGTCTTATCCATTAAGTTCTCTCCTCCTAAAGGAACCGAGATGTTGCAATACATGGATCTAGTTCCTAGAACTGCCTGCTTGAATCCCAAGCCTACTCTGGGTCCTGCGGGGATTCCCCTGCTCTGAAGGCCTGGCTTTGTGTGCGGGGGGGGGCGGGGGGGGCGCTGGTTTTGGGGGATAAGCAGCCTTCTGCTTGTGCAGGAAGGAGGGAAGTGTTTCCTCTGCTAGACTAGGGAACACCTCGGGGATTATCCCTCTTCCTGCTTCCATTTCATTGGAATTGAAAGGAACGGGAATACTTTGTTCCCAGTTGTGTGGAGTAACAGGGATGGAGCAACTATGCTGGACCCTCTTCAGGAACTATGTCTGGGTCAGGCCTGGGGCCGCTTTGCTTCTAAAAGCTGAAGGCAGCTCGGGGAGGAAAGGGGCCGTTCTAGCCAGCAGGTGCTCCAGGAAGCCCGTCCAGGTGTCGGCTGTGCCTGGGTTACCCCAAGAGTTGCCAGGGGCAAGGTGGATGGGGTGGCTTTTCTTAAAAACAAATCAAAAAAAAAAAAACCTAAAAGGAAGAAGCTTTTCTCCAGGAAAGGGTGAGTAGCTGGTATTTCAGGGTAATCATTTTAACTGTTCGAAATGACAGCCGAAGCTCCTCTCTGCGCTCTAGCTGTACTTCACTCCCTCGGGTGGGCCTAGTACAAAGCCTCAGCATCTCCACCTCCCGTCCCAAATCCTTTCCAAACCAGACTCTCAGAAGACTGACCCCTGGCTCAGTCAGCTTAAGAGGCAGAGCCATGTGAGTGCGCTGGCCCCTGCGAAGAGTCATCCTGGTTCATCATGGTCGCAGCCTGCACTCCCACCGCCCTGCTGGATAGCAGAGCCCTGGCAGGGTGACCGTGTAGAGCCTGGACCCCTGCCGCTCCTCTGGGTGGGCCCAAGGAAGCATCCAGAATGCCGGGTGGGCCCGTGTCAGCAAGGAGGGGCCTGGCTCAGGCCTGGGGGTGCTGATGGCAGCAGCACCGCTCCTTTGTGCCTGTGTGGAGCCTGGAGCCTGGCCCCTTGGCTGCAAAAACAGCAGCTGCACCGCTTCTGACCGGCGCACAGCTGCAGAAGGGAACGTGTGATATGGGGCCAGCTGCAAAGGGTTTGCTGCCCTGGCTGGGTGGCTCCGGTGGGGCCTTGTGCATGTGTACTTAAAAGGTTGAGGGTTTGATCCCCCCGTCTGGTGCAGACAGGAGGCAACCAGCCGATGTTTTCCTCTGTCCCTTCCTCTCTCTCTCAAAATCAATAAACATATCCTTGGGTGAGGTTTTAAAACAGTGTTTGGGTCTCGGACACCTCTGTCTTCAGCTTCATTTCTTTTTTCCTTTTTATTAACTTACCGGGGTGACATTAGTTAACAAAATGGTGTAAGTTTCAGGTGTGCAGTTCTGTGATACATCATCTGTATTTGTGTGTTCACTGCTGCATGTCTTTAGTTTTTTTAGAAGACTGATAGGAACAGGTAAGTAACAGGAAAACCAGGGGTGTGACACAGGGTGGTTTCTGATTTTTCTGTTTGCAGGGGACATGGGGGCAGAGACGTAGCATATAAGAGCTTACTGTAGAGCTTACTGTTACTTTTTAACAGCTCTCACCTGCTTGTTTTACTTTAAAAGAAGCCCAATATCCTTTGCTCAGAGCACCAAATCTGGTTCCTCAGGATAGAGTCCAGCTGGGACCTCATTTTTATAAGGTCACCTGGCACCAGGACAGACAGGATGACTTCATTCCGAACGGTGAGCTTCCTCGGGCCTGGAGCAGGCCCAGGAGGTCCTCTTCCCGCCACCATCTCCCGCCACCACCTCCCGCCACCACCCTGGCCCTCCAGGTCACTCCATCCGGGCCGCACGCCAGCAGCCTCGGATGGTGAGGGTTCTGTGGGAGCTGACCCACTGGTGACCGACTGACAAGGCCCAAGCTTGAGGATGCTGTTGTTTAGCTGACTCCACTAAAAGGTGTTCAGAAATAATAGTCAGAGGGAAAGATACCAGACTTTTAATGATAACTTCCCATAAATCAGTTCAAGCTGTTGAAACAGAAAAGGGTGTGATTACAACTTCAACAAAATCGGTCACCTGCACAATTGACCCTCGGCATCACACAGACTAGGCTCTAATGGCGAACGATTACATCACGGCACAACCAACGCTTGCGGAGGGCGGTCTGGAGCCCGCCGCGCTCAGACCTGAGGGGAAGGGCTGCGCTGGTGAGGCCGCGCGGAGACCCCGCGCCACAGCACGCCGCCCCCAGCCGCACCTGGGACAGGCCCCGGCTGCGGAACAGACCAGGCTCCTGAGCTCCTCCGGGGCCGAGGGGAGAGGCCCCTTCAGCAATAGAGGGGTCGTGAGAGCATTAGGGGGATGTGGGGGTTGAAGTGGGGTAAGTACATCTAAATAGACTTATGTACAGTAGACCGATGAAGGGGAGGTTTGGCTTTAAGAAATAAATATGTCCCCAACCCCCGAAACCGAGCTGCTGAGTAGGTTCCACAGGTGAGATACACATTTAACATTCAACCAGGGCCAGTCCACTCGACTGGTTTAATTCCATTACATTTGTCATCACTAGACACTGAGTAGAATACAGTGGATAAGCAAAGGTTTCTCCACCATGGAGAGAGATTTGTGTTGCCACAAACTGTTTCTGTCACCCACCCACGTGGGAGGACTTCTGAGAAAGTCTCCTTGTCCAAGGAGCCCCGTGACCCGGCGTGAGGCCCTGCCTCAGCACGGGCGCTCTGAGCGAGAAGCCTCACGTGTGCCGGAGAAAGCATGGCACGAGGGGAAAGCCCTGCAGAGCACAAAAAGGTCAGGTTTTAAAGTAGGTGTGGTAAGGCTACAGTTAAATTTTTAAAATACAGTTAGGCACATTTACATCATGTGTTCAAGTGCATGATTCAAATGGATCCGATCACTTTCCAAAGAGCCTTCATGATATTCAAACATTTCTTCATAAGAAAAATCAAGCAATGAAAATACTACAAAAATTCAAAGAGGAGATGTGTTCGTCTCTTAAGCCAGCAGTGCTGCCTGACTTTCCCCAGCAAAGCCGCCCGGTCCGTGGCTAAGCTCCACCTGGCATAAAAAGACAGCTTTTCTCCACTACCATCAGCACTGCCCAAGGCTTTTTTGCTGAAGTCGTAACAGCTGCCCCTTCAGAGACTCACGATCTCGGCGCACACGTTATAAGTCACAGCTGTGTACCTTCCAAAGCAAAAGAGCCGTGATTCGTAGGAGACACTTAGTAAGGTCACAGGAGTGGTGTTCATGTGTCAAATGTATTAGATCACACTGAGTGAAGCTGTCGTTTTTGTCAATCAAAATCAGTCAAATATGACAATTTCACATGGTTCACACAATGTAATTTAACATTGTGACCCAGTATTATTTTTATGTTGTTAACTATTTTAAATACATGTTCCCCTCTTGATTATCTTCTAAATTTTAAGTCCTAAACATGACAGCTAGGTTTATTTTCTCTGGAGTGAAAATCTAGACCAGCACCCTCCAAGAACTCTCCACGTGTTGATGGAGATGTCTTAGATCTGTGCAGTACTCTGCCATGTGGCTGTTGAGTGCTTGAAACGTGGCCAGTGTGGCTGAAGAACTGAGTTCTTACACTTATTTGATTTTAATGAAATTGGTGGCTGGTGACCACCATGCCGGGTAGGACAAGGTTAGGAGCAAAATGAAATCATTTTGCTGGTTGTGTTCCAATGGACGGGAGCTCCCTTCTCTCTGCCAGGCAGGACGCTGCCTATTCATGAGCTGTTGGATGAAGCCAGTTAGAGCTTTAAAAAATCCCAAAAAGCCGTAAGTGTTTAGCATTCGTGGTCTGCTCTGAGAAAACGTGGGACTTAATGTATGGTATTTTAGTTTCAAATTTCAATTTGAGTTAAACCTAAATAATGCTTTTACCTAGTTTTCTTGTAAACAATTTTTAAAAACACTACTAAGAAATAGAAACTACTTATTCAAAGGGAGAACATTTTCATCTTGCCCTGCTGTCAGGATAGGCCAATGGGTTTTTAAACCTCGGATAATAACGACCCTCATTTCCTTCAGTAGGAGCAGGCCCGCGGCGTGACCTGAGGCACAGGTGACGGCCCAAATAGACTCTGGGGGTCAGCATCTCCACCCCGAAAGGCCAAGCAGGGAGTGAGACTAAAGTGGACATGCAGTTACACCCCCGCTGCAGCGAGTGAGGGCGCCGGTGCTGGTGCAGAGAAGCACACAAGCTGCGGCTGCCCCTCACCGGCAACACCTACACCGTGCAGCTGAGTACGGAATCTCTTAAACACTACGTGTGTTTGGTCTTATTTGGACTTTCTGTAGTCCTATCTTCTCCATTAAAACACACACACAAAAATACCTCAAGACCAAAAAACCAACAGAGTAGTTTTTGAATTTGCACTACAGATATCACTGAACCAACAAATTTATTTAGTTAGTGCTGGTAAACAGCAGCCTTGAAAGATGCCAGGAGCATCGGTGGTTACCTGGTCTACTTAACGATGGCACCCCTGCTGTTACCTTTGACAAGCCAAAGGAAGGATTACTGAGCAGTCGCTGAAACCTCGTGGGGCACAAGTTACACACACACATGATTCTTGATTCAGAGTCAACCAATCCCCAGCACAGCTGTGAAAAGGCGGCAGGCAGCCATGCTGTTCTTCATGATCAGGAACACATCTTGCTTTCAGCGTGTGAGAGTAACAGCATTGATGTAAATGTGCCTCAAAGTGGGAACTGAAACATTAATATAAAAAAGTCAAATAGAACTAAGTTCTTGGAACTACATATAAAAACTGAATTATTACAACTAAAGCAGCAAATCAAAATATCTGCTGAGGTTTTCTGGTAGAACTAGAAAAAAAAATTAGTTGGTGCCCATGTTTGGTAAGTCACTACCACTGACAAAACTAAACCCAAAATAGGAAATTGAAAAGTGCACAATGAAATTAATCTTGGATCAAGTATTTACGGAACATTGGAAATGTTTGTCCGGTATAGTGACGAATAGCAATTTTGAGGAGGTATTAGAGTTTGTCCGAGCCAGCCTTGGCCTGGCGCTCCACATAGAAGAGGACGTAGGCCTTTGCCTTCACGACGGTGTCCTCATCAGTCAGCGTCACAGTGCTGTCATTGAAATGGAACCAGCGACCTTCATGCTTTGCGTATGCTGTGTAATGTCCAGAACCGACCCTGTACGGGAAAAGTCAAAAGATCGAAGAAAATCACAAAAGGACCTGCGCAGCCGTATGATTTGTTATACAATAAATTATAATCAGTATTAGAATAAATCCTAGAGAACTGTGGTTTAGGATGGTTTATTGAGCTCACATGTTTATCTTCCTCAAAACCTACTGAAATGACAAGAAATATGTTGATGCTGGAAAACGGGGAAGAGTGTCATCAACGGACTCGAAGTTGAGGGTTTTCTAGAACACAAAGGCATAGTCGCATGGTACTGGGCGAAGGGAGAAACCAAACTCTCACCCTAACGAGCACAGGTCGAGGCCTATGGAAACACGAGCAACCGAGAACCAGGCTTCCCGTCGTTGTCTTGCTGGAGGAAACTGACCTTAGGAAAGCAGCCAGGCCCCAAGAAAGTGCCTCCCCTACTTTGGTCATCAGGGCTCTTCTCTACGGGCAGGGCCCACCTGCTCCCGCTGGAGCCCTGGAGTCAGCCCTCCTGGGCACAACAGCCTGAACACAGGCTAGACACCTTCACAACCATTAGAAAAACCCTCCCCGTTTACTTACAGTGACCAGTCTCATCATTTATTACGATTCTGAGTAAACAACCAAAAATCATCAGTCATAAGAGGAGAAAAATAGCATGAAAGAGAAGGGCTAGGAAAGGCAGTCATTAACCCCTGAGGTGAATACAAAAAAACAAAGAAAACTTTAAAAATTCTAATTGGTACCAACAGTTTCAAGAAGATACTGCCCCCATAAAACACGAATAGGCTATAATGAAAGAGTTTTAAGAAAAGTGTGACCTCCACAACATAAAAATTCATGGAGGAGCTAATCTTCAGTTCGGACACAGATGTAACCCAAACTGGTGGTTTGGCAAAACAGGCCATAGCAGTCTTCAGGAACATGAAATGGGAAGCATTAAAGAATAGTTAAAATAAGTGACAGACCTGGGAAATTTACTATGCATTTAACAGGTGTTCTGGAGGGAAGGATGGGGAATGGCATGGAACTTACACATTTCCGTCAGCTGAAGACACCAGACTAAGGTTATCCCTATCAACTACCAAGTAGGAATCTATCTGATGTTACTTCTTTTTTTTTTTTTTAAAAAAAAGCTTTTTAAGTTATTAAAGAATGGTATCAATTTGTTTTTCCACTTATTGATGAAATTCATTGGCTGATTCTTGTATGTGCCCTGACTGGGGGCCGGACCTGCAACCTTGGCCTATCAGGATGCTGATGATACTTCTTAAGTCCAAAGACAGAATCCTACAACCTTCCAAAGAGAAAAAACAGGTTGCCTAGAAAGAAGTGAGAGACTTGTAGTGGACTTGTTTACAATTTCTATGAACAGTGAAGTTGTGAAGAAATGTCCACAAAGTTCTGAGGGAAAAGGATTTTCAACATGGACAGTGAGTGGCTTGCCCAAGTTTGAAGGTAAAATAGCCATTCTCAACAGACCAGAAATCAGAAAGTACAACAAACTTTCAGGGAAAAGAAAGAATTATTCAATAAAATAAAAGAAGTATCTTTAAAGCACAGCACATGAAGTTAGTTTTAACTAATTTTCCATTTTCCCCTCATCCATCGGTGAAGAAAGTACCTTGAGTGAAAAGAACGCCCAGGACTTTGTGAACAGCAGACGGGGTTCCGGCCGCGGGGCTCGGAGGAACCACGCTCCTCTCCACACTGGTGCGCCTTCTCTGCGCGCTTCACAACGTCCTCACAGGACAGCCTTTCACACCAAAACTGAAGGGAAATTCTACTTCACTCACTTTAATGTATCCAATGAATCCATTACATACATTAATGTATTTAATGAATCCATTTTTTAGGGAGTTTGGGGAGAATTTTCAAGAGTGGCACAAAATTGTAATGATACCTTGGACTAGGGTTTGATCTCCAAAATATGTAAAGAACTCCACATCAGGAAGACAAACGACCCAATTAGAAAATGGGCCAAGGACCTGAACAGACACTTCTCCAAGGACATTCAGAGGGCCCAGAGACATATGAAAAGATGCTCAGCATCACTAGCCATCAGAGAGATGCAAATTAAAACCACAGTGAGACACCACTTCACACACCAGTCAGAATGGCTATCATTAGTAAATCAGCGAACAACAAGTGGTAGAGAGGTTGTGGAAAAAAGGGAACCCTGGTACACTGTTGGGAATGCAGATTGGTGCAGCCACTGTGGAGAGCAGTATGGAATTTCCTCAGAAAACTAAAAATGGAAGTGCCTTTTGACCCAGTGATTCTGCTGCTGGGATTAAAAACTGAGAATCCTGAATCACGAATTCAAAAGAACCTACACACCCCAATGTTCATAGCAGCACAACTTACAATAGCCAAGTGCGGGAAGCAACCTAAGTGCCCATCAGTAACTGAGTGGATCAAAAACCTGTGGTACATTTACACGATGGAATGCCCTAAAGCAGTCCTATACTGTGTCAGCACGGATGGAACTGGAGAGCATTATGCTAAGCGAAAGAAGCCAGGTGGTGAAAGACAGATACCACACGATCTCACCTATTAGTGGAACTTAATCACCAAAACAAACCAGGAAGCAAAATATAACCAGAGACATTGAAAGTAAGAACTGACAGTAACCAGAGGGGAGGTGGGAAGGGATAAGGGGGAAGGGTTGTCCAGGAACGTGTATAAAGGACATATGGACAAAGCCAAAGGGGGCTGGCACACTCACCCGGAGCCGTGGTGTACCACCACGGCAGCGAGGTCGTACAGGCAGTTCTCAGGGCCGCTGTTCTCCGGCTACAGAACAGGGAAGAGGGCGCCCAGGGCTGGGTTAGCAGCAGTGGTCAATGGCATCAGTACCTCCCACCTCAGTGACCTCTGCCACCCTGTGTGTGTGAAGATACAATTTTACCGAGGAGCCACCTTTTCAATTCGCTAATGAAGGTGCCGCCTTACCTCTAGTAAGTAGCATTTCATGTCGAGGCCTCTCAGTGGAAACTCTACGTATGTGTCAACTTTGTTTCTTAAATATGCTGTCCAATGAAATCTTTTCAAATGTAAGCATAGCACCTGGATCAGAAATAAGGACAAAGATTGTAAACAAACACCTAATTTACCTTTCAATCAAAATTAACTACTTGGTTAACTCAAATATTTTAGGTGCTTAGCAGTTTTTGTTCTGGTCCTTGACATTGCTTTCTTCTATCCATACATGACTGTGAAATTATGATCTGTAATCATGGAATCTATATTGGGTGTTAGTTTTTCTGGCAAATGGCTCCTTAAAATGCTTAGAATTTCCTAAGTGATGAGAATGATAAAGGTGTCTTATGTTAATAAGGTGACAGGTGGACCCCACCTTAGGATGAGGGTTTGGCCTCCTCGATCTCGAGACGGGACAGGGAAGGAGGTTGGGTCACCTGCCAATGGCCGGTGATTGCCCGGTGGTGCCTACCGAATGAAGCCTTTGTAAAACCCCGAAAGGACAGCACTGGGAGAGCCTGCACCTGCCACTGCGCTGGGCACCGAGCTCCACAAGAACGAGATCTTTTGTTTAGGACCTTCACCTGGTTGTTGATTTGTATCCTTTAATATCTTTGGTAATAAATCGGTAATCTAGTGAGTAAACGGGTTTTCTCAGTTCTGTGAACCTCATTAGCAAATTAAGAGAACCCAAGAGGGGGCTTGGAAATCTCTGATTTTTAGCCAATCACAACAACAGGTATCTGAAGTCTGAAAAGAGGGCCAAGATAACCTCCAGTGTGTAGCTCAGAAACATGAAGAAACAATCTGGGCTTCTGACCGGCATCTGAAGGGGTGGGTGGTCTTGTGGGATTGACCCTTAACCTATGGAACCTGATGTTACCTCTGGATAGTGTCAGAACTGAGTTCAAGCGTAGGGCACCCAGCTGGGGTGGGAGAATTGCTTGGTGGTGGCGTGGGGGCACCTCTCTCCCCCTCCACACACTGGACATTGTGATCGGGACACACTTAGGGTCTGCATTATCAAAAGGCTTATTAAGCTTTTCCTGAAAACACTGGAGACCAATACAGAAGAGATTACATCGTTACAAAAATAATTTGCTTTTCATCAGCTGTGAGTACTTGTCCCTTGAAATTGCATTGTAATTTGAAACTCAACACTTACCTTGGGTAATTTTTGAATCCAAAACTTTTTAGTGGACTTTTGTTTCTTTTTGCATTTGTGGCACATGTATAACTCCGTCTCATCAAGTTCTTCTAAGTCGGTGAAACTGCGAAGACAATCTAAAACCAAATCGGTTTGGCAACGTTACAGCAGGGTGCCTTTAACAGAGGCGGTGCTCTGTGGAAAACGAGGCTGGACTTTGAAGCTGGACACTCAGACTCAAACCTCAGCTTTAACAGCTGTGTGTGACCATGGGAAAGTCAGCCTTTTTCAGTTATAAAGTGAGGATGATGGTAGTATTGGTAACACCTACTCTGAAGAACTGCTGCAAGGAGACCAGTAATGCGTACAAAGTGCCTGGCTGACACCTGGTAGTGGTCGAGTAATGACAGGTGGAACTGTTTTTTTCAGATGGCATTATTGTTGGGTTTGCTGTCATTAATGAAAGAATTAGTCTGGATAATTCTGATAAAGGTGTTTCCCTAATGAAATCAAAGTTCAAGCAGCGATTTTCTCTCGAAGCTCATAAAAAAGTCATTTAGAGCAAACATTTTCACAGCCATAATTTACCAGAAGGGAAACGTGGATTACAGTGCAGACGGCTGCCTTACGGGCCTTCCCACTGTACATCCAGCGAACCCTCCGCTCCAGACCCTGCTTGCAGCCCTCCAACAGACCGCATCTGTGTGCGTGTGCAAGGGTCTGTGTGCTCTGCGCCTTGGTAAACAGTGGCTCCATCCAAGCCACGTCCAGCCACTGGTTTTGTGAACCAAGTCCGGCTGGAACACAGCCACACCCATCCCTGTGTGTACTGTCTGACGCTGCAACAACAGGGCTGAGTCACTGGGACATGGGACTTTACATGCTGTAAAGCCTAAAATGTTTCCTCATCTGGCCACTTAGGGAAAAAGTTCACTGACTCTGATGCAGTCAGTCATCTATTCAGAAATCAATATAAAATGTACGCATCATTCTGTAGAGAATTAATAACACAGTCTTCTTTTTAGAAAAAAATATGAATGCCTTTGTACCCACCACTCAGTTAAAGGAATGGATTCTCCGGACTTGAGGGGCCAGGGTTTATGTGAATGGCGTCCCTTACAGACGTGCAGGGGAAGCCGGTGGGCCGTGTGCGGGAGCTTCCTGTGCGCCTCCCTGGAATCACAAGTCCCTCTCTCCCCCTAGAAGCAGCCAGTGTCCACTTCTGTGTTAATCATTTCTTTGCTTATCTTTACAGACCACACATACGTATCTTTATACAAAATAATGTTTAGTTTGAAAAGCTGGGTAGCATGTGCAAACACAGCTACAAAAGGAAAAGCAACACTGTCTCTGTACCCCAAGGCTCGGCCGGCCTTGGCTTCCGTGACAGAGGGAAGACAGAGCCCCTTGTGGGGAAGTTAGAGGTCGAGGTCTAGCAGGGCACAAGAGTAGCCAGGGGACCTGTGCATTCTTTTATTTTTTTAATTGAGGTGTAACTGACATAGAACATTAGTTTCAGGAGTATAACATAATGATTTGGAAATTGTGTATGTTGAAAAATAATTACCTCAGTAAGTCTAGTTAATGTCCATCACCATACATAGCTACAAAAATCTTTTTTCTTGTGTTTAGAATTTGTAAGATCCATTACTAACTCTCAAATATGCAATATAGTATTACTAACTACAGTCGCCATGCTGTACATTTTATCCCTGTGCCTTATTTATTTTATAACTGCAAGTGTGTGCTTTTCAACCCCCTTCACTCACTTCACCCTGCCTCTGGCAACCACCTATCTAGTCTCTACATCTATGAACTGGGGTGTTTGTGGGGCTTTTTTTTGTAGATCCCACATATAAGTGAGATCAGATGGTATAGTACAGTATTTGGCTTTCTCTGTCTCACTTATTTCCCAAAGCGTAACACCCTCAAGGTCCACCCCTGTAGTCACAAATGGCAAGGCTTCCTTTTTATGGCTGGAGACTATACGTGTGTGTGCGTGTGTGTGACATTTTGTTAACCCGCCTGCCCACTGGTGGACACTTTGGTGGTTTCCATGTCGTGGCTACTGTAAACAATGCTGCAGTGAACATGGGGGTGCAGGTATCTCTTCAAATCAGTGTTTTCCTTTTCTTCTAATAATCCAGAAGGGGAACTGCCGGATCGTGCGATAGTTCTATTTTTAGTTTTTTGAGGAACCTCCATGCTGTTTTCCACGGGGACGGCACCAATTTACATCCCCACCAGCAGTGCACAAGGGTTCCCTTTCTCCGCGTTTTCAGCACTATTTATCTTTTGGATAACAGCCATTCTAACAGATGTGAGGTTATACCTCATTGTGGTTTTTTCATATGTACTTTAAAAAAAATTATCTCATTGTGGTTTTGATTTGCATCTCCCTGCTGAGCTAATGATGCTGAGCACCCTTTCATGTACCTACCTGTTGGTCACCTGATACATTCTTTGGGAGGATGTCTATTCAGATCCTCTGCCCATTTTTCAGATTGTTTGTGGGGTTTTTTGGTTTTTTTTTGCTATTGAGTTATGTGAGCTCTTTATGTATTTGGATATTAACCCCTTATCAGATATGTGATTTGCAAATATTTTTCCCATTCAGTAGGTTGCCTTTTCATGATGTTGATGATCTTGTTTGCTGTGCAGAAGCTTTTTAGGGTGATGTAGTCTCACTTGTTTACCACCCATGGTTTCTTCTGGGAGTTTTATGGTTCCGGGTCTTACATCTGAATCCCCAATTCACTTTGAGTTAATTTTGCTGTATGGAATAAGATAATGGTCCAGTTACATTCTTTTGCATGTGGCTGTCCAGTTTTCCCATCATCCTTTATTGAAGAGACTGTCCTTTCTCCACTATATTATTGGCTCCTTTGTCCTAAATTTTCCATATATACATGTGTTTATTTCTGGGCTCTTCTGTTCCATTGATTATGTGTCTGTTTTTGTGCCAATACTATACTGTTTTGATTACTGTTGCTTCATGGTACAGTTTCAAATCAGGCAGCAAGACACTTCCAGCTTTGTTTTTCTTTCTCAAGGCTGCTTTAGCTATTTGGAGTCTTGTGGTTCTATACAGATTTTAGGAGTGTTTGTTTTAGTTCTCTGAAAAATGCCACTAGATTTTTTGACAGGGATGGCAGTGAATCTGTGGATTTCTTTGGGTAGTATGAACACTACAATATTAATTCTAACAATCCATGAGCACAGAATATCTTTCTGTTTGTGTATCTGCAATTTTGGGAGGAGAAAATATATTTATTCTTTATTATTTTTTAAAGTTTATTTTATTGTATTTTTTCATTACCATTTACCCCCTTATACCCTCTTCCACCTGCATGCAACGCGCCCCCACCCCCCGCACATCTTCAGCTTCCTCCGTCGGTGTCGTAGTGTTCAGTGTGCAGGTCTTTCACTGTGTTGGTTAACTTTATTCCTAAGTATTTTATTCTTTTTAATGCAACTGTAACTAGAATTATTTTGTTTTCTTTCTAGTAGTTTCTTAGTACACAGAAATGCACCAGTATTTGTACACTGATTTTGCATTCTGCAACTTTACTGAATTCATTTATTAGTTCTAACAGATTTTTGGGTGAAGTCTCTAAGACGTGCTATATATATAATATTATGTCATCTGCAAACAGTAACAGATTTACTTCTGCTGGGCACTGTTTATCTCTTTTTCTTGCCTAACTGGCTAGGACTTCCAATGCTATTTGATGAAAGTGACAAGAGGGGACATCTCTGTCTTCATCTTAGAGGAAAACTTTCAGCTGTTCAACTGTTCCGAGTGTGTTTGTGGTGGGCTTGGCATATGTGGCCTCTACACCCACTTTGTTGAGAGGTTTTCTTTTTAAATTTTTATTTATTTTTAGAGAGAGGGGAAGGGAGGGAGAAAGACAGGGAGAGAAGCATCCGTGTGTGGTTGCCTCTCACGTGCCCCCACTGGGGACCTGGCCCACAACTCAGGCATGTGCCCTGACTGGGAATCGAACTGGCGACCCTTTAGTTTGCAGCCCACATCAATCCACTGAGCCACACCAGCCAGGGCTATTGAGAGTTTTTAAAATCATAAATGGATACTGAATTTTGTCAAGTGGTTTTTCTGTACATGCTGCTATCATATGATTTTTAGGCTTTATTTTGTTAATGTGGTGTACCCCATTGATTGGATTTGTGGCTACTGAACCAGCCTTGCATCCTCAGGATAAATCCCACCTGATCATAGTTATGATCTTTTTAAGGCATTACTGAACTTGGTTTGCTAATATTTTGTTTAGGACTTGTGCGTCCATGTTCATTGGAGACATTGGCCTGAATTTTCTTTTTCTTGCAGTGTTCTTGCTTGCTTAGGGTATCAAGGTAATAATGTTCTCGTAAAACTAGTCTGGAGCTGTTTCCTTCTCTTATACCTCGTGGGAGGTTTGAGGGAAGTTGGCGTTCATTTTCCGTGCATGTTTGGTAGACTCACCGTGAAGCCGTCTGCTCCTCGACCTCTGTTTGTTGGGGGGTTTTCAATGTCTGATTCAGTCTCCTCACTAGTAATTGTTCAGGTCTGACATTCTATTTTTTTATGATTCAGTCGCGGTAGGCTGTGTATTTCTAGAGATTTATCTATTTCTTCTAGGTTATCCAGTTTTGTTGGCATAAAATTACTCATAACAGGCTTTTACAATTCTTTGTATTTCTGTGTATCAGTTGTAATGTCTTTCACTTCTGATTCACTTTAGTCCTCTCTTCTTTTTTTCTTGGTGAGTCTAAACATTTGTCAACTTTATCTTTTTAAAGAACTGGTCTTTGGGGTCAATGATCTTTTTGTTGTCATTTTAGTTTCTATTTCATTTTTTTTCTGTTCTGATCTTTGTTCCTTCCTTCTACTACCTTTGGGCTTCATTTGTCTTGTTTTAGGTACTTAAGGTATAAAGTCAGGTTGAGATTTTTCTTGGTGTTTGAGGGAGGCATTTATCTCTGAATATCCCTTTGGA
Organism: Artibeus jamaicensis; assembly: GCF_021234435.1. Taxonomy (NCBI): domain Eukaryota; kingdom Metazoa; phylum Chordata; class Mammalia; order Chiroptera; family Phyllostomidae; genus Artibeus; species Artibeus jamaicensis. Next base: position 10,105,587 of record NW_026521883.1, read on the forward strand.
ACTGCTTTTGCTGCATGCCACAAGTTTTGGCATTTTGTATTTCCATTTTCATTTGTCTCAAGGTACCTTCTATTTCTCTCTTCTTTTTTGACTCATTGTTTTTCAGTAGCATGTTGTTTAATCTCCACATTCCTGTGAATTTTCCAGTTTCCTTCCTGTAACTGCTTTCTAGTTTCATACCGTTGTGGTTGGAAAAGATGTTATGGTTTCAGTCTTTTTAAATTCATTGGCTTGTTTTGTGGCCTAACATATGATCTATCCTAAAGAATGTTCCTTGTGCTCTTGAGAAGAATGTTTATTATTGCTTTGGAATGGAATATCTGTTGTATATATGTCTACAAAGTCCATTTGGTCTAATGAGTCATTTAAGGTAGATGTTTATTTATGGATTTTCTGTCTGGAAGTGGGTTGTTAAGATCCCCTACTGTGGCATTTCTCTCTCTCTCTCTCCCTTCAGGTCTGTTAATATTTGCTTTATATATTTAGATGTCCCTATGCCAGGCGTACAATTACAGTATCTTCTTACTGAACTGACTCCTTTATCATTATACAAGGGGGTGGTGGTGCCAAAAAAGACCTAGAATTTATTTATTCTTACATGTTTAAACTTTAGTCACCATGAAAGTACTCTCCATTTGATACAGTACACCACTGAAACATCTTTTACCACTGCTCAAAATAGTTTTCAAACTTGCCAATTTTGATGCCTTTTAATGCTTCTGCCATTTTTTGTTTCACTTCTTCCACGTCAGCAAAATGTGTCCCTTTGAGGACTTTTTTAATCCAGCAAAACAAACAACAAAAAAATTTCACTGAAGCCAAACACAACCTCTAACACCACCACCAGCTGGTACACTGACGGAGATGGGATCCTAGAACACTCACCTGGTCCGGAAGCCTGTATTACAAGGGGCTTGCCCTTTAAAAGATAATTCCAGTTTTTTTGGAGGGGTCCCCCCTTGTATAATGCCCATCTTTAGGAACAGAGAAACAAAGTCTCTTATCAGTCTTTGTTTTAAAGTCTGTTTAGTCTGATATAAGTACAGATACCACCTCTTTCTTTTGGTAGCCATCTGCCTAGAATATATCTTTCCATTCCTTCACTTTTAGTCTCTGTGTGTCCCTACATCTGAAGCAAGTCTCTTGTAGGCAGCATATAGATGGGTCTTTTTTTTAAATCCCTTCAGCCACTCTGTGTCTTTTCACTGGAGTATTTAGTCAATTTACATTTGAATTAATTATTGATAAGTATGTACTAATACCATTTTGTTAATTGTTTTCTGGCTGTTTTGTAGCTCCTCTCTGTTTTTTTCTCTTGCTCCTATTTGTGGTTTGATAACTTTCTGTAGTGGTATTCTTAGATTCCTTCCTCATTATCTTTGTATCTATTATAGGTTTGCTTTCTGGTTACCATGAAACTTACATATAGCAATTTATATTTATAACAGTCTATTTTAAGATGATAACTTAAGTTTGAATGTATTCTAAAACTCTACATTTTTACTCTCCCCCACCCACGTTTTATGTGTTTCACATAATATTTTACATCTTTTTATCTTGTGTACTTCTTAGGTAATTATTGTTATTATAGCTATTTTTACTACTTTTTAATAAAGATTTTGTTTAGTTTTAGAGCGAGAGGAAGGGATGGAGAAAGAGAGCGAGAAACATTGACATGAGAGAGAAACATCAATCAGTCGCCTCTCATTTGCACCCAGACTGGGGACTGAACCCAGGTCCTAGACATGTGCCCTGCCAGGGAATCGAACTTTTGCTTTGCGAGCTGATGCCCAACCAACTGAGCCACACTGTCAGGGCTATTTTTATTACTTTTGTCTTTTAACCTCATATGAATTTATTACCTTTACTATATGTTTACCTTTACCTATGAGATTATACTTTCATATGTTTTCTTGTTAACACTCTTTCTTTTCAGCTTCAGGAAGCCCCCTGTAACATTACTTTTAAGGCTGGTTTAGTGGTGGTGAACTCCTTTAGCTTTCACTTGTCTGGAAGACTATCTCTACTTCAATTCCGTATTATACATAACTTAGGTAGAGTATGCTGAATTTTGGGTTTTTTTTCTTCCTGTACTTTGAATATATTGTGCCTCTCCCCTTTGGCCTGCAAATTTTCTGCTGGAAAATCTGATAGTCCCTGTGAGGATCCCCATGCAGAGAAGTTGTTTTTCTTTTGCTGCTTTTAAGAGTCTCTACTTGTCATTGACATTTTAAGTACAATGTGTCTCAGTGTGGGTCTCTTTGCGTTTGTCTTCTTTGGAATTCTCTGGGATTCCTGGATCTGGATCTGTTTCTTTCTTCAGGTTAGGAAGTTTTCAGCCATTATTTCTTCAAATAACTTTTCTGGGGCCGCTACAATGTAAATGTTGGCCCACATGATAGCCTTTCATAGTCCCTTAAGCTCTCTTCACTTTTTTAAATCCAGGGTGCCGGCCTGTAGTTTTCACCAGGCCGTTCTTTATTTTTGCTGCTCTGATTTTGTGCAGCCCGTGCCCTCTCTGGGCTTACTGATACTTCTGAGTCATCTCGTCTGCTGTGGAGCCCGTTCTTCAGTTCAGTTAGTGCATTCTCCGGCTCTATGGCTTACATTTGGTACTTTCTCCTATTTTCTATCTCTTTGTTGAAGTGCCCACCATGTTCATCCATTCTCCCGATATGGGTGAGCATTCTTCTGACCACCACACTGAACTCTTTATCAGGTAAATTAGATTTCATTAAGGCTTTTTCCTGAGGTTTTTTTTTTTGCTTCCCGTTTCAAACATGTTCCTCTGTTCATTTTGCTTACTCTCTGTGTTGGTTTCTAAGCATTAGATGAAGCAGGCACCTCTCCTATTCTTGAAGGGAGTGGCCTCATGTAGGAGATGAACCTTAACATTTAACTCTGCCCTAGTTCTCAGCTGTCTCTCAAAACAGCCTGTGATCACCCAAGCAGTCTGTTTTATTTTAAACAACCCCCAGTAGTTGACAGTGTGCCAGAACATGTCAGTGTCCCAAAAGGGGAGAGTCTCCATCAACCACCAGATTCAGCCTGAAGAGAAGCCAGACTCTCAGGCAGAAGCTTTTAAAGAACGCAGAACCACACACCATCCCTGGGACTGTAAGCACAGCCTTGCTGGCCCTCGGAGCCAGGTGATCTGGAGGTGTCCCTGGGAGCTGAAAAAATGGAGGTTCCATATGAGAATACAAGCTCCCTTCTGGAAGGTACCAGTGCTGTCACAGGTGAGGGGACTGCAAAGATGGTGTACCCCAGGCTACACTCTCCGAGAGCACCTGAGTAGGCCCCTAGATATGTACGTCGAACCTGAAGCCCACCCCTCAGGCCAAAGGTCCAGCACACACAAGTGGGGCTCTCTTAAAGAAAGACTGGAGCAAAGGGGGAGCATTTCAGTCTGAGGTCTGTGCTGTGCTGTGGACGCAGTAGTCTTCCAAGAACTATCCTACTGTTACAGACCAGTGGGGCCCAGGAATGAGGTCCCCCTGGGTGGAACCTACAAAATCCGGGCACCAGACGTGTATAAGAGCTCTCCTCCAAGACAGTGGTGCTCTGGAGCACGGAGAGGGGGAGCAGGAAGACAGCGCCTACCCTTTGAGGTCTCAGGAAGGATTATAGTCAGGACGTAGATGTGTGTTTAATTAGAAGCTGCCCTTGAGGCTGTAGCTACAAAGATAAACTAATAAGCTGCTTTTCAAGAAAAAGCTCCTAGGTTTGCTGCCTTTTGCTGTGCCCTGAGGACGGCAGCTCTTTAAGAATGTTCTCGCCCTGGCTGGTGTAGCTCAGTGGATTAAGCGCGGGCCTGCGAACCACAAGATTGTGGTTCGATTCCCAGTCAGGGCACGTGCCTGGGCTGCAGGCCAATTCCCTGCAGGAAACACACAAGCGGCAACCATACATTGATATTTCCCTCCTTCCCTTCCTCTCTGGAGATGAATGAATAAAATTTTTAAAAAAAGAATGTTCTCTCCCAGTTACAGTGCTGTGGGACCTGCAGGTGGAAGCCCGCCGGCCCCCAGGGCAGGCCCCGTGGAGTGTCCCTCTGACAGCAGCCACCAGCACCAGGGCCCCGGTCGTGTAAGTGCCGCTCTCTGCAGACACCAGAGCCCCAGAGGGAGAGCGGGACGATGGCACCTGCCAGCCTCCATCCCCGGAGCAGCCCCACCCTCAAGCAACTGCTGTAGATTAGCGATTGAGCCTCTTCCACACAAAGCCTTCAGCTGTTCCCTTGTCAGCCTGTGTGCTGGGCCCCGGGGTGGTGAGTGTGCGGGAGCCCTTTAAGAGCCATTTCTCAGTTCACTACCTGTGGCCTCCTGAGTTGGGGGCTCCAACTCTCTAGTCCTCAGGAAGAAGCTCTGGGTTTTAGGTCCCTCCCAACTGTGTGACCATGCCAGGGGTGGGAGGGGTTCTGTCTCAGCCTCTCCTTCCCGCTTCAGCGTGGTTTCCTTCCCACTTGCCCGATGAGCAGGAGTTGCTCAGCTAGTGTTGGGGTTTGTTTCCAGAGGAAATTTTTCCATATTTCACTATAGATTCAGTGTGACCTGGGAGGTGAGCTCAGGGTCTTCCTACCTCACCACCTTGTATGGAACCTTCTCTGCCACACATCTTTGAAATGCCTTGCTCCCTGATCGCAGCACCTGGATGTGCACCCCACCTGTCTCCCCTCAGTGTCACTCTCACTTTTTCTTGAGGCTTTTCTACCGTCCACTGAGCAGTGACTCCTCTCTCTCCAACTCCGTCCTGACAAAGCCAATGAATGCAACACTGCCCACTGGCTTTTTCATATGAAGGACAGCTCCTAGGAAAGGGTATGTATGGTTTTGACCTTGTACAGAGGGGGACAAAAGTAGGTTTACAGTTGTGAGTACATGAAGCACAGGGCTTGTTTGTTTTTCTAAGAGTTAAAACCTGCATGTCTTTTCCACACAAACAACCATAAACCTACTGTCGCCCACCCTGTATTTCCTGAAGCACATCTCATCCCCACAGTGGTGCTTGCCCTCGGAAGCCTCCAAGTTCCACACTTCTAGCTGAGAAGAGTACAGACTACACTTTGATATGACTGGCCGGTGTTTCAAATCCCTGTAACTGATCACTGTGGTGCTTGTAAGTTCTACAGCTGAAATCACGGCAACATGCATCATCGAGCACTTGTTACATCATGTACAAAAAGCTGCAGCCTTGGGCCAGGGTTGGTGGGGATTAGATATAGGATAGAAAAATAGAATTTTCCATATTTGAAAATGAGCAGGAAAACACTGGATAAACTAGGAAAAAGAAGGCAACTTCTTCAACATGATAAAGACCATATAAGGAAATCCCAAAGCAAATATATTTGTGGTCAAAGGATGAAAAGCCCTTTCCCCTCAGATCAGGACTGGGACAAGCATGCCTCTTTCCCACTTCTATTCAGCATAGCGTTGGAAGTTTTAGCCAGAGTGATTAGACACGAAAAAGAAATAAAAAGCATCCAAATTGAAAAAAAAGTAAAATTATCTCTTCAGATTACATGAGTTTATATGTAGAAAACCCTAAAAATTAAAGAACAAAACCCTGTTAATATTAGAATAAACGAATTTGGCTCAGTTGCAGGATATAAAATCAACACACAAAAATCATTGTTTTTATAAACTAACAATGAACAATCCAAAAAAGGAAATTAGTTGTTTACAATAGCATCAAAAATAATAAATTCTCAGTGATACATTTAACTAAGCAAAAGGCTGGCACACTGAAAACCGCTGACAGAAATCTGTAAACACAAATGCATGGAGAGGCACCCAACGTTACGTATGACATGGGGGCCTCACCGTCACCACGACAGGACCACCCGCAGCGACGCAGATTCCTTGCAATCTCTATCAAAATGTCAATGAAAAAAAAAGTCAATGGCACTTTTTTTTTGTAGACTTAGAAAAGCCCACTATAAAATTCATACAGCATCTCAAAGAATCTTGCCTAGCCATAACAATCCTGACAAGAACAAATCTGCAGGACTCTCAACACTTTCTAATTTCAAAACTCACTATAAATATAAAGTGATAGTGGTCAAAACAGTGTGGTGCTGGCACAAGTCAGGCACACGGATCAGTGACCTAGAATAGAGAGCCTATAAATAAACCCTTAAATATACAGTCCGCTGGTTACTGACGAGGGCAACAGGCCCAGGCAAAGGAGAGTGTTTTCAGCAAGTGGTGCTGAGAAAATGGGATATTCACGCACAAAAGAGTGAGGCTGGACCCTTACCTAATACCATACATAACAATTAACTCAAAATGGATCAAAGACCTAAACATAAGACATAAAACTCTTAGAGAAGATACACAATTTGCCAACATGCACAAGAAAAGATACTCAACCTTATTAATTAGGAAATGCACATCAAAACCACCATGAGATACCACTTTACACTCATTATGACGGTGATAATTTTTAAAACACAAAAAATGGAAAGTAACATATTATCCAGAAAATGCAGAAATTAGAACCCTCATACATTGCTGGCGAGAATGTAAATGGTGCAGCCACCGTGGAAAACAGTTTGACGGTTCCTCAAAAAGTCAAATGTAGAATTAGCCTATGATCCAGCCACTCTCCTCCTAGGTCTCTACCCAGAAGAACATAAAGCAGGGAGTCCAACAGGTATTCGTACATGTATGTTCATAACAGCCTGTTCACAATAGCTAAATGGCAGAAGCGCCTGGCCCTGCATCACCCTGCTCCTTTTCTGCAAAAGAAGCCTTCCAGCTTCTTCCCAACTCAAAGGAGGTTCTTTTCACCTTCCCCCAGACATTCTTGCTTTCCGACATGTTCCTCTTTTGTATTTCCCTTCCTGCTACTTTTCCGAGAGGCTAACACATACAGGGTGACCACAAAGTGCTCCCACAGCCGATTTACACACAAGATAGTTCAGAAGACTCTGGCCCCTTTTCATGTGAGGCCATGTGATAAACCAAAATGGAATGAAGCCCCATTGGATGGCTCACAAACAAGCAATACAAGCGGAGCACAGTTTTTCACTCAATTTAAAAAGTGGTGGCCCGGTTGCCTTTTGGAGCCCTCTTTTTGTTTTGACACCTCTCCCTGGAGCTACAACAGGGCCCCAGAGCTGCTTTTGTGCCCCAGACAGCGAGGCAGCCCCACTGTCTCAGCAGCATCAGGTCAGAGGACTGGCGCGCCCGTGGGTGGCCGCCAGGGAGTTGTAGTAGAGAAGGAACATTGGACACCCTGGCTGAACTCATTGAGAGCGACCAGTCATCTCCACCTGGGGTTTGAAAAGCTTCTTAAGCTCTCCTGAAAACCTAATGCCCATTTGTAATGGTTTCTATGAGTTTAAACAAACAGGTTTTTTTCCTCAAAAGTTTCAACTGCTGCCCTTTTATAAAACAGTTTTTAAAGAAAAATATCCATAACCATGTATTTTTGGACAGTGGGCATATAAGGAAAAGATGTTTATTTTCCTCTTCGCACTCTTTTTTAATGGTCCCCAAATGTCCTTATTTGCATTAAGGACAACCGTTTCGGAAACACATCTGCACACACATTTAAGAGCCAGACCGCCTGGATACAGCATATCCTTGACATTCGCAGATGTGACAATTGCCATTTTAAATATTTGAAAAGTCTGACCCTGGAATGCACTACAGTTTAATGTTTTGCAGCAGCACAGGTGTGAACTTCACCTCCAAGCTCATGCGTGGAAGTGAAGGAACCACGTGGCCAGAGAATAATCTCTAGCAGGTACCGCTCTCACACCTCAGCAAAGCTCTGTTGTTCTCTAGTGGCCTTCACACCTCTCACTACAGATCTGAAGAATCAGCTTAATTTTTTCATTTGTATTTCATGAGGGGAAAAAAATTAGCCACAGGGGTCTTTGGAATGCCTAGGACTTGCCGGGGTTTCAGGGTGTGTGCCCCACAGTGGTCAGTCTTCTGTTATGTGAACTGCTGAATGGCATTCCCGTGGAGAGCAGGGAGTGAAACCTATCATTGAAGTTATTAGATCACCTTTGTGTATCAAGTAAATTTAATTTAGCAAAGCAGTAATTGGGAAATACATATAAATCAGTCCATGTTTTCTACTCCTTCAAAATACCTAATTATAAAGGTGACACAATAGGTTAAAGAAGTCAAACATAAAGAGCAAGAACACATAAGCCATGAACCCTTTTCTTCCTGAATCCCATCCCCCTAAGATCATCACTGTGAATAAACAGTAGATGCTGCTCACGAATTTAATGCACATATGAATTTTTTTAGTCATACACAAATGGATTAAGTCTATATACATATTTCCATGGATAGTGTTTTACTCTACAATATTCTGTTATTTACCTTTCTGTGGCCTGGCTAGTCACCAACTAGCTTTCTTAATTGCTACAAAGTATAATTTACTGAACACCAATGCCCTACTGTTGGGCATATAAAATACTTCTGATTTTTTGCAGTACCAGAGAATGCGTCAATGAATATCTTTTACGTATGTTACTGTCCACATTTGCAAGTGAAATTACTATGTCTAAGGAAATGCCTCTTAAAAATGATGATTGCCTTGGCCAGTGTGGTACAGTTAGTTGGAGCAGAGTCCTGCAAACCGAAAGGTCACAGGTTCGATTCTAGGTGAGGGCACATGCCTAGATTGCAGGTTTGGTCCCTGGTTGGGGCAAGATTGAGAGGCAGTAGATCAGTGTTTCTCTCCCTCTTCCTCCCTCCCTTCCTCTTTCTCTCTCAAATCAATGGGCATGTCCTCAGCTGAGGATAAAAAATAAATAAAAAATTTTAAAATGGTGATCACTACCCTCCAAAAACAACTGTACCAATTTCTACTCCTAATACCAACATGAGTGCCCACTTTCTAAAACGTTCACTAACAAAAGATAGAATCTATCTTTATCATCCTGACAAATTTTGCTTTACTTATTATACCTTCTTGAATGTAAGTGAGACATTTTTCGGTGTTAAACTGACCATTTGCATTTTTTCTTGTTCATATACTTTGTCCAAGTATTTGTTTTCATGTGTATATCACAAATATTTGTTTTGAGTTTATCATCTCCTTTTGCCATTTTTCTTGTTTATGTTACCAACCAACCACCTGAGCTGTGTCGCACACTCCCCTCCTGGGTGATCTCACGAAAGGAAGGCTGGTACTGCGGCATTCTGGGACAGGCGGTCGGTGAAGGGCCCCAGAAAGCGGCCAGAACCACGTGCTCGAGGGATTCGCGACGGGGGCACCCCGCCGAGAAGAAAGGGAAGAAGCCTGAACAAACCAGTGTCTCTGGGGCTTCCAGCCAGAGAGCACATGGATTTGCTGGGTTTTGTTAAATATTAGGGAATATTTTTCAAATAAATATCCACATCTTTATATTAAGGAAAACTATTTTTCTAAAACTAATGTCAATCTTCTACTGTTCTATGAAGTCAACCCACTTTTGATTTAGATTATATAGTTTAAGGCTAACTCCTTCAATAATTTGATTCTCACTGATTTCCTCTATCTGACCAAATAATGTTCATTTTATGGTTAAGCTTGCCTATATTCACATGCTGTAAATATAAAGAGAAAATGAGCTGACATTTGATATGAAGTATATTATGACATTTATCTCAAAAAGGCCAAAAACAGTTGTGGAGAAACACACTGCAGGCATACATTTTAGGGGAAAGTGGAGTGGGCAGGGCTTCCCCAAGTTTCCTCTGTACTCCTCCCGCTCGAAAGACACAAAACTCACAGTCGGGAACAGACTGAAAGCGACCACGATATGCAGAGCTGGCTGGCTCTTGTTTCTTGGAGTAGTCCAGTGGTTTTAAAGTCATCTCCTGAGAGACTTCCAGAAACAACCTGAGCAACAGTTCCACGAGCAGTACCTCTGCGGCCCCTCTTTTAACAAGTCGGACGCTGTGCGGTGCCCATGACCCAGAGAAGACTGCCCCGCCTCCAACGGTTTCATTTTTATCAGAATAGTTTGATTCTAGGGCAGCACTGCCCAGTAGAATTTCCTGCAATGATGGAAATGTCCTGCATCGGTGCTGCCCAGTACAGCAGCCACCAGCCACGTGGTTACTGAACACCTGAAATATGGCTAGTGCAGGTGAGCAACTGAAAAATTTTAACTAAATTTTTAATAGTCACATATGACTGTGGTTGCCATACAAGAGTACAGTTTCCAACTAATAGAATCTTTTTTTTAAGAAAAAAAATCTACCTACCTATCAATCTATCTATAATTATGACAGTATTCCCCCCAAGACAGTTGAGCAAATATACAATTTAGGGCAGAAACTGTTATTTGCCGTCAGTGTTCTATTAATTAGTGACAGAACACGTACCACGTCCTCTTTCTTCTATCCTAGTTCCTTTTATGACTAATGGGCACAATAAGTCATTATAGTGGTTGGTCAAGGATAGGTCTTTTGCCTTGACTGAGGTGGTTAATATTCATCAAGGGAAAAGGTTGTTCAACATCTTGCACAGTAAATGTGAATCTCAAGTCTTGCGATTACAAGCAGGGCCTTGGGTTTAACCAACAGTGGTGCTGACAGATTTCTTAAACCACTTGTCATGTAAAAGAATTAAATGACACCATAATTTATAAAACTTTTGCTAGCTGTTCATTCTTCCTTTGGATACTAGTTGGATATCCACAAAATACATTCTATTTCATCAGGTCAGAAAAGGTTTTGTTATGGACTTTTACTTTTAAAAGAGAAAAATGAGAAATATTGTATGCTTGACCTAGTATCTCTGGCAGGCATTCATATTAAATAGAATTTTTTTGGGATAGGAAGAGGCATCCAGGGTTGACTTTTGCTAAGTTAGAACACAAATTCACTAAAGTGATTAACGACACAGTACAAATAGGTGGAGCTTATAAATACATTCACGTATTCAGAGGGGAAGAAGAATTCTAGACCATTAATTTAGTATCTTACCTCGTAATGAACAAACTGGTCCATTTTCTTGATTCTTAGAACGTTTATTTCTGAACTGACTTGGAATATCTAATGAAAGGTCTTAAAAAGAAATAGGAAAACAGTTGTTAAACTCATATAGCCACATTCAAAAAGTAATTTCAAAAACATATTTTTAATGATTACCATGTCTTAATTTTAAAAGGAAACATTAAAATTATTGTAATACAATATCATATCGCCACATACCAAATATATCTTACCTAGGAATGGGTCAAACTTTCTAGATTCTGTCCCACATATGAGGCAGTTAACCTCGTTTTGGAGAATACCCCCGAATATAGCTGTGACAACCGTAGATGCTCCATTTCTAAAGAAAACCACACAGAAAAACACATCAGTAAAAAACTAAGGTAAATGTGTAAATGCTCCTGTAGGTGACTCCCTTTGGGGGAATGTATGTCATTTATATTTATTTAAATTACAAAAGGGTGCAAAAACTTCAGAACTATATAGATGTATACTAAATAAAAGGTTTAAGCCATTGGCTGGACTCCCCCCAGGCCTCTCCCACTCCCGAAGTAGCCCACACTGAACGTTGACCCTGCCAACAATCGGATCTCGTGAACACCCACACTCAGGGCAGGAGGGCCCTTTCCCCACAAATGCGTCCCCAAGAAAAGATGGAACTAACTGTCTTAGAGTGGAAGCTCTGCAAGGCCTCTCATCTTACACAGGGCTCTCAATTACTTTACTTTGAACAACCACCTCAATCAGAGATAGGTTTCCACTTTTCAGGTGGTTGTCTGTCAAGCTTGGGAGAAAAAAAGTAAGAAATTTAATACTTATTTAGTAATTTCTGGTGGAGGTATGACTTGAAGTGCTGAGTATTGCTGTCAATGAGCCTTTTAAAAAGCTAACTTAAAAGGATATTATGAACAATTGCTTTGTGGAGATCAAGGACACACCACTTCAATGAAAAAACTAACTGTCCTGCCCTGGCTGGTATAGCTCAGTGGATTGAGCACGGGCCTGTGAACCAAAGGCTCGCGGATCAACTCCCACTCAGGGCACATGCCTGGGTTGCAGGCCAGTTCCCAGAAGGGGATGCATGAGAGGTAACCATACATGGATGTTTCTCTCCCTCTCTCCTTCCCTTCCCCTCTAAAAATAAATAAATAAAATCTTTAAAAAAAGACCTAACTGTCCTAATGTCAGTGAACCTCTCGGTGCCCCAGCTTCATCAAATGTAGGTCAGGAGTAACGCTGACCTATCTCAGAGGCCTGGTGTGAAGGTGAAATGAGTGATGTAAACATGTACAGTGCTTTCAGAAGAGTGCTTACCAATAAGCAAGCCCTTAGAGTGTGTTAAGGGCTTTTTATTACCATGATAATTAGGATGACAGCTGGCCTTTTGCTTTCCTTAAGTACCGATTTCAAACATGTACCTCACTCTTCTCAACAGCTGCCTGGCATATCACAGAAGGGACACCGAGCAGACCCAAGAACAACCGAGAAAGTGCACCAGCGAGAGCGTGACTGGCACAGCACACGCCCAGTGCCGTGCTAAGCACTCCCGTTCATTACCTCAGTTAACCCACACAGCAGCTCTGAGGTGGATGTGAGCCTCCCCATTTCACAGACCGGAAGGCTGGGGTCCAAAGGGTCAAGTGTCGGCCCAAGGTCTTAGGTGTTGGTCTGGCCTAAGCAGCTGTTCCTATCACTACGCTCGTGCTCTTAATCTAACCAATATCACGCATACTGAGTCTGTTTCAATATTTTGCTATCATCAGTAGCACTACAACAAACACATACATCACTCTTGGTGCACTTGCACGGTTAACTTGAGCCAGTAAATGCTTCTAAGCTAACAGGGATCAGAGGCGCTTTGACACTGGTGACCAACGGCACTTCCAATACACTGGGCCGCACTTTCTGAATGGCTCCAAATCAACTACAGTGATCACACAGACAAAACCTACCTGAGCAACTCTATAATTTTAAAAGTTTGCTTCCTTTGGCTACATTCCTTTACTGGCAAAAGAAATATACTAGTTTACTTTTTTAAAAAAAGTTGTTCATAAGGCATATAGCTCTCGTTTAGGAATTAAACAAAAGCCGTATACGGGAAGAACTGTAGAACACAATGGGCATCGCTGGTTTTAGGCTTCCTATCTGTGTCCTAAACAAAGGCCATACCGGAATAACAACTACTGAAAATAAAGGGACTATGGCTGACCCTTTCATACTGATGTTTACGTATAATGCTGCCTTTAAAAAAGTTTACTGATGTGAGAGAGAAACAACGACTGGGTGGCCTCCCACACATGCCCCGACGGGACGGAATCCACAGCCTGGGCGTGTGCCCTGACAGGGACCCAAACCTGCAACCTTTTGCTGTACAGGCCGATGCTCCAACTTAGCCACTGGCCAGGGCCAATGCTGCCTCTAATTTAAGTAGAAACTAGTACTTTGTTATAAAGCAGAACATTTAAACTCAATGTAGTCCTTCCTTTCTAATCTCTGCCTCTGAGAAAAGAATACTAATCAAGTCAAAATGCAGAACAGAATTTCTCATTTAATACTATTTTTAATTTGGTGCTAGCAGGAAGAACAATTCTACCAAAGATCCTTCCCTTTCTGTATGGGGTTCTAAATGGAGTTACAGCTACAAGGACCTGGAAGGCCAAACCTTTTGAGAAGAATGGCAATTCATACTGCTTACCCTTCTCTGATACAGCCAGATTTGCTATGAGACTGTTTAGTCATTAAAAAGACCTCCCACTAGTCAAGTTTATGGACTGCCAGGCGATACTACAGCAACCTCTATGTGTTACCTACTCTTTGTTCCTTTGGGGAGTTTGTCTTAGAAATCCCTTTCCTGCATAGGTCAGCACAAAACTTTTTAAAAACATGAGCCAAAGGAGACTACAACTAACCAATACCTGGCTGAAGTATTGTAAAGCATCTATGCCTCAAGCAAAATAAACATTCTAATCTCAATGTATATTTTGGAGTATCAGTACTTGGAAAAGCAATCCAAAAGGTTTGTTTTGTTCCTATCAAGAGGGAAGAAAAAATTCTAAGAACTTACAAATTCCTCAATTTCAATAAAGAACAGATATACTAGGTCTATCCAGAATGTATCCGGCCATGTAATATGACGAATAGAGACATTTATTGAAGATACAAGATCAAAGATACATTGTACATAGGACAATGACACCTCAGTCCCCTTCAAGGTAGGCACCTTGGGACCTCACACAGTTCTCCCAATCACCATGAGCTGCCCCACTGTATTTTCCTGAATCTCACTGACAGTTGGAAATCTCTTCCCTTTCAGAGGTGATTTTAGTTTGGGGAAAAGTCAGAAATCATGGGGTGCCAAATCTGGGCTCTATGGGGGCTGAGTCACATGGGCGATTTGATGTTTTGCCAAAAAACTCTGCGTAAGACACGATGCATGAGGGGGTGCATTGTCCTAATGAAACTGCCAATCACCAGTTGCCCACAGGTGTGTAGTTCTGAATCACTGGAATAGTTTCCATGGAAGAATGTTCAAGCTTAATGCAACACTGGCTGCAGATCTGTTGCTCTCCTCACTCAGTCATTTTCAATGTGCCAGGCACACAGTACACATGCTCGCTCAGTGATGTCTACCACCCCCACTGACCAGTACAGTGAAGTCGTCATTGTTCACATATGCACAGTCCAGTCCACTCTCCTTGGCTGCCAGACTACATCAATGTTATGCAAATTATTATATTAGCAATGGCTGGACTTCTTCCAGACAGAACTTGTACTTTAGGAAAATTCAAGTCCAAAATATTATAATTCACATTCAAAAGTATTTTAAGCCTTTGTTTTTAGTGAACAAATATAATTATTGTAGTATATGAAAAAAAGTTCAATCCATTACTCAATGCATTAGGAGGAAAACTTTTAAGTGCTAAATTGTACAAATATTTGCTATTGTTTTCCAAGTTTTAAAATGAGCTATACCAAATAACAATCAGAACTACGCCAAGGTACAAATATAAGATGCCTCTGGTCTGAAAGTGTGAAACATGGGCCAGCCCACGTGGTCACAAAGGTCAAATGCACAAAATTTTCAGCAAAAGTTAAGGAAAACTCTCCACCTTCCATTATAAATCTAAAAATAATACCAACAGAAGTGTCTTAGGCTCTTCTAAAACACCAAAGGAAACTCAATCTTACATGCAGCATTTGTTACTTGCAGACAGAGTAGAATTCTCCTGAAGAATTGCCGAGCGGGAAACGCCATTGAAACCGCCCTGGAGTTCCAAGTGCAGGTGGTCCAAAAGGTAGCGCATGAATTCGTGGGCATCCTGCTGCTGATAGCCCCTGAAACGATCAGAAACAGCCTGTCACTGGGGAGGCTCCGCCTGTAGAGCCGAACAGGCAGAAAGGAAAAGCACCGGGCGGGGCTGCTGCCCTGCGCTCAGAGCACAGCGAGGCTCCTGGACTTTTTATCCCACTCCCTCCGTGTTTTACACATAAAATTTCTCAACAAGAGAAAAACTCTACTACTTAAAAACAAGTTGGAAAACATGAAATAGTAGAGCTAATTGGACTTGTCATTATCTCAACTGATCCCACTTTAGAGATGAGGAACACTAAGAGGCAAAAAAAAGGGGGGGGGGTCAGGGGTGTGATGTGCCCAAGGCCGACAGAGATGGGACTATAACCCACGCTTCTCTCCTGGATGGACTCTGCACCTCCCTACTATCCCACTGCCCCCTCTAGAAGGCACACAGAATGTCTGCCCCCTCTAGAATGTTGAAATTTCGTATCTTAACTACACCATAAAACTAGGTCTAAACCACCATTATATGAAACTAGATTTAAACCTAACTTTTTTAGATTAAAAATACTAATTTTAAAACTGAAAGGAGAAAAAAAATATCTAAAAAGTTAAAGATATCTAGCATTGTACACTTGCATCCTAATCTCGGTTCAAAAGACATTTTAAAAAGATACTTTAAAAATGCATTGACTCATACATAATTATTCTCTATACAAAAACTTGTGTATCAACATATTTTTAAGGTACCTCTTACACTATATTCAGATAGGAAAGTGTACGGAGTTCTTATCCAAATCAATGAGAAGCAAGCAAGAAGGCTGACAGAAGATAAAGCGGGTGCGGTTGGAACACCACAGAGGTCTGTGTGTATCAAATAAGTCAAGCAATGAAATATAAGGTGGTCTCATACAGCTGCAGACAGAAAGGCCTTCTGCCTACATTTTGCCAGCATGGAAGGTTCTTTATCCTCAAAAATCTCAAGTTTTTCTGGCTCAGTCTTGAGTCAGAACTTCCACTGCTCTTCCAGGCAATGGTTCCACAAGCAAATTTCTTTCAACTAGAGGCTCCCCAAGTATATATTTCCCCCCTTTTCCTGGAATTTCTCCTGGAAATTATAAATCATGAAAACAATCTGCCTAATCAATGGAATGTAAACCAGAAGTCACTTTAGCATTGCACTGTAACTTTTCCTGAACTACTTAGCTACTACATACAATGTGTTCGAGTATTTCTTCTCAGAGTCATATGAATAAAAATGTTAACATTCACAGTCAAAAGTATTCAAAGTTGGTAGTTCCTTTACATATCTGAGAAGGTGATTTAAACTTTTTTAAAAAGATTTTATTTATTTATTTTTAGAGAGGGGGAAGGGAGGGAGAAAGAGAGAGAGAAACATCAATGTGTGGTTACCTCTCACATGCCCCCCTACTGGGGACCTGGCCTGAAACCCAGGCACATGCCCTGACTGGGAATTGAACTGGCGACCCTTTGGTTCGCGGCCGCGCTCAATCCACTGAACTACACCAGCTAGGGCTGATTTAAACTTTTTCAACACAACATCCTTTTTTTTTCATGACTCAAAGGTAATATTACTATTTTAGGTC
Organism: Artibeus jamaicensis; assembly: GCF_021234435.1. NCBI lineage: Eukaryota > Metazoa > Chordata > Mammalia > Chiroptera > Phyllostomidae > Artibeus > Artibeus jamaicensis. The sequence continues at coordinate 10,122,440 of NW_026521883.1, forward strand.
ATCTTTGAAATTCTATCACATATTTAATTCACCAAAATAATCTGATACCAAATCGTGTTTCTAAAATGGATCATAAAAAAACAGTCAGTACCCTATATTTATGCTGATTTGCATTTTCCTCAAATACATATCCATCCCTTTTTTAAAAATAATCTTCCTAATGAATGTTCCAACCATACCATGATTCTTTCTTATATCAAGACACATTATTCTGTAATGTTTCTTTTACCATTAGAAGCACATTTTTGACCTATACAAGTCACAGAACACTCAGCTGTTTTCTAAGAGTAAGTTATAGGTTTCTGCTTTAATCTGTGATCTTTACCAGAAAACGGTCTCTCCAAAGTATATGGAAATTTTCTGGTTCTGACTAATGATACATTTACAATTCTATTTTTAAACATTTAAATAGACCTTTCATTGACTTATCTGAAAGTCTTAATAAATGTTATTTAGTATGTTCAATTCAACAGACTTCAGTTATCTTTTTAATTACTTGCCAATTATATTGCACAATCTGGGCTTCAGAGTTTGCTCTGCAGTCAGCTTGGGTTTCTCTTGTTTGATAATCATGTTAAAGGAAACGCACCTCACATTTGGGCGCAGTATTTATGTTCTGTGTACAGACTGAGTTAGTGAGGAAATGATTTATGAAGAACCCCCAGCATCTCTGTGACTGAGCACAACTGCGGGAAAAGACCGGGAATAACAGTGGCTCCAATTTTAGCATTTCCTCATCTTCACCTGTGGGCCGCCTTACAGATTGCCTCCTCCAGGAAATCCGTGTCATAAAGAGGCTGTGAGAAATAACTGTTGGAGAGCACAGTGCAAATATTAAAAGCCTAAAAGGTTATGAATCATCCCTTCTGAATGAGGGGGCTGATAAAGAGGGGCACTGTTGAAGCACAGCATACAGAACATGGGGGCAACTGGCTCTTCACCACAATTTCTGGCACCATGAGGCCAGTCACATTCACCCGAATCCATAAAGAATGAAATGCGCCCATAAAGAATGATCAGAGAAAATGGCAGCCGGCTTGAGTGTGAACAGAACACAGACACACAAAGGGACTTGCTTAGTGTCACCCGCCTGTACACTGCTGACTCCGCTCTGCATCTGGGCGGTGCCAGCGCACAGTGTGTAAAATGGCACGGACCACAGGAGTAAGACACGCCTCTGTAGCAGCAGTTTTCAACCCTTCCCATCTCAGGCACACACAAACTAATTACTAAAATTCCGCAACACACCAAACAATGTACCTTTTGCCAATAGTCAGGTATGACTACCTGACTACATAGTCAGGTATTACATGTTTTAAAAATTCTGACAGCACACTGGTTGAAAATCACTTCTGTACGGGATCAAATTTTTATCATTCTAGAACAAACTTTTTTCTTAAATACCTAGGACACTGTAAAATTTTAGGTTCTGTTCATATTTAAAGTATCCCTAACGTTCATAAAAGAATTCTAAATTATTTTGAATTCTAAATGATTTGTTCTGTACAAAGTATCTGCAAAACCAAAATCAGTTCAGGTTAGCTATTTCTCTCCAGCGTGTGGCACCAATCACCACTGGGCTTCTTTGAGACAAAAACACTTCTTCAAAAATGATTTTTTTTGTTTACAAACAAAGAAAAAACACAACAGTGAAATTCCTAGTTAGAAATAATACTGTTTAAATATAAAATATCCTTTGCAGTACTTGTTAAAGTTCTCTATATAACCCCATTAAGATTACTATTAAATTATAACAGGCAAAGACCTATTTATTGTGTACAAAGATCTTTTATATTTTCCACAAAACCAAGTAGAATAGTTAGCAAATATAAGAATAATGTTCCAGTAATTTATTCACTCATCACCTTTAAATACTAATTATAAGAACTAATTTTTTTAAAAACTAAAGAACACTCTGGGGAAGTCAAGGTGAATATTTCAATTGAGTTATATGTGAAGGTAGAAATAGCACCTAAGTGATATGAGAAGCAAGGAAATAAATGCCAGACCTAATCTGAATTACCAAGAGACTGTCCTGGAGAGTGTTAGCATTAAGCTGGACCCTAAAAAAGGAGATGGGACCACAAGGCAAATACCTTAGTCAGGAAGCACATGACAAAGATACAGAGGTGACAAGACAAATCATGTCAAAGAAAGCAAAGGGTAGCAGAAAAGACTATCAAAATGACAAAAGCCAGTATCTTTTGAATCAGCAATTCCTCTTTTAGGTACTTGCCTATGTATGTATGAGACTATCCACTGCAGCACAGTTTGGAACAACAAAAGATTAAAAACAAAAGTCCCCTTTCTTAGGGGACTCTTAAATAGATTATGATATAACCATAAAGTAGAAAATTATGCAGTTCTAAAATGGACTGAAAAAGCTATTTATATACTAATATGATCACCTCAAAGTAGGAAAAAAGATATGTTATCATTTATGTTAAAAATTATGTTAAAAGCTATTACTATTTATGTTACTACTGATGTTACAAACACACACACTTATACATGCACACAGAGAATATCGCTGAAAGGACACACAATAATCTGGTAACTGTGGTTACTTCCAGAAAGCAAAATGAATGGCTGGGGAATAGAGTAAAACACAAAGATTAAGTCCCTATCAAGAGTCTGACTAGGAAACAAAGTAAAAGTGAAAAAAAAGGGAGTCTGACTAGGTGATGAGGTTATTTTATATTAAATCCCAACCTAATTAGTGGTAACTTAACAGCCATTTCCACCTTTCCAACTAAGAGTCAAGAAATACTAAAATCCTTACAAAGTTAGTTTCTCCTGGGAGGAGATTTAAATGGCATGGTATATTTAAAAGACGTTTCCTTCCAATCAAAGATCAGGGGTAACAACAGCCAATCACAAGGACTTAGGAGTTCTTTGAAGCTGTTACCTTTACAACATTTCTGTATATTAGCAACATATCTAAACCACTATTAGGCAATAATATGCTAACTTTTAGTAGAGCATGCTGGTTTTGTGTAAAAAAAAAAAAGGAAGAAAAGAGTGATGTATATAAGGTATAAAAATAACGATTAGCAAGAACCACAACTTGCCTCAAAGGGTAAAATCAACAGAAAGTGGGATGGCCGTTGTCAAAACCTGCAGTGGCCCAAATCTGCTACTGCCTGAAGCCCTACGGGGGGAGAAGAGGCAGGGCCCGGACAGCAGGGCTGTTTCTCTGCTCAGAGTGAGGCTGGAGAGCGAGCACAGAAGGCACAGCAACTCCGCAGCCACGTTCGGACGGGCCCGGCCACCCCCTGCACAGGGAATCCCAAAGCACTTCAGAGCCCAAAGCAGAGCAGTAACTGTAGTACCATGGATTTCTACCAATTACATTTGGACTGTTTTTAGTTGAAATAACATGACAGTGTATGGTAGTAATTATTTACAAGATTTTGAAAGAATAAAGGAAATTTGGTCCAGTATTTTTACTACAGTACACGAAGTTATTTATAAGGACTTTGTTTTTATAACAACAAAATAACCCTACCCTTTGTTAAAGACATTTCTAATATCTACCTATTACTTAGACATCTATCTAGTGAAATATACCCAACTTCTGTTTTTCTCCGTTAAACAAAATAAAAAGCAAAGCCAGTCTTTACTATTTTGAACACCACCACTTCACTGGAAATTGCCTAAGGAACAGTGTGAAGACTAATATTAATGTTTTAAGTATCTTTCATTAAATATTACTTACCTAAAATTCGGCATAATCTTCCAAACGACATAAAATAAGGACTCTGGGCTAAACGCAGTCTGGCTCCCTTGCCACAAAGCACAGAGTGTCTTTCTGAATTCTTCAACCAAAGACCTGGGAAAAAAGAAAGGATGATACTTTCAGCATTAATGAGAGGCTGCTATCTTAATGCATAATGTCCAGCTGTCTAAAATTCATAATATATAAAAATATGAAAACATAAAAAGGGGCTATTCTCTTCTGAGCTAAATCTGACAGTTAAGTAGGAGCATCTCAAAAACCCATGTATATAGTTAATTGCTGACAAAACCAGTTTTGGGACCATATGGTGAAGTTTGTGCCTAAGTACTGCCACACTTGCACAATAAAGCAATGGATAAGCTATAAACCAAAGTACTTAAGAATATACATTTTTAAACTTCAATACAATTAACAGACTCTTTCTCCATCCCCTGCATTTCCCCTCCCTAGGAGCACTTCCCACCCCTCAGAGCGTGACCTCCGTGCCTCAGAGGCTTCATCCGACCACACAGCTCCGGCACTCGGCTCCACACCAGGGACTCTCAGAAATCCAAATCTAAAAGCCACACACTTTCTTATGACTGCTTTTATTCAGGTTTCTCCAGCTTCCAACAGGGACTTCCCACTGGGTGTCCTCCTGTTACTTCAAACTCTGTGCACTGAACCCACTCTCTGTACTCTCCCTACTGTCCCCAAATATCCACTCTTCTCTCCTCCACAAGAATACAACTTCCATTTTTTTTTCTTGGCACATGAACTCCTAGAACAAACAACTCTGAATGTGTTCAACTTCTGAGAAATTTCCTTAAAGAGAAATAATAGTCCTTATTAACCTCTTCCTTCTTCCTTTCTGGCTGGAATGAGGATGAAATGGTAGCATTCCAGCAACCATCCTGGACTGTGTGGCTGAGAGCTCCAAACGAGGGCTGGTGAAACAAAGAGCTAGAGGGAGCCTGATGACCATATAAAACATGCCTAGACAGCTGTTTCACACAGCCCTCCAACTTCTGCATGGGAGTTTCAACCACTGTGAATTTTGGTTATCTGTGCATGTAGCTAAACTGATAACCTCCTTAACTTCAACGACTATATCTGTCAATACAACCACCATACCCATGGATACCTAATTCATAGGGAACCTCAGTATCTCTTTCTCAACAAGTATTATCCAGTAGATCCCTGGAATACAAAGCATTATTTTTTACTTTTAGTGCCTGAACTTAGGTTTGAGGAATTCTCCACTTTAAGAGTACTGGTGAGAGTCAGAGCCTGCCTCCCACTGTGGAAGCTGGAGGCCCCTCCCTCCACCCATCCCCCTGCAGCCAAGACTCAGGTACACAGCGTGGGTTTTGCTGCTTTGAAGCAGGTGTTTGTGATGCAAAGAAGCTGGGGCAGTGCCAAATCCTTTGTGGTGGCAAAAGGCATCATCTGGGGTGCAGGGCCAGCAGCAGCAGCGTCCACCCAGCACCGGCTCCAGCAGTGCTGGCAGTGAGAGCTCTGGTGCTGCACTGCGCAGCGGGAGCAGTGATGTCTTCATGCGAAAGGTCTGTGGGCTGGTTGTGGCTTTGGTTCTGGATGCCCAGACTTCAGACCTGATTTTCCACCCATCCAGTAATAGCAGGGGCCCCAATTAGACCTTCAGTAAGTTTCTGCCTAAGATGGCAAGAAGCAATTTCTATGGTTTGTCACTAAGCCCTAAATGACATTAATCACATCCCATTCTTCCCTTAAGTTTTGTGTACATGTATTTTTTCCTCTTCATTTCAGTACTACCCCCTCCTAACCAATTACTATAGAGTGTGAAACCTTGAATACAGGCATTTTCCAGTCCATCCTACACACTGTTGTCAAAACACCACTTCCAGTGATGTCATTCCATCCCTGCTCCAATCAATGCCTGACTTTAAAGTTCCCCTGTATTTTGGCTCCAGCCATACTGTGCATGGTCTAAGGCGTTCTGTCCCAGTCTCCCTCAACCACCTAGACAGAACAGCACCCGATTATAAGGTGGCTTCCTGTAACACGTCTGATGGGATGTGTGGGTGTGGGGATGGGCAGGCAGGGAAAACATTACATTAAAATGTGCACAGATCATTAATCACAGCCCTATTTCAGCAATGGTAAGTATGAAAAAACATGCCCCCGACAGTCACAGTAAGACAGATTTTCTAAACCCCAAATAGAGCATGTCTGCACTGAATACATATGGGTTCTCAGTAATCACTTGTTCATTTTTTCCCTCTTCACATCAATGAAAAATTGACTGTATTAATGATCACGAATTAACTTTATTATCCATGATGGGTTCACCCAACACTGTCAGACAAATCAATTCACAAAGATGAATGATATTCATGCTGGTCTACACCTAGAACTGTATTTCATATACAAATGTCAATTTTAGAATGTTCAAATTCACAAAGACTTAAATAAGGAGAATGCTAAATTTATGCTGCCTTTTAGATAAATACAAATACAAGAATTCCAATAATTATTAAGATTACCAGCTAGATACTTAAAACACAATTTCTAGAAGAGGAGTTTTTAAAAATGTATGTGCCCGTGAACTCAAAAAGGCAACGGGAATGACCAGTAAGAGGCATTTGTTCTGCAGCTCAGAGCCCGGAAGGACGCGCTCTTAGGACTCACACGTTGCTATCCCCCTGACTCCTGGTGTGGTACGTGCGCCTGCCTGCTGTCTTCCCGTTCCTCAGCTCCACGGCGGGCAGCTCTTTGAAATAACAGCAGAACTGTTCAATGTTACTATTTAAAAAGGAAGGGAAGAAAATTATTTTTAAAAAATATACTAGGATGGTAAAGAAAGTTCTATGAAACATACATATGGATTTTGAAAATGTGATCTTTCAATTTTTCCTTTACATTGTACTCAGTGTAGTCTCTTGCACTGAGTTTCTTCATTGTTCCACATTTATTCCAAGAAACAGTATAAATATTGTAGGTGACTTTGTAGAAAGTCATCTTAAAGCAGAACTTCTGTTCAGAAACCCCTGTATCTTCACTCTCCACCCCCACATCTGCAGAGTGTCACCCTTCTTTCTTCTCAGGGTGCTTGTGTCCAGCTTGTCAACAACTTCCTCAAATCCTCAAATAATAACAGACCATGCATTGTTCAGATACACAGAGTCACAAGGAGAATTCAGTCACGACTAAAACCTCTTCTTTGAGCAAACTGGATAAGCTAACAGGAGAGATCAAATACAGCTTCTGCTCCTTATTAGCAAGGTGGCCTTGGGGAGATAATTTATTCTGACCTTTGATGGCTCATTAAAATCTAAAAGTATACAACTTTCAAAATAATTTACTCAATACAACCCAGGTCAGCCTTCTTGGTCATTTTATATTTACTGCTTCTCTTACATTTTGAAGATCTTTTAAACATCCAGTCTTATGACCATACCTAAGACTCAACTAATGATTCAAATAACTTTTCTGATCAAGGTTCCCTGTAGTCTAGCAGTCTGCAAACTATAGCCCACACACCATACCTGGCCCTGGGGCAATGAGCTTTTACATTTTTAAACTGCTGTTTAAAATGGGTGGGTGGGTAGAGGGGAAAAGAATATATGAGCCTGTAGATAGCATGCAAAGATTAAAAATATCAAAGAACGTGTATAAAGGACCCAGGACAAAGCCAAAGGGGGGTAGGATTGAGGGTGGGAGGTGGGGGTGAGTGGGGCGGGGAAAGTGATGGTGGGAAAATGGAGACAGATGTATTTGAATATTAATTTTAAATGATAAAAATATTTAATCTGGCCTTTTACAGAAAAAGTTTGCTGGCCTCTGCTCTAGCCTATTCAAGAAGCAATAGGAAACAAATAACAGTGAGCAGCTACTTAACGCTAGGCACTTTTCTAATAAGCACTTTACACAAATTACACTATTTAATCATCCCAACATCACTGTGCAGTAAAACTATTATCCCCATTTCACTGATGAGAAAAACTAAGGAACTGAGGTGACCTGCCCCCGTGTTATGACGAGTCAATGGCAGAGAGGGTCTGAGCCCATGCCCCTGCTCTTAACCACCCCATCAGAACCCAGCATCAGACACTGAAGCTCTGTCTGTCACATTACCTGAGTGACTGAAGGATGGCATTCATGAAACACGTGTTCCCCAAATTCCGAAGGCCTGTGGCACAAATGGCCGCGGTGCTTCCCTATAAAATGGGATGAGAAGAGGCCATCAGTAGTGCCAAGAGAAGGCTGGCTGTTTCAAACATTGAAGCAAAGCAAAGGCCTACAGTACTTGAAACTCTAGAATCAAGCCAACTTGGAATTTGTCCTTTTCTGTCCAATCAATATTTCAAACTCTGTTTATATGCTCTGCATTAGTGTCTAGATATGTTTAGAAGGCTGTTTCTGATCCTGGGTCTGTTCTGAATGGCAGTATCTCAGAGAAGTTTATGAGGAAATCAGCATTTCTAAGTACCATGCAGTACACCATGCAAAACCCAAGAAGATCCTTAAAAGAAATAAAGAGTAATATGTAATGCCTTTGTAAGATTCTATTAAAACTACTACAAATTAAAAAACCATAAGTTTATGCACCCCTAGTATTTCTATTCCCAAACTTTTAACTCTAAGCCATGTGTAAATGACCAATATATGTTTTCATAGCAATGCAATACCAATCTCTAACTACTTGAACTTCCCTTAAACTGAAGCTTGGTTTTCTGATTAGCCCTACAAATACATTATGACATCTGAACGCTCCACTTGAACCCTGGAAGTGGATCTTCCAATCCAATTCAAAGCATCTCTGTCCATAATTCAGGTGGCTAGAGAGCACTGTAGCTCCTTCTTCCACAAAATCCTAACACTTTAATTAAGAGTGTGTCTCTATATAGCTAGCATGAAAGCCAGGAGCTAGGTATTATAGATGCAGGGCAAAATTATTCAAGTATTTCGTGATTTTTAAATTTTGCTAATCCAAACGCCATTAATGACTCATACATCTGGTAACAATGGATAGTTACCAGAATGAGAAAGCATATTCTTTTATGGTAGAGTTATATTCTAAACAGTCCTAGGAAATAAAATACTAGTACTTCAGACCCACAGATTTTGCACTAGGGCCCTTTAACAGAAAGCCAGGATCTTAGGGTCCTACAGAAATGTCACAGTAAGGTACACAAGTGGGCACTGAGGACAAACACGTGTTATGGCAGAAGAGCCCAGTGGTGACCCAGACAGAATAAAGGCACTGTCAGTTGGACTGTGACACGCAGCCGCACCGAGTCATTAGTGTGCCCTGGTCAGCTGGCATGGTTGGTTAGGGCGTCGTCCCATACACCAGAAGGTTGTGGGTTCGATCCCTGGTCAGGGCACGGGTAATGGGAGCAGGGGGGCGTAACCAATCAATGTTTCCCTCTCTCTTTTCTTTCCTTTCTCTCTAAAATCAATAAATATATATCCTCAGGTAAGGATTTAAAACAAAAGAATCACTAGTACAAGTGGCAAACATTTTATAAAAAGTTACAAATCCAAGGCATACATTTATAAAAGTTTTCAAGGGACAACACTAATTTTAAAGTTGTAATAAAGCAGTAACTAGATCTCAACCAACTCTTATATTTGAATAAACTTTAATTACTTACATTTACTTTTAACAACTTGCTGTTTAATGATGAGTTTTCCAAAAGTTTTCTTTTCCTATGCCTGTCAGCTGTGAAAGCTGAGCTATTAAAACACAAACAGAAAGACCGTCAAAAAGACAAGAATACATACGGACTACACAGCAGGTTTCAGAATAAACTTGGCTGCTCTAAGCGCCTAGGATATGGAGCCCTGCCTGGCTGCTTAGTCAGGCTAGGACATGGCCTCTAAGGACCAGGCTGGCCCACACGTGTAGAAGTAACTGAGGAGTTCCACTTCCCTTCAAAATCCCCCCTGCTCCTTCAGCAAGGTGCCACGGCAGGCTGCCACCACGGGAGGCTGCCACCACGGGAGGCTGCCACCACGGGAGGCTGCCACCACGGGCGCTTCCCAGAAAAGCTAGCCAAGCAGACAGGGCCTGTGCGATGATCCTGTGCACCACGGTCTGCCTCCTCCGTCACGGGGCTCCAAAAGTGAGAACAGCCACTCCTCCTAACTGAAGGGAGACTCTGGCCTGACGTGATTATTCTGAGACTTTTACTGTCTCAAATACTGTGCTACTTCTTAATTTTGATAAAGGTATTATGTTTTGTTCATTTGTTATAATAGGTTATGAATGATATAACCTGAGTTTGTGGAATGAGAAATTATAGGCATATGTAAATAAATTCAATTCAGCTATGCTACATATTCTAAAACAAATCGTAATTAGCACAGAAATTCTGAATTAGAATTATTTAAATTTTTCTTGATAAAAGAGATATTTTGCTTAAAGTATCAAGAACTAATTCCTATCTTCAAAGGGTCACTTTAAAATTATATATCAGGACAACCAAGCTAAAGGAGGTAAAATTACCATTAAACAACATAGACAAAATGTTAAGTTTGCTGATTCTTTCTCATCTTCTACAAGTACTAGGCTAATCCATGCCCTGGCCCATATGGCTCAGTTAGTTGGAGCACTGTCCTGGGAACCTAAAGATTATGAGTTCGATTCCCAGTCAGGGCGCATGACTGGGTTGTGGGTTTGGTCCCCTGTCAGAGCGTGTACAAGAGGCAACCAATCGATGTTTCTCTCTCACCTCTATGTTTCTCTCCCTTTCTCTTCCCCTCCCTTCCCTTCTCTTTGAAATCAATGAGCATGTCCTCAGGTGAAGATAAAAAACAATAATAATAAAAATAAGTAAATAAAGTGCTAAGCTAATCCAATATAAATACAGAATTATTTCTCCTTCCAGAATCTCCAGATGAACTATGCCTTTGGAGCATCAGATCTAGTAACCGTCAGTTGCTCCAAATCTAAAACTGCTCGCAGGAAATCCGTCTTCAGAACTGTGCTGGTGCCCCTCAGTGTAGGGTGGAGTGCGGGTAAGAAGATTACAGTGGTAGGTTGTCCCGCCACAAATTCCCTAAGTAAAGAAGTTGAAACACAAGCAGCGTATATACACTACCTAGTGACAGTGCCTAATGGTTAGCTTTTAGTTTTAACCTGCAACCTGCATAAAGCATTTAGCTTTCTAAAATCCAAGTTATTAAAATTTTACCATTGGTGAGCCTAGAAATGGGAGAATCCTCTAGACCCACACCATCTATTATGGCAGCCACTCACTACATGTTGCTCTGTATATATTACATAAATTAAAACTAAATAAAATTTAAATTCAGTCCTTGAGTCACACTGGGCACTTCTGAAGCGCCCCACAGCCATGTGTGGCTAGTGGCCGCCGTGTTGGACGGTGCGGATCCCAGGCCACCTCCTCTTCAGAAAGTCCTGCTGCACAGGGCTGCTCTAGAGAATATACAGAAAAGTCTAAAAGTTAAGTAAAACATAAATGTAATCACAGTTTTTAAACTGTGCCTTCCATTAGAAATTAAAGTCTTCTTGAAAAACATAAAAATGAACTTAGGTAATGTTTTTCAACATAGCAAAAGGATCGCAAGGTCGATTTTCAGTGGGGCCAAGGAGGGTAGGCCAGGCGGTTCTAACATCTTTTACCTGACAAAGTGGGTCAATGGAAATGAAAAATTTGATAACTATATATGTACGTGCAGGTTCTTGAATGTTGTCCTCTTTTCCCTTTGACTTGGTTTGATTAATTTATTTGGGATTAGATGGTAGTCTTTTCTTAAGAGAAAAAAATTCTCTGTACCCACCCACTTCTATAACCAAGGCCCAACACAGCAAGATCTTCCCAAGGCCACCACCACACCGAAGAGTGATGGCACGCACGTTCCTGCAGGCTCTCCTGCCTCCGGTTAATGGGCACAATTTCAGACAGAATTAGATCTTTTAGATCTGTGTGTGTAACCCTCGACGGGGCTCTGGCTGCTTTGTTCGGGGGGAACAAAATTAAAAGGGAGGAAATGCTTTGAAAAAGAAAAAAGCCAAAGAAAAAGATGACAAGCCCAAAAGTACTTAAACCCAAAGTGTTTTAATTTTTTAGATTTTAAAGAAATCAATTCTTCTTTCCTTTCAGCATTATAATCTATTTAGTCAAAGAGACATATATATGGATTTTGGTTAACCAAAGTTATGCAGTATTTCATCGGAAGAACCTAGGTTATTTCCTATCAACATATAATTAAAAATATTCTATCGGCTCTACATTTAAGTTTTCTTTTGGCATATGCTCGCAATACCTTTTATACACCAACTGTCAAAATAAATTAGGTGATGGGGGGTGATTTACACAAATTGCACTCCAGTCAGTCAGTCTAGGGCCATGCTTGCTATTTGTGTTTCTGTTTAACTGCTTGAATTTGGGGTCCAGTGAGTTTTATCTGAATGGCCTACTGGCTACAGCAAGAAAATTCTGTTCACACAAGTACTTTAATTTCTTTATGATGACAGAGCATCTCACGGGCTCTTGTAATTTCAAGGGGTACATACTGCCCCTAACAAAAAAGGGAAAGAAGAAAGTAGGACCCTGTGCTATCACGTAAATGCAAAGTGGACAACAATACAATTAAACCTAATTTCTCTTAAAAGGAATGCATAACTTTTAGTGCTTATAAGAAGACCTCATAATACATTTGATAAGGATTTGCTAATACCAAAGGTAATTTGCATAATAATTTCATATTGTATTCTGCCCTTTCCTTGCATCCCTCAAGTTCCTTTCCCTAAAAAAAAAAACAAAAAACTGTAGTTTATAGTTTGGTGGGTTATAACTAAAAAACAGGCCCTTAGATATGGTTTATGACAAATATTAAATAAAATAAATGCTGAGATATGACCATTAAGTAGGGGAATGGTTTCAGCCACCCAAGCCCGAAAGCTTATTTTACTAACGTTTCAATCACACTAAAAACATGATGAAGTTCTTGAACTCATAAACAAAAATCCCACTCAAAAATTCAGCTCTCAATCCCAACCCATCCTCTTTCTTCCCCCAAGGCCTGTTACTTACTTTTCCAAGTTCTGTAAGTGTTCTCTGACTTTCTGCACCAATCCCAGCTTGGTGTCATTAACCACAAAATCATCACAGCGATAACTGCAAGAAAAATATTCATCAATGTGTGTAAAGAGCTTGAGGAAACCACAGTAATGAAATCACTAAAAGGCCTGGCTGCTGCCAAGATGCACGCATGGCTCTGCAGGCGGTTACTGTTGGTGGTGAGTTGAAAGAGGACTTGGAATCCACAGTGGAATGTTTCTCATGAGCCTTTTGAAAAAAGCCACGTAGGCAATGAACACTAGCTGCTTTTCACATTTTTATTCAAAAGCTCAATTCTTCCTTCAAAAATGAAATAAGCTGCTACATGTATTACATTCATTTTAGAGGTGCATGATACATAAAAAGGAACTAAAAAGCACCAATTCTATTCATAAAGCTTTAAGGTGATACTTCCCAACTCAAATTAATGGGGGAATTTGGGGGAGGAGAGATTTAAATGAAAAGTAGGGAAAAGGAAACGAAACTGTAGAAATGATTGAATGTAAACACTAAAAATAAAGCTGTGCATTTAAAATATAATTTAATTAAAATAATTTGAATTCAGATGGTTGAGAAGAATAAATCTTTTCATGCTGAGGTGTCAGAAAACAAAAATATAAAAAGGCACCTACATCTTTTAGGAAACTGGTAACTGCTTTGAAGAAAGATGTTTAAGGTTTTCCTTAAAAATGACACGGTGTGCGCACGCACACACTTCAGCAAGTCAATGAGCCAATGACAAGGAATCACACAGAATAAGCTTTAACTTGGACATCAGCATTCTATTTTTTTTCCTGGGATAAGGCCAATTTTAGCAAAAACAACTTACAGGCTTTGGATAAAACCACTTATTAAAACTACTAAAGAATAATGACAATAACACTGCCATTCTGAGCAAACGAAACTCAATGCAGAGCAATAGCAAAAATTAGGTCATCTCTAGCAGAATCCAAAAACCATTTCTTACACATCTGAAACCAATCTCTTAAAAAATCAGAAGAGGAGAAAGTAACTTAAAAAAATTACACACAAAAGCACAGCTTGTGTCTTTTACCCTCAGGAGTCAAATTTTAAGTTAGTGCTTTTGGAAACTTTAAATTATATATATAATAAATTATACCCCCTCACCCCACTAATTAACTACCCATGCTGTCCATCAAGCATCTCTGATCTATTCTCCAAGTTCCCAGGAATAATCCCTAACATTTCTGCAAATAACAAAAGCCACCTTTTACATCCTAGACCTTTTCTATGATCAAATACCAGCAATGGCAGGAGAATAATTTTTATGTTTTATGACAAATACATAAAGAAATTAAACAAGTGAACAGTTTTACTTCTTTGCTTCCTCTGAGCATAAATGTCAGGAGGGTCAAGCCAACTCTGTCCAAATTTGGGCTTAACACATTTGGTTCCTCCATGAACCTTCCCTAAAGAAGGAAATTGCGTTGTTCCTCTAATTCCTCCTTACATTTTCTTTTTATGTTTGCATACATTTATGCATGGTATTTTGGATAAAACAATACTTTGTCCAAAACAAACTCAACTCCAAGTGCGAGTGTTCAACTGGGAAATAGAACCTAAGAGGAAATTTAGATCACCTTTTGTGTGTTCACAGGATGTCCCTGCCATCGAGTTGAAAGTGAACCCCTTAAGCTACACAAAAAGTGGTTCCTTTGTTTAAAGAAACAGTTTCAAATTAAGTTAAATCACGATTTTGTTCTTATTAAAGTAATTCTTTTTGGTGTGACATGGATTCAGCCTGGGATATAAAATTACTTTACATTTGTTAAAGTAACTATTTTCGTATATTGAAATACAGACTTAATTTTGCCCTTGTCTGTTCCAACTAATCTTGTTTAATTGGGTCTAGTTGTCTCATCTCTCTGAACTTTTATCATTAAAGTGAGTAAGTTGCTATGGACTCTAGAGCTGCGCTAATAATGGAACTGAGAAACTGAATTTTAATTTTTTTAAACATATTTTATTGATTATGCTATTAAAATTGTTCCACTTTCTTCATCCTATTTATTCCCCTCCATCCTGCACCGCCCCTCCCACCATCATTCCTCCCCCACTGCCACCCCCTTAGGTTCATGTCCATGGGTCATATGTATATGTTCTTTGTCTTCTATACGTCCCATACTATTCCTAACCTCTCCCTATTTTATATCTACCATTTATTCTTTTATTTCCTGTACCTTTTCCCCCATTCTCTTCTTCCCCTCCTCGCAGATAACCCTCCATGTGATCTCCATTTCTGTGCTTTTCTTCCTATTCTAGTTGTTTCCTTAGTTGTTGTTTTTTTAGGTTCCATTGTTGATAGTTGTGAATTTGTTATCATTTTAAATGTTCACATTTTTTATCTTCTTTTTCTTAGATAAATCCCTTTAACATTTCATATAATGATGGCTTGGTGATGATGAACTCCTTTAACTTGACCTTATCTGGGAAACACTGTAACTGCCCTTCCATTCTAAATGATAGCTCTGCTGGATAGAATAATCTTGAATGTAGGTCTTTGCTCTTACTTTGAATACTTGTTTCCAGCCCTTTCTTGCCTCCAAGGTTTCTTTTGAGAAAGCCTTATGGGAACTCCTTTGTAGGTAACTGTCTCCTTTTCTCTTGCTGCTTTTAAGATTCTCTCCTTATCTTTAATCTTGTAATTACGATGTACCTTGGTATGTGCTTCCCTGGGTCCAACTCTTTTGGGACTCTCTGAGCTTCCTGGACTTCTTGGAAGTCTTCCTTCACCAGCTTAGGGAAGTTCTCCTTTATTATTTTTTCAAGAGGTTTTCAATTTCTTGGTCTTCCTGTTCTGGAACTCCTATGATTCAGATGTTGGAATATTTAAAGTTGTTCCAGAGATTCCTAAACATCTCTTCATTTTTTTTTTAATTGTTTCTTCATTCTGTTCTAGTTGAATGTTTAGTTCTTCCTTGTGCTCCAAACTGTTGATTTAAGTCCCGGTTTCCTTCCCTTCACTATTGGTTCCCTGTACATTTGCCTTTATTTCACTTAAATAGCCCTCACTTTTTCCTATATTTTTCGATGATACTCAGCCATTTTTATAAGGATCCTGGTTACCAGTGTTTTGCACTCTGTATCTGATACATTGGCTATCTCTTTCCTTGCTTAGTTCTATTTTTAGAGCTTTGATCTGTTCTTCCATTTGGGTCATATTTTTTTGTCTTATGTGCCTGTTACATCTGAAGGGGTGGAGCCTTAAGGGCAGGGCAGGACAACCCACATCTCTGCATTATGGCACTCTATGTGAGGGAGGGGTCAGAAATAGAACAGTGCCACTTGATAAGCTTTCACCGTCTTTCAGTCACTTCCCTGCTACCCACAAACAAATTGGGTTCTTCTGGAGCTGATTCCCAGGGTTTGTGTACATTGTAGAACCTTGTGGGTCTCTCCAGCAAAATCACCTGTAAGGATGGGAATTTATCCCACCACTGCAACCCCACAGGTTTTTACAGCCAGAGGTTTTGAGGCTTTCTTTTCCCAGGCTAGAACCCTGGGTTGTGCAATCTGTCTCCCTCCCCAGTTGTTCCTCCTGGTTTATCCTCATGCAAATGTGGGACCACCTTGTCCTCCAGCTGCCGCCTTGCTGCATGTCCTCTCCACCCAGCTGCCCGTCTCTGCCCCTGCTACCAGTCTGGATGAAATGTTTCTTCTTTAACTACTTGGTTGTTAGACTTCCATACAGTTTGATTTTCTGGCAGCTCTGGTTATTTTTTGTTTTTAAATTTGTTGTTGTCCTTCTTTTAGTTGTGCGAAGAGGCAAAGTATATCTATCTACACCTCTATCTTGGCCGGAAGTTAAACAGACTTGAATTTTAATTTTTTTACCAAATTGTAATTAATATAAAATATTTTGTTAAAGTTTTTTTATTTCCTTCTACACTTTTTCTATTCACATATAAACAAAATTCGAATCAATTTCTATGGTCAGTTTTCATAAACATTCTTTAGAAACACAGTATTTAGGTACAAGGTTATTTATAATAATATTATTTTAAATCTAAAAAAATCTGAATAATATAAACATCAACAATAGGAAGATGGTTAACCAAATTATTTTACATTAACATAAAATTTTACTTAACTGAAGCAATATAAGATATTTTTCTATTAAACATAACTTTACGGTTTTGGTGAAAATAGAGTAGTTCACTTTTATTACATCACATGTATCACAATGATGTGACGGGCGCATGTCATTTCTCGTATTATACTCGTACATAAACAAATCAGCAGTCTAGTTTGTGTTAACAGAATATTCAGTTAAAATTATTTTTCTAAGCAACAATGCGGCACAGTAATGTGTTTATGTGAATATTTTATGCAGACAGCCTGAGTGACAGTGATATTTATGTAAATCACAATTGGTAGTAAACGTGAAATACTATTTTAACTATAACAAATTATTTTCCTAGCTTAAAAATTAAGAATGAAAAATTTTAACTTTCAAATGAAGGCACAGTAATGAGGCAGAATTAAATGCAGAAGGTTTGTCACAAATTTTACAAAAGTGGCAAGTATGATTTGCTATAGCAGAGTGAAATAAATCAGCTGTGTAAAAACAAGTTTTAAGATTAAAAACAATATTAAGAATCATTCAGCAATTGTATATTAATTTAATCAGAAGTTGCCTATTAACAGACAAAAATAATCATTGAAACTAGTCACAGTCAATGACACCAAAGTGAAATATACAACACTTTTTTAATGATTATTGAAGGATCTGAGCTTGTAACTTTGGCCACGTATAAAGTGGCTGGAATTCTGTGACAGGACAAAGAAAAACATTTTTGGATGGAAAGATAAAAAAATAAATTATTTCAGTTAAGGTAATTATGTTTAAAAATTTGAGGAAAAATTTATAAAGAATAATCTACAAAAGACGAAAGATCTACAATTGACTCACCAAGCAACTGCCAATAAATAAAAGACCTTCTAACAATACTAAAGATCAATCAACTCAACATCTGAAAAACTGTCAGTACTTTTATTTTTAGCTGTAGATGAGTTTTATAAGACAGGAGACACTGGCCACTTAATACTTTGGGTGTGTCTTGACTCAAATGACTCCAAATTTACAAAGAAATGTCTTTGTCCATTTGCAAACCTTAGAAATCATCAGTCTCAGGTTGTACCTATTTTTAAACCTTTTACATCTGTTGCTTTTAGCTAGATAGGCAGAAGTTTTCTATCAAGACAGACAATGGGCCAGATATGTGAGATCAAAATCTGGACTTACTAGAACTATTTCCCTTATTATATTTGTTCTCTGCATGATAACATAATGAAAATATTTGTGCTCTGAGGTAGACTGTATCACGGATGCAGTTACTAAAACTGTTCAGTATATATGTGCAAATGCCATGAATCAACGCCAGTTTATAGAACTGCTAAAAGAAATAGAAGATAATGAATTTAATGACTGCATGTTTTTTGCCAATGTTTATTACTTGAGTCATAGAAGAGTTTTATAAAGATTTACTGTATTGCTAACTCTATCTAATTCAAGATTTTCTTGAAATAAAAGAAACACTTGGCAATATTCAAAGAGAACACAATCACAGTAGAATTTCCCCTGCTTCCTCCCTGCCTCTCCTTCTCCCTCTAAAAAAAGCAATGAAAAAAAATGTCCTCGGGCTAGGATTAAAAAATAAAAATAAAAAAATTCTAATTTTAGAAACACTTGTTTCCTTTCCTCCTGTTTTTGCCCTCCATTAGATATATCTCTTCTAATGCTAAAAGGCAAAACACTAGTCTATCAAGAAGAAATCTTCTAATTATTTTCTTCAAGCTCCTAATCAAGTTAAAAAATAAACCTCAAAACTGAGCATCTGCCAACCCCAATATATGTATACATGTTTATATTAATAAAATACATATACAAGTAAATCTAAATGTGTACAGTATAAAAAGTTTTAGAAGTTGTAGCTCAGTGGATTGAGCGAGGGCCTGCGAACCAGACAATCGTGGTTCGATTCCCAGTCAGGGCACATGCCTGGGTTGCACACCAGTTCCCTGCAGGCCAGTTCCCAGCAGGGGATGCATGAAAGGAAACCATACATTGATGCTTCTCTCCCTCTCTCCTTCCCTTCCCGTCTAAAGATAAATAAATAAAATATTTATTAAAAAAAAAGTTTTAGAAGTTGAACAAGAGTTGAAGTAAAATATTTTAAGATGTCTTGCTATTCATACTAAACTAATATCTCAAAGTATAGTAAACATATAGGGTGAGGTCTGACATTAAGGATAAGGAATATCATTCATGTTTCATATAGCCCTTTAAACCTTTTGTCCAACTTATCAGATCTGATTAGTCTGTGTTTTTATTAGATAGCCCATATTTTTACTTTATCATGTTTTGAGGATTAGAATAGAAAAATCTGTCAGCTCTCCTTTTTCTTGTTCACCAGTATTTGCATCTTTAGTATTATCAATGTCTTACAGGATTAAATTTTTTTTTAAATGTGTGTCCATTTAAGGAGGGGTGATTTGAAAAAATTAAGTAAATGTATAGAACTAGGCAGACCAAAAATGTAATACCCTGCAGAACGCTGAAAGTGAGTCAGAATGAGGACACCACACCTGAACCTGGTCCCAGGTATTCTGTGCGCAGTTTATGGCCCACAACCACCTAATCTACAGGCCATTGGCACAAGTATATTAAACATTTGCTAAAGCTTTTTTTTAAACCCTCCTTTTTAAAATGATTTTTAGAGAGAAGGGTAAGGGTGGGGGGAGGACAGAGAGAGAGAGAGACATCAACATGAGAGAGAAACAGCAATGGGTCTCCTATATATGCCCTGACCAGAGATTGAACCCACAACCTAGGCTTGTGCCCTAGTGGGGATGGGAACTGCAACCTTTTTGTGTACAGGAGGTTGCTCCAAATAATTGAGCAGCCTGGCCAGGGATAGAGCTTTTTTTTTTTAAAACATAAGAAGTTGTAATAAAGTTCTGATACTTTCTTCCCATACCTTCCAGTGCATTATCTTAGAGATGACTGCACTGAAAACTAGATTGTCTAGCACACAGCAGGTTCTCGGCGAGTGTTTGTTTATGGAATAAAACACATGACTATTCTAATTTTTTTCTAGATGTTCACATTACATTTGAGGATTATCATGTAAATCACACGGTCTCAAGTAAAAGTTCCGAAGGTAAAAATTCTGTGGGAAAAGGACTGTTTATATTAAGTTTTCTTCACAAAGATTTATATTTTTGCTTTGTATCTTTAATACATTTATTCCTAGATATAGTTCACAGTTTTTTTCATTACATGGAATGTTTGTTTATTTGTTTGGTCACTTCCAGTTTTGACTGATGACTGCTAATGAAGAGAAAGCTATTAGTTTTTGTATGTTTATCATATGTCACCATTTCAAAATTTCTTATTAATTCTAGTTGTTGGTTTTTACTAACCACCCCCACCTGGGGTTTTCTTGGCATTCTATTATGTAATTTGAAAACAAGTAATTTTTTCTTTTTCCAACATTTCTGCCAATTATTTCATTTACTGTCTTATTTCAGTGGCTATAACTGCTAAAACAATGTTTAATTATATATAGTAGCGATCATGGAATTGATGATAGGAAGTATTTGTCTTGTTTCTGATTTAAATGAAAACAGCTTTAGTATTTCACCAACTAGTATATGTTTGCTTTCATTTGGGGGGGAAAGTATCACATTTTAATAGTTCCCTTTTATTCCAATGTTAGTTTTTTAAAATCAGAAATGGTTTATTTATAAATGTATTTTTGCTTTAATGGTACAATAATCTGAGGTTTCCTTTAATAATGAATATGTTGGCAGACTTCAGGTATAATTAACTCAGTAATTATATAATTTTTGATCCATCTCACTGGGTTAGATTTTCTTTGAGTTATAATTATTTGCAACTGTTTTAATTAGTGAAATTGACTTATTTTCATTTTGGAGTTTATTTCAGATTTCTGTCTTAAGGTTTTGAAAGTTTCATAACATTAATATACTCAATGTTAAATTTTAATAGTTTGAGACTGTACTGTCCAACATAATAGCTATCAGCCACATATGGCAATGTAACTTATAATATATTAATTAAAACAAAATAGAACATTAAATTCCTCAGCCCCCTGGCCACTTTTAATTGCTGAACTACCAACATGCTGCATGGCCCACACATCACACCCAGCACAGAAAAATCTCGTATCTCCTTCTCGGCCTTAAAATTCTATGATTTTTTTTCCATTCCTGTTATCAGTGCTATTGACACCACCCAAGACACAAGGTTCCACATCACATTCTTAAGGAACTAAGAAAATACTCCTAAACTAAACCTTTCTTCACCCTTCTTAAATGGAAGCAATCATCATACAAATGAACCTGACTTTTTTATGCAACAAGAAAGAAAAAAAGTCCTTTCATCTACTGGCTACAAAGCTATCTTTATATAGGAAGTAGTGTATAATACAAAACAAAAACAAAAAACAACTATTATGCAAGAAATACCCTCAAAAAAGGGACAATGGCAGACCCATCATTAAGTTTTAAAGTCTTTTTCATTCCCTGGCATAATATTTTGTTATCTAAAGGCAAATTTGACCTCTAGTTTTATTACAAATAACAGATGTAGCTATGGGGGAAAAAAAAAACCTAAGCTGATATTCCAGTAACTTCATCTATTTCAAGTCAAGAAAACTTAAAACTCAAAAGAATTCTTCTAGAAAGCAAGCTTATTTTTAAATTCTCCTTTTTACATTGTGGTGTATTGCTATCAAATAAGCCAATTTTAGAAAATCAGAAGAATACCTGCAGAGAATACCCATAACATTTGTTAAAAACAGAAAATACCAGCTTTTGTTTTCAGACCACCTCTCCTAAAAGGTTTTTGTAAACTTCAAAATACTGTTTTTAAATAAACAAAATTCTTCCTATTCTCTAATCTGTATACCACTGCAAACTTGTTTGCAAATAGTTTCTAAAGACAGTCAACAGAAAAAATTTGCCCCTTTTTATTTTTAATCACAACTGCCTTTGAAAATGTTTTAATATCAATTTAAGCCTGTAGTTAAGAGCTTTATTTTTATTAGTTTTGATTAAAACTAGTACTGTTATAGGTGTTCAAAATGTGAAATAAAAGTCTTTTTTCTAGACAAATGAATTGACCTACATTTCATAATATTTCTTTGTTAGAACTTCTTTAAAATATTATCTTGCCAGGAGGGAAAATTCTAGTAATTTAGTTTTAATATTCCTTTCACATTTCTGCATTCTCAGGAATTCAGATATTGTTGTGTTAAAGATCAAAGCTGACAAGACTATGTCAGATGTCAAAAATTATTTGTTCAGTATTTTAAATCTATTAACTCAGAATGTCTATCTACTGTTTCTGTTTGATCCAATAATGTATACCATATGCAAGTCCACTTGTATTGACTAAAGGAGACAAATTAGGGTGGAAGGAAAACAAATATTACTTAAACAACAAAACTGAACACTGGCCCTTGTGTGAAAATCTTGGTTAAGATATTTATCGTTACCGCAAGCTTCATTTACCTTCAGCTCAGTTAATGTGACTTACCTCCTAAAGGAGTGGGTTTATGTCACATCAAAATTATTCCTTTTGGTGTTTCCTTCCCTCTTTTGAAATTTTATGTTGTTCCATTTGGTTACTATGTGCTTCTTCCAGACGCCCTGTTTATATCAGAAATAAAGGGAGCTGCTCTGCAAGGGTCTCCCTCTTGGGAGGTAAATGAAGGTAACTCACATGTGCCTAATTTAGGTTTTCCTGGGGAAAGATGTTCTGTGGCCCAAGATGATCAGAGGATGCAGTATTACAGATTTGGTATAACCTGGCCCATTTTGGGGAGACTGTTAACAGAATTCAATCTTTCTAATACATATTGCCTACTCTGTACCAGACTCTGAGTACTGTGGAAGAGACGAAGATATGACACACGGTTCCTGCAACCCCAAGGACATTTACAAATACCTAACATGCAGCAGGAAATTACAAGTATCCCAAGAACTATGAGTTTGGGAGAGATTACTACATCCAGCTACATTTGGAGCTGGGGGTGGGGGAGGGTCAGCTCAGTAATAATTTCATAAAGGACATGCACAGATAGGACAGGGCAGGGATTCTTGGAAAGGATAGAGAACCTGTGAGCCTCAGAGCATGTTTCACTTCTTCAGAGCACAGAGCAGATGGGAAAGGTTTAATATCAGCTAAAGTTAAAGTACTGTGATTACCAGCAAAATAATTAATAATCAAATAGTTAAGCCCAGTACAGCTGTATTTTACCTCTAAAGCAAATCATTCAGTCTAACCCCAAGAAATTTATGTACAAACAAAACTTATAAACAGAAGTGAAATTACTAAAACGTGCTGGAAAATCACAGAGAGAGAGAGAGAGAGACAGAAAATCATTCCCCAGCAAGGTGTGGGGAAAATGTTCATTCAAACTCCAGCTTCATCAGTTCACAGCTATCACGGAGTCCTTTTAGGCTGCCAGTATAATGCTACAGGGTGAATCCCTGGCATTTTGTCCTAAAACCCACAAATGAGATAGTAATGTGACCAGCTGCAGCTCCCCTCCTGCATTTCAGAAGCTCTGGGTGTCCACACACTTGCATCTCTGTACAACTTCACACAAAAGACTGGCAATTGGCCAAGAAGCCTCCGCCATGGTGTATATTCCCCAGGGTTCAAAAGCCGCCATTTAATTCCAATTCAGCCATGAAATGACATGTACTTTAGCACACTATACCCATGTAAGACAAATTAAATTCAAATTCTATTTAATAAAGGTATTCCTTCAAAATGCAATATATAAAGACATTAAAGTATATAATTATATAATTATATATCTTAAAGAGACCTATCATCATAACTCCACTCTATTAACATATTTCAAAAATAATTCTTAAAATTTTCTCAGATTACTACTTCCTTATAATCTCACCAAAAGGAAGAAAACCCTTAAGACGCAGATTTAACATATTTCTTAACTTCTCCATTAAGCATTTCATGCACATTGCTAAATATCAAGATGAACAAATATTTTAAAATCTGGTACATGGAAGCTGATACGACCTTCCAACAATGAATGTGAGATAGATACTCCAAGAATGATCTGTTTTTCTGCTGTCTTAATACCTTACAGAAACACATGGTTCTGAAAATTAGATAGTTATATCATTCTAACATGTAAATTTCCTGAGGGAAAGGAAGAAAACTAATGAAAACAATTTAACAGCTTGTCTAATGCTTACCTTTTGCAGAAAGGAGTGTTTTACAAAAGCAAGTAACAATAAGCTGAGCGCTAGCCCTTGGTGAAAATCTTAGGAAGGTTTTCACCTTCATCTACCTCCAGCTTCTCTCTTCCAGATCTGGACACATTCCACACAAAGGACCACTGATGTGTTAATGATCTGAATGGCTAAACCTTAAGATGTTTTATTCAACAGCCACAATTTAATAATGCTAAACCTGTCAAAAGTTAAAAGACTTAGGAAGCCAACCGACATTTTTTTCTTCCTTTTGATGAACACCTTTCTACAATACAATTATCAACTAAAGATGATATAGAAAGGATTAGCACACAACTTCAGTAGGAAGTACGAATCGAACACAATATTTGAACTTTAAATCCTCCTCCCTGCCTAGTACTGCCTTTATGTGACAGGTAAGAGCTCTATAGCAAAAACAAACAAAAAACAAAGAAACAAACCCTCCAAAGAAATCCTTTAAATGGCCTTTTATCTCTTCAATGTCAAAAACCTCTTGAATTGAATGAATTGATTAAAACAGTAAAGAATTACTCATCATAATTTACTGGTCAAGGAAAATGTGCTGCACATCAAAGTTAAAACTGCAAAATAGACTGACTCTCTGAGCATATCAAATGGATACGGATTGTTACACATCACTGTAACCTAAATAACCTAGACCTAAATAGTCATAAAAGTAGGTACTCGACTTTACTGTCATTTATATGAAACAGACATATATATTGTGTTACAAAGAGAATGGGGCCTCCAATCTCCTCCTAAAGGATGTGACATTTAAAAAAAGAGCCACACACGAAATTTCTGACATTTATTTACAAGGAGTAGAAGAACAGAACTGTGCTGAGAGAAGGGGGACTGTCCTAAGAATATGTAACAAAATGTTAACTTGTACAGTGGAAACAGGTTTTTATTATATTCTTCCATTAAAAACAAAACAAGAAAAAAGGAATTACAATAAACGACAACAAAGCAATAGATACTCTTCATTTTCCTGACGCGTACTGGGATGGACAACGAGTTGGGTGGGGAAGAAGAGGAGACCTAGACGCTGAAAGGAACAATGCAAAGTAAAATCTTAACGACTAGGACAGGCATTCCCCGGGGCTCCAGCCCCCGCGAACCCTAGCAGAACTAAAAGGAGCAACTGGCTTAGAGATTGGGGAGAGAGGGGAACAGGGAAAATGAGAAAACACGTGCACACTCATAGTAAGGAATATTATTTCCAGGAAAATATTAATACTTACCAGTATGTACTGTAGCTACTACAATCCATACACACTGTGTGCTGAGCTTTATCTTGTTTTTCTGATTTCTTATGGTTGGTTAAGGGTACTTGTGCATCTTCATAATGTTTTTTTGCATGGCCGTTCACATACCTTACAAAAACCAAATGAAAATATATTTTAATCTAAATATTGCTTTGAAAGTAGCAGGAGATGATAATATTGTAAAATTAAATGGTAAACAAATCAAAATGAGGAAGAATTCCTCCTTTTAAGAACACACAATCATTTAGTAATTTATTAAACTGAGTATTTAAAATATGCTCCTTTTCTTGCAAATATGACAGTCAACCCTTAATTACATTATGCACAAGACTAGGGGCAAGCAAGGAAAAAATCCCCTATGCAAACCAGTTTCAATACTACTAATATTATCATTTATCCACTCTTTCATTAATGCTTTTGCTGTAGCTATTTTTTTTTTAAGCTTTTGCTCAGACTGCTACCCCCCAACTCAGGTTGTTATCAAAGACGAGCCCTGTAAACCAAATCCTTCAACCACTTCCCAGAGGGCCACAGGCTCTGCTTGGGTGTCTGCTTAATATAACAGAGAGTCAGATATGGAAACAGGATAATCTTCCATCTGTTTCTTGTCAATATGGCTTCAGATCTTTTATTCGAACACCTGGACAACCAGCTCCGCTCATATGGAAACGCATTTGTTTAGAAACAATCTAAACAAAACACAAATCGTCTTAGGCTTATATAAACTGTTATTTCTCTACCTGGACAAGATAATCAAAGGTTGACTATAGTCATAAAAATTTTGTAACACTTTCCAACTCAGACTTAATAAATCATTGTATTTCAGAAAACAGAAATATTTTGAAATAAGTGAGCCTATGCACATAGTATGCACCCAAATCCATCCACCTTTCACCCACATACTGTACAACGTTGTAACTAACCGCAACTGTGAAGACCCTTATAAAACAAAACCCCTATTTCCTAAAAATCAGCCAATTCGTATAAGGCAATGCCAACTTGAAAACTCTTAACAGTCAAAACAAATGTTGGTTAAATGGCACCAAAATAAACATGCTCTGAGTGTTAAAGTGACATCCCTGTCGCGAGGCACCCTAACTGCACCAGGGGCGACACTTACCTTGGGGAAAGGAAGACAGCCATGCTAAGCAGGGAGGGCCCACATCAAGCCCAGCCTTTCTACCCCACAAAGTGGGAAGGGACAGAGGCACCACTGACTTAACTCAGAATATGATCGCATTGTTTTTCCGTTTTCTCACTGAAGTGAAACATAGCCAACGCTTGGGTATACAGGGGTCCTTTGTCCACAAAGGTGAAGGATTTTAAAAACAAAATAGTGGTTAATGGTAAAAAAACTAGACGGCCTGGGTTCAAAGGTAGGCTTTGCCATATGCTGGCCATGTGAGCTTGGGTCAGTCACTTAACATCTTTATACCTATGTTTTTCATTGTAAAATGGAGATAATAGTACTCATATCTCATAAACTGTTAGGTGACTAAATTAAGTAATCCATGACTCGGAATACATGATATTCTATACATGAATAAATAAATATTAGCAATTATTTTGTCTGTATTGTACTTTATATGCTTAACCACTTTTATTCAGAATCCATATGGCTTAATTGCTTAGTAAGTGGTCATATTAAGCACATACTTGGAGATGACGCACTACATAGGCCAAAAACACCCAATGTTTAGTTAAAAGGGCAAACTCCAAGGCATAATATAGGTTTAACAACTAACCAACTCAACTTCCTATGCTTCATATGTACTTATTCTGTGCCATGAAAAGGAATGGTAATATTTATAATGAGGTGTACCCCTGGGATCAAAGAAAAAGCGACACTGAGCAACATAAAGGCCTTACTACTTTCAAATCTTTAAAAACTGATTATGTGTACATAGTACACAAAGTTGATTTCGCCACTACACTGCAGTCTCCATGTATATAGATGTTTAAGTGGTTACTGTAAATGGCAGTGATAAAGACGTGCATTACTGCCAGGATCAGGGTTAGCAATATTTTGGATAATACTCAAATTCATCAGTTAGAAGCTAACAGTTTTGTATAAAAATGGCTAACATAAAAATAATTATTTTCTTCAACTAGTTTTGTATTTTAACTAGAAAATTTGGTCTAAAAAGGAAAAAAGTGTCGATATATGTCACACTTTTCTAACAACTATCACAAATATTTTATAAATAATTTACATGGGATGGTATTATGAAGACCAACAGAATATATAACTCAAATATGCTACTAATAAACTGTTCCCTAGTTGAAAGAATATTCAACTTAAGACTTCCCTATAGACAAGTGGTCTAAAATTACTAAAAAATCAGAATCCTTGGCAATCAACACCCAGGATTACATAATAAAAGAAAATTAACCAATCGGCCACGTAAAATGAAGATCCAAAGGCAGGCTACTCCAATTATCTGTTCAATCTACTTAATCATATTTTTTCTGTAACTATGTCAAATGCCTAAATTTCAGACTGCTTGCAATTGGAAACAGACTACCTGCACAGTCTAGAGAAATTTCCATTTATTTTTCCAAACCCTGATTAAAGAACTGTCGCTTGCCTTCAAGCGCAGTAACCCCTCCAGTTTTCGAGTTCATCGGGTCTTTCTGTTGGCATACGGCCTTCAAGACTCAGGTTGCAGAGCACTAGGAGACAGCAGGAACACAGCACTATATAAATTTTGTTGTGTTATAATTCTCACCTCTCAAACTCTAGGAGAGGAATCTGTCTCTTCAAGTGAAGAATTTAAGTGCTTCTATTTTTCTTCTTTAAAAAAAAAATGTTATCTGTATATTTTCAGGTTTCCCAAATCCTAGAGATTTCAAAACTACAACAGCCAAAATTAAGAAAGATATTCAGTTAACAATTTCCAAAGGTACTCTTAAGTGTACATGGAAAAAAATTCGAGTTCAAAATGTAGAAAATCAAAAGTTAACTGAATAAAGATGCTCTCTTCATGCAATGAGGGTTTAAAAGTAACAAGAGGGAAACGGTCCTGATGAATACAGATTTCACCTTGTGTGACTTCGTGTGATTTTCCAAGCCCTGCTGTGAAGCTATTATTAACTGTGAAACAAATTTAAAGTGGGGTTTCTAAACTAAAAGAGCAATAGATATAAATTTGTTACTGTCAGGCTAAATGAACACACAGGCTGACATTTATTTGAGTTTGTGTCAAAAGAAAAGAGTTACTAAAGTATTTCAGTAACATGGTTTCAAAACCAAGAACTGGGAGGAAATGCTCAGGCTTGAACCGGGATGGGGTGGGAGGCGGGGGGTAGGGATGGGAAGTTACGTTCCTGGAAAGCAAGACTGTTTTAATGGAACTGTGAAACATCTGGTACATCTTAGCAATGAATTATGAACTTCACAGTGAGGGCATTTTCAAAGGAATTCCTTTACCTGTAAATATTTTAGTGTTTTGCTTTGTCTTCAGAAGATGGTGTGATACGTGGAATCTGAATCAAAAGTCAGTAAAGGTGGAGAGGGAGTAGGTAGTAGTTAAAATAAGACTGGCCATGTACTGATTATTGTTGAAGCTGGGTGATTAAAATATGGGGTTCAAATATACTATCTCTCTACTTTTGTGTATACTTAAATTTACCCTAATCAAAGGTTTAAAAAACAACCATAAGGTAAGCTTTTATTTAAATATTTCAAAGTTCCCATATTTCATCATTTCAATCAAATACTACTAGAGTTAGATGACCTTGATCATCAAATGAACTCTTCTGAGCACCAGTACAAAGGCTTCTCCCCTCCACCTGCCGCAGACTGAGCAACAGTGCTAAGCAAATTCAAATCAATGAACCTTTAACATAAAGCTTAAAGGCAAAGTGAAAAATGGACGGAGAGAAGTGCAGTAATGTCACCTACCTTCCACAGTGGACACTGGAACAAGTCAAACAGACCCAGGGGCTTTTGTTGGACCGGCACACTAATAAAAAGAAAAACATACAATGTACCAATTGTATCGGGGTAATTCCCAATTTCTCCCCTAACCTGGAATATCATACCCTATGATTAAGTTGTAAATTCCACGGCTGCTTAGGTAACTGAAAGCACAAATCCCTACTTTGTGAGAGCGCCCCCACAAAATGGCTGCCTGATTAACGTCAGGCTGAGAAGAATTTAAATGCACACACAACAGCTGCTCATTTTAACTGTTGACTCAACTCAAGTAGTTTAATTACAAGTTAAACACATATTCACTCTTTTCCTTTATTATTTATTCCTTTCACCAGTCTCCGACAAGTCGACAGTCTATTTTCTCACTAAAAACATTTCTAAGTCTAATATTTAATCACACGTCTCTGCCATGCAGATCATATACTGTTATGAATGACAACTCTCAGCTTATTCAGTGAGAGGCATAACTTAAGGATACAATTAGAGACACTAAGCCCAATTCTTCCCAAATTAATGTCTCAGTTGCACAAAATATAATTCTAAATAAGACAACTGCATTTAATTCTTGCTGAGAGTGTAATCAGAACATTAACTTTTAAGTTTAAGTATTATGGGGTGGAACAGGCAAAAAGTGGTATGAATACTTTTTCATACGCCTTTAACATTAATTACAATTCATCAAACATTAATTACAATTTTGCTTGCTGTTTATTATTCAACTTTTTAAAAAGCCCAATTAACATAACAATGATTTTCAAAAGGGAGGGAAGGGATATAAAAATCACCTGGAAAGCTTTTTCAAAACACCCATGTTCTACTTAGGCAGAGATACCTACTTTGGGGTGGGGGGAGGAGGACGAAGGACATGCATTTTGAGAAAAGCAGCTTCCAGATGACTCCCTAATGCACCCCCTTGAGAACCACTAGTTAGCCTCCTAGGGGCATGGGAGGGGCAGTACAGCACAAGCACACACTCAGGATCATAGTACGTCCACTGCCTGGCACATACTATGTGCTCGATGAACATCTATTGCAAGATGTTTTAAATTTCTTAGTTTAAGATACCACGCTCTTCCAAAATCTTGTCCCTACTTTATTGCTCTTGCCTTATCATATGTTACAACAGGCCTTTCTCACTGTTAAGAAAAATTAGACTTCCGCCAAGATGGAGGCATAGGTGGATATCCGTGCCTTCTCACACAACCAAGTTTAGAGACAACTAAATATTAGCAACAGAAAACATAGCCAGAACACGGAAAATTGAACTTTTTGGAAGTCCGTTAACAACAAATTCTTCAGCCTGACCAGTAAGGGGCGAAATCAGCAGCTGGTGAAGCGGGATTGCACAGGAGGTCTCGGTCAGCCGGACTCAGGCGCAGAATCCAGACTCACGGAATCCAGGCGCAGGGTTGGACCTAGTAAGCAACGGAGCGAGCCACCAGCTGAGCGACCGCGGGGGAGACAGCGGGGGAGCGGTGCTGCGTGTTGACTGTGGTCGCGCATTTGTGCGCGGGCGGACAGGCGAGGGAGCGGGTGGTTGGACCGGGGCCGGCAGGTCCCCGCGGCAAGCGGCAGTGGAGGGCGCAGCCATTTCCCCGCTCTGACCCCACCTCCACATACAGCGTCATAACCCAGCGACTCTGAGTGGCCCAGCCCAGGTGAACCACCTAAGACGCTAATCCTCACCCAGCTGTGAGAAACAGCAGAGGGGGCCGCCATTTCCCCGCTCTGACCACGCCCCCACATACAGCGTCACAACCCAGCAACCTGGGAGTCCAAGGCACCGCTTCTCACACTTAAAGGGCCAGAACAGACCAAAAATGTCCCAAGATCTCAAAGCTCCAGAGCCCATAGATCTAAGTGATGAAGAAATAGCAAAACTCTCAGACGCACAGTTTAAAACACTGGTCATCAGGATCCTCACAGAACTGGTTGATTATACCGACAAATTAGACAAATATATGAAGGCGAAACTAACTGAAATGAATGGAATTGCACAGGACACCAATAGCAATGAAAAGGAAACTGGGACTCAAATCAATGGAGTAGACCAGAAGAAAGCAAATAATGGCCAAACAGAAAAGAGTCAAGAAGCAAGAATTCAAAGAAATGAGGAGAGGCTTAGGAACCTCCAGGACATCTTTAAACGCTCCAACATCCGAATTATAGGGGTACCAGAAGGGGGAAAGGCACAGCCACCAGTGGAAAACTTTTTTGAACAAATAATAAAGGAGAATTTCCCCAAGATGGCAAAGGAAATAGACTTCCAAGAAATCCAGGAAGCTCAGAGAGTACCAAAGAAGTTGGACCCAAGAAGGAACACACCAAGGCACATCATAATTACATTAGCCAAGATTAAAATGAAGGAGAGAATCCTAGAAGCAGCAAGAGCTAAGGGGACAGTCACCTACAAAGGAGTCCCCATCAGACTGTCAGCAGATTTCTCAAAAGAGACCTTACAGGCAAGAAGGGGCTGGAAAGAGGTATTCCAAGTCATGAAATCCAAAGACCTACAACCAAGATTACTCTATCCAGCAAAACTTTCATTTAGAATGGAAGGACAGATAAGGTGCTTCTCAGATAAGATCAAATTCAAGGAGTTCATCATCACCAAGCCCTTATTATATGAAATGTTAAAGGGACTTATCTAAGAAAAAGAAGTTAAAGAAACATGAACAGTGAAAGGACAACAAACTCACAGTTATTAACAACCACACCTAAAACGAAAGCAAACTAAAAGGACAGCTAGATCAGGAGTGGAAACATAGAAATGAAGATCACATGGAGTAAGGTTAGCAACAGGGGAGTGGGAGGAGGAGAAGGGGGGAGAAGGTACAGCAAATAAGTAGCATAGACAGCAGATAGAAAATAGATGGGGGGCAAGAATAGCATGGGAAATATAGAATCTAAAGGACTTGAGACACATGGTCATAAACTAAAGGGGGGTAATGGTGGGGATGGGGGGTAGGGTGGAGGGGAATGAAGGGGGGAATAGAACAACTGTAACAGCATAATCAATAAAAAAATTTTTTAAAAAAAAGATTTACAATAAAGCCATAGTATCAAAAAAAGAAAAAAAAAAGAAAAATTAACCAAAACTGGGAATCAGGTGAATCAAGAACTGTAAACCCTTTGAGTGTGTAATAAAATATTTTAATATATTTTATTGATTATGCTATTACAGTTGCCCCATTTTTTCTCTATTCCCCTCCACCCAGTACCACCCCCCACCTTAGTTCATGGCCATGGATCGTACATGTAAGTTCTTCGGCTTCTACATATCCCATACTATTCCTAACCTCTTCCTGTCTATTTTGTGTCTACCATTTATGCTTCTTATTCCCTGTACTTTTCCCCCATTCTCCCCCGCTTGTCACTGATAATCCTCCATGTGATCTCCATTTCTGTGATTCTGTTCCTGTTCTAGTTGTTTGCTTAGTTAATTTTTTGTGGGGTTTTTTTTTGTTCATTTGTTGGTAGTTGTGAGTTTGTTGTCATTTTACTGTTCATATTCTTGATCTTCTTCTTTTTCTTAGATAAGTCCCTTTAATATTTTATATAATAAGGACTTAGTGATGATAAACTCTTTTAACCTGACCTTATCTGGGAAACACTGTATCTGCCCTTCCATGCTAAATGATTAATGAAACATTTTTAATAGGTCCTCCCAAAGATTTTTCATTATATAGCACCACTGTTTGACCTGCTGTTTACTATTGATTAGGACTCAAGTGAAGGTCAATTGTAGATTTTTATTTGGTAGAGATCATTTCTGTACAGCAGAATCCAAAGGTTTTACTATCTTGCAGTACATTAACCAATTTTGCAGCTAGTTTAGCAATTTACTTCAATGTTCTTTCTTTAGACTACATACACTCAATTCCTCAAATGTCCTTGGAATCAGTTTTATGTTCCTGCCATCTCCCTAATAATGAATTAAATAAATACATGGCATACGGTCATTCCTTACTGGCCTGGGAGGGAGGAGTGGGCAAGGAAGAATGAAAGGGCACAGTGCCACACTGATGGAGGGACGCTCCCTCTCCAGCCAGCACGGGGCTCTAACTATTTTTGAATATGAAAGCTGTGAGGGTAAAACCCGCTTCCAGGCGGCCACGGCCCTCCCTTTCTCCAGTGAACTCACACATTTACACGAACTGCCAGGGCCCTCCGCAGGCGAGCGGGCGTTAGACTCGGCAGGTCCAATTCTGTCACATAGTCCATGTGAACTCCATGATAGAAAGGCTAGAAAGAGCATCTGCCAAACGGCTCACAATTGTTTCTGCAGGTACGTGAGAGGGGAGACTTGGGCTTTTCATTTGTACACCCCTGTGGTACTTGATTTATATCGACAAGAAGATGATGTTTTTATAGTTTGGAAAGAGAGTCTTAAAAAGTATACTTTTAAAAGAAAAGTAAGTTAGAAAATAACCTACTTCATGAAACAGGTATTCATGGTCTCAGATATAATTTGGAGAATTGAAAAACTACAAATATTATAGTTTTCTTCCTACAGCAAATCTTTCTTTTTCTCTCTCAGTAAATAATAACACACTTACTGAAACTCAATCTGGGGGGGAAAGCTGTAATAACTGATATAATAGTAAGTTCAGGCCCACATTTTTAACTATCTAAAGTTTTTTTAATATGAAAGATTTTTTTCTTATTTTAAGTGAAGGAAAAAAATCTACAGCAAAATCATTATTACTTTGCTGTGTTCCCCACTGAGTGTTCCTTCCCCACTCCCACTGCTGTAAACATACACAGTACACGAAATGTTACAGTCTAATTGTTCCACTATCAGTATACTGAATGCATTTCCTTCATGTTATTGAATTTAGAACAGTGTATTCTAAATCTAGCCTTATGCCCTGGCTGGTGTAGCTCAGTGGATTGAGCGCGGGCCTGTGAACCAGAGTCTTGCGGTTCGATTCCCAGTCAGGGCACATGCCTGGGTTGCAGGCCGGGTCCCCACTGGGGAACACATGAGAGGCAACCACACATTGATATTTCTTTCCCACTCTTTCTCCTTCCCTTCCCCTGTCTCTAAAAATAAATAAATATTTTAAATAAGTCTAGCCTTATACTATCTCAATTACCTCATCAAGTTTTATTAATTTTTAAATTTTTCAAGTTTTAAAAAAGGTATGCTAAGGCTGAAGGAGGAAGGAATGAGGAGTAACTGCTAATCAGTATGGAGCTCATTTTGGGGTGATGAAAACATCTTAAGCCCTGGCTGGTGTAGCTCAGTGGACGGGCCTGCAAACCAAAGGGTCACCAGTTCAATTCCCAGTCAGGACACATGCCTGGGTTGTGGGCCAGGTCCCCGGTTGGGGGTGTGTGAGAGGCAACCACACACTGATATTTCTCTCCCTCTTTCTTCTTCCTTTCCCCTTTCTCTAAAAATAAATAAATAAAATCTTAAAAAATAAATCTTAAAAAACATCTTGAAACTAGATAGAGGTAGTGGTTATAGATTTACTGAAGAGTCACTGAATTGTTCACTTTCAAAAGGTTAATTTTATCTTATGTGAATCATAGCTCACGTAAGTAGATAAATAAATGAATAGGTACTTAAGACAGGCATAAGGAGAGACAATAAAATGGAATACTAACTTTCAAAAATAGTGGAAGCAAGTGACTGTACCTCTTAATAAATCTCAAAAAGACATCCCATTCCGATTTCAGATACTCAATTTCTCCCATCATGAGTATTTACAATAAGAGAGTAAAGACAACAGATGACAGGACAGTTGGTCTTGGCTGTTGAAAGGACAGTACTCTCTGAAGACTTAATACTTTCACACTGGAAAAACAGCTGAAGGTTAGGAAGCTACTGGCAGAGAGAACAGGATATGATGAGGTGTTCCAGAGCCATTCATTGCATTGCTTTGGATGTTCACTCTGTCTATACATTCCTTACCAGATTAGGAACCTTTAATGTGCTCAAGAAAATTATAAAATAGAATAAAAAATACTGGCTTTATATTAAACACATTTTAATTATTATGAATACAGATTATCTGTATATTTATCATTTATATCTGTAAAAGAAAGTCATTTCTTTTCACCACCTTAACAGGAAATATTTTAAAAGACAGTCTCAATTTATAGACAGATAAGTTCAAAAGTTTATCTGTAGAATTAACCCATTCCCATGGAACAGTATTAGAGGCTTCCAGGCTCTTCTATAAAGCTCTAAATAAGCCATAAAATCATAAAATAACTGAAATTTTTATAAATATATAGAGAGTAAAATCATAGTCACTAAAATATTTTAAACTATAAATATACTATCTGTTCAGCACAACATAAAAATATTAAACTGAAGATTTTTATTTTTTAAATCTTAAATGCTAATACTCGAGAGAAAGAGAGTAAAACAGATATTAAGTCATAGAAGTTCAAAAAGGTACATCTGAGAATTTATAAGGGCTCTTTTTATTACACCTAATTATCCTTCAAGGTCATGTCAAGGCAAAGAAGCTATGCAGTGTATTTCTCACACTATTACACTTGGCCACAGCAAGGTCATTGGATCTCATAAATGGAGTCTTATCTTCTTTCAAACTCAGAGTACAAAATTTAGTTACAGTTATTCTGTCCTCAAGCAATCTCTCTCACGGCTTAGATTCTTCCAACCCCAAGTTCAGCATCTCTTCTCTCAGTCTCTGGGTATCTGAGCCCGAAGGTTCGTACTAACTAGGCTCCCTCCACTGTTCTCCCTCAGCTGTGGCTGTACAACCTTCCTCTGGCCCAGTTCTCACCTCAGCCACAAGCTCTGAAAGTTGGCAGCAAGGGAAGTAGAGAATCGTGATCCTCTCCTGAGCTAGGGCCATTCTCAAGGTAGAAGCTGTTAACACATGCTGGGCGGGGGAGAGGGGTGGAGGAGCCCACACCTCTAAAATCTGCTCATACCTAGGTCTTCTTCTTAAAGCACCCCCATAAGTTTAACCCTCCTGGGAAACAGGACATGAGACTTGATGGGGCACAGAGGCAAAGGGAAGGCATCCAAGTGATCTACGGACCAAAGTGGTTTCCCCCCACTAGACCTATGAAAGGAAATTGAGGTATCCTTCGTCAAGAGATAATGAAGAGCAGAAACAAGGGGGTTCTATGCTTAAAGGGGCCTGTTTACACAAGAATGTTTTCAGGTTGTGTTCAGGAGACAAGGAGTTGGTTCATCAGACAAAATGGCATCTGCACCAATTATGACATTCTTTCCACATAACCACTGACCTTCAATACCCTTGTATTTACTACACAGAACCTAATAATATGGAGCACATTTGATATTCAAGGACAATCAACAATTCTCCTGGAATTCTAAAAAATTTTTATAAAACATCATGCACTGATGCTTATAGAACAACACAGTTACTGTCTCTATACACAAAACAGTTCAAGCTCACAGCACTAACGGGTGAGCCATTTATAGTGCATCCATTATGCAACAGTTGCTGCAGCTGGGAGAGAAGCCCTTTACCTTCTGAAGAATTCAGAAGGTGAGGATCCGATGACCAGGATTCTAGTCCTGGCTCTTCCATTACTAACTACAGTACTGAGAACATCACTACTCCTCTGGGTCTATTTCATCGCTGTTAAATGAAGACTAGGTGATAAGCATGTCTCTTCTAGTTATAAAATTATTCCAAGAACATAAGGCAAAAATTAGATTAAACAATCCTGTCATCTTTCCCTACAGATAATGTTCTTCCAACTCCACTTTCCACCTAATGTACTATAATTTCTGAAACGGATGGTTTTCAGCTTTTCCCCCTGCCTCCTGCCACTCCTGAGAGGCAAACACATTCCCCCCGCCCTGCCCAGCGTTTACGGCAACTCAGTGCAGCACAGGGTGGGAAGGGCATGGAGTCCCTGTGCAAAACCACCACATGCAAACACGCTGCTACGACAGCATGCAGGATTTTCAAGTGCCACACTCTAAAAAACATCAACAACCCATAAGAATCCATAATATGAGTTTTTATTAAGTAAATACATTTTTATCTAGTTAATATCTATCTAGTATGTAGTATGTGCCAAGTATTAGTGCAACTACTTTATGAATATTCCTTCATTTAATCCTCTATAATCCAGTGAGGTGCATACTATTATTTGGTGTGTTTATGAGGCAAAGAGAAGTTATGTAACTTGCTAAGTTAGTGACTGAATTGGAACTCAAACTTATAGTGTTTGAAGTCATGGGCTCCTGCAAAAGAGTAAGTACAGAAGAGTAAGCCATTTTAGTTTTAAAAAGATTCCATTCCCTGTGTTTTTGTGTACATATTATACACCTTTATATAAATTTTTAAAAGCCTGGGAGAACCCTGGCTGGTGTGGCTCAGTGGCTTGAGCACCGGCCTGTGAATCAAAATGTCACTGGTTTGATGCCCAGCCAGGGCACAAACTGGGTTGCAGGCCAGGTCCCCAGTTTGGGGTGTGTGAGAGGCAACCAGTCCATGTATCTCTCACATGTTTCTCTCCCTCTCTTTCTCACTCCCATCCCCTCTAAAAGTAAATAAATAAAATCTTTTTTAAAAGAGTCTGGGAGGCTATCTAGTAACTATGAACGGTTATGTAAAAAGAAGGGGATGGAGGATTTAGAGGCACATGACCCTGTCTTCAACTACGCTTTAAATTTTTTCAGGAAGCATTACTTACTTCTTTTATACTAAAAAATAAATGTTAAATGCCTTGAACTTAAAGATTAACTGGTATTAAAGGAGTCTTAATGAAAAGAGCATATATTAAATTAAGCATGAGTGGTAAGTTAAACCAAAATCCAAGTTTACAACTCTGTGGGTTTATAAAAATTTGATTAATGAAAACAAAATTCTTGTAGCTGTTGTTTCAGAACACACAGACACACACACATGCGCCATAAGAGTATCAATAGTAAAAGTGTTTATTCTTCTTGAAATTGAGGATATGTCAGTATGACCAGAAGAATTCTAAATATTCCAGTACATATGAGTGGAAATATATTCCGGAACTAACCCATATATCCTCCAACTGATACATATTTTAGATGTATGTGTAAGAGCAAGGCATATAATCTTTTTTATACCATAAATATTCTTTGAACCATATGCTAAAAGTTCTGAAGCCTCTCCTATCTTCAACTTGAATCCTCTGAAATGAGTGGTGGGAGAAGCTGGTGAAGTCACATAAAGAGAGCAGGAACAGGGCCATATGCAGTCAGAAGAGAAGAAACCCAGCTACACTAAGCAACTGCCAAAGGTGCCAAAGCTCCCTGAGTGGAGCCAAGATCATTGTCTGTCGCCCCGCCCCCTGCCTGCCTTTAGGCTGGGAGTGGGCATTTGTTCCCAGGGAAGAGGAGAATGGGAGATATCTCTGAAAAACCAAGAGAAAGTGCCCAGGACCAATTCAGAGCTTGGGAGACTAAGCAGAGGTTTAAATATACAGGAGGAAGAGACCAAGCATGAGCACCAAATTCAAAGTGGTCGGAAGTAGAATTTTGGACTCTAGGCCAAGATCACAGAACCAAGAATTCACAACCACGGCAATTATGAAGCAAAGCTTATCTCAGCTGCCTGTCCCCTTTGCCCCAATGACAATCTTTTCCACCTTCCTCCTTTGGGCAGCTCCCCCTTGCCTCAGTCCCATTCTTATTCAAGACTAGCAATCAATTTTCCTGAATCAGTAGATAAGTAAATTGTTTTCTGGTAAAGTCACAGTTCAGTATTTCCCATAACCATTTTCTTTCTGTTTAATGGCCCTCTGATAAATTAAAGATGGCTCCATGTCCCCATTCCCTATATCCGGGCAGGCTCTGTAACTACCCTGACCAACTGAATGGCAAAGTGGCTCTGCATCAATTTGCAGGTCTAGACCTTAAGAACTGACAGCTTCCTCCTGCTGTTGCTTGGAAGCCAGCCACCATGTAAGAAGTCTGATCACCCTGAGACCAACACACTGTGAGAAGCCCAAATCTCGTGGAGAGACCTTGGAGACTATGGCACCACTGCTGAAGGTGGGGGAGACTGGAAAAGGGAGAGAGAGACAGGGACCAGGGAGCACGGAGGCTCCAGACGTGTGAACTGAGAAGCCATTGTGGACAAAGACGCTCCAGCCCCAGATACTCCAGCTGATGCAACACCAGCCAAATTCTTCCTGAATTCCTGACCCAGAGAATCACAAACAAAATATAATGGTTGTTTTAAGCCACTCAGATGTGGGATAGTTACTTATGCAGCAACAGATAACCAGAGTACCACCTGTAGGAGGGAGATCAGTGATACAGCATTAATCACTCACCCTTACCAAACTCCTCCAGAACGACTGACACTGTTGTTTAGAAGTGAGCATGGGAACCTTCAGGAGGTTCTAGCCCAAAGGAATCAAAACTATTTAAACACTATACCTATCCCCTCTGCAACAGAGGCAGTAAGTTTAAAGTCATAGCAGTCTGTTGTCAGTTAAGCTGCAATCATTCTTTGGCCTGCTTCTTTTTCTATCTCATCAATGTTTTAATTACACAAATCCAGATGTGCCATCACTACCATAAGATAACCTAATTCTTTCTTAGGTTACAAACATCACTCCTAATGTTGCCTCCATTATAAAAACAACCTTCAAAATCTCAAAAACACTTATCCTACAGCAACCCCAAATTCTGGATAAAATCCTTAAGAAGGTGTCACTGGCCCTACCGGGAATTCTTTTTCTCTTCATTAAAAGCCACACAGCCTTACCCTCCATTCCTGTGGCCTCTCTGGATTATGTTCTTTAAAAATCATTCTGGGAAACCTCAGATATTATTGAAGGCTGGATATGAAAAACCGACTCTGACTAAAAAGCTGAGAACATCTTACTCCACCTCTGTTTCCAAGTGTGTGTTAACCCTAAGCGCTCTGACACACTCCTCGGCAGCCTGACTCGATTCCCGTCGCACCCAGGAATGGCTGACCCCAGCCAGGCCTTTGAAGCTGGGACACAGAGTCCACATCCTGACCAGAATCCCGAGATCTCAGGAAAAACGCTTTTCTCTGAAAACTCCCAGCAAACTGTGGCCCGGAGGCCCCGAAGGAGGAGGTGGGCAAGGGGCACAGCGACTGGAACTCTGCTCCACATCATTTTGATTCAATCGGGCAGAGGCCTTGACCATTTGCCCTCCACCTCTAACCCTGCCACAAGAACGCCTTCCTTCTTTAATGCAAAAATGTACCAGACTGCCCTGGATGGGCAGCTCAGCTGACTGGGGTGTTGTCCCGAACACCGAAAGACTGTGTTCAGTCCCCAGTCAGGGCATACACCAAGGCTGCAGGCCGGATTCCAGGCTGGTGCGTGTACAGGAGGCAAGGGATCAGAGTTTCTCTCTCCCATCTCTGTCTCTCTCCCCCTCTCCCCCCCACCTGCCCACCCTCCCTCCCCCTTTCTCCTCCCTCTCCCCCCATCCCTCCCTCCCTTCCTTTCAAATCAGTAAAAGTGTGTCCTCCAGTGAAGATGTGTTTTAAATGTTAGAGGGCATGTGATGTAATGAAGCAAGTGAGCATGAGCTTCAGAACCAACGGTCTTAGTCTGCCTTCTAGCTTCCCCGTTCTTTTATTTTATAACCAAAGGGAGCTGTTCCAGAGCCTACTTCCTCATCTGTCAAATGGGACAAACAACACCTCTCCTCACACGGTGATGGTAAGGCTTTCACGAGACAAACAAAATAAAGTGCACAGCAAAGGGCTCAACAAGGAGAAAGCACCCAGTGATTGTCGGGGCCTTTCCCATGAAAACGTATTTTAAAAAATGAAATGGCTGTCGGAGGTTAATTCTGGTGACTGCTATTATATACAACACAGGTAACAAATGTCTGCATATATAATGACTACTAAATTCCAGAATTTTCCCCTTCGTTTATATCAATTAAAAGAAATTACAGCAGACAATTTCTTATCGCGGAAAAATTCCAAATATAAAAGTCACATTAAAGTCAGCAAAAATCCCTCAGAAACTTCTCCTATATCTGACCTAAAATTCAAGTATATTTAAAACATCAAATGAATAAAATACTCAGTTTTAATAAGCTTATTTCAAAACTGATGTAACTACCATAACCACTTTAATATCAGAATCATTAAATTTTATACATGCAATGTATAATACATACCTAAGAAAGCAAATGCATTTTAGAAGCACATTCTGAGAGATATACAAGATTTAGATACATTTAAGTACAGAAGCACTTTAAGTGGCAAACCAAACTGAAACATACCAAACAAACCCAGAGATATTCAGAACAGAAATTAAAATCCTGATTCACCAGTCTGATCAATCTAAATACAATTTAGGTATTCCAGTAACCAATACAATGGGGTTACAAGCCAAACCATTTAAAAATATTTCTTAATTTCTAACTTTTGTTTTAGCAAAGAAGTAAATAGGAAATGATTTCAAACATACTCAATTTAAAATGTAGTGATCAGCTTATTTTTAAGGTTTAAACTTCTACTCTAAATAATTCACTTCTTTATCTACCTTATTACCTGCCCCTCTCTAAGGGGCAACGTCCTTAGAGACTCCTGCTGAAACCATGCTCTAGCCTACTTTCTCAACCTTCTGCATGTTAGGACAGGCACAGAAAATAACATCTGCATGGCATATGCACATAAACTGAAGAGGCTTCTCAGGGCTAGAGGTGACCTGCTGGAAGCTCTAACCACCCGCAGGCTGAGGGATCATTATCTCAACAACCCACATGTAATCCATTCACTGCCCCTCTGATGGGAAGCCATGCTCGCCAACCTTTTACATGGTTACCTAGCAATACAAGAGGAAGTTTCCCTTCTACTCCAACAGCAGATTGTTGGAACAAAAGACTGGAAATCATCAACCACCTGAGAGGGACAGCAGCATTATCTGGGAATGTAAGATGCCTTTCCTCTGAGGATCTGCAGTCTACAACACTCCCTAATGCTCTGAGACCTATAAGAGAACATGGATGCCCAAATCTTTATTTCTATCCTATGTATAACTGTCTGTTCTACTGCCATTCTATAGCTCCAGGGTGCGTTGGGGGACAGCCAGTCAACAGCATGACATGGAGGAACCAGAAATGAATTAAATTAAAAGAGAAAAGTACTAGAAATAGATGGATCTGAGTACACAGGTGGTAAAACAGCATTGATGAATATGTACAAGCAACAGCCGACTGTTTAAAATGAACCTGGATCCAGAGCATATGATTAGCTACTGTTGATTAAAAATGTTTCCACGGCCACATCCAGGTCTC
The DNA here is from genome assembly GCF_021234435.1 of Artibeus jamaicensis. Taxonomy (NCBI): domain Eukaryota; kingdom Metazoa; phylum Chordata; class Mammalia; order Chiroptera; family Phyllostomidae; genus Artibeus; species Artibeus jamaicensis. The sequence goes on from NW_026521883.1 coordinate 10,164,981, forward strand.
TGATTTCAATGCTCCCCAGACAAAAAAGTAATTGCAATAAAGTATTTCACTTTGAAGGCCTTGAATACATTTTTAAGGTCACAGTAATGGGGAGAGGGGAGTAGGCAGACAAATATCTTGAAGTAGTCTTATAAAATCACTTACATATTACTACTCACACAATTAAAAAGTTACAACTGTTCATCTTCCCTGAAGACACTTAAAATAGAAAAATGTATTTATGCAAGGCTACTAGCTGTATCCTTATTTATTTGCAAGTATAATATATTGGATTCAACCTCAATGCCCAGACACGGGAGAATGGCTGAATTCACTGTGACGCATCCACAAATGGGAGTACTATGAAATTACTCAAAATAATATAAGGAAAATTTCTATAAACATATACTATAAAGTGAAAGAAGCAAAGTCCAAAAGAGTACACTCAGTTTGCTACCTTTTGTGGGAGAAAATAAGAAAAGACCCTGTATCTGCTTTTTTTTTTTTACACAAAGAAATGCAAGAAGGAGAAGTCAGAATAACCGGTTATCTACAAGGCATGAGTGGGAATGAGTGGAAGGTAGGGAAGTAACACTTCTAGGTATAGTTTTAACTTGTCGAACCATGCTAATGTTTTACGTACACAAAATGTAAATTAAAATCAGCAAGGATGAGGTGAAAAAATCTAAAATGGGAATCAAACACAAACAAATGAACTTCACTGTATGTCAAATAAATAATGTAAGTGTATTAAAAGAAGCGAAACTAACCCAAATAACTTTGAACATAATACTTTACATATTGTCAGTACACATACTGACAAAAAGACCTGTTAAGAAATATTAAACTCTAGTTATAAAGGATTTGCTATGCAATAGTATGGGTTAGCAGTTCTGAAACTACTTTCTCTGATTATAGCATTGAGCAAATGAGTACATATGTTGGGGATAATGGGAACCAGATCCTCAATGTTGGAGAAGAGTATGACAAATAAGGAAAGGGGCAAGACAAGATCTGTGGGTTGTACTGGAATTACAGGCATCAGGCATCAATATAAACTATTGGTTTTATACACACACAGAGGTATAGACATGTCTTTATTTATATTTCTTAGCTCTTATCTGTTGAGAGATCTTAGTTTATAAACATTATTTCCAACTAAAAGGAATGACGCCCACTTGAAGAAATGGCTGATTGCAAGCAAGGCTGGGACAGGCTGAGTACAAGCTGAGCCTGGAGCATCTTCCTGTGCCAGAAACTAAGAAAGAGTTCAAAGAACAATCGGGACATGTCAAAATTATGGCTCTAGGGGTTCCCCACTAGCCAAATCTAAGACAATTTGAACCTCGAAATAAAAAAATAACAAAATACCATAGAATGAAATTAAAACCTGAGTCCATACAAATAAAATAAATGAATAAATAAACAAGTATGGGAGAAAGGAAAACTCTTCCTTATAGAATACCAACTAGTATGTTTAGAAGAAATAAGAGTTAGAGGATCAACATCTTACAACCATCCTAATAATAGCTGATTCAGTCAAGTACCATCAATGCACAATAAATTTGGGTGAAAGTCTGGTGAGGAAAGGAGATATATATGTATGTGTGTGTATGGACACATATATATACACATACATACATACGTATATCTATGGGGGGGCAAAAGTAGGTTTATAGTTGTGAGTACATGAAAAAATTTCTTCTGCTCATTAATTACTGTATTCTATTCCATATGAGCAACTGTTAACCTAGTTTTGTCCCACCATGTGTGTGTGTGCACAAGGTGTGTCCAGAAAAAGTCCAGCCATTGCTAATATAACAAGAATGGTTTGTGCAACATTGATGTAACCTGACAACCAAGGAGAGTGAACTGGAATGTGCATGCATGAACAATGACAACTTCACTGTACTAGTCAGTGGAAGTGATAGATGCTGTTGAGTGAGCATGCGTACTGTGTGGCTGTCACATTCAAAATGACCAAGCAAACAGAGCAATGCATTGGCATCAAATTTTGCATTAAGCTTGAATGTTCCTCTGCAGAAACTATTCCAATGACTCAGAAGGCCTTGCAGCTATGGGGCAGCTGGTGATTGCCAGCTTCATCTCTATAACATACCCACTCATGCATCACATCTTACGCAAAGATTTTGGCAAAAACATCAAATCACCCCAGTGACTCAGCCCAGATTCAGTGCCCTGTGACTTATGTCTTTTGTCAAAACTAAAATTACCTTTGAAAGAGAAGAGATTCCAGACCATCAATGATATTCAGGAAATTATGACAGGGCAGATAATGGTGATTGGGAGAACTGTGTGAGGTCCATAGGTGCCTACTTTAAATGGGACTGAGGCATCATTGTCCTCTGAAGACTATTTCTTGCATCTTGTATCTTCTTCAATAAATGTGTCTATTTTTTTTATAGTATATGGCTGGATACCTTCTAGACAGACCATATATATATATATATATGTGTGTGTGTGTGTGTGTGTGTGTGTATATATATACAAAAATCTCAAAATGTCTCCCACAAAATTACTTATTAATAACAAAGAGAAAAATAGTAACTTTACAGTGGCAAGTTACTTGGAAATACTACCTTAATAAAGTAATCAAAGGTCAAAAGTTAATGGATTAGAAAAAGAAACAGCATGGTAGACAACAGCATGGTAATTAGCAGAAGGGAAATGGAGTTGGGGGAATAGAAGAGGGCAGGTGGAGGGGATAAATGTTAATGGAAGGAGATTTGACCCAGGGTGGTGAACATCTAATACAATATACAGAAGATGTATGACAGAACTGTATACATGAAACCAATACAATTTTACTAACCAATGTCACCCCAATAAATTCAATTTTAAAATAATTAAAATGAGACAAACCAACATCATATACTTCTTGATATATGCTCTGAAAAGGCACAATATTACTTTTTTAGTATTCCTACTAAAATAATATATAACCTGAATCTTATCATGAGGAAACATTAGAAAACCTAGAATCGAAGAATAGTCTATAAATTCAGTGACCCATATTTTTCAAAAATATCAAAGCATGAAAGGCAAAAGCTAAGGAACCATTCCAGATTAAAGGAGACTAAAAAGTTATAACAATAAAATCAATGCATGATCCTGGATTAGATCCAGGGGAGGTGAAAGGGGGAACTAAAAAGTGAAACAACTATAAAGGCCACCATATAAAAAAACATAATTTGGACTACTAGAGAAATTTGAATATGAAATGTGCATTAACCAATACTATTATATCAGAATTCAATGTCCTAATTTTGACCAAAATTCTGTGCTTGTTGAAAAAAATAAGTTCTCAACTTCTGGCCAAGATGGAAGTGTAGGTAAATGCATTTTGTCTCCTCACACAACCAAAAAAAGAACAACAAATTGAAAACCAAAAAACAACCAGAACTGCCAGAAAATCGAACTGTATGGAAGTCCAATAACCAGGGAGTTAGAGAAGAAACATTATTCCAGACTGGTAGGAGGAGCAGAGACAGGCAGCTAGGGCAGAGTGGATATGCAGCAAGGTGGCAGCGAGAGGACCAGGTGGTCCCACATTTGCGTGCCAATAAACTGGGAGGAACAACTGGGAAGTGAGATAAGCCAAACAACTCAGGGTTTCAGCAGGGGAAAAGAAAATCTCAAAACCGCTGGCTATACAAATCTGTGGGGGTTGTGGTGGCAGAAGAAATTACCAGCCTCACAGGAGAGTTCTTTGGAGAGACCCATGGTGTCCTAGAATGTACACAAACCCACCCACCTGGGAATCAGCACCAGAAGGGCCCAATTTTCTTGTGGGAGGTGAGAGAAGTGACTGAAAGCCAACAGAGAGTGAAGCAAACTGCACTGTTCCCTCTTTTATCCCCCACATACAGTGCCACAACAGCAGTAATGTGGGTTGCCCTGCCCTGGTGAATGCCTAAGGCTCTGCCCCTTCAAATGTAACAGGTGCACTGACACAAAAAAAGATGGCTCAAATGAAAGAACAGTTTAAAACTCCAAAAATAGAACTAAGCGATGGCTAACCTATCAAATGCAGAGTTCAAAACACTGGTAACCAGGATGCTCACAGAAATAGTTGAGTATGGTTGCAAAATAGAGGAAGAAGTAAAAGCTATGCAAAGTGAAATAAAGAAAATATACAGGGAACCAACAGTGAAGAGAAGGAACCTGGGACTCAAACCAATGATCTGGACCAGAAGGAGGAAATAAACATCCAACCAGAACAGAATGAAAAAACAGGAATTCAAAAAAATGAGGAGAGTCTTAGGAACCTCTGGGACAACTTTAAACATTCCAACATCTGAATCATAGGGGTGCCAGAAGGAGAAGAGGAAGAGCAAGAAACTGAAAACTTCTTTGAAAACAGAATGAAGGAGAATTTCCCCAATTTGGCAAAGGAAACAGACTTTCAGGAAGTCCAGGAAACTCAGAGGTCCCACAGAAGTTGGACCCAAGGAAGCACACACCCAAGGCACATCATAATTACATTACCCAAAATTAAAGATAAGGAAACTTAAAAGCAGCAAGAGAAAAGGAGACAGTTACCTACAAAGGAGTTCCTATAAGACTATCAATTGATTTCTCAAAAGAAACCTTGAAGGCAAAAAGGGGCTGGAAAGAAGTATTCAAAGTCATGAAATGCAAGGACCTATATCCAAGATTACTGTATCCAGCAAAGTTATCATTTAGAATGGAAGGGCAGAGAAAGTGCTTACCAGACAAGGTAAAATTAAAGGAGTTCCTCATCACCCAGCCATTATTATATGAAATGTTAAAGGGACTTATCTGAGAAAAAGATCAAAACTATAAACAGTAAAATGACAACAAACTCACAACTATCAACAACTAAACCTAACAAAAACAAAAAACAAATTAAGCAAACAACTAGAACAGGAACAGAATAATAGAAATGGAGATCACATGGAGGGTTATTAGTGGGGAGGGGGAGGGAAGGAGAAAGGGAAAAGTACAGAGAATAAGAATCACAGACGGTAGGTAGAAAATAGACAGGGGAGGTTAAGAATAGTATAGAAAATGGAGAAGCCAAAGAACTTATATGTACAACCATGTACATGAATAAAAGTGGGGGAATGCTGGATGGGGCATGGATGCAGGGCGGAGGGGAATAAATGGGAGGAAAAAATAGGACAATGGTAATAGGATAATCAATAAAATATACTTTCAAAAAAAGTCCTTGTTCTTGAAGAAAAGAACTAAAGCATTGATAGATAATGAGCATTATCTCATTACAGGTACTATAATAGGTACTAGGGAGGGGGATATAAACAGAAGGTGCATTGTAAGTGATAACACTAATGGGGCAAAATGCTAACAATGGTGAATCTAAATAAAGAGTACCCGGGACTTCTCTGCACTATTCTTAGCAATATTTAAGTGTGGAATTGTTATACTAAAACAAAAAGGTTTTTGAGAAAAAAATTATTTTTTATTTCCAACTAAGAACATACTTTCCTTCACTAAAATACAAGAAAGGGTTAAAAAAAAAAAACAATGTACAGCGGAAAAGAGTCCTATAAACCTGGCATTAACTTCCCTTACTGACAGATGATAAACTAATCCAGTAAAAATATTACAACATATTAATTGAAGCGATCCAAATGACCTTACAACTGTTTCTTTCACATATTCAAAGTCTGGCCTGTGATTTGGCTTCCCAAGCAGAGTCAAACCCTCTGGTTTACATACTACCTCCACTGACTCTGTAACAGCAACAGTATTTTGCTTTGTATATGAGAAGGTAAATTAGAGTTTGAACTTTTATTCAAATAGGGTAATGTAAAATTTCAGTTTTAGTGATTTAACTTTCTGAATTACAACTAGTAAATCTATTTCTGACAGGGCAGAGCATTTTGCCCTACAAACTGGATTACAAATATTTCATCTAAAAATAGGTACCAATTTAAACTCGGCAGGCCAACTTCTCCCTTATCTCCTTTCCTTCCCAACACCCCACATAAATGACAATAGAGGAATAAAGCAGATGTTAACCCACAAGGATAAAGAGGGCATGTGAGGCATGTTCAAAAGCAGACAAAAGATTTCAACATGTTTTTAGAAGTCAGGAAGAAGTTAGAAGAGCAGTAACAATCTTAATAGTGCAAAAGAAACTACAATCTAAATGCCAGCAGAGAAGAATGCAGACAGAAGGCGGCTCTGGGCTCAGGGACAATGGGCACAGCCGACAGCAAGGGTGGGGATGGGGCTGAAAACAAGGGTCCAAGGGCTGTAACAAACACTACAGGACTTTCTGCACCCTACTGTTAGAACATCAGTACCAAGAGGGAAGAATGAAAACTAAATAGTGCTTTAAAAAAGTCTCCATACAGACATTTTGAGCATTTCCTCCAATGAAAAAGGTGGCTTGCACCCTCACGTCAAGGTGAAGTCCACCTATTTGCAGAGATTTTTAGTGCTTCACTCTTGTTTAAAAAGACAAAGATAAAACAGACCCTTGAAGAAAACCTCTAGTCTGACAGGATAATTTTAAAAGGAAAAAGAACCTAGAGGAAACAGGAACAATGTACAGAGCACAGCAAATGTTCAAACAAACTCCAAAACCCTGGAGTAATAAGGGAAGACACCCAAAACAGAACAGGACGCATGAAAAAGCAAGGGTCAGAAAAATAAAAAGGTTTTGAAAATTAAAAATATGATTATCAAAATTCAATAGAAGAGTGGAAAAAAATCAAGAAAATATCTCAGAACTAGAACCAAAAGACAGAATATTATGGGTTCTACCCAGAACACCCAACACTCAACTAATAGTTCCAGAAAGAAAAAGTACCAATTAAGAGAAGTAAATATGGGAGAATAAGTGTGCTATCAAATGTACACATTGAAAGGTCCCTTGGGTACCCATCACAATAAAGGAAAACTATTCATGCCAAGACACATCATTTTAAAATTTCAGAAAACCAAGAATAAAAAATATTCTAATAGTTTCCAGGAAACAGAATTAAATGACACACTGTGTGTGTATGAAGAAACAGTAATCAGAAAGGCACCAGGTTTCTCAACATCGACACTGGAAGCCTAAACAGGGCTCTCAAAATTCTGAGAGAAAAATCTTTTCTAAATACAGCGGTCCCCAATCTTTTTTTTTTGGGGGGGGGACAGGAAGCAGAGCTCCGGTGAACTTTCCTCGCTTACCCATGGTGGATGGATGGGGGTTTCGGGGAGAGGAGGCAGAGCTCACTTGCCAGCTGAGGGTGGGGGGAGGGACGGGACAACAGGAGGCGGAGCTCGGCAGAGCTTCGCTTGGCTGGGTTCCTAATAGGCCGCAGACTTGCAACGGTCTCAGGCCCCGGGGGTTGGGGACCCCTGGTCTATAGTCAGTCAAGCAATTAAGTATAAAGGTAGAATAAAAGTATCAAGCTTGCATGGGGTCAAAAAGTAATCTCCCATGAGAAGGCAGCTCAGTGATGTAGTCCAGCAAAAACAGTTTAACAAACCAAGAAAGAAAAAGACATGGGGTCCAGGAAATAGGAGAGAACAGCAAGGGAATCAGGATAAGGACTGTCCGGTGGGCCTAGAGAACAATTAGTTCAAATAGGAGCAAGAAGGCTCTAGGAGAGAGGTCTTCAGAAAAAAAAGAAAAAAAAACAGTGCTAAGAGATTATCTATCTGTTTAAGTGCTTGCAAAATAATATTCACAGACATGTGACAGATTTATAGGTACACTTGGGAGAAAACATGTAGAAGGTGAACTAAGCAATTTGTTAAAAAGGCAATTATTTCCCCGATTGGTGTGGCTCAGCTGGCTGGGCGTCCTCCCACAAAGCGAAAGGTCACCAGTTAGATTCCTTGTCAGGGCACCGGCCTGGGTTGCAGGCCACTCTGTGTTGGGGCTTGGAGCCTGTGGGAAAGGCAGCAGATAGATCGATGTTCCTCTCACACATGGATGTTCCCCTCCCTTTCTTTCTCCCTCCCTGCCCCTTTCTCTAAAAATGAACAAATAAAATCTTTTTAAAAGGCAGTTATTTGCTCAAGAAAAAATAAAATGCTGAACAAGAAACAGTTATCACCATATTAACCAGAGCTTGTAATCAAATTGCACTGCAAAGTACAGAGGGACAGAGGGAAGGGGTGGTGCAGCCACGAATACCCCCATTTACCACAGCAGCATGTCAAGAGATAATGCCGAGAATTGATAAATTAAGAAGTAACAGTGTGTTACTTACAAGTACGCAGGTAAATATGAGTGAGAAAGCTAAACAGAGCTTAACATGGTTGTGGACAGTGGGACTGAGGGTACAAGGGGAAGGAGGGAGAGTGCTGTTCTATTTTAAACCTTTTGATACTATGATTTACTACTTATATGTATTATTTTTTAAAAGCATGAATTAATCTTTAAAAGGCAAATTGAAATAATAGTCATAACAATTCGTGAGACTGCCCAAACCTTTTTTTTATCTAAAAAAAAGTATGACTAAAATCCATTATATGGCATAAAAATTACAATAGCGATTTATGATTTGGGGCCAATTTCCTATATACTGCAAGGCTAATTTGCAGAGCTAATGGTATGTGTCCTCTACTAGAGAATGTAATTTCAAAGCTGGCCAAAATTTGTCATCTATATGTTAACAGATCCAGATACCAACAGAGCTAGAAAAGAGAGGGCATCTGGTCCTGCTGACTTCCCACAAAGAGGCGCTTTCTGCTCCATAAGGCTGGTCCCCTCACTGGTTCAAGCATTTTACTCTTATTTTGAAATGGATTTTGGAAATCAGTTTTCAACATCTGATGAAAACAACATATGGAAACAATGTATGTGAAACTACATATTCCTAAAAACTTTAATGCACTATACAAATGTGTTATCTATTCCGTCACAACCTCAGACTTGGTCAGACCTAGCTCAGGGAAAAACACCTAGTGAAGCTATTATGCTACCCCGACTCTACCAGTCTTCAGCTGAATACTGGACTTGTGCCCCCACCTCCAAATGAGGGTAAAGGGTAAGTGTGAAGAATTAAAACTATTAAAGCCAAAGTAGATTACAAAATCAGGGTCAAAATGGGCCACATTTCCCTTTGAAAGACCAGACACAAATAACTATAGAAAAATTACCAGTTTACACTGTTTCAAAAATAACTTCCACTGTGAAACTGACTATGTGGAGAATGAACACAAAGCCATGAATCACTTAACAAAAATCCTGACATCCATTATTTCCATTTATTTAATATAGCAAGATCTGATGTAATTCCATGCTTTTGCTAACAACCTGAGTAAACAAAGCCAAGGTGAAACAGTAGTGGGATCTTCAAAAGAAACAAACCAAGTCATAAATCTAAACACCACACAACCATTATTTCAAAACAATAGCAAGTATATGCAACATAAGAAACAATTCTTATGTGTATGTTTTTACTGGAAGCAGTCCATCCCATAAATAAATAAAATAATTAAGAGGTTTACAGACCTCGTACTATCAGACTTTACTCAGAAAACAATGTTTAATATATGCATTGTACAATTTTCTTCCTAGATTTTTGTGATTACATAATAAAGGTCAGTGCTAAAGCGAAGAGTGTGGAGGGAAGAGCTGAGGGGGCAGTTAACCACACATGTCCTTACTGGTTTGCTGGTAAACTATTCTTTTAAAGTCAATGGGACTATTTACGAAAGAGTGGGAAAAAAATATATGTAAACTGGGCACAGACTTATATTCTGCTTAAAGGGCTAGATACCCAATATTACAAAAAAATAGGCACCTGCAAACTCCAACCACTGTTCTAATTATTTAACAAAAACCAAGAGTTGGAATTTATTTATAACCAATAGGCACAATTTAAAAATATGAGCCCTGGCTGGTGTAGCTCAGTGGATTGAGCACGGGCCTGCGAACCAAAAGATCATGGTTCGATTCTCCGTCAGGGCACATGCCTGGGTTGCAGGCCAGTTCCCAGCAGGGGATGCACCAGAAGCAACCATACATTGATATTTCTCTCCTTCCCTTCCCTTCCAGAGATAAATAAATAAGAATTCAAAAAACCTGACACACATTTCCAAGAATCTCTATTAATTACTCAAAGGAAGAAACACAAAAGCCTGAAAAAAAGTATTTTTTACATGAGGCTCCAAAAAGACCATACACAAACAATACACTTGAAATAACTGAAATGAAGCTCATGCAGATAAGTTCTCAGAATTAAATTCTCATGGCATGAGTGTTGAGCTCTGGCAGGTACTTTGTACATATAATGTGAAGCTTGAGTTCTTAGTTGTTGCAGAGCAATTTCTCCAATATTAACACATCTATTAACACTCAGAATATTTCAGGTGGAAACTAGAGCTAATGTAAATTAAGTCAAAGGACATGCTACTGGATGACTATATATATATGTATATATATATGTATGTATGTATGTATATATATATATATATATATATATATATATATATATACACACATATATATATACACACATGAAATCAATAATATTGGGTTGGCCAAAAAGTTCATTTAGTTTATTCCGCAAGGTGGCTCTAGTAGTGCTTAGCTGTCTTTAACTTCATTCAAAACAATATTTTTAGATTGTATTGTGACAGCTGTCTTATCAGTATGCATTTTTAAAAAAACAAAAATTGGTGAATTTTTGTGTAGACATTTTAACACTGAAGTTGGAAGAAGATACACAACATTTTTGGTGTATTATGCTTGATTATTTCAAAAAAGGTAAAAACACAACAGAAATGCAAAACAAGATTTGTGCAGTGTATGGAGAAGGTGCTGTGATTGATCAAACGTGTCAGAAGTGGTTTGCGAAGAGTCTCAGTGGTGCTGACATTTTGGCCAAATAACTCTTCTCTGTGGGGCTGTCATACACTGGAAGATGTTTAGCAGGACCCCTGGGCTCTACCCACTAGAAGCCAATAATGGGAGATAGCTGACTTACTCAAAATATCCAAACCAATAGTTATTGGTGAAAATTAAAAATGTCTTTTATTTTAATGGAAAAAAAAGTTATGGATTCTTTGGGCAACCCAATATGTCAGCCAGAGTTTTAAAGTCATACAGAAGTTCTTTTTTAAAAATATTATATCAGAACATTTCTCTAATATGTTACTTATCAATTATCCCAGGGAAACATTCTATCACAGAAATCTGTTTCCTAAAAATTTCACCATGATCTTCAAAGTTTCGATCAAGATAGCACAATCCCAATATTGTGCAACAAATGTTCAAAACAAAGAAATGGACAATAATCTAGTATTTAAACTGGCGAGGGAGTGGGCAGTGAGATGGACCGAGCAGGTCCCAGCAACAGGAGGCAGCAGAGAGGGCCGCCATTTCCCGGCTCTGACCCCACCCCCACATACAGCCTCACAACCCAGCAACCTGAGTGACCCTACCCTGGTGAACACCTAAGGCTTTGCTCCTCACCCAGCGGCAGATAGCAGGAGAGAGGGGCACCATTTCCCCACTCTGACCCCGCCCCCACATACAGCATCACAACCCAGCAACCCTGCCCTGGAGGCCACGCCCCACCCCTAAGGCGGCTCCGTTCCTCATACTTAATGGGCGTGAACAGACCAAAAATGGCTCAAGAAGATCTCAAAGCCTCAAAGCCCATAAATCTAAGTGACCAAGAAATAGCAAAACTTTCAGATGCACAGTTCAAAACACTGGTGATCAGGATGCTCACAGAACTGGTTGATTTTAGTCACAAATTAGAGGAACATATGAAGGCTAAACTAATTAAAATGAATGGAAATGCACAGGAAACCAATAGTAATGGAAAGGAAATTGGGTCTCAAATCAAAGGAGTGGACCAGAAGGAGGAAAAAATGACCAACCAGAAAAGAATGAAGAAACAAGAATTCAAAAAACTGAGGAGAGACTTAGGAACCTCCAGGACATCTTTAAACGCTCCAACATCCGAATTATAGGTGTACCAGAAGGGGAAGAGGAACAGCCATGAGTGGAAAACTTATTTGAACAAATAATAAAGAAGAACTTCCCCAATCTGGCAAAGGAAATAGACTTCCAGGAAATCCAGAAAGCTCAGAGAGTCCCAAAGGATTTGGACCCAAGAAGGAACACACCAAGGCACATCATCATTACATCAGCCAAGATTAAAATGAAGGAGAGAATCCTAGAAGCAGCAAGAGATAAGGGGACAGTCACCTACAAAGGAGTTCCCATCAGACTGTCAGCTGATTTCTCAAAAGAGACCTTATAGGCAAGAAGGGGCTGGAAAGAGGTATTCCAACTCATGAAATCCAAAGACCTACAACCGAGATTGCTGTATCCAGCAAAACTTTCATTTAGAATGGAAGGGCAGATAAAGTGCTTCTCAGATAAGATCAAATTCAAGGAGTTCATCATCACCGAGCCCTTATTATATGCAATGTTAAAGGGACTTATCTAAGAAAAAGAAGATAAAAAAGATGAACAGTGAAAGGACAGCAAACTCACAGTTATTAACAACCACACCTAAAACAAAAGCAAGCTAAAAGGACAGCTAGATCAGGAGCAGAACCATAGAAATGGAGATCACATGGAGGGTTAGCAACAGGGGAGTGGGAGGAGGAGAAGGGGGGAGAAGGTACAGAAAATAAGTAGCATAGATGGTAGGCAGAAAATAGACAGGGGGGAGGACAAGAATAGTAGGGGAAATATAGAATCTAAAGAACTTGTGACACATGGACATAAACAAAAGGGTGAGGAATGGTGGGGGAGGGGTGTGCAGGGTGGAGGGGAATGAAAGGGGGAATAGAACAACTGTAATGGCATAATCAATAAAAAAAAAAACCTCAGCATGGTCAGTAAGGACAGATTTAAATAAGCTAAAACAATAGTGTACTATCTTATAATCAGTTAAATTAAATTTGCAGGAAAAGCAGTTAATCACCAGCCTGTTCTTCCTGGTGATGAGATAGTACAAGAACAGTCCATAAAATTAAGAGACTTCTAGGTGGGTCAAGGATAAATAGGCAAGAAGCTTTCTACAGGGCTGTCTTAAACCCAGCTAGGACAAAGAAAAATATCAGGACAGAATATCTACTCAAAATGGAAAAAACGGCACACTGGTAGAGCTCTTCAATCATAAAGAAGAGTACAAAGTCTCCAGATGAAATCCACTTGGTTGTAGTATCTTTTCAGAGATACGAACTAGTTCCTTAAAAATAAACTCTCAATTCCTTCTTCAAAAAGGTCTTACAAAATTTTATTAGCTAGCAATTATTTCATTGTGAAGAACTTAGCTAACACAAACAACTAATAGAACTATAAATTTCATTTTTCAAAGTCCAAGTTTAATTTCAACAGTTTTCTGAAATTGCCTTTCTAAGCTCATCTGCATTTTATACATCTGTAAATAGCACTCATATACCTACTTTTCAGTGTATCTTAAGAAGAGAGGGAAATGTGTTTTAAGCTCTGCAGTCTAAAGACTATAATTAACTTTTACAAGAAAGACAACTGGAAAGTCTTAGACTATAACTAAATGGAATCAACAAAGTACACTGCCTTAAAACAAAGATTCCAATAACCAGAGGAAAAGCTAAATCCAATATCTTAAGAATTTTCTTTCTCCTCCACCCCACAACAAACTACCTCCAAGAAGAATCTCCTCTATCAGAAACAAAATGGAAAAAAATGGGAGGGGGCAACTTCGAGAACAGAAACACATTTTAAAAATAACCAAAAGCTAATTGAATTTTATCTACAGCTATATTGAGAAGGCTAGTTTTTTATATCTCAAGGAATGTAAATAGCCCACAAAAAAATTAGATCTGAACTGTAAAGAAGGCTGCACCCACCCCCAGGATTCCATTCATTTACTCTGAGAAAAAAGGGAAAGGAGGGAGAAAGAGGGGGAGAGAAACATCAATGTGAGAGAGACACAGCCATAGGCAGCATCTCACAGGGAACCGCAACCAAACTTGCCAAAACCCAGGCATGCGCCCCCACCAGGAATCGAGCCAGAAACTCCCCCCAACCCCACCCACAGGACCATGCCCAATCAACTGAGCCATACCTGCCAGGGCTGAACTCTAAGTTAAGACATTCAAAAAACAGTTTTATACCAACTGTACTACCAATCTTGTCCCAAAGTGCCTGTACTTTAATCAATAAACAGGGGGTGGCAGAGCTAATCAAATGCATAATTTAAATAAATTATTTTTAAAATGTGAAATTTTAAGTGTATTTTCATGTCAAGAATCTTCAACGGAATTATTTCAGGTATGTTTCCAAACACTTCAAATTCTTTAAATCATCAAGCAGTAAGTTACTGGATGACAAAGTAAAGACAACTGAAACGGTTTGATTGGCATTTGAATTTAAGCTTTGGGCTCTCTCAGTCTACTACCCAACCCCCCAAGCATCTTAAGCAACTCTCTTAATCTGTCTCAGTTTCACAATCTATAAAACAGGAAAAACTACAAGGATAGGCAGTTAATTAAATTAGGATTAAATGCTAGCAAACTGCTTTGAAGTTACTTTATGCTGTTCTCAGTTCTCCTCCTACTCAAGAAAACTAATAGATGAGAAAACATCTGGAATTACTATAGATACTAACATCTGTGGGCTCATAGCAGTTAAAAGATGATCTCTATTTACAAGCTTCCAAGCCAAAGTTCATTCAACAACCCCCAAAATTTCAGGATGCAATTGCCAAGGAAAATTTTTAGGTAAATTTCCTTTCAGTCTGAAAAATACCCACTCTTACCTACATTCTCAAAACAGGCTATTGCAAATCACAGAGCATCTTGAATAGTCTTGGCACAAAACAATTCTAGGTAAGATGAACAAGCTGTCACTGTGGTTAATGCTATTTTCAGCATTCTAAACTGTCAATCAAGGTAAGCTTCATCAGAAATACACCCTCTGAAAAGTACCAGTCCCTGCTGAGAATCTAAGTACTTCCTTATAAGCCATCTGTCCAGGAAAGCTCTACTAAAACACCTAGATGCAGTTGCTCTCAATCGAAAAGAGCTATGAATAAACATAAAACACTAAAACATATTAAACCGTACACATTTTCTACTTCAAATACTGATAAACTACCTACTCAGGTCTATTCTGATGCCTAGGATGAATACAAAACCCATAGGCAGGCGGGTCAGAAACTTACAGCTTAATCAAAGGAGACTAGTATTTTTTTTTAAAGGAAAATATATAAAATAGCTCAAGAAGGGGAGGGAGGAGCTCAAAAAGAAAAAAACAAAACAAAACAAAACAGGTTAGAAGGAAATGTACATGTAAATTACTCCCTGATGGAAGAAAGACTCAATTAAATTTTAACAGGAATTTAAATTACTCAGTGAGCTACAAACTCAATTACTCACTGTTCTGCTTACTGAGCTACAAACACTATAAAAATCTAAATATCTCTAAATCTAATTTGAAGGATCCAAAATTAATCTATTATATTCTAGTAAAGAAGGATAAATTTCAACAGGGAAAAAGTAGCATGTTCTAAGAGCCTAAGGCTAATGCTGTAAAAGCAAAGAATAATGAGAATGAATTATTTTGAGAAAAAAAGGATTAACGGGAAACTGAAACAAAGAGTTCAAGCTCTCCCCTCAACCCCATCCTTTCTTCTGCTTAGGCCGTGAAGGGTATTCTTTGTATGCTATGGAGAAGACTATTTAGAAAATAACTTCTGATTAATGTGTCAAAACTTTTTCACAGCAGCAAAATACTAAATTCAATCCCCAAGCTGCAGCCTCCTCAAAGAGAGAAATGGAGCACATTCTAAATTCCAGCTCTTTCGCATCTCCTACCAATTATTTAGAGACTATGCAAATATGGCCAGAAAATATGGCTTTAACAGGGGTTCTGGGGGGAGGGGGGGAGGGCAGAATACTGCCAGAAAAGCTAGAAAGGCAATTACATTTGGCTCAAGTTTACAAATATTACCCAAAAAGTTTAAGTATTTCAGAACAGTGAATAAAATTAAAATATTAATCTTTAGAATTAATGTGAAAAAAGTACCACCTGTCCACTGATTTTTAACCACCTCATCCACATTTACTACTACAATGTCCACCTGCCCATCTATACAAACACAGAATGACAAAAGAATACACATTCATTGTGTTAAAAACACTGCAGAGGGTCATGTGCTCACAATCCAGTTAAAATTTTCAGAGCAAAATAACTGGGAGTGAGGGCTGGTGAAAGCATTCTCAGGGGAAGCTCACTTACTTCGCATTTATTTTCAACATAAAGTTAAAGACCATGCCAGCCACAATCTAAATGGAAGAAAGTTTCCTCATTCATTAAGCACATTTTACTGTTATATGCTAGGCACTTAATAAATACTTTAGAGAGTGTTACTAAAAAGTAGTAAATGCATTTGACCTAGGGAAAAAATGACTGATCCTATCTAGAAAATTTAGCCTACTGATAATACAAGAGTCCTCTTTAGACGTATGCTGCGGGAGAAATATGACACAAAATCACCCGCCACTCCATTAACATTACTTCTCACCTTTGTCACAAATTACAAATGTATTACCACTAACAAGGACTCACTAATCAGTACCCATCCTAATAAATGGATATTCAAAAAAGAGGTTTATCTCCATTATCCACCCAAACATTTACTTGATCTACACTTACTTTTCTTGAGTGATATGAGGGGAAGTGTGTACTGGAAACCTATAAAGAGGCATACACAACTCTGAAGAATTAACCAGGAAAATTTTCTGATGCCTGTGCTATTAAAATATTTCTAATTTAACTGGTTAACCCAAACCTATGTCCAAATGCTTGGTCTTTGGCTTTTCTCGGTTATTAAAAACAGTTGTATTTAGGGCATCTTTTTGAACAGTTTGTAAAACCCCCACCCCTTTTTGCTACTGATTGAACTCTTTTAGCCACAGAAATAAGAAATACCCAAGCCTCCAGCTTCTGAAAATAACATCTGGTATGCACACACAACAAAAAGCTTGAGAGAATGTCCTAGTTTTTATGTAAAACTTTTTCATTTAAAACGTGAATGCCTTTAGCAAAGATTAGACATAAATCAGCTTTTACCTTATTAGGACATTGCTATTTTCAACATTTACCTTAAACCACGACATGGATTTATCTTCTAACCAGTTAGCTTCCTGTCTCTCCGCAGCCAGATTAGACTAACTTTTTTTGAAAGCGTAGGACTATAGGACCCCATGATCTGTTGCCCAGCTAACAGATTTCAAAAGCTCTGTAAGTCTCCACAAAGCCATAACTGTCACTAGCCTTAAAGTTTTAAGGATTTCTGTAATACTTCTAAGCTATTTTAGTAAGAGCAGGTGTCCTTAGCTGTTCCTGTAGCCATATATTAGTGGGTTCTCACAGTGTGGTCCTGGACCCCTGAGAGTTTCCAAGACCCTTTCAGGGGGTACCTGAGGTCAAACGATTCTAATAATATTAAAATGTTTTCTTTTTTACCCTCATTCTCTCACAAGTATGCAGTGGAGTTTTCCAGAGAGTACATGTGTGATATATCCAGAAACTGAATGCAAAAGCAGATATGAAAATCCAGCTGTCTTCTATTACACTACATAGCAGAGTTGTAAGAATATAAAATAACGCCACTCTTCTCACTAAATTTTGTTTTAAAAAGACAGTTATTTTATGAAAACCATCACTCATGTTAACAGGTAATGGTTTATTATTTTTATTTGTGATTTACTATATTTTTTAACTTTCCTCTTTTAATTTCTGGTACAGCAGATTAATAGGCCTGAGCCATACAAACAAAGGCTTTTGGGGTTCTCAATAATTTTTAAGTGTAAAGGGGTCCTGAGAACAAAAAGTTTGAGGACAGCCATAGTATGCAACTACATAACCTGAAACGAAGTGCCTTCCACAGAGCAGAAGCTCGAGTTGATTCTGAAGTGTAATTACTTCTTACACACCCTAATTTTGCTGAGAAATATATCTCCTTGGAAAGCATAATTCAGCACGAAGCTAGTCTGTCCTAGGTCCTACTTAAGGGGCTTTAGATATTGTTCGAGTCCTCTTTATAAAGATGTTTTGACCTATCCTCCTATTACTTGAATAGTGTATAGGAGTTTCTTAACATTTTTTATAAATATTCGTGTTCATCCTAACAGCAACCTATGAGGTATGACAGGTGACATCCTGAAACTGATGAACAAAGGAAAGAGAACTGCTTGTCCAAGGATGAACTGCTACTAATAGGGCCTTGGATGTCCATCGTTTGTAACTGCTTGGCCGCCTTAAGACTGTTTCTCTGTGGTACAATTCCAAAGAAAACAGGGCAAGGGCATTACTTTTATTGTCCCAGTGCCGAAACAGAGATTTTATTTATTTATTTATTTTTTCTTTAATAAGAACATACTCAGACTCAATACCCCACAACCGCATTATTCAACATACAGGCTGCTACCCTTTTGGTTCTCTACAAAAAAAAAAAAAGAGGAAAAGATAGAGAATATATTAACATAATATATATTATAATATAAGAGAGAATATATTATATATAATATAAGACAGAATATATTAACATAATCCTGCAAGGTGATGAATCAGTTAAGGGCTCACAGATTTACTAACCATTTAATCACTAAAACAACAGGCAGGCAAGAACAAGATCAAACTCAATATAATAACACTAGATTTTATCAATGGAGAGATGCCAACAGGTTAAACTGGGAGGCCAGTTTCAGGCAAATATGAACAGGGTTCAATTCACAGAATATGGGCAGAAGAAAAAACCCACATAAAGTTAAACTGGCTTTATTTTTCTATAAATCCAAGTGCCTGACTATAACCACCCTCAAAAAGCAAGGCCAGAGACCAATGATGATGCAAGATGCAAAGGTGCCATCCTACCTCTTGGACAGAAACCATCCCTCCCGTACAGCTGAACACGTTCTTGTAGTGGACGCAAGTCTCTTAGGTATGCTCCATTTTAACTTAAGTTCCTCAGGAAATGCCCGATTTTCTGCATCTCTTTTTCAGTTAACTGGGCTCCCTGACTAAGGCAAGGCTGACTCACAAGAGGATATCTGCCCCTTGCATAAACTCTTTTCCTTTTTCAGATGCATGTGCCCAGTAAAGCCATTTTAAAATTTGATGTGATTTCACCAGGAAAAAAAAAGTGTGCTAACTGTCCACTTTGAATTCCTGTAGTTTATCTACAACAGATGAGCAAAAGTAATTTCATCATTCCTCATGAGGTATGCTTTTCCTAGTGTTTACTTTGGTCATTTTTTTCAAATCTCTTTTGGAAAAAAATTAAAAGATACAGTTATTGCATCACAGCTATAGCTACAATTATAGCTAATGCACCAAGAACCAATTTGTAAAGCAATTTGATACACTTTATGTGTTGTTCCACACTCAACATTTACTGTGAAAGATATTGTTTGTATGTAAGACCTAATTTATACCAAGTTTCTGTACCCTCATAAAAGAACTGCATTGTAAAACCAATTGACTGATTAATCTTTAAATGCTTCATGCAGAAAAATTAATTTGATTTTACAAAGGCAAGCAAAGCATCAAACCTCTGGGAGCTCCGCGGAACCGTGGTTATTTCTATTCCTCATCCCAGAGCACATTTTCCTTTGTGGCGTTACCTATGTTTTTCTCCAAGGACCTAATCACCATTTAAGAAGTAACCTGTCAAAAGTGTTAAGGCATTCTCTAAACTACCTTAGCAGCTCCAGCCCATAACGAGCAAGGTCACACAGCTAAATCGTACCATTGCTGTTTCCCTACATTTCTTCAAATGAACTTGAGATTTTTGAAGTGCACCATTCAAATTTTACACGACAACCCAAGCTATCGTTGATCATCTCAAATCTAATAAACAAAGACTCTAGCGGCCGCACCAGGGCCCTACCAGGAAGTAATCAAAAGCATTGTGGCCGGTGCGATCCTAAGTCCCTAGAGCAGACAATAAGAGGGCACTGGGGTTTCCAACGGGCCCGGCTGAAGGAGTTCATTTGCTTAAGCAATGCAAAAAGCATTACATAAACCTAATAACTGTTCTACAGCCCAGGACTCGGGGCTCCCAGCGCAATTTCAGACACCCAAAACCTCTGAAAGGCAATCGAGCCTCCCTTCCAAAGCAGCTGCTTATCAGCCTCCCGAGCGTTTGTTTCAGCCTGCAGCTTGTTTTCAAACTTCACCCTCCCCGGATGATGAAAGACTCCGACCTCGGCCGCCCGAGTTCCGAGTACCTCCCGTGGCTCAGAGCTCCCGCCCGGCGTAGATCGGGGTGCCCGAGCCCGCGGACAAGGCGAAGGGAAGAGGGGCCGGGGAAGTCGGCGAAGGGCCCCAGAGCTCCCCTCAGCCCAGACAAAGCTGCCCCCGCAGAGCGGCGGTTTTTCCGTCCGGCCAAGGACGGGACGCAACTCACGCGACCACCCTGTGGGACCGCACACCCGCTGCTACAGCCCCCAGACCAGCGACAAGGGCGAGCACAGCCCCCGGGCAGGGTGGGGCGGGGGTGTGAGCCGCGGGCCAGGGTCCGAGCAAGTTGCTGCCCCCACGCGCTCGTGGCCCCAGCGGGCTGCCGCAGGACGCGGGCCTCTGCTTCGCCGGCCCGACGGTCCGGCCGCGGAAAACAAAGGAGTCGCCGCCGCTCCGCCCGGAGCGCCGGCCAGCCCCAGCCTCGCCGCGTACCCCTCCCCAGCCTCCCGACCCGGCTCGTTCTCACCCCTCGCCAAGCCCACGCGCCGGCCGCCCTCGACCCCTAGACGGCAGGCCCCGCAGAGCCGGGGCCTCGGGTGCACGGCAGGGCCGCCTGGGGCCGCACTCACCGCTGCAGCACCAGGACGACGGGGAGCCGTTGGGGAACTTGGCTGAGTCCGGAGCGATGCAGACGCTGGAGCTGAGGTGCGGACACTCCATGGCCACAAGGAGAGCGGCGAGGAGGACCGAGGCTCCGGGACCGGGTGAAGTGGGGGCGGAGGGCCTCTGAAGGCTCCGTCTGGGGTCGCTCCTCGCTGGGCGCTCGGTCGACGGCGGCTGCGTCCCGAGCCCTTGCGTCAAAGAAAGCAAAAGCTTCCGGGAGCCGGGTTTTCTCGCCCGCCGGTTCCAGAAGCCCCGCTCCAGAGAACGTGGAAATCCAGGATCCGGGTTCTGCCGCCACCCCTAGGTTGGGGGCTTCCGTCTTCCCAGGCCGGCCACGCCCCTCCCATTGATAGACCACGCCCTCAGACCCAGCTCCGCCCCCGTCCACTACCGCCGGGTGGGGTCCTGAGTCTCCCCGCGGGTGGCCATGAGTCAGGCTGCGCTACTAAAAGACTTTCTCAACTCTGCCGCCCCAGCGGGCCGCGGCTTCCTGGGACCCCGGAAAGGGTGGGGCGCCGGGAGGAGACCCGCGAGTCCGGTCCGCCGTGTTAACCGCGTCCCCGCGAGCGCTCGCGATTAGAAGATCCCGCGCGGTGTGTGTTGGTTTTTCTACACCGCAGTGGGAAATCTGGCCACACAATAAAGTGTGAAGGAGAAGATAGAAACCATTCTGGCAGACAGGCCCTGTGGCCCCCATTTTAAACCAGACACAAGCTCAGAGAGGTTGAGGGCCTGGCCCCCGTGGCCCAGCGGGCCGCACAAGTCTCAGAACAGTCCTGGTGCCGTGTTCTCCCGCGGCAGGTGCGGCGCTGACCAGCTTCTAGGTCCTGGACACGTGGCCTCCGTGAGTCGCCCAGGCGCTGCGCGGCTGGACCCGCCGGGGCGCCAGCGAACTTGAGCTCAAGCCCCATAATTGCAACTCGCCCTGTGCGTTACCTCAAGTGCGCGGGCGGACTCGCAGACACTGAAATTGGAGAGAGCGCCCTAACCCGGGCTTGCAGAGCGTGAGGTCGCTGAAAAGGGAAGGGATCTAACATTGGTTAAACGCCTCCTACAGTCGCCTAGCCGGGCGCTTCATACACAATACCTCTTTTAAAACTCCCACTACCCTGCCAGCGGCAGTTCCTTTTCTTTCCTTTTCTTTTTCTTTTTAACCGCGGGGGAAACCGAGTCTGACTGTAACAAGTTAAGGTTTAGGGCCGAAATAGGATCCTCGGCTCTCCTGACTCCTTTGCGGAAGGTGTCTAGGGAAAGCCACAAGCAGCTTTTTGAACAGGCGTTACACCCAAGCTAGCCTGCGATCCCTCCGGGGTATGGCCTCAGGGACCACCCGGGTGGTTACAAATGTTGCCTCCAAATCGGGGCTCCCTGTAAAACCTGGCGAAGGAACAGCAAGACCAGGAAGCGAGCAGGGGGAGGCGGAGGATGTGGCAATCCTGAGGGCAGGGCGAGACGAGGAAGGAAGGTCAGGAAATGATTAACCAGGCCGGGTCGGGCCGGGTAGTGGTTAGAGCGGGGCACCTCCCCACAGTGCAGTCCTGGAGCAGTTTGGGGATGCCTTCTCTTTCGCTTCTCGCGCCTTGACATGCCCCTGCCCTTCCCCCGCGGCCACCCGATTTCTGCCTAACGGTGTCCACACACTCCGGGCATCTGTGCCGACCCTGCCCCTCAGCACTATTTCTGACTCCTCAGCAACTGTCTTCTGTCGCTTTCCCGGTTCTCATTATTCTTAGAGCAAGCTTCACCCTTGGGATTTTAAGGCAGTAGGGAGTTGAGGAAAGTACGGCTCTAGTCCTCCTAAATCTTTTTTTTTTTTTTCTTTCTCATCTCTAAGACCGGGAAAAAGAATACTTATCTGGCAAGGAGGTGAAGAATTCCTGCGAATTGCTACCCCGTGGTAGGTAGCAAATAATTTATGGCTTTTTAAAAATTATAGCAGGTGAGGGAATAATTCCTAGGAAAAGGGAGGATAAATAAATCTGACCTTTGCTCAACTCTCCTAGCCCTCTCCTTCTGTCAATCGATTTTTTTTTTCAAGGCCTGGCTGGACCAACTTCAGTTTCCCTCTGGACCCCTACCCCCATTTAGTATACAAACTCCCGCAGTTAGCAGTGGAGGATGCCCTGACCTATGACTTCTTTCATATTGGCATGTAATTTTTTTTCACCCTCTCAGAGACTCAGTTTCCTTATACCCTACACTTCATCTTAAACATCACTTCCTCAGGGAGGCCCTCCGTGGCCCTGCTCCAACCCTAGGTTACCTCCAGGCATGCAATGCCCTTGTCACCCCTGTACTCAGCTTTTTTAAAAACACTCTTCACACATGCAATTATTTGTTTAATGTCTGTCTTCCCCTTGGACTTCCGTAAGGATAGCAAACAAGTTTGTCTGGTTTCCTGCTATATCCCTAACATAATATATCCAATAAATGTGTTCAATAATGAGTGAGTGATCAGCCCTGGCTGGTGTGGTTCCATGGACTGTGTGCAGGTTGCGAACCACAGGGTTGCCAGTTCCATTCCCAGTCAGGGTGCCTGCCTGGGTTGTGGGCCAGGTCCCCAGGAAAAGGCACATGAGGGGCAACCACACATTGATATTTCTCTCCTTCTCTCTCCTTCTCTTCCCTGCTCTCTAAAAATGAATAAATAAAAGCTTTAAAAGAAATGAATGAGTGATCACTTAGCAATGTCTACTACCATAAACAGGAGTTTAGGAAGTGGCATATCTGCCGGGCATTTGCCACCCTCACCAAGGTGACCTCTAAAATTCCTTCAGCTCTGAGTTTATGATTTTGATGGCATCGGGAATGTGAAAGCACCTTGTACTGCATAAACTGCTTTTTAAAAAAGACTTAAAAATAAAGAAAAGAAAGGTTTTTATTAGAATCTCCTCTCCCCAGCTAGAAAAAAAAAATCTCCAAGCAGGGGGGCCTAATTTAGTCGTCTCTGCTATATTCCCCCAAGGAGAAACTATGACTACTATTACACAGTCCAGAGAAAGCCAGGCAAAATCAAAGAGGCCCTCCTGGGGCTTTAGCTAGGTTTTCCTGAAGTGCAGGGAACTTTCCTGTGTCTTTGAAAGTTTTCATTTAAAATAAAAACAAAAAGAAACACCCTCGGCAGTGAGTAAATGCGTCAAATGGGAAGACCACAGGGCACACTGAGAAATCTGCTTTTTTCAGTTCCCAGTTTCTTCGGCTACTTTTAAGACGTTTGCTTTTTTGTTCTTGGCCTAAATCTCTTTGGCACTAAGGAGCTCTGACATACATACCAGTGAGCCCTGGTGGTGATGAGCCAGCCTCCAGCTCCTCACTCCCAGAAAGAAACACTTGGCCTCAAGGGTCCAGCAGAAGGGAGAAAGTTTTGTCTGCATTTTTCAGAGGAGGAGAACGCACAATCCCAACCATACCATCAAATGTTTCTTATCTAAAGGGGATACAACAAGGGGTGCTAAGGAGAAGGGGGCATACGTTGCCATGGGAACCATGTCAAGAAAGGTCTCAAAGTTGTTGTCACCTTCCTCTAGTTTTAGACTTGAGACTTCTGGCAAAATTGGTGGTCCTGAAGCAAGAATTACAAGCTGACCAGGCCCTAGGGAAGACTAGCTCTGACTATTCCCACTCAGGCAAGGCTTATTATTGGAAAAACCCATACAGCTAGGTTAATTATTTACTGTAGAGATTTTTCTGGGAGCAAAGCCTCCTCGGGAAATCAAAGTTAGAAAGAGAAGGCTTGGAGAGTATTCAAAAGGATGGGATGGGGAGGCCCCCCAGAGACTCTTTTATCACCTCGTTTAATTTTCCAAGTGGCACTTATCTGATCGGTTCTTTGCTTGTTTACTTGTTTATCTACTGCCAGTTCCTCCATGAGAACAGAAACCTTGCCAGTCCTGTTCACGGCCTGACTTCCAGCTCCTGGCATTCAGCCTGGTACAGGGCAGGCTCTCAGGAACTATCTGTTGAATGACTAAATGAATGAAGGAGCTGGGCTCAGCCTTCCCCCAGCCGGCCCTCACTTCTGCGCAGGGTAACACCAGCGATGCCATCCTCCCACAGCCTCCCACTCACCCCTTCCGCATTATCTTCCTGCCCCAAAATTCTTCAGTGGCTCCCCATCTCCGGCAAGATAAAATCAACCAAAACCCCACAGTCACCTGTCCCTGTCTCTTGCTCAAAGTTTTTGTTTTGTTTTATTTTTTAGCTATTTCAGAAGTGCCTAAAATAGTTCCCCCTCATGACGGAAAATGCGCTTCCTCGCACCCCTGCGTTACCTCTCCCTTCTATCAGGACAGCGTCTACCCCTTCTCCATGAGGCAGACAGCCTCCTCAGGGAAGCCCTCCATCACTCACTCAGGGAGGTTTTTAGGCCTCCTCCTCTCCGCTCTCCCCCCACTCTGTCTCTGCAGCTTGTCGCATGGGCTATTATTTTCTGTCTCCCATGGAAACAGATGCTTTTCTTTTTATCTGTGGATACTGGGCACCTAGTCCAACAATTGCAAATGTTTTTAAAAGATTATATATTTTTTGCTCTGATTGCTGTGGCTCAATGGTTGGGCATCGTCCCACAAAAGGAAAGGTCACTTGTTCGATTCCTGGTCAGGGCACAAGCCTAGGTCTGGAGTCAGCCCCAGTCAGGGGCGTCTAGGAGAAGCACCTGATCGACATTTCTCTCTCACGTCCATGTTTCTCTCCCTCTCTTTCTCCCTCCCTTCTCCCTTTTCTATAAATACATTTTTTAAAAAGATTATATCTGTTGATTAAATGTTGAGAGTGGCCTTTTAGAGCATGATTACCTCAATTATTATATGCCATGGTCCCCTAGTATTCACAGAAAGGACCTCAATTCTGTAAGAACAAAAATTTGCACTTATTGGGTCCCAACTAGGTGTCAGATACTATATCAAGTTGTTTTCATTTCTTTGTTAACTCTCACAACACACCTGAGAGGTAGGCTTTATCATCTCCATTTTACTGATGAAAGAACTAAAGCTCAAAAAGGTTAAATAATTGCACATATATACAATTAGTACTTGGTCTTTCACCAAAGGTAGTAGAGTTTTACCCCTCAAACACATGGCCAGCTAAATTATTTTGCAGTAATCTATGGGGTTAGCGGAAGTTCCCGATGAGGAAAACTCTTAGGGACCACAAGACATAGAAGAGCCTTCTAAGTAACTAAAGAATCATTTGGGTTCCGTAATGTGGTAGTAATCACTTTTCACCAGCACTCTAATTCGTATTGTATTTAAGGCTTTCTTCTCTGTCATTGAAATGTGAACTTCACAGCACTTTGATGAAGGAGATGAGAAGGTTCTGTTGTTTAAAGACCCACTCTGCAGATAAAACAATGACCAAGTAAGCTGATAGGGTTGTGCAATCCATGGGCTGCATGCAGCCCAGGATGGCTATGAATGCAGCCCAACACAAAATCATAAATTTACTTAAAACAATTTTTTTTGATCATCAGTTTTTGTTAGTGTTTGTGTACTTAATGTGCGGCCCAATACACCTCTCTCCAGTGTTGCCCAGAGACACCAAAAGGTTGGACAACCTTGAGTGGCTCCAGCACCAAACAACTTTGACAGTGAAGGAGTCACTTCTTATCTGTAGTATCAGGGGGTTGAACTGAATGATCAATCTCCCAGGGCCTTTCCCAAGTGAGCATTCAGTGATCCTCTGATAGTTCATGGCCACCTAGTATCACCGGCAGAGGCAAGAAGGCTCTTGTATCTTGTGGCAGAGACTGCAAATGCATTTTCTTTCCCTCTTGGATGAGAAATGTCTCATCTTCCTTGTAGTCAAGGGAGTCTGAGCAGAAACTGCAAGGCTCAGCCTGGGCTGGCACCGTGGACAGCTGCCCAAGACAGAAATACTTCAGTGTCCAGTTTTGCTTGTCAACACATGGAAGAAATGGAGAGAATATATTAGATCAGGTCCAGGAAGAAATGTGGGTTTTCTAGGCTTTCAGTCTGTCTGTTCTGTGTTCTTTCTTCAAACATTCATTCGTTCATTCATTCAAGCAGTCTCATCTGTGTCCCTGCCACCTGCCAGGCACCGAAGATACAGGGACTCGGAGCTTGGTACTACTTGGGGTCCTCCTGCGTTGACATCTCTTTGCCACCACCAAGATGAAAAGCATTGGGATATCACACTTTCCCCCTTGCTTGTTTGTTATCTGATTGGACATCAGAGCCTGTGAGTTTCAAAGTGCTATCTATCGCGGGTTTAAGTCTTTTCATTGTAAAAACGACTTTCCACGGAAAGGGTCTGTCTTGGTACTTGGCATACAGTAGACCCTCAATAGACATTCATTTTCTTGAGACCGTGTTAAATAGGAGGATTGATGAGGAGGGTAGATGATGATGGCCTGAAATCATTGCTTTTAGTAAAGCTGGCACAGAAGGTTGAATTTGTGTCCTTATAAAGGAATCTGGGCCAGATCGTTCATTCAACAAGTATTTCCGCTGCTCAAGGCTCATGGGGTGTAGACATGGGCAACACAAAGTCTCATCTTCAAAGGGATGAGGAAGGGGCAAGAGAAACAGATCAGAAAACAAGCAATTGCAACACAATGTGATAAGTGCTAGGAGGGGAAGTACAGGATGTTGCTTAGCCACAAATAAGGGGCAACTAACCCAGGCTGATGGGTGGGGGTGGAGGAAACATAAGGCAGAGCTTCCTGGAGGAAATGACATATGACCTAAAATTTGATTAATACCTAAGATTTAGCCAGGTAAAGTGGAATGAGGGAGGGGGATATAGTATCCCAAACAGAGGGAACGGTATCTGCAAAGGCTCAGAGGCTCAGAGACTGCCAGTCTGGTTGGAGAGTCACGTGCAAGGAGATGAAAAGCTGAGGGGTGAGGCTCGCGAGGTCGGCAGAAGACAGACAGTGAGGGGCTGCTGACTCTCAGTGACAGAGAACTGCCAACACGGGGACCCTGACATCTTTCAGGGTTGTGCTTTGCCAGGTCCTGGGAGAGGGGCCAAGGGTGCAAAGATGCAGAAAGGTAAGAGATAAGATGGAGTAAAGAAACAAACTAGCAATTATTAAACATCTATAAGGTATTCGATAGCATTAGTCATCTGAGTGATGCAAATTAAAACCACAGTGCACACTTACCTAGAAATAAGTAGGCAGGACTCAGAACACAGATGTGACTGTGCCCCACCCCCCATCCCCGCAGTCAGGACCAGATCCCTCAGACTGTGTCCTTGAGGAGTTTACAACCCACTGTGAGGGAGAAGCTCATACATATTAAGTAGGAGGGTTTTGATGGGGAAAGGAATCCCAGGCTTGGAGAATCTTCTCTGCCTTCCTCTCTTCTCTCCCAACCTTCATCTCACCTGACAATTCAGCGCTCAAAAACATTCAGCTCACCAGAAAGTGAATTTCTCTAACACCCAGAGCACAGGTTTTCATAGTCTCAGACCCTTCTGGGAGGTGCCTGATGCATTGGAAAGATTTGGGGCTTTGGGCTCACTCAGAATGGGTCCTGTCTCTGCCACCAGTAGCCTGACCTCTCCTGAGTCTCATTCTAGGGAATGGGAGTAATAATAGCACTTCTAAAATGCTGACTTCCCTGTTCTGTTTCCATTAGCCAAATACTTATGTTTGAAAGAGAGAACAGAGATTCACGTGTTATGTTCTGGACTATTTTCTCAAGTTGCCAACACCCATAATCTATGCACTTATGTAACCACGCTGAAGGTTCTAAGCATGTTTTATAAGTATATCATTGAGAAAGCTCTACTGCGCCTGAGCTGGTTGTAAGTTGGCAGCAGCAGGGGGCAAAGGGTATTGAACATTACTACCATCTTAAAGAACAAAGGTGGGAAAGTCGGGAGAGGCCCTTAGAGCCTTTTTGGCCTTTCAGTTACCTGTGGAACACCTGTTGCTTTGAGATTGGAAGTGGAGGCCAGAAGGAGCAAGGCTTCAGGGAATTACCCTTGCTAAGAGCCCTTAGGGCAGAATGACTAGACAACCGGAAGGGTCAGAGGTTTCACAGAGGAGGAAACTAGTCTCCGAGGTTTCACGTGCTTGTCTGGCACTTCACGAGTTCAGTGCTTGACTCTTCACACCTTGATGTCCTCACTCCCTAGAGTCTGTGTGCAGCCAAGTTGCAAAAGAGTTTTCTCGTGCATCTCACTTGGACTTTCCTGGGCTCAGGATGCACAAGCTGGTTCTACTGGAGAGAAAAAAAATGGCTCTGGAGGGAAAAGCTGTGAATGCAGCAGTTGGTGTAGCAGGTCCCTCCATAAATAACCTTCAGACTCAAGCCAGTGAGCCCTCTGGAAGCAGCAGTGGTTTCAGCATAGAGTGCCTGGCATGTAGGAGGCACTCAGGGAATTGCATTAGTCAGGTAAATAAATGTGCATGAAGCAGTGAGAAGCTCAGCCTAAAGATGACACTGGAAGGACATACGAGGAACTGGCAACAGCTGTTGGCTCTGGAGAGGGAGGCTGGATCAGAGAAGAGAGGGAGGGAAATTTACTTTTTGTCATACATCCGATTATTCCTTTTGAATTTGGTACCACTGGTTATGAAAAAAGTAAGTTACATTTAAAAAAAAATGTAAGCCTAATGTCACTCCCCACTCAGGGAAGTGTGCACTGCAACAGGAGGGAGAGGGCTGGGCCTTTAGGGTTGAACTGACTTAACTTTGACTCCCAACTGATCCCGCTATTTCCCATCTGTGTGTCCTACAACAAGTTACCTACCTTCTCTGGGCCTCATTGTATGTAACTACGATGGGGACAATGACCCTGCATTGGACAGCCATTGAAGGTAAAATGGGATGTCGCATCAACACCTTTAGAGACTCGCCACCAGGTGCCAGTTACTTTTCCAAATGCCTCCTGTCTGTGTATTGACTTGTTTCATCTTTAAGTCAACCCATTACGAGGGATACTATTGTTTTCCTCCTCCCCATTTTACAGATGAAAAAACTGAGGCCCAGAGAAAATAAAGAACTTGCTTAAGTCTCATAGGCAGGCCACTTCCTGAACCTGGCTCTTCCCACCTCCACTCTGTTGCCTTGAAATGTTAGCATCTCCTTTTCAATACATAATTCTTAAAAATGTAAACACCTTCAAGATCCCCAAAATGCCTTTATAATTGTGCGCTCTGGAGGCAGTAACAGGCTAGTGAGGGCAGTACTGGTTAAAGAATCAGCAAAGCAAAAGCAGTCAGAGAGAGTTCTGATGCAATCAGAGACTATACCATGTTTTGCCATGTACAATGTGCATGTTTTTGCCCAAATTTTTTAGGGAAAGATAAGAATGCACATTATATATGTGTAGTACTAATTCTGTATCTATATAAATGTTTTTAATTCTTTTTAAAATTTCTTGTAGCTTGCATCATGTATTTTGTAATTATTTATTACATAAAATTCTTTGTACCATAATATGTTAAAATGCATGCTAAAATTTCTTTATAATTCAAAACAAGTACCTAAATAAAAGTAATAAATAATTGAATTAAAAAATTAAAACAAAATATTTTTTCCCTGAAAGTTTGGGCTCAAAATAGAGGTGTGCATTATACACAGCAGAATATGGTAGTTGAATTGTAGCATGTGTGTCATTTTCCTGTTTCACACTTTATTTCTATTATTTTTTTTAGAGTTCTTATTATTTTTAGAGAGAGGGGAAAAAGGGAGAAAGAGAGGGAGAGAAACACCAATGTGTGGTTGCCTATCTCACATTCCCTACTGGGGACCTGGCCTACAACCCAGGCATGTGCTCTGATTGGGAATTGAACTGGTGACCCTTTGGTTTGCAGGCCCGTGCTCAATCCGCTGAGCTACACAAGCTAGAGCTATTTCTATTAATTAAAAAAATTGAAATTACATATTAGAAGAGGACACCAAGAGTTCATCAGGACCTCAGGTCTCCAAGGACATTGAAGGTGGAGCAAACTTTTAGGCAGGGCTGCTCCCCTCGTGCCCTCTGTGCATCCTCCGCTGAGTCATCTGCTTACATTGCGGATTTTGCCTGTGGTGTGGGTAGTCAGTGTTTTTCTGGTTTATGTTTGATATTAACTTATCAGATCATTTACCTCTTTTTCTTCTAATTTAATCAAAGAACAATTGCAATGAATTGAACACCCAGTTAATTGGGCTTTTAATTTCATTGAGTTTTTACTGCACTTGTAAGAAAAAGACGGAGTTACCTCAAAAAGTTAAAAGTGGAACTGCCTTATGACCCAGCGATTCCACTTCTGGGACTGTATCTGAAGAGATCCAAAACACTAATCTAAAGAATATAAGCACCCCTATGTTCATTGCAGCATTATTTATAATCACCAAGATTTGGAAGCTGCCCGAGTGTCCATCGGTAGATGAGTGGATAAAAAACATGTGGTACATTTGCACAAGGGAATACTATGTGGCCCTAAATAAGAAAGAAATCTGCCCTGGCTGGTGTGGCTCAGAGGATAGAACACCGGCCTGTGAATCAAAAAAAGAAGGAAATCTCACCCTTTATGACAGTATGGATGGACCTGGAGAGCATTGTGCTAAGTGAAATAAGCCAGTCAGAGAAAGACAAATACCATATGATTTCAGTCATATGTGGAATCTAATGAACAAAATGAACAAACAAAATAGAAACAGACTCATAGATACAGAGAATAGTCTGAAAGCTGCCAGAGGGGAAGGGATTGCAGGGCTGGGTGAAAAAGGTGAGGGGATTAAGCAAAACAAACAAACAAACAAACACCTAAGAGGTACAGACAACAGTATGGTGATTACCAGAGGAAGGGGTTGGGGAAGGGAGAAGAGGGTAAAGGTGGGATAAACGGCGACAGAAGAGTTGACTTGGGTGGTGAACACACAATACAACATACAGAAGATGTGTGATAGAACTGTACACCTGAAACCTCTATATTTTTATTAACCAATGTCACCTCAATAAATTCAATAAAAAAGTAAAAAACAAATTCCAAAACAATTCCAATGAATTGAATACCCAGGAAATTGAGTTCTCTATTTCACTGAATTTTTATTGCACTTAGAATAAAAAAAATTCATCCGTCCTTTGTTAATAAAATGATTTTCAAAGTCAGAAATTAGTCTGAACTTGTAAGGGGTGAAGACCCTTATTTTACTTCAGCTGAGCTGAAAAGCCTTTTTCACTACCCCCAGATTGTGTTTCCTTTCCATTTCCCTGCCCATCATCTCTTACCCCAGGACGCTCAGTGTTTCCTGCAGTCCCTCCCACCCACCAGCAATCACTCCCTCCTCTGTGCCCCTCCCAAAAGCCTTGAAGGGGCCTTGGCTCAGACAGGTAACTCTCACTGCTGGAACCAATCCCCCTCTTCTTGCTCTCCTGAGAACTCAGCCTGGCAGTGAGTGTTGGCCAAAGAAAGGAGGAACCACAAAAAGAGCTCATCCCTGCCTCCCACCGCCTATTTTCACTGCAGACTTGCATCATCTCTTCCTGCCTATGCTCTTATCAGAAGCTTTCAACAGCTCTCCTCTGCTCCCAGAAGCAAGAAGTCTCCCCTACGTTTGGTCGTGACTGATCTGCCAGCCTTGCTTCTCTTTACACCCTCACACGGGCCTGATTGCTGAGCAGGTCCTGAATGCTCCCCGCCCCAGCTTCTCCCTCAAGCCATTTCCTGTGCCCAGTTCACTCCAGCCTGCAGAAGTCCTCCCATCTTGTAAGGCACAGCACAAAGCCCATCTTCTTGAAACATTCTTCCCAGCACCCATCTCATTCATACTTTCTCTTTTCCTCCCCCTCTCCCTGCCTCTCTCAAACACAGTGTGAATTGATCTCCTTCATCCATCCATGTTCCCATGGGCCTCTGCTTGTACTTTAGAGACAACACTTATTTCAGTCGGCTTTGGAATAGGATTCATGTTTGCTTCACCTCCCAGTTAAAAACTGCATCCTTGGAATACAAGAGCTACTCATTCCTTGTTCATCTGCACATTTCTCATAGTACTGGCCCCAGGGTTTTGCACACAGTAGGGTCTCAGTAAATGGTTGGCCCTTGAGTACAGTGACTTGATGGACAGAGCCTTGACTTTGGCAATAGACAGAGCTGAATTTGAATGTCTCTCCACTTCTCAATAATTGTGTGATCTTGGACAAACAACCTACTCTCTCTAAACTTCTTAGGTTTAAAACCCATAAAATGCAGGTTAAAATAGTGCCTACCCTATTGGGTCATATGGAATGACTGAGATAATGCATGTAGAACACGTAAGTCTTGCCATTTGTAAAGTAGGTTCCTAATAAACTTAAGTGATCAGCTTCATCCTATGTACACTTTAAAGCCCTGGGAAAAGGTTACTAGAACATTTACATTGGAAGACAAAGATGACCTTTCAATCTGGGCCTGTCTTCAAAGGGATGGCAAAGACTGGAAGAATTCTGAGGAAAGGGGTGGGGGTGGCACAAAAGTGGCAGCCCCTGGGCCTTGGAGGGTGTGGGCCACACCCTTCCCAACTAAAGATGTCAGGTACTGCCCAGGAAATCAGCTCTTCCAGTCCCATGTGTGATACAGTAGCACCCACTAGAGACCTTCCTCAAAGCCATCCTCATACTTCGATGTTAGCCTGGGTAACTGGAGAATGGAAAAAGCAGCTTAGAGCAGGAAAAAAAATGGCATTTTCAAAGCAATTGGCCTGTGTATCTCTGGCACTGGGAGTTGAGGGAACAGAAGCCCAGTAGGGCAGGACTCTGGAGAGCCAGGGAGCCCCTCCTGTCGTGGACACACTTGCCAAACACCTTCAGGTTTTTCCTTGATTTCCAGGAGCAGCGATCCTAGAAAGGGATGATGGAGGGCAGGGTATAGTAAGGGGTGGAGAAGGGTGGCTGAGTCCTCTGGCAGTTCTGGTTCTCAGTGCACATTATTAAATGGTGTTTTGTTACAGTTCAATCTCTTGAGGTTTTGGGCAGGACCATCAGCTGTTCTCAGGCTGAGCTCCCTTGAATAAGCTGGTGTATTTCTTTCTGTGCACCATCCCCACCAGCCTATCCAAAATCTAGGTCCCTGTGATGGGGCGGTGCTGTGGGATCAGGGGTGCCGGTGATGCCAGTTTGCGGAGTAGTCATCGTGGGAAGATCTGAATACCTCATGGCAGCCTTCCCCTTGGAGATAGGATCCTGAACTAGGATCTCATTTGAATGACTTCTGGAGATCATCTAGTCCAGTCCTCCCTTTGATAGACGAGAAAACTGAGACCTAAAGAGGCCAAGTCAGTTCACAATGTATACGTATATCGAATCGCCACAATGTACACTTTAAATCTCTTATATATAAAGCTGAAAAAATTAAAATTAATTTAAAAAGAGGCCAAGCCAGAAGGAGAACCCAGGTATCCTCATCCTCAGTTCAGAGTTTTTTTCTGATTGTTCTATGATAGCCCCTAAAGACATTTTGGGGTGGTACAAGGCAAGTAATAATTTTTCTCCACAGTTGAAAATGATATATCTGGATTTGACTAGAAAGTGTGAATCTTACTTGTTCTAATCTCAAATTGGAGCCGTAACTTACTCTTGGCCTGACGTGCAGCTGCTCATTATTCCGGGGGTGTGGGAATGTGGGGGAAAGGGCGGGACTTGTGCAAACTGTATCTAGATTCACACTCTGATAAAATCTTGGGGTGGAGTTGGGGAAAGTCCAAGGCATGAGAGTTTTGGCTTGATCGGCCTGATTTCTTGAGTTCTGAATAGACAGGCAGGCATTCTCCCCTCCTTCCCTAAATGATATTCGGCCTCCTTAAGTCCAAAGAAGGATGGCATGCCACAAGATACCTCTGGGAGGTAATACCTGGCGCCCCTCCTGGTGGTGAAAAACTGAGAGTAATTCATGTGCATTAAAAAAAAAAAGTACAAGTACAGGAAGTTGGTGTGGGGGTGACTACAGGATGGGGGATATCAAGAGGATTGATGGACCATGCATTCACTCATTCAAGAGCTCTTCCATTGAACACTTAATTAAACCAGGTACAGTTCTGGGCACTGGGAAAATCAGAGCAAGAAGGGTACAGAGCGCCATGCAAGTGATCTAGAAGAGGAAAACCCGAAGTCATGGACAGATTTGCAGTTAAATGGAACATGAGGTTAAAGGAGGACAGCAGAAGGAATGGGATCTTCAAAAATTAGTCAGAAATTTCCAAAGGATAACATCAGCACAGATAACATTTTTTAAAACATGAAAGAAAGGAGCCAGAGGGAGATGCAACTTGAGAGCCACTTTGGCTCTCTAAAGACTAAACCTAAGCGTTTGCACCACATTCTGGGATAAATCATTTGCTTAGCAAGTGCTGACGAAACATGTCCTCTTTTTCAAGCCACAGCCGGCTCTTTGCTGCTCCTTTCTTAACCAGACGCACTCCCCACCCTGCCTTTCATCTACCAGCGTCCTCTCCATTTCAGGGCTTCCCCCACAAATAGCACCATTTAGAAGAAACATAAACAAGCTGAAAATGCTGGGACAGAAGAACAAAAAATATCCCACCGAGGACCCTGTCGACTTATCTTTGTACACCCATGCCAGGCACATAGTAGGCATTTAGGAGATGTTTGACGAATGAATAAATAGCATTGCCAGGCACTGAGAAGGCCAAATTTTTAAAATAAGAGATGTCACCATGATTACAATGTTGTAGCAAGTTCGTTTAAAAACATTTTTAAAACCCACTGGAAAAACACTAACAGGGTTGAATGATGGGATTATGGGATTTTCCTTTCTTTTCTCTATATCCCCCTGTTTTGTGTACTATAGCAACATTTTAAATAATGAAAAAAGTATATTTGAGCCCATCCCTGCCCTGCTTCCTCCCCATAAAAGAATTGTGAGACTTATAACTTACTACCTAATTTTTTGCCATGTGAAAACCAAGAAGCTGTGACCCGAATTTCATAATGCAACCAAATAAAATTTACCACCCCATCATTCTGGTGTGTTTGGTGGTCAACCTGGCCGTTGTGTAGCCGGGCATAAATAACAGTTCTGTAAATACTTTGATGAGGATCGACCTGACACAGCCAAACCGAGCCTTTTGTCGGAGCCCCGGGAGGGGAAACAGGAACTGGGCCAAGCGGGGGTCTGACCCTATTGGCCTCACTAGGGCCCCCCTTTGGCGCAGAGAGTGTCAGAACCTGGGAGTTCCGGTGACCTGGCCTGACAGACGTGCGGGCCGCAGAGCAGGGCGGTGACTGGGGCTGCTCCGGCTTCCCAGGGAGCTTTTCACCCCCATGGGAGTGGCACTAGCACCCCAAACTCTCCTTTCCTTCTCCGTGTACGGTCAGCCTGCTAGACATGAGAAAGACAACAAGGATACTGTCTATAATGTCATCAATACATATTTATTCGGGCAGCAGAACCACTGCTTTTTAGAGGGCTAGAGGGACATGTTCATTCATTTACAGGACACATGTCCACTGAGAATCTTCAGCGCACCCAGCAGAAGCAAGGACATCATTTATTGCTTCCATCACACATTATGTAGATGTTATTGTCTCTATTACATAGATAGAGAAATAGGCTCAGAGAGGTTAAGGAACTGGCCCTAGCCACACATTTAAGACAGTGGTGAGAATTGGGGAATTGGGTAGACAGGGATGTAGAGAGGGAGGCAAGGAAGGAGGGAGGAGGGATCTGCGCTGACCCCTTCCAGACTTGGAAAGCGTCTCCCCCTACACTTTGCGTTGGGACAAAGCAGAGGTTTCCAGACTTGGTGTTTAAAGTTTGTGTGACCATCAGTGACTGGTCTGGGCCCCAGTGTAACAATAAAAGACTTGAGAAATATGTTCTTCAAATGTCCTTCCAGCATTGAATTTTTTTTTGTCACAGTGTTTCCTTTTCTTGCATTTCTAAAAGCTCTTGGGGACAATTCTCTCTGGTCGTCCATGCGGAACAACACAGGGGACTCAGGTCTCTGCTGGGATCGCCCCCTAGAGGACATTGGTGGTGCTGCCGGGGCCTGGGCTTCCTGGGAGAGGAAAAATAACAGGCAAAGCAAACAAACCACGTAATCACACAGGGTGGGGGGGGGCGGAGGGAAGCCAACATTAATGACCTCTTTATCTTCAAAAAAAAATTTAGAAAACCTTCTCACAGCCCTTCCCATGCTCACCACACCAAGGCCGCTGGAACATTTAATGATGGGGAGCATTTGCAGCCTGAACTACTAGTTCTATGAGTCATTTGAAGATTGGATTATAATTTACTTTGTATACCTCAGTTTCCTTTAGGCCTCCTGAGGCTTCTTAATGATCCAGTGCTGATTCTGCAGAACTGCCAACCTGTGAGAAAACAATATATTTGTCTCCATTTAGTCATTTTTATTACAATAGTCAGTTTTTGGTTGGGTAACATATGTACATTCAAAAGTCACTACAGAGTTTTCAGTAATTATCATGTGGCCCAGCAATTTCACTCTGGGTTCAGAGTGAACCCAGCCCAGAATCCTGCTCAAATGTGTTCTTCACTCTGTGTTCCTCTCAGAATTCTGTACCACTTGGAATTAAACCACTCATCTGAAAAAAAAATGGTAAGTGAAAAATATTATCTCATTATAGTTTTGATTTTTCTTTTCTTTTTAAAAAAATATTTTATTCATTTATTTTTTAGAGAGGAGAAGGGAGGGAGAAAGAGAGGGAGAGAAACATCAATGTGTGGTTGCCTCTCACACACCCCCTACTGGGAACCTGGCCCGCGACCCAGGCATGTGCCCTGACTGGGAATCCAACCAGCGACCCTTTGGTTGACAGGCCAGTGCTCAGTCCACTGTGCCACACCAGCCAGGGCTAATTTTTATTTTCTTATTAATGAGATTGAACATCTTTTTATGGGTTTGGGACTCATTTGTATTTTCTCTGATCTGTGAATTTTCTTTTCCTGTATTTTGCCCATTTTTTATGTAAGGTTGTTCATCTTTTTTGTTGTTGTTGTTTTGTAGGTGCTCTTTATAAAGTAATATTCTTAGTTCTCTATGTTGCGAATTCCAAGAAGGCTCAGCTTATTACATACAGTCACCCGATTGTCTTTGGCCCTCTGCCCCAGTGTCTGCATAACCAGATGCATTAATTTTCCCTGTATGAGTTACCTGCCAGGGTTCCTGTTTTTCTGACTGGCTCTCAACTAGTGCAACTGGGTGGGTTTTTTTTATTCATTGGTAAGAACTCTTTGAGTATTAAAGAAATTAGCTAATTATCTATTATATATGCTGTAGTCATTTTTATTAGTTTGTTTTTGCCTTTATTTTTATTCAGAAATTTAAAAATATTATATACTCAAGTTTATCAATGTGTGCCTTTGTAGTTTCCATATTTCATGGCATGCTTAGGTAGGCCTTCTTCATTCCAAGATTATAAATATATTCACATATATTTTCTTGCTATACTTTTATGGTTTCATGTTCTGCATTGAGTTTTTTTACTCACCTGGAATTTATTTTGGAGGAAGAAGTGAGGTAGCAGTATAATTTAAATGGTTTTCTCAAATGGAAAATAGTGTTTAGTTAATTGTCTCAATACCACTTATTAAATAGTCCTTCCTTTCTCTTTTGAGTTGCCAATTTTATTAAGTATTACACTCACATGTATACTTGGGTCTATTTCTGGATTTTTTTTTCTGTTGGCTTTTGTGTCCATTTCTAAGTCAGTCACATTCAATACTTTATTCGTTAACCAGAAATCAGCCTTTGATTTGATAGACTCGTTCATTTAAACACCTCATTTGAGTAATTCTTGGAAGTCAAAGCACACGAAAGGGAGGGTGGAGTCCCTGCATGTCTGAAAAGTCAGATGTGGATTCAGGAGGATATGTTGAAAAATGAACCTTCTTGATTCGTTTTTCAACATAAACCAAGGCTTCTTGAATAATTCCTGGTTGATAATGCAAATGCATCTTAAATGTCTGATTTCAACAAAAAGTTGTGGCGGGGTGTTTTGTTTTATGTTTTTGGTTTGTTTGTTTATTTTCTGGGAGATTTCATAAATTTTATTTCCCAACTCTTTTACTGAGCTGTCATTTCTGCTATCACTCTTTTTAAATTCCAAGAGCTCCTTTCTAAAAGCGGCTCTCCATTCTTGTTTCACGGGTATCATTTTCTCCTCTCTCCTCTCTTTCATAGGCTCCTATTTTCTGAGTTCATTGTCTTGTTTGTTTCAACTTTTCTCTTTTAGAGACCTTCCTCAGTTATATATATTATTTTTGGTTCTTCATCCTTAAGAGTGAAGCATGTAAAAGCTAAATGGAAAGGCTATGTGTTGCGGGGGGAGGGAGGAGAGAGAAAATAGGGTTATTGATTAAAAGGCTTGAGGCAGGATAACTAGGCAGAGATCCCCACTGTTTATTTAGGTGATCTTTAACTCTTAATGCCTTAAGGTTTTTTTCTTGGGCAAGTTTCTCCTGAAAAGAAACCTCCAGTTTATGGGTACACACCGGGCTGCCTGGTCCTCCGGAATTAAGCTACGGAAGAAATGGCAGGGTGGGGGGTGGGGTGGGGCAGGTGGTGCTAGCAACACGGGGACACTGCAAAATGGGGAAATTTGGGAAAGGGAAATTTGATGTTTGCTGTCTCAAAAAGACATGAAAGTACTACTATGCAGAAAATCTATGTTCAAGAACAGTAAGTTTGCTGGGAAAGGCCTCTGATACATGAAGTATCACAGTGTCAACAACTATTGACGTAAGTGTGTGTTTGAAGTACATATGCGACCTGTGTCCTATACCACACCCTCTCAGTTCAGCCATCTCTGGCCACTGTGGTGCTACCACTTAACAAGGCGGCACCTAAACTGACCGGAGGAGACAGAAGGTGTGTGTGTGTGTGTGTGTGTGTGTGTGTGTGTGTGTGTGCTGGCAGGAAGGGGGGCATGTGGTGGAGGAGGGAGCCCTTGGGAAACATCTCCATCCACAGGAATCTTGGGTCTTTTTCCCTACATCCTTTAGGATTTTATGCTGATGAGCATCATTTCAGGGGCCTGTCTGGCATCTCTATAAAGCTCTCAATTGTTCCTTCTTCCCCGTCAACTGGGGATCAGATATGTGGGAAGATTTCCCTTTGAAATGTTATCATTCCAGCAAAAAGGCTCAGCTTTAAACACAACATGTACTTGTTTTGGGGCTCTGCTCTCGAGTTCCAAAGGGAAAATCTTTTATAAATTTGCTGGATTCTCTGTGAGCCTGTTTTTATTAAGCCCCACTGTCTGTGAAGTATTTTGCAGGGTGACATAAACATCATTTTAAAAACAGGAAGTTAGCTTTTAATAATGAGTCTGAAATCAAGTGCTTCAGAAAACTAAAAAGGCTACAGCCTGATCATTTAGCATGACAAAGGTCACAAAAGGAAGTTTGGTGACTCTGGCTTGCCTCTCCATTCACAGCCTTCTGGAATGTTCATTCATTTGTCCATCTCTTAAATACCTGTTTTGTACATGGCCTCGTTTAACATTCCAGTCTACACCAATCAAATGAGCTACTCTGGCAGAATGCAAGAACTCCGTTAATACACAGACTTTCCATGTAAAAAAAGATGGGGAACGGGGGCTTTATTTTCACTGCTGTAAAATATTCCCTTGTGTGAATGAACCACAATTCATTTATTCATTCTCCTGCCGATTCACAATGTTCGGGTCCATTTTTTTTCCTATGACAAATGGTGCTGCAATAAACAATCTAGCCCAGCCCTCCTGGTGCCCGTGTACAAGTTCCATTTAGGCAACAGTGCTCAAAGCGTGGCCTAGGGACCCCTGGGGGTCCCTGAGTCTTTTTTAGGTACATGTTCAGATCGATATTATTTCTATGAAACCCCACCCCCAACCCAGCACAATTAAAACATGCATAGTTTAGACATGCATACGTGTTTGGGAAAAACTGAAAACAAAAAATAAAAGGCAAGGTTAAACTCAGAATACGGAAGAGTGGCTGCTTTCCGTGAGGGGGCGGGGGTGGGGGCAGGGGCAGAGGCGGGAAGAGACAGATGGGATCAGTCCTTAGGCAGCGTGTTTCGTAAGGGGAAGGAGAAGCTGTTCTCCACTTTTCAAAGTTCTTTCAGCAGGTCTAATAATTAAATCTACACAAGAAAGATTAACAAGAGAAAATAACCAAATTTAATCACATATGACTGTCTAGAACCCATCATGCATGAGAGAGTCGCAGACCCTGCCTCCGTGAGGGGCTCAGGGACAGAAGCAGACAGTGAGGGGGCATCTGTGACCTTCTGAGCCACAGCTGAGGTTGGCTGCCCTGGCACCTTAGAAGGTCACTGCAAAAAGATAAGAGCAGATTAGTTGTTTAGTTGTTCGGTGATTAGTTGTTTGCTCTGCCATATGGGTAGGTCAGAAAAAGTTACTTCTGGTGGTAACTCTTAGGAGGCACAAGGTCCCTAGTTCAAATTCTTTAAGGGACAGGTGAAAATTTCTGGTGAGCCCTGAGGTCTTGGTTGCCTTTAGCTCAAAATAATCCACATACCACAGAGGCACATCTCTTGAGGTGACTGACTCTGAACCCATACTGTTTATTATTGTGCTTTATAATTTACAAATATGGCACATTTTCTTTTTAAAAGACTTTAAAAGAATTTATTGATTGTAGAGAGAAAAAGGAAAGGAGAGAGAAAGATTAACGTATTGTTCCTCTTATCCATGTGCTCATTGGTTGATTCCTGCATGTGCCCTGACCGGGGACCAAACCCATGTCCTTGGCACATCAGGATGACACACCAGCCAACTGAGCGACCCAGCCAGGGTCTGCATTTTTGTTTTACATGTGTTAAATAGCATGTACATTTTCTATTCACTAAAAATAAGGAAGAAACAGTTTCTGCCATCAGGGACTCCCATCTGCTGCTGAGGTCTGAGTGGAAATCTTCCCTCTGGGTTTCAACCAATCAAGAAACAGACCCAGGGCTAAAAGTATGGGCTTTATTGTCGGCAAAGCTGGATTTGAGAAAGTGGAGGCCAAGTGGTTTTCTCCTCCTTTCTCACTTGATCCAGGTGGTCGGATGCAAACTGGAGGGCCCCTGCTGACCTCTCCCCAAGTGCTGGGGCCTGCTCAGTGGAGAGGGAGGCGGGAGGGAAGCCACTGCAGGGAAGAGGAGGGATGGGCCTTCCTTCCTGGGGGAAGAAACCACTGGGGTGCAGAGCAGGAGGTGACCAGCGCTGTAAGAGGGCCAAGAGCCAGTGAGCTGTGCCAGGCAGAGCTGTTTGCAGGTAGCAGTGTGATGGGAGGCGTCCCAGAGGAGGCCACAAGTGTTTTGCCCCCACGATGGTTGGGGTCTGGGCCAGTAGGGGAGAAACAGTGAGTGAGTGTTAACCCAGTGGCTGAAGTAGCGAGATCTCACATGGGGCCAAGGTCTGAATTAGGGCTTCCGTGAGCATCATGGCACAGAACTGGCCCCTTTGTGGATACTACAGTGTGTCACCTAAAGCAAGTGCAGCAGAGGGGTCACCAGGCTGGGCGAGTGAGGCAGGGTCAGGGCCGGGGCTGGCTTGGAGCCTGGAGAACCTCCTCTCTGTCTCCTCCCCACGCAGGAAAGGATCCTTGCAGCTGCCGATTCCCAGGCAGGCACAGGGAGCCGGGAGGGGGGATGGGAGTCCTGTCCTAAAGAGGAGTCCCTACCTCACCACCCCAGGGAGACAGGTGACCTGGGTTTGTGACCTGCCAGCTGCCTGACTTTGAGCAGCAAAAGGAGCCACATTCATGGAAAACCTACCTCCTATGTGTCAGGGTCTTATTTTCTGTGCGTCATTTTCTTTAACTGTACTTAATCTTCACAACCACTCTTTGAGGTGGGCATTACTATGTCGCCCATTCACAGATGAAGACTTCGAGGGTCAGGGAAGTCATCACTCAAAGTCATGTGGGCGGTAGGAGATGCCATCTGTGACGCTAGAACCCAGTTCTGTCTGTCGCTGGTGGTGATGCCCTTTCCATTACACTCCTTGACCCTTCTGGGCCTCGGTTTCCCCTTCCCTAAAATGGGAATAACAATTACCGTAATTTGCCATGTATAATGTGCCTTTTTTGGCCCAAATTTTTGAGGGGAAAATAAGGTTGTGCATTATATATGGGTAGTGCCTGAAATACCTGGTATTCGTTCTTGTGATTGTTATATAAAACTTCTTATACCATAATGCATTAAAAATAAATGCTAAAATTCCTTTATAATATAAAAAATAAGTATCTAAATATAAATAAATTAAAAACTGAATTAAAAAAACTGAAATGAAAGAATTTTTTTCCCTGAAAGTTTGGGCCAAAAACACGGGTGCATATTACACATGGGAGCGCATTATACACAACAGAATATGGTGCCTCCCAGATTTGTCGTGAAAACCAACCACACAACCTAGCACAGCAGTTGGCTTCCTTTCAAGTCCCAGGCGCAGGGCCAGGCTGCACCCTGAGGTTGACTGCACCTCTCTGGGTTTGGTTATTCTCAGCCACTTTCAGGGCAGGGACCTGCCACAGAGGGCGGGACCCTGAGTCACACGGCGCATTTCACACCATTCAGTCTGTCTCGTTTCTTCTATCTGTTAGATTGTTTCCCTCACTGACTGTAGGGGGAGTGCCCCTCCCCCAGTTTATGCTCATTCACACCTAGGCTGAGCTCTACTCAGCCTCTCTCATGAGTTAGAGACTCTCACTCTTGACCCAAAAGCTAACCGTTTCCCACAGGCAGTGACTAAGAAACCAGAGTGGACCCGCAGGGTGATGAGCTCAGAAGAGAAACCCCTCACACTGCCAGAAGGGACCGCAGCGCGGTGCCTGCCTCCTCTTAGACACTGTGGTTTCGACAAGGCTGCATTTACAAGGCCAGTGGACCTTGGTTTCAAGGCTAGTTTGCAGTTTAATTTGGTGTGATTCTATTTGATTTAATTCCTTTCGACAGTTAAGTGGCAGGTGCTGTGCAAGGCTAGTGTGTTTAGATTACTGAAGCTCAGATCCCCAGAAAACAAGTTTGTTGGGGATGTAATTCCAGAAATGGAGCCTATTTCACAGATATTTTAACTAGGACATGAGATGAAATGAGAGGTACTTGAAGGCAGCTACATGAGTTTTA
Organism: Artibeus jamaicensis; assembly: GCF_021234435.1. Taxonomy (NCBI): domain Eukaryota; kingdom Metazoa; phylum Chordata; class Mammalia; order Chiroptera; family Phyllostomidae; genus Artibeus; species Artibeus jamaicensis. The sequence continues at coordinate 10,208,811 of NW_026521883.1, forward strand.
TTATTATTGAGGAGTCTACTTCTCTGCCAGGCGTACTTCACTGGGGAGGGAGAATTCATTCAAGTCTCACCCCAACCGGGCCAAGCCACAGGCAGCTGCTCCTCCACTGCAGTTTATAAACGTGTATGTTTATGTCTCTGTGGAGCTGGAAGAGGAAAACCAAGGGGGAAAAATGCAGATCAAGTGGGAAAACCAAGCAGCATCCTCTCAGCTGGAAATTTCCATTTCGGACATCCTGATCGGTTTTTAATACATTGAAAATATATCTTCATCTGTTTTGAGTGAGCGGTACTGACCACAAAACAGTAAGGGAGGAATGATAGATATCAGGTTCAGCTGGTAAGAATAAAAGGCGTTAAACTAGTCAGTTGCAGGAGAAACTATACATTGTCAGTGGGACCTTACCAAGAGAGACAAAACAAGATGCAGAAACAGAAACCAGCGGGACTGAAGAATGTTTACGTTCCTGCAAACCACAAATGTGAAGTGAGCTCAGAACCCAGTGGGAGGTCAGCAGAACTAAGGTGCCCGTGAAGGCCGCCTGTGCGCAGTCCCATCCTGGTTGTCCTGGCAATGAAACGTCTGCCTTCCAGTAACGAAATCAGATTGGGAAGAAATTCACAAGCACAAGGGACTTGGTGGGTCTACAGACTTGGGTTTCTCCCTCTGGTTTTGGCCTTGTGAATGTAGAAAACAGACAAGGTGGTTGTGTACGGCTGTGGCCGCCCCTTTGCACGCACTGGTGCCAACGCCTGGCAGGGAACTTCAGGAACCCGGGACTGGCAAGTGTCAGGAGCTTATCCTCCTGGAGGCCCGTCTGAGGGGACATGGGTCTGAGATCCAACACTGGCCCTGCCACTCAGGAAGGGTTAGAGAGGGGAGAGCGAGAGTCTACTTGATAGCTCGCTAATTAATTCTTGAGCACTTCATGGAGATGTGCATGGAGATGCATAGACTTGACTGGTTGTGACATAAGCAAGTCTCTTTAAGCCGGGCAAGCAAAGCACCACAGAAATGCTTTTCCTTTTCAGTACTCTTTTTCTTATGTAGGCCATGTTTTGCAGGGAAAAAGAAACAGCAAAAGGAAAGAATTAGAAGCCACTTCATATTACCTGGCCCAGGCAGAAGCATCATTAATGTTTTGGAGTATATTCTTTTCAGACTTTTATGCAAATATATGCATGAGTTTGAGACATTTATGCACTCTATATATGGACACGCGTTTTTCTGAAACAGAATCATATAATACGTAAGATTTTACTTATTGGCACCATGAACATCTTTTTGACTAGCATATATATTAGCATCAATGTATTTAATATCTCCATTGCATTCATTATTTGACCTTAAAATAATCTAGTTAATTAAGGTGAAGAGATAGGTTTCCCTCAAGTCAAGTGAGGGGGACTCCAATGACATCGCTCAGAGAACCTGGTATGTATTTCTTACAGTTTTGGGAGCCAGCGTGGGTGTCTGATCCTGCCTAGGAAATCTAAACGGTAAATGCAGGCTGGCTGGCAGCCCAGGGTTGCTGGATCGAGGATGCGCGAGCGAATCTGAGAAACGAGTGGCTTGGTGAGTATGTCAGCGTGAAGGTTCCAGCAGGTAAAGGAGCTCAGACTTTACTGCGATGCTGAGGAGGGAACGGTGCTGTCAGGGCTTTGCTGTAGGACAACTGGAGGGGGGGAAATGGGAGGACGGGAAGTCAGGTCAGAGGCTGTCACTCAAGTCTGGAGACAGACGTTGCCCCCTTCCAAGGGAGCTCAAGGATCTGGGTTCAAGTGCGGCCTCTACCATCCATGAACTTGGATCTGTCAGTACCTACACTTTCCTGAGCCTTAATATCTCATTGGTAACAAGGGCATAAAAACAACCCCAAAGGATGATGCCCATGCTTTGGAACTTGCTAAAGGTTGTTTTATACACATTGTAATCATTAATTCAATGTTATATGAATTTCACCTCCATTAAAAAACCAAAACAAAATAACCCCAAGGTTGTTGAGAGGGGTAGGTGAGTCTAGCGGGTTTGTTTTTATGGCGTATGTGCAAACATGAAACCAGTTTTCTTCCTGTGATTACATGAACCTTTCCAGGCCTGGATCCCTCCACAGGCTTAAGGCAACGGCTTACTTGAGTCCCTTTAAGGTTTCCAGGCTTGTGGTTCAATTTGGTTACTAAAAATCTCAGTAACTGTGCTGTTGATAATTTAAATATAGACACACCTCAGAAATACTGCAGGTTCAGTTCCAGACCCCTGTAATAAAGTGAGTATCACAATACACTGAGTCACCATCTTGTTGCTGGTGGAGGATTTTGCCTTGAGTGTGTAAAAACGCAACATCTGTGAAGTGCAGTAAAACCACGTCCGCCTTACCCTTCTCCCTCCTGGGTGTGCTGCTTCTGCAGACAGAGCGGGCTGAGCCTGACTGCCCAGGGCACAGGTAAGGGGCGGGTAGGGTTGAGAGGAGACACGTGATGGCAGGCCGAGGGCAGCAGGAGGTGGTGTGACTGGTTCACAGTAACCTGCCTGGGGCTTCCCTCGCTTGAGTCATCACCACTTGGCTCGCGGCCACAGCCTTGTCTGGCTGCTGCAGCGGGTGGGAGGTTCTCTACCCGCTCCGGTCGGGGCAGTCTCAGTGGGGTGCTGTGCAAGGTTTCCTTGGGCAGCATTCAACCAGGCCCACTCCGAAGACCCCAGAGGTGCAGATATGTCTGTTTGGGGTGGGGGACTGGTTGCCCCCTTCCCACCCTCGTCTCAAAGCTCTCTTGGTGCTAGCTGGGCCGTGACTGAGCACCCAGCACCCAGGCAACCCAAAAGGCCTCAACTCCCCCTCCCCCACCCCCGACCCACGTCTAGTTTCCTTTTGAGAGTCCCTTCCTGTGTCCTCCCAGCTCCCGGTCGCCCAGCCGCTTAGGGTGGAGCCCTTCTGCTGAACCGCAGTCCACGGCTAGTTTCTCACTGGCCACCAGTTATGAGAAGCATTTACATCTCTGCCCCCTCTGGCTTTATGCTCAGCTTTTCACTGATTCCAGGCCAACATTTTTTTTTTCAGTGTCTCAACAAGGACAGATGACGGATGTGGTTTGTGGCTCCTCCCTCGTTTGTCCCTGGCCGGTCGTGGTCATTAGGTGGTAGATTCTAGAAAAGTAGTCACTGAGGAAAAAGGAATGGCAGAGAGAGAGAAAAGAGCAGATATTCTTAGCATCTGTCCCCCAGCCAGCCCTTGTCTGCCAGAAGCACACCCACCAGCACCCCAAGATGCGCGCTTGTCAGCTTGTCCTTCCTCTCTGGAGGGAGCTGTCACCGAAGACATCACTCGAGACATGTGAAGGCGCCGGGGCTTTTCAGACTGGAATGGAAGGGGCCGAGAGGCCTGTCCGAGGCCACCCTCACCCCAGGTAAAGCTAAAAGTGCTTACAGACACCAACATCATAGTACGTGTAAACAAGGACGGTTTCCTCGACCTACAGTAACCTCCGCTTTCTCTGTGTGAAGTCCTACCGATTGTTCCAAGCCCCGCTCAACTGTTATCTGGGAAGCTTCACCCACTTGAGGAGCAGCTAGGACCCCCCCCCCCTGCGTGCCCAGGGAGGACTGAATACGTAGTGCAGCATCTTCCTCTGTCCCCTCAGGAGTGTCCCGGGAGGGTCATTGGACACCGTGTGTGTGTGAGCAGGTGCTGTAGACTGCAAAGCACTGCAGTAAAAATACTATTTCTCTGGCTGGGTTTAGTCAGTCGGTCATACCTGTTCCTGAGCTCTGACCTCTTTGATAATAAGGATGCTTCATCCATTCATTTATTTTAAGTGTAGCCTCGACATTTAACACAATTCTGGGCACAAAAGTAAGCCCTGGACAGGCGTGACAGGCAGGGAACCTGCGTTAGGCGGACAGGCCCAGCGACTGGCCCGGAAGGCCAGCCCCTGGCTCTTCAGAGCAGCTCTGCCCCGCGGAGGCCCCGGCTGGCTCTCCCTTCAAGACTCTTGTGGTGCTGTTTGCCTTCACCTGCTCCCAGTAGCTCTGGCCAACTCTTCCGGACTCCAGGACTTTCCCACTTGCTCACCCAGCACTTGACCATGGCCTCCTTCTTCAGCTCCTCCTCCCATCCCCTGGCAGATTCTCCAGCTGGACCTGGCATCTCCCCAGTACTGACCATTGCTTGACTGACCCAGGTTTTGCCTTATTAAGCGAGGCTATAGGCCTCGTGTGTGATCCAAAGTTCAATACATTTGTATTAGGGTTAGAGAGAACATTGGTGTTGTGAACTGAAGGGCCAGTCAGTGGTCATGAAAGAGCTTGGGCAGACGAGGGTCACACCCTGGCTCAGCGCCTTCCTAGCTGTGTGACCATGACCAGTTGCCGAACTTCCTAGAATCTCAGCATTCTATCTATACATGGAGATTCACACACACACACACACACACACACACACATACTCACACACACCCCTAACTCATAGCGTTGTTGTAAATACTATGACACACATTAAGCCTCTGGCCTTGTGCCTGAGACACGGCGGCTTCTCAGTGTCAGTTCCTTTCCCTTCCGCTTTTCAGCTGCGACCCTTTCAAATCTGAAAGTCCAGGAGCTTGCCCTGGCCAGGCAGCTCCAGTGGTTAGAGTGTCGTCCCGACACACCATGGTGGTGGGTTTGATCCAGGCAGTGCACGTACAAGAATCAACCAATGAATGCATCAGTAAGTGGGACCACAAATCAATGTGTCTTTCACTTCCTCCTCCCTCCCTCTCTCTCAAATTAATAAATAAAAAATATTAAAGTCCGTGAGCCTTTGCAACACATATTCCCATGTTAAACTGCAATTTGCCGGGTCACCAAGCTGCTACAAAGTTTATCTTCCCAGAAGACCAAGGTTTCAGGTGACAGATTCTCACCCCCAGGCCACAGTCTGGCAGGTCAGGAGTGGGCGTTGTAGGCGTTCCAAGCACACAAAGAACACTGACAGTGTAGATGAACTCAGGATCGGCCCTCAGAGAAGCAGAGAATGAACGAAAGTTCCAGGGAATGACCCTGGGGACTGGAGGGAAGGAGGGAGGTGACGAGAACAGGTGAGTCTACGCAGCAGGGAGCACAGGGCTCAGCCAGGAACCCTCTGCACCAGGCAGAGTGGAGTCTGCAGTCGCTGACACAGACTCCCAGGAAGACAGGGGAAGAGCTGAGACCGCGCTTGCCCTGGCCTTCTTCTTCAGGCCAGTGGAATGGGTACATTTTGGGGATGCCACACTGAACAGAAAGGTGGGGGCAGTGCCCTTAGGGCAGTGGTTCTGAGAGGGGCCCCAGGACCAGCAGTGTCAGCATTACCTGAGTTTGTTAGAAACACCAATCGGCGGGTCTCCCCCCCCCCGCCCCCGCCAGGCCTACTGAATCAGAAACTCTGAGGGCCGGACCCCGCTGTCTATATTGTACTTATCCCGCTGGGTGGTTTTGGTGCTCGCTGAAGCTGATGACCATAAACTTGGCAGGTGCTCTTTTCATTCAGTAACCTGAAATATCCTTCCTAATTTGAAGTGATGGGCGATGGCGAATGATTGTAACTTTCAGAGACAAGATCTGAGTTCAGATCCTGGCTCTGCCCCAAGGTGGGGTGTGGTCTTGAACAAATCCATTTACGTGTCTGAACTCTGATCTTCAGGTGTGAAGTATCCACCTTGCACGATTAGGTGGTTAGGTTTGGAGAGTATGTATGGCGAGGATTCAGCAGAGTGTGGCACAGAGTAGGTGCTCGTCATCACTACGATCAATGACCACTGTGGCTAGAAAGAAGCCCCTCGGTGAGCTACCACTGCAGGTGCCTCTGAGGAAAGTCGTCAGGCCAAACAGGGCACCTCTGCCCCGAGTGTTTAATAAGCTGCTCAGTATGTTACTTTATGCCACTTGTCACTTGTCTACATCCTCATTAAGCTGAGAACGACTTAAAGATAATGAAGTTCTTTTCAAATTTGAAGAGAAACTAACTTTCCTCTCTAATTTGGATATACCAAGTAAAACCCCAGGGAGAGAAATCATTCTCGTTACAGCGTAACCTGGACGTCGCCCCACCCCACTCACTTCCCCTTTCCTTTTTAGGTGAGTCCCTTAAGCACACAGAAGCACCAGGCAAATATTTGTTGAGTGTGGTATGAATGGATTGACTCGATGTGACTTGAAAACGCCCGAGCCTTGTGCAACACAAGGAAACAAACGTGTGACCTTTAGCCTCCTAGGGAGGAAGCGCAGTGGGACTGGCCCCATGTGCTGGTATATGTCGAAATCTGGGGAAACCGGGGCTGAGGGTGACTGTAGGAGACCATATTGGCTGGGACGGGGGATGCGGGTGGTTTTCTGAATTTAGCAAAGGCCGTTGATGATGAGACGGCTAGTGGCCCTCGGTCCCTGGCTGTCCATCTGTCCATGCCGGCTGCACCCTCTAAGCCTTATCCCTGCTGGTGAGTCAGTTGTCCAGTGGCCTCTGCGATGCAGAGCAAACTGGAATCCGAGCACCTAAACCAGCCTGCCAGTTTGCCTCCCGGTGGTGTGAGTATAAAGACTGCCTTTCTGGTTCTGGCTGAAAGGCAGTAGATGAAGCTCCTGGCATCTTCTTTCATTCCCGAATGCCACAGTAGTCACCTGGTGGCCTTCCCTGCTTCTGTCCTGATCTTCTCCATTCGTCTCCCCATGGTCTACAACCGCGTGGAAGATGTATTGGGTTGGCCAAAAAGTTCATTTGTTTTTATCCATAAGATGGCTCTAGTAGCACTTCATTGTCTTTAACTTCATTTGAAATAATTTTATTAGATTGTATTGTGACAGCTCTCATATCAGTGTCCATTAAAAAAAAACATCGAAACTGGTGAATTTTTGTATAGCCATTTTAATATTGAAGATAGAAGAAAATATGCAACATTTTTGGCATATAATGCTTTATTATTTCAAGAAAGGTAAAAACACAACTGAAATGCAAGAAAAAAGATTTGTGTGTGTGTGCAGTGTATGAAGAGGGTGCTGTGACTGATCGAACATGTCAAAGTTGTTTGGGAAATTTCGTGCTGGAGATTTCCTCTCACTGGGTGATGCTCCACGGTCGGGTAACCAGTTGAAGTTGACAGCCATCAAACTGAGACAGTAATTGGGAACAATCAATGTTCTACCATGTGGGAGATAGCGGACATACTCAAAATATCCAAATCAAAAAAGTTTTTGGTGAAAATGAAAAATGTGTTTTTAATTTTACAGAAAAAAACGAAACAGACTTTTTGGCCAACCCATTGTCTTCTCATTCACTGCTGTTTACAGGATGAAGTCCTGACGCCTTGGTGGGGCAGACAAGGGCCTTTGCAGTTTGGTCCCAAGTTTCATGTCCAGCTTCACGGCCCGCAGTCAGTGCCTTGGCCACACCTGGCTGCTGTCTGCCAGGGCCCCACCCTTTGCCACTTCCCAGCCACTGACTGCCGTCTGCCTGGAGCGCGTGAAGCCTCTTCCCAGGACCTGCCCGCACGCAGCTTTCTGCGGAGGGGGCCTGCCGGCACCCAGGCATTTTTTGAAAGCTTTCTGAAGTCTTTACTGGACCCGGAGTTCCCTTTTCCTCCTTTTCCAACCCCCAAAGTCCTAGTCTTCAGGACTTGGTTCTAAGATTGCTTTAAAATTATTTAAAAAATGATTTCTTGACATAATTTTGGACTTCAAGGGACGTTGCAAGGATAGTATGAACAAAGCATTCCCGTACATCTCTCCCCCAGATTTCCTAAACATTGAGGTTTTGCCACATTTGTCTTAGTCTCATCCATTTGGATGTATAATTTTATTTTTTCCAAACTGTCTGCAAGTTATTTGTAGACATTATACTTCTCTATTTCTTCAATGTGTATATTTTCCAAAACCAAGGACTTTCTCTTATATAATTAAAGAACAGTTATCAAAATTAAGAAATTAACTTTGATGCCAACTATTATCTAATGTACAGACCTTTTTCAGATTTCACAAATCCCATTAAAGTCCTTTACAGTGAAGGAAAATCCCAGATCATGCCTGCATTTGGTATCATCTATCTTTTTATCTCTTAAACTAGAACATTCCTTGCTTTTCATTGTTTTTGCCTTTCACGACAACTGACATTTTTAGCCTCTAGGCAGTTATTTCATAGAAGGTGCCTCCTCTGGGTTTGTTCGCGTTCCCCCGTGAGGGTTTACGTGGTATAGGTTTGGTCAGAGTGTCCCGGAGGTGATGCTGTGTCCGTTTTTGTGTCCCAGTGAGAGGCATTCGATCTCGCTTTGGCCTATGCCAGTGCCGTTAACACTAGTCACGTTGTTGACGCGTTTGACTCCTCCCTTGGCCCGTGAGGCCCTTCCCGAGGTCAGGGAGGAGCTTGACCTGATGCCCAGCACCTGAAGATGCGGAGACGCAGACAGGTGCGGAACCAACACTGACTCAGCGGGCCTGTGGCTGCTTCTTGGCTCAGCCTCTCGGCCGCCCTGCGACGCAGGGGTGTCTGTGCTCGTTTCACAGGTAGGGGTGCTTGGGAAAGACGAGTCATTTGTTTAAGGGCACTTGACTGGTATGTAGCAGATCCAGACTCAAATCTAGGTCTCTTTGCCACTTTTTATAATACCAATAGACAGTCAACAACATCCACTGTTTAAAAAACGCTTTCGCCCTGGTCAGGTAGCTCAGCTGGTTCGAGCATGGTCCCAGTGTGCCAGGGTTGTGGTTTGATCCCCGGTCAGAGCACATACAAGTATCAACTAATGAATGCATAAATAAGTGAGACAACAAATTGATGTTCCTCCCTCTCTCTTAAAAAGTTGTTTTAAATGGAAAAATCAAACACCAAAACCATCAAAACACTTAACACCCTCCTACATCAGGGAGGGTGGTTCTTATCCACTTATCCCATTAACAAATGCTTATGGGGGAGGTAGTGTGTGGGGCTCGGCAAATATCAGCAAGTCCAACTAGCGGGGCTTGAACGGTGATGAGAAGGCCAACTGGAGGGCAGCTTTCCCTTGGAGGATACAGGGTGTTTGCCTTAAATTTAAGCAAGACATCCTTAAAGGAAACAAAGGGGACATTCTTGTCATGGTCCCTTTATGTGGGAAAAGAAAGTCTTGCTAGAATTGACCTCCTAATTGACTTCCCTTCTACCTCATTGGCCAGAACCAGGTCACCAGCCTGCGCCTAAATCCTCCACTGGGCAAGAAGAGTCAGGCACCACGGCTCCCGCCCCGACCACCTCCAGACTCAGCCTTCCCCAAAGCACGGGGTCATCAGAGGAGCAGAAGGAGCCGTGAACAAAATTGCAGTTTGCTTTTAAGAAGAAAAGAGGGGGAAAGGCTGTTGGGAAGGCAACTGACAGTATTTGTCAACTCTCCCATTTACTACCTTACCAAATATTTACACACTCTGGCTTCTTAGAAACTCTTGTTTATGTCAACGTTGAGTTTGCCTCACTGCTATTCCTTCTGTTCATTGTATCAAGTTCTACTCTTTACTTACTAAGTTACATAAGGTCTCTATCTATCCCTGTATGTCTCTTTTCATTCCAGAATCAAGTCTCCAATTTCTAAGTGTACAGAATCTTAGCCAGGGAATGTTTCTTGTTTTTAAAGATTTTATTTATTTATTTATTTATTTAGAGGGAAGAAGAAAGAGAGGGAGAGAAACATCGGTGTGCAAGAGAAACATTGAGCAGTTGTCTTTCACATGCCTCTCACTGGGGACCTGGCCCACAACCCAGGCATGTGCCCTGACTGGGAATCAAACCGGCGACCTCTTGGTTCACAGGACAGCATGCAAGCCACTGAGCCGCACCAGCCAGGGCAGGAAGGTTTAAAACAGATCTGATAACTGGATCTAGGACATTCATGGACCACCACACAGGGTGGGACCTGGGGGCTTCTGCAGAGTCAGGCACTTAGGTGGAGGGGCCGGGAGAGCTGTGGAGGCACCATGTCCCACTATTTGTCAACTGGCCTGGAAGTAGCTGTTTCCAAATGTTAACGACCAGAATGATGGTGCCCACGTGACAAGTGGAGCAGCAGCTCTGACGCCCACACGACCATTCGTAGGGTCAGTACCATCGATGCCTGTGGCCCTCCCTGCTTCTGCCCCAGTCGGGCAGTGGGGCCGCCTCCAGTTGTGTTTTGCCCGAGGATACATTTACTGACTTTAGAGAGAGAGGAGGTGAAGGAGACAGAGAGGGAGAAACGGGGCGGGGGGGGGGCGGGGGGGGCGGAGAGAGAGAAGACATCAGTGCGAGAGAGAGGCGTCAGTCAGTTGCCTTCTGTGTGCGCCCCCGCTGAACCTGCAGCCCAGGATCTGCCCTGATCAGGACTGAACCTGCGACCCTTCAGAACATCGTCCAGTTTCAACTGCAGTATTTTCTATCTAAGCATCTCTGTATATACTTTTGTTATCTTGTATAATATATAAAATATATTTATATGATATATGAGTATTTATAAATAGGTATTTCATAATTTTATTTGTGTCCTTGGAACACATTTCTCAAAGTGGGGTTCCAAGGTCAAAGGGTATGATCAATTTTATAATTTGATACAGTGCTTTAAAAAGCATTAGCCGATGGTTTAGCAACCTCCTTGCCTGCTTTTTCATGGGCCGTTGCTGGAGAGCTGGGAGGCACATGGAGCAGTGGAAAGAGGGTGGGCACTGGAAGGAGGAGAGCTGGGCCCTTTCAGTAGGGGCTGGGGACCTGGCAGTCTCTTAGCTTCTCTGGTGCTTGGTTTCCCCAGCTGTGAAACGGGGGAGACACTGCTGTCCCCAGCACCAGGCACAATTGGCATTGATTGCTCCTGTCCCCGACCCTCAGGCCCTCTGCAGCCTCCTCACAGCCTGGCCCACCTTTGGTAATTAACCTCAAAGTGTCCTGGAAGGTGTGGGCTTTGTACCTTAAGGAAGTGTGTAGACTGCCACCTTCTGGTGTAAACAGTTAGTGTCCATATGACTTGGGGGCTAAGCTGCTCCCCTTGTGTCCCCTTGAGGATCTATCCCAAGGGTGAAGCTGCAGAAGGACAGGGAGGTTCTCCCCACCTATACTGGCCCTGGTGTTGCTGGTGACTTTAAGGTGATGTCCTCTTTCCGCCAGTGAAACCCGTGAAGAAAGACGCTGGGTTTTGAAAAAGCTGCTCGTGAATGACCGTGTTGGGGTTTTGAAGTTGGTGCAGGTGCTGGCAAAGGCACCTGTGCAGAAGCAGGGTCTTTGTCAGTGGTTGTCTGTCCACAGGTACTTGCAGGACACCTACTGTGTGCCAGGCAAGTGCTCTGACATACAGTGTTGAGTAAGACAGGCAGAGTTCCTGCTCTCCTTGTCTAGTGGGAAAGTTATTGGGTAAGATGAACTATTCTAAAGTTAATGTACTTTCTTTCACTTATTTAATTGAAGACAAAATGGTATCTATAACAGACAAATATAAAACACATTTCACCTCCCAAACACTATAGCTACTTTTATTTCAGTATCTTTCAGCCCTTGTACACTTGCATGCACTTTTTTCAGAGCTATACTCATAATACCTGTAACTCTGAAGTTTGTTACATTTTACCGTAATAAACGCTTCTTTATGTTGCTACTTAATCTTCCTGGTCAACCTCGTGGCTCTGTGCAAGGCAAACGTGCGACTGTTCAAAACCTATGCAGCAATTCCCAGCAGTGCAGACACGCGCATCATCTTTTCCTTCCTCTCTCTTTGCTAGAATAGATGCCACTGGTGCTAACTTCTTCATGAAGACTTTTATTGCATTACTTTTCAATAATCGTGAATATGGCGCATTCCCCATGTTGTCATATTGCTTCCCAAATGAACTATTACTGATTTACAATGCCACCAGCATGACATCAGTCTACATCAGGTGCCTTGAGTGTTGTTGTTTTCATATATTTTTGAGAATTAATACTTTAAAGTGGGGTCCCAAACTTGCTTTAATCTATATGGCTTTGGATACCAGTAGGCAGGTTCTTTTTTTTTTTTTTTGCACATGTGCTACTTATAATTGCTCTTGTGTGAAATGTCTATTCATATGGTAGTCAAATTTTGAATGAGTTTCTTGTTTGATGTCTTTCCTCAGAAGAGAGAAAAGCAATAGCAGATTGCAGTATTGCAGCTCAGGGTGTCAGAATGGTACTTACTGTGTTATTCATTGGGTTAATAACTCCTTCTGGAATCCTCCTTAGAAAGCGCAGCTGTTCCAGAATCTGGAGTGCAAGTCTCTTTTGCTGCCCAGAACTGCTAAGTGAGAAAAGTGATTGTATAATATCCTTGGCTGTGCTCGACTCAAAGGTGGAAATGACATAATTTCCCACTGTTTATGAAAAAGAGTTGGACCCCAGCCTAGGTTACAACAATCCAAATGAGAATTAATGTGATTGGAGAGTTCATTTCTTTCCTAATGACTCTGACGAATACAGAGTCTCCCTGGGAGTCTCAGTTGGAGGGGGACGGTCCAAATCCCCAGCCCAGAGAAGTGAAGTGACTTACCCAAACTCACTCAGCAAGTTTAACCCCAGCTCCTGAGGCCTATGGCATCTTTTCTGTGTCCTGAATGTGAACGTCAATGAACCTGTGATTCTCTCCTTCCAGGCGCTGCTCTGCCCCCTGCACTGGGAGAGTTTACCTCCCTGTCTGGATGACTTCCAGAAGAAAGACCGGGGAGTGCTTTCTGTCTTGGGAGTTGGTTTCCTTTTCCTACCCGCCTCCAACAAGAACTCTGGGCCTCTTCTTTCCAGGAACTCAAAGTACTGCCCCATGTGGGGCCCTGGGCAGCAGCTCAAATAGTTCTCCAGGGCACAAGTCCTTCTCCCAAAGGAAGACTACAAACGTCAGCAACTGGGCCTGTGTGAGGTGAGCCATTTTGACTCTGTCTGTAAGGCTTTTGGTTTAACACCTCACTTCTATTTTCTGGGACGATTAGATGAAGAAGGGAACTAACATTTGATTAACACACACTTTGCATTAGGCCCTGCTTCTTTTAATGTCTTAAAAACACCTGTAGAGTAACAGATTTGGAAATGGAGGCTCAGAGAGGTTGAGTGACAGCTGTCATTATCTCATTGGTCCTCAGTTGGCGCAGGTGACCTAGAGCGGCCAATCAGGATCACCTGGGAGCTTTTCCAAACTATTCCTGCTGGGGACAACTGCACCCTGCAGCGCCATCTGCGGGATTTGTTTGCCCGGGGGCTGCTACCCCACAGATGATCTATTCTGGACAAGTGCCAACAATCTGGTGCCATAGAGCAGGAGGCAGAAAGAAACCCATGCCAGAGGGGTTGTAACAAAGACAAGGAAAGAGAGCCCCTGGAAAAATCCCTCATGGAAGAAGAAATAGAAGAATGCCAAGGATCGTCACACAGGGGACTGTAACGCAAGAGCGGCGATCATCCTGGTGGGTGGAAGGGTATGGGGGCAGGCTGGCCTGTTCCCAGGAAGAATGTGGTCGAGGGAGGGGGCCTGGTGAGGAGTTTAGGGCGCTTGTGGCAGAGTCTCGGTCTACCGCACTCAGAGCAGAGAGGCAGCAGCTTCGGTAGGAGGAGCACTGAACTGGGGGTTCTAAGATCTACTCCTGGACTGTGACCTCAGGCAGGTCACATTGCCTCTCTGTGACTGGGTTTCTTTCTCTTTAAAATAGACATAACAGTAACTTTTTTCTGGCCACCTCTCAGAAGGCTTGTGGGGACTGATGGAGTCCACTCATACTTCAGTGCTTTCCGAATGGTGAAACACTGGGCAGCTGTCGCAGAGGGACTGTTAGGCGCAGCTCCAAGCTCTGATTCGTTAGCACTCAGAAGTCCGGCCCCTCTGTTTGTTTTTGGCTGGGTTTTGTCAACGAGACAGAATCCGATGTCTACTGACAATCTGTGCACTAAAACTGGGCTCGGGGCAGGCCCCCCGTGCTAGAGCCCCCACCCCAGCCCGATGTTGTTGTACGCTCAGCCCAAGTAGTGTGCATTTCAGCTGCATAGAAACTGCCCTCTGACAGTGGACTGACTGCCCTTTAAAAAACCCAGCTCATGTTCTTAAAACAAAGTTTTTAGTGAAGACTTTATTCATACAAGAATACATATGGCATATTGCCCTGGCTGGTGTAGCTCAGTGAATTGAGCATGGGCCTGCAAACCGAAGGGTCACTGGTTCAATTCCCGGTCAGGGCACGTGCCTGGCTTGTGGGCCAGGCCCCCAGTAGGGGGCACATGAGAGGCAACCACACGTTTAATGTTTCTCTCCCTCTCTTTCTCCCTTCCTTCCCCTCTCCCTAAAAATAAATAAACAAACAAACAAATAAATATCTTTTAAAAATACATATGGTGTATAAGTATAATGTAAAGAAGAATAAAACAAACCACATACTAAGCTGAATTAAAAATAGCCCCAGGACCTGCAGTGCTTCTACTCGTCCATCCCTGATGCATTCCCTTCTCTCTCTTGTCCTCATTTCGTGTTAATCTTTCTCTTCCTTTTTTAAAAAAATAGCTTTACCACTTACATTATCCCTAAGCAATATGTTATTTAGTGTTTCCTGTCTCTGAACTCCTATAAAGGGGACCACACGATGAGTACGCTTCTGTAACTTGCTTTTCACGTCTGTGATCTCCCTGTGCTGAGTGATGCTGCTGGAGCTCATTGACTGTCTCTGCTGCACAGTATTACATGGCAGGAACGTAGTATCATTTACCCATCCAACAACGAATGGGCATTTGGCTTGTTTCCAGTCTGGGAATATTATAAACAATGTTGCACATATATATAAGATTACATACATGATGAAAGTGCTGGGTCATGTGGTATGTATGCCTTTAATTTTACAAGATAAGGCCAAGCTGTTCCAAGTGGTTGGTCCAATTAACACTTGTACCCACAGCGTATGAGAATTCTCATTGTTCTGCATTCCTGTCCCTGCTTGATATCCTTTTACATTTCTGCCAAGTTGGTGGCTGTGGAACTAAATCTCATTTTGGTTTTCGTTTGCATTTCCCTCATTACTAAGGAGGTTGAGCATTTTTTCTCATGCTGTGGTTCTTTTGTATTTCTTTATCTCTGAAATGCCTGCTCATGTCTTTTGCCCATTAAACAAATTAAGTTGTCTACTCCTGTATGATTGATTTGTAGGAGCTCTTTATAGATTCTGGCCATGCCTGCTTTGCCAGTGGTATGTGTTGTTCATCTCCTCCAGTCTCCAGCTGGTCTTCTCTGTGATTTTTTTTTTGATGAATAGATACTTTTAATTTCAGTGGTCAAGTTCAATCTCTTCTCTCATCTTTCCTTTCACTTTTGGCATCTCATTCAAGAAATTATTTTTTACCTGAGGTCAGAAAGATAATCTCCTGCATTTTCCACTTGAAGTTTAAAAATTCCAAATGTCTGCCTTAGGACTGTTCTGTCTCTGAGCTCCTGAATCTTTTCATAAAATGTTTCTGGAAGCCTGAGGTTATTTCTGTTCCCATGGGTCTCCTCTTAGCACAGAGGGCTTTGAGTTCTGACAAGTATGAGAGAAAGCCTCCATTCATGGAGTGGGCTCTGCAGACTCAGCTCCCAAAGGGCCCCTGTGTCCTGAGCTCTCTAACGGCCTCAGGCCCCCAGGGGGCGCCTTCACACCAGACATGGGACTCCCAGCGGTCTGTGGGGATTGGAGACCGAGCCCACCAGGGTTCCTGCTGCTCAGCTCCTGCCAGCGCCCTCACCCACCTGCAGGCTGCAGGGGTAGCACCTCTGCATCAGCCATGCTCTCCCCTAGCTTCACCCTGAGCCTGAACCACCAGAGCCCAGGCCTCTCTCCTTGTTTTTGAAGGAACTACACAGAAGTTTCCTAGCAGGTCTTGCTTTCAAATCTGCTCTCCTATCTTTCTCTGAGTTGTCTTTCTCCTTGGAATCTTCCTGATTCCCTAATATCTTTGGGGGGACAACTCAGTAAAGATTTTTTAATTGGGTCAGAAGCTATTGTTGTTTAAGTCTACCCCAAACCCTGCAGCATGTAACTGATGTAACTACAGCCTCCCCAAAGGATAAAAAAATAAAAATAAAAGCCCACCTCGGGGACACAAAAGGTAGAAAATGTAAGGCTGAGGCATAGCACCCTTTGCTTGTTTGAACACTCAGTTTTGCCTTACCTTTTTATCTCCATCAGTTATAGCTAATTGTGTCAATTTAGCTCAGTTTTCTTATCTGTCAGACTGAGTCTTGTCCATGTGTCCTTTATTACTATAAAGGGTTCCTGCAAAGCCTTCCCCCCATTATTGCCTCCCCCCTCCCGTCTGGTTATCGCCAGATTGTTCTTAATTTCAATGTCTCTGGTTATATTTTGCTTGCTTTTTTCTTTTGTTGATTATGTTCCAGTTAAAGGTGAGATCATATGACATTTGTCCCTCACTGCCTGGCTTATTTCACTTAGGATATTGCTCTCCGGTTCCATCCATGCTGTCACAAAGGGTAGGAGTGCCCTCTTTCTTTATGTTGTATAGAATTCTATTGTGTATATGTACCACAGTTTTTTGATCCACTCATTTACCGATGGGCACTTAGGTTGCTTCCTGCACTTGGCTATTGTAAATTGTGCTGCTATGAACATTGGGGTACATAGGTTCTTTTGGATTGGTGTTTCAGGGTTCTTAGGATATAATCCCAGCAGTGGAATTGCAGGCTCTAACAGCAGATCCATTTTTAGTTTTCTGAGGAAATTCCATACTGTTTTCCACAGTGGCTGCACCAGCTGCATTCCCACCAACAGTGCACTAGGGTTCCCTTTTCTGCACATCCTCTCCCACGCCTGTTTGTTGATTTGTTTAGGATGGCCATTCTCTCTGATATGAAGTGGTATCTCACTGTGGTTTTAATTTGCATCTCTCTGATGGCTAGTGATGCTGAGCATCTTTTCAGGTGTATCCGGGCCCTCTGTATGTCCTCCTTGGAGAAGTGTCTGTTCAAGTCTTTTGACCATTTTTAAATTGGGTTTTGTGTCTTCCTGGAATGGAGCTGAGTGAGTTCTTTATATATTTTGGAGATCAAACCCTTGTCTGAGGTATCATTGGCAAATACGTTTTGCCATATAGTTGGTTCTCTTTTCATTTTAATGCCATTTTCTTTAGCCATGCAGAAGCTTTTAATGTGATGAGGTCCCATTTGTTTATTCTTTCA
Source organism: Artibeus jamaicensis (assembly GCF_021234435.1). Classification (NCBI taxonomy): domain Eukaryota; kingdom Metazoa; phylum Chordata; class Mammalia; order Chiroptera; family Phyllostomidae; genus Artibeus; species Artibeus jamaicensis. Next base: position 10,225,946 of record NW_026521883.1, read on the forward strand.
TTTATGTCCCTTGCTTTAGGGGACAACATCAGTGAAGATGTTGTTGCGTGGAATGTCTGAGATTTTCCTGCTGATGTTTTCCTCTAGGATTTTTATTGTGTCACGACTTATATTTAAGTCTTTTATCCACCTTTAATTTATTTTTGTGTATGGTGTAAACTGGTGATTGAGTTTCACTTTTTTGCTGTCCAGATCTCCCAACATCATTTGTTAAAGAAGCTATTTTTACTCCATTTTATGCTTCTTCCCCCTTTGTCAAATAAGAAAATAAAATAATTAAAAAATACCCATCTAGTAATTAAAATATATATAAAGATATTAAAACTAAAGGAACAGCCCTGACTGGTGTGGCTTGGTGGGTTGGGTATCGTCCCACAAACTAAAAGGTCACTGGTTCCGTTCTCGGTCAGGGCATATGCCTGGGTTATGGTTCTGCCTCTATCAGGGTGTGTGAGAGGCAACTGATTGATGTTTCTCTCTGTCCCCCCCTTCCCCTCTCTCTAAAAACAAATAAATAACACTTAAAAAAAAACTAAAGAAACAAACATCAATTTGTAAATTGTGGTTACTTTTGGATAATGGTATCATACTTTTTATTTTCATCATCGTCTGTCTATGTTTTGGCTTTTTCTATAATAGGCACATAGTACTTTTATTTTGGTATAATAAGTAATAACATATAATGCTATTTTTCCAAAGCAAAGCTTAAACACATGGAGTTTGGAGCAGTACTTGCGCTGCTGCTGTTTTCTTCTTTCTCTGCAGGCGAATTCCATCATCATTTTCACAGACCTGGGAACTGGGCAGTCACCTGATTCAGCCCACAGTGGCTGGGTACCATCTGCCCCGTAGGATCAGATTCTGCTTTCACTTGTCCCCATTGCTGAAAGGCCCTGGGAGCCCCTGTCACTCCAGCAATTCCCTGAGGCTTCTGGCGTTCCCTAGTGAATACCTCTATGAGAAAAGTGCGTGATTGCCGTGAGCACGAGCTCACGAGAATGTCAAAGACTGACACAGAACCGCAGGCAGTGAGAGCACCTCAGAAGGAAGGCCTCCTCGTGGAGGTGAGGAAACTGGGGCCTGTCCAAGGCACACAGTGAGTCAGTGACAGCTAAACATGGGGACCCTAGTGGCCAGGGTCCTGTGCCCTGGTATATCACCAGCCACAGGCTCTTAGACAACCGGCCTTCCTAGGTTCTGGTCACATTAATTTTGGGCGTGGGGAGAATTGGTCAGATTCTTTTTTTTCTTTTTTGACTATTCTTCAGCAACTTCACAGTCAGATGTATTTGGGGTTAAAGCTCACTGAACCCCATTTCTTATCTATTCAGTTTTGTGGCTCCTTGGGTCCCTTTGATGAAATTCTGATCTTGCTTAAATCTAATATGGTATGAAAATGGTGAAAATATCCTCTGAAAACAATCTGAAAGTTCCTCAAAAAGTTGAACATGGAGTTACCATATGACCCAGCAAATTATACTCCTGGAGATACACCCAAGAGAATTACAAGCATATGTCCACCCAAAACTTGTATACCAAAGTTCACAGCAGTGTTACTCATAACAGCCAAACAGTAGAAACAACCTAAATGCCCATCATCGGATGGATGGATGGACAAAAAGGGCTAGGTCCGCACCCCGCGATGTCATGTGGCAATGAAAAGGCATGGGGTACCAAGACATGCTGAACGTGGACGAAACTTGAGAACGTTTGCCGAGTGAAAGCAGCTAGTCACTGAAGACCACGAGGCCTGTGATTCCACTTACATGAAATGCCCAGAACAGGCAAACCCGAAGAGACAGTAGATGAGTTGCTTCCAGACACCTGGGGGTGGGGACACTGGGCAGCGGCTATGCCTGGGGATAGGGTTTCTTTACTGAATGATGAAAATGTTCTGGAATTAGATATTGGAGAAAAGCCACAATGAGAAATGCATTTTCATATAAAGACCTCTGTTCCAGCTAGATGCTTGCTCCTAAAAGAGCATTTATAAGCAGGCCTCACACTGTGAAAGGCAGAGCAGAGTGGTGGTGGAATGGGTCCATGTGGTGGACTAGGCCAGGAACGTGTATGAATGACCATGGACCTGGGCAGCGGTGTGGGGAGTGACTGCAGGTGCAGTGGGTGGGCTGGGCGGAGGAGGGCAAAGGGAGGATCTGGGGACAACTGTAATAGAATGGCAATAAAACATTTTTTAAAAGAAAAGAAATGTAGATTCTGAGTCTCTGAGTCACAGCCTGAGATTCCGCATGTCTAAAAATCCCCCAAGACAATGCTGTCCTTCTGGTCCCTGAAAACACCCGCACAGCATGTTACTAAGTCACTGGAAATGCTAAGCTAGAATGATTTATAGAACCTTCCTCAAGTGGCAAAACTTGGAGTAACTATTTGAAGTTGAGAGAGAGAGACAATAAATTCATATGGGTTTTATAACTAAAATGCTTACACAGACAGAGTCTGAGATACTACAAAAGATCTTTACAGTCCTTTTAGGTCACAGAAATATTTTTAGCCCTCCATGAGGGTCCAAAGTTAACATACACAATTCTAATTTGAGCCATAAATATTAATAGTTGCAAGGAGTGGCAACCTTTTCCAAGCACAGTTTACATCTGGTATCTCTTTTAATCTTCATGGAAGCTTAGATGAAGTCTAGGAGGTAAGCAGAGCAGAATGATTGTTCTTATTTCATAAATGACAAATTTGAGGCTCAGCCAGATTAAGTAATCTGTTAACGTCACTTGGATTGTCCCTGGTTCCTCCCTGCACCTGGGTCATGACCCCCTCACTCTTACGAGGACACAACACAGGATTCTGAGCTGTCTCAGATCTTCCCTCTGGTCCTGTGTGTACAAACAAGGCAGCTTCAGGGACAAGGAGACTAGAGAACTTCTAGCAAAGGGTATGGTCAAAGGAGCAAGATAATAGAGCCAGTAATATTTCTACACTTCTCCCTGACCCCACCCTGCGTAAGTCAGGACTAAAAACGGTCAGGCTTGCTGGTACTAAAACAAGCATGTTTGGGATGCAAACACCATCTTGTTATCTTCTTGCCCTTGTTGTTTGTAGGACAGCAGGAAGGTTGGAAGGTCTCCAGCCTTCAGCCTGTACCCTGCCTCCCTTTCACACAGTACGCCTGGGCCTGTCTGATTGGTGCCTGAAAACTCAGGCTTTTGGGGGGGAGGGGAAGAAGGGGAAAGGGGTAAGAAACCAACTCTCTTCCAAGTTGGAGCTTCTGGGTGTTAATTTATCAGTTAGGCATTCATGAGTATAAGGCCGTGTGTGATTTTCAACCTTGAAGGCTTCAAAATAGTGATGTTGCGGACCCACCTCGGGACCAGGGATTTTAGAAGTTTCCCAGTTATTCTAATGGAGAGCCAGGGTTGCAAATTGCCAGAGTAAGATCAAGGCTCTGAATAGACCCCTCTACCCCAACCCGCACAGGCAGGTTACGTCTCTCCCCACTCTCCTGTGTCCAGAGGCTTTGCTTACCCCGAATTACAAATGTCATGAGAATTCCGTTCCATACAAATCAAGTTGTGGTGTGAAATGTGGGCTTCCAAGGGGGCTGGCTCGTTTCTCGGCTCCACCACTTACCATCAGAAAGGCAGCACCTGGAGCGAGATATGGGTAGAGACCTCTGGGCCTGCATCCTGGACACACTGCTCAGCTTCCTAAGCCTCAGTTTCCTTATCTGTGAAATGGGGCTATTGGTTGTTGAGGGGATGCAGAGCTGGGAAGAGGACAGGCTTACATGACCCCAAGCATGAGTGTCTCCTTAAGTTTTGCATCCTAGGCACCTCGCTGGCCTTACTTTTAGTCCTTGCTCTGAGGGGCTGCAGGGTGATAATGCATGGCCAGTGCCCAGAGCAGAGCCAGCCACAGGTCAGATGCTCAACAAATATTGATTAGGAGCAAGAGCCAGGTCTACCACCCATCTCTTAAGTCAGTCAATTCCATTGGGTGCAACCCATTTTCCAGAATCATCTCCCTCCTGTTGCAGACACTCCCCAGGCCATTCAGGCGGGTACCCCTGTCTCTGCCCCGAACAGGTCCATCCACCTTGGGCCAGGCGAGCAAGCTTGGCAGCTCTGCAAAACGTTGCCTCACAGTCATTTTCCTGAAGGGTGTAAGGACCTTAGAACCAAGTGACCCCCTGTCAATGGGAGGAGATGGCAAAGAATGATCTCATTTTACACAAACTGCACTCTCCCCAAAGATAATCCTCGGCTTCACCCCAGTGCATCCTGCAGAGACTGGAGGGGGAGTGATGGGGTTCAGGAGAAAGAAATGGGGTGCTGGTTCAGCAGAAATGACAATTTGTCTTTCAGAACGTTTTTACAGGGGATAGCTGGCCCCCCAGGTGGACTTGCTGTCAAAAGTGTTAAAAGTTTCCAGTTGTGGATTCTTGAGGGCAATTCTGGAAAAGAGGCAAGATCCCGCTATCATGATATGTTGTTAAAATACAGCCAAGCAAGTGCCACACCAGGGACATTTACAGGAGGAAAGGGGACCACCTCTTCTTGGCAGGGGTGGGGCTGAGGTTGGGCTGGGACTTGAAGACAGAAGGCACCTGCTAGAGAGAGGGGAGGAGCCTTCCTGCCAGGGAAGAACGTTTGCGAGGGCTCTGGCAGGAAAGGACAGGGCCTGTGGGTGTCTGGGGCAGGGAGGGGGATGATTCTGGAAAGGGTTGCGGCCGGTGGTGAGGGCGGTGAGTACCCGGGTAAGGAGTGTATGGCTTCTGTTGCTTTAATGGGGCACTGAGAGACTTTTAGTAGGAGAGTAACATCGTAAGATGTTTTATTTTAACTTTTGTATGTTGTCTCCTCATGACAGAGACTATTACAATGAACTGTATATTTAAAAAGTTTCCGCTGCTAACGTGTTTTTACAGTTATTGAGTGCACATCAACTTCCCAGAACAGAAATTCTCATGGGGTTTTATTTATATAACCAATAATTAAAAGTAGATACATTCTATGTGTAGTATTTTAACACAATAACATAGTACATATTTTCACATCTATTGAATTATAAATCTTGCTAAATAATTATGAAGTCTGAGCAACTCTGCCAAGTCTATAGAAAAATATGGCTTACTATTTTTACTTGCATTTTCAGTTAAAAATAACTTTTCTTTGAACAGCTTCACCCGGGACTGTTGACATGCACCTGTGCTCACTGGGCAACCAGGCTGCTCCCGCTGCCGCAGGCACACGGGCAGATCATCCAGTAACTTCTGTGCTTCTAGAAACAGTAGCCAAGTTTCAGAGTAAAAATGTCTTCCCTGGTCTTTTACAACTCACCTTGCACACTACTTAGCTATTTTAAAACTTCTTGTACCTCCTCCCCTTTTTTCTTGTTACTTTTAATTTAAAAAATTCAAATCTACTGAAATGTTACAAGCACAATACAACAAACTCTTGTATAGCCTTCAGCGCGATTCACTAGCAACATTTTAATGCATTCTCTCTCTCTCTCTCTCCATATCTGCCATTTTTCTTCTGGACCATTTGAGAGGAGGTTGCAGATATCATAACTCCTTCCTAAATACTTCTGCAGGTAACTTGTAAAAACAAAGATACGCTTTTTATGTGATCACCATACAGTAATCAAATTCAGAAAACTCAACATTAATATCATACAGTAATATACATTCTTTAATCAAACTTCACCAATTAGTGCAACAATATCCTTTATGGCAAGTTTTTTTCTCCAGTTCAGTTTCCAATTCAAGATCACACATATCTTTACATTTTACTTCTCATTCTCTTCAATCCTCTTTCATCGAGAATAATTCCTTAGTCTTTGTCTCTCACACTGTTGCCATTTTTGAAGTTTGTCAGCCAATTTCTTTGTAGTGCATCCCTCAGTCTGGATTTGCCTGAGTGTTCTCTCATGATGAGGTCTGGTCTGCCCATTTTGGGCAGAAATATGACAGAAATGGTGTGTCCTTCTCGGTGCATTGGACCAGGAGACACTGGTGCCAGGTCTGTCACCACTGGTGACGTTAACTCTGACCATTTGGTTAGGGTTGTGTGTCCAGGTCTCTCAACTGTAACGGGGCCTCTTCCCTGTATAATTATGAATAATTTGGGGAAAGGACTCGCAACTGTAGAAATATTCTTCTTCCCAGCAAGTTTTCACAGGATGGTTTTATCATCTGTTGAAGATTTTTTTTTGCTCATATCATTTATTAGTACAATGTCACTAAATGGTGATTTTCTTACCTATTATTTCTTCATTTATTAGTTGACATGAAAATAAACTTTCCTTTCTCTTACCTTCTTATTCTTTACTAACTTATCTATCTGTATATATGCTTGTATTTATAAGTATCAGTATAAGCAAATTGATTTTTTTGATAGACATCATATGTTATCATCTTTCACTGTTATTTATTTTGATGCTGAAATCATCCCTAATTTGTCTAGGAGTAAACCGTTCATGGTGGCTCCTTTTTAAAAAAAATTTTATTTGTATTTTTTTTTTAGAGAGAGGGAAAGGGAAGAAGAAAGGGAGAGAAACATCAGTCAGTTGCCTCTCACACGCGCCCAGACCAGGGACTGAAGCCACAACCCAGGCATGTGCCCTGACCAGGAATGGAGCCAGCGACCTTTTGCTCTTTGGAACAACACCTACTAAGCCGCCCCAGTCAGGGCTTTTTAAAAAAAATGTTTATGCCCCTATCAGTTCTTTTTAAATGAATCGAACTCACTTCCATAACACTTTTAGCACTCTCATTTCCTGGGCCCCCAGTATGTTCCAGGCTCCCCTGGTGTTTCCCTGCTGTAGACCTGGACTCAACCGTTCTCCGAAGCGTCCTCACTCCTTTTAGTGGAGAATGGGTTTTAGAAAAATAAAACGAGACGTAGCAGTTCATGTGGGGAACACTGCTCTACAGGGGGCCAGACAGTAGGCCTTGCCCTGCCGTCCAGTCCTCGCCGCACATGGCACACGGGCGTCCGCGGCCCTTCACTCCCGCCCACGGGCTTCCCTGCGCAGACACGGGGGAGCCGCCCTCTGTGGCCTCTGCCCTCTTTTGCAGCCTCCTGTGTATGGAAGTGTCTTGGGTTTCACCTTTGGTGAACCCGAGAGCTTGTCCTGCTCTGAAACTACTCAACCTTCCCTACGTTCAAAACACTTATCCTGTCCTCCTTTCCCCCACCCCCCATCCCATCCCCCTGCCACTGTTTTCCAATGGGCTCCAGTCTTTGGAAATAGGAATAGGAAGATCTGGACTCGCCCTGACTGGGTGGCTCAGTTGGTTAGAGCATTGTCTTGATACCCCAAGGTTGTGGGTTGGATCCCTGGTCAGGGCGCACACAAGAATCAACCAATGAATATATAAATAAGTGGAACAACAAATCAGTGTTTCTCTCCCCCGCCTTGCTCTCTCTAAAAGCAATAAATAAAAAAAAATTTAAGATTTGGACTCAACTCTTGTTGCTCTATCTGTATGACCATGAACAAGTTGATGCTTCTGGACCTCAGTTTCCTCACCTCTAAAAGGGAGGACTAATCTTGAATATAAAAAAATAGCCCTGGATAGTGTAGCTCAGTGGATTGAGCACCGGCCTGGGAACCAAAGGGTCGCCAGTTCGATTCCCAGTCTAGGGCACATGCCTGAGTTGTAGGCCAGTCCCTGGTGAAAGATGCACAAGAGGCAACTACACACAGATGCTTCTCTCCCTCTCTTTCTCCCTCCCTTCCCCTCTCTAAAATCTTTAAACAAAGAAAGAAACAAACAAATAAATAAACAAACTTCAAAGTGTTTTATGAATCACAACAAGTCCATTAAAAAGTAAGGGGCCATTATTACTATAAACTAAATCCTCTGAAGTATTAAAAGCTTAATGAGCTTACCCTCTCCAGTTACCAATATTACTAGAAACTAAATCCTCTGAAGTATTAAAAGCTTAATGAGCTAACCCTCTCCAGTTACCAAGGCAGGCTGATGAACTGGGAATCACTGTGAAGCCAGAGAGATCCAGTGTGCTATTCATTACTTCTGTGACCTTGGGCAAAGTCACATAACCTCTCTGGGTCTCAGTTTCTTCATCTGTAAAATGGGATCACAACACCTACTTGTAGTTTGTTTCTGGGTGTCTGCTGAGTGACAGAGCTTGCTCCACTGGCCAGGGCCAGGGTGGGAGGAGGGCGGAGATGAGGATTGGGCTTCAGGGTGAGAGGGCATAGGGCAGGGATGCTCAATCTTGGCTTTTCCTTAGAATCCCATGGGGAGCTTTAAAAAAATCTTGATGTCTGAGCATCACCCTTATTATTAGATTCACCCCAGGCTAATTACATCTGAATCTCTGGGAGGTGAGACCAGACATCAGTTGTTGCTAAAGCTTCCCGGGTGATTCCAATGTTAAATGAGCTAATAAACCTAAATTGAACTCCTGCCTTTTCTTCTCTGTCCTTTCTCGGAACCATGACCAGAAAGAGTAGCTACTGGTAGCCACCTGGGCCAGAGGGTAGGGAGGTGAGGAAGGCACTTCGGGGTGGGCGAGCCTTTCCGAGTCCCTCTCCCCAGAGCGGCTGTGCATTGGGGCTGCCCGTTTGCTAACTGCAGTTAAGTCAAACTCGCCAAGTGACATCATTTGAAAGCTGAACAGGTCAGATCGTGGCATAAGGCCGATACCTCGCCACCCCCTCTCCAAGAACCTAGAATCTTATTTTTAAAAGCTAACTTTAATGATAGTTATACACTGAAATGTTGTTGAAGCTGCCTGTTCAAAACATCAACGATATACTTAAAGGTATAATAAGTACATTATGCATTTAACCTGGGGTTAGATGGAGAATTGTCATCTTGACCACATGTTGTGCTGGCTGGAAAGAGGCTTCCAGGAGACCACGTGGGCGCCCTCCAGCCAGGCCCTCCCAGGCCAGGCTGGCCCCTGGCCCGAATTTGAGTAATTTGGGTTTGGGAATTACCACCAAGCTTTTGTGTCTGCTTTATGTTCTTGCTAGCATGTTTTGGAGTGCCTCAAATTTAATGCCTGAACTTCCCAAGATGGAGAGTTGTATCCCCTTGTTTTGTCAAAGGGGTGGCAAGAAGAGCCAGAGCAAGACCCACGAGTCTTGGCTCCCTCTCCTCCTGGAGCAGATGTCTTTGCTTCCCGGAGCTCTTTCCCTTCCCTGGTAAATGCCTGGTTCCATCGGCAATGAGGCCCGCCCACCGCATACATCATGCAGTAAATAGTGCAGGTGCTTCTCACATTGTCTAGGGGACAGAACACCTGGAGGGTGTGGCGCTCTTTCAACAGCTGCCTATTGATCAGCTAATACGTGCCAGGTGCCCTATGTGCATTGTTGTGTCTAATTTGGCCCTGCACCCTGCAGGGTGGATATTATCCTCACTTGTTTTCCAATAATGAAACCAAGGCTCCGAGAGGTGAACTAAGTTGCTCAAAGTTCCACAGCTAGTAAGTGGCGAGACCAAGTATGGAACTCCGGGCTGACTGACAGACTCCACTCTCAACAATAAGCTACTCTATTCCATGTGGCCCAGTTAGCAGCAGCACCGCCACCTCCTCTGGCTTACAGAAAAATGAGGATCCATGAGCAAGTCCGGCTTCTCCCCAAAACAATCAACTCAAGAGGCAGTACTTTCGGGAGTCCTGCCGCTCTTCTGGAACGACTCCCTCCCACTGCCAGCACACAAACTGACTGATAGTTACATACCAAGCAGCAAGGAAAGGCCTTCCCTTCACTCTGGCATCGGGGTTCTCACTCTCATTGTGACCTCTCTGTTTGTGCCCGTCTGTGGCTGGTCCCCCGGGGCAGCAGAGGCTAGCCTTGCAGTATATTTATCTCACCATGTAGTCTTAATTTGGGGCGGGGCGGGTTGCTTTAACAACACATTTATTTCTCACAGTTCTGGAGGTGGGGAAGTCCAAGATCAAGGTCCCCACAGCTTCCTGGCTCACAGACAGCCATCTCCTCACTGTGTCCTTCCAGGGAGGAAGGGATGAGCAGGCTCCTTGGGGCCTCCGTCATAGAGGCACTAACCCCATTCCTGAGGGCCCTGCCCTCCTGACCCAACCACCTCCCACCTCCCAGCAGCCACTGGGGATTAGGTTTCGACACACGAATTTTGGGGAGGAGATGCAAACATTCAGTTTATAGCCGTGGGAAATTCCTCGAGGGCCTGGATGTGATCTGTTTGTCTTTGCCTTTGTTTTTTTACACACCTAGTTTGGAAACCCACTCCAAAGTAACTGAAGCAAGACGCAATCAAGCAGATGGGGATTTACCTGGGTACCGGGGTGAAAACTGACCATAGTGAGCAAGACTGGGTCTAGGAACCCAAGCATTTAAGCATCCTTAACCCTCCCTCCTCTCCCCCACTCCTAGTCCCCTCTGTTGTTCTCTCTCCCTCCCCTCTTCCCTCTCCTTCCTCAGATTCGCCAGATCTCCTGTCCCCTCTCTAGACATTCATTATTCTTCTCCTCTCTGACATCTGGTCTTGATTTTTACACTCCAGGTCCACACAGTTACTCGTACAGCAGTAGAGCTGGAAAGGATGTGAAAGATCACCCAGTGAAACTTCCTCTTTTACAGTTGAGGAAACTGAGGTCCGGCGGTGTTTTGACATCCGCAACGCCATGAATCCCTGGTCAGAACTAACCATGAAAGGCTAAGTCACAAGGTCCTCTTCCCACTGTTGCCCTGTCCCAGAGTTTTTCCCTCTCTGACACTTTGATTCCTTTTCCGGAGCCTGCTCCTGGGAATCCTCCATCAGGAGATGAGGCAAGGGGGGCAGGACCTGTGGCGTCTGTGGGTGGGCGCAGAGGGAGGAACAGGAGGCCACTCACCTCAGTCCTCGGCCACAGCCTGGGATGGAACACAGCCTGGGGAGGCGCTTGTCACGGGGCATCTTTTGAGGTGGCAGCCTCACGTGGCAGAAGAGTGGCATTTGTCAGGGTCCCTCAGGCAGACGTCAGTGTGAGGTCGCCCCGTGGTAGGTGGGGAATTCCAGGCCCGGGTCCTGCCCCCGCTCGCCCAGGGGGCCGGCTCTGGGCTCCTGTGCGCTCCCTGGCGCGTGGCAGGCGCTCGGTGGGTGAACTGCCTGTGAACCCACCTGGGGAGCCCCACGAGGGACCCAGGCACATTTCTGAGGTGTCCAGTCCCATTTGGGACAAAGAATGGCCTCTCGCACTTACTGTGCAGTTTCAGTCCTGAATGACTTTAGCCGGTTTTCAAAAATCCAAGTTACCATTGAAGGAAGAAGATTGGTTACTGTCGATGAGATTCGAGGGAAAGGCCTGCAGACGTTGAAGACCTTTCTACCGGAAGAGTTCCCGAGAGGCTTGGAGCGTGATTCTCAACGTGCTGCCCATTCGAGCCACCTGGTGAGCTTCGACCACTCCCCACGCCCAGGCCCCACCTGCCTCATTTAATCAGCCTCAGGAGACTGAAGCCGGCATCAGGATCACCAAGCTGCCCTCGTGGTCCTGGGGTGCCTGGCTGAGACCCCGGGGGAGTAAGTGGGGTCTCCCAGGCTGCTGACTTTGAGCAGGGCGACGACAGTTTGAAGAGCTCAGTTCCCAAGTGACTGCTCCAAACTGTCCCTCACCACCTGTCATTCCAGTTTACCCTGGCAGTGGGGCAGGCCCGAGCCCACTGCCTCACTCCGATTGCCTTCAGGTGCCGCCAGACCCGCCACTGTGGTTGAGCAGCCCTAGATGGTCACTTGCAGGTGGCTCCAGCCTGTGACGTGACTTGGGGCGGAAAAGAGGGAAAGAAACTGTAACAAAACAGCGGGTCTTGCTATCATCCCATTGGCTGGCCCCAGGCAGTCCTCTCTTTGCCTCTTGTCTTTGCTGCTGGAGAAACCCAGCTGTCTGCTGGTGGTCTTGGGAAAGTTACTTACTGTCTCTGGGCTTCGGTCTCTCCCTCTGTAAAATGGGAATAGCACTGACCTTGGGACACTGAAGGAAGGAGTAAATGAAATTATATTGACGAAGCACTGGCCCACTGCCTGCCCACGGGAAAGGCGGGAAAGGCGCTGTCCGAATGGTAGGCAAGGTTCGTATTCACTCCTTTGCCAGGCCCTTTATTAGAACACCAAAGACTCGGCTTATTTTGGAAGAGGATGCTATAGACGTTAGTCCCATTTGAGTGTGCCCAGGAAAGGTGAGGAATTTCCACTTCTGCCCTCTTAACCGCTCAGGTGTGACTACAGAGTTCACAGCCCCCTGTAATGACACTGGTCCAGCACTGCCCTTCCGGGAATGGCCACATTTCATTGCCACGGTGGAAAGCAGAATTCTGGGAAATGACTCTGAGTCATTATCTTCCATGATCTAAAAAAACAGCTCCCACCTCCGACGTACTTTCGGATGGTGGCTGTTTTCAAAGTTGGGCACAAGGGGGCTGAGGGGCAGAGACCCCCATTGGTGACAGTCATAATTCTTTGTTTACAAGATGCTTTCAGTCCTCAGAGCATTCCCCATAATCACTGCAGTGACCTTGGGACAAAGGCAAGGGAGCCTTCTACCCACTTTACAGATAAAGAAACTGGGGACTAAAGGTACTGAGCAGAACGGGGGCTGAAACATGCGACGTTCCCAAGGAAGCACACTGATCCCAGGAGCTCTAAGGGGAGACGCTGGGCGCACGTGGTAGCAATGCACTCTTTCTGGCTCCCACTTCCTGTCTGAACCACGCCCTGTTTGAGTGTTAGGAAGGACAGCGAAGGGGACAGACATGGTTCTGTCCCCAGGAAGCCCACACTCTCCACCTCCAATCTGCTCCTCTGTTCAGGGGGGTCGCTCTTTCCAACCCGACCTCAGCAATGAGTCTCTCCTCCAGATCTCCACCGGGCACACACCCCAGAAAAGGCAGCTCCTCTTGCCCATCAGCCGGACACAGGCCTCCTCCGAGCCCATGGTTTCTGGCACTCCCCAGTCTGGTCAGCGGGCGCCCACATACGGCCGGCGGTCAGAGCCCCACACACGTCGCCTTTCATGTCTCAGACATCCAGGGCCTGTGGGGCCAGCGGGAGGCTGGTGCTCAGAGGCCCGTCCTCACTCATCAGCCCAAAGCGAACAGAGGAGCCTTCTTGCTGCTCCCCTGTGTCCCTTTCCCCACAGCGTCAGTTACGGGTCCTTGGCCACAGGCCCAGCGCCTCCTGTGTCAGGTGTGGGGGGTGGGAAGGCAAGGCCCAAGGAGGCTGGAAGCTATTTTCGTCTTGTCCCCGTGGCTTAAAACACCAGCTTCTGTTGTGCCTCATTTAGATGAATAGTCTTGCCCTAAAAAAAGTTAAGGCTGTGACTCAATGGGGCTTTCAAGTTTCTCAGAATGTTCTGGGCTCCTGTCTGGGGCTATTCTGAACATCTTCAGATGGAGTGCGGTGGACACAATGACTAGGCAACTGGAAGAGCGTTTGGAAATCATGCCCCTGGATTCGGGGCCAGGGTGAAACTCGCTGGTGTTTGGGGGCCCAGCTCCCTGTTCCTGCCCACTTTTATTTTTAAATAGCGTGGGTGGGAGGTCCACTAAGCCATCCAAAGAAAAGTGTGTTTCTGGCCTTCCCAAGCAGAGGGTATGGAACTTGCAGGCACACCCAGGTGAGCCCAGAGACCAGGTCCCACCTGGAGGACCGCACGTGCTACCTACGTACCACCAGGGACATGCTCTTGTGGAAAGGAGCCACGTGGCTGGGTAAACACATTCATTTCACGCCTCTTCTCCACACCAGGCGGCTGAGGGAAGCTGGTGGAACAGGGTGCGGACCCCTTCCCCTAGCCCCACTGTTGAGTCCTATCCGTGCCCCCCTTTCCCAGACAGCACCCTCTGCTACAAAAGGATCTCTTTGCCTTGCTGTTTATCCACGCAGAACCCCCAGTGGCAGGAGAGCAATACAGCCCTCGCTTTGTCCCAGTGCCCAGCCTGCCTGGTCTCAGGCCCTGGGCAGGACACACAGACAGGAAGAGGCGTGAGGGCAGGCATGCGGGTTGGGGACTGGGCTCAGCCCCGCCCACAGTGCTGCCTGGCTGGGCGACCACGGCGGGAGGCTCTTCTCTTTGATGATTTCAGGGGCCGCCAATCTACAGAAACATTCCTACCAGCGGCTTTAGACGAATATAAGCAATAGTGGTGGGGCTTGTATGAGTTCTGAAGTCAGCCTTCGGTCACAATGTCAATGCTAATACCACTCGGCCATCCACTCCAACGTGGAGAGGCCTGCCTGAGTTACAGTCAGATGGCGGCAACAGCGGCGATGCTCATAGCGTGCAGCCTGCAGCGCAGGCTCTGCGGCCAGACTGAGGCACGCCGCAGATACTGTCACTGGTGGTTCCCACACCTAGAGAGTACTCGGATGCAACATATTTGCACTGCGTCCGACAACAACATCCTGTGAGGGCAGAGAATCACACCAACTTTGCGAATAGGAAATTCAGATTCAAACAGGCAAAATGTCTTGCCTGAGAATAGGGCCCAGGTTTTCTGACTCCAAGACCAGGGCTCTTTGTTAATTTATTATTTTTTTAATCCGCACTGGAAGTCACGCTTATTGACTTTGGAGGAAGGGGAAGGAAGAGAGAGAGCGGGGGAGAGAAACATAGATTTGAGAGACAAACATTGACTGCTTGCCTCCTGTACGTGTCCCCGCCAGGGACCAAACCCAAAACCTAGGCCTGTGCCCTCACTGGGAATCGACCCCATGAACTTTCGGTTTACTGGATGACACTCCGACCAACTGAGCTGCACTGGGCAGAGCAAGATCAGGACTCTTTCTATTGTTTTCTGCCACATGGACAAAATAACTCTTAAAACTGAACAACAAAAGCTCATTACAGTCAAGACATACAAAGTCTGTCTGGAAATAGCCCAGACATTGTTAATATAATGAGCAGGGTTTGCGTGACATCGATGTGAACTGGCAGCCAAGGAGAGTGGACTGGAATGTGCATGTGTGAACAATGACTTCACTGTACTAGTCAGTGGGGGCGGTAGACACTGTTGAGTGAGCGTGTGTACTGTGTGGCCATTGCATTCAAAATGACTGAGCAAGTAGAGCAATGAATCTGTATCAGATTGTGCGTTAAGTTGGAATATTCCTCTGTGGAAACGATTTGGGTGATTCAGGAGGCCTCACAGCTCTGGGCCACCGGTGACTGGGCAGCCTCATCAAGACAAAGCACCACTCATGTATCACGTCTCATGCACTACGTCTGTGCAGAGTTTTTTGGCAAAATGTCGAATCACACAGGTGACTCAGCCTCCCTACAGGTCAGGTTTGGCACCCTGAGACTTCTGGCTTTTCCCAAAACTAAAATCATCTTTGAAAGGGAAGAGATTTCAGGACTTTGATGAGATTCAGGAAAATATGACGGGGCAGCTGATGGAGGTTGGGAGAACTGCGAGGTGCCCAGGTGCCTCCTTGGAAGAGGACAGAGGTGTCATTGTCTTATGTACAATGCTTCTAGTATCTTCTTCAATAAATGTCTCTATTTTTCATATTACATCGCCGGATACCTTTTGGACACACCTCGTAGGTCAATATTTTTGTAAATTTTCATCAAGGGCCAGATAAAATCAAGCAGAGGCTTAGATGTGGCTTTTGAATGGTGGGCTCCCAACCTCATTATCTGCAGCTCTGCAGAGCTGCAAAGTCAGGTGTGACCTGCCAGGTGACAAAGGCTCTGTGAGGATGACCTCAGAGGAATGACGAAGTGTCCCCCAAGGTGACCAATGGGAACAGCCTGGGCTCTCTCTGGGCTGTTGGTGCGTGAGAGGGTGAGGAGAGAGGAAAGGAGAAGTCAGATGACTGCTTCCAACCAGCTGTTTTGAGGGAATTTCTTCACTGGAGTTCAACTGTTCCTCTTAAATTCCCACTTCAATTTAAAAATGAAAAATGAATATTTGGTGAAAGGCAGAATCCAACAGTCCAACCTGAAAAATGGTTCCAGAAATAAGGAGGAGCAAATGCAACCGGAACCCTCTGCCTGTGGCAACACCCATGGCAAAGCCCCGACTCTTTCATGCGGTTCCTTCCCCGCACCCTGTGGTCCTTCTTTCATCTGGTGCATATTTATTAAGCTTTGACTCTTAAGGCACCCATCCAGAGCGGCTGGTGGCTCACCCCGCAGTCACAGTTAGCCACAGCTAAGAACAGGAGCCCTGGCGCCTCTTCTCAGGGGCAAACCTGGCTCAGAGTGGCAGTGTGGTCTCCTCAGAGTGCCCCTTCCCTCCCTCCTTCCCTTTTAATCTGGGCCATTGTTCTCAGATGTGGTGAGGATGGTGAGTTCCCAAAGCACGGCTGTTATTTGGTTTCCATATTCAGCCCACCTTGATGCCATATGTTTACCATGAGACCCTTTTTTTCCAGCCCCTCTGCTTCTTAGAAACAGGTCCTCCGAGAACTGTCCCTTGGCTCCTCCCCTGCCACAGACAGCTTGTCGCACCCACGCCCCCTCATCAGAAGAGCCCAGAATGATGCCTTCCTTTTGTCACTGTCGGGAATCCACGCCCTAGTGGGGAGTCACGTGGCTGTCAGGAGCGTGGGGCCCAGAGCTCCTTCCTACTAACAACCGGTGGGGGGAAGTGGGGAAAGGAAGGGGGACTCTGTAGCAAAAGCTGACAGCACACAGCCCTGGGAGGCAGGAGCCCTGGGGGCTTCCTGGCTCTTGCCCTGCTCTTGCACCTTTCTCTTCTTCAGTGTCTTTATCTGTCTCTCCAGGATGGGGGCCTGATTTGGCTATGGGGCAACAGGGCGGCCCCTAGAGACAATGAGATATCACATGTTAAAAGATTCCAGTCCTATCTAAAAATTAGTTATTTTGGATGACAGATTGCCACAGGGACAGAGAGTCCTGCTGATCCCCTACCACTTGCTCAGGCTTTTCTGTGGCTGCAAAGTCAGATGAATCGCCTCTGTGATCTGGGCCTGCAGGCTCATGCCCAGGCGGCTCTGGAAAGGGTTGAGAAACCAGGAGCCTGCTACACAACAAATTCATAGGGCAAGTACTTAGAGACGGTATCGCTGTTGGTACCTATGGTTGTAAAAGATGCAGCGTGGTTTCAAAATCTTTAGCAAGAGTGTCTTCAAAGGTACCAGTGGGAGAATATTCGCTTCATAGGCAGGTCTTTGAAACTTCTTTTTCTCTTTGTGCATACATCTCTGTTTCTCCCTCTATTTATCCCATTTCGCTTATTTTAAAATTACTTTGCCTTTTTATTCCCACTTTTTCTGGCATTTCTCCCTTAAACTGATCATAATTCAAAACAAGATTAAAAACAATAATTATTCGAGGTTCATTGTTCTTACCTGTGTTTATTGAGTTTTAAATACCCTGCTCTGATTTTTAAATTGGATGGAGAGAATATTTTATGAATATTTCAAGCAAGAAAGCTTATTTTTCACCAACATGATAGAATTTTTTTTTACAGCTGAGCATTTTGAAACTATTTGCAGAGGATTCTTTTCAGGTCCTTAATGAGAGCAAAATCTTCCTCTCAGGGAAGTTTTTAGAAACAGCCAAAAAGGAGTTGAATTCGCCTCGGAAGATTTACCAGCTCTGTCCTTAGCACCTTGAAAACACACTTTTATTTCTTCCTCCCTGCCTTGGGCAGGCTCTCAGGCTCTTATCCCTAGTACTTTCTATGTCTGCCTGCTCAGTTGCGGGGTCTGGGAAGCACCGTCCTCAGACCTGAGTAAAAGGGGCCCTTGTCCTGGGCCTTGCACTTTATGGGGCCTGCTCTGGCCCTGCTCCAGCCCTGCCCTTCCCACGGAGTGAGGAGTTCATGGGGCCAAGTGGCTCTGCCCTGTGAGCCTGTGCACCCTCCCCCACACTAGACCTTCCCTGGGATGCCAGGAACTCCCAAATTCCCTCCACGTTCAATTTCAGGGCCCACACAACCTCTTTCTCACCTTGCACTACTGCTGTGTTTGCCCTTGGCAGAGAGGAGGTCAAGGGCAGCTCTGAGTGTGTGTGTGTGTGTGTGTGTGTGTGTGTGGTTTGCCAGTGGGGCTGGGGCATGGAGGTGCATTCATCTAATGCCCCTCATGGTGTGAGGCAGAGCTGGGAACGACACGGAAATGGTTCAGGGGGACCCACAGGTTGGGGCTTGGCGGTTCGCCCCTGCAATCATATTTGGACTTAGCATTTTAAGGAGTATGAAAATTCTAAATCTGAACTTGGCATTCCATCTTGTTAGGAAGGGATATTTGTCAAGGCTAGAGGCTAGAACATAGTTTATTTCACATTTGTTAGCTTGATTTATAATTAAAAAATCCTGAGGCCCATGTTTCCTGTTTGTCCTCTTACCCTGCACATGTTCAGGGGCCTGAGCTGGGGCAGGCCCGCTTCTTTGGCCCAGCGCCTGCCTCGCAGCCCAGCCCAACCCACCGCTCCCCAGCGGGGTCAGGCCCAGTGGCCCGGGGCCAGCCTCCACCCAGCCCTGACTTCTGCAAGCTCTGGGGAATTCCCACAACTGGGAACCAGAGCTGATGAATGGGTGTGGGGCTTAACTAGGTCACTGACTTGTCTGTTCCCTGCCCCCATAGTTTATTTATTTATTGTTGTTCAGTTACAGTCGTCCCACTTTTTTCCCCATTGCTCTCCCCTACCCCATGCCCCGCCAACTTCCACAGTCAGTGTCCCCATTATCTGTGTCTATGTAACTCCTCTATTCGTGGTCCTCTGCTTGCCCCCACCTGCCATCACCCCCATGCTGTGGACAGCAAGCTGGCTCTTCAGGCAGCCCCACAAGAGATCTGGGGCACGGGCAGCAAGACAGTTAGAGGCACTGGAAGGTAGCTGGGGCTCTGCCAAAACCTCAGTGTGAGAGTTCAGGTGGGACAGGCTGGGAGATAGCAGAGCCCAGACCCAGGGCAAAACCGTAAGTGAAGCCTGCAAGACCCATTACAGAGTCAGCTGCAGGAGGAGCCGCTGAGCACCAGTTAAGAAAGGGCAGCACTGCCTGCTGTGGTCTGAATGTGTGTGTCCCCCAGAAACGCGTGTGTTGGATCCTAACCTTTGAGGTAATGGCATCATGAGGTGGGGCCTTTGGGAGGCGATTAGGCCATGAGGATGGGCCTCTCGTGAAGGGACTAGGGCCCTAACAAAAGAGACCCAGAGAGCCTGTCCCTTCCCCCATGCGAGGACACAGTGAGAAGGTGCCCCACCATGATCCAGAACCTGCTCAGGCTGGCTCCTTGATCTTCGTGCCTCCAGAACTGTGAGAAGTAAAATTCCGTAGCTCGTTATTTACCCAGTCTGGTATTTCATTAAAGCAACCAAAATGGACTAAGACAGCCCCCCTCTGGAAACCCAGCACGCCTCTCGTGGAGGCGCCGTGAGGTGTGGGAAGGAGCCCGGGATCGGTGTGGAGTCGGAGCTGAGAGCCCGGGGCCTGCTGGGAGCAGCAGGGCTCCTCAGTGCTCTCCGAGGCACCCAGCTCTCCCAGGACCTCCTGCCGCCTGGCGCCCCGCTCTCCTCTGGACATTCTGTGGGTTCCGACGCGGGGATCCCAATGGCAACATGAGTGACGTGAGGACTGGAGCACGTGGACCAAGGCACTGACGCACAGGGCAACTGCAATTGGCAGGAGTCCTGCTCACACTCCAGTTTCTTCAGAAACTTGCCTGACGGACCTACCCCTTGCTGGAACCCTCATGGCTTATGAGTCTGGATGCATATTTCTCTGTGTTCAGCACCCTGTATTATGGGGCAGGCATTGCTTTCCTCCAACAGTGGCGAATGAGGCCTTCTACTCTAGTGAGGAAGATGGACAAGGAATCAAACAGACACATAGATACCACATTTCAGGTAGGAGTATGTGCCGTAAACAACATAAAGCAGGGCATGAGGATTGAGGGGACTGAGTGGGGAAGGATCATGAAAGGCCTCTCCGAGGGGGAGACACTGGGGCAGGGGCCCGAGGAAGTGAAGAGGCCCCATGGGTAGGAGCTGGCAGAGCGGGCGGCCAGGCTGGGCGGAGGCCCCGAGGGCTGGCAGAGTAGAGTGACAGTGGCAGGAGGCAGCCGGGGGCCTGGGTCACGTAGGGCCTCGGTGGCTGTGGTGAGGACTTTGGATTTTGTTCTGGTGATGGGATATTGTCGCAGGGTTTGATATAATATGACACACATAGGAAAGGGGACACTGGACTTCTGCGTAGACAGTGGCCTGGGGGAGGCCAGGTTGGAAGCCTGGAGCCTCCTGTGAAACTACAGGCCAGAGATACAGGCATGTGAACTCGGTCTGATGTTCTCATCCAGAATTCAGGGAGTTCATGTACTCAGATGAGCATAGGGGGCAGAATATATATGTGTGTTCTGTCCACTCACTGCCAACCAAATTTTAGCATCCCTTCATGCTAAATATAGGCAACAGATCTCATTAATATGAGCCATGCCTGCGACTTTGTCAGCCAAAAAGAGGTTGAATTTGCCTCGGAAGATTTACCAGCTCTGTCCTTAGCACCTTGAGAACAGACTTTTATTCCTCCCTCCCTGCCTTGGGCAGGCTCCTAGAAATCACACATGTTCTTGCAGGTATCTAGAAACATGGTTTACATTCACTGCTACTCTGAAAGTATAATAGTTAGCAGATCTTTTTACCTAATGTGGTAATAATAAAGCAGATATATTAATGTAAGTTTGTTATTTAAAATATTTTCAATATGACTGATTTCTTTTGTCATCCACAGTATCTATATTTCAATATGACCAATTTCTTTTGTTATCTGCAGTATTTTATTTTATGTGTTTAAAAACATGACTCTGACACAGTGGGCCATAGGTTCCTGGCAGGACTGGTGGACACAGTGTATATGTTGAGATACCATCAGGTTCTGGATGTATTTTACAGGAAGCAGCGGCAGAGCAGACTGATGGGTTGGTTAGGTGTGGAATGGGAAGGAAGAGGATTTGAGAGTCCGGGGTCATTGGCCTGCGCAGGTGGGTGAAAACCGGCAGCATTACAGGGAAGAGGCATATGAAGGGATGAGCAGGTCTGGGGGGACATGAAATAGTAAGTTCCATCTGCAGCATGTTGATTATTGGACAGCCAAGAGCAGAAACCCGGTGGACAGTCATACATTTGAATCTAGAGGTCAGGAGGGAAACCAAGGCTGGAGATTTGAATCTGGGAGGCATTAGTCTGCAGACTGTGCTTCAAGCCATAGGACCGAATGTGGCAAATACCACTGTGCTCATCTTCTGGTACACTGAGGCACAGAACAATGAAGTGTGGTACTTACTATGGGCAGAGCCTGTTCTTTAAGGCTGGTCCTCCTCTGCTAGGCAGCCCCTACTCTGCTCCAGGAGGCTGAAGCAACTTAGTGTGCTGGGGCAAGGCCCTCACATAAGGACTGCCGCAAAGGGAAATGATTTGACAGAAGAAGCCTAGCATCCGAAAGACAAGCTGTGTGACATTTCCTTCCATCTTGACGAGTGGAACATGAGCTCCTAAGTCAGACCTTTGCGCACCTGGGGAGCCCAGTCATTTCACATGCACAGGACCGCTCCAGCCACAACGTATTTCGGCCGAGATCACTTTAAAAAGGTGGTAATTTAACTGCACAGCCAGAGACATTCTCATATGCAATTGCTCACCTCGCTGCTAAACCTCAAACACTATTTACCAGGAGCACAAGGGTGGTTAGTAATTTTGTTTTCAGACACGAACGTGTGGAGCAGTCGTGAACAACGTGACTGACTGGCCTTGGTTTCCTTATCTGTTATCCAAAAGGGTTCAGTGGGGTCTTGTGAACATCCCCAGGGCTCTAAAATGAGGGTTTGCTTCCCTCTCGACTTGCTTCCACATGTGCGAATGCCCAGCAATTCTAGGAAAATTCTCCCTCCAAGTAGAGGGGTGGGGAGTTCCAGGTGAGGTCATCAGTTTCTGTGCCCGGCTGGCTGCTCCAATCGGGGGTGAATCTTTTTATAGTTTGGGGTCTCCATCCTGTTTAATCTCCTGAATAAGAAAGGAAATGTTCAGAAGTGACTAGAGAGGTGAATTTCGTGATTGTAGAACTCTCTGAACACAATACAAGAAGCCCAGAAGACTCCTATGTTTGAATCCCCCTGAAAGTATTTCCCAGGAACTCTGTAGCACACAGATCGTGGCCTTTGCACAGAGATAAAATGCGGTGCAATGGGAAGAATGTGGGCTTTGGAGAAAGAAGATTCAGCCCCGTTCTCAGAGCTGCTACTTGCTAGTTTTGCGGCCTGGGGACAAGTTTCCGATCACAGCCACCACAGGGTGCCTACAATGTGCCAGGTGTTTCAAAGAGAAGGTTTCTTCCCAGCAGGATAATCACTTCCATTTTGCACATGCGGAAACATTACATACAGTCCAGTGCAGGTCCCCAGCTAGAGGGTGTCCAGGTTATCTGGTGGGCCCCGGTTCTGCTCGTTATAGCAGGGAGGCCTGGGGTAGAAAATACACGTGGAGAACCTGAGACATAATTGTTGCTCAGTGAGCACCAGTTTTGTCTCTCTCTTTTTTTTTTTTTTTTTTTGTGCCAAAGCACATAATGTAGGCTCACAGTTCCAGAGGAGATTCTTCCCAATCTGTAACTCCTTTTCCTTCCTCTTCTCCATCATTTACTTTCCACCAGCCTAAGAGTCCTTGAAAAGTGTCTGTCGCTGGTCCAGGAATCATGTGCTCACCAGGAGGCTGCAGCTTCTGCGCCCTTTCCCTCAGCAGGGCTGAGCTCTGCCCTCGATGCCCAGGTCTGTGGGAGGAGCACTTCTGCGGAGCTTAGAACCAGCTCTTGTCCGCTGAGCACTCACCATGGGCCAAGCACCGCAGCCAGAATTTGAAGTGTATTTTCTCACTTCATCCTCAGAAGAGAACCATGAGGTAGGTACAGTTAATATCTGTATTTCAGAGATGAGAAAACTGGGTCTTAGAGCAGGCCAGTTGCCTCCCTAAGGCCACGCAACTCACCAGTGACAGCCGGAATTAGACATCAGGTCTGCCCGACTCCTAAATTCCTCATTTCCCTTAGAAAAGAGGCGTCTCTTTGGGCAAACTGGGCTTTGCCCATCTCTTCCCAGCTGTCTGCTTTGCTCTCCCCATAACTCAGTAAAACAAAAACAAGCCTCAAACAGATTATTTGTAAAATGAAGATTTCTAGGCATTTGGAGGGCCCAGGGCTCTAAGTAAAAAGTCCAGCCATGGCCAAAAGGAAAGCTCTATGTGTCATGTGGCAAAGGCCACACGGACAGTCACACCCTTGACTTAGTAATTGTACACCTGGGATCCCACTAAGGTTATATTTAACATAAAAACACCTCCCTGAGTATATTTATCATGAAGTTATTTTAATATCTAAAATTTAGAAGCAATATAAATGTCCAGAATAAGGAACCGGTTGGGAACTACTCTGCATCAACACGACTGGCCACCATGCAGCCATTAAAGTGGTGACTGTTTAGACTATTGAGAAATAAGCAAGCATTTATGGGCGTATCATATATGATTAAGTGCAAAAAATAGTGTGGAATACATATGCAACTAAGGCCAGTGTGTATGCACATGGGCAAGGTCTGGAAAGGGATTAACGAGAATGGAACTGGTGGTGTTGGGTTGGTGAGATCGTGGGGGCTTTTGTTTTGTTTTGTGTTTCCAAACAGAATAAAATACCAAGGAATAAACCTAGCCAAGGATGTAAAAGACCCATACTCAGAAAATTATAAGACACTGAAGAAAGAAATTGAAGAAGATGAAAATAAGTGGAAGCCCACAGTGTGCTCATGGATAGGAGGGATTAGCATCGTTAAAATGCCCATACTACACAAAGCAATCTGTAGATTCAGCGCAATTCCTGTCAGGATTCCAATGATGCGATTCACAGAACTATACAAATAGTTCAAAAATTTATGGAACCACAAAAGACCCTGCATAGCAACAGTGATACTGAAAAAGAAGAACAAAGTTGGTGGAATCACACTACCTGATAGGAAATTATACTATAGGTCCATAGTAATCAAAACAGCATGATACTGGCATAAAAACAGACACATAGATCAATGGAACAGAATATAGAGCCCAGAAATAAACCCACACATTTACAGTTGATTAATGTTTGACAGAGGAAGCAAACACATATAATGGGTTAAAGATAGTTTATTCAATAAATGGCGTTGGGAAAATTGGACAGATACATGCAGAAAAGTGAAACTAGACACCTTCCTATACCACACACAAGAATAAATTCAAAACGGATTAAAGACTTAAATGTTACACCTGAAACCATAACAATTGTAGAAGAAAACAGGCAGCAAAACCTTGAACACTGCCCATAGCAATATTTTATCTGATGTATTTCCCCAGGCAAGGAAAACAAACGAAAAAATAAACAAATGGGACTACATAAAATAAAATGTTTTTGCACAGCAAAGGAAAACACCCCAAAATAAAGACAACCCACAGAATGGGAGAGCATATTTGTGATACATCTGATAAGGGGTTAGTGTCCAAAATTTGTAAAGAACTTATAAAAATCAACACCCAAAAAACAAACAACCCACTTAAAAAATGAGCAAAGGACTTGAATAGACACTTCTCAAAACAGGAAACACAGATGGCCAATAGATATATGAAATGATGCTCAATGTCACTAATCATTAGAGAGATGCAAATTAAAACCATGATGAGATATTGCATCACACCTGTCAGAATGGCTACCATCAATAAATCAACAAACAAGTGCTGGCGAGGATGTGGAGAAAGGGGAATCCTTTTGCACTGTTGGTGCGAATGCAGACTGGTGCAGCCACTGTGGAAAGCAGTGTGGAGAAAATTAAAAATGGATCTGCCTTTTGACCCAGAGATCCTGTTTCTGGGAATACATATCTGAAGAACCTAAAACACTAATTCAAAAGAACATAAGCATCCTTATGTTCATTGCAGTGTTGTTTACAATTGCCATGATGTGTAAGCAGTCCAAAGCTCCTCAGTAGATGAGTGGATAAAACAACTATGGTACATTTACACAATGGAATTCTACTTGGCTATAAAACACACACACACAAAATCTAACTCTTTGCGACAGGATGGATGGACCTGGAGAACATTTTGGTAAGTGAAATAAGCCAGTAAGAGAAAGACCAATACTATATTTCACTCATACGTAGAATCTAATAAACAAACTGAACTAACAAGTAAAACAGACTCATAGATAGGGAGCAGGATGACAGCTAAGTGGGGAGAAGTTAGGGGTGGAAGGACTGAGCAAAAAGGAAAAAGGACTCATGGATATGGACAACAGTGGGGTGATTGTGGGGATAGGGAGGTATTAGAGGACTGAATGGTAATGAAAAAAACATTAAAATTTTTAAAAAGTAAAAAAAAAAGCAGTCTCTGCTCATGTCAAAAAAGTTCAGACAATGAAGGTGTGAAGCTGAAAGTATTTCCACTTCTCAGTGGCAGTTTCTATTGCATTTTCTTGTGCTATTTTCATGGATAAATTTCTAAATTTAAAAAGCTCCTCAATACTATTTTTAGCTATAAACACTGAAAAACAAGTCTTTTTTCCCCACAACAGGCAGTGTCTTTTTCTATTGCATCATCTGGATTCATCTAATAAGATTTTACTTTGTTTATTTCCAATTTTTTATTTGAAAAATTTCAGACATGCAAAAAATTTAGAATAGAATGTAATGGTCACATGTATACCTACTACTCAGTATAAAAACAAAGCTGTATTTAAAATACAGTTTTATGTTTAAGACCATTGGGTACACCCCCTAATCCCATCCCTCCCCCTTTTCTGTTGGTGGTCGTGACTTTCTCGAATTTGCTGTTCATCATATTTTTCTACTTTTGCTATGTACTTGGTTGGCCCAAAAATTTGGTTTTTTCCCATCAGATAGCTCTAGTAGTGCTTAGTTGTCTTCAATGTCATTCAAAACCAATTGTGTTAGATTATATTGTGACACCTGTCATATCAGTGTGCATTTAAAAAAACTTATCAAAATTGAATTTTTGTGCATCCATTTTACTACTGAGGATAGAAGAAAATACGTAACATTTTCAGCATATTACACTTTCTTATTTCAAGAAAAGTAAGAATGCAACTGAAATGCAAAAAGATTTGTGCAGTGTACGGAGAAGGTGCAGTGACTGATTGAATGTGTCAAAAGTGGTTTGTGAACTTTCGTTCTGGGAATTTCTTCCTCGATGATGCTCCATGGTTGGGTAGACCAACTGAAGTTGATAGCCATCAAATTGAGACATTAATTGAGACTAATCAATGTTATACCACATGGGAGATAGCTGTCATACTCAAAATATCCAAATCAACAAAGTTATTGGTGAAAAATGAAAAATGTGTCTTTTATTTTATAGAAAAAATGCCATATAGATTTTTTGCCAACCTAATATATATAGCCCTCAAAAATATTTGCTCTTGCTTTGCATGTCTTGTTTTTCTATAATTTATACTATACTGAATGTCTCCTTTCCAACTTGTTTATTTCACTTAATATTATTTCTGTGAGATTTATCCACATTGACATAAATCATTCCTTCTTGCTGCTGTTTAATATTGCTGTGTACGAATGTAGAAGTCCTTGTTGGTGTCCCACCTGCCTATATCTTCTCATGCTCACCATTTCCTTGCACACAGAGCTGGCTCCCCACATCATTGGCTGAGGGCTTTATTTGGCTGCTGGGGCCTCCTTTGCTCTGGACTTAACAGATGCCAGGAGCAGCCCTCATGCATGCCTGAGGGGAGATGATGGACAGATTCCCCACTCCTTTGCTCCTGAGGTGGAATAACTCTGAGTGATGCACATGCTCTTCACTGTCTCCCAGACTTCCAGGTGGGACTAAGCTCCAGTTAGGTGCCCACAGTGGTAACTGGATTGCTAATCACCTCAGATTGGGTTCTCTAGAAGCTAATGCTAAACCAGGGCTTGGGGCACAAAGTAAAGTTACTAGGAGTTAACTTCTGCACAAGGAAGTCCAATAACCAAGGAGTTAAAGAAGAAACATTCATCCATACTGGTAGGAAGGACGGAGAGAAGCTGATGGGGTAGAGAGGATTCACCACAAGGCAGCAACTGGAGACGGGAGGACTCAGTAGCTGGTGGACAAGGTGGTCCCACATGTATGTGCAGATAAACCAGGAGGAAAACTGGGGAGTGAGACAGACCATGAAGTCCAGGTTTCCAGCACAGGGAAAGAAAGCCTCAAAACCTCTGGCTGTTAAAATTTGTGGGGGTTGTGGTGGCTGGAGAAACTCCCAAACTCACAAGAGAGTTCACTGGAGAGACCCACAGGGTTCTAGAATGTACACAAAAGCACCCACCCAGGAATCAGCACCAGAAGGGCCCAATTTGCTTGTGGGAAGCAGTGGAAGTGACTGAAAGGGGGGGGGGAGTGAGAGCTGAGCAGGCAGCATTATTCCCTCTCTGACCCTTCCCCCACATAGAGCATCACAGTACTGTGAAGTGGGTAGCCCTGTCCTGGCGAATACCTGAGGCTCCACCTTTTATAACATAACATGTGTGCCAAGACAAAGAAAGATGGCCCAAATGAAAGAACAGATCAAAACTTCAGAAAAAACAAATAAGTGACAAAAAGATAGCCTAACCTATCAGATGCAGAGTTCAAAACACTGGTAATCAGGATGCTCGCAGAAATAGTAGAAAAATGGTTGCAAAATGGAAGAAAAAGTGAAGGCTATGCAAAGTGAAATAAATAAAAATATATGGGAACCAACAGTGAAGGGAAGGAAACTTGGACTCAAATCAATGGTTTGGATCAGAAGGAAGAAATAAACATTCAACCAGAACAAAATGTAGAAACAAGAATTTAAAAAAATGAAGAGAGGCTTAGGAACCTCTGGGACAACTTTAAACATTCCAACATCAGAATCATAGGGGTGCCAGAAGGAGAAAAGGAAGACCAAGAAATGGAAAACTTATTTGAAAAAAATAATAAAGGAGAATTTTCCCAATCTGGCAAAGGAAATAGACTTCCGGGAAGTTCAGGAAGCCCAGAGAGTCCCAAAGAAGTTGGACCCAGGGAAGCATATACCAAGGTACATCATAATTACATTACCCAAGATTAAAGAGGAGAGAATCTTAAAATCAGCAAGAGAAAAGGAGACAGTTACCTACAAAGGAGTTCCTATGAGACTATGAGCTGACTTCTCAAAAGAAACCTTACAGGCAAGAAGGGGCTGGAAAGAAGTATTCAAAGTCATGAAAGGCAAAGACCCACATCCAAGATTACTCTCTCCAACAAAGCTATCATTTAGAATGGAAGGGCAGATAAAGTGCTTCCCAGATAAGGTCAAGTTAAAGGAGTTCACCATCACCAAGCCCATATCATATGAAATGTTAAAGGGATTTATGTAAGAAAAAGAAGAGTATCACAACTATGAACAGTAAAATGACAACAAACTCACCACTATCAACAACTGAACCTAAACAAAAACAAAAGCAAACTAAGCAAACAACTAGAACAGGAAGAAAATCACAGAAATGGAGATCACATGGAGGGTTATCAGTGGAGAGGGGGAGGGAGGAGAATAGGGGAAAAGGTACAGGGAATAAGAAGCATATGGTAGGCACAAAATAGGGGAAAGTTAAGAATAGTATGGGAAATGGAGAAGCCAAAGAACTTACACATACAATCCATGAACATGAGTTAAGTGGGGGAATGCTGGTGGGAGGGGTAGTGGAGGGTGAAGAGAAATAAAGGGTAGGAAAAAATGGGACAACTGTAATAGCATGATCAATAAAATACACTTAAAAAGAGCAGATGTTCAGTAATTAGAAGTTTGCCTTGAATTATACATGCATCATAAAACATTATCTATGGTAATAACTCTTACTATGGGCAAGGCCCAAATTTAAGTTCTTTAAGACAGAAGTAAAAGGAACATATGTAGGGGACACATGGACAAAGCCAAAGGAGTGTAGGATTGAGGGTGGAGGGTGGAGATGGTTGGGGTGGTGGGAGTGGTGAGGGGAAAATGGAGACAACTGTACTTGAACAACAATTTTTAAAAAAGAGGTAAAATTTTCTCTTGAGCCTGCAGCATCCTAATTGCTTTCAGTTCAAAATAATCTATGAGCCAATGTAGCACATCTTGGGCAGGCCTTTATGAACCCCTTCATAGCACATCATGTCTACCGTAAGAGCACACCTTTTATTAGCTTCTTCATCTGTCACACTTTCCTGTCACATATTTGGGATCGCTTCCCATGTAATCTACTTGTACTCATGTTGTCATCTCAGGGTCTGCTTTTGGGGGAACTCAAACTAAGATAATGACTATATATCAATGTACTTATCTACTTCCCTGTTCAAGGACATCCAAGTTGTTTCCAATGTTTTGGTACTGCAATGAACCTTCTTACACAAGTCTCCTTGTGTACATGTTTTGGAAACTCTAAGATAAATACCTGGAGGGAGAATTCTTGGGTTACAGGTATGCAGGTCTTCAGTTTTATTAGGGATTTGACCAAGGCCCTATAGCTAAGGTCAAGATTGTGGCCATGGATATACTTAGGGTACAGGGTCAGATTAAAAAGGGTTTGTGCCAGAGGGACTTCATCATAGACCAACACTCATAATCCTACCTCTAGAGCAGAGCACCTCAAACATAAATGTTCGTACAAACCCTCTGGGGAGCTTATAAACTGCAGATTCTAATCCAGTAGGTTTGGGCTAGGATCTGATATGCTGCACTTTTGAGCTTTAAGATACTCTTCTGCTGCGCCACGGACCTCACTTAGAGTAGCAGCTCTAGAGAATGAGTCTGATTATGGGGCTATCAGAATATCAAAGTATAATCCATGATTTTTTGGGGCCATTACTGACCAAACAGGGTGAAAAGAGATGGCCTAACAGAGGGGGATGGCCTGTGGGTTAAACCATTAGGAGGTCAGAGGGAGTGGGGCATTATGCTACTAGGTATCTATCTAGAGACCACTGGTGGGTTTGGAGGCAGTGCCCATTCCAGGTTACTCCTCATTTTTGTCATGGTGGAGGGTATAGACCAGAGTGGTCTTGCAGGAATACAAGTCTATCTTGTTACCTGTCATCTGATTTTTCACCTCTTTTTCATTGTTGTTCCAGACAAAATGTTTGGCTGTCAATTTAAGGGTACTGTGACATTTGCTTTTGAAAAGAGTGCCCAGGCCAGCTGGGTCTGAACTTGAGTCCCCAAGAGGGTAGAACTGCTGGGTTGCTTTGAGGATTCATAGCCATGAACCAGCCATGAACCAGCCATGTGGGAGGGTTCTCTATTTATTCCCATAAATGCAGAGGGACATTTAATATAATCTAAAAAAAAAAACACAGCAAATCTTCCATTTCTATTCAAGATGAGGTAACAAGGATTGAACTTACCCTCCAAAAACAAACAAACAAAAATAATGGACAAAATATTTGAAACAATGACAACAAATGAGTGAGACAACAGATAGGGAACAAGTGAGGTGAGCCCTACAGTTACCTATCTCACTACCTGGAGCAAGTTTTCAGGCTGTGGCATGTGGAGGGAGAGCCCAAGCAGAGCCGAGGATACTCTCTGTAACAAGTAAACAGACATGGGGTCTAAGGAAGCCAAGGCAGCTACAGCTCATGGGGCAGAGTAGCAGAGAGGACAGAGCTGAACACAGAGAGCCCTATGAAGACCTGTGGAGGGTCCCCCATGAGCATGCATATGAATAAAGTCAGCCCATGCTTGTGAAGAATCACGCTGAGATTAGGGGAAGAGCCAGCAAACAGGACTTGAGGAAAAGTATTCAGAATGTACGTAGGGCAAAAAATAATGCCTGTTCCCAACAGTCAGAATAGAAAACCTCATAATTCAGGAGGCTCTGATTAGAATACCAAGAAGGGTCTTGCCTTGGGGAAAGATTTTAACTCTAAATTAAATGCAACTCTGATCTGGCCTAACAAATTAAAAAAAATAAGACCTGAAATGATAAAACAATATCCAATTAACTGCATTCCAGAACAAAACCCAAGAGTATTTATAAAAATACAAAAATATTCAACATCTTACAATGTAAAATTCACAATGTTTGGCACTCAAACAAAAAGTACCAGCATGTGAAAAAAGGCAGGAAAATAACAATCCAGGATGAGCAGAAAAATTGAGTAGTCAAAATGACCAAAAAGAATGCAGGTGATAACATTTATATACAATACTATTTCTGAGGGGCTATTATGACCATATTCCATATCTCCAGAAGCTGACGCAAACACTCAACATCATAACCAGAGACATAAAGGTACAACATAGACCCAAACTGCACTTTACAGAGAACTATGACGTCTAAGATGAAAAACACACTAATTGGGACTGTTAGCAGATTGGGCACTACAGAAAAAAGAAAAGTGAACTTGAAGTCATAACAATAGAAACTATCCAAAATGAAACTTAGAAAAAGACTTTAAAGATTGAATCACCACTGAACTATGGGACAGCTTTAACAGGCCTGACACATGAGTGAGTTAGAGATGGAGTCTCCAAAATTGGGCCCAGGGTCAAAAATGGTGTTTGAGGAAATAATGGCCCAAATGTCGTAAATCTGATAAAAATGGTAAACTCTCAGATTCAAGAAGCTCAACAAACCTCAAGCACAAAAGCATGACAAAAGCATGGGGGCACATCACAATCAGATTGCTCAAAGCCAGCGATTAAGAGAGGATCGAAAGCAGCTGAGAAAAAAAGGGCATTATTAAAGGGAAAGGAAAATAACGATGATGGAAGATTTCTTGTCAGAAACAAAGCAAACTAGGAGACAGTAGAATTTTTGAAGTACTAAAAAGAAAGAAATTGATTAAACCAGAATTCTATACCCATGAAATTTTTTTTTAGAAATGAAGATGATCAAGAGAATGAGAAGACAAACCACTGATTGGGAGAAAATATTTGCAAAAGACATAACTGATGAAAGACTGTTATGCAAAACATGGAAAGAACTCTTAAAACTCAACAATAAGAAAACAAACAAAGACTTCTGCCAAGATGGAGGAGTAGGTGGAAGCACTGCACCTTCTTGCACAACCAAGTTTAAAAACAACAAAATTTTAGCAGTAAAAATGCAGCCAAACTGCAGAAAATTGAGCTACATGGAAGTCTGACAATAACGAACCCTTCAGCCAAACCAGTAAGAAGGGCAGAGCCAGCAGCAGAGCAGGGTAGGGCAGGAAAGATCCACCGGAATGACCTCAGCGGGTGACCCAGGTGCACCAGCAGCCGTGGGCGGATCCCAGGGTTGGAGAAGCAGGCGGACTCACCAAGGGCTGCTCGCGGTCACACATTCACACACAGATAAACTGGTGAAGGAGCTAGCAGCAGGAAGCAGCAGAGGGAACTGCCATTGTCCCTCTCTGACCCCGCCCCCACATACAGTGTCACAAAACAGCGACCTGGGTGGCCCTGCCCTGGTGAACATCTAAGGCTCTGCTCCTCATATGTAACAGGCACGAACAGATCAAAACATGGCTCAAGAACAACTCAGAGCCCCAGAGCTGATAAATCTAAGCGATGAAGAAATAGCCAAACTTTCAGATGCACAGTTCAAAACACTGGTGATCAGGTTGCTCACAGAACTGGTTGATTTTAGTCACAAATTAGAGGAACATATGAAGGCTAAACTAATAGAAATGAATGGAAATGCACAGGAAACCAATAGTAATGGAAAGGAAACTGGGTCTCAAATCAAAGGAGTGGACCAGAAAGAGGAAAAAAATGACCAAACAGAAAAGAATGAAGAAACAAGAATTCAAAAAAAATGAGGAGAGACTTAGGAACCTCCAGGACATCTTTAAACACTCCAACATTCGAATTATAGGGGTACCAGAAGGGGAAGAGGAACAGCCATGAGTGGAAAACTTATTTGAACAAATAATAAAGGAGAATTTCCACAATCTGGCAAAGGAAATAGACTTCCAGGAAATCCAGGAAGCTCAGAGAGTACCAAAGAAGTTGGACCCAAGAAGGAACACACCAAGGCACATCATCATTACATTAGCCAAGATTAAAATGAAGGAGAGAATTCTAGAAGCAGCAAGAGATAAGGGGACAGTCACCTACAAAGGAGTTCCCATCAGACTGTCAGCGGATTTCTCAAAAGAGACCTTACAGGCAAGAAGGGGCTGGAAAGAGGTATTCCAAGTCATGAAATCCAAAGACCTACAACCGAGATTGCTCTATCCAGTAAAACTTTCATTTAGAATGGAAGGACAGATAAAGTGCTTCTCAGATAAGATCAAATTCAAGGAGTTCATCATCACCAAGCCCTTATTATATGAAATGTTAAAGGGACTTATCTAAGAAAAAGAAGTTAAAAAGACATGAACAGTGAAAGGACAGCAAACTCACAGTTAGTAAGAACCACACCTAAAACAAAAGCAAACTAAGAGGACAGCTAGATCAGGAGCAGAACCATAGAAATGAAGATCCCATGGAGGGTTAGCAACAGGGGAGAGGGAGGAGGAGAAGGGGGGAGAAGGTACAGAAAATAAGTAGCATAGACAGTGGGTAGAAAATAGATAGGGGGGAGGGCAAGAATAGTATGGGAAATATAGAATCTAAAGAACTTGAGACACATGGTCATAAACTAAAGGGGGGGGATGGTGGGGGTGAGGGTGTGCAGGGTGGAGGGGAATGAAGGGGGAAATAGAACAACTGTAATGGCATAATCAATAAAATATATTTTTAAAAATAAAATATTGTAAAATTTAAAAAAATAATAAAATCATGCTTAAAGAAAAAAAAGCTAGAAAACAGTGGGAAAAAGCCTTTAGAATTATGAGGGAAAATTATTGCCCATCTTGAAAATGTCTCTGTATTATGCATTTGAATCTTTAAAAGATAACATTGCCACTATGCTGTAACCTGAAACTAATACAAAATAATATTTAATGTAAATTAGAATTAAATAAAATGTTTAAAGATTAAAAAAAGAAAACAAACAAATAAAAAAATGGGTCAAAACCTTAACAAACATCTTACTGAGGAAGACATACAGATGGCAAACAAGCACATCAAAAGTTGCTTCGCAGTACATATGTTATAAAGGAAATGTAAATGAAAACAATGAAATGCCACTATATACCTATTAGAATAGCCAGAATCTGGAACACTGATGTTGTCGAGGGCTGGTGAGGGTGTGGAACGGCAGGAACACTCATTCATGGCTGGTGGGAATACAACATAGTAATGGCACTTTGGGAGACAGTGTGGCAGTTTCTTATGAAACTAAACATACTCTCAGCACATGATCCATCAGTCAGACTCCATGGTATTTACCCACAGCAGTTGAAAACTTCTGTCCAAAAAACCCTGCATACGGATGTTTACAGCAGCTTTATTCATAATTGCCAGGACTTGGAAGATACCCAGATGTCCTACAGCAGGTAAATAATCACAATACACATTAAGGGACTAAACATCCAAATTAAAACAAAGCTTGTTATATTGGACTTCAAAAAAAAAAGCAAGGCTCAGCTATGTGCTGTCTACAAGATACCCACTTTAAATATAGAGACACAGAAGGGTTCAAAGTAAAAGAATGAAAAAAATATACCATGCTAACACTAGTCAAAAGAAAAGTGGAGTAGTTGTATATAAAAGGCGCCGGAAGGGAGGGAAGAAAAAAAGAACAAAAAAAAAAAAAAACTAAAGACCACAGGCTATCGCTCCGCTTCACTTAACAGCACGAATAGACCAAAAATGGCTCTAGGACAACTCAGAGCCCCAGAACCGATAGACCTAAGTGATGAAGAAATAGCCAGTCTTTCAGATGCACAGTTCAAAACACTGGTTTTCAGGATCCTTACAGAACTGGTGGATTTTAGTCACAAATTAGAGAAGCATATGGAAGCTAAACTAATTGAAATAAATGGTGATACAAAGGATGCCAATAGTAATGGAAAGAAAATTGGGACTCAAATCAAGGGAGTGGACCAGAAGGAAGAAAAAAATGATCAAACAGAAAGGAATGAAGAAATAAGAATTCAGAAAAATGAGGAGAAGCTTAGGAACCTCCAGGACATCTTTAAACGTTCCAACATCCGAATTATTGGGGTACCAGAAGGGGGAAAGGCACAGCCACAACTGGAACACTTATTTGAACAAATAATAAAGGAGAATTTCCCCAATCTGGCAAAGGAAATAGACTTCCAAGAAATCCAGGAAGCTCAGAGAGTACCAAAGAAGTTGGACCCAAGAAGGAACACACCAAGGCACATCATAATTACATTAGCCAAGATTAAAATGAAGGAGAGAATCCTAGAAGCAGCAAGAGCTAAGGGGACAGTCACCTACAAAGGAGTTCCCATCAGACTGTCAGCTGATTTCTCAAAAGAGACCTTCCAGGCAAGAAGGGGCTGGAAAGAGGTATTCCAAGTCATGAAAACCAAAGAACTACAACCAAGATTGCTCTACCCAGCAAAACTTTCATTTAGAATGGAAGGACAGATAAAGTGCTTCTCAGATAAGACCAAATTCAAGGAGTTCATCATCACCAGGCCCTTATTATATGAAATGTTAAAGGGACTTACCTAAGAAAAAGAAGATAAAAAAGATGAACAGTGAAAGGACAGCAAACTCACAGTTAGTAAGAACCACACCTAAAACAAAAGCAAACTAAGAGGACAGCTAGATCAGGAGCAGAACCATAGAAATGAAGATCACATGGAGGGTTAGCAACAGGGGAGTGGGGGGGGGGGGGGGGGGGGGTGTAGAAAAAAAAACAAAGAAAAAAAAAGATGGGGGGGGGGAAAAGGGGGGAAACCGGGGGGGGGGGGGAGGGGGGGGGGGGACAAAGTAATGAAAAAAAAAAAAAAATACCAGGCAAAGTAGATTTCAAAGAAAGAATATTACCAGAGATATAGAGGGTAATTCATGATGACAAAGGGGTCAGTTCATCAAGATGACATCGTGATCCTAAACATCTGTGTATCTCATACTAGAGCTTCAAAATACATGAAGCAAAAATTGATAGAATGGCAAGGACTTATAGACAAATTCACAATTATTGTTTGAGATTTTTATAAAAGGTTTTACTTATTTATTTTTAGAGAGAGGAAAGGGAGGGAGAGAAACATCAATGTGTGAGAGATATGTGGATTGGTTGCCTCTCCCATGCCCCTAACTGAAGACCTGGCCCTCGACCTGGGCATGTACCCTGACTGGGAACCAAACCATCAACCTTTTGGTTCACAGGCTGATGCTCAGTCTACTGATCCACACCAGCCAGGGCTGTTGTTTGAGGTTTTAAAGCCTCTCTCTCAATAACTGACAGGACAAGTAAAGAGAAAAATCAGACCCAAATGGCTTAGTTCAATCAGAATAAAAGGTGCAGGAAAGGAGTGAGGAGGAAATTAATTAACTCTCCTGGAGGGCAGATAATAGACCAAAACGTGCAAACAGGGAAGATGGATCAGTAACTCTGGGGCCAAGGAAAAGGAGGTGTTTGGCAAGCATGGAGCTCTCTTGTTACTAACCATAATTAGGTCAGGAGATTTCCAGTTTCCAGAGTCTTAGCTATTCTTCTTGTTGTTTTAATAAATAATCTATAAGTTTTTTGCAATCTATAAGTTTGCAAAGAGCAACAGAAATATTGTTGCTCTTTGATCTCACAAAACCAGTCTGTAGCAGAATCTTTCGAATTCTATAAAATCAAACTGAGAGGACAGTCTGTGACAGAGAGGAGTCCTGCTTTTCAGTCCAGTCCCGTATGCACTGAGTGACTCCGAGCATAGAAGGCTTTAGCCAGGAAATGATGTTAGTCACCCTAATTCACTGTCCCCCAAGGGACAGTGAAGAATGGGCAGAGATACTGAGGAGACAATCTGTCTGTCTACCCTACTCAACATCCATCCATCCATCCACCAATCATCCCCCTA
This sequence comes from Artibeus jamaicensis, assembly GCF_021234435.1. Lineage (NCBI taxonomy): Eukaryota > Metazoa > Chordata > Mammalia > Chiroptera > Phyllostomidae > Artibeus > Artibeus jamaicensis. Next base: position 10,262,806 of record NW_026521883.1, read on the forward strand.
TTTATTTATAAACCCATCCATCCGCTCACCCATTCATACGACAAGTAGCCACTAACACTGTGGGCCAGGGAGCGTGGGTTGGGGAGCACCTTCTCCAGTGGCTCCCTGACCCTTGGTCCTATCAGGAGTAACTGAGATTTTATATCTTATTTGCCTTCAGGAGAAGTTACCATCAAAGTACATTCAGATCATCGCTGTCCCTTGGGGACACTCTGGCAAAAACAGATATCCTGCTGCATGCAGCCATGACCTATCCTGTCAACTCAAGCCTTTTCAGATCAGGCCCTGAAAGCACTGGTCTCCAGAAAGCAGGGTAGAGTGGGAGACACACCCAGGTCGAACTGTGTCGAAAGGAGAGGGAACCAGTCAGACACGTGGTCGTTCTCCAAAAACGGAAACGGAGGTGGATGGGAGCCGAGGTTCGCTTCTTTCTCTCTATTTCTCCCATTCCTCCACTGTTTCTATCTCTCCTACCTTCTCCACCCAAGAGCATAATTTGGTTCTTAAGAGCCAAGAAGTTAACAGATGTGCAAACCTTTCTTAGAAATGCTGCAATAAATCCCATGTAAGAGGGAATTTGGAATCCTGAAGATAACATCAGCTTTGGAGTGTAGGTTCAAATCTCAGAACTCAGAAGTTGTATAATATTGTCATTTAACTTCTCTAAGTCTCAGTTTTCCCATCTGTAAAATGGGGACCATACCAACCTTGTGAATGGGGTGATTGAGAGGACTGAACAAAATAGTGCATTTGTAGGTATTATATTTTCCAGGCTATACAACCATAGGTACCTAAACAGAAAATTTAACTTTAATTTCCTGGGATTTAACTTTAAACACTGGCCTGAGCTCCCATTTTGCCTCCTGGTTGAATATAAATGAAAAACAGTAACAAGAAGACAATAGTAGATTCCAGGCAAATGCAGGCACTGGAGGGTGTTTCTTGGTCATTTCCATTTTAAACTCAGTCAAGTCAGTATTTTCTCCTCTCTTTTCTTCTGGGGTGTCTGTCCTCCTTTATCCTGGGGGGCCTAAATGTTATCACCATAGTAAATGAAGACACATTCTCTTGTTTATTCCCTGAAATGTGATCCATCTCAACTAGCCTTTGTTCCAGAATACTGTGGCATCTCTCTCTAGAGTAGGCCTTAATTTCTCTTGGAAATTCTGGTCCTTATAAATCCAAGATCGGATGTGTTCACTCAGGCCTTAACTATTTCAGACCCAGGACTCACTGTGCATCTACGTATCACTGTTACTGTTCTGCCTTTCCCAGAGAGCGAGGCCTCGGCATCAGAGGAAAGGGCTGAAACAGGGACATTTAGCCTCAAGGCTATTTGCCCCTCTCCCCTGCCTCTGAACTTGGAGAACCTCTCTTGTAATTGGCTTGTCTGTTTGTAAAAATTGTTCCCGTTACTTTGGGATTTTCCAACTGAATGTTGCCTTATTAATGTGAACAAGAACCAGGGGATTCCAGACTTAAAAACCAATTTTGAAAACAAAACACAGAATAGACAAAGTTTTAGCATCGCAGGAAGAATTTTTAGGTGGAGTTCCTCTTTGACTCTCAGCTAGTCCAGGGCTGTCCTTATTGGTCCTCTGGGCACTGCACAGCCGAAGCTCCTCCCTTTGGTCGCCCAGCTGACACGGGCTGGCACTGGCACTCAGTACTAAATCCAAAGGCAGTGTACCCTTAGATTAGGGCAGTCAAGATCCTTGTCTTATTCCCTCTGTTTTCCAGGACCAACTGCTCAGAACTTCCTTTGGCTGGGCCCATCCCCATGGAGTGAGAACGAGGAGCCACGGGGACCAAGGACAATGAGGGCCTTCTAGATCAGGCTCTGTGTACCTGGTGCCCAGGAATTCTCTGCTGAAATGACCCCAAGCCACTGTCCAGGGCCTCTGATGGACTCTTCCCCAGATCCATCCTCCCAAAGGTGGGCAGTGTATCTGATGTGCATGAGAGGTAGCCAAGCTCTGGTAAGTGCAGGCAATTGAATTTTGGTTTTGTTAAGGGAAAGACCCAAAAGTCTAAATTCAGGATCAATTCTGAAGAAGTGATATGTAGCATTATTCAAATTCATAACAGCTTTAATAGGAGAAACTTACATGCACAGACAAAGTAACTGCTTGCTCCTTGTGGCAGCTGGCCAGGAAGAAATCCACACCATCCCAGGACAGGGTCTCTTGTTTATAGAAGGTTAATAGTAAAAGGATATGGTGGGTAGTCACATACACCACCAGAAAGTAGACTGCAATTCTAAGTTAACAGATAACATCAGGCAGTTATTCACACTCTATACATTTAGTAACCTCCTTTCTGGGAGTATACCTTTTATCTTTGGGTGGTATTCTGGCTCTCTGGGTAGTCATCCAGCCTGAGGCTACAAAGAGTTAAACAGTCACAGAAGGTTAAACAGAGAGTTCCCAGCCGCCTTTACTGCTGGAGCCCTACCGCATCTCTGAGTCTGCTACAAGGTTGTTTGTGTGCGTGCATGCAAATCCTTCCGTGGTGAGGAATAGAATTGGGGGGTACATAGAGAAGCAGCATGACCTGGGGCCAGGGAACCCCTTTTAAATTCTTGCCTTTTCCCCTGAAATGTTAGTAGTGGGCCTGCCAAAGAAAAACAGATGGAAAATACCCAGAGAAAATGTAAGAATCATGAAACTAACACATTTTCCAGGACTCTTGTTTTGGTGTAGGAAAAAAATTATCCCCAAAGTCATTGCATTCATAAACCTGCACTTAAAGCTTAATTAATTTTTTTATTTAAAAAATCAGATAAAATATGCATTATTCCAGAGACTGAGATTCATTTGTTTAAAAAATTGTGATAGAGACTTCCAGTCAAGATGGAGGCATAGGTAGATATGGCTCACCTCCTCACACAACCACAGCAATAATTACATCTAAACTGTGAAACAACTATCACCCAGAATGGTCAGAAAATTTAGCTGTATGGAAGCCCAACGACTAAGGAATTAAAGAAGTCACATTCATCCAGATGGGTAGGAGGGGCAGAGATGTCTGAAGACATGGAGACATGGAAAGGGTGGTCCCACAAGCACATGTGGTAGATAAAAATTGGAAGGGATAACTCGGGAGTGAGGGACCCCAGCCTGACACCAGAAGACACAGTGCAGGGTTCTACTGCCAGGAAGATAAGTCCTGATAATTTCTGGCTGTAAAAACCAGTGGGGGTTGGGGCAGCAGAAGAAACTGCAGGATTCTCAGGCATCTCCTCTTAAAGGGCTTGCAACAGACTTAGGACTTACACAGACTCACTCCCTCTGGGCTTCAGCACCAGCGCAGCAGCTGGAAGGTCACCAGTGGCATACGGGGAGAATATGAAGTGTCTGACATCAGGGTAAATGCCAGGGGACAACTTCCTCCCAGACAAAACTCCAGAGGCCAGGCAGCAGCATTGTCCCCTTTTCTGACCCTCCCACATACAGAGCTACAGAGTTGTGACACTGTATTGGAGATTCCATCGACCTGGTTCACACAGGTTGCCCCACCCTGGCAATTACCTAAGGCTCCACCTCATCCAACTTGTTGGTGTGCTCTTCTACAACAGGCTGTGCTACTAAGATAGGGAGTCATAGCAGCTTTACCTAATACATAGAAACAAACACAGGGAGGCTGCCAAAATGAGGAGACAAAGAAATATGGCTCGAATGAAAGAATAGATCAAAACTGCAGAAAAAGAGCTAAACAAAATGGAGATAAGCAATCTATCAGATGTAGAGTTCAAAACACTGGTTATTAGGATGCTCAAGGAACTCATTGGGTACTTCAACAGCATACAAAAGACCCTGGCAGAAATGAAGGCTATACTAAGTGGAATAAAGAAAAATTTAAGGAAACCAACAGTGGAGTGGATGAAACCAAGAATCAAATCAATGATTTGGAACATAAGGAAGAAAAAAACATTTGATCAGAATAGCAAGAAGGAAAAAGAATCCCCAAGAAACCAAGGGTAGGCAGGAGGCTCTGGGTCAACTTAAAACGTGCCAATATTCTCATCATATATACGGGTGTTGGAAGGAGACATGAAAGAGCAAGAAATTGAAAACTTATTTGAAAAAATAATTAAAGAAAACTTCTCTTGGTGGAGAAGTTTGGTGGAGGGAGTAGACATATGAGTCCAGGAAGCACAGAGAGTCCCAAACAAGATGGACACAAAAAGAACCACACCCAAGAGACATCATAATTAAAATGCCAAAGGTTAAAGATAGAGAATCTTAAAAGCAGCATGAAAATAGCAGATTTTTTCCTACAAAGGAATTCCCATAAGACTGTCAGCTGATTTCTCAACAGAAACTTTGCAGGCAAGAAGGGACTGGCAAGAAGTATTCAAAGATGAAAAGCAAGGACCTGCAACCTGAATTTATCCAGCAAAGCCATCATCTAGAATGGAAGGGCAGATAAAGTGCTTCCCGGATAAAATAAAGCAAAAGGAGTTTAAAAATCACAAAGCTCTTCTTATATAAAATGTTAAAGGGACTTGTCTAAGAAAAAGATCAAAACTATGAACAGTAAAATGGCAAAAATACATATCTATCAACAGAACAGAAACAGAATCACAGATATGGAGATCATTTGGAGGGTTATCAATGGGGAGGGGGAAGGGGGAGAAAAAGGGAAAATATGCAGGGATTTAGCAGTACAAATTGGTAGGTGCAGAATAGATAGTGGGATGTTAAGAACAACAGGAAATGGAGAAGCCGAAGCATGATTCAGGGATGTGAACTAAGGGGGGGCGGTGATTGTTGGAGGGAATGGAGGGTACCGTGTGGAGACGGTTAAAGGGGGAAAATTGGGACAACTGTGGTAGCATAATCAGTAAAATATATTTTAAAATACCCGGGTGCATGAAAGGCAACCATATATTTCTCTCCCTCTCTCCTTCCCTTCCCCTCTAAAGATAAATAAATAAAATCTAAAAAAAAAATGCTAAAAAATAAAAATAAAAAAATAAAAGTTTAAAAAAAAAATGACAGTAGTAACCGTGATCTGTGTGGCTCAGTGGGTTTGTGTCATCCTGCAAACTGAAAGGTTGCCGGTTCAGTTCCAGAGTTCAAGGTTTGACTCCCAGTCAGCACACCTGTCTAAGTGGTGGGCCAGGTCTCTAGCTGGGGGCATGTGAGAGGCAACCACACATTGATGTTTCTCTCTCTCTAAAAATAAATAAATAAAATCTTTAAAAACAATGGCAATCGTAGGTCCTTGTGTTATTGTGAGCATAAAACGAGAATGCAGGCAGTGTCTAGTGGAGGAAAGCACGTGATACTTGCTAATACGATTTTCCTGTTCTTCCCAGCTGGTCCCTAAGATAATGTTCAAAGCTTCACCTTTTCCTTCATCTGTCTTTCACTGTCTGGTGGGATATAACTAATAAAAACCAGATACTAAGATGTTTCTTAATATCGAGTTAAGACAAGTTAGGACCTGCTTTCCCACCATGTGAGAGCAGACTGTAGTCCAGGATCAAAAGCAATTGCTTTTCTACTTTTCGGAGCTGCCAGAATTCCCTTAGAGTTGTGCACCTGGTAGCTGTGCAGAAAAGCCTAGAATCTGAATGATATCATTACAGCTCACGCCAGACCCCAGTCTAATGAAGATACGATTTCATGCATCTCGTCTGGAAAGAAAGGAAGAGCTGGAAAACCATGCCGAGGAGCCATGCAATCCATTTAAATGTCAAAACACACTACCTGGGGAGCGCCTTCAAAGGCCAGTGAAGTTGTAGGGGATGCGGCTGATGCCAGAAATCACGGGGGCCACCCCCGGCGGCGCTGCGGGGCGCTTTGCTGTTTCCACAGGGCTGCCGCAGACACAACTGCACACCGTTCTCCCACAGAGGCCGGGTGCTTGTCCAGAGAGCACCTGGGGACGGAACCCTCAGCATTCCTTAAACTGCCACTCGGAGAGCGTGACATTAGCTTTGAGAGAGAGGCGGAGCACTGTGTGCTCAGTAAGTACCCTGGGCCACTGGGACTCTGCAAAATCCCAGTGCCAGGCACAATGCCTTCAGGGAGCCCCCTCCCCCCAGGGCCCCTGGGCGCATCCCCTCCAGCGAGGAAGCTGCTCCTGGACGCGGGGTTTCGTCCCTCCTCTGCTTGCTCTAGAGAAACAGTTGCTCCTAACACGGGTGGGCATCAGGAGGCCCATGTTTTGAGGTGTAGCTGTCTGCAAAGGAGCTCTGGTCTGCAGATCTGATTGGAGGGAATGGTCCGGAGGGTGGTTCCTCTGAGGGCTGGGGCCGGATGCTCAGCCACCTCGTCGTGAGTGATCAGGCTGGTGCACTCAGAGAGGAGCAAAGGCAAGCAGCCAGCCAGATGAACCCAAGCTTTGGCGGCTACCATTTATGGACTCTGTCTGCAGGCACGGAGCACTCTTACAAGTAGCCTCACTTAATCTCACAACAACCTAGTGTTGGTTTTATTATTCACATGACACAGATAAGGAAACTGAGGCTTAGTAGAGTGAAGAAATTTCCTGAAGACACGCAGCAGGAAGTGGCGGGACCAAGGGCTTCCCATCAAAGTCTGCTTATAGAAAGTCAGAAGAGCAGCCCTGGGGTCCGAGAGTGCTTCCCGGGCATTTTCTAGCGACCCTTCTTTCACACCTGGCATTTTCATACTTCCAAGCACCATCACCTAAGATTCTACAAAATGCACTGTGTTCCCTGTGTGTAGAGGCAGCGCGCAGCCTGGCACGGCTCACTTGCAGGTCTGGGCCTCCTAGTCCAGGGCCCCCGCCACACCTCCTGGAGGCTTCTCTGTGGTTACCGTGACTGAGCCTGGAAAGTGCCCAGTGTTATTTGTCAGCTCTGAGTCTTTCAGCAGCACAAGGAGCTTCAGTGGGGGATGTGCAGGAAGAAATATGATTCTTCCCAAGGCCTGTCTATCAGCTCTGTGGGGGCAGAAGCAACCCCCTGGGGCCCCGCAGTTCTTAGGAGCCAAGGCCTTGGTATTTTCTCAAACTTGACAACATACCCCTCTCATCTACTGTTCTGCTTCAGGCTACTCCACTTTTTCCTAGTAGAGGAGGAAGAACCAGTGGAGGTCTCCCTCCTGGTGCTGGTGGTTTTTAACCCTCTTGGGCCCAGGGGAGTGCAGAACCAGGGGTCCAATGCCCAGGGCTGAGGCTGGGTCCAGAGCTGGGCCGGGCAGATGGAGCACACAGGAGTAGACTGAGCCACGCCATGCAGGGAGAGAGAATGTCTGAAGGAGCTTGTGGTGGTGGAGTGGGCTGGGTGCAGGAGAATGAAACTGAATCTGAGGGAGGGAGAGAGGCAGGTGTGCAGGAAGGAGCCAGGTGGAGCAGGGCCACAGGAATCAGAAGGCCCTAGGTAGAAAAGGAGTGAGGGGGCAGGAGTTTGGCTAGAAGAAATGGGGCCTGTGGAGCTGGCTGTTCTAGGCTGTGCTGGGCCCAGGGATTCATCAGAGTAAAAGAGAGAGAGAGAGAGAGACAGGTCACTCCAAATGTTCACTCCTATGAGGCATTTTGTACAAATTAAACAAAAAAACCTCATAGGATTCAAAACAAACTTTTACACACTCTGGCTTCCACTTTCCTTTCCAGCCTTACCTCCAATGGTTCTTTCTCTCTTTTATTTTTAAATTCTCACCTAAGGATACATTTATAGACTTTAGAGAGAGAGAAGAAGAAAGAGAAAGAAAAACATCAATGTGAGAGAGGAACATTGGTAGGTTGCCTCCTGTACACACCCCGACCAGGGATTGAACTTGCAACCCAGGCATGCACCCTGACAGGGGATTGAACCCACAATCTTCTGGTATATAGGATGATACTCCAGTTAACTGAGCCACCTGGCCAGGGCCACCAGTTCTCTTTTTTGTGTCCCCTACAACCCAGCCAAAAACCTCTGTGTTCCTTCATATGTCGCACTCTCCTCCCTCCGAAGCCTGCGAAGCCATTCACTCTTCGAGAAGGGCCATTCTCTGGCTCCGTGCCTGTGGGAATCCTGCTCCTCTGACCCCAACGGGTAAGACATGGAAGAGGTGTAACCAGGGAGGACTTTGGAAACAGTTATCAAAGACATGTAAATTAAAATAATAACAAGGCATCACACAGAGTTATGAAATCAGCAGACTGAAAAAACAAAAAACCAAACCAAAACAAACAAACCCACAAAACCACACCCAGAGCTGACACAGTTTTGTCAAGCAGGCGCACCTGCTGCTGGAGAAGTTGCAAATGGGCCCAGTCTTTCAGGGAGGAACCAAGGAGCAATGCACTTCGGGAGACATCACAATATTCATGCCTTTTGAGCCCCAACAATCTTACTCTGCAGGGCAAAGCTGAAGAAGAGGATATTAAAGAACAAGCTGCATGCATAAAGATACCCTTTATACCATAATTTTTAACTGTGAAAAAACTGGAAATAGCCCAATTATCATACAATAGAGGACTATACAGGAAATTATATTCACTAACAGATGGAAATTATGATGAAAACTATTTAGTGAAAGGAAATGCCTATGATGCTTAGGAGAGCACAAAGCTGTACCAGGACTTTGCACAATAACAACCATGTACACACGTGAATAAGGATGTGTTAGAGTGCACAGGGAAAGGCAAGTGATTGCCTGTTAGGGTGCTACTTTTATTAGGATGTTGTTGATGCAATAAAAGTCTTCTATAGAAAAAGCTACCCTTCCTTCAGTCCCCCGATTCACCTTGTTCCTGTCTGGGATGTGGTCCTCATCGCATCACGCGGTGAGTGTCAAGGCTACAGCACGCCAGGTTTAGCCTCCGTGGACTGTGGAACTCTTCAAGAGCAAGGACTCTGTTTTACCTTTTTTTTCTTTGTCTCACCTGGGCACTGGAATTTGCCTGGCACATAGTACAGGATCAGTAAATGTTTGTTGAGTGAATTCAACCACTGCTAAGAATCATATTATGCTGAAAAATAAGACTCAGCAAAACACTGTGCACCCTCTTGTCTCTTGGCAGAAAGCACTCAGGTAAATAGATAACTCTGCCATTTATTTATTTATTTATTTCCTTTTTATTGGATTTATTGGGGTGACTCTGGTTAATAAAATTATACAGGTTTCAGGTGAACAATGCCACAACACATCAGCTGTACACTGTACTGTGTGTTCGCCACCCCAGGTCAAGTGTAACTATGTTATTTTTCAAAGGCTTCCTGGGAAGGCACAATTCACAGTTTAAAAAGTTAGCATTTTTGCATCTGGAGAGAAACATAGATGCAACAATGCAAACAATACTTGGGAATCTATCTACTGAGGCTCTTGGGGAGTATTCACCTTTGCCTCAGAAGATGGCGAGATGTTTAGTAATTGAAGCCTCACTCTTGCTGGTGTGGCTCAGTGGATTGAGCACTGGCCTGTAAACCAAAAAGTCACTGGTTCGATTCCCAATCAGGGAACCCAGTTCCTGGGTTGTGCGCCAGCTCGTGAGGGGCAACCAAGTGTTTTCTCTCACACATCAATGTTAAAAATAAAAAAAGCGAAGCCTTGCTGAGATTTGTCCTTGAGGGCCAGCTGGATCCGGCCAGAAGGAAAACTATTTGTCATGCCTGCTGGGAGCCCCAAAGGTGCAGCACCTAGGTCCTAAGTCGGAGTCTGTCTGGTATCAGCCTAAATGTCAGGGCTGGCGAGGGGGACAGGAAATGTAAGAAAACGGCAGAAGCTCATCCCAAAGAGTATAATGGGAATTTGCCGAGAAGCTGTTTCTGAGTACCCAGGTTTTACTGAGTGCCAGTCATGCTATGCACCTGCCCTTTGGTTCCCATTTTGTTGATAAAACTTCAAGTTCAGAGCTATTATGTGACTTACTCAAGGTCAATAGCCGGTGAGGGGCAGGTCAGGGCCTCAAAGCAGCCACAGCAGGACCCTGCCCAGCCATGCCTTGCAACTCGTTCTAAACAGCCCGTTTCGGTTATTTGTCCAGGCAGGCGAAGGCTCTCATTTCCTTTTTTCTTTTTCCTTTTTCAGTTTTCAGAAGGTAAGTTAACGTTTTTTCAGGATTATGGCGAGGTGAGAGGAGGCTAATTCTGATACGTACAGATACCTTCTTTCGTGAAGCCTGCGACTCAGACTTTTTCAGCTGTCTTTTTTTTTTTCTTCCTGTTTTCAGCCTGATTTTACTCCATGCTCTTTGAGTTGCTGTGGTCATCAGTCATTTTCTCCTTCAGAAAATCACCCACTCCCTTCTATCAGTGACTCTTCCTGTTACTTGAGTGTATGAACCATTTGAAGGACGTATTTTCTTTGAAGGAATACAGTCTCACATATTGAGGATAAGGTTTGTAAAACCATAATATAACCATTTTAAAGGAAAAGTAGTTGCTTAGACCTTAAAGACAATTACTTCTTTGGAAGTCCCCCATGTGTGGGGTACAGGCCAGAAACAAGCTTTCAAAGAGACAAATAGTAGACAGTCTAGGAATTTGCAATAGCAATACAAAACAAATAAAATGCACATATATCACAAATATATGCCGCCTCTCCCAGTGCCTAATCAGGGTGTGGAAGTATGCACCTTAAAGCACTTTTATTATGAAATATGTCCAGTCTACACAAAGGATAGAGAAATAAAGGTCAAACAGCATTTGCCACCACCTAGATAAAGAAAGAATATGCTAAGTGCAATGAAAGCCCCTCCCCCAGCCACGGTCTCTTCCTCTTCCCACCCCAGAGGGAATCATTGTTCCTAATTGGTGTTTACCAAACCCATGAATGTCCACATTTGACATATAGCTTTGCAGCTTTCCAACTTTCTATAAAGTAAAGCATCTGTATGCACCTACAATTTGCTCTCTTTGCTTTTCTTCAGTCAAATTTGTGAGGTTTATTCATGTCGATGCAGGTGGTAAAACACCGGATTCTACTCTTGGAAAAGTGGGACACTCACCCTCTGAGAGTCGAGTGCAGGAATCAAGGAGACGGTGGAATCTATGTTCCATTTCACACTCAGAGCATGCTCAGAGTCACCTGCCCTGCGTACCTCTTCTCCTCCCTCTCTCTCCCTCCTTCCAGTGCAAGTATTAACATGTCACACGTGTGTACACAAAGGTGATCCCACTGTAACATGATGTCTTAGGTTGCAAAGCAGAAGTCAGGGATTATATTGTGCATCTTAGCATTATCCAATACAAATGAAATGTGAGCTACATAGGTCACTTGAAATGTTCTAGCAGCCACGTGTTGCAAAGTAAAAATAAACAGGTAATTTTCATAACATATTTTGACCTAAATATTATCATCTCCATATATAATCAGGCTAAAATTACTACTGAAACAGTTCGCACTTTTTTCATACCAAGTATTCAAAATCTGACATATATTTTACAGTTGCAGCATGAGTTGATTTGCACGGGCAATGTTTCGAGAGCTCAGCAACCACAAGGGCTGGTAGCTACTGTATTAGCACAGACGTACCTTTAGAATCTGACCTGCAGACACACCCTGAGCAGTCCTAAGTGGGTCAATAACCCCATTAATGAATGAACATGGGGAAGGTGGTTGTGTCCTTCCATGACACGAGAGGAAGAACCTTTGCCCAGGGTCTTTGGGTGGCCAGGTTGGTGCAGGGGAAGCAGCACCAAGGGGCTGAGGAGCCTGGCGGGAGGCCCCAGCACCATGACCCCCTTCCACAATCTTGGGAAGGTCACTTGACCTCCTAACATTTTGGGGCCTCAATTTCCCTCTCTAGGAAATGGGATGGTAAACTGGAATCATTTTAAGGGCTCTTCTAGCACTGACGACCCTGAGCTTTTCGCCTCCTGTGGCCAGTCTTCCTCAGAGTCAGGACAGTGTTGGTCCTCTGCCAAAGGGATGGGCTGCTGTTCGTCTTCCCGACAGAGGGCAAACAGACTCCGCGTGTCCCATGGAGCCTAAGTGTCAACCTTTGTTCCTCTGGGAGAACCAGGAGTCCACCCCAGGCCCGTGTGGCACCACAGAAGTCCACAGTTGGCAAGAACCACAAGCCAACTCCCCTGGGCGGCACGGTCCAGGCGGCGCTTTATTTAGACGAGTGTTCACAGAGACGCTGCAGTTCTGTCTGGGCGTATGATTATATGTTTGGATGCCGTGTGGTCTTACGGGAAGTCAAGAGCACTGACTGCAAACCCCAGCTCACGCCAAGTTCACTGCGCCCTGCCTTGGTTTCCCCTTTTCTCAAACTGGCAGTATCACTGTTACTTATGGTGCAACAGTTCTGTCCCAGTCCCCAGGCCCCTTTTTAAAGAGACACGAGCTTTTACTCTAAATGCAACCTAAGTCCAAGTTTCGAAGTACCTTTGGGCTGGAAGCAGCTCTGAAATCAGGTGAGACCTCGGGCTCCATCCTCTTTTCTCCTTGAAGACCCAGTGGTGAGAAGGAGGCCATGCAGCCAGGCCCAGCGTGGGAGAGCTGTGGAAATGGAGGCGAAACAGTAACTTTGACCTTACTCATCGAGCCCTTATTGAAAGGGAGGTGGGTGAGTGTACCCCTGGATGAAAGGACTGCTCTCGGCTAACTTTCTTTGTCCTATTGAGACAAGCACCAAAGGGACGGTCTCTCGGTCATCTCTCTTCAGTTATGAGAGGGAAGGAAAAGGAAGGGCTTTTTCTAACGTAAACTCTACCCGCAGTCAGGAGGCACCACCGGCCAGGGCACTCTGAATCTTGGCAAATCATCACTGAACACAAATCTAAAGTTAATATCGTGCTACTTCTGCCCACAGTATCTCCTTAAAGAGACACATCATCACCCAAACCCTATGGGCTCATTTGGAAATTACCTTTTTTCTGAGAGCTCATTTTCCTGGGCTGTCTTTGGTTTCAGCCTCTCAGGATTGTGACATTTATTTTAATTTGAAAAGTACTGTAGAATTCAGGCCAGAGCTCTGCCACCATCACCGCCGCCTTTGTCTACACCACAACCAGGCCGCCCTGCTCCATTGTGCACTTCCCGGTCCAGGGCACAGCGACGCCATGGGCGTGCTGCTGGCCGACCAGGGCCAGAGCCCGAAGGAGGAGGTGGTGACTAAGGAGGCCTGGCTGCAGGGCTGCCTCAAGGCCTCCTGTCTGTACGGGCAGTTCTCCGAGTTCCAGGACAAAGGCCTCACCTGGTACCAGTCCAGTGCCATCCTGTGACACCTGGACCGCTCCCTTGGGCTACGTGGGAAGCACCAACAGGAGGCAGCCTGGCGCACACGGTGAATGACGGCATGAAGGACCTTCGCTGAAAACGCATCATCCTCGTCTGCAACAACTATGAGGCAGACAAGGAGGACAATGAGGCCCAAGATGCAGACCTTCTCGGCTTCCCTGGGGCACGTGGCCCTCCCCATCGGTGGCAGCGGGGACCTGAGGACTTGTGGTGCCCTGAGCAGGAGGCAGGGGCTGCCTTCCTCTCTTTCCTTGGGACCAATAAATTTCCAGGAGAAAAAAAAGTAATTTAGAGTTCAGTGTAATTTATAAGGTTACATACACACCAGTCTGATTAAAAATTAATACTATGGAAGTGTATTAAATAAAAAGTAAGTGTCCATTCCATCCAAGCCAAACACCAATCTATAACCAGTTTCCTGAGTTTTATTTCAAAGCTATTCTGTAGATAAAAAACATATTTTCAGGCATTAATAAAAAGTTGTACTGTTTAATTTTAAAGCTATTTTAACTGAAGACAAGGTAGAAAGGTAGAAACATGTGGATTAAAAAAAGCAAAAAAAAACCCAACAACAAACAGAGAGAAGGGCCTGGGGTATAATTTTTTTAAATGATGTGTTGATGTGTTCAGTTTAAAAATATTTTGATGTGTTTCAATCATGCAAAACAAAATACTGTGAATCATGGATGGTTCCAAAGAAACTGCCTCGCATGATTATATATTTTTGTGTTCACTTGGCAAGGCCGTCTTAATGAGTTTACATAATAATATACAGAAAGCAGAAGCCACCAAATTAAACTGGAGTGAGCAAGGAGGGAAGGGGCGGGGAAACACAGTCTGTCTCACGAACTGCCACAGAGAAGAGGTGCGGAGAAGGAAGCGTGAAAGGCTGGAGAGGCCGGCGAGCTGAGCTCTAGGCCAGCGCTGTCCAGAGGATTTTCTGCAGCGAAGGAAGGGACCACGCTCTGCGCTGTCCCGTACAGTAGCCACTGGTGCTGTTAAGCACTTGCAATGTGACTAGTGCGACTGAGGATTGGCTTTTTTATTCCATTTACTTTTAATTTGCTTGAACTTGAACAGCCACATGGGTCAGTGGTCGCTGTACTAGACAGTGCAGATCTGGGATTCATAGCATCTTTGGGGACATCAGGGAGCACAGAGGAGAATTAAACAGAGGGAGGGAATAAGTGAGGGGAAAGTAAAAGCAGAAGGGAAAATAAGGAAGGGGAGGACAGGGGGGAACTGAGAGGACGGAGGAGCCATTGGGCCTTGCCGGGGAAAAAAGAGAAGGGAAGAGAATAAACACAAAAAGGACAACTACAAGAAGTGAGGGTAGGAGATGGGAAAAGAGAAAGGCACAGACAGCTGAGATCAACTGTCTTAAGTGACAATGAGTGACCCTGTACTCCTGGAAGGGAGCTTCCACCACCTCTGGCATTTGAGTATTCGGGGGTCTCTGCAACGGCAGCACAGGAACGTCCTCTGGGGGGCTGACTTCAGGAACAACGTCCCACCTACGCTGACCTTGGGAGGCCTGTGGACCTGAACTACCTCACCTGTGACAGGAGCAGGGGTCCGCCACCTTAAGGACCCCGACACCCTGACATGTAAAATAAAATGGCTCACTCCAAGGAAAACCCGCAGGTTTGATCCACCACTAGGTGTCACCATTAACCAAAATGAATTTTTATTTTTTATTTTATTTTTTAACCTGCAACATTTGGTGTAGGTCTCTTCTTCGAATTTATATCAGATCTACACATTTTATTTGATATTTTGTCACTTTGTCCCACCAAAAGCAAAGTGGTTTGCACCCTGGGAGCCTACTAAATGGGGATACCCATTCTAATTTGGTTTATTTTTCTTTTTAGTTAACATTTTGGTAAATGCCACAAACGTGATGTGTGTGCATGCACACACGCCCACTTGCTCGCTTGTCATTCATTCATTTAACATTCGCCCCATGTCAGGCAGGGGCCTCTGTACGGCTGTGTAAGTTTTGCACTGAACAACTGCAGGGGTCTCTGCGCACACATAGGGCTCGATGTGAGGGGTTCTCCCTGAGGTCACTCGGCTCCGAGGCGCTGCAAGACTGACCGGGGCCCAGGGGACGAAAGCATGGTCCCTATTTTTTCCTTCCTCTCTGTTTTCTCTCTTAAGAAAGTTAGTTAGTCGAAAACTTTCTTTGTAATTAGAGACATTTGTGCCCTATATAAATTTTGAGAGTTATACATACCGCATGTTGCTTTACCTTACATTCTCATAAGACCTAAACTTCTGTTCCTTTTCAAAAAAGTCATATCCCTCACTGAGCATCTTTGATGAATAAAACAATGTACTAAGCCAGCTAGAAAAGTCAACTCGTGGCTTTTGCCCTTGAGGAATTCAAGAAAAGGTTTGATTGCACTTATGACACAAAACAATACACTGAAGTCTTGCGTATCTCAACCTCACCTTTGACTAGGAGAGGGGTAGTAGCAGCAACTGAACATGAACTCGTTGACTAGAACCTCTAGACTCTGGGAAATGTACCAATTAGGTTTTGCTGTGTCACAAACCACCTTAAAACTTAATGGCTTAAAACAACAAACATTTATTATTTCTCATGATTTCGTGAGTCATTTGGACAGTTTTGATCCAGGCTGGTGTGGCAGAGCTCTGAGGTCCAGGGGTCACTCACGTGGGGTTGGCCAGCCTCACTCATAAACCCAGAGGTTGACAGGAAGTTGGTCAAGGAGACTCCACTGGGATGGCTTGTCTCCGCGCCATGTGGGCTCTCGTTCTCTACCAGGCTAGCCCAGGCTTCGTGGGGTGGTCTCACTGTGGTGGTCTCAGGGTACCAAAGTGCACTAGGAGAGGGCAGGCTGCCATGTGTAAGCCCTGGTAAATTTCTGCTTGTGTCATGTTTGCTCTGGTCCCATTGGTCAAAGCAAGTCACATGGCCAAGACTGCAGTCTCTGTGTGACCGAAGGATGTAGACACAGTGAGGTATGAATAAATTGAAGGCCATTACTGCAACAGTGTACTGAAGCAAATTAATTTAATTCCTTTTTATTTCAGTTTTTACCAAAATGATGGTAGTGCTTTTTTTACCTACTGCCCAGGGAGGCAAAAAGAATAAACACAGAAGAAACTGCTATATGTCACTGTAAACATTATTAATTTTACTTCAGTCTCTTTTTAAAAATCTTTTTCATGTCTCTTTTACAACACAATCTATTTCACTTATTGAAAATTCCTATCAAATATAAAATAATATTGAATGTCGACTGTAATTGAACAATAAAATTTTTTTAAATAAAGGTAATAGTTTCAGAAAAATTTCCATTGGTCTCATAATCTTGACCTTTAAATAGGTACACGTCAAGGGCTTTGTGTAGGCACCCACCTGACCCACCTAACTGTGTACTAGGACATTCTTCAGGGCAGAGACCTAGGAATGTCCGGCCACCTGCCGACTCCCACCACTGCATCTGTATGTTAGACGCTGCAGGCACATTTTGTTCTAGATGGTTGCCTAGCATGGCGCAGGTTGGATACCTGCTGTTACCATGCTCTAAGGATTTATCTGATCCTAAAGAGAATGACTAGGCATTTGTGGTGTCTGTTCTCATTCCGGTTTGCATGTTGCTGGGTGTTACTAAAGATAACCACACCTCTGCAAATTCACATTCGATCCTGCTGGAACCAAGATTAGGCAAGAGCATTACTTCACCCTTAGTAATGACTTCTTTTTCCTGTAGTTTGTGATCTCTACCATTTGATTTGATAAAGAAACATTTATTATCTGCTATGTGTGAAGAACTGCTGCAGAGGTAGAGATGAATAAAGCTCAGTTCTTGCTCTCCTGGAGGTCACTGTTCTATCTAATGGGGTGGTTAGATAACTAACAACTATAAGGCAAACCTGGCAGATAAGTGCTGTGGGGAACATTCGGGAAAGAACGATTTACACCAATGGGATGAACTTGAGAAGACATCATAAGAATGATGACGTCTGTTCTGCACCTTGATGAATCAGTAGAACTTCTCAATGTGGAGAAAGAGTGAGGGGATCCCCTTGGGAGGGAACCCCAGGGTAAACAGGGAAGGTTCAAGTTCACGTGTTCAGGAAAAGGCGATCAATCTCCCAGGGTGCTTTGAGGTTGGGCTATGTTGTAGTTAATGGAAAAGGAGGTGAGGCCAGCTTGTCAAGACACTGGATGTTACAATGAGGGCCTCCAATGGCCTATGACTGAAGTATTCTCATGATTTAAATTATTTTAGAAATGTTACTCTGTCCTCTGCAGCCCTGTTTTAGGCTTCTGGCTGTGTCACACAGCCCAGCCCCGCGGGTGCCTTGGGAAGGAGGCGGTTGGTGGATACGAGGGTCTAGTGTAATGACTGAGAGAAGCTTCTAGAGGGACAGCACGTGGCTGGCTCCCAGGGCTCGTGTGTGTGCGACTGCAGTGTGGGGTGAAGAGGAAAAGTGCCCCAGCTGGGAAACTTCTGTCTTGGGCTCTTTTTCTTCCCCACATTTTCATGGACAGATTACAGTTTACTCTGTAAACGGAAACAGTTTACAGTTTCCTTTTGTCTTACTCCACTGTAAGACAAAAGGAATCCCCAATCCTGCACCAGCAGGAGATGGAGCATGTGGTTACATTAGGGCAGGCTTAACTCCTGGGTGTGGGAAGGAGAAAAGAGGTGCAGATTGATCCACATTTACTCCAAGAACAGGAACTCTGTAACAGAGTACTGGAGGTCTTGGCCAATGTGATAAGACGGAAAAAAAAGAAGTAATAGGTGTAAGGATTTGAAAGGAAGTAACAAAACTGTCACCATTTACAGGTGATCTGATTATCTACATAGAGCACCTCACAGAATTAATAGAAAATCCTTTAGAACTAGGCTGTCAGGAACAAGATTTGCTCACAAAACTCGGCATTCTTCATCAGCAATTTTCAACCAGAAAATATAATAGAAAATAAGATATTTTTTCATAAGAGCAACAAAACTATGAAGTACTTAAAAATTAACTTACAAAAAGTTCAAAATAAAGTTTTGGAGAAAAATGTAAAACTATGATAGAAAATAATATAAGATGTGAATGAGCAAAGAGATATGCTATATATTGGGGAACAAGACTCTTTAACATGTAAAGGTATCTATTCTCCCCAAAGTTATCTAAAAATTCAAGTTGATTTCAATATATGCTCAACAATTTTTTGACAGAATGAAAAGGTGTCTTCAAAAATTTATATGAAAGAGGTGGGAGGAAGGAAAATTAGATATGGGTGGTCAAAAAGTACAAATGTCCAGTTACAAAATAAATAAGTACTAGGGATGTAATGTACAACATAACTACAGTTAACACTGATATATGGTATACACAAAAGTTGTTAAGAGAGTTGATCTTCAGCGCTTCATCACAATAAAAACAATTTTTTTCTTTCTTTAAATCTATATAAGATGATGGAGGTTAGCTAAACTTATTTGTGGTAATCACTTCACAATATATGTAAGTCAAATCTTAAACTTACTCAGTGCTCTAGGGCAATTTTATCTCAATAAAACTATGAAAATATATATTGAAGAATAAAATCAAAGTTCATAATCAACTGAGTCAATTTTGGAAGAAGAGCAAAGAGGAAGGACACGCCTCACTGTGCTCCAATGCTGTACACACTATAACGTTATGTTACTGATGCAGAAACACGCACACAGATGAAGGGCCAGAAAGTGCTCAGAAACGTACATGTGTGTTTATGCATTTGGGGGTGAATGTACCTGCCATATGGAAAAGAAGTCACCACAAATCAGTGGGGTGAGGGGGGCTACTTAGGAGATAGTGCAGGGAAAACTGGCTTACCTTCTGGAGAAAAATTAAGATGGATCCCTAACACCATAAACAAGGGTGAATTTCAGATGCATTAAATGTATGAATGTGAAAGGCAACCCATCAAAAGATAGAAATATACATATGTATGATATTAAAATTGAAATGAACTTTTTCTTTAAAAAAAAAGACCTAACACCCTGACCAGTGTGGCTCAGTTGGTTGGGCATCGACCCACAGACAAAGCTAGCTAGTTTGATTCCCAGTCCAAGGGCATATGCCTGGGTTGTGGGTTGGGTCTCCAGTCAGGGCATGTATGAGATAACCAACTGGTGTTTCTCTCTCACATCAGTGTTTCTCTCCCTCTCTTTCTCCTTCATTTCTCACTATGAATAAATAAAATGTTTTAAAAAATAATATCTATCTTGTATAACCAGAGGTCAAAAAAATGGACGAACTAAGCTATGCAAAATTATTGGTAATATAATAATAGATATCAATTTCAAAATTAACTGACAGGTGATATACTGAGAAACATTTGAGACTTCTAAAACCAGGAAAGGATTATTACCCAGAACATATAAGAAAGTGCTGCCAGACTTCTGCCAAGATAGAGGCATAGGTGGAGACACCATGCTTTCTCACACAACCAAATTTAGAGACAACAAAATATTAGCAACAGAAAACACAGCCAGAACCCAGAAAATTGAACTTTTCGGAAGTCTGATAACAACAAATTCTTCAGCCTGACCGGTAAGAGGGGCAAAGCCAGCAGCTGGTGGAGCGGGGTTGCACAGGAAAACTCGGTCAGATGGACTCAGGTGCTCGAATCCCAGGTGTGGGGTTGCAACGGGCAGACCCAGTGAGCAACCCAGTGAGCGACCTAGTGAGCAACCGGCAGACCCAGCGAGGGTGCAGGGCGGCGGGTTGACTGTGGTCTCAAATTCCTGCGCAGATAGACCAGCGAGGGGGTGCACAGTGAGACAGGACCCAGCAAGCAGGCCCCAGCGACGAGAGGCAGCAGAGGGAGCTGCCATTTCCCCGCTCTGACCCTGCCTCCACATACAGCGTCACAACCCAGCAACCTGGGTGGCCCCGCCCTGGTGAACACTAAGGCTCTGCTCCTCATACTTAACGGGCACGGACAGACCAAAAATGGCTTAAGAAGATCTCAAAGCCCCAGAGCCCATAAATCTAAGTGACCAAGAAATAGCAAAACTTTCAGATGCACAGTTCAAAACACTGGTGATCAGGATGCTCACAGAACTGGTTGATTTTAGTCACAAATTAGAGGAACATATGAAGGCTAAACTAATTGAAATGAAGGGAATTGCACAGGAAACCAATAGTAATGGAAAGGAAACTGGGACTCAAATCAAGGGAGTGAACCAGAGGAAGAAAAAAATGACCAAACAGAAAAGGATGAAGAAACAAGAATTGAAAAAAATGAGGAGAGGCTTAGGAACCTCCAGGACATCTTTAAACGCTCCAACATCCGAATTATAGGGGTACCAGAAGGGGGAAAGGCACAGCCACCAGTGGAAAACTTATTTGAACAAATAATAAAGGAGAATTTCCCCAGTCTGGCAAAGGAAATAGACTTCCAGGAAATCCAGGAAGCTCAGAGAGTTCCAAAGAAGTTGGACCCAAGAAGAAACACACCAAGGCACATCATCATTACATTAGCCAAGATTAAAATGAAGGAGAGAATTCTAGAAGCAGCAAGAGATAAGGGGACAGTCACCTACAAAGGAGTTCCCATCAGACTGTCAGCGGATTTCTCAAAAGAGACCTTCCAGGCAAGAAGGGGCTGGAAAGAGGTATTCCAAGTCATGAAATCCAAAGACCTACAACCGAGATTGCTCTATCCAGTAAAACTTTCATTTAGAATGGAAGGACAGATAAAGTGCTTCTCAGATAAGATCAAATTCAAGGAGTTCATCATCACCAAGCCCTTATTATATGAAATGTTAAAGGGACTTATCTAAGAAAAAGAAGTTAAAAAGACATGAACAGTGAAAGGACAGCAAACTCACAGTTATTAAGAACCACACCTAAAACAAAAGCAAACTAAGAGGACAGCTAGATCAGGAGCAGAACCATAGAAATGAAGATCACATGGAGGGTTGGCAACAGGGGAGTGGGAGAAGGAGAGGGGGGAGAAGGTACAGAAAATAGGTAGCATAGATGGTAGGTAGAAAATAGATAGGGGGGAGGGCAAGAATAGTATGGGAAATATAGAATCTAAAGAACTTGAGACATATGGTCATAAACTAAAGGGGGGAATTGTGGGGGTGGGGGTGTGCAGGGTAGAGGGGAATGAAGGGGGGGAAACAGAACAACTGTAATGGCATAATCAATAAAATTTTTTTAAAAACTGAAAAAAAAAAAGAAAGTGCTACCAGAAAAAGACAGAGAACCCAATAGAAAAATGGGCAAAAGCAATGAATATGCAACTCACAGAAGGAAATCCACTAGTTTTGCTCAACCTAACTAGTCATTAGGCAAGGGAAAATTAAAACAATAGCAAGGTATCTCTTTTTACCCATGAGGCTGGCAAAAATCAGGAGGTTGGCTGCTATCAAACTCTGGCAAGGTTGTAGGGAAGCAGAAGCTCTTCTGCTGGTCTGGTGGGAAGTACACGGGTGGAGCTATTCTAGGGCATGTTGAAGATAAACAGAGCTGACGCTAGTTAAAGCTGTAAGGACAGGTTTCATTCAGTAACTCATGCAAGAGGGAAAATGAGTCCAAGGTGAACTGAACTCAATTTCCCCAAAACAAAAGGCTGAAGACATTTTAAAGGCTGGGATGTGATAAGGGAAAGGCCCTGAGGGGTGTGCAGAGGCGTCAGTCCCTGCGACTAGGTCCCCTGAGTTTGTTAACTGGTGCTTATGCACAGGAGAAACAAATTTCTCCCATTGTTAGAATGGGGTGGGGGGGGGCAGTGGCTCAAGTTGAAGTAAGGTGCCCACGGGGTTCAGGGGCTACTGCCTAGCAGCAGGTGTTGGTGAGAACAAATGGTGAATCTTCCAGGAAGGCAGTTTAAGGAGGGATGTCACCTTCAGGGCTAGAAGCCATTCTAGAGTTTGGTCAGGTTTCTTAGCAAAGGAGTTTGGATGGAGTCCCGAGGTGCCTGGGGTTCTGGAGGTCTCAGGCACAACTGGCAGTCCATTGTGAAAGCACGTCTGCACAGATAATACAACTCAGCTGTGCCCCTCCTGGGCACATGCTTCAGAAGGGCTGGCATAGGGTCTAAAGGGTTGTGAACAAAGATGTTCATCTCACTGTAACACTGCTCACAGAGGGTTGGGGCGGGGGTTGCTAGGGGAATGGAAAAGTAAAGGTGGTAGCTAAATTTAAAAATAGAAACCATAAAAATAACATCATCTATTTCATAAGTACACATACCTATCTAAGAACATATGATGGAAAACATCAGAGCAAAGACCTATGGGAGGGAGAGGAATGGAAGTGAGTATCAGGGATGAAGAGGGAAAGAATCAAATGAAACCAGAACAGCTCCTTAGACAGACGGATGGTGAGGGAGACGTGAACTCCACTCACTGCGCTGCAGGGAGAAAGAGAAGGGATAGAGGGAAGGAGAGAGGATGAGGGGGAGAGACAGAGAGAAAGTGTGTCCCTCTGGCAGGGCGGGTGAAGAATGAGAAGCTAAGATGGGGGAGGCTGGGGGGAGTTGCTGGGCGTGCAGGTGGGAGGGGAGAGCTGTCAGAAGTACATCAGAGGCAACAGAAGGGAAAATGAACTATCAAGGAGTGTTGAGGACCTAGTTCTCTGTGCCGGGAGCTGTTCATTCCTTCTGGGAATAGACCCCAGAAGTTCTCTGAAGGTGGAAGCATTTATAATGGAGGATATACTGAATGGGGGTTGGGTACACATCGACCCCCAAAGTTTCTGACTCAGGAACTGGGAGGATGATGGTGCTGGTAACCAAACTAAGACCAAGGTAAGGTGGGAAAGACATAAATTCATGGCTTGGGATCTCCCAATCCATCACTTTGCAAAATCAAGATTCCAAGAAGGCATTCCTGTTCTGGGGGGGGGGGCAGGGAGGGAGAGGCAACATTCATTGTGCTCCTAATAATCACTGGTGTTTTCACGACAACAAAAAATTTGAGTGCTTATTGGACATCAGATATTGTGCTTAAGATGTTTGTACCCGTTAGACCATTCGCCACCCTATAGTATAGGTACTGTTAGTACCTCCATTTTATCAATTGGGAAACTGAAGCCTAGAGGAGTTAAGTACCTGCCCAAGACCACACAGTTTCTGCAAACCCACGTCTTCTAGTTCCTCAGCCCTGCGCTGTGTCAGACACTGTGCCGCAGGCTTATTCTCCTATAATTCCCACAAGTGTTCCCCGAGATAGGCTCATTATCTTCACTTCACAAATGAAAGCAAGGCTCAGAGCACGCGGATTGCTGGCCCAGCCTCTCCCAGCCAATCAGTGGCCAGAGTGGGATCCAAACCCGAGGTCTGCCCTTTTCACAAATATCTGCCATCTCCCTATGCTACTGCTCAGACCATTCCTCACGCTCCAGTTCAAACTCTACCTACAGGCTAAACGAGTCTAAAGAGACGATATTGGCCAATTGCAGAGTATGGACCTTGTTTGGGCTCATTTCAAACAAGTGGTTAGTAAAACCACCGAGAGGACTACTGGGAAAACGTGATATTAAGGAATTATTGAGGTTCGTAAGTGGTGGCAACACTGTGATTGTGTTTTAAATAAGGGAGTCCTTTTAAAGAAGGAATAAATACAGATGAAACGATACAATGGTTCTCATGAACTAGCTCCCAGATCCAAAGCATCTGCGTCATCTGAGGACTTGTTGGAAATACACAGTCTCGCCCCAACTTCGGATCTGCTGACTCGGAAACTCGGCATGGGGCGCAGCAATCCAGGTTCCCACAGGCCCTCCAGGGACTTCTGATGCACAGAGAATCCGAGAATCCCTGAAATAATGTGACATCTTGAATGTGTTTCAAAATAGCGTCGGGGAGGGGCAGAGCTTGGTGGGAGCCCAGATGCAACAGGCTGGTTGTGAGGTGGTAACTGCTACAGCTGGTGACAGGCATGGGGGCTCATTATAACCACATGCTGGACTGTTACATGTGCTTGGGAGTTTTCATAATGCAAAGTTTTCAAAAATGCAAACCATTTGCTCCGCCATGCCCCTTAACAGTTCTCGCCTCACTTCTCTTGGTCTCTTCCTTTCCAGCTCTCCTCCACCTGGAACATTCCCCCCTGGCCTCAGAAACACTAGCTCTGCTTATTCTCATTTGCCCCAAGTTTTCCAAAGCTTTGGGGCTCCTTCTATGAAAGTTTTTAAATGACCCGTCTCTTACCATCAGTCCCCATTTCCCCTCCCAGTGTTCTCCTCCCGCATGGCTCACGCCGCCGTTTGCAGAACCAGACTTCTCTGAGGCCCTCAGGACCACCTGGTGTCCAGGGCCTTTCTCGTCACTCACCGCCTGTGGTCTTTCTGCTGCTTTTGTTGGCTAATGATGCCCTCTTCTCCCAGACAGTCTGTCATTTCTTTTCTATCTTAACAGAGACCACAGCTGCCTCTTTTAATTTTAAAAAGAATTTAACTTATGTGTTTTAGTTTGTAACAGATTTGCTGTTAAAAACAACCCAGGCAATATAGAAAGGTAACAAGTAAAGCTTGTCCCCTTGTTTCCTGGGACACTATCTTTCTAGTTACTTCCTGCTGCCCTGGCTCATCCCTTGGCCAGGTCCGAGTTCCCAGGGGCCAGCACTCACTCTAGGGAACCTGAAGACCACAGCCCGCTGATTCTTCAGGCCGAAGGGTGGAGATTGTTGAAGCGGAAGGAGGTGGCCAATGAAAGAGAGAAGAGAACAAGAGCAGAGCCAGAGCGGGGACGGCTGGCAGCTGCCTGGAAGTGGGAAAAGAATGAAATGTCCCTCATGGATGTCCAGCTCTGAGGACTCCCCAAACCTGCCCCTTCAGTGAGTGACCCTGGTTCTCAGGCAGGGCTCTTGGGCTCTTTTAGGAGCTCTGGGGCCAGAAGAACCATTACACTGTTCAGCATGTAAACTTAGAACGGAGACTCATTGTTATACACTGTGGCCACCTCTGCTCTCGCTATGAACTTGAACCCATCCTAGGGGGTCTCATTTCCCCCACATGACCAGCACTACATGTACACTCACTTCCTCTTGTCCCCGAAGCCACCAAGCCACTGACTTACTGACAATCTACCCATTGTCATATTTATCTGATTCCATGAAATTGTATCTTTGTTGCTTTTCTAGGAGTTTCCTGACCCTCTTGAGGAAATCACTCAAGAAACTTGACCCCTGTTTTAAATTGCTAGTTGTCTCAGGTTTTGTGACTTTTTGAAACTTGTGTTAAGATGTTATCAATGTTAAAATTAATACTAGGTCGAAATGAGGGGAAGTGCTTATGGTGCGATGTTTGTTTTTTAAGAAGTAGTGTACAAAATATGGTATTTTTACTCAATAGTAACCAGGTAAATGTTTTTGTTGACAAGGATGGGAACGAGAATGGAATGTGCAAGTAGGAAGTTATTGTCAGGCAGGCCGGATCAGCGGGCAACCTCTTCACTTACAGATTCCCTCTAACTGAGTTTGTATATGGAAATCACTGGGCTGAGTGTTTCCCTGTGCTAGTTCAGTGGTGAAAGTTCTGTTTCCCGTCGTGGCCAGGCAATGCTTTGTCTAGCATTAGACTTCCTGTTGAGTCTTCACCAAGTCACCCTGTTGCTCATGCACCAGCTGGAGGGCCAAGGAGTTCGCGTTCACTTCCTGGTCCCTCCCTTCTTGGCTCGACAATGGCAACAAGTTCGCACTGCTTCTTTCCTGGCGTTCTCCCTGTCCTCGTCGTCCACTTCTGCTGCAGCTAATTATACGAGAGCAGCTAGGATGGGATTTCCCTTACTTACTATCTCGGAATTGACTTCTTTCCTATGAACTGGGCCTGTGAGAACTTGTGTTTTCTCCCAGAGGCGCAGTGCGCCCAGGGATCCTTCTGAACACAGACAGGTCTGGTGCCACCACTAAAAGCCAACAACCCCAGTTTCAAGCACCACTATACTTTATGGTTATGGATTGTGGTGTCCTCCCTAAACACTCAAAAGAATTTTACAAATTCTCACTGCAGTCAAGTGGCACGGTCTCTATTATAAAAATGGAATAACTGAGGTATTTGAGACATTTTGTCTTCCCTGTCCTCCAGGGGAAAGAGAATTTGAAGAGAGAGCCCAAATTTCTTGGTCCTAATTTTCTGATTCTTTGAACATCCTTGAAGAACTCTCACTGTATCTTGTCATCATTTTGTCTAATCCTCACCAAGGATATGTCTATTGATTTCTGAAAGAAAGGAAGGGAGAGAGAAATATTGAGAAAAAACAATAGATCAGTTGCCTCTTATATGTGTCCTGACCCCTCACAAGTCCCCCCAGCCACCACGGATGAGAGTAAATATGACCAAGACATGATGTGATCTGCTTGGGGAGGAGAAGTGGCCATTTTCCCAGAGGAAAAAGGTCATGAGCAGTGGTCAGTTTCTCAGGGGGAAAAGGCATTGAGCTCCTTCCTCCAGGGGCTTTTATTGGGTTGTAATACACAGGAATACAGGGCAGCAAGGATCAAACAGTAGATAACATTTCCAAGAAATCTGAGGGCTTACTATGAGTCAGAGTCTGTCAGGAACAGTTTTAGGGTTTCCTGCTCCAACCCTTACCATATGAATGAAAGCACTCTTAGCAGAGCAGATTTCACAGGTTTATCAGCAAGTCTTTGTGATGCCAGATTTTTCCCCAGGATATGCTCTAGCAAGGTAAGGAGCTGCACCCCTCCCCAACAGGTATTTAGACTTAAGGGGATAAGAGCCAGGAAGTACTTCTCCCAGAGAACATGGGGACCCAGGCTTTGTCAAAGCTGGGGGGTGAGAGTCCATTGCTTTTAGTTGCAGCCCCACCCCAGTCCTTCCATGAAGGCCTCCCAAGTGATCGAGTCTGGCTTAGGTTGCCCCCCCGCTCTGAGGGGTCTCACCCATCATTGACTTCCAACCAAGCTTTGGGGGCAGGGAGAGGAAACTGAGGCAGCATTTGCTACCAGAGACAAGCTTTATCTCCTGCGGCTCATATTCCAAAGGTCATCCCTCGCCCTTAGCCACAAGAGGTAGAGATACAATTCCTAGAACCAGGCAGAGTGATCTACAACACAGACCGGGAATCAAACCTAGGGATCTGACCAGGGATTGAACTTTCAACATTTGGGTGTATAGGATGACACTCCAACCAACTGAGCCACCTGGCTAGGGCCTCTTGCTGTCATTTTTATCACCCACAAACTCCTGTCAAGTAATAAGGTATATACAATATCAAAACTAAGTTTTGCATATTGTGTTTAAAAACTGAGATACAGACATAAGTAGTCTAGCTTTGACTTGTTCCATTAGAAAGTGAGTCCAAACTCTCACTTTAAGGATGAAGAGTGGGGTGGGCGAAAGGAAGTTAGCACCATAGGTAAGATTTCTTTACTCAGCTCAGTGGGCTCACCACGCAGCCTCTCCTCAGGAAGTGTCTCTAGTTTGCTGGCTGTGTTGTCTTGGGTAAGAGAACTCTGAGGCCTTGGCTGCCTTTCTATTCTGCTGGCCCCTGGATACACCTGAGCCCTTTCTCAGGGCTTGAAAAGAAGCTGGATCCTCACCAGCACTAGCCTCTGGCCAGAGAGGCAGATCCAGTTGAGTGGTCTGCTGGGAAGCTCCCTGGTCTTCACCTGCCCAGGCTGCAGAGCCACTGATGTGAAGTGCACCAGGCTTCCAGCCTCCTGAGCTTTGCCAGGTGCCAGGACGGAAACAAGGTGGCCCAGCGGAATGTGCCGACTCCAGCTGAAGAATCACACTGTGTGTCCCCAGTACTCTAGAACCAGCAGAGATGAATGCAAACTGAAATGCTGGTGCCTGGGGTTTGCTTGCTTATTTTCTTTGTAAGGAACTGAAATGAGGGATCAGCTTATAAATTCCTACACTTTTAGGGAATTAGAGTATCCAAGCGAGATGAAATGAACAGCTTATTGCAATAGTGTATGGCATCTCTGAGCTCAGGAATACCTCCCAGCTTTGAGACTCCTGGGAGTAAGAGTTTCCTGTGGTCAAGTTGCTCTGAGCCTATTGGTTTAGAAGGCATATTCGTTGCTTCAGTAGGAAGACTGTTGGGACAAAGGCTACATTATTTCAAAGACTGATGTGTAGAATTATGGGGGCAAAAGATACCTGAAAATCTCCACTCATCATTCTTCTCTTAGTGTTTACGCACTTTGGTGGGCTTACCCCAACTAGAAACTTTGGGGTAAAATAGTTGACTTGAC
Source organism: Artibeus jamaicensis (assembly GCF_021234435.1). Taxonomy (NCBI): domain Eukaryota; kingdom Metazoa; phylum Chordata; class Mammalia; order Chiroptera; family Phyllostomidae; genus Artibeus; species Artibeus jamaicensis. The sequence continues at coordinate 10,291,154 of NW_026521883.1, forward strand.
TTCAGCCAGTCAAGACCTTTCCATAGCAGAGAACTACCCTTTATATAGTGTTAATTACGTGTCACTGTGCTAAGTTCTTTACATGCTTAGTTTAGTATATTTATTTCTTCCTATTGCTCATTGGAGTATACATACTCTATGGCCCTCATTTCCTTACAAAGTAGGAAACTGACACTCAGAGAGGTTAAGTGACTTGCCCAAGGTCATACAGGTAGTGAGTGGTCGAGGTGAGTTTCAAAACCCAGGTTCCTGTGATGCCAGTGCTCCTTGCCCTACACCACTTGGCTGCCCTAACCCTGGGAGGAAGTTGTCAGTATTGATATAATGACTATTCACTCTAGGCTGGCACCTGTGAGCTTGCTGGAATGTGGTCTGTGACTGTACTTTGGTTTAAAAAACAGGGGTGAGAGACGATAGTGCTTCAGACTGAGAACAAGAAGAACAGGATCTGGACCAAACCCGCAAGACTAGAGGAGAGTGGATCCAACCAGCAGCTACGAAAGGAGCGAAGGTTCTGAGAAACCTCAGGCTGTTATAGTCGAGTGACGTCTCCCACGCAGCTTTGGGGTCAGCTAACTATGGTTTTCAGAATAATTTACCTGGAAAGGGTAAAACATATTGCACTAAGGTTTATTTTTATGTAAATGATAAATTTCCCTGTGCATAGAATTTAGAATTATCGTCATTTTTTATTAATCACACAGAGTGCTTTAAAGAAGTTTTGACAACAAGCCATTATTATTCCCTACTCGACAGAAGCGGCAGCTGAGGGATTTGGTGGACAAGTAATTGGACCGGAGTGCCCAGTAACCATGGTGAGTGGTGGTGGGGGCCGGGCGAAAACTCTCAGTCCCTTGTTAGAATCCAGTTTTCATTTTCTTAGATTAGTAAACCAAGCCTGAGATCAAAACAACTTCCTTTCTTTTGTTTCAAGCACACTGAGGAGTGTCTAATCGACTTGTATACAGCAAGCGCTTTTATTCCGTTGTCCAAAGGATGTGCACACCCATGGTCTCATGCCACACCAACAACCCTGTGTGGGGTTAGACATTCTCACTTCAGCTGAACAGATCAGAAAACTGAGGCACATTCCGGGCAAGAGATTTGCTCAGGGCCCAGGCCCAGCTCTTGGCAGAGCCTCGAGTCTGGCTCCTTTCTTGCAGGTCACATTGCCCTTCAACTGATCTGCCTGAAACTGAGCAGGGTGGTAGCCAGGGTTCACACAGAGGTTATGACTCCAAGCCACAGCTGCAGAGTAGCTGTGAATACGGCTACAAGACTATTTTCAAAGACATGGATCAGTGGGCGCATTCGAGTCTTGGCCTCCAGATTCCCTCAACTGCTGCCTAGTCCATGGAAACCCCATGGACTTTTCCTTCCTTCTCCCGCCTTCTTCCCTCCCCTCCAGTTCTCACTCTTGTACTTTGCTCCCCACCCTCCTCCCTTGGTCAAAGCAGGCTTCGTTAATATAACACGGACCCGTGCGGTTGGGCTCAGAATCTCCGTTTCCTTCACTGGAGAACCATGTTGAACGAAAACTCTGTGGACTCAGGCCCCTCCTGTCACACTTTGGCTACTCCCTGCACCGATCAGAGTGTAGGGTCCCTCAGTAACCCACAGGGCTTGGGGAGGACACAGCCACACCTGTGTGCTGAGCATTACGCTGCCGCTGCCACATGGTGCTCCTGGTCAACAGATAGCTGACCACAGTGTCTAGAGAATTGGAGAGTCCCCTGTCAGAGGGATCCAGAAATGAAATGTCCCCTTTGGAGGCATTTATTAGGACAGCTGTGGAAAGAACCTCTGGGCCCTTGGAGACAGAATCATCTGGCTGAGAATTCAGGCTCTGTCACTCAAAAGCCTCATGAAGTTGTGTCTGGAAAGGCTATAACTTCCCCAAGCCTCAGAATCCTCATCCGTAAGAGGGCAAACCTAACACTATCCCCATAGGTAATAAGAAGAAAGGGCTAAGCAAAGTGTCAGGCAAACGGTAGGTACTTAATAAATGTCCATTCTCCTCCCACCAGTTCTTTGTTTAGCCCCATCCACACGTGCACTCCCAATTGATTGACACTGTTTGAAGAGTTAATTCTTACCTTAAGAAACAAAATGCTCTGTACTCCAGCCCTTACGCCTGAAAGGTGAACAATTACGTCAAACACTGACAAGACTTTACTTCAAAGGCTTCATGAAGTCACAGAATCTAATCTCACACTGATGTCTTCCCTCACTGCCCCAGGACAGGACGGGTGCCTCCTGGTTGTACATCAACCTTCGATCGCATGTATTACCATCATAATTACATAGTTATTTATGAGAGCATTTGTTTTATGTTTGCACATTTGCCAAGAACAAAGACTATGCCCAGCACAGTGTGGCCCAGAGCAGGTGAAGGAGGGAGGGAATGAACGGAGAAAGATGTTCACTCGCCTTATCTCGTTCCGGGGACCCAGCAACTTGGTCAGGTATCCCAGGGACCAGGCTCACACCCGCACCTTGCAGACTGACGTGCAGAGCCTGCGTCACTGTCACGGCCCTTGAGTGAGAGGTGGGCAGCCCGGCAGCCTCGACCATCTGGCACCACACCCCACATTCCTTCCCTCCTGGCTCCTCTGCCCTTGCCCTCATACTGATGTTTAAACTGAGGCATAATTGACAGGTAACATATTAGTTTTAGATGTGCAGCATCGTGATTCGATGTCTGCATACACTGAGAAATGACCACCACTGTAAGCCCAGCTACCATCTCTCACCATACAAAGGCACAAAGGCGTGTTTTCCCCTCATGATGAGAACTTTCAGGACTTCCTCTCCCGGCAACTTCCGAGTACGCACCACGATGTTATTCACTGTCGTCACCATGCCGCCTACGGCATCCCTGTGCCTTACTGCGTCATCGGAAGTGTGTGCCTCTGCACGCCCTCCACCCATTTTGCCCACCCAACACCCTTTCCTCTAGTCAGCGCCATTCCGGTCTCTGTATTTGTGGGTTCCGTGTTTTAGAGTCCACATGCAAGGGAAATCACGTGGTATTTATCTTTCTCTGACTTATTTCACTCAGCAGCTTTTCCTCAAGGCCCATCCATGTTGTCACAAATGGCAAGATTTCATTTTTTTTATGGCTGAGTAGTATGCTGTTGCAGATGTATGTGTGTGTATATATATATAGTATATATACAATATATATAGTATATGTATACTGTTGTATATATGTATGTATGTATGTGTGCGTAGGTGTGTGTGTATATATATAGTATATATAATATATAGTATATGTATACTGTTGTATATATGTATGTATGTGTGTGTATATATAGTATATATATATAATATATAGTATATGTATACTGTTGTATATATGTATGTATGTATGTGTGCGTAGGTGTGTGTGTATATATATAGTATATATAATATATAGTATATGTATACTGTTGTATATATGTATGTATGTGTGTATATATATAGTATATATATATAATATATAGTATATGTATACTGTTGTATATATGTATGTATGTGTGCGTAGGTGTGTGTGTATATATATAGTATATATAATATATAGTATATGTATACTGTTGTATATATGTATGTATGTGTGTGTATATAGTATATATAAATACATAGTATATGTATGCTGTTGTATATATGTATGTATGTGTGTATATATAGTATATATAATATATAGTATATGTATACTGTTGTATATATGTATGTGTGTGTATATAGTATATATATAATATATAGTATATGTATACTGTTGTATATATGTATGTGTGTATGTATGTGTGTGTATATAGTATATATAATATATAGTATATGTATACTGTTGTATATATGTATGTATGTGTGTGTATATATATAGTATATATAAATATATAGTATATGTATACTGTTGTATATATGTATGTATGTGTATGTATATATAGTATATATAATATATAGTATATGTATACTGTTGTATATATGTATGTATGTGTGTGTATAGTATATATATAATATATAGTATATGTATACTGTTGTATATATGTATGTATGTACGTGTGCGTAGGTGTGTGTGTATATATATAGTATATATAATATATAGTATATGTATACTGTTGTATATATGTATGTATGTGTGTGTATAGTATATATATAATATATAGTATATGTATACTGTTGTATATATGTATGTGTGTGTATATAGTATATATAATATATATAGTATATGTATACTGTTGTATATATGTATGTGTGTGTATATAGTATATATATAATATATAGTATATGTATACTGTTGTATATATGTATGTATGTGTGTGTATATAGTATATATATAATATATAGTATATGTATACTGTTGTATATATGTATGTATGTGTGTGTATATAGTATATATAATATATATAGTATATGTATACTGTTGTATATATGTATGTGTGTGTGTATATATAGTATATATATAATATATATAGTATATGTATACTGTTGTATATATGTATGTGTGTGTGTGTGTATATATGTATATCTCACATCTTCTTTACTCACTCACCTATTGATGGGCACTTCTATTTCCATACCTTGGCTATTACAAATAATGCTGCAATAACTATAGGGGTGTATATGTCTTTTCAAATGAGTGTTTTCATTTCCTTTGCATAAATACCCACTAGTGGAATTGCTGGATCATGCCGTCAGTCCATTTTTAACTTTTTAAGGAGCCTCCACACTGTTTCTCATAGTAGTATGGCTACTGCTCATAGTGGGGGCGACTGCTTTGTACTCCCACCAACAGTGCAAGAGGATTCCCTTTTCTCCACGTAGGGCACCCTGGCCAACGCTTGTTCTTTCGTCCCTTTGTGATGAGGGCCATTCCAATGGGGGTGAGGCAACAGCTCGCTGCGGTTGTGATTTGCATTTCCCTGATGATCGGTGATGTCGAGCGCCTTCCCACGTGCCTGAGGGTCACCTGCGTGTCCTCTTTGGAGAAATGTCTATTTGGTTCTCTGCCCATTTTTAAAATGGATTGTTTGTTTTTTCACTACTGAGTTGTATGAGTTCTTTATATATTTTGGATATTAACACCTGATCAGATATATGGTTTGCAAACACTTTTTCTATTCCGTGGGTTGCCTTTTCATTTTGTTCATGGTTCCTTGGCTATGCAGAAGCTTTTTAGTTTTATGTAATCTGATTTGTTTATTTTTGTTTTGCTTACCTTTGTTATTGGAGTCAGATCTAAAAAAAGAAAAAACCCATCACCAAGACTAATGTCAAGGAGCTTATTACCTATGTTTTCTTCTAGGATTTTTATGGTTTCGGGTGTTACATTGAAGTCTTTAACCCATTTTGAATCAATGTTTGTGTGTGGTGTAAGATAGTAGTCTAGTTTCATTGTATATTTCTGCCCACTTTGTCATAAATTAGTTAACTACATACGTGTCATTTATTTCTGTGATTTCTATTCTGCTCCATTGAGCTCTGTGCCTGTTTTGAATCTAGTACAATCCTGTTTGGTTTGTGATACCTTTGTAATATGGTTTGAAATCAAGGAGCATGATGCCCTCACTTTGTTTTTCATTCTCAAGATTGCTTTGGCTACTCAGGGTCTTTGTGGTCCCACACAAGTTTTAGGGTTGTTTGTTCTGTTTCTGTGAAAAATGCCATTCGAATTTTAATAGGGAGTGCACTGAATCTCTAGGCCGCTTTGGGTAGTATGGATATTTTAATAATCTGAACTCTTCTGATCAGAGGGTGACCTTTTAGATGAGGAGCTCTGTTCCCTGGAGCCTTCTGTGCAGGTGTGTCACCTGGTGGCCATCTGCCCCATTGTGGGTGTGAAGGTCTATTTTCCATCCTCACCCACTGAGTTCTGGCTGTTTATGGGCTGACACGGACGGCCCTGTCTGATGGCGGCAGAGCAAGTTGCTGCATGTTCAGCCACTCAGGCCCCAGGTGAAGCCACTGGCAGGTAAAGTCCCCAGAGTTGGAGACTTAAGCTGGTTAGCTTTGTGCTGTTTATTGGGGTAAGGTGGTGCCCTCTGCATTTGGCATCAACACTTTAGAAGTTTGGTCATTTCATACATTTCTGTTTGCTTTTGCCCTTTGCCCCCCTAAGATTTTTGTTTTAAATAACCATCCAAAGCACTCGGAGCAGTGGGTCTCAGTTTATAGTCTCAATTCTCTTTTAATTGCTGCCCATTCTTCCTCATTAACCAGATCTCTGACCTAGACATGCGCTGAACATTCCAATCCTCTCCTTTCTTTCCATCAAACCCAGTTCACAGTTTTCCTGATTGTTCCATGAAATCCAACCCACTTTTTAAAAACCTCTCCATCTCTGAGGATCCCTGGAGAACACTTAGAGATGCGTGTTTGAAGAGAAACTGAACTTAATTTTTAGCCATAAAGGGAAAACATCTGGGGTGGGAGAAACAGAATGCACGTGCCCGGCCGGGTTTACCTCTGACTCGTCCTGAGACGTGGGACGAGTGATTTCACCTCCAGGGTCAGCATGCGTGTCTCTGAACTGCAGGGGCTCCTGCCAATCTGTGGTGTTCCTCTAACACATTCATCTTCTAAAGCCCTTGATGACAGATCAGAGACATGAGTGTCTTAAGAACCACAGGGAAACGCTCACTCGCCTCTCCGGAGCTCACACAAGGCTCTTTGCTGGGAGTTGCAGGCAGAAAAGGTCATCCTTAAGCCTACTGTGGTCTGGAAACACTTGTAACAAGATTTCTTTGTAACTACTTCCTTAACGAGACTTTGTAGCCCTTTATTAACCCAAACAATGGCTGGACTGAGAGGGACAGGACAGTTGCAACCCTTGAAATACAGGTGGCATATGCTCCCTCGTAACCCCCAGCACAGAAGTTGCTCTATCCCTCCAAGACCACCACCGATGACGAAAGGCTTCACTGGTCACTGAGGCGGGCCTGAGAGTCCATGTGGGCCGAGGGCCAGGACAGACCTGAGAGGGGTGAGGGCTGGCCAGGCTGCGTGGCCAAGAGATGAGGGCAACATGGACCAGGCCTCAGAACCAGGGATCATGTACCAGTGACCGGGGTGGGCGATTGGGGTGGACACTTGTCAGCAGACCGTGTGGCCTGAACAATGTCGGTGAGCAGCAGGGAGCCAAGAGAGCAGAGCAGGGAGGAAACAGCCCAGCACCAGGAGCAGTGCAGAGACACTCAGAAGGCCGGGGGAAGTCAAACGCCAATGACAAGGGTGGGGAGAACAGCAAGTCACAGGAACAGTGGCAGGAGGATGTGGGGAGTACCGGAGAGAGCAGATTAATGAGAATGTTGACTTAACAACCGAACATAGGTTACATGGAAAGGGGGTCAGAACCACATGCATATGTGGCTGTATGTGTATGTATACACATTTAGATGAGTACAAATATGTGAGAAAAGTGGGTTGAAGGGAGCAACAGGTGATAATATGCACTGGAAACAGAACCCAGCCACTGATTTAGATCTAGTGTGGTGCTTGGCACATACCAGGTGCTCAGCCAATGACGTAAATCCCTTTCCGGCTACCCAGAGAAGTGACCCGCCCCCCTCTTCCTAGAGAATGAATGGACGTTACGAACCAGCATGAACCTGGTCTACTTACCTGGTACTAGGGGAAAATCTAATTGCTTAGTAAAGCTGTTCACTTGTATCTCACTGTGCTATTTACCTCGTCTTAATTCATTTCTTCACATCTAAATTTCAAAGACAAGACCTTATGAGGATACACTGGACAATCCACAGAAATTCTGGGTTTGAATGCAGCCCCTCTGTGGTCTCATCTAATCCCTAACGTGTGCCCAGTCCAGGCAGGCGTTCCGAAGGAGGGTCTTGTCCATATGGCACTGTATTCAGGGGGCTTCTCATTAAGGGCAGTGAGAGGCCAAGGCCACGGGAGCAAGGACCTAGACGTGCTCTTCCCTTTCCGATGGGGCCCGATCTCACCCACGCCTACCCATTGCTTTCGCGGAAAACTGGGTTCCCAAGGCAGCAGCCACGTTCCATTGGAGCACCCGGGCCATCGCCCCACAAAGCATGACTGAAGTCAGGATGACACCTCACCTGGGAACTGGGGCGCCAGACCTCCTGTAGGCAGAGCGTCCTTCCCTTCAGCGCGATGACATCACGGAGCTGAGTCGCTGCATAAAAGCAAGCCTCCAGGAGCCGGGAGCGCAAAGAACTGAAGTGCTGGTCACGGCGCCTGCGCTGCGCGCACGCGGTCCCGACCCGGCGCGCGCCCCGCTGGCCGCAGCTCAGTGACCAGATCCAGAGCGAGCCACCCTGAGCCCAAGGCAGCCCACTCCAACCCCGCAGGAGTCACCCGCGAAGATGCCCCACCACAGCCTACATGCTGTGGCCATCCTCCTGCTCGTGATCTTAAAGGAACAGACTTCCAGCCCAGCCCCTCTCAACGGTAAAGTTTCTGCCTCTTCCCTAACAGTCCTGGCGCGCTCAGTCACACCTGCACGGAAGGATTTCCTGCGGGGAACTTTAATGATAGAATAAAATCATTTGGGGGAAGCAGGGAAGGACGTGCTTAGTATCAAATTGCACGTTCTTAGAAGGGATGCTGCATATTCCTTCGGAATGCGCGAGCCCCGGTGGCTGGGGGAAACGCATTGTCTTCACATGGAAATGTGCTTGCGAATTCTCTGAGCACCTGCGGCTCAGGAGGGGTGCTTGGGGACTTGCTCACTGGAGGGGGGACCCAGGATTGAAAATATTGACACTGTGCTCCACTTCGCGTGCGGTAGTGCAGTGACTGGAGCATCCCGAGTAGTGTCACTACCAGGAAAGGCTTGCAGTCGTTCCCGCACAGAACCCCCTGGAGCTGCGGTGAGTGCTCGGCTTTGGAGGAGACACTCTTTACCATTGACTTTTACCTGCAAGTCAAAGGGATGATGCATAGCTTCCTTAATCATTGTTTTTCTCTGGAAGAGCTCTACTATCCCAGACGTACTTGTGTGTGTGCCCTGGCATGAGCATACACACCTTATTTCTGAGTGTAATTAGGGCCCTTAACCCCCAAGGGCCGGAGGCCGAGGGTGCAGGGGGGAGGTGGCAGGAGGGGTGAGTGGACCCGACTGTCAACTCAGGTCTGTGCAGTGGGCTTTGTGGAGCAGCCAGGGTCAGGTTGGTCGGTCCTTTGTAACCGGCGGAGGATGCCTGCCTCCTTCACAGCGGAGTGAATGCTGTTCTGAGAGAGTAAATGGGGACTTCCGTGGAAACTTCCTGGGAACCTGACTGTGGCTCCTGTCCTGGACAGGTGGCCTTCAGTTGTGGAGACATTTGTGGGTGCTCTGATTCCTGGTCCCGGGTTAGGCTGAAATATTTATAGAAGAGCCCGAAGTGACCATGATGACTGAAAACCTGCTCCCTGACTGGGCAGTGGTTGTGAGGTATCTGTCCGCTTCTGCAGCAGGAAAGCCTGGAGCTCCTTTTCTTCTTGGAGGCCACTGTGCGTGCGGGGCAGGGCAGAGGAGAGTGGGGCGCGGGGCTGTCAGCAGCTGTGGTGTTACTCTGAATTCAGTTCCAATCCGCTGGCTGGCATCATATGCTTGATAGCATCTCCTTCACAGAGAAATAGAAGGTAGGCGGGAGAGAGGAGTTACATTTAAGCAGGGATTAATTTTTAAAACTGCAGAACTTGACATGTGTTCCCCTCTAGAGAGAGCTGCCCAGAGACCTGGAGTTTCAGTAGAAGTCTCCCTTTTTGCCTCAGGCTGTTCTAAGACAGGAGGAAGAAGCAGCCATTCATCGGCTCTGTTTTCCGAAAGCCTGTTACTGCCCTCACTCTGGGGACAGCTCCTCCTCCTGGCCTGTTCTTTCCCTGCCCCATTTCCCTCCCCATCCTCCCCTGCCCTGCTTGTCCTTCCTCCTCTCCCCCCCTCTCTCCTTTGCCCCCCTCCCCATTCTCTCAGTAGGGCGGGGGGAAGCTTGCAGTAAAAGCTCCACCTTTGCCCCACACTGAGGAGCCGCCTGCCTACCTCTAGTTTCTAAGAGCAGTTTTTATTTTGCTATTCTGCATGAGATTCTTGGCTTTTTTATCTGCCTTGCGGACAAGGTCAAACTATCACTGAGGTGTGGAGTGTCTGTATTAACTGAAGGTTGGGATTGGAGCAGGTGAAGCTGGGCAATGCGGTCCAAGCTGGTCGGCCCTCGGCCTGGAGCGCTTAGGTTTCCCACAGCTGGCACCGATGGATGTCTGAGAAACACTGGTGGTGTGGAGGGAGGGAGCAAAATACGGTGAAGTCAGGTGTCTTCTGGAGAAAACCTTAGGTTTCTTAGTTGCTGTGGGGGAACCTTTCAATGAATTCTGCTGAGCCTGCTGTGTCCAGACCTGGTGTGGCAATCTGGGCATTTTCAAGAACTCAGGGAAGCTTCTGGCACCTGGGACAGGAAGCAGACAGGGCCCTGAACCTCTGACTTGGATTTCGATAAATACCGTTTCCTCCATGGGCACCCAGGGCTTTCTCTTTGCCCAGCACACAATGGGCTGGCAGGTTCTAACAGGCTTCCTGCTTGGCCCCTCCAGGCCTCTGATCTTCTCGAGACGGAAACAATTCCCCTCGGGCCTGCTCCCTCGGCAAGCCACCAAGGTGCAGCTGCAGCAGCCTTGGCTGATCCCTCTCGCAGGGTCATTTGGTCCTGTTAAGAATCCTGCCCCAAAGCTAAAGGCGAGGGAATCAGGAGGTACCATTTCCAAATAAAACAAGCACACACAGCACCTTTATACAGTCTGCCTGAGGTCAGTTCTGAGGTGCCGATGAACAGGCTGGGGCCTGACCCTCACTGATGAGCCCCCGAATCAGATCGCTGTCCCTTGAGTTTTACGATTTATGTCTTACGGTGCTTCCTTCCCCCCCCGCCTCCCACTCCTGAGCCCCCCCAGAGGCTGCCATTTATAACCAAAAGAACCAAGTCTTGAGGACCAGTTGGGCTTGCTCAGAGAGAGGAGGGCAGGAAAGTTTGCTCTGGATGTTGCTGCTTTTCAAGAACAAGTCTCTGGCCCTATGTCACCACCTGAGGCCATAGAGCCCTGTGTGTCTGCTCTATGACCTTGGTCCCTGAGCTTCCCAAAGTGTTGTGCCTGTGCCTACTCTGAGGATGAACACTACAAAAGCAGGAAAAACCTCAGCCTCGCAAGCTTAGGGGAGCAGAGCAGAAGATGCAGGATATTGGGGGTATGGTTTGATTTGGGGGAAAGTGCAACTTAAAAAACTCCTAGCCAAAGCAGATCAGAGGCCACAGCTGTTTTTCTGGGGGCCTCCAGGACCCCCAGAGGGGTCTGTGTCTCTCCAGGGGAGCTGTGAGGGTGAGCTCCCAGCACTCGTAAAACCTCAACCTCACATCCCGAGCCTCCAAGTGCCCTGCCTGGTTAAGTGGAAACAGTCCGGCTTCTCTGTCTGAAATCCACGATTGTATTTTAATAGCAAAACGCTGAAGGAAAACGGTCAGGGAAGAGGTTTGGTGTCTTCTGGAGCTTAGGTCGAAAGCACAGCTTTCTTTGTCCCTTTTCACTATTGTTTCACTGAAGGGGCCAGTGTAAACCCGGGGGTCTCATACAAGTGGGGTTCACCCACGGTTCAGAGTGTTTTTGTCCAATTGCTAAATCAAGGGAGGTTCATCTTGGACGCTTCACTCCTGTGGGGTCCCTGGCAGGTTTCAGGGGTTCTGTAGGCCTCTTGAAATTACCTGTACATGAACTCTTGTGTGTCTAAGCTTATGGGCATTTTTATGAAGAAAAGATCCCTGATACACATCAGACCCTTTGGATGGTCTGAACTCCCCCACCTCACGAACACTGAGGAGGAGACTCAAAGATTCCTCAAGTTCAACTGGGAACTTAGGGGTGGGATGTCAAGAAATGTCTAACCTGAACGAATTGTGAAGGAGCAACAGGGATGCATGCTTTATAGCGAAGTGGAGATAATACCAAAAGAATTAATTAAAGTGGACTCAAAGTGGGCAGCCCTGGGAGCAGGAAAAGGACCAGGGTGTCGGGGACCAAATGCTCTTTAAAAATAAAAAGCCTTGCAGACCACCTGACTCCTTAAACCGTGCACATGTGTATTTTTAACAAAATCACCAATTAATGCGGAGAATTAAATAATTAAAGCACTGAAGCAAAGAAAAGAAATAGAACAAGAACAGAAATGTGCAATTAAACCAGCTTTAAAAAAGGAAAAAGCAAAGTCCTCTTTTAGCTTTTAAAAATGACCATTGGCTTAAGTAGGAAATGCCCAGTTGTGATAAGTGACCAGTTAAGTTTTGCTGTAAATCACTTCCCAAGAGAGAAAGGGGATGTGAGAGCCTTCCTCTTCCCACTGTCCCCTGTGGGTCAAGAACATGGGGACATCAGGGGGAAGCTAAGAGACAGGGACTTAGGAGCTGAACAGTCCCCTCATTTGGTGTGTCTCCCGAGACACCCTGAGGCTCAATTCGGGGTCTTGGTCTCCTTCTGGGGGTGAAGAGGGAGGTGTTAGTCAGGGTAATGGGAGATCAGCTCTGCAAGAACTTTTTACAAAACTGTGTTTCGATGTAGGAACGAAGGACTTTTCTGTGCGCAGGGTATGGAGCAGGAAGCGGTGGGTGACTTTTGTCATCTGTGCATTTCTGTGGCCCCTGGATTCTAACTGGGATGAGGGTAGTGGCTTCCCCAAAGGAAAACGTTCCTTTTGAGATTAGTGTTCTTTATATACTGACATGAAGTGTTCTCCAGCATATGTCCTTGTTGCTTTTAAAGATCTTATTTATTTTTAGAGTGAGGGGAAGGGAGGGAGAAAGACAGGGAGAGAAACACCCATGTGTGAGAGATGGCCCGCAGCCCGGGCAAGTGCCCTGACTGGGAATCGAACTGGCGACTTTTTGGTTCTCAGGCCAAGTGCTCAGTCCACTGAGCCACACCAGCCAGGGCCAGGATATGCCGTTACGTGGGGGGAAAACAAGATGCAAAACAGTGTTTCTGACATATTGACAGTTTGTGTGGAAAAAAGGGGGGGCAGAATACAACTGCATAAGCACGTGCAGCCAGACTATGAAGGGCCTACCAGCTGTTGAAACTGGCTGTCTCGGGGAAGCAGCGAGATCCCGCTGGAGGAAGGGCTTTTGCTGTTTACCCTTCAGTTGCTTTGGAGTTTTGAGCCTTGCGAATTTATTACCTATCTAGCTAATAAAACTTGGCTTCTTTAAGATGTCTGCGGAGGCTTCTGCTCCAGAGGGCTCCTCCCTAACCCATGAACCCTGCACGAACTCACTGCCTGGTTCTTCCTTGGAAGCACAGTGGCTCCAAGGAGCAGCTGCTCTGCCCCAGACCCTGGAGCAATTTTAAGTTCTGGGCATCCACCACCTGTTCAGTCTCACCCATTCCACAATACGATCGGTATTTCCCCCTCCCTTCTTCAAACTCAGTTGCACTTACTTGCTTTGTTTTGTTCTTTGCAGGACCCGACTGGACCTACTTTGGTAAGTAGAGATCTTAAATATTTTTATGAGAAGATGGCCATGTAGCATGATTGGTGGAGATTCTGTGTGTGTAGGGTGGGGGTGGGGGGGGTTGAGGAGAGCAGCTCTGACGTTGTTGAAAGGGCAGCAAGGCCTCTCTGAAGAATCGCTCCACACAGGTTGCATGCTGTACTTTCTCTGAGCAGATGAGCCTGCTCTGTGCACTTGAACTTTGAATCATACTGTTAAGGCTTCCAGACTCCTGCAGGGATTCCTCCCAAACCTCCCAGGTGAAGATGCCCAGGGTACTTGCACGCTGCCAGAGCCCTGGGTAAGAGAGAGCTTTTCTCTTCCACAGGACACTTGCCCTGCAATAAACAAAGAATAAAGGGCTCTTTTCTGAAAGGTTGACTCAGGCCCCAGGACTTAAGCTGTCAGATCTCTACAATCAACTCCTTCTTGCCCTGTTTGTGAACAAGCATTAGGTGAAGTGGAGATGGTCAGTCCTGAGTGGAGAGGGACACTTAACCTTAACTGGGGAGAGAGGGACATCACCTGTTGCTGTGGGGTTGGGTCAAGTACGACATTGGCCACTTCTGGCAGGACTGCAAGATAAGCAGCTTAAAATCAGCTTAGCTGGTGTGTTGCTGTGAATTAGAAACTTGGTTATCAGCTGGAGGGGTAATGAGAGGCAGAGCACCTGGGTCCACTGGCAAGTGCAGAAATATTAATACAGTAGTCAGTAACCCACGGTCAACCACGGTCAAGAATATATATATATATTCTCCCCCATAAAATATGGATATATTTTAGAGAGAGGGGAAGGGAGGAAAAAAGATCAATGTGTGGTTGCCTCTTGCTCGCCCCCAACTGGGGACCTGGCCTGCGACCCAGGCATGTACCCTGACTGGGAATTGAACCAGCGACCCTTTGGTTCACAGGCTGGCACTGAATGCACTGAGCTGCACCAGCCAGGGCCATGGTCTAGAATATTAAATGGAAAATTCCAGAAATAAACAATTCATTGGCTTTAAATTGCGTGGCACTCTGAGCAGTGTGATGGAATCTCGACCTGTGCCATTCCGCCCTGTCTAGGACATGACTCACCCCTTTGTCCAGCACGTATGTGCTGCACGTGCTACCCACCCGTCAGTCACTGAGGGGCTGTCTTGGTTATGGGGAGGGGAGGGACCACACGCATGTGACTTTTAATAGTATACTATAATTATTCTCTTTATTGCTTTTGTTGTTGATCTCTTACTGTGCCTCATTCATAAATTAAACTTTATCATAAGTATGTATGTATAGGAAGAAACATCATTTATATAGAGTTCGGTATTATGTGTACTAGTCTCAGGCAGCCATTGGGGGTCTTGGAATGTGTCCCTGGTGGATAAGGGGAGGACTGCAGTAATGTCCTGTTGGGGACGGAGTCACAAAGGACTTACAAGAATGCTCGTTATGGTGAGCAGGAGGGTGGAACTGGCCTCCTGGGCATAGCAGGGGCGGTGACAAGCAGGGAAGTTGATTACTACAGTGGAAGCAGAATCCAGAGAAAGACCTGGCTTAGATTTGCAACAGTTAGCCTTTAGATGTTTGTTAGGCCAGGAGGCATAAGAAAGTCATCAATCAAGCAGCTACCTATAGGCCGAGATCTCCTTGGGTCTAGCATTGTATGGCTCCATTATTACTAACATCTCTCACACTCCTATGTGCAAAGCACTGTTGCTAAGTGGGTGGGTACTTAGAAGGGTAGGCTGTGGTCTCCAGCTGGGGATTACTTAAGGCTCACAATTCAAAGCTAAATATAATAGATAATAACAACATATAATAACTGGTTCAGCGATAGACAAGAATGCTAGGGCGACATGGTGAAGGAAGGTTTCCTGGAGGAGGGGTGGCTCTCACTCGGATCTTGGAGGATGGGAGAAATCAGTGGGACAAGGCAGACGTGCTGTTGGCCAAGATGATGATGGCATCACGTGAGTGCAGGTAAATAAGAACAAGGTAGTATTTGAGGGAAATCATTGAGAGAAGAGGTTATAGGGGGAGTGATGGATTCTGAGGTCAAACAGGTAGGTTGGGTCAAAGGGGAGGCATGGAGCAGCCGGCCAGGCCCTTCCCACTTTGTCCCATAGATGGAGGGGTGGAGCAGGGAGTAGTCTGTGTTTTAGGGAGAGTGACATGGTGGTGGGGAGTGAGAGGGAAGCATAAGCGGGAGGCAAGGGATTTGGCCTTTGTAAACATGTCATTCTGTGTCTTAACATCGGCTCATGGTGATGGCAGTAAGAGGGAAGGACAGGGCAGGGCAAGAGACCCTAGAGCAGAGGCGAGACAGACCCGAGGCCTCAGGGCTCCCTGGGCAGGTTCCACCTGTTGGTTACAAGAGCAGCGCAGGCATCTAAAGAAGGTGGGACTCCAGTCCTGGACCCTCTTCCATTTGGCCCCGACTAAGCCTTTGAGCCCCCCGCGTCCCACTTTCTCCCCCATCTGTAACCTGGGGGAGGTGTTGTCTTGCTCAGTGTTCCTGCAGCCACAGCTTGGGGTCAGCTGCATCAGACCCACCTGGAAGGCTTTCCAAGTATGCAGATTTCTGGGACGTAGCCTGGACCTGGGGAAGGGAGGGAACCTAAAGAGGTTGTCTATTTCATGCACTTTCTGCGGGACTCTTACATACACTCTATTCAAGAACCTCTGACCAAATGGTTCCCAGGACCTTTCTAGCCTGAGTCAAGGATCCCTGGCCCCACCTCTTCTACTGGCCTCCCAGATGTAGTGGGAACCATCTTGAATTTCCAACCAACTTGAATTTCCCCAGGGTTCCCTTCCTCTGCGTGACAACCCCCACCCCACCTAGGGCAGCATGAGATCGCTACAGAGAGCAGAGTCAGGAAGGTGTGAGAGGAAAATCTTATTGCCCCGTGGTTGTGATATTCCCTGAAGGAGGGCTTCTCTGTCCAGCCGTGTCGGCTAGTGCAGGCACATTTCTTCCTGACCACTAGCTCTGGCCAGCTCCCTGTCCCTCTGTCCCCCCCAGTGCAAGCAGCCCTTTGCTGAGGAAGCAGAGGGCAGAGTCTACCGCTGCATGCCACGCATGGGGTGGGGGTGAGCACAAAGGCAAACCTGGCTTTTCATTGGTAAAAGGAGCACATGTGACGTGGGGTTAGCCCACAGCGGGGCCAGCGAAGGAAGGCAGACGGAGGATGGCCAGGGAGGCAGACAGGCCCTGGCTGGCAGCTGGTGCCTGAGCTCAGAGTCACACAGGAGGACAGAAGACCTGACATAGGTGCTGAGGAAAAACTCTTTCCAAGCAGTGGGAGCCACAGTGAATGGGGCAAGTCCAGCCGAATGCCACGTGGTTTTCCCAGGGCGCAGACCTCAGCTACTTTGCATGTAGATGCTGCTGAGTCATCCTGATCCAGGGACTGCCTGCTGCCTGGAACACGTGGCAGGACTTCTAGAACCACATAGAAAGAGAATCCTGCCCCCGTCCTGCTCTACATGGAGTCACCAGGCTGACCCCTCACATGCCTGCCCTGGAGACAGGAGGCCCATCTGGTAGCCAAGATGGGCCAACTGCCCTTTGTCCACTCCTCCTGGGTGGCTGAAGCAGCAGCTGGGCATGTGCTGGGTTTGCAATTGCTGAGTGGGCCCTCCCCACCAGAACTCAGTCCCAAATCAATCCTGCCGAGCCTTGGCAGCTTCACCCACTCAGAACTGAAGGGCAGCTGCGAGTCAGGCTGTCCTGTGAGCTGCGGACGAGCTCTGGCTGGCTGCAGCCAGTCTGTGCTGTGAAGTGTCAGGACGGAGGGGTGCTTCTGGGGCTGGAGGCGACAGCAAGGAGGCAGGAGGACCAGTGCCGGTCACGTTCAGTGCGTGAAAAGTCATCGTGCTGTTCACTTATCAGCAGGCACTTTTCTGTATGTATATTATAGTCCAAAAAGAGTTTAAAAACTCCAGCTGGCTGGGAGAGTCATCCTTACCCTGATAGTATTTTTAGCCTTCCTCCAAGAAAAACAACAGAAATTCCTCAGTGTGTTCAGAACAAGAGGGCAACAGAAAAAAAATGACTCTGTTGGAACGGAAACCCAAGATCACATCACGTCACACGAGCAGAGAACGGGCATCACACTCCGTCCCGAGGAAAGCCAGACATTGCTTTGCTGCTCTTCCCACGTGAGCTAGTTCAGAAATGAACAAATTCCACTATTTGCTAGAGATCTGGGGATAATGAGACCCTTAAACCTTGAAAGCAGAAGGAATGGAAAGGGACCCTGGAAGCCAAGCCCGCCTCCTGGAGGGTGAGGGAGCCCCAGGCTTCCCTTAGTCAGGGCCTGCAAGGCAGCCACCAGTCCTGACCCTCCCGCTGCAGGGAACTCTGCAGTGAGGGTGGCTTGGCCTGGGTATGCGGGGCAGCGGGCTGCAGCTGCTCTCAGGCCCTCCTGCCCACCTTCTCCGCCGTGGCTGGCCAGCCCTCTGCTCTGGCAGGACACCACATGACCCAGAAATGTCACAGCATTCCTCCTGCTGCTTTCCTTTCTCCCAGACTATAGATTCTCTGCCTTTGGGAACCAGGAGGGGATCCTTTATGGAGCAAACATCGGTTCTCGGGGCTCCTGCCTTCTGCCTCCACCCACTTTCTGTCCTGAATCTGCTGGAATATTAAATTGCTATAAATGACTTTCCCTGGGAGCCAGGACAGCCTTCCAAGCCCGTCGCAAACTCTGAGAACCAGACGTGGGACACATGGAAGGAGGCTGGGAGGAAGACCTCTGTCCTTTCTGCCGTTAGTAGTGATGAAGGCAGCAGGTGACCTCACACAACCGCAGGACGAAAAGCAGACTAGGTGAGAGCTACAGGGAGAGCTTGGGGTGGCCGTGAGGGAGCGCGTGCAATGAAAGGACTGACTGATGTAAGGAGAGCGCCTGTTTTTCCCCAAAGGTCCAGAGGTCCAGCCCGCTAAAGCAGCTCGGCGACTTCCCTCCCAGTCCCGCTGCCCTCCTGAGGCTGAAGGAAGAGAGGCACAAGGCACTCTCAGGAGAGAGAGCAGGAGAGGCCAGAACGTGTTTTTCACTTGAGACTGACAATCCACCAAACTTCCATTTATTAACTCTGAGCTATAGTTCCAGTTACTTCTCACTGAAGTTGTGACATCCTACATCCGATTAGATGTGGTAATGATTTACCAACTTGTAACTATTTCTCATCTTTCCTAAGTTGCAGCATTGAGGCTTGTGTGGTTTGGAGGATCTTGGCCTGTAGCTGCCCAAATGCCTACATTTAGCTGGCCTTACCAGCTGGGTAAAAAGGTCGGAAAGCTGGCATTAGTTCCTAAAGGCAGGTATAGAGTCGGTGGGCAGGGGGCGGCAGGCTGAGGCAGAAAACCAGGAGGAAGTAGTGTAAAGCGCACAGAGCCCCAAACCAGGCAGACCTCCATGGGAGTACCTGCTAGGTCACTCTCTGGCTTAATGACCTTAGGAAAGTAACCTACCCTCTCTGAATCTTGGTCAGAGTAATAGCACCTACTTCTGGTTCTACAAGTGTGGTCCCCGGACCAGCATTATCAGCATCACCTGGGGCTTCAGATGCCCCGTCCCAAACACTGAGGGTTAGAGGTGAAACACGGGGAAAGAGGTTGGGAGGAAAAAGCCAAACCCACCCGTCCTTTCCTGCTCTTCAGGAGCAAGGAAAGCATTACGTGTGACTATTAGAAATGAGGATTCTCGGCCCACCCCAGATCTACCTGTGAGTCAAAAACCAAGGTCACCAGGGAGTTCAGATGCTCACTCAACTTTGAGAACGAACTGCTTCATAGATTTGTGAGGATTGAATGAGATAATATAGCAGGATTAGATAAGATATGTGTACAATAAGATGCTTTAGGAATAAGTTGTTTGTGTCATTTAGCCTATGGTTTATAAAATTGGTTACATTTTGCTTGAAGTCACAAAAGCTATGGACGACGTTAGTGTGGAAAGAGGCTAACCTTGACTGGCTCATGGGACGCAGTCAGTAAAACTCATCATCATTTTCTTTCCCTTCACCTCACCGAGTTCCGGTAGAATTATACCAGCGAACACGTGGGAAGATGCCTCGTCAACTCTATAATACCAAACAAACGTTGGTTTTGTTAGAAAGGATCTGAATCTCCATGCTTTTTTGAACTGCTGGAGTTTTTAACAGCAAGGAGGTTCTCCTTTTACAGTCTGAACAACCAAAGGGCCTGCCTTTGTGAGCAAGAAGGGGATTGAACAAAAACACGAGGGCTCTAAGCCTCGCAAGGGCATCACAGGCCAGAATGTTCTTCGTTGGAGCCTCGTCCTTCTCCCGAGGGTAAAGCCAGATCTAATCTCCGTGGGGCTTTCCTGGCCTCGAGGGACCAGATATCTGGTTCCATAGCCATGGCCACCTCTGCCATGCAGCTGAAGTCAGGGGAGAGGAGGCTAAATCCCTGGCCTCCCCACCCAACTCATGGTGGCTGGGCCCCTCGTACCTGGGTCTCTGGGCTGAGCCTTGACTTGGGGCTCAGAAGCAGATGCCTGAACCTGGGGCTCTGAGTGGCATAAGCCCAGCCCCACGCCAGGACCCTCACCTACCTGAGGCAGAGCGAAGCCTCGGAAGTACAGGGCAAGAGCTGGCTTGGAGACTAGGAGCCAGCCCTGCCAGGCCTCTGTCTGTTCAAACTTGCTCTTCCTGCTTCTTGCTAGCCTGGAGCCCCAGGCATTCAGGAGAGGGCAGGGCACCGCCCACCAGGAGCCAGTTAATGCCCTTGGCAGTTCTTCCGCAGCACAGACAGATAAACCTGTGGCTAAACCAGCTCAGAGGAAAGATTTAATGCAAAGAGGCTGAATTCAAAGCAGGTGAAGGCAGCTCCAGGCAGGTATTAAAAAGTCGGATTTCCAGAAGGAAGAGAGTGGATCAGAGATTGTTTCAGTTTCCTCAGAGGGACAGGGGGCTCTTTCTTGGTCTGTTACTGTCTTCCCCTGCAGTGGCAGCCACGAGGCTGAAGGATGCAGGCGCCACTGTGGAGCCAGGAGCACAGCCCAACTCTTTCAGAGGCTGCGCCACGTGGCCAAGAAAGAGAGCACCTGCTGCAGACAGACTCTAGTTCACTGATACTCAGATACATACTTTCCCCACATTTAGCATCTCTGAAACTGGGACACATCATCAGTGACATCTAGAAGCCAGGCAATACGGTAGTTCCCTCACAGTCACTGAGGAGCACCCTGTTGGATGCTAAGAACACAAAAAAGGAGCTGAAATGATTAATTCCAACAATTAAATAATGAAAACGGTCATAGTGAAAAAGTATAAAACTAATGGCTAGTTTGCATGCTATAGCATACAGGAATGATGGGGAATATTAGATCTTGAACTATAACTTTTTCCAATTTTCAATCAATCCAAAGTTCACCTATACTTTTTGATGGTGTTCGGTCAATATTATAAGTATTTCTAAACAAAGTAAATAGATGCCATTATTATTATTTTAGTTTACAAAAGCACTCCTTTAAGGAGCAAGCTTTCCAGATACCTGACAAGTATTCGATTTATGTCGACCAGGAAGGAACAAATACTAGCTACCACATCCTTCTATCTCTAAAGGACATGTCTACAACTTGTGTAACTCTGGAACAGTTTATTCAGCTTGTTAACCTTTTAAATGATTTTGCAATCATTAACTTGTGACTAGATCAGCTACGTGACTTGTGTGTGGGTGAACTGGCTGAGACGCACCCAGATTCTGTGAGGACGCTTGCAGGTTTAGGGCGAATGGTTCACGCCGTCCCACCGTCCAGGACAGGTGGCTCGGGAAGGCTCATTGGACGTGATGAGAGGGAGATTTACTTGTAGCAGAACACGGTGACAGTGGTGCCTGATACTGTTATAGGGTGGTCCCCACGTTGTGCCCAGTCTTCTGAGGATTGCTTGAGAAGTGGAGACAGGAGAAACGGTGACTCTGAAGGTGGTGGGACAGAGCAGCCTTGCAGCAAGTGACGCAGTCATGCAAAGAGCCCTTGTCCCTTTTGGCTTTGGCCACCAAAGAGCCCAGAGGCAAATTGGTGACTCCAAGTGTTTTTTTTCATATTTTTTACTTTTATTTTTTTAAGTATATATTTAAAAAGATTTTATTTATTCATTTTTAGAGAGAGGGGAAGAGGAGAGAAATATCATTGTGCTGTTGCCTCAGTTGCCTCTCCTGCGCCCCCTGCTGGGAACCTGGTCTGCAATCCAGGCATGTGCCCTGACTGGGAATTGAACTGGCAACCCTTTGGTTTGCAGCCCGTGCTCAGTCCACTGAGCTACGCCAGCCAGGGCTTTTTTAAGTATATTTTATTGATTATGCTATTACAGTTGTCCCGTTTTTTTCTACCCTTTATCCCCCTCCACCCTGCACCCCCCTCCCTTCAGCACACCCCCACCTTAGTTCATGTCCATGGGTCGTACATATAAGTCCTTTGGCTTCTACATTTTCTGTTCTGTTCTTAACCTCCCCGTGTTCTGTACCTACAAGTTATGCCTCTTATTCCCTGTACCTTTCCCCCATTCTCCCTCTCCCCATCTCTGCTGACAATCCTTCATGTGCTCTTCGTTTCTGTGATTTTCTTCCTGTTCTGGTTGTTTGCTTAGTTTTTGTTTTTTAGGTTCAGTCCTTGATAGTGGTGAGTTTGTTGTCATTTTACTGTTCACAGTTTTAATCTTCTTTTTCTTAGATAAGTCCCTTTAACATTTCATATAATAATGGCGAACTCCTTTAACTTGAACACACTTGGGAAGCACTTCATCTGCCCTTCCATTCTAAATGATAGCTTTGCTGGAGAGAGTAATTTTGGATGTAGGTCCTTGCCTTTCATGACTTTAAATACTTCTTTCCAGCCCCTTCTTGCCTGCAAGGTTTCTTTTGAGAAATCAGCTGATAGCCTTATGGGAACTCCTTTGTAGGTAACTGTGTCCTTTTCTCTTGCTGCTTTTAAGATTCTCTCCATATCTTTCATCTTGGATAACTTAATTATGATTTGTGTTGGTGTGTGCTTCCCTGGGTCCAATTTCTTAGGGACTCTCCCACCTTGAGTAACTGTCTATTCTCCTACGCCTTGCAAATCTGAAGATTCTCCCTGACAGTGCCCTTCTAGTTAATGGGTGTGTTTCCTGATGCTGAGCCAAAATGTTGTAACAAGTAGATTTCAGGAACTTTTTTCTAGAAGTAGCACCCTACATTTTTATTCTTCTTTTATGCTGCCCCATTTATAGATACTATTTCTAAAAGATTTGCTTTTACAAAGTAATGTATGAATGAAATAGTTATTTTCCCCATTTATTATTAATCAAGACAGAGATAACCAGTTCTCAATTATCCCCAGAGAACTGCTTCTCATTCATTTCACAGATATTTATTAAGTACTAAGTACCAAGTGTTGGACTAGATGCTAAGGAAATGAGGAATGGGGAATGGTCCCTACCCTGTGGGCCTGAGCATGTGGTAGGAGACAGTAAATTAGTCAGAGCCTCACAATACAGGGAGATGAAGCACAGAAGAGAGAGACCTCACCCAGTATTTTCAGGAATGACTGGAGCAGGCTCCTGGTGGAGGTGATGTCCAAGCCCAGGCCTCCGACTAGAAGACACACAAGAGCCAACCAGGCAAAGGAAAGGGATGAGAGGGCTTTAGGGCAAAGGGACACACTGTGCAGTGACGACCTCAGCTGGTACATCCTGGGGATTACCAAGGACCTCAATGAGCAGGGAAGGGTCTGGGAAGATGGGCCAGGGCCACGGTGTGAAGGGCTCATGAATCAGGATGAGGAATTGGGACCTCATTCTGGAGGCAACAGGGGACAGCTGATGTGTTCTAAGTAGAACACTGAGGTGATCGGATACGCATTTTAAAGGGATCATCCTGGCAGGCTGGAGAGTGGATTGAGTGTGAAACACTGGAGGAAGGGAGACCAGAAGGATGTGGAGGAGAGGTGAGGGATCTGAACAAAAGGAGGGGCAGAGGGGGCCCTGACCCGTTGGTCTAGTTCAGCTGGAAATGTAGACACCTAACGTGTAATTGATCCGTGTGGCCTGATTGAGGACAAGTGCCCAGGCCCCCTGGGCTTCACAAAGCATTCAGAAGAATCAATCAGACCAACGTTAGTGCCTAGGTGGGACCCCAGGGTGGGGAGTGCTGGGGTCGCCATGCTCCCATCCCAACTTGTAAGTGAAGCAATGGAGACTCAGGGTTGTCAGTGGTGTGAACAGATTGCGAGGAGCTGAGCCAACGCCGGAACTGCAGGACTGCGTCCCCTGGCTCTGGCCTCATGTGCTTTCCCGGGCACTTGGCAAGCATCTGTGCTGTGCCAATCACTGCACGCCCCGCACTACGCATCATGAGGCCCTGCAAAAGCCACTGAAGAAATGCATTCATTGTTTTAAATCAAATAATATAGATTTGCCAGAAACAAATTATGCCAATTAACTTGCTTTTCTTCCCCACATTGGGATAAGAGGCTTAGTGGTTAAAGAAAACATGATGGGCTTAATGCCTCTTGACAAAAAACACTTGATACGGCTCCTTGCAACACAACCGTGGGAAATGCAGATCAAAGACCAGGGTGGCTGTGAGGGGAAAACAATCAATGGAGTCCAGTCATCATGACTGTCGTGACACAGCTGGGAGAGATGCCGGGGTTCCTGTAGGCACAATCCTGAATCAATGCCCTTCTGGGATTCTCAGGAAGAGGACAGACAGCTGAAGGCGTGTGGGGGCGCAAACTGGGAAGATCAGTGCTGGAAGGGAGAACAGGTTGTAGGGGAGAGGCATGCGTGAAGAAGCATGCCGGAAAAGCGGAGCCAGGTGAGTGGGTGGGCTGCAGGGCGGGGCAGGAGGTGCATGTAGTGAGCAACACCGCGCCAGTGCGGCACGACGCCAGGCAGAGCCCCGCTGCACAGACGGAACACGGAGGAACAGCTGGCCTCCGTGCTCAGTGGTTCAGGTTATTCAGGAAGGTCACACACACACACACACGTGTGCATGCCCATGTCCATGTTCATATGGGGATCTGCATTCTTACAGGTGTCGGTACTCCTGTGCACACTCACACCTCCATCTCCTACACAAGACCTTGGAGCGAGTCTCTCAGCCACTTTCTGAGTTACATCTCGCTGCCTGGAGCCAAGCAAGGGGGAACTTACTGTGACTCCTTTGTGCTTCCTCTTGGCAGCTCCCTAAGAATCTCCCCAGCTCTTGAAAAACTTTAGTGTAATGAGGAAACTTGTCCATCACAAGGATGAAGTAGGGAATGTCCATTGCTGAGTAAAACTGACTGTGCCAGTTAAGGTTGACTGTGCAAAGATACCTGGGCAGAAAACTTGCTGTGCCCTGGAAAAAAAGAACAGCGGGAATTTGATGCTCACAATGCACAGGTGCCTGTTGGGGTAATAACCAAGTGCCAGCTTTCCAGCCAAGGCTAACTTGCTAAATTATCACTGAAGAATTTTCTCCCTTGATGTTGGTTTTTGAGCGTGAGCCCACTGCAAGTAGGGCAGTGTCCTAGGCCTTCCAAGGGGTCCAGGGATGAGCAAGGGGCCATTTCTAGACTGGAGGAGAGTTCCCAGAAGGAACTTAATGCCTGGCGTGTGCGGTGTGGCACCCTCCCCACAGGGGCTGCTCGGGCAGATGCACAGAGTGCAGCCCTGGGGGGTCCAGGTGATATTTCTTGGGTGGATGAGGAAAGAATTGTTCATTCCTCTGTTTATTTTTGGCCCTGGGAGTTGGAGAAGGCACCAGGGAGAAGGTGGCACTTGATCTGGGGTGGTAGGATTTCAGAAGGGAAGCCGGTCTGAAACAGAATGCCACGTCACCACGCATTTCTCCCTAGGAGTGAGAGGAGACGCAGGAGCCCTAGATCTGTTTTCTGGCGAGGTGAGGGGGGAACTCGCTCTGAAAGGTTGGGAAGCGGCCCCTAAGCACAAAGGAAAGAGTTGAAACCATTCAGTTTGAAAAGTCCTGGGAAGCAGCCTGTGCCGGAAGCCCATCCCACCTGGACACGGTCTCACACTACACCTGTGCTCCTTGCCGCAGCCCTGGGAGGTGGCTACGGCCACTTCTACTTCGTAAGTGGAGCTCAGGGGATCTAAGAGGAGTGTTCAAAGCCACACAGCTTGCAGGTAACAGAGCTGTGAGTGGCAGCTCGGTCGGGTAGCTCCAGAGCCCCCTTCCGCCTGCCTTTTATGGCCTTCCCGCCACACGGCTTCTCGCTGCATTTCCTGTCTCTCTGGAAAGGAGACGGCCTGGAGAAGAACCATCGAAAAGCAAGTTTTCTCCTTATCAGGGAAAACTGAGGGAGTATCTTTAAATAACAGCAAGAGTGCTGTAGGTTAGATATCAGAAAGCACTTTCTCGTTGTCAAAGCTGATTGGTAAAGAATTGAGTCAACAGCAGGTCAGTTGGTCGAGGGGCCAGTCAGCTCTCACTTTAGTTCAGGCGCCAACCCCGGGTAACTGCAGAAGGTTCACGTCTCTTTCTCAGACACCCTTGTTTCCTTATTTCCAGACTCCCCAGGGGACGTTTGTAAGGTCACATATCCCTCCATTGCTGCCTCTCCCCTCTATCTCTGGCACATTCACCTCTTGCCACCTCATAGCCACCACTGCTTCCCGGGCTCTGGACCCTCCAAAGCCTGCTGTGGTGGGGATGTGAGCTGTTGGGGTCAGAGCCCAGCCCTGCCACTTATACGAGGGTGACTTTGGGCACGTTACTCGCCCTTCGTGCCTTAGTCACCTCATCTACTAAATGAGAACATAGCACCTATGTCGTCAGGTTGGTGTGCAGAGTAAGTTAATTAGTACATGTTAAGAATATAGAATGGCGACTTCCGCCAAGATGGAGGCATAGGTGGAGACGTCGTGCTTCCTCACACAACCAAGTTTAAAGACAACTAAATAATAGCAACAGAAAACACAGCCAGAACACAGAAAATTGAACTTTTCAGAAGTCTGTTAACAACAAATTCTTCATCCTGACCTGTAAGGGGCGAAACCAGCAGCTGGCGGAGCGGGGTTGCACAGGAAAACTCGGTCAGACGGACTCAGGCGCACGGAACCCAGGCGCAGGGTTGGACCTGGTGAGAGAGCCTGGGAGCAACCGTGGGGAAACAGCGAGGGAGCAGGGCTGCGGGTTGACTGTGGTCATGCATTCGTGTGTGGATAGACAAGCCAGGGAGTGGGCGATTGGACGAGAGCCAGCAGCCCCAACGGCAAGCGGTGGAGGAGGGCTCCGCCATTTCCCTGCTCTGACCCCGCCTCCACATACAGCGTCATAACCCAGCGACCTAAGTGGCCCGGCCCAGGTGAACAACCTAAGACACTAATCCTCACCCAGCTGTGAGAAACAGCAGAGGGTGCCGCCATTTCCCCGCTCTGACCACGCCCCCACATAAGCGTCACAACTCAGCGACCTGGGAGTCCAAGGGTCCTCTCCTCACACTTAAAGGGCGAGAACAGACCAAAAATGGCTCAAGAAGATCTCAAAGCCCCAGAGCCTATAAATCTAAGTGATGAAGAAATAGCAAAACTCTCAGACGCACAGTTTAAAACACCGGTGATCAGGATCCTCACAGAACTGGTTGATTATAGTCACAAATTAGACAAACATATGAAGGCGAAACTAATTGAAATGAATGGAATTGCACAGGAAACCAATAGCGATGAAAAGGAAACTGGGACTCAAATCAATGGAGTGGACCAGAAGTAAGCAAATAATGGCCAAACAGAAAAGAGTGAAGAAGCAAGAATTGAAAAAAATGAGGCGAGTCTTAGGAACCTCCAGGACATCTTTAAACACTCCAACATCCGAATTATAGGGGTACCAGAAGGGGGAAAGGCACAGCCACCAGTGGAAAACTTATTTGAACAAATAATAAAGGAGAACTTCCCCAATCTGGCAAAGGCAATAGACTTCCAGGAAATCCAGGAAGCTCAGAGAGTCCCAAACAAGTGGGACCCAAGAAGGAACACACCAAGGCACATCATAATCACATTAGCCAAGATTAAAATGAAGGAGAGAATTCTAGAAGCAGCAAGAGCTAAGGGGACAGTCACCTACAAAGGAGTCCCCATCAGACTGTCAGCTGATTTCTCAGAAGAGACCTTATAGGCAAGAAGGGGCTGGAAAGAGGTATTCCAAGTCATGAAATCCAAAGACCTACAACCAAGATTGCTCTATCCAGCAAAACTTTCATTTAGAATGGAAGGGCAGACAAGGTGCTTCTCAGATAAGATCAAATTCAAGGAGTTCATCATCACCAAGCCCTTATTATATGAAATGTTAAAGGGACTTATCTAAGAAAAAGAAGT
Organism: Artibeus jamaicensis; assembly: GCF_021234435.1. Taxonomy (NCBI): domain Eukaryota; kingdom Metazoa; phylum Chordata; class Mammalia; order Chiroptera; family Phyllostomidae; genus Artibeus; species Artibeus jamaicensis. The sequence continues at coordinate 10,318,936 of NW_026521883.1, forward strand.
TAAAAAAAAACATGAACAGTGAAAGGACAACAAACTCACAGTTATTAAGAACCACACCTAAAACAAAAGCAAACTAAGAGGACAGCTAGATCAGGAGCAGAACCATAGAAATGAAGATCACATGGAGGGTTAGCAACAGGGGAGTGGGAGGAGGAGAAGCAGGGAGAAGGTACAGAAAATAAGTAGCATAGACAGTAGATAGAAAATAGATGGGGGGCAAGAATAGTATGGGAAATATAGAATCTAAAGAACTTGAGACACATGGTCATAAACTAAAGGGGGGGTAATGGTGGGGACGGAAAGGTAGGGTGGAGGGGAATGAGGGGGGGGAATAGAACAACTGTAACAGCATAATCAATAAAAAATAAATTAAAGAAAAAAGAATATAGAATGGCAGTTGGCAAACTATGGCCCATGGGCCAAATCCAGTTTACCATGTTCTTTTGTAAATAAAGTTTTCTTGAAACACAGCGGTGCTCATCCAGTTACATAGTGGCTGTGGCAGCTTCTGCACCACAGCAGCAGAGCCGGGTGGCAGCAGCAGAGAATGCACAGCCTCACAGCCTAAAATATTTACTCTCTGGCCAATTGCAGAATGCTACCAACTTCTGACATAGAAGGCTGCATGGCACATAGTAAGTGCTCACTACATGGTCGGTTAGACAAACCTGACAACTCTTTAGGACTTGGAGTGTAACAAAATTTGGACGAGGTCCTAGAATGACACTAGGCAATTACAGGCTAAAAGAAAAAGCCAAAACAGGTATTTCTGTCATAGCTGCTCCTGGAGGGCACAGCCATCCCTTTTCCAGGGGTCCCCTGCCATCATTCTGAGGGCAGAAGTCTCACTCTCCTGGCCTGGACTCCTTCTGACTGTGTTTCCTCTTCCCTGAAGCCAGGCCCCTTTCCTACCCCAGGGCGATGGCCAGAGAGAGGACCCAATGCCCTCAAAAAAACCTCCTCCCAAGTGAGCGGTCTGGCCCTTCCACGGGGCCCAGACGATGCCATCATGATAGTCTAGTCCAGGCCTTCTCAGCATGTGCGCTGTGGACATTTTGGGCAGGGTCATTCTCTGTTGTGGGGGACTCTCCTGTGCATCGTAGGGTGTTTAGAAGCATCCCTGGCCATTATGCTCTAGATGCCAGCTGCAGAAATGTCTGGGGACAGAAACATTCCTGTTGAGAACCACTGGCTTAGTCTGAAATAATTGTCATGGGGGCAACACATCCCAGTCCCAGACGGCTAAATGCTCATTTAGAAAGGCACCATTCTTTGCAGGGGCACAGACCTGTTAAAGATGCACCCAGTCTGGATCACTGGCCGGCTAAACAAAATGCTTAGCATCTCTGCCTGAAGCACCAGCAGTGTACAGCCGGGCCTGTGCTTTTGCAGAAATACTGGGCAGTTACCTGCCTCAGGTCTGTGTAACTAAGGAGACTTAGCCAAGTGCTCCCTCCCACCACGTGGGTAGCACCTCCCCAGGGACACTTTCTGGTCCTTCCCCCAGGATGTGGAAAATGTTTATGAACCCCAGCCTGCCCTGCCCCTGACTCTAGGCCAGTTTTCCGGTTTCATCAGTTTTTACATCCTACTCCACCTCGAGCAATGGGAAGAAACTGCTGTCAGCTTTAAAATAACAGTTTATTCGCCGACTCACCTATTCTGCTGACCAGCCCTTAATGATTCCCTTTGTGGGCTGGTCAGTGGGTGTCAGTGGCAAGACGCCACCGTGCTTGCCTTCAAGTGGGCTGGCGGTTGAGGGGCTAGCAGACGTGTAAACAGGTGATCGCAATGGAGCAAAATAAGTACTATGATAAGGTTCACGGGTTCTGTGGACACAGAGCAGGGACGAAAGGCCTCAACTTAGCAGCAAGGGTAGCACCAGACCTGCCTGAGAAGCTGACTCTTGGAAGACAAAGGAGCCAGCAGGGCTAGGGAAGTGTGTGTGTGTTCCACTCGTGTGCATTTCAGGGACGGGACGTCACCCCACACAGCCAACAGGAGTCAAACGACGGGCAAGAGCCTGGGCACAGTTAGAGAGTCATGGTGGCTGCCACCGAGTGCTGAGCTGTGTGATGGGACAGAAGCATCCCTGGGTCTCAGGGTTCATCATGTGTGTGAGCAGAGGCACTGACAGCCTTTGCTCCAGACTTCATCTCCTCGTTCTGGCCCTCCCATCCTCCCCAGCCAGTCCTTGTTCAGACTCGCGGCTCCGTGTCTGTGCCCTCAGAGTGCTTTTTCTCCAGGCCTTCGCTCTCCTCATAACACACACCAGACCAAGACATTCCACTGCTGGAAGTTCTTCAGCAGCCCCTCGAGCCTCCAGGATTAGCACCAAGGCCCGCAGTGCAGTCCCCAAGACCCCCATGACCCCAGTCCCCTCTCGGCCCATCAAATCCCCGGGGTGCGGGGTGTCTAAGATTGCACGCAGACTAGCGAGTCAGCCTGCCGTGGTTTCACGGATGCTGGAGAAGATAGGAGACTCCTGAGTCAGAGACATAGGACACCTGAATATAGTTAAGTCTTCCGTGCTGACAGGCTCTGCAACTTAAAGCAAAACAACATGTAGCAAAACCAGTTTTAGCGGTGGCCAATCGCTCTGAACCAGAGGCGAGTTGCTGCAGCATGTTGTCAATGTTAAAACGACTTTGAACAAAATGATGGTGTCCGAGCACCTCTGTGCCCGTGAGAGTGGCAGTGTGACATCTGCGCCCATTTCCCAAGTCCCAGTCTCACAGGGCGGTACAACAAGGGCTGGGTGGCTGCCACCTACACACGCAAACTGCTCACACGTGGCTGAGGAGACCCCAATCTGTTAAAGGGGGCATTTGGCAAACCTGCCCAACCTTGGCCCCCAAGGGAGACATTATTTACTGGTAACGAATCGGCCCTCTGCCCCAGCAGGAGACACTCTGTCTTCGGAGACAATTTGCTATGTAAGCATCCTTGAATCCGAACCCATGGATTCCATCAACTGTGGGTCAAGGCAGCATTTTCCATCCACGGCTGGGAATCCGGGGTGTGAATGGCTTACAGTATACCGTGCACTCTACATTTTTGTATGAGGGACTTGAGCCTGTGGATTTGGGTGTGGGGGAGGGCACGTTCTGGAACCAGTCTCCTGAAGATACTGAGGGACAAAAGAAGTTTTGGGGAGTTAAGAATTACACAAGAGTTTTCAGCTGGGTGCCCCTAACGCCCAGGGTGTTCAAGGGTTGACTGTAATTTTTTAAAAAAACGACCTTACCTGACACCGCGGGGTAAAAAGTCCTGGCGCCAACCACAACACTGCCAATGAGATGAGAAGGGCCCTCTGCACTTGGGCCGCGCGCTGGAACCACCTGGACAGCGCGCAAGGCCTCCCGTACCTGGACCCCACCGAAGACCAATTAAACCAGACCTCGGGCTGGGCCAGGGGCAACGCTGGAAGTTTTTGGAGATTCCAGGGTGCACCCAGGGTTGAGAAACACTGCCCTGGACCGGAGGTTCTCCGCGTGTGGTCCACAGACCAGCAGCAGCAGCAGCCCCGGGAACCTGTTAGAAATGCAGATTCTGGGGCTCCGCCCAAAACCTGCTGGCTCAGGCTCGCTGAGGCCGGGGCCTGGCGAGCCATCCGGGGTTCTGATGCACACTGGGGTTTGACGACCACTGTTCAGAGTCTAGACCAAGTAAATCCCAGAAGTTTTCCTCTCCCAGTGAGTGTTTGCTGAGCACCTGGCACGAGTTTGGTTCTGTGTTGTGAAAATACAGCCGTACCTCAACTCTCCTCTGCATCTGGTGGGTTAGAATCTTGTAAGAGAACTTCTGCATCAAACTGAGATGACCCTCTTTATGGCTAAATAATATTCCATCCTGTGCATACACCACATTCAGTTTATCTGCGCGTGTGTCTATGGGCACTTAGGTTATTTCTGCCTTTCGGCTAATGTGAATAATTCCGTTTGAGTCGAGTGGAACTGCTGAATCACATGGTAATTGGGTGTGTAACTTTCTGAGGAGCCACCAAACTTTCTCACGGTGGTTGTCCCCTTTTGCACTCCCACCAGGAACATTTGTCTGGGCCAGTGGGAAGAGTTCAGGAAACAGATAGTGGTGTGGGTTCTCCAACACTGTGAAGGTACTCAGTGCCACTGAATTCACTCAAAATGGTTAAAATAGTAAGTATTGTTATTTATATTTGGCCACAATAATAAAAGATTAATGAAGTGAGTCAAGAAAACAGGTTTAAAAAAGGAAGTTCTGTTCCTCGTGGTCAGTAATGAGTAACAGTCTTTTTAAGGATAGAGCCGGACGTCCAGCTCTACGGTGGATGAGGGCTTTCACGTCTCCCGCGATTCCTGTGTGAATGAGTCTGAGAAGACCAGCGGGCACGCCCTGTATGTACCCTGGCGGGTGAGGAGGGCCTGGCTGGGTTTCACTCTTGAGGTCGGGCTCCCCCCACTAGAACCCTGCCTGACGTCCCAGCGGTGCATTGCTGCTGCTCCAGGTCCGTTTGTCGAGCACGTCGATGGGCCAGGCTCTGGGGCAGGAGGCAGGGATACAAGTATGGATGAGCTAGGAGCCACGTGCAGGGGTTCGGAACCTTCCCCACACATCAGAAGCACCTGGTGGGCTTGTTCAAGGGCAGGTGCCTGGCGCCACCTCCGGAGTCTGATTCACAGGTCTGGGGCGGGGCCCATGAACCGGCACTTCCAACACACTCCCAGGTGGCGATGATGATGCTGTCTGTCCAGGGACTACACCTTGAGAGCCGCTGGTCTACTGGGGTAGAGGGATATTAAATATTATTTTGATAAGTGTGGGGGCTGCTGGGCAAGGGAGATGCAAAGGGCTCTTTCTACAGGAGCACCGAGGAGGGGGCAACACTCTGTCCTGCCTCCGTGGGTGAGAGGGGCAGGGAGCAAGTGCTGCAGGGGGCTGGAGGCGGGAAGCAGCGCAGTGTGTGGGGAGAATGCCCACAGCTCAGCATTGCTGCAATCAAGGGTGGCGGCGAGAGCAGGCCCAGAGAAGTCCAGGAGCGGGCAGCCTGTCCAGTGAGCACTCTAAGAGCGGGGCAGAGAGAGGAGCAGAAACAGACAGTGGTCCCCCGTTTACCTTCGGCAGCCTGCAAATCACACTCTCCTCCCTATAGAAGAGTCTTCCCTCCAGAAGGAACCCGACAGCGTCCCCAGTCTCCATGACACTCCCGGTTACCTCGCCTGCCCCCTCCACCCCGGCAATACTGCAGACGGATTACTGGAGAGGGAGGGCCCACCGGATAGGGCACGGGGGAGAGGAAGGACGTCCAAGGGCTGGCAGAGCTAAGCTGGCAGCCTCAGTCCTGCTGCACATGTCTCCTCACCCCCCGCCTGCAGACTGGCCTCCACTGCCGGGGCTAAACCGGACACGATGCCAAGAGTGGTTTGGCAGGACTCTACCCAACCTCAGCCTCAGTCCTCCCTCTCAAGCTGACCCAAACAAAAACTGAAATAAGAAAGAGACAAGTTTGATAAAAAGTTTGGATTGAAGCATCTTTAGAAAACTTTCCTGTTTGTATTGACCTACATACAATCCGAGGAAGAAGGATGGGCCTGCTGTGGCCGTCCTGCTCGAAGCTTCATAGTGGTAAATAGCCCTGACCCTCCAGCCCTTGCTCACTGACCTGGCTCTGATTCATTTGTAACAGTAACAGGGAAAGAGCTTCAACAGCAGTTTGATACCTTGCCTCTGTTTGTTTATAATGAAATCATAAGACCTCATCCATCAATCATTAACCTACACCCCTGCTAGCCTAGCTTCCTTCCCTTCTGGGAGAGATCGAGGGCTTTGTGGCCAGCTCTCCCCTGGGTGGGCAGGAAAACAGGCAGAGTCAGCAGAAAGTGGCCTGCTGCAGGGGACCTGGAATCCAGCCAAGGTGGATGCTCTGGGGACTCATACTACTGACTGGCTGGACCCACTGGGCTTTTATGAGAACCTGTATATCTTTTAGTCAACTTCAGAAGTGAACTTCAGGAGCTATAAGGAATATGTTAAATCTATTTTGAAAATGTGGCCTCTGCATCCCACCAATATCCTGGGGAGGTGTGGTATGGAAATGGGTTTAGAGAGGACCCGAAGGCTGCCTTCCCTTCTGTGGCTCTGGCTGCAAGACCGTGACTCATGGCTGGCCCCAGAGAGAGGTGGGGATCAGCCCCCTGAAAGGAGGAGGTAACAGATGGAGGAGGTTACTGAGCATGTGCTGAATGATTCTTGCTTATCCTGGTGGTAGGGCAGTGCCCAGCCTGGCCAAGGGGAAGCCGGACGAATCCTAGGGGCTCCTGAGTCTGCACCACACACAAACATCCAAGCTCTCGGCTGCTGCGGGGCCTCGGAGCGCGCTCTGCCCTCTCTCGAGTTTTGCTCGTGGCTCAATTCCACCCTTTAAGTCTCAATTTTAATGGCACTTCCTCTGAGAAGCCTGTCTGCACCATTGCAGACTACATTATTTTATTTATGTGTTGGTCGGCTTATTTGTAATTTATTGTCAGCCTCTTCCGCTGGACTGTGTGCTCTGTGAGGACGGAGATCAGACCCGTTGTGTTCTCCATCACATCTTCACACCTTGCGCAGCGTCTGGCACATGGTCACGCTTACTGAAGAAACCAGTAAATTACCTTCAAAATTAAACAGCATTCCAAGGAGGGTGCTAAGCGATTTGCTCCTTCACTCAACATTTGAATGCTCATTTTTATTGCAAATATAATCTATTGTATTAAACGCGTATTCGAATTTGAGACATAGTCTGTGATCACTTTCATACAAACATCCAGGTCGGGGGCCCTTGTACTATAGCCAGCTCCCCTCACAGACTTTGGAGGCTGACCACGAGATTTTACTATACTGAAATGTGGACTAAAGGGCTGTCCACACCCAGAATGTGTCAGTCTTGTACAGTTTTATCTGTCGGGGCAGTTCTGACCTGACTGTGTTTTGGTGACCAGTGCACAGCGTCAGGCCCGGAAGCCGGTGGCTGGCCCGGGCCCCCGGCCACTGCGAGCACAGTGCAGGCACAGACGGGGTGGGGGTGGGGGGGATCTGCCTCGAGGGGTGCAGCCGCCAAGCAATGTCGGGGGCAGCAGGGAGACCTGACTCAGGTCCAGAGACAAACCCCAAAACAAGATAGTAATGAGTGCAGTTTTGTTTTGGTCCAGAGTCATCAATAGAGTTCAAGTTACAAATAAATAAAAATGAAAATTTTTATTTTCACTATTGTTTTTATTACTCTTGAGTGAATAGAATACATAGTCAGTGAGAAAGAGTAATCAGACTATACCAGTAATTGCATAGTTCTTGTCTTCTCGGGAGCTCTATGTGCTTATATTGTAACGTATGTTATAATGTGTCGTGTACTAGGTGTGTAAGAAATGAATCAGCCCACAAAAACTTTTACTACCTGAAACTTGTATGTCAACTACAGTTGAAAATACATTTTTAAAAATATTCACTTACCCCTATATCATGTCTGCAAAAAAGTTATAAAACAATGAAATTGCCCTTCATTTGCTTCCATAAGTTATTTGCCCAAGGCAGTAATGGGTCTGTGTACACATACGTATGTGCAGAGTAAATACCCCCACGTTGGAGAGAGGTGAAAGGGGGCCTAAGGTCAAAAGAAACTTCAGAGCCATATTACCAGTCCCAATACCTGGGCCTTATTTAGACCGTGACTCAAACAAACTGTTAAATAAATTGGTGGGACATTGGGGAAATGTGAACACTCACTGAATATTTGAAGACAGAAGGAAACTACTGTTAACAGTTTCTAGATGTGAAAATAATACCGTGGTTACTTTTAAGAGTTCTTTTCTGTAGTTGTATATAAGCAACTACAGACTTTTTTCAAAGGAATCCACCGGAGGGGAAATGGGTGAGGTCGGGGACGGACCGGAACCAGTGGTGAATAGATGGGTACATGGGATATTATACCACACTCCCTTTTTGTATCTGTTTTGAAATCTTATGTAACTAAATTTTAAAACAAGACACAGATATATCCATAGCCAAATATAAGTTCGGCTTTTCAATATCACATAAGACACTTTTAGGCTCAGTGGTGCGCCTGCCTGCGTCCGCCTCTGGGGGAGAAGGGCGTAGCCCGCCTGTCCCCTCCCCCCCCCCCACGCCGCTCCCTGACCCCAAGGCAGGCCGGCCGAGTCCCTCGGGCCTGACTGGCCTTTCGCCCTGGGGGGCGCCTTCCAGGAAAGTGTTCCGGTCTGATCCACCCGGCAAACGTTCACCGAGCGCCTCCTTCAGCCCAGAGTAATTTCTGCCTCTGCTGGCGGGTCCTCCCCCAGCACCTTCTCAGGGCCACACTCCGTGAGTGAGCCCCTCTGCCCCCGGGCCCCCCTCCCTTCTCCTCCGCTCTTTCCCTCAGCACGGACGCGCTCGGATGTCTGTTAGAAACCCCAGTTTCCCTGGTGGCTTCATCCTCCTGTAACGTGCATGCATGCGCACTCTTCTCCATCCCTTTATGCCTGCATTTCTGAAATGAGCTTAAAGAGCCTTTTAAATCTCAATTTGTTAAGTGTTTAGTAAGTGCCGCTATGTGTTCAGACATGGTGGAGAGACGTGACAGAAATTGTAGCCTTCAGAAGGTCTTCCAAACTTCTAGGCTTGCAGTTCTAGTCTGGGACAGGTTTACGCTCTAGTCTGGAGCCAACAGTTCCGGGTGAGCCAGGTTGGAGGACAATTCAAGGCCATGTACCACTGCAGGCTGAGGCAGCACCGGGGTAGCTTAGGCAGGACTTGAGCTGGACTTGGAGGAGTGGACGAGATTTGGAGGGCTGAAGAGGGAGGGAGGCATTTCACGCCAACTTTTCGCATGAGAACACTTGTGAAGGTTGGTGGGCACAGCTTGTTCCGAGGACGGGAGGGCTGGCCTGACCACAGGGCCGGCTGGGGAGGGCCTCCGAAGGCCTTGGCAGGCGCACTGCTTTGTCTAATTCTGGCGGGCAGGGCACGCTGCAGACAAAGGGAGCCCAGGAATGGGCGGTACCAAGGAGCACCTCTACACCTGGTTAAACCTGATTATAAGAAAGCAGCGTGACAGCTGACAGGAAAGGCTGAGGACCCTGCAGGGGGCCTTCGCAGTGTGACACTGCGGGGAGGGCCTGACCTGGGGGCAAAGGTGGTGGTGGTGGTGGTGGTGATGATGGCAACTTGACTTTGTGGCCGAAGGAGAGCAAAGAATGGGCAGAGCCAGCCTGGCCCGGGAATTCTGAGTCTTGGGAGAATGGGTCTGATTGTCCTCTGATGAGGCCCTGCCCCATGAAGTTGGGCTCTGGGCCATAACACACCAATTAACCCCCCCATGTGGACCGTATTGGAACCCTGAATTTTACAAATAAACCATTAAAGACTTCTATAATTGAAAATGTTTGAATTCTGCCTGGATTCCATGACATTAAAAAACTGTTTACTTTTAAAAGTTTTTTACAGTTTTTTAAAGATTTTATAGGGAGAGAAATATCAATGTGCGGTTGCCTCTCATGCATCTCCTGCTGGGAACTGGCCTGCAACCCAGGCATGTGCCCTGACTGGGAATTGAACCACGATACTCTGGTTCACAGGCCCACGCTCAATCCACTGAGCTACACCAGCCAGGGCCTCTTGTTACATTTTAAAACAGAAATTTGGTCCACTTCTGTTTTACCTAAAGCAGAAAAAATTCACTCACTGGAAAGAACTGATGCTTTGCTTTTTTGTGGGAAAACAAACTGGGATATTCACATGATCTCCTTTATCATAATCATGGAAAGGGTCCAGCCAGCTGAAGAGGCAAAGACAAAACTCAAGAGAAAAGTCACATTTTTAGGTAGCTGGAAATAAACACTTCCTCTGGGAGAGCCAGTCCGAGGGGCGGTCTCTGGCAGCAGAGCGTGTGGCATGAGTGTGAGCGCTGAGACCTTGGTGAGAAACTGCGGCCTGAGCCACAGCTGCCAGCGAAGGGGCCAGTGCTGCCGTGGTGGCAACCACACACTGCCAGGCAGGGTCTGGGGGCAGAAGAGTTGGTTATGCTGGTGCCCAGCCACACAGCACCTCTCTCTCTCACTTACAAACCACAGACAGGGAGGCTGCTCTGACAATGTCCCCAGCTGTGCAGTAAGGGGACACCAGCCATCATGAGTTGGTGGAGGGTCCTATGAACTGCAGCGAAGCCCCATGGTTGGGAAGTCACCTCCCAGGCTACAGGACAGGGACCAGATTTCTTTCTCAATGAGTGGTCCCAGACAAAACAGATCCTTAAGCTTCTAAACTAGAAAGCCAGGAGGGTCAATTTTGAACTTGAGTAAGTAACACCATTTTCCGTTTTTTTCTTCACTTTTTTCAACCATTTTTTACTGTCGTTTGAATACAGTTGTCTCCATTTTCCTGACAATACCTTCCCCTGCCCCACCCATCCCCACCTCCCACTCAATCCTACCGCCCTTTGGCTTTGCCCAGGGGGCCTTTACACAGGTTCCTTGATGACCCTTCCCCTTCTTCTCCCCCCCATTATCCCTCTCCCCCCTGCCCTCTGGTTATTGTCAGTTGTTCTTTTTTTTCAATGTCTCTGGTTCTATTCTGTTCGATTGTTTGCTTTGTGGTCCTTTCTTTTAATGAGGAAAAAAGTTGTAGCGGGGAGTGGGAGGCTGGGGGATTAACAGCAGTGTGTGCTTCCCTGGGGACGACCCAGCATGGAGTCGGCATGAGAACCCGGCTCAGTGAACACGTGAGGGCCTGCTCTGTGCCAGGCACGGTGGACACAGCAGGGATGGAGGAGACTCGATTCCTGCCTTCACGGAGAACAGGAGACGGAGGAGACAGGTGCACAAAACCCCTGGATAAATACTGAAACATAAGGGCAGGGAAGTCCTGTGACTTAGGCAAAGTAACTCTGTTACTAAAGTCTGACTTTGGGCAATTTGGTTAATCTCAATTTTTTGATCTATAAAATGGAGCAATTCTTACTTTGCTGACACTGTAGCATTGTAAGGACTGAGGCTAGTAAAATAATTGCAACAATACTGAATGAAGATGCATCCGCAGCTGCAGGAGGAACAGAGAAGGCTCTTAGACCCTCTTACCTAAGGCCTATGACAGGCTCTCGAGGAGGGGCGCCCCCCCCCCGCAGACGGCAGCCAAGGCCCACGGCAGGCTCCCGATGCAGACGCTGCCCCTCTCCGGCCAGCCCCAGAGCAGAGGTGCCCTGTGCCCTCGTTCCTGTAGTCGGTTCCCACTGGTCACCTTGTCACACCGGACCAGCCTGGGCAGGAGCCACCCTCTCCAACTCGTTCAGACTCGCCTGAATCAGAGGGTGAAGGCACTTAGTTCTGGTAATCTTCACAGATCTCAGAGCTCGAGAGACAGAGGGACATTCCGGAACATACTGTCCAGTCCTCCTGTTTGTGAGGAAGAAAAGGAGACTTGGGTGCGGAGTGTGACCTGCTCAAGGGCTTGGAGGTGGTGGCACTGCTGGTACCAGCCTGTTCTCTGGGCCCTCCTGGTCCAGCAGAGCCGCTTCCCTTTCCTGGGAGCTTTTGCCCCCACGGACCCTGTTGCCTGTTTTGACCTCCTGTCTCCAAATACCGAATTCAGCCTAACATCTAAGAAGGCGTATTTAGAGCAAATAAAAAAATTCTTTTTGGATTTAGCAAATGCTCTTATTTATTTTTTAAATCTTTTAATTTAATTTTTTCCCCATTACCATTTAGCCTTCTTGATCACCTTTTCCCAAGCTCTCTGTTCTCTGGGGTCTTTCGTTGTCTGGGAAAATGCTTCTGAAATGCCTGCTGTGTGACCCGAATCACAACAAGGGCTCCCAGAGGTGAAAATGAGATGGCCCAGTCCCCAGGCAGCTCTTGGTTTAGTTACCCCTGACACGCTTTCTCTGCGACCTAGTTCCCGTAGTCACCCGTGCGTGCCTTTTCGCTTCCTGGGGCTTCCCATTCACGCCTGTCCGGCAGCTTCTGCCACCTCGACTGTGGGCCCAGTGAGCAGAGAAGCGGCCGCCCACCTCAGGTGCCTCTTCCTGACCCTTGGGGTTCTCATGGTACCTCAGGAGCGTGTCATCTCTGCTCCCTCTGTCCCCGAGGAATTTGGTTTTGCCCTCAGCTGAAGGACTGCCTTCCTCCAGTGTGCCCCTGGAGTGCTGGCTTTGGTGTCCCCAGCTTTCTCTCCCATCACCTCTGGGAGTCGCTGAGCTGCCTTGAGTCCGGGCTTTGAGGCCTTGGACAGGAAAACAGTGGAGTTCGGTGGAGAGTGACCTGTGCAAATGAGGACACGGTGCTCCGGTGGAAGGCTGAACTGGAGATTCTGAAGTCCCCCCAGCTCTGACATTTCTGGAAAGGTCTCTCCAAAGGCGGACAGCCTGAAAAACTAGTGGGATTCTACTGTGTGTGCCCAAACTGAAGGCCAACTCCTCAGCATTTTAAATGAACGTGGGCACCAAGTTTGACTTCAGACTCTTCCTGCTCTCAGATGAGGTCCCCTGGTTGGAGACGAGGTGCAGGGGGACAGGAGTCCGTGGCCAGTGTGCACACTTGTGAGACAGCGCTCTCGTCTATGGAAGCGTTCCCATACCCTGGTGCCCCTTCCACTTCTGCTGGAGTCGACACCCTTCCCTGTGCTGAAATGCTGATGAACGGGCCCCAGGTGGCAAGGCCTTGGCGCCTGACTCCGGGAGAGCCCACAGTACCACGTTCTCCTGGAACCGGCCGTGACTTGTCAGTTATTTGCTCCTCTGGAGAAACCTCAGCTTGGAAATCTGTTTAATTACCATGGGAGATAATCTTTTAAACATAGCTCTACATTCTTCAAAGTCTTTTCCCTGTGAGAGTAGGAAAGTCTACCTGAATGTGGGATTGGATTGTTTATTTTAATTTCCAGCAGAAGGACTACTACCTGGTAGTTATCTATCAAGAAGCCTGAGCCCTGGAGGATTTATTTTTTGAGTCTGTTCCTCCTCACTGGTAGTTTGTCAGTTACATTGTAATAATTAGTCTGTAGTCTTGTCATACTTTCTCTCAGCGTAAACCCTGCACTTGGCTCCATGATTCCAGGCCTATAATTACTTGGTATTTTTCAGGCACCCGCATCAGGCTGGGTTTCGTACTTACCCTAGATGTGTGTAGCGTCAAGGTTCTCAAGGGTCTCCTCGCTAGGAGAGGATCATACCTGTGACTCCATTAGCCTCAGAGACCCTGCTGGGGCTGCAGTCACTCAGACACCGATTTTTCCAACTTGGGGCACCCGGCAGACTCATTAAATCCTTCCCCACTAGCAGGCAAGCCCAGGCCAGCAGGGGCTTTCGCACTGCGTCCCACCCGGCAGCCCTGGGCCCAGAGCAGTCCTGCTTGTGGCAGGGGAAGTGGCCGAAGGTCAGCAGGTCTTCGTGTGGAGGGGGCGTGTGCTGTGTCACAGTATGAGCAACACACAAAATCGAGCAGAGCTGGGTGGTCCCTGGCCTGGGGGCTGCCCTAGGCCCTTCCCCCTCATCACTTTAAGAGCAAGCGGTCTTGAGGCATTTTCTGCACCTGGTTCCGTAGGCTGAGATCTCTGGGCCTTGAAGAATATACCTCTGTGGATTAAAGAAAGGAGGGATTGTATTGCATACAGAGTTGGAAGGTAAGGGAAAGAGTTTGTGGAACACTGATTAAATCTTGGGCTTAAATCTTTTTTTTCCAGGTCCTGACGGGGAGAACAGCTGGCCCAAGTACTATCCATCATGCGGGGGCCTGATGCAGTCCCCAATAGACCTGCACAGTGACATCCTCCAGTACGACCACAACCTTGTGCCCCTTAAATTCCAAGGCTACAATGTGTCTACCAACGAGCAGTTTACGCTGACCAACAACGGCCATTCAGGTGAGGGAGGCCCCAGGGAGCTGCGGGGACGTCTGGGCTCCCTCTGCCCCCTGCCTGCCCTCTTCCATCTGCTGGGGAAGGGGCTCCACAGAGACACCGGGGGAGGGGCAGGGGGACCGCTCCCTCCAGGCAATGCCGGAGGCCCTGGGCTCGGCCGCTCTGCCAGAGCAGCACCTCTCAGAGGCAGCGCACGTCTTGAGATGGGAGAGGGGACAGGCCTGAGCCCCTTGGCCACTGGCTGTGGTGTGGGAATGAACTCTTGGGCCTCAGGAACTCCAGGCGCCACACAGTTCACTGTGGGCATGCACCCAGCCTTTGGAGTCAGACAAACCTGGCCTGGAATTCTGGCTCGAGTGCTTATGAGTCATGAGACTCTGGGGAAGAATTTTAACCTCCTTGAGCTTCCGCCTGGAAAACGGGCATATTGGTGGGTACTGTGAAGATGAGGGATGATGTGTGCTGGGATCTGCCTCGCAAATAGCAATTGTTGTTGCTGTGATAGAATTCTACAGCTCAGCAGGTACTTCAGTAAAGGTTCTATCTTCGTAGCCAGGTGTGTAATGCGTGGATGCATAAACAAATAGCCATCCACTGGTCTAGTACCCGTGTTCCTGCCATCATTTTCCAAGGAGAACCAAGAAGGTACAGGTGCCACCAGAACTGCTTTAGTGAAATAGGGACGGACATTCTCAGGACGAGAGGCCAGGTTCCTGACCTGCAGGCTGCCTCTCTCCAGTCTCCACCTTGCTGTACCCGCCCGCCCCAGTCTGGGCCAGGCACGTGTTGTCTGCCTGACTTTGAGCTGGCCTCTCCACTTCCCACAGTGAAGCTGATCCTGCCCCCCAGCATGCACATCCAGGGCCTCCCATCCCGCTACAGCGCCATACAGCTGCACCTGCACTGGGGGGACCGGAATGACCCCCACGGCTCCGAGCACACTGTTGGTGGGGAGCACTTTGCTGCTGAGGTGAGTGAGGTGTGGGGCTGACAGAAGCTGCCTGGCGGTGGGTGGCCTGGCATTCTTCCATTTAGCTGATGTGCAGGTAAGATCCAAGTGCACAGGTGGGAGTGGGGGGCATGGCCTTCATGCTCTTCATACTGGCCCCATCAGCAGCATAGGAAGGTGTAGCTACTCTGGCCTCCCTGAAGCTCCTCTGTGGTCTTCTGGTCCCCTTTCTGTCCGAGACAGACTGGGTTTTTCTCTATCTTTTACTGAGTGATGCTGCTCAGAAGGCAGTGCTCCCGGAGGGGGGCACCGTGGGACACATATGCCCCTTTTCTAGACATCGCCCTTCTGCTGGCACAGACTAAGATCCCACCAGCTTGTCTAGCTGATGTGTCCCACTGCTGAATCATACTGGGCTGTTCCCCCAAACTTCTGTTTCTTCACACACCAAGCTGTTTGCACAGGTCTTTCCCATCGCATCTTTCCTTTCCCTGGACATGGATGGTGCTTTGAATATGGGGACCTAGGTCCAGGGCTACTCTTCTGTTGTACTTGGCCACATTCAGAGTCCCCACGGCCTTGAATTTGGAGGAGTGTTCTGAATATTTACAGTGTGATACAAGGAGATAAATACTACTGATCAGCCAGTGGGGCCCACAGTAAATACTGACATGACCACTTTCCTCTGTTCTTAATTGCTGAACTGCTTAATGTCTCAGGCTAATTATAAGTTGAGTTACCAATGTGGAAAGACGAGAATTCTGGAGCGGCAGGATGCCACTACCGGAGGTGCACAGGTTTCAGACCAGGCCCCTCTCTGAACCTCCGGGCTGCAGCCCTTCCAGGCTAACTGCAATGTGGAGGCACCTACTTTCTCATGGGGAATAAAGAAGGAGTTACGGTGTAGGCTGGGAGAGTCTGGACATTTCAAGTTATTTCTAGTTATTATACTTTCTGCTCTTAAGCCTCATCATTAGACCAAGAGTCGGGTGAAGATGGACCATAACGTCAACAACAGAGAAAATACATGGGGTTGACCCTAAAGTGGTGGGTTCTCTGTGCAGGGTCCTCGGGGACACAGAGATCTTCAGGGTTGAGTCTACATAAGCAATCTCGCAGTCCCGTCGGCAGGGAATTCCCTCCCACCCTTGATTCAATCTGAGCACAGAGAGAAAAGTGCTAAGACAGATCACAAGCTCAAAGTCAGGTGTAAAACAGAAACAAGGCCCAGGGCCTCTGGGGTTCAAGCCACATGGCATTCTGCTCCGCTGGGCAAAGCGGTGCCAGGCGAGGACAGTGCAGGGCCATGCGGGAGGCACAGCCTTGGGGGAGGAAAGGGTGAAGTAGGAGCCCCTACGAAATCCTTAACAGAGGACCAGCTAAAAGCAGCAATAATTTAATATAACTTTTAAAAATGAGAAAGGGCCACCTGAAAAGTGGGGGACACTGAGCTGTATTCAATAAAATATTCTTGGATTCTAAATATAACCATGTAAGATGGAAAAAGGCGTGGATAAAGAAAAACAAAAGAGAGGTAAAGTCTCAGTGTGTCATAGCCCCGAGAGGCAAAGGACCAACAAGAGTGCACGCGTCACATCTGTAGACCTATTTACTACTGCAGTATTTTGGGGAACAAGTGATGCAGCCTTTAGGATGAAAAATCAGATCACACATTGTCAGAATTTGCCATTATAATGTCTTTTTTTTTTAAGATTTTATTTATTTATCTTTAGAGGGGAAGGGAAGGAGAGAGGGAGAGAAATATCAATGTGTGGTTGCCTCTCATGTGTCCCCTGCTGGGAACTGGCCTGCAACCCAGCAGGGGATGCATGAGGGGGCACACGCCACTAGGCATGTGCTGTAACTGGGAATCGAACCGCAATTGTCTGTTTTGCGGGCCTGTGCTCAATCCACTGAGCTACACCAGCCAGGCCATTACAATGTCTTGATGCTTACCTAGACTTTGTTTTTCCCTTGAGACCAAAATATTAGACCATATATTTTAGTATGCATGAGGAAGACAGATAAATAATTTAAGCCTGGTAAAGAGAATCCCTGGGTTTTCTATACCCTTCTCTTTCCACAAGTCTAATTATAAGGTGACTCTCTTGGCTCTTGTCATGACAGCCCCATTATGTCCATCTCCATGTCATCAGTCCCCAACAGAATTGTCCCCAAAGAAACAACATCGGCAGAATTGGCTCCCTGGATAGTATTCCCTGTAGTGATCTTTAGTGTCCCATACCCAGGAGGAAATGTTACCTAGTTGTACCATCGTTGCTTTCAAGAGGCTGTGCCAAAGCCCGTGTGGAAGTTTTCTTCTTGGAAGCCATGGTCCCAGTTCCTGACCTTTCTTCCGCTGTGTTAAGTGTTGCCCCATCACTGGGCCCAGTCATGGGGGAATTAGGAGAAACATCACAAGTATTAAAATGGACAGTAACATCTTCTGTAGGGAATAGAGGAGGTAGTGGCCTTTGAGTGTATTCATCAAATGTTATGGGAGGGAAGCAATTTAGCTTGTTCATACAAAGAAGCTTGTCCCTTTCCGAATGCAAACATAGTCTTCTGCAGTGCCCCACAGGAGTCTCCCGGCACGTGTGGACTGCCAGCCAGCCTGCGACTCTGCCATTCCACTCCTAGTTGTTTACCCAGGAGAAATGAAAGCGTATGTCCGCACCAAGGCTTGCACACAAATGATCAAGAGCAGATTCACTTGTAGTAGCCAGTGTAGATCTGGAAGCTGGAAGTCCCAGAGCAAGGTCTCGCAGGGTGGGTTTATGGCGAGCGCTCTCTCCCTTGGCTTGTTGGTGGCAGTCTTCTTGCTGGCTTGTCTTGTCACATGGTGAAGAAAGAGAGCGTGTGACACCACCTAGACTTTATAAACCTAAGATTTCCCCAAAACTTCTCTCCTTCTCACTTTGATAATGACAACTTCTGCTTTGAAAAAATGAGTTGAGAATTTGTTTTTGTGAAGGTTAGTGTCTATATTCATGGAGCAAGGTTTTTGTTTTATTGCCAGTTAAAATACACCTGATAAAACCTTGATAAGACCATGTGGTGATTTTCTCTGCCAGAGGGATTAACATGTGTCCTCTCTGGACACAGTGATGAGTAAGTTACAGCTAGAGGTTTACTGCCCCAGACCCCTGTGCTTCCAGGTCAAGTGCAGAGTGGCTAGACAACATGAGACTCTTTTGGCCTGGGCTCCAAAACAAGTAAATGAATCAGAAGAGAGAAGTGCTCCAAAGTACCCAAGGTTTTTCATGGCATAAAAACTCATTCATCCACTCATTCATTCATTCATTCACTCATTATCTATTGTGCACATGGTACTTTCCAAGCACCATATCAGACTCTGGGACACAGTGGCTCAGTAAAATGCACAGTCTGCCCTGGCAGAGTGCAGGGAGGAATGAGGGAAAGGGGAAACTGGGGAGGCCATGAGCGGAGGGCCTGAGAGGTGTAAGCCACCTGGGGGGAGGTCTGTTCTTCCCATTGAATTCCAGCCTCCTGCAAAAGTGAAAGGTTCCCGTGAGTCGTGCACCCCCTTATAAGCAGTTTCTCGTCCACTGCAGCTGCATATTGTCCATTACAACTCGGACCTGTACCCCAATGCCAGCACCGCCAGTAACAAGCCACAAGGCCTCGCTGTCCTAGCTATCCTCATAGAGGTAAGAGATGTTAAAGGGGATTTGACATGAAATTTGAGCCTGGGATGCCATCAGACTCGGCATTTGGTTCCATGTACACCTGTCTGCTGGATGTGCGTGGCTCAGTCACATTTAGGCTGTGCCTTGCCTCCAGAGCGGGGAAGGGGGGGGAGGGTAGGGCATTCCCCGCCAGAGTTGCTTCTCTCTCAGCCTGGAGGTGGCACTGTCTGTGGCTGGGCAGCAGAAATGGGCATCTCTTTTGTGACACTGGAAAAATGAGCCCTAGTCCCCGCCCCACTGCATAAGGTACGGAATTGCCCAGTTGGGTGGCACATGTGAGTGTGTGTCTGGGCGGGAGGGTGGGAATCATTCAATTCTGCACCATCTGACGCTTGAACCCCTGACACAACTCCTGGTATTCAAGTTCTATCCTTTGTATGCGCCCTGGGATAAGTTCTTTCCAAATCCCAGAAAATGGGACTATCTCTTAATTCACTTGTGTTATTTTTCCCTAATGAGGCCGCATGTGCCTTGTGTCTTACTTGCCTTGCATGAATTCACACTCCCTTAAGTTCGGGTTAAAGGACATGACTCCCGGCTCACAGCCAGATAATCAGGAGCACAAGCTGTATATCTTGATCTGGGACACTGCAGCCCCAGTGCCTTGAGCTGGAAACATTATGTCCTGAGCTACAGGAGGGCGGGACCACTGTGCCACCCTGTGCCAGCCTAGTGACCCATCATGGCCTAGCAGTGGCGACCATGTGCCCCCAGCCAGGCCCTTCTGTGAGCAGTTGTCAGTTCAGGCTCGGCCTACAGAATTCTGCCCCAGTTCAGCCTGCCCTGTCTCTGTTGCAGATGGGCTCCTTCAATCCATCCTATGACAAGATCTTCAGTCACCTTCAAGAAGTGAAGTACAAAGGTGAGTGGCCCCAGGATGCGAATCGCCCTCTGTTGGAGAAGGATATAGTGGCTCCCTAGTGACCTGAAGGGAAACAAAAGCTGAGGGCAGGTGCTGCCTGTGACCAAGCCCTTGGGTCAGAGGGCCCAGGAAGGGGCGAGTTCACATTTCTGGGCTCAGCCACATGCTCAGCTGCTCCTCTGCCACGGTGAGCGAGGACGACGCCATCCCCCAACATGTCTCTCCAGACCGTGAAGTGCACATTCCGGGCTTCAGCATTGAAGAGCTGCTTCCTGAGAGACCTGAAGAGTATTATCGTTACCAAGGGTCCCTGACCACACCTCCTTGCCACCCCAGTGTGCTGTGGACGGTTTTCAGGAACCCTGTGCAAGTCTCCCAGGAGCAGGTAAGTGTCGGGCCTCTCCAGTCAGAGACCACGTGGTGTCACCCACGTCATAATCGATGACTCTGGCCTCACTTAGAGTTCACTGGCAGCTACTCAAGTGCTCTCCAAATGCCACGGGTGCGTGGGAAGTGCTGCAGCAGTTACATGGGGCTGGCAAGTCAAGTAGGAAAATGAATCCGTTTCTTTAAAAAGAGTTAAGTTGCATTTCCTAGTCTGTCCCTCTGTGGACGGTGTTCACCTCTCAGGTGGGAAGGAGCACACTTCCTTCGCAGGGGTGGAATGAAGGAAGGATCAGGTTAAATCATTTAACACACGCAGGAGCTGGGACGCAGCGATGAGTGAGTGAGGTTCTCTGCCCTCAAGAAGCTCACAGTCTAGTGCAAAACCGGGCAACGGAAGCCTCAGTGATCATCTCTGACCCGCTCGTTTTACAGGTGATGGAAGTGAGGGTTAGAGAGTCGACGACACTGCGGGATCACCCACCGCTGGTTAGTGACGGAGCTAGACCAGGCCACTGCCCGTCCCTCTACTCTGCAGCCCCAATTCATGGAGAGGAAACAAGGCTGTCAGGGGCCAGGCCCGGGGCCGTGCTGCACACGGGCTCCACCCGTCGCCCCCTCACTGTGGCTCCTTTCCAACTATGAGCTACTGATCTGAGTAACCGAGAGAACAGGCAGCAAGTAGGCGGGTAGAATGACATGATAAATGAAGAGGGGAAATGTGTGGGGAAGCAGAAACACCCTAACCCAGAGACAGCCTTGGAAACAGACTGTATAATCTACTCAAGTACATGAAAATTCCGTGGAACTGGCGGTCAGGTGACCTGCGAAATTCTGCCTCCCTCTTCCTGTTCCTTTTGATGGGACCCACTAGGCCCCTCTGATTTAGAGGTGGGTTCCAAATCAGGCTCAGGAGAGTAGTGCGGTCTCAGGGAGAGACTGAGGGGTGCCTTCTGCACCCCAGATCCCCCTACCTGCACTCAGATTTCAAGCACAACCTGAAGCTAACAGCACTGACCTTCCCCCAAGCCTGGGAGGTGGGAAGGTGGAGCAGCTCACCCCATGGCCAGTCACCCGGATGCCCGCAGGGAAGGGGAGCAGTTCTCTGGCTTTCCCGCTGCTGTGTGGCCCACAAGGCTCTGGAAGTGAGAGCTGGTAGTCTCTTCCTCCTGGAGGTCAGGCAAGGTGGCCGTCCCTCTGTCTGCAGGGTGTGCTTCTCTTCTCCCCGCAGCTGCTGGCTTTGGAGACAGCTCTGTATTGCACACACGAGAATGACCCATCCCCCGTAGAAATGGTCAATAACTTCCGGCACGTCCAGAAGTTCAATGAGAGGCTGGTGTATGTCTCCTTCCAACAAGGTGAGGCAACTTGGGGTGTGTGGGGTGGGTGAAAGGGGAGTGTGGTGCCAAGGCACTCGTTGAGTATGGAGTCGGGTGCTGGTTCTTGGGTTTTGTCCCAGATGCCTTTAGGTGGATTAAGCATAACTCTGGCCACCAAAACCACCAAGGTACATGAGCAGCTATTGCGTGTGGGTTTACTGAGGGTGCCCTTCACCTGCTCTCCACTTCCCTGAGCCTCTGTAGAAAGTATGAGCCAGGGCCTCCAGGTGCGTGAGCCAGAGCCCTCTTTGAACCTGGGAGTCTCCGTGCTATGGGGAGGGAGAATGCTCTGGGGGACCTTTCTGCTCTGGAGACCTACCCCTTCTTCTAAGGCGTACTACAGCACCCTTTTCATGAGATCACACTTCCGACTTCTTATCCTGGGCCATCTTAGCACCATGGCCCATCTCCAGCCGTGCCGGGTGATTCACAGCACTGCCAGCGTCATCAGTGCCCAGGGACACTCCTTTTCGAGGAGTCATATCCACAGACACAAGCAGCTTATGGTCTAATGTAGAAGGGCCATCCAGCGAGACAGCATCTGCACTCACTGTCTTTCTGTGTCATCTCCTTGAGGCTCGCAGGAGCGCAGGTCACAGGATCTGTGCATGAAATGACACTGAGCAGTCTTCCTTGTCTCTGGTGCTAGGAAAGCTCAGTTCTTCCTTTTAAATCGGCAGCCCTACCTCCCCAGGACATTCAGCACCTTTACCTGCTCAGTATCTACATCAATACTGCTCGAATCTAGGGGTCTGGGAAAGGGGGTAAAGGAACACTCTTGGGGCCCACACCCTTCTTCACGCCTCCACATGTACCTTCTTGCTGCAGATGCTTGAGCGGCTCCCAACACGGGAGTCTCAAGTGGTCAGAAGCAGGTAGGCCTGTGGAAGTACCACTCTGTCCTCTTACGTCATTCGTGACCAAACTGGTTCAGGTCTTCACACTTAAAGATGGCCCCCATCACCCACGTGCCAGAAAATCGGCTCTTGTCTCACCTGGTGCACCATTTTGTTCCTTCCTTATTGTGTGAGATTATAAATGTCACCTACTAAGTTTAGTGGAACATACGAAGATTGTATTTCAGAGCCCTTGTCAGAAAGCTTTAGAAATGTGCACTTCTGAGTCAACCCCAACATCTGGTCAGAATTCTGTCCTTTGTCAGTTACTTAATCAAGAATGGCCCAAGAATTTCCCTCTCATGTTCTCCTCTCCAGATACTACTAGTTAAGGTAACTTCCCTCAGTTTTTTGGTCTGAAAACTAAGCCTGTGAGCAAAGGACCTTCCTAAGGGTTGAGGATGCATTGGGTATGTGATGATGACTGGGAAATCATCTTTCCCAGGAAATGCTTCCAATGCACAGAATTACCCCTTCATCATCTATTCTGGACATAACTTTCTCCTTTCCTGTTCCTCTAAGTGGAGTATGTAGTAGTCGAAGGTTAAGTGGTAATACTTCAACTCATAAATAAAATAAAAAACTCTGCCTAGAGATAAGGGACTTTGCCTGCATAGGTAGAATTTTGCTTGTGATTCAAAGATAAGGATTAACTCTGTTCTCTGGGCTAGTGTAAATAAGTCACAAGTCACAAACCATGGGGGACAGAGTGACAAAGACTCCCCTTAGTTAGAAGTATGCTCAAGGCCTCACTTCGCTTCCTTGTGGCTATACGACATGGCCCAGTGAGGTCCTTTCTTGGGCCTTGCTTTCCTCAGCCACAGGACAACAGGTTCGACTGGGTGAGCAAACCACCTTCCAGTGCTAATGTGTTATGATTCCAAGCGGACACTAACAACTGCCCACCCTGACTTTACATTGCAGGGACAGTGTTTGAGGGCAGATACAGAGGATCAGAAGAAACCACGCAGGAACTTGAGTTTGACATCTCAAAGTAACCCTCCACTTGTAATCGTCAGATGTGGCATTGGGAGTAATTAGCCATCTTCTTAGACCGGCAGAGTCTAAGATGGTGCTTGCAGACCGGGCAGCGCAGTCAGACGTGTAGCGGGGCGCTTCGGTAGAACCCCCCAGCCTGGCCAGGGGAGCTGGAGGAGCCTCCAGGCAGAGGCCCACGTCCAGGCTTGGCATGTCCAGATCAAAGCCCAAATGCAGCTTTGCCACTGCCTCTCCTGCACAGCTCACCCAGAGCTGATGCCCTCAGGAGCGAGAATCCATGGCAGTCCAAGACAAATCTGTTCATTTGGAGGCTGATTATAGAAACTTAGCCAGAATTCTCCCCTCCCTCCCATTCCCAAAAGATGTAGGGAGCAAACGGGGCTGTCACCAAGGAGAAGTGAGGAGGCAGCCCCAGAGGAGGGGAGCTCCAGGCCTCACGCCCCAGGGCACCTGCAATCACAAGAGCCTCTCACCCAAAGTGGCGTGGGCCTCGGACATGCCATTTGGACTCCACTATCTGTACACTCTGCCACTGAGGCGTGTCTGTCGTCAGGTGTGGTTTACTCGGGGTTTTCTCTGGAAGCTGTCAGGAACTTCAGAGTTGGAAGATTTCACCAGGAGGAAAGTAATGCTAAGGAAACCCTCCGGGAGAGAAAGTTCGTGGACTTTGAGAGGAAGATCTGAGATTTAACCCGAGTGGAACATCTGGGACTGAACTGTTTCACTTGACCCTGCTTTCCCCTCAGCTGTGCTTCCAGCAGAAAATAGGACCCGGTTTCTGTGCTCGGAAGGGGCGCAGTCTAACCGTGTCTCAGTCCCGGGGCAGGCTTCTTCTGCCCACGCACTTCGGGCACTGGGGGGATGGGTAATTCTGGTTGTGGGGGACTCTCCTGGGCACTGGAGCATTAGCAGCAACCTGGGCTTCTGCCCACTAGATGCCTGTGGCAGTCCCCCCTTATTGTAGCCCAAAATGTCTCCAGACATGGCCAAAACTGCCCCTGATCGAGAACTACTGCCCCGAGGACTGTACACGGTTTTCCTAGGCCTGGACTGATGTTTCCCACTCGGATTGCGGGATTCTAGAGTTCCAGAGCACGTGCCCTGGTCTTTATTCTACTGCAGTACGACATTTTCAGTCTGGTGATGGCTATCCCGAAACAATAGGGTTGGGGTTACTGATACAGAACAATCAAACCCAAGAGAAACTCTGATCCCCATATTTTTTTAGCACTTGAGTCTGTTTTTCATATACTTCAGTGTGTCTGAGGCCAGGAGCCGTGGGGACAGAGAACTGCCCACCCGTAAGATGACACATCGCTGTGTCAGGGTCCAGACGTCTCACAGGTAGCACCTTTCTTCAGAATCCCTTCATCGTTCTCCTCCTTCCCTTTTGTACAGGTTTTCTTCTGTAAGTGTTGTTTTTTGTTGCCTTTGGTGAAAATGCCCACTCTTTACGGAGAGGTCCAAGTCATACCAGGCACTTTTTTCATCTCTCAAAAGGTGCCCCTTCTAAGTGGCACAGACGGAAACTGGAGCTGAAGAGGAGAAATAAGACTCCTCATTTCCTTAAGGTGGGACCCCGGAGGGAGGGAACACATCCTGGAACCACTGTGGGTACGGCAGGAAGTCAGGTGCCCAGCGTGAGGAAGATGAAGGACTACGGAGGCAGATTTACAGTCCAGAGGCACAATTCTTGGTTCCTTTAAAAATAGCCTCTTAGCCACAGACACCAACCTGGGTCCAGACAGTGATGGGTAATCCCGAAAGGGCCCGTCAAACACAGATGTTGTCTAGCCCGATTTTCAACATGTCAGGAGCCAGAGGAAGCCAAAGTTTCTATAATCAAGTCTTTAGTGGGCCTGCTCTGAGCAGCTGCATGACCCCCGCCCGAGACAGAGCCGGCGGGGGCACCTTCAGCCAAGGGTGTGGCAGGGGGTGGGGGTGGGGCTCCCACCCACCTCGAATGTGTGGAATAGCATGATTAGAATCGCTTGACCCTAAGGAGACTGGGTAGTTTCATGAAACCTTTAAAGAAGAAACAGAGAAAGAAAAGAATCTTACAAAGCTAAGATGGCTAATTATCTAATTTTTTAAACCAGAATGTATGCTTTGTGGTCATTGACCTTGTGTTTCTAAAAGTCCCTTTTTGTAAATAAAGTCTATGAGATGGGAAAGTATCAGTTCTTCCACAGTACACAAACGAAGGACCAGAGGAGTTCCTACCTTCCAACTCCCCCGGGTACAGGGGGCTGAACAGTCAGGCATAATCGTCAAACATGCTAAGCAGGCAAGTCCCAGTCCCTTCATCTAAGGCAATTTAGTGTTTTCTGAGCACACCCCAAGTCAGGCACTGCGGGGAACAGGAAGCCCCACCACGCGTGTTGTCTTGCTACTAACCACACACCTCCGGCAGAGAGCAGACTGTGTGCAGAAAAGCAGTGGGCAGAGGCGTCAGGCGAACAGCCCGAACTGCGTGCACGTGCACACGCGGAAACATGGTGCAGGGCCTCCCTCAGCCCGGCAGCCTCTGTCCTGTGCTTGCACTGTTGACTTCGCCCACACTATCCCCTTTGGGATGCCCCTGACCTCCTCCAACTGGGGAATTCTTTCAAAGCCCAATTCTAATCATGTCCTCCTGGAAGTCTTCTCCATTCCCCTGAAGGTGTGTTACGGGAGTAACGTGTTCGCCGCTGTGCGTCTTAGCGCACCACCGGGTGCTGATTTATTACTATGCAGAAAAAGAAAAAGATGTCTGTACCATCCACACTACAAGCCCCTTAAGGAAGGGATGACTGTGACTGGCATCGTGCCTGGTGCTCACGACGTCTGAAAAAATGTGACCAATCTGGCTCCCTGCCTCTCCCCTCACCAGTGTCTTCTCTGCAAAACAATTTGAACACAAGCCTGGCCAATTGTTAAATATTAGTTCTGTCTAATTTTGTTATCAATTTGCCGACAGCATTAAATCGATTCATTTGTTTAAGAAAACTTAAAGATCAGAACTTAGTTGCCAAGTTTTGAAAGCCTGACGGGGAGCTGCCTAGAGGTGCTTTCTGTGCTCTGGCCCGACAGGGATGGAAGGCCCAGTCCCACCACCCATCGTTCCTTCGGCTCCGGCAGACCGGCTGCAGAGGGAGCTGGCCATACCGCCCACCCCCAGGGCGCCCCTCGGGGCAATGTGGCTCTCAGGGCTGCAGGGATGCGACCTGGAAGGCAAAGCCCCTAGTCCCGTCATGGTTGCAGAAAACCGGTTCCCTCGTGTAATCCGGTGGGAATCTTTTAGGCAGATTTATAAAAATTACTTCTTTCTTCAGTTATTTGTTTACAGTGTGAATAAGTAAAGGTCCCCAGTTAAATATGTCCTCCAAATACAGGAATGTTCTGTGGTGACGGGAGGCATCTTCCTCCATCAGAAGGGGGCAGCTGGCATGTGGGCTGCTTGAGTCTATGACTTGTATGCAGCATAATGACAAGAGTTTTGCCATTTGAAACTGGATTACCAAAACTCTGCCTGCCTCTATTTTCACTATGTAATATGTCACCTACCAAAACACTCCATACTTTAAAATAATACTTTGAAAAGGATCATATTCCTCTTTATTAAAAATTCTGTTTGAATAAACAGAATTGCAAATATACCTAGAAAATGCTAGACTTGTTCCAGGAACCTCAAGCTGTGTCAATGAGGCGCTTGTTCCTCCGGCTGGACCTTTCTGTTTGCGCTTGAGGCTTCAGAAGACCTCAAAAGCAGTTAAGCCGCATCCTTCGGTCCAGCAAGATGCCAGTGGAAGAGCCAGCTCCTGAGCCAGCCAGACCAGGTAGCGATGCCCCTGTGGCAAGCAGCTTGCCGATCTCCTCTGGGGTCTGCCCCTTCCTGGTGAGGCATGTGACAGCCAAGCCCCTCTGTGTCTATGTGGTTTCCTCCTGTGTGTTGTATTGCTCTGTCTCTGCTCGCCCTGACTCAGACCAGAGCTCCTTACGGTAAGCAGATGCTCCCCCATGTCTGTCTGGTGGGCACCCTTTTACCAGCCAGCTCAGCGAGTCCCTTCGCTACTTCCTCATCCAGTGGCTCTCGGCAGCCACCTCTGTCAACCAGCCTGTCTTTTTCTCCCATCTGTCCCATTGATCTTTCCTGGGAACCGCTCGTCTTATTCACTGTTCAGAAACAAAACATTTCTTTGTTTAGTCTGCAGAGGAATGTCTCTAGCTCTGTCTCTCCTGTGCCATCTTTGAAGCAAGTTCTTGAGAGTATCCCAGAGGCTCTGCTGTGACACAGGCTTTGGTCTGCCTCTCTGGGCCTTAGTTCTCCAGTCGCCTCTAGCAGCTCTCCCTCCGCCCCCTCAAGTCTCCTTGGCTGTTCTACTTTAGTTAGTAGGTGCTTTGGTAGCTGCCTCCAGCCCTACCCATGGGACCCCAGCACTGTGGGCTTCATCCAGCTCTGCAAAGAAGCCCTGCTTCCTTGATGGTTGGTGCCATCTCAACTGGCAGGGGTTGGCATCCCAACATCTTCCTGCCATGGGCTGCCCATGGGGGTAATTCCTGTCGTTTAGCGGGTTATGCTCTTGCTTGCTCAGTCAGGCTGCTTTGTTTTCGCTGCAGCAAAGTCTTAGCTGAAAGCATCTGTCCCAGTCTCTAGGGCTTTCCTTGTCTTCATGGTTGCTCTGTCTCCTTTCACTGTCTCTAAGAGAGGTGACCCAGGCCCTGGAGTAAGGAAACTGGGCTAAAGCCCTGGGTAAATTTAGGCTGTTATTTATAGGGCCTAATACAGCCAAGGGCACTGCTCAGTGAACCAGGAAACCAGAGTCTCCCTCCAGACAAGACACCAAGGTTCATGAGGCAAGTCCCACCCCTGGAGGCCCTGCTTCTGCAGACTTTGCCCAGCTCCCTCAGACTGGGCAAGGAGCATCTCCAGCCCTGGAGCCGGCTGCTCAGAGGTCTGCGGCCTCGTGGCTCTCAGGATGTCTGAGCCAACTGTGAAAGTAACAACTTCAGAAACTGTCCAGTTTGGTCGGCTTAGCCAAGTGGTTGGGCTTACTAGTAACAGTCTTCTGTGGTGAGAACTAGTTTGGTACCACAAGCATCTGGAGTTTTAGGAAGAACAAATGTGTATTTCATCAACAGGCTTAGAAAGGAAACCATGACTAGTTAGGGGTTTTCTGGGTTGTTGCTGTTTTTAAGATTCCAGAGGCCCTGTCTGCCTCTAGGTACCTTAAAAAGAAAAAAAAAATTGCAATGCGCAGAGGCCCAGCCATGCAAGGAACAGAGCGTATGCTGTGCAAATTCTTGACACTCTTCCCAGGGGCAACTCATGCCCCGAGTGTCTCCCCAGGTCACAGACTGATGCTTGTGTTCAGGTTACAAGAGGAGGCCTGGGGCAGGCAGGCAGGCCAGGGGAGCCACTCTCTGCCACTTGGGAGGCCATGGGCTACTGGTGGTGGCTGACAAGAGCCAAGAGAACAGGTCACCCTGTCCTTTGTGGATAGCTCCCCTCCATACGGGCTCAGTTCACCCTTACAACAGCCCAGGACCACCTGGGGAAGCCAACCGGAGGGGCTGCAGACTCATTATGAGATTGTGGAGGACAGCAGTCGGGAAAGGACACAGGGCCGATGGCTCCCAGGGATCAGCCAGCCTATGGCCCCACGACGGAAGGGGTGAGCAAAACCTCACCCTGCAGCTTCGGGTCTGTTCCCTAGGTTGTCCAGTGGCCCAAGGGTAAGTTCCTGGCCCCCTGCTGCATCTTATACTTGGTCAGGGCTCACTCAAGGTGTCGGCTGCCTCAGTGGGCTCTAAGGACACATGCTCTGCTTAGTGTCGGGCTGGGTGGCCACCTTCCATTTCTGGCCTGGAACAAGCACCCCTCCACACACACACATACACGCACACACTAGAAGTTCCTACTAAAGTCAGGGAACCACCAGACAAGAGTGTATGTATAAACAGACTTTCTTTAGAAGGAGGACTGATTGGGAGAATAGGGAACAGTTCTACGAATCTGGAAGAAGCAGGCTGGGCAGCCCAGGGGGACTTCATGACTGGGCTTCTTGGTCTTACTGAAGACGATAGTCACCCATGACCTTCCCAGGGATGTCCCTGACTATGGGATCTCTCCTTAGATAGTTGGACACTATTTCAGCCCCACTTATCTGCAACAATAACTTGCTGAGAGAAGCTACAGTCCTGTGCTGCTGGTTCCGCACAGCACAGAAGGGAGACTGGCATGGAACAGGAGTTTCTTCCGTTCATCCAGTGGGGCCAGAGTGAAAATAGAACCAAACCATGACAAGACGAGATGGGACAGGGCAAAATCTGGTGACAGGTTCCAATCTGGTGCTGCCCCAGCCAGCCAGAACATGGCAGGTTCCTCACTGAGGAAGAGGGGTAGGTACCAGAGAGGCAGATAAATCTGCCCAAGTAGACTCTGATTCTTATCCTTCCTCACCTTCCACTTTGGCCACTTTGTATCAAAAGCTGGAGTCTTGGCCAAGCCAGGAGATGCTGTGACTAACAAACATCAGAGGAGGGAATCACGGTGTGAATCCCCTGGGTGGGCCATTCCCTCTACCCCATCTGCGCAAGCCCAGTACCTCCAAACAAAATGTGGAGCTTCGATGCATTGGTCAAACCTACCACGGTTTGGCTTGGTTAATTTTCGATCTTTTCCTCTCCTTTTGAAGTGCAAGACCCTACCTACGCAGGACTGAGTCTGGGTATGTGGCCGTCTGGCCGTGCATGTGCAGCTGGTGATCGCTGTGATTCCCCGTGTGATCGAGCCTGTGATACTTCCTGCCCATCCTCTGTGCTTCTCTGTGCTGTTGCTCTGGTTCCTGGCACCTTCTCACTGTGAGCCTTACTGTCAAATCACTCTGTGATTCAAAGATGAACTGCCAATCAAACGCTCCCCTAACGAAAGACCTAATCACTCTATATAGCATGCGTACAAAGAACCTATCTAAGATCTTCTGTTGGTCATGGTAGAAAGCCATTGCCTAAAAACATACCTGAGCCCAATGTGGAGGTCAGGTGGCTGGCTACTTGACCTTGAGGATGGACCCCTGGTTGTTTTGGACTACAAGGACTGTGCAATGGAACTTGGGTGGCAACCCTGATAAAGGGGCAACCTAATGGGCCGTAAGCCCAGCAAGCAGCAATGGAGTAAGTTCTTAGCCTGTACCCCAGGTTTCTCAAAGTGTGGTGCATGGACCACACACATCAGCATCAGCCAGAGGTGTTTGGTTAGAATGCAGATTCCTGAGCTCCACCCCAGACTGACTCAGTCTATGAGGGTTGGACTCAAAAAAAGTCTACATTTTAAACAAGCTCTTCAGATGGTTCTGGTGCAAATTTGAGATGCCCTGCTGGAGATGACCACACTTTGCAAACGGTCCCCTCTAAGTACTCCGGCCAGTCCTGCTAAGCCAAAGACCAGAACCTGAGACCACATGTGGAGAAATCACACCTTTTGCTGGATGATTGTGCAGCTGTCATTTGACTTTACACCCAGGTATCATCCTTTCAGTGGCTCTGGCTGGCGCTCTTGGCATCTGCATCATCCTGGCAGTATCCATTTGGCTTTTCAGAAAGAAGAGGAGGTGAGCTGGTTTTGCTTTGCAATGGGAGTGGGTGGCTTATGTGCCTATGAGGAAAAATCTGTCTGGGAAGGCAGCCTGCATGGTGAAGAGCCCCTGTCACCTGTACCAACACTTATCCTAGGAGCCATGGTTCCTTTGAATGAGATGCTGGTCGTTCAAGGGTCATTGTGCTTAGAGCTAAGGTGAGTCTGCCAGCCTTGCTGTCACTGCTAAAGCTCTGGACAAGCCTCTTGCTTTGGCGGGGTGGTCCCATTTGCCTAAATATAAGCAGCAAGACTGTCTTCCTTCTAAGAGCTATACATTTATTGGGGTGACATTGGTTCATTAAATAGGTTTCGAGTGTACAATGCTATAATGCATCATTGGTATATCACACTGTATTCACCCCCCTATAAAGTCTAGACTGCTTCCATCACTATTTATCCTCTTTACCCCCTTCTACCTCCCCCGGCCTCCCCTCCCTCTGATAATCACCCTACTAAAGTCTGTGTCTATGAAGTTTTTCTTAATCCCTTCACCTATTTCACCCAACCCCCCAACCTGTGGTACCCCCCCACCAACTGTCAGTCTGTTCTATCTGTGGGTCTGTTTCTATTTTATTTTGTTCATTAGATCCCACATGTAAATAAAACCATAAGGTACTTGCCTTTGTGAATCAAAAGTGAAAGTGAAAGTGAAGGGAAACCTGATTTATCATTCACATGAGTTATTAATTCCCTTTACTTATGTTTTTGTTGTCATGTTCATTTTTTTCTAAAACCTAATTTATTTTTCCTGCTGTGAAAAAAAAAACAACATTGTCAGGAACTCCGCTATGGAGTGCAAGGTTTGACGCGGGGACAGAAATGAGACCTACTTCAAAATGCAGGCCTAGTATTATCCGGTGTTAAAGAAGAACAGTTGGAAAATGAACAGGTTCCATTCTGGTTCATCTTTACCTGCAGCCATTCTCTCCTAAAACCAACAGAACTGGGGAAAGGCCCCCACAAGAGGAATCTGACCCTTAGAACTTGCCCCATTCCACAGGTGAGCCAGGCTGCGCTCTATCTCTCTCTCCTCTTTGACTAACAAGACTCTTGTGTTCTTATTGTTCCAGTAGCAAAACAGGTGACAGCAGTAAGGGAGTCATTTACAAACCGGCCATCAAGAAGGAGACTGAGGCCCACGCCTGAGGCCCTGGTGCTCCAGGCCCATCCAAGGAAGGACTTTGCTTTGGACAGTACACACTGTGTCTCCCTGGACACTTGAAATACCCCAGGGTTCTCTGGAGCTCACCCTGCAGAAGGCCAGAACCCTGCGGTGCCCCTAGCTGGGTGCCCCACCATCTGGATGCTATGGCCACTCACAGTGCAGTCGTGGATGGGAAGAGCTCGCCAAGGAGGCAGGGACTCTGAGCTGTCTGCTTCATCTGCATGAGACCAGTAAGAGGTCTGGGTTCTGGGGACACAAACCATGTTCCTTGGTGGGGCTGTTATTAATTCAAAACCACTTTTATTCAGGGGCTCACTCAAGTATGGTTTCAAATGTCCTGGAAATTCCACTCCTTGTCCCAGCCTTCAAACCAGAATGTATGCCCTCTGCTTAGGCTCTGCTGTTGATACTCAACTGTGTTTTCTCAGGGAAGGTGCTGCTGCCTCACTCTCATTTCCTTCTGCTGTGACAAAACCTTTAGTCTAACCTGGCAACTTGGGGTGTTGTGGGGGGCCATGGGGGTGGGAAGCATTGATACAGGAGGGGTCGAGGTGTCTGAGACAAAAAGAAAACAAGATATTCTTCAAAAGACAGTAGAGGCATTTTCACAGTTGTGTCCTTTAGATCAGACAGACCTTAGAGAGAGACACGTAAGATCTGAAAACTCTCGGGAGCCGTGTGTGTGAGAAGCACAAGCATTAGGCCCAAGCCCAACCTCCTACCAGTATGGTGGTTACATTTCATACCCTCCAGAGTTTTATAAACCATTAGGCTGCTCCTTGAAAATGTGCTGCTGCTTTCTCTCTCCTAGACGAGATATGAGTACTGAGAATCTAGAGAAAACAGGCAGATTCAAAATGATTGAAGAGCTTTGTCTCTTGTGCCCAAATTTCATTTCTGCCACCTTTGTGGGGTCCCTACTGTCAACCCAGAACTGGGACTTACCTACTTCTCTGACCGTGAGGATGCTGAACCAT
The DNA here is from genome assembly GCF_021234435.1 of Artibeus jamaicensis. Lineage (NCBI taxonomy): Eukaryota > Metazoa > Chordata > Mammalia > Chiroptera > Phyllostomidae > Artibeus > Artibeus jamaicensis. The sequence goes on from NW_026521883.1 coordinate 10,351,735, forward strand.
GGCTTGCTTAAAATAGACTTTCAAGGCATAACAGCAGGAAGTTATCTGTGCTGGGGCTGGCAGTGTGGTATGTAGGGACCACACTAAGGGGATGTTACATAGGGTCCTTGTGGTCTTCCCCCAAAGTCCCAAAGGCAGTTTATGAGAAGCCTGAATTCCTTCACTCCCCTCCCACTGATGCAAGACCCCATGGGGACATCTTAGATCCACGACTAAGCAGGGGTCCCCACCACCCGCCTCCCGCAGTCAGCACCTCGCAGCTCCCAGAGAACTTCCAGTTCACAGCCCCACGCTGACTGACAGCAACGAATGTCCTCTTGAAGCACCGGTTTCTTTGTCATCATTTTCCTTCTGTTCCTCCCTGACTCTGAGAGGTCTTTCTCTACTGTCACAACCTTTCGTAGCAACGCAAGCCCTATGCCTCTGTAGCTTGTTTGCTAGGCAGAGTTACACATGACCTCCTGGAGACCTCTGACAGTGCTGGGGCCTGGGCCGGCATCCCACTCCTGCTTTTAACGCCCCTGATGCTGAGCAAATGACAGCAGGGACAACCCCCGTGACCGAGCAGTGTGAATTAGGGAACGCTTTCTTGGCCTTGGCCCAAAGTTGCCACTCAGAAACCAACACAAATGGCTCCAGAGCCAAGGGACCAGGTCAGAAAACTCTCCACACCTTTTACAGACCAACTTTGTGAGGGAACAGAGAGATCACTGTACCTGACACAATGGCTTTCATAAGAAGAAAGAAGTGCTGGCTAGTGACAACAACGATATTTCCCTTGTCCTCCTCCCCCTTGGCACAGCCGGGCCCCTGTTTCTGCCCCCCCCCCCCCCCGTGGTTGAGACAAAGCAAAGCCAAGGAAACAAACACAAGGATCCCAGAGTCAATAGGTGACTGCCCTGCTAACCCTGAAGGGTCTCCTGAGGCTCTACCTTAGGAACTGGGAAACGTTTCCTCAAATTTAACTCATTCACTGACACCAGTTGCCACGAAAGGGAACCAGTGCCATGGTGAGGGACACAGGAAGGCCCCAGCTTATCTGCCTCTCGCTAACGCAGGTCTTGAGTCTCTCTGCTTTGCTTCTTTAGTGTCATCTGCTGAAGACCATTCAAACTGATACCTGTTTTCTTAACAGACATTCTAGGGTTCTGCTGCATTCACTTCCCTCCCACTCCAAGTTCAGACCTTGAACTCTTCCTGCCTACAGTGAGCCCTCTGCAGGCCTCCTGGCTGGCCCCTGGGGGCACATGGTTCTGCAGCAGCCCTCTGTCCCTGTGCCCCAGATGGACCATAGGCCACTATGATGAAGGTCCATTCAGCACTTTTGTGTGTATTGTATGAATGACTGTAATGAAGAAGCACACTGTAAATATGAGAAATTATAAATTAAAGTTGTTCACATGAGACTGGGTTTTTCTGGAGGTGAAGTTAAAGCACTACTATTGGCAAAGCACTTTGGAGTTTCCTATCTATGGTGGTAAGTAACCAGTCAGAATGAATAATCATGTCATTTGCATCTGGGTCTTAGAACATGGCTCCAAAGGAAAACACAGTGAGGTACCCAATCACTTTACTGAGCACGGAGGCCTGCGGCTGTGCTGCCCCAGGGTCACACAGATCACACTCAGGGCAGCTGGGAAGTCTAGGGTGTTTAGGGAAACAGCCTGGGAAAACAGTCAGATTTCAACAGATGTTTGGAAAAGATGGAGACATTCTTAACCATGGTGCCATGAGTACAGGAACCGAGTCTTATTCTCTTTACTGGGTTTTGTACCCAGTAGGCTGGTAGTCTTCCTTGGTTGCCTGACTGACTGTTACCTTGTTTTGAATCCTTTTTGCAAAACATGCTACCACCCTCCATATGATCTTTTTTGTCTAATTTCAGATTTCACATTCTGGTTTGCTAAAGCAGGCAGTCCTCTGAAGGTTACAAATAGGTCCATCAACGTTTGTTTGAGTTACTTAGAGAAGCTTCCAGCTTTCACTTCAGTGGCCCTAGGACCGAGACAAGTGCAAAAGACGTCATCTGCCTTCTCTCTCCACAGTCTTCCTGCCCCTGTTGCCTGAGCTCAAGATTCACCTGCAAGGATGCTCAGGAAGTGTGGTGGCCAGGGCCAAAAGTTGGCAGAGGAGTCTCAAGTCCTCCTTCAGTTTGGCCATTACCTCCTCACTGAAATCCAGCTAAGAGGACAATCTAGAGCTCACAGTCCAGCAGAAGTACTATAAAATATAATGTAAGGCACGTGACATTTCAAAGTTCTAGCAGCCCCACCAAAGTAAAAGAAACCAGTGACATTAATTTTAATATATTTTATATAATGCAATAGATACAAAATACCATAATTTCAATATGTAATCAGTATTTTACTATGAAATATTTTCATTCATTTTTTTCATAGTAAGTCTGAAATCATAGTAAGTATTTTACACTTCTAGACCATCCCATTTCAGTTGCTAAATTTTCATTGAAAGTAATTGATCTATATTTGGACTTCATAAAATTTACACTCAGAAAAGCAGATTCACATACTTCCTCCCAAGACACTTTTTCCAAGTAATTGAGTCAATCAGCTTTTAAATTTAAATGCATTAAAATGAAATAAACTGAGTTTCTCAGTCTCACAAGCCTCCCTCCACGTGCCTGGTGGCCGCACGTGCCAGGGCCAGTGCAGCCACCGTGCGGGTGTGGAAAAGTGACCTCTCCCTTTGCAAACCCTATGAGCTGGTTAAACCTAGAGGACTTCTGCACAAGAATAAACCCTGGCAGAAAGCTCTGGGGAGGGTGTGGGGTGGGGGATGGGGAATGGGAGGTAGAGAGTAGGGGTATCGAGGAAGGCAGATATGGAAGGCAGTAGAAAAGAGGGCTAATGGAAAATCAGGCAAGGCTGGCTGGTGTGGCTCAGTGGATTGAGAGCCAGCCTGCGAACCTAAGGGTCACTAGTTCAATTCCCAGTCAGGGAACATGCCTGGCTGAGGGTACATGAGGCATCCACACACTGATGTTTCTCTCCCTCCCTTCCCCTCTCTCTAAAAATTATATTTAAAAATATCAGGCAAGCCAGCTTGGGGCATCCCAGGGCCTCGTCAGGACGTCAGGCTGTGGACACAAATGCGAATGGTTACCTGCAGGGGCTAGGCAGGGAGGCATGGGCAGGGTTACCTGAGGTAGGTCCCTGGCCAAGTGCTAGCTGCAACCCCACCCAACCCCCATCTCCTCAGAGCTCTAAACATCCTGCACTTGACCACCTGGTGTCTTCACTCTTCTGGAGCCAGCCAGTCCCAAAGGGGTGAGCACCTGCAACCTCAGTCTCTTGAATTGTTAGCTGTGCCCCTATTAGAATAAGCCATCTTCCTGTCTTCCTGTCTTCCTTCCTTTGAGGTGTGGGAAGAAGTCTTGAGACCCACTTATAAGAGGAAACTGGACCTCTGGGGCCACCTGTGGGGAAGCGGAGGCGTCACCTATGCAGTGGGCACCATTCAGCCTCATCATCCATGTCCACACTGGAAATGGCCTGGCAGGGATACATGGCCAGGGAGCAGAGGCAAGGTGTGACACCGCCGCAGAGGAGGAACCCCGTGCCTCACCTGTGCCCTTTCATTACAGAGTGACTGCTTTAAGGGCCCACGGTGGTATGGAATTATTCACCATAAAAACTTAGTGCAAGCAGGTCAGAATATCGTTACGACTGCAGGTCAACCAGGGAGTCAGGATTGCCTCCTACTTGTATAACCTTGACCATTTCAATGCACCTGCACTCCAACGATCCTGGGAAAGAGGGAGCACTGCCTGTATCTTGTAAGTGGGAAACTAACCAAGGGCTCCGACTCTGGGCTAAGTCAAGGTCACGCAGCTCCTGCAGTGCTAGGATCTTCAGTGACAATGTGGGGTCCACCTTCCACAGCTCCAGTGACATGGAAACATCTTCTTACAACAGAATTTACTATATTTATCTCAGTCACATTGTAACCTCATAAAACCCCTCAGGCTAAAGGCACTAAAGTCATCTGTGCCAATGATTTCTGGAAAATCAGCAACAACCTCTTGTATCCAATCTGACTGGCAACACTAAACCCTGGCCTCTGTTCAGGGAAGTCTGACCAAGGAGGGACAAATGCAAGTAAGCAAAGAGGTCAGCTCGGCTCCTGGGATGTTACCCTTACCTCCTAATTCAGCAGAACAGTTTCCCAGGGGCACATTCACTGAACTTTCTCTTTTCCAAAGGCTGAACTGGAGAGAAGGAATAAACACACCCACACACAACTCCATCTGTACAAAATTCTAAAATACGCAAACTAAACTACAGTGACAGAAAGCAGATCAATGGTTGCCTGGGGATGAGGTGGGGGATGGTGGGGGATGGTGGGGGATGAAGGGACTGCAAAGGGGTACAGAAATTGTTCAAGTGATGGATGTGTTCATTACCTTGATTGTGGTGATGGTTTCTCCACATATGTCAGAACTGTTCAAATTTTACACTTTAAATATGTGCCCTTTATCTTGTATCAGTAATAACTCAATAAAGCTGCCCCCAAAAGGAGGTACACCCTGATACCTCCCCGCCCAGCCAAACGATGCCCTGCCGCACCCCGGCACTTCCCTGCAGAGCGCATCCTCCCAGTGCACGCAGGAGGAGCAGCCGGTGGGGGCAAGCCCAGGGGGAACATGAGCTCTGTTCACCTGGCTGGGTATGGCCTCTCGGTACTCTAAGTCACAGTCATTATTTCTGCTGAGTTCACTCATTCCAAATATTAACTTTTAACTAACTGCAATGAAGACAACAAACACAGGGCCTATGGGTTCAAGGGCAGACTGAGACCTCTATAGCAGCTCCATGTCAGTGACTACAGAGTGAACTGGCTTCTCCGGGAGGAGAAGAGTCCCCTGGTGAGTCAGGTAACAACCAGTCAGTCTATCGGCTGAAACTAGTGTCCCAAGCTACCTAGACAATCAACAGCAGCTCTCACGTGTCTTAGTTTCTCTCCTTCCCAACTATCCAACACATAACCATCTGAAAATCTTTCCTGAATATGGTGCAACCTTTCTGTGGAGAACACACATGGCTAGGAACTTACTCCCTGCCACTAGCCACTGGGTGAATGGGGCAAAAATCTCCTGTGATACTGTGATACACTAAGAAATACATATTTGGTCCCCAGTTCCTGGCACAAAGTTCCTAAATCTTATTCAAAGTAAGCCCCTCTGCCACACCTAAGTTTGTGCTAAAGAGGTGATGCTGGACGATGGGGGGGCTGCTTGCCACAGGAACCAACCATGTGATTAGTGGGTTGGTACTTTCGGCCCCACTCCCTGACCTTCAGGGAGGGAAAGGGGGCTGGGAGTCTAGTTTAATCACCAGTGGCCACTGATTTCATCAGTCAGGCCTACCCAGTGGAACCTCCGCGAGAACCTTACACTGCAGCCTCCAATATGCAATGGGCCTGAGCCTGGAGAGGGCACAGAAGCTCTGGCCCCTTCCCCAAACCTTGACTTCTGTACCTCTTTACCCGGCTGTTCATCTGTATTTTTTGTAATAACCTTTATAATAAACTGGTAAATACAAGTAAATGTGAGCTGTTCTAGCAAATTATCAGACCTAAGGAGGGATCATGGGAACCCACAATTTAAAACCAGTTAGTCAGAAGCACAAGTGACAACCTTGGACTTGCAATCGGAGTCTAAAGTGGAGGCAGTCTTGTGGAACAGAGCCCCTGATTTGTGAGGTGTGCGCTAACTTTGAACAGTTACTGTCAGAACTGCGACACAACGCAGAACATCCACAGCTGGGGCCTACAAGAACTGGAGAACTCCTTGGTGGGGAAAATCCACACATTTGGTGCCAGAAGTATTATGAATAACCCTTTCTTTCTCATACCTCCTTAATTCAAAAGCGAAGATTTAATGAACTTCTGTTTGCTAGGCACAGGTTAAGTGAGGGGGGTGCAACTATGATTTAGATAGAGTTCCAATATTCAAGGATAATTAGTATCACGGTCTGACTTGGGGAGGCAGGCAGAAACCACTAATCATAATACACAGAAGAGAAGTATGAAGAGGATACTAGGTGTCCACCAAGAGAAAAATGGCTAAACAAACTGCAGAGCTGTAAGATGGAACCCTACTCAGCAAAAAGTTGCAAAGTATGGCTGTATACAAACACATGGATGACTCTCAGAAAATTATGTTGGGTGACAGAAGTCAGACAGAACAGAGTACATTTTGTGTTATTCCATTTGTACGAGATTCAAAACAAGTGACAGTAATCTATGGTGACAGAAGCTGGAACCAGCAGTCCTCTGTGGAAGGCGGAGAACCATCCGGGGAAGAGGAAATGCTCTATGTCGCCATGGGGTGGTAGTTACACAGGTGTGCACATTTGTCAGAACTCCTCTAATTATACACTTCAGATCTGTGCACTTTACTGTATATAATTATTCCTTGATTTTAAAACATGCTAGGGAATCACAGTGGAGAAAGCCACTTGCTTTTCTGAGTCTAATCAGGGAAGACTTCACAAACAGTCACATATTCCAAATATACTCACTCTTTTTAAAGGCCATAAAGTGTTCTGCTCTCTGAGGCAAAGCTCTATTGATAAACATTTGTTGTAGATTCATTACAATTACCTGAGGAATGCATAACTCCTCCACTGGTTTACAAGTTAGGTGCAAAAAACCCTTCATCCCACCCTGGCTGGTGTGGCTCAGTGGACTGAGCGCCGGCCTGCAAAACAAAAGGTCACCAGTTCAATTCCCAATCAGAGCACATGACTGGGCTGGGTCCCCAGTAGGAGGCGCATGAGAGGCAGCCACATACTGATGTTTCTCTCCCTCTCTTTCTCCCTCCCTTCCCCTATCTCTCCCTCCCTTCCCCTCTCTCTAAATAAATTAATTTTTAAAATCTTTTTAAAAAGGCTCTTGGTCCCTAAGGATTATTTCATTTAATAACACAGTCAGTATAAACCTGGAGCAGTCTCATTTCAAATCAGAATGAACAGGCATCACATGGTTTTGAGTTCCGGGTCACAACAAATTTCTGTGTGGCCTTTCTAATGGCAAAGGCCAAGCTCGACCTCTTGGCTGCATGGCCTCCTCACCAAGGAGAAGAAAAACCAGGGGACTCTACCGGCTGCGCAGGGTCACTTGGTAGAAACTAAACTGTGCTCTCCTTGCCAATCAACTCCCATCTTCAGCCACAATTATATGATACTCTGTAAATTCACTATTTTACAATTAGATTTTTCCAGGTGAGGTTCTGGGACCTTTGAGGATTCTCCTCCATTTAAGCTTTAAGACGTCTCAATGAACTTCTATGCACCAAAGTGTTTCTGAACACCAGTGTGTTCAGAACAGAGAAATGAAAAGGCCTCATGATTTCACATCAGACAGCAGAGATTTATCTTTGAAAAAGGTCTCGGAGCTGACCAGTCATAAACAATAGAATGTACAGCCAAGTTTTATGAGGGACAAAAACTGTGATGTTAACAGATACTGAAGGACACATTATCCCCAAAAAGAGGAAACATGGGAAGTTAGTAGTGCCAAACGATGTTCTTATTGTTCACTAAAAAATGCCGGTCTGGAAAGAGTCTATTGCACTGTGTGATGAACACGAGGTCTGACAGTGCGAGTACGTGCGACGACAGTGAAACGCGGAAGATGGTACACACTGCACCTAGAGTGCCCACCTCTCCAAGGACTAAAACTTGATAGAATGAAGTAAAAAGCCACTTATTAAATGAGCAATGTAAACACTGTAGTCACAAACGAAGTGCTCTGAGCAAAGCACCTTGAAACTGTTTTGTTGTGACATCTACTCGGTCTACCGAGATTTACGAATGGTGGGGACCAGGAAAAACTTAGCTAACAAAAACCTAGCACTCTCAAGAAGTGCTCAGGAGTGCACTCTATGGATAAGAAGGAAAACCGGCATTTCTGAGGGAACCTAACACTCTCAGCAAACTCTGGAATGTTTTTAGAATGAAGACATTAACACTGGGAACAAAAACCATTTCCTATGCGGTCTGCAGATATCATCACTTGTTCTTTTCAGCTCCATTTTCATTAAGATGCACTGAAAGGGGCTACCCTGCCAGTTAGGCCAGGATCAAAGTAACAAAACTTCTCCAGTTACTACCACCAATTTGAATTAATTTAAAGTAAATACACATTTATTAGAGAGCAATGAAATCAATCTCTATCATTCACATGGCAACATATTCAAGAGCTGCAATGATAATTCACATTCCAAGGTCAACTTTATTATACCTACATTTCCCTCCAAACTGAGAAAGTTCTGTGTGGAGGGCAGCATACATCACCACCGCCTCCTCCTCTCCAAACACTATCAGGATTCGGAAAGCTTAGTGCAGACACCAGTGTTTGAAAGTTGCATATATATGGCAACAGAAGAAGACTATACTCTCCCTCTGGGCTTCCCTGGCATCAGGCAAAGCAAGGCTAGAAGGCTATTTGCAACAGTACCTAACCTACTATGGCAATGCTCTCATTCTAAGAGAAATCAGGATTACCACGTTCCTTTATGCACAGGTAATCAGGGGTTATTAAATAACCCTGAACTGAGACAACAGTCTCACCATCAAAGAAAGTTTTCTTCTCACCCAAGAGGTTTTTATAAATATCTCAGATTTTACAATATCTCAGCTTCTTTACTTAAATACTAAACTATCAAAGCAAAGAGGACATCCTCAGAGCTGAAGAATGACTAATATTAATATTCTCAGATTTGTCTATACTTTATAGATCAGTAAATATTCTATCAGGTTATCCATTTAAGACAATAAAGCCCAGTTTGGTGGCTAGCTTGTTCCCCTCAACTCTGCACAGTAAACTGCACTAGTCAGTCTCTGTGTCCTTGACATCTCCTATGACTCTTCAAATCTAGGGACAACCTTGTATAAAGGTGAAAAATTGCAAACTCCTGCAGAAGCATTAGTATAAATACTGAAGTAGACTTCAAAGGAATGACTTTAACTGCTTATGAGACTATTCACAGCCTTGCTAGAAACCCTACTGCTCTCAAATCGCTGGACTGAGAAATTCCAGTAATTTAAACATGGGAGGGAATTTAACTGGGAAAGGTTCCAGCATAGGTTCTGGGCCCTGGAACGATGATAAGCAGCTAGCCCCAAACACTGGCCGCATTTCCATTTCCCCGTGTTCACAACTCTTCCTCACTACGGGTTGTCGAACTCTTCCACCTGTCACATCACAGGGTGAGAGCCCTGCTATCGCTGCTCCGACTTCATCTGGATGTTCTACAGCACAGGTGGGACTCACTGAGGTTATCTATCACTTTAATGGATTGGAAATTTCCATTTCATACCATCAGGTTCCTAAAGCCATCAACTGGGAACAATTTCTAGTGAGTAAAGGCACAATTCACTGGCATTTCCCCTTCATAAAGGAAATCAAAAGCATTGTTTAGAAGCTGAACAAACACCTTGGGTATCCTATAAAGGAACACTGTATCTGCTGCCAAAACCCAGGGAAATTTACTAGATATACAGACTATACAGATCATGTAAAAGCCCGAATTTGGCAGTTTAAGACGTACTCCCAATTTTACACCTACACCATTCAGGAGGAAGTGCTGGTTAGTATCACAGAAGCAAATTAAAAGTGTTACCACCACCCTTTTGGTTTGTTTTTGCCATCAACTGCCCCCAGCTCCAGTGAGGCCTGTCAAAAGCTCCGTCGCTCAGCAGCCTGCAGAGCTGCTCAGAGAGAGAACAACGGGAGTCACCTCCGCGGCCCAGCAACTAGCGCTCGGCTGTGTGGCAGAGCCCACAAAAAGCCTTAAACTCAGGGAAGACTCACAGAATGGCACTAACATTCTCGGTTTTATAATACTTTCCCAGGAAGTCAGAAAATAACTTGGTTTTTAATGAAAGAAACTGAATCTATGCTCAAAAACAATGAATGCCTCAGAAAGCAAAACCTAGAATGGAAAAACTACAAATTAACAGCTTGTTAATCAATAGTTTACTTTGGCTAAATTATCATAGTAAGTCAGTGCAATTTATTATTGTATTCAGAAGCACAGCCTACCATGTTCTCATAAAGAGAGCAGTGAAGTACACGAAAACAGTTTACAGAGATGCTGGCCCTTCGGCATCCTGTGACTTCAGCACTGAAAAAGACGAAGGCTGACCAGCATCTGCCATTCAGCACAAGGTGGGTTAGGAAACAGCTGATCTGATTCTTATTCACCTGTGGCAGTCTCAGGAAGTTCCTATTTGGACACTGATGGTTCTCAACCTGGCTGCACGTGAGAGTCATCTAGGAAGCTTTTAAAAACTGCCAAACGAAAAAAAATACAATAAAATAAAAATAAATAAAAATTTTAAAGAATTGCCAAATGCCCAGACCAATGAAAACGGGAGGGAGAAGGCCAGAAATCAGTGTTCTTCATGCTTCCCCACTGAGTGGTTCTCACACGCAGCCCGGTCACACCGCTCCCTTTCGGCGAGTGTTGCATGAAAGCTGTATGTAGATACTTCTGTTCTTTACTAAATTCCACTGGGAAAGGGGAATTTTAGAAAAAGGCACAGTTGTGCTTCCTCCAAAGACACAGCTTACTGTTTGAGAGGTGCTGGTTCTCCGCGGTTACGTGGAGCGAGGGTTGAAAAGGAGGAAGTCCCTGTCTTGGCAGAGCAGGCACATTTTCAGGCTGCGGCAGCTGCCTCCAGCCACAGCGAACGCCCAGACGCCCATGAGCACCATGATCACGTATGCCGACACCAGACTTACTGCATAGTGAGGACTAACGAAGGTCTGCAAAGGAAAAATAAATCAGCTTGGGTAGTAACGGCTAGCTTATTAACATGTGGAGCAACTGAAGATAAAGGCAAATGTGAAATAACTTTAATAGCTGGGGTGTGCTTCACCAAACATACGATGTATGTCATACCTTGAGGAGCACCAAAACCCACAAAGACACACCGACTAAACTCGTCAACAGACACCAGCCCACAGATCTGTGCTTTATGGTATTCAAATGGCAGCCCTAGAGTGTAACCAGAAGCCAGAACCTAGTGGAATACCCAATAGACAAAACATGTTATATAACCAGGCCCAATTTATAATCATTTCTGTGTTAACTGGCTCTCAGAATTTGGAAGAAAGCCAGAGAAGTCCAAACTACTTAGGATGAATCCTTAGTACCCAAGGGAACACGAAGGAACAGCATCTCTTTTTCAGCTGCATGACTGCTGTGGGTTCCACAAGTTCACCCGAAGAACACGAATGGGGTGGGAGGCCAAGAGGACTGTGTTACACAGTGGGGAAGGACCACAGTGTCTATCCTAATGGAGCTCATACACTGGTAAGGCAGACAGGGAATGAATGAATAAATAAATAATTACATAATCACAAATTCCAATGAATACCAGATCAGAATAATTATAATTGTGATGGCAATGGGATAGGTAAAAATACAGTGACATACTTAGGGTGGTCGAGCAAAGCCCCGAGGAAGTGGCATTTAAACTGAGACATACAGGAGGTGGAGTGAGCCAGCCTGTGAGACTGAGGGGGGGAACCGAAGGAGCTCGGTCAGCTGAGAACTTGGGAAGCATCAATATCATCATGTGAGGTCAGAGACGAAGGCAGGGGCCAGCTACGAAGCATGCTGGAAGGGAATGTGGATTCTACACATAGAGCAATGGAGTGTCACAAAGTGTTTTAGGTGGGGGAGCTGAATGACTAGACTTAGATTTTTGAAACTGCAGAGAAGGATCAAGGGAGGCCGTGATGAAAGCAGCAAGACTAGTTAGGAAGATTTTTTTCACTGGATTGGGGAGAGTACAGGAGGGTGAGTTAGACCACGGTGGTGGAGGCAGAGACGGAGAGTGGATGGTAAGAACTGACAGGACTTGCTAATGGAGGGCGTGTGAGGGATAGTGAGAGGCCAAGAATAACTTCCATGTTTCTGGCTTTAGGTAAATGGTGGTGCTATTTAATGAGATAACAAAAACTTGAAGAAGACCAAGCATGGAGTGGTGGGTGAGAATCCAGTTCAAAGAAGATATGCTAAGATTGACTTACCTGTGAGATTCCAAAGGCAGAAGGCAGAAGGTATAAGGTAAGCAGTTAGATATATGAATATGGGGGAGGAGAGGTCTGGACTTGAGAGAGGAACAGAGGTACAGTCCACGCATGGCATTTAAAGCCACAGCTACGAGTGCTTACCCATGGAGCTACTGTAGAGAGAAGGGAAAAGAGAAGTCAAGACCAAGGCCTGAGAATGCTTATGAATTATTTGTGCTATCGAAGGAGCAAATTAGAGGTGTCAACACCACCTTAGTGGCTTGACTAGGTGAACAAGACTCAGCAAAGGAGTCTGAGAAGAGAAAACAGAAAGGTGAAAGGAAAATCAAGAAGATGTGATGCAGAAATCAAAAGAGAACACCATTTCAGAGAGAGGGTGGTGAACTCTTTTTAAGGTTGCTGGGATGAAAAGAGAACACTGTCCATTAGATCTGGAAAAAAGGAGGTCCTTTTGACCCCGACATGTGCAGTTTTAAAGGGGTGGCTGAGAAGACGCTAGCTTGAACCAGAAGTATGAGAAGTAAAGCAGTGAAGACAGAATTTGTGGGGACAACACTGAGTTCTGCTGTGATGGGGAACAGGAAGAAAAGAGTCCTGGGGAAAAGGCAATAAGCTGATGAGGAGATGGAAAAGCTGGTGATATAGGCCAGGACAAAACTGAAGAAGTGAAATCGTTAAGTAGGAAAGAGTCAGGTCTAGCCCCAGGTCAGGGAACTGACCTTTGACAGAAGGAGGGATCCTCTGCTGGGACAGGAGAAGGTGGGGAGACAGGTTCCCATCTAGCCACTCAGCAGAGGAGAGGACTGCCCTGGCTGGTGTGGCTCAGCGAGCCGAGCACTGGCCTGAGAACTGAAAGACCTCTCGTTCAATCCCAGGTCAGGGCATACGCCTGGGTTTCGGGCCAGGTTCCCAGTTTGGGATGAGAGGCAACCAACTGATCAGTTTTTCTCTCACAGTTTCTCTCCCTCTGTTTCTCCCTCCCTTTCCCTCTCTCTAAAAAATAAAATGTTTTTTAAAAAAACAAAGGGCAGGACCTAATCGGGTCAGCTGGTCACCACACACCTCTGTGTATTGGGTAGAGGGGAGCGCCTCCGAAGCTCCTCACACTCCCCCTCCCTGCACATGCACCTGGCTAAGCACCAGCCCTGCCTGTCGGCTCTGGCCGTAGAAATAGGCTAATTTTGCAGGTAGCACCTTATGTAGAAGGAATATTTTTCTCAAGAGGCACCTGTGGGCATGGTAGGCATTGAACATTTTCTGGATTCTTTTTCAGAATAATTCTATACATCATATCTATTAATTTGTAAGTGCAAATCATAAAAAATTGATTTGACTACACTGAATAAATTTTGTTCATAAAAAGACATCAGGAAAATATAAAGACAAACCACCTTGCAGAAGAAGTTATTTGTAATATATATACCTGACAAATGCTTCTTTTAAATATATAAAGATCAAATCAAAAAAAAAAGAGAGACAACTGAATGATAGGCAAAGGACTTGAACAGGCACTTTACAAAAGGATTATCCAAATGTCCAATAAGTACATAAAGATAAGCTCGACCTTCTTCCTTTGGCTGCTCAATTCAGGATGCTCTTTTTCCGGACAGCTACATAACCAACTCTGTTTCATGTCTTTGCTCAAATGTCACCTTCACAATGAAGCCTACTCTGACTGCCTAATTCAAAAAAATTCCACACCCCTCCATCTCCCACACTCTGGATCCCTCATAACCTTCTCTACCCTCCTTTTCTCCACAGTACCTATCAACTTCTAGCACGCTACACAATTGCTGATCATGTCTGTTGCTTATTGCCTCTCTCCCTCCACTAGATTATAAAGACAGGGATCTTTAGTTTGGTCACTGAACTGTTTTGTTCACCTAGAACGGTACCTGGAACATAGGAAGCACTCAACAAATTATTTGTCAAATGAATGGTCAATGGGATCCACAAGAAAGGCATTTGCTTTTTCATGTAACTTCCTTTCTGATTATAAAATGTATGTTGCTTGTGGTCCCTCTGCCCCCCAGGAGGCTGCCCTGAGTCCCCATTCCTCCTGACAACCAGGACAGGGCAAGGCCTTCCCCAGGATGAACCCTGGGCCCCGGGTGGTGGAGGGAATACAGCGACAGCCCTGCCCCGGGCTTACAGGGAGGTGGCGTGCAGCCGCAGAAGCAGGCGCAGGTGGAGTATGGCTCAGAGGAGGGGCCTGAGCACGGAGGGCATGTGAGAGGGCCCGTACAGAAGGCCTCATGTGTGGGAGCAGCTCTGGGAGTGGCTCAGTGGACTGAATGTCAGCCTGCGAAGCAAGAGGTCACCAGTTCAGTTTCCAGTCGGGGCACATGCTTGGGTTGTGGGCCAGGTCCCCAGTAGGAGGTGCGTGAGCGGCAATCACACACTGATGTTCAGTTCCCTTTCTTCCTCCCTTCCCCCTCTAAAAATAAATAAAATATTTAAATAAATAAATAAAATGTATGTTGTAGAAAAATTGGAACATGCCAAAAACTATATAGAATAAAAGAATCCACCCAGAGATTAACGCTGTTAATATTTTAATGCATTCTTTCCAGTCTTTTTTCATGAAGATTTGACTTTACATAGTTGCAGTCTTATCAAGGGAAACATTAGTAGCCTGCATCACCAGAAGGCTTTAGGTGGGAGATGCAGTCAGACTGGGATAAGAGGAAAAGGAGGCCGGTATAAGGACACCTGACATAACTTCCACAGGGATGGAGAGGAGGGCAACATGAGGCAGGACACCATCAGAAGAAAGCTGCTAAATCCTTTAGATGAAAAATAATAAGGGTCTGAATGAGGGAGTGATGGGCAGAATTCTGATGTAAATATCCGACAAACTGTAATAAAAGTCAGACCCAAGACATTTGATAGTACTTACAAAAGCATCTAGTCAAGTCTGATCAGATAGAGTAATGGTACAACCTTGGGGACAGTGTTTTAGCAATTTGTATCAAAGACTTTAAAAAATATTCATGCCATTTGACTTTATAACTCCATTCCTTGGAACAACATATTGAAAAAGTTTCCTGTACAAAATGTCCAAGACGGCATTATAATAACCAAAGTAGAAACAGAAGGATCAGTCACTTAAGCACCTATAATATAATCTTTATGTCATGGTATAAATCCATTAAAATTTATGTTACAAGGATTTACAAGGACATGCAAATTGCTTAAGATGTGTTACACAGCAAACCTTAATGCAAGACTATTTGGGGTTTGACTATATCTATTAAAAAAGAAAGACAGTAGAAAAAAATCTTTAATGAGATCAACCAACAAATTAATAGTTGTCTTTCTGTAGTAAGACTTAGATGATTTTATCTATCATTCATCCATTCTTTTTTTTAAAGATTTTATTTATTTATTTTTAGATAGAGGAGAAGGGAGGGAGAAAGGGGGGGAGAGAAACATCAGAGAGTGGTTGCCTCTCGCACACCCCCAACCGGGACCTGGCCCGCAACCCAGGCATGTGCCCTCACTGGGGATTGAACCAGCGACCTTTGGATTCACGGACCAGCACTCAATCCACTGAACCATACCAGCCAGGGCATTCATCCATTCTTTTAAACAACTTTTCTGAATTTCCTCATTTTCCCATGAGCATGTACTCCATTTAGAGTGGAAGCTACCATTTGAGACGTGGACTTGAGCTCCAAAGAACAGTTTGAGCACAGTGGCAATACTCACCAGAGCTGACACCAGCAGGTGGGTCAGAAGAACTACCAGAAGGGTGTACCAATTTTTCTTCTCACAGCCATCAAAAAATACAATGCCCCAGAACATGTGCAGCAATATGATAACCAGCGTCATGAAAGCTGAAAGACAGTCACCCATTAGTGCCCAGTTATATGAACAGCTGATGCCAAAGCCCACTGAACACCTGGTCCTGACACACAGGCCCTTGGGGTAGACCACAGACCACAGCACTGAGAGGGTTGACCAACAGGCAGAAGCAGGACCGTGACACACATTCGCTCCAACGGTGACGCAGAAAGCAACATTTCTGAACAAGGGGCCAGCTCTGCAAGAGCTTCTCTAGATGGTGAACCTGTTAAAAAGACAACTTGAATCTGGCTTTCAAGGAGTTCCTCGGAGGAATGATGCAATACGTGATATCTAATCAGCTCTTTCTAAATTAGCCTTCTGCACTCAATAAGAAAGACTTTCCTCAGTTAAAAGGAGTATCTTCAGTTTAAACAAGCCTTTTCACTAAAGTGAAATTTCTCCTTGGATTTTTTAAAGGCCAAAGGAAGAATAAAAATATTAAACATTACAATAATTACTTAAGATTCTTGTTTAGCAACTGAAATTGAATTTGATTAGCACACACAGGTTTTCCTGTGGAATACTGTGTGTGTCCTGGATAACATTCTTCCACTTAAAATGGTCAAGTTCCACATATTCTGAAAGCTTTAACATAAAAAAAAGACATACAGATTTCCCTTTTTTGGCCATTTAACGAGATACCACTAACACCTACCAGTCTGGCAAAAATTGCACTCTGATGATGCTCTTTCACACTGCTGGTAGGAAAAAATCTAGCATTATCTACTAAAGTTACAATCTGCATCCTCTATTTCACTCTGGCAATTCTGCAGGTAAATCTATGCTCTGAAGCAGTCAGTTCTGGAATCAACAGATGAGGACTTGTTAGAAATGCAAATTGTTGAGACCCAGCCCAGACTTACAGAAGGAGGTGCAATGAGCCCAGGAGCCTGTTTAAACAGCCCTCCAGTTGATTCTGATGCAGTCAAGTTTGAGAACTGCTGCTCTGGAGAAACTCCCATATATGTGCATGAGGAGATATACATGTGAATATTTATATCAGCACTATTTGCAACAACAAAAATGTCCATCATTACCAGAATACATAAACTGTAGTGTATTCACACATAGAACACTATATGATCTGCAGTATAAATGATCTCAAGAATATAATGCTGAGTGGAAGAAAAAGGCACCTTGTGAAAAAATGACTATTACTTCACTTACATAAAGTCAAAAACACACAAAACAAGGTTAAAAAGACAAAACCGTTGGGCTGGAGAAAAGTCGGCACATCTCATGACAGCATGCCACCATTTCTGTAAATGATGGTGAATGCTTTAATTAAAGCAGAAGAGGGATTTTTTAAAAAATTCTGGGACAAGGGCAGACTAAACTAAAATGACACATTTTAATCCCAGTGATGATCCTAGAAAGGGAAGCTGTCCTAAGACGCTTCATCTGTCTGGCGATGTGGTGGTCCAGAGGTGTCTACCGAAGACACTCAGGAGTTAAGTTTACATCAGAAAAGACCAGGGGAGAAACTATAATCTACACAGGCACAAATGCTCACACCCTAAGGTTTTTCTAAAACCTAGATGTCAATTAAATGTCAAGGGAAAGCAATGACACCATAAATATGTCATCTGTCTGTCAGCTTACATTTGCCCATCTGTCTATGCGTTACCACAAAACGAACACTGAAAACAGCCAATCATGCTCCTATGGTCAGGTCCCGGAGCTTGGCTACTTGGGAAATGCTCTCACCTAGGAAATTTCCAGTTTATTCTCATCTTTGTCTGTGAGCTTCAGACAAGGATCCTCAAGATATCATTAGCCCTGACCTTTCTCTCAAATTCTAAGTCCATATTTCTGTTTGCAAGACCCTTTCCTAAAAGGAAAGACCTTTGATGTACTGACCCTGTCTCCAAAGTCAAGTCTATCTACACCTGTCTGTGCCAGGCACTGTTCTAGGTACCGGGGGTACTGTGGTGCACAAAACAGTCTCATGAAATTCTGCCCCATCTTTCCAGTATACTGTCTTATCAACACAATATCTAACAGGGACCTCTGGGGTAACTACTGAAACACTGTACACTTCTACTTAACTGCGTATTTACTCAGCTAGCACTATTTTCTGGCTGGCTTCCATGGTCATTTTAAGTCTTTATACTACTACAACGTGCTATTTGGAATACTGGGATTTTATTGTTTATTCTCTCCACAACTGGTCAGAGGTCCAGCAGAAACCAGGACCTGGCCATCTGAACTGCTCTGCCACAGACACACTCCTCTCCGGTAAATGGAAGTAACTCCAACTAGAAATGCAGATGCTAACAGTATCTATAGGGTATTATCTTTTAACTACAAAACATTTCTCATTCATGTTCCTAAATAGAAAATTCTGAAAGTCCTTCAGTGTCTCTAACCCTAAAATTTATTTTGTTCTTGTATTCTTAAAAGTAGAAAAAACTTCCCGAAATTAACCATAAAATTATCAAAATTAGTTTATCATCCAGATTAATGAAAGATGTTTCCATAATTTGTAATGTTTTAAAACACTAAACAGAAAGCAGAACAATTCTAATAAGTACCATAGTGTGAAATTGTGCTGTCAAGTTCAATAATGGACTTTTTCTTCTAATAATCTTTTAAATCAAATTCTCTTGGTATAGAATGTTTCGATCTAACCCATTCCTAAGCAAAATGTTTCAGTGTTATCTTTAAGAGGCTACATTTAACTACTTGGCTCTTTTATCTTTCCTGAATATACTCCAAACACTCTAGCCCAGATTCATAAATACCCTCATTCTCACATCTGTCCCTCTCTCCTTCGTTCCTGATACCTACTTTTCTGTCCTTGCAAAGGCAATACCCTAGGATAGCAGCTAATTCTAATACGGGGTCCTGCCAGCACAGAGATTGCTATCTGCTGGTTTCCCCTGACTTCAGAGTATCTCTAACCACGCCAGGGAGAGCCAAGGGCTGCTGCTGGGTGGTGGCGGCAACACACGGGATGTGATTGGGCTTCTGGCTTTTTTCCCCAAGTAAGAGAAGGGTCTAGGGTGTCAGGGTTTTGTGAAATGAGGGACTCTCCTCCAACCCCCTTGATCGCAGAAACTCTCTGGATTCTTGAACAATCTCTAATGACCTAGCCCAAGTAGAAGTCAGGCCACAGAATTAAATTAATGTTTCTGAAAACACCTTTCCTATAAAAGGGGTTTAACTTTAAACTTTTGCTTTAAAAAATGTAAGAGAATTCTGTGACCTAGTTTATTGTAATACAGGTGTACATATATTACTAATCAAATAACATTTTCCAAGATTAAAAAGAGACATTTTGAAAATCTTAGCTACATAACATACCTATAAGAAAGGTATAGTACTATAAGGCATTAAGGCATAGTACTTAATACCAACCACATCATAAAGAACATGTCCTGAAAGCAATATGAATGATTACAGGTGTTTAAGTAGCATTTACCATTTTATATTTATGAAAATGCCCTCAAAGTATGTTTATGAGCTAAAAAGACTGCCAAGGATATAATTTTATGTTTAAAGTCCTTCTAGCAAATGTTGAAGAACAAAGAAATTCTCTCCTCAATAATTAGCTCAACAGTGGGGAGTCAGTGGGAAGCCCCTTAGGGGATGTAGATCTAATCCCCCATTCGATCAAAAAGTAGATCCCACAGGGCCCACTTCAAATACTTCCATTTTAGGAGTTTACTTCATTCAAACAGTCACTGTAGGAAAATTCATTCTCATTCTAAACCCAAATCTGCCTTCTGACTCAGTGATTCTCAGCTGGGGTAATTTGCCCCCAGGGGCATTAGACATTTGAGGTTGCCACAGGTGGGGGTGGGGTGCCTCCGGCACACAGTGCACAGAAGTCAAGGGCACAGCTGAGCATCCTACCACACACAAGACAACCCCCTGCAACCAAGAATTATCTGACCCCAACAGTGCTGAGAAAGCATGGGATCCTTGTTGATCCAACGAAGGCTCTTTGAATAATCACAAGCCCACTCTTCTCTTCTCACAAGTAACATGTTAAAAAATACTTGCAACTCTGTATCAGTCAGCTGTTGTCACAAAAATGCTACATAATAAACCATGCCAAAACTCAGTGGCTGGAGCTGCCATTTAGCAGCAGGGTTCTAGGTGGTGCCCACAGGAACCTGGGGTATAAATCCCTAACGGGGCACCCACCTTCTGGCAGCAGACAGTGAGGGTGGGCTCTCAGAATGTCATCACTTTGTATTAATGCTTCACTGAGTTCTTGAAATTAACTAGGAACTTTCCACGTTTACCTCAGGTCTGGAATAGTTTCAGCACCAGCAGATTTTACTTTTCTTTAAATGTCTGTTCCAAACTAGCTCCCAAACCATTGATTCCTGCTGTCATATATAAATCAAAAGCAAGCCTAGAAGAACTTGGGTGGAGACTTAAATAGAAGTTGGAGATAAGATTTGCTGTTGAGTTGAATGTGAACTTTGAGAAAAAGAATTAGAAATGACTCCAGCTCTTGACCTGAGCCACAGGAAGGATGGAAGTGTCAGCTGAAATGAGGAAATGCTGTCCCACTGCCTTCTGTCCTCCAGAATTTCTGATGAGCAGTCAGCAATACTTCAAGTCATTGTTCTACTGAAGCAGGAGAAAGTCCTCCTAGAGATGGGAAAGCAGCCTACCGTGGGGACCTGAATCTCAAGAGACTTCAATCTCAAGACTGATATCCAAGTAAACCTCTGTAAATCAAAACATTCAAGTAAATCTTTGGTGAAAAACTTTAGGATAATGAAAAAGGTGAAAAAGATCTATCCTTTAAGCCTCCAGGTTGATTAATTTCTTAAAAGAACCATAAAGATTTCCAAACATTTATGTATATAATAAGAATAGTCTAGTTCTGGGAAATTTGGCTAAGACCCATTTCAGGAATTGTGTTGGGAAACCTCAGAGTGCACCAATAAAATATGTTAAAGTGTTACAATTTCCCCAGATTGTACAATGCAGCAGTCCTGATGTGAACTTCCTGGTTCTCTGTAGCAGAGCTACGGAGATAGAAAGGTGAGCTGGTCCAAGTGGCTCCCGTGGTGAAGAGCATCCTTGGTGGGCATGAAACAGGTCAGTAAATGCCAGGAGTCACAACACAGCTGTGGAGCTGCACAGAAGCAAGCTGAGGTTGCTGAGGAAGGCCAGACTGATCAATGAAGTTGAAAACGGGGTGGGTTATTTTCCCCTTTCAGATTATTATGCTGTACAGACTTGTAGCCTAAGAGCAATGGGCTATACCAAACAGCCTAGGCGTGCAGCAGGCTATACTATCCAGGTTTGTGTAAGTGCACTCTGATATTCACATAAGGACAAAATTGCCCAGTGAGACATTCTCAGCACATATTCCCTGGGCATGACTTCATTCATCCATTAAGTCTCTACTCAAACAGCACTTCTTCCATAAGCTGTGCCTAACCTTCATTTTTTAAAATAGGTATTTATGAGTCCATCTAGAAACAAAATATTCCACAAGGTGCTAGGGATACTGCAATGAACAAGACAGTCCTCAGCATCTGGCTGGAGAGAAAGACCTAAACAAATCGCTACACAGTTGACCAATGACTACAACTGCAGTAATTACTACAAAGGAGAGGGACAATACCATCTGAGCATGGGTTAGAGTTTGTCTTCTGTACTCATGGTTCTTCCTCATCACAGTATTTATCACACTTCATTATAATTAGCTGTTGTCTTCATTCCCTACTATGAGTGGAAGGTACAGACATTTACTGAGATGTATTTCCATAGCTTGGTATAACCCCTATAGAATAAAAATGCTTAACAATTATTTGAGATGAGTGATTAAATGATCAAATGGACTCATTAAAAATATTAAATTAATGAGCCAGGATAAGACTTGAACTTAGGATTCCAAGTCCCACAGTCTAGCCTCTACTTAGCATTATCAAGTGATGGTAAGGATTCTACAATAAGTTAATGCTAGTCTACCACACAATGACAAATAAAACAGAATTTATATGTTATCTGTAAACTATACTTACCTATACCATGAAAACCCACGTACATACAGATATCGTGCAGTATACATCTTACACCAGCACAGATATACTAATTAATAACCCCTATATTCTTTATTTATTTTATTACTTAGGCAGTTATAGTGGAATATGTTAAAGTGACATATAAACTTAATAGATTCAACTGAAAAATTAAAAATGAGCTCATGCCTAAATAAACGGTAACAATAGCAATTATAAATAACAAACAAAATATATACAAATAATGGGTTATTTTTAAATGCAAAACAAGTAATTTTTTAAATGTAGAATTCAAAGTGTATGCTCCAAAGAGCAGTATTATAACAAGTAAGAGAGACTCCTACACACGGAGAAGTGACAAGTGTTCTTGTACTTCATAGGTGTACATTCCCAGCACAGTCAGTCTGCCTCCCTGATTTTGCTAGATAGTAAATATTTTATTTTAGGTAAATTTTCCTGTGAATTTACAGAAATTACAAATCCAATCCTCAAACTGCTAGCATATGTTTCTTTTACTTTCATCCCAAAGGATCATTTAAAGCTGGTCCTAGGAAAACCACCTAACTCACCAAGGTGGAATAGCACCATCTAGTGAAAGAAACAGAAACATATGTTCCACTAGGAGAATGCCACTTCAAAACAAAAGGCTGGTGTAAGCAGTGTAACAGGCAAATTTAAGAATACATAAAGATCTGTACCAGTAAACCCCCCTCAGACTATGTTTAGTTCATTTATATTGGACTCTAACAGACTTTAGCTATTAACATTACATTTGTTCTAAAAACCTGACAGTACTAGAATCATTTTTTTAAAATTCTAAGTATGGAATGTTTAAAAAGAAGATAATTTGCTATGTTGGAAGCACCACTAAGTCAGTATGACCCCTTAATACACTTTCCCGTCCTCTAACTTGCAGCCAGATGTAAAGGACTTTGCCTCTATCCTCCAGACCTTGGACAGCTGTTACACAGATGTACCAGGGAGAATAGTTTGGCAGCTGTGTACAGGATGGACGCACTTGGAAAGTGTGTTGAGGAAAAGACTGACCAGTTGGGGGTGGAAGGTAATCATTGACACAAGAAATGCTGAGGCTGGAACTGAAACGGTGAAAAGTGTCCAGTGGGTTTAGGGATCACTGTGACGTGCAGAACGTCTCTACACTTCTGTAGCAATATTCTTTAAAAGTTCGCCATACCTCCTTATATCTTCTCTATTATTAAACTGTACTGAAATGCTTACATCACTTTTTTGAGGGTCTTATTTTCCCTACTAAAGGCTCACTTCCTTGAGGATAGAAATTACTTCAGTGTAGAAATTAAATAAATAATTACTTAATTTTAAGAATATGTGAATGAGGTCACTTATTTCAATGATATAGCTTGTGCAGATAACAAATGATACAGTGGGGTTTTTAAAAATTACTCTTAAAAGGTTCTATTTATAAAATTTAGGAGAAATCGTATGTTAATTATGCACATTACCAACTCTCAAATGTGTGATCACTGCATCATGATGACAATTTTTATCTTGTGAAAAAAGCACTTTAAAATGATGTGGTCCTCTCATGCTGCACCTTTGAATAAAAGGGTCAACTCATCTATTATCATTTTTTCCTCTCACTTTCTAAAGAATATAGTGTGATTTATTTTTAAATATTCAAAAGCAGGAAAATCAAATATTAATTTTCTTTCAGATACATACATGAAGGTAAAACTTTCATGTTTTATTGGGTTGGCCAAAAAGTCCATATGGTTTTTCCATAAAATAAAAGATATATTTTTTATTTTCACCAATAACTTTATTGATTTGGATATTCTGAGCATGTTGGCTGTCTCCCACAATTGACTTCTAGTAGACAGAGGCCAGGGTGACACCGACATCCTCCAGTGCCTAAGACAGCCCCATAGCAAAGAGTTATGTGGCCAAAATGTCAGTAGCACAAGAAACTTCGGAAACCCCATTCAATCAGTCACAGCACCTTCTCCATACACTGCAGAAATCTTTTTTTTTTTTTTGCATTGCAGTTGCATTTTTACCTCTTTTGAAATAATAAAGTATAATATGCCAAAAAATGTTGCATATTTTCTTCCATCTTTAATATTAAAATGGTTGCACAAAAATTACCAATTTTGATAAAATTGTTTAAATGCACTTGATATGACAGCGGTCATAATACAATTTAACAAAATTGTTTCAAATGAAGTTAAAGAAGCTAAGTACTACTAGAGCCATTGTTTGGAAAAAAACTAAACAAACATATTGGCCAACCCAATACCTTCAAAACAAACATGTATACATGTTAAAAACCTAACTTTCAAACCTGATTAACCTAGGGAATTAAAAACCCAAAAGCAAGACAATGGTTACCAGTGAGGGAGGAGTAATGAGGAACAAAGGGCTCTAAAATCTTGCTAATGTTCTAGTTTTTAAGGAACAGGGATGATGAGTTGTTATTCTTTAAATGATACATAGATGTTTAATTATATATTTTTGATATATTACTTCATATTAAACAAGAACCATTTTTTTCCTCTCAATTTCAAGATTAAATTATACTGACTATCCCCAAAAGGGGCCAAAGTAACAAATTAATTAAAGATTAGAGCTGACTTCCAGTCAAGATGGAGGTGTAGGCAGACATGGCTTGCCTCTTCACACAACCTCATCAAAATCACAACTAAAACATACAAGTATCACATACATCAAGTTCTGGTTCCTGTCAGAAACTGAGTTGAATAGAAGTCTGACAACTACAGAATTAAAGAAACCACATCCACCCAGGGGCAAAGACATGGAGTGGGCTGGTCCTATACCCATGTGTGGTGAATAAAAATTCAGGATGGAAATCACAGGAGGGAGGAGTCTCAGACTCACACCAGGCCCACCCCCCAGCCCAAATTCCAGTGCCAGGAAGAGAAGTCCCCACAACTTCTGGCTGAAAAAAAACAGTGGGGATTAAGATAGTGGAAGAACCTGCTGGACCCTTAAGCAGTTCCTCGTAAAGGACTCACACAGAGACTCACCTACTTGGACTTATTCCCACGGAGCTCCAGCATCCGGGTAGCAGCTGGAAAGGAACCAGTGGCATGCAGGGAGAAACTGCAGAGGCCACTGTCCCTTTTCTAAACCCTCCCCCAACAGAGCCACAGAACCAGCAAGCTGGTGCCACAGCTGAGACTCCATCAAGCTGGCTAACACAGTTTGACCTGCCTTGGAGATCCCCAGAGACTCCACCCCACCCGACTTAAGGGCCCACCCAAGCTCCTTTTCCATATGAATGGCTGGTCTTGGCTCATGCTTCACAACTTTCTAAACCCTTTCAGACAAGCAACAGCTGGCCTCAGTGAGCCCCAGGCATGGCACTAGCAGCAGCCAGCCTTGATTCAGTTTAGCTTCTCCTATAGCTCAGGCATGGTGGCCCCAAGCAAACATAGGTTGGGGATGACCCTGGCCTTCAGCACCCTGGAAAACCCAAGGACAGTGCACCCCCAGTTGACAGCCACAGACCAGGCTGGAGTATTGCCACCCTGCCCCTGCACAACTGATCCTCCATGGAGATCAGAGGTCGATGGTCAGTGGTCACAGCAAATCCTTGCAGCTGACTGGTCTGGGTAAATCCCTCCCATTGATCTGCCAATAGCAACCAAGGCTCAACTACAAGAGGAGGGTGTACTCAGCCCACACGAAGGGTGTACTTCAAGTACCCAGCTTGAGTGATATGGGAGGTTGTGCCACTGGCCCCTACAGGACGCCTACTACATTAGGCCACACTACCAAGACATGGATTCAAAGCAGCTCTACCTAACAGACAAACACAGGGAGGCTTCCAAAACAAAGAGACAATGAAACATGACCCAAATGAAAGAACAGATCAAAGCTCCAGAAAAAAAGCTAATTAAACAAAATGGAGATAAGCAATTTACCAGATGCAGAATTCAAAATACTCGTTTTAAGGATGCTCAAGAAACTTAGTGATAACCTCAACAGCATAAAAAAAGATTCAATCAGAAATGAAGGCTACACTAATTGAAATAAAGAACAATTAACAGGGAAACAACAGTAGAGTGGGTGAAGCTAAGAATCAAATCAATGATTTGGAACATAAGGAAGCAAAAAACAACCAATCAGAGCAACAAGAAGAAAAAAGAATCCCCACCAAAGGAGCAGAGTATAAGCGGCCTCCAGGGCAACTTTAAGAGGTTCAACATGCACATCACAGGGGTGCCAGAAAGAGAAGAGAAAGAGCAAGGAATTGGAAATCTATTTGAAAAAATAGTGAAAGGAAACTTCCCTAATTTGACAAAGGAAATAGACATGCAAGTTCAGGAAGCACAGAGAATCCCAAACAAGATGGATGCAAAGAGGCCCACTCCAAGACACATCATAATTAAATGCCAATGGTTAAAGATAAAAAGAGAATCTTAAAAGCAGCAAGAGAAAAGCAGACAGTTACCTACAGGGAGTTCCCATTAGACTCTTAGCTGATTTCTCAAAAGAAACTTGGTGGGCCAGAGGGACTGGCAAGAAATATTCAAAGTCATGAAAAGTAGGGACCTACATCCAACATTGTTCTACCCAGCAAAGTTATAATTTAGAATGGAAGGGCAGATAAAGAGCTTCCTAGACAATAAAGAAACTAATGGAGTTCATCATCACCAAACCATTATTATGTGAAATATTAAAAGCATTCATTTAAGAAAATGATCAAAACTATGGACAATAAAATGGCAAAAACACATATCTATCAACAATTGAATCTAAAAAACTGACTAAGCAAACAGGAAGGACTAAGACAGAATTGTGGATATGGAGAGCATTCTGATGGCTGCCAGATGGGAGGGGTGCGTGAGGGAATGGGTGAAGAGGTGAGGGAATTAAGAAATACAAACAAGTAGTTACAGAATAGCCAGGGGGATATAAATTGCAGTACAGGAAATAGAGTAGCCAAATAGAGTTTATATATGCATGAGCCATGGACATGAACAAAGGTGGGGGATTGCCTGAGGGAGTGCGGATTGCTGGGTGGAGAAAGGCTAAGGGGGAAAATTCAGGATGACCGTAATAGCATAAGTAATAAAATATAATTTAAAAAAAGATTAGGGCTTATATTAAGATAAATATAAACTAATAAAAACAAAAAAGAGCATATAGCCTATAAAAATTCACTTGTAATAATATATCACTATATAGCAACACTGTTAATATAATAAAATAAAAATAAACTTTATACAAGCTAAATTCCACTCTAAAATTCTAAAATACTCTAACCAAACTTTTTATTTTCCTAGGTCCTTTACCCTGTGATGTCTAACAGTGTTTTGCCTTTACAAAGTATAACATAAATTTCTATTCACTTGAATTCCTAAGCCAGGAACTCCAAAAGGAAATGATCATTTAGACCAGAAGCCTGAACATTCACAGCTACCAGGCACCTACCTGAATTGAGGAAGAACTGGGGAGAGTCTCCATGAATACCCACTGTGCCTGGTCCCAAGGAGTCAGACAGGGTATTTACAAAGGAAAATACTCCACTCATGATTCCAAAGCCCAGGCCAGACACTAAAGAAACATAGAAACAACAAAAAAACCCAAATCATGCCATGGTTTGTTTTCAAATAAAACTTCCAAAGACGAGGAAATACTATTTTGTTGGAGGGGAAGGGTACACATGCCATTGGGGAAACACTGGAGAGCAGCCTCAGAAATGGCCAGTGCTTGGCTAAATGATGCATCAGTGAGAAGGGGGTAGAGAGGAAAGGAAATGAGTAATAGAATGTAGCGGAGAGAAAAGAAAAAGGAGAGAGAAAACATCTAGCAGGCACAGAAGCAACAGGTGAGGTAGAGAAGTATATGATGCTGAAGCTCTGGCTTTAGCTTATGACAGCAGAGCCTGCAGAATTCTGGTTTGAAGGCTCGGACCTGGGAGCTGCACTTGAAGGCTGACTGTGCACTGTAATGAGTGATCCCTGGGCCAAATTGGGTGATTCAACTTACACACCCAGATCCAGTCTTTAAAACACAATTCTAAATGAGACTATGCAGAGGTATTAACTATAGTAATACAAAGAGTTCTCCTAGTAAAACCAAAGTCCTGGTAACCACTCAGAGAAGGTAGCAGTAACCTTACTTAGAAACTGTTAATTACCCAAAGTGTTAAAAACCTAATTTTCAATTCTGGCTAATATTTAATGGACACACACCTGTGATCACTTCCCTTTACCTAAGGGCCTGAAAAGCTAGAAAAACAAACAATGTACACCAACAGACCAAGACACTAATCAAATACTGTATCTACAAAGATATAAAAGATAAAAATGGCTTTTATGCCAAATTTGATTTTTTTTCTTAATGATGCTATGCAGTTCTAACTTACCATAGGCCAGCAATCGCATAGAAGGTGGTGGCTCATCTGGGTTTACAATCTTCAGACCCTCATTGGCTTTTCTAAAATAAACCACACAGATAATTTTTTTTAAAAGAAAAAGTAGTATATCAGGAAAATACACAAGATACTTCAAAATCGAGATACTCACTGAGGCATTTGCAATGGTTATACTCTAAATGTAAAATCAATTTAAACAAAAATACAGCAAATTTTCAATCATGTAAAATGTCCCCCAGAGCAAGGGACATAAAGGAAAGAATAAACAAATAGGACTACATCAAAATAAAAAGCTTCTGCACAGCTAAAGAAAACATCAGCAAAGTGAAAAGAGAACCAACCATATGGGAAAATATATTTGCAAATGATACCTCTGACAATGGTCTGATTTCCAAAATATACGAAGAACTCACATGAGTGCACTCCAGGAAGACAGACAATCCAATTAAAAAATGGGCAAAAGACCTGAAGAGACACTTCTCCAAGGAGGACATGAAAAGGGCCCAGAGACATATGCAAGGATGTTCAGCAGCACTAGCCAGCAGAGATGCAAATTAAAACCACAATGAAACGCCACTTCACACTGGTCAGAATGGTCATCATAAACAAATCAACAAACCGTAAGTGCTGGCGAGATTGTGGAGAAAAGGGAAACCTGCTATATTGTTGGTGGGCATGCAGACTGGTGCAGCCACAGTGGAAAACAGTATGGAATTGCCTCAAAAAACGAAAATGGAACTGCCTTTTGATCCAGCAGTTCCACTGCTGGGATTATACCCTAAGAATCCTGAATCACCAATTCAAAAAAACCTATTTATAATAGCCAAGTGCTGGAAACAACCTAAGTGCCCATCAGTAAGTGAGTGGGTCAAAAAACTATGGTACATTTACACAATGGAACACTACACAGCAGAAAGAAAGAAGGAGCTCCTACCCTTTACAACAGCATGGATGGAACTGGCGAGCATGATGTTAAGTGAAATAAGTCAGGCAGTGAAAGACAAATAGCACATGATCTCACCTGTAAGCGGAACCTAATCAACAAAATAAGCAAGCAAAATAGAACCAGAGACACTAAAATAAAGAACAAACTGAGTAACCAGAGGGGAGGGAGGCGGGGGATAATGGGAAAAAGAGGGGTAGGGTCGTCAAGAAACATGTATAAAGGACCCAAGGACAAAGCCAAAGCGGGAAGGATTGAGGGTGGGAAGTGAGGGTGGGGGGAGTGGTGGCGGGAAAATAGAGACAACTGTACTTGAACAATATAAATAAATAAATAAAATTGAAATAAATGAATAAATCTTAAAAAAAGGAAAATGCTACCCTCAGAAAAGCAGCTAAATGAGTACCTGAATGATTAGAATATTGTTTAATAAGAAATGATCCTCAGAGTGATCACACCTGTGCCTCTGTTGTGGCCAACACAGATGTGTCGGGAATGCAAGGTGTGGCCGGTCAGTTCACTGCTGTCACTATTACTAACCCTTGTTGGCTAGAAACCTGCAACAAGGATCCTGCCTCAAAAGATATTTAACTTATATCGACTGTAAATATAAGTATCATTAAATTAAAGGCAATGCAGAGTTCAACAAAAATAGTAATAAGCAGAACAGAAAAGGTCTTTTGTTTTTCTAGACTCAAAAGAAACAACTGGCCATTTCAGTGTTTTCCATTTGATAGGGTCATTTGGTAGCACAGACACGAGCCAATGACTGTCAACTTCTTTCTCTGGAGCAGTAACTACTTAAAATGTCCAATTTTCCTAAAAAATAAACTTAGCTGTCACCGGAATGTTGTTAAACGCTACTTAGCACTTAGAAACATGGGTAGTAGTAATAACCTCTATGGACAAATGAACATAATGATGTAATAGAATCAATAAATTTTGTAGAACTTCTGTTTTATATAAATTGTCCAGTAATGAATAAATGCTTTTTTGCTATTTGGTATAGCAAAGTCCTGCTATGACAAATATATTAAATATATACACTCAATAAAGTTGAGTTAATAAAGTTCCTCATTCTATATTACAAGTTTGTGGGGGGAAGGTCTATGGCACTAATAGTTCTCCACGTCGAGGTGAGGAAGTGAAATGTACACAACACCATCGGCTTCCGTGTTCCTGACAGAACACACAACTGATGACGTAAGAGACAGTGTTCTTAACATGACCACAGTGCTGAAGTGGAAAAGTCTTTGTTTGCATTTACTATAGTTTCCAAGAACCAAAAAGAAAAAGCCCAAGTTTCTTACATGCAATCTTTGAAACACTACTGGTAAATCATTCTGTCTTTCTCATTTGTTCTTTTTTGCATGTGTGTGTAAAAGAGGTATAGTACCAAGAAATGTACATACAAATTAAATACACTATTGTAGAAATTTTTTAAATTACTTATGCCTTTTAACCATTCTTTTTTTTTTTAATCCTCACCCAAGGATATGTTCATTGAGTTTAGACAGAGAGGGGGAGAGAGGGAGAGAGAGACACTGATGAGAGAGAGAAACGTCAATAGACTGCGCCTCCCGCACACGCCCTGACTGGGGATCGAACCTGCAACCTAGGTATGTGCCGTGACCAGGAATCAAACCTGCAATCTCTTGGTGTATGGGACCATGCTCCAACCAACTGAGCCACCTGGCCAGGGCTAAAATTACTTATGCTTTTTAAGAAATTTTAGTAATGGTTACCTTAACTCTTTCAATAAATGGCAGATTCTAAAATTACCAAATATTTATAGTATTAGCATTACAAAACAAAATTGAAAACTGCAAAAGCTCCAATCCAAGGAAAAAAATTCTAATGTATGTTTTAGGCAATGAACATACAGGATCATAACTTGGATTTTTTAAGAAGAAATTAAGGTAGAAAGGGCTATCACCTGTGGCCACAAGCCAATTTCTCAGTGTGCAACTCTTTGTAAGGCTGAAAGTTACATTTCACTCATTCAAGATGAAGTACTATTCTCAAGGTCTGGCCCATAAAAAAAAAATTCATATTAAACTGCAATGATAAATATTTTGATTCAAGTCAATATATATAAAAAAGTACTGGTACAAACTCTCCACATTTTCATCCTGGCATCAAATTCAGATAGCAAAAATTTTATTGAGGCAGTACTTTAAATTTACATGTTCGAAATGTACTTTGGCAGTGGAAAACTTGAAATATTGATTAAACCAGTGCCTATATTTGAATGCAGTGCAGCATAAGAGAGGAACTTAAATACATAAATGTTACATGGCTACATAAATATTAGCCATGAATACGGCATTCCAATTCTCAAATTTGTTTTAACACATAACTACATAACACCCAACATTTCTAAAATCTGCCAGAAAGATACTGTACAATATTCCAAAGGCTTGCTAAAGATGCACTATGCAAAGACAACCAAAAGCACCTATTAATACAGGTTTATCCTAATATCTTTTTGCAAATTTCCAAAGGTCCTTCGGGAGCAATGAACATGGTTTTCCAGAAAGCCAGGTTTCTCTGAACTTGCTGGCATGAAAGCCTGCACACTGATGGCTATAATTTCCTCTGCATGTGGCCCTGTTCCCTCACTGCCCTCAGTAAAACGTCAACCAATGTTCAGTGAGTAGCCCTCTGTAACCACCGGGTATTGCCAATAAAGAGTTGCATTTCAGATGGGAACTGTGAAGAAACAAGCAGATATCTATTCAGTTACTCTAGGAAAGTCAGGTTTTAGAACCTAAAGTCCTTAAGGCTTACTAAATCCATGTCCTAAACTGTGAAAATCCATTCAAACTTTTGCTTCAAAATTAGAACCATCATATGTGAAAATGCAACCAACATGAACCAAAGATGTTGCAACAGGAAAACCCAGTGTGGTCTCAGGCTGAGTTCTTAAAGAGTACAGTGCCAGTCAAGGGCGGGAAGGGCCGCTGTCCTCCGCACTACTGTGACCACAGTAAGACTCTGCTGGGTCCTGAGCACTGGTAAACTCCAGGCACCGAAAAAAGGGACGTGGCTACTGGCATAAAAAACAGAGACTGGAAAACGTTTGGAAGCCACAGACATGTCATTTGAGGGCCAGGTGAAGAAATGGGGAATGGTTAGCTGTGAAGGAGACAAGATGACTACCATGTGACAGAGACTTCATTTGACTGTGTGGTTCCTGAGTGGGGCAAAGGTCAGGAGAAGGAAGATATTGATTATCTTAATAATACTCTATGGTAAAATTTAATTTTGAAATGATAGTAACTGCTGCATACCAGATGAATGTCCATCTGTTAAGGATACTGTGTTCCCATGGAAACTTAAATTTTATCTTTGATAATTGTTGGTTGCTTTTTAACATTTCTAAGGACTAATGGAAATTTCATTTTTAAACTTTTTCTAAGATATGACTTTTGCTTGTTAGCAATGGCTTCATGGTTTTCAATTTGAATTTAAATTGCTTCATTATTAAATTTCAATACCTGTTATTGAAAGCAATAAGTAAAAAATGTTGAAAGCCTAGCATATCAGCAAGAACAAATTAAGAGACACTGGTGAGGTTCCATCTTCGTTACATCCACAAAATTCATGGAGTGGTTGAACTATCTCATTTGCTGAAATGTTAAGAGACAGCACATTTATTATTCTAAGTGTTACTACCTAATAATCAAAGCCAATCTCATGACTGCCTGAAAAAAAATATGGTTCTAAGTTCAAGCTGTGTTTCAAATCAGTGGTTTCACGTGAGGTCCGCATGAATTCCAGATGACCTACTTTCTGGCCTAACATTCCCTAAAGGGAACTTACATGCATTATTTTTTTAAATGTGTTTTTCTATTACAGCTATGAAATTACATTAAATATAACAAAACGAACCCCTATTTTCCTTAATACAATCAAAATAATGGTATGTATAACCTCTTTAAGAATTATTTATTTTTAGTAGGTGGCAAAGGGAAGCTGACGCAAATTCTAAAGTGGAACTTTTTTTGTCATTTCTATATTTCTCTAGCTTTTTTTTTTTTTTTGCTTCATGGCACTTATCTTCTAACATATAATGTACTTTCTTATTCATTCTTTTGTTGTCGGTTTCTTTCCACTATAATAGAACCAACATGAGGTCAAAAACTGTCTTTTAATCATGATGTATTCCCAGTCCCTAGAATGACAACTGACAGTGGGTAAATTCTCAAAAAGTATTTCTGAATGAGTGAATGAAGGAAGAAATATCCACAAGCTAACCTAGTCAGGATTTTCAGGTTAGAAATGTTCTAATCCCTTGGCTTCAAACTATGAAGGAAGGCACCTCAAGTACCCCATTACATTGTTTCAAAATACTAAATCATAATTCAAATTAACTGCAGAAAAGGTCAACAAATATTTAACTTACTTTAAAAGTCTGTAATATGCAAACCGAAACATCTCTTGAACAAGGACTGAGATTAACACTCCAAAGATCAGCAGATATTTCTGCGTTGATTCATCTTTGTTGTCAGTAATGGATCTTGCCATGAACCAGACAAGGGAGGAAAGGAGTAGAGACACCAACCAGAAGAATGCTCTGAAAATTAGGGGGGAAAAGTCACAAGTAAACATAAGTACAGGATTAAATTTTTTTAAGTATCTGTAAAGTGATGCTCTGGATCCATTGTTCTTAATCAGTGGTGAATTCTGCCTGGTGAGACAAACATATAATCCAAGAGGAATCTGGGATTTTTCTGAACAATCATTTTTCTTTTATTTCGTAAGTGATCCTATTATTTCTTAAGTATCTACAGACTATCTGCCAAAGACTGTCTGGCTGAAAACTTTATTTACTACTCTTCCTAATTAATGCTTTGCTCATTAATGTGCCGATATAAGTGTCTTTTCCAGAAAAATAATGTCTACATCTCTACTAACAGAGTGGTTGGTATAAAATCCAGAAGTTAAAAACCTGCACTCTGATCTAGAGCAGTTTTCCAGGCCTGAGTTTTACAGCATTCCTGTGGATTTTAATAATTATAACAAGTTTTAACAAGTTATAACCTTTTGCCCAAATCTCTAATGCTTGTTAAATGATAATGTGATGCGACACTTTCAATACAGTTGTGACAGGTGAAGAAACTCAGAAAAGGTGAGCATCACTGGCCTCCCGGGGCTGTTTCTCCAGGTGCCAAGTGAGAATCAAGGGTGTAGGGGTACGTGGGAAGCCTCAGTAAGGGCTGCCAGGCAGAGGAAAACTGGGATTATGACCATATTCACCACCAGAATTCGGTATTTACCAAGCTCCTAAAAAGAGACTGACAGATGCTTCTGTGTGTACAGGTTTCCACTCTTTGGATGCACACCTGAATCACTTGGGGAGTTAAAAAAAAAAAAAATCCGTCGTCTTGAATCCCACCCTCTAGGCATTCCAATTTAGTTGATCTGGGGTAGTGTCGGGCATCCATATGTTTTAAAGCACCGATGCGCAGGCGCTATGGCTCTTAACCGCTGTGGGATTACAGAAGCCTGTAAGAACCTTAAATTCTTAATGTAGGACCCCTGTGTCCAGAAAAATAAAACATGCATATTAGAATTTATCCACATTTTTTTCATACAGTTTAAGTGACTTCACAACTCACTATAACTCACCCACGGACACTACGCAAAAACTCAGGAGCAAAGTAGCAGGGCTTTCTGAGACCCACAATGTGAGCTCCTTCCCCAGAGCCCGCTTTCTGGGGTCCTGGGTCTCTAATCCTTTCCCTACGGACCCTTGGAGGCCGGCGAGGAGTCCCAGAGGAGCAGGGTCTCGGATCTCATCTCAACCCTTCTTTCCTCCAAAACCCAACATAGTCCAGCAGTTTGGTAGGGACGCCGGGGGTCGCCAGTACCCTCCGGGGAAAGGGGAGTCCCGGGTCTGGGTTTCCCAGTACCACCGCCTCACCCGACGATGAGAAAGATGATGCGCAAAGGCTCCGTGGCGATGGTGACGACGTAAAGGGCCAGCGCAGGCCCGAAGGCAATGAAGGCGCAGCCGAAGAACACCGCTGCCGTCATGGCGACCGCTAAAGCCGGCCCGGGGCTTGGCAGGGACGTTAGGTGCACTAGCGCCCCAGGCGCAAGCAGAGCTAAACGCGGGGTGGGGCGCGGGCGTGGCGTGGAGTGCAGAGCGAGGTCGCGGGCGTGGTGGGGCGTGGCGTGGCGTGCGAGGGCGTGGCGGGGCGCCGGGGCGTGGCGGGGCGCCGAGGCGGGCGGGGGCTGAGGAGGGGCGGGGCGCCGAGGAGGGGCGGGGCGCCGGGGCGGGGCGGGGCGCCGGGCCTCACCTCTGGGCTCTCAGTCCTATCCAGCTTCTGGGGGCCCAGCCAGATAGAGCTGCGGTTCTTGGATTCAGCGGCTGAGTTAGCTGACGACTTTAGTGCCGGAGTCGTAGCGCCCCTGTTTGCATCTTACTACAGGAACATATAATCAGGCCATTATGTGCCAGCTGCCATATGCTAAGGAAGGGGAGGTCCCCAGAAGGGACTGGGGACCTCCCCTAAGATTCCAAAACAACTAAAGAAAAACAGCGCAGGACAGGTTTCCATTTCTAAATAAAAGGTCTTTTTTAAGCAAATCTTTTCATTTGCATAGTTCTGAGAACTTCGTACTTTATCATGTATAAAACCCAAGTTGGGTTAACGGCACCAGATGATAACCCACAGAGAGAGTACAGGGATGAAACAGTGGTGGAACCGGCAGTCCTCAGGTTGTGTTGGACAGCTGGTTTTATTTGTTCCCCACCCCACGCCCACCCCCGAGTCTTCACAAAAGTAATGGTAATATCTTCTTGCCCTGTTTTTGTTGCTCATTTGTCTCCCTCATTAAAAACAAACTTTTGGAGGGCAGAGGCTTTGTTTTGTTCTTTATTGTTGCCACAGCACCTAGAAGGTACTGCTCACTAAATAAATATCTGTTCAGTTAATGAAGTAATATAAAAATTGGAAACATTTGCTATTTTGTATTAATTTTAAATTTTCTGAGAGATTTGAAAATTAAAACCAGAAGGTAAGCTCTCTGATCATTCACATCTAAGAATTTTTCCCCATGTTTAATGGGAGTAATATAAATAATAACTAATGGGTTATTCTGAGGATCATATTTGTATATCAGTGCTGTGTGTTAGCCATTCTTACTCCTTCTTTTAATGTCTATCCTGAATAAAGCTCTTGGAAATTAACATTGAAAAGAAAAACACCAGTAGGCAAAAGTTGGGACCTAGATGAAGATGTTTTGCAGGTCACCTCTGGAAATGGTCCCTCAAATAAGACAACTGCAGGTATTTAAAAATATCACATTTGCCCATTTAATATAAACATATATGTATTTCTGTTCACAGGGAAGTAAATGGAAATATTCATTTTGAAATATCCAGCATCTATCAAAACTGAGGTTGGGATAACATTTCAAAGTGGTGGAGTGACTCACCATTAGATAGATTCTTTGGGGTCTATCCTGAATCAAAGTCATCAAATGCAATTCCAATATTTCAGGTCTGTGCAGAAATGCCTTCACAGAAGCACAGAAGCATAATATGTTCATGTCCTCGGCATAAATACTTTTACACAAGAAATGGCCATCTACAATTTTTCCTGCATATTTTCTCAAACTGATTATCATTGTTCAACATCTGTATAGATCCATGGTTTACTATTTGAGTTCGGGGCTAGAAAAAAGTTTTGTTTCTCCTGACAAATCCATATACATCATTCGGGAGCTAACTCGTCACACTCAGGCTTTACCTTGACTCCCAAGAAGCATGGAGCTAAATTTAATAGTCAATTATAGCGACTATTTTTTATTATAATTACTGCTATGGTGTCTGAATATGACTTATTCTTTTATCCCTATTTTAATACTTTGTTTATCTAAATTTTAACCATGGTCTACTATGTCTCAGTTAAAACTGCATGAAATACTTTGTAAGTTGGCAATTCAACATGCAGAGCTGAGTCACAGGGATGTTTATTTATGCCATCTTGACCATATTTCAGTTCAGTCTGAGTCCCCAAGTGCAGTTAAAAAATGGGAAGGCAATGGAAAATACAATGAGTCTCCCCTCTCCCGCCCATCTGCAAAGACATCTTTAACTGATGTCTGTTGGAATAGAAAAGAAGGAAGCAACTACACCAAACTGGCAATGTAACCAATAAAATAGTCATCTTCAGGGTTTATGGTTATTTACTAGAAAAACTTATTTCAAGTTTTCTCTGAATAATGGCACCTTAAATGGCTGTTTAAAAAGCACTTTGCACTGATTTCAACAATTCTGTTTACAAATGAGAAATTTCAGGCTAAGTAACAGTTCTATTAACTTCTTAAGTTTTTATGAATGTACCATTAGTTTTCCCCCAAGACCTAAAAATATAAGGGTACTAAGTGATTTGGGGAGTTAAATCCTTAAAAGATGACTTGGGGAAGGAGGTAAGCATACACTATGAATACCAAGTCTGGTAATCCCTCAGAACTGGGTGTGTGTTGGTGGTGAGGGGCAAAAGCAATATCACCTTTTAGCAATTTATCAAGTAAGGCTTTCACGGAGCTACCGGGTAATTCACAATATAGTGATGAATTCACTTGAGCTTTGTTTTCTTGCAGTGCTGATAGATGTATATTCACACAAGCCTTTTATTCATCCATTCAAAATGCATGTGGAATGCCTACTAAGAATCAGGCATAATGCGAGGCCTTGGGAGCTTGGTTGGTTGGGTGTCGTTCCACAAAGCGAAAGGTCACTCACTGGTTTGATTCCCTGTCAGGACATGTGCCTAGGTTCTGTATTTGGTCCCCAGTCAGGGCACTTATGAGAAGTTTCCTTTAAAAAAAAATGTCCCTGGCTGGTGTGGCTCAGTGAATTGGCCAGTAAACTCCTGTGAACCAAGGATTTTACTGGTTCGGTTCCTAGTCGGGGCACATGCCTGGGTTGTGGGCTTTGGCGTGCATGAGAGGCAGCCACACATTCATGTTTCTCTCCCTCTCTCTGAATAAATAAATAAAATATTTTTTTAAAATACTGGTCATTGGGAATACACCAATGAAACAGAGGCGCTCCAGTCTCCATGGAGCTTACAGTCTAGTGGGGAAGCCAGCCAGGCAGGTATAGGATGCTATTAGAATATACAGGAAGGGGAAGGGGCACCCAGCCCAAACTTGTGAGTTTTGGTAACAATAACACTCACCCATTCAGGTCTCATCTTCGAAGTCAGCAAAACTAGGAAGTAGGGAAGAAATGGAAGGACAAGGGAGTAGGCCTCAAAGTGAAAGAAAGGAGTTCAGGGTGTCCTAGAAATGTGAGAAGGACGAGCGATAAGCCTGGGCATTGTTTTTGTAGTTCTCTGTTCCTTTCTTATTCTCCTGCTCTCTTCTCTTGCATGTTGATGACTTTCTGCGGTGCTGTGTTCGGATTTCATTCCCTTTATTTCTAGTATATCTCTTACAGATCTTTGGTTTGTGGTTACCATGGGCTTCATACATACCAACCTATGTTTATAGCAGTATAACAGCAGCCTGTTTCATTGTCTCTTTTAAGTAGATGGTCACTTAAATTTAAACAGTCTAGAATTTTCACTCAGCCTCTGCATATTTACATTTGTTTTTCTTTTGTGTGTGTGTTTGTGTGTATCTCCTAGTTTGTAATTACACGTGATCTTCCTATTTTTGCCTTTG
This sequence comes from Artibeus jamaicensis, assembly GCF_021234435.1. Taxonomy (NCBI): domain Eukaryota; kingdom Metazoa; phylum Chordata; class Mammalia; order Chiroptera; family Phyllostomidae; genus Artibeus; species Artibeus jamaicensis. The sequence goes on from NW_026521883.1 coordinate 10,390,658, forward strand.
TACTATGTTGGTTAATCCATTGCTCTTTTTGGCCTTTGTCAGTGACATTTTTTTCTTTGCAATATTTTTTATTTGTATTGATTTTTTTTCTTCTAAAGATTAAGCCCTTTTAACATTTCTTACAATGTTTGGTGGTGATGAACTCCTTCAGCTTTTTCTTGTCTGGGAAGCTCTTTACGTGTCCTCTGATTCTAAATGGTTGGCTTGCTGGGTAATCTTGCTTTAGCGGGGCTCTGGTGCCTGCTGAGTCCACTTTTGAGGTGTCATTTATGAAACTAATTGGGTGGTGCTCCGGTGTGTTCTGAAGCCTCTTGGGAGGGGCTCCAGTGCACGCCAAAGTCAGTGTCTGCCTGTGTTCGGACCCAGGGTCACCTGGGTTCTACCTAAAAAGGTTCTACTGTCTGCAGTTGGTAGCTGTTTGTGCTTGGCTTGGAGGCATCTAGGAGTGGTTACACTGTGACCCCAGGTCGGCTGCCACTAGTGTCCAGCTTGGGGACATTTAGCAAAAGGTATGGGGCACAGCAAGGACAGCCACTGCTTGTTTGTGGTCTGTGGATCTTTGAGAGATTTTAGGAAAGTCTTCAGTGTGGGCCCAGGACAGCCCTTGTGCAGACTGGCCTCTCAGAGAGGTTCAGGCCAGGCATGAGAATTGTGTGGGGGCAGGTCTCAGGGTCAGGGAAGAGAAGTTAATGGAGACTCAGACTCGATTCCTGCCTGCACCTGCTGGATGTGTGTATGTGTGTGTGTGTGGGGGGGTGAGCTTAACAAAGGAATAATAGTGCCTGTGTGCACTTTAGTCCTGGAGAAAGCTGCCTCTCCAGCCCTTTGCCTGAAGCCAAACAATTTAGTTCCTCCCCACATGTCCCTGAAGCTTCTCCAGCTACTGTCTCTTCACTGGAGTGTTGGCGGTGAGTCTGTGTTCGAGGCCCTTGAACAGGACATTAGAGTTCCTGATGGTTTGCACAGCCAGCTGTTGTGAGGAATTCCTCTTCCTGGCTGGGGTGTTCCAGGGTGGGGAGCCCGGAGTGGGAACCCCTCATTTCTCAGTGGGGACCTCTGCAGCCAAGGTATCCTTCCTGATTCTTAACCACCACATGTGGATGTGAGAACAGCCTGTTTCATTGTCTCTGCCTCGCTTACCATGTTCAGTGTGGCTGCTTCTTTATGTCCTTAGTTATAAAACGTCTCTTCAGCTAGACTTTAAGTGATTCTCAAGGATAGTTGTTCTATAATTTAGCTGTAATCCTGATGTGGTTGTGAGATGAGGCAAACAGCGTTTGCCTACTCCCCCATCTTGACCAGAAGCCTATATATTTTAAATTAATAAATATGCATTTTATTTGCTCTGGGGGCATTATCATATACCCCTGGGACCAAGTTGAAAACCTAAATTTTGAATACAGGAAACATGAATAAAGGGGTAGAGAGGGTTTACTCAATATATCAATTCATAAACAGCATTCTAGGTGATCTAGCTTATTAAAAGGAAATACTTCTGTATTTAATAGAGATTTTAAAAGTGTAAGATATTTAACAAAGATTAAAGTACTGTAAGGTAAGGGCCAAAATAAAAGCCAGAGAATGAAGTTTCTCTTTTTATTGCTATACTTACTAAGGCATTGGTGAATTTCCTTCAAATCTTTCTTTAAATTGAGAAATAAATGGTGAACAAAACATCTCCTAAATTATACTCAGCTTTCTCCAGTGACATGTTCATTTTGACAACTGCTTAAGTTCACTGATTCTCTTGAGATCTATTAAACACCTACTATGTCCCAGGCTCCTTAATGGGTAGCGTGGACACAAAAACCAAGGGCTCGGTCCCCACCCTTATAGGAACTTAGAGTCTCATAGGGAAGGAGGGTAAACAGACCATTCAAACCCAGTGCAGTAACACTTTGGGCAGGCACAGGAGGGGACTAACCAGAGATGAGTTGTGACTGAAATCTTCCCAGGAAAAACCCCTACCCAGTCTTGAAAGATAAGGAGAAGTTAGCTGGAAAGGCCTAGGAAGTCAGCAGCAGGAGCAGCCTAAGCAAAGGAATGACAAAGCATGTTTTAAGGGAATGGCATTTCCTGGTGACGTTCATGAGCTAAGTTGTGACAAGATCTAAGAGAAAGATGTAAGGATGGCAAGGACCTTGCTCGCCAGGCTGAAGAGTTTAGATTTCACCCCAAGGTTATGAAGTAGCACTGAAGAATAAAATTTGGCGGTGGTATAAGATTCCAGTTTTAAAAAACCTGTCAGCACTGTTTAAACTGGATTGAAGCTGAATAAAATTAGAGACTAGGATGTTGATTAGGAGAAGCTGTAGAAATCCAGGCAAAAGATGAGGAGGCCTGAACAAAGACAAAGGGAGAAATAATGGATGACTACAGATCAGCAAGATGGAGGAGCTGGGACCCCTAAGACTTGGAGGTTGGTTAACTAGGTAGATGATAATGGGGAAAGGAGAACAAAGAGCGAGTTTCCCCTCCTGGGACCAAGGGCTGTTGGGGGGAATTGCTGGGAATGGGGGAAGGGCGGAGGCCTGAGTGTGAGGTAGAGCGGGTCGTTTGCTGTGCCTGGGGCAGATCCAAGGGGAGAGAGGTCCAGAAGGCAGACTGACTTTGAAGTCTGGTTCTTTGGAAAGAAGTCGGGGCAATATGTACAAATTTGAAAGCTGTACGAATATCCTATTGCTGCTGTGACAGATTTAGTGGCTTAAAGCAACACAAATTTACTTACAGTTCTGAAGGCCAGAATTATGAAATGATTGTAACCCGATTGTACCGGGTTACAATCAGGCTGTCAGGGGTGGGTTGGTTCCCTCTGGAGACTTCAGCAGCAAATCTCTTCCCTCCCCTTCCCAGACCCTAGAGGCCACTTATGTCCCTTGGCTGAGCCCTGCATCACACCTTTTCTCCATGACATCATTTCCTTTTAACTGCGACTCCTCCTGTGCTCCTCTCATAGGGACCAGCCCCTATGGGATCACACTGGGCCCTTCTGGGTAACCCAGGATAATCTCCCATCTCAAGATCACATCTGCCAAGTCTCTTTTGCTACATAAAGTAACATTCGCAGGTTCTGGGGACTAGAACATGGACATCTTTTGGGGCTATCATTCAGAAACACATCTAAGAGCCATAAAAAAGGGCAAAATTATTTTGAATCTTTTTAAAATAGATTTTTACAGGAAAAAGGGACAGAAAAACATTGATTTGTTGCTCCACTTATTTATGCATTCATTGGTTGCTTCTTACAAATACCTCGATGAGAGACAGAACCCACGACCTTGGTGTATCAGGATGACACTAACCAACTGACCTACCCAGCCAGGGTGGGTGAAATTATTTTGGAAAACTGGGAAAGACTGTCCCAGAAGCTAAAGGAGAAGAACATTTCTGGGAGGGAGCAATATACTGGTAAAATGTTGCCAAGAAGTTAACCAAGATAAGGACAGAAAACTGTCCGCCACTTTTTCACAACTAGGCTGTTGTAAACGCGATGTCAGTGAAGTGACAGGGAGGAAACCAAACTGGAGTAGGCTGAGGAATAAAGGAAAATGAGACAATGAGGACAGTATTCATAGACAACCCTTTGAAGAAGCTTAGCTACGGCAAAAAGAAGAGGAAGAAGAGCAATAGGCGGGAGGGACGTGAGGCAAAGGCGTGGGAGAGTTAGGGATGCTTAGATGCTAAGGGGAAAGGGTCACACAGAATAAGAATTTGAAGATATCATGGCTGTGAGTTTCCCGAGACGCAGAATAGAAGGGCAGGGAATAAATCCAGAGAAGGGCAGAGAGAAGCACGGAGGAGGAGGAGTGCCTCTGACAGAGGAGGGAGGCGAGGATGAGGGTAGATGTGGCGAAGCCAGCCCGAGGAGGCTACAGGTTGGGGAGGGTGAGGCGGCTCAGGGGGCATGAGACTGGAGTTTAAAGATGTGTCTACCAAGAGTGAAAGGAAGGAAGCAAGGTGCTGGAGAAGGACAGCGAAGGCTAGAGCTGGTTGTGGGGACGAAGGCAGAAGGCCACGACTGGCAAAGTGCACAGCTAGTGATAGACCACCATCAGGGCTGGGGCGCTAGAACTACCATGTTATTTGGAAATGACAACCAAGCACGAGAAACAAAACATGCGAGGTCTAAGGAGGGAAAGATGAGCCACGGAAGGCTGCAGTTCTATCACAGAGTAATCTCAGTGAACGAGGTATGAGCAGGAGATGTGGCTATTTTCGTCTTTAAACAACTCTAAGTCAGAAAGCTTGCTGAAAGTGCCATGGTTCGAGTCACACGCATGCATTTGAAGAAAGATTTTCAAACGTACAACCCATTTCAGAGAGTCATGATTTTCATTATGTATTTTTTTTTATTTTAGATGAACATTATTGTAAAAAAAAAGTTCACCTGGAATAAAATCCTTTAAAAAAAAATCACACAGCATCAGTATCAGTACACAGTTCATGAATTGGCTTAAGCGAGATTAACCACAGGACAGGTGCACTTCATTTGCAGGAGCCTTTCACATGAAGCCTTCGGAGCCAAATAAAATACACTGAAGCACACACAGTAGGATAGTTCTATGGAAAAACTAGGTATTTTCCATTAGGGGCATAGTTTCAGTCAGACAGTTTATGGTTCTTTGCATTAAAGGAACTACAGTGTCGGCTGCAAATAAAATAAAACCCATCTGTAAGGCCATAGGAATGAGTTATAATAATTAAATTCACATTTTTAAAAAAGGTAAGAAAATGAAGCAAGACATTCTATTAGTTCTTGGCAATAAAAAAATGCAACTGCATACGGTACAAGCATTTTAAAAACTAAAGTAAAATGTGAAAATATCCCTAAAAATAATTGTTTGCTAATTTTCATTTCTGTAAATTTTAGTAATTTAGATTTTCTTTCCTAGTGAGCATGACACCCATTAGTTTTATTAGTCTTTTATAAAAGACTGGTTCTACTGTAAAATTGTACTGGCATTTGAAATTTTATTAGCATGCCCTGTCTCTCTAGGTTTCTCTAGGACAAGGAATTTCATTTTTAGACATTCCTTCCCCCTTTCTTTAGCTATAACAAGAAGGAAAAAGGAATGTGTTTTCCATTAAAATAAAAACTCTAAAAAACCTGATGGCAGAAACGACTGCTTAAAACCCGAGGCAAGTAAACTAACATAATGAAGTGCTGTTTTAAAATGTTAAGCTTAGAAGCTCATCTTTAAAGATTAAGAACTAAATTTATAAAGAAATCCAAGTCATGAACTAGAAAAGAAAATCTGCTTCAATGTGTCACTGTTCACAGGGAAAACTTTCTATAAGCCTTAATACAGACTCTCAGGATTAGAACCTATAAAATGGAGTTATAATCTCTTATTTAGAAATTTCTGCAAACATTTATCTATATTGCACAGCTAAATTTATTAATGGAGACAGGGAGATAATACTTTTCTTTTGCACTATTAGATATGACACGTGTGTTCTATTCTAAACTACCTGCTACCTTTCCCGAGTTCGAAACAAAACATATAATCTAAATTGTGTTGGATGCTTAAAGGCAGGCTCACTGTTTTCCTATCAGGTATTAGAATACTAGTTAGCTAAATGAGGTATAATTAAAAATAGTCCTTCAAAGTAAAGAGTATAGTCTTCTGAAAATTTATAACAAAGACTGCACAAAATGTTCATGTAAATAGTAAGAAACCCTGCGGCACCTCCTAACTGATGCACAGGTGGGTTATTTTCTTATAATCTGTCTGAAGTAAAATATAGCTAAAATAAGTTCCCAGTGAAACATTTTACAACCAACTGATTTACATGCTACTTAGTTACAGCACATTTTCATTGTCTGATACCCTCAGACGCTATTTGAAAAGGTCTAGTCCAATCACTGGCAGAAATCAGCGCACTGATAATAAAGTGCGGCCACTGGACACCACTAATACTGCTGCAAAAATCTTCATGTACCTGATCCCTAAGACCACAAAAATGTTCACTTAAAACTAGATTTCTTCAGTTTCAGCAGGGAACAGACAATTATCTCTCACTAAATTCATCTACAGATAGAAAAAATAATGCACTATATGTACATTATTAAGCAAAATGGAATATTTATTGGGTCATTTTACCATGCAGAAGGTGAAATTCCTATGTTCTTAGCTCAAATTATATACAATTTAGCAAGACTAAATGTAAGAAAATAGCAAGGAAGATTTATTTCTATATAACAGAGAATATACCCCCAATTTGCTGCTACTTCAAAGAGCACCTTTAGACGTATCTAGCTTTTACAGGCTTTTTCAAAGTGAAGTTCATGGAGACTACTTATTAATCTACATAAGACAAAAGAGAGAAGGAATAAAACAAAAGCCAAGCATTCTATTAAAAAATTAAAAAAAAAAGGCTAACCACAGAATATGTCAGTTTTGGTTTGCAGACAACCCCTGAGATATAAATCAAAGTGTTAAGACACCAAATAGTCGGAGGTAACTTACTAAGAGAATTACATTCATACGTGGTGTCAGAGCACTTGCCTTTTAGAAACTACTTTGTTACCCTCCAGAAAGCTTAACTGCTCAGATCTTTTTTCAGAAAATTAGTGATACAAAATGTTTCTAAGAAACTATTTCTTCTTTCCAAAAACATCTAATTTTAAGACGGTAGACTTGCAGTCAACACCCAGTGGAGGAACGGCCTGCATCACTGGGACACCACCAGGTGCCTTTAAGGCTAAATTTTGTTAACAGTAAGTTTAGTGTATCCATCAAAAATAGCTCTGGAATATTTGCCGCAGCTAAATTGTGCATAAGTTTTCAACCAAGTAGTAAAGGTTGAGCAGTTCAAGCCTTTTAATGATACATCTGAATTGGAAGCTGCATTCTCTGTGGTGACAGAGTCCGTCTCCACTTTCATTTCCCATTCTTAACCTCAAGCATGATGGTGAACTCTGTGAAACAAAGCAGGCCTAAGAGGAAGCGTAATTACCAACAGAACTCATTTCCTTCTTCACCTCTTTACTACTCCCTTCAGCCTGATGACACTGAAGGCTAGAATAAAAGCAACGACATAATGGTCTTAATTTGGCACGTAAGTTAACACTAAGTACCTTTCTTATGTGATGGTTTCATCTACGAAAGTTATACCAACACCAGTGCTTCGTGAGAATGGCAGCTAAGCTTTTGGTTGGCTTTGGCCCAAATGACTAGACCAAGTTCTGTAACAATGAACCTGAACAGATGGAACTGGGTTCTACACATTCAACAGTAATTACTTTAAAGCTGAAATCTTGCTCATATTTTTCTCTAATGAAAAGGCAAGACTTTTCTTAGAGATGTACTAGGTCTAATTACTTTTTTTTAAAAGCTCGAGTAAAACCAGAAAAAAACATTGTTTTCACCATTACCAAGAGCTATCTCTACTAAATTTATGTTAACAAGTTAGTCTTTCTCCCTACAGGTAAGCTTTCTGCAGACTAAAATCTAAATCTACATCCCATTAACTCTTATAGAAAGGGAACTAGGTATTATGACTACACCAGCCAGCTGAGAAGTAAACCGAAGAAAAAACATGTGTGCTGATGCAGTGGAACCACGGATGCCGAAATAAAACCCTAAATGGTGCACCTCTCTGCCCATGTAAAGTTCCAGCTCCACAAGTTCACAACTAGGAACTCGACGACAAGAAACAGACAACAGGGGTCAAACAGGTTATGTTTTGGATAACTGAGTGGCTGCAATAGGTCAAGCACAGGAAAAGAGAGCAAAAACACACCTCGGGAAAAATGAGATTAATGTAATTTCCCAGTGCAGTTTTATAGATCAGGTAGAGGGAATTAACTGAAAAAAGTGATTTATTCAGCTATCCAGACTCACTGGCAAAAAGGTTAGGAATGAAGCAAAGCACTAAATAATAAGAAATACAGAAATTATGGCCTCTGATGAATAGCTGAGCATTTTTATAAATTTTCAAGTTAAATTTTATCAGAATTTAATGGTTCTTATTTAAGAAAATCACAAATCAGAGACCTTAAATAAATGCTATGAACACAGTAACACCTAGTCGTATGAACAGGACCAGGTGTCCTTTAATTTTAGTATACTGACCTCTGCTTTCAAAGCTCCACTCTTGGTATGAACATCCCCTAAAGCACAACTGTGTCTAGAACTTGAGGCAAAAGTGTGCGCATACGGGTCTATAACAGGGAAGGGCTGACACTGAGTGCAAAGTGAAAAAGAGCGAGCAGCTTCTGCAACAGGAAGTAAAACAAAGGGAAAAAGCAAGTCTTGCATGTGTCTCCATATCATTGCTTCCATGTTTGAAAAAGGAGCCTGTGATCCTGAGGGGCAGGAGGCCGGCGTCCCTGCGCGTTCCGCGCAGAGAGGTCTGGGTGTGGGGGTGCTCTCAGCAGCAGCCTGGCGGTGTGCCTCTGAGGCTGGGTGATCTGTGCTTTCAGAGAAGCGGGAGAGTGTCCTCTGGGCGCGCTGCAGTCTCTCAGAGAAAGTTCATCAAAGTAGCGAACAACGGAAGAAACTGGTCTTCTTTGATCGGTTTTCTGTTATTTTCACTGGTCCACCTGCCCCTGATGAATTGCTGTCATTCTAAAACACAGAAGATAAAGTTACCCAGAAGTTTCATGATCTGACCCCAATTATCTAAATCATAACAATTCCAAACCATACCATAAATGTGTATTCAGTAGATTACTTTATTAGAAAAGGAACTGGTTAAGCTCTGATGGTGGTTTCTTTGGAAATGGTGGATTAAAATGAGAAATATATTTTTAGGATAGCACTTTTTATACATATTAATATCAGGTAGGAAGCGCCCATTTCCAATTCCAAGAAATCATTGCCAAAGTTTCAAGTGTAATGATGGAAGCAGTGTTAAGATATTGGCAATCCTGTGTTAGAGGTAAGAAGGGTTGGTTACATTAGGTATACAATTACACTCAGAATTCAGGTTAAAATAAGTTTCAAGGAAACTTTAGCAACTTCAAGATCATAATTACATATAATTATATGTCACATAAAAACTGAACTAGATAATACTATGGCAACAATCTAATTTGTGCCATTATCATTTTGACTATTCAGATCAAAATTCAATTAAGTCCACTTAATGAGCCAGATGGAAGAACTGAAACAGCCACAGTTCAGAAATGAGAAACCCGAAGAAAGTAGAGTCAACGCGCAACCAGGTGAACATGTGAGTCAAGGAAGGATGAGTTAATGTGAATATAGTGTAATCAAGCGCATCGTTTTAATCAAATAAATACACAGCACAAATAAAACAAATTTATAAACTGCATAATGAAAATAAAAATTGTAAGTGATACAAACCATTTTTCTGTTGAGTTTTGTCATTATATCTCGTGCAAGTGTAAAAAATGCCTAAAGGTAAACCAAAAATTGCATTATTATATATTTATATCTTAAAAATAGAAATATAGAATGTTTTCATCCTGTATTTATTATTTTAAAGCCTTTAGTTGAAAAACAAACATAACTGTAATCATAGTATACACATGACTACCATATCTTATTTTTCAATCACATCATAAGTATTTACAATATTATCGAATTGTCATTCATCCATCAAATATTCTCCACACATAATATCTGACCCAAATTCCTGGATGACACATTTTTGGGTTACACGCCGCCTCCTCAGCACACCGACAGCAGCTCGGGGGCGGGGCTCCGTCGGAGCCTCCCCTGCATACCCAGAGCGGCACAGTGTCTGGTCCAGGAGATGCTGAGTATGTGTTTAATGAGCAAGCGAATAGATACGGTTTACCCTGTACCTGTAAAAGCTGTTTTTACAAACATCTCTGCCTTTTATTCCCAATGTCCTCTCTTTCAAATCACTTTCACTCTTATACCTGAGAACATACACAATTTTAACATCCCAGAATCCTGACAGTGCCAGCAGCTCAGCTGAATCTGCCACAGTGGAAATCAGTTTCAACGCCAGCAGAACAAATCTGACTTATCTCAGTGACATTTCATGCCTAGTGTCTGTGGCCCCAAATCACGCATGTCTGACCCTGCTATCCACCCCTACTTTGTTTCTAGGGAGCAGAGCCTCTCAAAGCTTCTTCAGTGGTCTCTGTGCTAAACCCACTGTTATGCCAGCCTCTCTGTTCCCAACCATGCCAGAGGCCCCAAAATATTCTGCAGAAGGATTATTTCCAATCAAGTCACACAGAAGCAACACACTAGTGGTGTGTCACTGTCACACTGGTTACCTGTGAGTGTAAATTTTTAAACGACCCCACCCCAGTTTTTACGAGGCTAACCACACTAAGTTAAAGCTCTGGGAAAATTGCTAACTTCTGCAGAAAACCAGGCCAGAATAAGCAGCCCAGGCTACTCCCAGCTCCACATTCCCGTAACTCAATGTCTCTCTAAGCTGCAGGTGTGATGAGGGTTCAGACACTGATGGAGACCCGAGCCTACCCCAGTAGGCCCGGGTCCGAGTTCATTCGGAGGGAGAAAACCCACGTGGGCCATCTCAGTGCACAAGCTTTTCTCCCACTTCACCATGAAAGCTGATGGAAGAGGCTCCCCTCTTTCTGATGGAAGGAAATCCTCTGGTAGCAAGCAGAAGGTAGCATTTTTCTGCTTATCCATGCTCATGTAAATAAATCAGTAGGGGCCCTGTTTCCTAACACCCATTAGCCAACCTGAAAAAATGGGTTTTATTCAAAACCAAGAAAAAGTTCTGATCGGTATCCACTATCCAATAGTTACTTAAGCCTTAACTTTAAGCCATGATGAATTGGTGAACAGTAAGTAGCTCTAGAAATTAACTGTTTACAAAATCATCATTATTACTGTTAAGTGAATTACATGTATTAAAACCTATTACATGTAATATTTTTATGATCTGTTTTTAAAAAGTATTAACAATTCTACCTTTGGTAAAGAAAATCTATTCTTAGAAGACTTTAGACTGATTTGGTTTCCTTCATCAGTTAATGTCTTGAAAATTTATTAAAGTACTCTGATAAACACTTTCTTATTTCTACTAAAAGCTATCATGTTACAATGTAGCATGCTTAATCTACTTCAAACATGCACCTAAGGGAATCTGTTCAATGAGCTGACAGTTTAATTCTTTCTCTCTCTCAAGTGAGATTAAGACTCTGCTGCTACAGGCTGCCATAGGGTGACATGAACAATGATAAATGAGCAGAGGAAGGCACTGCACTTGGTCAGCTAGTGTGGGATCTCCAGCTTCTGAAATACAGGGCAAAACTAACCTTAAACTGAATGTCTATCTTCTGTCAGTCAATCTGAACTGAGCGATCAAATACATTCCACGTGGAGGCTGGGTGCTAGAAATCCAACAACCGGGACCCACATAAAGGTCAAAGCTTACACAGAGGAGGCAGAGTTCACATGAGGCACTCACTAAGTCAGAAAAACACAAGGCTTTGAGCACTGCTTGAACAAAGGCACAAGACACCAAACCTTTCTTTCTTTCTTACCTCTTCTACATTTGTACTGGATTTTGCACTTGTCTCCAGGAATTTAATCCCATAGTCAATTGCTAACTGAAAGGCAAACAGAAACATTTAAATTCAGTGCAAGTTGCTTGAACATATAAAGCACTTGTGTTTTCTAGGTTTTTCAAAGTCCCAAAGGTGGAGTATTAGTTCGGAACTCCTGTGGTTCTCAAATCTCTTTGTTTTCTTCCATTGTGTTTGAAATTGAGATATCGAATTCCTAAGGGCCACCACACCACATCCACTCAAAACACAGCTTACGTACTTCTCTTTTTTCCTGATATACTTTCAGTTCTCAAAATATACTTGAAAGAAAAACTATGAGACACTCACATCTACCATTTGGGATTCATTCACCCCTTTTTATCTGCTCTGAAAGTACAATGAATTCTCCAACAGTTACTATACTGACTTTTCATTATTTTTTAGTAAACTGGTGCTTAGTACAAAAGAAAGCCTGAAATACGAAGTCCTCACTGCTTTGGATGTTATCGATTGTAACGAATATGAACACTTCCACATTTCCATCTACTCGTATGAGCTCCCAGTTCATTTATGACACTGAGATTAGAGAATGTTTTTAGGAGAAAAAAGTTTCAGTCAGATTGAAAACTTTGTCACACACACACACACACACACACATGCAATTAAAGCAAAATTCCAAGACTTAAAAAATTGAAGCGTCTAAGTCAATTCAGAAAATGTCACAGAAGTACTGTATTTTGCTGTGTATAATGCAGAGTTTTTTGGCCAAATTTCTGAGCGAAAATTAAGGATGTACATTATACATGGGTAGTACTAATTCAGTATCTGTATAAATGTTTTTAATTCTTTTATTTATGCTTACATGTTAAAAGTGTAACTCTAGAAAGCAATAACAATATCCATATGCAAAATAATACCCTGGAATATGACAATCAGTTTTATATATAAATTAAAAATTAAATTAAAAAATGAAAATGAAATATTTTTTTCCTGAAAGTTTGGGCCAAAAACTTGGGTGCTTATTACGCAAGAGCACATTACATATGGCAAAATATGGGTAAATATGTATATATAATAAACTCCTTTGCTTTGCAACACACAAATAGAGAAATGTCTATAAATGACCTATAAAATGACATCCATGGCTTGCTCAGTTACCAGTTTATCCATAATGACCTAAATTTAATGTGTTGTATAATAAGTCTTAAAAAACATAATGAGTTGGAAAATGGTTGCTGTTGAATTTCACCTATCCTATTTTCTTTCAAAGAGAATAAATTATCTGAACTTCAAAACTGCACATTTTCGCACTGATATGGGAGAAACAGCCTGAACTCTAAGCTGCAGGAATCTGAGAAAGAACCTATTTGTATGTCCCAGAAAAGAGCAAATTCCTCAGGAGTGAGTCATGACCGCACAGTCTACAGAGCTGGATCTCGAATACTAATTCGTACCATTCAAGCATGGATTACATCTCTTTGTTGCTCTTAGAGGATTAAAAGGTAGATATTCAAAAACTTAAATCAATAATCATACTAAGAAAATAAATGCTTAATGTGAGTAAATTTGAATCGTTAAGCATTCAGTCCAGATTTACCTTCTCCCCTCGTTCTTTTGACACTTGTCTTCTGTCATTCATGTCACACTTGTTGCCCAGGATCATCCTCTCCACATCCGAAGAGGCGTGCTGCAGGGAGAGAATCGGTGTCAGAGAGACAGCCTGGGAACAGCGCCGTCGTTCAACAGACAAATCCCAACCTGTCAGAAACCTACTCACGAATTCAATAATTAAGGCACATAATCTTTCACTCAACACAAGGCATGATTCAGAGAAAACTTTAAAAGATGGGAAGAGGGGAAAAGCTACAGTGGAAGAGGCTATGCAAACTTTCTCCCCAAAGTTTTCGGTCATTCTCAGCTTTTTGTACATGAACAAGCAGAAATAACTTATGGTTCTCTGACACGGAAACTTCCAAATACTAGTTTGGGTCAAAAAGAAAAAAAAACGTGGTGCCACATGAGCCAATGGGGAAGGTATTCTGGATTCTGAGTTACTTAGAAAAAAATTCTTATAGGTTAATATGAGGGTATACAAAATTACTTCTGAGAAGATTTCTTTCTGAACGTCAAAGCCACTTAAAAAATCTTAATGTCAATCAATTTGAAATTAAATAAGATTTCAAATATCTAAGATGGAGAAAATGTTAGAAGGGCAAAATGATAAGTTGCCGGACTAAAGATAAGCTCTCTGCCAGTCAAACAGAGGGTGGAAGAGAGAGAACCCGACAATCGGATGTTTTAATACTAGCTCTCCTTTTCAAAGGCAAGTCACTTCTTTCTCACCTCAGCTTGCTCATGTGTAAAGTGGGGACTTGCGTTAAATTATTCTAAGATCTGGCCCAAGTTTAAAATCCTCTGTGTCTGCCTCCGCCCCCACCCAGACCCAGCAGGGCCGTCAGACCGGCCCACAGGCTGCCGCCCTGGGGGCCAGGAGCCCCGTTTCAGCGCCTGGCAGCTACCCTCGGGACGATCTCCAGTACCACCGTTCTCTTCCTACATGTACCTCTTCGATGTTTCTTATCCAGTTTTTAATATTGTCAAAGGACTTTTCATTTGTGATGTCATAGACCAGCATAATTCCCTATAGGAGAAAACAAGATCTTTATTTAGTACTGCATACATTTAAAGTTAAAAAATATAATATAGATGCACTCCTCCCCTCCAGAAACGTTCTGGGTGTTTCCTTTCCTTTTCCTTTTCTTTCCTTCTTTCTTTATCAAAGGATTTCATGATACTATTGGGTTGGCCAAAAAGTCTGTTATGTTTTTTTATGTAAAATAAAAGACATATTTTTCGTTTTCACCAATAACTTTATTGATTTGGATATTCTGAGTAAGTTGGCCATCTCCCACTATTGGCTTCTAGTGGGTAGAGGCCAGGGGTGCTGCTAAACATCTTCCAAAGCATAAGACAGCCCCCCAGCAATTAATTATTTGCTCAAAATGTCAACAGAACCAAGAAACTTCACAAACCATTACTGACATGTTCAGTCAGTCACAGCACCTCCAGACACTGAACAAATCTTTTTTGGGGGGTTTCAGTTGCATTTTTAACCTTTCTTGAGATTATAAAGCATAATATGCTAAAAGTGTAGCTTATTTTCTTCCACCTTCAATATTAAATAGCTGCACAAAAATTCACCAATTCTGGTAAGTTTTTTAAAAATGCACACTGATATGACAGCTGTCACAATACAATCTAACAAAATTGTTCTGAATGAAAGACAACTAAGCACTACTAGAGTCATCTTATGGAAAAATGTAATGGACTTTCTGGCCAACCCAGTATTTTAAAGTACAGAGAAGCAAAAATAAATAAATAAATTCTTCCATTGTCTTGCTAGGTAAATAAATACTCTTTTAACATTTTCACTGTTAACCTTTAATGAATTAGTGATTATGGTAAAGATGATACAGCCTTTCTACCTGACCTCACATGATAAGAATCGGCACCAACTAGAGCTAAAAGAGTGTTTAAGTTACAACAGAGATAACATTGAGTGTAAGAGGCAATCACTTCTGTTGTGCACTTGTGTATTCCAAGTAGAAATTGTCTTGCTTCTTACTTCAATACTAAGATTGTAATATATTGTTTTTAAATTATTTCTTTTATATAGGCTGATCAAAATGTCACTATCGCTCTGGCCAGGTGGCTCAGTTGGTTAGAGCATCATCCGGTACACCAAAAGGCTGCAGGTTCGATTCCTGGTCAGGGCATATATTCCTAGGTTGCAGTTTAGACCCCTGGTTGGAGTGCATATGGGAAGCAACCAATCCATATTTTTCTCTCTCTCTTTCCCTTCCGCACCCTCTAAAAAACCAATAAACATATCCTTGGGTGAGGATAAAAAAGAAAAAGTCACTATCTAGGTAAATCACAGACACTTAAAATATAATACATTTGTCATACGACTTTAATGAAAGACACTGTCATCATGTTTCTAAAGATCTCATGGCTGGTGTTTCTACAGGGTCTCTCTTTTAAGTACTTTAAATGATATCTGTATGCTAACTATCTCAGAATCTATCACCAGACCATTCCTCTGTATTAAGTGCTGATCTACCCACCGACTGAGCCATCCCACAAGTGTTCAGTAAGCAGCTGCCGTGTGCCTGACCCTGCGCTAAGTCCTGCCAGCAGTGAACGAGATAGACAGGCTCCTTCCTCTCATGCATGGGTAGCAAACAAAACAAGAAACCAATAATTATACAATTAAATGTAATTTTGGTAATTGCTATGAAGAAGTACTAGGAGCTTGAGTACAAATGCTAACCTAATCTGACTGATGGGCTGGGGTGGTCAGGGAAGGCTTCCCTGAGAAAAAGACATTGAATTAAGGCCTCAGGGCAGAGCAGACCTGACCTAGGCGAGGGGCTGAGGCTGGCGTAGAGGAGAAACGTTGTAAATGTCTTGCTGACCAGGAAGGCCCAGAACCCACTGGATGTGAGTGAAAGAAAATCAGCTTGGCAAAAGTGCACAGACCCAGTGAGAGAAGAGCATAAGATGTGGCCAAAGAGACAGACAGGGGTCAGATGCGACTTGGAGACCACCACCTGGACATCACTTCCCAGATGTCCTTTCATGGTCACTGAAAACTCAACTAAGTAAAACACAAGGTTGTCTTCGTCCCTCCAAATCTTCGCTTCCCTCTTGTCCTCTCATTTTGATGAAGGGCGGCAGAATCCTGTCTGTTGGCCCAAGCAGCCCCTGGGAGCACTCACTTTCACAGTCAGTCAGTCACCAAGTCCTGCAGGCCCAACGACCTCCCCACCCCCGCACTTGAACTGCCTTATTCATATTCTCAGCAACTAACCTTTACCTGGGCTCCCTCACAGTCTTTAACTGGTCCCCTGCTTTCATTCTTAACCACTGCTAATCCACTCTCCACAGGGACACTAGCTACCACTTCACTGATCCCTCTCCATGGTACTTATAATGAAACTAAAATTTCCTAACAGGGCAGGCAGCATCCTTCGGGGTCTGGCTTCCAACTTTGTAAATGAATATAAAACAGAAATGGGAATAAAAATAAATCATATACAGTACAAATATCCACACAGACAAACAACCCAGAAAACAACAAAATGTTAACAAAAGCTATTTCAGGGTGGTTAAGATTCTGGATGATTTCTTGGGGTTTTTAAAGTTTTCTATACTACATGTAACCTTTTGACAACCAGAAAAACATGTATTATTGTATAAATGACAAACAGTAATATCCTCTATTATTGCCTGAAATGCAAATATTTCACTTTGGCCACATAGTAAAAGATTTTTTACAACTGTCAATGTAAATAATTTAAAAAAACAAAACCCAAAGTGAAGAACTATACACTTAAATGGTAAATTTTATGTATATTTACCACAAAAACAAACCCCTCAAAACTGAACTGGAATAATTCCTGATGCAAAGTGTTTTAGCTGCCTATACTATCAACATTAACCAAATAATTGCTATAGCTCTACGACCCTTTGGGCTACACAGACAACCCTGACCTTTACTGCCCTGTGCCTGTCGAGCGACGCTCTGGGTGGTTCACACAGGAAGCGTGAGCGCTGTGCGGTGGTTAAGGACACAGGCTCTGCAGTCAGAGGCATGTCCTCCGAGATCCTAGAGATGTTATTTTATCCCTCTCAGTCTCCATCCCTCATTTGTAAAATGAGGACAGCATGTTTTCCACATTCAATTCTTTTGAGAATCTACAAGATATTACATACAAGGTACTTAACCTAGAACTCAGGACACAGCTTGGACTCAATAAATGGCAGCTATTTTTAATTTGTATCTTTGGTTTCAACAGCAGAAACCCTTTGACTATTTCCTATGTAAGCAAACTGATATTATAAATTAGATGGAAATACAAACTCAAGTATACTAGTTAAAATTTTATATATCTGATATGTACCTATAATAACAACAGTTTCCTCAGGGTTCTTAAGACAGCGTTTGTCTATGAGAAATGCCGACAATGCAATGATACGGTCCTTTTCTCCAAAAGCCTGACTGTTCACCAGGGTTACTGTTAGGCCTGCCTATAAATGTTGTGAAGAGTTTAAAACAGACCGGAAGACCCTGTGACGGTGGCAGACCCCAATGTAGGGCTTACCGGCCCGCTGCATACCTAACCCAGCCCAACCGAACCTGGCAGAAGCACCACCCACTGAAATGAGAATGTGCCCTGGCAAGAACACAATGGCCCCAACAGAACGCGATGGCTCCGCAAGCCACTGGGACAGATAACCTCCGGATCTGGGACTCCAGCAGAGCAGGATGTCCAGAGGATTCACCTAAAATTGTTTCTGGGCCTGAAATTTTCCACTGCCTCACCCCTTCAGCAAGGATTTACTGAGCACCTACTACATGTCAGGCGCTGGCATTACAGCAGAACAAAAGAAACGAAAATGCCTGTCTTCAAAGCAGAAAAGACAAGACTGTCTTAGAAAAGCCACAATTTCTAATTATCTGAAGTAATGTGAAGAAGGTCTGGGCAGTAGATAAGTGAAAAACAATCTTCACATCTAAATTAAAGGACAAGTTTCAATGTCTTCCTTCCTCATACTGTGAACCAGAGCCCGACAACCACGGGAAACACTCTATACTCTAATCGTTCCTACCCACCTTCTGGCGAAAGCCAGCAGGCCAGTGTGGAAAATAAAAAACTGGTCAATAGAAAAGCTTGTATTTATAAAATGTCTCGAATTAAAATTACCTATGAACCACCATATTTTGCTGTGTAATAATGTGCTCCCATGTATAATATGCACCCACATTTTCTGCTCATTATACACAAGATTATTATACCCCTGGTATGTGATCATTGTACCCATGTATAACGTGCGTGCTTATTTTTCCCTCAAATATTTGGGCAAAAAGGTGTTTGTTATACACGGTGAAATACGGTATTCCAAATCATCCCTGCTAAGATGTTCTTATTTATCCCTAAAATCATGCCTGGGGAAAACAAACAACAAACAAACAAACTTCTTCCTGGCACAGAAGATAAGTCCCTTCCCTTTGATTATAATCTAAGTAAAACAGAGAGTAGCTGACAACTGTCTTTCTTAAAATGCTGACCTTTCACAATTGTAAAAGTATTACAAGGGTGAAGAGTGGGGAATACGTGCATTAAATGTCCAGCAGTATGCAGTGCCAAGGTGATAGAGCTTTGAAGAGGAATACCCACTATGTCTGTGAGGGTGAACTACTGGTACTCAAATAACACAGGGTGTGGCAGTGCGAGAGGAAGGGAGGGCAGCATGATGATAAAGGGGTCTGTGGTTTGGGTCACGTCTCTTGAAAGCAAAGGGATGGCCACCAGCCCTCCAGCTCTGTCACCTTGACACCACTCCCAGGAACACAAGTCTTTTACACAATAAGCTGAGTATGATGGCAGCTGATACCCACATTCTACTAGGTTGAGTTTCATGATCTCAACTGCTCGGTCTCCCAAGATTCTCTGACTACACTGAGTTTCATCAAAATCAAAAGTCCCAGCTAGTGCCTGGATTAGGCCTAAAAGCCAGAGACGAAGCCCTGGCCTGGGCCTGACATTCCAGACATGGTTCAGTACAGCTCTGCTTCTATGCTGCCTTGTTCGCCACTGTCCTCTCGGCACCACACAAAACCTGCTTTGAGCCAACAAGCAGTAGAAATGGGTTACATAAATGAAGCCATACGATGGAAAATAGCCAAATGATGAGGTTATGCTAACAAGGATAAGGCTAGCATGTAGCAAAGGACTTGGCAGTCAAGATTCTAAGCCTCAAAGAGTCACCTATCATTAGGCTGCTTCCTAGCCAGCGGGTAGGTGCTGGTGGGGGAGAATCCACAGAGCTGAGCCATTAAGAGTGGATATTGTGGACCTGGTGAGAGATAAGGAATGATAGTGGCAGGCTGAATGACGAGAGGGGCGAGGAATGAATACTTACTTACAAAGCTCGTGGTTTGCTAAGATATTGACAGAAAGAAAAAAATCACAAAAGTATATAGTAACTCAGGCTAATTACCTATTAATATTATGATGACTAATGGCAAAGTACACATGTACTAAATTAAACACAAAACATTTCTTTCACATCAAAAAATCCCTTTTCCCCATTGTACTAGATGTTAGCTTGAGTCCTATAAATTTCGACAAATGAATATTTGTGTTTTACTTTCACCTGAGAGTCACAAAGCCCCAAAAACACACTTACCATGGCTCCTCTATAGTACGCTGTCGTGATGGTTCGAAACCTCTCCTGGCCCGCTGTGTCCCTAAAATTTTAAACAAAGGGGAGAGTGATTTTAAAAGGCATCACCAGCATGACTGAGGAGAGACCTGAAACTGTAGGAGAGATAATTCTGGTTTGCTCACAAATGCAGCAGTTTCAGGAAAAAGGGGAATGAAATACAAAGGGAGCCTGTTGTGTGTCTGGGAGCTGGGGGCGGCGGTGGCCACGGGAGCCTGTCAAGAGTTCACAATGACTTGGGTGAAAAGCTTGGAGCTTGATGATAAAAGTGGCAACAGGAAAATGCATGGCCTGCTAGGAGCTGGCATACTGCATTAGTCCAACACGTGTGGGAGAGAACAGAGAAAAGTTCTACATCCCTGGACTCTTAGAGGTAGTTAGAACTCTTTTTACAAATGCCTAATGATTAAGGCATTTTGCTCTCTTGAGTGAAAGTCGGATTTCTGTGCAAAGAAAGCAATTGGGTTGGACGTACTACTGAGTGAATTCTGCTCGGCAGAGCACACTCAAATGGATCTCCTCATGAACTGTTCCAGCTATGGAGCCCATAATTAAATGGGAACCTGGAGTTCAACACATAATTGTTGACAATGTTTCCAAAGGCTTTAAAACATGAACAACACTACAAAATTACATAAGCATTCATATATTTTTGCTTTTTAGCTGATGCCATATTCTAATGGCATACCATTAGAATATATTCTAAAAAATACAAAGGTTTCCAATTATATTTATTGAAGTAATGCCTATAAAGCAGGTGAAATTTCCTTGGTATCGGGGAAAATCACTATTGCTACATTTGCCACTTAGCAGCAGAACTACCATATTTTTCAGACTGTAAGATGCACCTTTACCCCCAAACTTGGGAGAAAACGGGGGTGTGTCCTATAGTCCAAATGTAGCTTTACATTTACATGGGTGAAATATTATGTTATTTATGTTATTCAATATTTTACCACTTTTAGCCCTGGCTGGTGTAGCTCAGTGGATTGAGCGCGGGCCTGCGAACCAGACAATCGCGGTTCGATTCCCAGTCAGGGCACATGCCTGGGTTGCAGACCAGTTCCCTGCAGGCCAGTTCCCAGCAGGGGACACACAAAAGGCAACCATACATTGATGTTTCTCTCCCTCTCTCCTTCCCGTCCCCTCTAAAGATAAATAAATAAAATATAAAAAAAAATATTTTACCACTTTTTTGCTTCAATTTTTCCCCTATTTTTCTCCTCTAAAACCTAGGTGCATCTTATGGTCAGAAAACATATGCTAATTCACTCCTTGTGCTACTAAGACAAACTAAGCTGTACAATTTAATTATAGGAGGGAAAGAGGCACTTGCAAAAATAAACTAGAAATCCAATGCATCCCAAACCCAAATAAGAGATGAAGGCCCAAAGGAAATACAACAAATCAAAAACAGTAAATCCTTTAATACTCATGTCTACCTTAGAAAGTACTCTCACACGATGCCCACCATAGCCCAGGGTGTGGCATTACCACCACCCTTGTTCTGCACTAGAGGAAACAGGGGCTTGGGTGGATTGTGGTCCCAGCTTGGCCCCTAAGCAGATCATACCCTTGAATGGGACTCAAGCCCCTACCTCTTGGCCATTTAGTGCAGGGTCAGGCCTCACCTCACAGTCCAACTCTTCCATCACTGACCAGGATTAGCTGCACAGGGCACTTGTTTGGTACATGGCAAACAAGCCACGGGGAACATACAAACCAAGCACCTTTGCTTATGGTCAGAACCATATTTTGATTCTCACACTACTTGATTTAGAGCCAGCTCTGCAGTGAGGCTGGAGTAGAAACCCTTCTGTACTACGTCATGAAAACTACCATATCTTGCCATGTATAACACACACCTTTTTGCCCAAATTTTTAAGGGAAAAATAAAGTTGCGCATTATACAGGGGTAGGACTAATTCTGTATCTATATAAATGTTTTTAATTCTTTTATTTATGCTTATGCATTAAAAGTGTAGCTCTAGAAAGTGATAATGATATCTGTATGCAAAATAATACCCTGGAATATGATGACCAGTTTTGTTTCTATAAACAAACAAATAATTTAATTAAAATGAAAGATTTCTTTCCCTGGAAGTTTGGACTAAATATGTGGGTAAGCATTATACATGGGAAAATATAGGTAAATAGAGACCATTTTGCTGGGGAGAATATCCACAAGTACAGCCATGATGTTATATTAAATTCTAATTAGCTGATCACCCACAGGCTCCTGGAAGCACTCTCTATTGCTATGATTGGGACTATACAACACAGAATCAGAAATTCTCTTTGCTTTCCCCTTTAAAAACTGTTTTATAAGTTTAAAATATGTGGTTTCTTACTAAATACCAATAAATGAAAAGGGTAGCCCGTGGTAACCTTCACGATGTTTTCTGAAGATGTCTACTGGGGACTAGCATGCTGGTGGATGAAGCCGGCTCCGTGTCCCAGAAGACCTGGGTAGTCGTCTGGGCTTCACCACCAACCCAGACATATGCCCGGAGATGGACTTAGCCACACTAACTCCCCCCAGAAGAAGGGCTAGTGAATTTCAAGATAATGTTCTAATTCTATCCCTGTTCTGAGATTCCAAGAAGAAAAACAGCCTAAGAAATAGGTTCATATGTATGACTTCGCTATTTCACCCTGTGCAGTCTGTGTAGCTCTCCATCTCTAAGCTGTTTATCTACTGCTGTCATCATCACACATGAGATCAGCAAACAGCCCCAAAAACCTTTCCCAAGGCTCCAAATCCACATGGCTCCATGGAAGGCCCTGTACTGAAAGAAACTAAACCAGTTTACAGGAGGTTAAAAGAAAATCCATGAAGAGTTTCTGAGTTCAATCCAAAAATGTTCAACCTGGTAATCTGGAAGAACTGTATGTATTCATTATAGCTTGACAAATTCTTCAGGAATTAGCCAGTCAGATTTGGGTGATCTTAAGATCTTTGCCTTGCATATTGCAACATGAGAGATGTATGACTTTTTTTCTCCATTATTTCCTAGTCCAATGTTTCTCTTTTTATAACATAATGAGAAGATTTAGGCAAATAAATATCAGAGCTGGAGGGGAACTCAGATATTACCAATCTAATCAATCAATTTACATAGGAGGGAAAGCAGGCCCTCAGAAGGGAAGCAGCTGGCCCCAGATGTCAATTCAGAGGTAGTCCCGACTGGGGCAGATCTGCACTTCCTGTTCAGGGTTCCTGATTTCACAGCTGCAACAACTACAATAAAGAAGTAACTTATGCTCTTCTAGAATTTACTTTCCTCCCCTCTAAAATTAGCATTGGGGAAGAAGGAGTTCTCAGATCTCTTCTGGCTGTGAGTTAGCACTATCATTCCTTACCTTTCCAACTCTGAGTAGGGAGACCTTTGAATATTTGCTCACTTCCCCTTTGTTCTCATAAAGAAAATACATTTTGGGTATTACAGAATACCTCCAATTTATCACAATCCACATTTTAATGCCCGCTTTCAATTCCTGACTAAAGTAGAAACTCTGTGTATATATATTTACTTACCATATCTGAAGTTTAATTTTCTTTCCATCTAGTTCTATCGTTCTGATTTTAAAATCAATTCCTGCCAGGAAAAAAAAAGAAAGAAAGACATGCTAAATTTCTTCAAATATAATCCAAGTCTTATTAGGAAAAGGACAAAGATTTCTATTGAAAAAAAAAAAAAAAAGCTCTCCAACGCCCTGGAAAATGTGAACACAGGGTGTGAATGGTATGTTTCCTCTGAATACAGGCTGAAGAAAGGAATGCTAATTACCCTGCAAAGAATTCCCACACATGTTAAATGCAATGTATTATATGCCTCATTATTTTGACATAAATGGATCACATCCTTCAAGGTTACATAATTTAGATAGATTGAGAACATGCCTTATTTTTTACTTCCTGAAATACATGTAAACAATGTTTCCCACCCCTCATGCTCCATCCATCCCTAAAGACGGCCAAGGGGCCTCTTCACAATGTCATCCTTCACCTACTTCCACTTGTTTCTTTAAAACCTGCAACTGGCTAAGCCCCCTCCAAACCCACAAACAAACAAACAAACAAACAACCCTGCCTATCTGAGAGGGGGGGATGGGAAAGCCTGTACACTTATTTAGTGTAGCTAAGAAATATTTTACATATATCTTAATAAATGTTCCCTGCATCTTACTGGCTAGAGCTGAAACAACTAAAATAGTTTCAGCCCTGGCTGCACTTTAGAATTACCTGGGGAATTTAAAAAACAAAACAAAACAAAAAAACCAAAAACCCCTCATAACTAGGTCTGATCTCTTCCCCAAATTCTGAGATACTGACTTAATTGGTCAAGGGTAAAGTCTGCACATGATAATTTTTAAAGCTCTCTGGGTAATTTATTCTAACCTGAAACCAAATGGTTCAGAAGCACTCACCTGAGCTGACAGGTAGCATGTGACAGTCATTTGGGACTCAAGCCCTCCCTCGCCTATTTCCCCCCACCATGGAAGCTCATAACTTACTTAGCAATTTCATCTACAAAGCCCCACAAAGTCCTGGACAAGTATCCGCATGCTCCATCAGGAACAAGCTGCTACTCTTCCTGAAGGGAACTGTTAGTGAATACAACTCGGCAACCATTTACTAAATCCTCATCTGGCTACTCGGCCTTGTTTTTGTTTTTTTAATTCTTTTGCATTCTATACAGCACCCCATAAAGTGGTTTCCAAGACATTTCAAAAAACACATGTCAATTATGTATCCTCTAAATTGACTTGAACCCTCCCATTGCTATGTCACCGCAATGTTTCTACATAGCAGCACTGAGAGCATCCAGAAAGGCTGCTTGCCAGCTCCAGCTGCATACGATGCCTAGGCATAAACGAAGTGAGTCTTGACCTTCTACTCCGTGGGGCACTTTTCCCCCAGGGACCCTCTATAGGTACTCTCCTGTATCTTGAAATAGACAACAATCACACTCAAGCTAATCTAGCAGGACAGCTTCTCGATATTTCCCTCCCACCCCACTAATAACCACCGTTACTGTTAACAAGAGCAAACTGAGACCTGATATTCCCAGGGTATCAGGCTCACATTTCCTGTGGGTACCTCAGTATTTCAGGGTCAGCAGTGGCAGAAGCAAAGCTTAGCAAAACTGTATGAATATTATTGTTAGCACCACACAGATTTTTACTGTGGCCATTGTTCATCTAAGACTTAACATGCATTGATTTTTAAAAAATGATTTTTATTGTATTTTTTGCATTACCACTTAGTCCCCTTTGACCTCCTCTGCCCCCCGCATTGATTTTTATTGTGGTTTATCTTTTTATACATCTCTGAGTCCAGTGTAACAAAGACCCTCTAGGGATTCTCCACTATCCTTTATCTCTTTTTTGGTCCAGGCAGCAAGAACGCCCAACAAGTGCTCAGTAAATATTCCTTGATAATAACATTTTAAAAGAATCGTAACTTTCCAGATTCACAGAAACAGAAAATAGGATGGTAGTTACCAGGGACTGGAGGGAGGGGGTCCCACCGTGGAAAGGACAGTTGCGGTTTAATGGGTAGAGCTTAAGATTTGCAAAAGATGAGAAAGTTCTGGAAGCCTGTCTGACAACAATATCACTACACTTAACACTCCTGAACTGTGCATTTAAAAATGGCTAAAATGATAAATTTTATTTTATGTGGTTTTTAAAAACCAAAATAAAGATGAAAAAATCGTAACTTTCAAAATGCCTACTGTACAGCTGGAAACTTAACTTTCTCAATCGGAAGGCTGATGTCCAACATTCCATCAGCTAGTAGTTCCTTCACAGTTTAAGTAAGAGATGATGTGTATTAAATGCCTGTTCATGGGAATGCCCCCTTATTCTGGCTCACTGAGACTGCAACTCCTGGTCTTGCACGGCTGCTTTTGCCTGCAGTTGAGAGTCACGGGCGACTTTTCCACCTTCATTCAACAGAGCCATTTTCAGGCTCCCTTGAAGTCCCAGTTACTCTCCATTCATTTAACACACTTAGAAAACTTTCTACTGACCTAGCCTCTTGTTTTTTGTATTTGCTAGAAGGATTACCTTTCTGTTATGTGAGGAGGTTTTACTATTATCTGGGAAACTTAACCATCTTTTCACTATTCAGTGGTTTTCAGTGTTTGTAGGAGCTGTGAGCTGGTATTGAGCTTTTGTTTATGCGCCTGTTGGAGCCATTCGACAGACAAAGGCTGTGGAGCACAGTCAAATGAACACAGCTTGAATTTCACTAAAAATGGAAAATGCTGCTTATGTTATTATGGAAAAGCACTGGACCTGGAAGTCAAAAGACCTAGATTATAGATAGGGCTGTGTCATTTAACAGCTTTTGGGAGATTACTTAATTGCCCTGAATTTCTATATTCTCATCTTTAAAATAAATAGAGAGCATGTATCAGATAAATTAGATAATGTATTTGACTGTGCTGTGGGAACTCAGACATTCCATATAAATATGCGGTTCTACACATCCAGATTCTACTATCCCGCAGCTCTTGTCTCTTCCTGTGCGGATTATGGTAACAGCTTCCCAGGACACTGTGCCAACCACTCTCCCTGGTCTGATTCCCTCACAAGCCGCTGTGAGAATAACGCTCAACAATCCCCGTGGTAATGCCCCTCACTGTTTAAAAAGCCGTGGAGCCAACCTCCGACTTCCTCACCCTGGCAATACAGCCTTTCCCGCTGGGCGCACCGCTCTCCCCTCCGGACACAGAACCTCTCAAAGCCTCTCTCCAGCCTTAGCCTCTGTTTCTCCCAGTGGGCTACGCACGCCCTCCCCCTGCACGTGCCCGGCCGCCTCACTCAGCAGCCTGCTCTGAGGATGCCTCTCCACCCATGCCACCCTCTCTCTTCTTCCTTCCTCAGCGGTCCACTCAGCCATGCCCTTCACTTCCTGAAGGTCTGGCTTATGCACAGTAATTCAATCCTGTGTTACTTGGTTTATTAACATATCGTTCTGCTGTGCTCTCACTTCAAGCAAGGGCTCTGTCCTCTCTGCCAGGTAGGTTGCACACAGACACATGTACACAGTAGATACCAAATGGAAGGTTAAATACTCTTAGGAAACTACACAAAGGTTAAATGCTACTAAGTGTGGAGGGAGGTAAGAAAACCATGGAAGGCCAAAGTTTTCTTGGGATATGCTACAGTAGAATCTTTACATTATAATTAGTTTGAAAATAACATCGGAATATACAGTAGATGAATAAGCACCTTAAAAATTAAAGGAAAAATAACTTCCCGAGGCTACTCCAGCTTTAAAAGAACAACCAGTCATAAGAATAACAATACAATGATATCAATTAGGTGCTTTCTGCTGCAAACCACAGAAACCCCAAATCAAACCATCTTAAGGTGATTTGTTGGCTCATGTGACAAGCCCGGTGGTGAACCGGGATTCAGAGATGGCGTGGGCCAGGAGTTCCAGCTGTTCCTCTGCAGCTCCTTTGCCGCTGCCCTCCGGGGAGCATCAATTTCATCCTCTGGCTGACAGCAGTTCCTGACCACAGCGGCAACACCAAGAAGAAAGAGATCACCTTCCTGTGCCCCGTTCTTAAAAGTAAAGAACTGTTTCCCCAAAGCCTCTAGCGATCTTTCTTTCATGTCTCATTTTTGGATTTATAACCGTGGGAATTGTCATGTTCTGGGCGCTAGGGCTGAATTCCTGAGCCAATCGCTGCATGGGTAGTTGCCGAGATTAAATTAACCTCAGCCTATCCCAAATTTAGATTAATCAAAGCCCATGCCTGGAGCTGGGTTGCTCCCCCGAGATCCAGAGAGCTGCTAAAAGTAGGAGAACCGAAAAGCTGTTGAATCAATCTTATCTGTTAGAATAATCCGCAAGTCTATCTAATTAGTACAATTACAGTCATAGCCATACGCAACAGATAAATCATAACAGCTATCCCTACTACCCTGGCTGGCACGATGAATGTTATTAAATTTTGTGATAACTATAGCTCTTTTCTGAAGGTAATTTCGTCCAGGGTTCACCACAAACCAGAAAATATGAAGATGAAAAAGGACGATGAACGACCCAACTGGCTGCCACGACGTCTCCATGCCAGACCCGGGGGAGTGCCTGAGCCCGCAGCCCCAGCCACCTGGCTCCTTGTCCAGGCCCAGACGAGGAGAGACCGCAACTGCAGACGGGGGCTGTCGTACCAACAGCGGCGAGACCTGCGTCACAGCTCGTCCTGCCGTAAGGGAGCACCTTCTCTTTTCTTTCATCTAAAAGGACTATATCATCTCAAAAAACAGAGCTTCTGAAGGGCACTACGTTTTGGGTCACAATGCCCTTCATATTTCAATGCCTTTTGGAAAGCATCGTTTTCTTTTGGCAGCGTCTCATACTAATTCATGTTCGCAATAATGACCCTGAGTCATCCCAACTCATGAGCGATCCGTGAGCCACCAGGCTGTGTGCAGCCTGCCCAGCTGCCGACACCGCCAACACCTACATTCGAGGACAGGACTCCAGCGCTGCTTCCATGTTTCCTGAACGTGCCCTGTTGTCAACTTTTGGGGCTTGAAAGCAGTGCCAGTTTTCTCATTGACATTTATGCAATCAGTAAAACAGGAAATCTAAGTGATGAGAAAACACTCCCAAAGGACCCAACATCATTTCACTTTGAATTAAATCCACACACAAATAGATTTTCATTTTTTCTGAATTGATTCTCATGCTAAACATGCTCATACCTGATAGATGTTACACTGTAAGGAGGCAGGGAAGCAAGCATTAAGGAATCGCAGATTTCTCCCCCTACAAAGTACCCTAGGGATCGCTAGTCCAGCATTCCCTTTGTACTCAAGAAAACCGAGGCCCAAGAGACATAGCATCTTACCCAGACTCACAAAGACCAATTCAAAAAGGGGCTAAAAGTGGATTTTGGTGTTCCAAGTCCAGGCCTTCCCACGCAGACAGGTATGAGAATGTCCGTGTCCCCTGGGGAGGCCTCCTCTTCCAGGGTCAGAGCAAAACCCGGCACCGACACGCATGCGCACAGTAGGAGCTCACCTTGGAATATAAGGGAACACTCACCAGCAGTGGGCAGCAGCCACCCACCAACATCAGTGAATCTAAAAATGACGTTAAGTGAAAAGAGCAACTGCTGAAAGTTACAGTCAAACCATTTCTGCAAAATTTCAAAAATCCCCAAACCAACAGTATGTATCATTTTTATATATATCTAGGTATAATTTAGGTATAAAAACATTCATGAGAATGATTATCAACAAAATCAGGGCAACTGTTACCTCTGGAGAAGTGGGAGGGGAGGAATTAGGGAGGGGTTCACTGGGACTTCAACTCTGTAATTTATTATTTCTAAAACTGCATGGTAGGACATGAATGTAGAAGTATTTTACATTAGGTGTACTTCTGTATACCTGGAATTGTTCATAATTTTAAAAAAGCAGTTATCTAGAAAAGTGTCATATGGAAGCACCCATTCATTGGTGGTAGTAGAACAACCAAACCACATTTTAGAGATGAAAGGCACCTTCTAGATTCAGTGGGGAGGCGGAGCAGGCATGACCTCCTCCGGCCCCTATTCAATATAAAGAGGCTTGTGAACAAGAGCAAGACTGGGTCAAGTTCAGAAGTGAGGGTGCAGACCAGGGGCTCCAGGCAGCCAGGAATCCTGGCTACACAGGTTTTAAGCAGGATTCAGCAACATTTCCTTCCTTGCCTGGAGGAATAATAGGGGCTTCTTTTGGTCACTGTTGGGAGTGGCACTGGGGGGAGGAACAAAGGAGTTCTGATTTTTCATTCCAAAGGCTCGAAGGAGGGAACCTGGAAGGGCAGCTGGGGGAGGGGCTGTGCCCTAACCCTCTGAGCAGAAGATAAAGTGGTCCTACTTGAGGCCTCCTAGCTGTCCTCATTGTCCCGGCAACTCTCCAGAACGAGAGCTGGCAGAGACCTGGCAGTGAGGCTTAGTGAGGACTACGAAGTCAGCACTTGAGAAGAGCACCGCTTATCAGATATGTCTCAGAAACCTGTGGTGCACATGGAGGCAGCTGGAAGGAGGGCTTGACCAGCCACAGGAGGGAAGGAAATGCTGAACTTGACTCAAGCGCACAAATTAACAGACCTGACAGGGACAAGGAATTGGGAATGACCAGTATTGGGCCAACTTTCATTCCACAAAGCAGATATAACTTAACATGGAAAGGGAACAGGTTGACAAAATTCTTTTACACTAAAGTTAAATCAGTCAGACATCAGATATTAATAACATAACCTTTTCTGTTTCAAAGGAGAAAGGAAGCTTCCCCTGGGTTTGTAAATGGATGAATGGATGTCACTGCTGGAGTGTGGGAAAGAGTAGGAAGAAGGACTTTTCCTGGCCTTAATGCTAACTTTCTGCAGCCAGCCTTGTCCTGACCTTCAGCATAAGCTATGACATGACACATTTTTGCCCTGTGGGTGGTGTAACACACACGCATGCGCACACACACACAGCTCTCCCTTCTGTGTGGTGTGCTATCTTGGCTTCCATGGGGAAGTCTGTTGCCTGGCCCAGGAAAATCTGGGGTGAAGAAACATCAGGGATCTTTAACTGAGGTTTTAATCACCTGGAAATTCTTTTCAAAGTCCAATTTGGATGCAGTCAAGAGAGCCATGAAAAAAAATTCAGATTTCTGGGACATTTAGGCTTCCAGTGAATGACAGTAAAGCGAGATTCCAATGATGGGTTTAACATCAGTGAAGAAAAAACATGGGTTATCTATCCCCTTTGACCCATTTTAAGAAGCAGAAAGTTGACTGCACTTTTACAATGGAAAACACGTACTTTGTTTCAAAAGGGCATTTGGAAACAACATCTGTGATCCCAAGCTATGTGAATACGGGTTATGTGGTTTGTCTATTTACATTTCAGAGATATTCCAGAAACAAAGTTTCCTAAATACTAAAATCCACTTTAAGAAATGGTACATTCACTTCCTTACTCGGATGTTTATTGTTAATGATGCAGACACAGTGTAGATGGATCCTGCCAGTCTCAAAACCCTGACACCCACATTTTGCTTACACTATTTTTTGCAGGCTTTTAAACATAGAGATTAATAAAATTTTAGAGTAACCGACTTTAAAATAATTAGCTAAAATCTTTAATTAGAAAAACAGATTCCTGAAGTAGGAAAAATATGAGTCATAGATTGAAGCTTTAAAATATTTTTTTCCAAAATAAGTTAAGGTCTTGGAGAAAGTGTGTGAATGTAGAAATAAAGTTAAGAATGTTACTTACATTGAAAGAGAGGAGTTCAAGGCACTGTTTTTTAGTAAATACACATTTTGTAAGTTCATAAAAGCACATTTTCGCTGAGTACCAAATATTCAGAACCGTTTAATTTTTGTTTTATTTATATTCAAATTTACAATCTGTTTTTTTGTTTGAGAGTTAGAAAAGTCTAAATTTCAGAAGGAAAAACACTTTAAAAGTAAGTTTAGAAGACACTTCAACAAAGTGTGAAATGACCAGTAGCAGCCAAATATGTTAGTTTTGTGAAATCCAACATAAGACAAGGAGTATTTTTTTAAGTGGACTAACAAGTGGCCTGTGAATATAATTTGCCCTTAAAAGGGGCACCTGATATATTTTTTTAAAGAAGACAGAAGGAAGACTAGAACTTTTCAGACTTCTTTGGTCCTTCCATTCTGTGAGTAGGGGGTGATAAATGAAACCCCATTGACAGAGTAACTCAACAGTGACACACATTACTACTTCCTGCTGAAAAAGCTGCACATCTTGACACTGTGTTAGAATTTCCTGTTACTGAACTAAATTCAACTCTTGGCATTTTTCAGAAGAAAGCTGTATCCATAAAAATCTAATCACACCAACAAAAGATAAACTCTAATTCTAGAAATTAGGAAGGGTTTACTCATTCTTCTTTGAGCCATATACATATGCATGGCAGATACAAAAGTAGCATGGTTAAGAATAGTTTTAAGTAATGTCTATATTTGAGAGTCTCCAAGGGCTTTATAGATTTAAGTATAAAGACTTAAACAACACTTTAAATGTCTTTGGGAACATAAAAAGGCAAAATGACAAATCATTATATGCTAAAAAACTACTAAAATAGAACTGTTTGTTGAATCACAAATACGAGGCTCTGAAATGCTAGAACTACCAAAATACCAAGAGAGAAAAATGCAAATAGCAAACGAAGTGTAGTAACACAGCTACAATCCCAGGAGGGATTGAGAATTTTAATCTGATTAAGGAGCCAGCAGAGACTGTGCAGGAGTCAGCTTCCTGTTTGAGAATGGCCACATGAATCCGTGACCAATCTCTTTTGCAAATCTTGCACTTTCAAAAGGAAATGTGCTTTAAGTGTTACTCAGTCTGTAAGTAGCAATGTAGAGTCGGGAGGTTTTCCACGAACATATGTTTTATCTTCAATAAAATCTCTTTATGAAGAGCCTAATTTATGAATTAAATCTGAAGACTAAAAAATCAGAATACCTCTAAGATTTCCATCCCTTTCCTGTTATTAATTCATGAGCATCTCAAGAACCAAACTGATCCTAAATGAACTCAGTTGCATCTCCTCTGTTGCATCTACTATTTCTGAGAAAGTGTACCTTTTTAGCAGGCAAGCCACTCCAGTATGAATCGCTATCACTTTCCTAAACCTGGAATTTCCTTGTTTGCACTTTGACAACTCAGGGTCAGGTATGTTTCATTTAAGGGTGGAGCGAATACTGTGGTTATTCAAAAGATAAAGATAAAAAAGCAAATCCCTGAATTTACATACTATTGCTATGGGAAAACCATACTGCCAAATCACTGGAATTATCACTGGAAAAAATTAGAACTATATTTCAATGATGTTGCACCAAAGATGCAGTGAAACTGACCTATTAAATCTTTCCAAGTATTGGTCATGTACCATATTTTCCATTCATCTGGAAGTAAGTAAAAGTAGGAGGGGGCTCGGGGATATTACAAAGTAGTAAGTAACAACACTACATGGTGCCAACTAACAAAAAACAAATGATACATATTTCTCCCTTTGAGAATGAATTCTTAAAAAGGAAAAACAAAAGAGGTTGTTACAAAGTAACATATTAGCAATTAGGGGTGAAACAAACTCTGGCTACAATGTTGTTATTAGCCAGGAAAATTTCCAAATCACTTATTTAAGAAAGATTTCAGCTTATACTGGAGCAAATTGCAAAATTTAGTAATTCTCCTCACCAAGTTAAAACAAACCAACTTTTTTTTTTTTTTTTTTAGGTTGGATATCTGTATCAGATTACTGGAGGATGAAGAGAAGAATCATCCAGTCATCTTCCTCTGCAATTTACCTGCCTTACCTCTCCCCATGCTCTTCTCCTACTGACTTTTATCTGGATAAGAGGAAAGTGATCAGAGATTATAAAATAAACATGACAGCAAACTCACAGTGCTCTGAATCTAGTCAGCCAAAAGGGCTTTTGTTGATCAAAACCAACATTGAGTGCCACAGGAGTACAGTAAAAGTAAGCACCACTTACAGCTCGCTGCAGCCCTGGTGACAGATGGACAATGATAACAAGCCACTGCTAATGAGGAAGGTTAAAACAAACAGATGGAGTATACGAAAGTAAAAGGATGAGACAAAAATCAACAAAAATGGCACAGATTATAGTTTTTCCCCAATCAAAAATGAAAAATTTCTACTGATGACTGTATCATCCTGATTTATAAACACAATTTCCTGTAATAAATGCTTAAAGTTACTGATACTCCCTAACCTTCATATCACGTAAACAGTTAACACTTCTACAAACCAATTATGCATCTCTCATATATATATATATATATATATATATATATATATATATATACACAGTCATCCATCTCTAAATACTTAAAACACTTTTCTAACTTTATAGGGTGATAAAAGATTCTGAACCTAACTATTTCTTTGACTTGGCTTTCAATACAGAATACAGTGTTACAGCTGCCCTGGGAAACCCAAGATCTTCTCTAACCTATGTTGCAGACTTAAAGATGCCGCCGGGAATAATGAAGGAGTTAGAGCACTTCCTTTAACCCCATTGTCCCCTAGCTAATGGCCATTTGTTTACTTCAAATACACAAAGGATGAGTAATAATCATATTCAAAGCATAAAATGAGTGGGTTGTCAAAATATGCTACAGCGTACTTCACATTCGATCATTAGTCACCTTAATTCCAAATCCCAATGTTGGTTGGGGGTGGGATGGAAGAAAACCTAAACAATATTGACAAGAGACCATTTTTAAAAAGCCACACTGATACTATCATGGCTTGGAAGGTCAGCCAGTGCCACATAAAATAATTTCTCCAAAGCTGATAAAAAATTATTTCCAATTATATTTTATCAGCTTGTTTTTTATAAAACCAACTTCAAAGTGTAATATCCTATCCAAGTCCCCCAAAGTTCCCCCACCCACCCCCAATACCAAGGAAGAGGCCTCAGGTGTTAAAGCAAGAAACTAACTGCACAGTTTCTGCTGGCTGGCCCTCAGTCTTGGATAGAAGAATTATCCACTTTATGTTTCCCTTTACCCACTTCTTTCAAGATACATAGTTCTTTCCAAATCCTGAAGAAGCATGTTAAAGGTCATGGAATGACTGGCACCTGTCTTTCTCAGTCAAGTTTTACAAAGTTACGAACACAACTTGGTTTTCAAACAGGTCATGATTAGGCAGTTGACCCCAGTGACAGACATGTAAAAGACAAAAGACTCACTTGGAAGTCTCTAGCCTGACCTTGGGTTCTAGAGGGCAGTGACCTTACTTCCTCAACAGAGTAGCTGGGACTGAACGACCAAGAGCTGTCTTCTCTTAGGTAAGCACAGACCCACTTCCTTGAAAATAGTACCCCCTCTGACACACACACATCCCTTCCCCTTCCTTACTTCCTACAGAAGGCCTTGTGCCTTTTTCACCATGATGGAATATTCTGAAGTCATGAAAAGTAATCCTTGATTATAATCAAGATTATACAGAAACTTAAAAAGTATTTGTTACAATGTTATAAAAGTAGCAAAGCATAAAACGTACTATGTCTGTAACTATGCAAAAACACGTGCATATGGTCAGCAACATGTAAAAGAGCAAAATGGTTATAATAGGGGATATTACTGTACAGTGATTTTCAGAATTATGAACTTAAAAGTTTCACTTATTCTTTTATTATTTTTGCCATTGAGCAATTTTGAAGAAAATATTACACATGCTGAAGTTGAAATAGAGCTCACAACTATACTTCAAATTCTGGGTTGAACGAGCTCTGAAGGACCACTCTTGCAGAATCTTACCATTGAGTATAACACTGTTTCTATGAGAGGGAAACAACAGCATAAAAAAAGCACACCAAACAATTCACACACTGCATCTGAAGGAACCGTGTTAACTGAAGACTTCGGCCATTATTTACCAAATAGCTCGGACAAATGTTCCTCTTTCTCTAGTTCCTGCAGCCACCTGAAAGAGAATGTGTGGCAGACAAAGGGACCGAGAAACATGAGCTTGCTTTCACATTGACGGATCCTCACGGCATCTGCAGAAACAAGCCCAGGAGGAAAGGCATCCATCCTCCGAAGACTGCATTTTCCCTGCTGTCTCTGTCACTAATTAACACAGATGATTCTGAGTTTGCCATACAATAATTTATTAATCATGTCCAATTAGCCTAATCAGCTGTAAACCAGGAGAGGGCAACAGTGCAAGCTGCAATAAGGCGAACGCCTTGGACTCTGGGAGCTGCCCAGCTGAGGCCCCTGTGAATGCCACACACACCCGAAGGGCCAAAGTAACCTTGGGGAATCATTCGCATTGTCTATTTTCAACTCGTCTTTCTATTCATAAGGACCTATATTACAATGTGGATTAGAAAAAAGAAACATCAGGTATTTATAGATTATTTAAAAAGTAAACTCAGGGGCAGAGGGTAGAGAATTCTGGGTTCTTAGGTGTATAAGGGTTGACTGGAGCCAGAGTGTTTACATACATAAACAGCTGAGAAAACACTAAACAAAAGAAATGACCATCAAGCTGAAAATTTTACATCTGCAACTGAAAAGGTAGTATTTTACAATGTTAAATTTACCTCCTCAGTGTTTTACTGGTGCAAAAGTACATTGGTAGAACCCTAACTGTAAGCCTCAGTTACTGATACTAAAAACAAAAGCAGCTTTGTCCACTCACATGATCATTTTACAGACACACTGTCATTTCAAGGATGTCCTTAGGCAAGCCTGGGGCAGGGTTTCCCCATCTGGTGGCCACAATGTTGCCTTCCCACTCCGGACAGCATCGTCATTAGGTCAGGAAATGCATACGACAGTGATGCAAAAAAGTTAAGAAACATGATACACGATGACTGTGTAGTTTCACCCCCAAATGATCTGTCAGCAGAATGAGGAAGGGGGTGAAGGAAAACGTCACTGGCCCTTTTGGGAAACAAAGAGAACACACCTTTGGCCTGCTACTCTTTTATGAGTTTCTGAAAGTGACAGAAAAAAAATTATTCATTCAAAAAACCTGATTTAAATTTACTTTGGATGAACCTTTGCAGGTCTCAAAGTTGAAGTCCATGCTTATAGATACTGATTCTGCAACCAACTCTTCAGCCCACATGTGAGTATAATCCGTTCTCAAATTATAGAACAGAAACAGAAACTGACAAGCTTCACTTGGGCTTTACAAAAGACAGGGCTAGAGCTTTCTCAACTACATGATAGAATGAGGTTCAGCTTAGTCAGACGTAAGTCACACTTAATGAAAATCAGGTTGACTAACGAAAGAGCAACTTTTAAAATTTAATTGGACAAGAAGTATTGAGCCCACATGAACCTGACACTGTACCAGGCACTAAAAAATACAAAGAAGAAAAGTTATGGGCCTCAGGGAGCTCCTAGGCTGGCAGTCACTAAAATTTCCTAATGTGAAGATACACCGTACTTGTACCTTTTGTTAAAGATAATTTTCTAAGGCCTGGTCTTCAGGAGCAAGAACTAACAACAGATGAACCAAAAGAAAACATTTTCTTAAGATATGAATCTGCCTGCTTTGATTCTGTCATTCCCACAAACAAGATTATAATTATTTCCCTAAAGGCCGAGAGTAAACAAGTGACATTTGTCTATTACAAATGGCAAAAATGGCAACAGCAATTTTTCACTATTGTTTAGAAACCAATTTGGCTTAAGCTTTAAGACAGTTGTTTTTTTTTTTAAGTACTCACTATCCTATCACCTTGACATTCTCTCTCAGCACCCCAGTATATAAATTATAGTCTTTTTTTCTTTTTAATCCTTACTCAAGGATATGTTTTTATTGATTTCAGAGAGAGAGGAAGGGGAGTGGAGGAAAGAGAGGAGTAACAGAAAGAGAGAGAAACATTGATGTTAGAAAGAAACATTCATCGGTTGCCTCCCATACGCACCCTGACCGGGGATCAAACCTGCAACCTTTCGGTGTACAGGTCAAAACTCCAAACAACTGAGCCTCCTGGCCAGGGCTATAAACTATGGTATTGATCAAGTTTCAACTTCTCTCTGAACTCTAAGAGCTTTGATGACTAGCTGAAAGTCAAAATGAGCAAACATCTTATTTACAAAGAATGTTTATATTAAAAACTCCATCAGTGTTAAGCCATTATTAGTAATGGCCAGTGAGTGCAGCAAACCTATGTAGTTCAGTGCCGGGTTTTGAGCCCCAGACTCCAAAGTCCTCTGTATGATAAACATGATGAAAATCTTTTAAAGAGCTACCTTTTACGCTACTACTATGTGCCAGGTATAACTAGGAAATGGGCACCATCTCCCATTTCACTAATAAAAAACCTGAGGCTCAGCAAGGTCAAGTACACTCATCCAAGATGACAAGCTAGTAAGTGGCCAAGCTGGGATACTTGCTAAGAAGGAGAATTCTGTGACTCGAGTGGCACTAACAGCAGAATCTCCTCTCAGAGTCCTCCCTGGAAGTCCTGACTCAGGCTATGAAGGATCTGTGAGGAACCAGTTCCCATCAGCACGGAAAGCTGAACCTAGTTCTCGGTCATCTCTAGATCAGAAAAGGAGGATGGGTCCACTCGGAGGGGACCCGAATGGCAGGTATTCGTTTTTTGAAACTTCTGAGGGTGCTTAGGAGAGTCATTCCATAAAGAATTCTTATTCTAGAATAATCTGAAATAGATCTGATCATCCTGGCATGTTTCCAACTGGAAGACCCAGTCACTACAAGTCTATTTTGAACCAAAGTAAATTTCTCCCCCAGAGCAAGGCCCAAAGTAAGGAGAGTTCAGGTGAGGGGCAAAAAGCTCTTATGAATGAAATCTGTCCTGTGTTAGCCTTCGAGGCCGGGATTGTGACCCACTCCACCGGGGAACAAGCTCTTGGTTCTATAGGAAAGTTGGGAATACGCAGAGTATTACCAGTGGTCAAATGTACATCCTGGCCATTTGAAAGCTACCTTTTAAATACCCATAAATTTCCTCCTACAGGAGATGAATGCTTTCTACCTAATTATAGTTGCATCTTCCAATTCTCTGGTTATAATGAGAAAGAAACAATATTGAAAATAACCATAAATGCTCATAAAAATTAAAATATGATCAGCTGGTAGACTGTTCTATAGCATCTCTGGGGCTCCAAACCCCATGCTTTTTTACTATATATACTGCTTCATTAGGAGACATTTTGTGGGTAAGGAAATGGGTTGTTTTATACCATTTCTAAGACTGTACCATAGGAAAAAGACACAAAAAGACAGAAGAAAACCTCCATTATGGAGCAATATATCAGTCAGGGTCTAATCAGGAAAAAGAAAGCACTTCAAGACTTTACAACAGAAGGAATTTACTACAAGGACTTAGTTACACAGTCATAAAGTTGCTGAGAGCCAAGTGCAACAGAAGGTAGTTAAGGTTTAGCAATAGCAGGAAGCCACAACCACCCCTAAGGCAGAGAGACAAAAGGAGCTGGGGTTATGGGAGCTGAAGGCCTAGAGTCATCTGACCAGAGGGTGGAAACATGAGGGCCTGTCCAATGGGACCTAGAGCCCCAAAGAAGCAGGGTTCCTTCCCCTGCTTTCTCCCTTTTTCCTCCCCTCCAATCTCCTGCCAGTGTCTCTGACTGGCTGAACCCAGACTGCAGCCACCTGAGCCAGCAGTCTGGTCGGAGGGAAACCTGACCAAGGACACAATCAACTTTTAGCTGCAAGAATTGACTGTGTATCACTGTAGTAAGCCACTGAGACCTTGGGGCTGTGTAACAGCAAAAGCTGATACTACTAAAAACAGCAAGCAGGTACATAAATAAGCAGACAGAAAACTCAGATAAATGAAGCATCAAATGTGAGATAATATTAACAATTATTTTCAATAATTGCTTTGAGAAAAACAGTCCGACCATTAATTTGTAAGCCTGGGGCAGAGGGCAGGCACCTGTACAGATAGGTCCCCAACCATGCCCCAGTCCTGAAGAAGCAGCACATTTAAGAACCCGTCTAGCTGGAAGTAGAAAACAGCCCCGGCCATTTCCATCTTGCAGCTTTACAATCAACCGGGCAGTTCAGGACAGGATGACCTGGTGAACTGGGAGTGTCCGATGCTGGCAAGTGGGGGGGGGGCCCTCCAAAGAGGAAGCGAGACACTGAGTCAGCCCTGTTGCCGAGCTGTAAGCCAGAGGAGTATCAACATAGCTCAAGGGTAGCCACTGACATGCTTACTCCAGCTTTTTGCTTCTAATACTTTCATCACACCACTCACAGTTCAGCCTCATTAGTTATCTATAATCCTTTCCTTGGCCCAGAATAGACAGGGAGCACCCACCGGATGTGGGGGTACCTTTTTAGCTTATGGAACTCTACAATTACCCCCCTTAAAATACATGGCCCCACCCAACATAGCCAACCTTACTTTGTGCAATTCCTTAGCACACACCCTCAGAAATGCCTCCTTCATGTTCCACTCTGATATTCTCTGCTTCTACGCATTTTTCAGGACCCTTCCACTGTCTGGAATAATCTCCATCCTTCCCATTAAAATTCAGTAACTCCACTTCCTCTGTCCTCTAGATATTCCAGTGAACCGAATCTGCTCTCTACCCAAATTCCTGCAGAATTTACAATAAATATTATTAGATATGGCATTGAATTATTATTTGATATGTTTTGCTTTTCCACTGAGACCTAGGCAGAGAATATAGCACAGTATGCCACTAAGTAGGTGATTAATACATGTTTAAAGGTATGATTTTTTTTAAAGCCCTTTAGAAGCCGGAGCGTCATCTTTTACTCGAAGCACTGCTTCTGGACCCTCCCTCCTGTGTGCCACGCACATCACAAGCACCCGGGAGACACTTCCTGACATGGAGTAATCACTTCTGAATACAATCAGATTCATGTGTCTCCAAACTGATGCTGCAGTGCATCTTAATGACCGACAAATTAAGTTACTTATTTGTATAATAACTTTAGGTGATAAATGCAAAAAAAGAAGAAAAGGAACACACTTAAACACTAAAATATTTAAATTTTAGAGAAAAGAATAAATCACATAACACACTACGTACTAAGTAAACATAAAAGAGATGTCTATCTAATCCTTAAAATCATATGTTAATTCAGATGAGCTCAGGAGTCTGGGTGATTTTTTAAAATGCACACTCAATGAAAGAAATACTGATTCTGTACTTATGTTAGGAGGATCAATATAATTGCTACCACAAGGGGAGAAAACAAAGAACTGGATATTTCACATTGGTTAGACAGTTTTACTTTATTCAGAAAGTGTAATCTCTTAAAACATTGGCAATGACCACAAAACCGTACATTGCAAATGTCTCTGCTGTGTTCGAACTTCTACCATTGCTCCAACAACCAGAACAGCGTATAGGGTCCACTTTGAGAGAAAAGGCAGAAAACAGAAAAAAGAGACAGTAATAAGCTCATTGACCCAAAAGACCCTAACAAAAACGCAGGAGGTCAAACCAGTAGTGATGCCCTCCATCCACAAGGGCTTGACAATTGAAAGGCCCAGTTTTCTTTCATGGGGAAAAAGGGGGATTTCTCCGATTAAGTACAACCTCTATAGAATTGGTTTAAAATTTTTTTTAAGTCTTCAGCAACAAATTCAGCCACAGCAGTAGCTTTCTAGCTTTTTCTGATCCACATTTAAGAAATACTCTTTATATCACAGCATATTACACACACATATATATATATACTTAAACAACTGAAACAAAAGCTTCAAAAAAGAGCACTTGACCTAAACTCCCTGTTACCCTTGTACATATGACTCTGTTTTCTTTTCCATTCTCTTACATTCTGGTCTATTCTCTTTCCATCCATTAAAATAATAATAATAATAATAATTAAAAGTTGGTCTGGACACACTAAATTGACTTCATTACCCAATGGGATTGCAACCCGCACTGAAAAATACTGGCCTGAAGAACATCCTGGAAGTCAACCAAAGGTCACATGCCGTTTCTTTCTTTCTTTTAAGGAAAAAAACCACTGCTGATGAGGAAAGGCCACTCCGCCTTCACTTTTTAGAGAGAACGAGAGGAAAACAATGACAGCTGCAGCCCCGGCAGGGTGGCTCGGCTGACTGCAGCTCACCCCACACACCAAGGGCTGCACGTGCAGTTCCTGGTCAGGGCACACACCGAAGCTGTAGGTTCGATCCCCGGTCAGCGTGCATATGGGAAGCAGCTGATCAATGTTTCTCTCTCACATCAATGTCTATATGTGCGCGTGCATGTGTGTGTGTTTTGTGGGTAACGTAAGAGAAAGCATCAGGGCGGCTAAGACTCAGAGGAGACAATGGAGAATTCCAATCATGGAAATACTGGGCAACACGCCCAATTTTTTTAGCATGGCATTGCCAGAGGTTCTGCTTCCTCTGTCACTTGAGGTGTTTTGATCCATTGCCTAAGGCCACGAAGCAAAAGAGAAAAAGGGCCATCACAAAAGGGCAGAAGAATCAACATGGTTTGATAACTGACCTTACTTCAAATGCATGGGACAACACCCTTTAAATGAGGGAATTATTGCCTGCATAATATCAAGGAGTCTGGTGTAAATCAATCCAGAATGGCTACAGCACAACTTGTATCAAAGAACAAAATGCAGCCAAACAAAATGGGCACCAAGCTAGACAACCCTATAGAATGGAATCAAAAGATGTTCCCCAAGATGCTCTCCTGAGACCCCTTCTCCCCCTCAACAGAAAACAATGCTGACAGCTATATTGGGATAGGCTATCATGAATAAAAGCAGCTATCACTTCTCAACCACCCATTTAGTTCCAAGCACCGTGTTAGGCACTTTAGTGATATATACCTTATCACTAGTCTCATTACCTGATAAGGTATGTAGCGATATATACCTTATCACTAGTCTCATTACTATCACTAGTCTCATTTGTGTATGCCCTTGTTTTACACCAGAGGAAGCTAAGGTCCGGAGGAAGGCTAGAGTCCAAATCACAGAGTGGGTGAGGGATGGTTATAACAGAGGAAGGGCCCTGGGA
Source organism: Artibeus jamaicensis (assembly GCF_021234435.1). Classification (NCBI taxonomy): domain Eukaryota; kingdom Metazoa; phylum Chordata; class Mammalia; order Chiroptera; family Phyllostomidae; genus Artibeus; species Artibeus jamaicensis. The sequence continues at coordinate 10,432,981 of NW_026521883.1, forward strand.
CTGATAAGCAGACATCCATTTTCAACTTGAGATGCCCTGGGTCCCAACTGGTGCTCTGGGGCGAACACAGCATGTGGCCACAAACAGCAACAGAAGGTATCTGCTGTGTTAGGAATGGGGAAGGGGCTTAGGTTCCTGTTCCACTGCAGACACTTGACTCAGTGGTAATGAGGTGGAAGGTATGAGGACATAAGAGCTCAGGGTACCCTACCAATGTTAAAGACCTTGATAAACAAGAAAAAAATATATAAATACTGTATATGCATTTCATAAAAAATATTTTTTCTCTTTTCTTAAAAATAAAACCCCCACTATATGCAGTTTTTAAGTTAGGAGAAAAAAGCAGAATCGTGAGCTCCCAAAAGCAGAAACCCACATTTCAAGGGATACACAGGAAGGAGAAATGAGCCGCTGCTGAAGCTGAAGGCCAGCGATCCGCCTAGTCACATCCATTGTCAGAGGGCCGAGCTTTGTACACTGTTCCAAACTGAGCACGCCCATTTCCAAGGAATTCAACCCCACTGCAGAACTCTTTTTTAACTGAAGTTAAGCTCTTCAATGACTGCATTAGACAGACCCTTTATCTCCTATACTGTAATACCTTGAAAAGAATGACCGATTGGAATTTTTAAGCACTTAAAATTTCTATATTTTACAAAACTGTTGGAGAGAATAAAGGCACTTTCATTTGTTCCTGAGAGCAGATATGACATAGGAGTAAGTGGGAGATGGAGAAAACTATTTGCAAGGCAGAATTTACCCATTTTAAATTTCCATACTCATAAACAAAAGCAGTTGGAAAGAACTTGTGTAAAAATTCCCCTCAACCAGAGGAAAATTGTTTTTTTTTAGTTTAGTTTTCAGCATCATATTACAACTTAAATTAACCACTTAAGCTTTTATCATTATTTTTAAAATGAATGCTGCATTGTCTGCAGTCATAAAAGCACAGGCTACTGAATTTAAAAGAGGCACACATTACGGTCTTAAGCACAAGCAGAGTGAGTAAATGACCAAGATATCCTTCAGACACTACAGTGGCTTGTCTGGGCGCCTGGCACTATCTGGAGAACCGTGACTTACTAAGCACCGGCCCACTGACCAAAGTCAAATTATGACTGTTCCACTAACCTAACCTCTGTCTTCCTCCCCGCATCCCACTTCCATATATATCTACCTGTGTTGGTGACACAGTGCCTAGAAGACATTTAGTCTCATCAGATTTTATTTGAACCATAAAGCAATGATCTAGAACTTAGTTACAATTTCAGGTACCAGCTTCCTAGGAAGCAGAAAAATGAAAATTAATCTATGTACAGTTTGAAATTGTCCCTAGTTTTGAAAAGACATTAGTCAGAACCTTAAGAAAAAGAAGGTAGAGAGGGAAGGAGGGAGGAGAGAGGGAAGACTTAAGACACTAAAACATGCTTTAGTTCTTGCCAAAGTCTTATAAAAACCTAACACAAACCTCACAGTTAACTACTGGCAGTGACATGTGCTTTTAATTATATTCTGAAAATGTGCAAGCAAGCAAGGCAAAATTATATCATGATTCTCATTTGTAGTTATCATGCCCTCACTATGGGAATATATAATCACATGCAGACATCTGCAGATGATTATACATGAAGATGAGCCTTTCAAGATCAAGCTTAAGAGTTCTAGTGTCTTTCTCTACATACAGCAATCGCGAGGCAATTCACTAAAACTGTCCTAGTGAAAAGGGAAACATGCGGGGAACTCCAGAGGCTATCTCCCCAACAGGTACACAAATTTTATAATAATTTCCCTGATCCCCACCTTCCTTCTGACTGTGAAGTTCAGAGGACATTTCCTCTCCCCATTTGTATTTATAACAATCACTTTGTACTTTATAACACTTTTCTTTGTACGGATTCTCTATTTTTTCCTGAGTTAAAAGTAGTGCCAAATTGTCACTACAGTATCTTGACTCTTCTGATCCTCGGTCAGAATTTCCCCTCCCCTAGTTGAAAGTGACATTTTCTAGTACAAAACTTTCCAAACAAAATGAGGTTAGACCAGAATAAATGAGTCACAGCTGAGCATGGACTGAAACAGAAAATGTGCTGGTAAAATCCCTCCCTTAAAAACTTTATCTCACAGCCCGGATGTTTAAAAGCGATAAACACGGCGACCTATGCAACGACAACCTGGATGTCAAGTTTTTGTGGCTATTTGTTTTTGCTGTGAACTAACTGAGCATGCTCTGTTATGCTCCAAGGGTGCTTCTCCACCAACGGCGCCAACTCAGAAGGCAGGACCACAGTGCACTGTGCTAGGAAGACAGGGCTCCGAATGATGTTGAACGCCCCGTCAACTGGGGGCGTTTCACCTCCATCCCATGTACATAAGCTGCATTGGTCAGTAGAGATATGGCAATGCTAAGGACAACGTGCTGGTGGGCAAAATTCCACCAGGACCGAAACTGGATTTAACTGGAGATTCTGGACTCTACCTCACTCATTTTTACTTTTAACAAGATATATGTAAAGGAGGCATTTGCTCATCATAGTACAAAAAAGCTTTATAAAGAAAATTTCAAACCAGAGCTTTCTCTAAAGTCTTACATATTCTTTCCTGTTCAAATGGCCATCATAGTTAAGATAAAACAGGGTTAAAGAAGCCTGTCAGTGAGAGAAACAATGAGTGCATACAGCCTGGAACGGAGCACTGTTATAATATCCCACTAAGTGAGACAATCTCCCAACCTCCCAGCACGTAAAGGGGCAAGAATTCACTCAACTTGGCTGTAGTTTCAGGAACATCTGTGAAATATTTCCCCATAATCTCAATAATTTCAATACTTCTGATCTACAATGGATATTCTACTATTTGTTCCCCTGTCAAAAGAGTTAGGCCAGAGAAGCCAAAAGAGATTTTAATGCAAAACACTTAAGCCAAAGAAAGCAAAGTTAATCATTCACTTTTATTTGCACTTTTGAAGACTAAACATACATCTGAAATAAACCTCAGAATCCTCCCCCAAACTCTTTTCCTGCTTTTATCTTTCGATATTGCAAAGGCTCCAGTAGGTCACTGGGTAGTGGTAGCTTTTGGCAAAAGAACTTTCCTTAGGATGAGTTGAGGCCTGGTCCTTCAAGGCTCATTAAAACCATAGCACATGGTATGGTTAGCATGCTTCTAGAAAATGCCTGTATATGATGTTAAGTTTTCATTCTCTTCAACAGACAATGTAATTTTTCATCTTTTATTTAAGTACCAGTCACTCATAACGCAAAACAAGCCTACAGTTAAGAAGGCCAGGACTGGTCACAGCTGCAGCTGCTGCCACTACGGTCACTACTCAGCACTGTGCCCACTCCTTTTTCAGTAGAAAAGACGAGACAGACGAGATAGGAGTAAACGCTTCCTTCTCCATCAGGGTCTTCCATGTCAGAAACATTGCCCTTTCCACAAGTCCACAAGGACTGCAGTGCTCCAGTGGAAAAAGCTGAAAAGTGACTTTACCACAAAAGGTCTGACACCCAAAGGAAGAGGCGCTCTGTGCTGCAGGACGGTTCGTACGAGGAGGCCTGGCTGGGTACCACCTGTCTATCTCCTCTGCAGGTTTCCTTTTGCACGATTCACACTCAGGAACCAAAGATTCTGGGGGAGAGGGCAGAGCTAGACAAAGCAGCTAGGAAAGCCTTTTTCTCTTTTTAAAGAATGAAAGTGGCAGGTCTGTACCTAGCTCAAAAATGGCCTTCTCTTAGACACCGAGAAAGCCTCATTATCTAGATCAGACCAATGTGCGCAGGGTGCCCACAGCTCAAGAGAAGGCCAGAGGCAAAGAAATTATAGTCTATCATCTGGGGGAAAGATTTTCAGGATGTCCTCTGTCAAAATGAAATCACTTTTCAACACAGGTGTCACAGGAGAATGTCAAACAAAATGTGTAATTTCTCAATTTAACCACCTCAACCACAGCCTACCTAAATCCAGTACTAAGATATCTAGAGATGCAGTCCGAGATTATTTTACCTTCAAAAGATAAGTGGGAAATCCTTCTCCTTTCTGTCCTCATCTGAGGACACATTTTATTAGTTTTAGAGAGAGGAAGAGCAGGGGGTGGGGGAGAGAAGGAGGGAGTGTGTGAGAGAGAGACAGCGATGGAAGCTAGAAACATCAGTCCGTTGCCTCCTTTATGTACCCTGACTGGGGATTAAACCCGCAACCTTTTTGGTGCATAGGACAACGCTCCAACCAACTGAGCACCACAGCCAGGGCTGCACAATCATTCTTAACATGTTTTAGTAAACAATTATAAATCTAATTTCAGAATCATCCAAAAAAAATCTAAGCTGCCCCCAAAGGTGACAGCTTTATTTAATCAAATTATTTCATCCATATCACTCTGAAATTTCAGTTCAATGACATTTTTTTGAGCACCAAATACACTGTTTGGCAATACAAAGAACCAAAAAATAAAACGAGCCTTTGCCCTAAGAGAAGTTATCATGGAAGTGGGGAGTAGGGTAGGTGGAGAAAAAGAAGACAGTTCTACTTTTAATGCAGACAGATCATAAAAACTGCCATGCCAAAGTCCAAAGTACTGCAGGGCTCAAAGTGCCATTGAGGAAAGAGAAAGCATCTTCTGATGGGGGAGGGCAAGGAGAAGACTCTGACATGGTAACATAAAGACACATCTTGGGACTTCCTGTCAAGATGGAGGTGTAGGGAGACGTGCTTCACCTCCTCAAACAGTCACAAAAAGCATTACAACTAAATCTCAAAACAAATAATACCCAGAACTGTCAGTAAATCAACTTTATTGAAGTCTGACAACCAAGGATTTAAAGCAGCCAGGTTCATCCAGACAGGCGGAACGGGTGGAGAGGCGCAGCGTGGTGCGGAGACGCGATGGGGTGGAAAAGGCAGGGGCGGTCCCACATTCACATGTGCTGGATAAAAACTGGGAGGGATGCGTTGGAGTAAACGATCCCAGCCCCAGACCAGACTGCACAGCCCAGGGTTCCAGTACCAGGGAGATAAATCCCTATAACTTCTAGTGTAAAAACCAGAGGGGTTTGGGGGAGTGGAAGAAACTGCTGAATTTTCAAGAAGCTCCACTTAAAGGGCCTGCAGGGTCTCAAAATGTACGCAAACCCACCTACTCTGGGATTCAACACCCAAGCAACCGCTAGAAGGGCACCAGTCACATACAGGGAGTGACTGAAGTGACTGGAAATGGGGTGAGTGATAGGCAAACCTCCAGAAGCCACCAGTGGCACTGTCCCCTTGCCAAGCCCTTCTCCTACATAAAGCAACAAAGCGGTGAAGTGGGTTGCCCCACCCTCAGAGTACAAGGCTCTGCCTCACACAATTCACAGGTGCCTTTTTGACAATAGGCCACACTACTAAGATAGGGAGTCAAAGCAGCTCCACTTAATACACAGAAACAAACACAGAGAGGCTGCCAGATTGAGGAGACAAAAAATGCAGGCCAATGAAAGAACAGATCAAAATCCCAGAAAAAGAACTAAGTGAAACAGAGATAGAACAAGTGCAACCTATCAGATGCAGAGTTCAAAACACTGGTTATCAGGATGCTCAGAGAACTCCCTGAATACGGCAAAAAAATAAAAGAAGAAATGAAGGTTATACTACATGAAATAAAGAATAAGCCACAGGAAACCAACAGAGAAGGAAACGAATCTGGGATTCAAACCAACGATTTATAACATAAGGAAGAGGTAAACATTCAACCAGAACAAAAAGAAGAAACAATAATTTTTTAAAAATGGGACAGGCTTAGGAATCTCTGGGACATCTCCAAACGTGCCAACATCTGAATCATAGGGGTGCCAGAAGGAGAAGAGCAAGAGCAAGACATTAAAAACAGAGTAAAAAAAACATGAAAGAAAACTTCCCTAATTTGGTGAAGGAAATAGACATATAGGTGCAGGAAGCAGAGTCCCAAACAGATGGACACAAAGAGGACCACACCAAGACACATCATAATTAAAGTGCCAAAGATTAAAGATAAAGAGAATCTTAAAAGGAGCAAGAGAAAAGAAGAGAGTTACCTACAAAGGAGTTCCCATAAGACTATCAGCTAATTTATCAAAAGAAACTTTGCAGACAAGAATGGACGGGCAAGAATTATTCAAAGTGATGAAAAGCAAGGACCAACAACCTAGATTACTCTATCCAGCAAAGCTGTCATTTAGAATGGAAGGGCAGATAAAGTGCTTCCCAGGTAAAGGAGTTAATCATCACCAAGACATTATTACAGGAAATATTAAAGGGGCTTATTTAAGAAAAAGATCAAAACCATGAACATTAAAAAGGCAACAAAGTAACAACTATCAACAACTGAATCTAAACTCCCCCCCCCCCCAAAAACTAAAAAACCAACCTAAGCAACCAATCAGAACAGGAACAGAATCATAGATATGGAGATCATTTGGAGAGCTATCAGCTTGGAGGGGGAAAGGAGAGAATGGAGGAATGGTACAGGGAATAAGAAGCAATTGGTTGGTGCAAAATAGATTGGGGGAAGTTAAGAATAGTATAAGAAATGGAGAAGCTAAAGAATATACATGCATGACCCATGGACATGAACTACAGGAGAGGGGTATTGCTGGAGGGAAGGGGAGTACTGGGCAGAGAGGGTGTAAAGGGGCAAAAACTGGGACAACTGTAATAGCATAATCAATAAAAATATAATAAAAAATTAAACACAAAGGACGGGAGATGGAGAGATAAGTGACTTGAGGAAGCAGCGAATTTAAAAGATTCTGTCCCCTTATTTGAATGGGGACAGTTTCAACAGGACCGAAAGAACAGCAGAAAGGGCAAGAGAAAGAGAAGACGGAAGATGTAAGATAGGAGGGGACACTGCCAGAGCTCGGTCCCAGGACAATGGGCAGGTATCAATTAAATCAAGAACATCAACCAACAGGTCAGCCTAGCTCCTTGGGGAGAAGGGGAAAGGAAATGAGAGAAGGTGAAAATACCCAGAAATTAGAGATAGTAAGAAAGTTGAGGAAACTCTCGGTAGGGAGTCACGCAGTCTTTTCTCGGAAACAGATGCAGAGGGGAGTCACTTGCTGTGATCTGAGTAGGACATGAACAGCTGGACTTGAGGACAGTACCGTTAGCTGTCAAGTGTCCATTCAACAAGCTATTACTGAGGGCCTTCCATGCCCCAGAAAGTGGGCATTTATGCCTAGGCATAAATGAAGTTAACAGCCATTTGTTATTATAAATATTCTGGGTGAAAGAGAAACAGGTTGCTTTTATCGTTCTCACATCTAGAAAAAGACCAGAAGCAATAACAGGTGATAATTATACATCCTTTGAAGCTTATGTATGTGCTAATGGATGAGATACCACTATTGCAGGAGCCCAAAATCCACTCCTAAGAAGGAAATATATGGTGTTGGTTCACTTACCCCACAAACAGATACAGTGTGCCTGCGCAACAGATAAAGGAGCTCTGAAGAAGCAAGTTCCTGTTCTCCAGAAGTTCGCAATCAGATGTGATGTCCCGAAAGCCTCTGTCCTTACCATCATTTTGGCACACTGGAATGCTTGGCGCATTAACTGAACCCACCATCACAATCTTTATGCTTCATTAGAAGACAAGACTCCATCCATATGAACATTTTTAACAAGACACTTCTCCAGATGCAACGTCATTTTAGGGAAGGGACTGGATCAGACTTCCATGGCATGGTTTTGCAGCGCCATTCAACCTGAAAATTAACTCTCTCAAAACCACTGTAGCTTTTTAGTTTATAGATCAAATGTGTACTTCCCTGCACATAACCCTGCTATATGTCCTTTCAGCTATGGTCAGAATAAAATTTATCTTCCTTCCACTGACCTTTGAGACCCTTCATGATCTCATCCCTGTCACCTCTTTTTATGGCGGGTTTTTTTTTTTTTTTATGTTTAAAAAGATCTTTTAAACTAGTGAAGAGCATCTCAACTCACTCTTCTGGTTCAAAGCAAGTAGGGTGAAAAACCAAACCCAATTACAGACTTCCACCTACCATGTATTTTAGTCATCATCATATACTAGATAGCACAAGAAGGAAAAGTGTTAAAAGGGGGGAAATCATGCTCTATGCTTATAATGACACGTTTGTTTCACTAATTCTCTTGATGAGACAGTTAAATGACTGAAAAGAAATTAATAGAACATATCAATATTATTAAAATGTGAATAATGATTTTTTTGAGATTAAAGTATTGTCATCTTGACTATTAGGTAAGGAGAAGCCTATTAACTAACTTTCAAGTTGGGTAATTTACTCCACTAAAATAGGCAACGGTATTTCAAGATTTAATGTATTGTTCAAATTCATGTATGCAAACAAACTCATTAAGATTCAGAAGACTTCATTTGGAAACTCACTGCACTTAAAATTCAGGGCCCCGACAGAGGATATTTACACTGAAACCTTTGTCCTTTCTAAACAGGGTATTCTACACTGACTTGGTTTTTGTTTTTATTTTGACCCAAAGGATGAATTAAAAATGCCCTCAGAGTTTGCAGCAGCTGGAAGGCTGCGTAAAAAGAACTTGCCTCTTACATTACACTGACATTCTGGGCCCAAGGTCAAGGACTGCTGCTCTGGGACACCTTCTTGTGCCAGAGGATGCCAGAGACAATCACCTTCACTCTGGGAATGAGTTTAAAGACAAATATTTCTTTCTAGCTTTGTAAAATGCATTATGTGGTCCTAACCTTTAAGAACTAATTTTCAAGAAAACTGAAGCACATCCCATTACGTAACCAAAATGTCACTGAGCCCTACTGTGGGGTAGGCCCTGTGCTAAACGCTTCATTACAGGACTACTAAACCGCCGCGCAACAGTCCTCTGCAGACGAGGGCACTGGGACCAAGGAGGTTAAAAGAACTGGTGACACCACCCAGCTGGTAAGGAGTGGTGCCATTGTTGAACTTGCAGCTCATGGTTTTCTTAAAGATAACCCATCTTTTTGTTTGTTTATTTAAATATTTCTGACTCTCTTGGGACAAAAGGCACAGTGGTTAATAACACATACTCTGAAACCAAACTGCCTGGATTCAAATCTGAGTTGATTCCACTACTTACCAGCTGTGTGACCTCGAGAAGTTATTCAACCATTCTGTGCCTCAATTACCTCATTTGGAAAATGGAAAGAATAATGGAATGCACCTAAGAGGTTGCTGTGAGAGTTAAACAGTCCATAAAAAAGTGTTAATTCCTGCAAAATGCCTAGAGCTGCACCCGGTATACAGGGAGAACTTGGTAAAGGTTAACTCTTATCATTAAGAGCATGTGTTCTAACAGTGAAGGCCCCAGGACCTTCACTCACACATGTTCACACACAAATGCCTTTTTGTGTGTGTGTGTGTCTTCCACGTGCCAAAGACAGTATACAAACAATAATTCATTTCATTCTCAAAAATAAAATGAAACAAAAATCTAGCATGGGACTTACTATCCTTCCTTTATCAGTAAGGAAAATTGGTTAAATAATTTGTCCAAGGCTCACAAATACCTAGTAGCAGGATCAGTATTCAAATTTGAGACTTTGTCTCAAAAGCCCAAGTTCTTTTATTTACACAATGTTATTGTGAGTTCTCATTTCCACTTTTTCTATTTTGTCAGGGAGTCCATAGGTTATCATTTAGGAGCAGAGTTTGGGACGGGACTTCTGAGTATACACAGCACAACATTTCCTTTTTGCTTATGAAGAAATGGAAGCCTAGAAAGTTTACTACTGACTTGCCCAAAGTCATACAATGAATGCCATCGCTGGGTACCACACTGCCATTTCTTCCTCTCGGATGCTGATGACCTGCCTCTAGGAGGGCCTCACCCTTGCTTCTGAGCCTTCAGGGGCTCAGTGAAACCAGTGACCACTGTGCTAATCAAGAATCCAATGGCTAAGTGGGGACCTAAGGGCTTCCCTCTCAGGCAAGTTCATAAATTTTAGCAGATGGATTTTATTATACCAAATTTAGCTACTTTCTGCTCTCTGGCTCACTGTGCCATTCTGGAGACTTGGGGTTAGCAAACAAATCAGGTGTTAGGCTAATCTACAATGTGCTGTGACTCTGAGGAAAACTCTGCCAACCAGGGCTTTCCAAACAAAACCCAGAGCGGAGACAGCTTCGCTCTGGACAAAAGGAAAGGACAGGCTCACAGGAGGTTTAAATCTAATCTGTCCAAGGAAGGAAGCTCACAATTATAGCAGCTTTTCCTAGTAATGTTATAGTCTATCTAAGGCCAGTGACATACAAACTTAATCCTATGAACCACGTGGAGAGGCAACGCTGAGATTTCCAACACAGTTTCCTTAACACAAACAGTTGGACTCATAATTAAACATGGTCCCCTCCTGCCCACATTCTGCTGTGTGTATCTTTGATTGCTCCTATGGGACGGGGTTAGAGGTCAGGAGACAACCCAAAACCACAAGTCCACTGACCTCCCAGGGCCAACGGCAATGTGATGCATGTCTGCAATAACTCTTCTGGGTCCTGTCCACAAAGAGGTTGATCTCATCTTTGCACTCAACACGTCTCTCAAGGGTTTGCTGCTCAGTTTACACAGTTCTCACAGACCACTGGAAATGACCGCTACCACACACTAAGTGCCAATGCGCTGAGTTCCATGAAACACTCCAGGACCTGTTAGGAGGCGCCCAGAACCGAAGTGTGAGGCTGGAGTCCTGGCCCCTCTACCTGCTTCCTTGGTTGATCAGAACCTTAGCTATCTTGCCTAGAACATGGAGATAATGATCTCTGTCCACACACAGGAATATTGAGAAGTTTAAATTGTGATGTAAGTGAAAGCACTTCGTAAACAGTACAGGTCCCAGTGAAGGGAAGGGGCAACTGAGACTGCTCATCTCCTAACTGGTCTCTGGGTATAAAATACCCAGGGACTGAGCACTCGGGATAAAAGTGCAGACTCCCGAACAGGTTTAAAATCCTTTCTAAATCTGCCCTCTATTACCCTCCAACTTCACCTCTCGTTGCATACCCCGCTTCACTCGAGGTTTTAGTCGGACAGGATTTCTCCGAGTTCCTGCAGAAGCCCTGCCGTCTGCAGATGCAGGGAAGAGTCGTCCCTCCTTAGGCTCTCCCATTTTACCCAGCCGACGCCTTTGGGTTCTGGTTTTAGTTTAGGTGACATTTCCTCCTAGGAGTTTGCCTCTACCTCTCCTCTGTGCTTTCCTAACACAAATACAAGTATTTACCCATTTCTGGTCATTTTCATCATTGTAGTAAAACGGCCTGGATACTTGTTACTCTTGCTACTCTCAAAATTTGGGGACTAAAAATGCTGTTCATGAATTTAGTGAACCTACCAACAAACCACTGTTAGTTGACTAACAAATCCCTGAAGCTCTCTCTCCCAACTTCTTTTTACTGATTAAGACAACAAAGGCCGAAAAAGAAAAAGAAGAAAAAGAAAAGGCCCCGAAAGGATTAAAGACTTAGCCGAAGTAAATGGTGAATGGAGGGTGGAGAGGTACTCGGACCCATATCTCCTAGTTCGGTCTGATGTTTCTCCCATCAGATGTAGTTGACTAACTACATCCAGATTTTATGCTATACCATCGATGTCTTTTCACAACAGGAGAACTGAAGGTATATGGGGTATAAGAGACACTTGAATTCAAAAAACCAAAGCCCAAGGCCAGGCTCTGTGTGACCTTAACCAGTCTCCATGCTCCTGAACCTCAGGCCCCTCATCTGTCAAACAGGAATTCAGCATCAGCATTACCTAGGCAGCAAATGGCTTCTTATTATTTTAGGTTCTATTTCACCTACTTTGCCCTATTTTATATTAAGAAAATGAGATAATTTGAAAATATACACCTCCTTTGAAGTAATATTTTTACAACTTTCCAGTAGTTATTCTGGTGCAATTTGGCCTTATTATCAAATTCAAGGCATTTTGAAGGACAGGGCTCGAACACAGTGAGCCGTTTCTTTATTCCTACAGAAGCTGAACTGGTAAGATCAACACAGGCTAGGCTTGACTGAACTAATGTTACTGCTTCTTCCTTCTGTCTTCATGTCATCAAAACACTGGTGTCCACCTGCGAAAGAGCCCTGGCCCTTTTTTCTTTACAGACACTACTTGGTTTCCCAGATTCACAGAAGGCTGCGGCCAGAGAAACTCTGAAGACCATGAAGCCTGCACTTGCCTGCATAATGAGAAAACAGGCCTAGTCTAGTGTCCTTGGGAGGAACTTGCGCCATGACTGGCTGGAAACATGCAGCAACTGTTTTTCAGAGAACTACACACTCTATTTCATAATAATAAAGAGATAATTTGATCGAAAGCGTGATGAATCATACAATGAGATCACAACATAAATTTAAAATGGAATGGTGTTTATCAGAGTTGAAGTCTGAAGGGCCAGGACAGAGACACACCTCTGACTATAACTATATAAGCATGTTTTAAATTTTAATTATAATGGAATTTTGTGAAAGTGAAAAAAATTATTTTGATTGTCTCATGAGTTTTTCATGCTTCTATAAGAACTGAAAATTTTCAAAACAGTAGTTGAGAAAATAAGAAATGCACTCACTCAAATTACTGTCTGTGGCTGATGCCCTTACCCGTGTCACTGTGTGCCACCGCTCTATGTCAGCTGTGACTGGGACAAACACCATTTCTCAATGTGCTAGTTCTAAACAGTAAGAGAGTGATGCAGTCAGAGATCACTATTCATTCTCCAACTATTTGAGGCTGGAGTTTCTAAACCCAATAGTTTACTCCAACAGCTAACAAAAGCAAGTGAATACACAAGTAGCCAAAGAAAAAGATAAGGGAGGAAGGTGGGGTGGTGCTTTCATTATTCTCGGTCCAATCCAATCTTTTGTCCCCAAGTCTTGGTATGGGTGAGGTGTTAATGGAGGAGTGAAATGAGAAGGTGGTCTGGGTCATTCTAGAAATAGAAGTTAACTCCCAATAAAGGATTGTTTCCTACGCCATCTCGTAGGAAACAAGAAGAAAAAAGTTAAGTATTCTTTATTGGAAACCATAAACAGCTACTCCATCCAAATTTATAAGCAAAAACAAATTACAGTAGGATTAGTCACTTACATCTCAAAACATAAACTCTTTTTTTTTTGTAATGGATTTTGTATATTTTTGTTGTTAAACAAAAACTTTAATTTCCATGGCTAAGAATCTTTTGAAAAGAAAGGGTTTATTGGGCAACTGCCAATAAGAGGGGGCAGGGGTGGGGAGGACCAGGTCCTGGGGCACGAAGTCTAAAATCAACCAGCAGCAGCACCAGGTGACGAAGACAACACGTCCGCCACCTGGGAGTTGGCCGGCCTCTTCACTCATCCCTAAAGTAGGGGAAGAAAGAGGTATGTCGCTCATTGGCTGTAGGTAAAGGGGGTGGGAGAGGGTGAACAGGGGCTAGCGCCGGGATAGGTGCAGAGTCTGTATGGAAGAAGTATTTGCTCCGTTGGACTGGTTATGGGCAACAGTCTGAAAAGTTTGTGTGTAAACAAGATGCGAAGGCTCCAGGGATTTGATGGCGCCTGCTATCCCTGCTGTTAGATAATAGCCACTTGGAAGTTAATTCAAAGTTCCAACATACTCTCAGGAATGTGAACAGTCTGGTTAGCTGGGTCCCAGCTATTCACAGCTTAACTGCTCTTTCTCTCACTCTACACCCTACTGTAATTTAATTAATTAAGAACATCTTAGAATTTATTTTTTTGTCAGTGTGTAGGACATTAGAATATTTTGCAAAGCTATCCCAGATAAACAAATATTGCCTAGTGTCCCAAGAAACAAACTCTTACAATTCAGCTCTTAAATACATCACTTATGTTTCATGGGAAAACCTCTTCACATATTTTAGAGATTGTCCTTCTACTTTAGTATCAGGAAAATATCTATGAGTTATTAAAATGGTTACTGCCAAGTGCTTTGCCAAAACACGCAAAATTATAATGGGATGTGGGGGGTGTCACATCAGTCCAAGCTGTGCCAGTGGAAAGCTGTGCAACACTACACGTTGCTTAACTGCTTTGTGGTTGGTGTGCGTCATGATGAGGAGAGATTCCAACCTGACCCAGCTTTTGCGAGGTGCTCTGAAATCCTACAGTGCTGTCAGGGGCTGCAAGCAGCACCGTCGTCCAGTCTCTCTCAGTGGTGACAAGAGTAAACCTGATGAACATGAAGGACATGTAGGGCTTTAGCGTTTTCTCCTGGGAGCCAAGAATTAAAGTTCATGTCCAAAGGTTCAGCAACAGGTAAATACTAAAGGGGCTAATTAAACTGATGCTGAATGCTACAGGTAGGAGAGCAACAAAATACTTCATCACAGCCAAGTAACAGGGCTGCTGTGGAGACTTTCCAAATTGTTTCCAACACTGTACATGGCTTCCCAGAGGAAGTCCTGAGTAACTAAGTAACAAAAAAATAAAACAAAAGGCAGGCTTATTTCTTCTTCTGCAATCAGGCATCTACTTCCTTTAAGGTTCTTATTAATTCAAGTCAAAATATAAAAAGTTCCAAAACACAAATTCAGGGGCTTTCTTACATTCAATAGGAAAAACGAGAAAAGGACATATCTCTATATACAGTATATCCAATAATCACTCACCGATATTATTTCTAATACTGAAATTTAGACAGACTGCACTGGACTGTTCCGTATTCACTTCAGAAAACAGGCAGTGTATGGGCATGACGCTGCCATCCTCTCCTCCCTCCACCGCTAGGGCAGACACCAGGGATCCCCGACAGCCCTCGAGATTGCTGAGCTGAGACGGGACCTCAGAATTCTCTATGACATAGGATTCCAGGTGGTCTCTACCGACCTGTCAGTAGTGGCGTTCATGCTAAAGCCTATTTTGTCCAGCCTTTGCATATTCCTTAACGTACTATGCCAAAATATTGAAATGGATCTTCTTTGAAGATCCATTCTTCTTTGGATCTTCAAAGAAGATCCATTTCCTGATAGTTTTGAGATACAGTAAAACCTGCATTTAAGCTAAAAAATGGTATTTTTTCCTTTAATAAGAGCAGAAAGCACAACTGCAAACACTAGTTTTACTCCAGACACTATGTATGCTATTCCAGTGAGATATGCAAATGGTTCTATATAATAAAGGTTTATATTCATCGTTTTAAAAATAGAATTTGGCTTTATTCAACACAAACACCAAGTTCCAATCCACTCACTACCCTGTCACTCAAACGAGCTGGGCAGAACACAGACACAAACACGGCTCCATCTGCTAATTAAAACTGGGCACAAAACTGTTAACAGGCATCTGTTGCATTGTTTGAATCTAATGGGCAGAGACGAAGCTGAAATGGCTCTTCAAAAGCAAATGCAGTGATTTCACTCATTTTCTCTTCGGTATTTATGTTAGTGGGGATTTGGAAGCACGGTGTTAAACAGCTTATTATGGAGTCTGGAAAATAAGTGAAATAAGTTGCATATTTTAAAACATCCCTTTAAAACCGATCGTAGAAAGACATACAACATTTTATACTGGGGCAAGTAGCATCCTTGTACAAAGAGTTCATATTCATCGCTTTTAATCTTATCACAGATGTCACCTACAATACTCTGAACATAATACCTAAAACACAAGCAATACTTTACAGCTTACACAGTGCTGTCAAAGTTCATTATCCAGTCATTCATTCATCCAACTGAGTGGTCATTTAATACAGGCCTAGGAGATTTAAAGATAAATAAGACTTGATTTCTGCCCTAAGGCATTCACAGCAGTTCTGAAAAATTGGTATGATGTTATTACACTTGACAATAGATGAAAAAAACTAAGGCCAGGGAATGGTCTAACTCACAAATGGCCAGGAAACTAGGAAAGGCAGATGCCAGGACAAGAACCCAGATCTGGCCCCAGACCCACTGCTCTCCTGAAGGCATCATGCTATCTTCCTTACACCAAACACGAACAAGTCCACTTCACTGGCTACTTACATGTCAGAAGCTTCACATTATGTTTATTCCACAATAGTAATGCTAACAACCTAAATCTACTGCCCCAACCCCACTCCAATCTTCCTCTCATCCTGCTATGAAAATGTCTTTCCTACAAAATTTTTCCAAGTAGCAATCCTGACACATACAAGAGAGCTGGTACCAGGACCGCTGTGTGTGCAGGCAGTCAGGCCCAAAGGAGAACCAGCTCCAGGCCATGCCGGCAGCATCCTGGCCATCCATCCGCTTCTGATTCCATGGTTCTCTCAGATTCGGTCATCAGATTCCATTCCAAAGTCAACTGCTAAATTTTTCCTTGTCTTCAAAGACTAGACTTATTTCCCTCCAAGACTGTATGCAAACCCATTTCCCTCCAGCTCTTCTCCGTGGATCCAAACCATCTTGGTGCTGCTGCCAAGAGAATCTCTTCCCTGATTTGCTGCCACACAGAACAGCTGGCCAAGATCCTTATTACAGTACACTTACGCTTAAGACATACCGATGTCTGTAGTCTAGACTCTGTTTCCCCACTCCCCTCCTTAATTTTGGGGGCAGCTTTTTTCATTTACTAGAACATGAACTGAAGACATGAGGTTAACCTTTTATTATCAAGTATTAAATTCTACCTTTTCTGAGGTACTGTTATGACTTTAAAGCTATCACTTAGAAATCTACTGACAGCTTTGAAAGAACACAATGAGATTAAAATAAGGCTTTATGTACAAAATGTTCAATTTGAAGATGAATGTTCTGTGCATATTTTTGTTTGAAAAGATGAAATGAACAAAAACAACTACGAAAATTAAGATCAACTTGCTCAACGTTATCTATCTGGATTACACTCAGCCAAATGTTGATATCATCTTGGATAAAAATGTAAACATGACAAAGTTTGTTTTTCCATCAATAAGTCTTATTTTAAAAAAAAGCTTTGAATTGCTACCAATGAGAAACAGTTTTTAATTTTAAGCTGGGTCGGCAAACTTTTCTGTGAAGAAACAGTAAATATTTTTAAGCTTTGTGGGACACATATGGTCTCTGTTGCATATTCTTCTTTGATGGTTGATTTTTTAATATCCCTTAAAATATGTAAAAACCATTCTTAGCCTGTGACTGCGAAAAACAGGCTGCAGGCACATGTGGCCTATGGGCAACAGTTTGTCGACCCCTGATTTTGAGAAAAGTGAATCCAAGGGGAAAAAAATGCAATGTTACCAAATAAAACACCTAAAAGTGCTCCGGTGCAAGGAGGCTGCAACAATAACCAGCACAGCACTATTAACATGGTTTCATTAGCTATTTTGCACATCGAAGGAGTTTTAATGACAGGATGCCCTTTGATCTCCTAACCTGAAACTGTCGACACAGAAAGGGCAAAGGACAGCTACAGTATGCTGAGCTACCCCTGCACTTACTCCTACAGCACTCTGAATCACTGCATGAGCATTTACCATTTCCCTGAACAGAACTGGCTAATCAAAGCGGGGACATTTCACTTTCTCCACATAAAAGCCTATGTGCAAAATCTAATTCCTTTCTAGAAAAGGTGGTGACAAGTTTATGAAAATGGTCATACTGATCAGAAATAGTAGCAACTTGATTGTGAAAAGTGACACAGATTTGCATTTGGGGTTCACTGGGGGCTCTGCTACAACCATCCATTTGATCTTGACAACATCGACTTAACCTTAGCTTTCTTATTTATAAAATTAGGGCCGGAGCATAAAGTAGATAATCTTTAAGACTCTTTCTGCTGTCAAACTATGACTACACTAAAATGAAACCACTCAGGAAGTACCCTAACAGGAAGACGGTGGGGGGGGGGGGGGGGGACAGCAGGGGAAAGACAGCAAAGGGAAGAGGCTTAGGCTGTCCTGGTAGAGGACAGGCCTTGGTTTTCTTTTTCTTCTACCAGCACCATATTCAGTACAGGCCATTCCAGGATGTCAACCTGCCCTTGTATCAGTATTAAAAGGCACCCATATCCCATAGAAAAGATAATAAAAGCTAACTGTACAGCCGTTTCCTAGCTGTCTTAATGTTACATTTTATAGACATTTAATTACACATTAATTATGACGAGGTAAAAGGTTTGGAGAAACCTATCAAAAAAATTTTTTTTCAGTTCTCAAGTATGAATACCGAAAGAGCAAAACGGAAATGAGGGGAGCCAGGACATCCGAGAAGACAGCAGCACCTTAGAAAAGTAAGAAGAGAGTACCTGCAAGACAACCGCATCTGTAATGAAAATACCTAATGGTCTCCTCCCTTTCATGACTGCAGAAGCCCTATTAAAAGTGTCTAAAGATGGCAAGATGCCTTTTTTAAAACTACTGAAAGTGTGACAAACCAAAATTGAGTGTTAAAAGGTACCCTCCTGAGAAAAAACAGGCCCTGGGCACACGTATCTACCAAAACACACACACACACACATACACACACACTCACTCGAACCCCAGGTGGTAAGCAATGGGTCTCTGTGACGTGGACCTTATCAAGTTTTGTCAGCAATGCTGTAGCAGGCAAAGTCCAGTCATAACAGCCCAGGAACTTACACACTTAGGGACTTCAAAAACTCAACACTGGGAGGAGATGGCTCACTAGCTCTACTAACCTCAGCGACTTCAGATCCCTGGGGGTGGGATGGGGTGCGGAGAGAGTGGGATGTTGCGGCTACAGATGTGGACGCTCCAAGCCTATGTTTGCAGTCAGTGGAAAGTGTGTGGAAATTTTTACTAGGATGGTACTAACGCTCACCTTTCTTTCCTAACTTACTTCCAACTACAAAGCATTAGGTGTCAGGTATATAAATTGTTCTACTGTTCAGAGGCAGCGTGCTGCCACTTCCTGTCGGGGCTCTGCGGCTGGACAAGAAGCATGGAGGGTTTCCCCTTCCTCATGTCAACCGAAAACGCAGCTCACAGCCTCTTTTTACCACATCCACCCCACAGAAAATGCAAAGACTAAGATTATTCGTGAGATTCACCTCATTTAACTGTCTACCACCTGTTCTAAACAGTTCCAGGACCCTGTTTTTCATGCCTTAATAGCTGCAACCCTCTGCTGAACTGAATTTCAATTAAAAAACAAAATCCATGCAAGATTCTCATCCTTCAGAATAAAAAGTAATTCTTAAAAGCTACTATTGTAAACGGAAGTAGTCCCCCTCACAAGAAATGGGGGACAAAAATTAAGGCAAAAAGGGGAAAACTAATAAAACTATTACGAACAAGCAAAGGTCATCCAAGGAGCTTAACAGAAAGAGCATCTGTAGGACTCCCGCACTTTCAAAGCAGGAGAATGCTTCTGGGAGGGTCGCACATGGAACGAACAAAAGACTACCCACTCGGGCTGTCAGAAGTTGTCGTTTACCAACTGGACTGCTGCATGCATTCAACAACATAGGACGGGCTCTGGCCGGGTAGCTCAGTTGGTTTGAGCGTTGTCCCAATACTGAAAGGTTACAGGTTCCATCCTTGGTCAGGGCATATACAGGAGCCAACCAGTGAATGCCCAAATGGGTGGAACTACAAACTGATGTTCTTTCTGTTTCTCTTTCTTCCTCTCTCTCACTAAAATCAATAAATTAAAGCAAATAAACAAACAAACAACAACTACAAAAAACAACGTAAAAGGGTTACTCAGGGTTTTGCGATTAGTACCAACATCAAAATTAATGCCCTTTAGTTGCTGTAACAGCTCCAACCAAATCTCTAAGGAATATACTTGAGACATGACATTTAAAATCTGCTTCCTCAGAAAAGAAAAAGTCCCACTCAAGACTGCCTGCCAAGAACTTGCAACTCAAACTTCCCTAAGCCTAGACATCAAAACACCCGGGAGGTTTCAGACCACTCAGTCCATATGGAAGAGGCCAGAACAAACCAACCAACCATTATCCTAATACTCGATTTGAAAACCACCCTACAACCAAATATTCTTTTTTTAAAATGATAAATTATCCTTCAAACATACAAATAATCAAATACACTTATTACCGTTGTACTAGCTCCCTACAATAATCTCCAAAATTCATGGTGAAATAGGACATAAGAACAATTTGAAAGATGCTTAAGTGAGCTTCTCTTAGCAGCCATAAACACCACCCAGACAACGAAAAGCTAAGATTCTTAAGGTACTTAAGTAACTGTCGCTATTTAACAAGGAAAATAATGTTGTATAGGCAGTGTAAAACCAGCTCTGATTTCATCTTCAGTTTATAGTGAGAGAATTTGTTACCTATACAGTCTTCCAGTACAAAAGGAGGACAGCTCTCAGCCAAGATCAGAAAACACTGAATCAATGGAAAGTATTGTATGTTGTGATTCACTGAGCAACTAATAATTAAAACTAAAGCATCATATACAGGGAGGCAGGGAGACTCCTCAGCTAAGTTACTGAACATTCAAGCCCAAGAATTTTAAAAATTGAAAAGTGTTGCTTTGCAGGAGATGGTGGTTAAGGAGTCATATTTTCCTGACCACACCATTCCCCAAAGTCACTAATTCTCTTAATACGGGTAACACTCACAGAACAATTTATTGCTCCATAGGCACCATCCTATAGTTAGTCACTCTTTCTCTTTTTCCTGCACTTGATTTAAAAAGGAAGTAAGGAGAGAAAATGGTAACAGTGCTCCCTGTTACTGAAGAAAGTACTGCTTTCCATTTCCTCTCCTTTTGCCACCTTCTCTGTCTTCACTGCTCAGCCTCGGTACTGTATATCCTGCTTCCTTTTTCCGTTTTTATCTCACACCCAGCTCTCCTTTACTTTCTCCACCAAGTACCCTCATTGTATCCTCTGGTCCCCTGAACTCCTCTCCCACCTACAGTTTCCTTCTGCCCCCTACTATGACATCTGTCAAGACCTCTTATGCCTCTCATCCCTCACCTCCTGATGACTTATTCCCCTGAATTCCCTTCCCATTGCTGTATTCTCACCACTCTTGTCCCTTGTGTCCTCTGTTCCTTTACTTCATGTCCCTCCCATTACTCCAACCTTTCATTTCCCCCTTACATTTCCTTCCTTTTTCCTGTCTTTTAATCCATTTTACACCCACTATGCCTTTCTCTCTCACCGTGAGATTTCTTGTGCTCTCCCCTGCCACACACTTTGTCCCTCTAAGACGCTTCCCTGTCACCTCCCAACCCTCTCATTTCCCCTAACACCCCTAGTCCTTGTTCCTCCGGTTCCCCTTCCCCGTCCTTTGCCCCCTCGCATCTCCGCCCGCTCCTCTCCCTCACGCCTTTACCCTCTCCCACTGCCCTCGCCGTCCCGCCGTCCCCGGGGTCCCATCCCCGGGGCCCCCAAGGCCCCCTTGCACCCGCCCCCTATTCACTCCTAGTCGCTGTCCGGGGCCCCTCCCTCACCGATGGTGGAGATGAAGGTGGTGTTGAAGGCGTCCTCGGAAAAGCGGAAAAGGAGGCAGGTCTTGCCCACCCCCGAATCGCCGATCAGCAGCAGCTTGAACAGATAATCGTACGTCTTCGCCATCTTCTCGCTCCGGCCCTCTGACCGGGGAGCGAGAGCAGCGGCGGAGCGAGGAGGGGAGGGGGCCACGGACTGGGGGGCGTGCCCGCCCAGCCGCTGCTCTTAGCCCCGCCTTCACCCCGCCCCTTCCCTTACAGAAGGCCTGCGCGCCCCGCCCGGCCAATCCGCGGGGGTTTTGTCATCACCGCCCTGCGCTCCCGGGGCTTCATGGGATTTGTAGTTCTTCGGGGGGGGACTTTCGGGTGTGCCTGGCGCCGGCTGTTTGGTCTGCCCCAGAGAATAAAAGATCCCTGTGGGCGGGGTGACCAGGTGGACTAGGCGTTTACATCCCAGCTAGCAAGGAAGGCTAGGTTTCAAACTCTGCTTGTCGTGCCGCAGGTACTTCGCCATTTCTTTGTGTGCAGGCTCCTTTCAAATACAAGACCTCGGAATCTTGAGTCCCGCGGTTCCTGCTTGTCTTCCGCCGGGACCCAAAGCTGAGAGGCTTTCTTTCCAAATCGTTGGTGTGGCGCAGCCTGTAGATTATCTGCAGTGCACTATCGGGCTTCTCCTTCAGTTTCTGCCCTGAACCTCCTCAAAGCCCCCCTCCAGCAACCCCTAAGTTACAAAGCTGTAAAAGAATGATTGCTCTACTAACCACATTCCTATTCTCTTCTTCAGGCCTGCAGACCATAGCCAAATATGATGGGTATTTTAGAGGATCTGTTTTATCAGGGGTATCCAACCCGCGGCATAGACTATGCAGACTGCTCCCCTGCTCCCGCAGGAGGATGGATTAAAGAAACAAAACAAAACTGGAATTGAAAACATTAAGGGTGTGCTACAGGTCTGTACCCTTAAAAATTGCAAGCAGCATGTGAGGCAGGAATTATAACCATGGGAATCTAGAGGCAGTTGAATTTTTGTCTTGGTTTAGCTACTTAACTGCACACAGGCAGGTCGTCTGCACCTTGGCTTTTCTTGTCTGTAAAATGGGAATAAAACAAGCTGTTTCGTAGGATTGTAGGGAAAATGAAATGAGACACTGAATGTGAAAGCACTTCGAAATTCATAAGGCATTGTATAAATGTTAATAGTGATGGTTACCTTCTTCAACCCTTCAAGGCAGGCTCTCACTTAAAGGATGACTAATGCAGGGGGGAAAATTCCCAATTTAACCTTTTATATCTTACACTACTCTTTATTTTTGTAGAAGTACTACTTGTTCAGGCCTCTTTCATTTGCTGGCAGAAACCCAACCAGACCAAGCTGTCTGAAAGGAGTGTTCACTGGCTCAGATAAAGCCGAAGGACAAGTAAATAATAAGGAGGTCTGGGACCAGAAGCCCCACCCAGACAGAGGCTCCCTGTCTCTCATCTCTTCTTCACCCTTCGCAGTTTTAATTCTAACATGTCAAATACCAACAGATAAGAACCATGTGAACAAAAGCTCTTTAGAATCTTAATTATTTTTTAAGAGGATAAAGGGGTCTTGAGGCCAAAATATTTGAGAAACATTGGCCTAGGCATTTCCTTAGATCTAAGGAAACACCTTCTAGAGGTTGGAGGAGGTCATTAAGGGACCCACTGGACTCAACCATTAGTGGAATAAGGAAAAAACTTTCTCACTTTTCTGCCACCTCATGAGGAGGGATCCTGCCTCCTGCCACAGGCTGAGCCTCCTTGCCCCAGCTAGTTCTTGGGCAAGTCTGTGAACTTGGCATTAGCCAAGGCTGAACAAGTGTGGACAGCTCAGTTCTACACCTTCCTCTTCATTCTGGAAAAGAAGAAAAAATCCGCAAAAACCAGTGGGATCTTCTTTCTTTTATAAAATGTGCACTAATTAAAGTAACTTTTAGTCCCACTATCTGCATGCAACTGTTGGCATTCTCTTTGTGTGTGAATAAGAACATGCCGATGTGGTAAAGAACTTAAGTTCAGAAGAGAAGTTATAGTTAGGAATGTTAAAGTCCCTAAGTTTCCTTAAGGGAATTTCTTAATGGGAAATTTTTAAAATTCCATTTTATTTTCACTTCCCCAGTTTTTGTCTACTACCAAGTGTATATAACATTGGTACTTTCTAGCAGGTAACTATGTGCACCATTGCTGAACCATCCAAGTATTTTGATATATTAATATTACTTCAAGAAAAATCCAATTTTTCTTTATGCATTATTAATTTTTATATTTTGTATAAAATATAAAAATTAAGTAACATAATATGTTTCTTAGATATGTGATTTTGGTGGTAGTAGCAGTGTTATTGAATCAAGGCATTTTGCTCAAAGGACTAGACAATATATTTGTAGATCTGAGAGTACCACAGGTAACAGTTGGCTGTTTGCCACTTTCTCCAAGTGGCATCTACAGATAATTTTTTAAAGGAAATCACATCACTACTCTTTTGCCAGTTACCCAAACCCACTCTTGAAATGCTACATCTCTGCAGAGCACTAGGCAGACCGGCACATTCCATGTGACCCTGAAAACGTTTATTGAACCTTTTGCATGTGGCAGCTTGACTTACAGAAATCTAGACATCCAAGAAGTTTATCCTCTTTGGTTTTTGCCAAGCCAGCACTCTTTCTTCCTGCTTTTGGGAAGCTGCTCCTCCCCCACTGGTGACTGTGAATCATGGTACTTTACTCCTCCAGCCACAGAGATGGGCATATGACCAGGCTGGGTACATTTGAGTTCTTTTTTGTGAATTTTCTAATGATACTGAAAGGAAGTCTGTCTGGTGTGAGGTCTGTGTGAACTCTTGGTTTTGACCAGAGCTCTAGTTCATTTTTCTGTATTCTCTTGTTGCTGCCCTTCTCAATAGATTTAATTTGTCATTGGGCTAGCTTTCCTTGTGGTAGCAAGCGGGACTGCCATGTTGCACAATTCCAAAGGCATTATTCACTTCTTACAGTAGTTTATTCATCTTAACAGTCAAAGACCTCCAAGAATCTATACTCATATTCTTGAGAGTCTGTGTGTTCTCTAGGAAAACTTTCAAATTAATTCAAGCATTCTTTAACTGGTTTAAATTCCTCTGTGAAACTTGATTGCAAGAAATGTCACCTTTCTTAATTGCTTAAATGAAATTCTATTTGGCTGAGACTCCTTCTCGTCAAAGGCTGACACATTTGGTAGTAATCATTATTGGGACTTTTTCTCCCCTTAATTTTATCCTACAAGAATCCAGGTGCTTATGTGGTCTTGAAAAATTAGGGGCACAGCATCCTCTGCCTGTCAGTCTGCACCCATCCATATTGATGCTTCTGTCCAACCACTTCTGAGTTCTGGTTCTCTGCCAGCTGTTGAGCACAGCTGTCCCGGTGGGCTACAAAGATGTCCTTCATGATGATTATTTTCACCGACTGATGACTCAGCCATTGAATAAGTTGTCTGTTATCTAATAATAGTTTGTGTACTTCTTTGTCTTCTCCCTTAAAACTTGAGCTGATTGAATAAAGGGACATTGCTAATTTCTCACTTTGTTCCCAGAATACCTAGCATGATGCCTTACACATAGTAGGTGCTCATTTGAGTTGTTGAATGAGCAAACATCTGACCATCATGCCAGCAGTCTAGGTATTTTAAAAACATCTGGGACACCTTCAGTTTATTATTTGCTGCACTATCTAGGTTTTTTTTTGGCCTCACCAATACTCTTTTGGTTGTATTCTAAGCCATGTATGTACGTTATTCATTCTCTAAGTATACTATTCATTGTTGTGTTTAAGAAATTAGTGTGATTATATATTATTTATTTAGCTTGTCAAGATCATATTGAATAATAACTCCTCAAAAATACCAACTTCTCTTTATCACTTACATGTCATCAAAAATATGCTATTTGTTTAGTGATATTCCAGTGGGATAATTCTATAATTATTTTTATCAGAGAGGGGCTAACTATACTCTTTCTACCCACTGATGTTTCCTGAACAATCACAGAGAATATTGTCTACTCAAATATTCATTAAGCTCACACTATAAAACCAATGAAGCAAGGCAACCTGGAGAATACAAAGAGATCTATCATATGTATGGTCCCTGCCCTAAGTTTATTTCCCAGCTAATCTAGGAGAGGATGCATACGTGAAAAGTTTAATGATCAGCAGGAGGCAGATATTTGGCTGGTACACACTTCATTTATTCTGATGGGTCCGGTGTCTATTCTGATTGGTTGGTTTTAATTAAGATTGATTAGGCATTCATTCTGGTTCGGTGTCCATTTTGATTATTTGCATATACATTCTGATTGGTCACACTCCCAATCTGATTGGTTAAATGTTCATGCAAAACTGATACTAAAATATTTTGCATATTACAACTGGATGCAAAAGTTAAATAAAAATTATATTATAATCTAAAAACTTGCTACATGAAAGTACAGTATCTTCTTGATCAACAAATCTGTATAAAGGTAGCTTCTTAGAACAAAGTCAGCAAGGTGTAGAGGGGATGAGTAGACAGTCCGCATCCCTCAGGCCTGGGTTCATGAACATAATTGAATGGAAGACCATCTATGTCATGGGCCCCTAGAAATAGGCAAGCGCCATGGTCAATGACCAGATGAAGGCAAAACTCTTTTCTTCAGAGTTGAGAGCAGATACCTAATCTCCTAGAATAGACAAGAAGCCACCCAAGTTGCAAATATTCTGGGGGGCTCCATTTCTAAATAGGGTTTAAACCACAGAAAGAGGAGGTACAGCTTAGCTCTCATAGAGAGTTGGCTCAGTATTTTACTCTACTAAAGGGGGATGGGAAGGACCCATTCTTTTACCTCTTGTATTATTTCTTTCTCTGATAATAAAGTTTTTGACACTAAAACATGTTAGTAAAATTACTTCCTTTCATTAACCTCGGTGTTGCTATGTAAGATTGGTGTCAGATTGACCATATGCAGTAAGTACTAGGAATTTTGAGTGCAGTTTCTTAATAAGCTTGAGTGATTAAAGAAAGACTTTCGGGGCCAACTATAAAATGAACTCTGATCCAATGGCAAAGTTAAGACAAACCAAAACTTACAATCAGCATCATAACAGGTACTGGGAAACTTATGGTAGCAAATAATAGGACACTAAATGGCTTAATTAATAAAAAATATTTATTTAATCATATACTGAAATAATAGTGACAGGTGAGTAACCCAGCAGCTCAAATGACATGGCTGGGACCTGGTTTTCTCTCTTTTGGTTTCTTAGCAATGCTTCCTCAAAGTAACACTTATTTCAACAGGCTGGTGCCAGGTGGTTACAAAATGTCTTCCTGAAACTCCTGGGACTCTTGGTTTCAGATTCAGACAGAGAAAAATGTAGAGAATCTTCTTTCTTGAGAGTTCAAATAAATAGTCTAGAACTGAGTTCCCTGAGCCGTGACTGCCCTTGCCTGAACTAACCCTGGGGCCAAAGAGAATGGTATAAGCCAACTGGCTTAAACCATTGGAGCTGAGAGTGAGGTCAAACTCACCCTAAATCACAGGGTTCTGTTAAAAATAGAGAAGATATAAGGAAACAAGGCTCAGAAGCAGCAAATGAATACCTCCACCTGTTTCAGTGTCAAGTGCATATTGACATTTGTATCACGTACTGCTACATAGTTGGTTATGTTGGGACTTCTGGAGGGGTCATGGGTTGAATACGGGGAAATTCTGACTTGTCATTTTCTTAAACAGATCTTGAACTGGGAAGAAGAGGCATGAAAGAAACATCGTTTCCTTAAGAAGGGGACGTGTAGTCCAAAGTTAGAATTAACATAAGCACCTAAACATCTGGTCCCTTTTCTACCCTACTTTAGCAACCAGCTAAGGTTAAACACTCCCACAGCATTGAACTTTGTAAATTCTCTGTCAGGCTCAGTCGAGCCTGTTCTGGGATTCTGTAAAGGAAAGAGGAGTGAACTAAGCATCTGGTGACCTGGGTTCTGTTCCCAGCTCTGCCAGTAACTAGCTCTGTGACCTTAAAAAAGAAAACCGCCTTTCTGTGGCTCTGTTTCCTCATCTGTAAAATGAAGGAGTACCAGATTAGATAATACTTTTGTGTCTATAAATTCCTCTGGTTCTTGAATCAAAGTTCCCTTAACAGATGACCTGAGGTTTGCCGTGGGGTTTTTGGTTTTACAGACAAACCAAACACCCTGGTGAATCAAGGGGATTTATCAACAGTTTCCAGGCCTAGCAGATCCCATGGAGGCCAGACAGGGTGCTGGGAAAGGTGCCGAGACTCCTAGTTCCTTGTTCTAAATAGCATTCAGTTCACCCAATGACTCAGTTATCAGGACTTCTCTCTTTACAAGGCGTGCAAAGTTTCAGTCCCCTCTGTAACAGCAGCAATAATTTATTGGGTTGCCAATCTATAGGGGTAAGTGAAAAATGAAGTTCTGCTTTGTATTTGGAACCATATCCAATTAGATTCTTGCCTCAAATTATTACTGAATAATTTTTCTCTCCTGAATAATTATCTATTATTGAATAATTATCTCTCCTGAATAATCTTAAACATAGACTATTTTTTTCCTAACTTAGTAGCAAGGGCTTATAGATAGAGTTAATCAAAGAGCAGGTTGAATGCCCCAGAAATTATGATAAGCCACACTATCTCTCTTGAAATTCTTTGCTCTCAATGTTCAGGCAGAACCAAAGAGTTAATATGAAATCAAGCAGAACTCTTGGATTACTCATTTTTAAGATTTATAATGATAAATTATGGTGATAATCTAATAGAATGCCTAAGAAATAAAGCTGAATAGGTGATTCTTTTGAGCAAGGATGAATATTCAGATTAAGAAAAACTGCTTATGAAACTGCAGTCCCAGTAATTCCCCACCAATTACTTTCTGAAACTCAGTCCCTATATGATCTAACTGGGACTGTGTGGAGGATTATCACAACATCTCATTTCTGCAGTGAATGGCATCATTCGACATTTAATATTCATTGAGGCTTTTAGGAAACAGAGAGGTTTCCATATGTCTCCAGAGCAAAACATTTGTGTTTGCCATCTGCTACTCAAGAGTAGTTTTGTTGAAAAAGAATGCAATTGCTTGGTTCTTTAATGACTTCGAGGTTAGACTATAGTGTAGTTGGGGCTGTGGGACAGCCCATTCACTGCTGGGAGAATTCTGTTGTTTACTTAGGCAACAACTTAAAGAATTCTTTACAAACAAATGGCATGAAAAGAAACTGAAGCCTAATATTATCTTTTTTAACTCAATGCAAAGACTATTGTGAAGTGATGTATGAGGTTTTTTTTGTTTAAGTTGGCATTAAGGACACATTACCTAGGACACAGGACTTTAAGGTCAGTATAGCAAGCAATGGTTCTCTTTTCCTAGTCCTGACCAAAGACATACATGGCTCAGTACTTTAAAAAATAATAATAATTAAAGGATCTCCTTGAACTCAGTATCAGAGAAAAGGCAATTTAGTCTTAGCCACCCAGGAGCTAATAACCTGGGCTTTGGACTCTGCGGTTTGTTTCTCCTTCCCTCTTCTCATTGGCTTCTTGAATTGTGGGTAATTCTCTGCTCAGTACATCTCCACTAGCCTGTGAATATGTACCATTGGTTTCACTTAATCAGAAGTAACTTCAAACAACAGGGTTTAACCAAAAGTGAAAACCCTGAGTTTTCACTTTTTTTACAGATTATCTGTAAATTCTATTATTGATGTTTTTCTAGCCCTCCTCACTGTAAAATTTCATTCATTGGGGTTTTTAGCACATGAAATATAAGAAATTGCCAAATTGAAGGGGCCTAGTTTGGCAAGACTAGCAATGAGATCTCACTCATGGATGTCTGATTTCTTAGACTAGTTTCTGCTTTATGATGCTATTAAACCAATAAATATAGAGATTGTTGTAATGCTTCCAAAGTTCACACCTCCACATACTAGGTGAATCAGCAGATATTAACAGGCGAAACTAGGAGAAAGGGTTTCATGGTCAAACCCTTCTGAGAAATGCTGCTATCACAGTGTTTTGATGGCACAGCCTCTCAGACCCTTAATAGGCTGATGTGCCTTGTGACTCCATAACTGGGTGTGGTGTGCTCTTCCCCAGAGGAAGAGTGGTGTGCATCCTGCCTGAGGTCCCTCTTTGATGAAGCATCTTATGGGACCTGTGTCCTGCAAAATATATGTTGAGAATCTCTGGTTTAATCTAAGCCCTTAGTTTTAGATATGCAGATCTAAATAGTAAAGTCCTGCTCTTATGATGAAAATCAGCATGTTTACAGGAAGCTGTCTGGAAGGGAGGCAGCATCCATTACTAGAGTTTCTGGCAAACTGGCCCCAGAACACCTGTTCCTACCTCCTGGGATTTTTTTCCTAAATCCCGGAGCAGGGCTTCCTCATGCTGCTTTGGTTCCTTATCCCTTATTGGGCCCACAGAGAGATCAGCCAAGGGCCTGGGGGTGCCACATGGCTGTTTCCTCCCTACCTAGGCCAGCTGCTTTACCCCCAAGTTCTGGGGGACTGGCAGACATTGTACTAAACTGAAGTGAAAATCACCTTATGTGCAGAAGCACATTTACCTAGAATTCTGAAAGTGCAAAACAACAGATTTTTAAATAAACATTCTGGATGCTGTATTTTTGTTTCTGTTTTTTTTTCCAGAGAAAAACACCACTAGTAAGTAATTAAGCTAACATTCACTTTTTTTTCTTTTGCATTATTCTGTATTTTGAGTGAATTGTAGGATATATCAAAGGGTCACATCACACTCAGGCTAATTTCCTATAGTGACATGTAAATTCTGTAAAATGATCTGCACAGTAAAATGTTTTTAGAGATGAATTATTTAGATTTCTTGAAGGCATGAATCATATTCACATTGTATCCCTAATGACTAACACAGAGCTTGGCATACATTAGTCATAAAGTGATAAATATGTTTGCATTAATTACTAAATTATAATCTGATGATTGGACTTTCAAAAATAATGGTAATATTATACTAATGGAACTAATAACATACTACTTTTTCAAAAACCTCAAAGATAAATTCCTTGACCTGGCTAAGATTTATAAGCTGGTTAACACTCCTTATTGCAGTCCGTTCTTTTCATAAACTGCACTGTGGTGTGCTGCCTCTTTTAGGCAACAGTGAATGACGTCACTTCAATATCTGACTTTTAAACACACGCACGTGCGAATTGGAATGAGTCAGTAATAGCCAGTCCTAACTTCCAGTCATTGCAGAATTCCCCTTTCAGCCACTTGGACTGTATTAAACATTCTGAGGGCTATTAGCCATAAAATGAACCTGAAGAAATGTGTAATCCTAGAGGGCCTTCTGAGTCATCAATGAAGGATGCAGTTATGTTGGTAAATTAGTTTGTGTTCTATATTTCCATTCATTTAGTACATTATTTTTTTACCTACAGTGTATAAAACAATTCACTGGGTGCTCTAAGAAAATAAAGATGAAATTGAGATAGACCATCCTGTAAGAAGCCTATGACCTTAAAGGAGAGATGGGGCACACAAGTCAATAATTACAATGCTGGGTAAAATTAGGAAATGCCAGTAATGTGCTGTTTTGTTAGTTTCTGGTTCTTTCCAAATTAATTTTTCTGTCCAAACTGGCAGTCTGCAGTTAGGCAGATTACCCAGTGCATTAGAACTTCCCGTTCCCTAGCTGCTCTGGATAAGTGAGAGTTTACGTCACTTGGTATCGGTGATGCCAGGCTTTACCAGCAGTCATCAGTATCCTCCGAGAGCCACGCTTCTTATTAAATGGCAGGCCAGGATCCCCCCGGCAAGTGGGGGTAGCCAGTACTAAGTCACTTAGTTTGGACATACACTGCACTTGAACTGAGCAGGCAAAGAAGATGAATTGCATTGATGTGAGAACATGAATTGTGGTGGGGCGGCTGCAGGTATGCTTTCAGGAGGTTGGACACTTGTGTGGGCAGCAGCTCAGTAGTAGACAGGCCAAGTCATCAAGTGACAACCAGAAATGGGGTCATATACACATATAAAGTGCTCCTGACTGAACAGATAGTAAATTTCTTCGGAGGGGTGGGCGGTGGGAAGAAGACTATGGGAGCCAGAGAAAGACCTGTCTGCCACACCCTAGAAGTGACTACCACCTGATGCTCTGGATTGACTCACAGAAAGTGCTCCTGGCTCTGCAGAGTAGCTCTGACTGAGCAGATAATGGATTTGTTCAGGGTGGGGGCGGCAGGGAAGGGAGAAGACTCTGGGAACAGGAGAAGGACCTGTCTGTCCACACCCCAGAAATGACTACCACCTGATGTTGTGGATTGACTCTTATTCTGATTTGGGCCATATCTTTATCTCTGTTTAGAAAGCAAATTTTTTTAAAGACTTGATTTATATGACCAACATGGGAAGGTCATTAAGGAAATACATCATTTATGTATCAGGAACAAGGCCTTCAGGGAAGGTTGGACTAAAGCCTTTGAGCTGAAAATCCAGAATTCAATTCCATCAGCATTGTTAACATATACACGTGTTAGCGTAACACATCAGCAACAAACCAGCATCAAGGCACACACTTTACACATTTTCCTATTGCCATCTTTGCCTTGAGAATTGATGATAAAAATACTTCTTATGTGTGGACATAGTTCCTTTAAAAGTGTTGTGAATCATTAATTTAAACAAAATTGAGGTATGAGTTAATAAGGAAGCTCATAATTTTAACTTACTTGCTTGTCAACCCAGGACTGTGATATGACTCCGATTCTGAGGGAAATTATAAGGACAGAGGGATCTGTTTTACCCGGCAGCTCCTTGCAACCCTGGCTGGTTCAAGGACACCTCCACAAAGGCAAGGTAGCACATACCCACCTGGTGGCCCAGAGGGTCATGCTTTTTTTTTCCTCCCACTTGGTCCATTTGGGCAAAACGAAAGCAGGGGTACCCACCCTAGGATCACCTGGCAGGGGTGTCTAACCCATGGCCCACAGGCTGCATGGGGCCCAGAATAGCTATGAATGTGGCTAAACACAAACTCATAAACTTACTTAAAACCTTTTTTTGCTCATCAGTTCTCGTTAGTGTTTGTATATTTAACGTGTGGCCCAAGACAACTCTTCTTCTTCCACATCTCTGGTGTGGCCCAGAGATGCCGAAAGGTTGGATGCCCCTGCTAGAGCTTTGATATCTGTTTTTTTTATGGGAATGCAACCTCTCCAGTTAAATATTTAAGTACAGAGTTTATTCATTTAATTTCTAGCCCTTATACCTACCAGAGACCATGCCTACTGCCCAGAATGAGTAAGTTTTCTATGAGAGGCAGCAGACAAACCACTTGAAACATCTTGTGCCTCTGTGTTTTATAGTTGAACAATTACTTACGGCTATCCAGATCTGTGCAGGTTCCAGCATTAACTCATGCTTTTGGCTTATTTATTATTTGGCCAGATATATTAGCTCTTAGGTCTTGGCAAGCATAACTCTTCTCCTGGGGACCACTCTTTAGAGACCCCTACCCCTGCCCTTTTCTGGTCACTCCTCCTGGCAGGGCAAGGAGTCCACAGGCCAGATGGATTTTTTACTCAGAGCCATGCCTCCCCTATTAGGTCACACTCTGGGTTCCCAGCCCCCAGAATTCTTGCCCAAAGCCCTGCTTCCAGGACTGGTGTGGGCCTCTAATCTTGATCTACCCTTCAAAGGGCCGACTGTGCCGCTGGTGTGGCACCAGCAGCCCAAGTGGTGGCCAAAAGGCGGTGGTGATGTCGCCAGAGCTTGAACATATGGGCTGGGATCCTCATCGTGTGTGTGTGAACCCGTCACGGTGTGGGCTGGGCCTGCAGGTGGGGAAGAAGGACATTGGTCTGGGCCAGGACTGCTCTGCCTGAATCACCACATTCTGGTGTGGAGCTCTGAGCAGCCGGAATACTCTAAATTCAAACCCGTTTTCTAGGTCATTAGGAACATATTTCTGTTAGGATAGAAAACTAGCTTGTTAGCTTCGGCTACAATTTTTAAGTATTTAGATACATGGTGTGTGGGTCTCCATTTTTACTCTTGTCCAGGGCCCCACCAATATGGGACTAGACCTGCTGTTGGAATAGGTTTGATTTTAAGTTTGTTTAAAATTAGAATATGAAGGACATGGTAACCGAGGGTTGCAGGGTGAGTAGTGGGTGGGCTGCTTTTTACCAGGTCGAGTGTAGCACTGCTCCCCAGCAATGTTCCAACGATGTCTCAGTGTCCTGGCCCTGCCCCCAACCCGACAGGAGAACTTGTGTGTGTGTGTGTACACATGCATATGTGTATTCAACATCCATTAAGAACCAGAAGTATGTGATTAGCTATTTTCAAATAATTCAAGCCCCACACTGCTGCTCTGGTCTAGATCATTGCTGCTTCTCTGCCAAGCATCCTTAAGCTGCTCGGAGTTAAGAGCCAGGCACTCTGAAGGCCTCTTCCAAGCAAAAAAAGAATAAACTAGACAGGGAATTGGGCCAGGTGTCCTTGATTGAACACCACTTCACTTCAGCAAATCCCTAAGCCTTTCTATCTGTGTTGTCAGCTGTAAAATGAGCAGACAGATTTGGCCCCACCGCAGAGTGGCAGGTTTAATTAATGATGACTGGGATGGGCTTTGTAATGTAAAGTTGTATATAAATGAAAAGGGAGCCCTGGAGCCCTTTTATCCAAAGTCTGGAGTGCATCCTGCCTTCTGCTGCCACAGTTAAGCCTCTAAGTCCTGATCACAGACTGCTGCAGACTTCAGGGGTCCCGACAAGCAGAGCTGGGCTCACATTACCTGGGCAGAAAGCAGGGTTTCTGGTAACAGGAGTGGCGCTCAGAGTGAGTAATCAGCACATGGTTCCGATTTCTGGCAGCACCAAGATCCACTGGTCCAGCTGGCAGCAGGTGATGGAATGGTTTCTGCAAAGTACAAAGAACAAGTGTCCCGATTTATTCTTAGGATGATCCTGGGAAGATCCTTGAGATCTAGGTGTCACGCTGAGGGGAGAGCTCTTTCTCAAAGACCTCCCCTGTACTTCTTCCTGTTGGCACTGTCATGGTTTGTTGGCTGACAGCTCACCTTAGAGGTGTTGTCTTCAGGGGCAGTGTGGGTAAAGCCTGTCTAGGACCCATTCCTTCCTTTAAAGTCTTGTGTCTTATTCTTGGGGGTCACATCCCACACTTCACCTACAGACATGGGTATGTGATTTCCCAGAAGTCACACCCAGACTGGTGAGAACCAGGGAATTGTTGATTACTTTGGCTAACATGGGATTTCTGTCCTTCTTACACAATTCATCTAAAAACATGCATATGCAGTGAATCATAACTTTTAAATACTTAGTAGGCATGCTCTCTCTTTCCCGTAATCTCCTGGAGCCTTTGTGTTTCTGGGATGGAGTAAAATATTCACTATTATGTCATAACTATGTTTGTACAGCTTCTTACTTAATTTAGGAGACCTTGATCTCCTTGAAAATCCTGAGAGGGTCTTAATCATTTTCTCATTGCCCCTGACATCAGTGCCTTCCTTAGAGGACACACACACATACACACACACATTGTTCAATGTGTTGAAAATAAAAAGACATAATGAAGGATGAAAAGTAACGGGATGAGGAATGCGGTGGAGCACAGAGTGTGTAATCAGCACATGGAGAAGAAGGCCTAATGCCCATTAGGGAGCTTCATTTTCAAATATTTTTAAATGTCTTGTTGGAAGATCTAAGTATATTATATTAACACCAAAGGCCTTCAAACAGACTTAGACCTCTATCTTGGTTCTGCAAGTTACCATTTGTGGGAACTAAGGAATGCTACTTGACCAACTCTGTGCCTTAGTTTCCTCATCTGTAAAATGGGAATAATAACACTGTCTATCTTACAGAGATGCTGTATAGATTAAATGATAATCCATGTAAAGTGCTTTACACAATGCCTGACGCAAAATGAGTGCTCATGAAAGCATCTTTATCATCATCACCATAGATTGTAGGGGAAGGAGTCTTGGTTGCTTTGAGAGCCTAAGAGGATAACCTTCAGATTTAACAACCAGCCCCCATAGTTCCATTAATGCCACCTTATTAATCTGAAGCACAATCCAGTGGGTTAGAACCTCCATATTTTCTGCATCTAGCCCCTGATTTCAGATTATATTCTTTGGATAGTTCAAGAAGTATGATAAGGTAGTTCTCATTCAGACAATATAAAAGCTGTTTTAAAAAGACACTTTACAAATTAATTACTTGAGCCTATGCATAAGTAATTTTGTTGCTTGTAAAATATATTGTTAGGCAGTGTGGATCCCTGTAAACAGGCATAATTCCAATATGTTGGTATGTTTTTAGTTTAAACTGGCTTCTCTCCTCAATATTTGGTCCCTAGATTTGATTATTCTACATGAAAAAATGTTTTTGTTGCATAATATTCAGCACCAATTTGCTGACATTCATGAAGGTGTTTTCAGTGAACAAACTGTGTCCAGCTCATGTTCAGTGGTTCAGGGAGGAAGCAGAACACCAAGCAGCAAGGCAGCCTGAAGGATGATGACTTAGACCACCGAGGGGAGTAGCCTTGTGGGGTCTCCATTCAGCCTGTGCCTCCTTTCCAAAGAGCTTCCTCCGTTCCCTGCCCCAGGGTGGCCCCAGGAGTCACTATCACCCCGAGTGCCCAGAGATGATGAGCACAGACACTCCTGACCCAAGCTGAGACAACCAGATTCTTTTCCAGGGCACCTGGAATGGGGACATAGGCCTTCTGGTCAGGCACTACTGGCCCCAGAACTAGGACAGCACATAACAGGGAACAGGCATGGTCACTTTCACTGTGTGCTCTGAGAGGCAGGAAAAACTGGGATGGAGACAGAGGACACCGAAACAGTGTCAGGGAGAAGCAGAGATGAGAAACCAGGTCACCCCTGAGAGAAAAAGAGACGTGGCAAAAAAATAGCCATTTCCATTCCCAGTGGCCTCTCGGGCTTTGTTCTGACCCCCATGAAGCCCAGCTACTCTTCCTGCCCTGGCCCTGGTCCAGTACACTCTCCATTTTAGTGCAGGCAAGCTTCGGACATATCTGTTACACGAAACCCAAGGAGCCTTGGCCAAGCGAGTGAGCTGGCGCTGAGAGAGAGGCTAAGCCAGGGATTCCAGTTACACGGGCAGGGTCTGCCTCATGAGGACTGCCTGGGTGGTCCAATCACACTGGCCTGCCAAAATCAGGCATGCACACAAGTAATTTTTGCTGATGATAAAATTGGATGGAACGGATTCAAAGTTATTCCTGAAAGAAAGTGCTCAGTCACTTCCTGATAAATAGATGGCTTTATACATGGTGCACCCTGAATTTTGTCCAACCCTGAATACTTCTACATGGTTATGTGTGTTTGTGGCTGTCATTGGTCATACATGTTGTGGCAAAAACAAAAAACACTGCATAAGCACCGGTCTCTTCTAACACTTTGTCAGTCCCCATTGCTGGCCACTTAACACTCATCCACATTTTTGGCCTTGCGCCAGATTCAGCGACAGATCCCGTCTCTAGCTGAAGGCTCTGAGAAGCCTTGTTTCAGTAGTTTAGGGGACACAGTTAGGTTACCCTGTGACTTGTCCTGCTCTGATCAAACACCCTGGTTCTGGCTTCTGGGCCTCTGCCTTCATCCTGACACTGAGTCTCAGTTTTGACTTCCTCTTGCAGGACCAGAGTCCTTGATTGTTCAGGCTTCAGCCCCTGCCTCCATAACCTGACCGAGACTGTGGTCTCTTCAAAATCAGGACTCTAATTTTCTAATGTCTATTTTTCCCAAGTAACATACCTGAAATGCAGACCAAGCTGGAGGTGTGCTACCTGTCCCTTGCCCCGCCTGGCCCACACTGCCAGTCTGGGTCACTCACA
The DNA here is from genome assembly GCF_021234435.1 of Artibeus jamaicensis. Lineage (NCBI taxonomy): Eukaryota > Metazoa > Chordata > Mammalia > Chiroptera > Phyllostomidae > Artibeus > Artibeus jamaicensis. Next base: position 10,470,245 of record NW_026521883.1, read on the forward strand.
CTGTTTTCCCAACATCGCCCACCATTCCACCACCCCCACTTCACCACTGCCAGTAATCACATTTGTTCCACTTATGGGACGCCTGCCTTTTGCTCCCTTCCAGACCTTTCTAACCCTGAATCTCTCTAAGTCACCATATGACCTGTTACTACTTGAAGGATCCACGTGGTCCTGCAGCTCTGACTGCCTAGCAGACCCTGTCCACTGACTTTGACTGGTCACCAGTTACAAAGCCCAGCACAGAGCAGGGTGGCAGGGGGACAGTGAGGTGTGGTGAGCCTGACATGAGCATGGGCATCCTAAGTAGATCTGGTTCAGATCCTTGCTCTTCTACTTCCACAAGTTTCTTAATGCCTCCAGAACACCAAAGGATTGTTGAAAGCAGCATATGAGATAATGTGTCTGGCAAAATTTAGCAGTTATTCAATACAAAATTTAGTATTTAATAAGATACATCTTTCTTTCTTTTTTGCAGTTATATTTTTCAACAGATTTATTGGGATATAATTCACATATTAGTCAACCCGCTGTTTTAAAAGGTATAATTCAAAGGTTTTTAGTATATGTACTGGACTTAGATTCCTTAAAATGCAATTATAGCATAAAGGGTATGAGGTTTAATAACAGTTAAAAGACTAAGGATTTTAATGAGCTCTAAGTTATATAAATCAATCATGTGATGCCACTGAATTACCCAAAAGCTTATGTGAGACTGGGCTGTATTGATGCACATATAATTCCAGAATAATACAAGTAATGGTTCCATGTTATTCCGAGCTGGCAGGGTGTGAAGTCATTGGGCCTGTTTTAAGGGGAATGTGGACGAACTGGAGCGCGTCCAGAGAAACAGAAAGGGTGATGAGAAAGTGCAAAGACTGCTTGTAGGAGCCTGGGATGTTAATCCTGAAAAAGGAAAGCCACCCTCAATGAGCTCGGGGGACGTCATTTGGAAAATAAATGAGTGTGTTTTTTATGTTCTCTTCCTGGGCCCGAATCCAGGAAGGGTTAATGTGAATTTTGTTAATTTAAATTAAAAAACAAGGAGATTTGGCCCTGGCCAATGTGGTTCAGTTGGTTGGAGTGTTGTTCTATAAACTGAAAGGTTGCAGGTTCAATTCCGGGTCAGGATACATGCCTGGGTTGTGGGTTTGGTCGCCTGTCTGGGTGCATGCAAGAGGGAGCTGAATGTTTCTCTCTCACACTGATGTTTCTCTTCCCCTCTCCCTCCATTCCCCCCTCTCTAAAATCAGTCAGCATGTCCTCAAGTGATGATAAAAAAACAAAAACAAAAACAAAGCAGATTTTTACAGGATATATGGAAAAATTAGAGCCCTGGACAGGTGGCTCAGCTGGTCGGAGCATCATCTCATCCACCAAAAGGCTGTGGGTTCCATCCCTGGTTAGGGCACGTAGCCAGGTTGCCGCCTGAGGCAACTGATGGATGTTTCACTCTCGAATTAATGTATGTTTCTCTCTCTCTCTCAAAAAGCAATAAATACATTTGTGGGTGAGGGATTAAAATATAATAGTGATAAAAATAAAATTAACAAAAGAAAAAAAAAGAAACAATTAGAGCTGTCTAAAATTGGGATGGACTGTTTCTTCCTAACCTGAAATTCTGTGTTTAATGTAAACCTGTTTATTTGCAAGTCAGACAGCAATGTGTTATAGAACTCTCACTCTGTTATATGTTGTGCTCAGGTAGGCCAAATAATCCAGTAGGTCAGCTCTTCTTTATTCAAGGTCATCTATTTTGGGCTTGTCTAGTCGTCTATTCTTTCCCTGATGTTTCATTCCCACTCTCTGCTTTTTGATCAAGGAAAGAGAATAGGAAGCCCCGAACTTCCTTTTATTTTCATTAGTAATTCTGATGGTAGGGGAAATATTCCTAAAATAAGTCTATGGCATTACCTGAACAAAACATTGTGCTCATTTATCTCTTCCCCATTTTAGTACATGACTTTGTCTTAGTACCTGACACTGGCCACAGTGGCAACATGTATGGAAATTAGCAAACACTACAGGTCAGTAACACAACTCTCCTGCCCCAGCTCATTTCCCAGTGCTCTGCTGCTTCGGTCTAGGCTACCCAATGACTACCAAGCTGGCACAGTTAATAATGAAGGTAGACCTTCTATAGATTTTTGGACTATATGTCTCTATAAAAATGCATACTTAGAGCCAGTGGTATTTACTTTTATCTAAAGGCAATCTGAAATTTAAGTAGTTTAATATAGTTAACTAGTTCCAGATGAGTGGGATACGTAGGGGAAAATATTTGCAGAAGACTAGAGTCACTCTCCCCTGCCTTCCAGGCCATATCTCTTTTTCCTTTCGGAAAACCTATAATAACCATGGTCTGCACAGCTACTAATGGAGTGACCACATAACAGACTAGGAAGGCATCTCCAGGACAAGGGCCCTTAGCAAACAGAAAGATAAGCTGTGTTGTCCAGTGCTTGGCCTGCACAAGAAGTGGCTTCTTGTGCCACCTTTTGGATTTTGCAAGAACAATCACTAAGCTTTTTATCAAAGGTAAGACTCCTGCAAACATTTTCTGCAGATGGAATGTATTCATAATCTTCCTTAAGGCATAACTATTGTAAAAACATTGCATTTTACAGTTCATTATGAAGGAAATCACCATCAGGCCAAGATTCCTAGAGCCAACTAATTTCTATATCATCAGCAAGCTCTAGCAACCACAACTGAGCATTTATTGAGCACTTACAGTATGCTATACACTTTAAAGCATTATCTTACTTTATATTCATTTAACCTTATGAAATAGGTATAAACATTTTCATTTTAAAGATGGAGAAACATAGAACTTAAGTGGCTATTAGAGTTAAAAAGTTTCTGTGCTTCTAGGAAACAGGGTTTATATTAGCTACTTCTTTGTATACAGTAGACATTCCACAGTTGAATAAGTTTTTTCATATGAATAAATAAAATACCATTCTTAATACTTTGAACCCTTGGGCTCATTAGCCTTTTAATCTGATTTTATCTAATGGTAAAAGAGAATGATTTCATTTATTTTGCCTGTAACACACTTTCCAAGGGAAGCACTCACTATAATATCTCGACAACCCTAAAATGACTTAGGATTATTTTCCCAAGTTTAAAAACAAGTTAACTGAGGCTTAGCCAGAATTAAGTGGTCATTTGGTTGTTTTATCATACCAGGTTGAGGCAGAGGAAAGGTCAAAGGCATGTGTCACAAAGAACCTCATAAAGTTACAGCTAGAATAGAAGGGCTACAGGGAAACTAGAAGGGCAATAGTTATTAGTCCTCAAAGAATGACCATCAGGTTAGTTGTCTTGAATGTGGCACTCGGGGGTCTCATTCAAGCACTTATTATGCAGTTTGAGGCACGTGGGGAGATGAGACCAAATCATGATCTTAAGAAGGCTGTGGACTTTTAGGGAAGAGAAGACATAGATGCATAAACATAAAAGGAGATGAAATTACAGTATAGTACAAGAGCATAAAACAAAAGACCGCACAAGATAGAAATAGTTATTAAGCAATGATTAATGTAGGCAATAAGTGCTGCAGGAGTTCTGAAAAGGGAGAGATTACATTTGCATACATTTTTTGTTTACCCAGCATCTTCACAAAACATCTTCACTGTGAGATGTGAGAAGACAATAGAGTCTGAGAGAGCACTTGGCCTCTAAGTAGCTCACTTTCTTCCCTGGAGACTCATGCAGATCCTGACTCGGAATGTCTGAAGTGGGGCCTGAAGGTTTACATTTCCAAAAACGTCCTAGGTTTTCCCAATGCTGCTGGTCCATGAGGTGGCAAAGATCTGCATGGCTAGGACTCTGGGCTGTCTCCCTTAAGGTGCCCATATCCATCTCAAGCCACGACCTGTTAAACCCGAAGTGCTCCATAGTCAGAGACGATGTACATCTATCTCTGGGGTGACTAGGTTGGATGACTGAAGAGCTGATGGACCACATCCACACAGCCTTCCAAGCTAAGAAGGAGCACATTCCGGCAGGGGATCCCCATGTCTGGGTTCTGGCAGATCACAGATGGCCCATGCAAAATGGGCAACTGAAGTTAGCATATTGTAGGGACTATTTACAAGGTTGAGGCAGGGTTAACAGAAACCAGCAAATGATTATAAGGTATCACCTCAGGTAGAAGGGCCAGAAGGGGAGGAAGCAGTGATTAGAATCCCATGAGAGCTGAGGGAAAGGAACACCTGAGCAACTGAAACCCTTAAAGAAACACAGCCACTTGGGAGAAAATGGCCCATCAAGGAGAAATCCATGGGAGTAAATAAATAAATCCATGGGGACCCCAGCACTGCTCTTCTCCTGCCCCGTGATTTCCTGCTGATGCCTCCCATGAGTCTAACCCAACTAGAAACCAGAGGGCGAGAGAGCCCAGCTGTGGTAGCCCATCAAAGGCAGCCTCCTGGGCACAGACTGAGTGGTTTAAACAACATATATTTATTTCTCAAAGTTTTGGAGGCTGGGAAGTCCAAGGTCAAGGGCATCAGCAGATTTGGCGCCTAGAGAGAGTCAACTTCCTTGTTCACAGAAGACACAGGCTTCTCACTGTTTTTAAATGGCAGCAGGTAGCTCTGAGGCCTCATTTATAAAGGCACTCATTCCATTCACAGGGCTCCACCCTGATAACCTAACCACCCTCCAAAGCCTCCACTTCCCAGTATGAACATATTGGGGATTAGGATTCAACATATGAATTTTTGGGGATACTAACATTCAATCTGTAGCACCAGCTCAATAAGGGCTCAGCCTCAGTCAGAAATTAAGTTGGTATGAAAAATAAAGAAAATGACAGCATAGTCTGTGCCTGAGACTCTTATCCCCTTATGGAGGGGAGCTTACCTGAGAGTGTCAAACATCTTTATGAACGACAGGCAGGTGTAAACTCTTACAATGGAGCTTCTGGAACAATGGTTGTGACTCTGTTGAAGAAGTGGTATGTAGAGAAGAGGTGGGCTTTCCAGAGGTTGCTGCTGATTTCAGGAATGTGTTGAGAATAAGTCATGTGTACTTTGAAACCTGCAAGCAGTGGGCAATAGAAGGAAGAGAAAAAAGAATGCAACCTTTTTAAAGTTTGCTAATGACACAGATTTCTCTGAGCTTCTCAGAAAAAAAATGCCTAGAAAGGCAGGAGTGTGAAAAGTTACTTAGGGCTCCCACCTCACACCCCAATCCTTTCTTAAAAACAAAACTAAACTAAACCTCTGACCATCTTTCTGGGAAAAGAAGGGCATGAGCATGAGGAACTCTAACCCAGAGGAAAATGGGACCTGACCTACTTAGAACCAGTCCTGGCCAGCTTGAAATTTAGCATGAGTTGGGTTCCCAGCTTACTCCCGACCAGCTGCGAGTTTTCCCAGTGTCCGAAGTCGGTAAAGGGGGAAGGGAGAGGAGATGGCTGCACACTTCTGAGGGGAATGGAGCCAGAAGCTGACTGGGAGAGCTCAGTAGCACCTTCTTAGACCTGGCCAGCTCAAACAGCTGGAGAGCTCTTAGGCAGTAAACAGAACTCCAACAGGCATTTCCTGGTTCTTTGGGAAGCCAGGTGGGAGCTCCTTCTGCAGGATCCCAGGGGACAGTCTACCAAGGCAAAGGGACTCTGGGCCCCTGCATCTTTCTTCATGTTCCTTCATCTACCATCTGCAAAAACCAGAGGGAGATTTTAGGAGAAACTGAGCTCTGGAGGGGGAGGCAGAGTTATAAAAAGAGTTCAGGTCTTCTTGCCCTTGAGAGTTTTGTTTCTCATGCTACCCCAGTTTCCAGAAGTTGGAGGTTTTGATGCTGTACTGGACACTGGTTAAGGAATGGAAGCAATAACTAGGCCTGATCATTAGAAGCTATTCCGATACCTAATATAGATCAAGTGCCAAAATAAATTCTAGGTTAATTAAGAAGTCAAAGAATAATGATCACAACAAAAGAATTAGAAGACCCTGACTTGTGTAGCTTAGTGGATTGAGTACGGGCCTGTGAACCAAAGCATCACTGGTTCGATTCCCAATCAGGGCACATGTCTGGGTTGCAGGCCATGTCCCCAGGAGGGGCTACATGAGAGGCGACCATACATTAAGGTTTCACTCCCCTTCTTTTTCCCTTCCTTCCCCTCTCTCTAAAAATAAATAAACAAAATCCTAAAAAAAAAGAATTAGAAGAAAGTATAGGCAAATATTTAGCTGTTCCTAAGGTGATCAAGGCATTTCTTTAAAAAAAAAAAAGCAAACTAATAGGTTTAAAATATAAAAGCATACTTGGAGATACTGTGGGTTTGGTTCCAGACCACTTTAATAAAGCGAACATCACACTTAGGACAGATGTAATCCTTTTGCTGGTGGAGGGTCTTGCCCTCCATTTGTAAAACATGCAACATGTGATGTGCAATAAGGCAAGATGCAATAAAACAAGGTATGTCTGCATTATACAGTATATATGTACATATATAAATTTACTGTATGATTTTTAAATCACCAAAAACTAAAATTAATAAGACAAAACTAACAGAAAACAAGTCGGGAAAATATTCGGTTAATATCCTTAATATAGAAGAACACAGAAGTATGAAATAGACAACCATCCCAACAGAAAAGTGCTCATAATGAGCAATAAGCATATGGGAAGTATTAATACGACAGTGAAATATGACAAAATACCATATCATTCTTCTGGATTCACTGACATGAGGAAAAACATAATATCCAATATTGTCGAGGGAGCAAAAAAGGGGCATTTTCAAACATTTCCACCTGGAAGGTAAATTGGTTTGACACTTTTGGAGGATAATTTGGTAGTTTATCTTATATAAGTCTGCAAATGTGCATGACTTTTAACTCAGCAATTCCTCCTCCAGAAATTTATCCTAAGGAAATAATTGAGTATGTGCACAAACACTTATCTACAAGAATGTTTACTACAGTGTTATTTTGTGAAACATTGAGGGTCGGAAGTATTGATTTTGGGATTGACAGAGTTGGGTGGTGGATACATGGGTCTCCATTATTGTATTAGTTTTCTATTGTTGCTGTATCAAATTACCATGAAGTTTGTGGCTTTAAACAACACAAATTTGTCATTTTACAGTTCTCCAGTTCCGTCTGATCCAGGTCTCACCCTTCAAATTGAGGTACTGGCAGGCATGTGCCCCTTCTGGAGAGTCTAGGGGAGAGTCCATTTCCTGTCCTTTTCAGGCTTCTGGAGGCAGAACACATTCCTTGGTTCATGGCCCCCTTCAGCCATCTTTAAAGCCAGCAACATAGCTGGCTTCTTCATCAACACATCTTTTTCTTTGATTAGCTTTTTCTGGCTTCCTCTTCCACTTTTAAGAACCCTTGTAATTACATTGGGCCTTCCCAGATAACCCAGGATATTTTTCCTGTTTTAAGTCAGCTAATTAGTAACCTTAATTCAACTTGCCATCTAACTACAGGGCCTGGGCATTAGGACACTGAAGTCTTCGGGGGCCATTATTTTGCCTACACAAGTGTATTATTCTATATACTTCTTTCTGAACATAGTTAATATTTATTATTATTTAAAATATTAAATACCTAACTCCAAGTTAGCATTTGGATGAAAGGAGGTTATATCTTCAAATGATGAACACTGTATGTACCCAGTAAAAGTCATAATTAGGAAAATGTTCATTATATACTAAGTTCGGGGAAAAAATGAAGTCTAAAAAGGAATAGGCACAAGATGATACCAATTATGTTAAAACTCAAAATAAACTTATATGTAAGTGAATAAGTGTGGAAGGAAGGGCATAGGTCAAAATGTTTAACATGTTAATCTCTGTGCAGTGATTTTAATTTTCCAAAATGTGTATTTTGCATATATTATGTTTGTAAACAGAGAAAAAGGCAATTAGAAAGTCTATCTAGGACAATTCACTGGTCAAGGGTCTTCCTGGTTTCTTAGCTTTCGATCACATTCCCTCACACACTCATCCCTCAAGCTTGTCTTCCTCATCAAAACTATTTCAGACCTGTGACACACTGTTTTCAGGCCTGAGCTGTCCATTCTGCAAAGTTCACACACCCCCTGAAGGACAGGAGGGAGCCTTGCAGTGACGTAAGCACGGTAGAGAATCCATGCTTCTTAAAAACTTTGTTAGGGCCAAGCAAACCCAAGGCACAGCCTCAGCCCATAAAGAACTTTAGTAGTGTCTTGGAAGCCTTGAAGCACAAATTAGGAGTCTATTCCATAATCTCCCTGGCACATATTAATAGTTTTAATTAGTAACATTGTTTTTAATACATAAAGGACAGTGTCCCAGTGAAAAAGGAGCAGATGGGCTTGGCTGCCAAATCGTGACTAGCGACGCCACCCGAATGCCCTTTCCGTAGCCTGCGCAGGAGGGGGCTTCCCGGCCGGGCACACAGCGTGTCCCCTGGTCCGGGCTCCGGTGGCCCCAGCCCTGCAGCCCGTTAGGTTCGCGAGGTTCGAGGTTCACAGAGTTCGTGGGGTTCACGGACTCCGGGCACTCGGACCGGCACAACACTCACGTCTCTCCTCCACTAGGGACGCGCGAACCCGGCCGGAGCCCTAGCAGACCACCGAGAGGAGCGGCTAGAGCGCACAGCGCCGCCCCGCGGCCCGCCCCTCCTCTCCCGGCCTCCTCTCTCCCGGAAGTTGGTGCCCGGCGCCCCGACCGCTTGCACCCTGCCAGAGGTGTCGCCTTGGAGAGCTGGACGGCTGGCTTTGCGAAAGGATCGACATGCCTGTGAGTTGTTTACTTTCAGCCTTGTTTCGGGTTTCTCAGTGTGTCCACTGGCCGGGGTCGGGTCAGCCCGACGGCTCCGCGGGCCCCTGGGGCTCCGTGCGGAGCTTGGCGACTCGGTTGGGATCGCACAGCCCTTCGCGCGCGTGGCGGACTTGTTGGGACTTGGCTGGCCAGCGACTTGTGCGGCCCTGCCAGGGCGTGGGGTGGGGACACCTGGGCTGGGCGCTGGCGTCGGTGGGGGTGGGGGCGTCAGCGTCCCCGGGGGTTTACCCGTCCGGGTTTTTGGTGGGCTCGCGCCACGAGGTCGAGGTGTTTAAAGTCCTTTTGGCTCTCTGAGGTTGGGCTCTTTCGGGCTTTTCGGGGTGCTCGCCCCCTCAGCCCCCTCTCCGAAGCGATTGTCGGCTTGTTTACTTTTTCAAACGGACTTCGCAGTTGCCTTACGCGCGGCCGCTCCATCCGGGACGGTCACTCCTGCGCCACCCGGAGCTCCTGTCAGATCCGGGAACCAGGGCGGGAACCAGGGCGGACGGGAGGGCGTGGGGTTGCCCGAATCTCCCCCGGCCCGGTCTCGCCCGTCTCAGCGGTTTCTCGGCGCAGCCAGGTCGAGGTCGTGTCCTCGCTTCGCGCCCGGGTTTTGGTGGTTGTTAATGGGGACCGTTTCTCAGCTGAGCGCAGAAGAACAGGGTTAGCCGTTCCATATGTTTCCCGATCGTCAGGGAGCGCCTCTGTCGGGCCCGGGGGAACGCCAGCGTCACAGAAAGTGCAGATGGACGTTAAACTGTAAAAAGTACCCCCCGAAATGTTGCCTCCGCTGAGTATGACTGTTGTTTTTGCATGCGTGTGTCACGCCTGGTTGAATCTGCCAGCATTGTGTTTCCATTTTAGTAGTAATAACAGGCTGTTTTATTCAGTTGGCTAGAGATTTACTACATCCGTCCTTGGAAGAGGAAAAGAAAAAACATAAAAAGAAACGACTGGTTCAAAGTCCAAATTCTTACTTTATGGATGTAAAATGTCCAGGTACATTTTCAAATTTAATTCCTTTCCCAGTGAAAATCTCAGTAGTGGGGGGTGTATATTTTTAGGGTCCTCTGTTGAGCCGAAGTGGGATAACAGAATTGAACCTTTTCGTAATAAACTATTCAAACCGCTGTAGAAACATTTTGGGGAAAGAGGGATGAAGATGAGTCTCCAAAGGGAATATGACTTTTGATTTACTAAGTCCTTAGGCTGATAAGAGGATGAGTTTTCCTTTTCATGATGCAATGAAAAGTCTGTTGATTCTTCAGTGTGAGGCCGTGCTGCCCAATATGGTGGCCGTTGGCTGCGTCCGTGGCTGCTGCGCCCTGAAATGTGGCTGGCAAAATGGAAATATTCTTTAAGTGTAGAGTATACACCAGATTTTGAAGTAGCACCCCCCCGTTATTGATTACATGTTGAAATGATAATATTTAACAATTTTGTGGCTACTAGAAAAGTTTCAGTTACACGTACAACTTGCTATCGTACAACACTTAAGTACTTAATCCTTTGCAAAGTCTTTACTAGAAATACGTTGAACAAGTGCCGCATTTTCTGCTTTTCATTTTTAACATGGCCCCTTTTTAGGCTGCTACAAGATCACCACGGTCTTCAGCCATGCACAGACAGTGGTTCTCTGCGTAGGCTGTTCGACGGTGCTGTGCCAGCCAACAGGAGGAAAGGCCAGACTCACTGAGGGTATGTCGTGCGGCACTTTCTAACCTAGTGCTGAGATTTTATCATTGTAAATGTCTCTCCCTTCACTAAAAACCAGTTTAAAAGAGATCCTAAATTCAGAGTTACCAAAATAATTTTGTCTTTTACTATGTACACTTTCAGTAAAGAGTGCCCTATTTAATTGGGTAAGTTTATACTCTTGACCTTGCAAAGAACTCCTTTGAATATTATTTTTCTTAGTTTGGAACACTGAATTCTGTTGTATTTAGTCATGTAGTTTGCCTAATTTTGAATATTAAATCAGAATGGAGCAAAAGAATAACTATATACAATAGGACATGGATTTTTTTTAAACATAGGATTTAAAATTTTCTCTTGTAAAGAATGTGTTTCATGTGTATTGTAAGACTCAACAGTTATCATTGTTAACTAAATAACAGATAATACGTAAATTTAAATGCTAGAGGTTTGATATTTATGGGTACCTACTTAATGGTTAATAAAAAAAATCTAATTTTGTCTCGACTTGTGTGGCTCAGTTGGCTGGGTGTTGTTCTGCAAAGTTGCCGGCTCTGCTGGCTCAATATCGGGTCAGAGCACACGCCTGGGGTACAGTTCACCCGGTTCAGCAGCATGTGGGAGAGGCAGCCTGTCGATATTTCGCTCTCTCCTTCCTCCCTCTTTTCCCCTCTCTAAAAATAAAAAAATTAAAAAATTAAAAACCTATATATTTTAATTCCCCTCTAACTTTTGTGCAGTAAGTAAAAATAATAGTTATGTATAAAGTTTTCTGTAGTACAACTTACAGATTTAGAATTCCATTATCATATTTGAAATTTGCTTGTAGATTTAGAATTCCATTATCATATTTGAAATTTGCTTGTGATATTTTTGGGAGCTGTGAATTCCATGTTGTTCTCACTGGATGAGTTATAAGTGGATTTGTAACAAAATCAACATCTATTTGCTGTGACCTGGTAGGATATAAGAATGAAGTTAATGTACTTGTAGTATTTCCAAAACCTTTATATTATGCCAGTGTTGAGTTTTAACTGATGAATTCAGGCTCACGGTCTTAAATACACTCTATCAAAGCATTTGAGAAACAAGAGTGACAGTTATAATCACATCAGAGTAAATTCAAATATAAACGATTTATTACAGCAAATTTCTGGTATAAAAGGATAAATAACCTGTATATCAATATTAATGTAATATTCCTAAAACACAAGTTTTTTTACTTAAGTACTTTTTGCCATTAAAACTAGACCAAAGAGCCCTGGCTGGTGTGACTCAGTGGGTTGAATGCCAGCCTGCTAACAGAAAGGTTGCCAGTTCAGTTCCTGGTCAGGGTACAAGCCTGGGTTGCAGGCCAGCTCCCCAGTTGGAGGCGTACAAGAGGCAATCAATTGATATTTCTCTCCTTCTCTTGCCTTTTTCCTGTCTCTAAAAAAATTAGTAAAAATAAAAAATACATATACCAAAAATAGAATAGACTTGTGTTTAATATGCTGTTGTACTTCTATTGCAGGGTGTTCATTTAGAAGAAAGCAACACTAATGATCCACACAGCTTCCTGAATTTGTGTTATATCACAGAAAGCCTTATCAGTTTAGTAATTCTACTTAATCTACCAAGATAACATAATTACATTTAATTTTGTAAGTATACAACAATGATTTCCTATTTTGGTGTCAGTTTTTCAATAAAGTTTTGATTATGGGAAAATTCCCCGTTTTTCTTTTTTTCTAAGTATGTGTGCATGTTATAAATTAATATATATATCTTGTATGTGACTTTGGTTTAAATGTATAAAATATATATATTCTGATTCATTTGTGCTTCATTTCAAGAGTGGAAGCCCTACATACTTGATTTTTAGTCCTTTTCCAAATTTCTCTAAATGAGGCTAAACAATTACAAGTGGAAAGAAGTCTCTTGTTATTTATAAATATAATTTTGCTGTTGTAACTCTGGAAACACGTTTTAGAAGTACATATTTAATATAATAACAATCAAAGTGTAATGCCTTGGATTTATGTGGCCCTGATAATACAGCATAATTAGGACTGCAGTTGGGGCTTGAGTTACAGGGAGCTCCTTTTAGGGTAGAGAATTGTCCCTGGACGGGTGACTCAGTTGATTTTGTAGCATTGCCCTTACCTCAAAAGGTTGCAGGTTCAATTCCCAGTCAGGGCACATACCCGGATTGTGGGTTCTCTCCCTGGTCAGGGCACATATGGGAGGTAACCAATCAATATTTCTCTCTCCCCTCTCTCTCTTCTCTCCCTAAAATTAATAAAAGCATGTCCTTGGGTGAGGATTAAAAAAATATATAGCATGGATTGAAAAAATTTACAAACATGAATATAAGATCGAGAGATCAGCAAAAGCAAGCAAGAAAGAAGGAGACAAAGTACATCCACTCATAGAAAGCTACTTTCTTTATACTTCAACCAACTCAGATATCCCTCTATTTACCTTTATAAATCAAAGTGGAAAGTGAAGAAATGGGCTTAGGGCCTAGAATGACAGAACAACCTTTTATTAGGGTATATAAAAACATCAGTTGCTTTTGGAATTTTATGAATTCAGTGTAATCTCCAATATACACCATCTATGGCTGTTACAACAAAATTTCCCAGTATGTTCACTACAATAGGCCATTTGTGGAACCAGTCTCCAAGATGGCTCCCAATGATCCCTACTTCTGAGATTCACCCTTTATATAGACTTCCCCCAAACTGAATCAGAGTTGGTCTGTGTGACCAATAGAATTTGGTATAAGTGATGTTACATGTCTTCCAGGGCTGGATTATAAAGTACATTGTGGCTTTGCCCTGTTCACTCTTCACCTAATCTAAAGGAGGCCTTTCAGTCTTTCTGTAAAGATAGTCAAGCATACCTATGGAGATGCCCATGTAATGAAAAACAGAACTCGTGTCAAATCCAGCAAGCCCTCTTGCCTATAGCCACAAGGGTGAGCCATCTTGGAATTGGATCCTCTAGCCCCACTCAAGCTTTCAAATGACTGAAGCCCCTGTTAACATATTTCCCACAACCACACTAGAGACCCTGAGCTAGAACCACTTAGCTAAGCAGCTCCCAAATTTAGGAAACATGGAAATTGTGGGATGGAGTAATCTGTTACACAGCAATAGACAACTAATGCACACACTAAGTGAAAGAAGCCAGACATAAAAGGCCACACATCGTATGGCCTCATTTATATGAAATGTCCATAATAGGCAAATCCAAAGAGATAAAAAGTAGGTTGGCAGTTTCTAGAACCTGTGAGGAAAGAAATGAGAATAATGGGTATAAGATTTCTTGAGCGAAGATGTTCTAGAATGGATACAAAACCGTATGGGCATACTAAAACCCACTGAGTGCATACTTTAAAAGGATGAACTTCATGGTATATGAACTGCGAATTGTACCTGAAATAAGTTTAATAGATTTTGATACTGGGAGAGTGTAGCTCTAACAAAAACAGTTGTGGATTTGAAACAGAGCAGTGAAGAGAAGTTGGAAGGACTTTGAAGACAGTATTAGTGCAGGCCCAAGGAGCCTTGACAAAACTGTTGGGAAGTATTGGGTTGGCCAAAAAGTTTGTTCAGTTTTCTTCTGTATGACAGCTCTAGTAGTGCTTCGTTGTCTTCAACTTCATTTGAAACAATTTTGTTACATTGTACTGGAACAGCTATCATAGCAGCATGCATTTTTTAAAAAACTTAACCAAAATTGGTCAATTTTTGTGCAGCCATTTTAATATTGAAGATGAAAGAAGATGCACAACATTTTCAGCATATTATGCTCTCTTTAAGGAAGGTAAAAACACAACTGAAACAAAGAAGATTTGTGCAGCATATGGAGGTGCTGTGACTGGTCGAACATGTCAAAAGTGGCTTGCAAATTTTCTTGGTATTATTGACATTTTGGCCAAATAATTCTTTGCTGTGGGGCTGTCTTGTGCACTGGAAAATGTTTAGCAGCACCCCTGGCCTCTGCCCATTAGAAACCAGTAATGGGAGATAACTGACATACTCAGAGTATCCAAATCAATAAAGTTATTGGTGAAAATGAAAAATGTGTCCTTTATGGAAAAAGCTAAACAGATTTTTTTGACCAACTCAATATGATGGCTTTTGAGGAGGCTGCAGTGTGAACTTAAGGAGAGTAAGTTAAATCTTACTAGAAATTGCCAGAAAAGGCATTATTGTTATGTAGTGGCAGGAAGTTGAGCAACACTGTTGCTTGCAGGGACATAGAAAATAAGTGATAACTGGGTGATCTGGCTGCAATTTCCAGTGTTCATTCTGCTTCCTGGCTTCTTGCTGCTTATATGAGAGAGGTAAGTTAAATGAAAGACTACTAAACAAAAAGGAATTCATATCGATAGTTTTTCAAAAACTTCCCAGATTCCCCAGATGGCAAAATAATGCTAAATTTAAGAAATGGCTTCAAGACAAAGACAAAATAGAGGGAACTTTCAGGGAAACATGATCTAAAGATGAAATTGAAGATATAACCCTAAAAGTCTTAAAACTAGAAAAAAACCGAGATGTTTTATTAGAAATTTAATGGTGTTTTCTCCAATTGTCTCATCAGAATCCCAAGCTAGAGGTGGCTTATTTTAAAGAAATTTTTGGGTATGGCTTTTGTTTACTACCATGAGTCCCAATGAGATTTGTAGGAGGCTAGCAAAGTTTTGAAGATTTATATTGGAAGATACACTGCTAAGTAAGACTGAAAGGAGAGAGTACAAGAGGCTGTTGGACCCCCACATATCTACAAGGAGAAAACAGACTGAAAAAACGTCCCACTAAGCTGCACACACATGCTGCCTTACGTTAGAAAAGAGTAACCCAGAAGACAGAATCAAGAACCCAAAAATACTTAGCCAAGTATCAAGAATTGTTCCCAAGTCTTGAATATTGATCAAGGAGCTTCCAACCTGTGTCTGGTTGGATTCTGCAATTCCTATGACTTGCATGTTTTCCATTTCTCCACTATTTGAAGAGGATCTATAATAATCCTATATATGTCATGCCATTGGATGTTGTACATGTGAGGGGCAAATAACTTGTCTTTAGTTTACAGGTCTTCAGATCAATAGAAACTGTACTTGAGTTACTGTACTTAAGGAATTACCCACAAGGAGCCTCATTCACCCTTAGACCTGATTTAGATGATGGATACTGGGCTTTGAGCTGATAACATAATGAGATGAAGTTTTGGGAGGACTTGGGAGGAAGTAAATGTATTTTGCATTTGGGAAAGCCATGGATCATTGGGAGCCAGAGGTTAGACTATGGTAGCCAACTTCCAAGATGATCGCTACCTCCTGATATTCACACCCTGAGTAATCCCTCTAAGAGAGTATCAGCGTTGGTCTGTGTAATCTATGCAAATGTGATGGCACATGACTTTGGAGACTAGATTATAAAAGACAGTGACTTCTTCCTGGCTGGTTTCTTGATTAACTTGTTCTGGGGAGGCCAATTACCATGACATTAGGATAACTCAAGCAATCATACAGAGAAGCTCACATGAAAAACAGGCCTCTTATCACCCACAAGCAGACAACTGATTCTTACCACCAGTCATGTGGGTGAGTCATTTTGTAAGCATTTTCTCCAAGATCTTGTCTGCATTTTCATCTTAGATTCTGGCATCAGACCCACCCAGCCAAGCTACTTCTGAATTTCTGAGCCTCAGAAACCTCATAAGATAAATAAAGATTTGCTCTTTTAAACTGCAACAGATAGACTAATATACTATTTCTCATAGTCTTGTTTCTGTCATATTAAAAGAATAAGGGATCCAAGATGGCAGTGGTGTAAGATGCTGAATTCGTCCACTCCACAAGCACACTGAAATATACACCCATATAGACAGCAGTTACTCATGAGAGACAATGAGAGAGCTGAATGAAACAGCTTCTGAACAACAAATGACAGGAAGAGGCTGAATAGAGAAGGCTGGGAAACTGCGGGAGCCCTATGGAAGCTGTGGGAGTTCTATGAGGTCATTGGTACCAGTGAGTGAGATTGTTTACATCCCCCTCCACCTTGATAGGGTAGGAGTTCTATTCAGGTGCTCTGGCTTACGTGGAAGGGTACGGCACCATATTCCTGGACACACTGCTTGAGCCCATTTTGGCTCCCAACAAAGGGAGCAGACAGGATCAAAATGGCATTACCACACATACCTGGTCTCCCCACCCAGAGCCACTCTGGCTCAGTAGGCCAGTGTTCTGGATGCCATTGTCACCCACTCAATTCCAAAAGCATCTGCGCACACAGCCTACACAGAAGTTGCTTCTACACAAGGCCACCTTTTCAAGACTGGGGGAGAGAACTATTTTATCTAGTTTATATTAACATAGAAAGTCAAACAAAATGAAGGCAAAAAAAATATCTCTCAAATGAAGGAGTAAGAAAAATCTCTAGGAAAGAGCTGTAAGGAAACAGAGTTAAGTCATTTGCCTGATAAGGAATTCAAACAGCCCTGGCTGGTGTGGCTCAGTGGGTTGAGGTCTGGCCTACAAACCAAAAGGTCACTGGTTCAGTTCCTAGTCAGGGCACATGCTTGGGTTGCAGGCCAGATTCTCAATTGGGGGCATGAGAGAGGCAACTGATCCATGTATCTCTTGCACATCGATGTTTCTCTCCTTCTCTTTCTGCCTCCCATCTCCTCTCTCCAAAAATTTATAAAGAAAATCTTAAAAAAAAAATAAAAGAATCCAAAGAAATGGTCATAAGGATTCTCACCAAACTTGAGGGTAGAACAGTAGAATATAGTAGAATAGAAGGACTGAGGAAGCACTTCAACAGACAGAAACTATAATAAAGAACCAAGCAGAGCTAAATACAAACTGAAATGAAAAATACATTAGAAGGAATCAACAGCAGATTAGTTAATAGAGAACGGATTAGTAACCCAGAAGATAGACTAGTGGAAATCAATCAGAACAGCAAAAAGAAAAAAAAAAAATCAATCCCCCCACCCCCAAGGGATATGCTCACAGCATGGTGGTGTTAGAGGACCTCTAGTCCAGGTCTCTCCCCTTGAAGTTACAAGTTGGACAGCTGCAATTCAGCTAAGGATTTGCTGTTCAACACAACGTGTCTGAGACATCACACACTGAGATGACGGTATGGTCAAAGGTGGGCATATCTGAGCAAACAAAAACAGGGCAGGGAGGGGGAAGGATGGAAAAAAAAGCCTCATATAGCCCCAGGCTTGCCACAGCCCTAGTGGATGCAATAGCAGTGGGGCAGCTCCAACTGGCACACCAGACTCAAGGGCAGAGACAGCAGTCGGGCCGAGGTGCCTGGCACACATTGAGACTGCCCCCCACCCGGGGCAGAAAAATGATGTAAAAAACTCACAGTGCTTCAATGCCCCCCAGCACTAGACAAAGGATTCTGTAGAGGACGCCCACCCCATCTCCCTGTGGCCCACTCAGAAGTAAAATCCTCTCTCCTCAGATCATGAAAGGACTAGAAAAAACTTACCAGCCTAAGCAGACTGAACTCACTGTGGCTAAACCCATGAAGAGAAGCAGAACCCTGGATGTACAAACCCACTGTCCCCCGCCCCTGGCACTGACTGTAGTGCAGCCTCGTGGAGGCAGGTAGGTCAGCTTAGAGCAGCCCTGTCAGTGCCTTCTGGCTACAGGAAGGTGGCACCAGGAACACACGGGACCCTTAGCCTGCCACTTCCAATCCATGGGAGTGGTGCTCTGAGACTGAGGTAACGGGCCCCACCTCCTCAAGGAATTAGAAACATTTCCCACAGTAAAGGTGACACTGTACCATAGAGATCTCAGAAGCCCCAGCAGTGCAAGTAATTGGAAATAAAACTTGTGCTTCAGTGCCACCTACTGAAAATCAAACAAACAATCTACTTATCCACCTGCTAAACAGTGAAGTGTCAAATTTACAAAGCAGTTTTCATTCCCACAAATACCCAGGCAGAAAAATAATCCACCAAGCACAATGACTAATCAAGATAACAA
This sequence comes from Artibeus jamaicensis, assembly GCF_021234435.1. Taxonomy (NCBI): domain Eukaryota; kingdom Metazoa; phylum Chordata; class Mammalia; order Chiroptera; family Phyllostomidae; genus Artibeus; species Artibeus jamaicensis. Next base: position 10,488,712 of record NW_026521883.1, read on the forward strand.
GGGAATTCAGAAAGACAATAAAAAATCTCCAGAAAAATAAATTTAAAGACATTGAAGAATGTGATTTAAATGACAGAATTCAAGATTTCAGTTCTAAAAAAAACTCAACAAGATACAAGAAAGCTCAAAACAATAATTCGACAAATTCAGAAATAAAGTTGATGAACAAAAGTACTTAAGCAAAGAGACTGAAACTATAAAAAAAAAACCGACACCCCCCCCTCCCAGAAATTCTGGAGCTAAAGAACTCAATAAAAGATACGAAGAATGAACTAGCAGGATTAGGAAATAGAGAAGACCAAGAGGAGGAAAGAATTGGTGACACAGAAGATGGAGATTTTGAAATGGTTCAGGTGGAAGAAAAGAATCAAGATCACAAAAAGAAGGAAGACAGAAAGCAGAAGGAACTATGTGACTTCACTAGAAAAAGGATTGTAAGAATAATGACTATACAAGAAGTAGAGAAGGGAGCGAGACAGCCTATTCAAACAAATAATTAATAAGCAAATCCCAAACCTGCGAAAAGAGCCATGTCCCAGAATCCAAGAAGCTAATAAGAGAACACCTTATTATCTCATCCCAAAAGGCCTTTTCCAAGGCACATTATATCGAAACTGTCAAAATCAAATGGCAAAGAATTCCCAAGGCAGCCAGGGAAAAGAAAACAGTATCCTATAAAGAGAATCCCATTAGACTATCACTGGGTTTTTCACCAGAAGCCCTACAAGCTAGGAGAGAATAAAACCAAATATTCAAATTATTTAAAGAGAGAAATCACCGGCCAATAATAATATATCTAGCAAAGTTATCCTTTGGATATGAAGATATAAAGGCTTTTCAAGACATACAGAAGCTGAGGAAATTTACCCAATACAAGACCTGCATTACAGGAAACACTGAAGTGTGTTGTTCTACCAAAAACAAAATGGTACAAAACCATGAGCACAGTAATTAACAGACAGCTGCAAGGGCAAACACAGACTCAAAGTGAAGGGGTGGAAAATGACTCTCCAAACAAATGGCATCTGGAGAAAAGTGAGTGTAGCTGTATGTATATCTGAGTATTTGTGAGGACACAAAACTAGCCTCAACAAATTTAAGAGACTGAAATCATGCCAAGTATATTCTCCAACTACATACAATGCTTTGAAAGTAGGAATCAACTGCAAAGGGAAAGCATATATGCAGATCAAACAGCATGCTACTAAACACTGACTGTGTCAAAGAAGAAATAAAAAAATCAAAAGATATATAGAGAAACATGAAAATGATAATACAACTAATCAAAATTTGGGGGATACGGCAAAAGTGGTAATAAGAGGGAAGTTTATATTCACAGGCCTACCTCAAGACTCAAGAAAAATCTCAAATAATCCAATATTTTGCCATAACTAATGAGAAAAAAAAGAACAAATGAAGCCCAATGTCAGTAAAAGGAAGGAAATAATGAAAATCAGAGTAATTTAAATGAAATAGAGAACAAAAAGACAACAGAAAAATTAATGAAACAAAGAGTTGTTTCTTTGAAAAGATTAATAAAATTGACAAATCTCTGGCTAGATTCACTAAGGAAAAAAGAGAAAAGACTCAAACAGAATCAGAAGGAAAAGTTACAACAGATACCATGCAAATACAAATGACTATAAACGATACCATAAAAGGCCAAATTTGATAACTTGGAAGATATGGACAAGTTGTTAGAAATATATTGAGTTGGCTGAAAAGTCTGTATGGTTTTTCTGTAAAATAAAAGACATTTTTCATTTTCACCAATAACTATTGATTTGGATATTTTGAGTATGTCCGCTATCTCCTGCTGTTGGCCTCTAGTGGGTAGAGGTCAGGGATGCTGCCAAACATCTTCCAGTGCATAAGACAGGCCCACAGCAATGAATTTTTTGGCCAAAATGTCAGTAATGCCAAGAAAATTTGCAAACCACTTTTGACATGTTTGATCAGTCACAGCACATTTTCTGTACACTGCATAAATCTTTTTTGTGTGTATTTCAGTTGTTTTTACCTTTCTTGAATAAAGTATAATACACTGAAAATGTTGTGCATCTTCTTTCATCTTCAATATTAAAATGGCTGCACAAAAATTCACCAATTTTGGTGTTTTTTTAAAATGCACACTGATAATGACAGCTGTCACAATACAATCTAACAAAATTGTTTCAAATGAAGTTAAAGACAACTAAGCACTACTAGAGCCATTGTACAGAAAAAAACTAAACGACCTTTTTGGCCAAAACAGTATAACCTTCCTAGACTGAATCATTAAGAACTGGAAAATCTAAATAGACAGACCAACAGTAAGAAAATTCAGTCATCAAAAAACTCCCCAAAAGTAAAAGTCCAGGACCAGATGGCTTCACTAGTGAAGTCTTCCAAACATTCAAACATTTAATCCATATTCTTCTCAACTCTTTCAATAAATTGAAGAATAGACAATACTGCCTACTCATTCTACAAAGCCAGAATTACCCTGATACCAAAACTTGGCAAGGATGACACACACAAAAAGAAAATTACAGACCAATATCTCTTATGAATGTAGATGCAAAAATTCTCAACGAAGTATTAGCAAACTGGATTCCTCAATATATTAAAGAGATAAAACATCACAATCAAGTAGGGTTCATTCTGGGGGTGCAAGGATGTTTCAATATATGTAAATTGATCAATGTGATATACATTAAAAAGATAAAAATTATATGATCATATTTAATAGAAACAAAAAAGGCATTTTACAAGATACAATATTCATTTGTGATTCAAGTATTCAATAAAATGGGTATAGAAGCATGCCTCAATATCATAAAAACCACATATGACAAACCAAAACTAAAATTATACTCCTAGCCACAGCAATCAGACAAGAAAAAGAAATAACAGGCATTCAGATTGAAAGGGAGGAAGTAAAACTCTATTTGCAGATAACATGATGCTATATATAGGAAACCCTAAAGACTCCACCCCAAAACTGTTAGAATAAATGAATTCAGTAAAGTTGAAGAATGTAGAATATATAGAAATCTATTCCAAATATATAAGGATAATGCATACAACTTAATGTCAAAAACCCCCAAACAATCCAATTAAAAAATGGGCAGAGGCTCTGATGAGTGTGGCTCAGTTGACTGGTCAGTTGACAGGGTCAGTTGACTGACCCTGCAAAGTGAAGGGTCACTGGTTCATTCCTGGTCAGGGTGCCTGCCAAAGTTGTGGGTTTGGTTCCCAGTTGGAGTGCATATGAGAGGCAACTGACCAGTGTTTCTCTCTCACATCAATGTTTCTCTCCCTCTTGTTCTCCCTTCATTCCCCTCTCTCTAAAAATAAATAAATAAAAATATTTTTTCAAAGGGCAGCATATCAAATAGACTTTTCTCCAAAGAGGACATATGATGGCCCACAGATATATGAAAAGATGTACAGCATCACAAATTATCAGGATAATGCAAATCAAAACCACAATGACATACCATCTCACACCAGTCAGAATGGCTATCATAAAAAAATAATAATGAGGATGTGGAGAAAGGGGAACACTTGTATACTTTTGGTGGGATTGTAAATCAGTACAGCCACTATGGAGATTCTTCAAAAAGTTAAAAATATAATTGCCATATGACCCAGCAATTCCATTTCTGGGTATTTATCTGAATAAAATAAAAACACTAATTTGAAAAGATATATGCGCCCATATGTTCATTGCAGCATTAATTACAAAAGCCAAGATATGGAAGCAACATCAGTGTCCATTGACAAATTAATGGATAAAGAAGTTTATATATACACACACGTGCGCGCACACACATATACACACAATGGAATATTATGTAGCAATAAAAAAGAATGAAATCTTGCTATTCACAACAACATGGATGGACCTAGATGGTATTATGCTAAGTGAAATAAGTCACATGGAGAAAGACAAATACCATATGGTTTCAGTTACATGTGAAATCTAAAAAACCAAAACAAATGAATAAACAAATCAACAGGTGATAGGTATAGAGAATGAGCTGATGATACCAAAGGAGAGGAGGTGAGGCTGAGGGGTTGGGTAAAAAAACAAACAAACTAACTATATTTGGAAGTTCCTGTTGAATGAGATTTTTCTCTATATCACACATTCAAAAAGTACATATTTTTATCAGAATATTTTATTTCAAGAGTTAACATTTTTTCCCAAAAAGTAAATAAAATACAGTTATTTCCCTGAGTATAAAGAACTAACCCTACAATAAGACAATTACAAAAGTAAGTAATTAGAGGTACATACTTTTTGCATTCAATTTTACTTACATTACAAATTTATTCTTATCAAAACCTCTATTTTGGAACTTTAACATTTAAAAACAGTTCATTTTTCCACCTGCGATGCTAAGGAATGTCTGACCTGTCTTTATCAAATTCCAGAGCAATCTTTAAAGCAGTGCTATTGAGTCCAACAGACTGCATGTTACATATGATAGAAACAACTATTCCTCTCGGAGGAACCTTGTTATACAGAGAGTCTGCGTCCAGTTCTTCAGGAAGGATCAGCAGGACACTGCTGGCACCCACGGCACCTCCAGTATGTGAGGCATAATGACGTTGCTTCCTGCAAGATCCGTATGTTTGCTTCTTTTCCACAACACCCCATGCCATCGCGTATTTCCCCTCTTTATCCCAAGACATTTCTGTGTTAGGGACTGGTGTCCAAATCATAACCATCGTTTCTGGTTTGAGATATCCAGGTAAAAGGTTTTCATTTGAGTTCTTAAACAGCCCGGCTTGGTAACCGTACAACATTGCATTCCCAAATTTCAGAAGGTCACCCACCGTAGACAGAAATCCACCACCAGCCCATTTATAGGAGTTATCCACGTAAGGTGTGTTGACAAGACGTCTCTTTTTATTGTAAACATAAAATCTAAAACAAAATAAGAATGGTCATTAAAAATTTAAGTCTATTATTGACTTTACAGATGAAAATGAATAGGAAAATATACATGAGAGATTGAATTTCAGTGTATTGATCACACGTTTTTAGGAACTAACCACTAATTTTCAGTGTGAGTCAAATCTTAATTTTACAGATAACTGAGTAAGTGAGTCTAATTACCTTATGAATTAAAGCATCAAAGGTAACTTTTTTTTCTATTGGTATGGCTTGCTCATGCTGAGTGTATAAAAATTTTAATGACTGCAAAAAAATTAATGATTAAGATTACACATGATATATTTGCCCATGCATATGCAGAAACACCTATGGTTTGGTAAATATTCCTTAGGCATAGTGAATCATGTCCCACATGTGAATTTTGCTAAGTATTGGGTTGGCCAACAAGTTCATTCGGTTTTTTTCTGTAAGATGGTTCTAGTAGGGCTAAGCTGTATTTAACTTCATTTGAAACAATTTTATTAGATTGCATTGTGATAGCTGTCATATCAGCATGCATTTAAGAAACTTATCAAAGTTGGCAAATTTGTATGTAGCCATTTAAATACTGAAAATGGAAAAAATACTTGACATTTTCAGCATATTATGCTTCATTATTTCAAGAAAGGTAAAAACAACAACTGAAAGGCAAAAAAAGATTTGTGCAGTGTATGCAGAAGGTCCTATGACTGATCTAATGTGTGAAAAGTGGTTTGCAAAGTTTTGTGCTGGAGATCTCTCACTGGAGGATGCTCACACCTGCCCCCCCTTCTTTCCTCAGGCATGTAACCTCATTTTCTTTCTTTTAAGCATTAAAGGTTCTCAGGAGACTTACACCCAGGGAATCAGTAGGCACAGCACCTCGTCCTGGGTTGACCCCCTGAACCTCTCTCCAAGGGCCCTTCTTGTGCCTCTGTAACTTGTTTCCTGAGTCCGCACAGCTCAGCTGGCTCACTTCTGCCTGTATGACTTTCCTTCTAAAAGGCCAAGGCAGCTAGCTCTCTGAGCAGCCTGCTCGGTTGTTCTTGAGAGTACTTTCACTTTGCTTGCTAAACTTTCCTTAGTTCTGGAGTTCTTGGCTCTGAATTCTTTCTTTGCCAAACTCAAGAACTGAGAGCAGACATTGCCATGAACACAACTGCTGAAAAAATTGAAGAAAGACTGCATTTTATTTTGCTCAAAACTTTAGCCAGAGTTGGCCAGCAAGGTGAAGCACCAATACAATTTTTTGGTTTGCATTTACAGTTGTCACATTTGTAATGCTTTTCTGTATTAAACTGTATCTACTTTTATGATGTCTTCTAATGTCATGAATAAATTTTAACATATTGAAATATCTGTTATTTATTATACATTATATTCCTTTTCTTCTTTGTATTCTAACCAGAGTACTGAGTGCAGGTATATATGATTGATGCCTTTCATTTTGGTGTATTGAAGAAGGTATTATAAAATATTTGTTAAATTAGGGGGCAGTTGGTCTAACAGCATTGAAACTCACTACCCAGAATGATTTATCCCCCAGTTACCTCTTTGATTTCATTACTTACAATACCTTGCTTTGTTTCTTTCATGTCAGAGTTATTTCGTATTGCAACAAAGCAAACTAGCTTTCCTTGTCATTCATGTCTTGGCTTAACTAACATGGCCTAAAAACAAATATATTTTAAATAAATCCCACCCCTCATCCTCTCCTTGTTACTTCATATCCCACTGCCATTTTATTTTCTTCATATCAATATGAAGAAATTCTTATTTAAATTATAGTTTATGTCTCTTCCCACAGAATATAAATTTGATAAGGGCAGGAACCTTGTGCAATGATGATTCCTCTACCCAGAATGGTTTTGCCATCCAGTAAGTGCTCATTAAACATGCTGAGTAAATGAAAGCACCATTTGTTAGTCAAATATTTTAATGGCAACATCTTGCAAGGCACTAAAGACGCAAGTAAAACCACATACTGTGGTTGCTCTCGGGGGTTAACAATCTTGTTGGAAAGCTCTTAAATTATTTTCAAAGCACCATATGAATCATATGGGGATTTTGTTAAAACACAGCTTCTGCTTCAGTGGGTCAAGGAAGGGCCTGAAACCGTGCAGTTCTAACAAGCTCCCAGGTGATACCAGTACTGCTGGCCCCAGGGCCACTCTGACTAACATAACAGGCTGTGAGATGACTGGCTGAAATGGATGCAAGAAATTCTGAGCACTAGTGAGAGGAAGCCTCACTAGATGGCTGCTCACACAGGCCAGGCTGGTGAAGAAGGTAGTTCAGTTTGGCCAGAGCAGAGAGCTAGAAGGGATAAGTGGCAAGAGGTGATGCTGGAGGAGTAGACATGAAACACGTGACTAAGGATTGATTTCCTGTGCTATGCTAGGAACTTTGACTCCTTCACCTTATTTCACAAAATGCTCGCTTCCTAGATCCTAAGGAAAAAAAAACCCTTTTATATTTTTATTATTTTTTAAAATATATTTTATTAATTATGCCATTACAGTTCTATTTCTCCCCTTCATTCCCCTCCACACTGCACACCACCTCCCCCACCATTCCCCCCCTTTAGTTTATGACCACGTCTCAAGTTCTTTAGATTCTATATTTCCCATACTATTCTTGCCCTCCCCGTCTATTTTCTACCTACCATCTATGCTATTTTCTGTACCTTCTCCCCCCTTCTCCTTCTCCCACTCCCCTGTTGCTAAACCTCCATGTGATCTTCATTTCTATGGTTCTGCTCCTGATCTAGCTGTCCTCTTAGCTTGCTTTTGTTTTATGTGTGGTTCTTAATAACTGTGAGTTTGCTGTCCTTTCACTGTTCATATTTTTTATCTTCTTTTTCTTAGGTAAGTCCCTTTAAAATTTCATATAATAAGGGCTTGGTGATGATGAACTCTTTGAACTTGACCTTATCTGAGAAGCACTTTATCTGCCCTTCCATTCTAAATGAAAGCTTTGCTGGATAGAATAATTTTGGATGTAGGTCTTTGGATTTCATGACTTGGAAAACTTCTTTCCAGCCCCTTCTTGCCTGTAAGGTCTCTTTTGAGAAATCAGCTCACAGCCTAATGGTAACTCCTTTGTAGGTGGCTGTCCCCATATCTCTTGCTGCTTCTAGGATTCTCTCCTTCATTTGAATCTTGGCTAATGTAATTATGATGTGCCTTGGTGTGTTTCTTCTTGTGTCCACCTTCTTTGGGACTCTCTGAGCTTCCTGGACTTCCTGGAAGCCTATTTCCTTTGCCAGATTGGGGAAGTTCTCCTTTATTATTTGTTCAAATAAGTTTTCCACTTGTGGCTGTTCCTCTTCCCTTTCTGGTACCCCTATAATTCGGATGTTGGAACGTTTAAAGATGTCCTAAAGGTTCCTAAGCCTCTCCTTTTTTTGAATTCTTGTATCTTCATCCTTTTCTGTTTGGTCACTTTTTTTTTCCTCCTTCTGGTCTACTCCTTTGATTTGAGTCCTAGTTTCCTTTCATTACTACTGGTTTCCTGTGTATTTCCATTCATTTCAATTAGTTTAGCCTTCATATGTTCCTCTAATTTGTGACTAAAATCAACCAGTTCTGTGAGCATCCTGACCACCAGTGTTTTGAACTGTGCATCTGAAACTTTGGCTATTTCTTTATCGCTTAGATTTATCGGCTCTGGGGCTCTGAGCTGTTCTTGAGCCCTGTTTTGATCTGTTCATGCCTATTACAAATGAGGAGAGGTGCCTTAGGTGTTCACCAGGGCAGGGCCACCCAGGTTGCTGTTTTGTGACACTGTATGTGGGGGCAGGGTCAGAAAGGGACAATGGTGGTTCCCTCTGCCACTTCCTGCTGCTGGGGCCTTCGCGGTCCATCTCACTGCTAGCTCCTTCAGTCTCACTGCTAGCTCTTTCACCAGTTTATCTACGCGAGAATGTGTGACCGCGATCAGCCCTGTGGGTCCAACGCCTTGCGCCCTCAGTTGGTCCGCCCGCTTCTCCACACCTGGGATCCGCCCAAAGCTGCCTGCGCACCTGGGTCGCGCACCCAGGTCATTCCGGTGGATCTTTCCTGCCCAACCCCTCTCTACTGTTGGCTCTGCCCCTCTTACCGGTTTGGCTGAAGGGTTCATTGTTGTCAGACTTCCATGTAGTTCAATTTCCTGTGGTTTGGCTGTGTTTTTGTTGCTAAAACTTTGTTGTTTTTAAACTTAGTTGTGCGAGAAGGTGCAGTGCTTCCACCTACGCCTCCATCTTGGTGGAAGTCTCCCTTCTTATTCTTGTTACACCTTCCAGATCATAGTCCTTTCTCTCTTCTCATTTACTGTCCACATCTCCTGTTGCCATGCACTCACATTCTGCATTCATTCAACTCCTTAAAATCTGGCTGCCATTCCCCATCACAACCAAACTATTTCTACGGGTTATCAGGGATCTTTCATTCCCCTTTGTACAGTCCTCATCCCATTTGCCCGAGTGTTACCCAGAATGCCCCTGACACCCCTCGGGCAATCCTGCTCTGAGCTGTCCTCCAGCTCTCCATCCTATGGCTCCCTATACCCCTCCAGTCCCCAGTGGCTCCAGTTCCCTGGGTTTTTTCTTCCACAGAGATAACTGCATCTGTATCACAACCCCTGTTCCAAATTTACAATAAAAATTTCTGCTAGCATTAATAATTCTCAAATTTTGTTTTGGAGGAGGGCAGGAAAGTTGTTTATCAGAATCACCTCTGGACCTCCTCCCTCCCAAAATTATATCCTCCCTTCAAAATTAATAACTTTGGAGGGACTGTGGGCATAATTAGAAAAGGAACTCTTTTTCCTTCAAGATTCTTATTATCTCCCCTAAAAGCCCAAGTGATAATATTGGGTGATGCAGGGGCGGCCATAAGTATGTGCTCTGAGGATGAAAAAGGAGTCTACAGAGAATCTTAATATGTTCTCTTGAGAACCAATGACTTGATAGGTGGTCTTCTCATGTCTCAAAATGAACATGGCTAAAATTAGTATCTTCCAAACCTTCTCATATTTTCCCTCTCCATTAAAACCTTGGTTGACTCTCTTGCTGCAACTCTTATATCCAACAAGATGCTAAATCCTACTATTCAACCTTTGTTTTGTGTCTTATCCTTTCTTCCTTCCATTCCTATGGCCACTCCCATATTTTAGATCCTAATTACTTTCTGTCTAAACACTGATTACACTTGGAATTCCAAGCCAATCAAATCTAAAAGAAGCCAAATAACAAAAATACATTGTCTCATTCAGAAACATAGTTCTTAAAGTGAACTCCAAGTTTGTAAGCTAGGAGAGAAAGCAGTATATTTCGGCTAATAACCAGCTTTGTGCAAACCATTTCAAACCACTCATATCAAGGCTAGAAATTAGAACTCTTCTGTTATTCCTCCTTTAAAACACAAAACTATGGAGAATTTCAGATTTTAATCTAGAATTCTAAACTTTAAATAGTTATATTTTAGACTTTAATCCCTTGATTCTTTTTCATAGAGTACAAATTATGTACTTTTCATAAATATGATTTATTCAGCTGGATAATAACTTTCAAATTCACAAGGAATTTCTGCTCAAAACAAATAGGGTATAGACACAAGTTCCTGAGTAGGTTACGAAGACACCTTTGTATCTGAATAACTGATGGAATGATGCCAGATGACAAGCAACCTCTTCCTATCTGCTTAAGAATCTCTAGATTCTGCATTAGAACATTATATAACCACAGAAATCTATATCTACAAACTTAGAAATTCAAAATACTTTTATGTTTAAAATGCTTCTTAAATGTACCACTTTGTATTTTATTGTTGTGAAAAGTTTAAAACCCCACAAGATTTAAAATGCATATTATAAAAACCAATCCACTTTAACATTCAGCATTAACATCTGGATTGAATTTACGACTAAAGTCTGTCAGCCAAAGGCATAAGAAACAAGGTGTAATTTTAAAAGATAATCTAGAAAATAAAAATAATAAATAAGAATAAAAAAGAGAATAACAGAAGGTAAAGGCCATACCTATACTGTAAAAATGTAGCAAACACTTCAGAAAACATTCATTTTATTTAATTTTGGACCCCAATTATAAAAGAGACTTTTGTTACAAGTATTGTGCCAAACACATAAAAATATGAACCAAGTCCCCTGGCTGGCTGACTCAGTTGGAATGTTGTTCTGTGCACCAAAAGGTTGTGGGTTTGCTCACCGGGTAGGGCACATACCTAGGCTGTAGGTTCACTCCTGGTTGGAACACATACGAGGCAACCTATAGTTGCTTCACTGTCTCACTCTCTGTCTCTCTTTCTCTCTAAAAATATCGATAAATATATCTTTAGGTAAGGATTAAAAATATGAACAAAATCTAGTAATAAGCTAATGCGTTGACTAAGGATTCTGGTATCAACAAACTTTCAATAGCAAGAACATTCACTCCACTCCCTTGCAGATATTTGCTTAAAGGGTCATTTAGTTTATTTGTCTATACAGAATACACCTGTTATACAGACTCAATACATATATTTGCACACACCAAATCAATATTTTTATTTTTACATTAAAAATGATTTTACTCAAGAAAGCAATGTACCATGCTAAAAATGAATTTCTCTGCTTTCTTTACAAGTAAGTGTGGCCTGTGGCTAAAATTCTGGCCAAATAAATGTAAGTAGTATGTTGGGGTGGGATTCTGGGGAAAGGCCTTAATAGGTGACAGAAACTGAGAGACATTTTAAATATACAAATGTACACACAGAAAAGTGATGAAGACAATAAATATTTACTCTTGGATACAGTAACTCTAAAAAAACATGACCAGGATAGCATGGACATATTTAATTTAGAATTATGACCTATGAGTCAGTAGACTAAGTAACAAAGCTAGAGACTTTTGCTGGAAATTTTATTTCCTGCAAAATGGTAACATAAAACAAATTAATAGAAATATGCATTTACTAAGTTTACTTTAAGCTTTTATTTAAAAAAAAATACATATGTTGAAATGATTCCTTTTACTCCCTGAACTCTCTAAAAAAGGTGGTCCCTTTGAGCTCTTTTCAAATAATTACTACAAAAAAGAAAAAGAAAAAAAGAGGAATCAGTTGACTTTTAGAGGCTCAAGTACATAATAAGTCAACTAAAATTAAAGCAAATGGACAGAACCTTTTCCTAGGCAACATTCCTACCATACTCTTTTATCAGTAGCCCATTTAACTTAAATCAATCGATCAACTACCCCTGTAGCACCACTGGGTACTACTAAAAATCTGAAGAAAAAACCCAGAGCAGATAGGAACCTTTAATAATATAAATGGAATCCCACTGTCTTTTTTCAAAGAATGGGAGATAAAAAATGAACTCTTCATCATATGCCAGATAGCTGCTCTGCAGTCTGTACACTCACAGAGGCTTCATTTTTAGTTTAGAAAAGCAGCTCCGTGATACATAATCTTCTCTCCCTTATATATGCCTAGATCTAAATCAAAATAAGGTCATGGATCTATGCCATTTTTATTAGAGAATCTTTTAAAGATCCAATTGAAAACCTATGGTTATTTGTCAAGTTTTCTTATGCTTTCCAGTAAAATAAAATGTTGTACTGGAAAACAAGCAAGCACACAAACACACACACACTAAGAGTCTGAACTGGTTGAGAACCACAGGCCACTTTTTAAATTTATATTTTTAGTTTCTTTTTTTTTAATCATCACCCAAGGATACATTTTTATTGCTTTTGAAGAGAAAGGTAGAAGGGAGGGGGAGGGGAGAGAGGGAGAGAGACATGAATCAATTGCCTCCTGTGTGTGCCTGATGGGAGGTGGAACCTCCAACCCAGGTGTGTGCCCTGACCAGAGAGACCAAAGCTGCAACCTCTTGGTGTACAGGAAGATGCTCCAACCAATGGAGCCAGCTGAGCCACCTGGCCAGGGCCAGGAAATTTTAAATGAAAATTCATCACTTGTTGCTAACCCAATTTCTTTCAGGTCTAAAAAAAAAAAAAATCTTCAGACTGACTAGGAGTGCATATTTAATTCCTTTAAATAAGCTGATAACTTTAAAATGGCAACTTAAATACAACAGATTAAACAAAACTCGTGTGGAGACAGAAAGATAAAACTAAAAATATTCCACAATTTCATCTATTTCAAGTACTGTTAAGGCACTTAAAGTGTGTGCATATGGAAATAGGCAACAGTAGATTTGTTAAATGTTACCTTTTTAACAAACCAAATAATTAGAGTAAAATGGATAAGAAGACAACATAACCATAAAATTCTTACTAGCCATTAGCTTCAAAATTTTCTCCCAATGCCCCTTTACAGATTACTAGTAAAAATTATGATATATTTTTCATTTGCTATATTTCAATGAAATGACTTTCAAACTTTTACAGTGGAGAAACCTGGCAGGTACCACCTCAACAAAGAAATTAAAATTACCATCACTAATGATGAGACAGATAGACATCATGAGACTTCTGCTACAATGGACATTATTGAGACAATTGGCAAAATTTGAATAAGGTCTGTAGATTTGTTAAAAAGCATGTGTCAGTGTTAATTTCCTCTACTCTATAAATGAAAAAGAAAACATGTAGAAAAGCTCCCAAAATGTGTCAAGTTGATTTTGGTAAGGAAAATTTGAGTTTTAATTGATAAAACAGTATTAAAAGTAACCATTTACCTTGCTCTGTTGTAAATCACTGGTTCATTTTCTTCCTGCACAGTTGTCAGCATATCCAAGTCATGAAATATTTTCTGCATATAATCCAAAAATTTATATCCTGAAGCTCTTTCAACTATGGCTGCCAGTAGGGTATAGCCGAAAGTTGAATACAAAAACTGACTACCTTGAGACATCATTGCAGGGAGGAAAAAAGAAAATGATGCATTATTATTTAAAAAGATGTAAAATATTTTCCCACTGAAAATTGGTATATACCTTAAAATTGGAATATTTCACTTCAGCATTTATAAAACATCACGGATAATATATTAAACTTACTCAGCTTTGTAATGGCCCTGCTTATTCCATGCCCCTAACACAACAAAATGATGATCAGTATACTTAAAATTTTACATGAATCTACTTCTTTCTATAATAATAAAATAGACAATCCTACCTCAAACATAACAAATATCCTACAAACTGGCAACAAAATAGGAAGGGGAAGAAAAGCAAATTTGGATTCTTGAGTCAACTGTCTTGTTCTGAATATACTCACTCCCCATTATTTAAGGCATAAATAGTTGTACAAGTTATTTTAATAAAACATATGTAGATATAAAACACTTTTTTCAAATATATATTACAATACAAATAAATATTCAAATACATATATTGTTTCAAATATTAACTTCTCATTTTAGATTCTGGAAACCTACTAAAAATGCATGAGAACCTTATTTTTAAAGACAAAATCCACAATTATATATTAATGTCTTCACTGTTATTAATTACACCTATATAATACTTACGGTAAAACATCTTTTAAAATGAAAATGGAATAAAGGAAATCTATGGTAAGTTTGAAGATATTAAGTGGTTTCAGTAGGCATCATACCAAAAGGTATACAAGAACAAAAAGTTATTTTTATAAATTAGTTTTTTTTTGGAGATAAAATTAAGTTGGTGAACACAAAATTTCTTTAAGGAATAAAGGCAAAGTAAGTTGAGCAATTTAAATTTTAACTAAATATTAAGATACTAGCAATAGTTTATCATGTCCCCTTTGGTCCAATTTGTTTGGACCATTCAGAATCCACTAATGACCGAATAGCCTCCATGAGGCTAAACCTAAACAACTAGCTGCATGGATGCTAGGCAGGAATTATGTGTTAAGTTCTTAACTACTGTTAAGAAATGCAGACAAGCCCTGGATGGTGTGCCTCAGTTGGTTGGCGCTTACCAGTAGACCAAAGGGTCGTGGGTTTAATTTCTAGTCAGGGCACAAACCCAGTCAGGGCACAAACCCAGGCTGCGGGGTTCAATCCCCATTTGGAGCACATATAAGAAGGCAGCCAATTAATGTTTCTCTCTCTCTCCCTCTCTTTCCGAAAGCAATGAAAAGCTAAATATCCTCTGGTGAGGGACAAAAAAAAAAGGAAAGAAATGCAGACAGAAGGCAAGCACTGGACTAATAACAAAATCTGTGCCATAATCACCTACCACATTGAAAGCATTCAGGATGGTATTTTGAATTTTCTGAAAATTAATATTTCAATAATAATGAATTTGTTAAAAGAAGAAATTAACACTCACCAGGTTTAAAGAACAAAGGATCATTTTTAAATAATCTTAGGGATTCAATTGTATTTTCAAACTTTTCTTTCAAATATAATTCACCTTGTTCAAAATCATTTTTTTTCTTGACAGGTTTGGAATTTCGGCCTTTGGCTTCATCCTGCTCTACCTTAGCTTTAGCAAAGTCATTCCTTTCATTACTTTTGCCTCCTTTTTCTTTTAACTCTTTTTCTTGGTCACATTCTATTTCTTTCATCATTTTCAAGGCTTTGTAAGCTTTCTCTTCTTTCACCTTTTTCATGTCCTTTTCATAATGACGAATTCCACTTAAATGGGAAATCAATAATCTTGTTGTGACAGAAACCTAATTGTAAAACATGAGAATTAAATGCATTATTAAACTATAACAAAAACTATCCTCAGAATAATACCTCAGTAATAGTTTCCATTTTAAACTGCTGTTGGAAAAATATGTAATGTACAAATCTTTAGCCTCAAACTTCAAGAAATACCCACTTGGTTATCATCTGGATTTTTAAAAAAACTAACAATAATTAAAAACAAACCAGAGAGCCCTGGCTGGTTAGCTCATTTGGTTTTAGTATCGTCCCCAAATGCCAAAGTTGTGGGTTTGATCCCAGCCAGGGCACATGCAAGAAGCAAACAATGAGTGCACAAGTAAGTGAATGACAAATCAGCGTTTCTCTCTTCCCCCATCTTCTCTCTCTAAAGATCAATGAATTAAAAAAGAATTTAAAAGAAACCAAACTAAACCAAAAATCAAAGAAGCCTATGCAACTTTTTAACTACTATTGAATGTGCCATTTGTCAAATGACCTGTTAGTTTCATTACCTTTTCACCTTCATATTCTTTTTCTGGGAATTCGGGAACATAATGTTGTACCGGAATATCAAGATCCAGTTTCCCTGCTTCCCACAATTTGGCAAGAGCAACCATGGTAAGGCTTTTGCTGATACTGGCAATTCTCATAACTGTCTCTGGTTTGCACGGTACACGGTTCTCCACATCAGCATAACCTAAACCTTTGGGGGAAAAAAACAAACAAAAAAAAAGTCATTACTAATTAGCTTCATGGCCAAAGGAGTCTTGAAAAACTGAAATAAAACTGTCTTAAAATATCCCGTGTATTCATTTAAAGAAAAGATTTCATTAAAAAAATATATACATTTACTTATTTATTTTTGGAGCTAAAGGAAGGGAGGGAGAAAAAGAGGGAGAGAAACATGGATTGGTGGATTGGCTGCTTGTGGTGTGCCCCCAACTGGGAACTGACTGCAACTCAGGTGTGTGCCCTGACCAGGAATTGAACTCATGGCTTTTCCTTTGCAAGGCCGACAACTCAACCAAACTGAGCCATGCCAGTCAGAGCAATATGCCACTTTTATAAGCTAAAGAAAACTTAATGTGTGAGGGATGAGTGTCTCGACAATGACCACAGTAAGTCTAACAATCTAACCTTGTAACTGAACTGGACTGTACTTTGGGTTCTACAGTAGTTTTCTGCCTGATTCAAATACTAATTTTTCTTAGTTTACCTAAACAATTTGGTTATTCCACATTTTAAATAAATTACTACACATCCTTTAAAAAATCATTGTTTTTCTTCAGATTATGTTTATTCTTGATTTTTGAGTGACTTTCCACTGAATTCCTTAAAATAGCCTCCAGTAAACACAAATGTGAAGAGGTCCTACACACCCAATCTAGCTATCAATTCAATTCAGCTGCAAAACAATGTACTATCAATTTAAAGCTCCTACCCAAAATTTTAAGTTTTGTTTCATCTTCTTCTAAGAAATTTAAAGAACTGAGGTCTGAAAAGAAAGGCATACAATGATTGTTTTTTAAACTATAAAAGGTTTATGCTATAATATTTGCATGAAATCAAAGCCTTCACCTATAAAGCTGACATTTGTATGAATTCAGTTACAATATTTTTCATAAACTAGGTATACTGATTAGGCTATACTTATACTGGGGAAGAATCATTTTTCTTTAAATTTAGTTCTCCACTGCCCCCATAAAAAGTAGTAAATAAGTACTACTTTATTTAAATGATGTCTGAAACAACATTTCCTGAAAGTATTTTTCCTCAAAACCTAGGATGACCAGTTGGTCCAATTTGTGTGGAATGAAGAAGTAAATCAAGTTGTAAAATATGATTTGATAAAAATATCATAAAGTGATTAGAAATCCCCAAAGCTTCTAGCTTTTTGTTTCAAAACAATAGCTGCCACTTCTATGGACTCAAAAAAGTAATAAAGTAGATAGTAAACTCAATAAGGTCAAGAATCGTGTACCTATTATGGAATAGGCGACTCAATAAATTGTTGACTGAATTAAAAAGAAAAACAAAATTCGGACATTTTATCTACTCAGAAGGGTTATCTACAAATATGCGCTTAACAGATTGTTCTATATACAACTTTCAGAACAATAAATTCAGTCTTTAAAGAAGAGTGGGCACAGAAACAAGCCACTTTTAAAAGACTCCAACTTATTCATTAGGCATATTTTAAATCTTATTGATAGGAATTGGGTACTTTAGTCTATTAGATACGTTTTCAGCAACATGGATACTGTCATGTAAACTGAACAGCATTTCATGATATTTCACGCCAAGCAGTAAAACATCAAGATCTCATTTACCAACTGGCACAAAACAAGCTACTAAATAACACTTTCCTGGGCCTACCTTCGGACCAGATTTCTTTCCCATCTACAGAGACTCCAACCACTATGCCGGGCGCGCCCACCTCATCCTAAGAGCGAAGGGGAAGGAAAAGGACAGTTCAGACTCGCAGCAATACTTCACACAACCACCAGCGCTAGCACCCTGGGCGAGCTCCAGGCCCCGCCCCCAACACGCCCCTCTATCCAGGCCCCGCCCACTTCGGCTCCGGCGGGGCCGGGCGCTAACGGGTGAGGGGTGTGCCTGGTTGGCACTCTAAGAGGGAAGGGGCGGTCCCCAAGGCGGGCGGTGACCTCTACCCCGATTTGGGCAACCCCCCAAGAGCGTGTGACCGTGGCCGGACGATCAGAAAATGGGAAGTCTTTCTCGAAACTAACTGTGGGCATCCCCTAGCCCTGATTGGAGTTAGCTCGGCCCGGGAAGTTGCCCACCGAGCGGTCCCATTCCGGGTTGGGGCGTGGGGTTCCCGACCGCCTGCGACCCTCGTCGCCGTACCTTGATCCTGTGCAGCAGGTCACGGCTGCTGTCAATGGCTCTGGCGTACAGCCTGGAGGTGGGCAGCGTCGGGGTCTGGGGAGACCAAGGGGCGAGGGGCTGCTCTTTCGGCGGCGACGGCGGTGGCGTCTCCACCTGAGACGACACCTCGGGGTCGGGGGCCGTCGGGGATGGCGCGGGGGCTGCGCCCCTCAGCCCGCCGGCCAGCTTCACTCCGAGCGCAAGCCCTAGCCCTAGCCCGAGGCCCCCGACCCAGCCGGGGCCGAGCGGCGGCAGCCTAGCGCGGTAGTGGGCTGCCCGGCGCCCGCAGCCCCAGGCCAAGCCCCCGGGAGTTGCAGCTCGGATTGTCACGGCTGACGGGAGCCGGTACATGGCGTCTCGAGGGAGACAGCAGCCTAGAAGTTTGCTCTGGCTGGGCCGGCGGCGGGAGCACTGGGGAGAGAGGGGAAGGGAAGGGAAGGGAGTGGAGGGGGCGGTGACCGCGCTCAGGCCCTAGCAGTCGATGCCCGATAGCCCGAGCGCCGATCGCATCGAGCCCTTCCTCTGCTTCCCCACCCTGATCTAGTCTCTAGATTATTTCTTCCACTATTTCCCCTCAGATCAAGTGTTACTTCCTCAGAGAAGCCTTCCTACTCCCTGGGTGAACTCCTTTGGGAGTTCTAGCCACATCTCGGCCTCCAGCGCACACACCTCCTTAAAAGCACCTAAAACACCTACTTTCGTTGAACTGATCTGATTTCTTACCAGACTGTGACCTCTCTGGATCCCCCGCTCCTGGAACAGCGCCTAGCATCTCCTTTTCCTCTCTGCACCCCCTTTTCTCTCTCTTGCCACCCTCATTCTTTATGTCTCATTTCAGCTCCAAAGGCTCTTGTAAAAGTCTCTTATATCCAGAGGTCCAGCTCCACACCACATCAAACATATTAAGTTATATACAGGTGTTATATTAATTTTTTATTGTAAAGAAAGGTTTTTTTTAATTGCACTTGAAAATTTTTAATCCAAAATAATTAATATAATTTACAGTTAAGCCATAATTTCTGGCACCTCTAGATGATCAGATATTCTTGTGCAATAAAAAATCTAACCTCAAATTGCTACAAAATCTAAAAGCTGTATAATCCTAATTGAACAAGTAAAGGCATAATGTTAATTTTGAAGATAATTAAATAAACGTCCACTCCAATTTTACAATTTTCTCTTTATACTTTGGGATACACACATACACATGCATTCCTGAAAGATTTTTGAAAGCTTGTTGGTCTTAACTTATAGGGGCAATGTACCCAATAGGTAAAATTATCCTGTCTTTTCTTGAGGGTGGAGTATACAGAGAGTTCACAGATTTTAATAGATAAGCTGTTGTCAGGGGGAAAAAAACGATAAACATCTTCAGCTAATAATTGTTAATGGGAGAACAAGGCAATAATGGTAACCACACATAGGCAGAAAATACTGAGGCTAAATAATAATAAGACGCAGGGGCTTCTCACGAAGCCCACACCCCAAGAGGTCAGGGTATGCGAAGACCCAGAGGGTTTGGCGACGGGACTCACAGAAGTCTCCGGAGCGCCACCTGCAGTTAGAGTGGAGAGGTGCACTCTGTCAAGAAGGTATTGGAGGTTCCTGTCACTCAAGCATATGATAGTGAGAGAAAAGAATAAAAGAGAAAAATGTAAAAGACAACCAGTGGTGGTTACCATAAGTACTGACTTTATCATTATTTTAACCAACAAGTCATGTATATATGCATTCCTTTGTACCTCTCGGAACAGAAATGGAACAGAAACAGAGGCATATAGAGAGCAAAAGCCAAGGTCTGGATGGACTTCCACCAGTTGAGGAGCCCGTGGAGGTCACCCAAAGTGTGGCTTCTGTGAAAGTGACAGAGAATAAATATTATCCATGCAAATTGAGTGCCTAGGAGGCAACCTGATCAAGCAGTTAGCAGATTTCTTGGCAAGATCTTTACTACCACCATGAGACAGGAACCCAGAGCCCCAATATTTCAGCTGGCTTTTGACTGGGAGCCATAAAAACCAGATGAAAGAAAAGTAAGTCACTAGACAGGAAGAGAAATGAAAGACAGAAAGAGAAAGGAAAAGGAGAGGAAGAAAATGAAAGAAGGGAAAAAATTCCACTGAAAATAAATCTACAAACTAAATTTCTAAAACACAAAAGAAAATATTTCTAAGAAAGACTGGCAACAACATCAATAATCAAAAAGTGAAATCACCTTAGACAAAACAAAGCAGAACATCTACAGGAAAAGGATTGGGGTGGGAGTGGAGGAGCCATTCCCTGGCTTAAAAAAATAAAAAAAAAAGATGGGTTAATAGAAAACAAATATATTTTTTAAAGGCTTTATTTATTCACTTTTAGAGAGAGGGGTAGAGAAGGACAAAGAGAGGGAAAGAAATATCAATGTGTGGTTGACTCTCATGTGCTCTGTAATGGGGACCTGGCTTGCAACCCAGGCACGTGCCCTGACTGGGAATTGAACTGGTGACCCTTTGGTTCACAGCTTATGCTCAATCCACTGAGCTACACCAACCAGGGCAGAAAACAAATATTTTTTAAAAAACAATGAGATACCACTACACACCTGATAGAAAGGTCAAAATCCAAACTACAACAATGCCAATATTCTAGTGAGGGTGTGCAGCAACAGGAGCTCTCATCTACTGCTGGTGGGAATGCAAGATGGTACGACCACTCTGGAAGACGGTTTAATGATTCCTTAGATCATTCTAAGGAATCTAAAGATCATTCTTTAGATGATCCAGCAGTCATGTTCTTTGGTATTTATTTACCCAAAGAGTTGAAAACATATGTCCACACAAAAACCTGCCTATGGGTGTTTACAGAAGCTTTACCCATAATTGCCAAAAGTTGGAAGCAACTAGGAGGTCCTTTAGTAGGTAAACAGATATGTAAACTGTGGTACATTCAGATAAAGGAATGTTATTCAGCAGGAAAAATAAATGAGCTATCAAGCCATGAAAAGACATGAGGGAGACTTTAATACATATTACTAAGTGAAAGAAGCCAACCTGAAAAGGCTACATACTGTATGATTGCAACTACCTACATGACATTTTGGAAAAGGCATAACTATAGGGACAATAACAACAACAACAACAACAAAATAAGTGGTTACCAGAGCTTACAGGGTAGGGAAGGATGAATAGCCAGAAAACAAGATTTTAGAGCAGTGTGACTGCTTTGTACGATACTAATGATAACTACACGCCATTCTATATTTGCTCAGACCCACAGAATATACAACGCCAAGAGTGAACCCCACAGTAAACTATGGACATTGGGTGATAATGATGTGTTCATTTAAGTCCATTAATTGTAACAAATGTTTTACTCGGGTGTGGGATGTTATAATGGGGAAGCCTATGCATGCGCATGGGCCAGGGGTATATGGAAAATCTCTGTACCTTCTGCTCAATATTGCTGTAAATCTAAAGCAGCCCCAGAAAGTAATCTATTTTTTCAAATGCAGGGTACAAATGAAGTAGTGATGAGTACTGGTGGAGTTCAGATCGCCGCTCTGGTACTGACTGCGAGAACACACAAAACAAACCCTGTCATCTTCAGAATGTTTTCATGTCTTTTCCTGAATGTTATTATCGCACAATTTTCAAAGCCCAACCCAAGAGCTGCCTCCTGCATGGAGCTGTCTTTTGATCCGGATCAATCCTAAATGTTCTCTCCTCTTTCCTGTTCTTTTGTTTTCTAATTATTGTCCGTGTTGTCTATTCTGATTTAGACTGCAAATCATTGAAGGCATGACTTTGTCTTACGCATGTGTGTGTTCTTACAATTAAAAAAAATTATTGATGAGAGACAGAGAGAGATTTTGTTGTTCCATTTATTTATGTATTCATGGGCCAACGGGAGATCAAAACCTCAACTTTGGTGAGAACTGGGATGATGCGCTAACCAAACCCCGGCAGGGCACGTGTTTGTGTTCTTGGTGGGTTCGAATTTGGGTGGTGAGTTCTAAACCTCAGCTTCTTCATGGGTAGGTTGGGCTAATAATAATGACATTGAAATTTTGTTGTGAAGAGTAAGTGTCCCTTAACTTGTAAAAAGATAAAACATAAATTTAGGGAAGAGACTGGCTCCTTAGGAGTAGAGGTTAGAACTGTTTATTTCACTTTAATAATATTTTCAGTTAAAAAAAAAAAGGTCTCAGCTACAGGTCCCAAAAGAGGAGGCCCCTAGTTTTTTCCCTGCTACATATGAGCTAATCTTCCAGTTTATACTTGCACAATTTTTCTTCCTCGCCACATCGCTTTCCCTCAGCTTGTCAACTTAGTTGTCTGGTCACTGCCTTAGTGATTAAAGATGAAATAGGAATTTAATTCCTGTCAGCCGAAGAGCCAGCCGATGCCTCCCCTGGATTGGGACCAATGGAAAGTTAACCATCGGTCCCCAGGTCTGTCTTGAAATGTCAGAAAGACCTTTTATGGAAAGTGATCACATCATACATGAGTGCATTCTCACTGTAGCAATGGGAATTTTAAACTCTCAGGGACCCGGGCCAAACCCTGCAGCCCTTCCATGTCTCATCTCTGCACATCAGCAGGGAGTCTGAAATGCTGCTCTTAGCTCTGCTGCCGCAGCTCACCCTGTCTCCTGAATTAGCAAGGAGAGTGAGATGGGTGTCGCACTTCACTGATGAGCAACAGAGGGTCTTTCAGTCCGGCAATTTCTCCTGTGGCCTTAATACCAACTAGCCCCAGATAAACGTGCCTCCTGGGGAAACGGGAAAGAATCGTTTTTGAGGCCCCAAAGGCAAAGAACGAGGTGACAGAATGCTGTAAGTGTCTGTTTTGATCTCAGAGCTCTAAACAATTTTCTGCTGCAGATGTTAAAATATCCAGAATCCATGGAGAGCAGAACAGATGATATTATTCATCCTGCCTCTGCTGCTCTGAGAGCCTTCTGCAAATCACAGCATTTGATGACTCGCCTGTGGAGCAACCCTGCCTGTGCTCCCAGGCTGCATTCAATTCATTTCAGCTTATAAAACCTTTTTCCAAAGGGTCACTATGGGGACTGGTTTCCATGCTAGAGACATACAAAGATGAATAAGTACCAGCAGACACTCAGGAGCTCACAGCAGAGAAGACAGGTGGAGAGGCCCTGCCGTTGGTCAAGTATACTCATGCTCTTATTCCCAAGCTGTGTGTCTGGCTCTGGAGGAAGGGGTGCCTTTTCCTAATATGCACAGAGGAGCAATGTGTGCTCCTAGCAGCTCTGGACTGAGGTGCCAACGTAGAACTCATTAATACAAAAGCTTAAGTGCTATAATAGAGGCAGATATCAATAGTATGGAAAGGGGGGGGGGAGAGCGGGTGAGTGTCCCTAGCATAGGAGATAAGGAGAATGATGAAGAAGGGGGACATTTCAGAAGGGCCTTGGAAGAGGAACAGGAATTCTCCCTGTAGAGCTGGTGAAAGAAAGGCAAACAAGGCAGAGGAAATAGGCTAGTGATTCTCAAACCTCAGTGTTATTTGAAATCCATAGTTTGTTACAAGTGTACAGAGTGTCCTTGGTCCAGAGATGGGTTCTGGCTCGGCAGGTCAAGGGAAGGGTCAAAGAACAAATATTTTTAATGATATTGCTGTAGGATTTTAACACAGTGGTTGGAAGAGAAAGTGCTGAGTAGAAAGTGTGTTCAGAGAGGTTTAAGCAACAGAGGGTCTGCCAGGTTCACTGGAATAAAGATCACCAGCTGCAAAGTGGAGAGTGGAGGAAGCTGGTGAAGCCCACTGTGCTAGCAGACTGGCTATCTCAGAGCCTAGCCTATGATTAATCCACCCTCAAGTGCAAAGGTCAGATCACAGCTTAAAATGTGAAGAGAGCAGGCAGAAGGGACAAGAGGCAAGGATTTCAGGCCCAGCTCTACCACCTGTGGCGGGGGGGGGTGTCACTTGGGGCTAATTATTTCCCTTCTGAGTCTCCATTTGTACACTGAGAGGAACTCAGGCCCCTCGCAGTTGTGCGGTACAAGACCTCAGTCCCTTCCTGTGAGAAGTTCAATGTATAAGAAGATGCTGGAAAAGTCCTGAAAGAAAAAAAAAGATATTAATAGCGGAAGTCGGAGTAGGCTCAGACTCGTTTGGGGAAGTTCTTTCTCTGAAACCTCCTCCAGCCTCTCTGCACACCTCACAGCACCCAGCACAGCGCTCTGTACCTGCTAGGCCCTCAGTACATACTGCTTAATGGTAGACAGGATCTAGGTGTGAGATTGGCTCTTTGGGCTGCGCACATCCGACGTCTGCTCTCGGCACTTCACCCAGCCTATGATCAGCAGGCATTTAATAGGGTGACACCCCCCCCCACTAATCAGACTTTTATTAGGGTTCTCGATTGTCTGGATGTTTTTAAATATCCCCAGGTAATGATACCCAGGCCATAACAATAACCCTGAGGTGGATGTAATTTATATGTGATAGGGTGGGGGAAAGAATTAGAGATTTTAAAGGTAACAAAGAGTTTTTCTTGGACCTACACACACTTTGATATATTTGGACTATTTGATATATTTGGACTATAGCTTTAAAACTTGCCAGATGGAGGTAATTATGTAGAATATTTGAAAGTGTAACAGAAAGTGCATATCAGAGAAGGCAGCCTTTGGTTTGCCTGGGAAGTGGTGTTTCTTCCTGTCCGAAATCAAAAGACAAGTATAAAGTTCCTTCGTTTATCAGTTTGTGAACTGAAATAGCCTATGACCAGGGTGAGTTAGTCCTGAACAATGCAATGGACATGTTGAATCACTCACTTTTGGCCAAGGGAAGGGCAATGCCAGAGTGGGAGCTGTGACCAGGAAGGCCATATGTTTGCAAGTGCTCCTCCGGGGAGGCTGAAGCTAGTGGTGTCCTGCCAACATCCCCATGCTGCCCCTTCCAGGGTCAGCACCTGCGTCCCTGTGCCTGAGGGTTCTCTGGGGCTGGAGCCCGTCCTCACCATGAGTGCTACAGACAAGAGGTATCTGGGCATTAATGCCATGGGCCACCCCCCAGAAAGATTGATGGGACGAGATGTATGCCTCAGCTC
Organism: Artibeus jamaicensis; assembly: GCF_021234435.1. Lineage (NCBI taxonomy): Eukaryota > Metazoa > Chordata > Mammalia > Chiroptera > Phyllostomidae > Artibeus > Artibeus jamaicensis. Next base: position 10,514,152 of record NW_026521883.1, read on the forward strand.
CCTTGTCCCTCCATGGGATGACTATCTCCCAGAGTTCCCTGGGGGTTAAGCACCAGGTGAGCACAGTGGTAGACGGCATGATCACACATCTTTTCTCCACTGTCTCACCTCTCCTCTGGTGTGACCTGGGACTGTCTCCCAGATAAACCACTTGTACTGGAATCCTTGTCTCAGGTCCTACGTCTGGGGGAACCCCAGCGAAAACATCAGGTCCCTGGGGGTGTGATCGCTGAGGTCATCAGTGTGTCCGGGAATTAACAAAACACAGGGCCACCGTGGGGCTTATGACGCTATAGAGGAAGTAGTAGAAGAGTCTGGCATAAAAAGAGATGAGCACAGGGGTAACTCATGGGGTAGGAGGGAAGGAAAGAGGGGCAACCTTGTTTGGATGCCTGATCTGTGTTTTGTGTTAAACACATGTACATTATCCCTATGAATATATACAACACCACCATAAACTAGGAAGATGTCATCTCAATTTTATAGTTTAGGAAACATCACTGGAGGAAGTTAAATAACTTGTTTACAATCAGGTGACTATGGAGTGGCATAGAGAAGGGATTTGAATTCAAGCCTCTCTGGTACCAAACTCTATGCTCTATTTAGAAATAGAGTTCCCCTAATAGCCCACACATAATGAGTGATAATCAGTGAACAGTGTGGTCTTTGTGAAGAAGGACCAGCTCTGTTTCTCAGGCCAGGCTGGTTTCCCCAAGTGGAAGAACCTTGTGGAAATTGAGATCAGCCACACTGGTTCTCAGCAGACCCAGAGATTTGATTGATCTACACCCTGAGCAGCAATGTGGTCCCAGGGAACTGAATGAAAACAACTAAATTCTCCAGAGGCTCATGTATGATCCAGGTACTAATCAGTTAACCAGATATTCATGTTAGTTAGTATATGTATCCTATGGCTGCTGCAACAAATTACCACAAACTTCGTGGCTTCAAACTACAATTTATTATCTTGCTGTTCCGGAGGTCAGAGGTCTGGAATCAGTTTCATTTGCCTAAGATCAAGGTGTGGGCAGGGCTTTGTTCCTTCCGGAGGCTCTAGAGGGGAATCCATTTCCTTGACTTCTCCAGCTTCTAGAGACTTTCTTCCTTCTTTGGCTCTTCATCTATCTCCAAAGCCGGCAGCATTGCACACCTCTCTCTCTCTCTCTCCCTCTCCTCTCTCTCTCCCCCTGCCTCCCACCCTCCTGCCCCACCCCTGTGGTTACATTTGGTTTATCTAATTAATCCAGAATAATTTCCCTGTCTCAGGATTCTTATTCACCACACCAGCAAAGTCCTTTTTGCCATGTGAGGTAATGAATCCACAGGTTCCAGCAGTTAAGATGTGAACATTTTGGGGGCCATTATTCACTTTACCACAGTTGGCCAGTTTTTTCTGTCCTCTAAAGACTTTGTATAAGGCCAGCCTATGATAGGAGGCTGCTTGGGGAACCTGAAATCAGAACACCGGGGTGTGGGTGATCTGCATGGACAGGGTCATGAGGCAGCTGGGCATCGTCCTCCATCCAACAGACAAGGAGTGGGACTTCCAACTCTCAGACCTCCCTTCTCGTAGATGCCACATCTCGACAGTCAGTTACTGCTTTTTAGTAATGATTTGGGTGGCCCCCAACTCCCTATCCTCGACACATTTACAAACCAGCTTTCATGGTTGCTTGATGGGACTTGCCCTACCTGGGTCCCCTTTAACTGCCCATTAATGTGATCTGACAGACCATGTCATAAACAGTCTCTGGAGACAGCATTCTACCCAGGGCCTCTCTGTTCCCTGCCCTTCTCTCCCTATTGCTCTGATTTTTAACTATGGACTCTGGGGTTCCAAATTCACTTTGCCCCTCCCTCCTCTGTGGTTTAGATAAGATGTTAAAACTTTTTCCTCTTCATTCTGTGCACAGATTGTCTCATCCATTATGTGTTGATGTTTATGTGTAACCTTGTCTTAAAGTTTGGGGGATGACTTACCTTCACCTCATGTGTGCTTAGCACCCACCTCTCTGAAATCCGTTCTGAGAACGTGCTGTGGTGGGCCAAGCACTGGGGTAAGGGCCTGGGGATACAGTGGTGAGCAGACTCGCCCCTGCTCTCGTGGAGCCTGGAGAACAGTAGGGAAGATGGATCTTTACCGAATAATCACACTTATGAATGTGTAATTAAAAATGGAGGTAATTGCTCTTAAGGAATTAAAAATGGTTAGTGAAAACGTAAAACAATGAGATTTGCCCTAGATTGGGGGTCCTCAAGGGAAACTTCCTTAGGAAGCGCCATCCGAATGTGATCATCGGTGGGTGGAGGGGAGAGAGGGGGAAGCTGGGAGGTTAGCAGGGCTGCAGGTGGAGACGGGTGCATGGGCGTGGGGGGCATTCTTCACAGCAGGAGGAGGAGCTGTCTCTAAACCCAAACCACCAGCCAGAGGCACCTAACCTTAGAGTGAGAGCCTTACAATAAACTGGAGAGTTTTGGTAATCCAACCCCAAGAATGCTGATCCCTTTTCCCACTTGTGAACTCTACGATTTGCTAGTCGTCCAGACCAAATGGCTGCAGGGTGCAAAGGCCGGTGGAGTCCGGAACAGACTCTGCCTCCTCGTTTCAGATTAGAGGTCTTCGATGGGTCCGTCTCGGATTCCTTGCCCTCTCCCCTTTTTAGTTAGAACAGACTCTCTGCTATAATGAGAATCTATATAAATATGTAGTTTTTCTCAACATGATTTTCTATTTCAAGACGTTTGGTTGCTTCACAGGAAGTGAGTTCCCAAGCTTTTAAACTCCAGTCTCTGGTCTTAAGTATCCTGGTAGCACCACTTGGATGTTCTAGTTGAAGTCACTTATTAAAATGAGTGGGCCCTTCTGGGATGTCTTCGGAGAGTCTGCTTCCAAGTCAGAGGCCTGGCCTGCTAGCTCAGTGGGGGGGCAGTGGGGAGAGGAGGGTGAATCCTGGGGTGAGTGCTGAAGGCTCTCCAACAGGGAGTGTGGCCTGTTGGAGAGCCGGGCTCTGAACCGGGCCTTAACATATTTTTGTTGTTATACATTATAAAAAAGGGAAAGGAAGGAGGAAAGCAAAGTAATGCTTAATGTTAACTATGGCATCCAATGCACATTTAAGGCTCCAGTATCTCACAGCTGAGGTCTATGCACACCTGACATATGACCCCGCCACACTCCCGACTTCGATATTAACTTCTGTGATTCTCAGTCTGAATCATGGTGGGCAGGGGTGTTAAAAAAACAAATGAACTAATGCCTTTGGTAATGATTTAATTCATCACCACATAAGATGTAAGTCACCCCAACTCGCCCTATTTGTATCTTACCTGATGGTCTGTAAGGCAAGCTATGGCCACTTAGGTTCTCTTCTGTCACCTGTTCCACTGGTTCAGCACACTCCTTACACCAACAAGGCGCTCACCCATGTTTCCTGTCTGAGCCCAGTGCCCACACCTTGTCTCAGCACTGGAGCCTTGTGCTACTGCAGAACATGGATACTCACTCACCCCCCCTGGCTTTCCTTAATTCTCACTTTCAGGAACCAGATCTTGATGCTGACTGGCTTGGTTGATGCCTATACCTCCCACTGGGGGTTTTGGGGCAGCTACTTAGAGCCTCATAAGCGATTAGTAAAGTAGGAACTAATATGGGTAGGTTCCCATTCTACTGACAGAGAGATTAATGCCCAGAAAAGTTAAGTGATTCATGTAAGAGCACCCAGCTCTGGGCTTTTCTGCTCTTGTTCTGTAATCTGAAGAATTCATTACACTAATTTTAGCTGTAAAACATAAAAAAAAATCATTGCTCACTGACTTCGATGGTGAGGATTAAAGAGATATAAAATTAATGAGAATGACATAAATAAGGTTCCGGTCATTGAGAGCCAAATGAATAAATTGTGGGTAGTAAATAACTGGGTGGCTGAGTGGTGTTTCTCTCTCATGTTGATGTTTCTCTCTCTTTCTCTTCCCTGTTCTCTTGAATGAGAATAAAATAAACCTTTAAAAAAAAGAAAGAGGGACTTCCGCCAAGATGGAGGCATAGGTGGATATCCGTGCCTTCTCACACAACCAAGTTTAGAGACAATTAAATATTAGCAATAGAAAACACAGCCAGAACACAGAAAATTGAACTTTTCGGAAGTCTGTTAACAACAAATTCTTCAGCCTGACCGGTAAGAGGGGTGAAACCAGCAGCTGGTGGAGCGGGGTAGCACAGGAAAACTCGGTCGGACGGACTCGGGCACGCGGAATCCAGGCGCAGGGTTGGACCTAGTGAGCGACCGAGCGAGCGATCCAGTGAGCGACTCGGGGAAACAGCGAGGGAGCAGGGCTTCGGGTTGACTGTGGTCACGCATTTGTGCGCAGATTGACAAGCCAGGGAGTGGGTGATTGGACCGGGCCCAGCAGGTCCCCACAGCAAGCGGCAGGGAGGGCGCCACCATTTCCCTGCTCTGACCCCACCTCCACATACAGCATCATAACCCAGCGACTCTGAGTGGCCCGGCCCAGGTGAACCACCTAAGGCTCTGCTCCTCACCCAGCGGTACAAAACAGCAGAGGGCGCCGCCATTTTCCCACTCTGACCACACCCTCACATACAGTGTCACAACCCAGCGACCTGGGAGTCCAAGCTCCATTCCTCACACTTAAAGGGCACAAACAGACCAAAAATGGCTCAAGAAGATCTCAAAGCCCCAGAGCCTATAGATCTAAGCGATGAAGAAATAGCAAAACTCTCAGATGCACAGTTTAAAACACTGGTGATCAGGATCCTCACAGAACTGGTTGATTATAGCCACAAATTAGACAAACATATGAAGGCGAAACTAATTGAAATGAATGGAATTGCACAGGACACCAACAGCAATGAAAAGGAAACTGGGACTCAAATCAATGGAGTGGACCAGGAGAAAGCAAATAATGGCCAAACAGAAAAGAGTCAAGAAGCAAGAATTCAAAGAAATGAGGAGAGTCTTAGGAACCTCCAGGACATCTTTAAACGCTCCAACATCCGAATTATAGGGGTACCAGAAGGGGGAAAGGCACAGCCACCAGTGGAAAACTTATTTGAACAAATAATAAAGGAGAACTTCCCCAATCTGGCAAAGGAAATAGACTTCCAGGAAATCCAGGAAGCTCAGAGAGTCCCAAAGAAGTTGGACCCAAGAAGAAACACACCAAAGCACATCATCATTACATTAGCCAAGATTAAAATGAAGGAGAGAATCCTAGAAGCAGCAAGAGTTAAGGGGACAGTCACCTACAAAGGAGTCTCCATCAGACTGTCAGCGGATTTCTCAAAAGAGACCTTCCAGGCAAGAAGGGGCTGGAAAGAGGTATTCCAAGTCATGAAATCCAAAGACCTACAACCAAGATTGCTCTATCCAGCAAAACTTTCATTTAGAATGGAAGGACAGATAAGGTGCTTCTCAGATAAGATCAAATTCAAGGAGTTCATCATCACCAAGCCCTTATTATATGAAATGTTAAAGGGACTTATCTAAGAAAAAGAAGTTTAAAAAAACATGAACAGTGAAAGGACAACAAACTCACAGTTATTAACAACCACACCTAAAACAAAAGCAAACCAAAAGGACAGCTAGATCAGGAGTGGAAACATAGAAATGAAGATCTCAAGGAGGGTTAGCAACAGGGGAGTGGGAGGAGGAGAAGGGGGGAGAAGGTACAGAAAAAAGTAGCATAGACGGTAGATAGAAAATAGATGGGGGGGGGGCAAGAATAGCACGGGAAATATAGAATCTAAAGGACTTGAGACACATGGTCATAAACTAAAGGGGGGGTAATGGTGGGGATGGGGAGTAGGGTGGAGGGGAATGAAGGGGGGAATAGAACAACTGTAACAGCATAATCAATAAAAAAATTAAAAAAAAAAGAAAGAGTTCAAAATACCATAGCCTGAGTGGTTTAAACAATAGAAATATATATTCTCACAGTTCTGGAGGTTGGAAATCTGACTAAGGTCATGTTCTGGTAATGACCTTCTTCTTGGCTAGATCACATGGCAGGCTATCCTGTCTCTCCTCAGGAGAATGCTAATCCCATGGTATCAGGGCCCCACCCTTATGACCTCAGCAACCCCTAATTCCGACCCTGTAGGCCTTATCTCCAAATATAGTCACATGGAGGGGTTAGAACTTCAACATACAAATACACTTCCATGAAAAGTGTCCAGATGTAATGGGTTTATTATTACAATTTAAAAATAAACTAGGAAATACATTTCTCCTTTTCAATTTCTAGTACATAAATATTGGTAAGTACGTAACAACTGGTAAACAGAAACCTCATTTGAAATGAAGTAAGGAGGCCAGAAAGGGGAGCTCTCGTGCCTAATGTCTATCAGGAAGCGCACGAGGGAGAACTATGTGTCTGTAATGGCCCTTGCAGCTTCCTCTTCCCCTCTGGGTATAAAATAATTTCCTCTCCTTTGTTTTAGCGGACTTGCATGTGGCTTGCCATGGTTTCATGTACCAGATTGCAATTCCTTGTTTTTCCTGAATAAAACCATTTATGCTGGAGAAATGCCTGTCTGGCTGACGTTTTGTTTATGGTCAGCATGTTTAACTTACACAAGCAAAAGCTCTTTGGGATTCTTAGTCAATGAGTGTAAATGGCTCCTGAAACCAAAAAGACCACCCTTGGGTAGGCCTGCATCCCTGTGCGACAATGGGAGGGACAAGCTGCCTACCTTTCTCGGGAGTGTTTTTTCTTAACAGAGTTCTGTACTTGGCATGCCTGCACCTTATGAGCTGTGTGACTGTTCTGCACACCTACTAGCTTTCTGGCTGAACTACTGGGAAAGGTTTCTGTATACCATGTTTGGTGGTGGCCTTTGGCCTCTACTTGTTTACATATTATATACATCTCTATTCTTTTTCCCTCTAGCTGTAACAATTCAAACAGTATTATGTGGCCATGACATTACATAAATGCAGTACCGACCTCGACGCTGAAAGCAAGGGTGGTGCTCAGTGGCTCTCCAGATGCCCCAGATCCGTAACCACAACCTTACGGTAAGTCCGCATCAAAGGAAAAGTTAGCGTGGAAGTCCTTGTTGGGCACTCACGGGCCCCTGAGGGTGCACCTGCAGGTCCCGGCTGGAGAAGCTGAGCTCTGCAGGCTCAGCACGGCGGCCCAGACCCACGTGCAGAGTGAACCGCAGAGACAACGGCAGTGCTGCTGTTCTTACCACCGACTGTGTGGTTACTTCACAGTTTCTTAGAAGCTATACTTCAATATCATCTTAAGACTTACTCTTCTTATTTCTATGTCCTGGGTCTTGGTTTGAAATGTTTTCCTCTCGGCTTCCTCAATTAACAGTGGACCAAAGACCTAAATGCAGATTTACCCTTAGTTCTTCTTCCCAAAGTCTCCACCCGGCACGTCATAAGCCTTGTCTCCCTCTAGGAGATGCCTTGTCATTCTGGGTACAGAGGTCCTGAGTCATCTTCCTTTATCTGTTCCACACTCTGGCTTCACCACCAACAGGTCATTGTGTCCTTCACCCCAGGGACACTAAACATTCATGTCTCACAAAACAATCCTTTCTTCCTTTAAAAAGTCAATCGGTCATTTCTCTGTAACCCCTGTACCTTGGAGTTGACATGTGGACACTTGCTGAGAGTCCGGTCATGTCGTCGCATGCAGAACAATGACCAAATATTTAGTTCCAGCTCTTCTACTTACCGGCTGTGTGAGCTGAGCGCACTGCTTGGCTTCCTGGGCCTCCACGTCCCCCATAAAGTGGTCATCATAATCCTGCACGCACTCCTTCCCACACGGCGTTGCTATGAGGCTCAAACTTGACAGGAAATGTGCAAATAGTTTGCAAAATGTGAAACGCTAGTCAAAGGCAAGTTGGAAGTAAGACAGACATTGACCTATTTAATTGTCTCTGTGTGACTCTTCCTGCTAGGAAGAGTGTCATCTGGGCAAGAGTGTCATCTCAGCGAAGATCAGCACAGTGAAGATTTGGGAACACCAGACTTGTTTCCCGCGCAGCATTTGTTTCTTCAGATTGCAGTTTACCATATTTGAACATCATGGTGCTTAATAAAACTTGTTTTGCAACCTATTACTAGTTGAAATGGGAAATCATTAGCTTCTTCAAACAGATCTTAACTGTTTCTCTGTCTGGAAAAGGGGTGCTCTATCAGCTGAGAGAGAGAATATCTGCACCCTGCAAGGCCAGTTTTCTTTTCTTTTTTAAATAAATGTATTTTATTTATTTATTTTTAGAGACAGGGCAAGGAAGGGAGAAAGAGAAGGAGAGAAATATCAGTGTGTGGTTGCTCCTCATACATGGCCCCCACTGGGGACCTGGCCTGCAACCCAGGCAATGTGCCCTGACTGGGAATTGAACCAGGAACCCTCTGCAGGCTGGTGCTTAACCCACTGAGCCACACCAGCCAGGGCAGTTTTCTTTTTATAATGTAACTATATTAAAGGCAACTTGGAAATAAAAGTATAAAAATAATCCAGAATTCTACTATCTGGATTAAACGCTCTGTGTATTGTCCCATTACAGCCAGTTGTCATCCAGAAGCACATATGGCTCAAGGTAGCCATGGTGATAACACACACACCAAGAAGGTGAGAGAGTGAGGTGTACCCAGCCTCTGTTTCAGAGGATGAGGACAGCCAGAGCTGCCCCTGTGTCGACGTCACATCCAGGTCTGGAGTACGTAGCAGAGCGGACAACCCTGAAACAGTCTATATATACTTGCCAGAATTCACCAATGGAGAGCTTCAATTTTGCCGAACTGTATTAGCAATGTAAGTTGCAAATATTCCAGTCAGGAATATCAGATTGGCAACGTGAAAGTTGATTATCATCCAGCTACTGGCATCCAGACCCAGGCAGAAGGAATTTTCAGGCAAACAGAATCTGGTGTGGTGTTTGCATCTGCAGAGAGGGAGCCAGGCCTCTCAGCTTTGCTGTTTATATCAGTTCCCAGGGGAACTGCAGTCACGGCTGGTACTCAGCGGCTCTCCAGACGACCCAGTCTGCAAACACAACCCTGGAAAAGCCCACGCCAAGACGACTTGCCTGAAAGAACTGGTATGAGACTTGTGAGCCAGAATCTTGGAAATAACTCTGACAGTGTCAGATGGAAGTGGCAATTTTAGTTGGAAAAGCCTTTGCCATTAAAAATAGGTAAATAAAATCAGATGTTTTTACTGCTTCACATTCTGGTTCACTCTTAACAAAATGCACAGAAAATGATTTGAGACCTAATTTTGAAAAATTCAAAATAACTAACAAAATATAATGGGAAATGCTTTACTAAGAAAACAAGATTTATAATTGTTAAAAATGTTAATGTAAGAAGAGGTGATTTTAGGCATGCAGGGATCTTTTGCTCCCCATTCTAACTTGCCTTTTACATAGCTAACTTTTTTTGGTAGGAAAACAGATCGTAGAAAGAAATAGAACCTTATTTCATCATGAAAACCATTGTATGGAGCAGATATTATTGTTGTCTTCGTTTTACAGATGAAGTCTCAAGGAAGCAAAGGGCCTTGCCCGGAATTTGCCTGGCACTGGGGAGAAACCCTTGGACAGAGAATGTGTGAACAGCAGGTGGCAGCAGTGTCCTTGGAGTGGCTGTTGTCCCCTGCAGTCCCTGGAAAGCAAGGGCACTATGTACCCCTCTCCAGCCCCTCGCACACCCCTTACTGAGCCAGGGGCCCACTGTCTTCCTGGAGGGTGTGTCCCTGAGGAATGCCTGAGGGAGAAGGTGGGGAAAGATGACCCAGAAGTCATTTACAATGGAAAGGTGCCCATCTAGATAATTAATGTCATGTACAATTGTGCAACTTTGGCATGTTACCCTCCGTGTTCTTTGATAGCCTTTTCTGTGAACCTGTGGTAATAACGGCCGCCTGCCTCACAGGGTCATCGACGTGGTTGAAGGAGCATGAAACGCACAAAGCCTGGAGCAGCTCAGTGAGCACGACTCATGCTACTTGTTGGTGTCCATCTTCGCGGAGGGCCTTGTCATATGTCGTAGGCTTTCATGCCTGCCATCTCATTCCAGCCTCCCTCCACACTTCCAGATGCAGATACCGTGCCCTTTTCCAGAGAAGGGCTCTTGGGTTGAGCCAAAGGAAGAAAAAATTAGCAAGAGCTTTCCTGTCTTGGAAGTCAGACTCCCTTGAGGTGTGGGACACGTGCAAGTTACTTAAGAAACTGGAGCCTCAGTTTCTTTGTAAAATGCTGATATTCCCTACCTTGTGCACTGATTGTGAGGATTAAGTAAAACAAAAGACATGAAGCCACCTGGTATAGTTCCTCTGCTAGAGCGAGCACTTAAAATTCCTAAAACGATGTCACAAAATAAGGCATATAGTAAAGTTATAACAAAGGCAGGTCAAGTTACAATTGCGAAATGATTGTAAACCCCTAAAGTGACCATCCAGAAATGATCATTGCGATGTATTTGTACATAGTATGGCTGAGAGTGCATCGGATGTGTCCCAGTAACTCGACTAAGGTGCTGCTCCTAAAGAAAGTGCAGGGGCGATGGCTCTTCTGTGTGACCAGAAGGCTTCTCTGTGTGCAGGAAGACAGCTCTTCCTGCATTGCCTCTGAAAAGGTAGGCTTAAAGCCCTTTTGAGAAACTGATGAAAAAAAAACCCATTCAAATGTTTCCAGTTTGAAATTATACACCTAAATTCAAAAACATGTAAATAATCCCGATGTAGCCAAAACAATCCTATCATATAGTTAGAGGCTGGAATTTTGCCTGGAAAAGTAGTGATTCATGGGGAAATTTTTTTTTTACGTTTTACATATTTCTGTTTGGCCAACATTTTAATTGTTAAAACATTAGGGTTTAAGCAGTTACCATTATAGTGGGGAAATTTGGTAAAAGCAGTAAACTAGTCATTTGGCAAATTAATTTAACTGACAAATTGAGTGAACTGATTATTCAGCAAATTGGGTTTGGGATGCACTGATTTGTCAAATTGGCTCGTATCTGTTGGACGTGGAATAGTGCTTAATATACATACTGGAGTGAATGAATCCATAAATGAATGGGTGAATGAATGATGGCACTGAATCTTGCCGTAAATGAATTGCTCTTTCCTTCTAAAAATCGATGACAACAGCATTTTAGGAGCCTTGACCGAGTTCTGGTTCCAGGATCACTCACGCTCACTGTGTGTGTACCTGTACTCCAAATCTGCACCCATGGCCTGCCTGGTTGGCTTCCAAGTGAGAGCTGGTGCTTTCCCATTGGTTCAGTATCAAAGCCCACACACTGTGGGCTTGGAGTCAGAAGAACCAGGGTCCAATCTCACTTGGCTCCTGTACTTACCAGCCACAGAACACTGGCTGGTCAGTTCACCTTTGAACTGTTTCCTCATCTATACATTTGGCACAGTTGTGATGCCTGTCCATCCCAGCATCACTGTCAAGATCAAATAAAACAGAGCTGTTCTCTGGAAGTAGGGAAGTGCTAGATGAATGCAAGCTCATTATTGTTGAAACTATCAGACCTCAGAGTCCAAAGTGACTACGTGTGGGTTTGGTGGAGGGAGGACTGGGAGGGGCCAGATCTCTCTGGGGAAGGAGCCGGATGGGTCACTCCTCCCCTTTGCTCTTTGGCCTCTGCCTTTCTGGTCACTGACACTGATGATGGACACACAGACCTATTAAAGTGCCTTCCCTAGGTCAGCTGTTGACGGAGAGCAGGCAAATAGCAGTGGCCTTACGACACCTCCTCTCTGGTCACTTCCAGGCTGAGGTCACAAGGTGAGGGTGGGGAGAGGAGTCTGGATTTTCCCACGGTCACTCTGGGGCCCACGAGGCCAGGCCGGTGAGCTCCTCCTTAGTCTGGCCTCCTCTCTCCACCACTCACTGCTCTGGACCCAGCCTGAGTGGGTTCCTGGGGGGTGTCTACCAGCCACCTTTGCTGCCTCACAGAAAGAAACCCCGATTCAAATAAACCTGGATGAGGAGGGCTGGAGAAAGGAAAGAGCACAGCCGAGTGTGGCAGGAAAGGGCAATAAACCTGGGAGTGGGCCAGAAAGACCTCCCAGCTCCTCGGTCTCACACCAGGCCACCTGAACTACGCAGGCCACTGCCACCAGCCAAGCAGTAATTTCACAACCTACTCATTGTGGTTCAGTTTCCCTTTCATGAGTTATATTAGCCCAGAATGGAGACTTAATTGTTTACTGCGTTTTTGAGGTGCTGCTTCTTTCCAGAGAGCTTCGTACCCAACATCTAAAATCTCAAACATCTGAACAGCCCTTCAGCGGGGAAAGCTCTTGTGTATAGATGGACTCTGAACTGGAAGGTTATGAGTTCACCTCATTCAGTTATTATTCAGTGTCAGCTGGGGCCCCCTTCTTACCCTTCAGAGGTCAGGTTCAAGTTGGCCTAAACCCCAGTTCCCAGGCCTGTGAGCAGGGCTGGTTTCAGATCATTTCTGGCCCCAGGGTCTTTTAATTACGGTGCCCACATCCCGCATTATATCAAACACACTAGAATATACCCATATTTAACATTAAATATAACATTTTTGCTGTTATATTTAATAATCAAAAGGGTTTTATTAATTTTGCTTGTGAAGTTATTGAGCTACCAGCCACTCGTTTATGATATAATTGGCCCTGATTTCTGGGCTGTCATCACGCACTCACAGGAGACTTTTTAGAGTGAGAAAAATCAGACTGCAGTGCTACTTTCAAATGTAAAATATTCAAAACACTGAATTTTAAAATGAAGCTCACATAATTCTTTGTTTTATAGACATTGAACTAAAATGTATCACTTTTAATTTTATGCTTTTCCCTTTGTATTTTGGATCCGTTAAACTTCTTTCTCATCACACATGTTTCCCTGGGCCTTGACAAACGCTCATGTGCCAGGGGCCCGCGCCATGGGGTCTGCTGACCAGATGGCCCTGCTGACCGGATGGCCCTGCTGACCAGATGGCCCTGCTTGTGGCTGCTAAGAGCCCTTCCCAAGGCTTTGGCCTGGTCTCACTTCCAGCCTCTTGCTGGGTCCTTGCTCCTGCATATCTGCTCATGCTTTGGTTTCAGCTGCTATCAAAACAGTCACAGAGCTCAGTGCTCTCACTGTCTCCTACAAAGTCTCCAACCGCAGCAGACAAGTTGGTAACTTGGCAGATTCTGAGGGCCACAGAGAGAGGTCACTCACGTACTGTGCAGCCTTTTGCCATCTGGTTGCCTCTACCCTCTTCCACCCAGTGCCCACCCTCCTTCACTCCACATCCCCCTAACTGCTGATGCCAGCAGCGTAGCCACCCTGCTCTCCAGGGAGCCGATGCACCTCACCCCCTTCCCTTTTCTGGCTCCTTCCCTCTCCAAGAGCAGACGTTCCAGGAATGCCTGAACCCCTGCACCCCTGGAATTGTCCCATCCAGTTAGCATTATCTGATGCTCTCATTCCCTGAGGGCGCCCCGAGCAGAAAATATATTTGTTTTCATACAAGTGCAGACTGAAAGTGTAATTTTAATTTTCTTTACGGAGGAAGGGGGCAGGCGTATCAGGGTCCGCAATGGTCACAATGCGGTCCTGGGGGGCAGTGGTCTCCAGACTGAACCTTACATGTGAGCGGCCATTTAACGGGACAGTGTGCTACTTGGGGAATAGAGAGCTGGCACCGCCTGGACTCTGAGCAGTCATCTCTCCCACCAGGTGAACTCATTAAAAGGCTGGTTCTGTCATCAGGGTCAGCATTGTTTGGGTCCGACTGCCCAAACCTCGTAGAGAATTTTCCAAAGAGGAGGTATCACACAAAGTAGGGAGCTACTTTGTGTTTTTCTTCCTGATGAAGGAAGACCACATAAACACTTAGCCCAAGCTTAGGATCAGATCGGTTCTTTATCTCATATTGAGTCAGTGGGCATGGGCACCCTGCTTTGCCCTGGGCATCAGAGAGAAGCCAAGTCAGAGACCCTGCTCTGGGGGAGGGGATCAGCTTCCTGGGGCTGGGGCAGTTTGTTTTCTCCCGTGGGCTTTCACCGCAGTCCCAGCTCAACCTGCAGCTCCCTGCAGGACAGATGGGCAAGTCCCCTAGAAGGCTTTGGAGCCTTGCCTGGCTCTTTCTCAAACTGGACACCCTGCTGGGCCCCTTTTCTCCTATGTTAGCCTTCTTAGCAGGGAAGTGGCATAACATGGTAAAATGAACTTGAGCTTTGCACACAGCCAACCATGTGTTCCAATCCCGGCTCTACCACTGGCCCGGCTCTGTGTCCTTTCAAGAGCCTTGATTTTGTTATCATTAAAATGGGTTGCATTAGCTATTGATACAGTTGTGAGTATTGAATAAAACCATCTATGCAAAGCCCATAGAGCCAGTAGGAGCTTAGGTCTGACAGCAGTGTCTAAGGGACATGTCTTGAAGCTGTATTTTCAAACTGTTTGTAATATAAATAAATATCAATAGCTTATATCAAAGATGGGCGTGTGCAGTCCTTGGTACCGCCTCTGTCAGGCATAGAGTAGTTTTCTCTTCTTTTTAATGACTTGTCCCACCTACCAATCATCTGCCTTCATGGTTCTACCTGCCTCCCAACCCCCGCCAGCCATGGGAAGACAGTGTGGAAGACAGCGTGACAACGGGAAATGCTAGGTCAGGGACCCTGGATTTTTTTTAAAAATATGTCTCTGAATATATCCAGTGATTTCCTAGAAAACAATGGGCAAGGTGATGAGATAAGTATGAGGACAAAGAGCCCCCCTGTAGAGTAGGGCGTCAACAAACGTTTTCTGTAAAAGGCCAGGCAGGCAGTATTTTAGACTTTTCGGACCACAAATCTCTGTCACAGTTACTCAGCTCTGTCCTTGTGACACAAAAGCAGCCCTAGACATCCCATTAGTGAGTGGATGTAGCTGTGTTCCAATAAAACTTTATTTATAAACACTGAAATTCGAATTTCATATCATTTTAACATATCATGAACTATTATTCTGCTTTTCAGTTTTTTTTCCTGCAACCATTAAACCATTTAAACACCATTCTTAGCTCTCAGGTTGTACAACAGGCGGGGGGTTAATGTGTCCCACAGGCAATGCTTTCTTCGGTTTAGGAAATTTCTGAGGCATAAACGCATTGAGGGAAAAGCTCTGTTTCTGGTTAATGTAACCCTTTCCCTGTGGCTCTGGTACTTTAAAATAAGACAAGTGGGCAAGGAAAAGGAAAGTCAAAGGAATGCAAATTCAGGGAAGTCAAAAGTCAAATTATTAACACAGAAATTTCAAGAATAAGGGAAAATGTTTTGAAGGAGGTCCCTAACTGCCACCTTGTAAACAACTATTGACTTTTACAGGGTCTAAGGGACATGTTACCTCCACCCGGTGCCTTGCTGCTCCAAGCAAGGCCAGGAGACCAGCAGGCCAGCACGGATGGGAGCTGGGGAGAAATACGGAACTGCACCCTGGCCCCGACAGTGGTTGGAATTTGCATTTCGACAAGAATCCAGGCACTCGCTGTGCTCACTCAAGTGTGGGAAGTTCAAATCTACACCCTTTGCCCACCATCCCACCACTGAATCTCCATCGCTGGTGCCCTTGAGCTTCACAACCACAGGATCCTGGCAGAACAAGCATTCCTGGAAATACATGACTTGCTGGAACCCAAGGAAACTCAGGGCTGGCTTTGCCCTTCCCAGGTGGGCCTCACTCCCGGGGGACACCTCAGGCACATTCCACCTGGTCACTAGCTGATGGCTAAAGCTAAAATAGAGGGAAAAAGTAGGCACTGAATTTAGAAAATAGTAACAGCACCACCCTTTGAAGAGTCTCTCTGCGGAGAGCCCCTTCTCTTTAAAAGTTTGGGGCAGTGGAAGCAGGAGACTCAGGAGTCTACTCCATAGAGTAAAGTTTCCCTACAAAGCCCCTCAGGCTATGATGGGATGGTCGAGGCTCCTTTTTTTCTTTTTTGAAGAGAAGGGACCTGCTTTGTCTTCCTTTGAGAACAAGCCAGGAGTGAAGAAAGGGTATTAACAACACTAATATACACTGACAGCCATATGCCAGGCCCTGGACGTGTTTTACCTTTTATTCTTTAACACAACCGTAAAGGACAGGCTTTTGCAGAGAGGGAACCCGAGATTCAGAGAGGCCACGTAACTTGTCTCAGATTCCCCGAGTGTTAGCTGGGGAGCAAACCCAGGTTTTATCAGCACTGCAGACTCACAAAAACACACGAAACATAACACATAGGATGTAACTGGTGGTGTGGATGTGGATGACTGTGCGTTGGTGAAAGCTGGGGTGAGGTGGTCAGGAGGGTCTGGGGCACGGCGAGGGGCTCACCCTGGAGCCCGGCACTTTGTGGCGGCGGGCAGCGGCGCTGACGGGACAGGAAGACTGCTCAAGACATGCTTCGCACGTTCGTAACTCAAAATAAAATTTAAAAACTCACTGTAAAATAAGTGGAAGTAGACCAAGGATATCCAGATTTTTCCAATGATGACTTCCTCAATACTTTTTTTGGGAAATATAAAATATCAAATTCTATGATTTTTTTCTCATTCTTTTGGGTATCCTGCTTTTGCTGATGCACTCAGCACACAGCCCTGTAGGACCGGTCTTAATGCCAGCCATGAGGCTGAGGGATGCCCGCCCAGCTACGTGGAGGTGGTGCTGGGACCCTCTTCCTGGAAGTCCAGTGGGGTGCAGAGTGGTTGGGAGGCAGGGAGGCGGGGAGGTGGAAAACTCCAGTGAGTCACTGCTCTGAGGATTTCTGGAGTGCCTGCTATCCCCATTCCTGGGCTCTGAGTCAAGAATGTAATCGAAGCCTCGGGACAATAGAGTGTGAAAGGAAAGATGTTCCCTGGTGTCGGATACCCTGACCGACCAGACCCGAAAGCACACAGCAGGTGCTTGGCTTTTGTTCCTGGTGTTGGCTGGGTCCCTCTGCCTGGCCCCACACCCCAAACCTCTCTAGACAAAAGCCTCAGCTGCAAAGTTGGGCTCCTGCTGTGTCCAGGTCCCGCTCTGGCTGACAGTGGCTGGCTTCCTCCTGCTGACCCCTTGCCCAAGGCAGGAGCATATTCCAAAAGAAGAAACCATGGACCTCAGGTGCTAAGGATTTCACAGGAGGAAGACAAGGATATTGTCATTATCTGAAGAAAACTTCAAGTGCCCTAGGTAACTTTCCTGTGTCTGGGAATAGGATCAACAACCAGGTGAGCTGGGGTTTCATAGTGTCATCGAGAAGTCCCCAGGAAACCAAAGCCGGAGGCCAACCCCCATCATGCCCTGGTGGGGACCCAGGACCTGGGCACTCCAACCGGATGCCAGAAGGAGGCAGCTCCCAGACAGCTGGTGATGGCGGGTCATTACCTCTGTCATTCAGAGCCTGCTCAGGTCCTGCCCCACTGGCCTCCTTGTGGTTTCAGGAGGAAGATCCCACTGGGCTATCCGGCCCTGAACCGTCCTGATGGAAGGAACATCAGAGGCAGCTTTGAAGAAGCAAAGAGAGCACCACATGGCAACCTCACGAGTGAGTATGGAAGCTACAAAGGGCAGCCTTTCCTTTGAAGCCTGGGAGGAGTGGTCTACGGGCCGATTTCAAGGACAGGAGACTCAGGTGTGTTTAAACCATAACACAGCAGAAGCAGCTGTCCGCCCCTGAGTTTGCTGCGGCCGGCGCTCTGCTGACAGCTTTACGTGCAGCAGCATCGTGCCCTGAATGCAGGGCCTGTTTTTCATCACCCCCAGGTCGCTGACGGAGTAGGGAAGGTAAGTAGCTTACTCAAAGCCAGGTGACCAGTGAGCGGCAGAGGTGGCTTTCAAATTCTGGTCTTATTGCAAAGCCTGGGATTTTAACCACTGTCTCAGACTGTGAGCAGTTTAAGCTTCTTGTACCTTTTCTTCCTTCTCTCACTGTTCATTACCACTGATTAAAGGTCTTCCCAAAACTGAGGCAAGAAGGGCCCTGGAGTGCCTCTGAGCCCACACACCCATTATTCACTTTTATCTGCTCTGGGGCAAGACATGAGGTGCAGGAGAGAGCTGGGCACCCGCTGGGAAAGCATCTCTTCAAGTTCAAGTCTGCATGTTTTGTTGGTGGGAGGAAGGGGATAGGCAGAGCAACAGAGATAACATACTAGATTTCTTAAAGGCCTCTATTCCAACTAGTTCTGGAGAAGTATTTTGTTTCTTTTTTTAAAGAACCCAAAGCCTAGGAATCAAATGGGTTGTCAGTCCAGGCTGGAGCAGGAATCATCACAGAATCAAAGAGCTTAGCACTGTACAGGGCGGAGCAGAAGTAGGTTTACGGTTGTGGGTAAGCGAAACACAGGGCTTACCTGTGTTATTACTGTACTGTATTATTGTATTCATTATTTAATAGAATTAATAACTTTAATTATTTAGTTATAAATAATTAATCTGCTGCTTCTGTATTATTATTTGTTAATTATTATAGTATTTTCCACACAAATAACTGTAAACTTACTTTTGTCCCACTCAGTATTTAGGGTATGCCTACACTTAAAAGGAAGAGCTTTTTCAAAAAAAAAGTGTATGTTTTCATTTCTTACATGTCAGAACATATTCGAATTACAAAGAATTCACATCAGCTCTAGTTTTGAAAGCAACAAACCAGAAATGATTCAAATGATCAAAAAATACAAGAATAATGCTCTCTGGTTTCTCTTCAGATGGTATAAATCGTTTGCCTTTTACAAAAACAGAATAGATTGTGACACAGTAACCAGATGGAATATCACATAATGACACCATGAGGACTAACCTGGCAACACAGGGAGGGGCTTATGAAAAAGTTTTCAAACAAAAAACCAAGTTTCCATAAAAAGCTCAGCACACAGGCAAAATACATGGAAAATATTTTAAGTGGTGGTGAGATTATGAGTGACCTTTTGCTCTGCAGACTTTATACATTTATTGTTTTTATAATGTTTTGTGACAAAAAATCAAAATGTATACAATTATATGGTGGCTTGTACCTTATGTGTACGTTTTGGCTTATTTACTTTGAAACTCTATACCAAATGTGGCAAAGAGCTTCTCATTTGAACTTGCAAACGGCTGCATGAAATGTACGTCTTCCTTTAAGATATAACACGTACCTATTGCTCTTACACGAATTGGAATTAATCCTTCAAGTCAGTCTTTTTCACCCAGATTTTATGATGCCATGTTCATCAGTAATACTTTCCCTTTCTTGGGTGGGGAGCAAAACTAGAAAAGCAGAACTCGCAACCCCCAGCAGTTCCTATCACATGGTAGTGAAACCTAATTCTCCGGCACACCGCCTTACTCTTCATCTTGCCTGGAAGGCTGGGAAATGCAGGGCTCTGAGCCCGTTAGGAAGGCTGAAGTCTGGCAACCCCAGCAGATTAGGCCGCTGTCTTCTCTAAGGACCACACGAGCAAGCAGCAGGGAGACTCTCTGGAAGAAGTGTTAGTGGCCACTCATTCTCTCCAGACCTCCCTAATGGAGTGGGAAGCAGACTTTTAGTCTCTAAGGGTCTACGCAACTATTTATTTATACTCTTTGTTGTGAAGGTTGAGAGATGCTCTAGGATAAAAGCAAAGGAAGGCCAAAAATTAAAAAAAAATTAAAAGGCATAAAACAAGGGGTGGACAGGGGGTAAGAGGGGAGAATTTTTAAGCTCAGTCCATGAGAAGAAACCTACAATAGAGAACAAAAAGCCTGGTGACTGTGGTAAATAGAAAAACCAAACTGGCAGAAACCTGGTTTCTAAGGTTTGACAGGTAAGGGTGAGTTGTGACTGCCTGTGGCTGGGGACACTTCCACTGATGGTGGGTGGTTAATAATCTTCCAGGAAGGAGGCGCAGTGTGTGTTTTCAGTGTTCCTGTTCCTCTCAATTTGCCCTGCAATCGTATCCTGTGATTCGTTAATGTGTGTACATTCTTCCTCCAGATTACCGACTCCTTAGGGGCACCACTGTGTGCTTTTTCTACATTGTCCCGTATCCACCTGTGTCTTCATTTCCATATATGCTGTAGTGACTAGAAGACAATATGGAAAAGCCCTCCCTGTGTATAAGAGGAAGTGAGCAGAACAAGACGTTAGAGAAGCAATTTTCAACTGGCATGCCACAAGAATTTTTAAAACATGCAATACCTGACTATTTGGTCAGGGGTACTGACCTCTTTTCCCTTAGACTGTCAAAGTAAAAAAAATGACAACAGCCAACACAACAATACCCACCCAGTGCGAATGCCCTGTCTTGAACCATAAATGTACAGATCGTATAATAGAGTTGCATCTTATTGGTCATGTGACATAATGAGGTTGCATTAGATTGGCTAATGATTTTTTTAAAAAGGGAAGGGAGAGAAAGAAACAAACATAGATATGCAAGAGAAACACTGATTGGTTGCACGCCCCCAGCTGGGCACCTGGCCCCCAACCTGGGCGTGTGCCCTAGAGGGAACTGAACTGGCTACCTTTTGGCTTGTAGGCCAGTGCTTGGTCCACTGAGCCACAGCAGCCAGGGCTGACTGGTTAACTCTTGATACCAGAAATCCTTATATACAAGTATAGGCACCTGAGTTTTTAAAAAGTCACTTTGGAGCAAAAAAGGCAGGTAATTACTATTATTTTTTGTAAATCAGTAAAAATATACTTTTTTTTCTGTGCTGCAGAATTTTAGTAATTAGTTTACATGTGCCATGAGAGGAAAACGTTTGAAAACCACTGGGTTAGAGTAATAAAAAAATATAGCGGGGAGGGAAGGAGAGAGGGTAAGACAGAAACAGTAGACGTTCCGGACAGGAACTTTCAAGTACAGGACTAGTGCTTGAAGAGATGCGAGTAGTTTTTCTGGGATTTGAGACTAGAAACACTTCATGGAGGCACATTTGCTTTATACTTAGTACATTTCTATTCCCGGGCAAATTATTCCACCTTGTTTCTTTTTAATTGCTTGGGACCATGCTAACGTGGACGATCCTGGAGTGTTCTGGAAAGGAGTACTCTCTGAGACACAGCAGGAAGACAAATTGCAGAATGGCAATCTTAAAAAAGTTGAGTGACCCAATAATTAATCATGCCCTGGCTGGGTTCAGAGACACAGACATGCCAGCCATCCCTACGAAGCCACCTTAAACACAAAAATGAAAAGTCCTAGTGCCTGGGTGCTGGTTCACATTTCTAACAGGCTGGTCACTGGTCTTTTAGCAACAATGCCGAACCATTTTGGGTCAGGTAATGGTGCTGAAGGGATTCAGAAGAGGCCCCCCCAGGATGTGCCAATTTGGCATGTAAATTATTTTGAACTGAAGGTAATCGAGACCCTGTGGGCTCATGAAAAGCTTGTACCTCTCCCTTAAAGAATTTAAACTTGGGCCTTGCCCATAATAAGAGTGATTTCCAGAAATCACTTTTTCTGACCTGTTTACAGAGCAGGGCCAACATCTAGTTACTGAACATCTGCTTTTCTTGCTGTCTGCAAACCGCCTTTCTCCCCTCTGAAGCTCTGAAGCAGCTGATGGCATCCTTACTCAGTCATATGTACTTCGTTTTAACCTTCTATCCCTGAATCGCTCACGTATGTGAGGTTCCCCATATGAATGAACATTTGCAATTACATTTGGTTATTTTCACTTGTTAATCTGTCTCATGCAGACGAGCTGAAAGAAACTTCAGGGGCAGAGGAAAATTTCATCCTCCCCCAGACTCCTTAGACACAGCATGATTCAGGCAGTTACTTGGCAATTTGTTTTATTGTGAAACATGGCTTTCACAGAAGCGGGCCTGGGGTGGGATGGGGGCTGGGGTGGGATGCGGCCAGTATATCAGGCCCTCTTATTTCACTGCAGGTACCTGGGAGTTTAATATCCGATTTATGAGTGTAGGCGGCAAGTTTCACTGGAAAGAGTTCTGAATCCTGAGTGTCTCCTGGGTTGAAAACAGATCAGGATTCTGCACCCTCTCATCCCCATCCCCACATGGCAGCCGCCCAGAGGAGCTGACTCTTCCAGGCCCCCCGTCCAGCCAGGCCCTTCAGGATACAGAATGAAGAATCATCTATCCCTCAGTCTCTCTGTCTCTCACCCACAGGGCTTTTTGCCGTCTGTCACTAGCTTTCCTCTGGACACAGCAGATTCAGAGGCAGTCCAGCCAGGTGGTTCCTTAAGAATGAGGGAGGGCTGACCCCCCCTCATTTGCATCTGCGCAAGGCCAGTGAGCAGCGTGCTGGGTTCTGTCTCCTTTCACTAAGCAACACGTCCGAACGCAGGTCACAGATGGGGCAACAGAAACTAATTTTCAAGGGCCAGTGCTTTGCTTAAAAATGAAATTTGAATCTATTACTTTGAGGCATTCTTCACCTCCTGTGTGCAGGTGATTAATGACTCTGTCACTACCACTTCAGCATGTGTCTGGGTCATTTGTCCTATGAACAAATGTATTTTGACTGTCTTTTATATGTGGGGTACCCTTGCAATGCAATGAATGGCCTCTGGGGATTTTCATTTTAAAAGGAAAAAAGTTACTTTCAGTTTGGGTCCCAGGGACCCAATGCAGTGGGGGGAAGGCTCAGGGCTGAGCAGAGAGGGAACAGAGGAAGAGTAAAGGGCACACTCTGCACACCTCACCTCGTTTCATTCTCAGCCCCGTGAAGGGGGGCACAGGCACGTGAAGAAGCAAAACATCTGTCTCCTCTAAGGACAAAGAAATTGCCACTCAAAGGGTACAGTTAATTTACCAGATGTGTGGGACACACAAGTGGATGGTGGAGCAGGATTCAAAGCTGGCCCCTCTGCTTCCCAAGCCTTGCCCTGGCTGCCTGCCCCACAGGAGCTGAAGTCCATGGAGTTGACCCAGCTAGCTGAATGACCTTGAGCAAGCCACTAGACATCTCTAGGCCCTGAGGAGTCTGAGACTTCTTCCCGCTCTGAATCAGCATTTCGGTTAGGGCATCAGCCCTGCCAGGCCCTGATAAGGCCTTGACTCGGCTCTTTGTTCTCTGTGGCCTTGGTAACAGATAGAAATAAAACTCACAGGCAGCAGAAACCAGTTTCGCCCTATGGGTCGATACCCATTTGTCAAAAATTTGGCCAAAGTTGCATTCATATTAGTGAGAGCCCAGCACAGCTTCATTAACTGTCACAGAGAATTTATGACTTCTGCTGGAGATCCGAGGTCCTGAAAACCTTCAACATCAGAAAGTGCAAGGAGTACTTCTTGCACCACTGGACATTTCTTTCTAAACCATCTCCAATTCCAGAAATGATGCTTCCCTGAGCACCCCAGGACTTTTTTTTTTTTTTTTAGTATAGAATTTGTATTTCTTTTTTGGACTGCAGATTGAAAAAAAACACATTTACAAATTGTGCTGACAAGTAGAAAAAATGGTTAATGTATACTCAAATATTTGTTTAAGTAAAAAAGACATCCCCCTTCCCCCCTGGAAAAAAATTAAAAAATCAGGCCCAAATTATTTAGACTCTGGAGGATACACACCAGCACACACAACCAGAATCTCTAGGAGCAGCAAGTAGGGCAGCCGTTCTCTTCAATGTCAGCCTCGTAAAGTTCAGAATGTGTGCACAGAGAACTTGTCTTTCACCTTAATAAGAGTGTAAAACCTTCGTCACAAATGCAAATGGAAAATACTTATATTCTCCTTAGACTTTCTCTGCAGAGTCCCACCATGCTTTATGATGAACAAGGCAACTTTTCCAGCTGTTCATTCTGAAGTCTGGGCCTGCCGAGTTTCCGCAATGGAATTCAGAGTATGAATCTTGAATTCCTTCTCTGTACTTCACGGTTTCTTAACTGGAGATCTTATCGGCCTCCAGTCTCAGAGCTGCCACACCAAAGAACCCTAATCTCTCCCCCACCAACCTCGCAGAACAGTGTGTTTCGCTTATCACACAGGGTCAGACCCGAGGTGTGTGTCCTGTGGAGACGGGCGCTCTCCCTCTTCTATGTATCAGAAAGACCAGGCAATAATTCTGTGAAATTACTGCATGACGTTTCATGGATTTCTCCTAATTCCTGGGACTCAAGGAGGACGTTAACCCACCCACTTGTGATCGCTGTCAGCCATGAGCTGGTTTAACCTACATCTTTCCGGTTTCCTCTTCTCCCAGCTACGCCTGCTGCTGTTTCATCTGTTTCTACCTACGCAGCCGTTGCTTTGCTTCTGCTGAAAAAATGTCTGAAACGAGCAGAGCAAGCATCCAAGCGGGGCTTTGTTGCCACACAGGACTGAATGGGGAACCCGACCCCGCTCCTTGCGAGCTATGGAACTGAGAGCAGGTTCACTCTGCCTCCCTGAGCCCGCCAGTGAAAAGGGAAGGGGATGGGCGTGGCGTGAGATAGCACTGTCAGGGGCCTACCCCGGGTTCTGGCCTATGGTTCCTGAGCACAGCATTCATAACCATCCTCCTCTGGGCCCGAGTTGGTGTCGTCCCAGCTTCACCAAGTGGAACACTGAACACCCTCGGTGGCGGTCTCTGGAGGGCAAGTTCACCACACACCCTGGGTGCAGCGCCATGTGCCACATTACAGAGATTATACATTCGAATTCCACAGCAATCACCCAAGAGTGAGGTACTAAGCCCCCCTTTTACAGATGAAGAATCTCGGGTTCAGGGATCTGGCGGGCTAGGCAGCCAGGAAAGCGGAAGCCAGGTCTGGCTCCGGAAAGAGCATTGGGTTTAAGGAAAAGCCCAGGACTAAGCAGGCAGGGAAGCATTTGTCCGAAGCTTCCCTGCCCCGACGGGCAGGGGTGAGACCAGGGTGCTGAAGACGTGGGAAGGTTGAGACTCAGAGCGTTTATTTGCCCTACACTCTTTCTGTGGAGAGAAAACGACTTGATTGAAGGGCCTGGAAGAGCAATTCCAGGGATATTTGATACTTTTCAGTGAAAATATTACCCATGCATCCAAATGGAGTTTTCCTTTATTTCTACTCCACATTTGCTTCTCATAAGGATGTCCTTCCTCCCCCTCCCCACTGAAGCACAAATTTGGCCAGCTAACACTGTTTGGAATCTTTTTCTCTTTGCTTAAATTCCTCAAGAACCTACGGTATTTTCAGTTTCCAAGTCTGAGAAAACGAACATGTATCGGTCGGAATTTAGAACTCACTGTTAGAAAGCAGGAGTCACAAAGTCCCTGAAAGCAATGCCTCTACGCAGACTCACACTACTGGGGACAGCGCAGGTTCGGGGTCTTTACTCACAGTGTGTTGACATGTGTATGCTACTGCTGAAGCCTCAGAAAAACCATAAAATTACTGCAAAAGGCTCTACACCTGTGCAGATATACGCCAATGATAGGGACAAAGGCTTTTGGAAAGTCTTTTCAGTGTGGTGGCAACTTGAACAGACCAAAGGGGATGCTGCCTCGGAAGCTTCCGGGGAGACTGTTCCACCAGATGCAGTTTTCCCCTGAACTTGGGAGACGCTGTTTTAAGAAACCATTCATGAGGGCGGGTAGGTTAATCACAGGATCTAAAGTTCACAAAGTAAAAACATACAAACGACAGAACCACCGACTTTAGAAAATGTCCTACAATGTGCATTTTATTCCATACAATTATACAATGTTTATATACACAGCAGTTCCCCCCTTATCCGCGGTCTCACGGTCCTCGGTTTCAGTTAACTGCAGTCAACCACGGTTGGAAACATAAAAAATTTCAGAAATAAGCAATTCCTAAGCTTTAAATTGTGCATCGTTTTGAGTAGTGTGATGAAATCTCGAGTTGTCCTGTTCTGTCCTGCCCAGGACGTGAACCATCCCTCTGTCCAGCCTCTGCACACTTAGTAGCCCTCTTGGTTATCAGACCTACCACCTCAGTCTCACAGTGCTTGTGTTCAAGTAACCCTTATTTTTTAATGGCCCCAAAGTGCAAGAGTCGTGATGCTGGCAATTCAGATATGCCGAGGAGAAGCTGGAATGTGCTCCCTTTGAGTGAAAAAGCATGTATGTGTAGGAGAAAACACATAGTATCTAAGGTTCAGTATCATCTGTGGTTTCAGGCATAAACTGGGGGTCTTATGATGTGGATAAAAGGGGCTACTGTAGCTGTAACTCTTACATGCTTTTTCTTGATCAATTTAGTGTAGTGACTAAATGTTCACTTAACATGGAGACAGGAAAGGAGCGGAAATCCATGTTGAATGCTTTCCTGTGAGTTGAAATGAGCTCAAGGGGGTGCCAACTGGTAGGAAATAAAAGTTGTAAACGAGCAGTGTGGCTTACATACCCTGGGCTTTAGTGAATTCAGACACATAGAATCCATAGCCTCATCTCGTAGAAAAACTCAAGAGAAAGTAAGTTAGTGGTGGGCAGATTTCTAAATTGTACAATATTGAATGGAAGACCACAGCGGGACCTTTTGTTTAAAGTAGCACCAATCCACACCTGATTGTTTCCAACAGTAATCTTATCTTCCTGTTGAATATATTGTTGGCACCTTGAGTGGAAATCTTTCTGCTTTGGTGAGGATTCCTGGATTGACTAAGCGTACTGTGTTGCTAAACCCTCTACAAAGTGTGGCAACGTCCACCTGGGGAAATGGCACATGTAAATCATCGTCGCTCCGACATGGGCTTGCCTTTGTGTGTGTGTGTGTGTGTGTGTGTGTTTCCCCCGCCCCAATGTCGCTGGCGTTTTGCGGAGGTTTCTGTGACAGTGGTAAAAGTAAATAAAAATGCATTTAAGGGGTTTCATGGTAAGCACGGTGTTGAAAAACAAAATAAAACAAAAAAAACCCAACAGAAACATGAAAGAATGTGGTCGCAGCTAAGGAGGTTTTCACATGTTGTTTAACTCCAGTAAAGTCTGATCCAGCATCTGATGCATACTAAGGTTTTCTTCTTTGGCATGAGCCACTTTCTCTGTGGTGGGATTAGAAAATCAAGTCATGAATAGCTGCGCTTTGGACACGATGACCGTTTGTACATTCAGGCAGGCAACATCAATCACAAACACAGGATGAGATGATTAGGACTAGGCATGCTTGTCAGGCATCACTCATTTCCAGACAAGGACCTACAGAGAGGGGAGCGGCCTCTGGCCTGAAGGAGCCACAGGCACAGCGGGTTCTCACGGAGCAGTCAGGCGAACCCTCACCGACACTCCACTAGGAGGGTAAGAGGCAGGTGGGTTGGGTGAAGGTTCCCTGGTCATGCGCGTGAGAACGGGGAGAGGCGCTGGCAGCGCTGGAGTTAACGACAGCAGACACTTCGGGGTTACAGGAGTTAATGGTCTGGGAGTTGTGTGGTAACACAACCTCACAGAAAACAGAGATGCCATAAGTAGGTTTTCTGACAACTTTTCAAATAATTTATTTCTGTTGCTTATTAAAAAATTATCAACATGTTTCATGCACACTTCAGTAGGACATTCTCTTACTATTCTTAACAGTGGTCTATTCGTTATCAGCATGACATTCTCACCAGTTCTTACAACACTGTCAGACTGAGTAAAAGCATACCTTCCAGACAGTCGGGCACTTCTGACATGAGTTCCTGTTCTCAAAAGCGATTTTGCCCAAGCATAGGTACATTTAGTCATATTTCGAACACTATACCAGATATTAAGAAGGTAGGAATAGGCATATGTAATACGAATATATATATATATATATATATTATATATTATACCCTATATATAACATATATATATAGTTATAGTTATACACACACACCCCCCTCTGCTTTGGCTTTCTAACGTAAAGTAGGACTCAGTTCTCTGTAGGAAATAGAAAACATTTTTTTTTGAGATCTTTGTTATGTACCAGTTCAAACAAGGCCTACTGTTGCAAAGAGGAGTGCTATATTGTCATAAATATTTATTCATATACATAATGATTATATTGTACCATAAAAGTTATTTGGGGATTAGAGAGAACTGAATTATTCCAGATAGAAGAGGAAAATGCAGACAAGGCCAGCCTTTCAGCTGAATCCTTTCATGTACATTTCTGCAGAAAGCGACCCTATAGTTGAAGGTGTAACAGTCTTAGATTTCCTGACCATGGGCTCCATTCCTAGAATTCAGCCCAAGTTCTTTCCCACTTAAGTTTAATCCTCATTCAGGGCCAGCTTTAGTTGGTTAGTTAGGCGGCGGTTTTGCTCAAGTTGCTGGTAGAGTTGATCTGTACAGGTCAGCAAGCAGGTTAGCAGGAAAGAGGCAGAAGAAGAGAAGTTAGCTAGACGTGGAGAGAGGAAGTTAGCAGACAGAACACAGAGATACCTCCGACACTGGTTACGTGCTGAACAGGTTACCCGTACCCCACGGTCATCTGTCCTGTGCCCAGGAAGGTCGACGGAAAAGGCTTGGCAGACTTAGGAAGAGCCAAGACTTCTCTCTTGGTGGGAGGGGATGGGAAGAAAAGGGAGCAACAGGGTACGAAGAGGAGAGAGAGTGGGTGTTCCTCTTGCACCTCGCGACCACCACTGTGTGAACTGGGTCGAGTGCAGTTTCTGTTAACGGCCCGAGGAACCCAGGCAGGGCTGGAGGTGGGCCCAGCATGCCATCTACTCCTGGCCCGCGCTCAGTGGAGACTGACAGTGAAGCCTCAACCTGCCCATTTGTGCTCGCCCCTTTCTAGAACCCTTTTCATCCCCATTCTGGAGCTGACTTTCCTTTCAGGTGGTCCCAAGAGCAGGTGGCTACCCCGTTTCATTAATACTTTTTGAAATGCAGAACTAAGCTCCCCGTCCCTGCGCCCCAATCACCAAGATACAGGGTGGAGATCCTGAATCCTCATCCAGTTTTGATACAGGTGTGTGTTATCCTATTCAGAACAGCAAGAGAACAGGCACTTATCTCCACTGACTGAAAATTAACCTTTACTTCCTGAAGATGGCATATATGTTTGGAGCCAGATGCATGCACATAAGATGAATAAAACCTCAAACCTCCACATGGAGACAGACCAGCATGACATCAACTTTACACATTGGCATGCAATCTACTCAAATGGCAAGGAAGCCAGACACAAGAATCAGTCTGCATCTGATGGTCCAGGGGACACCCAAACAATGAAAAAGCCGGGAACCTACCACAAAAACCTGGAGGACACCAGATTGTTTTGAATCACGATGACACCCTGAATCTAGAAATTGTAATTAACGATCTTGAAAAGCTGATAATCCTATTGCTGGGGAAAATGAAAATGTTTAGCCTCTAGTCCCCAGGTCTGTTGGGAAATTGATCAATTCTAATTTTAACTTTCTCTAATAAATGGCGGGAGATGGGGAAGAGGCTCTACTCATTGTGCTTTCTAGCTTGAGACATATTCTGTTTTGTCTTCTTTGCTCATCCAAATTTTCTGAATATTTGAAACCCTGGCCAAACGTCACCTTCTCCAGGGGGCTCCCAGTCAGAAATTTCTTCTCTGACTCTAAATACATACTGTTTATTAGACTCACGTCACTCCTCTATCTTCCCACCTGATGGTGAAGAGCATTTCTGATTCATCTCTTCATATCCTACCTTCCAGTGTCTTGTGCATGGCATACGCCTGGGGGTCTCAAAATCAAAACCCTGCTAGCACATTCACACTCTCACATGGGGCAGTACGGCCAAGGGCAGGCGGGCTGTCTCAGTTGGCGGAGCCAACACTGAGCCAAGCTGGAATGGAAGAACTTTGGAGAAACCCTGGATCAATGTGAACTCAGCTTAAATGATAGCTGTCTCTACCACATCCTCCTTGGGACTTGTTCCACTTCAGCTGCCATGGAGCTGGTAGGCCTGGGTGGCCTGAGGGCAGGGATCAGAACTGGTTCTACAGGTGAGTACCTTCCCCTCTTGTGCCACCTCCCAGATGTCTGGGGCCTCTAGTGCCCAGACTCAGCAGTGCTTTTGGTTTGGTCCAACTGAAGCTCTTTGTAGCAGCTGAGCTATGGCCTGGTATTATGAACTAGAAGCCTAAGCTCTCACAAATTCTCGGTAAAATCAACTTGCTATTTATCCTTTTGTATACCCACACCTTCCCGGGCTATTCCAGGTTTGCCTTCCCAATCTATCAGTAGATAGATTTCCCCTGTAGAACATACTTATAGGAAGTGCAAAGGTCTCTGGGAGGGTTTCAAGGCAACACACGTGCCTTCAGAATTCTCTGAGCACATGCTCAGCAGAACTTGCGGACTTGTCCTTTTGTCTGCTGCAGGAAGCAGGGTTACTCAGAAGGGCCCACTTCTGTGACTCTGAATTTAAAAAAGCACAAGGCAGGAGTCACAACCAAAAGCCTTAGGAAAAGGAAAACATGAAATCACAGAAGTCTTGATACTCTCCAGGGAGAGACATTGTCCAGAATCTAAATTTGAAAAAGCCTACTGTACCATTACTAAAGTGCCTGATGGCCCTCTTAAATATGTATTATCTGCACTGAAGTTTTTGTGGAGTAACTGGTATTTTCAGTTTGCCCAAATTTACCTGAGTATAAACCGATCATAAATAGTGGTATATCAAACCTCATAGGCTAACGAAACTACACTCAAACAGGTAAAGATCACCCATATTTAAAACACAGAAGAAATACAGCCAGACTGTGGAGGATGGAGAAATGGTGGGAATTAGGAAACAAAAGTCCACATCATTATGAAGTTCTACAGTGTTTTTTTTTTTAAGTTACTTGATTACTGTTTTTGAAGGGAACAGTGAAACCCAAATAAAATGTAATTGTATTCTGAACAATTTCCACTATTTTTATAGGAAGAAGAACCATGTTAATGACTATACTTCAAAGGTGCCCACAAATTTAAAAACAGCTATTATTGCAGAGCCTGTGTGTGTACAACCCTCCTGAAGAACGTGATGTGCTCCAGAGCACAGAAGTCCCGACCGGAACGTAATCGGACTTAGAAAACTGGAGATGCCATTTCATGACCCAAATGAAGGTGGCTAAGAATACTTTTAAGAAGCTTTAACTATCATTTGTGCTATAAAAGGAGGATCAACAATGACCTCAACCTACATACTTTGATCCAGTCCTTTTTCTCCTTCCCCAATATGGAAATTCCTGGAGATGTGGGATGGCTGCGGAGACTTCATCACGAGCCTTCCATGAGTGAGCTGCGCCCTCTGAGGCAGGGCCACCTAACTATCAACAGAGAGGGCTCACCACGTCCCCACCTGAACCTCTGGCAGAGGGAGACACTGCCCAAGCGGCATCTCCTGACTCCCAATAAGAAGTGTGTCCTGGGCCTCACTCTAACCTCTGGAAACCAAAACTCTTGCTAGGGGCCCAGGCATGAATGTTTTCTTTTAGAAGTTCCACAAAGAACTACTGCCTTAGAAACTCTTGACATTAATGTACAATGTTCAGAATGCAACAAAAAAAAATAGTAAAATAAAAAAGCGCAGCCAAAAATGAACCCTCACATGCGTGAAGCATATTTGTGTTTATTCTGTGTTGAAACTAAAATGTGAAGTAAAAAGAATAGCAAACAGAAATAGCTTACACAGTGTTTATTTTACACTGAAATGAAGCGCCTCTGGACAGCAGGAAGCGCTGTGCGCGCCCGGCCCTAGGGCAGGGAGCTAAAGGGAAGAACCAGGGTCAGCTGGAGGAGAGACAGACGGCAGAGCTCAGAGAGGGGGGACATCCAGCTTGACGGAGGGGTCTCGAGAGGAGTGAAGCAGAGAGACTTATCTGCATGAAGAGAAAAGGTGGGAGAAAAAGAGAAAAAAGTGGCACAATGGAAAAAAGGAGAACCAGACTAAGAGGTGAGAGCAGCACCTGAAACGCAGGTGAGACGTGGACATGCAAACCTGCTGCGGCTGCACCTGTGCGAGGTCGACCCCTGCCCACCCGGGGCTGGACCTGAGGCCTCACACGGCCCCTGGGAAAGGGTCCATTTTAAGAAAACCCATGACCAGAATTTAAACTCAAATTCTGAGCCAAACTCATCTTTCAGAATAATCACTCATACTCGATGCTTCAAATTTTCCATCAGACCAGGTTTATGGTCTCATGGAAAAGACCCTGGAGACAGGTGATCTGACCCACCCTCCAATTTACGAATGAGGGAAGAGAGGATGAAATCCTCTCATTTCCATGGTGACTGTCACATCTCTAAGGGTAACGGGGAGATTCTATAAGCTGTACGGCAGCAGGCACATGCCACACTCTTCAAGCTACCATTTTTCTGCACGGGTAAAATTAAATTTCCAGAGTACCTGGAATTCAGTGCCAGAATATTATGATGTAGGAGAACCCTCTGTGAAACATTCCAGGTTAGAATTTAAAGAGGCAGAACGAGTTCAGCGTTTGCGTTGAGTTAGTAATGTGTAAATTAGCTGTGTATGTTCAAGGTTCTCATGAGAACAAGGCCATTTACTCCACTTACTACCTCATGGCAGTAAAAGCCGGGCCACTCACTCCCAGAACTCGTAATTGTTTATGTCCCATTCCTTTGACACAAATTGTGGTGTTTTGGGGGGTATTGTACTTCCTTTGATAGAACCAGAAAATTAAAGGCTTGGTTACTCAGCAGAGGGTTCACGTCTCTCTATAATTCTTAACAGTGAGGAAGAGATGATATTTTCCAGCTACACTGGGTCAATTTCCTTTCCCTCTGGCCCTCGGTAATCTGACACTTCAGGGCTCCTAAATTTATATTTCTTTTTGGAAGATGATATTTTATTTAATTAAATCTCAGGAAATTAATTTTTAGTACTTCTTTGGGAAGTTCCTGTACAACTGCATGGCCTTCTAATTTTACTTG
Source organism: Artibeus jamaicensis (assembly GCF_021234435.1). NCBI lineage: Eukaryota > Metazoa > Chordata > Mammalia > Chiroptera > Phyllostomidae > Artibeus > Artibeus jamaicensis. The sequence continues at coordinate 10,546,855 of NW_026521883.1, forward strand.
AATTGAACCCAGTTTAATTTCCTGAATACATAGTGCTCAAGAGATTCATATACCAGTTCGATGCTTGGTGGGGATGGTCTAGCTTAGAGATGGAGCAATGAATGGATTCTGAAGGGAAAATGATTTGTACAGACAGACTTAATCTACTTGGCCTTTCTATTAGTAGAATGTGAAAAAAACCCAACGGCTACCCTAGGTTACACAGAGAGAGTAAGCAGAGAGCTGTAAGGATGGAGATTCTGGAGGCACAGAAGGGAGCAGTGTTGAGTTTATCACATTAGCATGAGCGCACGGGTGTGAGCAGGCAGGGTGGATGCACATTTACATGGAAGTCATATCGTTGAGAGCGTGGTCCAGCTCCTCGCTGATGGCTTTGTACTTCAGTTTCTGAGCATACAGCTCGTCTATGACCAGGAAGTGGAAGGCAGAGGTGCAAGGACATGGAGAGTGACCAAGAGATGGAGGGTGAGTGAGGGTGGCACGGGCGCCACCCCGACACAGCAGCAAGAAAAGGGCAATGCAGGAAGGAAGTGGTGCCGCAGCAGGTGGCCAATGCAGGAGGCGTGCGTTTTGTTTTTAAATGAATTGAAACAAAAACAGAAAGAACAAAACCCGTTAGAAAATAAAACAAGGAAGACGCAATATGAAAATCATAACAAATATGGTAGGTATATCAGTAACTATGGTAAGCCCTAAACAAAAACCACAGGAGGATGTCTCCTGGGTGCATGACAGAATGTCTTTCTTTTCTAGAGCTGTGTTTTAATTACACTGGAGTCGCCAGCCAACTGCAACTATAAACAATGGAAAAAATATCCAAGGGCAGTGTTTTGGAAGAACAGTTCGTGACTACAGTCTGTAATCCTTATCTGGCTCCACCTTCAAACCACTGACTTCCTGACCAGACCAGACCACTGGGACACGGACTTCTCCGTGCCCTGCACGCTGCTCCTGGTCTTCCCATTCCAGCCGCCCTGTTGGTGGCCCAGAAGGCCTGACGAGTGAGGACAGCCACACTTCTTAGGGTGCTATTGTGCCAAGCCTGCAATCTAGTGTTTGTGGTGATGGCTTCACACCTGGCTGCGGCAGGACAGACCGTTTAGCAGCCGTTTGTTTCTCTCTCCTCCCTATGAGTCCAGTTATCGTCTGCACTGACCTCCAGTCCCTGCTCCAGCTCCTTCGGCCTTGGACCTGTGTATTTGATGTATTTTGTTCATTCTTTCTTTTTTTTTTATTGCTGATCTTCAAAAGACTCTGAGCTCAACACTCAGGATTTCTTTGAGACACAGTGGGTGTTACAATAAAACCTACATATCTTAGGGGACAAATGCTTGAATCTCGAAATGCACTATCCGACCTGCACTCCTCCTTCAGTAAGTACACAGAGCACTTACCAAGATAACTAATGACAAACCCCCAACCCCTCATACTGATTTCACACTTGGAAGAAGATGGGTTGTGTCTAAGGAGAAATCCACACCATTCTGATAAGAGGTATCACCAATGAGAGAAAATATACTGGAGTCATTCTCACGTACAACCACCTTACCCACAATGAAAAATAACCTTGCCACACACCTGAGAGTGTGAGGCAACACTGGATGGCATCTGCCACTAAAAAAAAAAAAAAGACGTGCCCGTCTGGTGGCTGAGAGTGAGCTGGTGAGCAAAGGACTCAGGTCCAAGAGTTGAAGAGCCACAGAATGAAACCCCAAGGACAGACAGGAGGAATGTGCAAGAGCAAAGGAGTGTATCAGGGTGAGCGCACTTAGATTAGAACACTGTTTTGCCAATACTCAAACATAAGGATCAAATGAAAAACACAACTCAAAACCTTACCTTCTAAGTCATCAATGCTCTTCTCCAATTTTGTTACTGACCTCTCTGCAAACTCAGCCCGAGTCTCAGCCTGCAATGATTCAATTTGTTTTGGTCAACATTGGGATGTCTTAGATTTCCACAGGGAAAATGAGAAAATGGAAATCAAAATGGGTTTGAAACTACTTGTCAGTCAGTCACTATAGGGAGGGGCGGTGGCTTGCACAGCCGGGAACGCTGGGACGACCTCTGAATATTCCTGAGGTGGATCATGACAACTTGGAAATGCAAAAGCCCTGGGCTGCTCCATAAAAAAAAATGCATTTACAATTCAGGTGGCTCTGCCCAAAGCATTTATAACATTACCTCCTTCAGCTTGTCAGAAAGGACCTTGATCTCTTCCTCATATTTGTCTTCCTTCTGAGAGTACTGTAATTAGAAAGAACGTTCCAGATGTCAGAGCGCAGCTCACTTTACACTCATGTCTTCTAATCCAAAGAAAGTGCCAGCCCAGCAAACAGATGTTGGGGATCTCTCGGGAGGTAATGGAGCCTCCGGGATCAAATGGCATACGACAATGCAGTCTCTGTTTTCCTGCCTATTGTTTTACACGGGATGAGAACAAGATAACATCCACTTGGCACTTGGTCCAAATTAAATTGTTACAGATGACTCATATACTCAACATAAAACATATTCTCTATTAAAAAAAAAAAAGAACCTGTTATTCAATAACCATCACGAAATCACCGCAACACGATGCCGTTTACTAAAACGCCCAATAGACTTATGGCTTTTAGCAGGAGGGCCTCAGGAGAGGAAACAGGGTGACTTTTGAGCAGCTCTGGAAAGACGCCTTTCCCCCACACCATGCTCCTGGCCTACCTTCTCAGCCTGAGCCTCCAGTGACTTCAAGTTGTTCGTCACAGTTTTCAACTCTTCTTCAAGCTCGGCACATTTGCTAATGTTTTCGATCAGAGGCAGAAAGGGTGGGAGACAAGCCAAAGGAAGGAGGAGAGAAAAAGGAGAGGGGTGGGAACACATGAAAACCGAGTCCTAGAGAACAAAGGGCTGCCTCAAAGTAGCCAAATCATCAGGTAGTGAAGCGCTCGATTTTGCTGTGGACAATGCCCTCCAACCTTATTAAAGCAGAAAGGCAGGGTGACAAACTCCAACAACTTGGAAATGTGATAATTTGGCTCCTTTTTTGGCTGCACCAAAGAGCATTTACGAAGGAAAAACAAAGGAGTATGAAGAACCCAAAGAAAGCACTTAAAGCAAGATATAAGACAGCAGAGGGCGCAGTGAAGGTGCAGTTGTTACACCAAACGAACCAGTAGGTAGTGGAAGCTGAAAGACGTCTGGGCTGGAGTTAAACCTAAAAACCACACATGAGCCATCAGTACCTTATCCTCTGCAGCCATTAATGCTTTCAAGGTCTGATCCATTATTCTTAATTGTTCTTCCAGCTGTCGAACTTGGCTGTTAGTGGACACAGGAAATGCACAAGGCCATTCTCAAAATCAGTGTGCAGGTAAGGCATGCAGTGATACACACATTCACACACAGACACCCCACACATGTCCTCCGTGTTCTAGACTTGTGGCTCATCCATGTCAAATGAGCACATAAGGAGCCCGGAGCTGAAACAGGTCAATGTGCAGCTGCCAGAAGGTCATGCTGTTTAGTCACTGTTCTGCAGCACCCCACACACAGCGTCCTGGCGCCGGGCCTGCTTACCCTTCCGAGAGCTCGGCCCGCTCCTCTGCACGTTCCAGGTCACTCTCAATGATGACCAGCTTACGGGCCACCTGCAGCAGGACAAACACAATACACACAAACACTGTGGGCTTGCCAGCTTTGAGTAAGGGGGTGTTAGGGTAGGGACTGCATCCATCAGTCTCCAGAAGATCTCGTCTACAAAGATGATCCTCTTTCTCGTGGACTGGAGAGAAGCTATTCTCCATCAGGAGTGCCAATGGAGAGGAGACCAGAGACCTGGAATGGCTAGTTATGAATGGGCAGTTTCATTTAAGTGTGACCCATGGGAAGTCTGTGTAATTACACAGCAGCCAAACCCAAGTGTGGAAGAAGGGAGAAATATGAAATTCACAACCTCAAAAATAGCAGCATGATGAGACATGATGCATTTTATGCCAAAAGGTAGAGGCTGCCAAGAATACACTGCATACTTCAATCTCCTTTTTGTAGAGAAGATTAAAAATGCCAACAGCGTAGCAAGAGAAACCAACAGGAGAAAAGCTGGTGAGATGACTAAGGCCGTCGGCTCTGTGTTTGGTGAAAGAACTAACGAGAGAAGGGATCCTCTGATCCCTTTCAAAATAGGTGGGCATAATGTGATCTAGAAATAATAAGGATAACCATACTAAAAAGGAGAGTCAGGCTGTTTTCAAAACGGCCACGGCACAATCAGGGCAAGACTTAAACCTTCACAGCTATGTTGCTCTGCTGTCACAGGAAGTTGTTTCCGTGATTTAACCTCAAACCTATGTTGATCATGGAATTCTACCACCTTGGAGCGAGAGGAGAACAAACTGAAAATGTCCTCCGTGAATCAATCACCCACACCAAGTGCATGGTCCACGGTAGATGAATTACTCCGAGAACTGCTTGCACGGTGCATGACAGGCTCCTTCCATGGACAGAGGGGCCCAACTCTTCCTTCCCTGAGCCAAGACCCTTTGTCCTAGTCTTTTGGGGGTTGGGGAGTGGCAGGAGAAGCAGCTTTGGTCTTCCCCAGTGTTTACTGATTGGCTTCAGGATGAGGCTTGTGATCCCTTAGCCAGACCAAAAAGAACCATGTTCCGCAGACAAAGGAACTCTGCTTCTCCAAACCACCCATTTCTGCTGAAGAAGATGACTGTTTCACTTAAGAATGCAAGGCAGTATACCCTGCTCCACCCACCCACACGTCCCGGCCACTGCTGGGGGTCCGTGAGGCTTTGGGCCCCAGGATCTGACCTCTTCATACTTGCGGTCAGCATCTTCAGCAATGTGCTTGGCCTCTTTCAGTTGGATCTCCTGGATTTCCATTTTCTCCTCATCCTTTTGGGCTCGACTTTCAATGACTTTCATGCCTCTGAAAAGGAAGACAAGCAACAAGACCCGAGATGCAGAGCGGACCTCCGCAAACCCACGCAAGGCACTGAAGGGGTTTGTGAGGCTTAGTGTAACTGGCAGATCAAAACAGAGCACAGAGCTACTTTTATTTTCCAAGCCATGAAGCAAGACTTTCCAATGCTGAAGGCACAAAGATAGACACTTCTGTTTCTTGCAAATGAAACCTCACACTCCCGGCACCAGTGAGACTGTCCAGGAATCTAATGTGCAGTAAAAGACGCCGTGTCAGAATCCCGGTTGAAAGCAGGCGGCAGGGAAACAGGAGAGCCAACTCGCTTTGCCTGCTACATAAACAGTGGGATTTCTTTTCCTGGTGGGCAGCTTCGGCTTGAAAACGGACCAAAGTTAGAACAAAAGCATATTTATCTTTGTGTCCCTCCTACCACAAAGAAGGTGGTTGTTCTTACCTCATCGGCCACAAACGTAAATACCAGATTGAACCATACGAAACTGCTGATATTTACCATGCCAGACCCATAAACACAGCAGTTTCCTATGGGTCGACCTAACACTTTAGATAAGAAACCGTGAGTTTTGCCTTTAATGGAACTCTTTAACAACAGAGGGGTTGAGAGGGCTGATACCATCTTCTGTGTTGATATGTATGTTTGGATCCTATTGCATGGTATTAAGTTTTGGGCAATGTTAATTGATTTATAATATATTACAGACCGATGGTGTAACAATTTATGTTAAAATGGGATTCGTGACCAAAATCTAAGTAGGCAGTAACATAAATAAGCCACTATTTTTTTATGAAGCACTGCAGTGTTTTAGAGACTTGAGTGCTAGCCTGGGCCCAGCCATAGCTGGCTGGGAGACCCTGGGCAGGCCACACCAGTCTCTGGGCCCCAGTACTCCCACTGTAAAATCAGGGGACTAGAGTAAATGATCTTGCAATTCCTTTTTACTCCAAAGTCTAACACTGCCAGATTCGGATCGCCTTTTGGGTTCATTACCAAGTGTACTTCAGGAAGAAGTCAGCCACAAAACCACTGGTATGTGTACACTGTTAGAGATGATGAGTCATCTTCAAGTAATTCCAAAACTCTTGGTTAGAGAAGAAACAATAATGAATTATGAGCTGACAACATCAGCTAGAAAGCTTCTTTAATCCTCGAGTCTGAAATCATTCTTTATCCCTGGTAGCAGGAAGCAGAAAGTCACTCGAAGATGGAGAAATGGACAAAATCACTGATGGCATCCACCTGCCCACCGCACACACGGCTCTGCCACCCCGATGCAGCTGAGCCCCCCCTAGCACCACGGAGTCTTCCTAGGAGTGTCTCTGTGCGGTGTGAATACATTCCCATCCACAGCTGGGCGTAAGAGAAAGTGCCTTCCGGAGTACGCAAAGCCGTGCTGGTCTACACGGCCACGGTTTGCCTTCACCACCACAGAGCTCCACCTCCGCCCAGGAAGTCCGGGAGAGCCAGGCTACAGTGGGAGCGGGCTCAGCAGATGCAAGTGTCTGGCTGCATTTACGGGTATGTGTGTCTTATTAGCATGACAAAGTCCAAAACCATTTACTTTCGCAGATCACATTGCTGTTTTATCTGTGTTTTGGGGGCTATTTGACAATGACAGCCCATTTTTATCTAAGTCGAGGCCTCTGTGGTTTGCTTTAAAACAGTTATCTTTTTAAAAATACATAATTGCTCCAGGGTCAGCAGGGACGGAGAAACCGTTATGCATCCCTAGAATTTCTTGTCTGTCTCCTCGTTGGATGGTGAGCTCCATGAGGACAGGAACAGGATCTTTTTCTTCTTTGTAACCTTTGGGTTTAAAGCCCTTACGTGCTTTGTCTAAAAGCATCCATGTTAAACTAACAAAACCAATAAATTAACCACTAATGTTACATGAACAAAACCAATAGTTACACCTAGGATCAAATAAGGAAATGATCCCACTAAGGCATTCCACTAAGGAACTGCAAAATTCTCAAACCCCAAGATCGGTGAAGCCCTCCTGCCCCCCCAAGAGCAAAGGCTCACGCTAAGAAGTGGGCCCAGTGAAGCGCCCTTACCTCTCGCTCTCATCTGCTGCCTTCTCAGCCTCCTCCAGCTTCTGCAAAGCTGTTGCCAGACGCTCCTGGGCTCGATCCAACTCTTCCTCAACCAGCTGGATGCGTCTGTTCAGAGAAGCTACATCAGCTTCAGCCTAGGCAGAGAGCGTGAAAGGCATTTTAGAGTTGGGGGAAGTGAGCGTAGCACTTTAGGGAAGTGGCTGAGACGCAAACACTGACTTCAGATAGGAAGCCTGGGCCTTGTGGTGAGCTACCCTTAAGGGCATCAGAAACCCTGGTGAACTTTGGAGTTCTCCAGTCCGTTCACACATTTATTTATACAGAGAATGTCCACATTTGTGTGTACACAAATCTGTAAATACCATCCTCATTGGAAAGATGAACCATTACCAAATGCTCTCTCACTTAGTTCTTTTCTCCCACAGGTTCCAGAACACTGGCTTTACCTCACTACAGCCACCCGACTCACCGGGGGCCTGAGGTGCGGACAGGGACAGCACGGCTCCTCCAGGCTCAGCCTCGGAAGGCAAGGGCGGTCCAGCCAGAACTCAGATTCTGGAGTCTCAATTCTTCTCTCTCCAGACCATTTTTCTCAAGGGGCCTCATAAAGGAACTAAAATATTTCAAAACTCAGGGATTCTAACATACATACCATACAGACACAACTAAATCCAGTATCCCTCGCCCTGCCCGCTTTCCGGGATCTCTGTAACACGGTGATACAAATTTCCCAATTGTTTCCAATAAAGCCTACTGGAATGTCTAAGTCAAGGCTACTACAAGAAAAGTTTCAGACTCCTTAGGAGAAAAGCAGTACAGATACTGTTTTTATTTGTATCCATCTCTGAAATAAGATGTTTCTTTTCTGGGGATGTGATGGTTACCTGCTGTTGTAAGCATTGTTACTATGGGTCTCAAAACACTGGGGAGACAGAGTCTGTGAGATACACTTGCTTGCCCTGGTAGCTGGTTAAATATTATGCCTTAAAGTGAGATAAGAAATTTATCAATCAGGGTCTGTTTCTTCACCCTCATCTACTCTGAACATCTAGTTATCTGGGGCCATGTGGTTGTCAGGACACATGGAAAGCTTTCTAAAAATTACCGCACACACTTAAGGACCTATGCTAGTTCTCTACCTACATTCCTTTCTTCTTCACTCAACCGCAAGCTTCTTCCGTGCAGGGAATCTTGGTTCTTTGCACAGAGTATGAGCTCAGAAAGTGTCTACTGAATAAAATGAGTAAAACCAGGCTAATTTAAATAAAAGCAACTTTCTTAGCTCGTGGACCATGCATGATACATCCAGTCTGAAGTGCACATACAGTTTAGAGGGAGGCTGTGAGGATGACCTTGAGTCAGAGGAATTACAAGTACCTTCAGCTCTTTGCTCATCTGTGCCAAGTTTTATCTGGGAAAGGGGAGTGATTAGGGCATTGGGTGAAGGATGCTTTATAAAAAACATTCAAATACACCTTTAGCTTGTCGAAAGTAAACTACGTAGTAAAAACCGTTTGACGGAGGCAGGGAGTGGGGGGAACTGGATCTGAGGAGCACGGTTTACAGCTGTACTGGCCCCCGATCATTGATGCACCGTGAGTCATGGGCCCCACTGAGTCTCACCGGCAGGTGGCAGGTGGTTTTTTTTGGAGGAGGGGTGACTATAATAGGAACAATGTATTTCTTCATTATAGGGAACTGTCTTTTTAAAGTCTTTAGCCCTATTTTAAAAAACTGGAAGGAATATACATTAAGTATACTTTTGGGCCAGGTTGGCTTTCTTCACTTTTCTGTTCTTCCCACGTCCAGTATAAGTCTATTCTTTTACAAATGGGGGGAGAAACACATAAGCAACTCGGAAAGTTAAAAACAAAAATGAAGAGCAGAAACCAACCAGCCAACCCTCAGTAGAGTGTATAGATCATATACACAAAAGTATCCCCCCCTTTCTGTCCTTATTATTAGTAATATAAAGGCAAGTATCCTGTTACAGGTGGTGCAGCCAGAGAAATATCAACACGATTTTTAAAACTATTTTTTTTTGTAGCCACCACGTTGTTATGTCCCTGCTCTGCTTTCAGTCTGGGTCCCAGCCTCCAGGACTTTGTGCTCATGGAAAGGAGAATGCTTGTGATCTGGGAACAGAAACTTCTGGGTGACAGGCCAGGCTAGGTCAGCTTCCCACACAGCTGGGGCACCGAGTGTAAGGGGACAGGCCCCCAGGTTTGTTTCCGCCTCCACACACAAGATCCCCCAACCCGAGATGCCCCCCATCAATCTGTATCGTCCTTTTTATTCTACCCCCCACCCCGAATTCATTCCTTTAGCTCTGGACACTGTTTTTATAAATGTCACTGACTCTTTTCTCCCAGGAGCATGTTGTAGAATCGTGTACTTCCTGACATTACAGGTTGTAACCTACGGAATGCCAGCTGATGCAGCCTCATAAAGGGCACAGACGCAATGACTGGGAATGGAGATCTGCTGCAGCGGCCGGCACTGGCGCACAGAGACCTCCAGGAGGTCCGCAAAACAGAGGCTTCAACTGATTAGCTGGAAGGACTAGCTAAACAGCTAGCCAGGCATCTTCCAGCAGTTCCCACAACTGGCCGAGTGTCAGAACCCACTAGGAGATACGTATTAAAAATACAAACTTCCAGCCCCCATCCCTAGAGACTCTGATTCAGGCCAGAGGGGAGGGCAAGAATCTTTACTATAAAATAAGCAACCTGTTCCATTCCTGCACCGTCCCTGCCTACCACCTAAGAGCTGGCAAATCCTGTGGGAACGAGAACCACTCTTCTAGCTCTTCCTTCAAAAGAAAATAGAAGGAGGGTAGGATCTTTGACCCAGCATGCTGAAGTATATACCCAGGTCAACAGCTGTCAGTGGGAGACCAGACTAAAATCCAAGTGGTCTAGCTCCTTCAGTGCTGGCTCTGCCTCTTCCCTCGTGGCCTTGTGGAACCTCACAGAAGACCTGGAACTGGTCGTTCTCTCCCTCGAAGGCTTTGCTCTAAGTCATGTGTGTGTGGGGGTATCTCTACAGCCGTCCCCACCCACACATGGCCTTCAGTGACAGAGACTAACCAGGACTAGGAGAACAAGTCTTGGTTACTGTATTAAATAGTGTCCACTAAACAAGACCTCTCAATCCTTTTTGAAGTAAGTTGTGGTATAAAATTGAAAACCGTCAAGTAACACTCCTAGTAACTCACACAGGGACAGGGCTCTTGCTCTCAAACCCAGAAGCCAGTGCCCGCTACTCAGAGGTTTCAGAGCAGGACAAAGGAGCCTGCAGGTCACCTCTGTCCGGGGTACATCTAACTCGGTAAGGGTCCCCTGGGGAAAACCTGGGCTCTCGCTGGCTTCTCAGGCCCTACCACCTGGTCTGATCGCAATTTTGTTTGGTTCCCTAGAATTCATCTTTCTTTCTCTTATTTTTCCTTTTTTTTTTTTTTGACGAGGGATAGAATTATGTTCTGTGTTCAAAAGGTCCACATAACTTACCTTCCCTAGCTTTTATTGCCACTATGTGTTTTCTAAGTTCTGAGTTAGACACTGTCTAAGGTTCCTTTCATCACAGCACCTGGGCAGTCTGCTTAAGACTTCACCTGCTGTTGCCTCTGCCAGTACAAGCCAGCAGCCACTTGACCATCTGTTATTTAAAAGGCAGATATAAATAACAAGGCCTTGGGGAAGGGTCAAGACCCCAGATGCAAATTATTTCCAGGCATGGAAATTACCCTTCGTGTGCTGGGTTAGCTGCTTCTAACAGCAGCCCTTGTGTTGATGCTGCTGGCGAGTCTTTCAGTTTGGGATGCTACTTTCTTTTATTTCAAAAGTGCTATTGTATCCCAGCATGTAATGAGCTACTCGAAAGCGAGACTGCTACATTAGCAAAGGCTCCCAACTGTCCCGCTGTAGTTTTGTCGTCACACAACTGCCAGGAATCCTGCACTTGCGAGGTACCTTAGAGTTAGTTGCATGGTCAGTCCAGTCTCCTCTGTGCCACCCCTCCAGCCCCGCCCCCCAAGACATTAGCTGCCTAGACAGAAAATAAGGGCAGGCACACCCCCCTGCCACCCCAACAAGGTACTACATCGCAATCAAAGGGATGCCTGACCCAATATAGCAAAATGTTACTCCAAAATCAGATTTGAAAGAAACCTTTTACAAGACCTAGATTTTCAAGGCATCCAGATGTTTTAGCCAACACAACAAAAAAAGTTAAAAATAGCAATAAAGAAGTAACTGTAGGAGACCATTATTACATCCTAAAAATCTGGAATATATTTTCAAAGTCCTGCCTGAACCAGAGTGGAGCAAGGGATGACCAAAGGTCAGGACTTTTTATTACAGGCAAACTGAAGTTACACAGAAGTTTCACCCGGCTTGCTGTGTCAGACCAAGTGACTAGAGCCAAGTTAAACTTCTGCCCTTATATGGTAAGGAAAGGGGGGAAAACACTGATGACATTAAGGGGCACTCCCATGGATCACAGATAAACACAACCTCCTCTATCGGTGCCAAGGCCTGTAATTTACGGGGCATGTTTGTGTAATGAGGGAGAACGGACGTGAACGGGGCACTGTCGTGTCTCTGCCCTGCCTACACATGAGAGCAGAAACTGAGAAACTACTCCAGTCACTGCCCCCCCAGGGGTGCCAGTGTGTACACAAAATGCACCCTCAGTGTCCTGGTCTTGGAAATGTCTGCCAGCTCTGAAGAAGGAAAGGGCTGAGAATCTTGTAAATTGGTTATTTCCATGATTTAATACAGTTACCAATGAATAATCTTCAGGTGGCAGTTTTAAAGTCTCCTTGTTTGCTGGGTACTATTTGGAAAGGAGGAAGGACGGACTCCCCCTTGCTACTTGTTCCTTTGATGATAAAACCCAGCAAACAGAACGCTCTTGAGCCACAAGAGGTAGCAGCAACCATTACATCAAGCCAAGCGGCCTCATTCCAACAATTTGAAGGGCCCATACACCTTGGAAAAGCAAACCAGCAGGAAATAAGGAATGGCTTATTCTTCCAAGGTAAGTGCTGGTGTAATAGTGCCAACTAATTACAGCCTCTCTAAACTTTTGAGAATTTGAATTTAGGCTCAACTCTCCACTCAAATAATTCTTTTTTTTTTTTTGCAGTAGTTAAGGCTTTGCCCCTAAACCTCCACTTTCACTACCAAGAGAAACTGATTACCAGCTTAACTCACAGCTGTGTCTGACCAAGAAACCACCTTGCATCCGCTATCTTTAAGTTCCAGTTTCAGAAGTGAGGAATCACTCTCAATCAGAAATTCAATGGCTTGACCCAGGCCTCAAGTTGCTATCTTAAAAGGTTCTGTGTCTAATCACCCAGACAGACTGTTTTCAAAAATTACTTAAATAATTGAAGCTATTTAAGCCACTTTTACTATAAAGCATTGAAAAGAATGAAGGCATCACCTTCAGCCAACTGGCACAGGAAGATCACTTATAAAAAACACACAAAAAAGGTGAGTATAAAAGTAACAATGTGCCCTTCATACGATTTATCTTGTGTCTAACATCAATCACTAGGCCAGGAGTCAATAAAAGGCTCTCTTGTACAGGACCACACATTCCCTTTCTTAGCAGGGTGAGGGGAGTTCTACTGACTTCCACCACCAAGTACCATGTTGACCCACCCAACATTCCTTTTGGGTTGCCCACGTCCTCGGAGTCTCCAGTACCAAAAAAAAAAAAGAGAGAGAAAATTTTTATTAAAAGCATTTAAATGTATTGTTTTAAGATATAATGCAATGAGCAGGCTCTTTCCAAGACCCCTTTGACAGGTGGGGGATTGAAGGTGAAAGAGTGATGAGCTCTGGGCTGCGTCGTTTAACACTGGCGGACACACAGCACCTGCCCCATGGTGCCCAGAAGCACTGCAGATCCTCTACACACATGAACTCCTTGCACCCTTGCAACAGGCAGGTGCTGTGATTATTTCCATTTACAGTCAAGGAACTGAGAGACTGAGGAGGTAATTAGCCCAAGGGCTCACAGGTTATAAGCAGTGGAAGATTCAAATACTGGCCATCTGGGCCCTGAGCTCTTGTTCTTACCCACCACGTTTCATTAATTCTAATGGTTCGAGGACAGCTGCTAGCCAGCCAGAGAGGCAGCTGGAACCAATTCACAGCCCAGTTAAATTCAGAGACATCCCTGGGGCCATTTCTGATGAGTCCTCTAGAGATAACTGTCTTTTGCTTACTGATTTTGATTCCTGTCTGTATTTTACCTGAAATTTCCTTTAGTTAGGCCTTCCTCATAGGCGGAGCTGTTTGCTTTTATGTATTTTATGCAAAACAAGTGTTGTAGTTTTTGCAGCCAGCTGTACACTTAACCAATAACGATTCACTCAACAGAACAGGCCGGTATTAAGCACAGCTGGACACCACATTATCACGTATCATAAAATTCCCAAGGTGTTATGAATATCCTGATAAAATACACACACTCACTCACCAATCAACAAACGGCAAATGCCTAAACTACCTGAGATCCTGTTCCTGTTTGCTGGATACATTTGCCTTAGCAGAAAGAAAGGAAGCCAGGTATTACATTCAACGTGGGGGAGGGGGAAGCCGGCAAGAGAATACACCCAATAATCATTGACATTTAGCCAACTTTCCCCAAGACCTAGTAACAGAGGAATATATCTATCTGTAGAAGAAAATTGTGTGGTTAGAGAAAGGGAAAGATCAAAGGGCCACCGACTACAAAAACCAGAACCTGGTGTTGTTAATGCCTCAAGCATCACAGAGAAACAGGCTTCCAGAAAACCAAGGGTCACCGGGGATGGTGGAGCATCCCCGGGTCCCGAAGTCCAGCAGGACCTCAGACTTGACCTGTCTGCGCCCGTTCGCAAAGGAAGGGATTTCCCTCGTTCCTTCCCACCCTAGAGTAAATAATGCCAGCAGCGCAAAGTGCACCTCCCAGAGCACCCGAGACACTCGGGCCAAACGCAAACAAACACCCCAGAAATGGAGCCCTTTCTGGGAAAATGCTGCTTCCAGAATCTTCTCAACACCACTCCTGCTTCCTCTTGGAGCTCTTCAGGTTAGACCCGAGAGCTGGAATGGAAGGACAGAGAAAAATAGGGAGGGCCCCTACGCAGAGTCCGACAACAGCAGCCCAGGTGCGCTCCGGGGCGTGGGGGCAGGGGCTGGTGGGCTCCAGAGGGCCCTGCGGCGCGCGGTGGGGCCGATAGAGGAGGAAGCGCTTCGGGGTGAGGGGCTGGGGTGGGTAATGGGTGGATCCCTTACGGTCTCCCTGAGCTTCCTCTCGTAGTCCAGCTCGCGCTGCAAGCTGCCCGCGCGCTCCTCCGCGGCGTCCGCCTGCTCTTGCAGGCTCCGGATCTTCCTCCGCACCGCCTCCAGCGAGCTGCTCCCCGCCATGGTGCGGGGTGGCGACGGGCGGGCTAAGGTGGGAGAGGCCGGCTGCGGCGCCTCTGGAACGCCCGGCCGCCCCGCCCAGACCTCGCCGCACGACGGCGGCGCCCCCTGCGGCCCAGGACCAGCCCGGAAGTCGCGGTCTCCGGGGCAGCGCCGGGGAACCGCAAACGAGTGCGCGAGCGCCGGGGGCGGGCACAGCCGGCGAAGCAGGGCGCGCGCCGAGGACCCCGGGAATTTGCAAACCGCGGGAGGCGCTGCGCATGCTCGCTGAGAAGGGGGATGGTAGGCGTTCGAGGCGCACTACTGGGCACCAGGCGGACTGGGTGGGCCCTGCAGGAAAGGAGGCCACCGCTCCTGGGATTTTACTTCAATTCCCACCGCCCCTCCCCGGCTTCAAGACGCCAAGCGGTAACGGGCCTGGTTGCTAAGGGGTACAGTGCCGCCTAGTGGCGGCGGGCGCTCCTCTCCGGATCCCGTATTCCCAGGCCCAGAAGGGAGACCCAAAGTGGCTGCCTGTTCCTCGTTGCAAAGAACCCCGGAACACACGATTCTAACAATAATAGCCGCCCCCCTCCAAAACTCACGAAGTGAAAACCACTAACATATTACAGAGTGATTAAACCTATTCTAAATGCAGTCTTCTTAGATTAGAATCTGGCTCCTAGTTCTTTCCTGGCTGTGTGACTTTGGACTAATAGCTTGATTGCTCTGGGCTTCTTCTGTGAAAGTGGCATTAATGGCAGTACTTTCTCACCGAACTGATGTGACGGTTTTGAAATAATTAATATAAAGCACTTAGCACAATACCTTGCACATACGTTTGTTAAGAACGCAAATGATAGCTTTAGTTAAAATATAGGCAAGTTGGGGCCCATGTTTATCCCAGCCTCTCTGGGGCTCAGTTTCCTGTCCATAAAAACAACCATCTCAAGGGGCCCTTCTGGTCACAACCTTCTCTGATTTTAGATTAGCCTCAGACCTTTTGGAATCTGACCAATTCTGGGACTGACTGGCTTGCCTTTAAAAGGCTCACCAAGGAAGGCTACAGAAGAAACCTGCGAGAGCATCTGGGTACGGCTGGACGAAAACCACCATGGACACAATCTCTGAGAACGGGCCTCTGCAAATTCGTCCCCTGGGCAGTGTTTTTAAATGCCTGCTAAGTCTCCCAGCTTTCAATTCTCACCTTTCTCGAAAGAGGGCCTTCAAGTCAGTTCCTGATGGGAATAAGTGTGGGAATAATGAAGAAAAAGAAAACAAACTGACATCCCTTTCCTCCTCCAGAGCCCTAACCACGAACCTCCTTAGCTTTCCTGACTCATTTTCTATGGACTTTTTCACAGCCTCTACCGAGATGTCCCATACCCCGACATGGGCCCTCATATCCTGTAGGTGGAGCCTGTGGCTTTGTTTCCACACAGTTCATCTGGTCTGGGGGAAGGTTGCAACACCTCCCCTAAAGGAGTACAGACCATGGGCCTCCAACTTTGATGAGGAGGGAGGGGGGTGTTTGAGAGCCTCCAGGAGGAGCCTGGGAAACCACTGGACTTGCAAGTGCTTTAAGCAGACAACTAATGTTCTGCCTTTTCGAACACCTCGGAAAGTCCGTTTCAGGTGAATTAACTTTCAGGCTGATGTCGTTATACAAGCGAGTAGGACAGTTCTCAGTCTTGGCTGCACATTGGAATCACCTGGGTATTTAAAAAATACTAATGCCTGGGTTCCGCTCCCAGAGGTTCTGTCTGATTTAATTGGCCTGGGGTACAGCCTGGATTTTTGGTTTTTAAAACTCCCTAGGTGATTTTTCTTAGATCAGCTTGAGAGTCACTGATTTAGAAATCAAAGACCTACAGGGAATAAGTATCAGATACATACAGTTATTGGGGCAGAGGTTGGGGGCCAAAGCCTTCTACCCCTTTCAGCCTCACTCAGGTGGAATGATGACAAAATATTCAAAACAAAACCAATGGCAATGCTGCCTGATAAATTACCTCTTTTTTAAGCTAGGAAGAGCCCACTTCTGGAGTGGGATGTGTAAAGTATGGGTAAATTAAAAAAATGTTTTCAGGAGTAGTAATAGTAGAAAAATATCAAACTGTTTTACAGGTCTTAACTAGGGATGGACAAGGTAATGACAGGGAAATGTCCTAGTCATAGATGTCAGATAATACCATCTCAGGGAGCTGACCTCTCTCCCACCTCCCCCTTTCTCTAGGGACACCTAGTCACTGCTTCAGAATCACTGTAAATGGGGCATTTCTTCACAAACTTTTTCAGCATCCCTACAGGTTCCAAACAACCTAAAATGTCTTAAAGGGGACGCCGGCCAATATATACTACCAAAATAAATAAACACATAAATAAATAATAAAAAGGATCAAAACAGGGTTGCAAAAATCACCCTCCCCTGCTGGCCCCGCCCCTGCCCCCCACCCAGCTGGCTTTAAATATCCTCTCCCACTTCTGCCCCGCCTCATTCCTAGGCTCCCTTAAACAGCTTTTCACTGAAGACCTGGAGCTCTACATAGTCCCCCAAATTATCATCTATTTTTCCTTAAGAATTGTATCTTTTTCCCCCTTCTCTTGCCTTCAGCCTTACTGAGCTATTTTAAAATTCTCTGCATTCTTTACCTTATAAGGAATATCTCTCCTTGATCTATCAGCGGCTCTTTTGAAAAAGCTAAATAAACGTCCTGCTGGAGAATTTTGGGGAGACAGACATCCTCCATTTAGCCTTATACACAGCAGACATCTGATCTACATTATACAAAGCAGACAGTTATGTGCTCTCTGGCTCTTTTCTAAAGCCAGGTAGTTTGTAACTTTAAATATTTTAGCTAAATCAATGTTTCCCTGAACCCCCTTTCTAGAAATCTGGATTTTCACTGAAAAAAATTTTTGTCAGCTTCTAAATGTCCCAAGTCTGGATTTTTCACTTACAAAGCACACTTGGAGATGACATTACAAGCCTTTTTTGTACCACAAAAAAGCCTTTCCTGATTTCAAGACCCAAGACTCTCCAGCCATTTGCATTTTACTTTCAGACAAAATAGTCTACCAGTTCAACTTCTGGGCATAGCTTTTCCCTGGTGCTCACACATTCTTGGAATTGTTCCCAAGGAATTCTTTCCTAATTGGGCCTCTAGGCTTAATTAGCTTCTAGAATGAAATCCGACGGTGTGAAAAGAAGTCCTTTGGAAATCTAATGCATAGCTTGACTTATGCAGCAGAAGGGGCAAGCTCCTCAGCTGGAAAGAGTCCTCCAAAGGGCAGTGAACAGAGTGCTGGTTGAGCCTTTACGTGTGTGTCCCGCCCCTGAAACTGCGTGGTGGTTGTCAGAGGCTGACAGGTGGGGGTGGGGAGAGCAGGAGAGGCCGGGGGCAGCTAGCTCACTCTACCATATAAAGCACTGAACTATATATAGCCCCCAGCTTACTTTTTGGACATAGTGCCCTCAGTCTGCAGACCCAAGCAAGTATCATCTTCCCAGGCAGATCTTAAGGGCTGAATTAAGGCTTTCCTGATGAGAAAGGAAGCCTTGAGTGGTCTATGTGCCACACCATCCAGCTCAGCCTTCTAAGTAAAAGTAGCCCCAAAATATTTCTTCAGTCTAGAGGCCAGGCCCCCTGTATCCTGACTAGACCCACCACTGAAAAGCAGGCCTTTCCACCCCCAGAGTTGGCAAAAGGAAAGAAAGTGAAGAAACTAGGCATTCTGCCTGCATAAACCTTGGTTAGGACACTTCAGAGGTTTTCTGCCACAAGGGAGGCAAGGTTCACCCTAGCATCCAATTTCAGCTGCTCTGTCCTCCCAGCTTCTCACCCCCACCCCGCCCTCCAGGGGTGGGGGCAGAAAAGGAGAAAAAGAGAGGAGTGGATGAAATATGAACGAATGTGTGCCGTAGCAGTTGGGGGCAGAATCCAGTGCTCTGGGCCAGGGCAGGGCCATGTGCAGGTGTCCAGCCGGAGGAAGCAACCCTCCTCCACTGCTCTCTGGCCCCTGTGGTGACTCCAGAGTGGCGATGCGACGCAGCAGGTGAGGGAGGCAATGTGTGCATGCACTTACGTCGGTGGCCTTTTTCTCCGCCAGCTCCAGCTTCTCCTGGGCATCTTTAAGAGCCTCGGAGTATTTGTCCAGTTCATCTTCGGTGCCCTTGAGTTTCTTTTGCAGCGACACCAGCTCATCTTCCAGCTGGGAGTTGGCCGTGGGGGATGGGGAGTGGGGGTGCAGCAGGCAGCGTGATCCCGCAGGGGAGGGGTGTGGGTGCACAGAACCAAAAGGACAGGGACAGCGGGACAGACAGAGGGAAAGACAGGGAGGGAGAGGGAGAGAGAGAGAGAGAGAGACAGAGTTAGCCATTCGTGAGCTGAGCCGCGCGATGCTCGGGTACCTTGGCGGCGGTCTCATTGGCGGCCAGGAGGCTGTCCTCCGCCTTGTGCAGCTCCTCCAGCACCCGGTCCCGCTCGTCCTCCGACGCCCGCAGCAGTTTCTCCTTTGCCGCGATGTCCTCCTCCAGCTGGGGGGCAGAGGCGGGCGGGCGCGGGCAGCCGGCACGGACCGGGTGTGAGACACACACACACAACACACGGGCGCCGGGTTGGCTGGGGCCCCTCCGGCACGGGGCGGCGCCGAGTTGGGGTTCAAGGGTCCCCAGGTAACCTCTCGCCGGAGCTGGAGGCACACGGTGGCCCACCCTGCACCCCGACCTCCCCCAGGACGAGACTCCTGCCGGGGTCCCAGCGGGCTCCAGTCCGCAACTTGGTGCAGAAAAACGCCCCCCTCTTCTGGCCTTTGGGCCGTACTCTCTATTCCAGCCCATCTTTGTTCTTAGGGGGAAACTCCATGACCCTCACCCCCACTCCCCAGCCTCCGTCCCAGTTGAAGGGTTTATGCTCCCCAGACAAATGAGGCCGGAAGAACGTATGTCACTTTCTGGACTTGAAATCCTTCAACCGCCCCCCCCCCCGCCCCCCTCACCCGGACCGATCAGAGAATCAAGTGCCTCTAGGGCTTGAATGGACTTCGCGGGCTCTGGGAACCAGGGAAGGTTACTACGCATCCTCAGACGAGACCGAAAAGTTAGAATAAGCCCGAGTCTGGCTCTTTCCCTCCACCCCTCGCAGACGCGGGTCCCTGGCCGTACAGGGAAGGGGGTGGCTCCCCCAGTCTCCTCGGTGAGGGGCCGGGAAGCGGTGTCAGCCCAGGTCCCAGCGCTCGGGGACCCCCGGGTGGGCGGGCGGAGCGCCGGCGCCCGGTGGGCGCACGCGGGAGGTGCAGACCTGCTTGCTCCTGTCCTCCGCCGCCTTCTTATCGGCCTCCGCCTGCTCGGCTCGATCCAAGGCGTTCTCCTTGTCGAGCTTCAGCATCTGCATCTTCTTCTTGATGGCGTCCATGGTGGCGGCGGCGAGGGGCCCGAGGGCTGCGGCGAGAGCGGCGAAGCGCGAGCGCGGTGCGGCGGCCGAGCCGGAGTGCGAGCGCGGAGCCGCCCGCTGCTCCCAGATATGTACTTTCCCAAGGGGACGACCGCATTCCTCAAGACAGCCAATACTTTTTTGGAAAAGCTTTTTTCCCCTGCCCCCTTTCCCTTCTCCTCCCTCCGCCCCCTGCGCCCTCCCCGCTCCTCCCGCGGGGGCTGCTCGCCCATTCGCTGCCGCCTGCCGGCCTCCCAGTTGACGGTGGATTTGACTATATATGGGGACCGGAGCCGCGAGGCGGCGGTCGGCCCGGCCGCCCAGTTTCCAAACCTGCTCCCCAGTGAGAGGGCGTCGGGGCTTCGCTGGGGCCGAGCTGGGGGCCAGGGACGGACCTCTGCCCTCTGCGTTCCCTCCTCCGGGGGCCAGCGCCCCGCCATCGGGGTCGCCAGCGGAGCCCACCCGAGTCACAGGAGTCCGCGGGAGCGGGGCAGGTGGTGGGTGCGCGGCAGGTGGTGGGTGCGCGTGGCCCCCGTGAGCCGCGGGACCATCCAGCATCAGGCCCCCGCGGCCCCCAGCAGCCGCCGCACCCGGCGCCCAGGCCAGCCGCTCAGGGTGTCCGCCCAGCGCTTCCCAAGCAGCGTTCGGCTTGCCAGGTGTCACCCAAGGCGCTCACCTTCCGGAAACTAAACTGGAGCAGGGAAAGGGAGAGCTGAGAGCAAGATCTGGGGGCCGCTGCTGAGACTTTCTCCGCTGGTGGCGGCCGGAGTGTCTGGAATCTATCGGCTGCGCGCCCCTCCCCTCAGGGAAGGCTGGTTAGATAGTTTAGGGACACAGGACCCGGTTGGCTTTGTTCTGTCTGTGCCTGTGCAGTGCTTCGGTAAAGGAGGGTAGGTGGGTGGGTGGGGTCGAAGATGAAAGAACATTGACTGTAGACCCAGGCAACCTGTCCCTGGTCTGTGGTCTCTCCCGGACAGCCCTGGTCGGAGGAGTTGGTCTCTGGGGGGCAGTTTCCTCGCCTTTAAATCCAGAGGGTAGATGATCCCCGAGGTGCCTCCAGAT
The DNA here is from genome assembly GCF_021234435.1 of Artibeus jamaicensis. Taxonomy (NCBI): domain Eukaryota; kingdom Metazoa; phylum Chordata; class Mammalia; order Chiroptera; family Phyllostomidae; genus Artibeus; species Artibeus jamaicensis. Next base: position 10,567,734 of record NW_026521883.1, read on the forward strand.
CTAACTTTTTACAGCTTTTCTTGCACTGATTTTAGGGATTTGGCCTCTTGCCGTGTTAGACACTCAGGTGCCAGGTTGCCAAAACGTGGGATAAATATTAACCCGGCTAAGTCATTGTATCCACAGTCTTAACTCCAAGGAGGGAGCAGGCCCAGCTCTGTGTAGTGATCTCAGCTAGGAGGCAACAGGATTTCCCTTACATCTCTCGCTCCTCCCAGCCCCCAATGGGGTGAAGCCTGCTCTTTTCAGAGCTTTGGTGGGAGGGAAAGAAAGGGGGCTGGAAAGGCCCTGCCTGAAACTGTTTGATGCATTGTTGGTGAGGGTCTTGTTAATAATCCCCACAGAATAATTCACAACCTGTACTACATGGATACCGAATATTCCCTGGACGGTATCTGAGCAGATTAGGCAGGCCAAACAACTTGTAAGTCCTTCAGAGAAAGATCAAGTTCCTCTCCAGGATTTTATCAGGTTTCTTCCACTAGCCCAACTGCCCAGGAAGGAAAATATACCCTGACCACAGGTCAGAACAGTAGATCTGTGTGCACAGGGGCTGCATGGCACTGAAACTCACTGGAACCCTTTAATCACCATATTTAATCACCCAGCCACTGCACCGTTGACAAAGTTCAAGGCCTACAAGCAATATACAGTTTTGTGGACTGCAGGGAGCTGATTCCCCAGCCTGGAGCTCAGCACAGGGGGACCTCAAGGGTTAAACTCTGGGATCTGAACCTGGCCTAGCCTCTTCCTTGCAATGTGGCCTTAGTGGTGTTACAACCTCTCTTGTAAAGTAGGTGTAAAAATTCATCCCTCTTAAGGTTGTTACAAGGAAAATTAAATAAAGAATAGAAAGCATTTTGTCTAGCACATAGCAAAATGCTCAGTCCATTCTGGCCTGCTTAGGTGGCAGAGGGTCATTTCTCTTTTCTGGGTTTCAGTTTTCTCATCTATGAAAGGAGACAACTGAACTAGAGAAACTCTTGGAGGGACCATATGTTACTGCCTTTTCTCCACTGTGCCGAACATAGCAGAGGGACCTGTTCAAGTCTCCTTAAGTGAACAGGCTCTACAGACAGTTCATCAAATACACCATTGGTGAGCACCTTCTATAGGAACCGTATATTCCAGTTGCCCAGCTGATGGACCATGACTCAAGGACAGATCCACAGGCTAAATAGGGACCTAGTGTTGTGGCCTGTCAGGCAGAGATGGACTGGGACCCTCTTTCACCACAGTTTGAACTAAAGGATGTGGGAAGTGTGGGTCATTAGCTGAGACTTCAGAAACAAAAAGGGTTTGCAGCCTTGGGCTAGAGATACCTGTAGAGGAATGGTTAAGGCCATTCACAAATAGATTTCCTTCCCATCGGGGTCTGGGTAGGATTGCATATCTCCACTCACCTCTCCCCAGTGAAGTTTGGTATGGTCATTTGATTTACTTTGGCCAAGGAAGTGTGGGCAGGGATGATTTATGGACACTTAAAGAGTTAGCACATGCCTCACCATGTTTATTTTTAAGATGGTTGCTGCTCTGTCATTCTGGGTTCCCAAGTGGCTACGATCAGCAGAACACCCTTTTCTCCTCTCAACTAACCCTCTCTTGTCCTTAGTGGACAAGAGAGAGCTATAAATCTTTTTCTATTTTAGGTCACCGAAATTGGGGGGTTGCTTGTTACTGAAGCATTGACTAGCTTTTCCTGACTAATATACCACAATAGGCCATGCATCAGCTAAGCTATGGGGAAGCAGAGAAGTCTGGTTATGGAAGAAGGAGAATGGAGCAGACACAGCAAGATAAACAGAAGCACCATTGAGAGAAAAACTGGCAGACTACGACCACATTTCAGTTCTAGGGGTTCTTATAATAACCCCTTTCCTTCCTGCGGTGACAGGAGAGCGTCTGTGTTCCGCGGGAGCCTGCACAACGTCCTTGGCCCCGAGGTTCTGTGTGCAGGTGAGGAATGTTCGCGGAATTTCCAGGAGAGCGTTTCTAGTGCTTGGCATTTAGTCATTTCTCAATAAATGTTTGTTAAGTGATTGTTTATTGGCTATCAGCCATACAAATAAGTAGGAGAAACAGTGTCTGGGAAGGAAAGATTTAAGAACTAGGCTCAAAAAACTTATTTCAATTAAAAATACAGGGTCTATGTTTTATTTGCTGAAGAATGAACACAAATACTGTGACAGGGTGGGACGAATGTCCCATAAATGTGTATCGGATGCCTTTTGTGTGCAAAGCATTTCACTGGACTTCGCGGGATCCGGGAAGGTGGATAAGAGTCATGATTTTTTTCCTCTAGGAAAAGTGTTTGTTTATATAGGTTGTGGGGTAAAACTCCTCTCTCTGGGGGTCATTTAATGTGTATTTCCAACCATGTTCCCATTGTCCCAAATGCTGCCTGGGCTCCCCGGTGGCTGTGGGGACCCTGCAGCTCAGGTGCCCCAGCAGAGCTGTAACAGTCCATGTGCTGCCTCGCCCCCCATGTGCGAGCACCAGGTCTGCCACACTCCATCTCCCCATATCTGTGTGAAAAAGGGAGCCAGCACTCACTGGGATGTGTACATCCAGGTTGTTGGTTACATTTTTAAAAAAGCAGAACATAACAAAAAGCTCCTTACGTGATAGTCACACCTCGTTTAACAGCAAGAGCTCTACCTGGGCTCCGTGACCTCCCTGGAGTCAACAGTATTGACTCAGGCAATTCAGGGAAAGCGAAGAATCTATAATTAAACCAGAGACAATTGCTTCTCCGCTGGATTCTGGAATGCAGCCCTGTTATGCTCAGGGCTCCTTGGCCCACCGAGCAAGATACAGCATGTTCTCTTCCTATACAATACTAGAGAGTTTTCTGTCTCTGGGATTTGCGGTACTACCATCAGAACCCCAGGAAAATGTGCTGTGCTTCCAGGGAGGGCGTGGCACTCTGGGAAAGGTCTTCAGGCCATTGTGGAAGCCTTTGTCCATTGCTTAGTGACGCCCAGCTTGTTTTTACTCAGCTGTGCGGCCCTGAGTACACTTGCTACCTGGGCAGTTTGCACAGGCAAATGGCTCTCCCAGTCCCCAAAAGGCGGTAATTTTTCCAGCCTGACATCTGATAATTTTTAAAGACATTTTATTTTTTATGTTTAGAGCGAGGGGAAAGGAGGGAGAACGAGAGGGAGAGAAGCATTGGAGTGTGAGAGATACATCAGTGGGTTGCCTCCCACAAGCCTCTGACCAGACGCCCCCAACCACGGCCTTGGCCCACGACCCAGACGTGTACTCTGTCTGACCAGGAATCAAACTGGCAACCTCTCACTTTGCCGATGAGGCTCAACCAACTGAGCTGCGCTGGTCAGGGCTGGCATCTCATCTTCTGGCTTTCAACCATAGCAACTCTGTGGAGATTCAATCGAGCCGATGTGTGGCCTCAAGAACGGCAATGTTGCCTATGCATGCAAAGTTTAAAAACCACTTTCAAGTTCATTATTACCTCACAACCTCTTATGACAGCACCAGGATGAGTGCAATTATTCCCACTTTATAAATTAGGAAACCGAGGTCAGTGGCTGGCTCAAGACCCCCCAGCTGGGAGGTGGCAGTGCAGGGACCAGAGTGGGGATGTCCCAGGTCTCAGCCCCAGTGCTCTTTTCATTAAGCATTCCCCAGCCTTTTCTTACATTAATGTTTGATTTCCTATTTAAAAGAACACATTACAGAGTAAAGTGGGAAGGAGCAGGGGCTGCCAGAGGTCTTTTCTACACAGGAACGTGGTTAAAAGACGAGCGCAATGAGGCTGGGACAGACGGGGGGTCTGGTCCTGCATGGGGCAGCCTACTGCTGCATCCCAGGCCCTGACGCACCCCCCCCCCCCTCGGCTAATGGGAGAACCTGGTGCAGAAGTGTGGCTGGGCCAAGGAAACTTTTCCCGCTCTCGTGTTTGTGGCCCAACATGGGACCAAAAGGACATCTTCACAAAGATGTAAAGGCAGGTGTGTTAATTTTGTTCCTAGTGGCTTCAAGGGAGAGTTTGAGGTAATCATTAGAAACCTACGCCTGCTTCTCTCAAACCCCTTGGGTTGGCAAAGGAATGAGCACCACTAATGAATGCCGGCAGCTCGTTTCGGGGGAAGTGAAGATAAACGATGGGGTCAGGACAGCATGCAGCGCCTCCTGGAGACACAGCCGTGGCAGAAACAAAAGCATCCCCACCCCAGGCTTCACAGTGCAGACACCTGAGCCGGGCTTGGGGGCCACATCCAAACTTTGGAATGGTTTTCATCATTACTTCCCAGCAAATCCCGCATTCTTTTTGTATTGGAGGCCACCTGTTCATTTTTATGTTTTTATACTTGGTTCTCAAGTTTCCAGTGATGTCTTTAACAGGAACGTATGTAAACGTGACCTCTGCAGACTCCTGAGTGGCGAGCAGAGCTCCACACTCTTGCCCTGTGGACCGTGAAACCTGATGCAAAAACGCCTGTGGGGGCGGGCAAGCCCGGCGCCTGCTGATGTCCACCTACTGCTCCTCTGGACTCTAGGGGCACCACTGTGTGAGGAAAATTCAATATGGTGACTTCTGATATTTTGATCCTGCGCCCATACCATCCCTGCTGCCAAAAAGCTGAATTTTCCGTTGCTGCTGTTTGATTTGGAGGACTGTGGGTGGGCCCAGGTTACTGAAAACAGGCAATGGGCCTCCTCGTTTTTTGTAAAGATCCCCTGTCGGCTGACCAGCAAAACCCTTCTTCCCAAGTACCTTCTACTGGGACCCAGGCCTCACCCTCAGAGAGGCTGTTTTCTTTCTCTTAATCGTTAAATGTATTGGAGGCAATAACGTTGGTTGATAACATTATATGGTTTTCAGGTGTATGCCATTCTAACTGGACATCCGTGTACGCTACTGTACTCACATCCCTCGAAGTCTAGTTTCCTCTGCGACCGTGCGTGTGTGCCCACTTTGACATCCTCCCTTTTCCCCTGGGGACCACTGCTGTCTGTATCTACTGTTTCCTCATTTCGTGGAAATTGCTGTTTCTCCATAGAAAGGCTTCTTTGTGAGTATGTTCTCCCCAGAGGACTCTTTCTGCCTCAGTAGCTTCAGTGGAGACGGGAGTGAGACTTTTGTCACTGCGTGAGGCAGAGGAGACTGTCCGGTCTTTTTTCCAAGGCCCTGCTGCTCAAGGAGGGAGCTCCGGGCTGTCGGCAGAGTTCCAGAAGAGGCTGGGTATTTTTAGCGTGGCCTTCTTTCCTTACCAGCACCTGCCATGGTCTGTAACCCAAGGGGCTACTTAAATGCCAGCGAGATGACTGAGGACAAGGCAGCCTGAGCTAACATCCCAAAATACCACCCAAGGGACGCTTTTCTTGAGGGAGTCATCTCATTACTAGCTCTGTTCCTTTTCTTATTCTTATTTCCCCCAAAACCAGGGGGCTGTTTCGGATCCTGGCTGAGAGGTGTGGCATCTGCCGTGGGAAGAGGTTGGAGAAAACCTCTTGGTCTGTATCCCTCGATGCCAGATAGTTTTGTTATGTGGATTTTGTGCTTGGCTCCCCAGCTTGGTCTTCCCCTCTATTGCCCATGCCAGATGGAAGCAACGAGAGAGTTGTCTACGCAGCTTTCCCTGCAGCGACACCTTCTCTTGATATCCATAAAAATACACGCAGAGGAGAAACAGAGTCTAGGGAGTGGCCTAGTTTAGATGATGGTAGTGGGGATGCAGATGTCTTTCTCCTGGCGGATATAACTCATTAAACTCACTATCCTCTGACGATGGGACAAGCTGGAAATAGAAATATGTTCTCGAGAAGCCCAACACATTTGCAGAGGACAGATGCACCATGGGTCATGAAGGATAAGGAGAGCGTCTTAGGATGTCTCTAATCCTGGAGCTTGACATCAGCCCCTCTTATCCTTTGCATTCCTTGGTGCTGCCGTCAGACCTACAGCGCCAGGCTGATGCATTCTAGGGCCCGCCCGCTGTGGAAACTTTTATGTGCCTCTGGTAATCTTCTCTGGCTACTCTACATTCTCACAATACCCTGAAAGCCTTGGTTATGAAGTTAGCAGCTTATTTCAAAAGGGAATGAAGCAGAATTTAAATATTTATATGGTTTGTGCCCTTTAGTGTGGTCAGGTCTCATTTAGTGGAGTAGAAAATGAAAGCAGTAAGTCATACAGTGATACAATGTAGAAAAATTGTATGTATGATATAGAATACATATTATATACATGTATAACATATATGTATACACAAACAAAAAATTTGAAAAGTTATACATCTCTCAATCCACTTCTTCTGAGGATGTGGGAAGGGAAAAAGAATTAAATATGGTGGTCAAAGGAAAGTATGGCCATATCTTTAAGGCTAAATTTGCATAAGTAGAATATTTTTATGAATTATATAATAAAAGTTCTGGAGAGCTTGTATTTGTCTGAAGTTCACTTTGGTGTGTACACTCAAAGCCACATAGCAATTAAAGGCCAATTAAAAAATAAAGTGGTTGGTTCCTCTAGGGCACCTAACTGTTGTTTTTTTTTAAGTACCTGTTATTTGCCAGGCGTTTGGGCACCAGACATTCAACAAGCACCCCAGCATTCTGGCCTTCCATGAGTCTTTATTTCCAAGTCACTGCCTGTGGCAAACTCAAAATGTTAAGCCACCCACTGGAACTGCCTTACTGCTATTGTACAGCCACCCAATAAAATTAGTTTCACTGCTTTGCTGTCCTGTGTTTGCACGAAAAGCAACAGGCGCCCAGATCAATCCCTCTATCAGATTTGTGGCACCTGCTTCCTGCCGACAAATGGATGTTTCCCAAGTGCTGACCTGCCTTCAAAGGACTTGACTCATGAGACAAAGTTAGAAAAAATGTGCTAGAGTCTAAGGGAATAGAAGCTGCAAGTGTGGAGCTCAAAAATACTTTTGGAAATACTAAAATAAAAAACCATCCAGCCAAATATCGATTATAGTTTTCTTAGATGAGAGAATTATGAGATGTGTCTGAAAAACTTTTCATGGTTTCCAAAGTTTCAAAAATGACCATGTTTTACTATTATAATAATAAACTAATAAACATTCAAAAACTCCTTTAACCATCAACAACAATGTAAATACGAGGCCTCCCAAAGAGGCGGTTTTGAAAGAGAGGCCCATGGCTCTGAATTAACCATTAGGTCATATTCTTCGTGTTCCCTATTTCACAATCATGGGCTATTTGTGTGGATGTCTTAATGCCTCTCCTAGCATGAACACTCCTTGAGTATTGTCCTCCTCCCCACTAGAACCCAGCTTGGGACTTCCACATTACTTATACCACAAGTAATAACAGCAGTGGACTCTCACTAAACTAGGCCTGAACAGGGCTATGAGTTGACCCCGATTTAGACAGGCTCACCATCCTGACCACTAGACTGTATCAGTCCCCCCGGTGCTTGATGGGAATAGACCTATACCATGTATTGATTGAGTAAACATATTCCACATGTACATTCAAAATCAGTTGTATAGAAAGCAGATTTCTAAAATGTTATTTGAAATTGCATTAAACCCCTGTAAATCTGTAGGAGGAAAGCTAATAAAATATGAGCAAAACCTCTGTATTCAAAACCGTAATATATTATTCCATAAAATTAAAGGAGATCCAAATACAGAGAGTGGCCACATTCCTACATTGGAAGCCTCAATATTGTGAAGATGTCATTTCTCCCTAAATTAAATCCATATTCAATTAATCTAAAAAAATTACAGTTGTAATATATTGTAGTTACATATCATAATAGCAATAGGAAAGCCAGCAGGCAGAAAAGAGAGAAGGCAGAGGTCACTAGCCTGTTTTCCTCTCCCTCTCTCATCCTCAGCCTGGAGTCTGAGCTAGGACAGCGAGCTCCTGCTGTGTGTGCTGTGCTTCCCCAGGTGTGAGGTCAGTGCGGCAGCTGTTACTCACGTCCTTCTCTCCCCCGCAAGCCCTGTGGGTTGCGACTTCTCAGGCATCCACAAACTCAGGGTGGGTTTGCCCCTCAGGGTCATCCCTTCTTCTTGGTGCTTGCCAAGCTGTTGAACCTGGGTGCCTGAGTATTTCCAGAGACCAAGAGAAGCCCTGAGAAGTAACAGCATAGTCATTGAGCACATCTGGTCCAGTGCAAGGCCAGGCCACATTCCAGCCCTCCTGTCCAACTCAACAGCCAAGTGGATCCAGGATCAGAAGTCAACATCAGGATGTGGATTGCCTTGTTTGAGGGTAAAGATGCCTTCTTAAGCTTTGGAGTCACCCAGGCTAGAGCCTGAGTAGGAATGAAGGCCCTTAATCTCTCCTATCCTCTTACTCCTGTAAACTGAAGACAATTATACCCACCTCATAGAATTGCTAGGAGGATTAAGTGTGATACCAGAACCACTTTTGGCAAAAGTGTCTGCCACTTTTCTAATAACATTTGGGAGAATGATCTGCAAATTAATTATCTCCTATTTACTCCTTGAAACAAAAAAGCTTACTTGTCTTGCTACCACATACAAGGTCTGTCTGGAAAAAGTCCAGTTATTGTTAATATAACAAGATCAGTTTGTATGACATTGATGTAACCTGGCAGCCAAGGAGAGTGGACTGGAATGTGCATGTGTGAACAATGACGACTTCACTGTACTAGTCAGTGGGGTGGTAGATGCCATTGAGTGAGCATGTGTACAGTGTGGCTGTCACATTCAAAATGACTGAGTGAGTAGAGCAATGACTCTGCATCAAATTTTGTGTTAAGCTTGAACAGTCTTCTGTGGAAAGTATTTGGATGATTCAGAAGGCTGCAGCTATAGGCAACTAGTGATTGACAGCTTCATCTCAACAATGTGTTCACTCATGCATCACGTATCATGCAGAGTTTTTTTGTAAAACATCAAATCACCTGGCTGACTCAGCTCCCTTACAGCCCACATTTGGCACCCTGCAACCTCTGGCTTTTCCCCAAACTAAAATCACCTTTGAAAGGGAAGAGATTTCAGACCATCAATGAGATTATGGACAGTATGTCGGGGTAGCTGATGGTGATGGGGAGAGCTGTGTGAGGTCCCAAGGTGCCTACTTTGAAGGGGAGTGAGTCAGCATTGTCCTGTGTACATTGTTTCTTGTATCTTATATCTTTTTCAATAAATGTCTCTGTTTTTCATATTACATGGCTGGATACCTTCTGGACAGACCTTGTATGTCTTCAGTATAATCCACTGATGAATGAAACCAAACATTTCTTGTCTTATATTTCACACAGAAGAATCAAGGATACACATTTCTGCTTGTACATTTTTGGGGAGCTGGAAAGTGCTATTTTAAAAGTATAGGCTTTGACATTAGACCAACTCAATTTGCCATTTATTAGCTGTGTGGCATTAGCCAAATCACTAAACCTCTCTGTGCCTGTTTCCTCATCTGAAAAATGAGAATGAATAATAGTACCCATTTCATCAGGTTGTTGAAATAATCGAGCTATTTAATAAATGTAAACCACAATGGCTTCCATGTAGAAAGGCTCAATAAATATCACTTTCATAATTATTATGACTTTATCAAAAGGTCCAAAGCACGAGAATGTGTGCACACACACGTGTGTGTTTGTGGGTCTGTGTATAAAACATTAGCCCAGACCATTATCACCACACCATTTGGGGTTGTCTTCTGGGCAATGAGCTCTTTTCTACCCAAAACTCTCTTCCCAGAGCACGTTTGCTCTTCTGTGAGTCGATCCCCTGACCCCCATTCTCCTCTAGGCCACGTTAAATTGTTATTTTAACCAGATATCTCTTCTGTAAAAATTCTAGGGAGGTGGGACCTTGAGGTTCTGCCAGGACTGTATCAGGTGGGCTCTGGGGTCAAGTTAAGACCTGACCCTTGTTTATTCTAAAACTTTTTATTGACAGGTGCCATGCGCATGGCGATGCACACACATGTATCACACACATATGGCTCACGGAGTTTTTGCAAATGCAACAGACCCATGTAACCAGCACCCAGAGTGAGAAGCAGAACATTCCAGAGGCCTCCTATGCCCCCAGTGATGTACTATCTCCCTAAGAGGAACTACCCTGTTTCCTATTTTTGAATTTTATATAAATCTGGTCCCTGATTTTGAACAGCTCATTGCATATTTGTTTCTGTCCCCAGTCTACACTGTGATTAGGTCTCCATCTGTTTTTGGTTATTAATTCAAGTGTCAACAAACTTTTCCCAGCAGCAGCCATGTGCGAGGCACTGTGTTAGATAACTAAAGCAATGAGATAAAAGAAGTTTGGTGTCTTGGGTGAGTGTGTTTTGAGAGCTTTTTCATGTGGAGCCACCTCCATCAGCTGTTTCTCTCTGGAATGAGGTCCAAGTCTCCCATATTCTCTCTCTTGTCAGGCTTCCACTCTGTGGCTCACGTGTGAAATTGAGTCTCCCTGGGTAAAGACCCCAACAGAAACCTACCAGTGCACTTGATTTCCAACTCCCTAATCCCAGGAGGGAGGATATGGACTGGCCTGGCTTGGCCCACTCTTGGTTGTGTCGACTATGGCTGGAGGGATAAGGACACATGATGCCAGAAGGCTGTGCACCCCCAAACCCCAAATGAGGGGTGCTGCTGAGGAAAGGGTGAGGCATGGCTTGAGGCTGTCAGCGAGGACTGTGGTCCACATTGGCCCCTTGCAGCTCTATGGTTTCCTTTTCTTTTCAGAGTCCATCCTTGACCCAAAGTCTAAACTGACTCAGCCACCCTCTGCCCCAAACTTGAACTGAAGTAATTAGGTAATAAATATGGCTCCTGAAGGACTAGGGACACTTCTCCCCAAACGGCCATTAGAGGGGCGCTTCCAACTCACAGGCAACGGCCAGCCACTTGGCATGGTCGTTCTTTCACCTTGCTCTGAGAATCAGCTGTGGTTTTATAGACGCACATACTCTGCAGTTTCTCCCTCTGAGGGAGCTGCATGTTCCACCACAGCACAGACCTGGCCCCTGGAAACTAATTTCCTGGACTCAGGGACCACCAACTGCTGCTGCTGCTGCTGCTACTGATGATGACGATTGCAGAGCATTGAAATCCCTGCCTGGATTCCAAAGGTCACCCTGAATCCTGCACAACCTTGTGGTTGGAGTGAACAGCTGATCCTGGGTCCACAGTCCCAGCTCTGCTTGTACTGTGTGGGGCAGAGACAGAGGCAGGGGCCTGGGCTCAGTTTGCTTCGCTGCTTCACATCTGTGAGCCCAGTTAATTCTTACTGCAAATCCAAGAGGGAGACACTATTGCTTCTCCTCGTTCTTATGAAAGTACAATCTGAGTCAGAGGGCGGTTAAGTGTGACACGAGCAGAGCCCACAGTCGTCGACAAAGTGCTTTCCTCCTCGTTATTTCATTTACAGCATGAGAAACCCCATGTCATGGACGAGGTTCCTGATTTCGCACAGGTCCTCAGTGACAGAGAATGGACACAGGTCGGGGAACGCTGACTCTATTCCCCTAAGGCAAACCCACAAATAATTGTAATATGAAGCAGATGGTGAAGAATGCCTTTAGATTATCCAGGTGAAATTCTGTGGTGTTTCAGAGACTGGTGAGCTCATCTACAGATGGAAGAAACTGAGAAAGAACTGAAGCAGGAGGTAATTTTTAGAGCTATTTCTGGTAGATGGGCGGAGTCAGACCAGCATAACTGGAAGGGAAGGGCATTGTAGGAGGGTTTGATGATGGGAGCCAAAGCCTGGGTGGCAGAGGATTTGGGAAATAGTAGGAAGTCTTTGATGTCCTGGGGAGACTGGTGGGCAGATTGGGAGATGAGACTGGAAAGCCAGGGTGCCTCTCACCGGGGCCATGGTCATTGTCTCCTGGATAGGTCGGGGTAGATGGGATGGTAGGATGACAACCCACAGGTGGAGGCCTGTGACCTCTGAATCCCCCAACCGAGTTTCCTCACCTTCACTGGGTACCTACGGGTAGGGACAGAGTGGGGGTGGAGGTGGGCACCATATTATTTACAAGTGCTGGGAGAACTTACACGTTCTTCCCTAAAAGAAGGAACAATAAAACTTTTATAGACTCTTACAGAGTCAGTTGCTCTGTAAGGTGCAGTGTGTGTGTGTTGGGAACTTTGCAGGTCAGAGCAGGAAGGGAGCAAGCCAGCCTGTGGGTAACAGCTGGGCACGGCCTCCTCTGGCCCCGTGTTAGTTTCCGCCTCTGCAGGCGTGGCTTTTGGGAGGACAGCTTCTCTCTCTGAGCCTCAGTGTCCTCGCTACGGAATGGGAGATTATGATATCCACCACTCTCGATCGCTGCGGGAGTCCAGCAAGATGTGCCAGTGTGTCTGGTGACATTACTTCCATTGTTATTTATACTATTATTATTTAAAGGATTTTATTTACTTATTTTTAGAGAGATGGGAAGGGAGGGAGAAAGACAGGAGGAGAAACATCAATGTGTGAGAGATACATCGATTGGTTGCTTCTCCCACACTCCCAACTGGCCCTCAACCCAGGCATGTGCCCTGACTGGGAGTTGAACCAGTGACCCTTTGTTTCATAAGCAGGTGCTCAATCCACTGAGCCACACCAGCCAGGGCTATTTTGCACTATTATTAAACTTTCTCATGGGTGCATACCTTCCCAACTAAAAAATAAGTCTTTAGCATAGAGGCCATGCCATTGATTTCTTTAAGTCTTTAGCAGTGCCAAATAAACATACAACAAATTGTTTCAACAAACAAAATAGATGAATTCTTAGTGAGGTATATTTGCTCATGGCACCAGCCATCCCCAGGTGAAGTTTTTCTGGAGCCCCACTTTCGTTCCTGAAACTGTAAGGAGCCAGATCTCAGTGAGCTGAAAGCAGCAAGTGAGCACCACTCACCCCGATATTCAACAACAAAGCTGCACGGAGCCCTTGCTGTGAGCTGGCCAGGAGCGAGTTCTGCTACCTTGGTCCTTCTGCTTTAAAGAAGTAGATTGCTTTAGAATCAAGAACATGCAATATGTTTAGGTGATCATAAATTAATGGTGTTCATTTTTAATAACAATCAAGTTATTGAAAAAAAAAAAAGAGGGTCTTGTCCTTCCTGCTGCAGCAGGCACAGCAGCAGCATGGAGTTACTGCTCCCTTGAGCCTCTGTGGAGAGGGCAGCCAGCCCCCCTGTTCCCGAGTCCTGCATGCTTGCTCTAGGCTAGGGGGTGGGGTGGAGGGCAGGTGATGAGCAGCTTTTGTGTGTGTGTGATTCCAGGAGTGAGAGGAAAAGCTCCTGGGATTTTTCTGGGAAGGCCCAGGCCCAGCTGGAAGGAAGGCTTGATTGCCCTAGAGGAGAAAGCATCAGAGGCTTGGAGCCTGGGAGAGGGAGGGGATGGGAGACGCTCATCAGTCCTGAGGGTGGCAGAACCCAGGATGGGATGGCTGCCTGGATCCCTAAGGACCGTGGCACAAACTCCACACCTAGGGAGCTTTGGGTTGGCCCCACGGCTGAGCCTGGCAGGGTGGTCATGGATGTGTTTGTGAAGCAACCCATCTTTGAATGGACTCCCCAGTATGGACCAGGGGCTCCAACGGTGGCCGTGGTGGACCACAACTAGAGGACTTGCCTCTGTTTCTCATGGGTCATGAAAGCCCCAGAGAGAGGGCAAGGGAGCCACAAGAAATAACCAGCGTGGGACTTCATACTGGGCTTGTTTTGTGAGGACCTGGAACCCGATTTAATTTAATTCAAAAACATTTCCAATAGCAACAATTCTTACGGCTCAAGCGAGGCACAAAGATCCACGCCAATCTGGCCAACAGGGAAGAGCGCTGTGCAGAGAAATTGCTATAGAAAAACTCTCCCAGGGCCGGCGCGTGGTGTGTTGAGGGTGGCGAGAGGGGGCACAGGTTGGCGTGGAAGAACTCGGTGCCAGTCTGCTTAATCTTTGGGTGATACACATTTTGGACAATTTACTTTTGGGATGAATGCCTGGAAGATGTCTTCGGTGTATTTGGAAAACTGGGAGATGCCACAGATAATTTCTGCAGTGTTAGGAGGCATTTGGATTTGAATTTGTCATTTCATGTTATTACACTTTTGTGGCTATGGTATCAGCTTTAGGAGAGGTGAGGATATTTTGGGAAGTGATGCCTTATTTGGGAAGTGACAGTCTTATTTTGTTCGCTTGGTATTTTGTTCGCATTTGCTTATCCCCAAGCTCCTGTGCCAAGTTTTTCTCTCAATGCAGTTTCCTGCCTGGACTCCCTGTTGGAAATTTCACAATTGGGGTCATCAGTAAATTTTCACTGCCGCCTGTTATAGTGACAATGTTTCTGTCCCCAGTAGCCCAGATACCACAAAAGGGAAAACTGTAATGGTTCAATTTAGGAGAGAGAGCTTCCCCGAAGATTTTGATTTAGAAGGATAGGGATACAGCACCCTCATCCCAAATCAACATCAGTTCAGACTTAGGAGTCAGAAATCTTGGAGGTGAGCCTGGTGGGAGCTTATCAGTGGGAGGGGTGCCTAGCCAAGTGCTTGGTGAGGGACAAGGCTGTTCCTTAGGGCAGCGGCTCAAGGATGCTTTGGCAGACCTAGCAGGAAAAATCACACTGGGGAGGAGGTCAAAGCTGAAACCAAGGGGCCCATAACAGGTGTCAAATCCAAAAGGCTAAGGAAGAAGAGCGGGAGCAGAGTTAGAGGAGATTGGGCTGCAGAATCAGGACCAGGTGTGTGAAGGGACTCAGGTACAAGGGCACCCTTGACACCCAGTGACTGGGTCACTCTGCCGAGGAAAGTGCTGGTCCTTAGGGCCTAGCCGGGATGAACACTCTCCAGAGTCCCCAAGAATCTACAGACTCGCCTTCATGTCTGTCTGCTTTTCTGAACTGCCTGCTTTTCTGAACTGCCTTGCTGTCTAGACTCGACTATGACTGGCTGCATCCACCTATCTGCCTGAGACTCGATCTCAAACTGGCCAGAGGGAAGAATGCACAGAGAAAATACAAGCATCCTCCTGGCCACCAATCACTAACAAGAACAAAAAAACCAATTTTGATAGAGGATCAGAGGTTGAAATCAGCCAGCACTGCAACTCATGGTTTGGTTTATGCCTCCTTGCCTGCCTCCATTCTGGGAGGGAGATCTGTTAGAAATAGATCTAACAGCTCACACTGGCCAGAGCCCTCTTCCAAGTTGCGGACGGGTCTGATTTCTGCCACTCCTCCCTCTACTGCACTGGATGGGGCCTCTTCAGCTGGCTCCTCTGTACTTTGTGTTGTGCTCTGGGCTCCTGGTCAAGCTAGATCTTAGATAGAAGCAATGGAAGAGGCCTGGAGCTGTAGTTCTTCTGGCCCTCACTGTGTCAGCCTGGCAGCTGGTCCTTGCTGGACCCCTCAGCTCCACCTGTGGATTCATCTTGATTTGTCCTTTTGGAAGAATTATTTGACCAAATGGATTAGTTATTTAATACTGCATAACAAATTACCTTAAAGCAAAAATTTATTATCTCATGTTTTCTATGGGTCTGGTTTTTAGCTTGGCAACGGTGGCTTGGGGTTTCTCGTGAGGTTGTCAAGATGTCAGCTGGACTGCGGTGATCCGAAGTTTGCTTGTGCCGGAGGACTACGTACAAAGTGAAGCACACCTGGCAGTTGCTGCTGGGTGCTGAGAGGACACCACGTTGCTCCCTACCAGGCTTTACTTAGCTACGTGAGTGTCCCTGTGACACTGTGGCTAGCTTGCTCTTAGAGCAAGTAATCCCAGAGACCAAGGATGAAGCAACAATGTCTTTTATGACCTAACTTTGGAAGTCACAGCCTGTCATTTCTGCCATATTCTGTTAGTCGCTGAGGTCGAATTCAGTGTGGTAGGTACAACGTAAGGGCACAGATTATAGGAGGTAAGCATTGTTAGGCACCATCTTGGAGATTGATCACCACACAAAGAACCATTCAACTTAAAGATCAGGAAAAAAATCAGTTTTATACGTTAAAAATATAATATTTGTTTAATGCTTTATCGCCAATGTTGGAACATTGCCTAACAAATAGAAGGTGCTCAGTAAGCATCAAATGCATGATAAAAGTGAATGCAAGACTGAGCAAACAATATAGATTCCTTTCAGGGAACGAAACATAATTTATCAAGACTTATCCAGATCTTACACAATTTGATCCTCACCTCTGTGAGGTAGATAGGGAGAGTGTTGTTAATACTACTACAGAAGTATCAGTAGTATTATTGATACTACTTTATTTCAAACATGTAAAATATTGCATGAAGTCACTCAGCCCCAAGTCTGATGCTCCTTCCCCCACGGTCCACTCACATCCCACGACCATGGAGTGATCGCAGTATGCGAAGCTTTGTCCATGCCTGCAGGCTGTGAGGTGGCCGACTTAAAGTGGGGGTGAAATGACCTTGGGAGCCCCTTTGATGGTGTACAGGGCAGATTTACTGTGAACCTAGTGACGCGTGAGGCCTCTCACGTGTAGGGGCCTTCCTAGGACAATTGCAAATCTTTTGGTAAGTGAGAACCATTTATCTGTGACTTCATTCAGCAAACTGAAACAAATTCTAGAAGAAGGTAACCAGCTGTTCAACAACCTTCACACTCAGTCATGACAATGCAGCTGCAAGTGTCTGCAGCAACATCAGCCGGTTCTTGGAGTAGGTGCCACGTGTGGCTGGTTCCCTGAACTCCCCCGGAAACCTCTGTTCCCAGGAACCTCTGTTCCCAGGAAACTCTGTTCCTGTGATAACAGAAGTTGTTGACAGGTTCAGTGTTTTCAACAGTTACATTGCCTCTTTTTAGGTCTGTCTCGTAGGTGGATTCATTTAAATACAGATACTAACTAGGCTTTTTCCCTAAGGAAGCTAATTTTTCTTCAGCTAAGTAACCAAAAATTCAGATAAAAGTTAGATTATAAAATTGATGGAATGGACATAAATTAATCTGATATCAAGAAACAAATTATAGCCCTGGCTGGCATAGCTCAGTGGTTTGAACTCGGGCTGCGAACCAAAGGGTTGCAGGTTTGATTCCCAGTCAGGGCACATGCCTGGGCTGTAGGCCAGGTCACCAGTGGAGGCCACACAAGAGGCAAACACACATTGATGTTTCTCTCTCTCTTTGTCCCTCCCTCTCTCTAAAAATAAATAAATAAAAATAAAAAATAGGTTAAAAAAAAAGAAACAAGTTATAACAAGAGATTTCAGTGCCAAAAGCAGTAATTCATCAAGACAATAAATTCATTAAAGATAATAAATAGCTTCTTGGGCTGTGGATAATCTCGTCTCTAGGGAGGGGGCTTATCTGGGGAAGGGGAGGCCTCCTGCAGAAGTGAGGCCTCCTTCTCAGCCCCGGAGCCTGTGGGGTGCAGCTCCTTGCAGCCATGGCCAGGCAGGGGCCCCTGTGAGCTGGGGCTCCCACAGGCTCACGACCACCCAGCTCCTCCTATGACCCAGGCGACCCAGTCTCTCACTAATGAGCCAGTTGGGAATTCTTAGGCATGAGCAAATAAAGGAACCCAGGAGAAAAAATTCCGTATTTATTTAAAATAAATATTTGTTCCCCCTGAGTCCTCTATCCGTTTTCACTTTCAGAAGAATCTTTGTCTCTGGGTTAGTCCAGCTGAGGTTATTTTCATACCATCTGTAAGGGGGATTTTCCACTTTTCCAACAAGAAAATAACCCTTGGGCCAAAGGAACTGTGAAAATGTTTAGTCTCCAGAAAGGCATGCAGACTCTCCCCGCAGCTCCACTTTGCAGAGTGCCATTGTGTCATTTGACCTCCCTTGCCTTTCCTTTGCATGCCCAGCATCAAGCCTTTGGCCTCCACAATTTATGATAACTGTTCTTTGGGATGTTGTGGAGAGATTTATGGGGATGGAGAGGGGGATGCTGCTGGAATGCCATACAATTGTCCAAACAGGTGGCGTGGATGGTGAACGGACACCAGGCCTGGAGCCTGGAGAGCTGGCTCTAGTGTCAGTTTTTTGCTAGATGACCATGGGCTAGTCATTTCCTCACCTCGTGCCTCAGTGTCCCCAATTATAAAGAGTATGATGAACTAAATGACCTCCTTTCCAGGTTTAATGATTTATGTGAGTTACCCTGGAAGGGGTCAAGGTGAGGCCCGGCTCAGGAGGACAGTGGCTGAAGCTATCAGTTGAAGCAGACCAGGAAACTGGGTGAATAGTTACATACCTGGAGACAGTCAAGAGTCAAGGTCAAAGCAAGACAGAGCGAGGCACTGGACAGTATACACAGCAGCAGCCGAAACGGCTTGTCACTGAGGCCCCTCTGGTCCCAGCCAGGGTGCCTTTCACATGCCTCCTGCTGAGCCAGGTACCGCTGCAGAGGCTCCACACCTGGCCAACCTGCTGTTTGCTCAGGAAGGGTCACGTGGGGAGCGAACCCACCCAATGTGTCCAGGTGACTGCACACTCACTCAATCAAATATGCAAAATAACCCATTGAAATGGGATGACAAAATAGAAAATATAATGAATTCTGATCAATTTAGGAAATCAACATGACTTAGATAAAAATTACTTAATTCTTTGAAAATGCAATTAAGTCTTTAAAAATATTTTTATAGAAACAAAACTAGGCACCATTCTGCCTTTCAGTGTCCTCCTGTGGTCGACATAAAGAATTAGCATTGTGCTCCCACTATGGTATGGAAACACCAGAAAATACAATTCAAAAGTATTATGGTCTGTTTGCCATTGTAAAATATTCCCTAGTCCCAACGTGCAACTGTCGTGAATGCTGGATTAGTGTTTGATTGTCTCCAGAACCACACACAGGAACACAGAAGTGAGAAACAAGCATTCAGCATCATTGGGAAAGGACAGTTCATTCTGCACGACTGTTGCATTAATCTCTGGGAGGAGGAATATACTTTCACTGACTTGTCTTTGTTCTTCTCTAAGTTGTCTGCTGCTCTACCCTGTTCACCCTCTGAAGGAAGGAGATCATTTCCAATACGGGTGGCAGCACAATCCACAAAGCTTCGTGACATTTGGATACAGTTTCCTATTGATCCACAGACACGGGGAAAGGCATGTGGAGCAGGGCTTCCCTGGGGCCTCCGTGGCATTGCTCCTGAGAGCAGGTGGTTGGGGCTACGGGCTGCGCTTGGATGCTGAGCGGCAGAAGCACTCTCCTGGTCTTCGATACAGTGACTTACTTTGCACTAGTGATATGTGATCCCTAGTAAAACAAGGGCTCCGAGAAAGGGTTCCTTTGCCTGGAGCTTGCCCAGATGATGGCCGACTCAATCAGTAGACACCAGGGTGGGTACAGGATGGCTTAAGGTTTCAGAGTAGAAATTAAGTTGAACCATAAAGTTCTTAAAATTATTTATTTATCTATTTTTAGAGAAGGGGAAGGGGGGGAATCATTGATGTGTGGGAGAAACATCAATCGGCTACCTCTCACATGCCCCCATCCGGGGACCTGGCCCATAGCCCAGGCATGTGCCCCCACTGGGAATTGAAACAGTGACCTTTCAGTCTGGGGGACGACTCCCAGCCAACTGAGCCACACCAGCCAGGGCTAAAGGTCTGCTGTTGGATGTTCCCTGGTACAGCTTTCACTAACCTCTCTTCCTCCCATATAGACAGAAATAATTACCATCCTTTGAACCACTCCTATCTACATATTTTCTATTACAAATACCACATTATAATATAGAATTTAAAAGCTGGGTTAATATTTGCTTCCCTGATGAGGTTAAAAACTCGGGTCAAGTTGGCAGTGCTTTGGAGCCAGACACTCCTGAGTCTGAATCCTGGTCTTACCACTTTCCAGGTGGGTGACTTTGGAAGTTTCTGAAAATGCCTAAACTCTCAGTTACTTATCTGAAGATGGAGGTAGACATATTCCCCTCTCACATGGTTATTCCGAGGCTTACTTAGGACAGTGTGTGTAAAATGATTAGCAGAGTGTTAGCTGTTATGATTATTCTGTTGTTAATCACTCATCAGATACGCAAACCAAACCATCTCCCTGTCCTGCCTCGCGGCGCTGACACGCGGGTCCTCCAGGCAGCGCACACGAGGACACTTGTGAGGGTGTTGCAAGGAGCCGTTACCATCAAGTCAATTTCTAACCTAAAAGGGACAAGTAAGCGTGTGGAGGGCCTGCGTATCTTTGAGCCAACTGAGAGGGAGGAAGGGTTAAGGAATCCATCTGAACTGAAAGAATCCTGCAACAAATGTGGTGTTGATCTGCAGTTGTCATTCTCCTGGGGTGTGACGCTCTCTGGCACATATTTCCTGTACTAATGGGGTGGTGGTGATGGCTCTGTGTGGAAGCAGCTCTCATCAAAAGCTCAGGAGCCGGAGATGGGGTGTAACCGGAGATCTCGCTCCAGCAGGCCTGAAATCTCAGCTGAGACTGCACTAGCTTTCTGAGTGGCGGGCTTGCTGGGGCTGCGCTCTGCTCCTGAGATGCCCTGTCTCTGCAACCTGAATAAGCGCAAAGGCTCTCATGGGCTGGTGTGTTCCTGCCAGCAGACTTTCTTAACCATCCTGGCCCAGAGAGGTGCCTCTGCTTTCCATTGGGCTTTGCCCACTGACCACAACGTCTGCTACTTTGGGTCTTGGGAAGCAGGGTCGGTGCCCTGTGTTCTATGTCGTCAATGCGACGTCTAGTTGACAGACATCTATAAACTCTGATTCCTCTTTAGGCAATGGGCCAGGTGCGCAGGGGCAGCAAAAGTGTAAGAAGCCTTTTCATTACAGCAGCTTACAATCTAGTTGGGAAAAATGTGGATGGTACTCAATTGTTAATGTAGTAAATGCATTCCTAAGTGTCAAATTAATGCTTTGGAGGGCAAAGAAGGGACCCTTAGAGTTGACCGAAATGTTCAACAAGGGATTCTCAGAACAAGTGAGGTTTCTTGCCATTTTAGGATGAGCCCCTGACCCTGCAGTTCCCATTTTTCTGCAGTGCTCATGCAAGCAGCAGAGGTGCCCTCTCTCAATTGCCAGGATTTGGTGCAGGGGGGTGGAGGGGGGGTGTCAGACTCTTGCGCACACTGGGATGAGAGTGTAGATTCTTAGAGCAGCCTGGGATGAGGTTTGCAAATCTCTTCTCACAAATACCCTAGGCTCAGGGCCAACCCTTAGAGAAGGGGAAACACCATGGCACAGCTTCCCCCAGCTCAAAGAAGGGATAGGAGAAAGCAGACCTGCTGGGCTGGGGCTGAAGCCAGCTGTCAACACCAGCAGTGACTCGGCCGCCATGGGAGTGATCCACCTTGGAACCACATCTTCCAGCCCCAGTCAAGCCTTCAGGTGACTGCAGCCCCAGCCAATGTCTTGACCTTATGAAAGACCCCAAGCCACCAACTTAAGGCACTACTAGATTCCTGACCCACAGGCCTGTGAGAGAAAATAACTGCATACTGCTTTAAGGCACCAAGTTTTGAGGGACAATTGGGTACACAGCAACAGATAACTAATGCAGGAGGGTAGACAGCTACGGGGTGGGTGAGATCCCCCTTGACATTTCTACTCCCTGTTCTGTTGGAAAGTCTTCCATCTTCAGAAAGAGCAAAGAGGAGCCAGAAGTGTCCCTCTGTCCTCTGTTGCACTGGGAACAGAGAGTGGACAACCGATGCTGCCCCTTTGGCTCTCAGCAATGCTAGCCAACAATGCAGTCACCATTTCCGCAAGGGAACAGCACACTTTTCCTTAGAAGGCCAGCTAGTGTTTACAAAACCAGGTAAGTGCTTCACGGGCCTAGTGTGCTAATAATCCCTGGGTTATACAAAAGGGGAAACACAATACAGGGAGGTCAGTGGCCAGACAGGCTCAGAGGGCCAAAAGGAAGCTTTCTACGGAGGGGAGGCTGTTTCTGAACTGCCTCACCCTGGGCCCCACCACTGTCTTACATTTGCCCCAGGAGGCCAAGAGATCTAGCATCTCTTGCCAACACCACTGTACATGAAGAATAGATAAGGGAGCTGGGAGCTCCGGGTTTGCTGACAGGCGGGGCACCTCTCAGGGATGTTCCACAGGAAGTGGCACACCTGCTGGAAGGTCCCGTTCAGTGCTGAGAAAAACTCTGTGCCAGGTGTCATTCCAGTGGTTATTGCTTTCACACATACTACCTCCTTTCTTTCCCCCTCACCTCCAATTATTGTGTGGGAAATTAGTCCAAAATGGCTCACTCACACGGCTGGCAAGTTGGCTCCTGTCCACAGGTACGTCTCCATGAGGCTGCTTGAGTGTTCTCACAGCATGGCAACCAGCTCCCCACATAGCTGTTTATCCCGGAGACAGAGGAGGGAGCTGCAGCGCCCCTACGGCCTGGCTCTGGAAGTCACATGTCACCCTACCCCCCTGTGTCCTACTGTTGTGTAGGTCAGCCCCGATTCAGTGAGCAAGAATGCAAGGAGGCAAGAACAACTGGGTAGCACGTGGGGCCTGAGGCTAGTGTCTCGTTGGGAACAGCCACTGTGAAAGCCCACCCGCTGAAGTTTGGCTGTTGTGTGAGGAGGAGCAAATGCAAGAGACTGTCATCTGCTTGCTCAAATCTGTATAGGTGACTTGTTTTTCCGGGCCCTCAGTCTTGAGGGGATTAAGGCTTAAGTACCAATGGCTATGGTTTTTAGCTACATTTGATCACAGCTTTGCATTATTGGGGTTCCAATCCCACCATCCTTGTCACTCTGCCATTCCTAGGAGTCTGGAGTAAATGTTTGCTGTTCTGTTTCGGCTCCCTGCTATCCCAGTATCTTCCTAGGCATTCCCATGTGTAAGTCTTGGTGGGGACGAGTTCCTTCCTGGTTCTTCAGTCTTCCTGTCGGTATATGATTTCCCCTCTATCTCTCCAATAAGCCCCTTTGCTGTTTAAGTCGACTATTTAGTTCTGTGGCTTGCAACCAGGACACCCTGCTGGCCCCGCAGCTCCCCAGGAGTGAAACTCAGAGGAAGCTTATTTGGCAGCAAAGCCACCGCATCTCTGCTGCTGCCGCCAAAGGAGAACACAGACTTCAGAATCCAAGAGGCCTGGGTTTGAAACCCAGCCCTTCCAGTTTTATGCAACAAGTTAACTTTCAACAAGTTATTTAACATCGCTGAGCTAGAGTAACTTCACCTGTAAAAGGAGGACACTAACTTCTACCTTGCAGGACTGCTCGGATGAGTAGCACATAGCACTGTCCCTGACACAGAGTAGGTGCTTTATGACTGCTCTGACATAATAAATAATAATGGTGATATCAATGATGGACACGTACTGTGGTTCCTCCTTATGTGAACCCCTTTCAGGGTTTCTTGAGGAGGCAAAGTGACTCCCATGGCAAGTCTTTTAAAGTATCTTGAATGGCCTGGACTCTTGCTAATAATTACTCTTTAGAATTCTCAAAGTTGGCCTTACTTGTGGAGTTGAATAGAATCTTCCAGTAAAGAACTTGCTGCAAGTCTCCCAGGGACTAATCCAGAGCGTGAATAAGAGACCCCCCCCCACTGCCATCTGCAGTGCTTTGCAACTGGAACTCTCTGTGGCCTGCCCTGAGGTCCCAGAGCATCCAGGAGGGACATGCTACTTCGAGCCCCATCGCTGTCCTTGCAGCCTGGCCCCAGGCCAGCCAGGCCTTGGGCCTTGTCCCACGTCCACACCCTTCCCCGACCTGATACAGACTCAACGCTGCTGGAGAGACACGTACTGGTTGGAAAGCCTGCTCTGAGATGCTCTGCTCCAGCAGGAGTTTTCCCCTCATCCTTTCTTTGAGTTGGATCACCTTTTCTAACATGGCTGCCAAGCCAGTGATGGCTGTCAACAAGTGGCTTCAGTCCTACCCCAGGTGGCCCCTCACAGGTCACTTGAGTGTCACTACAGCATGGCAGCTTGCTTCCCTGAGAGAAAGCACATGGTCATTTTTGTAACAACCCATGGGCTACCCAGTGGGCGGGAGGGACTCCACGTGGGGTGAATGCCTAGAGGCAGATTATTGCAGGCCCTCCTAGAGGCTGGATGCTACACATCTCACCCCAAATTAGGCTTCCTGTGAACCTCAGAAAGTGTCCTTTATATGGAGAAAGAGAGGAGTTCTCTCACTGATCTCTGCATGGTGGGGTGGAGAAAACTGAGGGTTGAACGTCAGTACACCTGAGTGTCAGTCCTGGCTCTGCCCCTGGCCTCCTGAGTGTCCTTGAACAAGTCATGTCCTTGGCTGGAGCTGCAGTTTTCTTAACCACAAATAAGAAAGGCTTTTGGACTTGAGTCCATGTAGGAACAAGGGTCCAGCCCTTACCACTTAACCAGTTCCTTCATCTCTGTGGACTTGGATGTCCTCACCTGTCAAAGTGAAGATCAGGACACCACCTTCCTCTGAAGGTTGATTCGAGGAACAGGTGAGTGAGGCATGTAATATGCCCCACACAGAGAAGGGGCTCAAATGTTAGCTGCCATTGTTAGCAGCAGAAATAGCAACCTCAACTCTAACTTTGAGACCTTGGCTTCCACAGTCTGCTCTGAGCCCTGAGAGCAGGGGCTTCTGCCCCCTCCCTCCTCCTCCATCTGTTCAGATTCCTCCTGCTCCCCTCTGAGGCTGGCTTTGGGCGGCTGTGCTCAGGTCTCTGGGGTAGGCCAGGGGTGTCTGTTTTCCTCCTCAGCATCTGGTGGTCAAGGCACTTGCACACCTGTTAGAGCTGGCTGACCTTAGAAACTAAGCTTGGAGTTGGGGTCAGTGCTTGGGACAACTGTGACGTATGTGATCACAGGGTCGCAGAGATGGAATGGACCTCAGACCTCACTCATCTGGTTCCTGATCTGTCCACCCCTCCGGCCTGCGGGGCCACCCTCCCTCCCCATGAGCTCTGCTGGAGCCCTTGTCTGAAGACCCACCAGCCACCACTTGAGGTCCAAGGAAGCAGCCTTTAAAGGACGGCCAGCTGAGGCTGGCCTGCCCGACCAGCACACTCTGTAGCAAAGCCACAGTGTGTGAAGCCTTCAGCACCCAGTCCTTTCCCACTGCTAGGGACCACGAGGTTGCAACCCATCCTTTCCATCCACATTCTCCTCAGTGTCGGCCAGGAGCCCAGGCCTCTTCCTGCACCCAGGGCTCCCAGACCCTGTCGCCACACCGCTCTGTTCATCGCTCCTTGCTTGCCCCACTCTCCCCATTGCCGTTCCCACCTCTTCATCTTGTAAAGGCCTCTTCTCCTTTAGACTCACGCTGGCCAGCCCCTGCTGCACCCCTTATGTTCTCCCGGGCCTCTTGGGCAAGCCTCTTACTCACTGACCACCTTGGCTCCTGGGCTTCTGGAAATCCTTCCCACCTCAACTCCCTTATCATTCCTGGGCCCCTCGTCATTCACATGGATAACTTTTCCAGGGTCCCCTTGACTTCATTGCTAAGCACACTTTCGGGCTTCAGCTACCCACTCCCTTCCCATCACCCAAAGGGCGTAGCCTCCCGAGTCCCAAACCCCAGCATCGCACCCTCTGGCCATCAGCTCTTGTGTTAGTGGAGCTTCCAAAGATACATGATTTCGTTTGAACATTTTGGTGGTCACATAAGCTGGAGGGCAGGCAGCAGGTCTGGAATTCATACTTCAGTCTCACTGATGAACTGCTACGGCTCAAGCAGGCTAAATGGCTTTTTCTAAGTGGTTTGTCTGAAGCTGAGCCTCATACCCATGTCTCTCGGCCCCAAGTCCACCTCTCCTCTCAAAGGCAGCCCTTCTGGAGTGAGTTGGGATGGGGATACCGCGTGATGGGGGTGTGATTGGGGGCAGGGCACCCAGCAGAGGGGGGAGTGTTCCCTAGCAATAGCAGGGACAGGAAAGGAGGGGGGTCCAGAAGGAGTGGGACTGCGGTATTCTTCCCAGGCTCTGTAAAGGCTGAGAAATCCCCCCAGAGGCCTTTTTGCAGAGGCGCCCTGGCTGCGAAATACAAAACCAGATGCCGCTGGTAAAGCACACCGTCTGAAACAGAATTCCTCCAGTGTCCCAGCCTTCTGCAAATCTCATTTCTTGCCTTGCTGGAGCTGGGGGGGGGGGGGGCTGTGGGCCCTGAATCACTCTGCACATCAAAGACGCCCCAGGTTTCCCAGCGTAGCTCTCAGAGGCTTTTAACCATCCTCTGACGATAAAAATCGCTTTAAAATAAAAACCAAGACTCAATATTCCTCAGAAAAGGGATTAACGGGATCAGCCGGGGGATGACATCACGCTATTTTTCTTGGCACTTTCCCAGCTCAAGTGTCTGGGTGTGGAGGGAGGATATATATCTTTTTTCTTTTCAACTGCCTTAGCCTCTCCGAGTGTAGGTTTAGAAAACCCAAGGATCTGGAGGGAGCTGGCGTGGCCGGGGCTGACTCTCCAGCGAGGCCAGGGCAGCTGCTGGCTTGGGGCGGTAAGCGCACTGGGTCTGCCAGGGCACAGCAGGGACTGACTGAGATGGGCTTTTTGCAGAGTCATTCTCCTGGGGACACAGGCAACAGGAAAGGAAAGGCTCTGTTTGGTGATCAGGCCTTGAGCTTAGAGAAGGGTACCCTCTGAAGTGGGCAAACATCCTGGCACAGCCAGCAGTGGAGACGGATTGACCTTTAGAACGAGTGCCTGGCCCGTTCACCTGTGCCTGGCCTGTTCACGCACAGACCTCAGGGCCACGGTCACCAGGCAATGCCCAGGATGACAGAGCAGCAGGGGCCTTGGAAAACACCTGTTCCAGTGGTTCCCAAACTTATTTTTTAGTTAAGGAACTGTTGCTTCAAATGAGATCCTAAAGGTACCCCACCGCATACAGGAGACTGGAGTAGCTCTAAGGTTTAGAACCTCTTGGTTGGGCCTCCCCAGCTCCTGAGGCTGCCCTGGAATCTAACAGCAAACACACACACTGAAAATGTCTGATCACTCACTCAGCGAACACGTTTTGAGTGCCTGCTGCATGCCCGACACTGCTCAGGGTGCAGGGGTGCATCAGTGAGCAAACCCGGGCCCAGGCACCCCGCCTTCTCAGGGCTGACACTTTGGTGTGGGAGATAGACATTAATTCCATGATAACACAAATCCATATTAACTCTCTCCTCCCAACATGTAAGAACAAGCTGGTTTGTGAAAGGGACGGATTCTTAGCTGGGTACTCCAGGCGCTGGACTACTAAGGCTTTCCAACCCTGTCCCACAGGACTCACCCATCTAACACTCAGCACCATTCAGAGTCTTGATGCTTTTTACCAGGGGTAACTTGTTTTTCACCCTGGGCTGCCTCATCTTCCCTTTCCCCCTTTCTCCACCGCCCCTGGAAAACCCCATGACAACCTTGTGGGTCTGAAGTCTCCTCAGTTGGAGGTGATCTTGCCAGCTCCCTGTCAACACTTCTTCCAGGTCCCGAGAGGAAGGGAGCATCCGACATTGGTGAAGGAGCAAGGAACCCAGGCAGCATCTTAGTCTGGCTCCGGAGACCTTGGATGACTCACCCAACCACACAGAGGAGCCCATGGACTCACCTTGGACTTGCTTCATCTCCTCAGGCGTCCACAGTTCCTCACCTCAGGGAGCTCTCTGAAGGCCAGGGTGTCCTTCTCCGTCTTCCTCCAGTACCCGGTCCAGTGCCTCGAGCTCATAAAGAGCCAAACACGCCATTCGTTCGTCACCAGCGCGGTTTGTTGGGCGCTCCTGGCCCGGGGTCCCTCACTCGCTCCTTGCGGGATCAGGGCAGTGTCCAGGCCACGGCTCCAAGCTTTCTTCTCATGGGATGACTGAAGGCACTCCTTCTTGGATTTCATTCATTCACACCCCCAGACTTCTCTTGAGCACCTACTGTATACCAGGTCCTGTGATAGGATAGACATCGTCTCTTCCCTTCACGGCGTGTAGGATCTAGGGGAGAAAGCAGACAAGTAAAGCAACCATGACATTACTGTACATTGGGTAGAGTCAGGGATGCCACCCGGACTCGGGGCCCCCTCCCTCCTCCTTTCAGAGAAATGTCCTCTGCTCTACAGGAGTGAGCAGAAGGTCAGGCTATCCCTGTCCTCTCAGGGCCTCCCTAGATTGGGGCTCTGTCTCCTAGAACCCTGGGACCCCACGCTTGAGAGGCTGCTGGCCCCTCCTCTCCGAGGCAGCGAGGGGAGGAGTGCTCCTTCGCTGCCCGCTCTGGTTCGGCTTCCTAAGGCTGCCGGGTCAGGCTGGACAGGCATAAGCTAAGTTCTGTACTGAAGAGGTTATAGCTACTTTGGAATTATAATATAGGAGAGTAAAAGTCAACTTTCTTTCGAATTTGGCTTTTCTCCTGAATCTTAAAGGAAAAGCATTTAAAATAAAGTCTATCATCAACAGGTGTCTTGAAGACATTCTCCCACACCTGGCCCGGTTCACCAAGCCCTGAGCTTCTCCCACACTTCAGCCAAGGCCCAGACCTTCCCATCTTCACCATCTTCTCCTCCCCTGTTGCCCTCACGGCCACTCAGGAACCAAGGAGGGAGACGTTCCAAGTCCTGCAGCCCGTGGTCAGTGATGGATAGGAATCCTTCTCTTTGAATTTCTTCTGGACAGCCCCATCTGTGTGAGCTGGTGTAGGTGTGTCCTAGGATCTAACCGCACTGCTGAATCGTGACTGTGCTCTCGCCCTCCAAACAGCCATTGCTTTGGGGAGATAGTACTGGCAAAGCCACACAGGAGAAAGCCGGCTGTTCAGTGGTGTGCTGAAGCCAGTCCACACTGGCTTGTAACAGGTGACTGATAAATTTTCAGGAACTGCACAAGCCAGTCGTTAAACATAATCATTATTAAATAGTAAGTTATGTAAACACAAAATTAAATACATGGTATTAAAACACATTTAATAAATACCAAAAATCATTACTTCCTAACTGTTTTACCATACTTGCCGTTATTTCTGGTTTTGGATTGTTTACATTTATTACATCTATATACGGTAGAGTAACATGTGTGCTACTTACTACCCATCACTGCCCAACTCTATGTCCAGTGACTTCGCATTGGTAGCTTGAAGTCAGCCACGGTGAGAATATTTGCACCGTGGAAACTGGCAAACGCTACCAGGCAGGGCTCCCGCCCCCATACCCACAGCAGCGGACAAACCCTGCCCAGCCCTGCCCTGGAGGAAGGCCATGGCTCCTCGGCTGGCTCTGCACTCCTCCACCTCCCTCGTCTCATTTTGCAGGGTGGTGCTAGGTCTCTTGTCTACTCTGCCTGGGGTCTGTGGAGCTGACAGACTGTAATGGCAGGTGCCTTAATTACTCAAGGAAAGGCCGAGCCCTATCTTAGGGGACAGGAGAGCTGTAAGAGGTGGATGTCGCCTGTTCTGTGAACGTGGGCTCTCACCCTACCTGGAGGGGTGAAGTTAGGGAAGGTTTTCCTGAGGAAGCGGTGCTTGAACCGAGGCGGGCTTCACATCCCTGGAGGATGAGGGCTTGTGCAACGGGTGGCCGAAGCCAGCGAGTGAACCTGGCACCTCTCTCTAGAGCATTAGTGTACCTAATGGTAATTAAAAACATTATTTAAAAAACAAAACGTACATGAACATATTACACGGAATACAAAATTTGGATGAATTTTTAAATGAAAACAAGCAACTGCAAATAATTTGTCCTACGTGCTCCTCCAGCCTGTGGCCCGGCCCCGGGAGTACCCATCCATTCTTCTTTGGCATTAAAAGTCCTTTGGCAGAAAAATTTGAGCAGCCCTGGGTGAAAGGTCTTTGAGTTATTCATAGCAATGAACTGAACAGAGGCTGGAGAGGACGTGGCTGGGACATCTCGGAAAGCAGAAGTCAGTAGAAAAGAGCAAGAGCTTGGGGCGGCCTCCCTGGGTTTGAACTCCTGTTCTGCCACTGAACGATCTCTGGTAGGTTACTCAACCCCTCTGTGCTGGCTTCCCACAGCTACCAAGTGAGGATGGTAGTAGTACCCATCTAACAGGTCGTTTCAGAGATGAGCTTACACGTGTGTTCGGCACTTGGAGCAGCGTTAGTACTTGTTCTTTCCAATTATTTCAAGCAGAAGGAACAGTGTGAGCAAGGCCCAGAGCCTGGACAGCTGTGCTCAAGAAGGCAGGCTTGTCCTGATTGGTGTGGCTCAGCGGGTTGGGCATCATTCGGCAAATCAAAGCACTGCTGGTTCGATTCCCAGTCAGAGCACAGGCCTGGGTTGTGGGCCAGGTCCTTGGTTGGGGGCACGTGAGAGGCAACCACACATTGATGTTTCTCTCTCACATTGATGTGTCTCTCCCTCTTTTTCTCCCTTGCCCTCTCTCTAGAAATAAATAAATAAAATCTTAAAAATAAAAAAAGGAAAGAAAGCACAGGCTGTGCTACATTGTGAGGGCATGCTACGCACCCCGGGGGAGACGGAAGAGGAGTTGGGGAGCTTTTCCCTTTGCCTCTGCAAGGAGACCTACTGCGCGCCACACCGAAGGCCCCCAGCCATCGCCCCCCGTTCTTTCCTGTGCAGAGCCTGGGGAGGCTCGCAGTCTCCGAGACCCCTTCCGGTGCTCCTGGCCTGCACTCCAGCTCATCGTTTCTCCAACTCCTCTCTCTCCAAACACAGGACATGCACACCCCCACAGTCTAATGATTAAATACATTTTTACATCGCGCACTGGTTACCTCACAAATTAGGCTTTCCATCCCAAACAACAAAGACAATTATATATTTGATTTTAAAAGCTAAGCTGAAGAGATAACCCAGTTTTATGAAATTGCCTTTAAAAGAGAGACATTTTGCTAATTTATGGCAAATTACGGCACAATGCCAAGAACAGAACTCCATGTTCTGTGGAGTCAGAGAGATTTTGTTTCAAATCCTGGCCCACAGATGACCAGAAATTGTTTCCTCTTTAAACTTTAGTTTCCTCCTCTGAAATGGGTTGGTACCAGCCTCAGAGGGTTGTTGTGAAATTCTGATGACATAAGGAGAGTGAAACCTGAGAGGCCGAGATAATTCCCCTTTGCCCCCTGGATCCTGTACAGAGTGAGGAGGTGGGGGGTGGGGTGGGGTGGGGGGGACGGGGCTCCCTCCCTGTGGGCACTGTCAGCAGGCTGGGTCCCTCCACCCCAAGTCACAGCTCCTATCATGCTGCCCTCCCCCCGAAGTTCTGTCCCTACCTCTTACCCCTTCAGCCCAGGGCAGTAATGGTTCTGTGGCATCCACCCTGGGGCACTGTGTTCTGCTGTGTGGTTCTACCCACATTTTTGTAAATAGCTCCTTTATTCAATGCTCCTCAAATTACTTGATTTGAGTGTTTGGCCTGTTTCTTGTGGGACTTGAATGACAAACTAAGCATAGTGTCTGGCCCATAGTAGGTGCTCAACAAATGGAAGCCCTGTTGGAGGAATACCTGGGCGTATTTACCCAACGACACGGCACTGATTCAACGTCTACTTGTCCTATGCAATTTATTAAGGTTATTTTCATTTATTATGAAGCACCTACCAGGGGCCAGTCAGCAAGGTCTCTGGGGATTCACTTCTTTGGTTTCAAGTGGGGGAGGGAGCTTGCTGGCATTTCGTCTCTCACGCCAACCGACAAGCAAACTGACCAGTCTCAAGACGAGCAAGCAGATCTCTTACCGGGACGGAGCAGTAAGTCATTCTCAGGAAAAGGGGTTCCACTCACAGAGTGCTCTCTGGGGAGGGTGCAGCCACAGCAGGTAAGTGGCCTGTCTACATGGGTCCTGCTCTGGCCCAAACCTGGAGGGGAAGTCATTTACCAAAGACCTGGAGGATTCCCTAAAGTGAGGGAAGACCTCTGGGTGGAGGGCAGGGGCCTGGGCCCTGGGCCCTTCCTGGGGGTAGACAGTGATTACCCTCTCAGGACCTGGTTTCCTCCTCTGTAGGCTGAGGAGGTTGGTGGATTCGGGAAGGGTGTTTGATAGCAGCATAAAACGCTGCCCTCACTCGACCCCCAGCCCTCCAAGGGTCTCTGCATTTTTTATTAGCCCGGTGGTCTGATGTGTGTAGAAAGCCATTTTCTCCATTCAGTTTAACTTCTGTTGCCCCTGCTTCTTGCAAGGGCGCCTCTGGGCTTTGTCTGTTTGAGCCGCCGAGATTCCCGCTCCACTTTTACAGCTTTGATCGTAGGCAGGAACAGTCTTAGCTTCTGCTACAGAGCAGTGTCTTCTTTCACTCAACACACTTAAAAAAATAAAAACTTAGACACACACTGGAGCCAGGCCCTAAACAATAATATTTACAGAAACATGGATTTTGGGGGTTTCACAGTTTTTCTACAACAGAAGCAAAGTTTGTTCATTTCTCCCCTGATGTCACCTCCTGTCTTCAGTGGTGCAGGAGCCACAGTTTGGCAAGCAGGGACTCGGAGGTGGAGCCAGCCTTCCGCTTCCTAAGTGATGCATCCTCAGAGGATGCTGGGATTTGTGTGTGTGTGTGTGTGTGTGTGTGTGTGGTGGGGGGTAAAGAGGGTCATATCACTAAAGATCAGGAGCAAAAGTTTAGGGGCTTATATGTTGATATAACTTTTGGAAATCAGTTTGGCAGTAAGTATTAGGAGCCTTATAATGTTTAACCTTATATTTCTGAAAATATTTCCTGAGATAATACCCCAAAAGCAGAAAAACCTTGATTTATTTCATAATTCTATGTGCAATAGGAAACATTTTGGCAGTAGTCTAAGATTTCAATTATTGAGATAAATCAGGGTGTATCCTTCAGAAATATTATGCAACTACTAAAATGATGCTTACTCTATGAAATTAAGTGATAAAGACATACACAAATAATTATTTAATAGGCAGGATGCTCATTACTATATAAAATCAAACATGCATAACAGAAAGACTTGCAAGAGATATTGCTACATGTTAGCAAAGGTTTCGGGAGAGTGTTTTTCCGCTATCTTATCTACCTCTTTATTGTTTCCAAGTCATGGAAATAAAGAACTGACAGTGACCAGAGGGGAGGGGAAGAGGGATAATGTGGGACAGAAGGGGAAGGGTCAAATCAAGGGACATGTATAAAGAACACACAAAGACAATGGGGCAGGGGAGGATTGGATGTGGGGGGTGGGTAGGGCAGGGGAGAGTTGTGGGGGCAAAATGCGGACAACTGTAATTGAACAACAATTTAAAAATTTAAAAAGACAAAAAATTACCCCCCCTGATAAGATTATGTGTGTATCTTTCCTATCCACTCTCCAGACAGAGGTACTGCCCTTGCCATGAAGGCCCCTAGCCCTCCAGTCAGAGCCAGTCTCTGACAAGAAGATGAGTCATAATGAATGGGCCATGTGTGTGAATGTGTGCATGTGAATACGTATGTGTGTGTGAGCATGCGTATACACGTGTGCATGTACCGGCATGTCAAGTGAGTGCCTACTAAGGAACACTGCAGACTGACAGGGAGTCCCCAGGGAACGGAGGCCCGAACACAGTCCCTGGGCCTTGGTCACGGCCTGCACTGCCATTGCCCTGGCAGTGATCGAAAACACACCGTCCTCTAAGAGAAACGCCCAGCCTGACATCTCAGATTACTGCCCCAGGCCAGGGGGAGAGCGTGGAGGGATTCCCCAGGGCTGGGGTGCCTCCTCCTGGATGTCTGCAGGACACCTCCAGCTATGGAGGTTCTCAAGGCCCTGGTCAGCAAGTGCCATGGGAGCCCTGCTCCAGGCCCCAGGGAGCTCAAGAACCAGCACCGAGATGACCAGACTAAGGGGGCAGCATAACCATGACATGTGCCGACGACACATGTGCATATAGTGAAAATGTTATGGGGGCTTTATCCCATTTAATGCCCATGATCACCCTAGGAGAAAGTGTTACAGCTCCCAATTTGTGGCTGAGGAAACAGACTCAGAGAGGTTAAGTAACTTGAGCAAGGTCACACAGCCAGGATTCACACCCGGGTCTGGCTTCCAACACTTCTGTTCTTTCAGCAACGCTGCCCTGACACTCCATGGATGGAATCGAATGCTATTGGCCCCCTCCCCTGTTTTACCAGATCTGTGAACATGTTGGGCAATTGAGGATATGCTAATAAATCAAGCAGTGGTTCCTGGGGAATAAAAACCACAAGTATTGCTTCCTCTTGCTTAAGTCAAGTTCATCTTAGCCTTCTTTAGGCTGCCACCAATGCTCAGCCGTGGAGAGAGCCAGGTTACATGGGAGGTGCCGAGGTGTTGACATGTATGCACGGGAGGTACTGGGGACTCATCAGGCTATACTTTATTAAGCAGTCATGTTGCATTCCTTCATATTAATAATAACAAGTATGATAAGGAGCCCCTCTTCCTCCCTGGCTCTCTCTCACTCATCAAGATTCAGCCTGGGGCACATACATACTTGTGGTTAATTATTAACCCCTAAAAACGGATAGAAATGATGACAGCTATACACACACACTCACACACACACACACACACACACTTCTTAATGCCATAACAATTTGCTGAAAATACTGATTTAATCATATTAACCCGATTGGTAGGTTGAAATAATGATGACAATAATAATAATAAAGAATCGTTCTCAAATTATACTGAGTGGTGTTGCACATCAGCTGCCATGCTTATTAGCAAGGAAAAATTTGCATTTTAAGATTCAGTTCCAGTTAGGCAAATGGCTCCCCAGGAAGATAAATGAGTCATTAATAAGGGTTTTTTGTTGTTGTTTTTTTTTTTTGCCCAGAGGGAAATCCTACTTCTTTCTATAAAACCCAGTGAACACCAATTTCCAGGCAGGATTCAGGCCAAGCATCCAAATTAGCAGACTTCCAGGGGGCAGACTGGAAATGAAATTTGCTGACAATCCTGGGCTCCGACTTAGCATGGCCTCCTTCAGGGTGGCATTGCATTTTAGCGATGGTTTCAGCGAAGGCCATTACCTGGCTCTCTCTGGCAGAGATGGTGGGAGCTTTTGTGGAATGCCTTTGCAAACCAGCATGGCAGGCAGACTACCATGGGGGATGCTCCAGCTAATTAAAGATGCAGGGTAGAGATGGAGGTCCCAACGAAGACTGAGTGCCTGCTCTGTGTGGATCTACGCAGGTGAAGAGGACAAGCACACAGCCTTTACCCTCTAGAGTTTGTAGCTAGTAAAGAAGGGACACGTACACTGGAAATTACTTATACTTAAAGTGCTCTAGAAAAGAGATGTTTTGGGAGCTAAGAGTCAGCTGAGTCAATCGTAAGTGACCATGATAATTTAACTGGGTCTTAAAGTATGAAAAAGAGTTCACCAGATGAGGTAGGAGCAGAGAGGCAGGTTGCGGGTAGGCAGGAGCAGGAGGGCATTCTAGACAGAGGCAACAGCATCAGCAAAAGCAGGGAGGAGTAAAAGGTATTTGAGAAGTAACCTTGCCCAGCACTGCTAGAACTCCTCCTTCTGTCCACTTGCCCTAGTGTGCAGGGCTCTGTCTGCTGTCCTAGCCCCAGTCTTGTGGGATGCCCCGTGCTATGGAGATGTCCGTGGGGCAGTGACCATGTGTATATAGATTTAGTCCTCACCTGAGGATGTGTTTTTGTTGATTGTAGGGAGAGAGGAAGGGAGAGAGAAAAAGAGAGAAACTTAAATTGGTTGCCTTCCGAATGCACCTGGACCAGTGATCAAACCCAAAACCTAGCTATGTGCCTGACCAGGAATTGAAACTGCGATATTTTTGGTGTGTGGGACAATGCTCCAACCCACTGACCCACCCATCCGGGGAGGCAGTGACCATTTTTATGTTGTTCTTTTCTTTATGATATTATGTCATCAGTTATAAAATATGTTATAATTTATGTGCTTATTGTTTCATTTACCCATTAATTATTTAGAAGTATGTTTAGAAATTTTCTTAACACCCATGTTTTGTGTGGAAATATTTTGGCTACTGACTCACCGCTCTGTTGCACTGACATCAGAGAACGTGGCCCGTATATTAACAATTCTTTACTGCCTTTTGATATTTCCTTGGTGGCCTAGAAAATTCCTATAAGCATGTACTTGAAAAGCTATTTCCTTTTTACTTATGAGATGCAAGAGTCCATAAATGATTGTGGTTCAAATTTATATCTTTCACAATTTTTGTGTTTGAATAGTTTCTGAAAGTGATTAAAATCTACCACTATGATTGTGGATTGTCAATATCACTGTTCATTTTTGCTTTATATATTTTAAGGCTATGTTGTAAGATACATACAGGTTCATGATAGTTACATATTTTTGGTAAACTGTTCCCTTTATCAAGACCTTCTTTTTATTGCCAAGTTTCTGTGTTAAGGCCTATTTTCTTTCAAGTTAATATTGCTAATTCAGCTTTCTTTTACTTAATATTTACCTGATATATTTTTTCTAATCTTTCACTTTTAGCCATTTTCTGTTTTTGGTTTTAGAAATGTCTTTCGTGAATAACGTTGAGCTAAATTCTAGTGCCTAGAACCTGGTAGGTGCTCAACAATTATTTCTTGAATGAGTGGATGGAAAAAATGAAATCCAAGCTGATGAGTTTAATTTGCTTAAATTATTGTGATTATTGATATATTTCACTGACTTATTTCCTAATTACTACCTGTTTTGCTGTTCCTTCTCTTTTTTCTGCTTCATTGCCTACTACTGGATTGGTTAAAATACATTTTAAAAATATTTCCTCTTCCACCAGCTCAAAAGTGGTTTGTGTTCTGTTCTTTAGTTGAGTGATGGCCCGATCACTTCCCATCTCTACTTACCAAGAAGAAAATAGAGAAAAAAACTACTTACTGAATAGCTGATGATGAGCACCATGTCTGACATTCAGCATGTCCTTTGATGAGCACAAAGCCCAGTGAATTCGATATGAGTACCCCCACTTTTTAGACAGGAAAACGGAGATTCAGAGAGTTAAGTGACCCGTCCAAGACCCCCCAGCTGGTTGCCAGCAGATGTGGGACTGGAACCCACCCTGAAGGTTACGCACTTTCCATTGCAAGCTACGCTGCTGACTCAGGCCAGCCTCAGGCTGCCGAAGGTCAGTTATCAAACAGTATTTCTTAGTCTCTACAGCTGTGTTCTGATCAGCAGACCTTGTTATCTCCATGGCCCAGTGATAATTCAGAAGTGAAAATAAAAGGAGACAGGCGTGGCTACTAGTTCTGACCTGGAGAAGGTCAAAAGCTGAGAAGTAAAACCCTCCGAAATGAAATCCTCCACAAGCTTAATGACTCTGTCACCTTTTTCCAAAATGACATCTTAGAGTTGACCACTTTCTGTCTTCAGGAATACTTTATCTTTTTCCCAGCAGATAGTTGTCCACAGCCAGAGCCTCTTCAAAACCAGACAAAAAGTCCTGTGGTTCGTGCCACTATCTCTACACACTGTTCCTCAAATATTTGTTCTTTCTTCAAACAGGTTGCTCTGCTCTGATTTCCTTCCTCCAAAAGGAGCCTGAGGACCCAGATTAGTGAGAGGGAGGCAGAGATAAAGAACCACACAGTCACTGCTGTAGGAAGGCAAGGACAAAAGCTTCTGAGGCAGTATTAACATGCAGCGAGCCTTTGATGAGGTCGCCCGCATAGAAGGCAGGTGCAATGAATGAGATTACCCACAACCCCTCTAGCTCCCAGCATTCC
Source organism: Artibeus jamaicensis (assembly GCF_021234435.1). Taxonomy (NCBI): domain Eukaryota; kingdom Metazoa; phylum Chordata; class Mammalia; order Chiroptera; family Phyllostomidae; genus Artibeus; species Artibeus jamaicensis. The sequence goes on from NW_026521883.1 coordinate 10,605,203, forward strand.
TATTGTGGTAAACAATGCCCAGTGGAATGATAATCCTGGTGTTGAGTGCCCCGCTCATTTTGCAGGGGTACAGGTGCATCTTTGTTTGAAAGAGTGGTGTTTCTTTTCAGGATGAGAGTATGAAAGAATGTGACCAAATTCCCGAAATACCATACAGGGTCTGTAGCCATGCCCAGTAATGGCAATAGTGTGGCTGCTTCCAGAGAGAACAGCCAGGGCTAGCTAGCCAGCAGGTCCTCTGGGACTCATCCTCAGTGGAGCCACGTAAGGGATCGCGAAAGGTGTTTTTCAAAGTGTGGACTAGCTGAACCAGAGCCACCTGGGTGTGAGAAGGGGAGCAGGTGTGGTCGTTAAAATGCCAGCTGGGGCTCCACACTAGACTTACCGAGTCAGAATCCAATAGCGGATCCCAGGAATCTACTTTTTCAATAAGTGGCCCAGGTGATTTGGGGGGTGAGTCTAAATTGTTTTTCAGGGGCTCTCTAAAGGTGCCTGAAGATTCCTGCAGGGTAGCCCAGCTGGTGTCAGGAGGCATGTGGAATGTGAGCAGGGGTCCTGAGCCCCAGCTTTCCCTTTGGCTTGCTATGTGACTTTGAGCAAGTCCCTTCACTACCCTGGGTCTCATTTCCTTGTCTGTTATACAGGAGCCTCCGGAGCTTCTTAATGGAGAAACCAGGCCAGAACCGAGGATGTGGTTCTTCATTTTGGACATAAGAGTTTAGAGAGAGAGGACTTCTGAAAGGAGATAATTATAGCTCATTTTTATTATGTGCTTACTGTATGCCAGGCACTGTTGTAGAGATTTGTACATGCAAGCTCATTTTCAACTTCACTACAGCCCTATGAGATGAAGAGCTTTCCTATTCTCATTTTACAGATAAAGAAAGCGAGGTAAAGAAAGGTTACGGTTAAGTAGGCAGTAACGTGGAACCGGGTTCCAAACTCAAACGGTCAGGCTCTAGAGCTCCCTCTTAATTATAAAGATGCATTGTCTCAGCCTTAACTGTCCTGCTGGCAATCAGAAATACCAGATACTTGGTCATCAGGCCATTGTTGCAGTTATTTAAATAGAGGTGACAGGTGGAAGGCCTGAGATGTGTGTAAGGAGCAGGGAGCTGGAGCAACAATGAGTAACTGCTGACTTACCAAACAAAGGTAACACAGCCCTACCCACCTCTACAGACAGCGTGGTAAGTGTGACTCAGATGGAGGGCGTGGGTGGAGGAATCTAGGGCCAGGGAAGAACAAAGGACAAGGTCAGAGCACCCTGCCCCCGTCTCCCCTGCTCTGGGGATAATGGCTCTAACTTACTCTTTCCTTCATAGCGAGCTCAAGGCAGACAAGGCCCTGCTTGTTGTTCCAATGCTCCGAGGACACATTCAGGAAGTTACAAAATGACTAAGAAGTCACACTCCTTTCACCAGAGGTGACTGTTCAATAGATACACCGGGGCCAGATATGGCCTCAGGTGGAGACCGCCAGAGCTGGAGTGGGTCAAGCAAGTCCTGCTGAAAACCCAAATGAGTGCTGCCTCCTGCTCCCGGATGAGAGAGGGGTCGGAGTTTTAGGAAAGTGAGGAGCCTTGCTGGTGACAGAAGCCATCCTATGGCTCTCTTGTTTCTGCTGCTCTCGCTGGGGAAGGAGGGAGGCTCCCTGGCCTGCCCCAGCTCTGCCTCTCGGCTGTGTGAGAAGGGTCCCTAAGCTCCACTTCTGGCCTGGGCCTTTTTCGGGACAACTCCTGGCAGAGGCCCTCCTGGTGTCTCAGACTCAGCTGGTCTCAGACCACATTCAGACTGTTTACTGCTGACCCTCCTGTCTTTTGCTCTTTCGGTCCATGGAACCAATTCACCAAGTCCTTGGGTGTTTCCTTCACCTGGAGGGTGAGGCCCAGACTCCTTGCACAGAACTTGGGGACCTTTGGAAGCCAGACCCACCTACCTTCCCACTTCCACGCCCAGCCTTCTGCATTCCAGCCACACCTGTGTCCTAAACCTTGGTGTTTTTCTTCAACTAGTTTTTCTTTTTTTAAATTAGAATACCTTCTTTTGCACCAGCAGTCTGATCGCACTTTCTCATTCTCCAGGAGCAGGCACGATTCCTTTGAGAAGCCTTTGGAGACTGCAACGCTTCCCCTCCCCAGGAGAGCTCCCCGTCCTCAGCGGCCCCGTGCCCTTTGTGCACGCCGTCAGCACACAGTCTTCACACGGCACTGCTAGGATCCGTTCACGTGTCCTTCCCATTGGACACCAAGCTTTCAGCTTCTCCACAGAGAGAGAGGGACTCCGCATCACACACGCAGAGCTGCTTTCAGTCAGAGAATCACACTTAATTTTGCATGGGTCTCGGTGCCTGGCGAATGCTCAGGAGACGTGGTTGAATCAGTAAACACACAAGTCAATACCTGGGTCAGAATTTCTGGGGAAAATGGGCCTGTAGTTTACAGGGACCTGAGTACAGAGAAGGTCAGACACCTGGAGACACTGGCCAGACTCATGCAGCCCAGGACTCTGAACGTGTGTGATTCTCAGTGGAGTGCCAGGCTTGGGCCACGTATGACCTCTGGGCACCCCCACTAACCCTTCCCCAACCACGTCCTCTCCTGCTGTCCCCAATCCTGCAACAACTCACCCCCTTCCTGTCTGTGAGTCCAGGTCTCTTTCTTTGTTCCAGGCCTTTTGGAAATCCACCAATTGAATGGGATGGGGAGACAATGCGAGTTTCCCAAAGTCCCAGTCAAGCAGCCATCCCCTCCCTGGCTCTTCAGATGAACTGGCAGTCAGGGTTGGTCCCTCTCAGTCCCACTGGGATCACCTGGGCCATTTGTTAAACAGCTCCTGGGCTCCATTTTGGACCTGCAGGCAAACCTCATTGATTGAGCTTCGCTTTGTTGCGCTTCACAGATGTTGCATTTTTTACAAATTGAAGGCAAGATCCTCCACCAGCAAAAAGATTACAACTTACTTTATTATGACACTCACTTTATTGTGGTGGTCTAGACCTGAACCTGCAATAGCTCCAAGGTATGCCTGTAATGAATCAGAATCTTCAGGGCAGGGGCCTGGAATCTGCATTTTTAACGAGAGCTGTCAGTAGTTTGAAAAAACATCAGGTCAGTGAGAGAGACACTATGTTAGTGTTCAGGCACCAAATAAATCAATCAAATAAGCTTTTATGAGCTCATTATGTGAGAGTGCTATGTAGTAATCATCACCTTATAGTGAAAACTTATTTAGCAGTTACTATATACTTGGCACAATTTTAAGCCATTTATATATACTAACTCATTTGTTTTCTAGCAGCTCTACGAGGTACTGTATTTTGCTGTGTATAATGTGCACCCACATTTTGTACGCATCATACACGGGATTATTATACCCATTATTATACTCATGGTATGTAATCACTATACCGATGTATAATGTGAACCCATATTTTTCCCTCAAAAATTTGGGCACAAAGTGTGCATTATACACGGCAAAATACAGTAGTTCCTATTATTACTTTCTCTAAACAGATCAGGAAACCTAGGCACAGAGAAGTGACATTACTTACCCAGCTGGGAAGCAGGGAGCTAGGATTAAAATCGAGGCCGTCCAGCCCTGAGCTTATGCTCTTCATCTCTGATACTCAGAAGTTAGCATAACTGAAGCAGGCACGTGTTGTTGCAGCTGTGGGCGAAGGGAGAAACTGGGAACAGACACTGCGGGGATGTTTGATTTACTCACCTCTTCAGCCGGAGACTGCCGGTCCTCTGCTTCAACAACTCATTCACTTTCAGGGCGTCCCAGGAGAGCAGCCCTGCGGTCGGTGTGCTCTGCCGGTTCTGCAGTTCCAGAAATGAGGCCAAGAAGGATCAATAGTCAGAGTGCAGTGGGGAGAACCAGCACCGTCTGGCTGCTGGCCGGGAAGTCCGCAGCCTAATGCTGTGCATCCACAGCAGGGTTTTCCCTGCGGGTCCCTTCTCACATGGCACCATTGACTTGAGGCTACAGGGACGTACGGCAATAACTCACCGATGGAAATATGTAAATCAGATAACAAACAATAACCAACCAGGAGGATGGCAGCCAAACCTGGCTTCCTTTGTCCCAACACCTCGCCCCCAGTGGCTTCCTTGGGTGGCATTGGGCCAGCTGGACTGCATTGCTCTGGGACCTCCAGTTAATGCCCCTGTCCACCTCCTCTCACATGTCCTAGTAAATCCAGGTGAATTCTAGAGCATGTTCTGGTTGCTACTGGGGGGAAGGAATCACTTTCTCCCTAGCAAAGCATCAAGAACTTGGGGCAGGGAAGGCTGACCTCCACAAAGGCCCATAATACCATGTTACTGGGCAGAGTTTTCAGGGGCTGTAGGCACTGCTGCTCCTTCTCTGGGTCCCTGAGAAACTGCCTGAGTGGGGGTTAGGGGTGAAGGGTGGAGGTGAGGTTGAGGGGTGAGTGAGCTCCCTGGCTTCCCTGACCCCTGCCCTGCGCCAGGCCCCATTCTCCCTTGGGCTGTGCACCTGCGGCCACTCCGGCCACCACAGGAAGCAAGATAGGAGGAGTCTCTCCTGAGAGTTCGGAGGCAGGGAGAGCAGAGGGAGGGTGGTCCCACCAGTGAGAGCTTGCCTACCTCCGAACACTCAGGCCAGTAGATGGCTACTGCTGGGGTGTGACCAGACACAGTCCTTAAAGGCCCTAGGCTCTCTCTGTGCCTCGTCGCCATCAATCCCTGAAGGCCCTTTCTAAATACAACTTTGGGATCTGGGAGTAAGAAGTCAAGCCCTCGGTGGTGATGAGCTCAGGACATCCCAGTCCAGATGGGGGCACTCAGAGAATGGGACCAGGAGAGGGGAGTCTCAGGGATGGAGCAGAGGAGGCAGGAGAAGAAGAGGCAAAGAAACAGAACTGGAACCTCACAACTGTGTCTCTGCACCTCCTCAGTCTTTCTGTCAGAATAATGGTTTACAACTTTGGCCGCACATTAGACTCAGGTAGGGTACTGTTATAAAAAATACCCATGACTGCCCCCTCCCACCAAAACCCACATTTGGACTCCAGTGGTCGGGGGCTTCTTATGGCTTCCCGGGTGGTTCGGTGGGAGCCAGGGTGGAGCCCCACCACGCTGAGGGCATGTGCCGGTCTCCCACGCTGGCTGGTGCATCACTTACTCCGATGCCCAGTGTGGGCCCAGCTTCACTCTGCGGAAAAAGCAGCTTCTTTAGCTGTCTCACTAACTGCTGAGCTGAAGAGCTCTAAGTGGGGAGAATTTGCAGCCTTCAGGTTCTGTGAACCCAGCTGTAAGCTCCACGAGGGCAGGAGCACACCTACCACACCTGTCTTGTCATTTGTTTGTTTTTGGACTTCGGCACCTCATAAGAATGACTTCCTCAGAATGCTAAGACGGCTGCTCATCTTTTCCGAAAGCCTCTTGAATGGAGAACATTGCCACAAGTGGCCCTTAGGTTCCTCAATAGTAGAATGGATTTAGCAGCCACAAAGTCTGTCTCTTGGTGTTGCGGATCAAGTGGGGTTGGTGCCCCTTGCTCTGAGGCATATTTAAATATTTTATTTATTTATCTTTAGAGGGGAAGGGAAGGAGAGAGAGATAGAGAGATGTCAAAGTATGGCTGCTTCTTGGGCATCCCATGCTGGGACCTGGCCTGCAACCCAGGCATGTGCCCTGACTGGGAATCGAACCACAATCCTCTGGTTCGCAGGCCCTCACTCAATCCACTGAGCTGCACCAGCCAGGGTTGCTCCTAATCCTTTTTAAAACCCATTTGAATGTCAGTCTTCTGGGACTTCTTCAGAGAATTAACCACACACTGTACACATAACCCTATCACAGCACTGCCCATCCTAGTTTCAACGTGATGTTAGTCAAGGGTGACTGTGCTCTTCCGCTGCCCAGCACTGGGCCCAAAGGGTCACTGCAAAGGCTTCAAACTTACTTATCTAGTGTATGAGAACTAGAGCTTCTAAGGGTGGAGGCTGGGAGATAAATCAATACATCCCCCACACTGCCTAGAAGGCTTTTGCTTCTGCAAACTTGTTTAGCAACTCAGAAAATGTCAGGGCCCCATTTCTGGGTAGGATTTATAGAAAAAGTGCAGTCTCAGAGTTGGGAGGAGATGAGTGAGCAAGGGTGGCTGGTGAGGAGGAGCAGATGGTTTTAGAAGGTAGGGTCAGGGTGGCAGGAAAGTCACCTGGGCCCCACAAGGGCACTTTGAGTTGAAGAGTCAGGTGGCTGTGGAATGAAGACACCACAGGTGGAAGGCCAAGGCCACAGAGCCTCATGAAACAGGGAGAAGACTGGGGGAGATACACTCGAGTATGGCAGGAAGGTTAGACAATGGCAGTGATACCAAACCGGGCCCACGTGGAGGCTCAGAGTTTTTCTGCATCCTCGAGATCCCAAAGGACCCAGTGGAGTGGAACACAGCCTCAAAATGACAAAACCGAAAGGCATAAACTTTGATTGGTAGATGTCTATAGAAAATAATAAGTATCTTACTAGGCATGGTAGCAGCAGTAAAGCATAATTGATGATAAGCCTTTTAGTAGAAATTCAGGAAGGGAGAGGCTTCCTCGTGAAACCAGCATGATTCCGATATCCAAACTGACAGAGGCGGTAGTGTTTCCAAAGTGCGCGCCTCAGACACGAGCTCTGTAAGATGTTAACAGGAATTAGGTAAAATAGGAGCTCTGTGGGCAATTATTTTGGGAAATGCTGGATCATGTGATTTAAGCGCAATTTTCTCTTTTTTTCCTTGAAAAAGATACCCAACCCTAGCTCATCTCAGAATCTTTAAGATGGGAATGTATGTTGGGGTTCTCTAGGAGGGGTATGTAGCATTTTCCTAACCAGTTTCAACACAGGTTTCCTCCCCTCCCTTCCTGTCCCCTTCCCTCCCGGCCCCTTTTCTGGTAGCACAGCTCACAGCAGTAGTGGTCTGTACTTGTCGGGATAGGCTGCTGTAAACTCATCTCAGCTGTGTAGGCAGCAGTTGTAAAAATCCTAAATAGTGCATCAATGAATCAAATTCAACACTACAGTAAACAATTCCACCAGGAAAAGATAGGTTTGATTCTATAATGTAAAGGTATTTTAGTATGAGGAAATTATGAAGTCACTTCTAACATCAACAGGTAAAATAAGAAAAAAATATGATAACCTCAACAGATAACAAAATGTATCTGGTAAGTTTCAATCCCTTCCTGATTTAAAAGTCTAAAAACTATAATTAGAAAAATAGTTTGTCCATGGTGATAAAAACTATCCATGATAAATTGAGACAAGATCACAGATTCTACTGATATTATTTAACATGGCTCTTGAAGTTATATAAAATTATACATATAAAGGAAATAATAAAATTATTATTATTTGCAAGTGATATAGTTATCTTCCTAGGAAAAGGAGGGAATCAATTGAAAAAGTATAAGAATTATTTAGAGAAAGTAAGATAAAAGCTAGATGCAGGATACATTTTCTAAATCAATAATTCAAATTAGAAGCATTTAGAAAAGAAAGATCCCAATTCCCAATAAAAAATAAAATATATATATATAAACCTCAACAAAAATGTATAGAGGTCTTCTGAAAAAAATCTATTTACTCTAATGCAAAATATTTTAAAAGGTCTAACTGAATAAGTCAACATATATAATATTTCTGGATGGATAATTTGAATATTGTAAAGATACCAATTTTATCCAATCAATTTATAAATTTAATAAACCTTCAATCCACAAAGCAATGGGCTTATTTAGTTGTATGTTGAGATGAATCTAAAATTCACCAGGAAAAAGAAAAATAGTTAAAGAATGATTTTTAATATGTTGAAACAAAAATGATGATGCAGTATTTGAGCCATCGGGACTAAGTCTGCTGTAGAACAATAATACTGGAAGCCTTGTGGTATTGGGGCCGGAACTGGCCATCACGACAGTGAAACAACGCGGCATCAAAACAGACCCCGGAAGGAATATACACACACACACAACACACACTAAGACAAAGCACTGAAAGGAAATGCATTAAAGAGTTAATGGACATTTGTCTGGGTGGTGGAATTACAGGGTTTTGATTTTTGTTGTACTTTTTGTACTTTTCAAATTTTCTGCGATGGACACGTGTGAATCATCTAACCAGAAAGACAAAAGGCATGTTGTGTATGTACGCATGCGCCATGTGCGCGCTTAAGGAATATGCCCTCTTCAACGTGGAGATCCCTGGGAAAAAGCCTCCATTTGGCTGCCATACTGACCGCTGCCTTCTCCACTGTGAGCTGCTTGAGCAAGAAGAGGGCAGAACGAGGCCGGAGGGTGAGGTTGTGGGGAGGGTGACAGGGCCTCTGAAGGGGGAAAGGGGTGCAGAGTGGGGAGAGGCAGCTGGGGTGGTGGGGATGAACAGCTTCCCAGCTTCTTAGTTTTGCCCTGAGCTTCCAATTACGAAACCAAGAAAACAGAACGTGAGGGCTGTTTTCCTTGGCAAACAGGCTTTGCTCTGAGGTTGTAACACTGCCCTGAGGGTTAAGCGGTGGTGCATAGAGAAAGAGATCAGACTGGATCCGCAAGACGAGCACCCTGTGATTTTAATAAAAACCCAAATTGGCAAGGTTTGGGGGATATTTGTAGAGTATTTGTAGGATGTTTGCAGAGTACCTGGAGTGGGAGCAGGACTTGCTGGTAGACATGGGTAGGCTACTGCAGCTCCCTGGTTTGAGGATGGACCTGCATACAAGTCAGCCTTCTCCACCTGCTGAGCGACCTAGGGCAGGTTACCTTTGTTGGCTGCAGAGTCTTCCTCCCTGGAGTGGAGACAGGAGCCCCTGTTTTCTTAGCACCTCCCCTTGCCCTTCAGTTAGGACTTTCTGAAACACTGGTTAGGAATTTAATTTTGCGTCAGAGGAAAAGGAGGAAGAAACACAAAGAGCATATGCGGCATTTGAGTAATAATTCTCTCTGTGAAACCCAGACAGACTTGCTGGATTCTGTAATTTCTGGAATGGCAGCCCTGAAGGTAATGGCCAGGCCAGTCATTTAAGAGGTGGGGGGCGGGTGAGAAGGAAACACTGGAGATGCTGCTTCAGGATCAGGTTACACTGGGTAACGTCGCCCTTTGGTTGGAGAATCACAGACTTTCAGAACTGGAAGAGGCCTCAGTTTGACAGGGAGGGACCAGAAGCTAAATAAATGGCACCCAAGATCATGTAGTGGGTTAAGAGTAGATTCTCAAATGAGATTCTCGAATGATTCTCAGCTGGGACTCTCAGATCCCTCCAGGCTTAGGCATTGCCCCCATCCCGTCCTGCGTGACTTGGAATTGGTCTGGAAAAGTCCCTTAAAGGTGGTGTTATCACAGTGTGGCTTCCTATTTCATTCTCTTGGTCACTCAGGGCTATTATATGAAGTGCCAAAGAAAACATTCGTGAGAACTCTGAATCTTCCTTGGTTTTAATTTTCTTTCAAAACACAATTTCAGGGAAATATAAAACTCAAGGTGGCTTTGTAAAATGGTACTTTTCAGGACCCCTCTGTTCTAAACACTGAGTAAAGACAGACTAGAAATCAGAGAAAACCAAGAAGGCGCAGGAACACTTAGATACAGGATAAACATCCCACCATTCAGTGAACAGTGTAAGACACAAGGCATGAGCGGGCCTAGACAGGGCTGGGGAACATGGCTCTGGGTCAGGGAGCAGGCAGGGAAAACCGGCCATTCTGGCTGTTCTTGACATAATGGGGAGTAAAAGTGGCCTGAATGAGGCAAGGACAAGAGCCAGGTCTCCTGTGTGGGACCAGAAAGGGCTTTCCTACCCCTGAAAGGAGCCTGGAGGAAAGCAGTGGCCCTTGCTTGGGCTCCTGTTTCTCTGAAGCTGTTTTTCACGGGAGGCCGAAGAAGCAGACACTGATGGCCAGCTTCCTGGGGAGCCAGGTCCTGGGCAGTGCTGGCCCCGTCTCTGCTCAGATCTGTTGCCTCACCAGAGTCAGCCCCAGAAACAACCTGGAGCCACTGATATTAGACTTAGGTCTGAACTGGGCCTGCTGGGTCAGAGCGGAGGCAACAGGACATCTAAAGAGGGAGGGAAGGATGAGCCCAGAGGGAGGGAAAATTACACACCAAAGTACAGCCAGCTCCAGCTGCAGAGGCATCTGCACATGTAGATTCCAAACCAGGAGGCACAGGCATTCCAGGAAAGTGGCCAACAAACTGACAACTGGGAGAAGTGTTTCAAAGAGGAACAAGGAGAAATAACCCTGAAAACCAAAGACATTTGTAAAAACAAAAAGCAGGCAGATAGGAGGCAAGACTGGATGAGTATGAAGAAAACCCACCTACACAAATCCCATTCATGAAAAACATCATCACTGATAAGCTCAATAATCAAGATCAAGTGGAGCTGGGTGCAGAAAGAGTGAACTAGATAGATAAGAGTACCGAGAACGTCACCCTAAGTACACACACAGTCTTTACCATGTGAAAGAACTTCTGAGAAATTTAGGCTTGAGAGACAGTAACATATATTTAATTGGTGAGGAGTTCTGGAGGATGAGAATGGAGGGGAAGGCTTCTGGGAAGGCATGATGGCCGAGAGTTTCCCAGATCCAAAGTAAACACAAACTGGGCAAGACAAAGGGGTGCTCCCCCAGGTGGACCTTTCCTGTCGGGGCCAGGTGCATGGCGGATGTTGTTACACGTACTGTCCCATGCCATGCTGACAACCACCTTCCAGGATAGATGTGATAATTCCTGTTTTCAGATGAGAAACCTGGGAGGCTCGTGATGGGCAGGCTTGCCTAATGTTACGTGGTCATAAGTGATAAAGTTGAGTTTTGCTTTCAGGCAGAAATCTCCAAGTCAATATAGGGTGACTAATTAGTTTCTGTGTGCCCAGGACTTTCCTGGTTTTAGCACAGAAACTCCCATGTGTTATGGAGCCCTTTACTCTCCGGCAAATGAGGGTAGCTGGTCACTCTAGGTCAAGTGCATGAACTTTGGAAATTGACAGACCTCAGTCTGAGTTCCATTTCTATACTGCCTGATGGTATGTTCCTGGACAAATTATTTAACCATTCTAACTTCCACTTTCTAACCTGCAAAATGGTAATAACAGCTGGTGTGCTGATTAAATGGTGAATCATTTAAAGCTCTTAGCCTGATACGTGGCCCTTGGCAGGCGCCCAATAAATGTTAGCTCTGACGATTTCTGTCGCTACTACACTGTTTGCTTTTCCCACTATGGTGTTCCACCAGCACAGAGTAGGGCCAGCTCCTGGAGGCCCTGAATGCCAGGATTAAGGGTATGGATGACATCCTTTAGGCAAGTAGTTCTGACTGCCTATGAAAACCAGCTGAGAGTTTTATTTAAAACCTAGATTCCCAGGACACATCCTCTAAATTTCTGACTCAGCGTGTCTGGAGTGGGGATTGCTGGTGTGCAATAAGAAGTCTCTGAAAATTGTTCATATACCACTGAAACTTTAGAAAACATTATAATCAGTGTGTTGGGCAGTTTTGCTGTGTATGAATGTTTTGAATAGTGGCAGGCCTTAGCAGCGTTCAGATTGTCAAGGCTGACTGAAGGTTAAGCCCTGTCCTAGCCAGGAAGTGATAAAAGCCATTTTTTCCTTTTTCCCCTGAGGCATGAGGCTGCAAGAGGATGAACCTATGAAGCAACTTGTTGAGACCCCTAAAGATGTTTAGGGCAAGTGCAGGGTCCTTTCCCTCTGTCTGGGGGCCTGTGCTTCCCAGACCACCTTCCTGGCAGCTGTGCAGACTCCCACCTCTGCTGAGGCAGGCATTCCCTCCCCATGACCTCATCAGAAACAGCCCCTCCTCAGTCGGGGGCTTTGCACCGCAAATGCTTCATCAACAAAGGCGCCTCTGACACACAGATGGGAGGGTGAGTTAAAGTCGGTGTTCTCTAGTTTCTGAGTCAGGATAGGGACCCCTCTTCGGGTGTGAATCATCCCCGGAAGCAGTCTGGCTCTGAGCAGGTTTCTTTAGTGTTTGGAGACTCGGAACAGCAATGTTTTTCTCCGGAACACCTGTGAACATTTTCTTAAAACAAAGTAAAAAAGCAAAATAGTTCCTATTTCTCCCCTTTCCCCTTCAAATGGATGTATCCAAAAACAGACAAACAACAACAACAACAAAAAACAAAAAAGGAAATCATTAAATCAAACCTTGCTAAAATGAAGAGATAGCATTGTATCTTGTTTTACTAAGAGAACATATGTAACTTTGAATGATTTCTTTTCTCATAGCATACCCATGCATTGTCCAGGGAACTGGTGTTCTGCTAAATGGTACTCAGAAAACTCCAGCCGGGAGGCACGAGGATCTGGGATCTGTCACAAATGGGTCCAGTGACCTTTGGCAAAGTCCATCTCTCTCTGGGTCCAGGTTCCTCTTCTGTGAAAGGTGGTGGGGTGGGGGGAAAATGGAGACAACTATACTTGAACAACAATAAAAAATATATAATCTTTCTCCATCTAAATTCTTGGGCTCATTGAATTCTACTTGCAGACCCCTTAGAGTTTCAGGAACTCTGCGGAAGAACCCCTGATCTGGGTGATTGAAGTCCCTTCCATGTTTACCAAATTGTGACCACATAAAATGAATTTCTTCCATTTGTTTTTGCACGTATGGAGTATTGGTGTGCCAAAACTGCAGTCCCTAACCACGGTCCCCTTCTTCGGGAACATCCCGTGTGGCTGCGGCGACATCATATGGGATGGTGGGAAGGTCTGTCAGGGGTGATAGGAGGGGAGAGGAGAGTGGGGAATGAAGAAGGGGACCAGAGGATCCTGGAGAAATCTCTGTCACCTCTGTCACTTCCTGTGTGAAGACTGGAGGAGAGGGGTTGTTGTCACCGCTGACTGCGGCTGACTGCAAAGTCATGCCCTCCACAAAGAATGCAACGTTAATACCACGAACTCAGTATATGACGCTAGAAAACCAAATGGTCAGCATCCGGAAATGACACCTCTCCTTTCTACCCCCCACAAAAGGCCTCTTATGTCATGACCTTCAGTGCTTTTTGGAACAGCTTTATGTCTTTTTCAAAGTAAATAGAATGGCTATCAGTGAAAAAGGAGTTTCTATAAATACCAGGACAGTGTAGGAATGAATATTTGTAGCCTGGGCTCTGGGACCAACACGTTCTCATTGTGTACAGGGCCCAGAGCCAGGCCAATGCCTGCGAAAATTAATTCACATAAATTAAGATTTAAACTTAAATTTCTTTTCAGTTTATAAGAAACATGTGTCTGCTACTTTCTTCTGGGAATTTTGACAGAGCACAAACTCAGTCAAACTTACAGAAAGTCCCACTGGCTGCAGCAGAAATACCCAGTTCAAACTTGATTTGCAATTAGTCAACCTTTCATGATCTCGGAGTCAGGCAGGAAATATCCCCTCCACGTCTTCCCTCTGGCAGAATGCGTTGCCATGCCAGCCAGGGAAAGGCCGAGGCCAGGCCAGGAAAGGCCTGCTATACCTCTGACGAGGCCACTCTGCTGTGTTCAGAATGCATTGTTTTATTCTTTTAGTCCTTTGTAATTCATTCATTCATTCATTTTGCAAATAATTACTTTGGTGTTAGCTGTGTTTTCAGCTCAGGATTAGATGTTGGGAGGATAGATTGGGGGGGGGGGACTAACATTTACTGGGTACCTTTTATGTGCCAGGCCCAGTATGATGCCTTCTCTCACTGTCACCACATTTAATTCCCACGACCACCCTGTAACGTTGGAATCATTACCCAGTCCCAGCTCTAGAGAGCTCGAGGCTTACAGAAGTAAAATAATTAACTAGTTAATACACCATCTATTAACAAGTAATTCACTACTTAAAGCAATTCCTTAGAAAAGGAAAAACATAGAATATGATTCGATATTCCAGGAGTTTAAATCTAGATGGGGAGGCAGGATCAATATAGCTGGGATAGCTGTCATCAGAACTACAGCTATGACAAATAATTAAATAGCAAGGCAAGGCAGGGTGATTACATTTTGAAATGAGAGAAGGGATAAGAAAGGTACAGGGATCACTGTGGAGGGTCAGCGAAGGCAGGCTTACTTCAAAGGATGAAGAAGGCTGGGGTATAGAGAAGGGGATGGAGGAGGACCCTCCAGGTGGTGGGCTGGTGGTGTGCACTTGGGAGGTGGAGCAGCACGTGCCGTGAGCGAGCCGACTTGTTGAAAGCAGGGGCATTCCTTAGCAGAACACCCTGTGTGTAGTCAGCACTAAATATAGACTGGACGAGGGAACGGCCAGATGCACAAGAGAATGAGAGCATGAGTGGATACATACCGGTGTGTGGGTGGGAGCGAGGCTGGCTGCCTGTGGCCAGACCGAGGGCTTCGACGGTCAGGCTGAGGAATGACATGCCCACTCGCAGGAACACACTGGAGACCGTTCCCCTGGAATCTAGACCACACAGGACTTTGGAGATAGATTTGGTTTGTATAGAAGGGGATCAGATAGTTATTCTTGACTCTTTATTTGCAAAGTATATCTCAGCATCAAATACATTAACATCATGAAATAAAAACCCAATGTAAGAACTCAAGTAACCAATTTAAAAAAGAAGCGTAAGCATGTATAAAAAACCCTAAACGTCCCATGAAGGAAGAGTGGTCAAGTGAATTACGGGGTGAGACTGGGGATCAGGAGATCGGTTAAGAGCTGTTGATTTAATGACAGTGAATGGTGTTAGTGAGCTGACAACAGGGACGGAGAAAAGCGGGTGGATTCTAGAGATGCACTGGAGGTAGAGTTCCCAGAACATGGTGACCAATGGAAGTGGGAGGTGAAGGACAAGGTGGCTAATGCCTGGGTTTCTGGCTTGGGCACCTGAAGAGATAAAGGTGCCACTTAATGGGATGGGAGGACACTGGAGGAGCCAGTGTATGTGGGAAAATGATAAATCCGCTTTTCAACAAGATGAATTCGATACCTGACTGAAGATACTCATCATACAGTTGGTTGTGTGGGTCTGCAGTTCAGCAGACACATCTGAGCTAGAGACAGAGATTTTAAAAGCACTGGCTTATTGCTGGTATGCAGGCCTGGAAATGGACAAGACTGCCCTGGCAACATGGGTAGAGAGAGAAGTGGGCCTGGGACAAAGGCTTGAGGAACCCCCAACCTTTAAGGGGCGGGTAGACTAGGAGTGCCGAACAGAGACTGACGTGATCGGGGAAGTAAGAGAAAACCAGGGAAGGGAGACTTGTAGTCAACTGCATTACATGGTGTAAAGGGGTCAGGTAAGAAAAGGACTTAACAGTCCCCTGGATTTAGCAGCCAGAAGGCCACTGATGGCTTTGACAGGGTGATTTCCATGCGATAGTGGAGACTGAAGCCAGATCAAGGGGCATGAGGTGCTGTTGGGAGGTGAGGCGTCTCGACAAGTTGTTTAAGGAGCTGGGCTGTGAGGGAGATGGGAGCGGTAAGAAGATAGGAAAGGTTTTGTTAAGATGGGACAGACATGAATGTTTCTAAATGTTAGGAGGGAAGCCAGTGGAAGGACATAGAGAAAACCTGGAAGCTCAAATGCCAAAATGTGTACAGTGGTTATCTGTGGATAGTGGAATCAAGGAGCATCTGAATGTTCAAAAACAGCCCAAAGGATGTTTGATGGAGTTCTGGTATTATTTAGTCTGTTGCTACAAAACTCTTGAGAATGTGTCCATTTACTCAAAGTTTCACTCAAGTGTGCAGAGATGTGATGAACAGGGACATCTGACTGCCTTTGTTGGAGAGCTGAGGGCTTGGCCTGAAGCATTTGCAATGAAGCGTATGGGTGGTGTTCAAGTTTTTGCATAAGCCCTCCCACAGTGAAGCCAGTGCGACCAATAGAATGTTGTAAATGACAGTTAGGACAAGGCTAGGTCCTGAAAAGCATGGCTTCGTCAGCTGTGGCCTCTCGTGTCATTTGCTCTGGAGGAAGCCAGCTGCTGTATTTTCTGGACACTAGGGATGCCCGATAGAAAGGCCCACCTGGAAGAAAACCGGCCCCTGGCCAACGGTCAGCACCGAGTCACCAGTCATGTGAGTGAGTTGCTTTGCATGTGGGTCCTCTGGCCCCAGTCACCGCTTCAGCTGCAGGCCCAGCTGACACTTAACTGCACCTCCGTGAGAGACTCTGAGCCGGAACTTCCAGCTGGGCTGTTCCTGAATTCCCGGAACTTTGTTGCTCTAAGCTGCTACGTGTGGGGGTGATTTGTCATGCAACAAGAGAAAACTAACGTGGTACCTTGTACACTTTGTGGGGCGCACTGGAGGTTTCACCCACGAGACAACAGTCTGGATGCAGCTGCACTTGAAGGTGGATGGGCCACCGTGTGCTCCACTGCCATGGCAGGCCATGTGCGCAGACAGCCTTCTGCATGTGGGGCGGCCTGTCCTACTCCGTCACACACACACATACATATGCACACACGTTTACAACACTGGTTATTTTGTAGATAATATTTAGTATGTAAGTGTTGTGTGCCATACTTCCAGTATGCAATTTTGGTGGAAGTGCACTTGAATGGTTTCAAATGATATAATTAATGACATTTCATGTCTATGACCACTACTAATTAATCATGCCTCTTAGTGTGGATGGTTAGCCTGTGGGAGTTTAGGTCCTCCCAGCTCACATGTTAGGCTTTCATTTTTAATATTAAAATGGCTGGTGGTGGAAGGAAGGGATGGGTTTGGGGGTACTGTTCCATGGGAACCAGCTGAACACGAATTCTGTGCCTGGGCTATCAAACCCCCTCGAGTCAGGGGTTAGCTCTTTCACACCCACTTGCCCTTGGCTGGCACTGTGCCTGGCACATTATCCTAGTTTGTGAACTATTTGTTGAACAAACAGCAGTTGAATAAACAGTAGTTCTATTCCTTCCCCGCCCCCTGCCCTGGCTGTACTTGCAGGGTTTGATAAAAACCCTCGAGAAGGTGTCAACCTGTTCCACCTCTGCAGAGGGAATTGTGAAAAAGCGTTTCCAATGGGAGTGGAAGCATCTCCCTGGGGCCACGATCACTGCAGCAGTCTGCCTTTCCCCCTCCCACCTCCTCATACCAGGGGAAGGGAAAATGGAGCGTATGCAGCTGGTGTCCTCTCATGGAAGCCCCCCCACCCCAATCTGTAAACACGGGGCCTGGCACACAGTGGGCCACATGCACAGTCAGGACTGAATGAATGATCGGATCATTCATGGGAAAGCAGGTCAACAGCACCCATGTGGCAGAGACTTGGGGGTGTCTGGGACATCTGAGGAAAGGTCTAGTGGAGACCCAGGTGAGACCCAATCTTAGCCAGCTAGGCCCTTCCAGTTTCGTTTTGGCCCTGGGATAGAACGTGGCTGCTGGAGGCACTTGGATTTCTCAAACATGGTTGGCCACGCCTCTCTCTGTCCTCTGAATGGAGGCAAATCTGCCTCATTGCAGTCAAAGGATTCGTGCCCGGCCCTGGCCTCTGTGGTCATTTCCAGAAGGAAACGAAATATAATTTTCCACCCACCCCCAAATCTTGGCCACGGTAAGGC
Source organism: Artibeus jamaicensis (assembly GCF_021234435.1). Classification (NCBI taxonomy): domain Eukaryota; kingdom Metazoa; phylum Chordata; class Mammalia; order Chiroptera; family Phyllostomidae; genus Artibeus; species Artibeus jamaicensis. The sequence continues at coordinate 10,622,735 of NW_026521883.1, forward strand.
AGGGAAGCACTTGCTAAGCCCGACAAGGACATTCTTGGCTCACTCTGGGACATTCTTTGAGCCCATCACCTGGACCTGATGACGAGAGGCAGGGCTTGTGGGACTTGGGGGCAGGGAGTCTGCCACTCAGAGGGAGGGTTCTGATCATGCTGCTGTGGCCACCGGCAGCCCTTTCACTTTTGCAATGATTTGTGATTTGTAGACCAGCCCGGAGAGAAGGATGGCTAGAGATGGGCAGGAACACTTGTCCTGGGTTTGGGCAGACCAGGTACACCAAGCAGCCAGCTGCTGGACTATCCGTAGCAAGAACACTTGCTTCTGCAATGAGATGTCTTACAATAACCAGTTTGAGCTTCTCCATTTGTCAATGACAGAGGCAGCTGTACTTGAGAGAGGACAACATAGCACCGGGGTTGGAGCAACTCTGTGTTCAGGCCAGCCCAAAGGCTATGGATGAGCTTCTGGGGTCCTCAGGTGCCCCTCTGTGGAGCACATTTTGAGCTCACAGATACTCTTGTACATACTCCCTCCTCTGCTCTCTCAAAAGCTCCTCCCAGCAAAGGATCTGATATCAGTCGTGTATGCTGAGGTGAGGATTATAGCTGCAGAAGACTTTTCCCTGAATTGGCTCTAATGAGTTCAAGTCTCATTTGTGAGAGGTGGTCTACTTTGATTAATCTAAGGCCACAGTGCAAATCTTGCTTAGTTCAAAGAAGTCCTGCTCTTGGAACTTTAGAAAAATATAAGTTAAACAGTTTTTACTTTTTAAAAGCACATTAAACTTTTAACCTTTTTAAAAAAAATTTATTCAACTTTAGAGGGGAAGGGAAGGAGAGAGGGAGAGAAATATCAATGTATGGTTGCCTCTCCTGTGTTCCCTGCTGGGAACTGGCCTGCAACCCAGGCATGTGCCCTGACTGGGAATCGAACCATGATATTCTGGTTTGCAGGCCCGCGCTCAGTCCACTGAGCTACTCCAGCCAGGGCAAATTTTTAACCTTCTCGTAAATTTTGAATAATTATTTTTATCCTCATGTTGCAGAGGAGAAACTGAGGCAGAGAGGTTCAGTGGTGTGCACAAACTTGGAGATGAATTCATGGGTTCGAGTTTGCATGAACAGACTCCCGACTCTGAAGAAAGTTCGTTCCTGTGACCGTGTATTCCTGGGTCGGCCAGCCAAAGACAGCTCCATGCATCAGCCTTCTCTACCATGTGCTAAGTGTTCATGTCTATCACAACCCACACGACAGTCCTAGGGGATAGAGGTGTTGCCCCCATTTCACAGATGTAGGCATGGGGGCCCAGAGAATTGAAGCAAGTTGCCCAATTTCTCACAGTCAGAAAGAAAGCGGCAGCACGGAGAGGCTCCCCAGACCCCTCTCAGCAAGGGGGTGGGAATTATACATGAGGCTCTAGCTCCCAGGTTTCTAGCTCTGATGGGCACAGTTGATGGGGGGCTCACTGGGGACCTTTCCGAGTGTCCGTAGAACTGTGAGTTCCCAAGGGTGTGAAGGTCTGCTGAGCTGGCTGGAAAAAAAATGCACCTTTGGCATTTTGAAGCCACATTGAATTTTCCTGATCTGTTGTTCTAGAAAGGCAGAGGCGGGCAAAAACAAAACACGAGAACAAGCAATTTCCTGTGGAGAGAAGGGACCATTCCCCCCTGTGCTGTGTATTTACACAGGACAGCGGATGGAATTCCTCTCCTGACGCCTCGGGTGAGGGTCTCCGATCCTCTGAATTCCTTCTCTGTGCTGTCACAAGACAGGGAGTCTTGAAAAGTCAGGAAGGCACTTCAGTGTGTATGTCCCTGCAGCCCACTCCCCACCTCCATGAGCCTGTTAGTTAGAAGGGAAAGGCCATGGCCTCTCTTGCAGCAATTCACTGAAACAGAGCTTCCCCAGCCCATCTACTTTCATTCATTCATTTATAAACACCCAGTGTCCATTTGTATGCAGGGTCATATTATACACATATATGTACATATATTATACACACCTATAAATATTCATGCACTTACCAAATACTAACCACCACCATCATCAAAAGGTAATATTTGGTGACACTGTGCCCGCAGGCACTGTTCCAGGAAATGTACATGTGATAACTCATCCTCACACTGTCCCAGTTAGGAGGGAATTTGATTATCCCCCATTTACAGATTAGGGAAATGAGGCACAGAGAGGTCAAATATCTTGGTCATAGCTGTATATGGGCTTGAACCAAGTGTGTCTGAAGGCGGTGGAGTACTCTTCCCCACGCCCGAAAACCATCTCCTCAAAGGCAGGAAAGCCTGACAAACAGAGGCCAGGACAAATGCCCAGGAAGTGCAGGCAGTGGGGCCTTTTCTTGGGGAGAGGACAATGGTGCTTTCATTGAGGAGGTGGCCCGTGAAATAAGAGCTCATCTCAGCCTTGAACGTAAATACTTTCCTGCCACTATGATCAATGGCTGCTCCTTAGTCTCTCTGTGGGAATGGAATAGCAGTGATGATAGTAATAGCAGCAGTAGTAGCAGCAGTGATGGTAGTAATAATAATGGTGCAATACTTCATTTGCCCAGCATTGTGGCGAGGACCCAGGGCTTTAGATCTGCAAGTTTCCTTGATAACTGAAACCTAATCTTTTAAGGGTGGCGTGCGTGCTGGCTGCAGCCTGTGTTATGTCATCAAGCCACTCAACAATTCTGGGAGGCAGCTCTCACTATTCCCATTTTGCACACAAGGAAACTGAGGTGCAGAAGTGTTCCTTGCACACTTCAGTGGCCTGGTTAGGATGAAGCAGGATTTGAATCCAGGTCTGCACGAACTTCTCACTTCACCGTGTTGCTGTTTTTATTTAAAACCTTTCTAAAACGTGCTACACCGATACCTTCCTTAGTAAATGTAGCTCAACACAATTTAGCCTTTTCTTGAGCGGAGGCCACTCCTGTGAACACGGGCCATTGTCTGTGGCGCCAGCTCGCACACGGGGACTCGGCTTGAGCCATCACTGACCTGGCTCGAACTGCTCTGCTGCTCTCTGCCTCCCCATGGATTCTTTAGGGGTTATTAAGTTTTATGGGGTGAGGGAGCTTTATAGCCCTATAAATAGCTCAGCCTGTTCTGTCCTCAGAGTTGTTTTTTTCAGATTCCTACCTTATGACCTTCTTTGTTCTCTGTTATGACTTCTTAAAGTCAGTTGCCTGTGCACCCATTTCCATCACCTCCACACAGCCCAAACCAGGATCTCCCCATTCTCAGTTTGGGATTTGGGGTGGAACTGAATAAAAGTTGCCCAAGGAGACCAACTTGTTGAAAATGAAGTAAAATACGACCTGTGCTCAAGGAAGAGTAAAGTGCATACGCTCTGAGACAACTCTGACTGGGCTTCCCAGAGAGCCTTCTGGCGTGCTCCTCCCCTCAGTGCTGTAGGCGGACACGCCGGCACTCCCACTGTTCGACAGATCTGACAGCAGAAACTCGGGACAGTAAGGGACTTGCTTAGGCTCACACAAACTCATGAACTGGGTTTGAGATCAGCTCGTTGTAATGCCTAGCTTCCTGCCATTCTCACGGGGTGAGTTTGCAGCGTGTTACAATGACCAGACACACTTCTAGCCACTCAAATTTGCCTTCACTGGGACGGTGACTTATCTGGTGAGATAGGGCCGAGAAGGCCCTTGGAATCAGGTCCCAAATGTTTAAAGAGCCATAAAATAACAGCCTCAGCTCAAAAGCATCTTTCTCACGTACCCTGAGGCCACTCTGTGAGACACTGCTGGTCATTGAAAATGTTTTTTCTTAGTTGTTGTTGCTGGGGAGGGGAACTAACCCACTATAGTCCATTAACATTTTAGCAATAATTAAGTCATCATTCATTCATTCATATGTCAGCTATCAAGTATCCTGGCCTTTAAGATTAAAATGATATGGCTTCAACCTCATTCCATGTGTGGTGGGAATTCTCTCTTCCCATTCCTCTCACTCCTAATTTTCCCATGAAGTCTGCTAGGGAGGGAAGCTTGAGTTTTTCCTCATTTTGGGCTTGGAGTGCCAGCTTCTGCGGGGTTCATGCTATGGATGGACCAATTCCCAACACATATTCCCTCTGGCTTCCCTCCAGATGTGTGAAATAGCTCCATGTATTTGGTTTCCCACAGAAATCATGACTCATAGACGGTATCTGTAAGTGCAGCATATTTTACTAACGATTGAGGATACAGTGAGAGATGGTTCCATCATGGCCTATAAAGCACAGATTCCAATACCAAACTCTCATGCTCTTAAAGAGTCCCTTGGCCATTTCTACATTCCTGGGTTCCTGCCATGTTTATTGGCTCTCTCCCTTCCTCTTTTCTCTCCTCCCTTCCCCCCAAATTCTAATTAGTTTCTTACACTGAGCAAACATTCTGTCCTCTCTAACTCTCATCTCTCCAGATAACATTTTCTCTTTCCATTATTCATTCATTCAATAAAGATAAAGTGATATCCACTCTGGGGCATGGTGCTAGGTACTCCTAAGGATACCAGGATGAATTTGACGTGAATCCTAAAACCACAGAGCTGCTAACCTAGTAGATGCAATAAGATACTTACTGAGTGATCAGAACACAAGGTAGAATACACAAGAAAATGAAGCGTGTGAGAAGTGAGGCCATGCTGTTAGTGACCAGATGAACAGGGTACAAGAGGGCTCAGATTCTTCCTAGAAGGTGGAGGAAAAGGTCGAAGTCTGAGGCAGGGCAACCTGGGTGAAGTGTAACAGGTAGGAACCCAGGGAAGCTGAGCAGGTGGCAGAAAGGTTCTGAGAACTCCAGGGTGCAGCAAGAAAAGAAGGGATCAGGACACAGGAAGTCCTTAGGCTGATATTTCTCCTCCCACTTCCCACCTCCAAATCCAGACTCTTATATCAGGGTGGGTTAGAGCAGGGTGAGCAGGGAAGTGGCCCCCCTGTCCTGGGCACCGTGGTTCAGACTACTTGTACTCTCTGATGATAGCAATTGTCAATAACAAATCATCTCCACTTCTGTGTGTGTGAGCACCTGGCACACAGTAGGTGCTCAATATCTACTTGTTACGTGAACAAATGGAAGGTGAGCAGGACAGACAATTGCTGTTTGGGTTTGGTAGAACATAAAAGTTTTCCTAGTGAAAGAATACAAAGATATAAGGTCTGGGCTGCAGCTCATGAGATGGGTCTTCATCCTGGGTTTAGCTCTCTTTTACCTTCTAGCTTGATCAGGAGGTCACTTGTCCATTCATTCATTCACTCATTCATTTCTTCAGTTGTTCAGTGACTACTGAAAGTATCCACTCCATGTCTACCTTTAGGCAATGGAAGCTGAATAAGGAGCTCAAATCTTGTGGGACAGGAAACACACCCAAGTGATGAAATAATTGTATACATTTTAGATACTATATTTCATAAATATTAGAATAGAGAAGTGCTATGAGATCCCTCACAGACTGTGGCAGAATCAGACAGAGTGAAAGGATTGTCTCAAGCTCTCTTTGTCCAGCCTGTCTGCATAGTCTAATTTAAAACAATACCCTTGGAGTGCATTTAAATTATTTATACCCCATGACACTGGAAATAGTGCACTCTGCTCATTCTGACAAGTATCATCACACCAAAGAGTAAGACGTAGGACATAGGGGGCATGTTTAATGAAAAAACAAACTAGGTTTCCTTTGATCCTGTCCACTTAATAGCCCCCACATGAGTTTAGGAGGAGCTCACACTCCTCCTGAAGGGGGAGGAGGGCCCCAGTCTGACGGCAGAGGAGAGGCGTGTGGTGCTGTGTGTGGGACAGAAAGCAAGCCAAGCTCCTCTCCCGTGCACTGGGCTGAAATAACAGTGTTCACCCCTTATTGTAAGTATATACTGGGACTCAGCTTCTATTTTTACTATGTGTGTGTATTTGTATAATGTGTATTTGCATAGAGGAAAAGACTGAAAGGACACATACCAAAATAGTATCAGTAATAGCCGTCCACTGAGTTCACCCTCTGTGTTAAGTGCTTTATAAATATTATTTCAGTTCACTCTCATCACAAACCTACGTGGTAGTAACTTCCCTGTTTTACAGATGAGGAAAATTGGGCATCAAAAGGTAGAGTTGCCAAGAATTAACCCCCCCCCAACAATACTATTAAAAAAATGGGCAGAGGACCTAAACAGACATTTTTCCCAAGGAGAAATACAAATGGCCAAGAGATATATGAAAAGATGTTCAACCTCACTAGCTATAAGGGAAATGCATGTCAAAACCACAATGCGATACCACCTCACACCTGTTAGAATAGCTGTTACCAATAAGACAAGAAATAAAGTACTGGAGAGAATGCAGAAAAAAAGGAATTCTCACTCACTGCTAGTGGGAATGCAAACTGGTCCAGCCACTATGGAAGACAGTATGAAGATTCCTGAAAAATTAATAATAGAGCTACCATAAGACTGGGCAATCCATCTTCTAGGTAGCTACCCACAAAAGTTGAAAATTTTTATTCATTAAGATATATGCACCCCTGTGTTCACTGAGGCATTATTCGCGGTAGCCAAGATGTGGAAACAACCTAAGTGTCCTTTGATGGAGGATTGAATAAAAAAGATGTGGTACAGGTATACATTGGAATACTACTCAGCCATAAGAAAAGGTGAAATACAGCCATTTCTGACAACACAGATGGGTCTTGAGAGGGCCATGCTAAGCAAATACGTCAGATGGTAAGGAACAAGAATCATATGCTCTTACTCATATATGGAACATAAAGCAGAAAGTAACAAATGAACAAACAAAACAAACAAAAAACCTCATAAACACAGACAACAGTATGGTGATTACCAGAGGGAAAGGGAGATGGGAAAGGATGAATGGGATAAAGGAGGTCAAATGCATGGTGATGGAGGGAGACTATACTTTGGGTGGTAAGTATACAAGGCAATAGGCAGATGATGTATTACATCATCTACACCTGAAACTTACATAACGTTATCAACCAATGTCATCCCAATAAGTTTAATTTAAGAAGAAGAGGTAGAGTTGCCAGCCTGAGATCACACTGGAGTAGGTCATGAAACTTGGCTGTTGACTCTAAGCCAGGGCGGCTGTAGACCTCCCTCCTCATGGTCCAGTGTTGAGTGACTTTGAATCTCTGGGTGGTGAGAGATTGGGTGGTTTTTTAATTTTTACTTTTTGCTTATCCATATTTTTTCTAAACATTGTTAAATGAATAAATATTACCTTTGTAATATTTATATTTGTAATAATTGTAAGGAGAGAGAGTGAGAAATTGAATCACCTTTTTCCTTTTCCCAGCCCTTCAGAGCCGCTCTAGGGGACTAGCCCAACTTCTCCTCCACCCTTCCTCTCAGTGTTTCTGGAATGCCGGCGGAGCCCCGTCAACTGCCAGAACTGGGAACCAGAGTCCTCATCTGGAAGGAGCTCACAGTCTCGTAAACTCTTCTAGTCACAATGATGCTCTTATCTCTTCGGATAGAAGAGTCAGCTGAGGAATGTGGCAGTCAAGGTGGGTCAAGATGAGAGAGTACTGAAGTGATACCATTCCTTCAATGATCAAAAATGTGTATGTGAGATTTAAAATAGCCAGATTTCAGTGTTAGGTATCATCCTTAATTCTGAAAAAGCCCCTTGAAAGTAGAAACAGATGTGACTAAGTAGGAAAAAAAGAGCAGAAGTATAGAAAACCAGTCCTGGGGAAAGGAGGTGTAATCGTAGCTGTGGAAGGAATTCGGGTAATTGTAGGCAAATGCCGGTGTAACTCTATAGCAACAAAGTTGAAAACTGGAAGAAATGGAGTAGCATAAATAAATGCAATATAGAAATGAAGAGGTTGAATAGATCAATTCCATAAATGTATACAAAACCTGATAAATTCAGTACAAAAAAGCAGCTAAATCATCTAAATTGTGAACAGAGATTCCAATACATCCTTAGATATTTGGGATAAACCCTTTGCGTCAAAGAGTATTATTGTTTTGATATAATGCTAATATTTTAGTTAGGTTTCTACTTCATTATATAATCACATGATAACAGACTTAGGAGGAAAATGTGATTAGATCAATAGAGGTTTACAAAGCAGTGAAATTCAGCACGCTTTCTTAATAAAGATCCTAAGAAGAATAGAGGAAATAGCTAAATATATAACTACTATTTCTCAAAAGCCAATGGCAAACATTACAAATGACAATATATTACATTTCCATTTAAATCAGGAACAAGACAGGACTGGCCACTATCCCCATTATTATTCAACATCATTTTGGGGGTTCTAATGGGTGTATTCATACAAGGAAGTAAAATAATTTGTTTAAAATTTTGGAAAAGAAGAGATACAGCTGACCCTTTTGCTGATGCTATAACTGTATTTAGAAAACTCCAGTATTCTAGAGTTAGGAAAAAACCTACCCCAGAATTAAGAAGGGAATTTGGCACTTGATACTGAAATAAATATTTTAAAGTATAGCTCTTTTTTCCTATCCTAATAGTGGACTAGCCATAGGCATAAATGGAAAATAACTCATTCATAACAGCATGAAAACTATAATGCACTTAGGAATAAATTTTAAAAGGAAAGTATAAGAATTACATGAAGAAAACATAAAATCTTATTAAAAGTCCTAAGTGCTAAACAAATAGAAAGGCATCCCCATACTCTTGGATAGAAAATAGAATAATAGTGTAATATAATTCTACTTTGAATGTCAATGTCTCATATGCCTTCTGAGAAAATAAGACTAGAGAGCTTTACTAGATATTAAAACATACCCAGAGTTTCTGCAATCACAGCACTGACAGAGAATTAGATGGCTAGAACTCGGGAAGAAAAAGGAAGCACCAGAAAATTCGCATTGCTTATGTGACTGCAGTACTTGGCCAGGGTGGTACTTTATGTGTAAAGTGAATGTTTCTTTACTAGGTGATGGCTTCAATGGCCATCCTTCTGAAAGAAAACCAAGTTGAATTCCTACCTCGCACTGCATTTACAAATAAATTCTAGATCCATTAAGTGTAAAAAATAAAACAAAAATATTGAAATCTATAAACACATATGTATAATCTAGTAATACCTTTAAAACTAAGATAATAAACTTGAAAGCTACCAATAAAAAGATAGGTATGTAGCCATTAAATTTGAAATAAATGTATGATACCATAAACAAGATTAAAAAACCCAACAAATGTTAAAGTTGTGGGAATTTGCATCCCAAATGACAAGTAAAGGGTTAAAATCCGTACTAAGCAGAAAATTCTTACTAACCGAATTAAAAAGATGAGTCTCTCGGTGGAAAAACAGAGGAACAAATCCAGATAAAAAAGTAAAAGAGCCATTCCAAACTGGTTGATAAACATACGAAAACACGCTCAGCCTCACTACTGATCTAGAAAATGCAAAATGAAGTAAAAATTGGAGATCACTGGTGACAGGAATAGGGAGATGGTGGGAATTTTTACTCATATACTATTCATGAAAATGTAAGTGATCAATCGTTTTATTTTTCAGGGAGTGGGATGCAACGTGGCAACACCTATTACAAGTAAAACACATATATCTTCTGACCCAACAATCTCTCTCCCAAACGCAGGTGTGCATTTCACAGAAATACATGTAAAAGCGTCAGAATGCAGGGCTAAACATATGATAATATGAATTCCCCAAATTGCTGGGAAGAGGTCAGGGTAGCACAGTTAAGTGAAGGCTGTTCTTGGGGGGGGGTGTGCAACCACTGGCATCGACTGAAACGTGTGTAGTGGCCAAGGAAACTGAGCCGCAGCCTCTTAGCGGACAAATGGCTGAGTGAGTAGGTCCATGCAGACCATGGAATACTGAGCCATCATTAAAGAGAATGAGTCAGATCTATACTAACTGACTCAGAGGGACTTTCAGGATGTATTGTAGAAAAGAAAGGCAAGTAATGTGTAAAAAAAAGTCCTAGTTTCTGTGAAAAGAACTATGCTCCCATCCCCCTTATGTCTGAGTGAGTATTCAGGAAACACACTCAAGGATACATGCCAAAGGGGGGGATGGGGAGGTCAACTCAATCCAACCAAATAAACCCAGGCCAGATCAGACCAGACCTGACCAGTCAAGACCAAATCCAAACAGATGAGACCAGATCAGATCAGACTGGACTAAGCCAAACTAAACCAGACCAGACCAGACCAGACCAGACCAGGCCAGACCAGGCCAAATCAGGACAGACAAGGCCAAACCAAATTATAGTAGATACAACTAAAACCAATCAAACCAGACCAGACCAGACCAGGTCAGTGTAAACTAGTCCAATCTAGAACAGACCAAATGAGTCTAAACCCAACCAAACCAGATGAGTCCAGACCAGACCAGACAAGACTAAACCAGACCAGACCAAACTAAATCAGTCTAAACAAAAACAAATTGTCAAAGTGTCTGATTGAAAAATGTGTGACATCCATTTATGTGAAGATCTCTCTCTCTCTCTATCTAATCTCTATGTAGATGCACATAATGATGAATGAAATGATGGTCATTAAATTATTAGTGGTGACAGCTCAGCATGGTGGGATCTCAGGGGATTTTTATTTTCCTTGTACTTTTTTGTGTTGTTTGATTTTTAAAAATATATGTAGAGAACATATATTATTATACAATTAGGAAAAAATTAGAAAGTCTTTCCATTGTAGAAGAATAGTTTTTGAAAAAGGAGAAAAGGAGGGAGGGAAAGAAAACTTTTGATTCTGCAAGTTAGCAATATGCTGTCTTTGGTGGCCCTACCTGCTTAGGAAGGCACATCCACCCTGGTGCCCCCTCTGGAATACAAAAGCAGGACTGCTGACCGTGAAGACCCCCAAGAAGCCTTGTGCCCACAGTGTGCTTCTGGGCTGCAGCCACATTTTCTGCATCGATTTAGCTTCTGCTCTGGACCTCTTCCCAGCAATTTCGGGAGAGGAGCCTCCAGGAAGCAGAGTGGGCTCACAGGTCCCCTGCTGGGGCAGGAAGCCAAGCCCCGCAGTGGCTTGTGCAGAAACAACAACGACCCCGTTTCTGGTGGCACAGGGTCAGCCACCCTGATGGGTAAGAGGGATCTCTCATTACACTGGCGTGATTACTCAGGGTTTTCTCTCTCCAGGTCCCAGGCTGCTCTGGAGCATGTGGCTTTCCAGGCAGGCCGTGGGCCTGAGAAGAGGGTAGGCTCATGACCTCGTTTGCAGTTGCCTAATGTTGAAAAATACAACCCAGGCTGTCATCTGAATCTCTGTGGGCCTTTCTATAAACTCCCCCCGCCCCCAGCTCTGTAACTAGGGGTCGAGCACGTTCCAAACCCTCATTCTCCCCACAGTGGTTGATGCTGGAAGGGAATGAGTCCCAAAGCCACAGTTCAACATTGAGCCTTTTTTTCCCATACAAAGCTCGGGTTTCTGTGGGTTCTTTTCACTCTAGCCTCTGCCATCCTTTCTCCTGTGCCCTTTGACTCTGTTCCTGAGGCCAGGAAGGGGTTAGGTCTAGACAGACAGACTTGAGAACTAGGCCTAGGGAATGCATTTTCCAATCTCTTTCTCAAATAATCTTTTCAGCTCTGGGGGACATTGACAAAGTTCCCCCATAGTGCCTCACACTAAATAGTTGCTCAATAAACACGTATTAAAGTAAGGCCTCATGTCTTCCCCAGTACTGTGTGTGAGAGGCTAAGTATGAACCCACCTGCCTAATTCACCTATCAGCATGGGTTCATTTAGCAGATTAATTCAAAAAACTATCTTCTTATTAGAAAAGGTCCCCTTTGATTGCCAGCGACTCCTCCGACTCTGATGGAATGAGACAAGGGAAGATATATTTTGAGGTTTGGGGCAGTGGGCAGAGGGGAAGCCAGGAGGGCAGGGGAGATTCAAGGAGGCCCTGTTAGAGAGAAAGGTGGAAGGGAATGCAGTTGAGGAAAGGGGAAGAAAGCCATTCCAAGAAGCTTGGAAGGCCTCAAAGTTGGCCAATGATAATGGCAACAGCAATAATATGACAATTGCCATTGATGAAGTGTGTCCAAAAGATTTGGGAAGTAATTCACTCTCCTCTTGCTCTGCAGAGCACATTGATGGGTTTATTTTTACTTTACTTTTCAGTCCCCAGGCCCAGGAAGGGATCACTGGTCCATTGCCACATGCCCTTAGCCTTGATTCTGGGCTGTCATGCCTGGAGGGCGGCCCTTTCCTATAGGAGATTGGTGTCCCAGTTAAAGCGTGAGGAAAGGCCCTTCAGTCCTAGCAAGGCAGGTGGCTCTCTCCAGCCAGCTGGGCAGGGGCGAGGGAGGGAAGGCGTTAGGGAGGCCTGGGGCGGCAGAGGAGTCATTTGTCGCAAAACCAAGGCCTGAGCCCCGAGGCCTGGGCCAAATCCTCTCAGCCCAGCTCTGTGTTGGCCTGGGAGAGTGAGTTCATTGCTGGCTGCAGTCCAGGTCTGATCAGCCTAGGATCAGGGTGGTTCGGGATACACTGCCTGGTTCCCTGCGTTGGGAGTTTCTGGTCCCTTTCCCTACTCCCTGCAGAGGGTCAGGCCCACCTCCTCTGAGAAGCTTTCTGGGCTCCCTAGGAATAGAGCTCCCCCTAACCTGCGGGTCTCTGTGCATCTTGTCTTCATAACCCAGGGTTAGCTGTTTCTGGGCGAGGCCTGACCACCATCCCCTTCCCGGTCTCCCAAGCACTTGGCAAGGTGTCTCCTACACAGGGATGTCACCAGGGAGGGTTTGCGGACCAGCTTGGAGGTCAGACAGTCTTGGGTACAAATCCTGCCTCTGTCTCCAACCAGCTGTATGACTGTGGGCCAGAGGCATTCTCTGAGCCTCACCTTCCTCACATGTGAATTGGTGATGAGTTTTTTTTTTAGGACAATTGTGAGGATTCAATGAAATAATGCTCATAGCTCTGTGCCAGACACGTACAGGCTGGCCCCATGTCTGGAAGCAGGTTGTACTAGTTTCTCAGGCATTGTAGTGCAACATCAATGAATCCTGTACCATTCTTTCCCCCGTGTTTGCAGACTATGTGCTCACCCTGGTGAAAACCCTCAAGCCATGCTCTTCCAGCCGCAGTGGCAACTGGGGACAGCTGGTGTGCCCAAACACTCGCTGCCTCCTGGAACCCAGATTGCTCTTCGTTGTTTTCCCTCAAGGCCCTCCTACCCTGCCCCCACTTCCAGGATAGGCTACCTCCCTGGTCTGGTTCTGGTGACGAAGGAGAGTGTTCAGAAGCAGGCTGGGCTATGGGGATGCCCCAGGGAGAAGCTGGTTCAGGGTGTCAGCTGTTCTGCAGGGGTCAGGCCCAGAGTTCGTTAGAGACCATGGAAGCACCTGTTACTGACATGCTGTCTCCGGACCCCAGAAATCAACATTTGGACCGAATTACAGTCTGCCTACCACACACAGAGATTTTAGAATGTCGAGGAGAATCAGGAAAGTGGGAAGACTCTCAGTGTGTGCTAAAGCATCAGTGCAGCCATCCTGCCAAACATTTATTGAGCAGCGACTATGCTCAGGGTGATGTGCTGCAGGGGTTGCATGGGCACAGAGGGGAGGAGCTGGTCCCTGTCTGCAGGAAGTGGAAGGTCTGTCTCAGGGGCAGTGCTGGAGGAAGTGCCCAGAGTAGAAGCTGGAGGAGTTCGCAGGAAGGAGGGACCACCCAGACCTCGGGAGTTCAGGAGAGCTGCCCAGCGGAGGCACCCAGGTCTGACTTGATGCTTCATTTTGAAATGGAAACATTACATTTGGGATCTTTAGAATATTGGTAGCAGTGGGGGGGGGGGCACCAATAATCCGAAACTGAGCTCCTCGTTTTTGGCTTCTCTATAGAGCAGGGGTTGGCAAACTTCTATAAAGGCTTAGAGAGTAAATATGGCCTTTCCTTCTAAGCTTCCTCTTTCTTTTTACAATTCTTTAAAAAAAAATGAAAACCATTCTTAGCTCACAGGCCATACAAAAAATAAAAGTGGCCAAGGGCCAGGTCCGGCCTCTGCACCAACCACCGTCCTAGAGAACCACCAGAAGCCTGAGTTCACTGTGAGCAACTGCAGTAATAACTCGGTCCCTGGTTTAGGGCCCAGGCACTATGCTGTGTACTTCCCCTGCATCATCAAACATAATTCTCACAACAACCCCGTGAGGTAGGTACCATTATCAGACCGTTCACAGGTGAGGATCCGAAGCTCAGAGAGGCTAAGTAACTTTCTCAAAGGCATTCAGCTAGGAAGTGGCAGAGGCTGGATTTGAACCTAAGTCTATTTGATGCCAGCACCCACTCGCTTAGCCCTGGTAACGAACCTGCCTCAGCATGAGGAGGCTGGGGTAAAGCTTTTCCTTCTGATGGCTGCAGGCAACATCCATGTGGCTAATGGGGGAAAAAAATGCCAGAAAAGAAAACTGCAGGAAAAGTAGATCAGAATTCAGGAGAAGAGAAGGTTGATAAGAGGCCCAGTCCTGGCTTTCCAGTGGCTTCCCTGGACCTGCCAGTCCTTCTGTACCTGGAAACCTCCGTCTGACCATCTTTGAAATGGACGCACAATAGCAAAATCTGTTCCTCTGCCTCCCCACCCCCGTCCTCAGTTATGAAGAGGGCTTTTTCTCAGGCATTTTGAGAGACTTCTGGGTCATTAAGTAAATGAGAACCTGGATTTATTAATTCATTCAGTAGACACATGGCTTCATTCCAACAAGGATCTGATAGGTACCAGGTACAACATGCTCATTCTTTCCTCAGAAAGAGTGGGAGAGTGGCCACAGCCCTGAGAACACACTTAACGCAATTTTCATTTCATTATTTACTTGGCCTTGGAACACATTCAGAGAGGAAATTAAAATGCAGAGAAGAAAATAAGTACATTTGTTACTTCCTAGAATGAATTACTTTGTAATTTAGAAAACCCAATAAACCAAAACCCACATACTCACATAGGTCTCAGGCGCAGCATGAAAGAAAAGGGTCATTTCTGCATTGTTTTCCCAGGGATAGGCCCTGCCTTAGTAAAGACTGTGATCAGTCAAGAATAACACAGAGCATGTGAGGTGACATTTGCAATTTCTTCAGCTCAGAATAAGGAATCAAGAAGTGTTGGCTGTCAGTGTTCCCACAAAGCCTCTCAGTTGGACTGGGTCAAACCTGAACAGCTGCGGCTGGGGGCTTCCTCCCCAGGGGCGGGGAAGTGGCTGACCTGGGACCCCAGGGCGGAAACAGAGAATAGACAGGACGCACACCACCTCATCACATCATGGGAAGCAGAGTGTTGGGAAAACTCTGTAAAAAATGAGAAACAGATCAAGAAAGCTTTAATATATCCACAGCAAGGCTGTTTCTCTGGGGTCCTCAGGCCTGCTAAGCCAGCAATTTGGGGGTTCATTGGAGTGGTCCAACGAGCAGATCTCACAGAATGTTGCATGGACCCTCGGGTGGGCCCTGAAACTCTGCCAGGGGTCTGAGCAGCGCATACTATCTTCATACTGGTACTGCGGCTGTGTTGACACTAGCACTGTTGGTGCAAAGGCATAGGTGGGCATAGAACACCTGGCACCCTAGTTGGTTGAGCCTGTGGCCCCAACTGGTGTCACTAGCCATCACTGCTTCATCATTTCTGCTCTCACAGGAGAACAGAAAGGCCCAGTCACAGGCAGGAACACCCTTGATGAGGCAGTACAGTTACTCAATTGATTGAGTCTCAGCCCTTGAGGAGATGTCCTGTTAATATTCCGTGTGATGCAATGGGACACGAAAGACCGGCCATTCGTCTGGAGGAAGGCCCTCATGCGCCTGTCTGAGCCACAGGTTTGCAACCCTCCATTGTACCGCACAGAATGGCCTGCATACTCTGGTTCTTTACACTTGCCGTTGCCAGACAGTTCTGAAAACGGTGAAGTGGATTTCTGCCATTGGCCGAAATGGGGCAACAGGAACTATATCTACCCTCTCTCCTTAAACAACTCAGAATAAAAAAGCCAGACAAAGTATGCATAGCAAAAAAATGTTCTTCAGATACTGGACAATAGGCAGCTCCGGACAGTGACCCTTGGGAGAAGGGTCACGGACGGGTGTCCCAGATAACTGTCTGGAGAGTTTCCAGGCCACAGTGCAGGGAAGGCACCCAGACAGAGCCACTGGGCTTCCTGAATTGAGAAAAAAGAGCTGAACATTCAAGGAGGCCCACGGGCTAGACTCTGCAGCGCAGAGCCCCGGAGAGTGGAGAGCTGCACTCAGAAGGCTGCAGAGGGCTCTTGAATCTTCCTCTCAGCACTGAACTAGGCCTGTGCAGAAAGTCTCTGCCTCCACAGAAAGGATTAAGGTAGCGATAGTCAGTGTTAGAGGAGGTTTCAGGGGGCACTTAGGGTTCCCTGAAATGACTCCTTCACCTTTGCACCTCTAATCTCTCAGGACCCCCCATTAACCTCCAATTTAACCAACAGAACTCAGGGAAGGGAGGGGTCAGGAGAGAGGGTTTGCTGGGGAAAGGGGCTTCCCTGCCTGCGCCTTATACCCCGAAGCAGTTCATCAGCAGAGTCGTTCTGGAAGCCACTCTGGGTTGTCCTCACTTGGAGACAGAAGGGGATGGATTTACCAGGAAGCTAATGACGCTTATGCTATAAGGTCCCTCACTTGCAAGTCCTGGATCTGTACCCTCACGTCATAATTTTGTAAACCTGATAGAACAATTATCTTATATTGGTTTTCTTTTCAGGGGCCCCCAAATTATGTAATTTTGAGATTCGCAAAATCTGGATCCTCCTCTGCTAGGGAGGCTTCTTGCCTAGATCCCTTTCTGCAGGCTGTGTGACCACGCAGAGTCCCACCAAAAACCCAGCTTGTGTTCACGCACTTGCCTGTTCAACGAGTGAGCTCTGAGCGCCTATCTGGTGCTGGCTCTGGGCCAGCTTGTGACTGCAGGGGTGAGCACGGCAGCCGTGGGGTCCTTGTCTTTAGGGAACGTCCAGTCTAACAGGGGAGGAGGGGGTGAAGTAGTTACGCAAACAGTGATGTAACTACGCAGAGGGTGAGTGCAATCAAAGGGGTAGGGTGAGCAAGGACAGGGGAGCTCCTAGACTATTCTGGAGGGGAAGGTCAGCAGGCCCTGCCTAGAACAGGGATGTTTATGTGAGACTTTGACTAGAGCACCAGCTGACCGTTGTACAACTGGGTGCTGGGAAGGGTGACTTCTAGGCAGAATAGAGACCCTGTGGCAAAGGCTGGGATAGGTGAGCAGCCCAGCCAGTGTGAGGAGCTGAAGAAGGCAAAATTGGGGCCGGGGCACAGAGGAAGATGCGGTTCGGGTGCTCAGCAGGAATGTGTTCCACTGTTCAGTGCCAGCTGGTGGTAAGGATTTTGATTTTTCCAGCATTTCTCTTTAGAAAGACCCAGGGCTGGGACCAGACTGCGTTGGCAGGGTTTCAGCCCAAATCATAGGCTCTTTTTACAATTCTTTGTAATTTTGCTCACATCAAAGTTAAAATTGTCAGCATCTGGACAGCCACTCAGTCCAGGCCAAATTATAGACACTGTTCTTGGAGTATCCAGTGGTAACTCACTGCTTCCTCCCACGACGCAGCCCTGTGGGCCCAGCCGGCCTGGCCTAATGGGGGAGTCACGGCGGGACAGGGTGGGGACTGATGGACAGAGGCCACATACTTCAGCCCTGTCACCTCAGTGACCATGCCCCAGAGGTAGCCGCCTGGGGTCAGACCTTACCAGGGAAGGTGGGCACCCAGAGTAAGCGCCCCTCGGCTGCATGCTGCCATGTTAGCTATGTGTGAGTGCACCCCCCACCAGGACCAAACTGCTCGAAGGCAGTTTTTCTAGGAGCTCACAAAACCTCCAGCAGCTTCCAAGGCCCGAATGGCCTGCCATCAGAGTCACCCCTTAAAAAGACCCATCCTGTGTTGTGCAGTTAGGCTAAAACAGTTCCAGGTTCTGTGGGATCAGCTCAGGGAGGGACGGCGATGGGAGGGTGCAGTGAGGCGGGCCTGAGTGAGTGCCTGCCCAAGCTGAGCCAGCATGGCGCAGATGCGTCCCCAGTTCAATCCTCACCCGCACCTGGTAGATATTTGTGTCACAGAATAAACCCGGGGCTCTCGGTCTGACGTTCAGCTTCCATTCACAACGTGTTGCATTCAGAAGTAACACCAGCCCTACGTTTAAATTTAACTGAAAAGCAATTTGAATAGTTTCTGTTGTCTCTTGAACGACGTCTAAGGGGATTATATATCCACAGAGCACAGTAAAATGTTTAGAATTGTGTGCCCCACCCCTTCATCAGAGCCAGGCAGCTGCTCCAGGATGTCTCATCGCCCCTCCCCAAGCTCTCAGGGAAACACCCTTGTCCCCACGGACCTTACAACAACAGTCAGTCTAGCCTCCCCTTCCCACCCAATTCTGAAGGCAGAGCCTTCACATCTTTCCAAAGGTCTTTGGCCCCAGAGCCACACAATTAAGTTTCGTGGAGCCTTTGATGTCTGGGAGGCAGGAGGAGGAGGGAAAGGCCAGGGCCTTGTAACACTGGAGTCACTGCCATCCGATGGCAGGCCCAGGAACCCCTGGAGTGTGGCTCTCAGGCCTGTGTCTACCTGCAGGCTGAGTGACTGTGGGGAGGGAGGGGACAGAGCCCCCCTTTCTCACCTGGGAGGGGAGGGAGGTGGCAGCTGGTGCAGCCGTCCCTTCATCAAAGTGTGCAGGCTGGCTGGAGTGATAGGAGACAAATGTCCCCACCTCAGTGAGGCCTCTGCTGAGACAGTCGAGGGGATCAATCAAGATAAAAGGGGACAAAAAAATCCAAGTCATTAATTGTTTTTTTCTACTGGGGATGAGAAGACACCACTAAAACCCTTCCCCAGCTGGCAGACCATGAGGGAGGGGCAGCCACCGTTTGGTCCGTCTCCTGTCCTGCTCCGACCGCCCTGTTTCCCCTCGTTCTGATGACTCCTTGGCATCAGTGGCTCGGCAGTGGCCTGGCAGTGGCCTTGGTTCCATTTCTTTCACTCTCCTCTGAGAGGACTGGGTTTAAGAATATTCCTTGATCTCACTATCAAGGCCTGAACATTAGACTCACCTGGGCAGCTTTTACAAAAAGGGTACCCCAGTTCCAGACTCCTTAAATCAGAATTTCTGGGGTATAGAAAAGAGGGAGCCTGGGTTGAGAGCGTGAGACCCAGAAACAGCTAGGACGGGGAGGCGCCTTAGTGCTCCCTGGGAGTCCAGGCCCCAGGGGCAGGGTCTCTAGCTGGGGACCCATCTCCTAGACAAGACAGGGGTCTGTGCCTTGCTCAGCAGAGGAGGCTGGTCTGGGCAGGAGCCGTAGGGCCTCACGGCTCAGAGAGCAGCACGGAAGGCCGGGCTAGTCCCCCATTCTCCCCTTCGCCGCTCCCTGCCCTCGGCATTCTGCCGTCTCCAGAAGGCCTGAGAAGTGAGTGGAGGGCCTGGGGCCCAGCTGGGCTGCCCCATCTCCAGCTTTCCCACAGAGCTCTTCTGTTGCTCTGAGCTGGGTTCCTCAAACCCAAGGGGTTTTTGGCAAGTTATTAATCCCTAGTAAATAGCCAGCCATTAATCTCAATTACCTCGATCACTTAATTAGGCAAGAGAAAGAAGGACGCCTGTGGAAATGGAAACTGCTCGTGGTGCACAGACAGGCCACGTGGTCTCTGAGAAACGACTGGAGCCAGAGGTCTGAGTGCCGTCTGCCTTTCACCAAGACCCCCGCTGAAGTCGGAATTTCACGTTGCTAAACCAGGGCTGATGAACTGGCTGTTCCAGTCCCCGGCCATTTGCTATGTATATGTGCGATTTTCAAAGCATTGGGAAAAATCAGCTAGATTCAAACTCAAAACATACTGAATAGTCTGTAAATTCCCTTTGCTAGAAATGGCACCTGAGGCTTGTTCCCCATCATTAGTATTGCGTGGCGAACACTGATCAGTCACACAGGAGTGCAAATGGTACCAATAAAAGGCACTCGGTAAGGAGTTATTAAATAAATAGAACTGCTTCTTACCTCCTGAGTTGGGGTATTAGTGACTTAGTTTGAGCGATGCTTTATACTAATGAATGTTCCTTGTAGCAAGTTTGAAAGAAAAACACAAGTCGACCTGAGACCCCCATTAGGAATGTTTTTGGTTCTGTAGCTCTAGCTTTCCGTGTTCATACACAGAGCTTTCAAAGGTCAAGTCCCTCATACAAAAACCAGTGTGGATGTAGCTGTGGGCCTGGGTGAGGTTGGGCCTGTGTGCTAGACTGTTGGTAGCCTGGGGGTGCCCAAACCCCAGCTGCTGGGAGTGTCAGATGAGGGCGGTTCAACTGTATACCTCCATGGAGACTTGCCCTTGAGCAAATGGGAGCCACTAACCCTGAAAAATGGGAGGTTGCCCAGGGAGCATATGCCTTTCTTCCAGGGGCCACCCACAGCCAATGACTGAGTGATACCGAGGGCAAACACCTGGCTCCCTGGCCTCAGGGTGGACCAACTTGGTGGTATCACAGGTCCTGGAGCTGCACATGGGAGCAGGTTGAGGCCTGATTTCAAGTGAACCACTTCTGTGCTTAGCTTCTTCCCCTGCCTTGACCTACATCCTCCACAAGGATGATCTGGAGATCACTTCTATCAGAATTGCTGGCTCAGGCTCTGCCGCTGCAGAAGCTGACCCCTCAGCTGCCTCACTGCTCAGAGTGTGGTCCATGCACTGACAGCCACAGCATCACTTGGGGTTCTGTTAGCCATGCACTCTCAGGTCTCATGCCAGGCCCACCGAGTCTGCATCTGCAGTTGCACAAGATCCCAAGGAGACCTGCATACATATTACAGTGTGAGAAGGCTAGATCACGTGTCTGTAGGACAGAGAGAGGTCTGAACAGAGGGCTGGGGAGAAGTGATTCTTCTTTGGCCTAACTTCCTCTGGAGCTGGGAGGCTGGATAAGGAAAGAAAACTCTGTTAGAAGTTCTGAGTGTTTTAGCTGCATCGCTGCAGACAGAGTGGAGAATACCTTTTAGAGGAGTCTAGAGGCAGTGGAACCATGTGAGGAGGAGCTGACCAAAACTGAGGGCTCATCCTAGGCAAGGAGAATGACTTGTTTTTGGCTAGGGAGGGCCTGGGTGTGTCTCGCACAGTTGCTAATTCCTTTCCTTCCACCAAATCACAGATGGCCTGGGCTGAGTCTCTCCGGCTCTCCCAGATTTTGCCTTTCCATATATAACAGAAGGGATGTGGACACCTGCATTTCTAAAGATGCCCTGGAGGTTGCACCCTCTTCAGGTCTAAGAAAAAACAAAAAAGCCTCCAGCAAAGATGACAATAATTGAGAGAGGCAGTTGCTAAGGTAATGGGACCCACAGGGCAAAATTTAGGGCCTATAAATAAATTCCATTTCATTGTATCAAAACTTTTTTTATAAAAGAAAGAACGGGAGGAAAGGAGGGAGGAAAGAAAAAAGGAAGTTTGAAATCACAGTGTGGGTACTGACGGGAGCCACGTCCACCTGGTCAGATTCCAGGTGCTAAGTGAATAGGGCTGTTTCTGGACTCACTGGCACTGGCAAGGCTGTCTTCATACTTCCCTGGCCACCCTCCTCCCTTTGGAATTTCCTTTCCTGCTGCAGATGCCCAGAGCTGCGTAGAACACCCAGCACTGTCCTGATCAAGGCTGAGCCCCCACAGGCGTTGCCTCCGTCCCGGAATTTTCCCAACCCTTTTTCTTCCATTAGACTTTCAGGTTATTTTCCTTTCCTGTGCCAGACAATCTGGGAGCGACTAGTCATATGTGGCTGTTTAAATGTTAAGTTTAATTTAATTAAAAATAAATAAAACTACAGTTCCTCAATCACACAAGCCACATTTTCAGTGCTGATGAGACTCTCACAAGGGTACAGACCCCACGCATGATGCCCCCCATCACCTAATTTCCTCCCGAGGGTCCACCTCCTAATGCCATCACACCGAGGGTTAGGGTCTCAACATATGATTTTGGGGGACACAAATATTCAGTCCGTTGCAATGGCTATTTCTAATATTAACCACAATAGTTGCAATTCTTTGAAAAGGAGGAATAGAAAGTGAGAGTTAAAGCAGCCCTGGGCACCAGGTCTCCCACGCCACTTCCTGCGTGACCTTCCGACACCCCGATGTTGGGAAGGGGCTTCAGAGTCTTGGCCACGAGCAGAAGGCTGTGAGGCAGGGATTCGGTCGCCCCGCCTCTCACCCGGCCGGTGGTGAGACAGGCCCTGCCCAACTCCCTGCCCGTTCAGTAGTAGTTGTAGGGAGTGTTCAGCAACAACACTTGACCTGAGGGGAACTGGTTTATTCAGCATAATGTGTATTTAGGTATGAGTCTGTTCCCTCTTGGGTGGGACCCAGAATGAGATATCCATTATTCAAACTAATTTTATTCAGTGACACTCGCTCTCAAGTTTCTTGTTCTGATTTTGTTATGAGTCAAGGTCTTTTCTGGTTCCCCACTTTCCTGAAATGGGCAGATGAGAACACATAGTATAGCAGAGAGCGGGCGTGGATTTAGAATCAGACAGCGTGGGTTGGATCACCACTTTGCCATATGTAAGCTGCGAGACCACGGGCTCGCTATGTCGCCTCCGAGCTTGCTGCCTCACCTGACAACCGAGTGCAGAAGTACCTGCCTCAGAACGCCGTGGGAAAGGTCCAGTGGGGAAATGGACACGTGGCTGTACACAACCGTCATATGCAACCTCTGACACAGGACAGGAACGCAACAAATGTCAGTCTCCCTTTTCTTGCTCCCCTCCTGCTGAAATTAAGGCCACAACCCTTTGCACTCTAATAAAAAAAATCAAAATTATGAGTTACTTTCTTCTTTCTCCAAAGGCTTTGGACCCAGTGGCTTGCCATTTCTTGTTTGTCCACTGATATTTGGAGAGAGGAGCATTGGTTATCCACAGTTCTCTCTTCCAATTTCTCTGCAAGCTACCAACTCTTTATTTTGTGGCTGAGTTTTGTGATTCACAAGTGGGTATGGGCTTTTCCCACCCTTGGACATGGTCCAGGGAGAATCTTGTCTGGGGGTTTATCCAAACTTCTGAATTCTGACTCTTATTTTTGCCAAAGTCCCTTCTATAGGTTTTGGAGCAGATGGTGAGTTGGCGGACACCATCCTAGCACAGATATGAGCCTATAAAATGAGGGCTTTGATGAATGTTCCAGTGTGATGTGCCCAAGTCCCACACAAAGGGACACTGAGGCTGGCTACATCATCACCGCCCCCCCAAACCCCGCACACCGGGTAATTGGGTCAGCAACTCCACACACAGAGTGGAACCCTCAGCAATCAATCAAGGTGTCAATCAAGGGAGGGGGGCCGCAGGTGGACGGGTGGGTAATGAAGCTCCGGCAGCCATGTCCTGCACATGGTTAATGCATGAGGCGATATTCAATCACCTTCCAGTGCAGCAGTTGGAGCGGGAGAGCAGCGAACTACGCACCCGATCGCCGCCCTAAAGGGCGCTAGAGTCAGTCTGCAGGTAAGTGGTGGCCCAGACTGGTTCCTGGTACATTATTTCCAACAGTGGCCACAGAGGGTTTCCTAGGGGCTGGATTGAGCCCCTCAAGCAAAAAGCGATGGCAGCCGGGCTTCTGTCTCGTGCCCCTGAGTGATGGCACGGGGGTATCACTTTCAACCTGACACGCCTCTGGAGGAGACTGGAGTATGGGAGGGAAGTCAGCATGAGGAACTGGGCCAGGACGAGAACAAGACTGACAGGGTCATTGTTTCTGGCCAAGACGGGTGACCAGAACACAGGGAAGGAGGAGAGGCAGCAGCCCTGTCAGGGAGACCCATATTTCATGGAGAAGAAAGGGTGCTAACAAGAGCTGGCTGCAGTGGCTGCCTGGGTCCTGCCTGGAGGCCGTCCAGCCACCCATCCTGGTCCCCATGGGGCCTAGCTCACTCCCCTCCAGTCCTGGCGACTTCTCTACCCCCAACCCCCAGGCAGGGGAGGCAGTTCTGTGTCCACAAGGCAGATTTGAAAAGAATAACCCATATTCTCAGTGTTCTTTTTCTGATTTGTTCTCTGGGGTTTGACCAAGGAGTGGTTGACAGAGAGGCAGGGAATGTCATCCAAGGGCAGAAAAGAGCGCGTGCAAGATTTCAGTGGTGAGGAAAGGCATCAACGCTGTGCGGGCCTGCATGCAGTTCAGCAAGGCCTGGGCACGCCACATAGGCATGTCAAAGGTTGCATGTCAAAGGTCGCACGTCTCATTCCCGTTACTACCCTCCCCCCAGGTCTGCTCCACTCCTCAGTCCTCCCCTTTCAAGGTTGAGCAAAGGAAATGCCATCCTTCTAGCCTCTAGTCACTCAAGCCAAACTATTAAAGTTGCCCTCACTCCTCTTCTGTCAAACCCACGTTCACTCTTCAGCAGGTCCGGGTTCTCCTTTTTCAGGAATTACAACACCGACCGTCACCCGGCTGGTCTCGCTGCCTCCTGTGTGGCCCCCTTCCTCTCCATCCACCCTTCTGCACCCTAAGTGTCCTTCCAGAACATCGCTTCCCTTTTAGTGCCCCCTGTGGTTTTCTACACTCCACAGGGCAAAGTACAATCTCCTTTGTGAGGATTATAAACCCTTATATGACCCTTTCTCACTTTCCAGTCTCCCTTTCGTCACTCCCCCCGCTCCAGCCCCCATGCATACAGATTGCCCGGCCCATTCATTTCATTAGTAACTCACTCAGCAAACATGTATGGAATGCTTCCTAGGTGCCAGACCTGTTCCAGGTACTGGAAACACAGCAAGAACAGAACAAATGATGTGTCCTCAGAAAGCTTACGTTCTACAATGAATGGACAAATATATACACAGGCAAACACAGTGGTCCCCCTGTATCCTTGTGGGACATGTTCCAAGACCCCCCCAGTGGATGCTTGGAACTGTGGAGAGTATTGAACCTACATACAGTAAACAGTAAGTTTTTCCTCTACATACATACATACCAATGATAACGTTTAATTTATAAATTAGCCCCAGTAAGAGATTAACAACAAAATAGGACCATTATAATAATGCACTGTAATAAAAGTTATGTGACCATGGCAGTATTAAATAAGAGTCATTTGAACACAAGCACGGAGAGGCCACTACAGTGGGTCCGTCAGCAAGACGCACTGGAGGACTGATGGGTGAGCGGTGTACGCAGCGTGGACCTGCTGGCAAAAGGGCCGATTCATCCTGGGCAGGATGGAGCTGGACGGACGGCATGAGTGTCCATCACACTGCCCAGAGTGGCGCACCAATTAAAATAGAAACATTACTAACTTCCGAAAATGTCCATTGAATATCTTGGGGCCATGGCCAACGGCCGGTAGCTGTGAGTACAGAAAGTGGGACCAGGGGTCTGGGGGCCTCCTGCACACGGTGTGTCGGGTGATGATGGGGGCTGCGGAGGAGACTGAGTGGGGCAGGGAGACGGTTTGTTGAGGTTTCTGTGCTCACCCCTGTCCGACTGCCCCCGCCTCCCAGGCTATGACAAAGCAGAGTCCTCCTCTCCCCCAGTTAGATGGGGTCACGTGCCTGATTCTGACCAACAGGTTGTGAGCCTCAGTAAGGCCCACGTCCTTGAGGGGCTCACGCAAGGCCTTTCAGCAGTCATTTCCCCTGCGGCAACCACCAGGGAGGCGGCGTGTTCCAGTTCCAGCAGCCGCAGGGTGGCAGAGCCTCCTTCGGCCAGAGTGGCGGAGTCACCGCGTGGAGCATAGTTATGCTGACCTGCAGGGGGACTTCGAACGAGGGAAGGATCTAACCTGCAGCTGTGGCAAGGAGGGTGGAGGGAGGGAGGACCCAGGATCGGAAACTGTTCAGAAAGGAGACCCACGGCATGTGGAGTGAATAGCCTGGGCACCCCAGGGCACACTGGAGGGGGCTGCGGGGAGGAGGGAGAGCAGATGAATTCGGTATAGGGCGTGTGGAATCTGAGGTGCTGTTTATGGAGCCGTCTCATAGGTAGTTGGATCTATGGGACAGGTGGCCAGAAAAGTGGCTGGTGACAGCTGTGCAGGTTGGGGGGCCTGTGAAAAGAAAGTCTTTGAAGCTACAGGAGTGGCTGAGATCACCCCGGGAGGGGCCCGGAAGGAGAAGGAAGAGGGCGGAGGACCTCTCAGCATTAAAAGGGGTGAGTGAGGCTAAAGGTAAGGAAGACTGCAAAAAGAAGAGTAGCCGGGGAGTCACACAAAGAACGGGACAGAATGGTATGGGACAGGCTTCTCAGCCTTCAAGACACACCCACACCACCAGAGGGTCTTCTAAAAATGCAGACCCAACTCAGTGAGCTTGGGATGGAACCCAAGATTCTGCATTTCCATAAGGCTCCTAGGTGATGCTGATGTTACTGGTCTGCGGACCGTGCTCTGAGAAGCAAGGGTGTAGGAGAAGTCAAGGAGGAGACTTATCAGGAGGATAAAGTGCTGGGACATGAGACTCTTCTGCACAACACTTGTCTGCTATGCAGGAGCAGCCCGTGAGGAGGGCTGAGCCATCCCGGGTTGAGGAAATCCTGCTCAAAGACACCAGGTTTGCCCAGACCAGGTGATGCCGTGGGCTCCAGGCTCCATGCTACGGATTTTTAAAGGCAGGCTCCCTCCAGGTGGCTTTCTGGTGGAATGTGCACATCCTTGAGGTCCTGGCGCAGAGCAGGGGTGCGCCCTCCTTCGTCAGCACAGGGCCAGAACTGTCTGAGATGACCTCCCATAGACGCAGACGGGCATTCTCCAGACTTCCCTGTGCTGTCCGTGAGTCTGCACAGGTGCTTCCTGCCGCCCCTCCGCCTGATGCGGCCATGCTGACACTAGATTCGGGGACTTCCTCGGCTGCCGTAGAGAGCAGCTGTGTACCCTTGGGGAGGCCTCAGTGTGAATTCTTATAAGACAACCCCACTTCTGAGGAAGACCCAGGGTAGCTAGGTTGAGGGGGAAACCCCGTTCTCCAACCTACTCTGGCTCCAAGTACACAGTCTTCAGTGAGCTACTCAAAGCTCGCCACAATTTGGACCTTCGTTCTCATCTCCCATGAAATGTCCCCTAGGCTCCCCTTCCATCGCCTCGGCTCTCCTGTCCTCCAGCTGTAGCCATCTACTCCCCCTTCCTGGGAGAGCAGATTTCACCTTGAAGTTGTGAGCTCCTTTGTCCGCTTCCCTACCCGCCAGCATGTTCAAGACCCTGCTCAAATTCTGTCTCCTCGGGAAGACCTCTCAGAGTGTGTCTCTTCTGTCTTTAGAAAGCCCCTACCGTCACTTGCACTTCTGTTTTAGCATCCCCCAGAGGCCGCTTTTGCTGGTTGGCCCGCCATCTGTGTGTGTTCACCAGCTGGGTTATGAGCTTCTGAGGAGTTGAAGACTCTGCAACCCTTCTGCAGTCTGTCTGTATCTGGCACAGCTGTACACCGTTGGTTGTGCACGTTGGCCACTGCATTTTGGGGGGTGGGTAGTGGGGTGTGCTGTAGCCTGAGCATCGCTCACCATGCTGTGCTCCCTGGCCAGGGCCTGCTTCGGTCTGGAGAAAGAGCTGACCTTTTCTGTCTCACACGAAAATGCTGGCTGCGCCCTCTCAGGACCTGCGCATTTTGCTTTGCAGGTGATAAGAGCTTCAAGAATGTTTGTAGGACTGACGCAACTCTGCTCTTTAATGTAAGTGCTAAACAGCTATTCAAGGCTGTGGATGGACAGAAGTTGATCATGCCCTGCTGACCTCTTTTCTGGCTCTGTCTCTGTGGACTCCTCCAGGGGTTATTCTGAAAAGGTTGTGTACATCTCTGAAAGGGTTTAAGAAATCTGCCTAAAACTGTGGCCCTGTGTGGAAAGGTCTCAGCCCCTCCCCCCTGGACATCAGTCTGCCTCTCAGGTGGGGCTCAGAGCTGAGCCCTGTCTCTGGGGGATGAGGGAAGACTCCAATCCCAGGATCCTGTGAAGATGGGTCTAGCGGAATAAACAATTGTGTGTTTCTTTTCCCTACAGTCTTAAATGTCCATTTTCCTGTTTCCACCTATTTAAGCACTTGGGGTTGTCACAACGAGTCCCTGGGGAGGAAACTTTATTTGTTATTTTTATTGAATTTATTGAGGTGGCATTGGTTAACACAATTATATAGATTTCAAGTACACAATTCTATAATTCATCATCTGTATATTGCATTGTGTGTTCACACTTAAAGTCAAGTCTCCCGTCGCCATTTATTCCCCCCTTACTCTCTTCCACCTCTCTCTGCCCCCCTTTCCCTCTGGTAATTACCATACAGTTGCCTGTGTCTAAGGGTTCTTTTCCCGTTTTTGTTTTTACTTAATCCCTTCACCTATTTCACCCAGACCTCCAACACCCCTCCCTTCTGACAGCTGTCAGCCTGTTCCCTGTAACTATGAGCCTGTTTCTGTTTTGTTTATTTCGGTCATTGGATTCCACTTATCATCAGGAGAGTTCCTGCAGCCGTACCCAGAGGATTTTACCTCCACATGGGAAAGCCACTAAAGGGAGCGGGACAGCCTGGCTGTGCTTGGGGGCAGGAGAGAACCCACAGCTGGGTGGACACCCTGAAGGGTGTCCGTCACAGCCCGAGGCTGGGTTCCGAGATTTCAGAAAACCTCTGAGAGTGGCCAGGGAGGCTCAGCTTCTCGCCCCCTGCCTCTCCCTTTGCTGCCTCCTCACTTTCCAGGGCCCATATCTTGTGACGTCTTGGCCAGTCACTTGGCCAGTCACCTTCCTTCTAAAAGCCTCCACTCTTTTGGTTTCCACACCACGGTGTAGTCCTGGTCTCTCCGCGTCCCTTCCCTCCGGGCCTCTTCCACCCCCCACCCCCCGAGTGCTGGTGGACCTCGAGCCTCAGCCGGCAGCCCCCTGGTTGGTCGGCAGTGCAGACTGCAGCCACAGCCCTTCTGTGTGTTGACAAATGTCGGAGTATGCGCACAGGATATTTTTTTAACTAAAAATGGTGTCCTACTATGTGCACTGGTTATGCTCTTGATTTCAAATATTAGCACCATCATCCCCCAGGACCAGAGACGGAAGTCTAGAATCAAACTTGACTCTTCCTGTCTCTCATGCGTTCCAATCCAGTCTTCTCAGTAGTTCTGAAGTTGTCCTTCTCCATTCTGACTATATGGGTCCATTCGCCACCTCCTACCTGGGTTATTATGATCACTTTCCACTTGGTCTTCCTGTCTCCAGGTTGGACTTTTTCAAATTAACCCTGTACACCATAAAAATTTTTTTTTTGTTGAGATACAACTCATAACATCAAACCCACCATTTTAATGTGAAAAATTCAGCAGTTTGTGGTATATTTACAGTGTTGTACAACCATCATCACTATCGAATTCCAGGGCCCTATATAAGTGTTTTTTGAACTACAAACCTCCATCTATTGGTTGGATTGTGAAATCAATTTAATAGTTAGTAACTGTTATATATTTAAAAAAATGAAGTAGCCATAGAATGGACCATAGCATTAGAACAGGTGAAAAGGTAAATACTGTTTCATGAAACTTTTCTTTTAGTTAGATGTGTTTTTTATATTTGTGTGTTCTTAATGTGGGTACTGGGTCACTTAAGTTAAATGAATTTCTTACTGTGGGTCATGATTTTTAAAAAGTGAATGGGGAAAACCACCACGAGTCTATTGTGTAGCTGCTATGTAGTCAGTCAGAGTGATTTGAAATTATAAATCACAATATGTCTCCCCTACCTAACTCCTGTCAATGGCTCCCTAGCTTAGTCACTCATTAAGAAATATTATTTATTTATCCTTGCTCAGGGACATTTTTTTTCACTGCTTTTAGAGAGAAAAAGAGGAAGGGAGACAGACAGAGAGAGAGAGAGGGAGAGGGAGGGAGACAGAGACAGACAGACAGACAGACAGACATTGACTTTGTAGCCTTCTCATATGTACCCTGACTGGGTGTCGAACCCACAACCTGGGTGTGTGCCCTGACCAGGAATTGAACCTGTGACCTTTCAGTCTACAGGATGATATTCCAACCAACTGAGCCACACCAGCCAGGGCAAGAAACATTTATCGAGAGACTACGGTGTGCTAGTCACTGTTCTAGGTTCTGGGGACACTGCAGTTAAGAAGACACGAAAACACCTGCCCGGGTCCAGTTCATGTTCTAGTTGGAAGAGACAGAATAAGAAAATTATACAGTATGTTCAAAGGTGTTAAGTGCTCTGAAAGAAAGAAATCACACACAGCAAGGAAATTGAAAAGTATGGAGCAAGGGAAGGAGGGCACTGAACTTTAGAAAAGGACGACCAGGGAAAGCCTCACCAAGAAGTAACATTTCAACAAGACTTAAAGCAGGTGATGGAGTGAGCCGTGGGGAGACCTGGGAAAAGAGCACTTAGGGGAGTGGGGACAGGCAGTGCGCAGGGCCTGGGGCGGGGGGTCCTGGCCGTGGGAGAACGAGGGAGGAGGTCGTGAGAGCGTGCAGGGGGGACACTGGAAGGAGATGAGGCCAGAGAGGCAGCTAGAAGCCAGGCCACGTTGGGCCTACAGGCCGCCGTAAGGACTGGCTTTTACTCTGGGGGAAACGGGAGCCACTGCAGAGCTTTGAGCAGAGAAGTGACATACTCTGGGCTGCATTTAAAAAAGACCATCTACAGGATGGTTGTTACAGAATAGTCAGGGGGATGTAAAGTGCAGCACAGGGAATCTAGTCACTAATATTCTACTATGTATGGTGTCAGGTGGGGATGAGATTTATTGGGATGGTCACTTAGTGGGTTATATAATGTCTAATCACTGGGGTGTGCATCTAAAACTAATACAGTATTGTATGTCAATTGTAATTGAAAAATAAAAATGTGGTTAAAAAAAAGGGACCATCTACAGAATTCAAACTCCTTAAGTGGAGGTCCTAAGTCCTTTATATTCCTGACTGAAGATCTGGATTCCTTTCCTGCCACTTCAGCAACATCAAAGTGCTCTTGTTCTCTCCATGTGCCAGGTTATGTTTCCCGGCCCTGCGACTTAGTCTCCCCTGTCCCTTCTGCCCATTCCTCTTTGCCCTGGCTCACCCTCCACTCTCCTTTAGCTCTCAGCTCAGATGCTACCTCCTGTGCAACCCCCTCCCTTAGGCTGTGTGCTGTGCCCCCTCTCAGCCCCCAGGGCCCCCAGTGCCTTTCCGGCAGCAGTTTGCTTTATTGCATTGTAACTCGGCTGTCAGCTTTCTTTCACACCTCTGATCCCAGAGACATGGGATCTTGCCTTTGGCACCTTTTTACCCCATTACCTAGAACAGTGGTGCATGTAGGTCAAGGTTGCAATACGCTAATGGTTGTCAAATCAGTTGCTGCTGCTGAGGGCTCAGGGAAGTCTAAATCGATGGCGCATGGACACGTAGCTCGGTGCTCCTCACCCCTTTCCCAGTGCTCCTTCTACTACATCAGGACCCACCTTTCCTGGGGCTCTCGGAGGCTTTTATTGGGGGGAGGGGCATGACTCCCCATTGGCCCTGGAGGAATTTAATAGATGAGATGCACTGAGTGGTGGGAGGGGTGGAGGTGTGGCAGCCGCTCAGAGGGGAGGCAGCTTGCCTAAGGTTACACTGTGCTCACTGAACTTGGGGGTCCCCTTGCAGTGTCTGGCTCCACGCTGAGATAAGTGTACACTGATACTGCATCAGGTCCATCTGTATCTCTTCTCAGCAGTGGATCCCCTTTCACCCAAAGTGCCTCATCAACATTAGAACCAGGGAAGGGGGGCAGGGTCGGTGTTCCTGTGGCCCAAGGTGCAGATGGGGCTTTGGCATCATTTGGGAGCACCCTTGGGGACACCCCTCGGATATCTAAGGGCTTCCTGCCTTGGGTTGCCCTGCCAGAACTTGGAGGTTAGAAAGAGAGAATACCAGACTCTACCCCTAAGTTCCCCTCTCCTGTAGTGAAAAAGACTCGGATGTGCACAAGGGCAGGACGCTGTTGAAAACGACCCAGACTTCACACACCACTTCTCTCCTAATTGAATGGGCAGCTTTCTTTTCTTTCTCCCGTCTTTCTGTAGGTAACCAAGAATCGAGCTTTCCAGACCCTGAAAGGCCTTCTTTTAATAATCTTTGCAGCCAAGACCTGCAGTTCTTCCTTCCCAGGTCTGTTTCCTTATAAATATTCCAAGGCGAGGCTGCCAGCAGGGGATTTACTTACAAGGGGGTATCATTCCCTGCAGCTGTGCGTGGTGCCCCAGCAAACGGCTGCCTGCAGCTCTCCGCACACCCGGCCTCCTTATCTATTTTAGATGAGACCCGGGTGATTCACCCCATCTCTAGTTTCAAGTCCAGCCAAGTTAAAATGATTTCTGCTTTAAAAAATGTTCAGAATGTGCATTTTTTCCAACTGTGAAGATGAGAAACCTGATAAGTGGCGATGCTTACAGTCACCAAGGCTGACCGCATCTGAGTGCTGTCATGGGAAAGGCACGCCCACTGACGAGCCGCCCGCTGGAGCCTCCCCAAAGGTTCCCCACCCACAGAGGGAACCTTACAAAAGGGTCAGCCGAGACCCCACCTGCGCACCTCCGGGCCAGTCTTGCTGAAGGGCAGCTGCAGTCCAAGCCCTCCCAGGCCTCCTCATTCCCTCCCAGTAGTTCTAAATCTTTTGGGGATCTGGGACTTCTTGGAGATTTCCTAGAAAATGATGCCTGTGCCCATGTGCAGACCACGCCTGCCCATGATTTCAGGAGACTCAGGGGAGTACAGAGCAGTGGATATAAGGCAGCAAGTGCTGGAGGCCCGAGGGACAGCCATGTCAGGGGATAAGGGGGTCAGATTGTATGGACAGAGTCAAGGCTGGGGCCCAGACCCTGGGCTGAACTTGGCTACAGGGAGGGAATGAGAGGTCCTTCTAGGCAGAAGAGATGCTTGAAGGTAGAGATGAGATTCAGATGGCTTGCTTGTGGAGGAACAGTAAAGGGAAGGAAGTTAGTGTTTATTGCATCACTACTATGTTCCATTCACTGTGATATGCACCAGAGGGACATAATCAGGTGTGGTCCTTCACATGAGAGGCCACAGGGTGCAGGGGGCAGGTAGCCATTCTTGGGGTACCATTAACTGTAATACAAGTCAGGGGGCAGCAGTCCTGACATAAAGCCCAGAGGCTGCAGGGGGTCTGTGATGGAGGGGGTACCACTGGTCCCTAGGAGTCCTCATTACCAAGGTAGAGGGCTATGGCCTCTCTCCAGTTAGGGGCTGGGTCACCGGGGTAGGGGCTGGACCCTGGGTTCAGGTGGGAGATGTCTCAGTCATGGCTTTCCAGGACCCTATGGTCTTGAGGCCACAGCCAGCTCCAGCCCTTCAGATCAGACTCAAGGCGAGATCTTCTCTTTTATTCTGGCATGCTGACTCAGCTGACCAAAATAACTCATGCCAGCAGCGGCTCCTTCTGCATCCCGTGGACCGGGAATGGGCATACAGGGAAGGCAAAAATGGCCAGCCAGTGAAATGTGAGGGCTCTTCCATCTGACTCAGCCATGGAGGGAGAGGGAGAGAGAGAGAGAGAGAGAGAGAGAGGGAGAGAGACAGCTACCAACACTGAAAGAGAGACAGAGCCAGAGAGACACATGGAAAAAGAGAGACAGGGAGATACACAGGGGGAGAGAGATGTTCTGAGAAACTGGGTGGGGCTTTTTCTAGCACTGAGGCCAGGGTGCTCTTCAGTTCTTGGCCGGCAGCTGGGGAAGTCACAGGACACTGATGACTAGGAAAATCAGCTTATAAGCCCGAGAACCCAGAATTCCCTCCAAGATGCTGCAGAATGCACCTGCAAGGTGGCGCGATCCCTGCAATGAGTCCTCCCAATACTGGCTTGAGCTGGGCAGCTCCCAACCCTTACGTGCTGCAGAGGCTTCCCCTTCACTTGGCTCCACAATAATCCTGAGCATTCTGCCACCAGAATGCCCTGGTCTTGGACCTTGGGCAGAGGGTCTGAATATGCTTCTCTCCATAAACTACCTTGTTCTGTGAGCTGGAATATGCTGATGAGCAGGGATGTCATCTGTCTCTCCTGCTTATCTGCGTCCAGTCCACCCACTGGCCACCAAAGTGCCTTTCATTCCCACTCCTGCCATTTAGAGTCAGCAAAGGAAGCTCATATTGAAAAGTGGGCTCGGCATCATGCCAGGTGCTCACCAACATAATTTCCTTTCGTCTAGACGAAAATCCCAAGACACAGACATTGTTTAACAGGTGAGGAAACTGAGCCCAAAGAGCAAAGATGTCCAGCCCGAGGCCACACTCTTTGTTAGAGTGGAGCTGGAATGTGGACCCCCGCCTCCCGTGGCGTGGCACCAGGGTCACAGCCACCCACCTCCCTCCCAGAGTCTGAGTGGGGGCTTGGAGCCTGCACAGTTCACCTGAAAATGGGAATGGTTTTATGTTAGTAGCAAATAAAAGCCTTCTAATTCCACATGATTGGAACTGGTATTTGGTTGACTAATCAAAAACTTTGGCTGAGCTGGGAAATCATAAAACAGGACACATATAATCTTATTCTGATGTGGATTCAAGGCCTTCCCTTTAAAATAAGAGCTCCCCTTTTGACCTTCTCCCTGTTGGACTTGCATTAGCTGCACTCGCAATTTCCTGTGTCTGTTTTTTAAGAAGAGAAGAGGGAGCCTAAGTTCCTTAGGAAATGATTTGAGTGCGGCATTCTCCCGGATTTGCACACGGCTCCTCCTGTTTTTCTTCTTTCCTTCCTTCCTTCTTTCTCTCTTGCTCCCCCTCCCCCCCCCCGCCCGTTATCCACTTTGGGCAGTAAGAGTGGTCAGTGATTCACCTTTGCCAAGTTTTTCCAAAGCAACGTGTTTGTCATGAAACGGAAACAAGTTTCCTTTGTTCCACACTCTTCTCTTTCGGTTTATGTTCCTTTTGGTTAAATTAAATAATTACATTGTCACATATAAGTGGCACAAACAGACGTAAACAGAGGCAACTTGTTTTTGGAAACAAAAATATTTGATTCTTGGTACACTTTTGGTGGAAGCAGAAGTGTGGAGGCCTGGCATCGATCAGCCCCTAGCCGGGAGTGTCAGCTGGTGCATTTAAGACAGAGAGAGGGGGCTGGTCAACCTGAGCAGTCAATTAAAGGGCATTTGGTTAAGAGGCTTTGCACAGCCTTTGGCGGAGGGTTGAGGCGAGCATGCGCTGTAGATACTAGGTGTGAAGAGAGCGGGTGGCGTTCATGTATAAGCCCTCTTTGTGATCACTGAGCCTTCCCTGACGCTGTACCCCACATGGACCTCTCCCCCTGTGAACCCCTCCCCCTTATGAACCTTTCTTTCCTGGGGAACATTCAGAGCCCTGGACAAGCAGTCCAGAGGCCAGATATAGTCCCAGCTTGGCCACTAATTGCCACGCTGCGTTTGGGAAAAAGAGTTAATTTCTGCACCTAGGTTTTTTTCTTTAGAAACTTAAGGGATTGCATGAAAGTGTCCTGAAAGGCTCTTCTGGCTCTGTTAGTTCTGAGTACCTCAGGGCCGGGTTTCCTACTCAATCTTCTCCTTGGGGGGTCTCAGTCATCCCCAGGGTCACAGCATGTGCCCCACAATCTGTATCAACAGCCTCTCCTGTGTCCTGCTTCGAGAGCCAAACGCATATTTCCTGCTGTTTACATGG
Organism: Artibeus jamaicensis; assembly: GCF_021234435.1. Classification (NCBI taxonomy): domain Eukaryota; kingdom Metazoa; phylum Chordata; class Mammalia; order Chiroptera; family Phyllostomidae; genus Artibeus; species Artibeus jamaicensis. Next base: position 10,658,331 of record NW_026521883.1, read on the forward strand.
GGGGCAGACCAGCAGGATGAAAAGGTGAGACTTTGTAACCCTACTGAACACAAAACCACACCACCGACACAATGATTAATGTCGTGTGGCTCTGGGGTGACATGGAGCCACTCAGGAGAACATACGATGAGGTGTCAGCAGACAGCGTGGAAGGTGGCAGCGTCGGTGTTGGGGTGGCTGGACAGCCGGGGAAAGACATTTAGACTCATGCCTCAGACTATGTACTAAAATAAATGGTGGATTATTCTTAAATGTAAAACAAACTCCACTACAGAAACATCAGGAGAAAATATAACGGAAAGTTGTCAACACCTTGGAGAGAGGTGTCTCTAAAAGTCTAGAAGCAATTATCCATTAAATATATAATGGATAAAGTCACAAAGGAAAAGAATTGTCAGTTTCATTATGTAAAAATGGTAAAATCAGTTTGTAAAATAAAGAAATAGGCAAACAGAGGAAATATTTTCAGCTAAGATAAAACATGAAGAGTTAATATATTTCTACAGAACTCATACATATTGATAAGTAAACTAGTAAGATACCAATAAACAAATGGCAAAAAAAAAACCCAGATAAGTTATAAAAGAGGAAATTCAACTGGTGTGGTAAAAACTCCAACCTTTCTAGTATTAAGATGAATGAATGAAAATTAAAATATGAACAAGGAATCCACTAAGTGAAACAGAACATAAAATGCTTGGCATCTCTAGTGCTGATGAGGGTAGAACAAATGGCCAGGTGGGAGTATTAACCCCAATCCTTTGGAAACTAATTTCACTGCAAGAAATTTGAAGCCCTGGCTAGTGTGGCTCAGAGGACTGAGCTCTGGCCTGTGAACTGAAGGGTCACCGATTTGACTCCCAATCAGGGCACATGCCTGGGTTTCAGGCCAGGTCCCCATCTGGGGGTGCACAAGAAGCAACCGATGGACATTTCTTTTGCATGTCGATGTTTCTCTTCCTCTCTTTTCCCCCTCCCTTTCCCTCTCTCTAAAAGTAAATAAAATCTTTAAAAAAAAGTGTAGGAAGCAATTCCATTTACGAAAAAAAAAAAAGGAATGGAAGAAATTTTTTAATTTCTTCCTTACCTTGACCCAGCTTCTGGAAAAGCACCCTACGAAGATGATGTTAAAGATAAAGCTATTTATAAGTGAAGATGTTCATTACAACTTTTTTTAATGGAAAGACGATACATGTTCAGAAGCGGGAGGGCTGAGTGCTGTGTGGTTTGCTGATCCAATAAACTACTCTGCAGACACCAGCGGAGTCGAGGCTGCAGTGGGGGAACGGCTCTCCTCTAGCAAGTCAGGGAGTCTCTCCAGGCCTCAGGTTTCTCCTTAATGAACTGCAGATAATATCTGTGCCTTCTTCGTAGGGTTGTGCCAGGACCGAAGGAGATGATGTGCGTTGTGCGTCTAACCCAGCATCTGGATGATGCTGAGCCTGCAGTAAGGGTGAGTTAATGTCATTATGTCTACAATTTTCAGGTGCAGAGAATTAATAAGAACTAGATGGAATATTAAAGTAGCTGTGTTAAGATAGTGGGATTAGAGGTGATTTTTTTCTTTATTTTCCGAACTTTATATATTTATGATATATTTTATTTATAATGTTAGTAGCTTTATGAGGTATAACATATCATAAAAATTTTCCATTTTAGGTATACAATGCAATTATTTTAAATATATTTACAGAGCTGTACAGCAATCCCTGCAATCTGTCACCCTAGAAATATCTCTCATGCCCCTTTGCAGTCACCCCCATTTATGCCCCAGCCCAGGACACAGCCAATCTGCTTTTCTGTCCCTATGGACTGACCTTTCTGGACATTTCATGTCAATGGAATTATATAATATATGGTCTTTGGTGCCTTGCTTATTTAAATATATAATTGTTAGGAGTTGAAAAAGTAGTTTGCCAGTGCTGTTATAAAACTAAAGAAAGTATTCTCAACATACAAAAAAGGAAATAGTAAGTCTGTGATGTGCTAGAGGCATTGGCTAAAGCTACAGTGGCCATCATATTGCACGATTTCAATGTATCAAATCAACATGTGTATCTTAAATGTATACAACATTATATGTAAATTATATTTCAATAAAATAAAACAAAAGAGAAAGCAACCACCTTATGTATCAACCAATAAGAGCCAAGGGCCTTTGGGAAACAGATGCTCATTCATAAAGGCTGATTGAAGACCATTTATTGAAGGCCCTGTTTACAGAGGGGTTGGTCAAGTTTGGGAACCAATGGTGCAGTGTCCAAGGCCTAGCACCAAAGAGAAGCTATGCCCATGTCTAGACCTAAAAGGACAGGGGGAAGAGCAAGCAGCATTACTGGGAACTGGGTCAGAGCTGTAGCCTCAAAGGAGGGGCCAGCCGGTGGGACCAGCCACCTGGCCTGGCAGGGAGGGAGCTGGCAGGTTGCAGGAATCAGCCTCACTCTCTGTCCTCCACCTAATCTTCTACGGGCTCCTCTATTGGCTGAAGCCAGGGGGTGGTGGTACGGAGAGGGGAGGCAATGTGGTAGCCCAGGTGACACAGTCCATAATGGTCAGCCTCCAGGGCAAGAGCAAGGTAGAGAAAGGCCAAGAACGGGTCTACCAGGGCCGCAGAGATGAGCCAGCATACCACTTTTCCAAAGGTATCTCTCCCCCCACCTCCAGCCCTGTGCATTTCATCACAGAGAAGTACTTGGAAGCCCTTTTCACTTGCCATGGACTTGGAGTTCTCTTGCCTTTTACAAGTTGAACCCTGAGTCAGAGATGCTATTTCTGTCTTTCTGCCTTCAACACTTGCTCAGACATCTCCAGGGGTGGGGTGGGGTCCCACAATGGGGATTCCATTCTTCTGCTGGAGCATCAGCATAGTGTGCTGCATTGTTGATTGGCATGACTGTCTCTGATCAGCCACATTTCCCTGGGGGAAAATAACTGCTTTGTTCATGGTGCCTGGAATAGTACCCGTCACACAGTGGGTGCCCTATAAGTATTTGTTGAACCAAACAGTGTCCTCTAATTCTTTTGTGTTTCTCCAACCCCATCCTACTAGCACCAACCCCAAAGCTGTCTACCGGCTCAGAGAATGGATTTTAGCATGGTGGTGAGTGATGAATAATCTCAAATTTTAGAGTCTCTCTGTGAGATGAGTCAAGTTCATCATGGCCTCCAACTTAAGGAATATGCATTAGGCTGCTTCTGTGCAGCCTAATGTAGGTGAGCAGACAAGACAGGAATGTCTCTTTTGCACAGATGCAGAGCAATTTCCTCACAGTTCTGAGCAGCTCCATCTGTGTCCTTCTCTCTGTGGTGTCTATCCCACATGAAGTGAACCTCTCTAACCTGTTACTCAGCACTGAATGGGGCTTGTCATCTCTGGCTAGGGAGATGTCACCCATCCACAAAACAGCCCTGACAGAGTGTGCATGAGACAGGAGTGCAACAGAGTGAACCCTAAGAGTACACATACCGCTAATGAGAACTCAGTCAAGAGGAGAAGCCTGCCTTTGAAACCATCGGGCATTTGCCCACTTAGCTTACTCCTGCAAAATCTGCAAAGAGGAAAGAAAAAGCAGCTCAAGATTTTCCTATTCAGGTGCCCTCCCAGCTGAAATAGAGGCTTCCAAGTGCAGCTTTGAGGCCAGTGGCATTTCCGGACTGGCCCCTGCAGCAAGCACTCCATCAGGGGCATCGTTTTCTAAGTGTTGTCCCTGGCAGGGAGCCTGTGGGCTGACTCCCAGCGTTCCTGCCCAGAGGATGCTCAGGAGGCCACAGAATTGGGATGAGTGCTACAAAGCAGGCTCAAAACATTCCAGATGCCGGGCCACAGGGGAAGTTAGTTGTCTGGAAAGAGCAGATGGGGTGAAGTTTAGGAGGGTAACACTGGCTTGCCAGAAAAATACAGAATAAGTACAACACCACCCAGAGCACCATGAAAGTGTCCCTTCCAGGAATAGTCCAGAGAGCAGAGTGGTGCACTGAGAATCTGGTCCTTTGAGAAGATCCATGTTCAAGGCCTGGCTCTGACACTTGTTAACTGGGAGAACTGAGGGGTCTTAGGAATCTATTAAAAATAATTTCCTGTTTGCTTTTTTCCAGGAAGATAGCAAAATATATTAGAAAGGGAATGACTTTGAAATCATACAGACCTGAGTTCAAATGTGGGTTCTGTTATTTACTAGAATGTGTATTACTATGTTTGCTGCACAGAATTCTTAGCTGGGCACATAGCTACCAAGCTAAAAGCTGCATTGTCTGGCCCACCTTATAGCTGTATATTGCTAAGTCCTGAGGTTGTGAGTGGCAGTGACTATGCAGCTTCCTTATCATCCCTGAAAGTGAAGGAGCAGGTCGTGTCCTTCACCCTCTTGCCTCTTCCTACTTCCGGAAAGTAGACTTGGTGGGGGAGTCATCTTGGGTCATGCAAGCACCCCCAGATGACTGGCGGAAGCAAACAATTCATCTTGTAGCAATGCAATTTCTACCGAGTCCTCCAAGAATGTCACAGATAAAGTCCCAAGGCATCTATGTTTACAGTAAAAGACAAAATACAGACTGAGAAAAAATATTTGCAAATCACATAATAACTAACAAAGGACTTTGTTTTAATCAGTTTGGACTGCTGTAACACAGTATCACAGACTGGGTGGCTTGTAAACAACTGAATTTTTTTCTCAGTTCTAGAGGTGGAAAGTTCAAGATCAGAATGACTTTGAGATTAGGTCCTGGTGATGGCTGTTTTCTCCCTGTACCCTCACATGGTGGAGAGGGCTCAGAGCTCTTTGGGCTTCTTTTAAAAGGCTACTCCTCCTGTTCACGAGGACTACATCTCATGACCCAATCACCTCCCAAACACCCCACTTCCTGACACCATCACATTGCGGGTTAGGATTTCAACATCTGAATTTTAGGGGAGACACAAACATTTAGTCCATAACAGACTAGTATCCACAATATTCAAAAAACACAACTCAATAAAAAGATAAACAGCCCAGTTAAAAGATGGGCAAAGATTTGAATAGACATTCACTAAAGAAGATAACCAAATAGTTAATAAGCACATGAAAAGATGTTCAAAATCATTAGAAAAATGTAAATTAAAACCGCAACGAGAGACCCCTTCTCACCTACTACAATACCTACAGTCAAAAACGACAATAACAAATGTTGGCAAGGATGCGGAGAAATCAAAATCCTCAAATATTGCTACTGGTGGGAAGCTATTTTAGAAAGCTGTTTGGCAGGTCCTTAAAAACTTAGACATGAATTTTCCATGTGACGTGGTGATTCTACTCTTGGTTACATACCAAAGAGACATGAAAATATGCCTATACAAAGACATTCCTAATGATCAGAGCACCATTAATCATAATAGCTGAAAGGGGAAAGAACCAATTAGTGAAAGCATACACCAAATGAGTTGTACTTAAACAATGGAATACTAAATGAAATGCTAAGCAAAGAAGCCAGATACAAAAGGCCACATATAATTCCTTTTATATGAAATGTCCAGAAAAGGCAATTTTGGAGACAGAAAGTAGAATGGTGGCCTGGACTTGGGAGTAGGAACAGTAACCAACTGTAAATGAGTAGAAGAGTTCTTATCGGGATGATATAAAAATTCTAAAACTTAATTGTGCTAACAGTTATATTACATTATACAACCTTTTAACATCTAACAACCACTGAATTATACCTTAAATGGGTGAATTTTATGATATATAAATTATACCTCAATAGAGTTAAAAGACATAAAATTATATACCGTTAAAATTTTCTTAGAAGCACAAGGGCAAAACCAGATATTTTCAGATAAAAATAATCAAGAGAGATTATCATCAACAAACATTTTAGAAAGGAGTTTCTAAAGGACATACTTTAGAAAAAAGAAAAGCAATGTGAAATAGACATTTGGGATGTTAGAAGAAATAAGGAGCAAATAAACACACTACGAAGGGGAGCAAATTTATTACTGTGACCCAAGGCAGTTACCAAAGCCCATGGCAGTGTCTGTAGGTTGCATGATTGTCTCCTCAGAAAACCCAAAAGAACTTATAAATAATTTATTAGAACTAATGATATTTTAGCAAAGTTACTAGATAAGAAGTCAATACCCAAAATTCTACTATATTTCAATACACCACCAATAATCAGTTTGAAAATACAATAGAGAAGATAAGATTTATAGGAGAAATAAAAATGCAAAGTATAGATTTAGTTAGGACTAAATCTAAACAAATCATGTGCAAACTCCTTATGGAGAAAATTGCAACACTTTCCTGAAAGACACTAAGGAAAAGTTAGGTAAATTGAGAACGAAATCATGTTCTTGGATAGTAAGAGTCACTATTGTAAAGATGTCAGTTTTCCACAATGCAGGTTAACGTAGTTTGAATAAAAATACTGACATCTGTGAAGTCTGAGAAACCTATTCTAAAATTCATATTGAAGAGAAAATGTACAAGAGTAGCTAAGACACTCTGGAAGAACAATTTTGAGAATCATGTTGTCATATAGCAAGATTTAGAGAGATCAGAAACAGAACCAAATATATGTGGAAATTTGATTTATTAGTTAATAGGTATTGCCCATCAGTGTGGAAAAGGACTATTCAATAAGTGACGCCAGAACAGTTGGGTCCCCTTGCTGTGGGGAACTGAATCCTTACCTCACACCATGAACAAAAGCAATTCCATTTGGATCAAGCACTAAACAATGAAAGACAAATCTATACATGGAATCAAGCTGCATAAAAACCACACATACCACCCCTCCCACACGAGTGCATATGGAAACCAGTGAAGACTGAATAACGTCTGTAGTCTAGTTAACAGTATTTACCAGTGTTGGTTTCTAGGTTCTCACATTGTACTACAGTCATACAAGATATTGCCCTGGGGGGAAGCTGAGGGAGGGGTTCACAGAACTCTATGCACTATTTTTGCAACTTTCTGTGACTCTGTAATTGTTTCCTAATTAAAGATAAAAAAAGTAAAAGGAAAACTATCAAAGGTTTGGAAGACTATATATAGTATGTTTAAGATTACAGTATAATCTTAAGGCAGAAAAGACTTTCTTGGCTAAGACAGAAGATACAAAAACTACAAAGGAAAATATTAGTAAATATAATTACATTAAATTTACAGTCACACCATAAAGAAGAAGAAAATACAAGAGAAGACATATATATTCAACACACAATTAGCATCTAGAATACAAAAAGAACTATGGATCATCAAGAAAAATAAAACCCAGTAGAAAAATGAGCAAAATGTATAACAACCGACATTTTTTAAAGAAAAAATACAAACAGCTGAAAATATGTGAAAAAAATCCCTCAATCTAATTAGTAATCAAGGATATGTTCAATAAAATCCCAATGAAATATTATTTTATACCAAACAGATTATAAAAATGTTTTAAATATATCAAGTGTAAGTAAAGATGAAGAACAAGAAGGACGTGCATATACTGAGTGTAGAAATGTGAGATTGGTACATCTCCTGTGAAAAACTCTTTAGCAACAGGCGCTTAAGCTGAACACACACGTCACATGACTCAGCAGAGCCCGTGGCAGGAAAAAACTGGAAACGACACAAATGTCCATCAGTAGTTGGATAGATACATTGCAGTATATTTACACAATGGAATATTACACAGCAATTAAAATGAGTAAACTGTGAGTCTATAAAACACAATGAATGGATCTCACAAATGTAAGTTTGAAGGGGAGAAGCCAGACAGTGAGGTGTCCAACCCTCTGCCCGCAGGCCGCATGCGACCCAGGATGCCTATGAATGTGGCCCAACACAAAATCGTAAATTTACTTCAAACCATTTTTTCTTGCTCATCAGTTTTCATTAGTGTCTATATATTTAACGTGTGGCCCAGAGACGCCAAAATTTGGACACCCCATTGTAGACGATGACCCCATTCCCAGAACAGGCTAAGCTAAGCTTTATTCTTCAGTGATGCATATACAGGAGGCAAAATAAAAAGAAAAGCAAGAGGACTTCCGCCAAGATGGAGGCGTAGGTGGAAGCACTGCACCTTCTCACACAACCAAGTTTAAAAACAACAAAGTTTTAGCAATAAAAATGCAGCAAACCACAGAAAATTGACCTACACAGAAGTATGACAACAACGAACCTTTCAGCCAAACCAGTAAGAGGGGCAGCGCCAGCAGTAGAGTGGGGTCGGGCAGGAAAGATGCACCAGACTGACCCAGGCGTGAGACCCAGGTACGCCAGCAGCTGTGGACAGATCCCAGGTGTGGAGTAGTGGGCGGACCCACTGAGGGCACAAGGCGTTGGGCCCACTGAGGGCGCAAGGCATTGGACCCACTGAGGACTGACCACAGTCACACATTTGTGCTCAGATAAACCGCTGAAGGAGCTATAGCAGTGACACAGACCACACAGGCCCCAGTGACAGGAAGCGGCAGAGGGAACCACCATTGTCCCTCTCTGAACCCGCCCCCACATACAGTGTCACAAACCAGTGACCTGGGTCACCCCACCCTGGTGAACACCTAAGGCTCTGCTCCTCATACCTAACAGGCGAGAACAGATCGAAACATGGCTCAAGAACAACTCAGAGCCCCAGAGCAGATAAATCTAAGCGATCAAGAAATAGCCAAACTTTCAGATGCACAGTTCATAACACTGGTGATCAGGATGCTCACAGAACTGGTTGATTTTAGTCACAAATTAGAGGAACATATGAAGGCTAAAACGAATTGAAATGAATGAAAATACACAGGAAACCAATAGAATGGAAAGGAAACTGGAACTCAAATCAATGGAGTGGACCAGAAGGAGGAAAAAAATGACCAAACAGAAAAGGATGAAGAAACAAGAATTCAAAAAAATGAGGAGAGGCTTAGGAACCTTCAGGACATCTTTAAACGTCCCAACATCTGAATTATAGGGGTATCAGAAGGGGAAGAGGAACAGCCACAAGTGGAAAACTTATTTGAACAAATAATAAAGGAGAACTTCCCCAATTTGGCAAAGGAAATAGACTTCCAGGAAATCCAGGAAGCTCAGAGAGTCCCAAAGAAGTTGGATCCAAGAAGGAACACACTAAGGCACATCATAATTACATTAGCCAAGATTAAAATGAAGGAGAGAATCCTAGAAGCAGCAAGAGATAAGGGGACAGTCACCTACAAAGGAGTTCCCATCAGACTGTCAGCTGATTTCTCAAAAGAGACCTTGCAGGGAAGAAGGGGCTGGAAAAGAAGTATTCCAAGTCATGAAATCCAAAGACCTACATCCAAGACTGATCTATCCAGCAAAGCTTTCATTTAGAATGGAAGGGCAGATAAAGGGCTTCTCAGATAAGATCAAATTCAAGAAGTTCATCACCACCAAGCCTTTATTATATGAAATGTTGTTAAAGGGACTTACTTAAGAAAAAGAAGATAAAAATATGAACAGTGAAAGGACAGCAAACTCACAGTTATTAACAACCACTCCTAAAACAAAAGCAAACTAAGAGGACAACTAGATCAGGAGCAGAACCATAGAAATGAAGATCACATGGAGGGTTAGCAACAGGGGAGTGGGAGAAGGAGAAGGGGGGAGAAGGTACAGAAAATAAGTAGCATAGATGGTAGGTAGAAAATAGACAGGGGGAGGGCAAGAATAGTATGGGAAATATAGAATCTAAAGAACTCGAGACACGTGGTCATAAACTAAAAGGGGGGATGGTGGAGGAGGGGTGTGCAGGGTGGAGGGGAATGAAGGGGGGAATAGAACTGTAATGGCATAATTAATAAAACATATTAAAATAAAAAAGCAAGAAAATGATTACTTTAAGGGCATAAAAATGGAATGGTACTCGGCCATAAAAAGATGAAATGTTACCATTTGTGGCAGCATGGATGGACCTAGGAGGAATTATGCTAAGTGAGACAAGTCAGACGGAGAAAGACAAATACCATATGATCTCACTCACATGTGGAATCTGAAGAACAAAATAAATAAACAACAATAAGAAAAGGAACAGACTCACAGATACAGAGAACAGATTGATTGTTCCAGAAGGGAGGGGATTAGGAGGCTGGGTGAAAATGGAGAAGGGGTCAAGAAGCACAAATTAGTAGTCCAAAAATGGTCACAGGGATATACACCACCGTGCAGGAAGTATGGTCCATAATATTGTAATAACTCTGTGCAGTGTCAGGTGGGCACATGAAATACCAGAGGAAAGTACATGATTGTCTAACCACAATGCTATACACCTGAAACTAATACAAAATAACATTGACTATGAATTATAATTGAAAAAATAGAATTTTAAAAAAGAAAACAAGAAAGAAATGGAAGAGATAACTATTGGTCTTATGCCATAGTATATTAATCTTTTAGTGCTATAAATTAATGCATCATCCACTCCCTTTCTTTAAAAAACAAAAAGCAGGAGAGTGGTTACTGTGGTGGGTGAGGGTGGGTAGGATTTGCTTTTGATTAGGAAGAAGCAGACAGAGGGCTTCTGGTGTATTGCAAATATCCTCAGTCTAGACCTGGGCTGTGGCTTTATTGGTGTGCACTTTGTAGTTTGAGTATATGGAATGTGGACTTTTTCTATATGTTATCTCCCAATGAAAGAGGGGAAAAAGTAGGGCACATGCCATTGTTACATTTCTTGTGATACTATTAGTATTACTAATTTGGTGATTATTATGTTTATCGCCAAATTATAATTTCTCATTGAACTATCAGTAGGCCCCATACCAATGCAAGATACTTGAGGGCAGGAGTCATGGCTAATTTTACGGCCTTGCCGAGCACTTAGTAGGTCTTCAACAATTGTTCAGTTAATGAGTAGTAACCTGCTACTATGTAAAGTTAAGCCTGAGCTTGCGAAAGGGCATCTGATTTTATAGTCTAACTTAACCCTTTGTGCAGGAACCATCCATCAAACTCAACCAGCAGCCCTGCTGGCACGTGGGCACAGTGACTAGAGAGCTGAGCAGAGAGCTGAGCAGCGGGGACGGACATGTCCAGTTGACCCTGCTAGGTCTCCTTTCAACATATTACATTATGTTCAACAACTTGTGGTGCAAAATTACAGCTCAGCTGGATGGCTCATTATTAAGTGACTCCACCATTCAGAACCTTCAATATACTGATTCTCAGTGGGATGGTCTTTGGCAACAGCTGTCAGCAAATGTGCCCACATGGAGCCAGCTCCTGTCTAGAAAGGTCCCTGTAGAAACTTTAAACAATGACAACAGTCCTGCAGTTTTTTTACAATTCTTGGTTCCCTGCTTATGACCCAACATCAAGCAGTTGAACCCAGCTACCCAGGAGATGATAGCAGTTTGTCTGTCTTATATGGGCCTCAGGGGACAGAGAGTTAAGAAGGAGAGAGATCAGAGGGTCAGACAGTCTTCTGTCTCACAGGCCAGCTGTGGTCTTGTGGTCCAGGCAGAAAGTCTGCATTTCTGATTTCCTGCCTCTATAGTCTTGGAATCTGGTTGCTGACTAAGTCTGAGTCAAGTTAACTAGCCATAGTCCAGCCTGAAAGCTCTAAGGAAGTTCAGGCTCACACGTGAAATATTCTGCATTGGGTCTCAGGGGTGTGCACTTGGTGTCCATTCATTTACTCCACGAGCCTGCACTGAGTGCTGTGCTAGGCAGCAGGGCTGGTGTTCAGAGATGAAGGCATGTCGCCCTACCAGACTAGATTGATGTAGGTGTTACTCAGGAAGGAGCAGGTATGGTAGAATTGATTGACAGTCCCAAGAAATTGGTGCTAGAGGAGTGTTCTTGAGATTAGAAAGAGGTAGTTAGTGTAAGGACCAAGGAAAGGAAGCACCTGATCATATCACCAGATTTTTCCCGGCAAGTACTGAAATAGGCTGGGGAATGTAAATAATTACAACATACATTTTTGGATGTCTGAAGTGTAAAGGGAGACCCAGTTGTGTTTGGGGGAGGCTCCCAAACGTGTGAAGTTATGTCATGAAGAGTAACTGTTCTTTTTAAAGAGCTGTGCCTCGGTATCGCTGTTAGAGACAGCAGGGCCGGCTGTGAAAACACCGGCACCGGCGCTCTCCGTGGCCTTGCAGCATGCGTGGGGCCACCCCTAAGCCCACGCTGCACTCGGGTGGTAGGACACAAGCTGAGCTCGTCCTCACTCAAGTCCAGGGGCTCCACGCAGCGACGAGGCCACATGAAACACTGTGTCCTTTTTCTCAGAGTTCATCTGGGCACATTTTGTTTTACTTGATCACTCCTGCCAAAGACAACACAACATTCAGTGATCACGTGGGAAGCATGTCTGTTGATTTATAAATGTGGACACTTACAATTTATAAATGTTGAGAGGTGACAGGCAAATTATGGAACTGTTTATAAAAATCATTTGCATTTCTGATCTTTTATGTAGTTAACCCTCTTGAATTTAAACTTCCTCTCTGTGTAATATTTTCTGAATAGTTCATGAAAGTGTCTGTGTGAAATGCAAGTATTTCCACTGTGTATTTACTTAAAGAATTCTATGCATTCTGAATTTTTGCTTGTTTAATCATGGATTTGAAAGTTTTAAGAAATATAAAAATAAGTTATGGTAGAAGCTTTGAGAAACCATGGAAGAAATATTAATTAAACATCAAAGAGGAAAGCAGATAGACAGCAAGACAGACGTGAAACTCTACAATTAAGAATAGTTTGAAGAAAGAGAAAAACCCTTGGAACTGAAAAGATTGAAATGCTATAGGACTCATTTAAAAAAGGAAAAAAGAATGCCAGATGTGGATGCTGAGTGAGCTGTGACCAACAGGAAAAATTTAACCCAGAGTATTCATGCTATGACGTGAACGCCTGCTAACGATTTTGGACTTCAGCCATAGCAGATTTGGAAGCCAGGGTGGGTATCGGCAGAACTAGGGTTTTATAAGTAATCGTGGCATCGCTGTGATGTCTGATTCAGGGAAGAGTGAGATGGACGTTAGGGTGCCCGGGTTGAAGAAACCTGCAACAGTCTAGCGAGGCAGGATGAATCTGCACCAAGGTAGGGGCACTGGGATGAAGAGAAGAGGCTACCTGAGAAGCGTGTTAGGGACAGGGCCACCAGACCAGGGTGTCATTTGGGTAATGGAGGAGAGCCAGAGGGGATGTGATTCTGCTGGGGGTGCGGCCAGGGCAGTAGAGGTCACACACTGAAGGGCGGTCCTGAGACAGATTCAGTGTTGGGCACATTGGGGTACTTAGGGAAGTGTCAGCAGGTCCTCCCAGAGAGCAAGCCTGGAGCAAGAATGAGCACCTTAGGAGGGCAGAGGGAGAGTGGAGGAGATGGAGAGAGATTCGTTAGCCTGGCAAGATTGTTCTTTCTTATAGTCTTAGCAATGAAAACAAATCTTATTGGGGGCCTCCAGTGTCCTGGGTTCTCAGCCTATATGACCTCTTTACTTTCCCCCTCTGTGCGTTGCTGACCTTCCTGTGTCCTTTCCCACACTGCCTGGTGTTGACTGTGGTAGGGACGTTGGCCAAGGGGCTCCTTCCCATGCTGCACATACGGATAGACCAGCAGTGATTCTTGGATTGAGTGTGGATGGAATGACCCCCAGAAAAACCTTCATGCACTATCCAACTTTTTTTTTTTTAACAATTCAGTTCTAAAGGAATAGCCCCCCCTTATGGGAACCTGTAGTTTTCAGAGCTTCAAAGTAGTCAGCTTGGGGGCTGTTTCCCATAAGAGCCCTCCCCTGAAATAATGCCTTGTGATTCTGTCTTGTTCAAACAGAAAAGCACTTTGAAAGTCATTTTCACACTGTGCCTGCAGTGAGCCCTTAGAAGTCAAGGCTAGGTGCTCCATGGAACAAAGCCAGGATGGGGCTCAGGATCTAGTTAACAGAGGACAGTCATTGCTGGAAGAGCACCTTCCTGAGGTCAAAGCCTGCGGCCGGGTGCACCGTGTGCAGTGTAAGAATCTGGACAGACATTGCAAGTGTCTACTATGTCAGGCACTGAGCTATGTCTTGGGGACAGGAGATGTCCTGTGGTCATTCTCTTTCTGTCTGCTCCGAGGGAAGGCAGGCAGAATCGTGGTCTGAACAGGCTAGTGGAGCCCATGTAGAAAAGTCCTGAGTAGATAGTCAGGGAGGCCAACAGAACGAAAGAAGACACCATATGAAAGAAGCCTGCTCGTGACCCTTCCTAAACTCCTCAATTTCACACCTCAAAAATAGGAATATTTCCAGGAAGATCCTTTTACACCAATAAAATGTAAATCAGGGCTTCATTTCTGCTTGGTTTTGAGGAACAGCCTATGTTGAATACTGCAGTAAAGGAGACGAACCAAAGGTTAATGTAAAACCACACTAAAGTTTGTTTAATTTGTCATAAATTCATATGTCTTATTCATTTGTCTTATTTATAATTGTGTACTTTTATATAATAGAGGCAAAATTGATTTTTAACTGTTATTTTCTGCTACTTTGATATTTTAAAATGGTCTTTCTACAAAAACACAGCCGTGTAAAATCTTCAGATCATCTGCCCAGGCCGAGGAAGGCCCGTCTGAGATTTTGGGGTCAGATGCAGGCACACTGTCCAGCTGGCAGTGGCCCATCTAAAAGATGGGACTAAGTAGACAACTATGAAAACATAAGAATAAACTTATTATTTTCACGATATTGTTTATATAGTGGGAAATAGAAACAAGCTAAATGTACAATAGAGAACTGAACAAATTCACTCTGGGTATAGTTATATAAAGTAATCCCACATTGCTATTAACAATAATGATATAACGTATATTCTGAGGTTTGGGGTGGAAGGTTGGGTAAAAAACCTTACCATTTGCTCCTCTTTCCTTAGGATTCTGGCCAATAGAAAATCACTGGAGAAATGGATATCAAAATAACATCTTTATTACTAACGAGGCAAGCATCAATAAGCCCACTGCAGGGCTCTCTTGGATCAAGCTGGTGGGGAGAACAGGACTTGGGAATTTAAGCCAAAGCAGAGCCTCCTACTTCTCCTGAATGGAGACCTAAGGACTCCACTGTGGACAGAGCTGGATCCACAAAACTGATTCTGAGTCCGGGTCCCCACTGGCCTCATGGACTACTGGCTTGCCTCACTGGTGCAATTACTGCAGAATGGAGACAATGAAAGAGGCAGGCGCTGGGCCTTGCCCCGGGTTGGGGGGGGAGGTGGACGGGAAGCTCAGGAGGAATCAAGTGAGCCCAGCTGACTTTAACGCTTTAAATCCAGCCAACTAGCAAACTGTGGCCCAATATTAGGCCTCACTAGAGTGGCTATTTCTGCCTATTTGAGAAGAATGGGTGAATGTAGAGAGAAAAAAACAGAAGAATGCGTTCCCTCCAACAATCTCCGAGAGAGAGGACAGAGAGAGGACAGGGCCTCCCCTTCCCTCAAATACATTAACGTGAAAAGAATCTTGAGGACATTGTGCTTTTATATTTTCATTTATAAACTATAACATACTTTAAATATATGTTCTTTATATTATCACTTCTTTACCATTAGCATTGATTACTTATGTCCTTGAAAAATAAATTTAAAAAATACTAACATTAACAGAAGCCAGGTGAGGTGAAGGGTATACTGAAGAATTCTCTGTACTATATTTGCAATTCTGTTCTAACTTCTAAGTTATTTCAAAATAAAAAGAAATATATGAGCCTTGCAAACACTGTAAGGTTGTGGAGAAAACATATGATGTCATAACCATGTTCAGATAAATCGTATTTACATATACCAAGATAGAGTACCAGGGATGGAATTTACCTGCCCTCTTGAAAAAACTAAAAAATGGGTCCAGCATATGAAACAATGGTTTTCAAAACATTGGGAAAAAGGTAATGAAGGAGAGTGATGTCTGAGAGATGATAAACAAATGAGGTGAGCCTAGCCATCATCCTAGTTTTCTGCACTGAGAGAGTGTTCAGGCTGTGGCACAGGGAGGGGTCCAGGTGGAGCCTTGGTGGTCTCCCTGAGCTGAAGAGATGGAGCTAGGAGTTCAGGGAGACCGAGGTGACTAGATCTCACAGGGCAGAAAACTGGGAAGGAGAAAGCTACACAAAAAATTCCAGAGCTCTATAAAACAGTAAACCGAGTACCAAAGAGAGCACTCATATGAGGAAGCCACCCAAGGCCAGGAGAAGAACCGCCCTAAAGGATTAGAGGGAGCAATCCTCAGAGGTCACTATTTTCAGAGGAGCTGAAAATAGTGCCTGTCCCCAGGAGTCAGACTGAAAAACTCATAGTTCACAGGGCTCTGGGTAGAATACACAGGGGTGTATTGCTTCACCACACAGTGGGGATAATTAACCCTAGGTGGAGTCCTGCTCTCGGTCTACCCCACGGACCCTAAAATCAATACCCAAGAGTACCAATCTATTTCCAAGTAACTTAAATGTGTCATAGAAGTTAGAAAAGCTCAAGAATACTTACAAAAATACAAAAATATCCAGGGGCCAATAATACCTGGTTCAAAAATTTGCAGGCATGCAGAGAAGTGGAAAAATAAGACCCCCTCCGAGGAGATAAATTGATTGCTTGAAACTGACCCAGAACGGAAACAGACGTTAGAGTTAGACGTTAAAACAATCACCATAATTGTATTTTATTATTCAAGAAGCGAAAGGGACTACTAAACATATTACGTGGCCACATGGAGGACTCAAACTGACAGATAAAACCAACCATGTCTGAGGCCGAATTGGAGATTAGACAACTGCAGAAGAAGGACTAGTGAACTTGACAACAGCTCTCTATATACCTGCAGCAGGGGTCTCTGATGACAAACGGGAGAAATCTGGGACACGGAAACATTCTTTGAGGAAATAATAGCTGAAAATATTCCAAACTAGATGAAGACTATAAACCACACAGCCAAGATGCACAGCAAACCCCGAGCACAAGAAACACGGAGAAAGCCACGCCAAGTCATGCCGCCCTCAAACTGCTCAAAACCAATGATAAGGAGAAACCCTTAAAAGTGACCAGAGAAAAAAGACGAGTTATGTACAAAGGAACAAAGAAGAGATGTCAGTGGTTATTTTTCTTTGGAAACAATGTACGGGCCACATCTTTAAAGAACTGAAGTAACAAATGAACCTGTGAGAGAGGCTTGCAGGAGTCCCAGGGGTTCTCAGGTGGGAGAGGTTGGGCTTTGCTCAGGCTGGTGGGGAAAGACACAGGCTTTGGGTTGGGGGTGGGGGGCACTTCTTGCTGCTGAACCCTCAGGGCTTCTGCCCAGCTTAAAAACAAAACAAAGTGAAAACAAACAAACAAACAAAAACAACCCTGTCAACCTCGAGTTCTACGCTCGGCAAAGACATTTTTTTAAGCTGAAGGTGAAATAAAAATCTTTTTCAGACATACAAACATTGAGAGAACCTACCGCCAGCAGAGCCGCACCATAAGCAATGGTGAAGGAAGCTCATCTGGGCAGAAGGGAAATGACAGATGGAAATATGCACTTCAGCATGAGAGTAAACAGTATCAGAAATGTTAACGTTATGGCTAAAGAGTAAGATTTGAAAATTAGTTAAATCTCTTTACAGGGCATTTAGCTGCTTAGCAAGAATAATAACAGTGTAGTATGGGTTTATAAATACAGAGAAGTAAAACGCATGGCCCCAACAGCACACTGGCTGGGAGTGGGGACATGGGCCTTTCTGTTGTCAGCTTCTCACTGTGTTCGAGGTGGCACAGTCCCACTTGCAGGGGGGTGTGGTGAGTTAGAGAGTGGACCGTGTACTTCCTGTGGAGATGTTTACAGGAGAACAGATGGGGGTGGGCGGATACGGGTCAGGAGCATCCAGGGTCAGAGCTGCCGGGAAGGGACCTGGGCAGGAGGGGGACACCACTCCCTGACTGGGCAGCATTGCAGGGCTGGGGAAAGAGAGAGGAGGCTGAAGCCAGCTTTGAACACGCTACGGTTTCTAAGACTTACTATTGAACTTGAGAGCAGTAGGGGGGTCCTTTTCAGAATTTCTTCTCACAGATTCTGTCTCTAGCATTCTAGAACATAACCATTAAACTCTCTTGTTCCCAGAGGGTGCCATAGTCCCTGGGACATTTTTGAGGTCAAATACCGTAATGTCATAAGGTAAAGCATTCAAATTGAGGAACTGTTTGCAAGACCGAGGAGCTGAAGAAAATAAATAAGGTGAAGGGCAGGCACAATCCAAAGACCAAGTCAGAGCCTATACTAAAAATGCCATATTTCATGAAATAAGTTTTAATTAAGGGGTTTCTAAATATACACTGAAATAACATAAAGACACTAAAGAAGCCACAGGAAGCCACTTCCACAGGAAGTACACAATTGCCTCTTGATAAGCTGGGCTTCTCCACACAAAATAAAACTTCTAGCTGGGAGCATAGAAGAAAGCCTGGCCTCATTTCACTGATGGACTCTCCCAAGAACACAGAAAATGATGCACCCAAAGATCTGATCACTAATCAGAACCAGGTCTAAGACTCAAGCTCCTTGACTTGGGATTCAGAGCTCTAGTTATTTGTAAATCGGTGGATCTTTGAAAATGTTTATTTAAGTATAACATCTAGGCAGAAAAGTGAATAAAGGGTCAGAAACTAAATATACCATCATAACCAGCACTCAGATCAAGAAAAATGATATTCTCCACCCAGAAGTCCCCTCCTGCTCCTTCTCAGTCACTAGCCCCCAAAGTAACCACTGTCCTGACTCCTAAGTACAGAGAATACTTTTACCTGTTCACGTATTTTCTAGAAATGGAAAATAAAATACTTTTTTCCCCTTCTGGTTACTTTAGCCAAGTATTATTTCTGTGAGGGTCATTCATGTTATTACATATTGAGAGAGACTGTTTATTCTCATTACTGTATGGTATCTCATTATGCCATAATTTATTTATTCCTTGTACCAAATGTTCAGGGCAACTGAGTAGTTTCCAGTGCAGAGCCATTACAAAGAATGCTGTCATGAAAATTCTTTTAGGTGGTTTTGATACATATATGCACACAGTTTTGTTGGATATATATTCAGGACTGGAATTGCTGAGGGTCCGAGCGTGTATATGTTAAGCTTTAGTAGATACTATAATTTTCAGATTTAACTTTTGGCCATCAGAGCTTAAATCCACCTGTGAAATTTGGGGCATCTGTCTCACATTGCCGAGTGGCTGCCTTTCCTCTCAGCCAGATCACTGAGGAGGGGCTCGTGACTTGGACTGCCTTGTACGTGGCGATGCTGGGTACTCAGGGCTGAGTTAGAGGACCTGTTATGGGAATACTTTCTTATACAAATGTACGAAGAGAAGCATAGACACAGTTCTGCTTCCAGGAAAGAGTCACTGACTTAGACACACATACCAAAGACACAACATTTTAAAACATGAGAGCAGAGATCATAGCTCATCGATCTTTGTACCTTTCCAGGATCTAACACAGTGCCTTACACATAGTAGGTGTTCAACTGTAACTTTCCAGTATCTAACACAGTGCCTTACACATAGTAGGTGTTCAACAAATACTTGCCGAATGAATGGAATCAAGAGAGGAATGACTGTGAATTGCTTATATCACATGTAGCTCAAAGACAGGTGCATTTTGAGATGGGAAAACAAGATGAGTATAGAATTGGGTAAAAGTTGGAGGAAGGCCTTCATCAGTCCAACTCACAGAAAACATTTCATATAAGGAAAGCAACTTAAGTGTTTTATTAATTTTTTGGCCATAGGGTTAGGACCTCTTACCCTGGCCCTAAATAATGTAAAACTGAAGGACAGACATGTTTTAGCTTAAACGTTATTCCTCAATAACTAGATGCAGTGTGAGAGCCACAATTTGAAAAGCTTCATGAACACCAACGATAAGAGTATCTTCCCTAAGACACTCCAACCTCAAAGACGTGGGGTAAGAGCTGGGGTTGGGGGGACACAGGCCGCTGGGGCCTGACCTCTGGGACAGGCTTCAGTTTCCAGGAGTGATGGTCGACCTTCTGTCTGCGTAGTAACAACGTCCACAAAGACAGGCTTACGGCACAGAAACAAAATGAGAGACTGAGGCTTTTGCTGAAAGGGACTTTTGAGCAGAGGAGCCCATATGGACTTGGCAGCGTCTGGTGTCGCTCGACAGACCTGGGTCCCAAGCCGACTGGGAGCAGGTTGCAGAGACAGAGGGAGCGTTTCTGCCGAGGGCTACACGGAGGAAGCGCTTTTGTCCGTTTCAGATAGAATGAAATAAAATCATCTGTGACTTAATGCCCAGTGGCATATTTTGACATCTCATGGGAAAGCAAACTCCTGCCAAGGAAAAGCCAAGAGTTTCTGGTTGGAACCCAGGGGACTTTCTGAACTTCTCAAGCAAGAGAGTAGTATGAGGTTTC
The DNA here is from genome assembly GCF_021234435.1 of Artibeus jamaicensis. Lineage (NCBI taxonomy): Eukaryota > Metazoa > Chordata > Mammalia > Chiroptera > Phyllostomidae > Artibeus > Artibeus jamaicensis. Next base: position 10,678,686 of record NW_026521883.1, read on the forward strand.
AAAGCCCTTCTGTAAACCGCAGGGCCTCCCCTTCCTTCAAGTCAGAAAGATCCAAGAATATCTTCTAAATGGACAAAGAGCTCAAAGGGGAATATCACAGCCCTTCTGCAGAAGGGGCCACTGCAGGCAGGCCCCTGTCTCACTTGAGCTTCAGAGGGAAACATTAGGGCACGAGGGTGGGAGAGGTGGTGGGGAGAAAGGACGAGAGGAGGGAAGGGCTGGGAAGGTGAGACACAAAGAAGAAAATGAATGTTACTGAGCACCTGTTCTGTTTTTTATATAAAGTATCACAACTGATCCTTAAAACAACCCTACAAGATAGATAATGTTATTCCTATTTTCCTGGTCAAGAAAATTAATGCCTGCCTAGAGACACATGGCCAGTCCTCCTTCCCCACTGAGGGCTTTGCTGTGGCTCTCCTCTGGCCACACCCCTCTCCAAGAGTAAGCATCCAGATGGCAAGTGGCTGTCCCTGCTCAGAGCTGGTGTGCCCTCCACTAGACAAGGCTCGGGGTGCCCGGAACCCTCGATTCCCTGCCCAGATGCCCCCAAGTCTGCTTGTAAAGCCCGCATGGACCTCTTTTCCTGGGCCCAGGCTCCTGAGGGGGTGCTGGGATGTTGATGTGTGTATGCTCAGGTCCCAGGGAGCCGGGGGTGCTGTTGGCAAGGGTGTGTGGGCGGGCTGTCTGTGCATGTGCATGTGAGTCCTCCTGTGATGCAGGAAAGTGCTTGTGGGGAGGGGCGGGAAGAGGAGGAGGGGTCAGGCATGGATAGAGGAGGAGGAATGGAGACCCGGTCTTCTCACTCCATCGTACCAGAGCAGAGCTCCGAGGGGCCTAAGACTGGAAACCAGGGCTGCCCTACCAGGTATCGTGAAGGCATATTTGCCAAGAAGGGGGATACAACTCATACATTTAAGTTTGTTATTTATGTGTATATATTTTAGAACTTCAATCTTGACTCATATAGCACAGGGCCTTCATTCGTGCTCCTGCCTGGGTCCTGTGGATGCCGGTGGTGGGCCTGCCTGCAGCAGTGGTGCTGGGGAGACTGCCCTGGCTCTGCCCTGTGCTAAGGGTCAGTGCTTCCCACTGCCCCGCAGTGCCCGACCCCAGGGGGAAGTCAGGGGTGGGAAGAGAACTAAGTATTTTGGGGGAATTATTTTATAGAAATTATTCATGATGATTTCCCGTCATGGGTGCTAAGCTGCTCTGAAACTCGGTGGGGCCCTTGAAAAGCCACCCGCCCCTCTGGGCTCAGTTCCCTCCACTGGGAGGTGAGGGGCCTGGACAATCTCGAAGGGCTCACTCAGCCTGGAAATACTGAGTCTAACGAGTAATAAAGCCTGTTTCCTAACTTTACTGAGGGTCTCAGTGAAAGACCTTTTAAGAGTGTGAAGTGCTTTAAAGAGTAGCAACAGTATGAATAATACCAAGACTGAGGTGGTGAGGGCATAAAGTAGGTGGACTGTCTTAGACATGAAGGGCCTGGCGGGTGACTTTGGTCATCAGTGTCCTGAAGGGCAGGGCCAGGGTCAGCAGTGGGAAAGCAGGGTGGGAACCCAGACATCTCTGAGCCAGGGGAAACAAGAGGCACAGGACGGCTTCTGTGGCCAGACGGGCCTGGTCGCTGGAGGCAGCCAGTCTGGTCCTGTGTCTCTTGAAGGAGAGGGGGCAGGAGATATGGGGCAGACCCTGGACAGGACAGGGGAGCATTTAGGCCCATGGCCAGCCAGAGCCCAGGCTGGGGGAAAGGACAAGGGCCAGGGCAGAGTGGCACCCTGACCGGCTCCCCAGGGGCCTTCTGGGGACGGGTCCTCCTATGATGGGACTGCGAGCAGTCTTCCTGCCTCTCGACCCCCATCGCCCACCTCTCCTTCTCTCTCTCTCTGTAGGGGATCCTGCCTCCCTCTTCCTGCAGGCAGTCCCATCAGTTATGTCCTGTCTGTCAGCCTGAATGGGCCACTCGGTGTGGACATCCTCACTGTGGCCACATCTCCCCAGGGAGGCACGTGGGTCTCTTGTCCCCTACTCTGGCCACTGACAGCCAGCCCAGGCAACATGTGACCCACCTCGCCAGAGTCCCACTGCTGAGGCTCCCCTGACACCTGAGGGCTTCCCCTGGGGTGTGCCGGGGAAGGGTACAGATTGAGAACGTCGGAGTGGAAGGAGCCTGGCTCTATAGATCCACAGGACCTGGGTGGGTTTCTGCCTCCCTCACTTACTAGCTGCGTGCTCTCGGGCAAGAATCCGAGTCACTCTGAGCCTCAGGTTGGCTTGCCCATAACATGGGGAGAGTAATTTTTTTTATCCTATAGCATTGTGATGAGGCTACAATAAGAAAATATATTCAGAGTGTCCAGTCTGGGGCCTAGTCCCAAGGGGGGGGGGTCTTTAAAAATCACTGCGTACTGTAAGCGCAAAGTGCACAGGAAACCTTCCATCTCACATCTAGCCCTGCCCTGCTGAGCAGTTTCTCTGCGACCCCTTCAAACTGTACAATTTAGTACTGAATTATACATGCATTTCAGTATTGAATATTAGGTCAATGTTGCCTTTAAAAATAAATAACATCATGTGTAGGGATTTTCTCTTTCCACACCCTAAAGTCATTTATACTGATGTGTGTTCCACAGAGTGAGCCGGGTAAGAAGTAGCTGTGGTGGCATCTGGGACAAGACCCCGTGGCCTCTAGATGCACGCTCTTGGTCTCCTGGGGTTCTTACATCGCACCATCCCCCCTCTCCCACTGAGCTGAGGCACCTCAGCTTTGTGAGTGGGGAAAAGCCAAACGCATGCGCGGTGTAGGAGGCAGGAAGTCAGCATCTGTGTGCGGGAAGGAACACTTGGGGCTCAAGCAGGCAGCACCCACCCTTCCGCACCCACCCTTATGCTGCAACCTTTGCTGAGACAGCTAAATCAGACCTGGTTGACACAAAGTAACGTAGATAATTAGAGCAAAACCTGGAGGACGTGCAGGCAAAATCCTTGGTCAGAATAGAGACAAAGACCGACTCAGGGAGGGCCTGCTATGCAGAGGTTCTGTTTGATAAGCTGTGGGCCTCCGAAGTGAGGAAGGCCTGTGGCCCAGTCCCTGCACTCAGTGGCACAGGGCTGGGTAAGGTAGGGGAGTGGGGTGTGGGGCAAGTAGGGTGGGATAAATGTTGGCAGTGTAGAGAGTTAAGGCTGAAGCCACTAGGTACAGCTGTCTAGTGTGTCCACTCTACGACCCCAGGCTCCAGCCACCTGTGAGTGGAGCCGTGAATGGTGTGTACCGAGGCTGCCCAGTAGCCCTGAGGTGCGTGCTGTGACTGAAATATGCACAACGGTGCCTAGAAACATGGGTCTCTGGCTGTGTGTCTGTGTGTGTATAGAATGGAGGAGAAACATACCAATGGTTATTCCACCAAAACCTCCTCTAGAACTTACTTCTCTACTCCCTTCTCCTTCTTTGGCAAAAATTCCTACTTTTTGACAGAGCATCACCATTTCTAGAGTAATTCTTGGCCCCATAATTCTTTGACATGCATGAAACTTGGCAGAGTCTCAGGAAAATGAGGTCATTTTACAAAAACCTTGTAATGACTGCAACCTATGCCTTCTATGATGGACAGGCAGCAAGGGGGGGTGGGGCAGGGAAAGTAACCTGTGTTGTGATTGGTCAGTGGGAGTGTCCACGGTAGGAGCTCCTCCTCCACTGGGGAGGTGGGAAGACAGGAGCATTTTCCTCCAGTGAACAGGGTTCAGCCACTGATAGGAAGCCTTGTGCCTCTATGCTGGGGGACGACTGGGCCAGTCCGTTCTTCCCAGCTGCTCTGCACGTAAAATCAGAATGACCTTAGTTTAGGAAGGCATTCAACACCGTCCCAAAGGGCCGCTCTGTGGCTGGCACAGATCTGACAGCGGAACTGGGGCCAGTCCACCTGGGGCGGGAGAGGAATCACAGTTGTCCCCAGTAACAGTGGCAGCCTGGGGCACTAGCTGAGAGAGCCTTGTCACCTGCCCTTTGGAGCTGCCAATTCCCATTCTCAAAGGGCAGCTGGGAACAGCGAAGGTTTTCTCCCCACTCCCGCTCCAGAGATCTGCGGGCCCCTGCCAGGAATGCCTCTGAGAAGCAGGGTTTCCCAGCACTTACTAACAACTGCTTCTCGATTGAAAAGAAAGAAAGAAACAAAGAAAGGCCATTTCCATGGGTTCCGATCCTTCTGTTTGTAAGGCCTATGTCTCTGGGGCTGTACTGAAATGTAGCTCCCACGTGTCGCCTCCAGGAGTGCTGGAAGTGTGGCCCTGGCACTGGCTGTGAGGATGCAAAAAGGAGACCCCTGTGGTCTGTTCAAAGCTGCTCTATCGCAGGGAGCAGTGTCTGCCTGACCAAGCGCAAAGGGGGACAGGAGAGCGTGGCGTGATGGGAAGGACCGAGGGCGGCCATTGTCTGGCTTTAGGTCTGCCTGGAGTGTTAATAACTTGGAGGTCCTTGGCCAGACCATATCACTTCTCCGTTTCAGTTTTTTGTCTATAAACATGGGAGTGGTGTCTGCCCACCTCTGGGGTCCAGGTAAACAAGACAAAGTGCCTAAAAGCTGGAGTGCAGTCGGATCGTGGTTGTGCTGCCGCGGAGTCCGTGCTGGGTTATTCCCTCTTCAGCACAATACACGTGGAAAGACTGACAAATTCATCCAACCCCTGCACATGAAGGGCCCGCAATGGGCCAGGAATTGTATTAGCCACCGAGAATACAAAGATGAATATTGCATGACTTCTATTTTCAAATTTACTGAAGTGTGTTTTTATGTACTTGTGGGTTGTGTGTATATGAGTTAATAAACTAATGGACACTCACTTCCACCTGCCTTCAGAACCCAGACTTGCTGTATGAAACACCACACACACATGGCTTCCTTGCACAGGAATGAGGCGAGGCCAGTCAGACCCCAAGTCAGTGCAGACTGGCCAGGGTGAGACCAGTGTCTGCATCCAGCCGGGGAGGCCTGGGGGACAGATGACTGCGCTTTTCATCATTCAAAGTTAGGAGGGCCTGACCGCCCACTGGATCCTGAGGGGCCGCGAGTCCGGTCCGAGGTGGGCTAGGGTGGGGCCGTGGCTTCCTGCAGGGCTCTTAAAGTCCTAAAGAGAGAGCTGAGCCTACAACTCTCAACTCTGAGGCAGTGTGTCCAAGGCCCTCCTTGCTGGGGCTGGGTCCACCCCCATGCTGGGTGCAGGCCTGGGGCCTCGGCCCTGCTCCCTCTCGGCCTCCTTTGTTGGGGATCCGAGGGGTGAGGACCTGTGACCCAAGGGCAGCAGAGGTAGAGCCTGTAGAGAGCACGAAACCATAGCCAGTGTGTCATGAGTGGGTAGGAATAAGGGAGCTGGCATTTACTGACACTGCATGAACACCATGTTCGTGCTTCTTAGAGCATCAGTGACTTCCTTCTGCACTTAGTTCTGATTCCATAGACAGAGCACACTTACCTTGTACTCTTGCTGAGTCTCCCTGAGTTCCCATATGTCGTGAGTCCTGTCCGAGTTCTGTGTCCATGGGGCACGCGGAACTTGACATGCATGTTGCTGATATGTCTAGTGCTCACACATCTCCTCTGCCCACGGGCATTCCCCATTGACCTTCAGACCTCACTTGCAAAACATGAATTGAAAGACAAAATTATTAGAATTCCAGGAGAGTGACAACAGAGCATTAAACCCAAGGTGGAGCCCTTCTGAGTGAGCACTGCTTGCCTCTGACCTCTGAGACTTGGCTTCCAGAACACAGGCACCCCCCGGCCCCGAGAGTCAACAAGCCTCTTTCTCAGTTGGGTTTGCTCTTGCTTTTGAGAGAAATCCTGCGTTCTATCGCTAAGACTCTCAGAGCCGAGGGAAGCCTGGGCTAAGGGGAAACCAGCAGGTGGAGGAGTGTGTGCCCAGGAAGCTCTGCACACACAGTGCGGGCCGTGGGGACTGGGCACAGGGACAGTATAGCCCCTCATGGGCTGTAGTGTCCACCATGCCGAGCAGAGTACTGTGAGGGTAGGACGCAGGACTGCAGCTGGAATCCTCATTCTCTGAGTGGAAGGCTCAGATATATTTGCTCGGCTTCACTCACAAGTGATGGAGGGGTAGAAAGGATGGGCGTCCCACCAGCAGCCATGGCACACAGGAAGGGCTGCAGGCGGCCACCAAGGGGAGCTCTCCTGGGAATACGAAGCACTCACAGGGTGGGGTGCTGGGCCCAGAGCTAAGCTGGCTGCCCTGCCAGCCCCTCTTCCCTGGAAGCATCCCCTCCAGCTCTGTGGGCTGAGCTGCCACTTTTCTTTGGGCTGCAGGCTCTAGGCTCTGTCAGCTCTGAGTGGCTCCGCTGGGATCCCTCCCAGTGGCCTAGAGGCGCATTCTGGACACTCTTCCCTACCCGATCCCCAACCTCCTTGAGATGTTTTCCAGAGGTAAAAGGAGAGTCTCCCCCTTCCCACAAATCTCCAGCTCACCTGGGTCCTTCCTGGGGATCTTACAGGCAACCCAGCCTGCTGTTTTTCCAGTGAGCCTCTGGAGTGACCAGCAGGCCCCTCGATGGGGGTGGGGTGTTCGGCAGGCGGGGCACATAGCCATTCCTCCTTCCACCCTAAAGAAAAGAGAGGCAAGAGGCCTTGCTTTGTTTGCTGTTCCAAAAATGCCAATAAGGACATTGACTCTGTGACTCAGTTCCTATCTGCAAAATTCATGCAATGATGCTTTGCCTTCCCCGAGGAGGAAAGTGAGGAATAAACTGTGGGGAGGAGGCTGTAGCAGCCACAATGGCCTCTGACACCCAGCCCGGCCCCGGCCCCCACTCCTGCCTCTGTGAAGTGGGGTGGGTGCCCCGCAGCCTCTGTGAGGTTCTCTGTGGACAGGACGCAGCTGCCCAGGCAGCCCCCATGTCGGAGATACTGTGTTGTTCCTCTCGTCATAAAGGGGTTTCAGAAGCTCCCCAAAAACAGACTTGCTTCCTTTTAGGTAAACAACCAATAGACAATAATCTTTATCAACCTCAGTTTCAGTATTTTTACTTGAAAGAGCCATTGTATCAGAGAAGGAAATAAGATTTGACTCACAAATATTCCATTTTACAAATTCCACCTCAGGGAAACTTCTTGGCCAACACCCTCCTCCTCTAAAAGCTGTGGGAGCTTTGAGATGTCTCCCTCTGTCCCCGGAGAGCCTGTCTGCCTTTCCAGGCCTGCAGTAAATCCTTGCTGATCAAGCAGCCCAGGGGCGGTGGGGGATTGCAGCACGGGGGTTGGGGTGGCTGAGAAGGCATCTGGCGCACGGCCTTTTAGGACTGGAGGCGCCTAATAACCCTCCCTCCCCTCCGCCCAAACAGAAATACCATATACCTTGCAATTAAAGCCACGATCCCATGGTCCTTCCCTGTTGCTCTCAAACATGTGCTTGGGGCCCACGAGACCCTGCATTCTCCACGGGCTGGACCTGACTAATGCTCTGTGCAGTCCAGCTGCAGCAGTAGCTGAATAAACATTTAATGAGTTTCAATTTGGAACCATGTTCAGTGAAGTCACCACTATGGCTTGGATCAGAAAGTAAGAAAAGAAAAACTCGCTCATGTGAGCACAAGTCTGCGTTTTCCACTCAGGCCCGGGAAGCCGCTACGGCACTGGAGGCTGCTGGGCTAGACCAGGTGCAGGGCATTGGCCATTAATGAAGTATGAGGCGCTGCCTGCCCAGCCCTGCCCTTGGGGCCCAGCAGCACACAGGGCAGTCTCATTAACCAGCTGCAGGGGCGCGGAAGCAGTGGCTACATTTTGAGCACAGGTGCAGCTAGCAAAATCTTCTTTTCTCACAGTGCTGGCCACTCCAGGTCAGTAGAGCCCGCCTATTACTCTGAAAACAGAAACAAGGAAAGGAGGTACACAGTCCGCACCCTGGCCCCTCCTGACCCTACCCACAAGACACATCTTTTTGGTAGTCTCTGAGATTGGGGCGTGGCGGGAGAGGGGTGTGGGGGACACTAACATCTACAAGTTGGATTCAGTAATGTGTCAAATGTAGCAACCACAGCAGAAGGCAAATCCATCTGATACCCCTGGGTGATGATGTCTGATTCACATTTCCAACTCCTCCAGGAAGCCTTCCGTGACTTCTTCAGAGAAGATGAATTATTCCTTCTTGGAAACTCACACAGTATGGATAACCGAGACTGTGAATGTATCCTTGGTTAGGAACAGTCTGCCTGGCTCCAAATCCCAGCTCTGTCATTTGCTAGGTGTGTGATTTTGAGCAAGTTACTTAACTCCTCTCCACCCCATTGCTTATGAGAAGAGTGAAAGTGCCTCATGCACAGAGTTACTGTGGGGAAGGGCATGGTTCTATGTATAAAGTGCTTGGGTCACTGCCTGGAGTGCAACAAGCTCTGCACAGAGGCTGCTGCTAGAATCATACAACTTTTTGTGATAAACTACATGTAACATAAAATGTACCATTTTCATCATTTCACATGTACAGTTCAGGGTCATTAAGTACATTCTTGTTACTGCACAACCATGGCCGCTCTCCATCTTCCCAACGTTCATCGTTCTGACCGAAGCTCTGTCATTTCAAACTCCAACTCCCTGCTCCCGCCTGCCCAGCCCCTGAACACTCTGCTCTGCTGTCCGCCCCCAACCATGACTTTTGTTCATATAATATTTTTCTTTATCCAACACATATTTACTGAGCACTTACTTTGCACCTGGCACTAAAGTGGAATTGAGGACACAGGGGCCATCGCGATGGACAGTTTATGCATTTGTGATACGAAAGACAATCTCAGGCAGAGATGCATGCTACTGTTGAGAAAAACGGTACAGAACTTAGAAATAGGCAAAGGAGAATAATACCCTGTGTTCTTTCAAAGTCATACATGGGCTTGTTTAACAGCACCACCCAGGGATTGTTTAATGCTTCAGAAAAGGTACCTGTGTTCGGCTTACCTGTGTACTATTTGACTATAGAGCCCAGCCACTGGGAAGTTAAACATTCGCTTGTAGATTTCCTGCCAGCAGAAAAGATTGTCCCAAAGATCATGGTGCTATTTGCCTGTAGGACAGTGACATTTGTATCTAACCTGGAAATCTTATAGTATCTTTTTCTCTTTTTAATGCCAGTAAACACTCAATTCCTCAAATACCCTTGGAATTAGCATTAAGCAACCATACTGGCTCCTTCCTCGGACCTCTCCCCTCTCCCTGTCTGTGTTCTGCTCAGTGAGGCCAATTAATACTGGTGCATCTTGCCTATTTTCCTCAAACTGCTCCAAGCCTGAGGCCAGTTGTTCCTTTCAGCAGACCTCTGTCTCAGCCCTGGCTGGAAGACTTTGGGGACGGGAAAGAGGTGCCCTCAGGAAAAGCATGGACAGGGAGGGGACGGTGCTGGGCTGGCTGGTCAGGAGCCAAGGGGAGTATCCATTTCTCCCAGGAAGTTCCCCCGGGGACCCGTAGTTGGCTGTGACCAGCTGTGTTGGATTCAGGGCACTTGGCCGTGGTCCCCACTCACGGACTCTCTAGTAAATGCGAGTGATTCCTTCCAGCTCTAAAACTGTCCGGGAATCCCTGAACGACCCCAACACTGCCCTTCAAATCCCCCCTTTTGCGCAGAAGCCGATCCTCATGGCAACGCCCTCTGAACAGCGCCCCCTAGTGGAACTTTGTGTTCCTGCCGTAACCCCTCTGGGGCTTTCCTGCAAGAGACCCGAGCCCATTCTTGTCCTGGAGCTCCTACTGTGTGCCAGGCTGCTGTTAGGTGCTTGCAGCCATTCGAGAGCCAGGGCCATGCCTGTCTTGTTCACCATTGGGCCTCAGCCCATATTCCATAAGTGTTTTTTTTTTTTTTTAAGTGAATGAAGAAACAAACAAACATGATGGAGTGTCTGGATCGTAATGAAACCAGTGGGGGACTGTTCTGTGTTACTCCAGAGCACTCCCACGATAGGCGTGAGTCTGTGTCTCTTTAATGAAACTCAGCCTAACAGGCAACTGCGTGCAGGATCAAGTATGAGCATTTTGGAGCCATGCTGCTGGGGTGTCATTCCTGGCTCTAACCGCTTCCCGACTCCGTGATCGAGGCCACGTGACTCAGTCCCTCTGCGCCTAAATTCCCTCTTTGTAAAACAGGGAGACCTCATAGTGTTGCTGTGATGGTTAAAATAATTAAAAACCATAAAGTACTTCAGAGAGTGCCTCATGCACACTTTGTACTATGCCAGTGTCTGTTAAAGAAATCAGGAAAACTTGCCAAAAACCGAGATGCTGCCCAACAGTGAGCTGGTGACCCGCTGCAGCCCTGGGTGGCCCATCACCGGAATTACAGGGCAGTGCGTTAGCTCTAAGATAATCAATAATAACTGTTATCTACTGAGCCCTTAACATTGTCTTGTGCTATGCTAAGCACTTGACATTTATTATCCTATTTTGTGTTCACAATAACCTTACTCTGAGGCAGGTATTATAGCCACTTGACACAGGAAATAGAGGCTTTGTGACAATGGAGGTCCCTCGGTGCAGAGTGACAGAGCTGTTGATTCTGAGGTGAGTCATGCTCAGAACCCAGGGAGCACCTGGGTGCCCGAGGTCACTCAGGGCTTGGGAACCCGGGGGAAAAGGCAGGTGAGCAGTCTGTGGGCTGAAGTGAGGAGGCTCCAGGATTGGCCACAGCTCCGCTTTCGAAGTGATAAGGATCCCTTTGTGTTGGGGCCCGAAGTGGGAGTACAGGCGGTGGGGGCCGGCAGGTAGAGGCAGCTTTTTCATCAATCAATAAATCAATCAGCCAACCAAACAACCAACCCACCGAGTCAGGGACATGCTGTGTTTGGCAAGGCTGGGAAGAGCGGTCAAGGCCCCAGGTGCAAGGCAGTGAGTCAGCCCGATCAGGAGAGCTCTCCAAAGCAGGGCCGTGTCCCTGGAGAGAAAGAGCTGGAAAATCCTGGGGAGAGAATAGCAGGTAGATAGAAGGGAAGAGAGAGGTGGGGACAAGGCTTCCACTGCGGTAGCTGAATGTGGAGATGTACTTAGAGACAAAGAGGAAAACTGAGGGGGACTTGGCTTTATCTTTACAATAAAAAAGAAGCTGAGGTCATCAAGTGAGGGAGTGAGTTTGGAGGCTTGAGAAAGGCCAAGTTTGGAATAAGCCTCCATGGAGTGTGTTGGAGAGCGAGAGATGCAAAGAAGTCACGCTGAGCCACAGGAGGCCCTGCCAGGAATGAGGTTAGAGTTACTAATATGTAGGGGAGACCACTGCCCAGCCACTCACTCACCTGCTCCTCAGCTCCCTGGTTTTCACACGAGAACCCCAAGTTCTGGGGCGTATGGGAGCAGTCCTATCCACCTGAGAGTAATCCTTTCTCCTGTCCCACCTTCCAGAAACTCAGGGGCCATTGGAGCCATGCCCAGGAGCACATGGAACCCTCCTGCCGGCCCCACAGGGCTCCTTTGGCTTAAAAGTTTGGAACTTCTGCACCCATCCTGTGGAGCCTGTTCCTTCCGCACATGGACCTTTGGGAAAACCTCAGTTACTACATAGGGGCCTGGCTGCAAAGGCTGGACTGCCGTCTCGGATCGGCGTGACTCCGCACTTCAGAGCCTTTCTCAGTTACCTCGCAGGTCTCTCAGTGGGCATGGGCCGAGCAGTGGGACTTTGTTGCATCCAGTGGGGAGTCGAATGTATCAGGCTCTGCAGCTGCTGGAGCCATCTTGAGCAGTTGCCTAGAGTAAAACAAGAAGTGTCTGGGTGTTGTGGTCTGTACCTCCCCCACCCGCCGCCCTGCAGGGACACTCCCGCTGTTCCCTTTACTGTGAGGTTACAGGTGGGAATGGGGCAGGATGGCAAACACTCCAAACAGGGCTCCTCAGGTCCTAATCCAGCACCAGTGGGAGAATTGATAACCTGTCCTGCCCCGTTTCTCCCCCGCATTGCTCCAGGCGGCAGCATAGAACAATTGCAGCTGGAACTCCAGGGAAATCCTTTTTGTTATCCCAGACTTAGCCTTTGTTGCTCCAGCACCAGTGAAGTGGGGTGGCCCCAGGGAAAACTGTGCAGGGGTGAGGTGGGCTTCAGGCCTCTGCCAGCCCCGCCTCCTGCAGCCCTCCAGAGGTGGGTTCTCTTCCAACAGTCATTCCTGCTCTGTCCTACTCAGTCTACTCTGGGTGGTCCTGGGGAGTAAGCCCTTAACGTGATCGCTGACTGGCGGTCATGGAAGGAGCCGTGGGTTCTAACCACAGCCACACCTCCGCAGCTGACTCTGAGGCTGTCTGCTCATCTGTAGGAGAGACCGATTGTGCCCACCTGCCACAGGAATAAGGCTCAGAACGGAAGGGGCGCCCTGTATTTGTAGGACTTTAAAATTGCAATGATCTCCACCAACTTAAGAAGTCTTATTTATATAATCACCAGCACCGAGCCCTCCCAGACAAACGTTTCGACAGGGCCTTTCGGGAGCACAGCTTTTTAGTCTGAAAGCAGGATGATTCAAACAGTGGGGTTTTGAACTTGTATAGATATTAGGGGGCAAGCCAGGCCTTGTGATGCCCTTCAAACCCACCTCGTGCAGCCACAGAACTTACATTTGTGTGGTACTTAATAGTCGATAAAGGGCCTGTCGCATTCCCGTAAGAACAATCTGTTGCTATTTTAGTGGGTGGCATCAGCGTTGCTCTTCCCGTGAGCCTCTGTAACTTCCCTGCCTAGTAGACAGTACACATCCTTTTCTTTTTTTCCCCTTTTAATCAAGGGCTCGTGGTGGGGGGTCACTAGCTGGGCCTGGGAACATGGTGGGTGAAAACGCTGTCCAGGCTGGGAAACTGGGAGGCTGGGCTCACGCCCATCCCTGCCCCCTGGAGGGTTATTTTTAACCCCAAAGATACAGTGTTGGAGAGCAAACAGCTTGCCCCGGGAGGGCCCGCCAGAGGACTGTGGGCCTGCACACGTCAGAGAGCGGCTGCTTCCCGTCATCCCAGGTCCCTCCACAAACCGGAGCTGGGTGGCGGTGCCTATTTTTACACAGGCTGACTCGCTGTGTCCTGTGAGTGTCACTGGGTCCTGCGAGGATGGGGTCAGAGCCCCACACGTCGTGACCTTTAAAGCCAGTGTCGGCCTCACCTAAGCTGGGGCTGTCATTGCCAGGGCCACCCTTCACACACGGCTAGACGGCCCCCAAACTCTCCCCCTGCTGCTTTGACCCAGCCACGCCCCACCTGCCGAGGGTTATTTGACGGTATCGTTTTTCCTATTCCCCCCTTTTTCTTTCCTTTACTCTCTGTAAAGCAACCAATGCTTCTTAGCCAAATTACAAACTTGAGAAAAAACCCCTATAAACCCCACCCCCCAGGCCACTCCCATGCTGGGTGGGTGAGGACCAGCAATGTTAATATTTGGTGGAAGTCTTTCCTGACTTTTTTCTACTTATATTTATACATAAAGTGCTCATCTGTTCTACACACAGTCCCACCGAAGGACTGGCACTGAGGAAGGCAGGATGGAAGTACTCGGGCAGAATGCTGATGTTACCTCCCGGTGGGGACTGCAGGCTGTGGGGTCTGCAGGCCTTGTGGTCTGCGGGGGCTTCCCTGCACCCAGAAAAGCCCTGAGTGCAGGACCCCATTCACAGGACCACTGTCCCCCCACCCTCCCCTTTCTCATCATGCCCAGGTCAGGCTTTGTTTCAGGGGTCACCTGCACTGGAACCTCCCCCCCCCCAAGCCTCGGTGCACCGGTTAAGAAGATGGGCTTGGAGTCAGCGAGCTTCGGCTGCACCCTTGCTCTGCCTCTGGACAACTGTGTGATGTTGGGCAAATCGCTAACCTCCTTTGGGTGGAATTTCCTCACCTGCAGAGCAGGGATGAGACACTGTATGCGTTCTGGGTCTGGTGTGAGAGTTCAGAGGGCAGATCAGGTGCGGGAAGAGCGACTGGCACTCAGTGCTCAATGAGCATTAGCTCCTATTCTGCTATCATGACAGTTTTTTCAATGCACTGGTTGAGATTCCTGTGTAATCTGGAGCCAGTCAATGAACTTCTCTCTTTTTTTATGCAGACAGGTGATCAAGGCAGTTGGGGGATGACAAGGGAAGTAATTCAGGTGCTTGGCTGTCAGGAGATTTGCATTATGGAGTCACCCGTTAACTATTGGGAAGATGTTAAATGCCATGTTGCTATTTTTTTTTAAAAAATTCTATTGATTATGCCATTACAGTTGTCACATTTCCCCTCCTTCATTCCCCTCTACCCTGCACACCCTCTTCCACCCACATTCCCCCCCTTTAGTTTATGTCCATGTGTCACAAGTTCTTTAGATTCTATATTTCCCATACTAATCTTGCCCTCCCTCTGTCTATTTTCTACCTACCGTCTATGCTACTTAGTCTCTGTACCTTCTCCCCCCTTCTCCTCCTCCTACTCCCCTGTTGCTAACCCTCCATGTGATCTTCATTTCTATGGTTCTGCTCCTGATCTAGCTGTCCTCTTAGTTTGCTTTTGTTTTAGGAGTGGTTCTTAATAACTGTGAGTTTGCTGTCCTTTCACTGTTCATATTTTTTATCTTCTTTTTCTTAGATAAGTCTCTTTAACATTTCATACAGTAAGGGCTTGGTGATGATGAACTCCTTGAATTTGATCTTATCTGAGAAGCCCTTTATCTGCCCTTCCATTCTAAATGAAAGCTTTGCTGGATAGATCAGTCTTGGATGTAGGTCTTTGGATTTCATGACCTGGAATACTTCTTTCCAGCCCCTTCTTGCCTGTAAGGTCTCTTCTGAGAAATCAGCTGACAGTCTGATGGAGACTCCTTTGTAGGGGACTGTCCCCTTATCTCTTGCTGCTTCTAGGATCCTCTCCCTCATTTTAATCTTGGCTAATATAATGATGATGTGCCTTGGTGTGTTCCTCCCTGGGTCCCACTTCTTTGGGACTCTCTGAACTTCCTGGAAGTCTATTTCCTTTGCCAGATTGGGGAAGTTCTCCTTTATTATGTGTTCAAATAAGTTTTCCACTCGTGGCTGTTCCTCTTCCCCTTCTGGTACCCCTATAATTCGGATGTTGGAACGTTTAAAGATGTCCTGGAGGTCCCTAAGCCTCTCCTCATTAATCGGGGCTCTCCTGCAGGCACTGCTGCAGTTGCCGCAGGCAGCTTGGGAGTGCTCGGTGGTGGGGGCAGTTCACCATCCCATTCGTGATGCTGGGAAACTTCCACAATAAAAAGTTTATGTGTATGTGTGTTTATAGTATATATACCCTGAAGAATGCAGTGCTGTTTTGCTTTCATACTTTCTCTGCATTGTTTTAATTCTACTTTTTAAAAATGACATTCAAGAATCTTTTTTGTTAATCAAAACAATAAAACCACTAAAAAGCATTCCGCTTGAGGTGCGCGGGCCCGTACAGAACCACAGCTGCTCCCCAACACGGTCTGCACCGGGGCTGCTCATTTCCAGTGGCACCAACCACGTGCAGAATTGCCAGCGGACACAGGTGTTGGGGACAAACAGCAGACACACGCTTTGGCTCCGGGTGCCAGGCTGCCCCCCTTTCTTCGTTTCCCTCCCAGTTTTGGCTTCCAGCCCTTCTTCTGGGTCACACTTGTCCTATCTATGTCAACGCCCAGGACTCGGTGTGCCGCGTTAAAACTGCGAGAACAGAGGTGGCGGAGGTAAGAGACGTCCATGGGAACCCGTCACAGAACCTTCCTCTGCCTCAGGACTGGACGTCCCTGACGCCTGCTGCTCCCTGTTTCCAGCCAGCCCGTTGCTGCTGCTGCTGCTGCTGCCACTCGCCACCTCTTCTCTCCGGTGTGGGTGACTCTCCAGACTTCAGGGGCAACACTGATGTCGCAGTTTTGTTGCTACCTAGGACTGAGTTCACCCTGCTTTTTTGTGAGCATCTGGAATACTTTTTTTTTTCATTTGTTTGGGGGGGGGGTTCTGCTACAGCTCCCAGTTAAGGATGGATTATTGAGTGCCGAAGGCAATGTATACATGGGCGTTGCTTCGTTGAATCCACACAGTGGCCAGAGAGGTGACCAGCACTGAAAAATCCCATTGTTCAGATGGAGAAACTGAAACTGCCACGGGTTGGATGACTCACCCGGGCTCGCAGAGCTAGCACGTGGAAGTAGGAGGCCCAGGCCGTCTGGTTCCAAAGTCCAGTGCTTTTCACTCATTAGCTCGTGTTAATGGGACACTCCTTTCCCGCCCCCACAAGAGAAGACATGGGCAGGAGTGATGGAGTGTCTGACCTCACCAGGCCTACTGTTTGCCGCTGGTGTGTGCGCGCCCTTATGTGGAAGCCCTTGCTGTGTGGCCTACGGCCCTTCATACAGGGCTTTCCCATGTACAGAGAAGGTCGTCCAGAGCTAGAGGACTGTCAGGCAGGACGGAGACTTTGGCTGTCAGTACACACAGGCTCTGCCTCAGCTCACACACTCATCGGCCTGGTATCCTGAGCAATTCACTCCCCTCTCTGGGCCTCAGTTTCCTTGTCTGTAAAAGAGGGATAACAGGCTCAGTTAGTGAAGTCCCAAATGGAAAGTGCCTGGCACAGGCAGTGTGCCTAACCAAAGCGGGCATGAAAATACAGGTGTTCACTCCCTCATTCCCGGACTTGATTCCATGCAGCAGGACCAGGAGGAGGAAGACTTAGAAAAGTGTGAGGGGTGAGCATTCTGATGCCTGGAGTTGGCTTGTGCACACACTGCACAGCAGGGGATGTGTGGAGCCTGCAGCTGCCCTGCTGGACATTGGGCGGTGGTACTTGGAGAGCTTTGGAGTCGGTCTGGGGCTCACGGCAGGTGCCCAGCTTCCCCGAGCTCATCCTGAGGCTGCTGGTCCCCTTCCCACACCCCCTCCTCTCTGCTCCTTCCACCCCACCCCAATGCTGCTCAGCCAAACGGAAGTTCCCTGTTCTTTGCCAGAAACCCAGAACACAGGCCCAGGGGCTGTGCTGCAGGTGGTCTGCCATCTCAGAGGGGGCTTCTGGTCTGAGAGGTTGGGCCACCTGTGCTGTGAACCACCTTCTCTGAGAATACCAGCACTTCACTCAAGTGCATTTCTGACCCCCTCTTCCCACCACGGGCACACATACAGACATGAAGAGACACAGAAAAATGCAGAGAGATACAGAAGTTCACACAGACCTGCAGGCACACAGATGTACACAGACACTTACAAAGACACACAGAGACACACACTGTCTGACACTCCTCAGCCACAGGCACACACAGGCACGTAGACACACAGACCCAAGCCCTGGCTGCCCCTAAACTCTGGGGCCCCACCCCTGCAGTTTGTCTCTCTGGTCTAAGAAAGGAAAGAGACACGGGGTATGAGATTCCAGAGCTATTTCCCAGTTCTGGTCTCCGTGGCACTTCCAGTGGAGAATTTGGCTCTGGGCAAGCTTCCAGGTTCCACACCTGAGGCTGAGCCACTCGGAGGCAGGATTCTGAGGCCCCGAGTCAAATTTCCAGCCCAGGCCAGACCCAAGGCCTTTCAAAAGCTCTTAGGTCATCTCAGAATCAGGGACGCTTCCCACAGAAACTCCACTTAGTGTGGATTTAATCACAGAGTGTTTTTAGAGCTTCATCTGGAGGTAATTTGGAATTTAAATTACCAAGATAGAGTGCATTTTTACCAGGCTGAGTTTGGAATAGTTAAATCCTGCCAGTTATTGATCAACCATTTCCAAAAGATTAACAAAAAAAAGCAAGGCCCATTTGACCAAATATGTAAGAAAAATGTCCTTCAGGATTGGGTCATTATTCAGTGTAACTGATATAAATTGTTCCACGGCACTAGGGAATGTGTTCCATGGTACGTTCACAACTTTTCTAAATTAAATCATACTTAGGCCCCCACCTACTAGAATCTCAGAAAATTTAATACCAGCCACTTTTCAGGACCCCTTCCCCTTCTATGCAGGACTCTGAGACCTTCAGGACTCTAGAACCCTGGGAACCGGCATCTGGTCAGTCATGGGCACTGCTCAGTTGCCCATTAGCCAAGCCCTGTGGACCAGTTAGGGCTGCTGTTCTGCTCACTGCATTTTCTCCAAATGCAAGGCCACAGGGGATGCTCTGTCAGTGAACATCTCCCTCCCACCTCTTAGCCCCTCCCCAGAGGCCCTGCCACCCCCAGGGAGCCCCATGGAAGCCCGGCACCCAAGCGTCACCCAAGCGTCGGGCCAGCCCTTAGTGACCTCTGGCCCCTGGGCCCCTCCCCAGACTCTCCTGGCCTTCTCCATCCCTAACAGTAAGGTGAAGTCTCCAGACCCTTGGAAAATCTAAGAACAGCTTCTAACTTGCCCCTGGGGCAAAAGAAGCTCAGCCCTGTAAGACACACAGACCTCCAGAGAAGAAAAGGGGAAAATACCTCACATTCTTTTCCAGTTAGCCCGCAGAAGAAATGCAGTCATGCTTAATTTCTCCATCACAGCAGCTCCTGACTCAGTCAATAATTATCCAATTTACTTAGTAATCCATACTCTTCGGGAGGCAGATACGCCTTGGGCCACAATAAAAAAAAAACAATAACAAATCCTTTTTGAATAAAGATTCTGAAATCTCCTGGCTTCTGTCATTTTCAGAGTCTCTCTATAGTACTCCTGTTTGGACAGAGATGGCTTCAAACTCACACAGAGACCGTTTGGTAGTGTGGTCTTGTTGTTCCTTTTCAGGGACAAACCGAGAGCCCAGTCTGAAGATGAGGTTGAGACAGGAAGGGACAGGGAAACCCAGGCAGACACAGGCTAGTTTCAGTTCACACCAGCACTGCGGCTTACGGTTGAGAGGAATGGCTTCGGAATCAACTAGAACAGAATTTGAGTTTGGCCTCCGCTGCTTTTTAGCTGTGTGACTGGCAGGCAAGTTACTCCACCTCTCTGAGCCTCAATTTCTTCATTTCTTAAATGATGATAAAGTGCCTCATGGGGTTATGGGTAAAGTCGAATGACAGCCCAGATGGTAGCGTGAGTTCCTCTGAGGAACACCCTCTACTCCAAACACACAACAACAATACGTGATGTAGAAAGAGAAAATTAAAATGACATAGCTGCACTCAAAAAGCAGTATTAGTGGTAACATTTCTGAGAACAAGGCCGAGATGCAGTATTTATAGCTCCTCCCAGGTGTCTGAGAGGCTAGAACCCTATTTGTCTATGGTGGTGACCACCTTTCTTATTCCCCCTGTTTCCTTCTTCCTGGCCCCTCTGTGTTTGGAATCATTTCCTAAAATAAACAAAGTGCAGACAAGCCTTTCTTTATCTTAGACTCTGTGTTGGGGGAAACCCAGGCTAAGATAGCCTAGTCCAGGAGAAAAGAAAGAAGAAAGAAAACAAAGCACAAAAAAGGAGCGGGAGCCCTGGTCCGTGAGGCTCATTTGGTTGGGTATTGTCCCATACACTGAAAGGTTGCCAGTTCGATTCCCAGTCAGGGCACATACCTAGGATGTGGTTCGATCCCCATTTGGGGCATGTACAGAAGGCAGCTGATCAATGTTTCTCACATCATTGTTTCTCTCTCTCTCCCTTCCCCTCTCTCTTGAATGAGAATTTTAAAAAACACCTTAAAAAAAGGGAGAGAAAGTGTGGTAAACAGAAAACAATATATGAAAGAAAAAAGCTACAATATATGTCATTATAATAAGTATAGACAGATTACTTACTAAAAGACTATCAGATTAGATAAAACAAATGAACAAAAGTTATGAGATATACCTAAAGCAAAGCCACAAAGAAAGATCAAAAATGAAAAGTTAGAAAAAGATATACCCATCCAATACAAACCCAAAGTAAGTATGTTGTTATGGGTTGAATTTCGTCCCACAAAACGATCTGTTGAATTCCTAACCCCCAGCACCTCAGAAGGTTGCCTTATTTGGAAAGAGTCACTGCAGATGTAATTAGTTAGGATGAGGTCACACCGGAGCAGCGTGGGCCCTTAATCCAACGTGACTAGTGTCCTTATAAGAAGAGAGACGCACACAGACACACAGGGGGACGGCCGTGAGGCAGTGCAGGCTGAGGCTGGAGTTTTACTTCCAGGAGCCGGGCAATGCCTGGGGCTGGAAGAAGCCCGAAGAGGCGAGGCAGGACCCGCTCCGAGAGGGTGGGGAGGGAGAGCAGCCCTGCCAACACCTTGCTTTCCGACACTGAGCCTGCAGAACTGGGAGAGATGAACCTCTGTGGGTGTAAGCCACCTGGTTTGCGGAAACTTGTCCAGCAGCCCAGGAAACGGATGCATGTGTCTAGCCATGTTGACATCAGGCCAAATAAACTTTAAAACCAAAGCATTACCAGGAGTAAACAAGGATAATACATAATCATAAAGGCAACATCCCATCAGGAATATATAATAATTATGAATTTGTATGCATTTAACCTGACTCATTATAAAGAGAAACAGATTGATTCACATTCACAGAATATTTTCAATATACTTTCATCAGAACCCAATAGATAAAACAGACAAAAGAGGGGAAAGAGTTGCAAGAGGTGAAAAGCTACTTTATTAAACCTGACCTGGCCTAGGTGGATGGAAACCTGTGCCCGAATAGAAAATACATATTCTTTTCAAGCACATGTTGATCATTCTAGCAAAGCAAGTCTGAACAAATTTTAAATAATTTATAGCATACAAATTATATTTTCTATCCACAATACAATTACATTAGACACAGACATACCCCTGAATGTACAGTGGATTAAAGAGGAAGTCAGTAAAAATGACAAAATATTTAGACTTGAACAGCTGTGTAACAAAACTCGTGGCATGCACTACCTATAAGTAAATTTGTAATATTCAAATACCTTACTGGAAAAACAAAATGGAAAAATAAATGAATTAACGTTTTAATACAAGACGCTAGAAAAAGAAAATGAATGTGATCACACATTTAAAGTCCTTCGTGGAATGCTTGCCACACCGTACACGCGTGACAGAAGGCAACGCTTCAGCAGTGGAAATTGTACGGGTTGTTACTCCACTCAAAGCCTTTCCATGAAAAGAGTTTTCCTTCTCAGGATTAAGTAAAAATTTCATGAGCAACCATGGCCTATGAATGACCTCTGAAAGGACATCATAGCATCCAGGGGTTCCAAGAAGGACATAGATAACCAGAGAGTATCACCTTATGGTACTGTTGATAAATCACTTCCCTAAAATTATCCTTCAGAAAAGGGTGGCCTTAGACACACTCTTGATTACAAGGTGTTTTCTCAATAATTGTATTATTTTACTGTTTCCATCATCATTTATCCCACCATACCCTCTTCCATCTCCATCCACCCGACACGTTGAAGCCCTAACTTCAATATGATGGTGTTTGGCGGGGGCCTGTGAGGGAGAATTAGGTTTAGATGCAGTCGGGGGGCGTGATGAGATAGGACCCTTGTAAAACAGGAAGAGGCCACGGCTCCGTCCCTAGCGACCATGTGACGATGGAAGTCTGCAGACCGGGAAGGGCACACTTACGAGAGACTGACTCTGCCAGCAACGTGCCCTTGGACTCCTCAGCCCCCAGGATTGTGAGCAACCCACAGCTGTTCTTTTTGCTGCCCCAGCTCTGGCCCTGTGTGGTGACCCACAGCCATGCTGGTGGGACACTGAGGACATTGGGCAGCTCCTGGGCGCCAGCTCTTGAAAGGGTTGTTTCTGCCATCAGTGTTAGCTGGGCATTTACAAAGCACCTGTCCTTGCCATTTACCTCCCCAACTCCCTTCAGGGTAGGGAACAAATGTTCTGCTGCCCCTTTAGAAAGTGAGGAAGCTCTACTGTCACAGATTAACGACAGGAAGGGAGGTTTTGCTCACGGATGAGAAAGAAAGACTTGGGGGAGGGGACACATGGCTCTTAGGGTCCTCACCGCCCCTTCTCCTGTACCTGTATCCGAGGAAGCCTGCTTCTCTGGGGGACAAGTGAACATGACTCCCCCTCAAAAAATCTTGCCCCAATCCCCCCTGAGTTTCTGGTGCCTGCAATACCCATCACACCTTGGCAGTCATGCAGTAGCGCCCACACAGAGCACCCATCCACACCGCAGGTACTCCTGAGTGCCTTCTGTGCACTGGGGACCAGCTGTGCCTGGAACCGGGCCTCGGTGAGGGACAAGACAGACACGAACCAGGGGGAAATCCTAGACTGGGTCTGCACTTGTTGCAGTGGGACCCACATTTCTCTGGAGAATGGGTCCGCTGGAAGCAGTGATGACATCATGGACTCCTGTCTGGCTTTCCCTGTGAAGCAGCAGAACTGATTTCCTCTGTCAATGGCTTCAAAAGACAAACGCAGCCCCACAGAGAGCTGTCACCAAAACCTCGGTTCAGAAAGATGTACAGTGTTGGGAACCGCTCTGCCTGGTTTCAGGAATTGTAAACCATCTCCCATGCCTAAGGCTGAGTGAGCGACCTCTGGAATGTGAGCCACAAAGAGACAAAGCTTGTCTCTGGTAGCAAACGCTGCCTCTGCTTCATCCCCCTGCCCCCAAAGTATGGTCGGATGGTCAGAGACAGGTGAGACCTCTCAGGGGAGGGGCAACCTAGGCCAGACATGATCACTTGGGAGGCCATCATGGAAGGACTCGGGGGGCTGCGACAAAGAGGGAATGATGGACCCTCGCCCTCCGGCTTTAATGAAGCCCAAGTCCCCATGTCCTCTGGGACAGGCGCTTCCTGACTTAAGCCTGAAGACCTGTGACAGAAAGATGGTGTAACCTTTTACCAGCTAGCAACAGGGCTCGGGTAATCTGGCAAGAAAAAGAATTCTTAACAATCTTGTGAGACCTGCTTTGTTTAGAATGCTTTTAGTTAAATGTTTTTATTTTCCCAGTTTTATAGCCTTTTAGTGGATAGACCCTGATTTAAGGGGAAGCCCTAATGGTTCTTTGTATACTATCTACTATTTACTGCCTGACAATGATTAATAAGTTGTACTCGAACTCCTGGAAAACCCAATAAAAGGCTGTCTAAGCAAGGGTCAGCACTCTCTCTCTCTCTCTCTCCTTGAGAGAGAGTTGCCAGGCCGCTCCAAGCCACTCTCCCCTTGAGAGGGTGGCCAAGCTGCTCTGAGGCTCTCCCCCTTTGAGGGAGTAGCCGTGCCGACCCTTTTCCTCCACAGGACTGGGTAGTCTGTGTGAATTTGTCTCATGTGTCATCCATGACACCGTGGGCACTGCTGGTCAGTGCACGTGTCTGTCAAGTGCCTTCTCCTCCTCCTTCAGGGGGTCCCTGGGCGTCAAGGAAGGCAAGGAGTGGGGATCCCAAACATCGTTCTCCTCTTGGCCTGTGAGATAGTTGCCTTCTGCGAAGGGCCCCACCGGGGGTTCCAGGGAGCCATCCCCCCACTCCCATGCCCTCCCAGCTGCCAACTCTGTCTGAACCGTGGATGAAGCAGCTGGTTATAATGAAATGAGAGAACGTGAAATATCTGAGGTTTTTCCAATCAGCCTTTTCCAAGCAGTCCTACAGAGGGGGGAGATTTTTTAAAGCACAACTTTGCATATCAGGTATGCGTATTAGGTAAGTGCATTCTCCTGGGGCCCCTGGGTAAGAATTCAGAAGCCTCAATTTCTGGGGAACAC
This sequence comes from Artibeus jamaicensis, assembly GCF_021234435.1. Lineage (NCBI taxonomy): Eukaryota > Metazoa > Chordata > Mammalia > Chiroptera > Phyllostomidae > Artibeus > Artibeus jamaicensis. The sequence goes on from NW_026521883.1 coordinate 10,702,258, forward strand.
AGAACCACTATCCTCCCCTTCCGATTTTGCTGATGCAAGTTGCCCATCAGTAGACGTACAGATCTCGGGGTAACGTCACAGCAGACTTTCACAACGTCTACCAAACTGTCTAAACTCCCGTGAGTGTCAGTGCCTTTCCTCACCACCCGCCCCTCTGATGGTGCTGCCCCACGTGGAGGTTTGCTGTGTGAAACCCTTGTGCTGAATATTGAGAAAGGTCCTCAGCGGTTAGAGGCTGGGTGTCAGGATTTCTGCAGAAGTTCGGCACGTTGTTTGAGATGAATTCATAGGGTGATCAACAGCACATCAGGGCGGCCTGCTGGAAAGCGGTGCTGATGGGCAGGAGTGAGCCATCACTCATGGTTAAAAGCCACTTGTAGGAATGCAGGAATCATATCGCAAACCCCTTTCCATCACTAGTTCTCGAAACTCAGATACACATAAGTGGAAGACCTCAAAGTTACCGCAAATCCTGGGCGTCCTTCTGGAAGCTATAAATAGAGAAAGCTTCCATAGGAAGCTCAGGAAATGCAGGCAGGATAATGTTCTGGGTGTCAGAAAGGCCCGTCAAGCTCATTGCCACCTCAAACCTCTGCTCGTGCTGTTCCCATCGGCTGGGAGGCTGCCCTTCCCCTCTTCCCACCTGGCCAACATCCAGTCCATTTCAAGGCTCAGCTAAAGTCCTGAAAATTAACTTTGGGATCAGCCTGGGAAGGACCTAAATGTCATCTAATTCTACACTCTACTCCCTTCTGAAACTGAATTCCTTCTTAATTTCGAGCCAGGGTTTGGACACCATTGGTGACTGGGGACTCACTGTCTTTCTGAGCTAACCACTCTAGCTCCACACAGCTTTATTTTTATTAATAACATGTACTAATAATTTATGCCTGACAACTGTCATGTGATATCATTCTCAAAGCAACCCTACAAGGGGAGTATCTTTATTACCTTCTTACTTCATTTTATAGAAGAGGAGATCAAGTCTGGGGGAGGCCCAGTGACCTGTCCAAGGTCACAGAGCGAGGAGGCAGTGGAGCCTGGGTGTCTGACTCCTGAGGCCGTGCCCTCGCCCCGGCCCTGCATCCTGACCTGCAGCACATTCTTGCTGCGCCATCGTTGCTCTCAAGGTACACAGACTGTCTCCGGTCATCAAGGTTCCCCTAGGGCTTCTCAGTGTGAGACTGTTTTCTATGGAGGATGCAATGCGTAATGGCTGAAACTTGCAAGCTTTCTTTGTCACCATCTCAAGAATTTAGTTTCACTCTCCAGTGAAACTTTAAGTTCCTGGAAGATGGGACTTACATGTATTTTGTATGTTTAATCTTTGTGTATTTAATTTTCAAGATGTTTCTTTTTCAGAATCCAGCAGAGATGCCGTTGAGCACATGCCAAGTGCTAAGTGCACCCTCTGAGCGGTGGTGGAGAGAACATCGGACAAAGATTCGGCAGCCTCAGATTCTGGTTCCTGCTCTGCCACTCCCACCCAGTGCTCGCCCCTTCCCTGGCCTCAGTTGCCCCCAGTAAGCTGATGATGCGTGCCTTGGCCACCCTTTGGTGCTGGCCGCTTTGTGCCAGAGCTCTCCCAAGCCCCAGGACTGGTGGACAAAGCCAGGGAGGATGAGTTTGTCATTCAGAATGAATCAGGACCTAGGGCCCCTGCCTGTGATGCCCCCACCCCCTGCAGCCCCCCACCCAGAACACACAGATGGGACAGGGAGCTGGAAATAAACCCTGGCGCATGAGCTAACTTCGGTAGACACCCCTGGTCTACTTGTCCCTTACACTTCCTAGGCTGATAACAAGCAGAAATCCTGCATGACTAACAGTCTCCCAGGCTCTAACCTTTCAGGATCTTTCTCCATATTTAACAAAAGGGTTTCACACAGCATCACTGAGAATTCCCAGAAACTTCCTGGGGAAACCCCTCATGGATTAGCTCACCATGGAAGTTGGGAGGCTGGCCTGGGTTCAGTTTTCACCATGGTGGTGGGCAATTGCGCACTCATTTGTTCATTTATTTCACAAATATTCTGTGTGTGTGTGTGTGTGTGTGTGTGTGTGTGTGTGCCCATCAAGTCTCAGGCACTGTGCTGAGGGTGCGGCTTACAGTCTCATCGGTGAGGTAAGTAGTAAGCGAATAATCATACAAAACTCCGATCTCAATTTGCGGTAAGTGTTATAAAGAAAAAATAAACAGGGTGCCTTCTAGTTCCAGCTCGGGCTTCCACTGGCTGTGAAACTGCGTGTGAGTCACCTGCCCCCGCTGGGCCTCAGGGGGCATTTCGTTTTGTTTGGGGTTTTGTTTGTTTTGTTTTTGTGTAAGTTGGGGATTTGCTACTTCGAGCAAATGTTCTGATGCTCAGATGAAACAATGGCTAACACAGCACCCTGAAACTGATTCTGTACAACTAAGCGCAAGGGATCCTTAATACTGACTCCAATCTTGGGAACTCACTGCATCTCCGAAAGTGAGATTGTCTGCGGGAGAACTTCAATTGATATTTAGAAAAAATGAGGGTGAACTGGGCTTTCCTCCTTTGGAGTATCCACTCTATAAGCAACATACTCAGATTACGTTCAGACATGTGAGGGGGGCGCAGGGGGCTTGGGAAACCTGGTCCCACATGACCTTGAGAAGGAAAAGCCATCAGGCGCGTGATGGGAGAACGGGGCTTATTAAACAGCCCTCGCTGATGGCCCTCCCTGCTTTTCCAGATGCGCCTCCCCAGGCTTTGCCAAGATGCTAATGAGAAACAGACTCTCGCTCCATCCTCACCTGCAGGTTTCTAAGCAGAGACACTGCTGCCACTTCTGCTAAGAGTCCAAGAGTGGTTTGTTTTTAATTCTCCTCCGTAGGAATCAGGGTTTTGAGAGTCAGAAAAAACATTTCAGATTTTCCCTCCCTTTACACTCCAGCCAAAAAGCACAGGGTCGTCATATGAAAGAGAGAAAGCCCAGGATGTCTGCTGTGGGGTTCGGACCGGAAGCCGTGGTAGTTAATTAACAAAGCCCTTAAGCTGAAAGAAAGCAGAGGGATCTGGTTTGCAGAGAGACCTGTTTACTGTGTGAAGGTCTGTGTTTGTGGCCCCCACCCATCTGCCCACCCACAGACACCGGTGTGGGTCGATGAATCTGTTGTGACAAAGGAGAGCCAAGGCAAGACATTAGCCAGAAAAATGTAGACATGGGTTTTGTCCCTTTAACCTGAAGCAGAGGTTATACAAGAGGTTCGCCAAGTCACCAAGATTTTCTAACACCTTGGACTGGAAACATTCCTCACTCCACAGAGTTCTACGACAAATGTGGTCTCTGCTCTTGCCCTTTCGGCTGGAAGTCCGGGCCTGCCTCTCTTCCCCGAAGCCCGCCCTTGTCGCTCCCGGGCTGTTTCTACCTGTCTTGCCTGTTTGTTCTGCTCCCCACGGCCTTAGCCGCTGCTGGTTTGCCGAGCAAGGACAAGGGCCCTCCCTGCCAGACGTGGCCTCCAAGAAGCCAGAGCAGATCCCCGGTTTCCTCTTTCTGGGTTCACATATGACTGTGGAAGGTCATTCTTTGTATTTCCCATGTCATCCTATGTCTTTAAAAAAAAAACCCCTTATTTTTAAAAAACTTCCCTTTTTATGGGCAACTAGGATAGTGGTTTGCTTACAAGCAAACCAACCAACCCAAAACAAAAACCGACTTGAGCGGCACTCAGGGCGCGTGGCAGGGAAACCCAGTTCTTTACTGCCCTTTGGCTCTGCCTCCGACACCCGCTCCCACGGCACCCTGGTTCTTTCTGCAGACTGCTGTGCTTTTCGGACCGAGTTGCACTGACTGCCGCATTTGTGCCAAACACACTCGTTCTCCGGGAGGAACTCCATGCAGAGCCTGGAGTCTGAATAGTGTACCATCTGCCAAATGAGTGGTCAAAGGCTAAAACCACCAAAACACGGTTTCTAGGGTTAAATCACGCTCACACAAATCGCGGAAGCACAACTGGATTTTTCATTCTTCGAAAATATGGAACCCAAACATCATATCAAAAATCAAAACGCTTGCTTTAAAAGCAAAAAGATGGAAGAAAACATTCCGAAACGTCCTGTGGCTGTGAGGGCTGTGGGTGGGAATGCGATCGGGGGCCAGGCCACCTGCCTCCGCACGCCGAGCAAATCCCTGCGCGCCCATGAGCCTCACAGTCTCATCTGAAACTGGGAATAGTGCTTCTCCTCCCTGGGGGTTCTTGCAGATTAAATCAGGGATGTATCTGAAAGTTCTAGTGTGGCTCTAGTACAGACTTACGTTGGCTACTGTTCCGCATGTTCTAGATTCTCCCTGATGTGCTTTTATTCTTATCATAAGAAAAAGTAAGATAATGACAACCTGCGATATGCAATATCCAAAAGCAATATGGTCCATGTTATAGAGACATTTCAAACACAGTAACGTTACCCGGATTGGAGAGCGTATCTGGAGTGGGAAAGCTTCTAAAGGCATCCTCAAGCTCTAGTAATCACTGGCAGAAAAATGTGATCCTTTCACCTCGCCAGGAACTCAGACTCAAGCTGCCCTGTGTTGGAGAGAAGGTTTCATTTCTCAGGGACAAGGCTGCTCCAGGCAACATATCTGAGATGCTCTTGCCTCTCACAATGATGTGAAGAACTTGGCTTTCTGTTTTAAAAGATGCCCCAGCAGGCCAAATCCCTCTGAGAAAGGAGAGTGCCCCCACTCACCATCCTCTGAAGTAGTAACAGTTCTCTCAGCAAACTTTTTCATTAGCATCTTGTTGTAACCCATGAAGTCCTTAACAGCGGCTGCAAGAGGTTCCCACCTGTTTTCCATCAAGATTTCAACTGTAAGCCAGCACAAACATGTGTGATAAGTTGATGCTAAAATACCATGACATACTCCTTGGATTTACCAGCATTTAATAAATGAAGGAGAAAGCGTTGCCTTTTATAGCACTGAGTCTCCCAGGCCCAAAGCAGACATAGCAGTTGCCGCCTGCTAAGCATTCATTACTCATTGCTTCCAGCTCCAAGGACCAGGCACCTCCCGCACTGTGCTATACAGGACAGACGACCGCTCTCATTAGGAGTGGCAGGTCCAGTGTTCTCGGCCCCAGCTGTAAAGCAGCATCAACTGGGAGCTTTTAAATAAATATCCAGGCCCAGACTCCTGGCTGAGAGATTTAGATTTAGTTGGTTGGGGGACCCAGATAACCATGATCTTTAACAGCTCCCCAAAGGCCTCTTATCTGTAGACGAGGTTGCGATCTGCTAAAAACCATTTGGAACATAAGCAAGAACAGTGTCATGGGATGAACATGGACCTGGAGATACAAAGTACCATCTCAAAAGGGTAAACAATGTTGTCTTAGTCAAGTGTCTTAAATTATTTGAGTCTTACTTTCTTCATTCAAAAATGGGGTTAATATTTATCTTATAAGGCTGTTTTAAGGATCAAATAAAATAATATATGTAAACTACAAAGTACTAGGTCTTAGACACAGCAGTTGACCCATAGGTGTTAAGTATTGTTATGAATGAGCTGAATGTCAACTGCTATTTTCTTAGAATCAAGGTTTCTTGAAAGAATATAGTAATTCCATCATCATCTTGTGGGAATAACAAAGCCTTTTCTCAAATCAAAGTGTCTGTCGTCTAAAGGTCAATTAAACATTGTACTAGATATCTTAGCCAGTGTAATAAAGAAAAATAAATAACTTGCATACACTGCAAACAAAAATATAAAACTTCTTGATTTGCAGATGGCATGAATGTCTACATCAAAAATCCCAAGGAATTGTGAAGAATGCTAGTAGAGTTAGTAAGGTTACCAAGGGTGGAGGACACACAGTTAACATGCAGAAACCAGTTGTATTTCTATACCCTAGCAATGAATACTTAAAAAGCAGTATCACGCCCTGGCTGGCGTAGCTCAGTGGATTGAGCGCGGGCCTGGGAACCAAGCAATCACAGTTCGATTCCCAGTCAGGGCACATGCCTGGGTTACAGGCCAGTTCCCAGCAGGGGACGCACAAGAGGCAACCATACATTGATATTTCTCTCCCTCTCTCCTTCCCTTCCCCTCTAAAGATAAATAAAATTATTAAAAAAAAATAAAAAGCAGTATCACTTATAGCACCAAATCAACAAAAACCATGACATATTTAGGTATAAATTTTACAAATATGGGCAAGACTTGTATGCTGAAAACTAAAAATCACTAATAAAAGAAATGAAAAAAAACCCTAAATAAGATCGGAGGGCTAAACATGGTTAGGTTACCAATTTTCCCCAAACTGATTGATTAATTCAATGTAACCTCAATAAAAATTCTAGTTGACTTTTCTGTAGACATCAACAAGATGCCTCTAAAATTCATAGGAAAAGGCAAAGGACCTAGAATAGTCAAAACAACTTGGAAAAAAAAAATGAAGTTGGAGGGTTCACACTGTCTTATTTCAATACTGACTGTGAAACTACAGTAATCAAGACCAAGTAGTGTTAGTGAGTGAAACAAAGAAGTACACACAGACCTAAATGTAAAACCTGAAATGATAAAACTCCCAGAAGAAAACAGGAGAAAAATCTCCATTTCTTATCTATAACACCAAAAGCACAATCCATGAAAACATACTGAATCAATTGGACTTCATCAAAAAAGATTCTTAAAGGTTTTGTTCTGTAAAAATCACTGCTAAGAAAATGGAAAGACAAGCCACAGCCTAGGAGGACATTATTGCAAAACATGTATCTGACAAAGGACTTACTATATGCAGAATATATAAAGGGCTGTCAAAAGTCAGTAAGAAAACAAACAATGCAATTTTTTTTTAATGGGGAAAAGATTAAAATAGGCCGCTCATCAAAGACATATGTGGATGGCAAATAAGCATATGTAAATATGCTCAGCATGATTAATTATTAGAGAAATTAAAATGCAGACAACTGCACCCCTATTAGAATAGCTAAATTAAAAAGAAAGGGATAATATCGCTGCTGAGGGATAGTCCTGCTGAGGATGGGGAGCAACTACCACTTCATATGTTACTGACTATAAAGCAAAATGGCACAGCCACTTGGAAAACTATGCCAGCTTATAAAATTAAATAAACGTTTGTCATAACCCAGCAATCCAACTTCCAGGTTTTTATCCAAGAGAAGTGGAAACTTACTTTCACATAGAAGCCTATACTCAAATACTTATAGTGATTTTATTTAAATTCACCAAATGTGTGGACTTCCGGCCAAGATAGAGGCATAGGTACATACACTGTGACTCCTAGCACAACCAAAAGAAGGACAACAACGAATTTAAAAACAAAAAAACAACCAGAACTTCCAGAAAGTCTAACTGTAGGGGAGTCTGACAACCAAGGAGTTAGAGAAGAAACATTCATTCCGACGGGTAGGAGGAGTGGAAATGGGCAGCCAGGGTAGGAAGGACTCACCAAGGAGGCGGCTCAAGGACTGAGTGAGATGGCGACTGGCAGAGCAGTCAGTCCCACATTTGTGTGCGAATAAACTGGGAGGAACAACTGGGGAGAGAGACAGACACACGACCCAAGGTTCCAGCATGGAAAAATAAAGCCTCAAAACTTCTGACTGAAAAAAATCTGTGGGGTTTGTGGTGGTGGGAGAAACTCCCAGCCTCACAGGAGAGTTCTTTGGAAAGATCCATAGGGTCTTAGAATGTACACAAACCCATCCATCCGGGAATCAGCACCAGAAGGGCCAATTTGCTTGTGGGTAGTGAAGAAAGTGACTGAAAGCTGGCGGAGAGCCCAGCAAGCAGCATTGTTCCCTCTCGGACCCCTCCCCCATGACAGAGTCACCACACAGCAATGTGGGTTGCCCCACTCTGCTGAATATCTAAGGCTCTGCCCCTTACCACATAACAAGTGTGCCTAGACCAAAAAAAAAGTGTGTGTGTGTGGGGGGCTAATGAAAGAACAAAGCTCCAGAAAAAATACAACTAAGTGATAAAAAGATAGGCAACCTGTCAGGTACAGAATTCAAAATGCTGGTAATCAGGATGTTCACAGAAATAGTTGAGTATGGTCACAAAATAGAGGAAAGAGTGAAGGCTATGAAAAATGAAATAAAGGAAAATATACATACAGGGAACCAATAGTGAAGGGAAGAAAACCAGGACTCACATCAATGGTTTGGATTAGAAGGAAGAAATAAACATTCAATCAGAATAGAATGAAGAAATAAGAATTCAAAAAACAAAACAAAACAAAACAAAACAAAACGAGGAGAGGCTCAGGAACCTCCAGGACAACTTTAAACATTCCGACATCCAATCATAGGAGTTCCAGAAGGAGAAGAGAAAGAGTAAGAAATCGAAGACTTATTTGAAAAAATAATGAAGGAGAACTTCCCCAATCTAGCAAAGGAAATAGACTTCCAGGAAGTCCAGGAAGCTCAGAGAGTCCCAAAGAAGTTGGACCCAAGGAATCACACACCAAGGGACATCATAATTACATTGCCCAAGATTATAGATAAGGAGAGAATCCTAAAAGCAGCAAGAGAAAAGGAGACAGTTACTTACAAAGGAGTTCCCATAGGACTATCAGCTGATTTCTCAAAAACTTTGCAGACAAGAAGGGGCTGGAAAGCAGTACTCAAAGTCAAGGCAAAGACCTACATCCAAGATTACTCTCTCCAGCAAAGCTATCATTTAGAATGGAAGGGCAGACAAAGTGCTTCCCAGATAAGGTAAAGTTAAAGTAGTCCATCATCACCAAAACCTTATTATATAAAATGTTAGAGGGACCTATCTAAGGAAAAGAAGATAAAAAACCATGAATAATAAAATGACAACAAACTCACAACTATCAACAACTGAACCTAAAAAAAAAACAAAACAAACTAAGCAAATAACTAGAACAGGAACAGAATCACAGAAATGAAGAGCACATGAAGGATTGTCAGCAGAGATGGGGGGAGGGAGAATGGGGGAAAGGTACAGGGAATAAGAGGCATAACTTGTAGGTACAGAACACGGGGAGGTTAAGAACAGAACAGAAAAAACAGAACAGAACAGCTAAAAGGCTATGTAGAAGCCAAAGAACTTATATGTATGACCCAGGGACATGAGCTAAGGTGGGGGAATGTGGGTGGGAGGAGGGATGCAAGGTGGAGGCGAATGAAGAGGGGGAAATATGGGGCAACTGTAATAGCACAATCAATAAAATATATTTTTTATAAAGCTCACCAAATGTGGAACAACCCATATGTCCATGAACTGGTGAATGAATAAACAGACTGTGACGTGGACACTGGCTTGCAGTGCCCGTGGTGTCATGGATGAGAATGAGATAAGTTCACACGGACTACCGAGTCCTGAGGAGGAAAAGGGACAGCATGGCAACTCCCTCAAGGGGAGAGCGCGCTGATCCTTGCCTAGACAGGCTTTTACTGGTTTTTTTTTTTTTTTGCGAAGGGATAAAAGTACAGTTTATTAATCATTGTCAGGCAGTAAACAGTAGATAGCATACAAAGAACTATTAGGGCTTCTTCTAAGTCAGGGTCTATCAGCTAAAAGGCTATAAAACTTTGGGAAAACAAACTCATTTTCTGCCTGGGCCTTTATCATTGAACTAATTGCATTCTTATCAAAGCAGGCTTCACAGGATTTTACATATCCTTTCTCAGGCCTGAGCACCCAGGGAGCCCACCCTTTCCAGCACACGGGCTGCACCACCCTCGGTCATTGTTTTCAGGCTTAAGTCAGGCAGAGGAGGCAGATAGCTGAGGAATTCTTGGAGTCTTACTCACACACACTGAAAACTCAGGCTTCATCAAAGCCAGGGGGCGAGGGTCCATCACCTCCTCTTTGCTGTAGCCCCCCCTAGTCCTTCCTTGAGAGCCTCCCAAGTGATCGTGTCTGGCTTAGGTTGCCCTCTGCCCCGAGGGGGTCTTACCCATCATTGACTAACTGACCAAGCATTGGGAGCCAGAGATGGATGAAGCAGAAGCGGTGCCCCTGCCAGGGAGATAAGCTTTGTCTCCTTAGCGGCTCATAGTCTGAAGGTCACTCACTCAGCCTTATCTGTGGGGGGTTTACAGCTCCTGAAACCAGGCAGGGAGGTTCCAAAAAAGATTGCAGTATATCTATGCAATGGATTACTACTCAGCAATAAAGAAGGGGAAACTATAGATACACACAACACAGATAAGTCTCAGATACATTTTACTACAAGAAAGAAGTCAGGCACAAAGGCTACAATCTGTATGAGTCTACTTATGTGACATTCTGTAAAAGGAGATCTTTAGGGACAAAGAATAGATCAGTGGTTGCCAAGGGCTAGAAGTTGAGAGAAAGAATGGCTACCCAGCAAGTGGCACAGACCAGCTTTGGGGTAATGGAAGTATTCTATATCTTGATTGTAGTGGTGGCTATATGAATGCATATGTTTGTCAAAACTCATGGAATTGTACATCAAAAAGTGTGAATTTTGCTGTACATGAATAATAGTTCAATTTAAAAGCATTGTTGGGGTGTCTCTGAATTGAAGAAATATGGTATCTCATTTTATATGTAGATTGACTTAGTCCAAAGCTGAGAGGGGCGGGTCAGAGTGGTTCCCCCTCCAGGCCAAGAACGAAGCTAAGTGAGCTGTGCTGAGTGAGTTAGACCAGTGGTTCCAAATCCAAGTCTCCAGAGCCCTGGGAATTTATCTTAAAAAGGTAGTGACTGTGACCACGGAGTTATTTTTCACATTTCAGGAAAAATGCCTAAGGAAAATAATATTTTACCCAAGTAAGTTTGCCCAGAAAGACTGATTAGAATCTCAAATTCTTTTGTTTTTGGTTGGAATTCTTTTTTCTGCTGATCATATCTCATTCACAGAGAATTAAAAAAGCCAAACTGCAGCTTGGTGTGTAAAAATCCTTTGAAAGAAAAGTGCTGCGGGTGAAAGATTATAAAATAGATTTTTGGTGGCAAAGAGTTCACAAATGGTGGACTAAACCACACGTTCAAGGGAGATAAAGGAACGTGTTCCTTTGGAAGTTCTGAACACCCAGACGAGCTGTTACTTGCCCAAGGTAGCTTAGTCTCCTTCTGTCTACCATCAGGGAATGGCCTCTCCCACCTCCCACCCACCTTTAGGCCTGTCGGAGCTCCAGACCAGACCCGTGTGTAAAGCAGAGGCTGGCCAACACCAGCCCCCTGAGGTCTGATACTGCACGTCAGCCCCTATCTAGAGCGCCTTCTGTCTGTGGACTAGGCCACTGCCAATGAAAAGAAGTACATTCCCATGGCCCAAACCGAGCTGCTTTGTTGACAATTAGCACATCAGTTTTATGACTGTTTGCCCTAACAAAAAAAAAAAAAAAAGTTAGGGCTTTGTACCAACCAACAGTAAAAAAAAGTGACACCAAGCCCTGGCTGAGGCGGGAAAATGTGGGAGATTATGACAGCAACCTTAGCTCAGGCCAGTGGACATGCCCTCCCCTGCTCAGCTTGTACACAGCTTCAGGGAGCTTAACAGGATTAGCAGTAAATACCTTGTTGTTATTTTTAACGTAGTGCAACTGTCTAGTAGATGTCTCCATTGTACCTGCCAGTAACCTCTTCATAAAGGGAGGCATCCACGCTTTGAGAAGGAGCGGGAAAGGCTGGGCAACAACAGTCTGAGGTCTTGCCCTGTAGAGGCCCATGGAGTTCAGTGCCTAAAAAAGAGACTCATAGTTTTTGACATTTGTGCCTTTTAAGGCAGGGTAGGAAGTGTATGGACTTTGAAGCCAGATAGAGCTGGATTTGAATCCTGATTCGGCCACTAGTGAGTTGTCAAGTTGTCTTGTCCCTTTGAATCTCAGGTTTCTTTAAAATGAGGATGACATTACTTACCTCACAAAAATGAACAATGAAATAAAGAGATAATGAATGGAGCAGAGTCCCTGAAATGGAACTTAGTGCTTAGTAGATGCTCAGTAAATATTGGCTATACACATGCACACATACACATATACAGGTATATGCATACCTTTAAAATTTAATTAGTAAATAATTAGAAGAAAACTAAGATGCACACTTTATTTTTTAATATTTCTGAGATTGGTTTGTGCCTTCGTTGATGTCAACCCAAATTTGCTCACAGCAAAAAGAGTGGTGAAGTGTGACGTAGTTGTCATTAGGGAACTGTGCAAAATCAGCCAAACTCTCCGAGTAGATCTCGGAATTGGGAGCTGCGGAGGCCGCCGGGGCTGGCTGGAGCCTGGTGGCAGATTATCACTGGTCAGTACACATCCGTCCACCAAGTGTCTGGCCGACTTCCCAACTTCCAATGACGTGTAATTCAGTCACAGAGAACATTGAGGCATGAGTTTAACCAAATAGGAAAGGCAGGGAAAGCCTGGCGTATTAGCTATCTCTATGAAGTATCCTCAAAAGGTCAAGTTCATGGGCACAGGCTCCATGTATCTACATTTCTTTGACAATATTTGCCTCAAATAGGAAGAAGCTTTAGACCCTGAATGTGGAAAAAAAAAAAAAAACACCTTAGAGCTGATTATGGATGGTAATATTAAAGAAGAAAATGATATGTAATTTTAATAAAGGTACACTATTATTTGTTTTAAAAATTGTATCATCTGATGTACATTTCTTTTTTCTGCAAATCTGTGTTAAATTGATGATGGGTCTTACAACTGATGGCATCTTGTAACGTGTTACACATGGAATACTCAGCCACTTCTCCTACCCTTGGCTGGTACCACACATGCTCATGTTGTCTGTGACACTGGTTGACTAGGCTTATTCTAAGTTAGCAGTGGCAGACAAAGTACACGGCCCACGAATTCATCCAACGTCATTAATAATAAAGGAAAACACAAAGATCACAAAATTCCTTTTCAGAGATGTCCTCATTAAGTTCTGTTTAGAATTCCTCTACCCTATCCTGTATAGTACATAGTGGGATCTCTGTAACTACAGATGATAACAAGACATTCTCCCAAAAAGCCATGGAAAGAAAGAAGTTAGAGACATTGGAAAAAGTGGAAACCAAAACATGAACCTGTTCCTCCAGGACACTCTTGAACTTTCCCATAGCTTAGGGGTGGGGAGGAAATACCTGGGAGAAGGGCTGCTCACTCCCCTGGGAAGCAGCTCTCCGGCCAAGTAAGGGCGCTGGCAGAACAACCGATGTCCGCCCCTCGAGGCCTCCAGGCTCCCTTCCCCAGACACCGTGAGCCGCACGGTCCTGCTCGCCACCCCGAGGCAGCCAGCGTGGAGATGGAATCCCAGCCTCTACCCTTTGAGACTGAGACCCTTGAAGGAAAGGTGCCAAGATGCAGAACAGTCGAGAGATTTTTCCTGGCAGTGGGAGGCGTGCTCTCCACCTGTCAACAGTTCTCCCACCTCTCTTGGTTCCTGTCTATTTTCCAAGCCCAGTTTCTCCAGATTTCCTGCCAATTCTGTGAATGTCCGAGCGGTGTCCCTACAGATTTCTTCTTTGCTTCAGGTGGCCCCTGTGTTTCTGGTACTTGCTCCCAGGGCCTCCAACCCGCTCCACACCTTCACTTCTGCAGGAAGAGCCGGTCTGCCACCCCTGGAGCTGACTTAAGAGTCACCAACAGGTTGGGCTCAGCTCTTCCACTCCTCAAAGTCAGGTCCCACCTGCCCACTAGCCCCCCAGGCATCTACCGGCTACATGGCATTCCAATACATGAATACATTACAGTTTGATGTATCTATTGTTGGTAAACACTCGGATAGTTCCAGACTACCCAAACCCAGGCACGCCGTCCGACTGCAGTGGCCTGATGCCCTCCAAGGCTGCTTTGCTCCCACAGGCATTGGTCACGACCACCTCGCCTCTCCCACTCCCTGTCTCCACCTCCTACGTGGGACAAATCACATTCTCTCCCAGCCGTTTGCTTCCCCATCTACCACCCCACCTGCCCGGTTCTCCTCAGGGCCGTGGGTGGTCAGTGACTGGTTCGCGCATGGTGACCCAGGAAGCAGTTTACACCTTAGCGGACCCAGCCCCCACATGACCGAGAATGAAGGACACAAGGTGCTCTTGTCACACCCCCACGAGGAGCCACGGTTCTGTGAAGAGGAGGCACTTGAGAAGTGAAGGCTGGCTTCCCCAGAAGAAACTTCAGGAGTTTGCTTGGTAGAGGGTTTTTCTGAGTCCCAGAGACTTTTCCTGGCAGGGAGCTGTGAGGTCGACTCATCCACCAGCCTGTGTCCAGATGGCGAGAGTGGATCCAAGGGCCGCTTCATGGAACCTCTCCAGACCCAGGAAGCAGCCGGGTGGAATAAAACATGTTTTCCTCGAGGCAAGAAGCCCGCATGCCCAGGTGAGAACACCTGCATGCCACAGACACCCAGAATCCTTGAACTGCTGGACAAGACCAGCGGGCCCAGTGAGGGGTGACAGTGGTGTTGATTTGGGGGCACACTCTGATGCACCGGGTCTTTTTTTAACAACTCCCCCTCAGAATCCAGGCCCATATCCTCAGTCGGGCTGCAGGTGAGCTTCTCTCCCCTGCACGTGGTCCCTCTGAGGAAAGTGCCAGAGACGCCTGAGGCTTCGAGTGGGCCCTGGGCCTCCCGGCCTGCTGCTGCAGCCCGCCCTGGGCCTCATTTGCTGGCAACAGCTGAAGGGCCTGTTCAGTGTAGTGGTGGGAGAGTCCTGGGCTGGCTCTCCAGGCCTGCGGGATTGGGGGGGTGTCCGAGGTCATCCAGGCCTGCGTTTGTCAAGGCCACCCTGAAGTTCTCCCATCCCTGGTCTTGGCAAAGAGCTGTTTTCCTGATAAGGTTTTACCAAGAAAAGCATTTCTGCTGGGGCCCAAAGGGAGGTTATCTTCCTTCCTCACTGTGACCTGACTCCAGGGAAGGCAGACACAGGGGCCATCAGGTCACGGCTGAGAGGTAGAAAGGGTTCCTTCCCCCAGGGCATGTTATTAAATAACCTGGCCACACCACAAGAAGGATTTCAAAGGCTAGCCTGGCCCACAAAAGCTCTTGAGAGAACCAAGGGCTGATTCCTTACTTCCGAAAACCAAGGAACAGAGACACAGAATTGGTTAAAAGGGGGCCTCTTTAGGGGAGAGAATTAGAATTAAACAGACTGCTCTTCTGATTGAAACTTTTAACGTATATATTTCTACCCTCAAAGAGTGATTCCGTGAGAACTCACGGCTGATGGGCCACCAGAGATCAGACACCGGCGAGGAGGAGGTACCCAGCTGCCCACGGCCTCAGGCTCTCATACCCTGAGACTTCTGCCCGCCCCTAACCCACCCCAAACACCAGAGAGCAGAGAGCAGCCTGGGCTGAGGGGAGACACCTGGGACCTAGTGCTGCTCTCTCTGGAGTGACCTTAAACACTCCCGTTGACCCCAGCGAGCCTCAGCTTCCTCGTCTCTAAAGGAGGACAATGGCTGCAACCTGAACACCTTGCAGAAGCTCTGGTGAGACGGGGCATGTGCGGTGAAGTGTGAAGGGAAAAGAGCCACACAATGTGAACTATTGTTGGTGTTATTTTTGATCGCCGAGTGCCGCCATCCCTGCCTGGGAGGTGGCATGCGGAGTATGCCCTGCTGGCAGGGAATGCGGGCCACGGGGGACCTGGCTGTGGCCATGACCCTAGCTGCGTGCCCGGAGCCGGGCGTCTAAATGCGGGAACATGGGCACCCACACCCTCCAGAAAAGGGTCTAAGGCGGTGGCTTTGTGCACCCCCAGTTTCAGGACCGGATGTTCCTCCAGCCCACATCAGGGCTGGGAAGCAGAAGGGGGACCAGAGGCTGAAGTTGGGGTTGGGGCCCGGCTGGGGGCTGCCCTGAGCATTTGCTGTGGCAATGCCTGCGGCCACATTCCCTCCGCCCTTGCTGGGTTAAACTCAAGCCTGTGCCTTTAAAATGGCTTGACATCTCTGAGATGGGAAGCAGAGCTCCTAGCGGAAGGCCGGCAGTAGCTCTGGAATGCTGTTCTAATATAAAACTCTTGCTCTCCAAGGATTTCAGCTGATACTCCCACTGTCAGGCTCTGGGGCGAGATCACCTATTATGGTCTTGGAAGAGGCCCCAGATTCTCCGGGCCGATCCCTGACCTGGGTGGGTGAGCCGGGATAGAGCCGGTTTCCCTCTCAGGCTGCACAGCCCATCTCCCACCCTCAGCTGCCTGGGCCCCTGAGAGTTCCCTCTGGATCCAGGAGTTACTTTGGGGATTTGGGGAAGGTGGCACTTTGGGGATTTGCCCTGAGGCCTCCACTTGCCCAGCTTCCCCTGTGTGTGCCCTGCCAAGCACTCAACGTGGGCAAATGGCAAAGCCCAGCCTGGCAGGCAGGTCTCCACTTGGCTGTTCTTTCCACCACTCCAGTCACCTCCCTCGCCTGGACCACATCGGCAGAGGTTTGTGCCCCGGGCGCATAATACCAGAATGGGGCGAGGCCTGGATACTCCAGCTCGTCCTCATGGCCAGTCAGCTCCCTGCTGGGATGGTCCCCTCTTTCCACCTTCGGGTCCCTTACTTCAGTCTGAAGGTTCTCCAGCTGCCTTCCCCCCAGGTCTGGCCTCCCACTGGGCAGGTCCCACTCGAGTGCAGGCTCTGGCGGCAGGAGGAGCAGGGTCCTGCCATGCTGTCTAGGAGCTGTGTCACCCAGGGCAAGTGACTAGACCTTTCTCAGCCTCGGTGTCCTCCTCTGTAAAATGGGAATCGTAGGCATATACATTTCCAGGTAAGGGAATGAAATGACCTGGCCTGAGTATAAAAGCATGGCTCAGGAGCTCACAGGGTGTGGTCCGGGGGCCTTGGAGAGTCCCCAGCCCCTGTCTCAGCTATGGGATCAAAAGCATTTTCATTAAAATACTAAGATGTCATTGGCTTCTCACTTGCATTTTCTCGAGAGGTTACAGTTGACTTTTCCTAAGGCTCCTGGCTCTGACAGCTGATGGAATGTGTGGGGTATTCTTGTTTTTAAATCTTCTCAGTTTTAACTTATAAAATGGTAACTGTCTGTAGATAGAACCCACACAAGAACAAGCTCTCTGGGGGATCAGTAATTTTAAGAGGATCACTAGGTCTGTGCTTCCCCCTTGGAGAACACAGTGCCCGGCACAGACACCCCGAGATGGACAGGGCTGGAAGGGCCGGGAGGTCACCTGGCCTTCAAGGCTTGTTAAAGCAGCGGAACCTTTTCTAAATGGAATGATACATAGAACCCCGATTTTAAAAGCAGATAAAAGCAGCTCTGTTGGAGTGGGCATGGGATCCTGACCTTTAGCTTCCCCTCACATGCTTTTGCCCAGGAGGTCCCTGGAAACTGCAAACCTCGGACTCCAAAAAATTCAGTGTGAAAACTACCAATCTAGTTCAAGTTCCCCCTCCTGCAGCTAAGAGACTCCGAGAAGGGAGACGAGTTACTCACCGATCCCTTTCGGGGTTTCAGAGCTGGGATCATGAAGATGGGCCCCCCGGCTCTGAGTCTGCGCTCTTTCCTATACCCCCGGCCTCCTCCCTCCATGGTGGGCGCTGGATAAATATTTGGTGTATGAATAGGTAAACTTCCCTGGAAGGTCTCCCGTGGTTCCCCTGTCCTGGCCAAACTTCCTCCACCCTGAGAGCCTTATTGATTCCTGGGTTGGCTCTCAGCTCGCAGCCTACACTCCATCAGCATTGGTCAGGGCTGTCTCCGGCATCACAATGGCCTGTAGCAAGCCATGTGGGTACCCAGCTGAGAGCTACGTTTAATACCAAGACTGGAGCGGTGCTACGTTGCTATATCATGTGGTGTCAGAGCTGCAGGTGACCTTCAAGGAAGCCACCTCTGTTGGTCAGTTTGGCCAACCTTTATAGCCATTGACCTGCATGAGGCATCACACTGACTCGGGAGAACAGGCAGAGACAGTGTTAACCACCGGGGTGCTGACAACTAGCACAACTCACCGTTCACGGGGTGAAGCTCTGTGCTGAGTGTGACGCAGATGACTCTGGAATGACATGGGTGTGAACTGCATGGGGCCACTTACACATGGATATTTTTCAGTTAAGTACAGCCGGCTTTTCCTATCCATGAGTTTCGCATCAGGTGATTCAACTGATGGTGGATGGAAAACTACTTTTACATTCCCAACCTGAGATTCCCAACCGCAGATTCCAAACCAGAGCCCCAGGCACAGATCAAAAACACTGTTTTTTAAATCCGAGGTTGGTTGAACTTGCTGATGAGAAGGGCTGGCTGTCTGCAGTTAAATTTGGGGGGAATCAAAAGTTATGTGTGGGGCCCTGACATGGTAGCTCAGTTGGTTAGAGTGTCATTCTGATGTGCCAAGATTGCGGGTTCGATTTCCATCAGGGCACATACAAGAATCAACCAATGAATGCATGAAGAGGTGGAACAACAAATCTCTCTCTTTCCTCTCTCTTTCTCCCTCCCTTCCTCTCTCTCTAAATAACCAATTAAAAAAAAAAGTTATATGCAATTTTGGAGTGCACAGGGACATGGTACCCCTGTCTCCCATGCTGTTCAAGGGTCAATGGTACTAACCTACATTTCTCAGGATCATCTGGTAACAAGTGACAGAAATTCAAACTATAGCAACTTAAGTGTTCTTATACCAGCCTGGCTGTGCGAGCAGCAGGAACAGGTCCATTCTACAGAAGAGGAAACTGAGACTCAGTGGCCGAGGGCCATGCCAGGACAGCCAGGCCACGCACCCTCTTTTCTGCAGCCTCTCTGGGCGGGTGCAGACCTGGCCTGCCCAGACTGGTCAGGGCTTCAGGGGCTTGTGGGAAGGGGCTGCTGTGGTGGTCTCTGTGTGTCCACCCTAATTCCCTCTCTCACTGGACAGGAGTGTTGAGTTAATGTAAATCATTTGCATGTCAAGCCAGAATTTGGATTTACTGCAGGCATCTGGGGTGAGGGAATGCAGAGGTGGAGCTTTGGAGTCTGTCTGTCTCAGTTTTGCAAGGATGAGAAAAACCACATGCTTTCTGGCTTAGAAAGAGTGCTAGCTTGATCGGACAAGGCTGGGTTTGAATGCCATTTCTATCCCTCAGCATATACAGTTTGCGCCTCAGTTGCTTTAATTTATAACATGGGAACAATACAACTTGTGTGGCAGAATTTTTGAGCATAGCAAATGCAGTGGTGTGTGTGTGTGTGTGATGGAGTCTAGCGGTGATGGGCGCAGAGGTACTAAAGAAATATTTGCTGCTTTCAAAGAGTCCATTTTTATACAGGACAAACTCTGACTGTGAAACCATCACCAAAGAAAACAGTAGCCAACATTAAAGACACCATTAGGGAAACACAATATGCCAAAATCCAAATTTGCAAACCAAATAAAGGTAAATTTCCTCTTTGAAGGTTTCTGCTGTTTACAAGAGAGAAAAAGCCAAAATCCAAAATGTAAAGATGCACAGAGATTCCCTTTAAATCATATTAAATCATATAATGCTTTTACTTGTCCCATCTTTTCAGGAGCATGTTTATCAGAGAAAGCAAAGAATCAGTGACAACCTAAGCATCTGCAGCTCGGAATCACCCAGGTCTGAATTCCCACGATGGGAGGAGGAACTTGCTTCTCAAAGAAGAGTTAATCATGAGGCTTTGAGGTCTCAAAACCACAAAATTCCCTTGGGAATTCTCGACATAACATTGCACTGTCTGATCATCTGGTCTTCAAGAAAATGCCGGAAAGGGAAGTGTTACTAAGACTACAGGAATGTAATTCACAAGAGAAATCGTCCTCACTAGGAACTCCCTGCACACTCTCAAAATCGCTGATTAACCCTGTGGCCTAAAGACAGCGGGGTGACCTGTCTGAGCCTCAGTCTCCACATCTGTAAATGGGTCCAGAAAACTGGCCCCGTGTCAGACAAGAGGCCCACGTGGGCCTTGCTCAGAAATGCCATCTTCTTCTCCTGCAGCATCACAGCAAGAGCTCTGGCCACCACCCATCACCATTTCTGGTGCCCTCAGAAGTACACTGGTTACTGATTTTGACCTGAAACAGTCTTCCAACCCGGTGCCTTGGGCATGAGTGTCGCCCTTGGTGGACTGGGGTAAGGGCTCTGCTTTGAAGGCTTAGGGAGGAAACAGGGGACACTAGGCCACCAGAGGCACTGTGCCATCTGTGTGGATGACAGTCTTCAGATCACCTGGATCAGAGGCCCTTGCTCCTGCAAGGGTGGGACACTCCTTGGACGGTTTTTGCACCTTGGCTGCAGGTGTTCAAGACCCACCCCAGACACACTGGGGTTGCCACAGTGCCCCGCCTGATTCTAGGCCATTGTCACGGACCTGAAGTTACCCATTTGTGATCCCTTGCTGGGGTGGGGGGCCGGCAAATCAGTTTAGGGCTCAAGCAATGGCTGACGCGCCTCATGCTATACTCCTTCCACGGGCCAGGATTTGTTCCCGTTACATCAGCCTCAGAAACACTCTTTTAGGTTTGGCAAGGTAGTCGAAGAGCAGCAAGTGTGTCATGAAAGAACTTCTCTGAGGACACTCAGGCTCATGAAAGTAAGGACGCTTGCTCAAGGTCACACAGCTGGGAAAGGAAGGATGGGATTCAGGGGCAGTTCTCTTGACTCCAAAGCCAGGGATGTCTAGGCTGGCAGTCTATGCCCGCAAGCCAGATTCAGCCTGCTGCTTATTTTTGTTCAGCCGGGGAGCCAAGAATGGTCTTGACATTTTTAAAAGGTTGTAAAAGACAAAAATAAAAACAAGGAATATGCAACAACAGATGCTATACGTGGCCTGCCAAGCCCGAAATGTCTACCATCTGGCCCTTTACAGGAAAAATTTGTCAACCCCTGGTTAAGACTGTGACATGTGTGTGCTTCTGAGCTCAAACTGGGATGGCCGGTGAGAAGACTCGGGGTCAGTGTGTCCCTCCAAAGTGTAATTGGCAAAAACATTCTTCCCAGCAGCTCTGAATCCTTCCTGTGCCCCAGGTTTTCAAAGTCTTCTGCAACCTTTGTTTTGCTGCCTCGGCATGCTGACGGCACCTGCCCATTTGGATGCACTGCTGTCTGCCAGAGCATCACAGAGAGCTAAGGGCTCTGCCATTTATGCTGCTGCGCTGAGAGCTTTTCATCAAGAGCCCCCTTAACATTCAGAGCTGGGGCCCGTGGCTGGTCCCCCTTAAATTAAAACCCAGAACAATGACTGACCATCTCCTGTTACATCCACTCTTATTTGATCACCACAAAAATCTGGTGAAGTTGAAGAGAGGGTATCATTATCCCAATTTTAAGAAAATCGCCTTTATAGGTGGTGAAACTATGGCTTGGGAGGACAGAGATGTGCACGAGCACACAGATGGGGGGGGGGCTGCTCCTTGACCCCGGTGGTCCCCTAATCCTGAATGCCATGCTCCTCTAGGCTCCAACGTCCTGGGGCCGTCATTGGTGCCCTGTGTTCAGAATGAGGACCCCTAACTTGGAGCTGGGCAAGAGAAGGGCCGTGTGTAGTACGCTCTGATGGACCCACCGGAGACTTGCTAGTTTCTACCAATATATTCCTTTCTTTTGACCTTCTATTTGTCCCAGTGACTGGGACATTGTGTGGTTCCAAGTGGATGGGAAATTGGAGGAGGCTGGCAGTGATGCCAATGGTGCTTTTCTTATGGCGCTGCCGTGATTTCGTCTGGCAGGATAGATTGCAATGCAAAGGCTGTACTCTTGTTGCCTTTAGGGTAATCAGATTTGTAAGCAGTTTATCAATCTTATCCCAGCGTTTCTCTTCCAGTGATCATTAATATTTTCTACTGTTAAAAATGAGTCTTGCCATTCTGCTGTTTCCTTCACTCATGAGTTACATAAACCTTTGACACGTGCTCATTATACATCTTGCAGGAGAGCTGTATTTTCAGGTCTTTGAGAATGATATTGTGACCCCCTCCTCCTGGTTACAAATGGAGATCTCCATGATCCAATCTGCCAAGCTGCAGTGACCTTGGGGGAGTCTTCTCTGTTAGGGTGCAGCCGCCCACTGATGTGGTCGGGCTTTTGGAGGAAAGCCTGACAATCTCTAATTCTTCCAGACTGTCAATCCGTAACCACTGCATTCACACCCTGTTTCAGCCGGCCTGAGTTGGATGTGCTGCCAAAGCACGAACCCAACCCCAGATGGCACTCACGTGAGGACTGGTCAGCAGGCATGTGGCCACCTATTAGGTGCTCAGCAAAACTGTGCTTCCCCATTCCCTCACACCTACATGAAAGCAATCTTAAAAGTGTGGCTGAAGTATTTCATTCGCTCTCAAGAATCAAATCAAGGGCATTCCTGTGGGCCTACCGTGGTGCCAGACTCATAGTAGGTCTTCGGTAAATATTTAAATGACTCTTAACCTGCACACCAACCTTAGAGCATGATGTTAGTGATGGCTGGATTCCAGTGCGCAGCTTGCTAGGTGGCCGTGGAGAATGAGAACAGACATACTTGCAGATAGCAGAGGCCTCGGGCCGTTTCCGGTCTCTGAGACCAGCATTTAAACTCAGGTCCTCCCCTGCTCCCTCCACCCTCTCACCCCACCCCCCATCTCCACTCCTGGTCTCAGAGAGACATCTGCCTCTGGTAGAGCTAGAGACAGCTGTGGCCAATCACCTATAAAGCCAACCGTCCGGGAATGTCTGGTATGTAGAGTATGTGGTGCGGTGTGGGTTGGGTGTTTCTGCACATCCCTTGGCAGGGAAAACCTCAACTATTTTGTCTGGAGGCATCGGCATGAGGCTGAGGACCCCTGGGAGTGGAAGGTAGCAGGAGGGATGGGACAGTTCTCTTTTTCTGCCCCTGGGACAACGTGGTACCAGCCCTGACTTTATATATTTTGCTCAGGCTCTGGCTTTTCCCTCTGGCCCCCAAAAGAAGCGGAGATAGAAGCAGCAGATGAGATGGAAGCAGCAGGGGAAAGACAGCTCCCTGGGCAGGGGGATCACTGAAAGCTACCTGGGGAAGAGGGCAGGGAGGGGGCTGAGCCTTTGTATGACAGACACATCAGTGCACTTCACCTTCAGGGTCCAGCTCCTCCGCTTTGTGCGGGGGACAGAACCTGGCCTGGAGCGCCTGAGACCTGGGTTCTAGTTCTGGCTGGGTGATCTTGGCCACATTTCTTGACTTCTTAGAACTTCTCTGCTTTTGTGAGTAAACGGGCCTCCCATAAGTCCAACTGGGTCTGAATGGCGGACATTCTTGATGTTTGACAGCTACTAATATTTCAAGCATTAATTATATACTAGGAGCTCTGCTAGGTAATTTTTAAGTGTGGTCATTTGTTCCACCACAGCTAACATTCATTAAATGCTTACGATATGCCAGTCAGTTTTAAGATCTTTATATTGACTCCATTAATCCTTACAACAACCCCGCAAGGCAGATGCTAACCCCATCTTACAGATGAGGAAATGAGGGTTTAATCAACAGATGGGTTTAATCCATATCTCTCAAGGATACGGATTCTTCTTCACTCTGCCCTCCTTGGGGTTGGCTCCACCCTGAGGCTGGCTCTGCTTGGGGTCAGAGGATCATCTTCATTCCCCACTGCCCTGGGACGCTGGGACCCCCAGCAGACCCTCCCCCAGCTCCTTGGCTGGATCAGGTCGTATGCCTGTTCCAGAACCGATTACCAGCAGGGGGTGGTGGTGTCCTTGGGCCAATCGCTCCTGCCCTGGCCTTGAGGTCAACTCCCCTAAAATACTGCTTCCTTTTTGTAAGGGAGGACAAAATAGACATGGAGTGGAATGCAGTGCAGTATACGTCCCCACTGCGAAGCGGAAGGACTTACTCAAACCCGTGTCTGTGTGAACTCAAAGCCCTGGGCGGTGTGTGTTCTTTCACTTCATTGTGTTGCCCTATGAGGCAAGAATAGGGAAGGAGAAAGGATTTGGGAGTTGAATTGCAGGTGCTCTTTGGAGACAATGGAGAAACACAGGTTAATTAAGGCAACCCCTCATACACCAGACTTCCCTTCTCTCCCAGGTGACCTGTTCTTGAGATCGGGGTTTGGGCCATCGGCACCATTTACTGGGACTGGCTCACAGCCCCCGAGGTCCTCTCAGTATTTTAGTAACAGCCCCATTCCAGCTGGAGCCCATCTTCTGGAGAGAGTGTTACCAGGCGGTTTCAGGATATGTAGGATCAAGTTGTGTTTCCTCGCAGCTGTCTTAGGGAGGAACCCCCTAGTGATGCCATTTTCAGAGGAACTATTTTAGCAATAGTGTTGCCCTGTGGCACAGGGCAGGGGGGCACTGGTGGGGGAGAGGAGGGAGGAAGAAGGCAGTTGTGGTGTGGTAACTGTTTGGGGGATAATTATAATGATTATTATTATTACCTATACAAGTTCAGAGCAGCCGGACTTCACAACGGCTGATCCCCAGGCCATGCACACTGGCCGCAAACTGCATGTTCTGAAGTTTATCATCCAGGCAACCAATATTTCTTCAGTCTCTCATATATCCACAGCCTGGCGCTGGAGAAGCTGCATCTGACAAGATGTGACCCCCACCTGCCACCAAGATGAGGCTGCTGACAACGAAATACTGCCTAGTAATATGAGACAGGGGGTACTATGTGTGCGGGGTAGTGGGGTGGGAGGAGGGCGGGCAATCCCGATAGGATTTTAGAACAGGGTTTCCCGAGGTGTGATCCTTGACCACTTGTCCCTCACAGTACACTGGAGTTAAAAACGTGTCCTGTGGCCAAAGAAACTGGGGCAACGCTGTGTGCTGAGTGCTTCTTTTGGAGATGCCCAATGTATGCGAGTATCTTATAGGCACTAAGACATCTCCACTAAGACATCTCATAGAGATGTCTTAAGGTATAAAGTTGTTTAACTTGAATGCTGCAATTCTTAAATTTATTTGCCCATGAAATGCCCCCCTTTTCCCTTGAGGAAAACGGGCATGGTCTATGGGTTAGTGTCCCATGGAGCCACACTGCCCCCTGTGGTCAAAACCAGCCAGGCTGCCTAACAGTGAGGAGCACACACGGG
The DNA here is from genome assembly GCF_021234435.1 of Artibeus jamaicensis. Taxonomy (NCBI): domain Eukaryota; kingdom Metazoa; phylum Chordata; class Mammalia; order Chiroptera; family Phyllostomidae; genus Artibeus; species Artibeus jamaicensis. The sequence continues at coordinate 10,727,206 of NW_026521883.1, forward strand.
CCCAAGGCTTCCTTCCCGTGGGCCAGGAAGAGCCTCTCACTGGCAAAGCTGCAGCGTCAGGGTCCAGCTATCAGCAAACATGGGTGCCCCCAGGATGCAACCCTGGGACCGTGGCCATCAGGTTGCTTCCTGGTACCCAGACAAAATGCACTATCCATCAGGTGAGCTGATGGTGAACATGCAGCATGAAGGATGTGAAGGGTTTGCGAGGTGTCCTCTGCTTCCCTGTTCCCTTGTTCCTCTTGGATGAAGCTCTGATTCCACAGAGCACCCTGTGGCCTCTGTCATTGCTTGTCCCTCCAGTTTCAGGCCTCTTCGTGGTCCTCTCTTTTCTATCTCCTCCTTCCTGCCTGCATGCCCAGGCCCCAGATCTTCTCCCCCGCTCACCCACTAGCCCCAGGCTGCTTCCTGACCTTGGAGGGCCTGCTCCAGCCCGCCTCCACCCCAAGAAACCAGCCCCAGTCGCTGCTCCTTCTCAGATGTCCTCCACCCTCCCAGCCCAACAGTGGGCAGCTTGCATTATTCTCATTTCCCTTGCCAGAGACGGCCTTTTCCCCTCTTCTCTCAATTACACAGAGTCCAGCCTGCCTCGCCCTTCCTGCTCCCCCCATGAATGCCCCTGTTGTACCAGGGTGCCGGGACCACAGGACCAAGGGCCTGGCTCAGAGCACCTTCTCACTCCGGCCACAACTGGAATGTGGCTGGCCTTCCGGTGAGCCCAGAAAGCATTTCTTCCACACTCAATTCTGGGCTTCACTGAATCAAAGCTCTCTCTCTAAAACTAAGCCAGGAAGGTGGGGCGGGGGCGGGGAGAAAGAGAGAGAGAGAGACCCCAGCAGCCTGAAAGCTCCTAATAAGGCCCCAGGTTGGGGACAACCTCTCACTTTGGGAAGTTCAAGCAGCAGAAGGCTACAGACATGTTCTGTGCAGGGTGGAGAATGCTCAAAAACACACGGTTGAATATCGGAACCAGCAGAGTTACTCTTGAGCACTGGTGTTTTAGACTCAGGGTAGAAAGAAAAAGAGCCTAAACCAGGGTTTTGGAGACACCCAAGTGAGAATAAAGCCAAGCCAGGTTCTCTGTAACCCGCCTGTTAAAGAAGCTCATTAGCTGGATACTCATTCAGTGACCCTCAGGAAGCCCCCTTCTCCCCGCATCATGGCAACGTGCCACCCTCTCCTGCAGCCCTCGGTTCTCCTTGTTCCCGATTGCCTCTAGCCTGTGCCAGGCTCTGCCACAGGCACACGCGGATCCCTGGGCTCTGAGGTCCTTCTGCTGCCTCTGCCAGGCTCACACAGGTCCTCCATACACCACAGGTGGCGAACACAGGCCCAGGTGAATCCGGCCCTCCACCTTGTTTTATCCGGCCTGACACCTTGTTTCTATTCTGCGACCGAGCCGAGCTCATGCTTAACTGTTAAGAAGTACTTACATTTATACAGTCCTAAAATTACATTCAGCCCCTTGAAGGCAACCATGAGGCTGATGTGGCCCCTGGTGAAAATGAGCTTGACACCCCTGCCATAGACTGTTGGTTAAAAGCATGAGCTTTGGAAACAAACTGGAGTCTGAGTCCCTGCTTTGTCACTCACCGGCTGTGTGATCTTCGCACAGTGGTTGGGAGATCCAGCTCTGCTTGCTGTGTGGTCTTGGGCACGTTACCCAACCACTCTGTGCCTCAGCCTTGCCATCTACAAAATGAGGGTAATAAGATTGCTCACGTGTCATGCCTTACATGTTGTGGTAGAGCCTTAATGGTGGTAACGAAGGTCTGTGCCTGGCTTGTGAAAGGAGTGCAATGAGTGTCTGCTGTCTAGGATGAGACGTCCATACCCCACCCCACCCCCAACCCCAGCAAAGCCTGCCCAACTCGGGGTGTGGTCCCTCAGGCTGTGAATCTCCCAACCAAGGGGCTGCGTGGCTCAGCTCAAGTACTTCCTCCTTGCTCTAAATTTGCCTTGCACAAGAGCGTGGGACCTAGCTCACTCCCAAGCTGCTGACCTCTGTTAGTGCATCTTGACACTTTGGCCAGAGTTCTCCCAGGACAGCCTTTCTCCAGGTCTGCCTGCAGCATGGCGGTCCCTCTGGTAACGCGCCCTGGCTGCCCTCCCCTCCACACCATATGCCCTGAGCCAGAAGCCCTGCCACGGCCAAATTGCTCCGTTCCCTTGAGCATTCCAGCCCTTCACACATCCAGGCCTCTGCACGTGCGGTTCCCACTGCCCGACCGCTGTCCCCCAACCCCTTCTCTGCCTGGAAAACGCCTCTTCATTAGGAGTTAGGCCAAACGCCTTCTTCTCAAAAGCCTTTCCCAACTTCAGGGCCCTGCCCTTTTCTCCCACAACCCTGGCACGAGTTTGTGCTCTGTGGACTGTGCCCTTCTCCAGGAGTAAGACAGTGTCCTCAGTGCCCTGCACACAGTGGGCAATGGTGCCCTCGGTAAGATCTCTGACTGGAAGTCCACCGGATTCAGCAGCAGAGAGGATCCGAATGCACTCCCGCAGACAGCCTCCGCTCCCGCACCCCCCATTCTGCTGAGACTTGGCTTGTCCCTCTGCACCTTCCCCACAGCTGTTAGCTCCCCTCAGCAGAAGACCAGGGGAGCGCCCACCTGCCAACCTGCTAAGTTCAGGGGAGGCCTTCGAGACAGCCTTGCAAACTGGGAGACCCAAGGTAACCACAAAGGATGGACTGAAATTAAAACATTAACTAAGAGCTGTTTATGGCAGGCAGTCAAGTCCTAGGCTCAGATCTTCCTGACAAAAGTCAGTTTTTACCTTAATTGAACATTTATTGTCTTCTTGTACCTGCAATGACATACCTTTGGAATGTCAACGTAATGGTAACATGCCTTTGGACCTCTGGAAGCACAGTCCCCTCTTGTTGCTACCATGTTAACTGCTGTCAACTATCCTGCACCCACCTGTGTAAAAGTATGTGTCTGTCATTGCACTTTTTATCCAATCCCAGAAGCTCCCGCTGCTCCCTGACCAGCCCCTTTGCTTTCTTTCACCTGCCTAATCTCTCACCAATGGACTTCCCGTAATCCACTTATGCCTCCCTTTTGATTGTAGTGTATAAACTAAGGTGCAAAACTGCCATGCCCAGAGTGTTTTCTCAATTCGTTGACATTTGGCTTCCCAGTTTGTTTGACTCAAACAAATTCAAAAAAATTCCCTACATGTTTCAGTGTTTCTCACGTTGACACTTCCCTCCATCCTGGACTTCACCCCAGGCTCCCACCCTCATTCGTGTAGGTGGTAGTCAATTCTGTCCTGTTCTAGCGAAGTCAAAAGAGAGAAAAAACACTTCCAAGGGCTTAGGCATCCCCAGTCACCGTTTTGCTAGGGGACACACTCCTGTTAGCGTTTAGACATACCAGTGGCACATTCCCTGTTGCTATGGTGATTCTTCATCACCCTCTTACAGATGAGGAATGACTCTCATTTTTCTGAGTCTGGGTTCTCCCAGAGAAGGACTCTGGCCAAGTCGTCGGCAGGCCCCCGCTGCAGGGAGGAGGGCTGCTCTGGTTCCTGAGGCTGCATTTCCAGCTCGGCTGTAGGAGGGGAGCTCACCTCCCCGAGTTGGGCCCCACGGTGTTTGGAGAGGCACAGGTGCGCTCTATCTTTAGCTGTGCGGCCTTCCAGCTACGTAACACCCACCAGCCACGAGGCCCGAGCTACTTTCAAGGGAAAATCATTGCGTCTTCCTCCTCCTGCTCTATTTCTCCTTTGAAATTTCACTGGAGTCAGCAGAGTTGCATGGAATTCAGAGGCACCCTTGGCCCTGCCTCTGTGGCTCACACACACCAGCCCCCTCCACTCCCCGTCTCTAACACGCATCTGCTAACCACGGCGCTGGCACTCAAGGTAGAATTTCTCTCACGTGAGAAAGAGGCATTCTCCGCCTCTCTTCCACCTTCCTCCCAGCCCCATGAGACTTCCACACAGGTTCATTCCTTTAAAAGTTTATTTCTGGTGAATAAAAAAAATAATTTATGTGACCAGATCAACAGAGTAAAGACATTATGACACGCAGCTGAGGTTACCGTTCCTGTTTGCTTCTGGACTTTGCAGCTTGGGGAGAAGGCGGATGAGCGGAACACAGCCTCCCGGAACCAGGAGGCCCCGGGGGGCTGGGGGCTGATCACACGTGGACACTAGCTGGAGGGCTGGGAGGTGGGCTCAGAGGACAGCCAATGATCCAAACCTCTTTTACAGGAAAAAAATGTGCTTTGTTTTTTTCAGACAGCCAACAGAAGCTCTGTCACATGGCTGTTCCTGATGACCATAAACATAATGTGTCCGGAAGATGCTCAGGAAGGCGGAGCAGTTGTCTCAGGGACTTTTAAACATGATACTTGGAGACCGTGGAGGGCAAGACACCTTCCCCCGAGGCCACCTCCTGAGACCTGCCCTTGGAGGTGACCTGAGCCCCTGGCACAGCTGTCAGGATTTGGGTTTCTGAACCTACTGCTTCAGCTCGAAGCAAACGTTTCCTGCCAATTCCTTGGCTCTCCTAAGGCTCACAGACCTTGCCTTGGTCAGCGGAGGGGCTGCTTCCTCCAGGAGTCTGAGAGCTGAACAGGCTGACAGTCTGTCTGTGCTGGGGTCTTCAGGCAGAGTCTCCAGAGGTCCCACCAAAGCCCAGAACCCAGAGCTGGGGGCGACTCGGGGCTCGCTGCCAAGGAGGGAGCAGGCTCATTAGCAGGAGGCCGTGAGTCCCCTGGGAGCGAGGCCACAGCTTGTTTACCCCCACTGCCTGGCTGCCTGGCTCTCGTGTGTCTGTGGCCTTGGGGCCACTCTGGCAGTGGCAGTGTCTATTGTCTTGGGGATGGGGGCATTTGGGTTTTTATATATTGATAAGTTAGGAATAGGCTTTGGTTGCTCATAAATTCACAGACTGATAAAACCCCCCAGAAAACAAGCAGGGGAGGCCTAGGAGAAGCCCTGAAGGGGTTTCTGTGCTCCAGGTGCTCTGGTGCTCACCCCTCGAGGCCGTGTGTGGGCAGATGGGCCCACTACGCCTGATTGGAGGGCTGCCCAGGACCCTAGGTGCCTGCCTGCATGGACCACCAGGGCCGCATCAGACTGGACACGGGCAGAGTTTGAATAGGGCTGGTTGTTTAACTGAATGTGGCTTTAGCATTCTTTTGAAAAGCAGAACCAACACCACCTAAACTCCCAAATGACCTCCAGGTCAGGTTTCTTTTTTGACCTTCAGAGACAGCAATTTCTGGGCTCCAGGATCAGCCTGAGGCTTCAAAGCCCAGTGCTAGCTCCCCAGCTGGGACTGGGACACCCCCCCAAAGAGATGTGCCATGCTCCAGACCTGGGACTGGTTCACCCCAAAACCATCCTTTTGTTAGACTGTCTGCAATGAAAACTCACACCCACAATGCAACTCATATCTGTGTTATTTCCCTTTGAAGAAGAACCAGAAGCCCCCCTTCCATGCCCCAGGGACACCTGTTGTAGCACCTATTAAATAACGCCCAGAGCACAGCCTTTCCACCACTCCTGAGACCAGGGGGGACAAGCCACAGGCCAGCTACGTGCACGTGTGCAGGCAGACGAGGGAGGGGCAGAGGAAAAAGCACCACACAGGTGTCCCAGCCGGACACTCCAGACAGGAGGACATTTGTATGGGTCCTGCAAAAGTGAACTTGGCTCTAGGCCTGTCCTATGTCGTTGTAAAGGAAAGATCTTCCCACTTGACTCGTCTCTGGAGGTTTTTAATGACTCAGGCAGGGACAGAGGGCTTACTGCTTGTCACTGCCTGGCTCCTGGGATGCTGGGATGTGACGGGGGACAGGTAGACGGGAAGAGAAGCAACTGCACAGCCTGGAAGAAAAGGGGCCAGGGCAGGCCATGGAGGGGTGCCTCAGAGTCCTGTGACATGAGGGTGCTAATCTGGCTTGACTGGAGCAGAGGAGCCTTCGGGTCTGGTCCTTAAGTTTCAGAAAGCACCCTGTGCCTGTGTGCAGTGTCTCGGGAGATCCGCAGTCCACGGGGCCCTAGCCCAGGGCAGAGTGTACTAGACACACTCAAAAAGGGTGAGTAAAAATGTGGAAGCGTCCCTGAGAGGCCAGGGCTTTGCCAGCCAACCTCCTCTTCAGAGGTGACGCCTCTGCCCTCACCTCCCTGCACACTCTCTCCACCTGCTTTGTATTGACACATGTATTTCCTCTAGCTTTGTACTCGTCTGGACTGGACAAAAAACTCTCTTATGGGCAGCACTTCCAAGTCTTTCATAGATATGGGAAGCTGTCCAAGTTTAATTATATTTTCAAGCCATGACACGGGATAGAGTCTGCTAGAGCAGGGCTGTTGGCAAGGTCTAATAGTGACACCTTTTGAGGACCAAGGCATCAACTGTTCCCCTGGGTGGAAATTGGAAACTGTGCTGTGGACGTGGTGTGAGACGAGATGCCACATTACTGCAGAGAAGCGGAGAAGGGCTGCCTTCCATGGCATCAGCTTTGAAAACCATGCACCCTCATTCCCATTTTTCCTCCATGAATTCTCTCAAAGATACTTGCTACCTGGGATTAGGCTCTGTCGGGAGTCAAGGCTCAGATCAAAGGTAAATTTGAGGCCTTTAAATACCCTTCAAAGAGAGGGTTCTGAAAAAAGAGGGAGGGGAAGAACCATACAATTCTGGAAGAGTGACATCTAGGAAGACAGACTCTGAAGATAGCATGTATCTTCACTTATAAGATGCAACAAGGAAAACTACCTCGTTAAGGTTCATACTGACTTTAGGATGCACCTAGATCTCATAAATATCAAGACATAGGGAAAACATCCATCTCAGCAGGGAGGAAAGGGGACAGACTTGTAAACAGATGCCTCCCCATTCTAGATTTTGACCATTTTAAGAGCAGAGGAGCCGGTGTGGGACTTGGCAGATGGAGTCACCCAGGAATTGCTTTATTTCAGCTGAATCCCTGCCTTGGATGGATGCTGCACTGCCTGTCATCTGCGGAACATGGGTTTGTGTGAATGCATTTGCACGAACTGAAACAGCCTCTGCAGCATAAGGAGCCCACACATTTTATTACAGCCCCTGCTCACCAAGCCCTGACAGTTACCCCATACCTCTGCCCTTTGGATTACGGAGGAAAAAAAAGATAATCATTCGATTTTTTCTGGGCCACAGAATACAAGATGGGTCTTGTATTGTACAAGGAGCTTACACACTGAGGCAAGAAGGCGTGCAAACAGGAGCAGGAATTCGTCACCCTCTGGGTGAGCCAGCGCTTGAGACGCAGGAGGACGGCCCAGGCTGGCCTCCCGGAGTCCGCACTGGTTTGCGTTTCGGTCTCTTATCGGCCGTGCTCAACTCCAACTTCCACCTTCTTCTGAGAGGGAGAAGGGTATCTTCGAATACCTATGGCCTCAATGACTTCCTCGAGCCATTATTTTTTTCCTGTTACAACTTCACAGAAGGCCCGGGAGCAGGCCCGTGGAAGGACCATCACGGAGCACAGGTGTCTGGGATGACATAATACTGACTTCCCTGTTTTGGTAACAGTCCATGACATGTGCACCCCTCTCTCCTGAGATCAGGTGAGGCACGAGGGGAGGTGGCGGAGGAGCTGTGGGGGGAGACACTGTACCGTGTGACGTCACAATCATGCAGCTGGCGCCCGATGAGACGGAGGCGTGAGGATGAGCTCTCGGGGCCCTGGGCTGGCCCCGGGGGGCAAGCAGGCAGCTTCCAGGGAAGCGCCCGGCCTCTCAGCAACACTGTCCGTCCAGTTCTCGAAGAGCCGTCCCCCAGGGCTCGCCATCTGGGCTCTAGACTTAGCCTTCGTCCTCCCTCAGCTCGGTGGGTAAGAACTTATACTGCTGTTGGCGGATCTGGGCCAGCTTTTTCCTTGCTTCTTCCAGTTCACGTTCTTTCTTTAGCATCTCCTCCTGGGCAGCGATAATCTGGAAGGAAAGCAATGAGCTGGATGGATCTAAAACTTTCTAGGAAACTGCCCTCCCCCTCCGCCGCTTGTCTCCTGAGCTCCCATAGCACCTGTGACAGGCAGGCACAGCAGAGCACCAGGAATAAGGGTTCGCTCTGGAGACCAGCCTCTGGGCCACGGCTCAGATTTTGAGATCGATGACCCGGTTGACCCAAGAAAAGAAGCTGACTTCTGGCCACCGACTTAATAGCAAACATCTGCGTCATCCCTACTATGCACACAGCTCTGGTGGAAGCACATTATGTGGCGTGTCCCATCACCTTCTTGGTGGCACCGTGAGGTGTGCCCCACTGAGAGGCCTGTTTTTCCAATGAGGAACCTGCAGCTGAGAGACAGAGTCCACTTCCCTGCAGTCCCCAGCTAGTGGGGCAGGACCCGGCCCAGACATTCCCGAAGCCACAGCTGGAGTCACCAATGACTAGATGCCGTCCACATATTTATTTCATGCTTCTAAGGTGTGAGGGATATTAGTCATCGGTCTTACATGAAAAAGGTAAGTTTGTGTTCAAGAAAGCCAAATAGATTTCTTTCCTTAGGCCTTTTCAGAGCCTTTCCTCAGCCAGCAATCCCTGGGATACTCTGAGGTGGGGGGTAGAGTGCAGTATTTCACAGCCATATTTGGTCAGAGACCCTTCTGCATGGAATTTCTCATGGGACTAGTGTATCAAGATACAGAGCCTGGTGAAAGTGAACCCAGCGTATTTCCAAATGGAGGAAGTGGTTCGGGAAGAACTAAGGAAGGCACAGGAATGACTAACTGAGGAACGAGGAACAGGGTCTCGGTGCTCTTGGCACTCTAAGAAAACCAATCTCGTATAACGGATTTATATCAACACACACCTTAAACTGCAAACCTGATTTCCTGCCATTTCCTCCTCATTTGGAAGCACATGAATGCAACCCTGCATCATCAGGCTACTCTCTGATGACCCCATCTATTCTCCTAAAAGTTCTGGGCAGGGGCCATCACTCATTCTCTCTTTTGAGCCAAATATCTTGAGTGGGTAGCAGCTCCAAATGCATAACTCTATTTATATAATAATATCACTGTCCTTCGATTTCTCTCCTCCTTCTTTTAAAATAGAATCCCTAATTTTTAGCTAGGCACGTGACTACTAAGAATACTGCGTTTCCCAGCCTCCTTTACATCAAGGTTGGCCATGTGACTAAACGCTGATGGATGGCACATAAGAGGAAGTGATGTACGCAACTTCCGGGCTGTGCCAGCCTCCTTTACCTCTTCTTGCAGGCTGGAAAGCCCAGGTAGTTACTGAGCTACCTTGGACCAAGTGGCCAAGAGCGATGTCTCAGGGAGGATTTAGTAATAGGGAGATAAACTCTGGGTTGCAGACACCAAAGAACCACCACACCACTCCTTAACTGCTTATACCCAGGCTGTCACGTGGGAGAAAGAAACTTCCACCGTGTTAAAGTAGCTGCTGTAACACGATGCCCATCGTGAGAGCACACACAGTCTGGATTTAATCACACACCTGAGCGATGCCCCCCACAAATTTCGTCTTCACTACTACATCGTCATCATCAGCTTTGCCAAAGGCTGCCTTCTGGGCTGCACGAACAAGATTGTCGGAGGCTCTTTTCACAGCATTTCCTGCCACCTGGAGAGGCAACAAAACAAGCATTACACCATTAGAAACAGCCATGTGGATCTGGTGAGAACAGACATGAAGGTACAGTTCATGAGACTACGAATCTATTTACCAATTATAACGCAGAAGTTCTCTCTAGTTAGTATGCATCTGTCTGTCCATCTGTCCATCCATCTATCTGTCCATCCATCCACTGATTCTACCAACAGTAGCACCTACCTAATCTTGGCTCACTCACAGATGAATAAGATCCAGTTTCTGGCCCCCAAGGAACATGCACTTTTGAGGGAGACTGCAATTAAGTACATAAATGATCGTAGCTCTGTGACATGCGTGTTAACGGAAGCACTCAGGGCTGCCTCCTTGGTCTAGAAAACCACCTCTTCTGCCCCATTCAGCTCAGGCATACTTGTGGGCTCGGCTTGCACGCCCCTTTCTCGGTCCACCTCAGTCTCACCCACCCTATGCACCTGCACGCTTGGTGCTGGCTTCTCTGCAGCCCTCATCACACTTGTGGTTGCCTTTCTCCCTCCTGGACAGTGAGTGACTTGAAGACAGGGGCTGTGGCTTGAATATTTGCATCCCCAGCACCTGGCACAGTGGCTGCCTAGGGCTGGTGCTCTCTGAATGATTTTTGGTCAAATGTAGGGCCATGAAAGCACTACCAACCCCGGCATGAAAGGGCTGGGAGCTCCGCAGTAATAAGGCCTTTACAGATGTGCTTTGGAGTTAGGGCTGGGCTTTACGCCACCTGCTGCTAGGGACAGGCAAAGAAGAGCTTTTCAGGGCCTGGTCTGGGTCTTCAGTAAGAGCTATAGTTGGTACTGGCTCCCTCTTAATGTTTGGGAAGCATGGCCCTGTGGCCTTGTCTTCTGCCACCTGAGGTTTGAGATTATCTTCTAGTGACGGTCAAGGCTTTGTTGTGACTCCTGATTCTTTGCCCAGAGTGCTCAGAGTCGAGGATTTGTGCTTAGGGGTTAAACCTCAGAAACTTGAGCATTTTTTTTCATTCAAAGTTAACTGGCTCATCCAGCTGTGAGCTATCGTGACAAGTAGGGACTACGAGAGCTTGCCCACAAGGGAGGGGGAAGCCAATTAATCTCTGACAAGAAGTCACCACGTGCTTATTCTCAAAATAGCTTCCTGAGGTCAGAGCTCATCAGTCCACCTTTCTGACATGGAAACTGAAGTGAACTAACTTGACTGAGACCCTGGAGCTGGTAAGTCGCAGAGCTGGGGTTTGAACAGGCCCGTCTAGCTCCAGAGAACCCCTGGGTCACCGGAAGCAAGTCAGACATGACATTACAGCAGCCACATCAGCAACAGTGACTGTGAGAGTGGTGCTGTGTGACACCCGGGACTTACATGCCTTGACCCTCTAAAGGGCAGTGCAGGCAGCTCCACCCCCATTTTACAGATGAGACAAACTAAGGCCTGGAAAATTCTGGGGGATTTGCATAAGATCATGTACTTAATCCACAGCAGGGGCAGGACTTGAACCCTAGTCTCTCTCTCTTAATTTGGGATGTTTTCCTCAAACCCATGAACCACATGCTCATAAACGTGCAGCTCCCCTCCCCCACGCTGGGCTTATCCCAGGCATCAGATGACGGTGAGGGAGGTGTGTCAGAGACACACTCAGGAGGACCGGACAGCAGCGACTCGCTTTAGGACTTCCAAAACAAAACGGGAGTTCTGAGCTTTGGTGGAACTGTTCAAATAGTTTTGCTATTTATGAAGTTACTCATGACTTATATAAATACATTTTAGCACATAATCTGCATTTTAACACATAATAAAAATCTAGAAAATTGGACACAACACGTTCAAAGCACAGGGAAATTCAGTCATAGTCGGCTGATGCGATATCATGCAATCATTAAAATGAGACTCATGAAGAATGGACCAGTTAGCTTTGCACAGAGAAATTATGAGGACTTTCCTTCAAGGAAAAAGATATGCATGATAAAATGTTAAGTGAAGAAAAGCAGAATGTCTCTTGCTATGATTACAACCAGACAGAGTCATTTTGTACACAGATAAACACAGGAAGAGAAAAATAATGTTTGACATGTGACAATGTTGAGGCTCCGTGACTCTCTCATCCTGACCTTTCTTTCACTGTGTTTGAAATACGGGACAATTAAAACAATTAGGAAAACATATGCTGTGGGAAGGACTCTATCGTCACCTTCACAAGCATGCTCTCTGGGCTCTGGGAAACCTTAGCAACGGCTTGGATAAACTCTCGGTCCTCTCCCCGCCTGCCCCAGCAAGCAGCGAATGAGCGCCTCCTCTGACCCAGGTGCCACCTGTGGGGTGCGCGGTGCAGAGATGGAGGCTTGGTGCCCGAGCCTAAGGAGCTCCGCGCCTTGTCGAGGACTCATGTAAAGGTAAACGTGGTGGACCAGGGAACGGGAGCCATGAGAGTGGTCTGGCTGGGGGCCCTCGGGGCTCTGGCAGAGGCAGGCCTGGCTGCCTGAGGCCTGGGGGCCAGGAAGGGATTCCTAGAGGAGGTGACTTTGGAGCTGACTGGAGAAGGACAACTAGGAGTCCCCCAGGCTGGGGGGCGGGGAGGAGGGCCCCGAGGCATGAGACCAGGAGGCGCCCGGGAGCACGTTGGTTTGGTGGGGCAGCAGGGTGCAGGAGGCGTGGGCGCACGTGGTAGGTAATGAGGAAAGCGGCACAGAGCTGGCTGATGGAAGGCCCGATGGGTCATGCCAAGCAAGCGAGACTGTCCCCTCTGGCGACACTTACCCGCTCCAACAGGAGTATTTTCCCACCAGCATCAGTGACCATTACCTGTAGCCGCCTCATGGCCTCTGAATCCTGGTCGGCCTTCACCTTGCAGGCCACGAGCAGCTGGGCTGTGGAAGCGGCGACCTGCTTGGCGGATGAGATGAGCTTTTCCTCACTTGCATGTCCCTGAACAGAGGCGTTGGCCGCCTCACAGAGACTGCTGGTCGCAGCTGCCACCATGCGGGCCTGGGGACAGTCAACGGAGAAGTGACCCAAGGCCCAAACCTCCCCCAGGGGTTCCCAAAAGCAAACGGGGAAGAAAGAGAAGGTGACTCACGGCAGAAATCAGCCCCTGTGACCACTGTCCGTCATCTGCAGCGTTGGCGGGGATGGAGCCCACCTAGGGGGTGGAGGTTAGAAATTGGCAGTGAGAGCTGGGAGGCTTAGGGCGACGTGCGGCCCCCCAGAGCCCACACTGCCTGGCACCAGAGGGAGGAAGGCCTCAGACCAGAGGCACCAACAGGAGCTCCCGCCGTCAGCACCAGCACGCTGGCTGGTTTCCGCCTGGGCCACAAGGAGCCCCTCTGCAAGGCCCCCAGCGGCCTGTTCAGTTGCCAGGGATTGCGTTTCTGGGAAACGGCTCAGGAATGATAGATCAGGGCTGTCTTTACATGCTCATTTCCTTTGCCGACCTTTCTCCACTTCAAACACGGGAGCCCCTGAGGCCTCTTCTTTCAAGGGCCAAGGGAAACTTAAATCTCTCCCGATCACAGAGCCTGCAGCCACACTGTGACTATCTGGCAGATGACACCGACATGGGCAGTACATTCCTCCAGTACAATTAAATGCAGAACCTTAAGGAAACAGACTGTTTTGTTGGGGCAATAAGTAAAATATTTTCTGTCCAGACATAGAGTGAGTATCTATGGGAGGAAATACCTTTATACTTGTGGGGGCTGCATAGAGAGGTAAAACATGACTCCCTATTTCAAAAATCATTTTATTACTTTTTTTAATCCTTACCTGAGAACAGTTTTTCACTGCTTTTAGAGAGAGAGGAGGGGAGACAGAAAAACATCCATGAGAGGGAGAAACATCGATTGTTTGCCTCCTGTAGGTGCCTGGACCAGGGATTGTAGGTGCCCAGACCAGGGACCGAACTTGCAACCTAGGTATGTGCTCTAACCAGGAATCGAATCTGCAACTCTTCAATTACAGGAAGGCGCCCCAACCAACTGAGCCACACCAGCCAGGGCAGATGAAGACTCTCTCTATTTGAATATGAAACTGAGGGTCTGTCAGCAATGACAGGAATCACATCAGGGCTTGGTGAAAGTCAGGTAAATCCCAAGGTCCTGGATATAAGCCTAGAGTTCACCCAAGTCCAGCCGAACCTCCGTTACCAACTTTTCAGTGCTTGAACGTCAGAGTCCCTTGGAGGACAGGACTCTGCCACTTCAAGCCAGATTCTGTAGACTCTCGCCATGTGTCTGGCACATACTTGGCCCTTTATCCATAAACTAGGATTTTTAGGTAGGATATTTTTCTCAATGGCCCATTTTTGGTCTTTGCATATTGATGGGTCAATGCACACTCGGTAAGTAAGGTCAGCACCGTGCCACGTCTCCGGGGGATACGTGAGAACATAAGGGAACAGACTGCATGCCGCTTGGGGAGGTGCACATATGTCAACACTGAATTACAGACATCACAATGGTTTAGCCGGAAAAGCCAGAGTACGTGGTCTGAGACTAAGACATGGCTCGTTCACAAGAGACTTCCTTTGGAAGACGGACAGCCACCACGTGGGCATCACTTTCTGTCTGTGCTACACATTCTTGGGCCCAGACACACTCATACCTGTCTCTCTGCACACTGACAGCAAAGGCCTTCTCCATGGCAAACAGAAGTGACTGACAGTTATGATGACCAAATTTCCCAAACCCCAACTGACACACTGCGAGGGGTTTCTGCAGGGCCTTTATATTTGAGAGGCGCTCTGCAGATACAATTTGGATGGGGTGGTTTCATGTTGTACGGGGAAAAAACAGGACACAGGGAGTAATTTAAATTGGAAAGCTTTGCCACAGCCAGGATTAGTCTAATACACTATTAATTCTTTGGATTAGTGAAAAAGAACTAGGCTTTCATGCTAATGCAGATGGAATGGGTGATTGGAGATGAAGCTGATTAAAGACATTTCAGATTTAAAACTGGACTGGCCTTTTGGCCAATGGGCTCAGGAAAATGGTAACTGCAGAACTGGATAGCATTCAGCTACATGGTACTAAAGAATCAGTGGAGCCTCTGGGGTTGGAAGACGGCATTAGAAAGTCCTTAGTTACACAGCCATCCACCAGGAAAACACGACAGCTTACGTCCTTGAATAGCCTAATGCACGGTGGGAATACCAGTGTCTTGTTCTGGCCTGATCACTGCCCGGGGTGGTTTCTTTCCTTAACCAGAAGCAGATGAGAGGCCAAGAAGCCAAACCCTTGATTCCGTTTGTCAGGTTTAAGCAAACAGAGTGTTTGGGCAGTGGAGGCAGACTGGCAGGTCAGTGACAGAAGGCACAGCGCTGGTTTCCTTGGTCAGGCCTAAAGCCTTCAGCTCTTTTCCTCACAGGCTCTCACTGTGTGACCTCCCACTGCTTGGCCAACAGCGTTTACCCACCTTTCCTTGGGCCACCAGCTCCCTCTGGGCTGCTGAGGCTGACTTGACCAGGGCACTTGTGGCAGCAGCAATGGATTTAGCAGCTTCCAAGATCTGTTCTTCAAAATCCAGAGTCTCATCTGCTTGCTATAACCAAAAGAGAACAGTGTCACATGCACGTCATATCCACAAAGGGCACATTGTGCCAAGCTACTTACTGCCCAGTCACCTGGCTCTTCATCTGTCTTTGCTTTTTGTTGGCAAACCAGCCCAGGCTGAAAGGCCTACGCTGCCTCCCCAAGTCCCCTCTCCAAAAGGCGAAAGCCACCAGCACTGACATTCTACACAAATGTTAACTCAGGAAGTTCTAAGGCTATTTTTCCAGGCCAGAATCTTTAAAGAGACAAAAACCCACCGTGAATCAAATATCTTGAATGGTTCCATCGGTATCGATATCCAAAACCAAAATAACCAATAATCAAAATCCAAAGTGGGGGTGGTGGCACCTTTTTCCGGGGCTTAGGGCTCAAAAATGGCTAGCGGTCATGAAAAACCTTATTTTTCTGGGGCAAAAACAAAAGCAAAGTAGCACTTGCCTCTTTGTGGCTGAGCGCGAAGAGAGTTACATACCAACCAAAAACCACCCCGTGATGGAAAAGAAACCCGCCCAGGTGAAGCTTGTCCAGTCACCCGGCTCCCGGGCCCGCTGCACCTGGGGAAGAACACTGGCCACCTGTGCAGGCACTGCCAGGTCAGTGGGACTCTGCTGTAAATTTGCCACCACCATGCTCAACGCAACCTGGGAAGTTGAAGAGAAGCTTCTGGGGAGTGGGCTGGGTGGGGGGGCACCACCATTTGGGGTGGTCAGACTAGACAATGTTCAAGGTCCCCTGTAGCACTAATAGTCCCCCAATATGCTGAAGCTCCCCTTGGGCCCCAGAATGCCGAAGATGTGGCTGGTACCAGCAATACTTTTCTTTGCACGTGTGTGGTAAAATACACCTAACATTTACCCTCTGGACCAATTTTAAGTGTACGAGTCAGTGTCATTAAGTACATTTGCAGTGCTGTACAATGGTAATAGAGTTTTAAAAGTGTCTACTATGTGCCAGGCAGCTTGTTTAGGCACTTCCATGCACATTAGCTTGTTTTCACCAAAAAAACAGGAAAAAACCCCCTGCGCTGTAGGTATCCATACCCTTATATTCACAGTGAGAACACTGAGGCTCAGAGAGGTGAAAAACTGGGCTCCAAGTCAGGCGGCAGCAAGAAAAGTCTAAATCAGACTTAAACCTAAAACTCTCTGAGTCCACCATGATCTGTTTTACTAGTCAAGGGCCACAGCCCCCGCCCCTCTGCTGCCCAACCTGGGCATCAGTGAGGAATAGGTCAGAGGCGCAAAGTCAGCTCACTAGTGGTCCCAGACGAGACATCAAATAGGATGGATATGTGGGCACAGCTCTTTTCTACCGCCCTGTTCTTAACGATCGCATCTTCCATCAGGAGAGATGCCGACCTCATTTTCGTTTTATGCCCACGTTATCAAAGTCATGGTGCAGTGCACACACAGTGGGTCTGTAGGACGGCAGCAGCGTGTGAGGAGCTTGGGGACAGACGCTGGACAGTCTTTCTTCTTTCTGATAGTCTTGCTCTGGGAGCATTTGGGACAGGAACGGATTCAGTTCTGGTGGAATCATTTTGGATTCTTCATTATGGGGTGGGAGTGGGGGAGTAGCAATAGTGGAATATGAAATTGTTTGCTGAAATACAAACATGACTCATTATAAGGTGCTTTGGTGTGAAAGGTATTGTCATGCACAGGCCCCGAAGACATATATAGGCTCTGGGACCTGTGTTCAATGATCTTGAATTAATAGCTTTTTGGAAAACTCATTCTGCAAAAGAAAGTCAAGCATACATAACAGATTAAGGCACCGAGGAAACCACAGACCTTTGGAGGCCAAAGGGAGCCCCTCCTCACTTTGCAGATCAGAAAACAGAAGCCTGGGGTGCCTCCCAAGAGTCTCCCGGACTCCTGTCTCAGGGGCCCTTGGCTGCACTGTGTGTTCTACAGTTCAGTCCACTTTACAGGGTGGAGTGCCCATCAGCAGATTCCTGATTTCCCAAATTTTAGGATTCATAAATATGGAATTTCCTTAAAATGAAGTGCTAACTCTAAGCATGAATACTATGATGAAATCATTACAACTGGTTTGAAAGGCTTCTCCCATGTCTTCTGCTGCCTGGCAGGGTTTTTGTTTTATTATTATTATTTCATCATCACCACAAATTTTTGGGTAAAACACATGCTTAAAATAGATATTCAACTTCAAAATATCTTTGACACCCACTGATTTTTCTTGCAATGGCAACTGCCGTAACACCCCTTGATGGATTTTTATTTTTCTCTCCAGAACATCTCTATGCTTTAAAATGGCCACAGCAGAAAGCCTTATTTCCGGAAGACATGTGCTCGGATTAAAAAGTACTTGAGAGCTTCCCAAGGAAGACTAGATAGAGCCGACTGGGATGGCAACGAGGATAGAAGGTGCTTGTTTAGATGCTGCCATCTGGGCGGAGTGCTGCTGGCCTGCCCGCTGGGTGCAGGCATTCTGCAGGCAGGTTACCATTAACACTAACCCACCCTGTCTCTCCTGCGCACACAGACATCAACCCCCGAGGCTTCCTCATAGCACACAACTTCCAGCCTCAGAGGAAATGGGGTCTCCCTGCCCCCGGGAGGGTTGGTGAAAAGGCAAGCACCCCGGTCAGTGCCCCCATCAGCTTCAGCTCCCACTAGCACAGAGGATGGAAGTGGAGAGAAGGGCGGCCAGGTGGCCAGAGAAGAGGAGGATGTACACGGCTTAACCACATCGCAAAAAAGGAGAGAAACAAGATTGGCTTGGTCTTTGAAGGACTTCAGTTTTTCCGTTCCCCATACTCCAACAACTGGAGCCATTAAGATTGTTAAAACAATTATAACTAATCCTATGCATGTAGTTACTTATATTTCTTTAAAGCAGGAGTGTCAAACTCATCTCTACCGGAGGCCACATCAGCCTTGTGGTTGCCTTCAAAGGGCCAGATGTAATGTTAGGACTGTATAAATGTAACTGCTCCTGAACAGTTAAGCAAGAGCTCGGCGCTGCCGCTGGGGAGAAACAAGGTGCCGGGCGGGATAAATCAAGGTGGAGGGCCGGATTCAGCCCTCGGGCCTTGTGTTTGCCACCTGTACTCTAAAGCTACTCACATCCAGTGAAGGTGATGAACTCAAGGAAATGTTTTCATTAGGTGGGCTAAACTGATAGCTTTTGCAGAATCGCCAGAGGATCTGGTTAACGCTGCAGACCTACTGTGTTTCAGTAGGTCTGGGGCGGGGCCTTGGAATCTGCATTTCTAATGGAGGTGTTCTGGCCTGTGGGAAATGCTGGCCTGGGTCAAGGAGAAATAGACACTCGTCAGCTGAACCCTACCAGCCTATGATCTCCGCCAGGGCACAGACTTTTTATTCAATGTATATCTCCTGAGCACAAAATCAGAGCAGCCCGTGTGATGAAAGCTTGGGGAATGGATGTATTTATGCAAAATGAGTCTCCCGAGTTCTCGAGTTCAGCCAGAGGATAGTTTACATGGTTAGAGAAGGAGACGTGCACCGAGTGAGTGTCCACATCAACAGCTGTCCACTCCTGATTCCTGGGGCAGGGGCAGGGGGTGAAGGCACACGCATCTGGGTACAGGCTCCTGCCCATGTAAAGCTGCGGGTTGACTGTATGGTCTGCCTGCATCCCTCCACTGACCTGCACAGTTGGTGACAGCTCATGGGGCACGCACAGATGTAACACAGTGGCACTTTTGGCATTTTGCAGAGGCTCTCAATAAAATACTACTGGGCAAAATAACAGATGTACAAACTGAGAATCTGTTCTGCTTCGTGACGGGGTTGGCCGCAGCCTCTGAGTACTGACTGTATTCTCTCGCCTTTCGTACAGGTCCTTTCCCCTCGCCCCTCCACTGGAAAAGACTATTGGCCAGGTCATCACTAGCTCTTAACAACAGACTAGCCGGTGACGCCCTTCTCCTCACCTTAGTTTTTTGGTAGCTTTGAGAAGGGTGTAAGCACCCTTTTGCCACTATTTTCCTGTTTGGTGATCTTAGGCGGAGCTCCCCTTTTAGAGAGTCAGTGGTCGGGGAAGCTTTCTCTGGGGAGGGACCACACTCCAGGTGGGCTCCCCACAGCTGGACAGCTTCATGGGAAGCTGTCTAATTAGTGTCTAATCAGCACTCTGATTGGTCTAATGTTCAGAGAGCTGGAGGTTCCACTGGGGTAGGAGAGGGGGAGGAGGTGTGGAAAGGGAACAGAAAACGGGAGGCTTTTCTTCATTTTTGAAGTACCTTTTGCCTTTCAAGGATTCCGAGAACACAGTCTTTGCAGCAATTCATTTGCTTGGCCAACCTCCTTCCCTCCTACCCATCCGGTAGGGCTGCTTAAGTATTCCTATCCATGGAGCACAACTGACTCCTAGTAAATGTTCATTAACTACCAGCAAATAATTTCATTATTATTTCTACTACGTATATTTTTTATGGTCTTAAATATTGTTTTTTTCAGACTTTGGGCTAAGCTAGTCTGTTTTCCCTTTCCAAACGCTGTTTGCCACTCAATTCTGGTAAGAATTCAACCTGCCTTTTCTGATTAAAACCTAAAACAGTTATAAATAAAAACTGCAAACATAAACGAGGTGTCAAGTGCCAGGTGATACAGATCGGCACTGCTCGCGGCCTCTCCCTCAACACCCAACCAGGAGATGGATGAGCTGGGTGTCAGTCACCGACCTGCACTTCCTGACCGTGACTTGGAGACATTCGCTCCCCTTCTCTGACAACAATCCATTTTCTGTCTGTAATGTGAGGAGCAACTCGGCGGCCCTCCTGGTGCCTCACAGCTTAGACACGCCAATCAAACCCTTCTTAGAAGGCACTGTCTAAAATAAGCAGGGAGTACTGACTCTCTTCCTTCCTCTTTGTTGGCCTCTTCAGGAAGGAGCCCTGCGTCCTTCCTGCAGTGTCTTTACCACCGGCCCCTGGCCCGTCCCCGCCCCCCCAGGTCCCTGGGCATGTGGGGGGCAGAGGAAGAGTGTTTCCACCCGTGGTCCTCCTCCTTTCCCTTTTCTTTGTGAGTCACAGCCCTGCAACCCTGCTGCCCCTCCCCTCAATGAACTTGAGGCAAAGGAGCGGAAGTCACCCATAGAATATGGCCAAACGGTCACTTGCCCTGATTTCTGTCTCCCTCCCTGAAACCTCTGAGAGACTGCCTTCCCATAACTGTCCACAGAGCCAATGACAACTCATGGTGCCATCTTCCCAGTTACGAATCATGCCTTGTTCTGGGTCACTGGAAGTCTTGCAGAATGTTTGCCACTAGAAACAAGGTCACAGCACATCAGAAAAAAAAATATATGTGTGTGTATAAGGATTTTACATATATATGAATTCAAAAAATTCTTATATATAAGAATATATGTATTCTAGCAGAAATAATGCCTTTTTATTTCAAAATCATAAGCATTTAATTCGGTAACATAATATCATACTCAAGCACACTATATGACATATTAGGTGAAATGTTCAAATTGAAACTATAAATTATACCCATATTATTGTCCTACCAACCACATTCAAGCAGGCATTACTTCTGTCAGACCATTTATGCAGTATATATTTTAAAAGTATGAACATTTTGAATATAATTCAAATGTCCCCAAGGGAGAAAAGGCAGCCAAACCAAACAGCCCTGCACCGAGAGGGAGGCGTTTCCTGCCAGTTGGAAGTGGAGTGGAACAGGCTGCCACGTTTCTCCTTTTTTTTTGTAGTGAGTTTGGCTGCTACTAGTTTGCTTCTGGAATGGAATTGAGAGGCGCCTGGGGGGAGACCTTAGCCTGTATCCAATGACCCAACTGCACCAGAGCCAGATCGGCTTCTCCTCTGGAGAACCCATGGGTGGGGTGTGTTTAGGACCATCGCTCTAAATAGTTCAAAGGGCTGAGAAGGGCTTAGATCTGGACACAGGGCTCTGGCCCCTCCTCTCCCTTCCAGGGCTGCCCTGGGCTTGGGGAGGGCTCCAGGGAAACTGTAAACAGACAAAGTGGGAGACAGAGAGAAGGCACTGACAGGTGGCTATGTCTGCAACCTGGGGAGGGACCACCTTCTGCATCCAGACGTGGAGTAAATGCACCTCCACGTACACTGGAAAAGGCCTGGGCTCGCACCACTTCTATCTTCGGAGTGGTTTGCCCACAGTATCCACTGTTTGAGTACTTTTTTAAAAAGTGAGAAGTAATGCCACTAAAATGACTTTGTGATTGCTATTTCTGTTTGATGGAATAACTCTTAAAGATTTTATGCTCTCTCTCTCTCAAAAAAAAGGTACTCGAATGTGTATGTAGGGAACATGGACAAAGAAAAGGTAACAGAATTCTTTCCAGGCTTAATCAGATACATTTTTACACTGTGAGCCCCTGGATATGAGTCCCCCATGGGTCTGAGGCGGGTCTGACCAGGAACCACGGTCCTACTGGTGGGGAGTTATCTGAGAACATGTGCTGGCAGAGTCCCCCACACACCTTCACTTCTCACACCCTATACGTCTCCTGTTCTGGAAACAACCAGGGGCAGATAAGCCCAGAGCCCCCCGTCTGGCCCTACAGAAAACACCGTATCTGCTTTTCCTCCTCCCTGCTCATCTGGTTGCCTTTCCTACTCACCCAATCAATCAGTACAGCATGCTGGTCTATAGCAAAATTACCAAAAGAAACAAGAAAACCACATCAATACTAATGAATGGGCTTCACCTGAGTGTCCCCTTAAAACTGCATTTTTCTTTATTCACAAGAACATGCTGCCTCTTTTCCCTGACCGTTCGCCATTTGGTCAAACAGCTTAAACTGCACTGAAAACCCCAAAAGATGTTTTCTGGCGAGTGAAGGTGGCACCGATCTTGGCGGTGCCTTGAAAACCGTCTGAAAGCGTCCCTGCCGACACACACTGCCGGACCACTTTTCCGTGGGAAGGAAGAGCTGCCAAGGGCGAGCTCTACTTTTCAGCTCCTGAAGCCGGGACTCCCACGCTGCGTGTCCCCCCCACCCCCTTGTCATCGCTTCTCTGCTCCTGCCACCACTGGGGCCTGTCACTCTGCATTCACCCCAAGCAGCCCAGCGATGGCTCCTACACATTACCATAGGAAGCCTTCCTGAGCCACCGGTTCAACCACCAGCTCGCCACCTGTCGGGGGGATTGCCTACACCCAGGAGGGCTCTAAAAGCACACTTCTTTTCTCCTCCCCAAAGCTGAGCTATGAGCTTGCTAGTTCTCTTTGCAGGGAGCAGTGCTCACAGGCTTGTGTTGAGAGCGATCGGAATGTACTCACACGTACTTCACAGGCTCTTCTGTGAGGAAGGGGTCAAAGTCAGCCAGCGAAGGCAGTTATGTGCCAGAAAAAATATTTCATAATCCTGAACTTCCTCTTGCACCCAATTAGGCTATGGAATTACTTTCTGATTGTCGGCTTAGTCTAAATATTGTCAACTTCTACTGACAAGCTAACCTATAACAGGAAATTCGACAGACAGAGCACAGTCCACACCTCATTATCTCTACTAGATACGTTCAGTCCTCATCAGGGTCTGCGTGAAGCCCAGTGAGTCACCATCCACACAGCTGGTGTGGCTGATTGGTTCACACATTTTGTTGCTGTGGGTGGGCAGGAAAGTCAGACAGTTGATTTGTGCTTGTGTCTTGGCTGAAAATTCAATGATGAAAATCATAATTTCTAAATTGAAGATCAGGGTGAAAGCGAACTAACATGAAATATGAACCTAGATGTGTTTGGAGGGTACAGTCCTGACCTTTATTTCATGTCACAGACACGGGTGGGACCTGCCAGCTTTCCGATGAGTGTGGCCCTCGAGGGACTCACCACTGCAGAAACTAAGCCGCACACAGTATCTCAGGCTCTTATGAAACATCAATAACTATGATTTGCTTTCGTAACAAAATAAACTAGCAATACTGATACAGGTTTCAAATGCTACAAGAAGAAATGGAATGTAACATAGTGAAATGCAATGGACCTTCCACCTTCTATGTCTCCTTGTGATTTTAACATGTTCTTTCCTGTTGCCTTATAAACTGTATCAGGAACCCCCGGAGACAGGGCAAGACACTGTAGGAATATGTTTGATATATAGTTGGATTAAATAACAACCTAATATATCAAACATATCACACAGAGGCCTGCAGAAAAGGCATCCAGGTCTGACTGAGCTCGAGAACAGGCACAGAGCCGCAGGCTGCGCTGGCGGCAGGGCGGCCACCCTGCACCCCCTTCTCCTGTCTGCGGAGCGCGGTCTGTCTGCCAGCGGGGAACTGGCGCCATTAGCCATACCGCAGGCATGCGCGCCAGAGCTCACCGACACGCTCATTTTGCCTTTAGACCATCTTCCCACGCAAACGGTGGACTCAAAAGGGCAAGCTTGTTCGTTATTCATGTCTGGGAGATTCCAGGCAAAAAGAGGTACTTAAGTTTTAAGGGCCTGAAGCAGGGATAAACCAGGAATCATCTTCATAACCACAGACTATTCTACTTTTAAATCAGGCAACCTGAGGACGTGATGAGCAAAATAATTTAAGCAAAAACATTGCCCAGACCCAGAAGTATTCCTCAGAGCAGTGTGAGCGCGGCCCAGTTCTGGAAGGAAAGTGCGTTCACTCCCTACCGGGGGCCTGTGCGTTGTGTACAGAGTTAGAGAAATGGGGATGCCCTGGCAATGGCTTATTCTCAGCATCCTCATTTCTGTTGTCTTTTCAGGTTACGAGAGGGAATGGAGAAAAGTGAGTAATCTCAAATGACTGGTTGACTTGGCTGTAAAAATGGGATTCTTTTTTAACCTGGGGAAATAAATTCCTTTATAAAGCCAAGGAAGATATTTATTTCATGCAGATATTCCCCCAAACCAGATGGCCTTCGCAGACAGGCACGAACCATGGTTTTGGGTTTGTGTGTGTGGTGCTGTTGGGCTTTGTTGACTGATTCATGAGTCAGGCAGCACCCCACCTGGTAAATAGACGGCATTCTCACGAGCCTCGGTTTTGGCTGATATAAGCTATGTGGTGGGGGCTTCTGGTCACGGGGCAGAAAGGGACTTCAGATCACTCTCCAACACCCGAGAAGTACCAAGCACCCTTCCTGACAGGAAGATGGGAGAGACCTGAAGCAGGGAGCGCCAAAATGAAACGGAGGGACTCAAATCAACAGTTAGGTTAACTACGACCTTAGCCAAAGGATACCTCGGCTGTGCATATAAAAAGACAAAAGACAAAAACAAACAAAAAACGTTGTAAACACAAAGGCTACACGGTCCCGAGCAGTGTGGGAAGTGCCCACGTGCCGCTCAGCCGTCATCTCTAATAAGTGCTCTTACTGTGAAACCAGAGGCCCCCCCCATCGCCCCAGCCCCACCGTTCTGCACATTCCCCACCTGTCCCCTCACACGCAAGTGGTCTGCACAGAGCTGTAACCATAACGAGCGCGCAATTCTGCATTCTGTTCCTTTTTTAAAACTTTCCATTACGCTGTGAGCATCTTCTTAACGCTACACAGTCTTATCAACCATTGTTTTTAAGAGTTGAGTATTTTTCCTTCAAGGAGACACTCAGGGCACGTCCAGCTTCTCACCGCTACAAACGAGGGAGAAAGGAACACCCCCCCCCACCCCGCCCCCCGGCCCAGCACTCTTCCTCTCCAGGTTTCCTCCTCAGGACAGATTCCAGAGTCGGGATTAACGGGTCAAAGGATGCAGGCAAACCCAAACCTGGGGGGGGGGAATGCACCAGCCTCTCTGACACTGGGTGGGCCGGAAGGAAAGGCGCGGACTAGAACTGCCACCCAGCGGGAGCCCCCACGCACTGCCCTCAGCTCCATCCCGCCTGGGCGCTGACGCTGGCCAGGCCGCCTGCCTCTGGTTCTGCAGAGCAGGGCCGGTACCAGTGCCGCCCCAGGGACTGGCTGCACAGCCCAGATGAGTGAATCCATGTAAAGGCCCTGGAAGATTGCCTGGCACATGCTGGGCACCCATCGGAGGGGGCTTTTGTTCTGCTCGCTCTTTCTTTTCTCTTTTTGTGTAGGCCATCAGCTCATGGCTCTGTGGAATAATTTTTATTTCAGGCATTTTCCTAGGAGGTTAGTAGATAAAAGTCCCAGAAGCCTATTTTCAGTGACAGGGATACAGTTTACTAAGTGTTACTGCTCATCAGGCACTGCGTCCTTAAATTAGCTCATTTGTTGTAACAACAATCCTATGGGGAAGGAACTCTAGTAACTTTGCTTTTCAGATCAAAAATCGTCAGGTAAGTAAACGGCTGGCAGAGGGAAACCCAGATTCAGAGACCAACAAGGACGCAGAGGGACCTGGCAGAAGGACAACGGGAGCAGGATCGGGACAGGGGCTCCTGGAATAAGGTGGCGTGTCAGTGTCAGACTGGCACCAGGCTAATTCTCAAGGAGAATGTGTCAGCTGACGTGCCTTCGGCACTAGCAGACAGAAGAGAGAGGCCACCTGTGTGGAAACCACGTTTGGAAGGGGAAAAACAAATTAAGCACGAGGCCTGTGGATGTTCGTCAGTGGTTGCTATTTGCTTCTTCAGCTGAAAGTACATTTTCCATTCACAATGAGCTTGATTTACAAAGCACAAACATAACAGAAAACAGAGTTGCTCCTATAGCCACATTCCGCTCCCGAGTGGGTTAAATTACATTTTGGTGAGAAAAGAACTCAAGTGTGCTTGCCACGTCTAGAGTGACTGCGAGGAATCGGGCTCCAAGAATCCCCTGGTTTTAAGAAGGCCCCGCAGCTGAACGGAGTCACTGGGGCCACATGTTCTTCCCACGCGGTGTGGACCCAGGCACCGCTTTCGAGTGGGCTGGCGGATCCCAGCGCTCGTGCTTCGCCTTTCGGTCTGACAACACAGGTGGAGTTTTAGGTAGACGGGCACCGAGGGACTCCACTTTTTTTGAGGGGAAGAGACCGATTTTATTTGCCAGTGCATTTGAGTCCTTGGAAGGGAGGTAAGTTTACAGGCACCAGAAGGGACTTGCTTGAATAGACCGAAAAGGAGGCCCCCTCCGGTTCAACTACCTTCTCATGGTGGGAGGAGGGCAGAGCTGGGTGGGAGGTTATAGTTTCTTAACAGGGTCGGGCTTGGCCCCTGGACAGCACAAACTCACTGTCCTTTCCACGTAACAAATGTCCCCCCTACTGCGCAAACTTAGTGGCTATTTCTCTTAACATATACTCATGGTCTTAAGTTCTAAATACTTATCCAGATGACAAATGTAGCTGGAAAATATACACCATCTAATCATAGTCTCCAGCATATACCGAAAAAGTTGATTATAGGTATACTTCTGAGAGTCGCACGGCCCTCCTTCAATTCTTAGAAAAGGAGAGACCTGGTGTTGCTATTTGTCTACTAAAGGCATACAGAAACCGGAAGATTGGAGGGTGACAATCTCACATTCAGTAATAGGGACTTTTTGAAGGAAGCATCCGATACCTGCTTTGTATATAATGGAACTAAATGGAGATCGTAAGTGCCCAATTCTTCCTATGGACATCCAAAGGTATTTCTCTGGGTGGTTAACCTCGAGGCTCTCCCACTGGTTTTTGCTGGCCTCATAAAGGTGCTGGGCAGGGGGAGCCGGTTTGCAGCTCGCTGGTCTAACCACTCGGAACAGGCCGAGCCCCCTGCAGCAGACCCAGCTCGTTTCACAGCTGCCCACCGGAAGGCCTACTGACGACATGAGACGAACAGCCACACACATGGACACTCACTTTGGGTTTTGCTCTTGGCTTCAGTTGCTCTAACTTCTTAGCTGCAGCCTCAATGGATGCTGCAGCCCCCAGCAATTCTGTTTCTGCAATGACGGTTGGGTCTTCTGGATCCACCCACTCGGTTCCTAAAATCAGTCCAAAGAGGGTCATTCTTTGGTAGCTGTGCACCTCAGGGCACTGGCTTAATTACAAACAATATCTGGATTTGCTCGCGGAGAAGTTCTATGAGCCCACTAACTGCACTGTACTGAGGGGTCTACTCTCTGGCCCTCGGGGATCAGCTGAGGGGCACTGTCTGACCCCGGTTTTCCCCTTGGCCGTGCGCACAGCCCTACCACAGGAGCAGCCACCAGCGACAGTTTTGAAACCAAGATCTCATGGACCACGGCCAGCTTGAACGTGACTCTGACTGCTAACTTTGAGCCCATGACTATAAGCAAGCATGTTCAGGAGACTTGAGACTATGCCCAGTCAAAGAGCATTACTGCGCTCTTCTCCTGGGCATTCACAAGGACTGGACACTCCCCTCAATTCAAACACAGGGAAAGGGTGGGGAAACCTTTCCCCGGCTCCTGTGGGACGATGAAGGGGTGTGCCAGCAATGCACCCCGATGGCACCATTTTCTAAACATGAAGGGTATTATTTAAATAAGAGTAAATATTCTGATGAGTGAAAACACAGACAAAATAAGTGGTGATACCCTTAAAAAGGGAAGTGAACAGTTCTAGATGGATTATGCCAGCAGTACCCAACATTTTTGGTGCCAAGGACCGGTTTCATGGAAAACAATTTTTCCATGGACCTGAGTGGGGGGAGGGGGTGGTTTCGGGATGATTCAAGTTCATTACATTCAGTCTCACCTCCTGCTGTGCGGCTTGGTTCCTAATAGGCCTGTACTGGTCCTGGTACTGGTCCATGGCCAGGAGGTTGGGGACCCCTGGACTAAGTCATTTAACTTCTTAACATAAAGACTGGAGAGAAGACTTGCTTGGGGAGGACATTGCTTTTAAAATCTAACTCTACCTCCATTTGCTTTTCTGACTGCCGATGCCAAGAAAGGGCTCGTGTGGCTGCGCATTTTCTCCGCTCGGTTCACTGGCACCGCCTTGGGGTGGCGCTCCGTGAAAGGACACGGGAGGGCCCGCCCTACCTTTCATGGCTTCTGCTGCCTGAATGAGCTCGGTCACGGCGCCGGCGACTCGCTTGGAGAGGGCAGCCAGCTGGTGCTTGAGCTCTGGCGTTGGTTTCTGAAGAACCTGTGGGTAAAAGAACAAGCCGCGTGCATAAGGAAGGTGACAACCACTGCGACAGGGAGCGCACTCTTCCGGGTGGGCACAGGTGGACGTCCTGGTTTAGGTTGTAACTATCACCAAGTGACTTCAGGATCTTGGGGAAAACATGTAGAACTCGCTGGCCTTCCGTTTTTCTCGCATGAGAAAGAAATAGGGGGGAGCCAGGGGTTTCTCTTCAGTCCCTTCTGACCTATTTCCTTAAGATCCGAGGGGAGACGAAGTCCTTATTTGTCCTTTATTTCTACCTTCCTGTCCTTTACTTGTACTTTTACTTGTACATAATAAATGTGTGCACATGAAAATGACCCACCACTGCCCAAGAACACTCTGAGTGTACACGAAAGCCCGAGGAACAGGTCAGCTGGGACTTGTGACAAAACGTGGGCCCAGGAGAAGTGTATGGCTCGGTGGGTCTCGGAGACAACGTCATCCAGAGCACAGCGACGACCAGCCGCTCAGGGGGCCGTTCCTGAGAGAACGATCCATTTCCAACTGCAAGCGCTCCTGGGGAAAAAGTCACGAAGACTTTCCCTCTTTTGAAGTAGTTCAAAGGATTTCAGAAATGTGTTTTACTTTTTGTTTTTTATGGTGTTAAAAAAAGATATTGGAACTCCGAACCCCAATCTAACTGAAAAGGCATCCCAGCTGAATTCCTCCCAAATTCCTTCCAGAACAGAACTAGGAAATGGGATGAGAGCTCCTTGCCCACCTCCAGCCTGGGTTTACATTCTGACTCACGCCAATCTCTTCCTTTCTAATTTCAAAATTCCTCTTCCAATTCTCTTTTCTGCATCTTCCCCCCATGTTGTACACTGGCTGTCTTCAGGTTGAGAAATGTTCAGACATTGTGGAGAAAAGCACAATTGCTGTCCCCCTCTAGACAATTTTGGAGCCTCTGAGCAGAGGACGAGGTGTGGGCTTGGGCACTGGACAGACCAGTGTTTGAACCTGGCTTTGCCTGCTACTGGCAGATCACAGAGCCCTTTACAGGGGTGTCCAACCCATGGCCCATGGGCTGCATGTGGTCCAACACAAAATCACAAATTTACTTAAAACCTTTTTTTCCCCCCACTCATTAGTTTTCGTTAGTGTTTGTGTATTTAATGTGTGGCTCAAGACAACTCTTCTTCCAGTGTGGCCCAGAGATGCCAAAAGGTTTGGATACCCTGCCAGCACTCGTTTTCTACTTGTAACAGTGGGGTCATGCCTACCCCTCAGGACTGCCGTAAAGATCAAATGCAAGAACACAGGGCAGTTTCTGGCACAATGCAACACGGTAGGCATTCGCTGAATGTCAATTCTCTGGTTGGTATCCCAGCCCCTTTCACTGAGCCAGGTACCATATTCATTTTCAGGAGTCTGGGAAAGACAACTTTTGGACCCTGGCCTAACCCCTTCATGTCATAACTATAAGAGAAATGTGGTGAAAAAGCTGGGGCTGGGAGTTAATGGGGTTATACTTCGACCAGCCCAGATACACTGGTGCACAGAAGAGAACATTCACATACTCAGGTTGATTAGTCAAAGACTTTTGAGCATCACTACACATGCATCTATTCTTGCCTTCCTCTTATAATCTTTTCAATGTTACATTTGCCACTGTACTGTGATTTTGGCTACTCTGTTATCCTCATTATCTCCTCCTAGGACTGACACATACTATGCAGATATTTAGAACTCAGTACAGACCAATGAAGAGGTAAGCAAATAAATGGATAGATGTAAAAGGGACCATCACACTACTGGAACAATTCCTCACATGGTGGCTTCTGAGACCAGTTCCAAAACAACACTGGAACCGTGGAGAGGAGGGGTTAAGAGCTTTTTCCTCTCTAACGCAGCCACGGGCAAGCAATTCAGTTACAAGCAGGTTCTGGACTCACTTTGCCTGTGGAACCCTGGTCCTGTCACTTACCTCTCTAAACTTGACTTACCAATTAAATGATCACAATGGCTCTTTTGTTATAGAGTTGTGGTAAGACTGGATAAATATGTAATTTAGTATGTCATTCCATCAGGGTTACTGATAGAATTGGTCTGGGGTGGGGCCTGGGCATCAAGATATTTAGAAGTTCCCCAGCTGATTCTCATGTGCGGCCGAAGGCAGGAACTACGGCTCTAAACTCAAGTGGTGGCATTACCACCACTTAATGATAAAAGGCTCGACTATATTCACCTGAGACAATACATGCTGTGAGGTTACCAGGGGAATAATGGTTATGGCTCAGGGTCTGAACAGCCATGTAGTCCACAGGCAGCATTAAATGGTTTCTCTCCAGTGGCCAACACAACATGAATAAGCAGAGTCACAGATATGGTGGACAGACTCGCAGTAAGCGGTGAAGGGCTGAGTGTTCTCCCACCCCAAGATCAAAAATTAGGTGAAGATGTCTGTTCTCAGACTTCTGTCAATATTGTACTAGAAGTTCTAGCCACTGAAATAAGATAAAAAGAAACAAATGGCACATAGATGACAAGGGAGAGGAGAAATTGTATTTGTTCACAAACAACATGAATGTCTATGTAGGAAATTCTAAGGCATCTGTAAAAAGAAAACTTCTAGAACTAATAAGTGAGTTCAGCAAAATCACAAGACATAAAGTCAATATATAAATATAAATAATATTTTATATATAAGCAATAAAATTGGGAATTAAATTTTGAAAAATAAATTGGGAATTAAGTTTATAATAGTACCAGTAGTTATGAAATATTTAGAGTTAAATTTGAGCATAGATATGCAAGATTTGAATGTTAAGAACTACAAACACTGTCAAAAATAATATTAAAGAAGATCTAAATAAATGGAGAGTTATACTATGTTCATGGATCAGAAAACCCTGAGAGAAACTACTTGCAGAAGATATATCTGACAAAGAACTCCTATCTTGAAAATATAAAGAACTCCAAAAGTTCAATAATAAGACAAACAGCTCAATAAAAAATGGGCAAAAGATCTGAACAGACACTTCATCAAAGAAAACATACAAGCCCTGGCTGGTGTGGCTCAGTGGATTGAGCATGGGCTGCAAACCAAAGGGTCACCAGTTCAATTCCCAGTCAGGGAACATGCCTGGGTTGCAGGCCAGGTCCCCAGTGCAGGGCACATGAGAGGAAACCACACATTGGTGTTTCTCTCCCTCTCTTTCTCTTTCCTTTCCCCTCTCTCTAAAAATAAACAAATAAAATCTTAAAGAAAAAAAAGAAAACATACAGAAGGAAACAGGTATAGGAAAAAAGATGCTCAATAGTATAAATCAAAACCTCACTGAGATACCCCTACATACCCATTAGAATGGCTAAAATTACAAAGCCTGACCAAGTGTTACCAAGGGCGTGGGGCAATCAGAGCTCCCACACGCTGCTGGGGGAAATGTAAAACAGTATAACCACTTTAGAAATCAGTTTTGTGGTTTCCTAAAAAGTTACAAAAATACCTACCCTATGCCATAAATATTCTATTTCTAGCTATTTATGCAAAAGAAATGAACACATATAGGCGCAAAGCCTTGTATATTGTGAAGAAAAAGAAACAATGGGTCCCAGGCAGAGCCACTGGCCCCCAGGTCAGAAAACCAAGACTCAATTACTTGTGAGAGGACTTCCGCCTCTCACAAGATGGAGAAGTCCTCTCACAAGTTGGAGGCGTAGGTGGAAGCACTGCGCCTTCTCATGCAACCAAGTTTAAAAACAACCAAGTTTTAGCAACAAAAACACAGCCAAACCACAGAAAACTGAACTACATGGAAGTCTGACAACAACGAACCCTTCAGCCAAACCGGTAAAAGGGGCAGAGCCAGCAACTGAGCGGAGTCGGGCAGGAAAGAAAGATCCACTGGACCGACCTGGGCAAGCAACGCGGGCGAGCAACCCAGGCACCCAACCCAGGTGCGCTGGCAGCTGTAGGCGGATCCCAGGTGTGGAGTAGAGGGCAGACCCACTGAGGGCGCAAGGCAGTGGACTCACTGAGGGCTGACCACAGTCACACATTCCAGTGCAGATAACTGGTGAAGGAGCTAAGTGGTGAGACAGACAGTGCAGGCCCCAGTGGCGGAAAGTGGCAGAGGCGACCACCATTGTCCCTCTCTGACCCCGCCCCCACATATAGCATCACAACCCAGCGACCTGGGTGGCCCCGCCCTGGTGAACACCTCCTCATACGTAACAGGCATGAACAGATCAAAACATGGCTCAAGAACAACTCAGAGCCCCAGAGCTGATAAATCTAAGCGATGAAGAAATAGCCAAACTTTCAGATGCACAGTTCAAAACACTGGTGATCAGGATGCTCACAGAACTGGTTGACTTTAGTCACAAATTAGAGGAACATATGAAGGCTAAACTAATTGAAATGAATGGAAATGCACAGGAAACCAATAGTGATGGAAAGGAAACTGGGACTCAAACCAAGGGTGCAGACCAGAAGGAGGAAAAAAATGACCAAACAGAAAAGGATGAAAAAACAAGAATTCAAAAAAATGAGGAGAGGCTTAGGAACCTCCAGGACATCTTTAAACGTTCCAACATCCGAATTATAGAGGTACCAGAAGGGGAAGAGGAACAGCCACGAGTGGAACACTTATTTGAACAAATAATAAAGGAGAATTTCCCCAATCTGGCAAAGGAAATAGACTTCCAAGAAATCCAGGAAGCTCAGAGTCCCAAAGAAGTTGGATCCAAGAAGGAACACACCAAGGCACATCATAATTACATTATCCAAGATTCAAATGAAAGAGAGAATCCTAGAAGCAGCAAGAGCTAAGGGGACAGTCACCTACAAAGGAGTTCCCATCAGACTG
Organism: Artibeus jamaicensis; assembly: GCF_021234435.1. NCBI lineage: Eukaryota > Metazoa > Chordata > Mammalia > Chiroptera > Phyllostomidae > Artibeus > Artibeus jamaicensis. The sequence continues at coordinate 10,760,163 of NW_026521883.1, forward strand.
TCAGCTGATTTCTCAAAATAGACCTTACAGGCAAGAAGGGGCTGAAAAGAAGTATGCCAAGTCATGAAATCCAAAGACCTCCATCCAAGATTGATCTATCCAGCAAAGCTTTCATTTAGAATGGAAGGACAGATAAAGTGCTTCTCAGATAAGATCAAATTCAAGGAGTTCATCATTACTCAGCCCTTATTATATAAAATGTTAAAGGGACTTACCTAAGAAAAAGAAGATAAAAAAGATGAACAGTGAAAGGACAGCAAACTCACAGTTACTAAGAACCACACCTAAAATAAAAACAAACTAAGAGGACAGCTAGATCAGGAGCAGAACCATAGAAATGAAGATCACATGGAGGGTTAGCAACAGGGGAGTGGGAGAAGGAGAAGGGGGGAGAAGGTACAGAAACTAAGTAGCATAGATGGTAGGTAGAAAATAGATAGGGGGGAGGGCAAGAACAGTAGGGGAAATATAGAATCTAAAGAACTCGAGACACATGGTCATAAACTAAAGGGGGGGGAATGGTGGGGGAGGGGTGCGCAGGGTGGAGGGGAATGAAGGGGGAAATAGAACTGTAATGGCATAATCAATAAAATATATTTAAAAAAAGAAAAGACAACCAAGACTTAATTACAGTTTCAATCCCTCCCAGGAAGGAATTTCCTGACAAGGCCCCTGCTGTCTTCTCCCAAAGAAAGGTGCCCTTACCTGAAACAACCCTTTCTTTTCTTTTGCTAATAACTTTCTTGGCCTGTCCAGTTTGTGCCTATAAAAAAATGGTTCAGTTTTGTGCAATTCTTTGGAGCTCTATTTGCTAAAAGGGATGCCATCCCAATTAATGAGTTGGTCAATAAAGCCAATTAGATCATCAAATTTCCTTGGATGAATTTTTGTTCTTTAACAATATAGAATGTTCTTAGCAGTTTTATTTGTAACAATCAAAATGTAGAAACAACCCAAATGTCAATCAACAGGTTTATAAACAAATTATGGCACAACCACACAATGGGACCATTTAGCAATGAAAGGCAACAAGTAACTGATACACACAACATGGATGGAATGGAAAATTCTGATTGTGAGTGAAGGAAGCCAGACAAAAAGGAGCACGTGCTGTATGAGTCCATTTATATAAAACTCTAGAAAATGCAAACAAATTTATAATAAAGACAAGGTCTGCGGTTGCCTGGAAATTTGTAATAAAGACAGGTCCGTGGTTGCCTGGAAATTTTAAGCAGTGATGGATCTACTTAGTTTGATTGTTGTGATGCTTTCACAGATATATGCATATGTTGACACTGAAATTATGTACTTTAAATATGCATATTGCATATTAATTATGCCTCAATAAAACTGAAAAAAGTTTAGGATGTGGTGGGGAGCGGCACATCACCAAAGTGGAATGGTGCAAGACTTCTGTCTTTACAAGAGCCTTGATGGAGGAAGAGACCCATTTCCGTATGCACCATGGCCCTCTAAGAAAGCAACATTCTTGTGACACAGCATCCTATTTAGATAAGGCAGCAAGAACACGGTTCTATTTTCAGCTACTAAATCAATATGATTTCTAATAGCAGGCACAGACAGAAACAAATTAAAGTTGTGCTAGTGGGGGTAAGGGTATTTCCAATCCCGTTAAAGATCGAGTACTGTGGTTCTGCAGCAGTACTGAACTGTGACCACTGCCGGGGTAAAGCAGCTGCCTTCTGCCCCATGACACAGATCTTCTGGGACAAACCAGCCAATGGCAGACACAGGAGGCCAACCTGCTCCAATGGGAATGTCTGCTGCCTCACAAAGCAGCACCCAGAGCAGCAGGGACAGGGCTGCCCACATTAGACCCCACTGTTTGTTGATTGTAACTGGATTCTCCAAAGAAAAGGATTCTCCAAAGAAAAGGATTCCCCAAGCAGGGGTTTTCAATTTGGAGCTTCAGTTCCAAAAGGATCCAGCTGGGTGTTTGGTTCTGACGACCCTCTTAAGGATTTAAGGACCATTCTGCGTGTGTATGTTGTTTCTTTGATGAGGGTGGAGGCAGGAACAGGGTTTTCAGCTCTAGGGGGACCAAAATCCACAAAAAGTTAAGAAAGCTGAATTCTTCATAGCTATTTGCACCTAGTCTGGGTGAAAAAAAGGGAATGGGATTGGTAAGGGATACAACATTCATTATTATTTATAGATTTCTTTAAAAAATAAAGGCCTGGAACAAAATGTTAATTAATGAAATTAGTTAATTACAGATGGTAGGCACATAGATGTTGACCTGATTTTCTGCATTTTAAAACTTCTGCTAGAGTAAAACTAAAACATATTAATCAGCCAAAAAGGATTAGGCACCCTTGACTTTAAGATATTTGAACTGAACAAGGGCTAAAGCAGCATAATTTCCCCTCCATTTTTATGTGCCTAAATTAAAAAAAACCAGTCCACTAAAGAAATCCCTGAACCTGCTTGTTCCACCTGAAAGTGAGCTCGACTTATTTCTGTAAATTGCTGGATACCTTCTCCAAACCTTAGGTTCAACTCTTCTCTTTCCCCGTTGTAAAAATTAGACAATTATCTGTTCTTTCTTCAGCCTCAGGAATCTTACTAATAATCCTCTTTGATCAACTGAAACAGAAGTCAAATTTTCAAGTGATCCAGGACGACTATTGTACCATCTGCTACAGTGCAGATTTAGGTGGACTTCCTTCTCAGGATGGTCGTACGGTGGTCACCTCATTACACGGGTCTCCCCATACTGATCGGAGAAACTGAGAAGGGCAGGATGGGTGTATGGGTGTGTGGGTGTGTGTGTGTGTGCGCACGCACGCGAGCACCTCTAGTTTTTAATTGCTTTTTAAAATTCACTACCCTTAAATAGCTAATCTAATCTGAGCGTTCTTTTCTCTTCTGCCCTGAAGATAATTTCAACACGAATCTGACGTCTTCTCTACGCTGGGAATTTGGCTTTCACTTTCTGGTTCTGTCTCTCAAAGCTCCCTCAGAAACACACACTAGTTTCCCTGTCCGTGCCTCTCCACTGCCCTCACTTCTCGTCGGGTCTCCGTCAGTACTGGCCTCAGCAGGCCTGCAGCTAATGTGCCTCTCAGTGCGGGGCAGTCCTCCTTGCACTGAGCCTCATTATTGCCTGTGTTTCTTCCAAGTCTGCTTGGGAGACGGAGGTAGGGCTAATAATGTGAAGTGTGATTCATTTTTAGCAGTAGGTCCAAGAAAACCACAAATGTCCACAGTTTAGGTGACAGAACATGGTCACATGGCCTCTAAAATTTTTAGTTAGCAACTTGTATTTTCCTATGTTTATGATAATTCCCTGGAAATGAAGGTTGTTTCTCTCCCCTACATTTTTTATTAGAAATGCCCTTCAAAGAGTACGTCTAGCTTTGTGGTATTTCATCTGTATTTCCTTGTATGTCAGAACCATTAGCACTTGTCTCCATTAAGAGGCAAAAACATCCTTGCAAAAGACAAGACAATTTTTTGTATGTTTTATGAAAGTTTTAATGCCACTTAGCTTTTCTTCCTATTAATGATGCCATTTTAGCACCAACCACCTTCACACTATAAACCTCAAAACAGCCATGGAGAAACAGGGCATTTATATTTTTATCCTAATTACAAGTTACAATGGCAATAATTGTATAGAAAGATGAAAAGAAACTCAGGTAGCAGGTTTTTAACAGACCCATCAACCACTCAGGTTTGCAACATGTAAGGTTTAAGAGTCCTGTTTCTCTGGAAGGAAGAATCCATGACAGAGAATGAATCTACAGAGTAAGAGATCTGGCAGGCCAGGACTGTAGCTGCTGATAATAGCTCTCTAAATTCGTCAAAAAACTGCCAGATTTTTATTAGCTCGTGTACATGTTGGTAGGATCTGGTGAAGCCCAATAATAAATGCAGGAAGCGAAGTGGCAACCCCTGAGGATGATACTCAAAACAGCAACTGGGCTTTCACAAGCCCTTCCTAAGTCTTCCCTGCACATACTGATTGGTCTATGATTCTAACATGCAAATGAAAGAGAGAGGAATCTGTGGCAGACTTTAGAGCCTGCTTGAAAGCCCTCTGTCTATGGCTCTTTGGGTTCATATGACAAATAGGGTCACTCAACCTGCTCTAGCTGCCCTCTTGGTAAATAGATTATCCACTAAGATTAGTGGACTGATAAAGGCACAAAATAGGATAGGAGGACACAGGCCTAAGTGAACTCATGACTACAGCTGAGCATTTTGAAAGGTCGCTGGGGCAAGATGGAAAACGAAAATCCACCAAGCTATTAGCTTTACTGCTACAACAGCTCCAAGGCCAGAGACCTAAAATAACACACTCTCGAATTGCACCCTGCTGGGGACGCATCATCAAACACTGGCCAGAAATTGATGCCTCAATTGTAATATACTGGGACACTGGAAAAAAGACTGTCCTCAAAGGCTCAATCAAGTGAATGTCCCCATCTCTATCTCCAAGGATACACCCATATGGGCCCTCCCACAGTTGATGAGGCTCTGTGGGCTTCCCCAGTATAGCAGGTCCTCGAATAAAGTCATTTTGTTATAGCCTTGATGCAAAAAAAAGGATTCCCAGCGAGGCCACTGTCTGTGTGGAGTCTGCATGTTCTCCCCGTGTCTGCGTGGGTATTCTCTGGGTGCTCCAGTTCCCTCCCACACCTCAGAGACGTGCACGTGAGGTGAACTGCTGTGAGTCTGCTGTGTCTACACAGTCCCAGTCGGAGTAAGCATGGGAGTGGGTGTGGGAGTGAGTGGCTCTGATGGAAGGGCGTCCTGTCTGGGGACGGCTCCCTCCTTGCGCCCTGAGCTGCTGAGCCATCTGCGACCCTGCACTGGAACGAACAGGTCGAAAAAGAATGATCTGTTTTTATTAACCTTTCTTAAATGTTTGTATAGATTATGTTTATTTCAATGTTTAATATTAGAAGTGTTTGGGGGTCTTTATTTAGAAGTGTGATGTTTTTGCGACCAGAAAAATACACTGTAGGGACTTGACTCTTATTTATATCACTTATTAGCCTATGATACAACTGGCTTCACTTGAAGTCCTTTCACTTAAAGAGCCTACTGACAATGTTAAGTGAGGACTTGCTGTACTCGCCTTGAACAGCCAAGTGGAAGCTAAAACTACTGGAGCTACACTTTCTACTTTAAACTCCACCCTCAATGCACACACAACAATACGTGGAGTAAAAAAGAAGTCTCCATAGTGGGGGCATCTAATCAAATTTAGAATTTTTATCTCAACGAATACAAATGCTCTGGGACCTTGCACTGAAAAACATTCTTTTTTGCAATGGGACACAGCCCCAGAGAGTCTGGTAGGTGGACGCCTCCTGTCTAAATTAGAAGGGCTAACACGTGTTGTTTCAAACTGAGACCTTCCTTTAGAATTTCCTGACCAACCTGAACTTTATCTTTTATGCTCCTTATCATCTCTTCTTGACATGAAGAGGAAGAATTCCAACAAAGCTCTCCTAATTTAAATGACGTGCCTGAAAATCTGCAGGCTACCATTAAAACTGACACTTTAAAAAAAATCCCCACTTGAAAACATTTTTTTTTCATTGCTTTTAGAGAGAGAGAGGAAGGAGGACAGGGAGGGAGAGGAAAAAAAAAACAAACATCAGTTGGTTGCCTCACATAGAGCCTGGTCAGGGAATTGCATGTGCCTGGATTGGGGATTGAACATGCAACCTAGGTATGTGCCCCAACCAAGATTCAAACCCACAACATTTTGGTTCCATGACAATGCTCCAACCAACTGAGCCACACTGGCCACAGCAAAACAGACATTTAAAGCCTGAGGCCCTCACACCTGAGCAGAAGACCTAATTGCCAGAGGCTTCGTTCTCCATACCAAGGACAGGATGGGGATAGCGATTTGTCCAGGATTTGAGAGCTCCAAGTAACACGGTGGCTATTCCTGTTTCCCAGTTCTAAACCCAAACACTTTGTTATCACAGTTTCCTCCAGACTCACAATGGTTTGCTGTTGTAGACCTTTGTTTGGCCCCTAAAAGGAAATTGACCCTTTTACAATGTGTGTACAGGACCTCTTGCTGTGTTCAGCTAACAAAGAGGTATCCACGAAAGACTCCATTTATTTGCTGCAATAGTCAGCTGAAAAAGGACACAAAGTCTCTAGGAAAAATTACAATTATCTTTAGACAGTATTCATTACCTAGGTCATGATCTAAGAGTTGAAGGAATTCAGCTGTCTCCAAAAAGAATTAAACTAAGCCAGGAATTTCCTAGACCCACAACTAAGCAGTAGCTTTGTGGATTTCTAGGCTTGACCGGTTACTGTAGACTATGGGTTCTGAATTTTTCTCTATTACTTCTCTATGAATTTGCTAAAATTTCAGGCCCTGGACCCCTTATTTGGGAAGATACACATGAGCAGGTTTATATAAAACTACGGCAAGCACTACAAGAACCACTCTCCTTAGGGCAATCTGACTATTCAAAACCTTTCACTTTACTTGTGCATGAAGGGAATAATCAAGCTCTGGGAATGCTCACTCAATACCATGGTAATAAACAAAGGCCTTTTGTCTATTACAGCACAGACAACTCGATTCAGGCGCTTGTGCCTCCCCTGCTGTCTTAAGGCTATAGCTGCCACTGCAAAGTTAGTGGAAGTCTCGGCAGATTGAACCCTGGGAAGTGACATTTATTTGTGGACTTTACACACTATCCAAAGTCATCTTAACTTGGAACTGACTCAACATTTCTCTGCAGCACACTAACTTCCTGTGAGATCCATCTGCTTCCAGCACCTAATCTACATCTTAAACGTGGGAACGCCCTTAACTGCACTATGTCACTACCACTGACTGACGAAGGTGAGCCCCATGACGAGGTGATAATATCCATTCTGTGATGCTGAGTCTTGACTTATGAGACACCCTTTTAACTAATTCCGATGTAATCTTGTTTGCTGATGGGTCACAGGTCACACTACATAGATGGAAAGGGAATTCTCAAGCTGGCTAAACTACCTCTACCCGATATGATTTACTCAGAAGGGGAAACCGCCCACAAGCTCTATCAGCCCAACAAGCAGAGCTCCATGTCCTCACCCAAGCAGGACAAACTAAATCTTTGTACAGGAGCCATTACACCTCCTCAGTCCATGATTTAGGGATGTTATGGAAACAAACGGGCTTCCTTATGCCCTCTGGGATGCCAATCAAAAACAGGCAATAAAGAAATGATCTTCTTACTGCTCTTCCTTCTATTTTCTCAAGTTGCTGTCACCAAAGTGAAGTGCACACTCAAAGGACTGCCCCCGAGTGCTGGGGGGACCCCACCGGGCTGCCACGCACAGGCAGCAATGACAGAAGCTATAAAGACTGTGACACGTGTGGATGCGGTCCATTCTGTGTCTGTAAAAAATGACCTGTTATTGCCCAACTTTTGCCGCCTTGATGTCTTTTAACACGGCAGCAGCGGGCTCCTGACTCAGAGAAATGAAGAGGCATAAACAATGGTCGTAAATGAGACACATGGTCAGGGCTGTGGGAAACCCAGGAAGGCCGGCTGGTTCTTTGAGGCTCCCTGGCAAACCCTGCTTCTCAGCTTCTGCATTGCTTCACCCAGCACGGTGCCTTTAAAATGACTCAAACTATGAATGGACACAGGAGGGGAGACTTCCACACATTTGCAGAAATGGTCTACCATCAATGTCTGGCCGGCCAGGCCCACAGTCCTGGAGAAATTATTTTTGCCCCCAGAGGCCGCAGACCTGCACCCTCCGGACCTCCTGAGTCCTCTCGTTATTGTGTGTGTGCGCTTTCCTGATGGGGTGAAGCCCTCCCCTGCTCAGCGGGCGGATGCCCTCACTGTGGCAAAGGAACTGATAGAAAATGTGTTTCCCACTCAGGGTATGCCTTTCACAGTTTCCTATGCTCTTGGCACCCACTTCACCAGGCAAATCACATGAGCCTTGATGGAAAGACTTGCAAAGTTCTCAGAATTATCACTGTCCTTACTGGCCTTGGTCATCAGGCAAGGTGGAAAGAATTAACGGGATCCTCAGTTGAAGATCTCTATATTTGCTGAAACTACTGGACTCCCCTGCCTAAGGTATTGCCTTTGGTCTCGGTGACTGTTCACAGTGCCTCCTTTGGGAAATAAACTCACTCCACACAAGACAGTCACCAGCAGATCAATGCTTGCTGGTGTACAACCTTCTATTGACCCCTGGAGTCTCGCACTAGTGTTACTGGCTACTGGTAAGTCTCTAATGCCCTATGCTCCAGCTTATCATCAATAGGTTATAGAATCTTTCCCAGTTCCCATTTTAAAGGATCTTATTGGCCAAGCATCATTGGCCAAACTCTTCAGAGGAAGACAGCCCTTGAGGCCCACTGAAGGGACCTTACCAAGTACTCCTGACCAGGGACACTGAGGAACAACTACAAGGTGCTGAGCTAGGGACACACTGCTGTAGAAGGCTCTGCCTGCCCCCTGGTCCTGTGTAGACACTGGAGACCTACGATTCAAGTCCACGAGGAAGAAAAACAGGTGACATCAACCAGACTGCTTCCACCCAAGACACAGATCAAGACTTCATACTTTAACTAAACATGAAACCCCTGCTTCTTTTCTCTTTCCTTTCCCCTGGCAGTGGCCTGGAAAGATAGTGCCGTCATCCATATCTTCCAGGCCTTTGCTAAGGTGGTGGAGGGTGGGGGGTATTTGCCTTTCAGACTTGGGCTTTGTCACCAAAAACTCCAATCTGGCCATTAACAGTGCCACCATCGTAGAAGTGGCTAATGCCTGGTAGGATTTAGGATGCGGTGGCTATCATCCTCCTAGATGGTAGGCACAGAGCCAGGCAATGCCTCTTTGGTGATCTAACCGTTCACGAACACACAGAGACACCTACACAGGTCAAATGCCCTGAGTTTACAGTTGAGTTAGACAGGACCTACCAGAAGGTTTCTCATGAATCAGAATTCACTTCCTTTGGCAGGTCCCTACTTCCCTAGTTTGAAATAAATAAAAATAAGGCTAGAATCAGGAACCTCTCCTTTGCTCTGAAAACATTGCAGAATTCACTGTTAAAGCAATAGCTATCCACCAAAAATCCGTAGAGTTTTTGTCAAAGCTGTTCTCAACAACAGAAGCACCCTAGATTATGTCCTAGCTGAGCAGGGAGGTGCCCATGCTGTGGCCAACACCGTCCACTGCACCTGGATTAGCTCTTCTAGGGAAACTCAAACTCAGTTATGTATTTATTGTAAGTTTGCTAATCAAGCCACCTGGCTTAAAAAGGTGACCTCCTCGACAGGGCATTTCTTTCACTTACTTGATGTCGATGGGTTTGGGTCTTGGGGGCTATGGCTCCAAAGTACATTCCAAACATTGGATATTATCCTGTTTGTATTTATCATAATAATTTCTCTGGCACACTGTATTTTCTCAAAAGCTTTAAGTGCATGTTTGCAGCCACTACCCACCAAGCAAATGATCTACTTAAGACTGGACAGTCAGAAAGGGAACAAAGAGAATGCCTGCCTTAAAGATAGAAGCTGGGGCCTGTCAGCATCACAGGGATTAAGCACAAACCCTTATGACCAGTGATTATCACACCGAGACTCTATAAAAGCTGTAGGAACTGCAGTGTGGGGTTAATGCCTTCAGTTTTGACCTCGTCTCTCAGTCAAGCTGAGAGTCTGTTCAAAAGGAAGAGACTGTTAAAGAGAAAACCCAAAACAGGCCCCAAGTGGGGTCATCTGTGCTAAAGACCAAGACTTATCACCTGATCTGAACGCAGTTTCAACCTTCTCCAGGAATGGAATCTTAAGCAGACTGGAATTTTCTGGTCAATACCAATGAGGTAATCTGTTCCCGGTCCCATCCCTCATTGGAAGCTAAGTGCTCTGCCTGATAAGGTCTCTGCGTCCCCAGACCCCCACCCTGCCCCAGTTCCAAACATGGCCCTGGGAACACACCACATAGACTTTCTGGTTCCCCACGGTTTGGCCCTTGAGGGTGTGGGGGGACCAAGCACCTAGGGACTGGGAGTTGGTGCAAGCCTGGGGCTCCCGTGTGTGGGGGCCAGCTACCAGTGCCAGCCACCACATCCCTGCCCTGGTCTTCTGTTCCAGCCTTCTTAATCCAGGTCCACTCAGGCGCTCCCAGCTGGCGGAAGGTCATCAGAGGAAGGGAAGTGTCATTCTCAGTGTGGTCTAAGCCATTCGTTAAAATACTAGAGAAAGTCAAGAAAGCCTCATAGGTCACCTGTAGCACTGTTGATATTTTTTTCTAACTTGTCATGGAGGCTGGTGTGGCTCTTTTAGGAGCCTTCTCTATCCTCTGGATGGACTGGGGTCTTCCTAACAGGACCTTCTGACACTTTTTCAGCAGTGGCTCTGCCTGTCTCACCTGTTTTGTGTTTCTCTTTAATACCAGTGTTGCCTCTTTGGTGCAATGGGACAACCAGGCTCTTCTGGATTCGACGCAGCTTCCCCCAGACCAAGCTTGTATCTCAGTGTGCCAGGGCAGTGTGATTCGGGGGAGGTCCTCTCAATCCAGTCTCAGCCTTGCACGTGCAGCCTGAATATGCTCCAAACAGGGTCTTCCCGAGGAAAGGATGGTCTCTTCCCCAGCCCCGGCCCACACCCCTACTCACCACCAAGACGTGCTCCAGAAGGTCCAGGTAGCTGAGGGTGCACTCCGTCCCATACCGCAAGGCTCTGGCACGCACCTCTTCACTGACGTCGGGGTGGAAGGATGCTTGCTGCAGAGAGAGAGAAACATTGACATCTTAGAACGAAAGGAGCCAGCTGGTGTGTGGACCAGGGGGCTTACAGAGGGGGGGTGGCAGTCACCAGCCCAGCTGTGTTGTGGAGCCCTGAACCCCCGATTCTGGAACTCCCTCTGCCTTACCTCAGTGACCTCTGAGGAACCTTTCCTGACCCCTGGGTTCCTCCTCCACCCCCGCCCCTGCTACCTGCATCTCCACCGCAACCTCTCTCCAAGTTTGCGTCTTGACATTTTTAGTGCCCTGGAGCCAGACAAAAGCAAGTGACTCTGGTCCCTCCTCTCTCCCTTTTTCCTTTCTCTCCCCCTACCCCATCCCACTTTCTATTGACATGTAAGAAATTCCACAGACACCGAGAAGTTCAGGAAAGACACATGATTAGAGCTTGCAGCAGGAGACCTGCTGTCCCAAGGTCAGCGTGCCTCTCTTCAGAAATGTGGGATGTCCTGAGGGCCCCTCCTGGTTCACAGGCTGGTCAGGCCCAGGTCCTCACTCTGAGACCTGAGCACACTGGGGTCACAGTGAGTCTCCCAGCTAGGGCCTCTGGCTCCTGGGGGCCTCAGGCAGAGAGCTCCCCAGTACGCTCAGAGGTGCCGCACATTACATGCATCCAGCAAGCCAGGGTGTATGGTGAATGCAGCATTTTGCCCCCTTTTCTTGCCTTGACCTTGCAAACTGCCAGGCTGGGTCATTCACAATACACCATCTCAGATGGCACGCCCACTCATGGGATTGCTAGACCAACTAAAGAATGCCCAGTTAAATCTGAGTTTTGGGAAAATAATGAAAAAATGTTCATGTAAGCCTGGGACAGCGTATTTTTAATTTGCTAAATCTGGCAACTCTACCCATTTAACCTTTCCTCCTTGCACAGCCTCACTCTGGAAAGAACTTGAGGGGGTTACAGGAATACACAGGAAACTGCGCAGAAACTGCAAACCAGGACACGCAGGAATCACACATTAGGGGAAAAGGTCAAGACGGATGAGGGATAGTGACCAGACTGTACATTTCTCCAGGTCAAGCCCCTCTCCCTAGGACTGAGGGGTGCTGGGGGAATACCTGTGGGCCCTGCCCATACTTGACACCCTCCCCCAGCCTCCTTGGAAGACGTGGGGATCATTCCAGTGGCCAGAGTCTGGTTCCACTCATTTTAGGACTAACAGGCCTGAGAGGCAGGACCACACCGTGCTCGTAACCCCTGCTTAACCTTGTGAAGGGCCACGTCCCTCACCACCACTGCACTGTGCTCATCCTGCTCACACGTCTCCAAGTGTGAGGGCGACGCCCCATGTGGACACACTTGCGCTTTGTTGAGACACTGTTTGGGGAAGACACAGACAATGATGCTGCTCCATGTCTCCCCAGGAGCTAACGTGCAAGGCCTTCATTTAGAGCTGTGCGAGAGCTAAGGAAGGGCGAGGTGCTCCTGCCACTGCAGGTAGCTCTGTAACTTGGTAGGACAATGTGGGAGAGCAATCTGGCAGCAATTAAATTGTTCCCCTGGCTGGGTATCTCAATACCCAATACAGATATAGAGTGTCATCCCAATACGCCAAGGTTGTGGGTTCAATTCCTGGTCAGGGCATGTACAAAAATCAACGAGTGAATGCACAAAGAAGTGGGGCAACAAATTGATGTTTCTCTTTCTCTCTCTCCTCTCCCCCCCTCAAATCAATCAATAAAAAATTATAAAATAAAATGTCATACCATTTGACCCACTAAGTTCTAACTTCTGGGAGTCTTGCCTAGAGAAATAATACAAAACAGAAAGAACAGATATGCCTGATGACATTCGTTGCATTAGAGTTTATGATAAAAAAAAGTTCAGACGACCTAAATACCTGATGATAGGGGAAAGGCTGTGTTCATCAACAGAGTATTTTGTGGTCACTACAGGGTCAATTATAATGACTCATAGCAACGTATACAATAGAAACACCACCAATGTTAATGGTAATGGTAGATATAAAATTGTATCTAATGTAAATACAGGTACCTGGAAGCAAGTCCAGAAAAGAATAGACACAGAATTTAGGGGGTAGAAAAGGGCTTGTCTCCACCTCAGAGATTCGTGTAACCCTTCCTTTCTGAGAAGATGAGCCAGCATATAATTTACTGCACCTCCACTCCTGCCCTGGCTACCCTGAGCCCCATACGGCACCCTGGCCCTCTGCTGGGCATAAGGTTCCTTCCTGACCCACCATCCACATCCCTGGGAGTCTCTACTGCACACACCTCATTTCCTTTCTGCAAAGGGGTGGAAACATGGGAGACGGAAGCACAGGTAAACGTCAGTCTGCTGCATCAGTCCTATCCTAACACGAGCCTCAGGGCTCAGCAGTGACGCCAGTCATCAAGTCTGGCTTAGGCCTGAGAACCGCCGGCTGTTATTTTGTCCTGCAAAATCAGGATGACCCAATCCAGGGCCAGAGAAGAGAGAGGACTGAGTCTGGGCCAATGGCACCCATCCTTCCCTGCTGAACCCCTCCCCTGCAAATGGGAATGTGTGTTATGAGAGACCTGAAAATCTGAGCTGCCGGCCATTTATATCTAATTTTTTTCCTCTTTAATGTCCCCTTGTCATTTCATGTCTGTAACATGTAGACAAAGTTCCCATCCCTCCTCAGCCACCATGATCCAGATGGAGCCTTATGGCTGGGAGTCCTCAGTTCTGGTTCTGAGGGTAAATAGCTGTGTGACCTTGGTCAGGCCACTCAGTCACTCCAAAGCTGTTTCATCACCCATCAAATTAGCACCATTCCCCTTGTCCTTCCCACCTGGGATCAAATGAGAATATACACAACAGCTCTTCCAAATCTGTGCCCTTCGAGCATCCCACAACGGCACCGGGGCCACACCCACTGGGCAAGGGCTGCTCCCTGACTGAGACCCAGATCCCTTCCAGAGTCATCACTTCCAGAAGGCAGATTCCATTAAGCACATCGAAATGGCAAATCCTTGTGGCCTCAGGAGAGAGTTTAAACTCCCTATTACAGAATATAAGGTCCCTCAAGAAAGTGGTCCTATCAACTTTGCCCCCCTCTTCTCTCCACCTCCCCCCACCCCCACTGTCCATCACACCCAGGAGAACAGGAAATGATGCCGTCTCCCACACCAGGCCCTTGCACACCCACCTCCAACTCATCCTACCCCTTCTGAGGAACCCCTGAGAAGCCATCAGCTGCTCCCATAACTCATTTCACCACGGGGAGTGGCCCTGTTCCCTCACACCCAGGCTGCAGTAGCTGTAGTAGCCAGTTTTCAACTTCTGTGGTTCATCCCCACCCTGCCCCCCTCGCCATAGCAGGGGGTCATCAATCTATCAATCACTGAGCACACACGTCAGAGTCCCTGGGACAAGGCTGTCCCTAGAAGGGTCAAGGTCTGGGGATGCTCCATGGATGTTGGGGGTAGAGGGCTCTCTCTTATGGCTCACTTTCTTAATAGGAAAAAATATAAATAGAAGGTCATAAAGCTCAGCTCTCCCCAGCTCCCTCCCTAAGCATGGGCTCAGGGCAGCTGCCCTAGTTCTCTGTCTAAGTCAGAACTGGAAGAGTTTCCCCGAAGCCTCTGTCTAGCACAGAGAACAAAAAGGCAGTTCCCAATGCGCCGTTATGCTCCTCTAACTCGCTTCCTCGCCCAGTTATGGCAGCCCCCCTCCTCTCGCAGAATGAATGACCTACAGAAGCAGGAAAGGGTGAAGGCAGATGAGGGACACAGTTTTCATCTGAAGGGCCTGGAACAAAAGGCCACTATTCCTCTTCACTGCTGTCAGAGTGGCCTGCACTCCACTCTCTGGGAGAAGGCGTCCTGCTTGTTAAGCAGAACTAAGAGGAAAAGTGGGAGGGCCAGTGAGCAGGGTGACTCCATCCCCTCTCAAACACAGAACCATCTTACAGAGTCACTTCCCACAGGCTGATGTGCACACGCCCTTCGTGTGCATTTTATTATATAGTTCAAGGGACAGAGCTTGCCCTGTCTGGCACATTCCCACCCCTCTCCTCCAGACTAATCATGACAGAGAACCGTCCATCCACCCAAAACAACGCCAGGGCCTTTACCTTGCAAGCCGTCAACATATCTGACACGGCCTTCCGGCTCAGATTGGCAGTGGCGATCACATCCTCCTGTCTACATGAGTTCCCAGCTGCCACGGCTTTGGCTGTTGCCATGGTGATGCCTTTCGTCATCCTTATTGATTCTTCAGGTGATGATGTCTTTTCAGGTACCTCTTTTGACTGAAACACCTGAAAGTTAGAAATAGAAGAGGTGAGAAAATCAGAAAGGGAAGGACAAAAATAATTTATTTTTCTCCGACCAGGCTGCAGCTCAGCGTCTGAAAACTGAGCCAGCGGCAGGAAGAAAGAGTCAACGGGCAGGAAATGAGAAATTTAATTTGAGTGCAGTAATATTATTCTGGCTTTCAAGACATGGATAAGGCTTGCCCACCTATACTCAGCATGCCTGAGTACAATGAGGCAAGACAGACATACCTACAGCATTAACCCGTTTGCCTGCAAAAATGGATACTCAATATTTATAAGCCACCCATCCCCGGGAAGGTAGTTCTGTGGCTTCCTGCTGTCTCGCCCCATCCCTGCTGGAGCCTCGGCAGTGCCCAGAAATTCCGCAGTCCCGGTGTTGGGTCCAGGGCATGACTGACCTGGATGCCTCGCTCTGGACTCACCTCTCTCTCTTTAAAGCGGTTGAGGCCAGGGAAATGAAACATTCAGTGTCTTCTATTCTTAGCCCGTCTTACAAATATAACTGTGTGATTGTGCGGAGGCGTTCATGTAGAGTGCGCCACAGTGGCACTGTGAATTAGTTAACAACACACGCATGTGTGCACACCCGCCACCCCCTGTAGAGGAGGTGAAATGAATTAACCATGTTAGGTGAATATCCCACTTCAAAGTTCCACCTGTCAGTCAAGCCATCCATTCATGCTTCCAGGCTTCCAGGCCATCTGTCTTGTCCCTTTAACATGTGTGACTGGTGTCCTGGCTGTGCACCCAATGTGCATCTGTCCCTGCACGTGAGGACTCCCAAACCAGTTGGAGCTGCTCTGGGTTCGGCCCCAGGCAGCCACGTTGCAGCAGAGAAGACTTCCGTGAGGTAGAAAGGAAGACCCAGCCAGGACCTTGTCACGCACCAACCAGTGTTGAACATCACCCCCTAAAAACGGGCAGCTGCAGTTAAGGCAGGACCCTAAACCCCAGGCCCAGCCCTGAACGCTGCAGTGGAATGAAGGCCACACACACAGGGCTCCACAGTAACGTGGCTTGTGCTCCTTTGGAACCTCCCACGTCACGGACACACGATCTGGGTCAATTTGAAATCACAGGTATAGCTAGATTGGCCCTGTGTCTGCAATTTCCCAGGAAAACTCCAAACTTCCCATCTTCTGTTCCACTGTCACCACTGTGCCCACCCACCTCTGTCAGAGGTGTACGGACGGTGGTAGAAACCCCCAGCTGGTGTGAGCAGGGAAGCGCCAGGCAGCAGCACTTAAGGACACTGCCTGCATTTCTTAGTTTCTCCTTTGCAGGACAACTAAGCATGACATCGACCAAGTCTGAATCCATTCAAGACAGGAAACGAGAACACAAGGCTCCCTCGCCAAGACCCAGCAGAACCACTCATTCCCACTGCCGACCCCCAAGGGCTTGTGACCTTCACGGGTGACCCTCTAACGATGCAGGAAAACTGGCGGCAAAGGCCAGTCCCTCGACCCCAACCCTCAAAAGGAAGCTGAATCTGTAATCAGACCTATTAGAATCCCCTTTTGAAAACTCATTTCCAGCATACTTCTATTTCCAGGCATAGGGACGAGTCAGCCCCGTCATCACAGAATTAAAACGATAGGTAACAGCCGTGTGCCACTCTGACTCAGCGGTGCTGGAACCAGGCAAGAAGGAACATGGGGTCGACTTCCCTGAGATCAGACACATCACCGAGAAGGGAGCTGGATTTTAAAGGGAAGCACTGTGGGCAACAGCATGCAGGTTGCAAATCTCAGGCTCCAAACTCACAGAGTGAAGTGGTGCTCATAGTGACGGGAACCAAGAGGGGCTGCTCACTGTACACACGATCGAAACTCCAGGTGAGTACGAAGAGCTAGACAGACTCTTCCCTTTGCCAGGAATCTCCTGCAAGGCTTTGGTTTCATGCTGCCATTTTAGTGTAATTAAACCTGAAGGGTCCTAAGTGATACTCCTAAATTATAATGACAAACTGACCCTAACCAAATTCTGGGGTGCTCATCCCAGTCGGGCAGGCGGGTGAGTGAGCCTCCCCAGTGCAGGTGCTCTGGGTGAAACCCCTTTATACCGACAGTCTCAGAGAAGCGTGACATGGGGTCAGCTGTTGGGCACGGGTGTCCAACACCCGAGACAGGTGGCTGCTGGCTCCTCACCGTGAGCTCCTGCTTCATGTACTCGATCGTGGCCTCCAGCGCCCGTGTGCCCCGAGTGGCCTCGTCCTCCACGGCCTTCACAGTTTTGAGAAGGGAGGTGACATTGGTTACCATCACCTGCACAGGAAGAAAGGTCGAGAGGAAATAGTGCGCTGAGGTTCAACCCCTCCCTACTCCTTAGGTTCCAGATCTAAGTCATGAGCCAAAACACCTTTCCGTAAGTGGGAGAGGAGCTCAGATGTGCACCCCCACTGTTCTCGTGTGTGCTTCTCTGTCCCACACTCTGCCGGCACGCTCACCCCTGGCCGGGGCTCCACTCTACCTTGGCAGCCCCCTTGAGCTGGTACATGGAGGGGTCATCGGCGGGCTTGCTGGCAGCCCCCTTGGTAGCACCAATGAGGTCTGAAAGGGCCTTGGCCACGTCTTTGATGGCGTTGATCAACACCACCTGAAAGAGAGTGTGGAGCCCGGTGAGCACCCTGAGTGGTCACCTGCTGGCTTCACTAAGGACACATAGCCTGAGGGCAGGCTGGGGGTCTCTGGGTCGGCAGTTCTCACACCTGCGGCTCCCAGAATCCTGGGAGCCATCTCTGGAGACCCTGATGCAGGAGTCTGGATGAAGGTTCACTGTCCAGACTTTGGAAAGCTCCCCGAGGCTGATACGTGATATGTTTTAACACCCTCTAGAGGGCAGCTCTGCTGACAAGCTGCCTAAGAAAGAATGAAGGCAGCTAAGCAGGCTCCGGGAGGCAGCACCATTGACCTGGGCTCTGAACTGGTGACCAGAAAACGCTGAGAACACAACGCAAGCCTCATAGCCTGGCCTGCAAGGCCTCCAGGGCCACCTACCTGCACCTTCGGCTCTGGTTCCCAGAGTTGTCTGACTCACTCAATGTGCTGCCCGCACATGGCTCTTTCTCCCCCACTGAAGTCCCAACTCATTCCTGCTCCAGGGCCTCCGCTCCTGCTGTCCTGTCTGGAACCCGGCTCTTTTCACCATTCAGCTCCACTGTCCTGTTTGCAGAGACCTTTCTGGACCACCCTCACTGAGGCTCCTGGCCAACCCCACCCACCCTCACACGACGCAACTCCATCAGCTCACCCTGCTTTATTTATAGCACGTATTGGTGTGTGGAATTCTGTTATTATTCATTCCCTTAACCACTGTCTGCCTTTTCCCCCTGACTTGGATGTAAACTGCAAGAAGGCTGGCCTGGACTCCTGTGTGTGTTTCACACCAGAACAGGGCCTGGCATGTTCCTGAGCACTCAGGAAATGCTCGTGGAATGAATGCACGCACAGATGCGTGCCCACGTAACACTGGATGTGATACAGCATCTTCACACTTCTCCTTGAACACAGACTGCCTATCAGTGTGCTAGACTCGGAATCTGAAGCACCAGCCGTACTCAGGGCTCACGTGACGCAGGCCATTGCACTTAACTCTTCTGGGCGCAGCTGCCACAGTGGCCACTCCTACTCTGGTAACAACAGCAGCAGCCTCACTCTACTGAGGGCAGTGTTCTAGGGGCTGAGCCACGGAGATACACATGTTCCCTCATCAAACCCTCCCACTGCCGCTTCAAGTGGGAGCGCCCACTCTCCTGGGGCTTGGGAGTGAGAGTCGGGATTTGAATTGTGGTCAGTGTGACCCCAAGGGCATGGTCTTAACCTCCAGATTATGTGACTTGCTCTAGGCTCTGGCTCCCACCATCAGGACGGCAGTGCCGACTCCGCCTGTCTGACCGCGCTGCTGTGAGGACGTGAACTGGATCACGTACGTAGAAGCACGTCAGAAATTAGAGTCTCAGACAGCTGCAAGCACAGCGACACTGCAGCTGCACAGCCTCCTGCACCCCTTCTCCATCCCACGCCTTCCCAGTCACGGGGTGCAAGGAACCCCGGCCAACCTCGGAAACTGCAGGGCGGGCATGGCTGCACCAGGCTACGGGGAAAGGCTGACTGGTGCGGACCTCACACGGATTCCCAGGAGCGCAGCAGGGAGGGGCAGGAGGAGACTGAGGAGCAGAAGCAGCTGCCTGCATCCCATGTGCCCGGCCCCATCCCTGGTCACCAGGCAACCGACGGGCAAGTGGGGACATTTTTCACTAGAGATTTCATGAAAATTTGAAGCTTTAGGATATCTAGGCCATTTGGGAGTTAAGACTAAGCAATGCAATACATTTCTCTGTTCAAAGGTTTAAATCTTTCCCAGCCAAGTAAATTCTAACGTTGAGCCAAGCTTGGAGAGCGTGAGTTCCCACCCCAGTGATGCACTTTCAAGCCCTTTCTTCCTCCACGGGGGGTGAGAACAAAATTGCAGGCAGGGACTTCTGTGGAGACTCTGAACTGCAGAGGGCGGCCAACCTGAGCGCTGTTAACAAAGAGCAATCCAGTGGAGGAGTCAAATGGCAGCGTTCAGAAGGCCCCTTCAGGGAGCTCGGCTGCACTGGAGGACATCAGGAAGGGAAGGTCATGGCCCTGTGGGAGCACAACTGGTGGCCGTGTGTTAATTAGAGCAGTGGCTGTTACCGGCCCAGGTGAGAACAGTAGGGAGCTTTCTACCCGGTATTGTCCGTATGGGCCAGTGAGACTAGTTTACTGAATACAGTCTCATCGGTGAAAACCAAAGTGTCAGCCCCTGGATGGTGCTGGGACAGAGAGAACGGGGGACTTCAGTTTGGCACTTGGGAAGGGACAGAACCCATTACTGATGGTTATGGTGGGCTGCTAATTCAAAGCCAGCCGAACATGTATTTGATGGGCGTCCACTATGCCCTGGGAGCTGCGCTGGGGGCTTAGGTTTCAACGACTAGTGAGCTGTGAGTACTGTCTTGATGGCTGACAGCATAGGCCGGGGGACCAGGGAACAGGCGGATAACTTGAACGAGATTGTAAATCAGAGCACGGTGTAAGAGCACAGAGCCCTCCCTGGCCCTCCAGTTCTTCTCTCTCCCGCCGCAGAGCTAAATTTCTCCAGCAGGGTGTGTCTAGGTGCTTCATTTCCTCACCCTCACCGGGCTTCCCTGTCCCTCCACAGAAACAGCCCTAGTGGGCGTCACCACCGCCTTCCAGGTCACCTGGGCCAGTGGCCGGCTCTTGCACCCTCATCTTTCTGGACTCTTCAGTCATCTCTGGTGGGTTGAAACACTCCTCCTGTCAGAGGCATCCGCTCCTCACACTCCATAATCCATACTCATCTCTTGCTCCTTAAATGGTCTCGAATAGTGCACTCCTTGGGGCCCCCTTCTCTCACTCCACACTTTTCCTCCTGTGTGGTCACAGGCACGGTGTGTGGCAACAACCCTGGAATCCGCATCCCTGTACCTGAGCAGGCCTTTGCCCACGCACCACCTGCACCTGCCTGTCTCCCTGCCACTCCTGACTCCACACGCCCCAAACTGAGCTCACCTTCACCTCCCCGCCCAGGCCAGCTCCCTCCCGAGCACTCCGGCTCCTACACGGAGCCACCCTCCACCGGCTGATCCAGCCTCAACCAGGGAGTCAGCCTTGCCTCCCCCCTCCCCCTTATCTCCAAATGCTCACTGCATTCAATTTTTCACCAAGCTCGGCCGAGTCTTCTTTACAGATTCCTCTCAAATCTGTCAGCTTGTCACCCACCCCCATAGTCCATGCCACAGGTAACGCCATCCTGCTGGGCTCTAAAGCCTGGACACACTCGTGCACACATTGTTTACTTCTAGGTTCCTGTTGTGCCTTGGGCTTCTTCTGAGGCCTGGTGTGCAGTGTTCGAGAACTCCCCCCCTCCCAGGCCTGCCCGTACCTGGGTCTCGGGGTCGTCAGAGCCCAGGCTGGCGGCCCCTAGCTTGACCACCTCGGCGAGCTGGGTGATGGTGGCTGCTGAGGACTGGGCTGCCTGGGCCAGCTTGTCTGGGGTGGACGCAGCCCCAGACACCAGCAGCTTCGTGTCCTCCACCAAGGCTTTGGCTGTCTTCAGAATGTTCTCTCTGGACGGGGGACAGACAAATGACCAAGCTTGGTTACTCAGAGTTGGGAAGAAAAGACGCCCTTCGTAGGGGCTTTTTGTTAAACGGCGTTGAAGAAGAGAGGCGATATGTTTCTCCTTCCTTATCAGGGGCGCTCATCTTCCAGGTGGGGAAACTGAGAGAGGAGAGGGAAGTCAGCCTGTACCCATGTAAGTCGATTACCAGTAAAACTTCGGTGGAAGATTCAGGCCCACCAGCTGGCCACCTGCCTCCAGCCCTGTAGCTAAATGAGAGGTCACCTTCTTTCCTGGGGCTCCCACCCTCCCTAAAAATACTTCACAGCTACAGGGAGCTGCGAGAACACATGGATCAGGGGGCCCTCCCTGCATGTCGGTCCAAGAGGCTGGGTCCCGGAAGGGGTGACCACTGGGAATCTCTTCCCAGCCCAGCCCTGGCACAGAAGAGAGGGAAAGGGTGCTGGACTCGGGGTGAGGATGTGGGTGCTTTCCAGAACAAGCAGAGCCCCTGGCACCAGGCTTTCAAGTGGGGCCTGAAGGGCCGGCCCAGGGGGCATAGCAGGCTCGGAGCCCCACTCCCCAACACGGGGAAGAGCTCACTGTCCCTGGGCCTGTTGCTCGAGGTTCTGCTGGGTTTGGTGAGCAGATCAGAGGCATCCCTCTCCACTTGGAAAGTGAGTGACAAAAAGCTGCCCTCTGCAGAGCATGCTGGGTTTAGGCTGAGAAGGGGGCCAAGCTGGAACATGACTCTGAGTCAACAGCCGGCAAAAGGAGCTCCCTTTGATTCCGTGGCACACTTCCCCCACTGGAACGTCGTGTTGGAATCAAAATGAACGACCCCATTTCTGGCTCCTGGGCAGCGTCTCCCATGTCCAGCACACCAGTTTGGCCCTCTCCGTGGCCAGGATACCCGTACCTGTGGTCTGCGAAGGTCTCGTTGTTCTCCGCGTTCAGGGTCCCCGCGGTCGCAAACATGATGGTGGTGTCCAGGTCGGCAATGATCCCGGACACGGCTGTGGCGGCTGTGATGCATGCCTGGGTCCCCTTGTTCCCAGCCTGGAGAGCGGATAGAACCAAGGACACCTGCAGACAGAGAGGGCACGTCAGAGGCAGCGGAGGCAACGGGACTCAAAGGTGCCCACGCTCTGAAAATTTTTTCTCTGGGAGTCGAGGCAGCTTCTGGGTTCATAGCACAGTCTGGGGTCAACAGCTTCGGTCTGAACTCCAGCTTTGCTCTTTGCTGGCTACCTAACCTTGGGTGGGCATGTTTCCCTAATCTGTTTCCTTATCTGTAAAACGGAGCTCTTACTTCTTGTCCACCAAGAGTTGTGGGCAGGAGTAAGTGCAGGAAAACGGAAGTACAACATCTAACATGGCACTTGGCACACAGTAAGGGTTTGGCAGGGGGAAGATGCTATTATTCAATCATGATTACGCTTCTGAAACCACAAGCGGGGACAGAGGACTAGGCTCCTGTGAAGGGGTGGCTATCACCGCCCCTCTGGTTAGGTTTCGGTAGAACAGCCCCCTCTGCTAACACTCATCCCCCCCCTGCTCAGCCACCTTTTTACATTTTTTGTTGTTGATATACCTTTCTGTATTCTTCATTTTTAGGTAAGAAGGGCACCTCTTCATTGGGAATTCCCCATAGTGGACCCCAGCGGGGATCACTGTATGTTCCCTCCGCCCCAACACTCTCTCCAGCCACCATCTGCCACCAAAAAGTTCCAGGGCCCCGAGGGTCCAGCAAGTCAGCGAAGTACCCATTCCAGTGTCTTCCGTGTCAGCACCTCCGCATGCCCCCTGCCAAACCCCATCCAGTACACCCTCTTAGGTCCCAGAGATGCTCCTAAAATACAACCCCGACCCCCCGACCCTGCACACACACACACACACACACACACACACACACACACACACACACACACACACACTGCTGCGTACAGTTCTCCCCTGGCTGTGGAGAGGAGTGAGCCGGTTCAACTTCTCCAGCCTCCTGCCCCACTCTTGCCGGCTCCCTAATGCAGCCTTACAGCTCATTACTGCATCAGCCAGCTCTCCTCACTTCCCCACACACCCTCTGCTGTGCCCCCTCCCAGGGGTCTGCCCTCTGCCTGCCATGTCCCTGCCCCTCCTCTTCACCAGCCACTGACTTGCTCATCCTTTAAGAGCCAGCTCTAAGTCCCCACTGGGATTCCTTCCCCACTGTCCCCTCCCAGAGAGATGGCTGAACCTCCGGGGATTCTGCACACCACCCTGCCCTCAGGATGGCCCATGGACCACCACTGGAAACAGCATGAATCCAGCAACAGGCAGAGGCCCTCGAAGGCCAGGAGCTGACATGTGAATCCCTGTGTGCACACACTCACCAGCCCTGACTGGGGCTGACGCAGAGAGGAGTCTGCACACACTTTGTGAATGCATTTTCCAGAACATGCCGACCAGGACAGGGCAGTTGCAGCATCAGTGAAAGGCACAGACTTTGAACATTATCTCCTTCCTGTGCAGCCTAGATCCCAGCTGAGGCTGTGGACACGGCCTGGAGATAAGGGCAGAGAGCCTGCTTCCTGAGCTCCTGTCACGTCCCAAGGACAGCCCATGAGCAACTACTTCCCAAGTTAAATCCTACTATGCCCTGCCAGGAAACAATGAGTCAGACCCACACAGAGCTGGCCTGGGAATGAGGGATCCAGTTTCTGGAAAGGCCAATGCGAGTAATCACAAGTCTGGGCGGGAGCTTCTCCACCGGTGTGAACATAAGGGTCCAAATATGGTGTCCCACCCACGGCAAAAGGTGTATAAGTCAGCAGGTGTTTATTGAGCATCTACTAGTTACTCGGGAATGAGAACCAAAAGTGAACAAGTCAAGGGGCTCATGGCTGGGCAGTTATACAAACACAACCAAGACATTTAAGAAACACACAGTGGTGGGAGATGGGAGGGGGGAGATTAGAAGGGCAGGGACCCATAGTAACAAACGCAAGAAACCAACAAATTGGCCAGTTGATCTCAGTAAGTCTTCTCTCTGCCTTTGGTCCTCTTCCAGGAGTCCTAAATCCGGGCTCCTCTGCTGGGAGAAGCAGTGAGGCCAGGGCCAGCTCTGGAAGGTTGCACTGGTTGGCCAGGCACACCAACATCATGCAACTTGAATGCCTCCTCCTCCCTCCCCCAGCTCCCACGACAAGGTCTTCTACTGGAAAGCTTGGCAAGAGCGACTTCGATGACAAGGAAGGGCTTTCAGAGGAGGGAAGAGAGTGCCCTCCTCCAGCTGAGAGATTTACTTCCTCATCCTGTGGAGTCCAGTGGGGCCGGACAGTCCTGCGGGCTATGGGAGACTTGGCCTGGGTGAGGGTCGGCATACACAGCAGCCTCTGTAGGGCAGCTTCCAGGTGAGGGGTGCCCCACCCACCCTGCAGTCCTGTTGCCAAGCCTCGAAACAGTGCAGAGCTCTATGTCCTAAGAACCCAAGTGAAGGAGACGGCAAGGCAGCCAAGCGCAGATGCTTCAGCAGGCACTCCTAGTGGCCTGTACAAGAGCTGCCTTGAAAAATGGCTCAGAGAAATAAGCAAAGGAGATACTGGGAACGAAGGAACATTTGGGATCAGGGAGGACTTCCTGGAGAGTAGCGTTAGAGGACTGCTTACACAGAACAGCAGCTGGTGTTTATTAAACGAACTGTGTGAAGCACATCCACACACCATAGCAATTAACCCCCACAGCCCGTGGGCCAGGAATGAGTGGTGTTTCTTCATCCCCATTTTACAGATGAGGAATTCGAGGCTTGGAAAGGTGAAGTCACGTAGCTGAGACCCTAGAACCCCATCCACTACAGGGTGTGGCTCTCTCTGCAAACGGCTGCCATCGAGTCAGGAAACGTCACACAGGCTCCTGCTCCTCTACCAGGTGCCGTGTGATGCCAGGCAGGTGCTTAACCCTCCCCCACATCGCTGTCTGGTCTGGAAATAAAGAAGTTACATGAAAGGATCTCTAGTTCTTCTTACTCAGCCCCTCAGGACCTGGGAGCTCGCCAAGAAGGAAGCCCAAGGGGCAAAAGTGACGAAAGGGTGGCAGGGGGCGCTCCCAGTGCTGATCCTTGGCTTTGCTATGGTCTGTCCAGTCTGTCTGCAGGAGAGCCCTTCAAGGTGGTCCACCCAGGCCCTGGCCTTTGTGGGACAGTCTCTCTCACACTCTCAATTTTTCAAGGCATACGGATCACCCCCAGCTCCCTGGTGTGCTCCATCTCTGGGAAGCTCTGGGAGACTTTGGGCCCAACAAAGATGACCACACCTGACCACGGCTGAGTTTTTGGCCTAGTTTCCTGCTCACATCCCTGACCAGAGCAGGTCACTGTGGCCGTGTCTGACCCAAGGGCTGTTCCTTACCTTCTCGGTGACCGCGCGGGCACACTCGATGAGCTCCCTCTTGGTGTAGCTGTCGGTGGGGCACAGCTGGAGGGCCCCTGCCTTCTGCACCAGGAAGATGCAGCCATGGCCCAGGTCCTGCACACGGGTGCGAATCTGGAAGCCGATCTGCGGAGGCAGCCGGGTGGGGAAGGAGAAGCATGATGGACCTGACCATTGAGGTCCTCCCTGCGTGGAAAATTTCTCCTATGTCCTATGGGAGCCTGGCTAGGAAAATTCCACTGCTATTAGGAGTTCATGCTTGGTGAAGGATGGAATTTGGTTGATTTTGCTTCCCATTTTTAGAGGCTGCAAAATGCCCACAGTCTCAGTAAGGAAGCCTGCGCCTCACCACCCCTAGCACACTGCCTTCTGATATCGGTGTCCTGTACCACCTGATAAGGTCGTCAGTTAGATGAGTTCTGCTAAATAACTCTGTTATTCCCTTGACACGCTTTCACTGAGCCTCCGCTGGGTGCCAGGGCCTCTTCTAAGCAGGTAACGCATTTAATTTCATTCATTCTTCACAACAGCTCTGGAGAGTCATTAGAAGTTCAAAATGCATAACTTTAGTATTAAAATATTTTAAAGTGTTAAGATTCTTGGAACACTGGTATGTGTACCAGCCAGATCACCCCCCTCCTCGGCTGAACCTATGGGGAGAGCCACCACGCAGGGCCCAGGCTTCCTTTCTCTCAGTCCAGGTTTGAGGTTTTCTTAAAAAGGTCCATTTTTAGAGCTGATGGCTCAGCAGGCATGCATTCTTTTAATGACATCTGGCTTGTGTAATTATAAAAGGTACTCGGCCTACACGAAGCCAAATGAGCTCCACTGTGGACAGGCTGCCAGCTGTCCCTTTAAGGTGTAATGAATTCGGCAGCCACCTCCCAGAGTCTGCATTCCTCTGGCTCTGTTTCACATCAGCTTGCATTTGGGTTTCATCAATACAGCTGCCATAATAATCTAACCTCCAGCCCAGATAAGCAACTAAAAGCAAAACAAACAAAAACCTTTAGGCGTTAGTAAGTGCTGTTTTCAAGAAATCACAATAGCAAGCAGCTGTGGCTTGTCCTTCCAGCATCTATCGTGGAGACTTACTAAAAAAAAACAGGGAATAAAGGCCGAGACAGGCCATCTGGATGCTGTCTTCCAATATCACACCAGTAGACAGAGTTTAAGGAAGGGTGACTTTGAGGAGGGAAGGGGGCTGCAGATGTTAACTCTCCTGTAATCGAAACACTTCCTGCTTTTAGGGAAAACGGGAATTCCCTTAACCCCTTAAGGCCCGAAGGGCGTTTATGTCCGTTTAGTAGAAAATTCTCCTCCTCCAGAAATTTTGGGTGTCTTCTATGATACCAGGGGGCTGTAAAAGCGTGACGATCAGGCAGGCTTCTCATTGACCGCCTTCACGCGGACAACAGGAGGGCCACCCCAGGACTGCAGAACCCAGGAGGGCAGAGGCACTCTGAGTCTGCTCACAGCGGGGGTGCCACTGAAACATCGCAGTCTGCAGGCAGCTTGCTGCTTTAAGCAGGAAGTCCAACTGAAGCAGGGGGAGGCCCCAATCAAGATTTAAACTCCACCTGGCTCTCAATACTTTTTCTAATTCATATGGCTGACCCCTAAGTACTCAAGGGCCAGAGCTCAGCCAAGGCCAAGGGCTCTGCTGTCTTTAAATGATAGGTGCTGCTGGGAAAGTCAGGGAAGGGGCAGATGGAGGAAGAAACACTGATGGAATCTCAAAATTTACAAAGAGACCGAGGCTCCGAGAAGGGGTGTGATTGGCCCAGAATCACATGCCTGTCAGCCCCTGGGAAAGCTGGCTGAGAACCCAGGTCTCGAGTCCCAGCACAGTGTCCCATCCATCAGACCAGCACTTGCTTAATTTCGTTGATATTTTTCCGCTGAGCAGCCAAGCCTGCCATCCACACTGTGCTGCTCCCTCCCAACAAAAGCTTTTATGAAACCACAATGTGTACAATTAATAGAGTAATCTGAGTTAAAATTTATACCTTGACTCAACAAAAAGTCAACAATGAGACTGAGTGAACCCAATTTTAAAAGTGGCGGTTATGAAAGCTGGTTACAGCCTCAGCCACCAATTCATTTCTGTATTTTGCTTTGGTTGCACTGTGTTGAGAAAATTCGGTTGCATGTGTAAATAAAGCAAACAGGAGCAGTTTTCTCGCAGTTTCACAGAGCCGGTCAGCCTGAGGCCTGCACACACTGCCTGGCCCAGGGGTGCGGGTGGCCCCCAACGGGTTACCACGTGGCCTAGAATACATATTTTCAACAGTACACGCAGCTTTTCCTACCAGTTTTCAAAATAGTTCAGTTAGATTTAAAAGTGAGGCTTGAGTCCGAAGCCCTTCCCTGCATCAGGGTTCTGAAGAACCGGGTGTGAAACCCTGAACCCTGCTCCCCTCAGAGCCGAGCCAGGGCTTTATTTACAGAACGAGGGGCGCTGGGGAAAGCACAGGCCCCTTAAACCACTCCCAGATCAGCCTGGGGTGGGAGGGAGAGGGACCTGCTCCTGAGCTGTCCCAAACCTGGAACCCACACAGACATGGTAAGGGGTGGGGATATGCCCTCAGTGACACTCAGGCTCCCTCAGCCCCCCGTCCCAAGGCCGTGCGATAACGACCAAGGTCCTGATGCACAGCCCCATCTTCGAGGTGACACCATGCATGTAGTAAATGTGACAGAGGAGCTGGCACCAGGGTCATCAGGGAGGAAACTCCAGTTAGGAAGCAACAAAGAGGAGCAGCACCAGAAAGCAAAGGAATGAGACAGCAATGAGGGAACAGGTGCAAGAGCCCCAGAGGTTCCTGACCAACCCAGGGCTTGGCCTGAGCAGCGGGGACTGGGCCGGGGCATGCAGTTTCCTTCTGGGTTCCTGGAGGCCCGGCCACGCAGACGTCCAACACCCTTGGCTGCATGATCCCGTGTGAACAGGCAGGAGGGACGTGGTAGTATAAAAAAGCCAAGTTGAAATCAGCTGCACTGTTATTTTCGCAGGCTGAGTGTAATGAAGGGACCTCAGGGCCCACACTCCAGCCCCACTCCTGCTCTCAGCCCTGCACCCATGTGGCCCCACAGGGAGCAGAAAGGACCGTGGACCTTGCCTGCAGCTCGGCCCTTCCCTGGCCACTGGACTCACTGGGAGATCCTGCTAACCTCCTGGGGCCTTCATTCCCTCCCTGATGACACAGGACAGACTCTGGCCTGCCCACTTCTCAGCGGGGATGGACGACCCCATGAAAGGTACGTGTGAAATCATAAAGCAGAAAGAGCAAGGGTTGCCCGACAAAGCTGGGTTTGAGTCCTGACTGCCCCATAGTTCTTACTCCCAACTTTACTTATTCCGAAAAGTCGTATAAAGTGGCTTTAACACTGGTAGCTGTGTGGGCTGGGCTCACAGTGTAACCAAGCTCTGAGCCTCGTTTGCTAATCTGTGGAGTGGGGAGGACCTCGTGATTGCCCGGCATGCACAGGAGAGGGTGCGCGGGACAGCGCAGCGCCTGACCGGCCTTGATGAGCAGCTCTCACCCTCTCGCCCTTTTCCAGAGGGTCCTCAATGGAAGAGGACGACAGAATCAACACACCAACCAAGCAATCGTCTACTCAACTGCACTTCCGCAGGACATGTTGTGCTGCCAGAGAACCATCTACAAAGGGAATATATTTTTAAGACTGTATTCTAATAGATAAGGGCTTTAAAGATGCTAAGTTTCTCAAAGCAACACTAAGTTTCTCAACACACGTGGCTGGTCCCCAGCATGAGCCAGCTCACAACCAGTGTTTATGACAAAGAAACGTTACTCAAAGACATTAAATGTAGGGTTTTAAAGGGCTGCTTTAGTAAGGCCTGACTGGTATCTGAAGGAAATCCCTCCATTCCCCTCCTTGCCCAAATAAAATTAAAAGGGAGAAGACCTTCTCCAGGTTTTGCGCCTTGAAGGAAATCAGGAGCCTGGTCTTCCTGGGGTTTTGGATCAAATTTCAATTGGAGGGAGTCAAGAAATGCTAATCATCTTCTTTACTGCTTAAACACTAAATGAAATGTACAGATTTTTGCCAGGCTTCAAAACCAATCACATCTGAAAGTGGGTGAAATACACTGTCTCTGGGAGAGCCTGTGAAAGTTGAACAGACCATGATGGACGGTATCTGATGAACTTCACAGTTTCTTCTTAGACAGAAAAATGGGAGGAACGAATAGTGTGCACAACAGAAGCTGGGCATCACTCTCTGAGCTATAGAAAGTGTGTCTTGGAGTGGGGAGTTTGGAGGGTTTGGCACCCAGCAAGTGGGTGTGAGTAGCGTGGGGGAAGGGCTTCGGTTCTGGCCACAGGCTCTGGGCGAAGAACTTTCCTGCCGGCTAGAAGTGCAGTTTCCTCAGAGACAAAGCTGCAGTCACTAAATCTCCCCAGCATTTACCCTCGGAGCTGCAGCTCACGGCATCTGCATTTCTTCCCTTCTTTTAAAGAGAAAACTGATCTTAAATTGCCAAGTTGGGGGTGGTGGTGTTTAAACTTTTCTGAAGAAAGAAGTGTTCGCAGTGATGTTAACAAAAGTTTTGATTTTCCACGGAAAAATAAGCAAGATTGAGCTCCTGCTCGATGTTCAGAGGGCAGCGCTGTGACTTTTCCTGTAATTGTCACATTTTGGAAAGACCAAAATGCTGACTTGTCTCAGCAGAGGTCAGGACTGCAGCGAGGGGAGCAGCCTCGTACTTGCAGGGGATATAAACATTTTCACATGCTGTGATGCGGGGCCCTCCTGGGTATACAAGTAATTCCACCGTCTTGGAATAAAAAACTACATGGCTTCAGGGATCTCCCAACCTTCTCAGTTTCCCCCCAAATATCTGTCTGGCAAATGCACACAAAGAATTTTCCTTTGCAAGTCACGGGTAATTCTATATTCTCTCTGCCCCCTTTCGCTCCAGGTCACCCTGCTCATGTCTGGAATGTAAAATACATCTCAAGATGTAATGGAGAAAAGGGAGACTCTTAATGAAAACATCAGCTGCTACAAATGCAGGGCCAATAACTAAAATTAACTAGTTGTGCTTGTAACAACACATTTTCTTTCCTGGCTGCTGGGGCGATGTTTTATCTCTTGCTTCAGCAGCTTAAGACAAGCTGCTTGTTTTACACGTGGGATGGAATGCAGGTGTGGAAAGGGCTCCAGCAGATTATTGGGTCTCCACTCAATAACTCAGGCAGGCCGGCATTTCAACTAACCCCGGCAGTTGGCTGTCGATTTCATTTTTAAAGATTTCTGGAGACAAAGCCAGCCCCCACAGCCCTTGAAATCACAGCCTCTTTTAATCTCCCTGCAAAGCCAAATGCTTCCACCCTTGGTTCAACCAAGCTTTTCCTACCTGTAACCTAAGTTTCCTTACACTTGTTTATGAAATTCCAGGTGCTCGGTCTACTCTTTTTTAAAAAAAGATGGACCTGTGTCCAGACCCAACAGAACTCTGATGTGGGTCTGTGAGCACTTTTCTTTCTTTGTGGCAACTTAAGGGACTCATTGAGTACAGAATTATTCATGCTGCAGCTTCAATGCTCAATCATTCTAACAATCTCAAGATACAGGCACTGTTAGACACTGAAGTCAACCCATGCTGGATATATATGTACGCAAGCACATATATATGGTGATACTGTTCACATGCACTGCTACAGTTTTTGTTAGAACGTGGTTTTTGGTTCGGGTCTTCATTTCTGTAGTATCTCTGGGAGCCTTTGTTAAGACATGCTTACCCCTGATTCCCAGGAGCAACAGCAGCACCAAGTAACTTGGGGACACTGTGTGTCATCACATGGAGAAGGGAAGACCGGTCACAACCTTCTGCCTCAACAGCCCCGTTCATTTACGGATGTGGTGAGCAGGGTTTGTGCCCAATGAACAGCTTGCTGCATTTCAGGGAGAGTAGTTACCTCCACCTCCCCAATGTCTCCACAATCCAGCCTGTTAATTTTAATTCAGACTGCGCTCTCTCTCTAAGGAGCCATGCAGGAGGTGGGACTGTGCCCTTTCCATGCGTTAACACTGATACATGTGCAGCAGGCGCCCCTGGGCTCTACCCGCCCGGTGTGCTTCCCAGCGGGCCGCCGGATTCCTCAGGGGTTTCAGAGACGGGAGCTCTTAGAAAGTGGCCTCTGGGACCAAACTTTGGCCATGTTAAGACTCTTAGGGGTGCAGGCATTCTGAGGCAAAGTCTGTGTTGGCCACTAAGGAAAGTGGGTTTAGGGAAGGCGGGTGGCTGATGAAGAGAAGTCTACAGGAGGATAGGGGTAGGGATCTGGGCCAGTTCTGAGAAAGTCACCAAAAATATCTGGGTAGGACTTTGTTACATGAAAGTTGGTGACCCAGTGCTGCTCAAGACAGGGGCAGCGAAACCCCACACTTTGGTGAGTCTTTGGAAAACATAAAAATAATCCAGGGAATGTGCTGGGCAGGAGTGGGACACAAGAGGAAGATGGCAGTGGGTGTTCTGCCCTTGGTGTCTGGTGACGAGCCAGGGGACAGCTGACCTGATGTAGAACATTGTAAGGAATCCTTCTGTCTGGAAGCCCACCTCCCCAGATGGTCCCAGACCTCAGCTAGGTGTCCCCAGAAGGGACAGTGAGCCTTGTGCACAGGCTGGGGCCACTGGCTCTAAACCCGGGAGCTGGCAGCACAGCAGCGAGAACCAGGCCTGGTTCTGGCTATGGGGCTGGGGTCTTCCAGAGTGGAGCTAAGCTACGGAGGATCCCCCCTCCACCCCTGGAGTGGGCACCAGCGTAGGTTGGCTCCTTAATAAAACAGGGGCTTAAGGTGGCAGACCTCCTCTGGTTCCGCCGTGGCTGCAGCCATCTGGCCCTGGAGAGCCAGGTGCCCATAGTCACTGGTCATTTGTGAAGCCAGTCCTCCCAACTCCTCCGGGTTAGTAACCGACTTAGTCATCTGGAAAAAGAAAACAAGCAAGACACAAAACACACACAAAGAAAAGCATGAGAATCATGTGTTAATACCTTTGGAAGCCAAAGGATTTCATTCACTTTTAAGCCCTTGGCTCGCATTTGGGGCGGGATGCCAGAGGGGGCAGTTCAAGCGAAGCCCATGCTGCATCGCACACAACAGGCCAGGGCACCTCTCGGGCCAGCGGGACCTGGCCCGGCCAGTGGGCAACATGCTAGGCTCGGGCCACGTGCCACGCAGCGTGGAGGCTGGGCCCTCGGGAAATCTACCCTGGGAGGTGGGCGTGGCAGCCCGGCCCACTCTGCCCCGTGGGTCAGTCACCAGAGGAATTCCCCCAGGAGAAGCTAAGGGAGCATGGTCCCTGTGCGGTGCACACGCCCGGTCACACACTCCTGCAGAGAGTTCAACTGGGCTCCAGGGACCCAGAAGTGGGTCCCACTCGGACAGACAGGACATGAGGACAGGGCTGGTAAAGACTGCTCGTGACTGAGAAGTGATGGATAAGACCAAAGCTCTGGGGGAAGAAATTTACAGACCATACAGGTTCACAGGGAACATGTGCCAAAGAAGGACAAGGTTTTGGCTCCAAATTGAGTTAAGGGTATACCGCAGCCTAAATGGTCAAGATCTACCCTTTCATTATCAAGATATTCTGTATTTCCCCCCACTTTCACAGAAAAACTTACCTCCATTCATCCCTCCTAGCTAACATTCTACTCTCCTCTTCCTTCGACAAGCACGCCATGGTTCTCACAACTGCAGTTTCAGCCTCCACCCAGACACCGATCCTTGCCCCTCTTGGGTATGAGGCTTCCCACCTGCCTCACGTCTTCTCTCGCTCTGATGAGAATACTTTCTCTCTCTCTCTGTGGCATTTGAAGACCTTGATTTTAAAGAGCTTTTAAAACCCCCCTTTAAATGACTCCCTATCTGTTGAGGCGGGATGGAATGTATAGCCATGTTTACCAGGAAGTGTCAGGATTTCAGGCCGAGGTGCGGGGCCCCAAGAAATGCATGCTGACCCCCACAGAAGCGAAGCTGTCCCAAGAGCTGTTGTTTCATTTGAGCCCTGCCATGTGGCGCACAGTGATGCCGGGCTGCCCTGATGCAGTGAAGCAGGAGTCTTGTCAACCCAGGGCCCAGGCTGGTTATCCCAGGGCCAGGTTCCATGAGAACATGGGCACCAAGGGGCAAGACAGGCTAGCCGAGAATCTAGTCGAGAATCTGGCCGAGAATCTAGCCTGGGAGACACTCCAGAAACACCAGGAGGCCACTTGAAATATCCGCACCTTCTGCTGCACTGTGCTCCTGCTCCGAGGAGTCGGCACTGCTGGGCTGTCTGACTCGATGTGGGACCTGCCCCTGAGCAGCGCCGGCCAGGCCGCTCTAGCCTTTCCGAGGCACTGAGATGGGCACTGTTCCTCCCGCCCTCCCAGCCCAAATCCTTTTCCACAACAACAGGCCTGGCACAATCACGGAGTTTCTAAGAATGAGCAGCAGCAGCAGCAGCCAGGGAAGCCTTTGTGGTCCAAGCTCAACCTCTAGTGGACACAGGACTACATGACAAAACTGTCCAGACAGGCGGTGGGCCTGACGGGGCGGGAACCGCGCCAGGGCCCGGTCTGGGCCCTCCAGCTGGGAAGGGCTGCTTGACCGTTCAACTCGGGCTCGTGCAGCAGCACCAAAGAGGTACCTTTCAAAATTCTGTCACATGCCACCTGAACCTAGGAAAGTTGAGTGGAACTTTCATGCTAGTACTCCTGTTAATCCCTCGAGGACACCATTTGTCACCTTTTGTACAACTTTTTAACATATCGAGATAGCATCCACTGTCTCTCAATGCCATTTATAGCGAAAGATCCATATAATACAATTATGACTGCATTACATTTTAACAACAACAAAAAAGTTACCTCTAAAAGTAACATGCCTCCTATTGTCAGGATTTTTTTAAACACATTATCTGTGCTGTTTCATTTTGCCTGAAAGACTGGCAATCTTATTGTTCAAGTATTAAAATTTGATTCATCAATCTATGTTTTATCCCCAAACGTCTTCTCTTGTACTCTAATTTTAATGTCTAAAAACACCTCAAGTCCTTTGTGAGAGGAATAGGATTTTTTCCTTGCTCTGCAACTCCCAACTTCTTTCTGATTTCTTCCTTGATTCTCATTTTCTCTCCTTCCTTTGCTCCCTTATCCTTATGCCCAAGTCTCAGCAGTCTCTGATTCTCTCTGGGGGGACTGTGGCTTGTAGACCCCAGGCAGCTACAGAGACCACAGATAAATGACAGGCGCTGGGGCCCTGGAGGGACTGGAAACAGCAACTAATCTCTCCCAGGCAGAGCCAGGAACTGAAGACTCAGTGGCGTTGTGGATAAAAGGGCATCAACAGGGGGCGGGGCTGGTTCTTTTTCTTCTTACCATTTCCTGAGCTGTTACCGCAATGGCTTTAGAATATTTGACCACAGTCGTCTGATAGTCGACGAATGTCCCCTTTGGTTCTGGAGGCGTGCCATCATCCAGCTAGAGGAGAGGGAAAGAACCCAGAGGTCGTAAGAGGACAGCTAAAACGCAGGCTGTATGAGAATTAGGAACTTTAGAACTGGAGAGGCCCTCAGGGTCTCTCTGGCCCAGAGTTACCAGAATCCCACGTCTTTTGCAATGAGGACTCCCACAGGGGTGCGTGTGAGGCAATCGAGGTACACAGGCAAGGAGACACCCCCAGCACTGCCTGAGGGGGAGTGGGGGCCTTTCCAGAAGAATGGCGTTTCAGCCATGTCTTACCAAGGAGAGGAGCTGCTGCACGTATAAGGTGGGGAAGGTGTCCCAAGGACAGGGAATGGCATCCAGCCACAGAAAGGTGGGAGTGAGCTGGACAGCTGGAGGGAAGCACAGTGACAGAAATGGCTGGGGAAGGAGGCAAAAATCTCTATCACAAAGGGCTTCCCCAGACGTCTCTGCCTCGGAATGCTCACTTCTGATCTGAGCTGAGAAAGAACTTAGAAGCACCGGATGTAATTTGTTACTCGGCTGACTCTAAGCACAATAGGAATTGAGAGAAGGGCGAGGTCATCATGGGGTGGAAGAGCTAGAGAAGTGGGACAATGGCTGTTCCTTAAAGGGTTATCTAGGGACATATTGGTTCAGAAGACTTGTATTCCAGGGCTTGTAAATGGGTCTCAAGCTGGGTCTCTGAGTCTCAGGTCCTTCGCCGGAAACTTCTAAGTGTCAGAAGGTCAAGTGAGATCATACCCGGTCAGGAGTTACATGAAGGAAGAGGAGATGATGACCATGATATTGAAGAAGATGACAATAGTAATGTTAATGTTGATGATGATTATGATGAAGACAATGGCAACTTGTCTTCACCACATCACTGTTACTGTCACCACTGGTTGCCAAATGACAACAGGTGAGAAGACAAGGTGAACGTAAATAAAGACAAAGAACAGTGAACAGTGGGGACAGTTGAGAGTGGTGGGAGTGAAGCTGGATCTGTTTAGTGAAAAACCTTGCCCTGGCTGGTGTGGCTCAGTAGACTGAGTGCCAGCCTGCGAACCAAAAGGTTGCCAGTTGATTCCCAGTCAGGGCACATGCCTGGGTTGCAGGCCAGGTTCCCAGCAAGGGGTGTGCAATCTCTCCCGCACTGATGTTTCTCTCTCTTTTTTTCTCCCTCCCTTCCCCTCTCTCTAAAAGTACATAAATACAATCTTTAAAAAAGAAAGAAAGACCATGAAATCATGAGAAAAATGGTGGCAGTGGGGGTAGGCAATGACGTATGTGAGAAGATCTCTTTGGCAGCTCTGCCGAGCAGCTTGTAGTCAGGGAAGAGACAAGGGGCCAAGAAGGCAATTAGAAGAAGGTTGGGTGCAGTCTTCAGGAAGAGCTACCCCTCATGAGCAGGCATAAGCTGCACTGTGAATGGAAAGAACGTACTGCGGTAGCCTACGTGTGATAATGGGTGTGCTCAGCCTGGGATGTAACTTCCACCAAACCATCAGCACAAACTCCAGGCTACATCTGTTTTCTTAGGCTTCTTTACCAGGGAGATAGATGCTGCCAAATATCTCCACCACACCGTGGGAGCCTCGTGGATCAAATGAGGATTGAGTTGTGGGCTCAGACACTCAGTCTAAAGTCACTGTATCTTCTTAATATCAGGGGATGTGCTGAGAGCCTTCGTATGAGATGTGGCGTAGTCACAAACGCTCCGGAATTTTGGAGCTAAAGGGCAGCTTAGAATACAGGGGCCACTGGCCACTGGGATGAACCTTCCTCCAGTTTGCAGACAGTGAGAAAAGAACAAAAGGGTTAATTGAAAAATTTCTTCAAATTTAGTTGAAAAAACTTTCGTTTATTCTGAGATTGTAGTCTTCCTACTGTTTTTAATGTTAACACAACCTTTTATGAGACGACAGTGATGTAGATAGCAGTGTTTTTGCTTTTGCTTTTTGTTTCTTTAGCTTCTTTTCTTGCCCTACCTCCTCCCCAGCCAAAAAAACTGCATGCCAGACAAAGAAAAGATACTGGATCACCAAATCCCAAAGGTTGAGAACTAATGTCAATTAGTTCCCATTGAATGCGAAAACCAATGTCCAGAGAGCTTGACTGATGTGTCCAAGGTGACCCATGGAGCTGGTTACTTCCTATTAATTTATTGGTCCCCAAACCTTCTGGGGCTTACTCACAGAGAGAGAATCTCAAGAAGAGTCTCCATTGCAGAAGCCTCAAAAGTGTCAAGAACTACATCCAAGTTAGAATGACCTTAGGGTACATTCACATTTTTCTGCCAGTAACTGTCTTTGAGAATTTTAGACAATGATTCTAAAAATAGATCAGTAGTTTAACCAAATAACTGAGGCCCATAAAATGCCCGCTTTCTAATGCCTTGCTGCTTCGGGAGAGGCTCCAAGGACCTGAGGTAACACTGAAAACAAAGCCCCAGCATGGGCAGCTGGCGTGGGCTGCGTAAAGGGAGAATGGGAAAGGGGCACTGCATGGCACACCTTGGGTGTCAGGGCTGGGTAGGTGAGAATTTAGGGCTATCAGTGAGAACCCAAATGAATACTTTCCACAACCAGGAGGGGGAAAAACTTATGTTCCTGTGGCAGTTCCTAATTACCGCTCCCAGGTAAGCCTCACTCACTTCCCAGCCCTTCCAAAAGCATCTACACCGCTGACATCAGCTTGTACCAGAGCTGCTTTTTCCTTACTGAATCTACTACAGCATGCAAAGCACAACGGCGATCAAGAAAGGACTTCAGGAACCTGACTTTCACCATCCGGAGATTTATGAAACTCTTCCCTATTCCTATAGTGATTGTGAAGAACCCCTTTTTCTGAGAAGAAAGAGATTATTATTTGGATTTCTAATTTGTACTGAGAAACCTTGAGAACCACTATTTAATATCCTCAGTAGACACATGGCTTATTCTTAAAGCTCTAGTACTCGGATGTCCTGAAAATAAGAGAAAGCCATGGAAACTCATCCTAGGGCCTTGAAAAAGAGGGGACATCTCACACGCTTTCTGCCAAACTGCCCACATTTGCAGCATGATAAGACCACATCAGAATTTATGGGAGTGCTTTAACAAGGCTGGAGTCTCGAGCCTGGAAAGGAAGCCCCCGCATCTCCGCCTGGCTTGTGACCTCATCAGTCTGATAACGACTGCATAATGTTTGAGGGGATTCATCCCAATTATAGTTTCAGGCTATCATCTCTTTATGAAGATATGAACCCACCAATCTACTCTAAATTAGCAATTAAGGACTGCTTATTATCCTGAAAAATTATGAGTGTATTCACAATCTGACAATGGATGTTTCAAAACACAGACAATGTCTAAAATTCTTGGCTATGCCATCACAGGATAGCAATTAGATGTTTATGAACAATTGTTAATTCTAATGAATGTCAAACTGACATGACTAATGAGGATTCCGTGGGGGAAGGAGCCAAAGGCACAGAGTTAAAACTGGCTTTAGTCACATATCCTACTGACAGAGCTCAACAGAAGGGTCACTAGGAGAGAAAGGATGCTGACTGTGTCTTCTGTATCGACCGCCTCTAGGAGTTCGCTGAGGGCTTCTGTGCGTCCTACTTCAGTGGGTTCTGCATCTGGCTAGATTTAAAAATCTGAAGAGCTTTAAAAAATACAAACATAGTTACCTAGCCTCCACCCCATAGAGATTTCAGCAGAGTAGGGCTGGGGGAAGGCCCAGGAATGTGCATTGTGAAATGACCCCAGAGATTCCAAAGTAGTCATTCCAAGGACCAGTACTTGGGAATCACTTCATTATGTCATTTCAGAGTTTGTTCCCTACAACAACTCTATGAGGTAGACAGGGGAAGTAGATTAGTATTTCCATTTTATAAGTGAAGTAACCAATAATATCTTCTGCAACTCTACTCTCTTGTATGTAGAACTGGAAGGAAGGGTACAACTGGCTTACCACAGTGATGAATGAACAATGAAGAATGAATATGTTGAACAGAAGATAGTGCATCTGTACAGTAATTAAAACCCTGAAGGAAAGGGAAAAGGTGCTCTTTGGAGAAAAGCACCCAGGGACCAAGTCTAAGGGAAACCCTGGAGGCAATCGGATCAGGGGTGAGGGTAGTTTTGGGGAGCCCAGACCCACCTTGCTCATGGCTTCGGCAATGGCGTCGACCATGCCTCCCACCAGCCCCACTTCACTGGCAGCTTCGTTTAGTGTCACCATGATGTCATCCACAGCCTCCTTCATGAGCTGGGCGGCCTCTGTGATGGCATCGTGGGTGTGCTGCGCCTGAGAAGGGAGGGGGGAAGAAGGTGGTGAAATGTTCCCTTAAGCAGAAAGATGGTGCTCAGGCTCTTAAGAACCACTTCACTGCTTTTAAGAATAACCAGAAAAAGCAGAGTACAGAACTCTATCACCATTATGGTACACGGCAATGTATTCTATATATTTTCTTTCCTTTATTAACTTTGTACGTTAGTTTTAAAAATAAATAAGAATCAGAAAAACAAACAGAAAAAAGATCTCTTCATAATGCAAAGGAAAAATAAAATTGCAATATCAAGCAGCATTTTATGACATGACTAATTTTATGTTTCTATGTTTGGGGTGGTAGAGAATGCCACAGATTGCCAAATATACAAGTGGACATATTTGATTAAAAATAAAAAGCTCATATAAAGGAAAAATGTGTTTACATCAAATGTACTTCTCTTCAAAGCTTCCTAGCACAGTTTAATTCTCTTTCTACAAATAAGATTGCTTTATGGAAATGTAGGTACATACAAGAAACATAAATCTGTAAAAGACGAAGAGGTTTTGGAACTAATTATATTGCCAAAAGGTTGGAGGAATGAGTGAGCAAAGTCC
The DNA here is from genome assembly GCF_021234435.1 of Artibeus jamaicensis. NCBI lineage: Eukaryota > Metazoa > Chordata > Mammalia > Chiroptera > Phyllostomidae > Artibeus > Artibeus jamaicensis. The sequence goes on from NW_026521883.1 coordinate 10,800,072, forward strand.
TCCAGGGACAGATGCTCTGCAGGCAAAGCCATGGGTGTTCATGAGTTCCCCCAGATAGTACCTTAGAGATGCTTTAACTGCAGGTGTTGAACCTGTGTGTCAAGCACATAGTAGGAGCTAGATAAGTGAAGGAATGAAAAGGATGAAACAGTAATGGGTGCTAGGCTCTCTGAAAGGTACCTCAAATGGTAGCAAGAGGCAGGGGCAAGAGCCAAGTTCCTGGGGTGGGAGGTGGTGGTCAGGAAAACGCTGGTTCTAGTTCTGGCTCCACTGTTAACTAGCTAAGTGGCCCCGGGCTTGGCTTCCTAAGCAAAATGGGAATTATAACAATGCTATGCAGTGGAATTCTGATGAGATCATATGGTGCAGACCCCTTATCATTTCTAACAAGAGTGGCCTAGTTGGGGTCTGTGCCCAAAACTGGGAAGTCTGACCAATGCCAGGTGGGTAGCATCAGAACCGCACTACACCCGGGCACTGCAGGCAGCGGCCGTGGTTGCCCAGGCCAACTCTCAGGGGAGGCAACCCTTCAAAGGGGTCCAAGAAGGCACATTTTTACTTTGGTAGATGAGAAGGTAAGGAAAACAGTGAGACATGCTAAATGACAATTCTTTTGAGTGATTTAAATAAAAACAAATTCCAAGAGGGCATGTGAGCCATAGAAACCAGCTCTGTCTGCAGTATTGAAAAGCCATGGGAACCATGAAGAGTTCTTCCAAAATGACATCTGTCAAGATGAGAAATCAGTTGATCACATATGGTATTCTTGAGGCAACAACTGTGTCAGGATGTAAATGTTAATTATGGACCATTACCACTCAAATTACTTTAGAGGAAAACAATGAAAAAGAACCTGGAGTGACAAATATCCCTTCGCTCTTTACCCGACTGGTGTCCACTCTTTCTGTTTTTCAGGCCCTCGATGGGGGCAGGGAGGCAGTCTCTCTCTCGGCTTATTTCCCCTCCTCCCTGGCATGGAATCCTGGCTGCTGCCGGGCTGGCCTTCCCACAGGTCCACCCTTTCACCCTCTGTCTGCAGAGACTGGTTCTATTCACCTCCTCCCTTCTCACCTTTATCCAAATCCAGGCACCAGACCTGGGAGTAACTGAGCCTCAGGCCATTTGAGCCCCAGCCACTGTTTTACTGCAATGACAAGAAGGGCTGGCTCTGAATGAGAACTGTCTTGCTGAACTCCGTGAATTTGCAAGCCCACCATGGTTGGGACTAAAATTGTGTTTTAAGTCACCACATTTTAGGATGGCTTGTTTGCTGTAATAGCTAACTGGAATAGTACCCCAGAAGGGCTCCTAACCCAGCCTTAGGGTCAGGAAGACTCTTCAGCAGGTTGAAGGTGAACCCTGGAGGAAGAGACCAGTTGCTGGCAGAGTTGATGGGGTGAGAGAGAAGGGGGAGCCTTCCAGGAAGAGGACATGGCCAATGCCAAGGTCCGGAAGCGAGAAGGAATGTGGAGAAGACCGGGCGAAACGCTGTATGCAAAGTGCGTGGTGCACCGCTCCTGCCTGCCTTCTGTTCTCTCCCACCCACTCCAGGTGGTCTCTCCAATAAATCGTGTGCTTCTTGCAGACAATGTACTCAGCTTCTCTTTGGAAGCATAGTGCTCACAGGAAATGAAGGGCCTGAGGAAGTCACAAGGTGGGGCTAAGTAACCAGTGAGACAATTTTCTTTTCAAAAAATTTTTACAAGGATAACCTTCACAGGCTGTTGGTGCCAAGTTCTCCTCTGGAGAGGCTCATTTGGAAATAAATGAAACCATCTGTTTTAATGATGTGAAACAGCCATGAGTGGCAGAGCTCGGGGCAGAGACAGGGCTTGGGGGAAGTCAGAACAGGACTGGCCCTCCCTTTCCAACCCCGAGCCACCGCCTGGGCTTCCTCAGCTGTGATGACATGCTGTAGCTCTCCTGTCTGGTCCAAGAACACATGACAGCATTCACGATGATGCTGGCAAAATGCCAAAGGTTCATGTGTCCTTTATACATTGCAAGACCCAACCCGTAGGCCCAATATCACATTTATATCAGCTTTATAATCTATGTTCTTGTTATCTTGGGTTCAGCATTTTACAAAAACAACAATAGATGTCAAACCACGTAACAGCAGAAACGGCAGACAGCCACTTGCATGTAAGCGGGACTCCTCAGTGCTAGGCACTGCGCTGACTGCTGCTGTGCTCACCTCCTTTAACCCCCACAGCCCAGTGGAAGGGGGGGAACCTTCTAACAGTGATACTGTGGAAACAGAAGCGTATGTGCTAGAGCTTAGAGACCTGGTGGATGACAACAGCCACTGACTAGCTGGCCATCTGCCGAACTTATATGTCACTGGTCAAAAGGAAAATGAGCATGTTTAGATCAGATCAAATTTTTCAGCACGACTGGAAAAATAAACCTTAACATTTCAGCCAGTCCCCCAATCAGGTAATGTTTTAAACAAGGCAGAGCCACGCAGGTGCTACATGGCAAAGGCAAGGGGCCTCAGGACCTGCTGCCAATCTGAGAAGCTGGCTGGGTCACCCTCACTCAGAGCCCTCCGGGCATGTCAGCATCAGCCTGGCCTTCGCTCTCTCAGTTCTATCTTCCACGTGGGCTCTACACTTGCCCACAAACTTACTGCCAGTTCAGTTTCCAAATTTGCTCCTTAGAGCTCCCCAGGGCCCAGCCTGCACATGTCTTCCAACTCCTGGTAGCTGGCCATCAGATGAGCCTTGACCCTGGTGTTGAATAGTAAAATATTCAGCTGGTCTTTGTCCTAGGTTCCTCAGAGGGAGCCCTATAAGCTCTTAGCATTTTCTGAGCAATATAAGGGTTTCTGTCATTCACGGTGGGTCCCTCAGATCATACGCTGGTTTATGTTAACAAGGTGACTTGTGGTGGCCCCCAGGTAGTTTTAAGATAGGGTCTGGCCACGCTGGAAAGACCAACCATGTGATTAAAGGATTGGGGCTTTGAACAACATAATAGTAGCCTGATCTCCATCTGACCTCTAGAGAGATGAGCGGGCTAGAGATTGAGTCATTGGTCATATGACTGAACTCGATCTGTATGTCCAGCCTGTCTAACGAAATCCCAATAAAAACTGGACAGTGAAGACAGAATGAGCTTCCCCAGCTGGTGATGTATAGCCTTGTGCTGGGCAGGTGACAGCCTGAGGACAGGAAGCTTCATGTCTGGGACCCTGCCAGCTCACATCCTCTTTGTCTCTTCTTTTGGCTGGTTTTTATCCTTTACAATAAAACTACAGTTGTAAGTAGAGTGATTTCCTCAATTCTTTGAATCATTCTAGCAGATTATAGAACCTAAGGGGTAGTGAGAACTCCTTGGTCAGTGTGAGGGTGGCCTGGGAACCTTGGAGCTGTGGCTGTGGCTGAACTGGGGGCAGCCGAGTTGGAACCGGTGCCTTTGACCTGGGAAGTCTGACCTAATGCTGGGGAGTAAGCATCAAAATCACATTGCACCCAGGTGGGGGGGTCCACCCAGGCAGTGGTCACGGCTGCCCTGGGGAGAGATGACCCTTCCAAAGGCCCAAGAAATTGCATCTTTACTTAGACTGATGAGACAGTAAGGAAGCCACAGAGAGATGGTTAATAACCCTTTTGAGCGATTAAATGAAAGAGAAGAAACCTAAGAGGAGGCTGTGTGAGCCACAGGAGACTGACCCTGTCCGAAGAATCAAAAAGCCACAGGAATCAGAAACTTGAGTGAGCATGTGCACTGTGTGGCTGTTGCATTAAAAATGACTGAGCAAGTAGAGTATCAAATCTGCATCAAATTTTGCATTAAGTTTGAATGTTCCTCTGCAGAACCTATCTGGATGATTCAAAAGGCCATGGCTGTGGGCAACTGGTGATTGGCAGCTTCATCATGACAGTGTGCCCACTCATGCATTGTTTCATGCAGATGCAGAATTTTTTGACAAAACATCAAATTACCCAGGTGACTCAGCTCCCCTACAGCCCACATTTGGCGCCCTGTGACTTTAGGCTCCTCCCAAAACTAAAATCACCTTTGAAAGGAAAGAGATTTCAGAGCATCAATGAGATTCAGGAATACACAACAGGGCAGCTGATGGTGATTGGGAGAACTGTGTGAGGTCCCAAGGTGCCTTCTTTGAAGGGGACGGAGGCATCACTGTTCTATGTACAATGTTTCTTGTATCTTTCTATCTTCTTCAGTAATTGTTTCTATTTGTCATATTACATGGCTCCTGGACAGAACTTGTATAACACATATAACATACAAAACATGTGCTGATTGTTTATGTTATCGGTAAGGCTTTCGGTCAATGGTAGGTGGTTAGTAGTTAAGATTTTGGGGAGTCAACAGTTACACATAGATTTCTGACTGTGCAAGGGGTCACTGCCTCTAACCCCTATGCATTTTAAGGATCAGCTACACACATTTTGGGGGAGAGGAGAAAGCTGCTAGCCAAGTATCCACCCCCCTGTAACGTCTCAGGAAGGTGTCAGAAGCCCATTTCAAGGCAGCAGCAGTAAGTCACAAGCTGCTCTCTGAATTCCCTGGGAAACGTAAAGGGCACTTCCTCCACACAGAGGCACCCAAACCTACAAAAACACATCCTTGCCCTTTGCTGTCCCAGAAATAAATCGTCCCATCTGCTCCTGCTGAGGAATTCTCTAAGAAATGCCTACTTTCCTTCAGTCTGCCTGTGTAATAAGTTTTAAAGATCCTTAAAGGGCGAGCTCCGAGTCTGCTTCTGTGCAGCCTCCTCGGACTCCTGCAGGCTCACCCAGGGCCGGCTCCTCTAACGTCCATGGCAAACCTCATCCTGATCTCACAGCCAATCCAATTCACACCCATGGGCTGGCTGCGCCGCACACTTGCTCCAGACGCCCAAAGACACAGTGGCCTGGGCTCTCGATTCAGGCTTAACTGACACACAGTGATCTGGAAAGTGGAGCCAGCTGGTGGCCCAGCAATGAACTTGGTATTTTAGATTCTCGTCCCTACTCCTCTCGGCACAACACAGGAGAAAAATCAGAATGCCGTTCTTTTTTGGAAACATGTCTGAAGCCTACTTCCAAGGGAGCCCGAGTCCCTCCTTCCAGCGCTGTAACCACAAAGCCCCGTGTAGCCTGCTCAGACATCACAGGAATTTGGGGAATGGAGATTCAGGGCGCAGATCTCCACTTTGGTAGAGGGAAGAAACAGCTTGTCCCTGAGCCACCCAATGATGGAAAGACTGTATTTGCTGAGTGTGCAGTCAGAGCTGCAGGGGCCCTTCCAGGAGAATCTAGGAGGGAACTTGGTGGGGTGGGGGTGAGGCTACACGGGACTCCTCAACGCCAGGCTCTGAGGCAGCTACTTTTTCTTAAAACACATAATGCATTGGGCTCATTATCTCATTTAATCTCTACAACTACCCCAGAGAGACATTCATTATCAACTCCATTGTTTAGATGAAGAAACGAAGAAATGAAGTAGTTTGCCAGCAAAAGGCAGAGCTGGGATTTGAATCCAAGTATATCAGATCCCAAAGCTGGTGCTATTTTTCACCAAATCAAAGCTAATGATAACTATTTAACCATATTTCCTGTGCAAACAGGGACACACACAACATACATAAAACATGCATATAACACACAACACACATATACAACACACATATCACCTAACACCTAGTAAATATCTGCCCCAAGAATGGCCCCAAAGTAATTAAGTCTGTGCTTCAGGCCTCTTAAGAAAGGGCCTAAAAGACAACTTGTAGTGTCCAGGAGTCCTTGTGACAAGCCTGTCAGAGTGTGCAGAGAGAGCACAGGTTGAATGGCATTGTTGAGGGGACAGACATAAACTCCTGCCTTGCCTTTACTCATCTTAGTCCATCATCCAGCACCTTAGGTCATTTGCTGAAAACAAGTCTGCACTGGTCTCCAGCCATCATTTCCAAGCAGATATCATCATAAGGCTTACAGTTCAGGTTTCTTGGCATAAAACAGAATCCCATGAAGAGCTCTTTATTACATGCAAAGACTTGGCAGTAAAGAGCCCCAGAGAGAAAACAACCCAGAACTGGGTCCTGGAGGTGAGTCCTGGCTCCCCCGGTTTGGGGAGGCTGCAGAGGGGAACGGCGGGCTCTGGGGCACCCATCACTGATCTCCCACAGTGAAAAGGGTGTGCTGGCTCTTGTTGCTCTACTCCCTGGTTCCAGCAACTAGACTTATTATTCTTTTCCAGGAAACTCAGAGAACAATGTGAGGGCGCTGGCTGACACTTAATATTTTTAGTATTCCCATGATAAGGTTCTTCATAGTTGCCAGATACATGAATAACAGAAATGCAGGTTGAAGACATTATTCATGCATCTACCAGAATGGTGTCCCTACACTTTGTCATTCCCCACTGCTTACTACAAAGCCCGACTCCTCGGTGTGGAAGAAGAAAGCTGTCGTACCTCGGCCCAGCCTATCCTCCCGTCCGGCTGCCTCTGCACTCTGTGCCTTCCACGTACACTCGACTGCGTGCTACTTCCTAAAGCTATCAGAATTCTTTTATAACCCTATCCATGCCTTTGTATATGCCCTTCCCTTCTCCACGGAAGAGTCAAGCCAATCTTATGTGCTGGGTAATTTCCTTTTTTCAGATCAACCAGCCCAAGGTCCCCACTTTCCTGTAGCCCTCCTTGACCTCTCTCTGGTCTTGGCTTTGGGCAGAGTTGGCAAAGGCTCATGGGACGAAGGCTCAGCCCTGGCTCTGCCTCCACCCTTGGAGATCTCGGACAACTCGCCTGGGCACTCTCAGTCTCCATTTCCACATCTGCAAATGGGAACTTTCCTACCTCCTAGAATGTTTATAAAGATTAATAAGGATATAAGGTACAATCAGTGACAGCCAGCATTAAAAAACTATTAGCTCTGATACTATGTTGCAATTCTCTTACTTCAGTCTTCTCTACTGTACCATGCTACCAACTGGATGTTAACAGGACACATTAAAAAGTAGATATACTCATGTGCATCCCTACAGCGTGTAGGTAAGCACCTCCCACAGATCTTTCTGGTCAGTGTTCCTTTTAGGTTAAGATCAAACTGAGCCCTGGCCAGTGTGGCTCAGTTGGTTGGGCACTGTCACATGACTTGAAAGATCACGGGTTCGATTCCCAGTCAAGGCACATTCCTGGTTGCAGGTTCAGTCCTGGTGGGGGTGCGCACGGGAGGGAACCAATCCATGTTTCTCTCTCTCAAATCAATAAATATACCCTTGGTGAGGATTAAAAAAGAGAAAATATCAGATTGATCAGGAGGGGGCGGCTGCTAGAAGGTACAAACAGCAGGAGGAGCCCCGACCCCCTAGCCAGGTGCCAGCACCTGGGGAGTCAAGGTGCACCACAGCTTCACGGCGAGACAACCGCCCCGACTCAAGCATCACCACGGAGAGAAAGGCACCTGCTGTTGTCACCTTCGGCCACTTTTAGTAGCCGGGTCACACATTAGGCTGTTCCACTTGCAAACTCCCGAGGGGAATTTTCAGATCACACTACTGTTCCCGAGGCACTAGCAACACAGGCCATGAGTGGCCTTGCACCACGGTTTGCTTTGAACTTGAACGCCAGGAATGGGAAGGACGTTCACTGGGAAACCACAGAGCCTTGCTTTGTGCTGAGAGGCAACACTGAGTGGGTCCTGGTGGGTGTTACAGTTTCCTCTTCCCGTAAGACCCACAAAATATGTTTTTGTTCCCCAAGGACACCTGCCTCACTTTCTGCCATGAAAAAAAACCCAACTTATAAATATGCATTAAATATGTATACTCCTTGTTGTTCCTCTTAAAGACCCCCGGGAAGGCCAATAGAAGATTACTTCCCACCTGAGGGGGAAGTCAAATGCCACCAACTAAGAACTGGAGGTGTTTTCCTCTGAGGGATGCGACACAGAGGAGCATGATGGCTTCTCAGTGGTCCTGTGTGAGTCCCCGGCATCCTGAGTGGTACCTTGGGGTTCCCTCCACCTTCTTTGGCTGCGTACAGCATCTGCAAGGCAGACTCCGCCAGCGTCTTCGTCTGGTCCAGCACCGTCATCTGCTGCTGATGGTCTAGAATCTTGGAGGTGACACCTACCGCGGCTAAGATCAAGGGCTCAAAGTAGCTCGCCAGCTGCGTCACCTTTCGAGATAAAAATGCCACAGATGCATCATGTGAATACATGTGTCTGCTTTAGGGGCCCTGCTCACTGGAGGGGAGGGGCTGGGGCAGGGACGGGGTGACTCCCAAGGAGAGTCAGGCCTGCCCAACTTCATTTTTTGGTCATTTTTTTCTATTACGCAATGCAGTATACAGTCACCACGTTATGTACCGGAATCTTAGAGCGTACTCATTCGGTCATTGCTCTGCTATGCTTTTGAACGTACTTGTGCTACATGAACTCTTGCTTGGAACTCTCACTCCCTCTGGGGAGCTCTGTCTCATCTCTTATCGTGGCCTAAGTGCTAAGAAATCCTTTCTAAGATCCAGAGTTTGGGGTGAGAATTTTACAAATTCTAATTTCACAAATGGAAAAGCCTGTGAAAGACTAAGAAGGAAGGGGCAGGGGAGCAGGGCAGATGAGAAGAGAGTGAGGAAAAGGCTCTGGTTTTTAGGAGGCCGATCCAACGGCCCTCCGTCCTGAGCATTTCGACCAAACTGTGTGGATTTGGAATAAAAGCAAAAATGATTTCACAGAAGCCTGGATGTTCTCCTAATGCTTCGCTAAACCTGGGAGAACAAATAAGCCCATGATGACAGCTCACCGCTGTTCCAGCAGAGACCCGCTGCCAGCAGGGCAGCACCAGGGACGCGCACACACGCTCGCCCAAACTCCCCAGACGGGCGCCGCAGTGCCACACGGCTCAGCGCTGATGGGGGCATCCCACTGCCAGCCTTCCTGCCAAATGCCTGCCCTCCGTTTGCTCATCTAATCTTCCTAACAACTGTGGGAGGCGGTACAAAGGCAGAACTGGAGGTTTAGACAGGTGACGCGACCTGCCCCACCTCATGCCCTGAGGCGGGGCTGAGATGGAGCTGGTGCTCCAGCCCAACTGTCTGCTGCTTTTCCTGTTCCTTCCAGTTCCGCTAAGCTGTCATATCAGATTTCAGTTTACTGTTTGGCATTTGTTTGTTGCTTTGTAAAGTACTTAAAAGGAAGGCCCAGAAAAACACAGCAACGCTCATTGACCTAGCATCCAGAACATTGCATTTTAACCTTTGGCTGTATTTCCTTCAGGTATCATAATCTATTCCCACTCAGATAAAAGGCACAGATTACGGTATTCTGTTCCAGCTCCTCATTTTGCGTGATGATTACTAATGGGTAAATTATTCCTACCAAGTGTATTTGAGCTTTAACCTTGAAACGGCAAGTCCCTTCGTGCTTCCTCCCGTCACGTGAAGGGAGAAGCGTGAGAAGGGGGTGTGGGTGGGAAGCCCGCTTCACATGAGCAGGGGCAGCCACTGGGTGAGAAACAAAGCAGGGGGTGGGAGTTTGTGTGGGGGGGTGTGGTGGCTGGGGCAACGTCGGGTTCCAAAATTTAAAGCTCACAGTGAGACAAGGCTGTCAGCCAGCAATTAACATACTATCTTAAAAAAAAAAATTCCTGATTCCAGTTGCCTTACAGACAGGTTTCAGAGCACATGTGCAGGTCTGCTGCTGGCCCTTCCCGCGATTTGTCTGAACTCCAACGGGGTTCCTCACCCTGTGAGCAGGTGTGACTGATGCCACCACCGATGCCACGACGCACGGCCTGGCTGGACGTGGGTGGGGGGCGGGGGCCCACCCCCTGGGGCCGACCCCAGGCGGCAGCCCCACACGTGTGCACTGGATTTCCTCCTCTTGCCTGGGAAGCACACTGGAGTCACCACCAAAGGGAACCGTGCAGGACGGGTCGCCAGGGCTCAGGGCTCAGGACGTGCCCACATGTACTCAGAAGAGTCAGGCTGTTTAATGTATTCCACTCTTACACGGTCTCCAGATTAGTTTTAGTATTTTAAAAGCATTTCATCATTGCAGCTGCAAAATGTCGAGGGTTGCCACGCTCTGAGGACAATCAACTGCAGCTGAGCCGGCGCCCGTCCTCCCCACGGAGGCCGTGTGGCTGGGTGACGGGAGAAGCTCTGGCGTCGGAGCCGCTGCATCGGAACCCGCCCTGCCAGCTGCTCACTGAGAAATCGTGGGCAAACTGCCTCCTGGGATGAGACATTGGTTTCCTCCTCTGCCCAGTTGGGATTAATAGTGGCATTAAGCTCAATACTATGAGGATTAAATTAATTTACGTGAAAACATTTAGCATAATGCCTGCCACGTAGTAGGTACTCAAATGTTGTCATTATTCTTCATGTATTGGGGGCAAAGGTTTTATAAGGGACGAGCCTTCTCCTGTGTTCAGGGAGCTAAGGCCTTCTGTTCTCGAGAGACATGACAGGACAGGAGACGTCCTCTCCTGGGTGAGCACAGTAGTTAAAATAACAGAGAATTCTGAGCATTTGGTATGTGACATTGATTCGCTCAGCCCAAGGTGGCAGAGAGGGTTGAATGGTGGCCCGCAGAGCACACATGTCCATGTCCAAATCCCCAGAACCCGTAAATGCAATCTCACTGGGGAAAAGGGTTTTTGCGGGTATATTTAAGGATCTTAACATGAGATCGTCCTGGGTTACTTGAGTGGGCCCTGAATCTGGTGACAAGTACCCTATAAGAGACAGAGTAGGGAAAGACAAACGGAAGAGCAGAAGACAGTGTGCCCACAGGGGCAGACATTGGCATGAGGCGGTCAAGGAATGCCAGGGGCAACCAGGAGCTGGGAGAGGTGAAGAACGGTTTCTCCCCTGAAGCCCCCAGAAAGAGTCTGGCCTGGCAACACCTTGATTCTGGTCTTCTGGCCTCCAGAACTGTATGAGATTAAATTTTTGCTTTTTTAAGTCACCCGGTTTAATTAGTAATTAGTTAGCAATTTGTTACAGCAGCCATGGGAAAACTAATACAGGTGAGGTCTAAGAATTTGTACTCAGCATTTCCAGATGATGCTGAAGCTGATCCAGGACACCCCTGGGCACTGTAATGAAGCGTTGGGACCATGTGGGTATCAACTCTCAGTCCACGACTCCTCTGGGCAGAGGTGCCTAGGCTGCCTTTGTCCAGACTCCTCTTTAGAAAGTCAGACTGGTTTAGCCAAAGGGCCAGGGGCAAATTTATGACTCAAGTGTTGCAAACATGTTATTCTTTTGATGCCACCCACTGACAAGGGAATACATCTTCCTTACTAACAATGTATCTGCAGAGACAAGGCTGTTGTTCTAGAAGTGTAAAAGTATTTTCTTATGAAATTGCTACTGGAATGAAAAGTAACTGCTGGAACAAAGCCCAGCTTCTTTGCCAAACGGTTTCCCAGCAGAACACAAACAGGCAGTGGCTGCAGCCCCCAGGCTGGTCCCCCAGCCCTTGCAAACCTCCTTTCCCAGGGGGACAAGCCCCTTTCTTACTCTGAAGGAACTCAACTGAGAAATAAAATTTACCACCCTTGAAAAGGCAGAGACACTGAGCATTTTAAATCTCAAAAACCTCTCATTGCAACACCAGCAGCAAGCTTAGTAGGCCCTGAAGCTGTTCTGTAATTTAAAAAAGCAAGAATATTGATCTCCTAAAATCGATATCCACAGAGACACTTCTGGCTCCTGGACTTCTTGATATGCACATCGATACTGACGGCTGCCTTGATAAAAGCTAGGTAACCTCAAATGTTGTTAAAAATCCAATTTCTGCCCTCTCTCTGAGGAGGCATGGGCTGCTTGATGGGCCAACTCTCCATGAAGGATTTGCAGAATGAACACCAACCAGGCCAAACATTACTGAGCACTTATAACCACACAGGTTGAAGGGCTCCTCTGGGGTGGCCACGTAGGGAGGCTTTAGTCCTCCAGAGAGAAATCTGCAAGTTTGCTTTGCTTGCTCACATGTGAAAAGAGGTGATATAATAGAGGCCATGGAAGAACAAAGTACCCCCAAAATACATGAGAATGAGGCCAGCCAGCCAGGGCCAAAAGGTGACGGACAGCAGGCTAGGAACATCAACTACAGTTTCTGGTGCATCTCGGTGAAGGTCACGAGCCACAGATGACTATAAATGCCTCACGGGTGGAAAAGTCTGACCACAGGCAGAGAAAGTTCCCTGGAGTTTTTGTCTCAACACCAGGTGAAAACAGATGCTGAGGGGGACACTTTTGGAGGAGATGCTAGAGGGAGGCTGAGCGCTGTTTTCCATCGTTTAAGCTAGCAGGGACCCAGGCACAAGACCTGGTACCAGGGTTTTAAGAATAGGAACAGAATCAATGAAAACCTCTCCCCCCACCACCCTCTCTCTTCTCAGCAGGACCCCCTGGGTGCACATCACCTTGTGTCCCAGCTGAGCTGCTTCTCCCCGAGCCGCTGTGGCGATGGGATCAATAAGGTGCCCGATTTCCTGGACTGCTGAAGTCAGCTGCTCCTGCAGGGCCTGATGAGGAGAAAGCTGTCAAGTTCACCCTATATACCAGTTCCCTGTGCAGGCACACTGACTTAGAAAGGCCCGTGTGAAAGACAAGGGAGGCCACAGAAGTGGACATGAAAATGCCTCGGCACGTCATCAAGCTGCTGTTCTCCCTGCCCCTCCCCAGGCCAAGGGTCCTCAGCTCTTCTGGGCTGGGACCCCCTCCCCAGCAGCACCCATGAGTGACATAAGGCAGGCCAAGGAACACTGTTCCTGCTGGCCTCTCACTCCCACCAACCACAGTCGCAGCTGATGCAACCGGTATCTTTCCACTGGGTTATTCAGCATAATTCCTGGAACTGTGGACTAGCCATGCCTTTCCAAGAAGAGAAAACAACTTTGTCCAAATGGAGACAACTAACAGTGGGCCTGAGGGACCATCCAGGTCACTGTGTCCTCAGGATTAAGAACTCCTTCAGGGAGCAGGGGAGTAGGGGAGTGGGTGACAGGAAAATGAGGCCACTTCTCTGGAAGCAGTACCGTTTCTCAGATGCCACCCTGTGAAAACGCCAGGGAGAAGCCCACCAGCTGAGGCTCTCCGTCCACTGTACTTGGTGATATGGACACAGTCACAGAAAATGGCATCCTCAAGGGTTTTCTTCTCAGGCCTGGGAGAGTTTGACCTCTGCATCCCAAAGAACTGAGTGCATGCCGTACAGAGACAGGGCAAGGTATCTTGGTGATGCCGGGTGGGGACTATTAGCTAATAGTGGGAAAGATCAGACCCTTTTGTAGGAATCTTCACAAGAGCTTTGCTGGAGAGAGTAAGGATTTAACATGGCAAAACACTGGCCATTTGAGGTCCGCACACACGAGCATAGACTGGATGCAGTTCCTGACACGGGTCACTGTCCTGCCCATCAGAAATGAGACTCAGTCCCTTCCCCCTGAATGATGCTGCACATGGGTTGGGAGCTTTGAGCAGATTCAGTCAACAAGACGAGCAGTGTAACATGAAGACAAAATTGTGGGAAAAAAGGAAAAACAGACAGCGATAAAGAGGTGGAGGAGGGCAGTGAGAAATCCCCAGATTTCCAAGGGTCTTATTTAATTAATTCCTTATCTTCTCACTTAGAACGTGACTATGGTCAAGAGTTCAAGAATATTCCAGCAATGTTGTCTTATTACAGATGGCTTGTTAAATAAAACATGGTGCAAGCAGGGAGCACGTGAGTTAAAGCGGAGGGCTTTCTTCCCAGGGAGGAAGGCAGCGGGTATGCACGGGGAGGGAAGGGACCAGGGCGGGAGCGTGAGGGGCTTCTGAGGTACTGGTCACCTTTGTTTCTTGATCAGGATGCGGGTTAAAGGGTGTGCTTAGTTTTGGTGACTCATCAAGCTGCACACTTATGCATACTTTGCTGTGTTCATATTCTACTTGAAAAACAGATTAACAATGATTCTAACATTCTGCACAGGATGAGAATGCTAATTCCTTCTTTCTTTTCTTGGAAATGGGTGGTGGGCTCATGAAGCGAAGGAGAAACAGCTCTATTAGTAAAAAATGAGCAGTATCAGTGCCGGGCCCACTCCCTGAGACCGGCTGCACAGTTCACTGTCGATGAGCTCAGTGGCAGAAAGAGACACTGGTAAAGAGACCGTCCGCTTTTATAAAGCACCTTCTGAGTGTCGGGCACGTTCCACAAGAGGAAAGAAGTATACTTTGAGGCTTTTGATAGGAAAAACTCAAGAAGGAGGGGAATTTCAGGGGAAAAGGGGAAGGGTTTATAGGAACAGGTATAAAGGACGCATGGACAAAAACTAGGGGGTAGGTAGAAATGGGAGGGGCCTGGGGAGGGCTGGGTGGGTGGGCTGGGATGGGAGTAAAAGGCAGAAAACTGTACTTGAACAACAATTAAAATAAAATTTAAAAAGCCCTCAAAGGATCAAAGTAGGCAAACTCAATTCTCAACTTTGGAAAAACTGGCAAGAAAAGGCAAAGTGGCTCTGAATTAACAACAGAATTGGAAAAGGTCCCCAAATGCCAGATATTGAGTAACGTAGAAAAAAAATCCATCCGTTATCTCTGAATGGACCAAATCTACAGTTTAATGCTAAATGTGCCCATTAGTCAAAAAGCACATCAATGAAACATGATGACAGCGAGATGTTCCCAGTGTTGTGCTTACGCCCGCTCTGCCGATGTGTTAAACTGAACAAGGTAATCCCGGCTCTAACATGTTATCAGACATTGATCTTTCTTCAAGCTTTAGCCACATTTGAACCCCAGTGTGGCCCTCCACTAAACCACCATTCCCCGCTCAGCATTTGCCCTACCCCATCCCCAAACACGCTGGTCCCATTCACCCAACCCCCCAAGCCTGGTCCTGAGACTCTTCAGCACTTCCTGAGGCCTCCAAGCTGGCCACCGAGCCCCAGCGTACCTCCACGGAGATGTCATCCCTCGTGGCCAGACTCTGGCTGACTGCTGCCAGTGAGGCCTGCTCGATGTCCCGGATGCACCGGTTGATGCCATCGATGGAGTAGTCACACTCCCTCTGGCCAGGGGCCTTGTCCCTGGAAGGGACAGAGGGACTTAAACAGGCTCTTGGGGTGCAAGGCCCACAACCCACCCCTGCACTGGTGAGCCAGGAGCCCCTTTCTGCTCTCTGCCCCACTTGGCTGCTTATTTTGAGGAGACAACTCTGACACTTGCTCAGCAATACCGTCCTGCATGCCCACTGCATGTCTTAATGGACCACGTGTGCTAACTGCTTATTTCCGGTGAGAAGGTTGTGGTGCTGCCCTCCACCGCAGGCTGGTGCCAGACGACTGCAAATGCAACAGTCTGGACTTGGGTTATCCTCTCACTGGCTCAAGCACAGAATCCTCACTTAAAAAAAAAAAGTCAGGGCTATTTCCAGGGCAACCGTATTATGCTCTCTATATTACTCACTATTCACAAAGTCCTGGGTTATGGGAGAAATGAAAATATTTCATGAAATTTTCTTTGCAATGCATTAAGAAAGTTAACCATGGTCTTGAGTTTTCAAAGTAACTGAATAACAAAATATAACTAATAAAAAGGATGCATTCCATGATGTGGAGTACTGACTCTGGTCAACCTCAGAATTGTTATATCTACTTAGGGGACATTTTCTCAGGCTCCTACTATTACCAAGGAGGCCAGAGGTGCCTAGAGATACGGTGGGACCTAGAATAATTTTTTATCTTATTAGTAAAATAAGTGCTATCTTATTACCAAATCCTGCTAAGCAAACACTGGTGCTCTCTGCCTAAGCTCCTGGCCATAGACAACGTGGTGGGAAAGGCGGGGACTGGAGCCATCAGGCCTGGGGCTGACCTTGGGAATGTTACCTCTATCCTTCCTCCCTCAATTCTCTCATTAGTGAAATGAAGACGATGGTATATCTACCTTCCAAGATGGTTGTGATAATCAAATGAGATAATGCAGGTAAAATGCTTAGAAGAGTATCTGGCATAAATCCAGCTGTTATTATTGTGACCAGTGCTGCCACTGATCCCAGAGAAAGAAAGAAAAAGACGATGATAATGTTCGACCACACTGTTAGGAAATACAAGTTCTAATGGGCTTATTTCCTGCCTGCCCTATTCAGATGCAGGCCCCTAGCAATTTCTGGAGGCGAAACTAACCTGATAGAGGTGATGAGACTCTTGATGGAGTCAGACACAGTGTGGGAATGCCCGGCTAGCACAGACCAGGTGGGTGGGTCTTTGGGGTTGATGGCCAGTGAGCGTGCCGTGCGGATGAGGTACGATGAACTCTCCAGCATGGTCTTGGCCGAGACCAGGATTGGTTCCTGTGCCTGGGAGCCCTGGGGGCAGACAGCAGGAGGGTCAGGCACAGGCTGCATGACTTGGGCCCTGGAAGGTCCTGTCCTTTACCAAGTCACTACCTTTGTTCTTTGGAAGGAGACACGGAGGGTAGGGAACCAGGGAGGCTGGGTCACACAGGGCCTTGCTGGTGAGAACTTGGGTCCCCATTCGCTCCTTAAATATCATTTCTGTGTAGGACACTTACCAAGAATCAGCCCCAAACCTATGCAGAGAGATTGTTCTCAACATATAAAGCTAAGGCATTATCTCTTAAGACATGTACAGACATTGAGTTTCATTAACTCTGTGCATGCATCATCGACAACAATAACAAAGCCCTACGTGTTGACAGAGAGACCGTCGGGAGTTCTTCACTGTTTGGGCCCATTTAGTGCCCCACACCCCCAGCCAAAGTCCCCCTACCTCGGAGCTGATTTGGGCAGGAACGCTGACAAACTCAGGGTTGGACGCAAAGGCCGTCAGGTTCTCCACGGCTTCGATCAAGGGGGCGGTGGCAATGCGACACTTAGTGCGGTTGTCTTCAGAGAAATCCCCGTCCAGGGCCTGATGGGACACAACACGGAGACTTAACCCCGCTGAGAAGCACGGATCACTCCAGGGCCACGGTGATCACCTTCCAGAGACAGAAGGTGGTTTAGTGGGAATACAAAGTGTTTGGTGAATTCATAAGTAATAAAGAAGAACTAATTAGAGAGATGTCTGTCATCAAGCAGTGGGGCTCAGTTAGCAACTCTAAGAAATAAAGCTGAATGTGTGGCTCACAGGACAGCTGGCCTCACAGACATCAGCAGGCCACTCATGGGAGGGAGAAACGAATTCAAATAACATGCTGCTCTTCACTCCCGCTGAGCCACGCTGCCAGACCTTGCAGCTGAACCTCTTTCTTCCCCGTTTTTGACACGATGACTCTTGGGTTCTTCCTCTCTGTTTTCACTCCAATTAAGTCTATCTCCTCCCAAACTAGAAAAATACTTTACATTGTGTAGCACTTGACTTTTTCTAAGTTTTAGCTCAATGCCCCTGAATGACCAGTGGAGGAAGGGCTTGTATATCCACCCTCCTGAAATGAGCAAAATGGAATCCAATGGGAAGGAACAGACTAGAACTAACCCCAACACTGTGGACAAATCTCACAAATACAACATTTAGTCGAAGGGGTCAGACACAAAAGGGTACCTACTGTGTGATTCCACTGGTGCAAAGCACAAATACAGGTGAAGCTCACTTAGGGCGTTGGGCCAGGTCTGACGGAAGGAGCAGGGCTCCCAGGGGCTGGCTGTGCTCCGCGTCTTGACCTGGCTGTAGTTACCAGGTGTGTTCAGTGTGAGAAAACTCACTGAGCCCTACACATACGATTCGTGTGTGTTTTTTCTTTTGTCTATTTTATGCTTCAGTAGCTTCTTTCTTTTTTAAATTAGTAGCAGGTAACAAATGGCATTGAATGATCAGTTACGCGGCTGATTAATGGCCCAGATGGGTGAGAATCCAGGAATGTGGCCTGTGACGCATGCCAAGCTGCCTCACAAAGCGTTAACACCTGGATTTGAGGTTCCCCGCCCGCAGGCTGCACCTGCCGAAGAACGGGGCTGTCGGAGCCAACAGCCCGTGGTCTAGCGACAGCACCCCTGCCCCCCAGCGAAGGGCCGCATTTGAGAAGGCAGTTATCTTTGTAGAAGAACGCAAATTTCCTCACTAAACAACTAGTTAAAGTGTTAATTTAACTGTTATGAATGCTATTTAAATGCCGATTTAGACAGCCAGTGCACAGAAAACAGAGGCACCAGCATTATGAAACAGCCTGGACCTGAGATGGGCATGTTTCTATTTTTCATTAAGGTAAGTGAAGGCAGGCACAATCAGTTTAAAGGCTATTTCTGAATAACAACTACATTGCCATCAAGCGCTGGCAGCTTGGGACAATAATTACACATCCACCAAGCTAGGATTTTCAGGGGAATTCCCATGAACTTGGCCGATTTACCATCTTTGCTAATACTGTGCATGGCCTCAGTTCATGCCCTTCCCGGCCATATGGGTTCTGACCTCTACCTTACCTTAACCTCTCTGATTATGGCATCCTTCAGGCCCAGTGGAAACCCTATGTGCCTGCTACTTTTTGCTCACATACGTAGCCTCAGTTCTAACTGCCGCTCGTGTACTCACTAACCACTGATTTGGTGCCTGTTGCCTCCACTGGGCCAGGCACCAGCAACGTGGACGTAAACCTGGCACTCTTACCTTGCTGCACTACTAACACTGACTGCTTGAGGTCAGGCCCATCAGGCTGCAGAGCAATTTGGGAATGCAGGGACAGACAGGGTAGGTGCCCCATAGCAGGAGCCCTTAGGGAGTGGCCCCAGCAGAGGCAAACCAGTGAAGCAGGCAGATGGCGGGAGTGGACTTTGGTATCAATGGAACTCATGTCCCAGCCCCACAGGTGGCCAGTCACGCCCCCTGCAGGTGGGATGACACGGCTTCTAGTCGCAGGGCAGATGCCAAGCCTCCCCCTAGTGCTGCTCACTTCTCCTGCCTCCGACCTCTCCACGCTCTTCCCACCCGTTTTTCTACCTTCCACAGCCCTCCCAGCCTATTCGGAAGGCAGGTGCCTGATGAATCCGACAGCCCTTAGTTGAACTCCCTCAGATGAAGATGATTACCCGAGGGAAAACCCGAGGAGTGGTTTTCTAATCGTGCAGTTTCATAAGCTGCACCAGTAAGATGAAGATTTTTTTCTTTGAGCACAAGTTCTAAAGTCACACAGAATTTAGCGCATTATTATTCACAGGACAAGACCTCAAATAACGAATAATGTGGAATAGAACCCGAAACCTACATCACCTGCTTTTTTTTTGTTTTCAAAAAGAAAAAGCTATTTCCTGCAAAGGAAGCACTTAGCATCAGAAAGGATGGTTTAGAACTCGAAAGCATTATGCCACGCGGAATAAGCCAGGTGGTGAAAGACAAATACCACATGATCTCACCTTTAACAGGAACCTAATTACCACAACACACAAACAAGCAAAATATAACCAAAGACACTGAAATAGAGAACAGGCTGACAGCCACCAGAGGGGAGAGGGGAGGGAATTTCAGGGGAAGGGGGGAAGGGTTTGCAGGAACAAGTATAAAGGACACATGGACAATAACAAGGGGGATGTGGAGATGGGAGGGAGGTGGGAAGGGAGGTGGGGAGGGATGGGGGGTGGGCTGGGGAGGTAAAGGGCAGAAAACTGCAGTTGAACAATTAAAATTTTTAAAAAAGTCAGAACACCACATTGCAGTCAAAATTTTAAAACGGAAAGAAAGGACGGTTTACACAGACACCATCTCACCTGTGAGTGCTGCCCCGCCCCCGGGAATGGCCGAGCCACCTGAGGGAGCTGCATACTCGAACCCGCCCACGGGAGAAGCCCTAGCAGGCACGGCAGTTTTCGTGGAGGCTGTCCCGTCACGGAATGTCAGCCCGTCAGCCCTGACAGAGAACCAGTGGGTGCTAGCTGGGCACCCAGGACCCACAGGGACAGGGCCCTCTGGACCCCTGGGCTGTGCTCACGGGGCAGAATCTCACCAGGAGCAGGGAGAAACAGTTTCTGCATGTGTACCAACATCACAGGTTCATGACTCTGGGAGTCAGAAGAAGTCTTAAAGGTCATTTAATCCCAAATCTCCAACGTTCCCAATGAGAAGACCAACACCTAGAAAGGGACAGGCTATGCCAAGGTCATGCCTCGAGCCAGAACCCAAGACCCCCAGCTCCTTTCTCTCCTGCCAACCTTTGAGACAAGGGCAACAAGAATAACGAGTACAAGAAGCCCAAGAGGGTTTTTTTTGTTGTTTTTCTTCTTTTTTCTGAAGACACCTACTTTACTAATCCAAACAGAAGGATGGCCAAAAGAAAAAAAAATATGTACAGCCAAGTGAAATTGATTAATGACAACTGGATCTGGCTGGTGTCTCTGGTACCTGGAAATGCTTACTCGCAAAGCCCTGAGCTTCGACTCTGCTTGAGAGGCGAGGCCACGCTCCAACTGCTCAGAAAGAACAAACGCTGTTGCTGCACAATTTCTACTTGGCACCCACCCCGGAGCGGCTGAACAGTTAAAATTGCATTCCATTCCACACATCTGATTTGAGACTGGTAATGAGATGACTGGAGCTGGAAAAGCAGGCGGGACACACGTGGTGACTGGCAGAAAGGGGACAACCATGGTCAGGGTCTGCGTGCTCCTAACTTGCCCTGGCAGGAAGTAGGGCGAAGATATTTATTCTTGCTGAGCCATGCTTTGGCACTTTAAAGAGTGCCATCTGTGGAGGTTTAAGATTCCTGGAGACACACGTTCTCCATGGGTGCTAATAACCCACTGCCAGGTAATCTGCTCCCTCTGCTCCCCAATGTTCCTCCCTGGCTTCCCCTCCTTTTTTTTTGTGAAGGTAAGGGCATGTCAGCTTCGGCACATTCTCAAGGTGTGCCGAAAAAAAGGGGGAAAATGCACTAAGAAGTGTAAAACTTAGAGCAAAAGGCAGCTCTGAGGGCAGCTAGCTATCTTAGGCATGTAGGGAATTGAATATTCATTTGTTTTATTATATAAGAGGATTCTTTGCCATTCCTTAAAAAAGGAAATCTCTTCAGTACATGGTATGGTATGCTGCAGTGAAATGGCCTTTTACCATTTTCCTATCAGTAAATTAAAAACAAAGTTTATTGTACCCAGCAAACCCTGTCACACAATGGGAACTGAAGAACAAGCACATTTCGGCAAGTTGAGGGCACAGGTTCGCACCTGTTCCTTGGGCATTGCTACCGACTCCTGGTGCGCTCCCTAGACAGGAGGGCTTCACCTTCTCCATGACCAGCACCCTGCACCCCTCGCTGGTGCTCTGCACAGGCCTGTCTTCCAGGCCAGCCCAAGAGCTCATCTGCTGCATAAAGCTGCAGAGAGGGTTTGACTCTGTGAGGAGAATCTGAAGAGATGAGCTCTTGCAACAGCGATACATACACAGGATTTAAAAGCCAAGGTGGAGGCAGAAAAGAAAGGTTTTCAGGAATTTCCAAAGAATTCTTTTTTCTTTTCTTTTCTTTCTGTTTCCTTTTCCTCTCTTTCTCTCTCTCTCCTTCCTTCCTTCCTTCCTTCCTTCCTTCCTTCCTTCCTTCCTTCCTTCCTTCCTTCCTTCCTTCCTTCCTTCCTTCCTCCCTCCCTCCCTCCCTCCCATGGTCCATCTAAATATAGCCTTAAAAAAATCAGAAAATGGCCAGTTGAATTGCAATCAGTTAATGATACCAGCAAACCATGATGTCACCACTTTCACTTCTCTTGCTGTCTTTCCATCACCCCCACCCCTTCCCACCTTCCCCTAAACTTTGCACATGCACTGCAGACACATTGAGGTATTTCTCCCAGGTTAGCGACATGAATTGGTCTCCCACACAGAAGATTGGAACGGCATCCCTAGGGGTGGGAGCAGAACTGAGAATGGACAGAGCAGGGGATCTGGGTTTGCTTACTGGGTGGATCACCTTGGGGAAGTTATTTAACCTTCCTGTTGCTCCAGTGTCCTGTCTGCAAAATGGGAATGACCAGCACTGGGTGGTCGTGCAGACTGAATGAGCAATAGACACAACACACTGGGAACAGGCTTTGCACAAGCTAACCATTAAAAAAGTAAGCTTCACTAACTTCTAACACCATGAACTATGACGGTCATTGAGGTGAGCCACCACCAGGATCCTAGGGGCACGGACTTTAATTTTTTTCATTTTTCAACCCATACTATTGTCTGCGATAGGCAAATTTCTTGTGTTTTTTTTTTATTGTTGTTACTTTTGTTTCCAGACTCCATTTAAACAGCTAAGAAATTGCTGACTAGGGCACCTGTCCCAGGCTCAGGCCCACAGCTGCCCACTGCTGCTGGGCCGTGTTCTCTTCTTTACCTCTGCTTGGCTCAGCCTGTTGACGAATGTCTCCATGTGATTAAAGTGGCTCTGTGTGGTGAAAGGAAATGAGGGGCCTAGTGCCCTGTCCTCTGGAGTTAGTGGGGGAAAAGCCCCATTACTCCAGGGCCTGCCCAGCAACAAAGCAGACCATCCTATCTCAATGAGCATGGAAATCCTTAAATCAGGTGCTAACCCTCAGTGCCTTTCACTCCTACAGAACCTGTGTGCACAGAACTGGTAGCTGGCCTCGCACAACAATCTCCTTGGGTGGGGTGGGGTGGGGGCGGGCACTGGGCTCTCTGCCCGTGGTCCGCTGCCCAGGCTGTGGTTTCTTCCCACAGGGTCAGCTGCCCCTGCCTGTTCGGTCCCCGCTTAGGGAAGACAAGGTTTGTGGTCACACAAATGCTACATTCCAGCTACTGCAAGTCCTGCCTCGCCATGGCCCCCGTGAACTTGTTATAAACACAGAATGATCTGTTTTAAAAACCTGATGCTCCATGGTAAACATTTAATCACCTGTAAACAGAATACATACCATAGGACAGATGAAGTTGATTTTTTTAAAGTGATTTCCCACAATTTGCCATTCCCTCTTCCTCCACTTTTTCTCTTGATCCAGATCTACTACCAATGGCAGACTCTTCTACCAGTTCTATCAAAATCGCCCCCTGTGAGCACACAGTTTAAGTAAACGCAGGCTGTTTGCTAACCACCATAGTGTCAAGGGATGCCCCAAAGCCAAGCCCTTCCAGATTCCTGCCCCTAAGCTTCTCATGCACTGAATTTGGGGAGTGCCCTCCTCAGCTATCTGGGAGGTTAGTAGAAACCCAGACTGTTAGTTTCCCATGATGCCTATCTCCAGTAGTAAGGGACTGCTCAGTGACTTCAATCCCATGACCGAATTAGATGTGAAGGCTCACTGGAAAGAAGTTTTAGGAGAGCAGAGCTTAAACCCCACACTTTCCCCTCTGCCACAGGCACTACAGGGATCCCTATGGCCTCAGTCCAGCCACCTACCTTGATGGTCTTCACCAGGTTGGCGGTGCTGTTGGCCACTTCCTTGGCTGACTGAACAAAGTGCCTCTTGGCCACTGGGTTGGCCGTCTTGGACGAGGCGATGCGGCAGGCATTGCACAAGGCTGAGGTGTGCTTGGCGACAATCGTGGCAGCCGAGAGAACCTACAAAGCATGGATCTGGGTTGGGGGCACCCCATGTTCAGTGCAGAGGGCTCCAGTTCAGAGGAGTCCACCCTGGCCCCGAGCCCCAGATTCCTCTTCAACTCACATGTGCCGGGCCCGTGTAATTATAACACGTGTGTCTAGCTCTACCCCGCCCCAAAGTCACTCCAAGAAAGGAGAGGATGGAATTATTCGGCAAGAGAGACTAAATCAAGAAAAGGAAAGCAGGTGCTGATGTAGGGGCGGGTGTGGGCTGGGCTCCAGAGTCTTAAAGGGGGTGCAGTCGGCTGCCCTGGGAGCCCCCTGGGAGGAAGCATTCGGTCCAGGGTCTAGGCCAGCACCACCCAAGAGAAATATACTGTGGACCCCGTAGGTAATTTTTCGAATAGCCATGTTATTGAATAAAATAAGTAGAGAAACAAGAGAAATTAATTTAAATAATATATTTTATTAAACTTGAAATATCCAAAATATTTCATATTTCGCCATATAATCAATTTCAAAATATTATTGAGATTTTACAATCTTTTCTTATCATACCAAGTCTTCAAAGTCCAGTGTCTGTTTTATACCTGTGGCCCATCGCAATCAGGACATGCTACATTTCGAGTGCAGCTAGTGGCTATCACATTGGAGAGTCCAGGTCAAGATAAGTAACATAAATGTCAAGGTGCAATAGCTTTTGCTGCGTGTAGGCACCTTATAGGTGGTCTGGCTCAGAAATCTCCCAGGCTCCACCCTCTCTCCATATCCCCCACCTGCAAAACCAGACTGCTCGCCTGGATCCACCTGATTTACTTTGCTGAGGCTGGTAACACCCCTTTGGCTTTAACTGGACAGGTAAGGGATCTCAGGTGCACTGACGCCTTACAAGCCGGCTCTGAGGCCTGCTTTACATTCAGACCTTCCCTCTGTTGCATCCTTTGCTCGGGTCCATCTCCTGCCTGGAGAATGCTGGTCCTAGGCTTCACGATGAACATGTCACTCACAGGCTGCCTCCAAGACCCCACAGAGGCCAGTTCCTGCTCCTTTCAGTACACGCTGCTTTGGTGAGTGAATGGGAATCCATACCACTCAAGAATTTCAAGTGTCATGGAATGTCACATGCTGTCTAGGCCTAAATTGTCTGTGGCTCCTTTATGTTCTGTGGATTATGCCCCAACTTTGAGCCCTGACTTGGTGCTACTTCCTCTGTGGCATGACCTCTGACAGCCCCTCAGAACATTCAGCACACCTTGCTCTGTGCATTCCTGGCACTGTCATCAAAGCCTAGTCACTCATTTTCTAAACTCTGTCCAACAGACTACAAGCCAAGGGCATCAGGCATTGGGTCGGACTCACGTTGACCCTTAGTGCTGAGCAGAGAACAAGCCCTCAGTGTATGTAAGTCCCCTGGACTGAATGGACTCATGAGACTCCTGATGAGGAGACTCATGGTGATGATTTCACTCCTACAGCCTCGCAGCATCCCATTTCAGGGCACCTATGCATTTCCATATTCACCACAATTTGTAATATCTCTCTGAGTCACTATCTACAGTGCTGCATTAGCTGCCCTGGCTCTGTAAGAAGAGTATTCTTTCCTTATTTCTCCCACTGTCCCACAACCCACCTAATAGAGCTTATAGACTCACAGATTGCCTATTCTCACCCCGTGGTTACCTGTGATGGGCTGCTGCCAGGGTCCACCAGATTCTGGCATGCCATCTGGATAGCCTGGTTAGCTCTGGCAAACTGGATGGGGTCCACAAGGCCCTGGTGGCCTGCCTGGCTGTTTGGATCAGAGATGCCGACAAGGTATGCAGCCTGGGAAGAAAGCAGGAAAACCGTAGCTCAGGTTCTGAGCTCCCAGATGGGCCTGTGGGGGACAATGGTCCCACAATGTACTTGCAGCAGCCATGCTTAGGAGCTCTAGGGCAAGCTGGCCAGAGTAGTCTTGTCAATAACAATGGACAGGTGGATGGTGGCTCAGGCCAGGGACATGCCAGCAGGAGTTTGATACAAGCTTTGGGGAACAAAGTCTCCTTGCTCTTAAGAAAGCCTCCAGAAGCTTTTCTGTGGGGCATCAACCAGGATGGATGCAGCCCTGACTGTTTCTGATGACCACTGTATGACCACGAGTGTATCTGACCTCAGCACAAAGCTGACCCTCTGGCTGGCAGATGGGAGAGACAGCAAATGTGGGTGCAGGCTGATGGCGTGGAGCTGCTGGGTCAGCGAGCCCCGGGGCACACCCTTCGTCAGGATATCTCATCTCATTGCCTAGCACATCCTCATTTTCTAGGCCAGTATTTCCAATAGCAACTAGGAAGCATGAGTATATGGCTCAGGAAAAAGACAAAGGTAATTTTGGTCTCTAAGAGGGCAAGAGGCTGCAAGAGGAGGTCTTTTCTTTAAACCCTCTGGATGTGTCAGACAAATAACAGGGAGAAAATGAATCTGTGGGCTGGAATTTGAACCTTAATTTATTTCCCCTGAGATACGAGGGGCAGGATAAAAGTAGATAATTTCATCCCCCAACCTAGGGATGCTTTTCTTCAATCTAGCATAATCTTCTGGGCTCAAAGCAATTGCCAGAGGGTAACTCCTTTAAAACAAATGCTGACATTTTTGAAGCTCCAGTCACAGGAGCCCAGCGATGACTGGAAAGGCACAGGGCGGTCCAAGAGCAGAGGACATGCCCAGTCAGGCCTCTGCAAGATGGCATCTAATTTTTTCTCCCTCTGATACTAAAAAGATTATGACTAAGATTTTCAAAATTATAAAACTTCAGAGAGAATTTGCATTATGTGATGCCTACTTTCCCCCAGGTCCCCCAAGCAACTCATCAAGGTACCCATGACCTTTAGAAAAAGAAAGCCAAACAGGCCTCTGAACCCTCTAAGCCGGTTCTGCAGCGCTCAGTGCACCACACTGTCCTTCCCAGGCTGCTCTGCTCCTGGGGGGCAAGTGGCTGGTGTCTTGTCTAAAAATCTCGGCCCGCACAGGAGCCACGCCTTCCCCATGGCTTCTGCGGTAGTAGTTGAATAAGGAAGTGAAGCTGGAGCTCCCTGCTGCCTCCCACAGGGACCTGGTAGGCCCACAGTCTGGCACAGGACACAGGCTGCCCTGCAGGGCAAGGGAGCCAGTCAGTCCCTTACCTGAGCTGCTGCCTCTGTCAGCCCACAGAGAGCCTTGGACGCAACCCCCACACACTCCCCAAAGGCAGGGAGGTCCCCGGTCTTGGCATTCTGTGAAATTCCTGCCATCGACTCTCCCAGAACCTGCAAAACAAACAACCAGCAATATTCTCTGAGAAGCATTCCTTCAAACCATGTGGTACAGGGAACTCCATTTTCAACTTCAACATTTAAGGACATTTAATTTAAAGTATCTGCCATTTTTTTCCCTTATTGAAATCAAGAAGATATTGAAGAGAGTTATATTGTTATTATTCCATGAAGAGCAATGAATAATAAAAGTATAAACCTTTTACCCAAAAGTTATCACTATCTCAGGGAGGAAGAGTAAATATACTCAGAAAAATAAAGTAAAACCTATACAGGGCGTCCCATGAGTGAACGGTCTGAACTGAGAACTTGCACTTCTCAGGATATCAAAACCAGACACATCCATTGAGCTGCAGATGAAGTCGCATTCAGAAAGCAGAAGTCACGTTCCTCCTGATGTTATTCATTTACTAATTTACAATAATGTTGAAACATCTTTATAAAATATACATAGATAATCTGAACACTAATGAGCGGGTTTCCCAAATATTTTAAGAATGTCCCCTTATTTTGAAAAGCATTGGTGTATTTTCTTCAGAAGTCCTTAAAATAGCAACTAAAAGGGATTTTAGTGTTCAGAGTTCAACCCAGAGAGGTCAAGCACTGTGCCTGACACAGAGAAGGTCACGGGCAGAGGCAGGGTGCCTGCCCCTTATCTGTGTTCTGTCTTCCATGGGCCTCACGAGGCCCCAGGAGGGCTGGTTCTGCCTTCCAGGGCAACAGATGGGGAGCAAAAGGTTTCCAACACAGCCCTCTGGAGAGACCGTGGGGTCGCTGGGTCTAGAACCAACACAGAGCTCTTGCGTCAATAAGCCATCTTGGAAGGGTAAAAGAAAAAAAATCCCTAAAATTGCTTGGATATACAAAATAATACAGTTTACTTAAGGACTTGCAAAGCAAAGAGGTGAGAGGGTATTTTCAAGTACAGTGTTTTCCTCTCCCTAACTCTGCACCCCTCTTTGGCTCCGAGGACACGAAACACGGACATCCTCCCCTAAGACAACCCGTACTTCCACAGGGGATGCCGACAGAACAAGCGCCAGTCTTCACCTGGTGCAAAGCAGGCTCTCCTGCCATCACCAATACATATGTCTCCCCAAAGCCAATGTGAAGTGACGTAAACAAACACGCACTTGAGCCCCAAGTGCAAAGCCAGACTGCAACTGCTCCCTGTTCATTCACTTCACTTGAATTTCATCTTACCCTGATTGTGGTATTCTCAAACACATGGGCATTATTACCATGGGTCAGTGTTTCTCAACCTTTTAAAAATTATTGCTCCACTAATATGTCTTTTTATAACATTTCTCCCACAACAGCCAACCACATCAAATTAAATACTAAAATAGAAGCTTTTGTTGAATAAAGTTTAGATGGGGGTTAGAGGGGTGGGTGGCACAAATCATTGTATTATCTTAGATTTTTATGTACCCACCCAACCCTGACTCCCCACAATTTTTTGCTCTCTTTGAGAATGCACAGCACAGATGGATGGCAAGAATGCAGAAAAGGGGCTCGTATAAGCCAAAGTCACTGATGGCCTTTCCACAACACTTCGACCCCAGGTGAAGAAAATACACGATTTGATTCACAGTAAGATCCATCTGCAATACGGTATATGCGCTGGCCCTCAAAGTGGGGCTCCTGGGCCACATGAGCAGGACTAGGGACTTGTCAAAGATATACATCCTCAGTCCCACCGCAGATCCGCTGAATCAGAAATTCAGGGGTGGGGCCTATAATCAGTATTTATTTAACAAGGCAGCCCCTGAGGTGATTCTGGTGCAGGGTCACGTTTGGAGAAGCACCTGAGCCCAGGGCTCCAGCACCAGGCTTTGTGACACGTGTTGCGATACAGAGTGGCCACAGGCAGATGCATACAAAGCCCGTCTAGACTTTTCCCCACACCCAGGAGAAATGTCCAGGGCTTGGGCAGGCTTACCTTGGAGTTCTCCATCACACTCTCAATGCAGTCAAAGTAAGAGAGGTCACTAACAGGCTCGTTAGGATTGTCCAACATCCCCTTGACAGTCTGTAGAAGGAGAACACAACTTAAAAAGCAAGTGCTATAGAACAAGAAAAATTCAACACAAAATACCATCAATCGACTTCCCTCAATCAACCCTCCGCCCCCAACTGGCACGCGGGCATTCCGGCCAGGCTAGACCCAGGTTAATCGTCCACCAAATTCAAGGAATGTCAGGTGCAGCCGACCCACACGTACTGAGACATCTATCTGGCACTTTCAATGTAACCTGTGCAGGTTAAGACTGTTCTACGTGCAAGTCAGCACACTGATTTTATGGTTAGCCACATCTATGGACATAAATGAATTTTAAAGTATCAATAAATCATAAGTATGAATATAAGCAGAAAAGCACCCCCACGGTGTCCTGGGCCACTAGGAATCTCATGGGCACCTTGACCAGATGGTGGCACTTTGGGTTTCCTCTTAGGTGCCCCCTATATGTTACAAACTAAGATGTGTGGGAAAATCATTTTTACTCAGAAAGCACATCTATCCCAGCTCCTCCCAAGGCCTCAGAAGAACTTCTCCCAAACTTTCTGGTCTGTACCCACTTCCTTCATCTTCAGCCTGCACCCACTTCCACACATCTCTTCCTGCTTGAAATAAAGAACCTTCAATAACATAGCTCTTATCCTAGTAGAAAAAGGGGAAGCAGGGATGATAAATCCCACCGAATCTAATCTTTCTTCAGTTCTTTCCCATTTGGATTGGAACTTTGGGCCAGACAGCCTCCCAGGAAGACAAAAGACAAATACAGAAGAGAAGGAACTGACCCCACATTTGTTTAAAAGGACAGACAGACACACTCTCAGGTACTCAGCGGCCTGTCCCAGGACCCACCTCCAGTTCCCGCAAGGCGTTGTCACACTCTTTCTGGCCAGGAGCTTGCTGGGTGCACAGAGTAATGAGTTGATTGATGCTCTCTGTCACAGCTCTGTGACAGAACAGAAAATGTAGGGTGTTTTTGTGTGGAAAGATCAACCCTAATTTCCCCAACAATGCTTTGCAGATGCACTAGACATAACAACTAATTCACAGGAGAGCCTGGGGTCTCCAGGTGAGCTCTGCTCTTCTACAAGACTCTTAACAAGAAATAAACCACACCTGGGGAAGAGAGACTGCGCATCCTTACCTTGCCTCTGATGAGTCATTTCATTTACCCTTAAAGGATACTGAAAGTATGACTGCCGTATAATATATTCATAAAAAAAATTCACAACAATGTTGCGAAAAGCAAAGAGATCATATTAACACTGTTTTCAAAATCCTTCATTAGCAGCCCATAAGGAATAAGATTATCAGAACAAGGCTATTTTGGGTAGCTTTTGTACAGTTTGGAATATCTTGTATATTTTTAGATACAGTGATATATAGTAATTGGTGTCTATAATTTTTAAATCCCTGCTTTCCATTAAATTCTACATGTTTGACTAGCTCCTAGAAGCTATCTCAAAATTACCAAAATTATCATTCATTTTTAAAAATCCTCTCCTGAGAATATCTCTATTGATTTTAGAGACAGGGAAAGAAACACTGATGTGAGAGAAACATCAATTGGTTGCCTGTTGTGTGCACCCCAAATCAGGGTTCGAACCTGCAACCTACGTATGTGCCCTGAGTGAGGACTGAACCCCACAGTCCTTTCCTGCTCTGATCAACTGAGCTTCCTGGCCAGGTCCCAAAATTTATTCTTTAAAATAGCTATTGTCTTTGGTAATAATAGGAACTAATTAGAGACCCTTGTATGATTGATTGTACATGTTTCTGTTCTTAGAACTTAAAAGGCAGCTCAGATTTTTTTTTCAAGGATTAAAGTTGAATTATTCCAGCACCATTTGTTTAAAAGGCTATCCCCCTTCTCCACTGAATTGGCTTTTGCAATTTTGTTGACAATTGGCTAGACGTTATGGGTCTGCTGCTGGATGTGATTCTCTTTCGCTGATTTACGTATCTCACCCTTTGCCAATACTGTATCACTTTGATTACTACAGCTTCATATTAAATCTTAAAATTGAATATTTTTGTGTTTTATAAATTAAAAAACAGAGAGATGAGATAATTCCCTAAGGAGATGCTACAAGTAAGGAACAGATGCAAGACTTAACTCCATGCCTGTCTGACTCATAAACACTTTTCTACAGGGTTGTAACCGGTCCATGCTTCTGGCAGGGCCCTGAAATCTATTTATAGTTACTAACCACTGCAGCTAACAGACAGCTTAAAGACAAAAGAAGGCACATACTGCTGCTAATCATTAGCACCACCTAATATAAGAGATAGCTCATTTTATTAGTTCAATTGGCTTTGCAGCTTCCCACAGAATATCAAATTAGATGGACATGATATTGCTAATGTACAAAGGTAATCAGCTTCATTATCTGATGAGGAGAAACTGCTTTGAATTTTAAAATTTGGCTAGAATGACGGGAAGAAGAAAATACTTCTGAATTCAAGAAAGAATCTCAAAACAGTTTTTTTCAATTCTGACTCCAGTGCTTCATTTATTAGGGGAGAAGCGCTTAATCACGGTGCCATTGGGAAGCACTGTGCCCTCCACCGTGCAAAGCAAAGCAAGAACCACTGAGCTGGGAGGACAGTGTGCAGTTCCGAGCACCTGGGAGGGCACGTCCACGAGGTACTCACTAGCGTGTCCCTCAGACAGCCTGACACCGTGTTCCATGTGGACAGGCTGGCAACATCAACACGACACAGGGAACAGGATGTCCTGAGCTGTGATGACATGATCATTTGGAGAATATCACACAAGCTTTCCATTTGGCTTATTTCTTTCAGTGTTTCCTGTTTATTTGCATTTTTAGAAAGCTTCACTTTTATATGAAAAATTTTCCATGAAAAACTAAGGGTTTAAAATCAGTGAATTCTGAGAGTATATCTCTATTCAATGCCCTAGTCTTTTAAGTATTTGGTAGATGTGAAAACTTTTTCATGTAATAACTTGGAGGTTAAAAAAAAAAACCGACCAACACAACAGAATCAGAGTGTGTGGTTAGACAACCCTTAGAAGCGCCTGCACGGTGCGGCTGTCTCACCGGGTCGCTCGGGGAACAGTGGTCCATGACTGAGGAGCGTTATTCAGGCATCATTTATCCTGTCACTCATTTCAGACTCTGGGTTACACAGCCACATAATAAACTAAGTGGCCCAGAGGCAAGTGGTTACATAGACTGGACGATGAAAAACAACATTTTAATGTTTCAAGCTACTGTAATTATTTACAAGAGTGAAAGACTGGAGACAACACAGATACACTGTGATGAAGGATTAACAAAACAAACCTATAGTCTGCAACAGAATCCTGGGTGCCCACTAAAAGCCATAATGCACAGGGATGGGCAAAAGCAGGTTTACATTTGTGAGTACACAGAACACACAGTTTATTCTTATATTATTTATTCATTATTGTATTATTTTCCATATGAACAACTGTAAACATACTTTTGCCCCACTCTGTATAATAACATATTTCTAATGCTATAAAAGAACATTCATGATACACAAGTAAAGTTTATAAGACAGTATAAACAGTGTGAGCCCACAACTGAAAAATGTTAGTGTTAAAAACGAATTTATATTTTTATTAAAAACTTTCAGTAAACCTATTAAAATTATGAATCAACCAACTTAATATATTATCAATAAAAATATAGCCCAAATTAGTAGCATCTGGTCTATATAAATCCCAATAGGCCTGAACTGTAGTTATTTTTTCCCACATTTTCTTACATGATCAGAGCTATATATAAAAATACAAAAAAGTTAAGTGACCATAATCCAAAGCTTCCAGACATAGCCGTTTTCTTGCACTTGATTCTTTATTTAGGCATATCTAGCCAGTCCCAGTTTTTAAAAAGTTGGGCCCTACAACCTCAGAGGTTAAAAAGGGGCTTTCTGACCTACACATCACTTAAGTGTTCAGAGATACTGAATTGATTTAACTGAGGTTTGGGAGCTTTGGTGAGAAATTTAACTAGATATGGAAGAGGACCAGGACTGAGAGAGGAAAATCAACCAGTTTCTGTTTTTGACTATGCACAGAGCACAAACCACCCAGTAAGGAGCTCAGAGGGAAAGAGCGACTTGGACAGCTCCCTTCCTCAAGGGGGGAGACGCTCAGGGAGGGGGCACACAGCAAAGGGGGATCCGCCTGCGGCTGTTTCCTGGGTCCTGCGTGCACAGGGCTCAGGGACTTAAAGGTAATACAGTGTAAGCCTCCCAAGGACAGAAAGGTGCTTGCAATCCAGTTGAAGAGGTAGAATGGTGAAGAGACAAGACACAGAGAAGGCGAGGGGTATGACAGGAGACAGGACGCGATAGATCCTGATCCTCCGAGGGGACTCACAGGGGACAGGAAAGACAACTAATGAAGGCCTTGACCGTGGGCATGGGTTCTGCAGGGAAGGAGAGGCTTGACGTGGGCTGGAGTCAGGCCTGAGTATGATCCTGATTCCAGAGGAGACCAAGAGGCAAAAGGCCCAGGTTACCTTTTTCTTTTTTACAGTTCGAAAGTGCTCCTCACTCGGTCATCCTTTCTCACAGTCTCTGGATACAGGAGGAAGCCTATTCAGTGGCAACCTTAAACCAGAGGGTAGACAGGGAAGAGGAGCCACCTGCAAGGTCCTAGGGATGCCCTCAGGGGACCAGAAAGCAGCTAAAAGAAAACCCAGCCTGGGACGGGCCCCACGCTGGCAGCTGTACTGGGAAGTCTCCTGGCACAGGAGTCCTGGCCTGGGCGACTGTGGTGTGAGCAGCAGCGCAGGGGGCTGCTCAGAGAGGCCAAGCCCTCTTTTTTGCAACCAAAAACTGTTTTTCCATTTGCTTGACTAAGTCCTGGGAGCACGAGAGCAGCCCCTGGTCAGGACATGCACTGATGAACAGTTGACAAAGGGTATCCGGCTCCACCCAACCTGTTGGGAAAGAGCCAGAGCCCACCAGTTACACAGGAAGAATATGAACAAGCCAGACACGCGAGAGAAAATGACTTTCTCCCTGCTACATGTCAGATACCAAGGGGCCCATTTCCTCAAAGGTACCTGAGCTCAGAGGCAGAATAAAGAGCAGAGGAAAAAGACATATTCTAGCCTCTACTTTTTCAGAAGTACACCTCTTTCCCCAAAGTGGGAAGGATCACAAAGACCACCAAGAACAAGGGGTTCAAGTCCACTGACACAGGGGTAGGGCAGGGCTGAGTTGACTCAGGCCTCGGTCTCCACAGTAGCATCCCTGGTTGGGGACATCCCTATGAAGGAACTGGCTGTCCCAAGCGCTGGGAAGGCCATGAGACTGGAGATGAGGGCAGCAGTCATCAGATCCCTGCAGGGGCACTTAGCACAGCACTACCACGAGGCCTCAATGCCTTACACTCCTCGTCTATGCCTCCTGCTCACACTGCACCAGGGCCATCCCCATTCCGCTCACGGTGTGTGCCCAGCGCCCAGCACTGGCCCTATCCCATATCAGAGGCATGGGTAAAAGTTTGTGCATCGAGCAAATAAACTATGAGAATGAATGCACCTCCACCTGGGAGAGCTTTACCTCCCAAGAGGCAGCTGCCTGACTCACCTGCTGGGAGCTTTGCTGGGAAACCACCCCAGGAGGCAGAATTTCCCAACATGTGCCAAGAAGCTGGGAAAAACGTGCCAGCATCTTCTTGCAACAGTTCCATCCCAAGACATTCATTTCACATGATGATTTTTAAGTGCTTACTTGGCTATAAAACTGTCAGGCTGGGAACTCTCTCTCAACGGTTCAAAACCAGGACAGAGGCAAAGAAAGCTTTTTTCCCCTACAAGTCTCCTGGTCCTTTCCTCATGTCGCCACCAGGGGGCCTGCAGATCCCCACAGAGCCGCAACGCCAGGGCATTACCAGGGCTGTTTCCCTCCTTACGTGGTTTTCGAAAGGCCAATTCTTACTCTCCCCTTCTTCCAATTTAAGAGAGGGAACAACACATTCTAAGTTGGAAATTTGAATTCTGAACTGATGCAAAAGATCGAAGGTAATGAAAACCATCTGAGTTCAGGTACCTGGAAACATCAGCTGCCTTCTCCAAGGCTTTTTGTAGGGAAAAAAAAATCATTCGAGGGAGGGTTTTATATCAGAAACAGCTGCTCAACACAGCACAGGTCACCCCCAGCACTGCCCCCCATGGAGGGCACACACCCACTGGGACAATCACAAAACTCAGCGTAAGATGCAAGTGGGGAGATGCCACAAGATGTTTTCAATCTCCTAGTGGCCTCGGCTATGATTTGAAGCTAAAGTATATATTTGGGAATAAATGAAGAGATTCAAGAGTTTTCAGAGGAGCTTCCCTGATGTGTCTAATCACCCCCCACCCCTGCCCCGCACAGAACAGCACTACGAACCACAAGGGGACCAGAGACAGGTTTTCATTACATACCCAGTACCATGGTGTCTACTGTATCGAGAAGAGGGGGGAGCTTCAGGAAGACAGAGCACACGCCCCCCCTTTGCAGATGGGAAAGTTTAGGCGGGTTGAGTGCCCCGGTCAGTGTAACCTAGCTAGCCAAGCATTGGAGCCTGGACAGAATTCAGGTGTCTGGACTCTGACAACTTGGGCAACAGCCGTGGAGCTCCCAGGAGAGAGACACACCAAAAAGACCAAATGAGTGAACAAACGAAACCAAGTTTTAAAATGTAGAATTGGAGCTACGCTTTTTAAAAATCAGTCATCTGCACATTTGGAAAAGTTTCCAATTATGCTTTATATCCTCATTGTTTTACATTTATTCTGTTACTGCTGCCAGTTTCCTGTGGATAAAGGGAGGCCAAGTAATGTCAGGGACACATGGTCACCCACCACAGAAACATAAAGCACCTGCCTGTTCGGGTCGGGAAAATGAACGTGAAGCCTTCAGCAGTCACTCACTAGTAATTGAACTAAGTTGTCACAGTGGCCTTGGAGCAGAAAGTGTACTGTGTTACCCAACTCCTTGGGTGAAAACAATGAGAAAGAGGGGCAATGACAGCATCCCAACTCAGATTCATGTTTTAATATATTTCCAAAAATCCTTTAATCCCACCGCCGCCCTGTTCATCCTCAACAAGAGCCATTCTGAACGGGACACACCGAACGTATTTGTATCCATCTTATGAGCACTGCCGCCGCCAGGCAGAGAGGCAAGTGCTCAAGAAATGAGAAAGGCGAGTTGAGCACCATTGGTTTTTTTTATACTCTCCAGTGTCTTCTGATTTTATTTTCACCAAGCATGTATTACTTTCATACCTGAAATATATAACACTACTTGAACAATCTACTTAAGTTATAATATTTATGAATCACTGAGGATCTTGTCTAAGCAAGGTGAACTAGAAAGTCTGTAAGGGAGTAAGAGACACCTGTAGTGGGGAAAGCACATGAAAATGAGCCTGTTGAATGAGATACCAGTCTCCATCTCTCCTGACTCCAGTGACAACACAGGGACAGCATCAACTCTTTGCTCGGCAAATGCAGCAAGATGTTGGGCGTGTCTTTCAAACAGTGACATTGTTAATCAACACACAAAAGCCCATTTTGTTCCACACTTACCTTGCAGCTGCAGCGAGGAGATTTTTCGCATTGGGGGCTCCTGGATCTACAGAGAGAGACTTGGCAGCTAACAACAGCTTGCTGGATGCCATAGAAATATTCTTGAGGTTCCCTATCACCTGGATCTGGTCTTCTTTGGTCTGGAAGGTCAAAGGGGACCAGGGTAATTAGGGGCTCTCCATTGCTTCTAGGAAGCATCCAGAGAGCTAGGAGCAGCACCCTGCAGTGGAAGCATGTTACCTGTATAGATTGCAGATGCATACTCGATGGGATACTAACTGGTGCCTCCCCTTCCCCAGACCAAGATTCACAAAGCAGGACAGAAATCCATCTCCCGGTGGGTCAGCCAAGAGCTGTGCTATCTCACCATTGGAGGCATTAAACAGAGAGGGAGGAAAAGAGAGTGGGCACGCACACCAGCCCTCAGGCCAGGCCACAGTCCCCGAGTCCTGCTCAACAATGTTGGGGTTGTCAGACAGCTCGTCCATCCCAGCCTGGCACAGACGGCCAGCTCTGTCCTGAAACTCAGAGCAGACTGCACCCCAGGATTCCTGTTGGGAGAGGACATGTTTCTCACCTGGTTCGCCACCTGAAAAACAAGCCCTGTAGAAAACAGAGCAAGAAACACCCTGGATACCTCTTCTAGGGGGTTCATAAGAGCTCAGGAAAAACACCTCTGCAAGCCAACACCAGACCGGTCATGCTCCCTTGCTCTAAATAAGGGGTTTATCTGTTCATCTGAAGGGTGTAATGTTTAGTCCTTGGACTCAGCGTTAGACGCAGTCCCTTTAGACGGGCTCACTGAACCTCCAAAACATGGTTATTTAAATTATATTATACCACATCTGAAGGACAGGATGCAGAGTATCCTAATCTTGGCCCCTCTTACCACTCTCCCTCCAAAAAAAATGTAAGTAAAATGATAGATTTTGCTGGAGGACCGTGGGAAAAGTTATCTGTCTCCAAGAATCACCTCACACAGAAACTGATAGCATCTTGGGGAATGCCATTCCTGTGAGGTCCTGGCGCTTCCTAAGCGGCAGAGAGAATGCAACAGGGTAGCCCGTGGGTAGGTTTCCAATTCCTATTTGCCCAGCTGCCCTCGAGGGTGGACTCTCCATCAGAGTAGAGAGTTGAGGGTCAATTCCAGACAGCCAGCTCCACACTCACCTGAGCTTGGCCCGCCATCTCAATGCCAGCATCAAGGAATTCATCAAAATCGTCGCTGAACTTGCCAGAGGCTGCAGCCAGCTCTCCACTCTGGCCACGGGTAGCATGGACCACTTCCCCAGCAGACTGGTTCAGGTCCGCGGCTGCTTGGTTCAGTTCACTCTGGGCTTCCTGGAACGGCTTCGTGCTTGGAGGTAACTACGGGGAACAAAAGGCACTGCCCATGAGACGTTTACTTTGCAGGAGAGGGACAGAGGAAGGGACTGTGGAGGAGGCCAGATTCTCCAGGGATGCGTGTCTCAGTCATCAAGGCTCACAAAGGCTCTGCGCGGTCTGAG
Organism: Artibeus jamaicensis; assembly: GCF_021234435.1. Classification (NCBI taxonomy): domain Eukaryota; kingdom Metazoa; phylum Chordata; class Mammalia; order Chiroptera; family Phyllostomidae; genus Artibeus; species Artibeus jamaicensis. The sequence continues at coordinate 10,837,901 of NW_026521883.1, forward strand.
CTCTGCTAAGTTTGACCGTCAGCATATGCACACCCACTCGCTGGCTTTGGCTTACTGAACGCTGTTCAGTGCTAGACACGGCAGACGTAAAAATGGCTAGCACAGCTATCTTCAGAGGCCACGGTCTCCGAAGGGGCACTGCCGCGACTCGCGCCTGGGCCGTCTGGCTCCAGGAGTCACTCTGAACCACAGCTCCGTGCTGTCTCTCCTAGATGGAGGCTCTCGGCGTCTTGGCTCTCGAGAACTAAAAAGCTGATGCTGTTAACCTTCAAATCCTGTTCTTCCAAATAGCTGACAATTTTCATTAATGGTCTTCGTTGGTAACGCAGCTTTTCTACAGACCAGAACTGTCACTGGCAGAACTATAACTGTACATGAAAAGCTCCAGGGAGTGAGGCCAGACTCGGCTAGTCTCACCACACGCATCGCTTGCACACAGCATGGGCCAGGCACCAGACAGGAAGGAAACAAAGGTAAACAGGCACAAGCTGCCCTGAAGAGAACTCACAAAACAGGGAAGGGGACAGGTGTCTGATGAAATCCCTCAGACTGCGCTCAAACTTTTAATGAGCCCTGGACACGTGTCCCTCCACAGCGTGATGGTCACTGTCTGAGATACCCCAATAAGAAGTCAGGTGATCACATACTCCCCCTTTCCTGTCTCACTGGGATGGCTCAAGGGCAAACGGCAACAGGAGCTCCAAGAAAAAGTGAAGTTTTAAAAGCTCCACCTGGAAACGTCTCTGATCAGAAAGCCAAACAAGGAAAAGGCAGATTGGTGGGGAAAAACAGGACTCTGAGAGGCTGGCACTCAGAGACCCAGCCCAGTGAGGGGCGAAGACTCCACTCACACCTGAGACAAGCCCAGTCCCTCAAATCCCCTTCCCAATCCCAACCACTCACCGAGTCCACAAGCAGCTTCTTGCTGGACTCCCCAATGCTCTTCAAGGCCACGTCCACGTCCTTCTGCCCGGGGAGGCAATTCACGCAGTTATTCAATGAGTGCGAGACAGCTTTGGCCACCTGCATACGTGGAGGGAGAGAAGCTCCATGAGAAAGTGGATTTCTAAGCAGACGTTTGTACGCACGTGTTGGGGAGGTGCAGCAACAGCATGCAGAGCTGAAAAAGATGGGGGATTATCCGCCAGCATCCACCGGACACTGCTTACTGTCAGATCACCTGCTCCGGGCCTCGCACTGCGGTGAACATCCTGTCTTGGCAAAGCATCTAACACGCTGATAGAGTACACCCTATCATTTCCCCAAAGCCAGGCTAAGTCGTGACACTGTGATTCAAACACACAACTCACCAATATTATGTCAGGTTCTAAAACAAAGACATCCGATACCAAGAGAAATGGAAACAGCTCGGTTGTTGAGAGCCCTGCAGAGGTCACTGAGGTGGAAGCAGGCCTTCGGATCGTACTTGGCCAGGCCTGTGGTTGATTTCTGCTCAGTGGTCCTCTGGGTCATAACCCCCAAACCTCACTGCCCAAGGGCAGGTGGAACCCCCTGAGCACTTCCAGACCAGCCTGCAGGTGCCCGTAGGGGACCTTTCAGGTAGGTGTGAGGGCTCCCTGTGAGTACTCGTTGGTGTCCTCGGTTAGAGGGTGAGCTCATGAGAAGTGGGTTAGGACATTCCCTTTCATCAAAAGCATCTCCTTCCAAGCTCCCTGTCTAGAACTCTGCTTAGATGGTCTCTAGCCAACCAGCTTCTTTAGGTAGTTGAAGACTCATCTTATGAGGCAATAGTGAGTCAGAGTTTAAAACTCTGAGGGGTTGGCCAACTGTATCTACCTTATCTCCCAGGCTGAGAGAAGACTGTACTTAATTAAGCATGCGTCGGCCCAAACACACAGGCTTCTAAAAGTTCCTGTGTCCTGGCTTCTAAAGTTCCAAGGGCAGATTTCAATAAAGTCCCCCATGCTCTGTTGACACATCACGTGGGCTACTCGGCAAGACTTACGAAAGTCGGTATTATGTATGTATGGCCAGCACCACTGTGGCACTTTGAAACGTCCTGAGCAGAAGTGGTCAGACCAGAAGAAAAGTGCCCAGGAGGGAGCCTGCGAACAGGCCCCTTCAGTGGCGGCCACAGCTCCAGTTCCAGCCTCACCTGGGCCAGTCTCTGCTGACTCTCCGCGTCTCCAGGTGCAATCAGGGCCTGCTTGGCCTCTTGGATGAGCATGGCTGAGCCCTCCATCACATCGCGGGCAGAATCTAACATGGCGTGTGCAGCTGCGGGGTCGCTCGTCGACGCAGCCACCCCACGGGCAGCCTGGGCCAGTGTTTTCAGAGCTTGGGCCGTCTCTCTAGCAGCCACCCCTGTGGATAAGAGGCAACAGACTGCTGGATTCCACCTAATGCCATGCTTCCCAGTAAACCGATAGACCAGAGCCTCCTAGAACGAAGAGAACCCTCTGACGGTGTCAGGCATGGCTCAGCCCCAAATTATATATTATAAAATCTGAATTGCTGTGCCTCCCCCCCCCCCCCCCCCCACTGGCTCTGGGCCAGTCCGAGAGAGATGGTATAACAAATGCCGTGCTACAAATGATTTCCCTCTGGTTTTCCTCACCCCCCCCCACTGCCCTACCTGGCCCTAGACCTAAAACACCAAGTGCATGGTGTCATATGCAGATGAACCAATCATTCAAACTCACATCTCAATTGTTTGTACTGTACAAACTTACACACACAGTAAGTGAACAAGTCTCTGTGAGCAGCTCAGTGAATTTTCACATGTGTACATCCACACATACTCATCATCCAGACGGAGACAGAGACCACTTCCCTCACTTGTGTCCTTCCCCAGTTCATGTCCTCTGACCACAATGCTGTGACAGTCACCCACACTGTTACCCACAATGGCGCATCCCTTTTTCTTGATGTGTAGTATTCCATTATGTGACCACATCAACATTTGTTTATCCATTCTTCTGTTGGACATTTGGATTGTTTCCTGTTTGGGCTATTATAAATAAAGCTACCAAGAAAGTTCTTGTACATGCATTTAGGTTGACATATGAAATCATTTCTTTTAAATATAAACGTAGGAGCCCAACTGCGGGGCCACAGAGTAAGTGTATATTTAGCTTTAGAGGTACAGGCTTTCTTCAGAATGGTTTTGCCATTACTCACTCTACCAGCAATGCACACGCGTTCCAGCTGTTCTACATCCTAGCCAAAAGTTGCTCATGTCAGATTTTTATTTTGGCTTTTCTGGTGGGTGTCCTTGTGCATCTCACTGAGGTTTGATTTTCAGGTCCCTAGTGAGTAGTGACGTTGAGGCTTTTTTCACTTAATGGCCATTGGGATATCCTCTTTTGTGATGTGCCTGTTTGTCTTGAAATTCACTTCTAAAGATGATGGGACTTGGTGATAAACTGCTAGTATAAACTGGTCCTTAAAAACTCTAGTGAGCCTTCTGACATGGCACCTAGCACTTGGACACCCAAGAAGAGGATGCAGACCAGAAACGCCAAGCATGTAATGGAGGAGTCCGAGAACCCTGAGAACTGCAGCACAGCCGGCCTTACAGCTCATCCCTTTGACACGTTTCCCAGAGGAGGCCCAGCGCCTGCCCACAGACATGGTTTTTTAGAGGCAGCACCAGAGGCGGATCTGAGGTTTTCTAACTTTCGGGCCAGACTCTCTGCACAGTGCTCTTTGGGACAAAGAACTATGAGGGATCTTGCTAAAACATATAACATCTGCATGAAAAATGGACAAATCAGTTTCTCTCTGTCACTAAACTCCGAGGTGACTCTTTTCTAAAGGCTTCAGCAGGACGGTTGGTTGACTCAGACGCTGTGGGTGGTCCTCTTCTCACGGAGGAGGGTGAGGTGCCACAATACAATAAAGAGCGCAACCAGCCCCCGGCCCATAAAACAAGACAACTTCGCCGTGTTGCAGCCTTGCCAGTCTGTAAATATTTAGTGAGCCACACAGCTGGGACACAACTCCATGATGTAATCATGGCAAATTACAAAACTGCCCATCTACCGCTTCTCATGTCACACTTCCGAGTGCAGCGTGTGGAATCAAAGATTTGAAACCCTGCGTCTCTGTGGCAGAGAAGCCCAGAAGGGAAAACACAAAGACTATACAGCTAAGGCAAAGGAGAGAAACAGGCTGAGTGAAGCAGCCATTCCATTTTATGTTGAAGCTTCAGGCACAGGGCCGAAGGGTGTCCTTGCTCAGAAGAGCTGCGGATGCGGTTGAGACCTCATCTCCCTCTGGCTCTGCTGCTCACTGGCTGGGGTGCCTAGACTGTTGCCTTTGTCCTCTGGGCCTCAGTTTCCCACAAGTCTTAGGAAAGGCTGAGATAGCAGCCCTTTGAAAGCTGTACCCTGTGAGTTTCAGTCCTCTCCGCTTGCCTTCCTATTTACTGTGTGAACTCCTGAATCCGTTTCTATTTGAGTCGTGCGTGACTTTGGAAGAATAAAACATTTACATATGCAATAAGAAAAGTCATGTTTATGCAAGAGTCATTTACTGAAAAGCCTTTTATAGACTCAGATAATTTTTTAAAAAGGCAGGAACCAGAAGAACTGAATTCCAAAAGCTGAAGTTTGTCCATCCACATGTTTTCTGCTAAGGACTGGCTATTAAATCTCAGAGCACATCAAGGGCCTTCTTTGGAGGAATCAGGTTTCCCAGAAAAAGGAAGCCACACCATCAAAAGGATGGAATGAGGCCACCAGAGGCCGGGGAGCCCAGTGAACGTTCAAGGCTGCACGTGGCCAAACTCCCAGCAGCATTTTCAATGGTAATGATGAGAATCACCAGAGGCAGGTCTCCAAGCAAACAGCACCCTCCCAGTGAAACGATTCCCATAGTCAGGTGTGCATGACGATGCCAGAGCTGCTGGTGGGAAATACCAAAGCAGACCAGTTTCAAAACCACAGTCCTTTGAAGACACAAATCACTTTCCCAGTATTCTTGCTTTCTGGACCTTAAACTATATTCAGCAACAGTCTTAAGAAGCCATACTAGTGACTTGAAATAGAGTGGAATTTTTTGTAGTTATTCTTGATCAGAATTCAGGTTGCATGTAGACAATATTAGAGTCCATGGCAAACTCACAAGGTTAAAACCAGGTAGGAGAGATTTTTAATCTGTTCCAAAGAATGTGAAAAGGCTTCTGTCTATGCAATCGTATTCAGCTGAAGAGAAGTGTATTTTGAATACTCCCCTAGCCAAACAAATGCACATCTGCATCAGAGTCCAGCCCCGTACAGCTACTGTTAACTTCTGAATGCCCTACACACCTAACTGTCGACGAGGGACCTGAGACCCGGGGAGAAGCTGTCCACACCTGCATTCTCTCCTTGCTTCCCATCCATTCTTCAACTTTCCTGCAACTGCCTTCAACAGGGAGAGCAGTTTTTGTTTTTCCTAAAGCTGATGGATGTTTCTATGTCACTCTTGGGTGACTTTCTGGTTAGCAACCATTTCTGTGGCTCTACAGACTTCCCTCTCTCCTGGTTTCCTCGCTCTCTCCAAGGCTGCGTGTTCTCATTTCTCACGAAGGTTTCTATTGCTCAGCCTTTGTTAATGTATTTGAATTCCTCAGGGTTACATCTGATAGCCACTCCCCTCTAGGCAAACTTATCTATATCCTTGGTTTCAATCATTATCAGTTTATTAAACATTTGTGAATCTTTATCTCTAGCCCAGACTTCTCTACTAAGCCCAGACAACTATCTAGCTGCCTAATGGGCACTTCAAACTGCTTGCATTTAAAGCCGACCCTGGCATCCAACAACATACCTGCCAGTGGTCCCGCATTTCAACCACAAGGACTCATACGACTCTTCATTCAACCACCAGGCCAAACACTTAGAGCTGTCCACGTGCCCAGCTCACTCCCGCCCCTGACATTCCTCACCAGTCCCTGACTGTCAGGCCTCTCTTTCTTCAGCGAATTCCTTCATCTCTACTACCACCCCCAACACGGATGAACACAGCAGCCGTGTCTCTGGTCTCCCTCCCTCCAACTCTGCTTCCTTCCATCTATTGGCACATGAGAGGAAGGGCAACCTACATAAAAGGCGATACAAACTGCAGCCAGGGATAAAGACTCTTCAGTGTTTTCACATGCTCTTAGGTTACATTTCAAATTACTTAAGTTGGCTCAAGAAGCCCGCCAGGACCTGACCCCAGCCTACCTTTCCAGCCTCGTCTCCTTACTGCTCACCTCCTTGCCTTTTGCTAGGACCTCTCTCTGTTCATTGGGTCAGCCTTCCTTTCCCTCACCTTTGGGATACCTTATATGCAGCTCCCACTTCCGCATCCACCTATTCCACTTCTGCCAAAACGAAATGGTGCTACTTTTAGGTGCTTTTTCAGATACCAACTAGACAGTCTGGCATCCTGGATGTTATCACTATCAGATGATGTAACTCGGAAAGCAGTCTTCGCTGCATTAAGGATGCATTTCACCGTCTACATGAAATCTGGCCAGATTTCAGGAATGTTGAGAAATGCTTAAAACCTAAGCCTCGCATACCCTCTACGCTTTAAGAATTTATATATAATTTTCCTTCTTCTTGAATGTTAAATGAATCCTAAACAATTCTTAAAACCCTGATCAGGAGTCAATTCCACTGTGAAAATTTCCCTGACCCTCCCACTAACAGAACTGTACCTCCTTATTGCAGGTACTATGTTGTACTATGCCATAACTCTAACTGTGCTCTTATTTTCAAAGTAACAAGTACACACAGTTTTTAAAAAATAAAAAGAATTTTTCTTATAGTAATGGCAGAGTAACTTATTGCAGATGAACCCTCCCTGAGAAAAACCACTGGAAACCCAGGGAAAAATTTACAGGAAACTGTCAGTTTGAGGGCGCTGTGAGTGCCAAGGCAGCGAGCTTCACACCCTGACAGTAAAAAAGGCGCAGAGAAGCAAGTCCAGCGCCGCAGTTCCCCTCAGGGCATTTTCGAGTTTGTAAACTGGTGCCCAGGAGCTGAGCGGAGCTTCCAGAAATCTCACGGGTCTGGGAAGATACAAAAGCATGGTTCTGAGCCCAAGAAATGGACTGGTCCTGGCAAACAACATAGATGTTTAGATGGGAGTCACAAAGGACTACACCCTAAAAGGTAAACTGGAAATAGACGGCACAATTTCCAGTCAGTTCAATCCCTGCTCATCTTATGGTGCTGTCCCTGTCTTAGCCACCTGCTGGAAGCAAAGAATAATTGTCTGAGAGAAGGAAACACAAGCTGGAGCCTCAAATTATCTCTACAATATAGAAACACAAGGAGCTAAGACCAATGTGTGAAAATGAAGAGGAGAAAATAAACAGACAATACAAACAGGCCCATATGTGATTCTGATGCTGGGAGTTATTGGACCCGAACAGTAAATAACTGTGATAAATACACTGAAGAAATTAGGTAAGAGACGTTCAGCAGAAAAATGGAAACTATAAGAAAATAATCAAATGGCTATTCAAGTACTGAAAAATATAACAGTTAAAATTGAAAACTCCACAAAAGGTCATGAAAGCAGAAAAACAACTAAAGAGAGACATCATGAGCTGCAGATAAATCACAAGAAAAAATGAGATTGAAGCACAAAGAAGAAACATTATGGCAAATATAGAAAAGAGCCTAGGAAACACACAAAAAAGTAAAAATGTCTAACATGTGGTAGCTGATGCCTATAAAGAGAAAGAGAAAAAAATGTGGCAGAAGTAATATTTGAAGATACAATGGTTGAAAGTTTTCCCCCTCCAAAATAAATAAATAAAACAAAAAACAAATAAAAAAATCTTTGGTAAGACAACGGATCCCATTTTAAAGGGGCACTACAACCCAAAGCAGGAGAAACATGCAAGAAAACTCCTCTAGGCACTTTACTTGGAAACGAATGGCTGAGAAAATTCAAACAGCAAGTAGAGGGGTATAATAAATCCACGTTACCTGCAGAAGAGTAAACTGACGCCGAATTCACAATAGAAATAAAGGAAGCCAGAAGACAATGGAATAACATCTTCAAAGACTGGAAGAAAAGAACTGCCAACCTAAAATTTTATAATAAGTGAAATTATCCACCCAAACAAACAATAAGGGCTGAACAAAAACATTTTTAGAGAAACAGAAACTGAAGGGATAGGTCGCTGTAGACCCAACACTAAAGGAAGTGATGAAGGGAGGTCTTCGGGTAGAAAGCACATAATCCCAGGTGGACACCCAGAAATGCAGAAAAGAATGAAGAGCGATGGAGGTAAACATGGGGGTAAGTCAACCAACACCGACTGTGTGAAGCAACACTGAGACTGTATGGAGGAGACTAAAATATACGTAGAATTAAAACAAAAGTAGTAAATGAGTTGAAAAGATGTAAAAAAAGTTAAAGTGTGCCAAGATTCTTGCACTGTCCAGAAAGAGGTAAATATAGACTTATATTAGACTTTAAAGAATGTAAAAGCATAGGAAATAAATGTACAACTAACAAGCTAATCAAAAGCAGACAAATAGAATTTAACAAATATACATACTTCTAAAAGAAGACAAGGAAGAAGAGAAAAAGGAATGTAGAACAGGTAGGATATAAAGAAAAAAGAGTAAGATAATAGAATCAAACATCGATATTACCAGTAATCACATTATATGTAAATAGACCAAATATCCCAAATGAAAGAAAAAGATGGTCACACTCACAACTCCTCTGTCCACAACAGCACAACTACACAATACTCACAGGATAGACATTAAATACAAACACACAGAAAAGTTTAAAAGGATGGGAAAAGCTGTATCATGTATACTGTAATGAAAACAAAGTCTTCTAAGCAGAAAACTATATATCAGTATTGAGAGAAAAAAATCTAAATAAATGGAGGGACATACCTATTCACAGATTAGAAGACTGTGATAAAATTCAATAATGTAAAGATATCAATTACCCCAAAATCGATTCACGTAACATAAGCAAAAAAAAAAAAAAAAAAAAGAATCTTTTCTGGGGGTGGTGGGTAGAAACTGAGAGGCTGATTCTAGAATTATGTGGAACTGCAAAGGGCCAAGAACAGTCAACACTAATCTGAGGAAGAACATCAGTGAGGAGGACTCGTATTATCGGATACTGACACTGAGTATACATACAACTGCAGAAATGAGGGAAGTGTGGTAGTAAGGTAATGACAAGCAATTAAAACAATGGGAAAGAATACAAGATCAGAACCCGACTCGCACATACGTTGTTCATTTAATTTACGATGAAGTGGTTCTAAGACCACTGGGAAAAACAACGGTCATTCAAAAAGTGGTGCTAGGTCAAATGCATGTCCGTACGGAAAAGAACTAAACTAGGTTTCTATATGCACATACCAAACTCGTCTCCAGAATGACTGTACTTCTAAATGTGAAAAGTAAAACAATAAAACTTCTAGAATGTAACAGAGAATAGCGTCATGATCTTGGAGAGGCAAAATTTTAAAATAGGAAATAAAAAGTACTAACCATGAAGGAAAATAAGTGTGAACTGGACTATATTAAAATTTAAATTTTGTTCACCAACAAACACCTTTAAGAGAGTCAAAAGGTAAGCCACAAGATACAAGAAACACATATAAGCCACAAAGCATACGTACAAATAAATAAGGACAGAAAACTCAAGTTTTAAAAAATGGGCAAAGGACATGAACAGGTATTTCACAGAAGAAGATATCCAACTGACCAAGGAACACACAAAAAGGTCCTCGACTGCACTTTCCATCAGGGAAACACAAATTCAAACCATAATGTGACACTACTGTGTACCCAACAGAATGGCCATCACTGACAGTGCAAAGTGGTGACGAGCATACAAACAACTGGACCTTTCATTACTGATGGAAGGAGAGTGGCTGACGAGCTGCACGGCCCATGATCGAGCAGTTCTGCTGAGGTGCTGGAAATGTGCCATTATTGGGTCGTGGTGGTGGTTTTTGGGTGCACTGTACTTGTGATAACCCATGAAGGTATTCATTTAGGATGCATGTTCTCTTCTGGATGTATATTATACTTTAATAGTAATGTATATTTCAAACACACCAACAAAAATTCAAGCGATACCGTTGTACAGCAAAAGTAAAACTCCACACCCATTTCTCCCCACCTGCTTCCTACTCCCAGAGCCTCTCAGTTCTTTATGTGTTCTTCTCATTGTTATATTTTCAAGCAATGGGCTTATACTGCAACTTCTCGATACTTTCATTTCAGATAGCCACAGAATCCCTCCTGGGTCTACTTCCTACAACGGCAGCATTTTCTTTCTTACAGAGAAAAGCACCTGGTGTTTTTCCTAGAGTTGATAATTACACAATCTGTTCCTTACAGTGTACTCCTGTTCAGGGGGACCTGGTGTCTCCAGCACTCCAATGATCCATCTCTCTGCAGACTTTTAAGTTTTTACTTATTTGGTTCTTTCAGTTCCTACTTATTTGTCTCCTTCCATCTTGGAAAATTTCATTGATATCTTATTTGCTGTCATCTCCTCTCTGATTCTCTTTGACGTTTTGTTCCTCTTTACTTTAGGAGGATTTCAAGAGTCATCCACAGATAATGCCAGAAGTTTATGATTATTAGGACCATTAATACAATTATTGGGACCAATAATACTCCATTATTACAAGTTGGCTTATAGGCTAATAGGGGTGAGACCCACTAACAGTTTTGGGGAGTCATAAATTATTCAGTCTCTGTATGCAGATATCATCAAGCCCAGTAGCAAGCATGTGGAAAGTGCCTCACAATTATGTGTTGAACTGCTTTAAAAAAGAGTCAGATTTATTGTCGCCTCAACGAACTCCCACCCCCAAGGCCCGCGCCTGGCCGCATGCATCACAAGAGTGCGAACCTCACCTGTGTAGTGCTCGTTGCCTTGAGCCGCACAGGTCAGCAGCTGCGCCATGGAGGAGCCCACCGCTTTGGAGGTGCTTCCCAGGTCCTGAGCACATTTTTCCAGCTGTAAAATATTCAAGGGGGGAGAGAACTTAGGAGAAAGGAAATTCACTGAGTCAGCATAAACATAATGTAGATCATGCCTCGGGCCTTAGCTCTTTTCCAACTTATCACCAATGGCACCAAGAAGGAGTGAGGTGATAGACGGGAAACAACCCAAGCTTTAGGATGAACAAATGTAGGTTCAAACCCTTACCCTCTGGTCCCTTCCCCCAAGTGTGAACTTATAAGAAATTGGGTAAATTACTGAACCTCTCTAAGCTTTGGCTTCTTGAGAGTATAATACCTAGCTCAGAAGGCTTTCAGAGAATTAAGGCATATCATCCACAAATGGTAGCTATTAGTATTATGCCTTCAGAGCTAATTTAGAAAGTCTGCAACAAATCCTTAGTGAGAATTAATAATGCCTTGGCAGGAAGTGGGCAGACATCCAGCTGTACCACCTTCCTGGCCTGTGGGACCATTACGTTGTTCAATTTGATCATTATACTTTGAGGAGCTCTAACCAGAAGGAAATGTAACAGAAATAGAGGTTTGGAGTGGTACAGAAGATTTTGAAAGTAGGCAAAGTGCTTGCCTTCCCATGAACAGCCCATCATCTTGCTTTGTAAACTGAATAAATAATTCAGAGAACAAAGGCAGTGAAGGCCTAGAGTATGGGTAATTACTTGATTACTAGACGAGGGCAACACTCTGGACGAGAACTTCTAGACACACTGAGGGAGTGCAGAGAGGCAGCGGAGAACCTGTGCATTTTTTATTCCAAGGCATGCTTTGTAAGAGAGGCAGTGCTTTCGGATAAAAAATAGAGGCTCAGCCATTATAGACAACAACATGTTGTAACACAGTACACACACTCTTTAAGGGCAAACAATTTCTTTAAAACTTACATGGTGTTCCTTGTATTCTAACTGACTAGTTGTTCTGTGTAAAGGCAGGATTTAGGTCAGGCAAACCTCTCCTGGTCTCCCTTGAGTGCAGAGGTTTGCAAAGGGTTGAACCTGGACCACATCGCAACACCACTGGTCCCAGAGCCGAGCTTGACTTTATCACTAGCTTGGTGACTTTGGTCAAGTGACTTAACCTCTCTGAGTCTGAGTTTCCTCTTCCTTACAATTAGAGGTAGCCTGATTTAACAAATATTTTCTGAGTGCTTCTTACATACTAGACATCATTCTATAGTAAATAAGGTGTCCTGAAGCACCATATATTCTAGTCTTTAGATCATCCATAGAGCAGCAGTAGTTAAGAGATTACTTTCAACATGAGCGATGGAAAGCTTGGGATTTGGAGTCCCTGTGGATTTGGACTCAATCCTTTGTTCTTCCACTACCTGGCAGGTAAACATTGGACGAAACAGTGAAAACATCTACACCTGTTTTCTCGGCTGTTAAAATGGGATTAACAAAACTTTGTCATTAAGTTACCATCAGGACAAACTGTATCTGTGTGTACACAGCGCTTTATAAATGGTGGTGTTTTATTAGTGATGCTCAGTCCTGTGTGAAGAAGGTGTGTATAAGTGAGGAGTGTTGCTAAACTACAGCCAAGAAAACCTCGACGTGAGCATCAGGAGGTATTGCACCATGAAGACTGTTCTTCCCAGGGCTTTGTGCTAAGTGAATGGTGTTTTTGGTGGTTTCCTTATTTTTTAAAAAACCTTGGCAGTATCTCCAGTACTTATCTTTATAACCACCCTGCCACTCGTTTTCTAGATAAAATGCCTGAGAGGAGAGATGGGACTTGTGCAAGGCTGGGTGATGACACAAGGTGGATCCAGAGAGCCAGAGCTCCTAGTTCCAAACCTAGCCTGTTGGCTGCATTGACCTTCTTCTCAGAAAAGCCCGCAGGGTTAGGACACTGGCTGCAAACACTGGCATGTGTCTTGTTTATATAGTCAGAGGGATGAGCATTAATAGCCAATCCCAGGAAAGCACAAGGAACGAGCACCAGGGGTGCCCTCAGGGCAGTTCTAAAAAAAATGTGATGATTCCAAGGGTTTGCATTCAAAATGTTTGAAGTTCAGGAAGCCTAACTGATGGTAACAAAGGCAGTGCCCTGCCCCACACTCTTACCGTTTCCCCTGGAAGTGGTTTCAGCTGACTCTCCACAGCGGCCATCTTTGCATCCTGCAGTTCATTCTTAAGTGTCTGCACCGTGCTCAGAGCTGAATCGATTTCCATAGGACCACAGGCTTCATGGGCCTGTCAATAGAGTTGGGAACGTGAATACACAGTCCGCTTGGAAGTGCTCCAGGATTCTGCAACACGGGCAGTTTCTTTCTGGACGCACCCCCAGTGAATCTCAAACTCTGGCGACAGGATGCGAGGGTGGTGTGCATTTCCCAAGGTGACAAAAACCATCCTCAGTCAGAACCTTAGTCCTAACTTCCCTGAATAATAAATTATGTATTCTTCATAATTGGATATACGTGAGAGTCTCCTTGAAGCTATTTCTCTCTGAAATGCATTTGCCTCTTAGACCAAGAGGATTCTTATTTACTGTGTCTGTGTTCTCGAGACAGGGCACCCACTTATTTACTGTGTCTGGGTTCTCGAGACCGGGCACCCAGCAGCGCATGTGCCCACAGAGAGGCCTGAGAAGCCACGGTATGTACATAAATAAAGGAAGAAAGGAGGAAATGAATGAAGGAATCCATGACTCTGGAACCAAGTCTTTACTGACCTACTGATTCTCTTTACAAATTTCTGGATTATAAACCATTATTCTTTCATACTGAAGACTATGAAAAATTTTATTCCTTAGGAATCTAACAAAATGTCATTCTCTTGACCTTATACAATATTGATCTCCAATTGTTTTCATAATCTCCCAATACATATATGTTAATAAATTATGTACATGTATAATTATGGATCAGTGTATTAAATACTGATAAATCTGAATTTCTTTCCTTCTTTAAGTTATAGTAACAACAGCGGCAATAAATACTAATTGACTTATTTCTATGTGTTGGTATTACCCAGTGAGGAAACTGGGGCACAGAGAGATTAATTAACTTGCCTAAGTCAGAAAATCAGCCAACTGCAAGGCCAGAATTTAAGCTCAACAGCCTGATTCCAGAGCTGATATTCTTCACCCTTACACTGTGTAAACATCATCTGAACGCTCTCAGCATCTTCCTGTGCACAGTGGACCATCCTTGCTTGAGTCCCACTTTGAGGCTCACTGCTCCAGAGCAGTTGCTTGAGGTCGGTGTGTGTCTACAACTCACTGAAGTAATCTGTTAAAACTCAGATGCTCTATGTCCCGAGATTCTGATTCGGTTGCACAGAGAAAGGCCCAGGGAGGGGCACCCTAACCGCCCCCAGCTGGCCCTGATACAGATGGTCTTTGGACCTCTCTCTGAGACACAACCGCTCAGAGTACTTTTTATTGGATATAATCTAAAGCTCTGGATATTTTTCTTTGGTGATATAGGGCACCGCTCATGTTAAGAATGCAAATCACCTTCTATCCTTCTTCCCTTGTTCATGGATGAGGCTGTCTGTTCCTATAAAGGGATTGTTACAGGGGAAAAATGAATTCATGCCAGAACGTCTTGCTAATGCCACATCAAACAGTGTGGTAATGAGGCCTTGTGGTAATTAATAAGTTCCAGAGACAGAAACTCATTAATCCCTAATTCTGTGTGATTGAGGACTTTGTTAAGGTGAATGCTTCCACTTAAGATATGAAAAAATTTCAGGGCAAGAACTATAATATACACAGCCCCCCAAATAGAGTTGATTCCTAAATAATTTGTTATTAAGTTCACAAGATGATGGCTGGAAGATACAATCACTCTGGCCCGCAATTTACCTGGCACCAAGAAACTGATGACTATTAGTCTCCCCTCTGATTCTGGGGGGTGGGGTGGGGGAGACCACTGCTTGTCCCAGGGTACGGGAGGAGGGGGAGTGTGCAACCTGAACTAGTTTAACGAAAGTCATCTGTAACCAGAGGTGATAAATAAGTCGAAGAGACTGTGGCTAAAAGTGCTAAAAGCCAATGTACCTGCAGGGCATCTTTAATGGTCATGCCAATGAAATGGACAAGAAATATGCCCAGCGGTGCCCAGGTCCTGGGTAGCACCCAGGTTACACATGCAGGAAGGAATTAAAAGCCCCTTTCCCAACAGGCTAACTTGTGTGACAAGGGTCCACTTGCCTTCTGCGAGGCGGTACGCAGCTCCGCCAAGCTGGTGGCAAGATTCTTGGCACACTGGCTCAGCTGCATGGCGGCAGCCTGGTCACTCACAGTGGGCACTGCGGCTTTGGCAGAAGACACCATCTTGCTTCCAGGCTGTAGAGAGATGGGCAGAAAGTAAGGCAGCTCTTGGGCAGTAAGGAGAAAGCTGACCCAGGCAGCAAGGCCACTACATCAGCTAGAACTGACCCTAAAACAAGGGGTATGAAAACCATCTACATTCTCCCCGAAAATTCCCACCCTGGATCAGACACTGGAGGGCAGGACATTCAAAGAGTGTTGAAACATAATCAAATAAAAGGCCGTGTCAATGGGGAAGGGGCAAAATTGGGATAGTGGCTTGAAATTCTCATTTAAAACAGATTTAAAGAGAGTTTTGTATTAAATATGGTTCTTTGTGTTTCCTAGAATAGCTCTTTAACTATGTCTGAAATATATCCCAAACATTATTTTTTAAAAATATAGGCAGACAAAAATGAAACAAATAAAATAACCTATTATATTTCTCACTGCCCAGAATAATTTCACCATGCATGAAATGTCTGTGCTCATGCCTATATATAATACAATTTATTCTATTTTCAAATTCCCTGTTTTACATATTCTATCTTTTAAATAGCTATACAGTATTACATTTTACATGTTAATATTTTGGTAGTCCTGTAATGTTGAGCATGTTTTCATTTTTCCAATATAAGAAATAATGGTATGATAAACACCTTTGTAGCTAAAATTTTGTACATGTTCCTAATTTTTTCTATAAGTTTTTAAAGGCAGAATTTCTGGAGCAAAAATACGCATATTTTTAAGGGTTTGCATATGCAGGCTGTACAACTATTCTTAGTAAACATTAATCCAAGTGCCAGATCATAGATACTAAGAATAAAAATTAATGTTTTTAATATTTAAGAATTCACGAGAACTTAAGAAAACCAGCATGAGTGTTCAAAAAGCAAGCAAAGAACCTAAACAAGAAATTGTGAAAAACAAGGAAATGCAAAATCAAACAATAAGAACTTTACCAAGTAAACTGGTAAAAGATGATTATTTATTTTTTAAATTATATTTTATTGGCTATAAAATATAATTTAAATTATATTTTAAATATAATTAAATATATTTTAAATGTAGCTCAGCACCCCCACTCCCTCAGGCAATCCACACACAATTATTCATGTCCATGGGTCACGTGTATAAGTTCTTAGGCTATTCCATTTCCTATATGTACTTTACATCCCCATGTAAAGTACATATAGGAAATATGTACTTTCAGTAGTTACATCTGTAACTACTTGCTTGTACTTCTTAATCCCCTCGCCTCTTCACCAATTCTCTCCATACCCCTTTCTCATCTGGCAACCATCAAAACGCTCTCCATATCCATGATTCTGGTTTATTTAGCTCATTTTTTAGATTTGATTGTTGATAGAAATGTATTTTTGCCATTTTGTTGTTCATAGCTTTGATCTTTTTCATAAATAAATAAGTCCCTTTAACATTTCATATAATAGTAGTTTGGTGATGATGAACTCCTTTAGTTTTTTCTTGTCTGGGAAGCTCTTTATTTGCTCTTCGATTTTAAATGATAGCTTTGCTGGGTAGAGCAATCTTGGCTGTAGGTCCCTACTTTTCATGCCTTTGAATATTTCTTGCCAATTCCTTCTAGCCTGCAAAGTTTCTTTTGAGAAATCAGCTGACAGTGTCATGAGAACTCCCTGGTAGGAAACTATCTACTTTTCTCTTGCCACTTTTAAGATTCTCTCTTTATCTTTAACCTTTGGCATTTTAATTATGATGTGCCTTAGAGTGGGCCTCTTTGCATCCATCTTGTTTGGAACTCTCTGTGCTTCCTGGAATTGCATGTTTATTTCCTTCACCAAATTAGGAAATTTTTCTTTCATTACTTTTTCAAATATATTTCCAATTTCTTGCTCTTTCTCTCCTGTTTCTGGCACCCTTATTATGTGAATGTTGGACCACTTGAAGTTGTCCCAGAGGCATCTAATAGATTGCTCATCTCAATTTTCTTAAGTTCTTTTCCTGGAGTTTTTATCTACTTTTTTTATTTGGACCATGTCTCTTTATCTTCTCCTTTTGGCAGCCTCCCTGTGTCTGTTTCTATGTAGTAGGTAGAGCTGCTATACTTCCTGTCTTGGTAGTGTGTCCCGATATAGTAGGTGTCCTGTAGGGTCCAGTGACACCACCTTCCCTAGCACCCAAGCTGGGTACTTTATGTGGGGTGAGTACAACTTCCTCTTGTAGCTGAGCCTTGATGGTTGTTGGCAGGTCAATGGGAGGGATTACCCAGGCCAGTCAGCTGCAAGGACTGGCTGTGACCACTGACCACCAACTTCTGCCCTCCATGAAGGATCTGCTATTCAGGAGCAGGATGGTGGTACTCTGGTGTGGTCTGTAGCTGAAGCCTAAAAATCTACTTTTTTAAATGCTTGATTCCCCAACTTGGAAAAGATGTATTAAAACACATGCTCCACACATGGCTAGTTGTAAATTTAGATTCATTCAGCCTTCTGGAAAGGCATTTTACAACATGTACGAAGAGAGTTTTTGATCTGCCAATACCATTTCTATTTATTTCTCACTCTGCCGTATTCTTGTAAAAATCTGATGGGTCGATCATCACAGAATTAAACAACAAAATAAAAAGGAAAAATGAGGGCAGGGACGGCGTGGACCCAGGAACATGTCCACACTGCCCTATCCCAGGCCCCACAGTCCTAGTCAGCAATGTGGACAACATTGCTGGCTCCAGGCCCTCCAATACCCAAAGGAAAAAAGAAACAGCTCGTCTAAGCCACAATTCCCAAAGATAAAAACAAGCTGCTTGCAGTCCCATTTCTAGAAATCTACCCTCAGGAAGTAATTCAAGAGGGGCAAAAGGCAGGTCGAAAGACTTCCATCCTATCACAGGTTGTTTTGATGGCAAGTCATTAAAAACAACCTATGTGTACAATGATGGAAAAATAGCTAAACACTGAGTATAGCCAGATGATAAAATATTACTCAAAATCATAAATGCTCATAATATAATAGTTAACATGAAAAACAGTCTATATACAATGAAGTTGAAGTAAAAATATACACACATATGTGTGTTTGTGTGTACATAGTCAAAATGAGTGGAACTGCATCCAACTTTTCACCTCCTATCTTCGTATGTGGGGTCTATGGCACTTGAAAAATTAACCAGATGAATGTAACAATGGGTCCTGTGACTGCAGGTTCAACTAGACAGGCACAAGGAAGAGAACTGCCTAATCCCATAAACTGCGTGTGAGACACAGGCGGACAGAAAGGGCTGAGAGATTTGAATACAAGAAATATGCATAAAGGGAGTTTTCCCACAACTGTCTCTTTTTATTTAATTTTCCTTGAAATAAATCCACCCCTCACCTACAAGACTGACAATACTTATTCATTGCACAATTGCCACAAGAAACCATCATGCCTTTGAAGAAGATGTACCCACCATTTCTTGTTTTCTGGGCTATGAAGAAGAGCATTAGACTCGAAACTAGAAAACCTAAAGCAATACCCAGGGCTAGGTTCTTCATCAGACTTGCAGCCTGTTACATGTTTTCCCTCATAGAAGAGAAAAAAAGATGACGCTCCCAAGAAAAATAGATTACGTGCCTTCTCCTGGGGCAATTTCCCTCCATATAAGCATTTTGCTTTGCCCCGCTGGATCTACCCCTCCTGAAACTACAAATATAAAGAGGAGGCTTTAAGGTCTGCTTACTGCAAAGACTTTGCTATGGCTGTGGAATTCCTGAATTTCTCTCCTTAAGGATACAGGGCACACTCTGCCCAGTAGTGGGGGGAAGAAGGGGTGGGCTCTGGGTACAACCAAGGTGAATGCTTCTGTGTTACCTGGAGGAAGTTCTGGCTGGAGATGATGAGAGCCAGCTGGGCACTGAGGTCTTCTGCTTGGGCTTGGCTCCCTCTCACCCCCTGGACCAGCTGAGGGATGTGATCAGCCACCGCCTACAGGAAGCAGGAAAGTTAAAACTGAGCACATCTAGCATGATGAATTACTAAAACAGGGTGGAAAATGACCCAAGTGATCAATGTTTTTGGATGTGCTATCACTCCACGGGATGCCTGTCCCAGACCTTGGATTTACACAGCACCTTTACCCAGCTGGGGCCTTACCAGCCCTGAGTCTAACACAGAACCCCTGGGTGCCCTTTTCCCACACATGTCTGCCTACCCTGGGGTCCCAAGGGTCCCAACGCACTCAGCCATAATGAGGCCTTAACAGAATGTCCCCAGTTCCACTTCATACCACCCTGACATGTTATGGTTGAAAACTTAGAATCGAAGAATCTACACAGTTCACTGGTGGGTCAACTCAAGTCACACGGCCCCATGGTCAGAAGAAAGTGAGAGCAGCAACAAACTACCAGCACGTGTCAGCGCTCCCATGCCTTACTTCACAGGGACATTCTGTCCATCAGCTTCCACATCTCCATGGCTCCTCTTCCCCTGTTCTAAGTAGCCTGTCTCATTCTCAAACTGGAACGCCCAGTACCCAGGGTAGAGGATGGAGGAGCAGCAGCCCTGAGGTGAGTCCACTTTAAAGTGACCATCTCCCACCGTGACCTAGGAGGCCGAGTGGTCCCCTCAGAAGTAAAGCCATTTCTGAAGTAGAAGCGGCAACAGCCCTTACACGTGAGTGATTTCCCAGAGGAGATGTGAACCAAGGAGGAGGGCAGCGAGCTCCCAGTCCCCGAGGCACAGCCACGTATGTCTCTCCAGCCAGCTCCCACCGCTAACGGCAGACAGTTCCGGGGACTTCAGTCAGACACACTGCCAACACGTGGGCAATGGCTACACAATTAGGTTTTGTGTCTGGCACCATTCAGGGGTCTCCTTGGAGGGTGAATGCCCCAGGCCCTCAGAGAAGGCAACCAACCAAGGTATTTACTGTGCCCTTCGGAGCACCTTGGCCTCACATGCCATCCAGGCCCAGGTGTCAGAAAGACGGAGAGGCAACTACAGAAAGCACCAAAGCACACTGCCAGGGAGGCCAGACAAGATAAAATAAACTCCTGAGGTGCAATCAGCCCTCAGCCGGCTCTGATGAGGAGCAACCGTCTACGAAGGCCCACCCCTCAAAGGGAGAAAGGCCCTCTCGAAATTCAATGCTTTGTTACTATTTCAGGGCACGAAAATGGCCTTGTCATTGATCCTCCTTGATTGGTGTCTTGAAAAGAAAGAAAAGAATCTAGACAAAGGAAAGACAATGCTGGAAAAAACATACACTCCTTCTCACGGGCTGTCCACTTAATAGACAAAAACCAGACCTGTGTATGTGTGTGCGTGTGTGTGCATGTGAGAACACCTGGAACCGGGAGCCTGAACAAACTGGATTAGGGGCCTCGGCAATCAGATTTAACCGAGTCAGCAGGGTACTTGGCGTTCTAACGCGATAAGGGTTATCAACAGCAGACCTGGCTCTCTGGCAGCCGAAACCTCACCTTGCAGCTCTGGACCAGCTGCTGCTGGGCCGCAGGGTTCTTGTTGGACACGGCTGCATTCTGGGAGGCAGCGATGGTCTGCGTGGCTGCGGCAGCAGCCTGCTTTGCTGCAACCTGGAGAGGACAGGGAGAGGAGGTGAGCCAACATACACACAGGCACGTTTATGTATGTCCCTTCCCTTAAAGGGTTGGCATCGGACAGCTGCTCATGTAAGAAAGGGACCCCAGGCACAGACCCTGCCTTTCAAATACCACTGATGATCCTGACCTAACAGTGCCCTGAGTATGGGTACCCTCCAATGCCAGAAAAAAACTGGGGGCCCTCCTGAAAAATATTTTTCGAATTTCATTCAAGAATGCTAAACTTGGAAAAGACTTTGGCTCTCTGAAATCATGAAGCAGTTTTTCAAATTGTGTCAATGTGCCTAAACCATTGAGCTAAAATGTGTAATGTGCCTAAACCAACTTTGCAAATTGTTCTTAATACCTAAACCATGAAACTCTATCAACCAATCTTGATTTAGCCTCCTTTGTGTGAGCTTTGCCTTGTTAATCTGATTACTCTTCCAAATAGCTCTTTGCCACCTAAAATGAACATCCAGAAATTCAGCCTCTGTACTGACCTCCAGTCGGTTGACAATTTTTTTTTTAATAGCGTTCTGGGCCGCAGCGTTGGTGGCCACGCGGAGACCTTCTGCGGCCTCTCTCAGCCTCTGCTGCTGGTCCTCGTTCTCGGGGTTGGCTGCAGCCCCCTGGGGGAGTAAAAACAAACATTTCACGCCACAGACACTGAATTCATACCTTCAGTTTTGCTTCTTCCTAGTAATACAAAGTAACTGGAGGAGAGAGCCACATGCTTCAAGCAGTATCTTCATGATAAAGATGTTTCCTTTCAACATCAACAACAAAAACCTACCACTAGAAACCCAATAGGATTTCCCAATAATTGGGTTTCCCAATAGGAAACCCAATAATTAAACACATGAGAGAATACTTGGTCATCCATATATATTAACATGTGGTCCAAACATCCATGATTTAAAAGCTGTTAAGATAAATCTCCCTCTGCCGTATCTCTCAGAGAGAATTTTATTTTAATTGGCATGACAGACACATGTCGCCGCTGAAAGCTTCCCCTCTCCTGTGGCATTGCTAAATGTGACCGGGCTAAGATTACGGTGTAACGCAGGGATGGCGGGGTGGGGCAGGGGGACAGGACTGCCATCAAAAATGCTGCAGGGAAATACTGCTCATCACAGACCATGTCTCAACACCGCATTTCTAGAGAGCAAGTTGGAACGTATAGTGAAGTAGAACAGGCGAATCAAAGGAAGAAATCTGACGGCCCTCCCCTGGTGGATTTGAATTAGATGGGCGGGGTTTTGAAGTAGGGAAAGGCTAAAGGTAGTATAGGGAGGGGAAATAATTTCACTGGACGGTAATTCAACAAAGGCTTAAAGCACATCCAGCCTTCTACTGCCACCTGCAATAAAAGCAGCAGTCGAGGTTTCTCTCACAGGGCCCAGATGCTGTACGACCAGTGACTGACACACAGGTGAACAAGCCTCCACTAACGCTTTAAGATAATAATATTTGCTCACCAGACAGAGGTGACAGCGGAAATAAATATGCTGATTCTCAAATATCTATGTTCTGAACATCTACATTTCCCAAATGGCCAGTTGTCCAAATGTACCAATTTATATGAACAAATTTCTTTAAACTATTTATAAAAGTCACTGGAGTTCAGACTGGGTGGGACAGTTTTAACATCTGTGACAGAACTGTGTTTGCAATTCTCTCGATTATAATCTTTTATTCTTTAAAAACCTTAACTATGTCTAGTAGTCTTGATTTTGTGTTTCCCGCAACTAAAAAACCATGCTTTTGCATTTCCTGTGTGAAAGGATTGTTTGGGCTACTTTTATAATTTTTTGCAAGCTTATGAAAGTCATTTTGCTTTCCTGGTTATCAGCTTTGTTTGTTCATTTGGGGGGAAATCACAACCCCTTTATTTGTTGAATGAGTCGACAGACAACCTATATCATGGGTTTTTTTTAAGCTGCTCCTTTATCTATGTCCTGAGGGGCACCCCAGCCTTCACTTTGTGTTTTGAGGAGCGTTGAACATTAGTAGGAAGCGCAGAAATGCAGAAATGCTGTACTTGTGCAGATGTGGGTGTTTGGGTCCTTCCTTAGCAGTGTCTTTTTTTGGTCATGATAGCATGCTAGATACCTAACTGAAATATCTAACTGAAATCTTAGTTACTAGTTATAAAATATATTTTTCCTGCTCCTTAAACACAATCTTTGTTAGTCTAACCCATAATATGTCCTTTAGCTTGCAAGAAAATTCAGCAAATTAAAATACTGCCATGAAGACAAAGTGACTTCTAAAAGTTAAAATAATTTACAATTACACTTAGTATTGCTCTATATTATATAAACAATCAGAAATAACTGAAAAGTTTTTAGTAAGTCATGCATTTGGTGACTGAGTCTGGGGAGCGCTGTGAACCTAGAAACTGGTGTGTGCACCAGCCCTGGCTCGGTCCCGGTTTGTGACCGTGGACTTATTCTTTGAGCTTAATTTTCCGATTTGTCGAATAAGGGCTGATTAGATTTTTCAGGAAGGTTCTTTCCAGGCCAGCAAGTAATTTTTGTGAACATGAGGGTTTGCTTAAAATAGCTTTGTGGAGCCTCAGAAGGGGAAAAAAAGAAACGAAACCAGTAAAAACCATTAAGACATGCACTACTATACAAAATGCCAATGTGCATTTTTGCTAAAAAGGGCAGAGTCAAGAAGAGAGCTTCTCAGCTGAGACAGTGACCAGGAGACAGGAAGGAAGCTCAGACCCTGGCCTCCTTGGGTTTCTCCTCAGTCCTGTTCCGGCCACATGCCAAAGAATGCTCAGCCCCTGGCGGAATACGGCGGTGAGTCTAAAGGGCTCACCCATGCCATGATACATTTTTAAAAAATATTTTATTTATTTATTTTTAGAGAAAGGGGAAGAGAAGGAGAAAGTGAGGGAGAGAAACATCAATCTGTGGTTGCCTCTCATGTGTCCACTACTGGAGACCTGCCCTGCAACCCAGGCATGTGCCCTGGCTGGGAATGGAACCGGTGACCCTTTGCTTCCCAGGCCCATGCTCAATCCACTGAGCTATGCTAGCCAGGGCCCATGATACATTTTAAGGGAAGTAATTCACATCCTGGCTGAGATACACTCCTATTCCGTTGGAGGCCAGGGAGACAGGATAAGATATGGGGATGTTTAATGAATTTTAAATGCATAGAAATATATTAAACATGTTATTTGGGGGGTATGAAGTTCAAGGTGATTTTTATTTTCTTATTTACACTTATCTGCATTTTTTACTGATTCCACAAGAAACATGTGCTAGTTGCATAATAAAAACAAAACAGAAAAACATAACCTTATCTATTTTAAACAGTTCTTACCTAGAGGCAGGCATCAGAATCTTCTGTGGAACGAACACACACACACACACACACACACACACACACACACACACACACCAGTGTCCTCATGAATCAGGACCTTGGGGGTGGAACTGAGGTGGGTGTCCTTTAGTATATTTCATAGGGGGCTGTGAAACAGACCCCCAGGTTAAGAATTACTGGCTTTTAGAAGCATCATGATACAGCGCTGCTGCCAAAAAGCACAGAGCTGACTCTGAATTCTTCAAACTCCTCTATGATATGTTAAATTGCTACTGCAATTTGAAGAAGAGTAAGGCAGGCCGCACTCTGCTACACAAAGTGATGATGGGGTGTAGTTGAGAAGTCAAATGGAGGGCAAAGTAACAGAAGGGTTGCAGGAAGAAAGCAGAATGGAGGTGAATTTACTGCGGAAAGTCTCAACTTTAAATGAATCACCACTTTCAGTAAAGCCAATGGCGATGACCCAGTGGAAAAATAGTGCTCACTGAGCAGGGACTCTGCTGCCTATGGCTGTCAACACCTCTCCCTGAAGAGCTTCGTTCATATGTTCCAAGACCTTCTTCTTTCACACTTGAACAAGGTTAAACATAACAAAGCCATCATAGGTTTTAAACAAACAAAAACGTGCACTTGCCTGACCATTCTCTATCTTGAAGATACCTTCTAAATCCTAACTTTTAGTAACGGTCACTTGTCAGTTGGAACAAACCCGATGGAACAATACCTTTGCTGCCTCCACCATTCGAGCAGTGGAGTCGGCCAAGAGCTTTGCTGCTGCCAGGAGCTTCTTTGAATTCTCCATGTCGATTTCCGCCTCTGCATCGGACCGCATGGCGTTGACGAGGTCCGAGGTGGCCTGGGCCAGGACCCGGGCCTGGCGCACCATTTCACCTAGAGGGTGGGAGTGAGCATGTGGGCTGTTTGTCTGCTTTCTAAACCTTGGGGTAAAACTTCAGGAGTCAGCAATTTTGTCTCTGTTCCGCTGGTAAGAGGGATGGAGAGAAGTCAGTCCCACGCTCTATTCTTAAGGGTTGCAACCGATTTAGACCCAGAGTCAAAAATAGTCCTGGTGGCTACAGGACTATATGCCCCAAACACAGCCGAGTTCAGTCTTTAATTATGAGAAATAAATGTGCCATAAGCAACCAAAAAGGAGCTCTTGATAAAGAGAAGGCAGGAAACACAACTATGTGGATTTATTACGTGCATTGACATGTAGAACAAACATATATGGAAAATAATACTTACCTCATGTCAAGAACTGCTTACATGAAAGCCCCTATAATGAATTCTTGGAGTCATGGGCACAGAAAACATTTTCAGATTTTGAATTTATGTGCATGCTACTCAACACCAGGTACATAATACCGCATAACCCAAGCCTGTCATTTGGTTCTCGCTACCCAGAAACACAGACCCCAGTTTTACGCCCAAATGCTGAGATTTGCCTTGGCCCAATTTTCCCTGTTTGTTTTCCCTTTGCAAACCCCTCCTTCCCCATACTGGTTTTGATCTTGTTATGAGTAATTGTTTGATTTTATTGAAATCCACTTCAACTCCTTTTCAGAAGTGGGAGGGATATAGAGTCAACATTAAAAATAAAACTATTGAATTGTAAGGGGTCTCTTCCCCTCTCAAAGGTCTTTTGAGAAGAATGCTGAAGTACTGCAACATTAAACATAAAAAAATCTCTCAGGAAAATAAAAATGTGCTGAATTCAAGGTATCTTGGATGCATTCTGGAACAACAATAAGAAGACATCACTGTGGGAAAAACTGGTGAAATCCAAATAATGTCTGTAGTTGAGTTAACAGTGATGTGCCAGTGCCAAACTCCCAGTGCTGACGCATGCGCTGCTCTTAGGAAGATGCTAAAAATGTGGGAAACCGGGAAGGGTAGATGAGACCTCTGTATTACCTCTGCAACTTTTCTGTAAATCTAAGAGTATTCCAAAACAAAAAGTTTATTAAACAAACAACCCCAAATTCTAAACATGTGGAGCACTGCTATCTTCTAAAATCATTTAAGAAGAATACAGAGAAGCACAAGGTAATTTTCTTTTAAAAAATACTTGTTATAAAATATTGATCTGCATTACTGCAGAAGTAGGGAAATAGACCCCTTACAAACTACTGGCAGAGTTAAAAACTGTGGGTCCTTAGTAAACACATTTAAGATAAAAAATGCACCACAGCTGGTGTGGCTCGGTGGATTGAGCACTGGCCTGCAAACCACTCCCAGTCAGGGCACATGTCTGGGTTGCAGGCCAGGTCCCCAGTAGGGGGCGTGTGAGAGGCAACCACACACTGATGTCTCCTTCTCTTTCTCCCTCTCTTCCCCTCTCTCAAAAAATAAATAAAATCTTAAAAAAATAAAATAATAAATGCATTTAGTAATTGACCCAGCAATTTCACTGAGAGGAATTTACCCTACATATACTCCCCAAAGTAAATGAAAATACTAAAAAGAAAGAAGGTATTACACATGTATATATATATGACTGTAGGAAGACTGAACATTTCTGGGCAGATGAGAATGAACTGGTTTAGTGGTCAATTCTGAGGATTTACAGGGGATAGTGATGGGCTAAGTCTGAGGAGACTTACTTTTGAACTAATACTGTAGATTGCAAAGGTGCTTTGTATTATATATTTTTAAATTTTCTGTATATGATGATGTTTGACATCTGAAGACACACCTTTCTAGATGGAGAGAGACTGCCCCTCCTGGGCTGGCCAGTTCTTAGAGACAGCAAAGGCCCCAGCCCGGAGCATGCCTTTGCAGTGCAAAGCAATCCTGAGCCAGACCTCCTGTAAATGGCCAGGAGGCAACATTCCTCGGCCTCAATCATCCAGAGCCAAGTAGCAGGCTGCCAGGGTCAGCCCCTCTAACATAGTGCCTGCTGAAATTACTCACACTAGCCAATCACCCTGCCTTGCACTGCAAACCCCCATGAAGGTCTTCACCCAAATTCTCCCCTCAATCCTGTCTGCTTGTGTGTGACCGACACCTGACACTTCCCCTGTGACCTTGTGTGGTATGTGGTGACTCCCTCTCTGAGACCTGTGAGTACAGTAAACTTCTAGCAAGACTGATTCTTGCCTCCACCTGTGGCTGTGCTGACTTGCCATACCATGTGCAACATGGACATTCTTAGAACAAAGATTTACTGTGAATCTAAAAAATTAAAAAAAAAACCCTGGTTAACTGTAAATCTTTACGTACCCCTATGGGTGGGGCCAGTAGGAATCTTCCACCTTTCTCCCAGCCCCAGAGAGGAGGTCTCTGACCAAGGATGACGAGAACTTGCCCTCGCCAGGCTCCCTTGCAACCACTGGCCCTACCAGGGAACCCAAACTGACCCCCCCACCCCTGGCCCAGCAGCTCACCAGCATCTCCCATGGAACTGAAGATGCTCTCGGTGACACACATGATGGTGTCGGTGGCCTGGTCGTAGCGGCCGATGGGCTCACCGCGGCTGGCAAACTGTCGCACGTGCTGCAGGAGGTCGTGCAGGGCCTGGCTGACCACACTGGCTGCTGCGCTGACCTGCTTCAGGAGCTCGCTGTCATCGGTGGCCGCCTGGCAGGCGCGGACGCAGTTCTCAACCGAGCGGTCCACGAGCTTCCCCGCTTCAATCAGCTGCTCCTGGCACACGGGGGAGCTGATGGTGGGGCTCACCACCTGAAGCGAGACAAGGGTGGGTCTGGGGCACTGCGGGTCAATTCTCGGTCCCCAGTGTGCACGAGCATTTCCACCGTGTCCCTTCCTGCTCTGGGCCTTGGTTCTATCATTATCGGACCAGAAATTAAACTAAACCATCACTGTGGTTTCCCCTATTTCACTACTTTACTTTACCTTTGTGAATTTAGATGCCTGCTAATTTTTATCTTGGTGATATAACAATCTGACCACTGACTACTTTGACAGAAATTTCCAGTATTTACCAATTATGCCCCCTCCTTTAAGGAACCTCTGAACTGAGTCTTCTGAGCTAAGATAGCAAGACAACTAAAAGAACTGTAATTCTTTTTCTGGAGACATCTGGCATTCTGCTTCATGGTGCTTTACAGCATGGGGTACTCTGTCAGTATCTGTGGAAATGACGGGGCTGAACAAGGAAAAGCAGGAGGGAGGCCATCAAGGCACTTCCAGCTGATGCTGCAAATCCTCCCATCACACAGGGAAAGCCAGGCTGAGCCAGGTCGCAGATCTGTGCAATGTGTGATGTCATCTGCTGAGAAATGGATGACTCTCATCTTTTGATGTTTCATCATGGTGAAGACAAACGTGTAGAGTAGAAAAGGTAACTGAAGTCAGGCCCGAGTTAAAAAAGCTCGGTTCTGCCACTTACTACTTCTGTGTAGTAACATCTAAGGTCCTCAATCTCCTCTTCAGTAAATTGGGGTGATGACACTTATCAGGGTTAAGCACACAGAGTGTGCACATCCCAACTGACGCCAAGGACCTAAATCCTCATGGCCCTCACTCTAACACTGCGCCAAGGAGCGAGGGCCCCCTGCACTCTGCAGTGACTTCTGAGCCCATGTCTAACACTGAACGGCAGGCACTAGACCTCTGTGTGGGCTGGCGTAAAGAAGGCACACTGCCAAGTCCAAACGGAGACATGGCAATTTGCACGTAGAGGCGGCGATCAGACCCGGGAAAGTGCCACCACCAGAGGACTCGGGCAAAGACCAATGATCAAAGCAGAGTTGGGCAGTTTATGTAAAACCCCCATCACATCTCCTAAAACAGACACCTGGAGCAAACTCTTAGTCTCAGACAATTTTAATGAATTTTGCTCATCTTCCCTCAACGACTGGAGGCAGATGAGGGTATGTGACACTTTGTAGGAAGGGCTGGGGGTGCCAGCTGGCTTACCTTGGCACAGGCCACAAGCTGGGAGGTGGAGAGGGCACACTGCGTGGCGGCAGCGATCACCCTGTTCTGTAAGACCGTGTCTTCGGCCACCTGGGCCACATTCTTTGCCTTTAGTACCAACATGGCAGCAGCATTGGCAACAGCCTTGGCCAAACTCATTAAAACATCCTAAGAAAAAGAAATTAAAAAAACCCCCCAAAAACGAGTCATTCATTTTTCTTCCTAACAACCCTTCAGAAAAATAAAATGTAGTGTCCACTTAACTATTTTATTAGAATTCCATTTGACCTTCTTCCTTCGGTACTGCAGAATATATTTTTCCATGTATTTTTCTGAAATGTGAACTTATCTTTAGAGTTAATTAAGGAAGGAGACTTTCATCCTAATAACATGTTCTCCTATACATTCATTAAGTAGCACAGGTTTAAATCTAAAATAGGTTACTTTGAGGAACGGTATTTATTTTAACCACTGTTAACATTCACACCCTTGCTCAACACCGAGAGCCACGTCTCTTGAATGAGGTCCACGCGGTGGATCGGAAGACACTGAAGATGTAGCCAGATGCTGCAAACACTATGTGCTGCAGGAAAAATAGAATACATGGCCTCCAAGTCATGAGGCCCCTCTGTAACTTGAAATTTTATTTTTTGGATTTTTACTTTGCACAAGGGTCCAAGTGATGGCCACAAATTCAGCCACATGGTTGCCTCCAGAGGGCAACACTGGACACACACAGACAACACGGAGCCAAGGAATGCTCCGAATGTAGGCTGTTCTCTGCACTGTGCAGCCTCCCGCACAGGGATTAAATTATAATGAAAAGTGGGGAGGAAGCCCACATAAATAAATTCCCTACGAGCTACGCAGATACAAGCTGTGACCTCACTGAAGATGCCCTTGTATCTCTGAGCCTTTAAAGATCAGTTCGTGCGTCAGCCCAATAAAAAGGCATTCTGCCTGAAGGATGAAAAATCCCTTGGTTTCGCCCAGCAGCTTTGTCACCTGTCTGTGTGACCTGAAGAATAACCACTGTTACACTTAATTTTCTTCTTTGCTTTGAATGTTGAAAGTAATTTATCTGGTTTGGAAATGCCTTTCCATACATATCGCAAACATACAAGCCATTTTTATTTTGCACAAACATGTGAAGACTTTCCTCCAGAGGAAATGTGGTCAGAAGTCTTTACTAATTCATCAGATGATAATAAAAAGCAGTTTTGATTCTGAATGCAAAGGGCACCCACAGAGTCTTTACGACAGGATTTCTTAGGAGGAGACAAATTGGAAAGTCTGGTCAGCTGGTGCAAGTGGACAGAGCCCAGGCTATCTGCCATCCAGGCAAATTAGAAACCACCAAGGAAGTGGATTTTAAAATGGACAGAGCCAGGCGTTCTTAAAGGAACAGCTCGTTCTGTCGTTTTTCGGTCTGATGTTTCCTGGATCCCAGGGAAAAACCAAAGCCTATGGCAGCAGAGGTTGAAGATGCCTTTGGTGTGACTGGCACACGACTTTCAGAATTGCTCCCAACACGGCCTGCAAAGTTACACTGCTTGGACACCTAAATCTCAATGTTCAGTGAAATCACAACTTGAATGTCACATATTATTAAGAAGATTTAGGAAAATAACTTCCCAAAGGGTACCAGTACTCCTTCACTTGATATAAATCCACTTTTGCACGTGAGGACCAAGATTTGGTCATGTAGACTCATGATTGTTCTAAAGGCCTTTGTTCGACTCATTTATAGAAATCCTGTTCTTCCCATTAATTTTGTCCAAAAAAATACAGTTAGAAAAAATGTGATACTACTGCGATAGTTGCTGACAAGGCCTTTGTCAAACTTTTCAACAAGACCCCTATTATGTAGCCCATGAAAAATAAATCTTTGTTAAGTCTGGGAACATGCAGTACATTGAGGACCCAAAGAAAAGTTCTGAGATAGGATCTCAAGAATCTGAAAAATAGAGAGTAAGAAATCCAGGGTGCGTAGGCCAAGGGCTACTCCTAACGGCAGAGGGGCAGGATCCCCTTACCGCACCGGTGTTTACCTAGAGACCCTACAGAAACAGAAAACATTCAAGCCAGGCCTTTCCTGGTACGAAGCCTCCACAGGACCAGACCCCAAACCCAAACCTGCAGCCCTAGCACACCTGACCAGAAACAAACACGAGGAAGCGGTCTGCATTTATATGTGATGAAAACAATCCGTCGAAGGGGAAAAAAAGGCCATCTCCAAAAACATAAGGATGCATGAGAAATGTGTCTTTCCTTTTGACCTTCCCAAACACTTTGGGGAAAGCACTATTTTTACAGAAAGTAAGTTAACCACGTCAAGATAATCAAGCCTAGTTAAACAACAGTTCCTATGTAACTATCTCCTTACAAAGAATTATCTGCTCTAATACAAAAAGCAAAGGGCTTTTGGGGATCTAAGGAGAAGTCCGGACTAGCTTGGGTTTGGTGGGACATATTCCAGGAATACTGGGTTATGGGTCTCACCCTCCATCGTGACCTGGACGCTCGGGCACTGGTGGGTTACCGCCCTGCAGGACACGACTGAGTCCCACGGCTCCAGCGCTGCGGTGAGTGGGAGCGGAGGAGAAACAAAAACATTCGCCGATGAAGCTGATGTTTCACGTATTACGAGGTAGGTGCTCATTTGGTGGTTCTCAGTAAAATGACGTGCAAAATGGCCACCCATGGAGCAAGAAACTTAAATGCAAGAGTAAAGCTGAATGATCCTTATGGTATGGATTCCACAGAATTTCCAGACATTGACCTTGATGTAGAATATGGAGAAGGGCATTTTCCAGAGGACCTGGGCTCGACCTAAAACAAACAATTTAACTAAAATGTATTGATATATGACTTGCAAAATTAAGACAAGAGGAAGAGAAAAAGGAATGAAGGGCCTCTGCTCCCGAATATGTGAAAAGAGCAGCTCATCTTGGCCCGAAGCTCCCAACGGCAGGCCTCGGCCCCTCATCTGGGGTGGCTGGCGACAGAGGCAGACAAACTGAGACCATGTCTGACCTGGCAGTGCTTCTAACCAGCTACACACAGTGGCCACAGCTGTTCACCAGGGGACAAACAGCACATGTCCTTGGTATTGAAAAAGAAGGGTGACAAAAAAAAAAGATTTCTTCACCACACTTGTGGTTTTGGATGACACAGACAGACGGCACAAACAGTAGACTCACCTCTGAATATGAGGGAAATCTAGGGTGTGTGTGTGTGCAGTGTGCAAGGGACCATGTTTTCACTCTTACAGGAGGAGTCCACAGTGGTACAATTAAAAACTGAATCAAACAGGTAAAACAAGATTGGCCACGAGTTGGTAACTGTAGAGGTTGGGCAGTAGATACAAGGGAATTCGTGACATTATTCCCTTCACGTTTGTGCTTAAAGAACGTCTAGCATATTGACCAGTGAGAACAGTTAAATAAGTGCTGTGCAATGATGACTATATGGGAAATCAGTTTCTCGATTAAAAAAATGTTTAAATTAACACACAAAGACCTCACCCACAAGATAATCCACCTCAATCTTATTCCTGACAGCACAAGGAAGATCTGGTTTTACGTTACATTTTGTTGTTTGGGTCTACACCATCCCTGAGGCTTCTTTCCCAGATTATGGGCGGCAAATATCTTACTTGGAATCGCTCGTCAGTCTCATTCTCTCCGATCTGTCTCAGAAGATCCCCACTGGCCTGTCCAATGCTTCCAGCAGCAGTCAAAACCGTCTGTCGGGGCTACGAACAAAGAACACACATTGGATGGAAGGGACATGCACGTCCTCCGCAGTGCCAAAAGGCACACAGTGCAGGGACGGGAACCCTGCGGACTGGCTCCTCCTGCATCAATCTCCGACTCCCTGCCAGACAGGGAGACGTAAGCATCCTGGTGAAATCTGGGCAAGGAAATGCCTGATGTCTCACAAACCAGCAATAGGTGGACAGATTGGAAATGTTCTACTAAGGAGTCTCGTTCAGATGGTAGAAAGTTGATTCCCACTTCATGGACCTTAGGATGCAAAACTTGTATCCCCATTAAATGTGTATTTGTCATATGTCTGTTCATTTCTGAGGTTGTATCTCATCAAGTACCTTGGGGGCAGGGGTGGGATAAGGGAGGCTTCCTACTAAGAGTTCAACCAGTCCTTGATGTTGAACCGTAGATTCTGCACCCAGTTTGAAATCTACAAACCCTGCAGTGTGGTAACAACACGCTCCTCAGGATGGATGGAATGGCTCAGGAAGGAGGAGCCCCATCCATGATACCCAAAGGCTGCATCTGTCTCATCAGAACCTGAGTGATGGCTGGTCCCAAGAGCTCACCTCTCCAGAAGTAGGCTGCACAGCTTTCAGCAAGTCCGACACGGCCCCAGCGAGGGTCCTGGCAGCTCGGAGCAAGTCCTCCCCACTGCCCACCTCATCGTCCATGAGAGCTGCCAAAAGCTTCACACCCTTGGACATCTCCGTCAGGTTGGAAGAAATGGTGGTGATTGCACATCCCACAGCGGTGTAGTCCGTGTCTGCAGGGTCACCTGGCACAGAGAAGGACCGTCTCCATCAGAGGAGGGTAGTGGAGAGTGCGGAGAGCCCAGGCCAGCGGGAGGTGAGTGGCCACCGTGCAGCAGCTCATCACCCATCACTCTGCAGGAGGCAGACATGAAGCACCACGTGTGCCCACTGAGAGGCATGGCTCTCTGTCTCCAAGGTGCTCCTCTCCACAGGGACCTTTAAAACTTCTAAAGGAAGGCTGAGCGTCTCACTGCATTTTCCATTTCACTGCTGTCAGCAACTTGGCGGGGGGGGGGGGGGGGGGGTCAGCCCTGCTCCTGAAACACGTAATGCTGCACAGTGAAGCCAAGGTATTTCCTGGCCCTCACTTGACAGTGAGAGGTGGAGAGTTGCGCAGCGCCGCGCCAGAGAAGACCAGCGCTGGACGGGGCCAGAAGGCAGCACATACGACAGGTCTCGTCATTCGGACTGGAAGCTCCCAGAAGGGAGAAACTGACCTCAGCAAACTTTGAAGTATGTCCAGCACACTGACAAACAGTGAGAAGAGCTGCACAAGTGCTTTTTAATGATGATACATGACACAGACACAAAGGAATGAGATGTTCCCCACATTTCTCCTGGGTCAGTGGGAGAAAATGCCTGAAGCACTTAGGGTGCCTAAAAATAGACTGTTGTCTCATAGTATGAAAATCTGTTTCAATCAGTGAACTTGCTTTTCTTTTCTTTTTTTTAATAAACAAAGCCACAACACACCAAACCTCTCCAGGTCTTACCGGCAGTGAGGTTAACGACTGAAGCTGTTCCAGCTGTGATGGCATCCACTTGAGAGTGGATTTCGTGTTTGGATTCGTCGACTTTATTCTGAACC
Source organism: Artibeus jamaicensis (assembly GCF_021234435.1). Lineage (NCBI taxonomy): Eukaryota > Metazoa > Chordata > Mammalia > Chiroptera > Phyllostomidae > Artibeus > Artibeus jamaicensis. The sequence goes on from NW_026521883.1 coordinate 10,872,311, forward strand.
CATACCCTGGACGCCTGCAAAACCAGACAAGTGCATGACACAATCACTGCAGAGAATTACCCGGGAAACCAGAGAAGTCGTGCCATAAAATGAGACCAGTTTTGGCTACGCTCCGCCAGGGCCGGCACCAAGGGGGCCCTTCAGTCATCTTAAACTGTGTCTACACTTGCTCATTCGCCGAGGCTAAATCAATGGCATGTAAATGCTCATTGCTTCTTACACTGGTTACTTTTTTCTTTTTTACTTTTAAGATCTTATGAAAATCCTATGTGTCTTTATTCAGGTAAATTCAATTAAAAAACGAGAATATCTGATGTCTCATGATAATGTCGCATGCTAGCACCGACTGTTGCTAGTTTTTACCTTGTTTTTTAGAGAACAGGTTTAGACTTCAGCTGTTTCAGCATCCTCCCCCCCCCCCAGCTCAAGCATGGGGCTGTCTTTTGTTTTGCACATCAATGCTTTGTACATGTGGCCCCTTTCCTGGTAGGATTTCGGGGGAAGAGTGGGTCAAGAACCCTGTTCTGGATCTAGCTGTACCACTCACAAGTGATAGAACCTTGGCTGGGCAAATTACATCCAGGTCTTGTACCTGGCATTTCTTGTTGTGTAGGGATTCAATGGTCTTTAACAACCTACCTGGCTCTCAGGACTTGGCCAACAAGTGACCATTAACTTCAGTAAGAGCAACCCTATGGGAATAGAAGGTGCTGATCTGCTCCCTAAAACATTCCAAAAATATTAATCTAGGTTCAGGATCTGTCTAGCACTAATAGCATTTTTTTGTATACTAATTCTTTGAAAATTGGTAAAGCAGGAATGTTAAATCCAAATATATTAAAACTCTCTTATAATTGTGCTGAACTTGGGAGTCTGCCATGTGTTTAACTCTGAAGTTCCCCAGAGCAAAATGTTTCATGATTTCGGGTCCTTGGGAGAAACAGCACCGAGGACAGCGGTGCCCTACACGTACACAAGTTCACAAACGGACAACATGGTGTTCAGGGAGGACTTGGAGGCAGCTCATCCTAGCTGGACAAGATGAGCTACCAACCGTGTCTTGGTTCTGGCCCCAGTGATAGCCCTGTCGTCAGTCCTGGAAACAATGGCTTTCAACCCTGGCTGCCCATTAGAATCACCTGGGGACGTGGGGACCCACTGACACCCAGGTCCACCCCCACGACACAGACTTGTCTGGCTGGAGACTTAGGCTTGGGCCTTAAAGCTTGTCAGGTAATTCTAATGTGCAAAGTAGGGTTGAGAATAACACTGCTAGCCAGAGCTTCATAAACTTGAATGTGCACATGATATAGTGGGGAACTTCCCTAAAATGTAGATTCTGATTCAGAAGTTTGGGTTAAGGCCTAAGATTCTGCACTCATGAAATCCCAGGCGCTGCCAGTGCTGGACCAAGATTTGCATAGCAGGGGGCTACATGATTTCACACAGCAACAGCTACAGGAAGGCAGCTAAATGCCCCACCCTTGGTGGCCCCCAGAAAGGGGCAGCAGCATTACCAGAGCACTTGCTGGAAATGCAAATTCTCAGGCCCCACCCCAGACCAACTGAGTCAGAAAAAAATGGGGGAGAGTCCCAGTGACCTGGTTTTTTAATAAGCCCTCCAGGTGATTGCAATGCAGGCTAGAGTTTCAGAACCACTAGTAATAACAAAAACAGCTAATGCATGTTTGAGCTCTCACAGGTGTTAGGTACTATGCTAAGAACTCTGCACATGATTATATCATTGAGTCCTCACGAACACACTACTTGTGGAGGACAAAACAGAGGCTTAGAGCAGTTGCCCAGATTAGTGCAGCTGCTGAGCAGTGCAGCTGGGATTTGAGCCCACATGACGTGACTCTAAGGTCCAGGTTGTTAGCCCTTCCCAGGTACTGCTGACAGCCAGCAGTGCCCTATGATTCCTTCCTCCTGTGGGCACGTACAACCTAGAGACCACTCATTATCTTGGAAAAGACATGGGTTTCCACTTCCACCTAGCTGAAGATAGAGATTCACCTGGCTGAATACACACAGAGTGCATAACTCTGTTTTCTGCCAGGGCAGAGGCCTCAAATGAAAGTCATGAACATTATTTGCCCTGGCTGGCATGGGTCAGTTGGCTGGTGGGTTGTCTCACAAACCAAAAGGTCAAGGGTTCAATCCCAGGTCAGGGCACATATCTAGGTCATGGTTCGGTCCACATTCGGGGCGCATGTAATAGGCAACGGACTGACGTTTTTCTCTCTCTGGAATCAATGAATATATCCTCAGGTGAGGATTTAAAAATAAAAACAAAAAAAGCCACGAACAGTATTTACCATATCCTGGCCAAGAGGTGGCAGTGAGTCGAGCTCGCTGAGGTCATCCTGGGCCTGCTGGACGGCGTGCATGCTCGTGTTGATGGTCCCCATGAGGGCCTGCTGGGCTGAGGTCTGCAAAGACAGATGGACACAAGGTGGTCACGCTCCTGGCACAGACACAGCCCTGTACACAAAACCAGGTGACAGTGAACTCTGGCTGGAGACAAAGTGGCTCAGGAACGGCTCAGCAAGTGCCTGCACCACCTCCCACTGGAACTTAATTAGCTGGAAAGGAGCCTCAGAAAGAGTCCCTGCAGGGGGGCCAAGGGGAGCCAGTCCCTGAGCACTGAGGACCAAGGGTCTCAGGCATAGGAAACGAGGGTTACACCAGAACTCTCCCTGGTAAACGAGTAAGGACTCCACCTAAACCTACAGCCAACGTACTTCTTCAGAGTCAAATTACATCTGAAATTTCAGGCTCTTCAGCTTTCAAACAGTTCTCACCCAATAGCACAGGATCCCTGAGCAGACCAGAGACACTGTAGCAGGTCGATGGTCCCAATGGAAGAAACCTATGACCCACTCAGGGGAAACTGTGGCTCACTACAGACCCGGTCTATTTCTAAGACTCTCCGAGGGATACCTGGGCTAATTAGCAGCTTAATGCTGCTAAGGCAGAAAAGCCTGTTTCAACCTCTGAGTCATCAGGCACATGGAGAGGTCACTGTTTCTCTTCCAGCCCCAGGGGACAATCGTGATCCTAGACTGGAACTACCAGAGCCACCCAGTTAAAAGAAAACCTGCTGAGTTAGGCATCAGGATGGCACAGGGAGGAGCGGTGATCCAGACAGGAACTAGCGGGAGTGTGGATGACACACGACCTATCTGCAGGCTGGTATCCTTCCATGCACACCAGGTGGCACGCTGGTGTGCGGGGTGAGTGCCTGGGAAGCCTCACCAGTGGGGGCATGTGGCCTCGGTGCATCTGCCCCACCAGGATCTGCTGCTGTGGCGATGGCATGCTGCCAACGTTGAAGGTCTCGGGCCCGCTGGAGCCCGAGCGCATCACGGCCGGCAGCGCCACCGAGCCATGCTCCACCTTCCCGGTCCGGTTGAACTGCTGCTGCAAGATGGTAGACCTGCAGGGGACAGGCAGTTTGGTCACTATGAGGGGGCTGCGCATGTGCAACATCGTGAAAGACACCACAGGTGTCATGAATGCTTGTTGTGCCACACTGCGGAGGCCAACCCAAAAGAGGCATGTATAAACAGAATTGTGAATGCAGAAGCAGACTAAAATGCTCCGCAGAAGAACCCTGAGATGACGCATTTCAAATAGTAATATAAATAACCACGTCCAATGTATTTAATAGTTTCATGGCATATGCAATCCATCAGAAGAAAATTACAAATAGTCCAACAAAGTGGATGTTCCAGGCATAAGTGAGTTTGGATTCATTCAACAAACACCACCTACTGTGTGCCAGGTTCTATTTAGGCACTGGAGACACAGATCGTTTATCCCTAGCTTGAAGGGAGAGAAATGGAAATAAAGAAAATCTCCTTCAGCTGAGATTCCCTACCACAGGTCCAATGCTATTAACGGGGGAGGGTATTCAAACACCTTTGGAGCCTGATGATGGGACAGACTTAGCTCCCCTTCCAGGTGATTTCAAGTCTGGGAAGACTCCCAGGGCACCTGGTAAAAAAATTACATGTCGATTTTTTTACTTCTTCATATTTTGTTCAAATGAATGATAAATGCAAAGGCCTTCATATGCAGTTAAGAAGTCTGAGGATGGCGTATCTGCCTCAGTCGCCTAGTGGACAACCCATGGGGAATTCTGCACGTGTGTGTGTGTGTGTGTGTGAGGGGGCAGGGTTGATGGCACCTGCATTTGGGGGCAGAAGCCTCTGGCCCAGGGTATTCGAGTCATCAAGGATCACTCCCCATTGTCCAGAGCAAAGTGAGGGAGCCATGCTAGCACACCAAGCAACAGGCGTCCATGGAGAAACATCAATGGCTACCAAGGGAGTGACCCAGGGCGGGTGGGTCTCTGGCCTCTGAGAAGGTGATCTGCAGGCTGAGAGCTCACCAACGTCTAGTACAGAGAGAAGTGGAAGGTCTGGTGATGGAGCCACCCTGGACCCCTCTTCCTGTCTGCCTTGATCAGACCCCATCTGATCCCGTAGGCAGTGGGAGGGGGCCGCAGTGGGAGGGGGCTGTGGTGGCCCCAGGCAGGGGGAAGGGGTCCCAGCAGTCTGGGCTCAGATACCTACTTAGCTCTTCCTAGGTCAAGTACAAGTGTAAGCAGAGTCCTCTGAGGTGAATGCCTCACCCTGTCGGGAAGCACTAGCTTACTAATTTTCATCTAATGGTCATTAATAACTCTAAGAGCTCAAGGTGTTTTGCCAGAGGGAGCAAATACATCAAGTTTGGTTCCAACCTGTGTACTAATAGGACAAATGTAACACCACCTTTGAGAGGTGATTATGTCAGAGAAATAGCTACTATGACTATACAAGTTCAAGTGCTGGGCTTTCTGGAACCTTCTGGCAGTGCACAATAGGAAATATCACAAGACTGAATCTGAGTCCTGAATCTGCCATGTGAATGCATCTCAGTGGACTTTGCTGAGCTTCCGGCTCATCGATGAATTTCGGATGGTAACATCTGGGTACCTCTTCCATAGGGTGTTGTCGAGACAAAATAGAGTCACCATGGGGGACACGCACAGTGAAGCAAACACAAAAAAGCTAATGCTCTATTTAACACAAAGGAGCTGGCTGCTCTGGTTTCCAGTCAAGTGTCGCTTACTGCCTGTTACCTAATTTTTTAAAATCTATTTTCTCATCTATAAAATGGGGCTAAATTGAGATAGTTCTGAATTTAAAATGATGATGATGATGACAATAGCAAACATTTATTCTGTGCCAGGCATGGTTTTATGTGCTTCATTAGTAAGTCAATCATCAAAATAAAGCTTATAAGGAGATATTATCATTATTCCCATTGTATGGATGAAATCAAGGGGGGAGGCAGAAAAAATGTCATCATGTCTGCAAGACCACAAATCAAAAACCAGCCCCCAGATTTGAACCCAAAGTCTGGCTCTCAAGTCCACGTTCTTCACCACTTCCCTCTGTAGCATCACAGTATGTGTATCAAGTGCAGCAGGCGGCAAGTGGTCCATAAATAATAACTGTCCCCTGGCTGGATCCTTCCCCACAGAGGGACAGAATCAAACAGAAGCTCGCTCTCCAGCTTTTCGATGAAAATGATGCCATTTATGAGATTTCTATCAGAAATGCAGAATAGGACTCATGAAGGTTCACTGCCTCTAAGGCTGGAGTTAAATCTTATTCAGTGTTTCCTTTAAATCTTTAACCCCCATTTTCCCAGACGCCCTTAACATGGATGCTGATGGTCTGGGACCACAATGCATGAAGCACGACTCCTCCCCATCAGACACTGTCATCTCCCACGTGTGAGGCACTTAGGAGCAACAGGCCCCAGACCAGTCGGAGGGGTCCTGCCAGGCAGTGGGAAGGCAGCTCTCTCGTGCTCTTTAAAATACTTACTTTTTTGGGGAGACAGACTCTTCTAACATAGTTGACTCCTCATCACCCTCTAGTCCAAATCGGTCTTTACTTTGTTTCTGGAGGTAAAACAAGATACAGAATCAGAAGGTCTTTACACAAGAACCATTTAAAAGGTGCCACACACTCAGAAATGTTGAGTTGCACATCCAGTTCCTTAGACTGGATACTTAGTAAGTTATGGGTGATAAAATCAATCATAACAATAAAAAGGGAATACACTATTTAATATATAAATATAATGTCTTCTGCATTAGTGTTATTGCACAAACCTAATTTTATATAGTAAAAAGCAAGATGCAAATTTAGTATTCTAGTAGAACATGGTTCTTTCAATGGGCTGTATGTAGAAGCTCTAGAAAATTTGTCTGCATGCCGCTATGGTATATAACCCTATTATATTTGGGGAAACAAAATGATAACGTGAAAAACACAAAGAACATTTCAGGCTCTCAATCTGGGTTTCTACAGAGGCTAGAAAGTGTACATAACTACCTAGAGAGGAAGATGCCAAAGAGTTACTTAGGTTCATTCATTAGCTAAGAGAGGCACTGTTGCTAATTACCTAGCAGTCAGTGATACAAATGAGCTGCAGCAAAATCAGAAATTGTCACAGGATGTTGTGGTCAAAGATCATACATTCAAACAATCTCAACATTAAAGATTAAATGAAAGTATCGAGTACTTCAGATAAGCCCCTCCCCACCCAGTAGCTACATCATCTAAACTGAATCGTACGTAATAAAGCAGCCTTGCTTTTCCCATTTGCATCAGTATGAAATACCTTTTTGAGAATGATATCAATGTAGCCTGCAATCAGCTGGGATATTTGCTCTCCCTCGGTGGTTTGTACTGAATAGTAACTTTCCTGATACTCCCCAAAATCCTGGAGGGGGAAAACAGTATTAGAAGAAATATAACTACATCAAATACATCAGTTTCAAAGGTGAGGAGGTTCAGGTTCAGGATGGCATAGACTCACATGCCCCTGCTCTTCCCCTCTAAGTACAACTAAACACCCTAAAACTTATCTAACAAACAATGTTAAAAGGGTTCTGAAAGCTAAAAAGGTGAACTAGCCAGGGGACCTCAGGACTTGAGAAACCACATTTGGTGAGTATCTGGGTTTTGTTTTGTATCCCTTTACCAACAACGTTTGGTCCCGTAACGTTTGATAGGCCCGACGCTTGGAGCCTTGAACAAGCAGTTTTTGACAAGTCCGTTCACTCTGGCCAAAGGACCAGAAGAGAGGAAGCCCAGCTGGGAGTCCCAGCCCAGGTCCACAGTCTGGGCTGGTGTTCACTGGCAGCTACAGAGAGCGGTTAAGCCTGGGCCATCCCGATCCCTGCTCCACAGCCCAAGCAGGCGGGGGGCCCCGATCCCTTTGAAACAGCAGTGGCCACCATAAGTCTCCCTGCCCTCCACCCAAGGCATAACAAGACTCAGGCCCAGTGGCTTCTGTGTCCCCCGTGAAAGGTCACCAAGCAATAACAGGCGGCCCACAGAAGCACTTTCTTCCCTCACAGACAGCAGCAGCATCAAAGTCTGAGCAAGAATCTCAGCAGTGTCGAAAGGATGAATGGTCCAGGATAGCGGTGCAAGGGTTCAGAAAATGAACTGTCATTGCAACTAAAGCCCACAGAGGCAGGCTGGACACTGCACACTAACTCTAAATGAGGTGACCGGTAAAACAAAATTTACCTAAGATCAAGGGTCTCCTAATATATAGTCAAAATATCTGGGATAAACATGAAAATCACTATTTATGTTAAGAACTGGGACAACTACAATATGAATAAGGAAAGATAATCAACTGATGCCAATACTGAGATGAATCAGATATTGGAATTATCTGATAGGGGTTTTAAAGTAGCAATCATAAAAAATATTTCAACTGAGAATTTCAGTTAGAAATTCTCCCCAAACAAGTAAAAAAAATTTAGAAAGTTTCCAAAAAGAAACAATAAATCATTAAAAAGAACTAAAGTAAAAATTATAGAACTGAAAAAGGCAACAACCAAAATAAAAAATTCACAGGACAGACTAAATAGTAGAGTGGAGGCGAGAGGATGGAATCAGCAAACATGAATTTAGTCAATCAGAACCACAGAGAGAAAACTGGCAAAACAAACAGAGTTTCAGGAATCTCTGGGAAGATAACAAAAGATCTAACACCCACATCGTCATCAGAATCCCAGAACTGCTGTTGGAAATTGATAGAATAACGAGACGGAAACTAACAAGGACACAGAGCACTAGAACACCACCATGAACTACAGCGTCTGATGCACATTGGTACACACTTCGCTCGGCAGCAGAATTCACATTCTTCTCAATCACCCAGAGAACATTCTCCAAGAATGATCATATCCTGGGATATAAACAAATCTAAAAATGCTACAAAGGCAAAGTCACATATAATATGTGCTTTGACTGTAATACAATCGAAGTAAAAATCAATAAGAGACAACAGGAAAATCTCCAAATATTTAGAAATTGAATTAAGGCTAGGAGTAGGAAGAAGAAAATATTACATGTTACAAGCCTAAATTCACTATTTTACTTTAATAAAAGTAATGATAATTCAGTATTTGTTTTTTTTTTTTGCTTGAGGTAATAACTGAGATTCATAACTGTTTCTTATTTTTAGGTAAATTTTTGTTTGTAACAATGCAGTACTTACTTGAACCCAGTTTAAAAAGACCAATATTAATAAAAGTTATGTAATAAAACCTAGCTGTCTCCTACCCTATGCATTCCCGCCTTCACTTCTATCCCCGCCACACACATAGGCGACTCCTTTCAACCCTGTGAAGCAGTGTTTTCTCATATAAGCCCTGGCTTCGCCCATCCACAGGTTCTGTGACTTTATGGGAAACTGTAATGAAACAAGTTCTGACAAAGGCTGATGGATGTAAATGAGAGTTAAGTTCCTACGGCACCTTCTCCATGTTATAATCAAATGACGTTCCTTGAGGACTTGCTGTATTTCTAAATAACGTGTATATTAATGTCTTGATTTTTCTGTTTTATTTCCTACAATGAAAAATGAGAATACAGCATGGCCATGCAGATTCAGCTGTTACTGACTAGAAGGAGAGAAAGCACATTTTCTGGAGATTTCTTCCAACTGGCATGAGTCTATCAACTGATGATCAAATTAGGGAACAATTATTCCACGGTCACCCCCTTACACCCTTTTTTCTGATGCCCTATTATGAGGCCCTTGCCTCAGTGCCAGCTGATGATACTAAGAGGGTTCCACACGACTGGAGAATAGTACAAGTCAGGAGTTGTGAAGAAGCTGACAAATTTGAATGCTTTTTTAAAAATTTTGTCTTACTGTTCAACTTGCCCTAATAATTCTCACATGTAAGTGTGACTAGTACTTGCCCTGTTAATTCTCACATGTGAGTGTGACTGTTAGTTAAGGCTACACAGTAACCCTGCTAAGAGCAAATATTGAGGTTAGGAGGAGGAGTTCGGAGGTCTGAAAGCCTAAAACTAACATGCTTTGTTCATACAAACAAATGTATTTCACATTGAGCATTATATCATCATCATCATCATCATCATCATCATCATCATCTCATTTGATTGCAGCAACTCTGTGAAATGTGTTTCGCCCTCCCCATTTTACAGCTGAGAAAATTAAGGCTCAGAGAGAACAGGTCACTTGAGCAAGGTCATAGAGCTTGGAAATGACAAGGTGGTTGTGAGTACTGGCCCGGAGTGTACACTACTTCCACTACACAGCCACCTCTGTTTCCAGGCAGGTGGGAAAACATGCCTCAGCAAGATGTCACAGTTCCCAGGAACTTTTAAAACTAGAGACAAAGAAGGGGCCTTTGTGTGGGCCTTGGTGCTTAGAGAGCTTCCTTTTCGGGTGTCCTAGGCATGGCGTCAGGAGCATAGAAAGCAGAGCATAATCCTGTGAATGTCTCCAGTTAAGGAGCTTAGATAGTCTTACTTACCACCACCAGAGAGGAAGGGGTGGCCAAGGGGACCCGGCTTTTGCACATCTCTATGAGCTCTAGACCAGTGCCCACCCCTGCCCTGTGGTCTCCCCCCAACTGTCCCTCACCACACTGCTCACTAAGGCCAGGGAAACCCAGTGGGCTTGTCCTCTTTCTCCCGCCCACAATATTGCCCAAGGCCTTGTGGGCCCCTGCATTGCCCTCTGCTGGTCCCTACCAACGTGAAGCTCTTGGGTGAGGCTGCCCAGCGCTTGACCGTGGTCAGCGGCCACTCCTGCAGCACTTCCTTGGTCTTCTCATCCACGCGCATCACGGAGTCCTTGGTGATCCCCAGCAGGCGGGGCACCAGCTTGTTCTTGCCCTTCATCTTTTCCTGAAACGGGGGACACCGAGGGTCAGTGCTCTTCCTCTGAACACATCGGATTTTGCCAAATAATCAGTGATTCTGCAATGTGTTACCTGTGGTCAAGTTACACACACTATGTTTCAAAACAGGCAGGACTACTGACTCTTAAAAATCTTTATGATTATTAGTTTTAATAATTTTTTTAAGAAAGAGTAATCAAGAGAATAATGAATTCCTCTCTATCACTCACGCCCTAAATTCAAGACAGGTTCATAATTTAGGAGAAACATATACGTAAATATTTTTGTCACCACTGGGTGAGAAATGACATTTTAGCACAAACACCAAAAGAAAAAAACTGTAAAGGAAAAAATTAATAGCTTTAAGTACAAAATATATGAAATTTAATACATCTACAAAATGAGAGAGGTAGGCGAAAAAGAGACCTCACCATAAACAAAATGAAAAAGCAAATAGCTGGGGAATAAATATTTACATCAAATACAAAGATAAAAATTTTCAAATGCTATGTATGTGAAAGGTTACCATACATCAATGACAATAATCAACAAAAAACATAAATAGGAACTGTTAAAGTAATAATTAGACAATAAGTATTAATAAGCAATTAGATACATTTTCATACATATAAAGTGGCAGATTTTTAGAAAAATTAATACTCAGAACTGAAGAAGGTGTAAAGGAGAACCGCTCCTGATGGGAGTTTAAAGTGGCAACGCCTTTACGGAAGAAAATGTGTCAATAATGATCCAAAACTTCAGAAATGTTTCTACTTTTGACACATCTTGCTTTTAGACACTTATTCAAAAACAAGTTATAAATGGGTGTGAAGATCATGCTGCAAGAAGGAGCAGCTAGAGTTCATCATATTGAAAAACTAGAAATAACCAAATTTTCAATTACAGGGGATTTGACAAATTATGATACTTACAAATAACAGATACTCTACAACTATTAAAAATCATATTATAAGAGAACAACTGAAATCATGGCAATATATTATAAAGACAAAACAGTTTTATAGCACAATCCAAAGGAAATAAAATTGAAGCATAAATTTTATTCAGATATTAAAAGAGAATAAAACTTCATTGTGTGACAAAATGGTGGTGATGATCATCTTAAGTGATTTGTATTATTTTCCTTATTCCCAAATTTCACTTAAGACACATCTTTTTGTTGTCAGGGAAAACCCCAAACTTTTCCAGGAATATTTGCTGAAACCTTGCAATGCCTCCACCACGATCCTGCAAGGAGTACACACTCAAACCAGCACACACAAGGTGTGTGTGTGTGTGTGTGTGTGAGTGGGTGTCAGTACAAGGGGACAAGCACTCGAAACAGGGGAGGAGTGTGCTATATGCTAGAAAACATTTTCCATAAATTTTCAAATCACCCCCTAAACGTTGACAGCGGCAGCAGCAGCAGCATCATCATCATCATCATCATCCCTGTTCTGAAATGAAGGGACCAGCAACTCGCCATAGTAGTGAGTGGTAAAGCCATGATTAGAACACCATTTTAAGCTCTGATTTGAAAAGCAGACTGTCTATCACAGTGGACCTCTTCCGGTGGAAACAATTAGGAAAAAGAGAACAGTACCCCCGAGCAGCCCCCATGGGCAGTCCATAAACTCTGTCAGATGATGAAGGTCGCAGCACACCCCCAGCTTCCCCCCAGGAGGAGATAACAGCATCAGGAGCCTGCTGGGGTGGCTGGGGAAGGACAAATGGCATTCTAAGTCCTTCCCGATCCTTATAAAAACAGAGAAGAATCTTTGTGAAGAGAGGCTGGGTCCACGAGAGGTGACATCGGTGCAGGTGGTGGCATTTTTTCCCCGCCAGTTAGTCTACGTTGGCTTCAGGACCCACACAGGGACTTGGGTGGAGAGGCCCCAGGCAGCTAGTTCAGTAACACAGGGTTGACACCAGCCCAGTTGCTGAGACCAGAAAGGGAATCGGAGACCAGATGTGGTCTGCAGCCTCTGCCTTCCTCCTTGCCCGGCTGCACCTCTCCGGTCAGGGGCTTCGGGCTGAGGGAACGCAGGATCGTGCAGGACGGTCCCGACTCTCGTGGAGACCGCGCTGGCCTGGGAGAAGCCACAGTGAACAAGGTAACAACTCACAGTGGGCATTCCATCACAATGTCACAACTGGGGTAAAAATTTCAGAAAAGACCGTAACACAGCAGCAAGAATACCATCAATAGACAAAATTATTCCAGTGCCTACCCACAAAAAACTGCACATTGCTGGAGAAAGTTCAAACAGCGAGTGGCTCCACTCTGTGCTATGCTAGTGCAGACCTGCCTTCTGCCCTCAGCGGCAAAGCCTGCCTGTTTGGAGAGGGTTCCCAGGCAATGAGGCTCCCAGTTCTTCCCTGCATCTCACCTCTCAAACCACTCCATATCTCTCCTTTCCAGCCTTCAACCACAGAGCAGCATCCTTTTACCTCTGGGAGACCTGTATTTCATGCACAGACACACAGAGACTGCAGCTGTGACTCTGCCTGCTACACAGCGGCCTGTCTCTCCAGGTAATAAATACTTGTTAGGTTGGTTTTGCTTTGAAGATGTCTGGAGCTTGCCTAACTTCAAGGCAGGAGAATGCATGCACTCTATAAGGAGAAGCAGCATCCATTACACCCCTCCTCTTTCAAGCACATCTCAACCACTGCTGTGGGTTCAGCCTTGGGGGCTGGCTGTGATCAAGCCTGCTCTGCCAGGGGCTCTTCTCACAGGTGTGGGGAGTGGCGTGCCTTACATCTGAGATTCAGAATGCAGAGCGGGGGTGGGGGTGAGAAAGAGACAAGTGCTTTGGCATACTGTGGTTCTGGGCCCCTGACTTCAATGCCGCCTGAGCCTCTGGCCCCGCTGTGCTCACCACAGCTCTACACTGGCCTCCTGCCAAAGTGCTGGCCTGTGTGCTTTGCTGTACCACCAGGTTTTTCTGAGGCATGAAAGAAAGAGATGGCTGCTTAAGAGCAAAACTAGGTGTTAAAGACCCTGTTTGTAAGCCATTACTCTCTAAAAACAATTGGCAATACATTTGGACTTAACGTGTGATTCCGAAATGCTCTGAAGACCCTCTGTGATGCTTCTGCATTTCAGGGGAGAAGGGGAATGGCTCCCCAGGCACCTCACCTCAAGGCTCTGGTTGCAACGGCAGGCAAAATTCAAAGAAAATTTGGAAGTGAAACGGTTTACACAAGGATTTGGAGGATTGAAACAGGATCCTTTGCAGGTCGCAGGAACTGCTTTCCCATCACTTAGAGGTTTTGATTAGATCACAATACAGTGCAAAAGAAGTCAGTGAAAGAGGAAACCCATAGACGTTTATGGCTCCCATTTATTGAGACCTTATATGCAATAGCTCCCTTTTCTATATTATCTCATTTAAACCTCATAAAAAGCCACAGTTTTATAGGTGAGCAAAGCGACAAAGGCAGAATCCAAACCCAGGCCTATCTTTTCAAAGTACATGCTCCTCCCCACTGAGAATACTGCCACATTACGCTGTTTTCTGTGGGATCATTACAGGCTTACAGACATTCTCTGTATCTGAGTCAGTGCACTATGGCCTGTGTTAAAGCCAGAGTTTTGCCTATTTTTTTTTTATTGCCTGAAAGCTAAGAGTGAAGTTTCTATTTTTTTTAAAGATTTTATTTATTTATCTTTAGAGGGGAAGGGAAGGAGAGAGGGAGAGAAACATCCATGAATGGTTGCCTTTTGTGCGTCCCCTGCTGGGAACTGGCCTGCAGAGAACCGGCCTGCAACCCAGGCATGTGCCCTGACTGGGAATCGAACCGCGATTTGTCTGGTTCGCAGGCCTGTGCTCAATCCACTGAGCTACACCAGCCTGGGCTTGAAGTTTCTATTTTTACATGGTTGAAAAAAATCAAAAAAAGAATATTTTGTGACATGACAATCATATGAAATTTAAGTTTCAGAGTCCATGAATAACGTTTTACAGCAATGGAACCGTGCTCACTCATTTAAATATCGCCTCTGGCTGCCGTCACACCACAAGGCGGTGCTGAGTGGTACGGCTGGCAGAGCCGAACACAGTTACTACCTGGCCCTTTGCTGAAAAGGTCTGTCAACCGCTGCTCTACACGGTGGACACTCAAAGCCAATTAAAAGCTGGCAGGATTCAGGGTGGGGATTGTGGGGATGTGGGAAGAGTGAAGGGTCTAGGCCAACAAAATTTTGAGCATCCTCACATCCAGGTACTATACTTGTTTACACACACTAGTCCACTTAATCTTCATTATAACTACCGTTTTTCAGATTAAGAAACTGAGGTTTAGGAAGTCAGGTACACCTTTCCAGATCACAGGCACTTCTATTTGCTATTTCTCACGTAGGTGTATGTTGCCAGCTTGGATTAGAGGCCAATCTTCCTGATTCCAATACCTGAGCACTTTCTGTTAGAACAACAAAGAGCAATACTCAATATTAGGGCAAAATCTACATAGATTTTGAAGAAAATATGATGACAGTATCTATAAATATATCAAACTAATTCTCTGAGCCATGCTGTTTGTGGTAAATATCAATATTCAAATGCATAGCAAATTATTTCATCAATTAATTTAAAATGTCTGATTGGAGCCAATAAAAGTAGTCAATGAGAAGCTGGGATCACTCACTTTTGTCCCCAAATTATGCTAATGCACCTCCTTCCCAACTCAGTGTCCAGGTTGGGGGTATGAGAAATCTGTTACTGACTAAGCCTTTATTTTTAAAAAGATTTTATTTATTTATTTTTTAGAGAGGGGAAGAGAGGGAGCAAGAGAGGGAAAGAAACATCAATGTGTGGTTGCCTCTCATGTCTCTCCTGCTGAGGAACTGCCCAGAAACCCAGGCAGGTGCCCTGACTGGGAATCGGACAAGCGACCCTTCAATTTGCAGGTTGGCACTTAACCACTGAGCTGCACCAGCCAGTGCTACTTAAGCCTTTAAAACACTTAGTATCCCTTTGGCATATAATTTGTGTGTGTGCATGTTATTCTACACATGGTCTCTTTCTATCATATATTCTAAATGGCTGTAGTGACTTATATACACATACACACACTTAGGGTTTTTATTCACATTGTTGACATGTCTTGTTGATTTACTTGATCTACTGAATTTTCAAATCAAAAAATTAAAATGACTGTGCATATTGTTATGACAGGTACAGAAACTGGTAGGCTGAAAATTATAAAACAGTGACAAAAAAATCAGAGACAACTTAATACCACATTCATGGATTGAATAACTCAACATAATAAAAAGGTATCAATTCTCCCCAAATTGATTTATAAACCTAAAGCAATTCCTATCAAAATCCTAGAAAACTTTTTTGTGAATACAAACAAGGGTATTTTGACAGGCATGTGGAAAGGAAAAGCATCTAGAAACTGCTAGACCAATTTTGAAAAAGAAGAAAGAAGTAAAGAGAATCACTCAACTTGATGATAAGGCTTACGATATAGCCAAATTGACAAAAAAACAGTGTGATGTTAGCAGGGCATAGACACATCAATTAATGGAACAGAACAGAGAATCCCAAAATAGATTCTGTTCCATCAATCAATGGAACAGAACAGAATCCCACACCTGAATGTGAGTCTCAGTGTGTTCCCCTGAATTTTGACAATGATACAAAAGCAATCAAATGGAGGAGGAACAGGCCTTTCAAGCAACTGGACACCCATGGGCCAAAAGAAACCTTGACCTGAACTTTACACCGTATACAAGACGAACTCAAAAGAAATCACAGACCCAAAAGTAAAATGTAAAATTATAAACCATTTAGAAGAACATGTAGGATAAAAATCTTTGGAGCCCAGAGCTAGACAGAGTTCTTAGACATAACAATAAACAGCAGCCATAGAAAGAAAAAAATGATAAAATACTCTTCATCAAATTTAATACTATTTGTTCTGTGAAAGACCTGGATAAGAGGTTGAAAACACAGCTAAAAAAAAGAAGAAAATATTTTCAAACCACATCTAACAAAGGACTTGGACCTAGAATATATAAAGAACTTCAAAAACTAAACAGTAATAAATTGAATCAGAAAATTGGCAAAAAACATGAACAGACATTTCACTAAATAGAATATACAGATGACAAATAAGCACATGAGATGTTCAAAATTGTTAGCCATCAGGAAAATGCAAATTGAAACCACCATTAGATATCATTAAACACCTATTAGAATGACAAAAACAAAAATTCACCAAGTGCTTGAGAGGAAGAACTGGATTACTCACACATTGCTGGTAAGAATGTAAAATGGTACAGTCAATCTGGAGAACTGTTTGGCAGTTTTTATAGAGCTAAATATGTTCTTAACACATGGTCCAGCAACTGCATTCCTGGGCACTAACTCAAAGGAATGAACACTTAATTCATACAAAAACCTGAACACAAACATCCATTGCAGCTTTATTCAGAATAGTCAAAACCTGGGATGACCCAACTGTTCTTCCATGATGAATGGTTAAACTGTGGTATATCCATAGCATGGAATGCCATTCAACAATCAAATGAGACAGACAATTGATATTCATTACAACTTGGATAGATCCCAAGGGGATTACACTAAATGAAAAAGTCAGTCTCAAAATGTTATTTATCGTATGATTCCATTTGTACCTTTTTGAAATAAAATTGAGACGGACGACAGATTAGAGGCTGCCAAGGGTTAAGGACCAGGAGGAGGGAGTAGAGGTAGGGAGAACCAGAAAGGGGTTAGTGTGTATGACCATCACCGGGTAGCATGAGGGATCCTTGCCGTGATGGAACAGAGTTCTGTATTTGGCTATGGTGGTGGTTACATGAATCTACGTGTGTTACATGTGTGATAAAACTGCACAGAACACACATACAAATGAGTGCATGTAAAATAGGACATCTGAGTACAGTCTGTAGGTTGCACAAACGCAGATTTCCTAATGGTGATACTGTACTGTAATTGCCATCAGAGGCAACCTGGTGAGAGGTACAGGGGACTTCTGTATTTTTAACACTTTGGAGATAAAATTCCCATACCATAAAATGCACCCCACTGAAGTGTGTGATTCAATAGATTCTGGTATATTTACAGTTATGTGCAACTATCACCAGTCAACGTTAGGACCTTGAAAGAACCTTTCACCTTGAAAGAAATCTTGTACTTTGGCTACCACTCTCCTATCCTGCTCCACCTTCACCCAACTCCTAAGCGACCATTAATCTACTTTCTGTTTCTGTAGATTTGCATATTCAGGACACTCAGATCAATGGAATCATACAATATACGGTATTGCGTGATGAGCTTCTTTCACTTAGCATAATGTTTACAAAGTTCACCCATGCTCTGTGGCATGCATCAGTATTTTATTTCTTTTTATGGCTGAATAATATTGTACTTTGCCGTAACACTTTGTTTATCCATTCATCAGCTGGTAAACATTTGGGTTGTTTCCACCTATGAGCTAAATACTGCTATAAATATTCATGTACAATTTTTCTATAGACATATGCCTTGAATTCTCACGGAGATACACATATACACCCCCCAACCAGTGGAATTGCTGGGTCATATGTTATCTCCATGTTTACCTGTTCGAAGAACATCCCAACTATTTTTAAAGGGGGCCACCAGCAGTGTATTAAGGCTCCAACTTTCACACACTCACACACACTTGTCATATTTGATTCTCTAATTCTTTGTATTACTTTCACAACTTCCTGTGAATCTATGATTACTTCAAAGTAAATGGTTAAAAAATTATTTTGGTATCATGTTACAAGATAAACAATCACAGCAATAAATAATTTTGTTCCATCATTTCCTAAGTAAAGCTTAAATCAAAAAATATATATCTCACTGCATTTACCAGAACTTCCAGAACAATGTTGAAGGGTAAGATGTTAAAAGGTAAATTGTTCTGATCCCAATTTTTACAGATTTCTCTCTAGGATTTCTCTATTAAGTAGGATACTGATGATAGGTTTGAAATACTCTATCGTGTTGACAAAGTACACATATTCCAGCATTTTAAAGACATATTTATAATGAGTGGGTGCTGAATTTTATCAAACACCTTAGTGGCTTTATATAAAATCACCATATGATGCCACCTTTTCCCCCCCAACCTTTTTGAAATATATTGACGTATAATATTGTGGAAGTTTAAAGTGTAAAATGTGAGCAGTTGTTATAGGTATATATTACAAAATTATCACCACAATGAGGTTTGTTATATCCTTCACCTCTCATAGTTACCATTTTTGTAATTGTTATGTTGAGAACATTTAAGATCTTCTTTCTTTATAACTTGCAAGTATATAATACAGTATTGTTAACTATCATCACAATAATGTACATTAGATCCCTAGAACTCATTCCTTTCATAACTACAAGTTTGTACCCTTTGACCAACATTTCGTTTCCCCAACCCTAGCGCCTGGCAACCAGCAATCTACTCTCAGATTATATGATTATAATAACGGCTTGGTTATTTTGAACTCCTTTAGCTTTTACCTTGTCTGGGAAGCACTTTATCTGCCCTTCTACTCTAAATGATAGCTTTGCTGGATACAGTAATCTAGGTTGTAGGTCCTTACTTTTCATCACTTTGAATACTTCTTGCAAGTCCCTTTTACCCTGCAAAGTATCTTTTGAGAAACCAGCTGACAGTCTTATGGGAAAAAATTTGTACATAACTATCTGCTTTTCTCTTGCTGTTTTTAAGATTCTCTATCTTTAACCTTTGGCATTTTAATTATGATGTGTCTTGATGTGGTCCTTTTTGGGTCCATCTTGTTTGGGACTCTGAGCCTCTTGGACTTGTATGTCTACTTCTCCCACCAAATTAGGGAAGTTTTCTTTCATTATTTTTTCAAATAAGTTTTCAATGTCGTTCTCTTTCTCTTCTCCTTTCAGTACCCTTATGATTTGGATGTTAGTATGTTTGAAGAGGTCCCAGAGCTCCTTAGCCTATCCTTGTTTTTTATAATTCTTTTTTCTTCTTGCTGTTCTGATTAAATGTTATTTTCTTCCTTATGTTCCAAATCATTGATATGATTCTCGGCTTCATCTCTTCCACTGTTGATTCCCTATATTTTTTTCTTTGTTTCACTTAGTGTAAACTTCATTTCTGCCTTGGTCTTTTTGATGCTGTTGAACTACTCAGTGAGTTCTTTGAGCATCCTGATAACCAGTGTTTTGAACTCTGCATCTGATATTGCTCATCACCATTTTGTTAGGTTCTTTTTCTGGAGTTTTGTTTTGTTCTTTAATTTGGGCCACATTTCTTTGTGGCAGCCTCCCTGTGTTTGTTTCTGTGTATTAGGTAGAGCTGCTCTGACTCCCTGTCTTGGTGGTGTGGCCTGTTGCAGTAAAGCACAGCAGTAAGTTAAATGGGGCGGAGCCTTAGGTAATCACCAGGACAACCCATGTTACTGATATGTGGCTTTGTGTGGAGGAGGGCTCAGAGAGGGGACAATGCCTCTGCCTGGACATTGGAGTTTTGTCCAGGAGGAAGCTGTCTCCCTGTACTTGCCCTGGTGCCAGTCACTTCAGCTTCTCCCTGTATGCCACTGGTGCCCTTCCAGCTGTTATCCTGGTGCTGAAGCTCGCAGGGAGTGAGTCTGTTTAAGTCTTAAGTCCATTTTGGGCCCTTTAAGAAGAAATCCTGAGAATCCCACCATTTCTTCCGCTACCCAAACTCCCACTGATTTTTATAGCCAGAAGTTATGGGGATTTATCTTCCTGGTGCTGGAACCCTGGGCTGGGTGGTCTGGGTGTGAGGCTGGGATCCCTCCCTCCTGAGGTAGCCCTCCCCATATTTATCCACCACACATGGATGTAGGACAGCCTGTTCCACATCTCTGCACCTCTCTGTGCCTCTCTGCATCTCTGCTCTTCCTACCCATCTGGATGAATATGGCTTCTTTAATTCTTTGGCTGTCGGGCTTCCATACAGTTTGATTTTCTGACAATTTTGGGTGATATTTGTTCTGTAGTCTAGTTTCAACATTTGCTGTGGTTGTGAAAGGAGGTGAGACACGTTTACCTATGCCTCCATCTTGACAGGAAGTCTTGATTTTTGCATTTAGTGTCATCCAAAATATCATGACCAAGACCAAAGTTAAGGATGTTTTCTTCTAGGAGTTTCATGATTTCAGGTCTTTCATTCAAGTCTTTAATCCATTTCAAGTTAATTTTTGTGAGTGGTATAAGGCTCCAATTTCATCCTTTTACATGTGAATGTCCAGTTTTCCCAACAGTATTTATTAAAGAGATTAGCTTTCTTCGATGTGTATTGCTGTCTTTGTTGAATATTAGTTGCTGTATGTGTGTGGGTTTACTGCAGGCTCTTGATTCTGTTTTATTGGTTTATGTGTCTGGTTTTATGCCAATACCATACTGTTTTGATTACCATAGCTTTGAAATATAGTCTGAAATGAGGATGTATAATGCCTCTAGTTTTGTTATTTCTCAAGATTTCTTTGGCTATTTAAGATCTTTTGTGGTTCCATGCAGGTTTTAGAGTTTTTTTTTTGCTGTGAAAAATGCTATTGGAATACTGATATAAGTTGCACTGACTCTGTAGTGGCTTTAGGTAGAATGGACATTTTAATATTAACTCTTTGATCCATGAACATGGGATATCTTTTTATTCACTTGTATCTTCAATTTCTTACAGTTTTTGGTATATGGATCTTTCACATCCTTGGTTAAATTTATTCC
Source organism: Artibeus jamaicensis (assembly GCF_021234435.1). Taxonomy (NCBI): domain Eukaryota; kingdom Metazoa; phylum Chordata; class Mammalia; order Chiroptera; family Phyllostomidae; genus Artibeus; species Artibeus jamaicensis. The sequence goes on from NW_026521883.1 coordinate 10,893,287, forward strand.
TAGAGTTTTTACTGCTTTTTGATGGTATTGTAAATTATTTAAAAAAAATTTTTCTCACTTCATTCTATATGATGTTATCTCATTTGACCTATTTATCTGATCTACTAGGTTCATTAATTCCAAACAATGAATTATTCCTGAATGCTTAGTTGTACTATTTTAAAAATTAGATAAACTATGGTCAAGTAAACTATATTTACCAAAATTATGTTAAATACAAAATGTATACTAAATAGGACCACTGAGTAAAAATTGAAAGTTGGTAGTACCTTTACTTTATTATTTGGTAGAAAATAATATCATTGAAAACCAAAATTTGAGTATCTAATATGTATATGAAAGCTGTTAGTACCTCCCATCTCCTTGACCCTGCCCTCTGTTCAAAGAGATGTAATTTGAAAAAAGAAAGACAGAAGAAAGGAAAGAAGGAAGGGAACATGGGAGGAAAGAAGGAAATTTCCATTATTTTCTTATTTGCCTTAAATACTTTTGTAACAGAAGAGTCTTCACTTGACCAAATCTTTGCAACCCCATGACAATCAAGAGATTTGTATTCTGTCTCCAGTTATCCTCCTGGCCATGGACAAATTATTCTGAGGTACTAAACTGCTTTTGGAGACCACACTTCTTCTTTTCTGCAATTTTCTGTTCAATTTCTCTTAGTTTCTTTATTAAATTTATTGGGGTAACAGTGGCTAATATAATTATATGTTTCAAGTGTACAATTCTATGATATAACGTGTTCACCACACAAAGTCAAATCTCCTCCCATCATCATGTATTTGACCTTACTTTCTAATTACATGTACTGTGCTGTGTGCTATTTTATCTCCCCAAATTTACTAACCTCCATGCATGTCACTGAAACTGACTCTGGGTCAAATGTGATGGAAAACAATGTGAATGTGAGAAATGAATTTCACATGGGAAGGACTTCAAAGAATTTCAGAATAGTTGGAAAGGGTTGCCACTATCAGTGGACACACTGAAATTCAATCTCTGTCCCTGTGATGCACTGGAACTCATCTGCCACCGGTTGCCCTTCAAAATAATGAATAAAGAGAGCTTGTTCTTCCACAACGAGCAAATCTCCCCATGTGCTCATGGTGGGAATCGGGAGCTAGGATGGTGAAGGCGGTCAAACGAGGTCACCCTCGCTAAGGTGGCACAGCCCAGTGGTTAAGAACATAGGCTTTGGCGTCCCAGAGACCTGAATTATGGTCTCCTTATGGCTCTCGCTGAGCCATTTCATCTTTCTGGATTCCTGTGTTGTCATTCTTAAAAGAAGTTGAGAGTAATAGTTCTGCTTTTGTGCTGCTGAAAGACTTAAGTAAGATACGCTTGGTGTGTAATTATTTACTAAGTGTTATTATTATTACTATTGGGAAATGGAGTCATTACCTAGCAGGTATCAGCACCATCCAAAAATTCATTGATCGGTTAAAACTCCCACTAAATGTAAGAAACTCAACTTCCAAATTATGTTTCTTAGAAACAAAGTGATTCAGCCATGTTTTCTTCATTTGCAAGGGCCCGATATTATCTGGGGTAAAGCTGACAGCAGTTGAAGAAAAGGAAGGACTGAAGTGGAGTATGCAAGTTGAGGATGTGCAAAGGAGAAACGAAGGAGATAGGAGGGTTTACCAGTCACATTAAGAACACAGCCGTCAAGGGCCTCCCCCTGCAATTCACAGGTTAACTTTAAAAGATCACCTTTTTCCTTCGGCAGGAAGACAAACAACTCTGATGAAAACAGATCTAAATGTCACAGGGATCCCAGACCTATTGAAAGTATACACCTTAAGTTCCTTGTTTACCACAAAAAATTGATTTGGCCTTCACTTAGTTCAGGGTACCTGTGACAGTCTTAAGTAAAACATTCTCAGGGGGAAGTCATAATGAATAAAAGTGAACACACTCCTTCAGTGACTTCAGAGCAGTGACACTGGGCCAGCCAGAGCACAGCTGCCCGGAGGACTGTGGGCAGCTAGGCGCACTCACCAGCCTCATGGCTCGTACACTGCTCATCTGTCCAACAGCTAAACTCGGGTCATTATTGGCCAAAATCTGCAAATGCTAGGGGTCTAGGGAGGACAAATCAACCTTCAAAGCAAACACTTGAACAAAAGAAAAAGAGGCTGCAGAAGCAAACATTTTATCCAACACCCTGCCCAACTCACCTTCACCAGGAAAAAGGACACACCATAAGTCCGGAGGGACCGGGCGAGTTTGACGTACTTGACCTTGGCTTCTATTTCACTCATCTCTCCACAGTTCTTGTGCTCCTGCAGAAGTGGCAGTAGTGGGGACCAGTTAATGCAGTGCTGCCGGCAGGTGGACTGGGTAAGGTAGTTACAAAACACAGTGCGTGTAGTGTGGCTACAACCGATCAGCAAGCAACACTTGTGCAGGAGACCCTCCATGACGCATGTTTCATCCGACTCACCGAGTGTCAAGAGTACACCGAAAGCTCTAACACAGTGCTTCTTAACTGGAAATTTGAGCCCTGACTCATACAAATTTCATAACTACATCACCAATTCGTGTATGTGCAGCATGGCAGGAATAAGGTCCATAACTGTAATCCCATTTTCAAAGGATTCCATATCCCAAAAGGTTCGAGAACAACATTTTATATGTGAGCCAGAAAAATGCTCTTGTTTGGGGGAGGTATCATTCTAACATCCATCCATAGCATATGACTTTCCAAAAAGCAGGTTTTATAAATGCTTGTACGTTACAATACTTGGAAACAATACTTAGTAAAAAAAATGTTTTATACACATGAAATTTTTACTTCAACTTATATTTAATTTCAAAATCAAAGAAGACTTTGATATTTTGGATTTACTACAGTGACTCTTTCATGGTAAAGTTGATGTTAGGGCTTTCTTACTGGTTGCCTAGAATAGATAATGTTCTTTTAGAATAATCCTAAATGTTAAAAAGTTACTAGTTCCCAAATTCTAGCTTCAAGAACCTGTCTCTGGACAAAGAAGCAACTTGTAGCTTCTTCCTCACTGCATTTTAATGGCAAATCACTTATTTTAATGCTACCAAGATAATGTCTCTGAAATTAAATATATGCACTTTTTTTTTCTCAGAAGGGCTAAGTAACCTTTAGCAAGAAGGTATGAATTAAGATAATAAATCTGCCCGAAGTAGAACTGTCAGCTTCTTTACTCTTAAGCCACTAATCATTTATTACATAAGCCAAGTACATGCAGGGGATACAAAATTATCACGTGCAAGGGCCCCTCTCAGACTAATAAATGAGGAGAGGGAGCGAGGAGAGTAATACATTTACATTCCCGATACCTGAAATATTCTCTTTTCAGCTCCTCTCTGCTTGATGTATTCTTTGGGCAGGAACTCCTTTAGACTGAGAAAGAGGAAGAAAAAAAGGACAGCATTTACGTTCTAGGATGAGAAGGAAAGAAAAGACTTCGTAAAACTCACAGTTAAGTCACTAACTTTCCCAGCACTTTCTGGTGACAGTGAGTAACATACTGCCACACTCCACAATGGACTCACATGGGACACAAATATAAGATGAGTGTGAAGAAACACGTGAAGCTGACATGGTTAAACGAGAAAGCATTTCCAGGATGTATTGTAAAGCGATGCAGTAGGGGCACGAGTGTGTATCGCGTGCTATCCTTTGCCAGAAAGCAAGGAAATATTTTTCGTTTCACATTGTTAACGTGTATTTTTAAAATAGAAGAATATGCCTGCTACCAATGTAAATGATTCTCTATGGGAAGAAGGGAAAACAGGGAGAAGGGAACAGGATGAAAAACAGACCTCTCTGTAAAGACTCCTTGAAAAATTTTTTTCCACTTGAGAACCACATGAAATCACAAAAAGGAGAAAAAAAGCAACACCTAAAAATCTGAAGCAAACTGAAACAAGTGAACTTAACAGCGTATCAAGTTGAGAGCACAACTTGAGAGAAAAATGATTTCAGGTAACACTGAAAAAGTCTTTTCAATATACCCCCCTGGTAAGATACACTTAAAGATGAAATAAACCATAGTAAAATAATTGATAAATATTGATACCATTATTTTAAACACTGTCCCTTCTTCATATATATATACACACACACTCTGTATAAAATTAAGATATTATATTATATAACATGTTATATACAATTAATATAAAGTGAGTAATTTTACTAGTTGTCAGTAACCAACTTTTTAGCATAAAAGAGAAAAAATATATACTGACAGTGACCAGAAGGGAGGGCGGAAGGAGATAAGAGGGTAAAGAAAGGCAAGAGTCTAGTCAAGGAACATGTATAAAGGACCCTTGGACATGGACTGCAGGGTGGAGACTGACTGCAGGAACAGGGGTGGGGAGTCGAGGGGAGGGAAGGGGAGGGGAGGGGAGAGCAACAAGGGAAAAACTGGGACACCTGTAATTGAACAACAACAACAAAAAGGAAAAAAGAAAACATATAAAGCCCAAAAAGTCCAGTGAAAACCCTGCGATCTTTCATTTGACTCGGAAATAATTACCTGCATATCTGGTCCAGTTTTCTTTTTTTGAGAAACGTACTTAATTTTCTAGCTGTGTCCTCTTAGGAGACAACAGGGAAGGACAACCTGAGGGCAATAAGCACCCCCAGCGCCTTGGCCAGGTGGCCTTCAGATGCCATTCCCCACTAAAAGGAATCAGAGGTCCTTGGAGAAATGGCTGCTTCTAGCTCTGCACCAGGAAATGGTGTAAGATGTTCCCGGGCTTCTTACGCCTGAGATCAGGAAGCTATCGAAATGGCTGGAGCCAGTATCCAGGGATAACCACTGACTGAAATGGGATGGGTTAAAGGCCTTACACAGCAGAAGAAAGAACAGGACAATAATGACCATACCACAGTGGCAATTTTTAAGAAATGCCAAAAAGCCATTGAATAAGGGAAGGAGAATTTAATAAACACATCTGGAGGAGTGAGGTCTGGATCCAAATCCAGGTGTTCACTGAAACCTCATTTTCTTATATAAAAATCTAAGCTGCTTCTACAAGTAATTCCAGAAGAGGTATCCTAAAGATGTTCTCTGGTCTGGCAGGTAGCATCCACGTGCGTGAGAGCTGCTATGATTTGGGGAAGTGTTAACTGCCTGGCATGTGTTCCACAGCTGCCACCACGAGTTAGTTATTCGACCATGGGCAAGTCACCTCCTCTCTAAGCTGGTTTTACCACCTGAAGAAAAGGAAAATATTCCTACCTGGGAGTGTCATTACTTAAATGAACTGAAAGCAACAGATGTCCCCTCATTCCTGAGGAGCTGTGGCATCAACACTCACACACAAAGCAGCGCAGTGTCTGCCCAGCACAGGGTGCAGAAATGGAGGGGAGGGGAGGCGGAAGGTGCGGCAGGGACAGTGTCACCCAGAGGACACTGCAGCACCCACGTTTCCTGAGTCCAACCTTTATGTTGAACCACCGGATGACTAAACATCACATCTTGAATGTGCTATCACATCAGGTTCTCACAGTGTAGCCCCTACCAGCAGCGTGCTGACTAAGAGGCTCTGGGGTGAGGCCCACCAGTGTGTGTTTTAACAAGCCCTGGGGATGATTCTGCGGGCCAGTCAGGTTGGAGCACTGCAAGCGCGGCACGCGGAAGCCTCTGTTGATGGAACCAGACACACCTGGGTTTGAATCCAGACTCAAAGATGCGAATGCCTGTGTGATTGAGAGTACTGGTTTACTAAATCCTGGTGGTTAACTGACATCGTTACATGGATGGAAGGAAGCACTGGTTGATGAGAAACGCTTAGGGTGGGAAGCAGTGAACAGAGAGGTTGGCATGGGAAAAGCAAAGGGAAGAGCTTGAGGTCCTATCTCAGTCCCAGTACCTTTTAGTGACAGGAAGGAAATCTGCCTAGAGGTGCAGAGATAGCTCAAGGCTGGATAAGTTCAGAGGCTCCTGGTCCCCTGGTTTGAAAGTTCTGGAGTCTGAAAGGAGTTAGAGAAGTAGGCACCAACCTCAGCAGGCTGCTGCTGGGAGGACCACCGACTGGCCGTCACCTCCCAAAACTGATAGAAGCTCTAGAGCACAAGATGGGAGCAACAATACAGAAACTAGTGGGCAGGTAGTGGCGAGGAGCAGGAGGCAGGACAGAGCGGGTGAAGGACAAAAGCAGAAATGCCTGCTTTGTGGCGAGTTGGAAGACAGAATCTGCAGCCAAATTATTCTGACAAAAATACACAGAAGACCAGCTCCAAAGAAGGAATGTGGTTTCAACCCAGGCCCAAAGAAAACCTGACTTCAGACCTCCTGCTGTCAAAAGCTTTTGCTTGTTGACAATACAATGATCTTGAGTTTCCAAGCCCACTCCACATTGCTCCTCAACACAGGCTTATACCCTGGTTTGCTTTGTTTTCTTGCTTCTTAGGAGCATGCCAACAGGAGCAGGGGCTTACGGTGACAAGGATGACAGGTCTCCTCGGACTGTGACACAGCTGTCGGCACTCAACTGCTGGACCGTTTACTCCTGTAGCCCAGAGTCACGGAAACGTTTCGTCTGACCTCCAGTGCCTACCAATTTTGCCTTTGCCACATGTTCAATACCAACCTCAACTGAACGCAAACTTTTATCACCTCACACACGAACTATTGCAATGATCTTTTTAAAAGAAATGTTAATTGTGGAAACGTTTTGAAATGTACAGAAAAGTATATACCTCATAATTTATATGCCTATCACCAAGGATAAAAACATGTTAACGTGTTGCAATATTTGCTTCATGATGGCTACCCCCTCTGTTTTTAAAGAAATAGAGATCCCACATTTAGCTGCTGTCCCATACCATTCTTCTCTCCCTAGTGGCCGTCACTTTCCTGACGTTGCTTCCCAGGCACATTTTATGTTCCCACATCACCTGTGGCTATACACAACACACAGTTTCTGTTGTGTTTTCAAATTCAACAGAGCTATATTCTGAAATGTCTTGTTTCTTCTGTAAAGCACTTTGGTGTTTTCTTACATTTAAATTTGCACCCCCCTGCTGGACATGAATAACTACACCCTTATTCATTGTGCATTCTGGATTATCTGAGACTGAATATTTTTCCATGCCTTTGAAAATCAGTTGAATTTCCTTTTCTCTAAGCAAGGTACATAAACTGTCCTGGGCGGTCTTTTTCTTAGAAGATTTTTTTCTTTTTAATATTTTCTGGATATTAATTTGCTCTTTGTAGTATGCACTGCAAATACGCAAACTTCTTCTTCCAGTCTGGAGCTTTGCTCTGAACTTGACAATGTCTTTTGCCTAATATTTTAATTTAAAAAAAGACAGATTTATCAACCCTTAGAGTTCTTATGCCACCCTACATCAATAATTGTTTTTATCATCACAGCTTTGTATGAAGCTAGAATAATTGTGTGAGTTCTCCATTTATCTTCAGTTAGCTTTGGTCATTCATGAGACTTGACTAGTTCATACTCACTTTTTAATAGTTATATTGAAATACACATATTAGCTGAAATAATCTGGGCCTGGTTTTTGTTTATTGTTCTGGCTGGCATACTTTAACTGATAAGGCAATTTCAAGATTATAGATCTATCAAAATTTTGTAATCACCCATTTCATCTAGATTTTCAATCTTTTTGGCTTCAAGTTTTCATTTCATTTTTTTATGATTAAAAATCTCAATCTGAAGTTCTGCCCCATTTTCATTACTAATAATGCATATTTTTGCTTTTATCTTGTTTTGTTGCTCTTGGTGAAACATACCAGATATTTACATACTTTATTAATTTGTTCAAAGCAGGTTATTTAAATTCTGATTTGCGTTTCATTACTTTCTCTTGACTAAAATACTTCTTTTATTTTGATCTTATTCTACTTATCCCTCCCTGGGAGAAATAATGTTAAATTATTTATACAAGTAAAATTGTATATCCAAAATTCTCCTTGTAATACTGTCTATTTTTCTGTTATATACTTTAAGGTCTCTATTAACCTTCCTTGTCTCTATTTATGCTTTGTTTGCCTTACAAGTGTATTTTGTATGACATTATAGTTTTTCTAGCTTTATTTTATTTTTATTATATTTTTTCCATTACCATTTAACCCCCTTATACTCCCCTGCCCCCTGTGATCACCACACTGTTGTCCATGTCCACAAGTCCTCTTTCCTTGATCCCTCCCCATCCCTTAACTCCTCCCCAGTAGCTGTCAGCCTGCTCTCTGTGAGTCTGTCTCTATTTTACTGACTAGTCCAGGTTGTTCATTATATTCCACATATAAATGAAATTGTATGATATTTGTCTTTCTCTCATTGGCTTGTTTCACTTAGCATAATGTTATGCAGGTTCATCCATGCTGTCACAAAGGGTGAAGTTTTCTTTCTTATGGCCGAGTAGTATCCCATTGTGTAAATGTCCATAGTTGTTTTAACCACTCATCTACTGATCGACACTAGGGCCGCTTCTGTGTCTTGGTGATTGTAAACAACACTGTAATGAACATAGGGGTGCTTATGTTCTCTCAAATTAGTATTTTAGCTTTCTTTGGATTTGTTCCCAGAAGTGAGATTGTTGAATCAAAAGGCAGATCCATTTTTAATTTTTTGAGGTCTCTCCATACTGGTTTCCACAGTGCTTGCACTAGTCTGCATTCCTACCAAAACTGCAAAAGGGTTCCCCTTTCTCCACATCCTTGCCAGCACTTTTTGTTTGTTGTTTTATTAATGCTAGTCATTCTGACAGGTGTGAGGTGAGATCCCATTGTGGTTTTAATGTGCATTCCTCTGATGGCTAGTGATGCTGAGCTAGTCTTCATATACCTATGGGCCACCTGTACATTCTTTTTGGAGAAGTGTGTTTTAGATCCTTTCCCCATTTTTTTTTGATTGGATAGTTTGGTTTTTGGTGTTGAATTTTGTAAGTTCTTTATAAATTTTGGATATTAAACCCTTATCACATGTATTGGCAAATACATTCTCCCATTCTGTGGGTTGTCTTTTTATTTTGTTGATGGTCTCCTTTGCTGTGCAAGAACCTTTTAGTTTGATGTCATCCAACTTTTTTATTTTTTCTTTTGCTTCCCTTGCCTGGGGAGACACATCAGATAAAATATTGCTACAAGCAATATTATTTAACTATTTTCCCAGTGCATCATTTTTTATGCCTTTACTTTAAATATTCTTCTGTCCTTAAATTTTAAGTGTGCCTTTAGGAATTAAAATAGATCTGAACTTAAAACTCCATCTAATATGAGAACTTCTATGAACTGTTAATGTTGATTTACTTACGCAGTTGTCTCTGAACAATGGAGGTGTCAAAGGTGCTGATGCCTGTGCAGTCGAAAGTCTGCGCACAACTTTTGACTCCCCCAGAACTTAAGTACGATCAGCTCTTTGAAGCCATGGATTCAACCAACCACAGATGGAAATCAGTAGTTTTGATACGTGGCTGGGAAAACACAGTTGGGAATGGGGGGTGCGGAAACCGTTTTCAAAATGAGTCTATGATGTGAAATCTGCTGATGCAAAGGACTGTGTTCGTTGAAACAAATCCACATATAAGTAGACTTGTGCAGTTGAAAATTGTGTTGTTCAAGGATCAACTGTGTTTGCTATGATGCCTAATATATTCAGAACTATTTCTCATTTTGTACATTCTATTTTACCTTTTCATGGTTGTTTTCATTATCCTCCCAGTACAACTCCTATTGCACTGGCCAAGTTGTTTGTATCTCTTCTCCACCCGCCACTGGTTTGGAAGTTATACAGTCTCTTTCCATTCTTGTGGACTACCAAGCTTTCCCCAACATTTTAATGTGAAAACTCTAAATACACACAATGTTTAAAGAGTTATACAGTGAATACTCTATGCCCATCATCTAGAGCTATCTTCAGTTTCAACACATATACTTGACTTAAGGTCTAAATTTTACCAGTGTATCTAATCTTTGATACGTTAAGGTTCACAGAAGGCTTCAACTCTTCTTAAACTCACTTCTTAAAGTTTTCTACTGGGTTTTAAAGGGCCCTGAAGTTAGTCATTAAAACAGGTTTTGTTGTTGCTGCTTTAAGAGCTAATTCTACTTTATCTTATATACTTTCTGCTTTGCCAAATTTATTGATCAACATTGTTTTTTATACCATATTCTTGCTACCTTTCTAAAAACAATTCATAGTATTCCCTACAGCCTGCACTGCAACTTTAAAAATCCTAAATAAACCATCCTGTATTCAAATCATAGTTACTGGCTAGACTTTGTTGAAATCAGAGCCAAGCTTTTGTTCTCCATAACAACAACTTCATATGTTTATTTGCCAAACAGACTGCAGTCTCAAAAACAGCAAAGAATTAGTATACATCCCCTATACCTAGGCATCTTCTCTATACCTGGCCTGAGAGAACACAACAATAAAGTCCTTCGTGAGTCACAGAGTACCACGGGGCATGCTTTCTGAAAGCACGAAAGAGCATGAAACATGCATGTGACTATTCGGTTGTGTTGTTTATACTTCATGCTTCCATAAAATGTCCCCTCCTAGGACTCTGGAGATGATCTGAAGAAAACTGTCACCCAGATAAAGCACAGGAGACTAGGTTTGGGAGAATGGCTGTTCTCCGGCTTCCAGCTCTCCCTGGCTCTGTGCCTTGTTTCCGTCTGTCTCTCTTGCACCTGTTTTCTCCATCCATAGAACTGACAAGGGATGTGAAATAATCCTCAATTCTATGAAAACTCTGAAAATCCTTTAGCCTCTGATTTTCATTATTCTAAATAAACACTTTTACCAAGATGGTATTGAGTCCAGAAATTGTTAAAGTACCTGAAGAAAGGTAAAAAGGAATCTCATAAAAAGATCCAAGGTATGCTGCTGACTTGGAGCAAAAATGCTGAAACCAATTTTCAAAAAAATGAAAAAAAATGTACTCGCTAAGTGCACCTCATCCAGAAATCACATGGTTGAAACCTCGACCCAGCTGTATCTTCAACCTGGCTCTGTGACAAGTGCAATCTTCTCGCTAATTTCTTTTTAAGACTCCAACTTGTTCAAGCAGATAGTACATATGAAAGCTGGACGAAGACGATATAAAGCCTGGGAATCACGGCCCAGCTCGTCACTGGACATGGCCCAGGCGTGTTACTCCCCAACAGTATCCAACTAGCTGATGTGCAATCAGGGGAAAGTGGCTTGCAGTTTTGTTTTAATTAAAAGGAAATGAACATTTTCAGGAAGCTTTACCTATGCCGTGTGTGCAATAATGCATGCAATGAAACATCTACACTAGATGAAATGCCTCATTACCTCGACTAGATTTGGTCTAATTAGAAAGTAAATCAAATTCATACGGAAAAATAATTGTCACCGTGCATAATAAGCGTGTTCTAATTTGGAATCTTAGGAAGCATACACATACCGCTGGAGGCATGGGCTTCATACTATAATATCAGAAAAAAGAAAACTGACTAAATACAAATGCTTAACCTTGGCTTAGGATTATTAAGAGAAGGGCCATCCTTAATGGAGTGCTGGTACACAGCATTCAGCAGACCTATAAATCACAGGTGCCACTGTAAGAGTGATACCAGTGCTCTGACGGTGCTTGTGCTTCCCACACAAATAGTCAGTGGTACAAAAACATCCGCTACCACGTAGCTGGCACAACCAGTGACACTCACTCAGGATAAAAACCCTAGGTCCTTGGAATCACATCCTAAAGTACTTTCCTAATTTCACTGCACATTGAAAGACCAGTGGCAGGGACAACTCTGAAAGCAGAGTTCCCTTTGTAAATGACGGGACGCAGTGCGAGGAGTCAGAAGCCACTTGCAGAAAAAACTCTATGTAGCTGCACAGGCCAGTTCTCCTCTCTGTGACTCTCCTTCCACATGGGTGCATAAAAGACACTACTCTCTGAATGCACAACAGAGCCCTGAGAATTGGCGGTCCCGAAACTCTGGAGAAAAGGCATAATGAAATGACCAGGGCAGCAGCATCATTTTAGGCACTGAATGCATGGCTGCATTTAGAACACCTTTTCATCAGGGCCATGTGGGCTTACAGTTGAGAAAGCCTACAAACAGGAAAGTATCTTATTTGAAAGTTTTTGGTCCATAAATCTTTTCTCCTGTTCTTCATCATTCACTCAAAGAAATAGAAACAAAAGATGTTTCCGCCAGGACCTAATGAGCTCTTGCTGTTTATGAATTTCTGCGGCCATAATCCATAGTATCTGAGGATACGTCACAATCCAAGTGTATCTGAGGAACCAGCTGTGGGGTTAGAATGTGGGAATATGAAACTCCTAAAAGATGGTGTGCACATGGTCTTTTGTAAGGCATCTGGGGTGTCACAGAACACAGAGAAAGGCAAGCTTCCTGCAGCCCCTGCAGGAAGGAAGCCAGACCAAATGGATATAAATGGGGCCTGAGAACACTTGGCCACAGGACTCATTTGGTGGAAATAAAACCAAAGAAATGACAGAACCTGCTCAAAGCCATTCTCAAGGTCACCATATGGTATATTGCAAGACAAAAACGTCACTTTGGAAAGGCTCCCTGGGATCCGTTAACCCAAGGGGAGAGTTTTTTTGTTTTTGAAACAACTCAGTTCAGACCTGTTAGCCAGGCGTTCTCTGCCGCCAGGAGGAAAGTCAGGTTTTCTTCTTACTATAGGGCATGTGCTTGGTCCCTACTTCTTTCCACAAAAGTGAAAGAGGGGTCAAGACCAAAAAAGCATGTACGTTATCCTCTCCCCTCTGTACCCTTGGACAAAATAAAATGGATGCCCTTCTCAACACATCTCACACTGGCGCATCCTGCAGGAAATCTGGCACCACCCACCCCCAGTCAGGTCCCCACTTCCAAAGCCTCTACAAGTCGCATTTAGGTGACGTCATGATACTGATCGTGTCAAGACTCTATGGAGTGATTTCTTTTTGGCCCAGCCGAATGTCTCATCTGCCCTAGAGGGAAGCAGAAGAGAAACAGAAAAGGGGGGAGACTGACAGATAAAGGAAGTGAATGTTAGCAGTGGAAAAAACACACAAAACCCTTGGAGAAGCCCAGGTCAAAACAGATGGGAGATCAAAACAGCAACCAATGAATAGCCGGGCTTGTTCTTGCGGGTATTTCTAGGAAACCAACCTTAATGCTGATGTTTTATGGGGCCAGGATGAATCTACAGGGTCAGCTTTTTCTCCAATCTCTGAGCCAGAAAAAGACACCCCCTGTCATCTTATAAAAGAGAACCATAGACCAGATGGGTGAAGAGAGTGGAGAAGTACTTCATGCACACATCATCCTCTTGGAGCAATGGAGAATTCGTAAGATTGTGATAAAAAACATGACACTGTGTTTTATGCTCTGTTGTTCTCATATGGGAGTCTTAACTAAAAATTCAAAATGACAAAATTTGGCCCACTGTTTAGAAGAAATATTCTAATGGGCAGAGGAAATCACAGGCTGCCTGAACTTGGAGTAGATAACCTTCACAGTCATCCCAACCCTGAGTTTCCAGGCCACTTGCTTTCCCTAAGGTCTATACATTTTATCATACACTCAACTGAGTACAAGCTAAAAACCTTGCAATTGATTGAAACTATTCTATATACTTTATACAGCTAGCTCAAAAACAAAGAGTGAAGAGAAAAACAGAGGAGAAAAAAAGAAAGCCAAAGGATCATTTACTCTAGGAATCCAGGTTTGTGTTTGTGCTCCACATGAGGTCCAAATTGTATCTGGGCTTGAAATCCTCCAAACTCACAAGCTTTCTCGAAGGACACAGGGTGGGAGCCGTTCAGGATATCATCCCGAGCCTGAAACACAAGAGGAAGCAAACAGCATCAGGAGCTTGGGGGAATGACATATCCTGTCTACGGACGCGTTCCTGCCCCTGAGTGCATCTTCTCTGTGGAGCAAGGGGACAATGTGCCAGCCAACCCAGTGAGGCATGCAGGGCACTGTGGATGATTATAGCACAATAGGATTACTGCAGAAAGAAAGCAAGTCTTTGCCCTGAACTGCCTACAGACGGGCAGCATCAGCAGTGTCCAGTATACGGAAACTAAAGCTTGAGTCTAGTCTAGGGAGGCAGAAGTGGATCACAAAAAATAGAGGCAAAGAGTGAAATAACTGAATAAATGGGGAGGGGGGAAGGAAGAAACAGAACATACTTTCCATTACCCTAAATCATCAAGTGAACAGAAAAATTACCTAGAAGTAAAAACCCCCATCCCAAGATAAAGAAGGGGGAGGGAGGAGAGAGACAGTCAGACACAAGAACTCGATACTACAGCCAGTTAGGGGAAATGATAAGCAAACACAGGCTTAAAATCAGGAACTCAATGTCCCAAGTTCCCCTCTCAATTCTTCACCCATCGCTGCTGCTGCTGCTATTTATGCTTTTTCTTTCTTTCCTTTCTCTAGTTTCACAGTCTTTAGACCACCTAGATGGACATGCTGAGCCATGGCTCTGAACCGTAAACATGTAGCATCTCACTGCCCTATCTCCCTTTCTTCTAGCCTTCCAGCCTCTTTCTCCCCAGCTGTCCTTCCATACCACTCTTCATCCACTAACTACGGGATCAGCAAATGCTTCCTATAAGAGGCCAGACAGTAAACATACCAGACCATGTGGGCCATGCTGTCTGTCAAAACTACCAAACCCTTCCATTGGACCATGAGAGCAGCCACAGACAACAGAAACAATGTGACACATGAGTGGATTTACCAATGTGTGATATGTTAACAATTGAGCTGTGTTCTAATAAAACTTTATTTATAAACACAGGTGATGCTGTGGCTGCACTTTCTTCCCGTGGGCACATAGGTTGATGGATAGAAGAACAGAAAAGGGAAGGAGGAAAGGAAAGAATTAAGAGACCTGAGAAAACAGAGACAGATTGATGTTTTCCTTGAGCCAAAAGAAACCTTGGGGACTGTCTAATGCAAAACCCACATCTTACACATGGGAAACTGCAAGTCAGGTAAGTTAAAGGATTCATCTGAGTTTGCAAATTAGTTAATAGTAAAGAAAAAAGGTTATTGAGAAAATATTGTTCAGTTAACAAGAAGTACTGACTTTTTAAATTTTTTTTGAGAAATACTGATTTTTCTGACCATTATTCGCATGTATTCTAAAATGTTAGCTAAGAAAGCGTTAGTGCATTTGAGGTGAACCAATTAAGTGCCACAAAGCCAGGCAGAGAGAGACAGTCCTGCCCACCAGGTCCCCATCTGGGAGGCCAAAGAAAGGCCCTCCACTGAATGGCCCGCAGCTCATGTCCAACATCAACCCACACCACAACTGAACACATGTGAGGAACACAGGAACAGTGTCCCCAGAAACTGCATGCCATACATATGACAGAAGCCAGAGCCCCACTCCTGCTCAGCACAAGACACAGCAGGGGCTCCCAGGACTCTCACCAGCCTCAATGTCCAAGCATCAAATATAGTACCTGAACATAAAGCAAGTTCAGCTGCACAGGGTCCCTCGAGTCCACGTTCTGATCTGAGTAAAAGAACTTCCTTCTAAGCAGCAGCGTTTCATTTTCGTCGACTCCTTGTTCTCTGAAAGTTCGGCTGTGATCCAGCCAATTTACTGCAACACAAGGCCGCAGACAAGTGAGCTGTGCTTATTTTCCTCTCAGTTTAGGGGATTCATCAAAACAGCGGCTTAATACAGATGCACATGTCTATAATGCTGATATTCAGCACACTTACTTCTTATATTAGAACTGTAAGTTTTTAACACTGCAAAATAATCTAACATATGCCACCATGCACCATATGACATACTGAAAGAAAATGAAAGAAAATTCCCCTTCCCTCTGGGGGTTACAAACTTAAGAAAATCAGTGCTTTATGCCAAGACAACAAAGTCAGCATTTTCCTTTAAGTCAAAAGTGGATACTTTAGTCTCATCAGGTGAAATAATTTATAAACTTTGAGCATAATGAGTTACCTCCAACCCTAAATAGAAAAGAGGAAGAAAATTACAGTGACTGGGGGAGGGGACACTCAGGTAGTGGGGGATGGTAGAACCCTGCCCACGGCCCAAATTGAATCCCACTCATTCAGAAAACGCCCAGCTGATATCAAGGTGCAGAGGAAGTGATCACTTTTCTACTCTTTCCACAGCTCTCATTCCTACACTCCTCCCTGCCCTTAACACATCCATTGTCGCATTCATTACACGCTTCACTAGATTGTAAGCAACTTTAGCACACAAGTGTGTTGGCTTACCCTCATCTTCCACAGTACCTAGGAGAGTATCATGCACATTATAAAAATTCTTGGGATTTGTCTACTAAAGTCCCACTTCTTAAAAAGTATGCAACTGGGAATCACATGAGGCAGAAAAAGAGAATGGAGAAAGGGTCAGAGGAAATGAAGGTCCCACTGAAGATCAATAAACATAATGACGATGATGACATCTTCCCAATGCATCGGCAAGAGCAAGAGCAAGAACAGTGAAAGAAAGAGGCCGGGAAGGTCTACGTGACCTGTGCATGAAGTACGGTTCTCTGGGTGGCAGGGGGCGGGGCGGGTCAGGCAGCCAGGTGCATACAGCACAGGCTTGGTGACACCTGGGGTGTATGTAACGGCTTTTCCAAATAATAACCACGTGGTCACGAAGACTACTTTCCTATGAGAGAATTACGTTGCCATTTTGTAACCCCTAAGGAAATAATGTGTCTAGTCAGCGGTCATCAGTGGCCATTAACAGCACAAAAAGAGAGACACCCAAGCACAATTCCCTGATGGAAATACAGCAGGTCCTTGAATAAAATGTTATTTTGTTATAACGTTGATGAGATGCTGCAGGAACTTAAATCTTGTTTATATCAACTGTTCTGTAAAAAAATTGGTTTCATTATACAACATTTCGCTTAAAGTTGCAGAACCTATTGATGATGTTACATGAGGACTTACTGTACACAACATCACATACGAAGTCTTTATTTGAAAAAATACACACACAAGAATCTGATCAAGCCTCTGGGTCTTAGGAATTAAAAGGAATAGAAGAACATGTTCAATGACACCATAGGTAAGCAATCAACAAATCTGAGATCGTATAAAATTCTATGCAAGTAACAATCTGTTTTCATGTTCCTAAACATTTGAAGAAAAAAGAATGTAAAAGATGAGGAGAAATCCTCAAGACTAAAAGAAGTAAGCAACATATTATTCAACATTATTTGGAGCCCAGTTAAAACAAATTGTTGAAAAAAATTTTTAGAAGACAATGAAGAAAATGTAAACATGACGTGTGTATTTGATATTAAGAGATTACCCTATTTTTGGACTATAAGATACACCCCTCAATTTGGGAGAAAATGGGGGTGCATCCCTGCTCCACTGCCACCATCCCCCAGTGAGCCAGGTAAGCTACATTTGGACTATAAGATGCACCCCCATTTCCTCCCAAATTTGGGGGAAAAGTACGTCTTATAGTCCAAAAAATACAGTACGTTTTTAATGTGAAGTGGTATTTCAGTCACTCAGTTTAAGTCTCAATCTTTTAGTGACACGGACCATAATATTTACAGATGAAATGGGGGGAAAAAGCAAAATGAACAAACAAAACCCAAACAGCCTGCCCCGATCCCAGATGACGGGGGTGGGGTGGGGGGGAGGGGGTAGAGGCCTGGCGAGCCAGCTGCCTGCACTGCCCTTCCTGCTCAGACACTCACAGTCATCATCCGTGTGAAGCTTGGCCTTCAACTTCTCCATTTTCCTCTCATCTCGTAATAGTGTCCTGTCTTTCTTTAGAGTCCCTGTCCCTTCCTCTTTCTTTTCTTCAACTGTTTCTTGAATTAAAGAGTATTCTTCATAGTTTGTTATTCCTAAAAATATAAATTAGGTTATATTATTAGTGATCACACACTGCTATTTTCCCTTTCACTGTGGGTCCTGTAATACTCCCAGGAGTCTCTGGTGACAAAGGACAGAGAGAAGCCTTACCCAGGCGAGGGTTGGGGGCTGCCCATGAAACGCATATCAAATAACTCGGGCTAAAAAGGAGTATTTTCAGATAGTTAAATTATACTCAAAATGTCATGTTCAATTCTCCTAATTTTCAAGAAACAAGCACAAAGTATAGATCACGCAGAACAAGGCAAGACAATGTCAAAGAAGAAGTACCTGAAGGAACTAGGACTTCCTTTGAATGAATAGTGAACTAAGAAAGGCCAGGCTACTTCTTCAAATATGTGAGGGGCTTTAGAAAGCCCCTCTCTGTTTCCTTTACAAAGGAAACAGACTTATTCTCTGAGGAGCTTAATAGAAGCTACAAGAAAAAAAAGCTGTGTAACAATCAATCATACATAGGCTATCCCCATGGTGATATAAAATGTCCCGTAGTGTGTAGGAGACTGAAATATATGACTTCAGAAACATTATTTTCAATTAGAAAATTCCTAGTCTTTTGAAAGAAAAATACAAGCTCTCAATGTTGACTCAGTGAGAAGTTCAAGAATTTACAGCACCAGCCCTTGCCTTTGCAAATCGAGAGAATGATCGCACTCTTAGAAATGGCAGGAATACATGTGCTGGCACACATCCAAGACGGCCTCCCCAGTGAATGGGGTCAGGAAAAGCAGAGGCACATAATTAACGCAAAGCAAGAACCAGAACCGAGGCAGGCGAACACTCACCTATCCTGCTGCAAATAGTCACCAGGAGCTCCCCAACCGTCTTGGAGTCGTCCACCATCACCGTCTTCACAGACCCGTCCAGCATCCGGATTTTCTGGGGTCTCTGTTTCTTTTTATACTCCAAAATATCCTAGGGCAAAACCAGATGCGCATTTCACACTGCGTGTGGAACTAGACAATGAACTTGGACACCTTCTTTGAAAAAATGGATTTTCCCTAGCATATGCTGATTTCTCCCTTCAAAGTGTTCGTGAGATTTTTGCCACTAGTACAGAAAATCTAGGGCTAAATAATTTCTTTCATCAAGAATGCTTAAAAATCTGATAGTGGAATTGCACCCAAAGAATACTTTTATGGTTGATAAGTACTGAAAACTAACCTCTGTAAGCTGAAAGTAGCATATGCCCTCCTGACGGGCTGGGAATTATCTGCTCTAATAAGAATTAGCAGAGGAAAATTCCTACTTGACTTTTAAAAACACAGTAGCGTGCTCCTCCAATTATCTCTTACACAGTTCTAAGGAATGTTTAATATCCATGTCATGGAGGACATAATTAATGCCCCTATAACTCTTCATAGTCGTGGGGTATCACAGTCAAACGGGTTTTCACCGTAATGGCAAGGCCAAATAAGGGTAATAAATGAGGAGTGATTTTTAAATAGAGATTTCTTTTTTTATTACACGTCTTAAAAATAGAATTATGGAGGGAAAAATTAACTGGCAACACATACTTTACTCTTGCTTTATGGAATACTGACCAATCGGATCCAAGTATTCGATATACCAAAACATAGTATCTCGAAGGGTAAGCCAAACAGAACGTTTAACACTGTTTACTCATTACCTCTTTCCACTTCCCTAGCACAACCATTTTTGGTTGTTACTTTTAAGGATCCTTATTAAATGTACATCTAATAATAACTTTTCTTTATGTAAATAAAACATGAATTAATATTCAATCTCTAACTACCCTTAGGATTCCTTTTTTATTTTCCCTCTGATCCATTATTGCTTTCTATCACCATTCAGCAGGGTACTTCCTACATACTTACGGGAAAACACTGATTCTTCTTTCCTAACTACTAAGTCCAACAATGGCATGTAGAAACACTTTTAAATACTAACCACAAACTGCTTTAATTACTCCGTGGCATTTCAAGAATTTGGACGGCTGATATTTTCTATCACTACCTGCACAACCCTTACAAAATACGTTAGATCAAGACTATTAATAAGATGCCCTTGAATCAAAATAAATCACTGGGTCTCTCCTTTTCTTTCAAGCATAATTATGTTGGCTTCTACAGAAGGCTCCGGGAAGAAGTGATGGGAAAGAACGAGATCAGCGGCATACCCCATTTCGCAACATGTAGTAATCCAGTGTTCTGCCTGCTTCCAGCCAGATGCCTTTCCTGGGGTCTTCATCAGAGAGAAACAGCCCATAGTCAGAAGCTGGAAGATGAACAGAAAGACATACAGAAGACAAGGTGATGAAGCCATCACTGCCATCCAGGACCTGAGCCTGCTGACTGGGCAAGAACGTGCGCCTTCCCTTTCACTGGGGGAAGTTTCGTTTTGACACCAGGAACAGCCACTGGCACCAAAGCCGGTGGGGGTCGGGGGAGGAATAAGGACTGAGCTGAAAATCCAATACTTTCAGACAAGGTTGATGTTTCTTAAAACCAGTTGTGTTAGAATTTAGGAAAATACAGTATCAAG
This sequence comes from Artibeus jamaicensis, assembly GCF_021234435.1. Taxonomy (NCBI): domain Eukaryota; kingdom Metazoa; phylum Chordata; class Mammalia; order Chiroptera; family Phyllostomidae; genus Artibeus; species Artibeus jamaicensis. The sequence continues at coordinate 10,913,644 of NW_026521883.1, forward strand.
AACAAGCAGTCCAAATTTCTTTCTATCTGAATTTGGCTTTGTTTCTTATCGCTTGCTATAGAAACCAGGCCAAGAGCCCATAAAGAATGACAAAACAGACATGGAGAAAAACAAATGCAGAGACCCTCTGAGCCCAAAGCCACTTAAGCACAGAGGGGCCAAAGGAGCCTTTTCATTTGGAATAATGCCTCCGTCATCCTAATACAGTATCACGGAAGGTAAGCCGGAGTTCGCCCTTCATGTGAAATGAAGCTTCTGTCCTCCACGTCACTGAATTATGACACAGTCCACGTTCTCCATAGAGACCCTCCTATCTGGTCCCAGAGGCATGAAGGGCAGTGGCAGGAGGAAGGCGGAATCATCTCCTGTCTAAGGATGGTCTCCTCCTTAATGTGGTTCAGGGAGCCCCAGGGGCCCAGGTGAGGGTCGGAACTCCTGTTGTTTCACAGAAAACCAATTTCAGATCTTTAAAGGTTTGGGCTTCTTGAGCTATAAAGCAATCTAACCCAGAGGGGGTTGGGGACCCTGGGAGAAAAATGGTAACAGAACAGTAAAGACACCATAAATGATTAAACAACTAGATCTTGAAATAAGGCTGGGGAAGTAAGCAAATTTTATTTCTGGGTAATCTAGAAATAATGGAGTGTTTTTGAATAATGTAAATGATGCTTTACATCAAAAAGGTCAGCAGTTTAGTAAGAAATGGCTCTTTTGAAGAAGATCTGTCCCCCCTGTAATTACCCTTAATGCTATGTTTGATTTTATGCTTCCAATTTTTAAGATAAATTTTATAGACTTTCATACCAAAGGTTTATCAGTTTGGGAGTAGTCCCAATTTCTCAAGTGTTGGGCAATTAATCAGTAAATAAAGAAAGAAAATGTAGTGAGAAGACAAAAGGAAATGGAAAAATTGTATGAGTAGCTTTTGTTTAAATTCAGATTAACAGGGGTTAGTGGTTTAACTAAATATTAAACAAAACATATAAAAACAAATGCCTTTTTTAAAAAGGTTTGAGATAAAATTTATAAAGCCCCTTCAAAGCACTCGAAATATAAGTCTTGCCCTGGGTCCCAGGGGCAGTTCCGGTCTTCCTTGGGCTGCTGGCAACGGACAGTTCCTCACACATAAGGAACGGCTCAGGAGCTACAGCACCAGTGACTGTCACGGCAGCATCATTTGTCCTTTATGGGCAAATGAGATGGCTGCATTGAAGAACGACTCGTAAACTGCAGAGCCCAGTGCTGATATAGGGGAGGGCCACGGCGATGGGCATCACTCAAGGGCAGATGCAGTCACTGTCACCCCAAGCCTCACACGGGAAGCAAGCAGCGTCCAGGCTACGGAGATATTTCAATTGAAACACAGACACTGGGGGCCATGCTTGTCATTCGGAGCCTCCATTTCTTTCATGACTAAGTGAAGAACATACAAACACATTTCAAGAAACCAGTGAACAACCAATTGCTACCTTGACCAGTTTGTGCCTCAGGTACCCGTTCCCGAATGACCCGACACGCATCGTACACGGCTGTGGACGGCTCGAACTGCATAGTCTTCACCACGTTGCAGTGGCGGACGCAGATCTTTAAGGACAGGGCCACCATCTTCGTAGGTGATTTGGAGACTCCCACTTAGAGCGTCTGGGGAACACGAAGAGACAAACCCTGCCAGTTAAGATCATCGTTTTTCTTGAGGGAAAAACACCGGGCTCTAAACCAGCTTTAAAAATCAAACGAGACTACAGCAGCAATTAAAGAGAATGCTTTGGATACAAATACAAGCTAAAAACTAGATTTTTGGAAAACTTTAAAATAAGAGCAGCATGTAATGTTGGGGCTAACATTACCACAGTATGGCAAGTAGAGTCCCTTGAGAGGAAGGGACACAGAAGCCTTCAGCCACCAAGCCTCCTCCTCTGAGGCTGTTCCCTACTTGGGGTTTTCTAACGGGTCCATTGGGAGTGGGATTTCCCAGGTTCTTCTCCTTCAGGTGAGGGCAGAGAGCACTGGGCACCCACAGCTGTCTCCTGAACGTGCCTCTGCCAACAGTGTCAGTGCCCAGGCCCGCCAGCTCCTGGGGACAAAGGAAGAATCACCCACGCCTCCATTTCCCACAGATAAAGTAGGTGTGGTGATATCAGCCCTGCATAGTTCATGGTGGAACTGAATCCTAAGGGGGCAACAATGTCAGACCAATACAGAGCCATCACTGATGAGGCTGGAGTGGCCCATTTTAAACACCCAGTGTGGCAGACAGCTGCTCGCTCTTCAGGGCTCTGGAAGGGAAGAAAATGCCAATTCAGTTGTTATTTCATTCAAACAAACTACCGGGATATTTTGTTACTCATCTAGCACAATGGCTTTAGAAAACAAACAGGGTTAGGCTAGGTTTGAATTAATTCATGAATTATTTCCTTCTAAACTTTAAAACCAACAATTTGGTGCATTTACTTTGAGTTGGTGGCTTCTAGTCTATGTTGCCTACCTGCTCTATTCTGGGGCCAGAAGCTACCCCCTCCTCCCAAGCCAGCCTGTCAGTGCACGGCTTGTGCACAAGAGGGAGGCATCTTCTCTGCACCTGAGAACCAGCGAAGACTTACCCAGCTACCTGTCACCCTGGCAAATGAAGTAAACACTTTCAGTTAATAGCTGTTAAATCCTAGAGCTGCACTGCATAACACAAATCCATGGGAATTTCAAGCTCCCACTCTTTCATCTTTTCTTAGACAATCTTTGGGTAGCAAAGCGGTACCTTGGAGCCCCCTCTATGCCTCTTGCCCACTTGAGAATCAAGTGTTAAGAAGCAGCGAGGTGACCAACACGCTAGAGGACAACAGGCTGAGTGGCAAGACCACAAATGGGTGCCTCTGGGGTGTCACTGCTTAGCAGGCTCAACTGATTGCTGGCTTCCTGACAACAGGTGACGAAAGTCACTTGGATACAGAGGATATTCTTAAACAGATGCTCTGGCGTCCACAGGCAGGGTGTACACACACTCTCTGAAGCAACAACTCAGACCACGCAACCATAAAGTCATTCTGACCTCTACTTACATTCTGAATAAATTTTGCCTGTGAAAATGTGAGAATTTTATTACTTAAGAAATGTCAAGATATACTTCTCGATAGCAGTGTTCAGTGGGAGTCTGTCCAAAACTGAATTAATTTTCCACAGCCTGGGCAATGGTTCGGTTGTTGACACAGCAGAGAAGTTCAAAATCTCCTATGATTTCCCATCTATAGTGTCAAGAATGTTTAAAGCCTTATATAAAAGGCTCTATCCAACTCTCTCTGTGCAGGCCCATCTAGCCCACCAATTCCCCAACCAGGGAAAATAAAATTTAAAGGGTAGAAATAGACAAATGTGCTGTAATGTTGATCACTCAGTGGGATAATTTGTCCCCTGGGGCTGATGACAATGTGGGATTTCATGAACCACTGAGATCCGTGAGCATGGCTGGTGGTAAGATTCAGTGGGGAAGGCCACGAACTTGATGTTGTCATGGATGCAATTTATGGGATGCACCACAGAGGACGGGATGATTAATCTCTTTCATTCCCTGAGACTAGGAAGTAGTATAAGTGTCCCTGCATGAAGGCTGCTCCTCCCAGGCTAATAATGAGGCATTCTGCAGAGCAAATGAATGGTCTGTATAGCTGAGCAGGGAGACAGATTCAATCAAAGGGCAAGACAGAGGGATGACATGAAGCCACAGTAGAACAGTAAACACAGGCGCTCAGAAGGAAGCAGAGACGCCCAGGGGAGCGAGGAGAAAGGGGCAAATGGGGAAGCAGAGAGCGGACAGAAGCAGGAGACTATAGGATGGAGGCTGGGGAACACAGGAGAGAAACCCAAAGAACTGGGAAGAAGGGAAAGAGAGAAGCATAAAAAGTACTCATGCAACAGTGAAGGAAAATCTCTATCCAAAACAACTGGAAAAATGAAGAAGCTATTCACCAAGGTGGGGAAAGCTGCTGGAGGCACAGGTTTGGGGTGTACTCAGTGGAAAGGTGGAGGCGAGTCTGATACCAAGGCAACGTAACAGGGTGCTCTCATACGTAAATCCTTGGAACTAGAAAGATCACGTAGGGAGTAAGCAAGAGAGAGAGAGAGAGACCCAAAAACTGAGACTTGGAAAGACATTCTAAAATCAGAACAAGAAGAAGGAACCAATAAGGATGCCTAGTGGCAGGTGAGGGCAGAGAGCGGAGAGAGGGTAGGGCCAGAAGAAGGTGCATCAAACAGCAGGAAGAGATCGACTGTGCTAAATGCTGGTGCAGTTCAGGGAACGTGAGAGCTGGGACAGGGCAACTGCATCCTGCAGCTTGGCAGTGTCTGGCAGCTGAGATAAGAGCAGCTTCGTGGAGGGGTCAGGCCAGAGCAGCAGGTTCAGGGAGAGGTGAGGAGAGGGGCTGGCCCAGCAGGTACAGACTCATCTTTTTGAGGAGCTGCTAAAAGGGGGTGAAGGAACAGGTGGTAGCTCTGATTCATGCTTCTAAGGCTTTTATCCAGAAGTCTGTATCACGGGGTCACTGCCAACTCCATATCCACACATTATCTGCATAGACATGGTTTTCCCCAGCTGTGGTCCTAGGGGCAGCCCCGGGACTGCTCAGTGCCCTTCCTGGAGGCAGGTGCCTCACCACACCTGATCTCTGTTCTGGGCCCTGTGCATGCTGCTGGCTGCCCGGGTCTGGGTGAGTGCAGACGAGCAGGCAAGTCTTGGTTCTGGGAGAGGGCACTGGACTAGGAGTCCATGGTTCAGGTACAATGCCAGGCCTATGATGCCTTGGAACTGTGGGCCCCATTACCTCTCTTCCTTCCACTCAGAGAGCAGGAAGCCATGGGCTCCCATGCAAGAAACTGACCAGAAGACACGCGGTGTTTGGCCAACTATTCCTATGGAGTTCCCTCTGTCTCCACAATTTATCATCTCACTAGGGAGGCCATGGAATAGAGGCCACTATCCTTAGTTCAGGGCACTCAATAGAACAAGATGCCCAGAGATTCATTACAAGGTTCATGTCCTCAACTTTCATACCATCTCAAAAACAACTACTGCAAACACCATCATTATCACTACATGGGAACATTTTACACAAAAACACCAAAAAACTGTGTCAGTCACTCTGAAAGAGCACTACAGTGGTCGAAGACTAAAAGATTCCAATTTCTTCATCTTCTTCTTAGCTCTGTGTTTTATTATGACTAAATGTTCCCAAGCAAGCATGAAGCAAAAAAAAAAAAAAAACCCAAAACAAGACCAGCAGTTTCCTTCATGGAAATGTGCAAATTATGTACACAAAGAATGATTTATAAGCTATACAAGCAGGCATAGGAACAAAGTATTGTTATTATTATTACTGTTACTACTACTACCACTACTACTATTTGAGAGGATCACTCATGTAAGAAGAGCTCAGTGAGATCCAAACCGAAGTGCACAGTGACTTGTTCATCACCCCACCGGACACGTGGCCCCAGCCGCGTCTAATATCACTCATGACACAGGGAGATACTTGCAAAATGGAGACAACAAAAAGGAAAGTGGGATTAAAACGTACAGTAACCTAGAAATGTCAGCTAAAGGTGACACGTATTTTCAACACCTGTGAGAAGTTTCACTGCACATCCACCGAAGCCTTCAAAAACCACGCAGCTCAGACAACTCGTCTTGATAAAGCCCGACGCCCGCTCTCCATCACGACCCATCAGGACAGCACAGCACTGGTGCAGAAACTGGCCCTCGCTTCCACTTTCCTGCATCCTCACCCTTCCTTGATCCCTGCTCTGTGGGCAGGGAGTCTAAGAGAGCTGACCAGAGTTCCCTCTCAGGTTTGGCTGCAAGAAGGCTCACAGTCAATGTGTGTGCCATTTCTTGTAGTGTTGTTCTAGTCGAATCCTGCCTCTCTTTTGTGACCTTATCCTTGTTACTTTTTTTTCTTTACCCCAATTTGAATGTATATGCTTCCATGCTGGACCTTAAGTATTTTTTTGTTTGTTTGCTTGTCTTATTGCTAAAAGACGAAGTATAAATTCCTGAAAGATGCATTACTTTCCTTTTCATACTCTCTTCTCACTCGGATCATTTTTGCCCTGATTGTACGTGTGAAGGCTGCCTGGACAAACAGAGACCCTTCTGTGCCATCCTTTGTGATGACGAGCCAATGGAACAAGTGGTGAAACTCAGACATTCTCCTGTTAAAGTAAACACCTGTCAGTCCCAGGGAGACGTAAACAACCCAGCATGATGGCAGCAGTGCCGGCTGCCCAGCCTCACCCAGTCCACTCTGGGACAAACAAGCCCAGCTCAGCCAAGGCCTCCTGGTGTCTGACAGAAATGTCCACCATTGGTCAGGGCGAGCAGCCACCCCTTGGATCTCTGCCCTGATAAGCAAGGGCCATGAGGTGGTCCAACCCCACCCCTGCCTTACCAATTGCCACACTGGGCTAGTTACTTAATTGCAATCTGCCTCAGTCTCCTCCTCTATAAAATGGGAGACAATAATGGATCTACTTATAAGCTTGCTAGAGAATTAAAGGCACATAGAAAGTACAGGTCAGGGTTTGTTGTTGTTACTATTAGTCATGGGGAAGGGAGAAACACTGGAAGCAGCATACTGTATTCAGCTACCACCTGAGCTGCAAACTTTACTTTACTGTTAATTATGCACCCAGTAATACTAGATACCATAGGCATTAGATAGCAAGCACTGGGAGGATTCCTGTCTAGATGGAGCTCACCTTGTAGTAACCCTATTCATTATACAGTTCCTGAGTTCATCTTTATTCAAGTCATACGATGGGCTTTTTCTAGGAGGAGCTGTGAGGCTGTTTGTAGAGCAGGTAACTCCTAACACCCAGGATGTTCTCTCAGAGGCCAGTCAGATGCCCTCAACCCAAGTGCACAGAAGAAAGAAATTGCACCCTATAGGGGAGGGCTGGCATCTCAGGAAGTCCCTGTGCAAGGGCAGACTATGGGAGGCGCCACTGGCTCTAAATGCTACCCTGAAGAACAGGGGTGTGCCCTGGCCTAGCAGGACTACTGGGCCAGGCCACCATGCCTCAGTAGGACCCTTCAAGAGAATAAATGCTGTCCACTATCCCCACCCTCTCCTTCCAGCCACTGACTCTTCTGTTATACTAGAAAACCGCTCTGTCAAATTACCACGGCCGTACCTGCCCCCTTCCCTGCATCTGCTCACCTCTCAGCAGGAGAAATACAACCCTGTTTGATAACAGCATGCATCCCATAACCAAATGTCAGAATAAAACATGGGCCTATATAAAAGCTATTGTTTGTCTATGTTTACATCTCAGTCTCCTGTGAATAATTCTGCTCTCTCTCTCAAAAAAAAAAACCTTCTAAAAAGAGCTTCCCCTTTTCTCTACCCCTTACCTGCTCTTCTGCAAGGGAAGAAGAATAGCTCATCCGACAAGGATGAATGTATAGTCACTGAGTCACAGCTGCCCACCTACCCACAGGTACCTCCAAAGCAAAGGCCAGCATCCCATGTGCTCCCCTGTGTTGTCTTCCTGGGCCGTCTGGGCTCAGGCCCCTTTCAGGTAACACTCAGACTCTATATCCTGAGCTCACCAGGCACACACAGGACCTGTTTATCACCATCTAGGAAGGTAAGTCAGGTCAACCATTCACGGAGAGTCAGGTGTCTTTGATTCAAGGATGGGCCAAGAGAAGAGAAGGCCCAGTGTCTTATTTTGGTCTCACATCCAGTCTGGCTTTATCAGGGAGCCAAACGCCTTCCTTAATAATCTTGCCTCCTTCCCAGGGCCCACATACCACTTCCCAACCAGTGAGAGCCCTGGGGCAGAGTCCAAGTGGAGAGACGCCCGCAGTCTCCCACATTCCCAACTTGTTAGCTCCAGCTAACAAGCAGCTCAGGGAACACAGTGAGTGAACATGGCTGATGTGACTCCCCCCCCCGGGGCTGACAGCTCACTCACACAAAGCCCAGGATGGCCACGCTCCCTTTGCAACCAGGATGGGAAGACCAGAGACTGAGACAGAACATTCACCTAAGAACCTCTCTTTAGTTCTCTCTGGGGGAGGCATCGAAGGCCAAGACAATTGTTTGACTTTGAATACTTAGCTAGAAATAAGTGATTACAAGGTCAGGTGGTAAAGGGGTATAGGAGAAATGATTAACCATCCACACATGTGTGAACTTAGTGGCAGGCCAGGCAAGTCGATTAAAATTCCTACCAACTCGTTGGTTCATAGGGCTGCTTTGCAAACTCCGTACAAGCCCCTTAATCCACAGGGTCACCAGAGCGGTGCACCAGTAATAAGACACATACACAGCACGGTACCAGGAATGCATTTGCCATGAGAAGTCCATGCCCCCCACTGTCCTCTGAGAGCAAGGACTCTATCACTACTGCCACCTTCGGGTCTCGAGGGCCCTAGAGCAGTGCCCAGCACACAGCTGATGCTTACTAAATGTTTGTGGAATTAACATGCACTCCATGGAAAGATTTAAACGGATTTCTACAAATTAGTCATTAGGAATTATTCACACTAACACCCTAACTGAAGGATGAATGGAGGGCCAACCCCCAGCATACCCAGCTAGTTTTACTCCTCAAAAATCTGTTCCATGGACCACAGACACTTAACCTCATGGCTTACACAAGATGAAGTTTTTCAGTTTGGCAAATCAGAAACTCGAAAAAGAACCAGCGCCACCTCAGTCAGGAATACCCGGAAGCTCCCTGAGGGCAGGGACCATGTGTATTGCTTACCACAGTACCTGCCCCAGAGAAGGACTGACTATGTACTTATCTAATGGGTGGGTGGAGGGCAAGTCAGCCTTTCTACCCCCACTAAGAGAACCAATAAGCATGCTTACAGCATTCAATACAGAATGCTGGGAAAAGACCTATGATATTGTCTTCCATTTTCAGATGAAGAAAACTACAATACGATTTTGAGATCAAGAGATGTTCTCAGGGTCACTAGAAAACCACAACTAACCATCCACATTGCCAGAATGAATGAAGTCAGCTATGCACATGGTAAGGCTGAAGCCCCACAAGGTTCCCCAAAACTCCCGGCTCTGTTGCCCAGAATTCCATCAGTAAGTACACTGCTGGTTGTGAAGATTTGCCCCAGTTAAACCTCAGTGTAAAAGCAGACATTTACATTGATCAACTGTCACTATTTTAAAATGCTGTGTTTCAGAATCTTCAGACAAATTAGCTGAGAGCTGCGCTTTATGAAAGATGATCCCTAATTACCAGGACATTCTGCGGAAAGGTGGTGAGCAGAGATGAGTGGGAACTAGACCTGCTGAAAGGAAGGGAAGCTGACACCTATGCGTTCACAGCTACAATTTTGCTTGGAGATGATTTTTAATGCACGCAGCACTTTGAATTGTGTTGGGCAATCAGGTTCAAACTGCGTAGTCCAGGGCTCAGCACCCCCCGCCCACCCACTGACACTGTAAGAAGTTTCCATTTTAGCAGAACTGATCTAGCTCTAATCCCTGCAATAACTGCCTGTGCGGCCTGTGCCTGTGTGAAATGCACCACCCCACTCTCTTCTCCAGTTCTTCCCAGTTACTCCCCCTTCCAGCTCCACATCCAGCTCTGCTTCTATACACAGTCTTTCCCACCAGCCCAGCCCGCAGGATCCCTCTCCCTGCCTGAACTCCCTGGACACTCACATCCGTACCCTGGCCCCACCACCAGCCCTCCCAGGCTGAGTCTCGGTGGAAGAACCAGGAGCTGCTACACCTGATGTCCATTTGGTGCTGAAGAGTCCATGGCACTTCCACATGTGTCTTTTCCCTCGATGTGCTCAACAGGTTACAAAGTCAAACTGATTTTCTTTTTCATCCCCACTTCACAGGCAAAAACAGAGGCCTTAGGAGGGCAGGTCAATTCTGGCCCATGTGTGGAAGATCCTGGCGTTCTCTGTGGGCCCACTCAGAGTGCCCAGCTGGCTGCCCAGCTACCTCACTGCTCACCCACGGTTGCTGAAGCAGCTGAACAACCCTCCATACATCTTAGCCCTCGTGGGGTCTCCCTCCCAGTCCTGCTATTTTCTTCCTCGTACAATTAAAAAGGGAAGAAGACTCCAAACTGAACTCTGATTTTGAATTCCTTTATACCCTAACTCATTTAAATGATTTAAGGCTGTTGCGAAAACAGATACGATAGAAAAATAAAAGGTCAGTTCCAAGAAAAAAGGAGAAGAAAAGGAAAAGAGAAGGTCAAGACCAGGAGAACTGTGAATTATTCACCATTCGTTTGGGTAACTGGGAATAAACTCATCTCATTATTTTTATTTGTTTTTTTTCCCCTGACCCTTGGTGACAAGCCCATAAAACGCCAGGAAAGCAGATTCTCTAGGCTACTGCAGATGCTAATAAACACGAGCGTGGTCACTGAGGCACACCCTGCTGGGATGGGTGCAGATAGACTAGCTCTTACCTGGGAGACACAGAAAGCTTTGTTCTGCGATGATCTGGAAATAAAGATTCAGCGTGTTCCAGACTGAAAGAACGTGTAAGAAGGACTTCAATGTCAAAATAAACAGTGTGGACTTGGATTGTGAAGTGACAACTTAGACTACTGTGTGTGGTTTCGCTTCAGAAATGGGACACATCTCCCACTTCCTGCCTCCGTTCTCCTTCACTGAAGGGGGCTTCACTGCCGGCCGCTGAGCAGTGAAAATAAGGCTACAGACCCACAGCACCGCACATTAGTCGAAAAGGGAATAGTGCGTGTTCAGGCAACGATGAATTCTGAAGAAACAGAGAATATTAAAAACACATGCCTGCCACTTTCCTATGTTAATCTATTGGCCATAAATCAGAGGGCCATTTTTGTTACAGTCCAGACCTAAAAATCGGGCACTTAAGTAGAGAACCGAAACAAACCAAGGAACTTAACCAAAATTCACATTCCTGGAGATTCGAAGTCCATCAGCATGTTATCATAGTAGCAATCAAGCATTCAGGTGTGAGGTTAGATTTTCCAAAGGACCATCATTTTCTCATTTCAGGATCACCCTCCTTTTCTGTCTAAAAACTGGAGTGTTTCAGATACACCAAACCTAACCTGTGGTATCCCCAACCCCAGACGCAGACGTCCACGTCCAGCTCTCCGCAGGATGTGCAAATCTTTGCAGTAACTGCCCCATTCCTCAGGATGTAGGAAGTAACAATACATAATATATATATTTTCTAAAATGTCTTCAATAACAATGACAGCAAAACGTGTAAATGATGAGGAGCCTGACATCGATTCACGCCCCCTTCACAGGTGAAGTCTGAGTCTTCAGCATAACCCCATGGTCAGGAGTTTGGACTTCATCCAGGTGAGGCAACCAGGACACAATGGTTATGTGGCTTGACAGAGGTCACTGCGCTGGGGACTCTGCCTCCTACTGTGTGCTGTTTAAAACAGGAAGAAATGTGAAAATAGACAGTACTCGTGGTAGGTTAGTGGTAAATGGGTGAAATACATATTGCTAGTGTTTTTTTAAATTAACAATCAAACTTTCACGTGTTGCGTAATTATATGCCCTTTACTCATCTAAGCATTGTACTTAATGATGCCATGAGAGAGGTGCCATTTAGCGAGGATCATCAGGCTTAAGAGCCTATGTCTCCTAGGTAACGGGCTCACACGGGAGGAAGGGGAGGGTGAAACCCAGGGCTGTCAGAATCCAGACTTCAACGTCTGGCCACACCCCACTCAAAGACAAGCTCTGCGAACATCTCACACATTTCCTACAAGTGTTCACCCGTGATTTTATGTAGTTGAGATGACACACTCTATATAATTCTGTATCTTGATTTGCCTCCCCCATTCTGGTTACACAATTATCATTTCCCACAGTACTGCAAACTTTTTAGAAACATTTTTAATAAATAATATTGAAATGCAAGGCAGCATAATTTATTAGCTGAATCTCTGTTTTTGTGCTTATCAACTACTTATAATTTTCGTCATAATGAATAAAGCTACAACAGGATTTTTCTATTTAAAAACTCGGTTCTTCAAATTTTCTTAAGCTAGATTTCACTTTTTGAAAGGAGTCATCTATTTTGAAAGAGCAACCCAAAAGATATTAAGAAAATATTAAAAAATTAAATCTGAAGGTACAGATGTCAGCAGTTTGAATTATGGGTTAGCTAAGTGACTATCCGTTAACAACTGAGAAAGCCAATAACCAATCTAGATTTTACAGTTCAATCTACCCCACAGAAAAACCCTGCTAGTGAGGGCTCAGGCTGGGAGGGGCCCCGTCAGCGGGCAGACCCGACACAGGCAGGGACTGGGGGAAGCACCTGGCATGGGCACTAAACCAGACTCACAGACAAACGGCAGAGAAGATACAGACGCTTAACACAAAATGGAAAATGTATGGTGAACAGTGGAAATGCCAGACAGAAGAAAGGCTTGGGCTAGACTTTACTAAAAAAATAGTGCAGAGGTGCACGATGAACGTCAACACGCTGCTTTCTGTAAGCCCACGTTGCTAGAACTTCTTGGTTGATCGAACCAGAATTACACATTAATTAAATTAAAGTACTGTAGAGTGCTGTTTTCCCATATTTAATACAATACAGAAAAATAAAAAATTTTACCAATTTCATCAGTGAGGTGTGGATAATATTTACATTTCCAAACAATAAAACCAAGTCAAATTTAAGTCTGTCTATATAACTATTACTTTGTCAGGAGCGCAGGGCAGAAACAAATGTGTCCCCAAGGGAGATGACATGAAATGATGAGCTCTGACACAATAGTTGAGCACAGCATACTATTATAAAGCATTATTTTAAGATAGTGTCGATATTTATTACCTGGCTGTGCAACCTGGACTAAGTCTTGGAAAAAATTTTTCCAAAGACTTTTTTGTTTGTTCATTCCAAAACAAACAAAAAAGTGAAGATAAAGCTGGAAAAGTGACAGAAAAATCCCAGTCAATCAGGAGGGAGACACAGAGTCAGGATCCTGAAGAAACAGCAGATGAGAAACAGCAAGTGTGAGCGCCTCACCCACAGGAACTAGGCTACGCATTTGGTCGTCCGCCTGCACAGACTTGTAAGAATTGATAAGCAACCCGTCCTCCAAAACGACAGTAACATAATGCTATTGGTTGAACTGTGCGACCCCTCCCCCAACTCATTTGTTTAAGTGTTAATGCCTAGAACCTTAGAATGTCAGCTTCCATAGAAACGGAGTATTAACAAAGATAATGAAAGAAAACTGAGGTCATGAGGTAGGCCTTAATGCAGAAGGTACCCCTATAACAGGGGAAATTAGGACACAGGACACTTAAAAGGAGAGATGACGTGCGGAGATGCAAGAAGAAGACAACCGTCTACAAGTCAAGGAGGAGAGAGGCTTGACGCTGGCCCTTCCCTCGCAGCCCTCAGAAGGATACCTTGGTCTCCACCCTCCCGCCTCCAGAACCATGGAACAATCATTTCTGTTGGTTAAGCCACCCAGTTTGTGGTTCTTCGTTACGGCAGCATTAGTAAACTGATACTCTTAGCCAGGCTAGTTATGGTTTAATTCAGGTTTTAACCAGCACATCTTTCCTAAATATAGAAAACTAGTACAATTTTCACATGAAGTAACTAACAGCACAGTCATCTGTTTGGTATCCACCGGGGGACTGGTTCTAGGACGCCTGTGGACAACCAAATTTGAGAATGTTCAAATCCTTTATATAAAATAGCATAGTAAAATAACATACACACATCCTCCTATATACTGTAAATTACCTCTAGATTATTTATAATACTTAATATAATATATCCTATGTAAATAGTTGTTATACCGTATTATTTAAGAAATAGTGACAAGGAAAAAAGTCTACATATTCAATACAAACCCAACCATTGTACGCCTGACGACACAGTACATATCAGCAAGAACGTGACTTTTTTCAAATACTTTCGATCTGGGGTTGGTTGAATTCATGGATACGGAACCCACGGACACAAAGGGCTGGCTGGTACAGTCAAACATACTTACAAGTCTATGGGGAAATGACACACACATTGTGTTTATGAACACGTAAACATACATACAGATGCAGATATCGGTGTGGGTGGAGGCAGAGGTATGTGGATATGCTCCTTCCAAGGTCACAAAGCCAGTAAGTGTGGGGAGTGGGACGCTCACAGGGGCACATCTGTCTCTGGGGTCCATGGCCTTGCTATAAGACCACCCAACGAAACCAGATTGCAAGTAGAAAATGCTCATCAAAGGATAGTATGATTAAAGATATATAAAATTTAGGGTTCTGACAGACAAATATGTAAGTGTTCCACTGGAGTTGTTAAAAAAATCCAAACCTCGCTGTAACATTCTCAAACTTGAAAAGACCATAGATGGATGATTAGTTGTGATACAAAAGGCATCCTGATTTAAATAAGAATTCACTAAGTGAGAGCACTCTTAGGAATTCACACTTGGGGTCCCCTTGTTTGTGATAAAGGTCCCCAGGGGAATGCTGCCTGTAACTCTTGATCGCACCAAGGATGGTTCTAAGGGCCCCGGACATAAAAATGCTTAGTCTGCTCTGTTATCGCAGTGGGCCTCAACTTTCTCAGGGTAGGACCAAAATTTAACATTTCAGGGCCCCATATTTAAAAAAAAAGTCATTTACTCCCCAAACTGCATACAGTTGTAATAATCAACTTTCTAGTTTATAGTCACCAGAGACCTATCCCTGATCAGAATGTATAATCCCTTTTTCCACAACAGCTGCAGGAATTCAAGCCAAGCAAAAGAACACAGCTTTCCCTTTGCCTGCCAGCCACGCTTTCAGGATTTCTGAACTACACAAAGCATGCTCGAGGACCCTCCAAGCACTAGAGCACTGCTTTGCTTCCAAGCTCCCTGCACAGGCCCCCACCCTCACCAAGGAAGGCAGGCGAGCACCCACTGAGTGAGGCTGGGCTCTCGGCTGCTCCGAAGCTCTCCATCCATTATTGTGGTTGTCAAACCAGGAGCACAGGAAGCAGTGACCCAGGCAGATAGGGCTGAAGCCAAGACTGGAAGAAAGGAGGCATAAGGGAAGCAAGAGAGACCAAGTCTAGACAGGGATGGGAAGCTGAATGGGAGGAAAGCTGGATGGAAGGGAAGCTGCCAAACTCGTCTTCTTGCCTGGTGGGAGACATTTAGTTACATGTCCAGGCTCCCCTGTTACTAGCCTGGGTCAGAAAGGTCTGGTTAAATATTTCAGTGACCCAGAAAAAATTATTACAATAAAAAATCCTTTTCTTTTGAGTTTTTTTTTCTTAAAGAAAGGCATGTATAAATGTTGTAGACCGCTCTGCCATGGTTTTAGGAATTGTATCTTGATCCCTTGTGACTAAGAGTGAGGGGACGACCTTTGGAATGTGAGCCACAGGAGACAAAGCTTGTCTCTGGTAGCAAACGCTGCCTCAGTTCCTCTCCCTGCCCCCAAAGCTTGGTCGGAAGTCAATGATGGGTAAGACCCCTCACAGTGGGGGCAACCTAAGACAGACTCGATCACCTTGGAGGCCTTAATGGAAGTACTGGGGGGGGGGCTGCAATAAAGAGCAATGAACTCTCACCCCACCCACCCCACCCACCCCTCGCTTTGACAAAGCCTGAGTCCCCATATTTTCTGGGAGAAGCCCTTCCTGGCTCTAATCCACTTAAGCCTGAATACCTGATGGGGAGAGGTGCAACTCCTTGCCTTGCTAGAGTATGCCCTGGGGAAAAATCTGGCATCACAAAGACTTGCTGATAAACCTATGAAACCTGCTTTGCTATGAGTGCTTTCATTCATATGATAAGGGTCAGAGAGGAAATGAGAATGTCTCCCAAAGTTTCTGCAACTCTCCTCCTGACAGACACTGACTCAGACTAAACCCTCAGATCTCTTTGAAATGTTATCTACTGTTTGATCCTTGCCACCCTGTATTCCTGTGTATTACAACCCAATAAGAGGCTATGGAGAAAGGCGCTCGGGGCCTTTCTCTCCTCGGAGAAACTGGCTGCAGCTGGCCTTTTTCCCTGAGAAACCAGCCACTGCCTACTTCTCCTCCCCAAGCAGATCACAGCATGTCTCAAGTCATACTGACTCGTGTCCGTGGCACATGGGGGGACTCACAAGGAAGTCACTCCCACATATAAAATTTACTGAGGCAAAAAAAGTCTCTTCATTCTCTTTCTCTTCCAGTGGCAATTCTCTCCATGGCCAGTCTAAATGTCAAAAGAAAGAGGCATCTTCTCATGAAAATACAACTATTTATAGGTAGCATTATTCCATCACCCCTGAAATGTTAAACAGCTTCTCCATTCTCTTCTTTATTGATTTAGTTATGTGGTACATAATAATCAGAAAGCAAAAGAAAAGATAATGGTAAAACTCAAGTCACCAGGTCACGCATCAAATAAATGCAGACCCCTCCAAAAAGTTCATTCCGTTTCTTTGTGACATACCCCCAGAGAGCTGTAACAGAAACAAGAAACTAATGTCAAAACAAACTCAGCCTCAGACCAGTGGAGAGTGGCTGCTCAAGTGCCGCCTTCTGTGATCAGAGCCTCAATTCCTCCTCTGAGATACACGTTCTTAAGGCTAAGCCCCACCAGCCTGGCTGTGGAGCCGGTGGGAAACAGGAGAGCAATAGTGGAATGATCATATAAACCAAAGCCCGGGTTTGTGTGTGTGTGTGTGTGTGTGCACACATGCGTGTGCATCGAGTCCTCACCTAACTCTAAAAACGTATGGAAGGCCCTCTGCAAATAAACGGACTTACTTGCCCTCCATTAAACTCAGACTTTAAGATTCGGTGTTAAACTCAGGTCTGTTTCCTGAATCCCTCTTCTGGCACCCAAAGTCTGGCTCTATCTGCGTAGACCGCCCTCTTCCCCAGTGATGGAGCTGACCTGGGATAAGCAAAAAACCGTGATTAGTCAGCACCATGTTTGTGCAGCTCTTCCAATATGAAAGAGGTCCTATTGTTTTATCCACTAGCTCTACCAGCTTGATTAATTTCCCCCAAATCAATGAATCATTATAAAAGACTAAAAAAAAAAAAAGAGGAAAAAAATAACGCAATCTGGACAACAGATGCCAAAAAGAAAATCACTGTTGACAAAATTCAATACCCATTTATGATAGAAACGGTAAGTAAACTAGGAATAGAGGGGAACTTTCTCAAATTGATAAAGGTTATCTACAAAAAAAACAAAGAACCTTAAATGCATCTTACAAAGTGCAAGAAGCCAATCTGAAAAGGTTACACACTGTATGATTCCAACTATACGACACTCTGGAAAGGGCAAAACTACACATACAATACAAATATCAGTGGTTGTAGATGTAGTTAAATAATGAGACCATGTAGGGCGCTCAGGGCCGTACAACTACTCTATAATATTATCACGACATATATAGGTTGTAACGTTTGCCCACACGCATTGAGTATATAGCACCAAGAGTGAAATTGCAGGTGAACTCTGGGCTCCAGATGGTTATGATGGATCAATGCAGGTCATCCTTGGTAGAAGAAAAACGTACCATTCTGTTGAGTGGCGTTGATCAATGGGAAGATATGCATGTGTGGAAGCAAGATGTGTACAGGAAATCTCTCTGTAACTTCATCTCGATTTACTGTGTATCTAAAATCCCTCTTTTAAAAAGTCTTTTGAGATAAAACTATCAAAAATCCTCTTCTCTTGGGTATATGTCTATGAGTAGAACTGCTAGGTCATATGGTAATTGTGTTTAATCTTTTGAGGAACTGCCTATTTTTCCAAAGCAGGTGCACCATTTGTTCCCACCAGATGTACATGAGAATTTCAATTTCTTTACATTCTCCCCCAACACTTGTTATTATGTCTTTCTTTACTGTAGCCACTCTAGTAGGTGAGGTGGTATCTGACTGGTTTTGATTTGCATTTCCTTGATGGCTAATGATGCTGAGCATCTTTTCATGTGTTTATTGGCCACACATATTTTATCTTCCTTGGAGAAATAGTTATTTCAATCCTTCACACATTTTTGAAATTGGATTATTGGCCTTTTTACTTTTGGATTATTAGAGTTCTTTTTTTATTTCTGATACTAGACCCATATCAGATATGTAATTTGCAAATCCTTTCTCCCATTCCATACTTTTCACATTCTTGATAGTATCCTTTGATGCCCAACAGTGCTTTTTTAAAAATTTTTTTGAAGAAGTCAAACTTGCTTATTTTTTTCCTTTGGTTGCTTCTGCTTTGGGTGTCATATTATATGAAATCATTACCTAATTCAAGGTCATGAAGATCTGCACTTGTTTCCTTCTAAGAGCTTCATAATTTTAGCTTGTACATTTAGCGCTTTGTTCCATTTTGAGTTAAATTTTTTATGTATGGTCTGAGGTAGGAGCCCAAAGTTATTCTCTATTAGCTTTTAAGACTAAGATATAGCTTTCTCCTTACTTCCACTGAGAGGTGAAGGTAGGGAGAAAGGCTAAAGAATTCCAAACACAAAATGAATTTATGAACAAGAACAGAAGAAACCAACTGAACTTTCCCTTTTGGCTGTAAAATTACCTTCAATTATTGTACGTGTCTAGCGTCCTGAGCACTGTTTTGGAGCTCAGGGCTCTGTGCTTTCCAAATGACTAGCCAAATAAAAGGAGGCCTCCATATACTAAGAGATACCACTTTAAACCCAACAAAATCAGATCAAAAAGCTCCTACATATCAATAATACAGTCTGTACTCTGTTAGCCCCTAAACTATAGTATAAATATACATAAGACATAGTTACTCTCTCTAAGGACCAATCTACTAGCAAGGGAAATACACCTGGTTTCCCAGGAAGTGTTCAATCTCAAAGAGTAAAGTAGTTTAATTACCTAAGCCTGAAAAAAGAAAAAGGTCAAATTATGTTGGGGGAAGCATATGTTTACATGCTGAAGCCAACAGGTTTAATGAAATATTCAAACAGGGGCACCAGCTTCTTGTGACAGTGGCTTTGCTTTCTCAGTGTTGTCAATGGCCATCCTGACAGCTCTGTATCTGTTATACAATGGACAACCACCTCGCCACACTGACAAAAAGTCCCTGACTTCCCAGACAGGCACAGAAGAGATTTCTGAATTAACAATGATGAGATATTAAAATGGTCCATACATTCTCAACTACCTTCAGAATACACTCATGTATTTTCTAAAGGAACGATTCAAGGCATAAATGGATTAGACCCCTCAGTTTAAACTGCTGTCTGGGCCTTTATTTTTTTTAATAGTTTAATAATTGCCTTTTATTGGGTCATCCAAATGCTACGCAAGTGGAGGAAATCAGCAGGTACTGAAAAACATATTTAGAAAGATGTGAGCATATGGGTAGAAAAGATGCAAAAGCAGCATATCTATTATTCTCAAGGAACAAACATTTCCCGGAGATCTGCTCTGAGGCAGGCTCTGCAGTCAAAATAAAGCCCCTGCCTTCAGAGAGCCCGTGGCCTTGCTTCGTAAGAATCCACCTCAGAATGTCAGAAGAACTTCAGCAGATGCCTCATCTGGGAGAAAAAACACAAAACTAATAGATATCAATACAGAAAGTGAGGCAAAAAATGTGAAGCTTTAAACCAAAAATCCCAGCTGGACACCACGATAATTTCCCGAAGCTCAGCTTGAGGTTCTTCTCACAGGGGGTCAAACCCTTGGCCGTTTCTGGGCCACGCTGGAAGAAGAGTTGTCTGAGGCTACACATTAAATACAATGTGACACGCAATCACAAAAACATCTCATAATGTTTTAAGTAAATTTATGATTTCGTGTTGGGCCGAATTCATAGCCACCTGAGCCAAATGTGACCTGCAAGGCACAGGTTGGACACCCCGTTAAAGGATTCATCTTGGGATCCATATAACCTCAAAAGGTGCCACATGTGTCTGATGTGGAAGCAGCATCTTATGGAGAGATGGGAACACCATTTACTGACCATCTACTATGTGCCAGGCATATAATGTTGATCCCATTTATGCCAGCCAGGGACCACATAGGTCTGGTGACACCAAGGAAACGGTGGAGCTTAGGGAAGGTCTATCTACATTTTGGTCCATCACCAAAGTATCTGATATAAAATAGGGGACATTTAGAGTTATGCCACCAAATAGGTAAGTCCTTAGGATTCTTTGGGGAAACCTTGAGGGTTACCAGGGCAGGGAACTCCTGGAGTGAAACAAGGTGTGGTGGAACAGGATTGTTTCATGACCGATTTCTGTAAGGCCGTAAGGACTCTGCTGATTCTATAAGAAATAAGCAACCTTCTGCTCCAGCGTTTGGTCTGATGAGCAGACTGGCCCTCCAAGGGGCTTTCACCTAAAAATCCCTCTCAAGAGCTCTCCCTGAAATGATAAACTGCTCTGCCACCTAACATGACTACCTAACTACTTCACTGTCTACTTAACTACAAAGCTTATGGAAGGGAGACTCAAAATGCCATTTACGCTGGTTACTGAATTTTCTCTCCCTGTACTTGGTACACAGGAACATCCAATCCTTCTTTGAATCCTGGATCTTAATTGGGAGGTTAAATTATGAAGACTTAATATCTAGACCTCCCTTTGAAAAATGTCTTTCTTCTAGGACATAGGGGAAGCATGTGGTCTCTATTCCACACATACTTAGAACAATTTCACTTAATTCGACAAATATTTATTGAAGGTCTGCTGTACACTATGCCATTGTAAGTATTAGTATTATCTCAACTTATGCTCCTGTTTCAAAGGCATTGTCTAACTGGGGTTGTGCCTATTAAAGGCACTCCAAGAAACTAGGCAGTGAAACCTGAGCATGTTGTTTAAGGGCCAAGGAAGCCTTGGTGGGCATAAAATTTTCAAAATTACAATCATTTTAGTCTTACACCAGAATGATACAGTAAATTATTAGTAAAAGAGAAAGAAAACTGCAGTCCTCACCTTGTCACCAAGACTAAGTAACTGTGACATGACATTTAAATACAGCAATTAGCATCACTGTTAATCTTAAGCTTCTCAGTGTAAAGAGCCTTAGTATGATAATACAATTATAAAATTCCAATTTCTATATCACAGCTGTAGAAAGAAGACTGTTCATTTTCCAAGTTCATAATTCATGCATGATTTTGCCCTTTTGTAAAGTTTCTCTATTAAAAACTAAGGCCATTGCACAATCAAAATTTTAATGGGTTAAATTCCAATGCTAAATACTTCAAAACTTCACATGATACAAGGTATGGGCAACCAGCCAACCCCTTACTTGGAAAAAAACTGAGAGGAAAAAAACAGCAAGTAGAAAATTGCCTAATAAAAATCATTTATTCTAAAAGTTTTGACAAGATGCTTTCTGGAAGAACAAAAACTTTGGGAAATTAGAAAAGGTAAAGAAAATTAATGTACAACAATAATGACGTAACAGCATTATAAATGATTTTTAAAACTGAAATAAATAGAGGTAATCTGGTACAGGTAGGAGACAAAAATCCTTGGCATACATTCATATCTTTCTATTTTTAAAGTAATGTCTGATACATAGCAGTTCAATTTCAAAGTTAGCCTCTAAAAAGTACTAATCATTGTTTTACAATATGATTCTGTATACAGCAAACTGCTTCACTTATCTCAAGAATAACTGCAGCTATTAAATATTACTTTCAATGAATACAAGGTAAAAGCAGCAATAAAGACCTTGTTTACCTAATCCCCTCCTTGGCTGGCTCTCAAAATTCACCAACTTGCTTGTCATCAGGAGGGACAAAGAGACAGCAGACAGAAATGCCATCCCTATAAATTCTTCTCATGAAGCAACTGGGACATTTGGGGTATAACTCCACCCTACCAAAATGCGAAATGATATAGCAAATTTAATATCCAACCTTCCTTCCTGCGTATCCAGGAAGATGGATCATCCCCTTAAGAATTCTTTTGCCAAGAAACCAAATGGTCCAACTACTAGAACTTCATTAGCCTTTAGCGATAATGAAATTTTGAAAGTCATGTGCAATAAAAGTATGGCTAGCCCACGCAAGCATAAAGCAAGATATTTCTTGCTACTTTTACCACCAAGAATTACCTCAGTCCTTCCTTTGAACCCTCACAATAAGCCCACAATTCTATTTCGGCAGGATGGAGTTTGAAACACTTGTGTTAATATAATTGGATATCTACTATGAGGAAAAACATCATCCTTGTGGGAAAAGGGGCGCCACACTCCCCAAGCTTTCTCTCCTCTGTGCCCAGTATCAAATACAATCCACGGCATCTTTAGTTTCCTCTGTATGTCAACATCACACCAGTGGCCACAGATTCAGGATCCAACTAAAAGCTCTCGTGTACAACTTCCCGTGTAGGAATCCAGGGCTTCGAAGAGCTGTGCTATTCTTGGCCAAGGCTTTTATCATCTGAGTCTCACTTTCCTCCTGTTTAAAATAAGTGGTGAGGACCAAGTGACCTCAAAGTGGCCAGCCAGCATTTAATGCCATGTGTTTGGGTACATATCCTTGCTGGTGGTTTGCCCACAGCAGGGAGACAACTAACTTCGTTCTCAGCTTCTTAAGTTTGGTTGTCTCAAGGGATTCAAGACTTTAGCATCAGGGAAGAAAATAATGAAAGTCAGTAGTGAGCATGTTCGTTTACTTCCCACACTCTGGTCAACAGTGCTTCGGCCCGCCTGGGCCTTTGACTGCCAACTTCCAGGAGACAAGAGACCCATCCTGGCAGATGTCGGTAAGCTATTTATGTTATTGTTCCAGCACAGTGGTGTTTGGTAGGGTTTTTTTTTTCTTGGTTTACTTTGCTTGTTCAAATGAGCAAAAAAAACAACAAAAATAATCCTTCATATTTTCCTCAGCCACAGAGAACATAATTTTAGCAGATACGACCTAGTATTGCTGCACTGAAGAATTAGTCATGTCAATCATTTTGCAAGCCTCAAATGTATGACCAGCTCCTATTAAAATGTCTTATGTACCTTAGCATACGTACATGTGCTAATGCTTTACATGCACTCTTTTTTTATTTTGATAGTTACTGAATAAAATTGTGGATAATTTTAAAATTATTTAATGCTTTCGTCATATTGCATTTTTAATTAAAATATCAATTGTAATTGTACAGAATCTAAAGTTGTAATCTGTTTTCTTTTTAAAAATACTTTATTGTTTATGCTATTACAGTCGTCCCACTTCCAACCCCGCCCCCGCCCTTTGCCTGCCTTCCCCAAGCCCATCGGCCCTTCCCAAAGGCAGCCAATCCCCACGCCGCTGTGCATGTCCACGGGGCATGCACACATGTCCTTTGACTAATCCTTTCACCTTCCTTTGACCAGTCGCCATGTGTGTGCTAATATTCAAATGCTTCAAAACCGTTAGAATGAATGGCTTGCAGTCAAGGGCTGTGGGCGGACACATGCTCTCAAACTTGTCCTCTGGCAACTGGGAGAAGGTGGCATCTGCCCCCCTAATCAGGACAGAATGCAAATGGATTTCCCAGGGAATTCAGGCCCACCCTCCCTACAGACCCCATGTCCCCATACCTCCCCCTACTGCAGATTCACAGGTGAGCAGCCTGCAGTCCTTTGTCTGGCATCCCTTCCCGTCTGCCCACTCAGATCTCTGCAGTCTCCAGCAAAATTACATCAAGAGAGTGTAGTCCAAAAGCCTGGCTAGAAACACGGAAGCCCAGATTGGCTGAATGTGCAAGAGAATCTTATGCTTTAGAAAGACAGGTAGCGTCATTAAAATTTCTCCCTGCCCATCAGCATCAGCCCATGCTCCCTCCAACAACACCCAGAACATACGCTGTGCAAGTTCCTGCCCTCTTCCTGCCACCAGGGCAGCGGAGCCCAGCTGTTCCCAGTGGCTGCTGGCTTCCTCTTGACTCCCCAGCACCACTGCAGTCTAACACAATGGATGCTGAAACTGCTAAAACCAGCTCAAGGCAAAAGGCATTTCCTCCTACTCCTTGCACTAGCCCCAGCCAGTGCCTTCTTAGCTTTAATTCAATCACACGGACGAATAATTAGGTCTCTGATAGTGAAAAATCCTCACCTCACACTGCAGCCACCACAGCCTGACCACACCCCACAGTAGGGATACCACTACAGGCTCGCACTCCAGATTTCCAGTTGTCGTCAAAATGACTCCACCTTGGAAGAGCTCTCCTAAGGGGTTCACTTAGGCATGAGTAACCAGGAAAGTAGGTCAGGCGTCTGAGTCACAGCCTGAAGGCAGATCTGCACATTTGCTAGTAAAAAGCTAAGCCCCATAGTTCTGGTCTGCATGATTGGTAAGATGTGAGCAATGACACTTGTGGTGGGTCCTCCTGTGAAGGGTCCCACTGATAAGATACCCACAGCAGGCTTGGTGACTAGCACAATGACAATACACACCCCTGCATCTTCCAGTTATCCCAAAAGCCCAAGGAACTCCTCTCAGGAGCGCCCCTCCCCCCAAAAAAGTAACAACCTAAGATGTTACTGGTGTAAGTATCATAGCTTTCAGGTCAGCATGCTCCAGTGGCCCACGGCAATAGCTTCTGATTAAGATGGGCTTGCTCTTTCTTAATTGCATTCTTTTTTCTTATTTGGTCGGCAGATGTCACAATGTAGTGTTTTGAGTCTAAACTTACCTCAAAAAAATAGTCCTCTTCTTGCCTTTACTCTCATCGAGTGCAAATGTATATAACTGCACACACATACACCCCCACACACTTTCCACATTACACACAGGACAGCCGAGCAATTAAATCAACACTCTAGTGCTTGAAGACAACCTGACAAAGCAGCAGAGAAAAACTGACAAAGCTTATCCATTACTCCCATCTCCTCTTTTTCCCTCTTAGCTGATACTTTGTCCTCTCTGCCTCTGTAAGAGAATATCGTATGTCTTTCAACAGCCCAATTTCTGAGACAAAGCTACAAAACAGCCCAGTCACATGCACTATCCCATGTAGTTCGAGCCCTTCCTGGGCTGAAACAGCCCACCCATCTGTGGGGTTGCGGAAATGACGCATTTGGAGGAGCAGAGATGGCTTCCTCCATCAGGCAAGAATTTTTTTTTGAAGTGCTACAGTAACTTTTAAATCTAACAGAAAACTAACACTGTGAGCCGTTTAAGACCAATTTAATTTTATGAAACCTGGGGACAAATATGGAAATGTGTGACAATATGCACAGAACACACAATGCTGCAGGTCAAACAATGTGACTATTTCTGGATCTAATAAAGGTCAGACTTCAATCGGCCATTGAAAACCGGTGTCAATATACTGCTTCTGAGTGGAACACAGAACTCACATGGAGCTCTATTATGAAACCATTGGAAGGCAGGCCCTAAGGGTATACCCACCCCCATCCCACTATTGAATCATCAGATCCCTCATTCTCCTCTGTTGTGAGGTTAAGTCATGGAAATCCTGGATCTCATCCATCATACAGTTGACAGCAAGGGGTAAAATTACAGTAACATCCTAAGCAAAGAACCAGCCAAGGGCAGATCTCACATCAGTGGGTAACGAGATAGATCGCTCTTCCATGGAGTGACAAATCCACAGATCTTCCAGAACGAGTGCATGAGTCTGTCCCTCGGATTTCACTCCATCACCAGTCCTATTCTCACCCCCAAACACAGGAAATCAAAAGAAACAGCAAAACCCAAAGGCTTTACATCTAATGAAAAACTGCCCCCCTGATAGTCAACTTGCTAAGACCAAAGGAGTAGAAGAAAATGTATGTTCTAAATTCTTACGTACAATGGTATTAACAGTAACCCCAAGCTGACCGTCTTCACCAAACATCGAGCTCAGTGGTGCTGGCATGAGTTACCTGCGACTTACACCCAGGGTTGGGTACATTTACAGTCCACAAAGGTCTGACATCTCACGGGTGAACCAAAGAATGAACTTACAACCATTTTTTAGCGGCAGAGTCAGCTGAAGCCCATACACAAACTTATACTTGTTTTTGTAAAATGTTAGAGCCCTGAGTGAGCTGTACAGGAGGAGCTAACTTATCCTTTGATTTACAAGCTAGGAGATTTTCGACAAAAATAAAATGAATTATTTTCTACATCTATTCAGACCACCAGCCTTCTTCATGCTGAGTCATAGAAAACTAATCCTGAAACTAATTCCAAAGTGCTCTACTATTTACCTTCACTCACCTGATTTGGGAGATCCTGTGCCAGAGTTTGGCTTCCATTGATGCAGTAATGTTTAATTCTTTTCTGCTGCAGCACAAGTTTATCCGCCGAGGGCTTAGTTAAAATCTCCACTGCCCAGCCAAACAGTCACTCCACACAGATATTAAGTAAAGCAAATCCACTTAGTGAGTGTGCCACGCGGAGGGGGGCCCTAGTGACCATCCTGATTAGCCCTGTCAGCTGGAGCAGCAGAGACTGGCCGGCGCTCAGAGCCAGCTGTGCAGGACGCACAGAGATGATGGGCAACATCGACGGCGGCCGAGCAATTGGTCCGGGCAGTGATGGATGCTAGGTGGGCTGCTTATGGGGTTATTAAGGATGCACAGAACTGGCTCAAGAGAAACCCAAGCTCCATCTCCTTTTATTAAGATAATGTTGGATTATTCATGATACAGTGCAGGACCAAGGAAGCTCCTGTCTCTTATCACTGACATGGGAAAAAATAATCAATTTATGTATTAAATAAGAAAAGATTACTGAGTATACATGTAAGATGAAAATTACAAAACACTACTGTCTGCATTTTAAAATAAGAGCAGAATATATAAAGGCCCTCAGTAAACAAATTTGTTTCATGCATTGTTATTTAATCTATATTATTCATTACATTCTTTAAGGAAAGAGAGAAGAGCCATGGCTTCCTCTGCACCACCTTTGCACATATCAAGGGGGCATCTGCTTAATGGATTAAAGAATTCATCACACCTGAGTCTGCACCCTACGCACTGGACTGAATGGAGGGTGGATGCTGGGTACCTCCTCCCAGAACCCCACTGTCCCTCCAGACCAGAAGCAGTCCTTCTAAAATTGCAGCTATTTAACTATAGCTGATATCAGAAATCATCAGGAAAATAAATGCCCCTATATATACAAACACATGCACACAATATTCACTCCACTCTTCTCCATTTCTTTCCTTCTGTGCCCTAAAAGAAGTCCCCACTAATTACTTAGTCGTAAAACATGGAGTGAATCACTTTATCATTCTCATACTCACTTTCCAAATTAAGACTGATAATCATGTCTACATTAAGTATATCGATGCCCACTAATCATAGGAATACCCTGAAGATTAAATTAAATCGAGTAAGTTATGCCTTGTAGGGTTTGTATTCAAAAGATGCTCTTGCCCTTTCGCCTGCTACCCCCCACATGCCAGCCCTGGGTCCCATCAAACCAAGAAAAGCTTGGCTTGTGTGAAGTGCCTTTCGGGAAGGATGATGGAACGTGTTTTCTTCTGGACACGAGCAAGGTTTTCCTTAATGTATACACACGACATCTAACACTAGCAGAGCGAGTCTCCTGTCCAAAGTGCCTTTATGTCCCGAGGCCATCGGTGCCAGGAGGCCCCCTTAGTAGTATTAGCTAGAGAGAAACCTCCAGATTTTGCCATTCCTTTTGAGCACCTGATATAGAAACACAAGGTTCTGTTATATTGGGCCAATTTTTCTGTCTGTGGGCAGGGAGATCCTCACAGCCAATGGGAGCCCCTGTTCCCAGAAACCTAGGCAAAGCACCCCATGCTGACGGGTAAGACGGCACCATGTAAGTGCCTCCACCACCTCTTCAGGTGCATATACTGCTGTTCCATAACTGAGGTTCACAGCATGAGGACCTGAACCACTGCAGTTTAAGTTTCCAGTGCACATTTGAGAATACAGCAGTCTCCCCTTATCCACAGCGATATGGTCCAAGACTCCCAGTGAAGTTCTGAAGCCACAGATTGTGCCAAACTCTATAGACACTATGATTTTTCCCTATACATACCTATGATAAAGTTTAATTTATGAACGAGGCACAGGAAGATGAATACCAACTGATAATAAAATGGAACAGTTGTAACTAGACTGTAGTAAAAGTTGTGTGAGCGGTCTCTCACATAACTGATCTGACAACCAAGGCAGCTACTGAGGGACTAAAGGGCAGGCAGCACATACAGTGTGGAGACGGTGGAAAAAGGGATGACTTATGTCCTGGGTAGGAGGGACAGGGGTGGTGAGAAACTTCATCACACTGCTCAGAGCAGTGTGCAATTTAAAACTTATGAACTGTTTATTTCTGGAAGTTCCCATTTAACATTTTCAGTCTGTGGGTAACTGAAACCACATACAAGCCAAGCTGTGGATAAGGGGGGACTATTGCACATGCTGGGAATACGCAGGGAAGTTGAATTAATGTTACCAACATACTGCAATTTTGCCTTTCCTGACCTTTGTTTTAAAGTCATTTAAGGACACTGTTTTCCTTGCTTTCAGTAACTGGGTGTTGACTTTCCTTTCTCCTCATCCCGATGGCAACCAAATGCTGCATCTCCCACCGAACACCCAAGAGGACGGTGTTGCACAGCACTGTCCTGTATCCTTCTCGGGTTTTCAACCTATTGCTGACACACTAACCTGAGTCCTTGAGTACTGACAATGTGAGCAAACAAATGTTTAAGACACACAGTTGATTCCCTAATCCCAAGGTGCTACACGAAGCAGGTTTCAAGACCCTGAAAATTCACTTTGATGAAACAACAAAAGCCCCACAGAGCACTCCCTAAAGGTGAAGGTTAGAAAGACCACGAAAGCTCCTTCGAGTGGTACCAGATTCTGGCAAACTGCCTTTTACAGTATATTGACCGAATTAAAATGAAAGGTGCACCAACACAGGAGTTTCTTGCATACGGAACATTTCACCACTCTGATTATAAAACAGCAGTTTAAAACACTGCTAAACTCAGAGCACCTCAAGCTGAAGGTCAGTAAGAGGCTCACCTTAAATTTCTGCCCTTTTGTACTGGTTGTTACATTAGTTCCCCAGAACTGTCATAAAATACTACCACATAGTGGGCACCTGAAAACAGCAGAAATTTACTCTCCCACAGCTACAGAAGCCGGAAGTCTGGAATCAAGAGTTGCTGATGGGTCACCCTCCTCATGAAGAATTGTTCCTTGTCTCTCTGAGCTTTCTGGGGGCTCCATCTTCACGTGGCTCTCTTCCTTGTGTGCCTCTGTGTGTCCTCTCCTCTTCTTATCAGGACACCAGGCATCGGATTAATCTAGTATGATCTCATCTCCATCCTTAAGTAATTGCCTCCGCAAAGACTATTTCCAAATAAGGTCACATTCTGTGGTTTCAGGTAGACATGAATTTGGAAGGGACATGAGTCAACCCACTAAGTTACTAATGAAGAGTCCAATTTAACTCTTCTGGCAAGACTTACCTTGATATGAAAACACTTTCTGTAGAAACAGGAAAATACAGAATATTCTATACACAGGCATCATAACAGGATAATGGGGCATGTGAGTGACCTCATGGAAAGAGACAGATTGGAGATGAGCTCAGAAAAGCCACAATTTAGTGAGCCCACACCAACAGCTTCCCCACTTCTCTGAAGGAACAGAGCTGTGTTATCAGAACCACACATAAAAATTAAACAGCATTTTCCAGGCAAAAGACACAGGACTACGTCCTTACCCCAATGCAAGAAAGATTTAAAGACAACATATAGCACATTTTTAACCATTGCTATGCTCTGTTAAAAAGTAAACACTTCAGCATTTAGGCAAAATAACCTAATTAAACTGAGAACATAAAGCAAGGCATAGACTAGGCCACAGCTAGAAATGCTAATTTGCTTTTCCAAGATATTTTGCAAAAATTAAAAACACAACTGTTCAATCCTATAAACTAGTTCACATATCATGCATTTAAGTTGTAGGGTTAATGCTTGCCAGAAAAGGAGCCATTTTCACAAAACTTGTTTTCTAACTAAAATTTTTCTCCCATACATATAAAGCTGGGAAAGGTTTTCAACATCTTCAGCACAATACTTCACTCTACAAAGTAATGCAAAGGACTCATGGATACAGGTAACAATGTGGTGATTGCTGGGGGGAGGGGTGTATAAGGGGACTAAATGGTAATAAAAAAATACAATAAAGATTAAATTTAAAAATAAACAAAAAAAACTAATGCATCAGGAGAAACAAACCAGAAAGCTTTAGAAAACCCTTCCAGGCTTGCAAGTACTCCAGGTTTGAGGAACAACAATCTTCATAATAATGAAACATGTTTGCAAGGACACTGTTGAGTGTGGAACTCACCCAGCCTGCCTTCTGCTCATCCCCCCAGTGCACGGAGAGAGACACAGACCCCGCCACACATTAGTCCTGACACGCGGCACACGGCCCCGCACACCGGGCTTCAGCGGAAGTCTACGCCTCACCGAGAACCTCCCCACAGCACACACAGGAACGTTCTAACACACAACCAGTTCACAATGGTAGCACCCACGCCCTCGGACCTGGAGCTCCTAGTTAGTCTTCTGTCGACATTAGGGGTCCACAGCTTTGGTCATTGACTCACAGGGACAGGCGCCTGTGTCCACTGGCCTTCCTCTCTCTATCATGGGAGCAGTGAGGAAGAGTGGGGAGAGGGGAGAGAAAAATGAGACAGATTTTTGAACTTCTGTACCATAACATAGTCAGTGAAGTTGGACATAGTCCTATCAGAGTATTTTTTAAAAATACGGATGAAGGAATAGAAGAAAACTTTCAAGTGAAACTTAAATGTAAATCTGTAAAAATGTTTCCCAAGGTCTTGGGTGACTATGAAACATCTCACTGTTACTGAAGAAGCAAAATGTGCACCTGAAGAAGCATCAGAAGGGAGATGAATCAGCCTGAGGAAACTGACCTCCTTTAAGATTCTTCTTTTCAGAAAGGACTTTTCATCTAGAAGAATATCAACTCTGCCCTTCTCCCACCTTTAAATGCTATAGAGTATGTTTTCTCTAATAGAAGGTATAAATTCCTTCCTTTACATCTTCAGCACTAAAATCTTTCCCCTGCTCTAAACGTTTGATTTAGAATTCCAGAAAACCAGAATGAATGGAGACTCCAGTAGGGAGCTATTCAGTGTGACAGACACAGTGAAGAGCAGGAGGTTCAGCAGTCAGAGGTGCAAAGTAACAGCTGGGCCATATCAGGCGGCCTCTCTGCTGCAGGTGTGACAGCCACACAGGGCTGCTGACAGAGGTACGCCAAAGCGGGGAGAGTGTCCAGTGCATCCCGCTGCTTCTGCTATAGCTGTATTTCTTCTTTCTTCAGGTGTGCTTATAGTTCTTTATAAACATAAAGTTGATGGTCAGTGAGTACCTCTGCACATTAGATCAGGGAGGTGAAATGTCAATGTCCACTTAGCCAGGGGACAGGGCAGACTGAGAAGCCAAGACTAGGAGATGATCACCCGAAGGGGTTCAGAGGATAGTTCCAGGAGGAAAACAGGTCAAGGACAGGCTGCAAGTCACCATGCTCATCATCAGGCGAACCCTCTGGACTAACCTGTCACACAGAGGTGACAAACGGGCTTGGCCAGCTAACTTCTGCCTTCTGGTCAGACACATCCCCAGCCACTGTACACTTCCCTCCAAATGCAGAAAGCTGACGGGCTGACCCCGAAGCAGCTGACCCCACTCCTGCTAATGCCTGCGCACTGTGATTTATAAACTGACGGTCCAAACCACCTGAACCTCATGAAGCCTTGCACCCAACTCCAAACGCCAGCAGGGACATGCAGTGACAGCTTTGCTGAGCAGTGAGAAACCACTCTCACAGATGCACATTCTGGGGACACTCCTGCTCTGTCTGCTGCAGCCAGTCCAGATGGCGAGGACCACCCGGGCCACCGGAACATGGCATCTCTGCACTGCTCTTCTGAAAGAGTAATTATTATTCATCAAGTGC
Source organism: Artibeus jamaicensis (assembly GCF_021234435.1). Taxonomy (NCBI): domain Eukaryota; kingdom Metazoa; phylum Chordata; class Mammalia; order Chiroptera; family Phyllostomidae; genus Artibeus; species Artibeus jamaicensis. The sequence continues at coordinate 10,945,578 of NW_026521883.1, forward strand.
CCTCTAAAAAAAATAAGAGATTAATGAAACAACTCAGACTAGATGAAGAAGCAATAGCAAAAAGCACCTTTCTTAGTAAAGGTTGAGCACCATCATGTTAGGGATGAGAGAGACACATGTTCAGGTGAGGTAGGGAAAGCTCCTGAACTCAAATGAGATTCCCAGTGAAATTACCCAAGAAGGTCAAAGCTGGGGAGCAACTCACAACATCCCTAGAAGCCTGGGATATACCCCAGGTAGAAATAGTTATTGCCGAGAAAAATACATTGAAAATGGTAAAGAAAATGCTGAAAAAGTGGAAACTTGCTCATCAGACAATAAAAACAACAATAATGCTCAAATGATTATACCCTTATGCCAGTAAGGACAGCAGATGAAGGAAACAGACACAATGTCTAACACACATACGACGTTCCCATGTCACTGAAACTCCACTGGGAGATGGAAGAATATTTAAAAAGTGGTGCTGGGGAAATTGATTATCTGAGAAAAAATTAAGTTAGGTCATACTTAACCATATTCATCACAATAAAATTTATACAAATTATAAAAAGTTAAAAAATTTAAATAAAAGCATAAAACAGTTAAGATTTATGCAATTTACCTGAGTCAGGTTGTGAAAGATTTTTCTGAGTAAAAATGCAAGAACTGAAATCAACAAGAGATTTTATGGTATAAAAATAAAAGTATCGTTAAGTCAGAAGATAAGTGATGAACTCTGAAAATACGTCTGGAGCATTTGACGAAAGTTACTATCAAAGACACCAGCTGTAGCTAAAAACAGCAAACCATAAAATATCCTAATGCCAAATGGCTAAAGAATAGTAACACCTTTTCCACAAAAGAATACAAATAGCAAAGAAATAAAAAGGAAAAATGAAATTAATCCTCAATAACAGCTTTAAAATACAAACGCCAACAAGTCCTGCATTCTCTGTCATGGCAGCAGGGACCCCAGTGCTCGCTGGGTTGGCAAGAAGCGCAGTGACACAGACACCCCCTCCCCCTCCACAGGGCCTACAGGTTTTCTGGGCAGACACGGCAATACTGTTTAAAAGTCTTAAGTACGGTCACACTCTTTAGATTCATTTCCAGAACTCGATGGAGAGGAAATAATTAGGAATAAGTGTGTACATTTGAGGACATCCATTGCTGCTTTTGCCACGAGAACACGAAATAACAAACTGCACATGAAAGACAAAAAATATCCATCTAACCATAAATAAAAGTGTTTGAAAACTCTACATTTATTCATGTAAATTGATGAAAGAAGTCTACATGATAGTTAAGAAATCCCCCACAATAAAAGCAGTAGGCCCAGGTGATTTTACAGGAAAATTCTACAAAACTGTCAGGAAATCGATCCTCCCAATTGCACAAACTCATCCTAACAGTGAAAGGATAATAATCAGACACATTTCTCATAGTATTCTATAATGATGACATAGTCTCGTCTCAAAATCAGATTAATACTTTCTGGGAAAGGAATTATTACTGGTCTATTTCACTCATGAATACAGATGCAAAAATCCTAAACAAGATATCTGCAAACTGAATTCAACAATATATGTAAAATATTATACAGCATAATCAAGTAGGGTCTATCCAACCCAAGAAGGATGATTTTAATAATTAAAAAAATCTCTAAATGTAATTAACAAATTAAAAAAGAGAAAACAGATACCAATAAAGTATTTTTTCATTTAATCAAAAGTATGTATTTATTTACATTCAATATTATTTTATATTAGTTTCTATTGTACAGCACATTAGTTAGACAATCACATACCTTACCAAGTGGCCCCCTGATGTTGCCGGTACCCACCTGGCACCACACATAGTTATTACAGTATCATTGACTGTATTCCCTGTGCTGTACTTCACGTCCCAGTGACTATTCTGTAACTGCTAATCTGTACTTCTCAACACCTTCACCTGAGTTTTATTATCTTTAAGTTTGGGCTCTCTGGCTTTATAAATGATTTGTAGTTTGCTGTACTTTGATTTCCTACAATGTGCACATCCAGTAGGCAGTCTCGTAGTCAACTTCTTCTTAACCTGACAAGTTGAAAGCAACTCTTCAGTGGGTGGCTACACCCACCACTGCATGGTATACCTGCTAGTCTATATGTTTTTTTAATATATATTTTTTATTATTGTTGCTATTCAATTACAGCTGTCCCAGTTTTTCCCCCTTTGCCCCCCTCTGCCCAGCCCACACCCGCTCAGAGTCAATCCCCACACTGTTGTCAGTGTCTGTGGGTCACTCATACATGTTCTTTGATCCTTTCCCTTCTGTCCACCATTATCCTTCTCCTTCCTCCTCTCTGGCACCTGTCAGTCTGTTCCATGTTTCCATAGCTCTAGTTCTAGTTTGCTCATTAGTTTGTTTTGTTCATTAGATTCCTCTCACAAGTGAGATCATATTGTATTTGTCTTTCACCACTGGGCTTATTTCACTTAGCATAATAGTCTCCAGTTCCATCCATGCTGTCACAAAGGGTAGGAATTCCTTCTTTCTTTCTGTTGTGTAATATTCCATTGTGTACCACAGTCTTTAGTCCACTCATCTACTTATGGGCACTCCGGCTGTTACTAGCACTTGGCTATTTGTAATAGTGCTGCTATGGACGCAGGGGTGCATCAGCTGTTTTGAATTGGGGTTTAGGTTTTTTTAGGGTACTTCCCAACAGTGGAATTGGTGGGTCAAATGGCAGTTCCATTTCTAATTTTTTGAGGAAATTCCATACTGTTTTCCATAGTGGCTGCACTAATCTGCATTCCCACCAACAGTGTACTAGGGTTGCCTTTTCTCCACATCCTCACCAGCACTTGTTGTTTGTTGATTTATTAATGATGGCCATTCTGACTGGTATAAAGTAATATCTCACTGTGGTTTTAATATGTATCTCTCTGATGGCTAGTGATCGTATTTTCATATTGTCTGTGGGGCATGTCCACCTTGAAAAAGTGTCTATTCAGGTCCTCCACCCTTTTTAAATTTAATTATTTATCTTCCTGGTGTTGAGTCATACAAGTTCTTTGTACATTTGGAGGTTAGACTCTTGCCTGATGTATTATTGGCAAATACGTTTTTCCCATACAGTTCTCTTTTCATTTTGATAACAGTTTCTTTAGCCATGCAGAAGCCTTTTAATTTGATCTAGTCCCATTTGTTCATTTTTTCCTTTGTTTCCCTTGCACTAGGGGATATATCATCCTATGTGAGATATCTGAAATTTTACTGCCTATGTTTTCCACTAGGACTTTTATGGTATCATGACTTACAATGACATCTCTTACCAATTTTGACTTTATTTTGGTATAAGTTGGTGGTCTAGTTTCATTTTTTTCTACATACCCCTTCTGTTTTCCCAACACCATTTATTGAAGAGACTATCTTTACTCCATTATATGCTGTGTGCCCACACTGTCACATATCAATTGACCATAGAAACATGGGTTTATTTCTGGGCTCTCTATTCTGTTCCATTGATCTATGTATGTATCTGTTTTTATGCCAGTACCAGACTTTTTTTTATTGCTGTGGACTTGTAGTACAGTTTGATATCAGGTATTTGATATCAGTTTGATATCAGGAATGGAACCCTCCAACTTTGTTCTTTCTCAAGACTGCTTAGGTTATTCGGGATCTTTTTAGGTTCCATATACATTTTTGAAATATTTGTTCTAGATCTTTGAAATATGTCCGTCATTGGTATTTTAATAGTAATTGTGGTGAATCGATAGATTGCTTTGGGGAATATGGACATTTTAATGATGTTAACTTATTTTAAGTTAAAATTTAAGTGTGTGTTTCAGGTTAAAACTTTTTATGATCCTCAGCTTTAACTGACTTTTGTCGACAAACTAGTTACAAGACTAGTTAAACTAAGTTTAACAAACTGATTTTAAGCCTGGTATGTCAAGTCAGGTGGCTTCCTTTGCACTCCATTTACAATGAAGGAGGAAACGTTCTTTTGAGCGGAATGGTGGTGGAGTGGTGGAGTGCAGAGACGGAAGGGAGAACGCGAGACAACTAGAAAAAGAGGCTAACCATTTCTAAGCAGCAAAATGAAAAGTCTGTGCAAAAATATTTAGAATCTTTCAGCACTGTCATAGCTAATTAACAGGTCAGTACAATAACGCAAATGTTTCTACCTGTCACAAAAGCCTTGATCGTAACACAGAAAAGTCATTCAAATTCTCAAGGGCATATTGTTCCAAAAAATTCTAATAAAGCACTGCAAATTGCAAAAGAAAAGAAAATGAAACCGCTAACAAACAATTTAGCAGGTGCTCATTTAATCTATCTGGTGAGCATCATGCTAGACAGCAGCAGGGCAAATGTGTTTTTTAACATAGTAGGTCCAGTTTTTTAAAACACTTTTATGAAGGCATAAATGACAGATCATTACATACGATTTACAACTAACTTTGATGTGTGTATATACCTATGAAAAAACCATGAAATCAGGATAATAAACATATCCATTCCATTACTCTCCTGTATCCTTTCCTTTGATAAACCCTTCCTCTCAACTCTCTCTTTCCACTCTCCTCAGACTAGCATCATCTGTTTTCTGTCACTAGACATTAGTTCACATTTTCTAAAATTTTTACACGGAAGGAGTCCTGTAGCATGTACTAGTTTTACGGGCTTTGTTCACTTAGCATAATTATCTTGAGAGTCACCCATGTTGCTGCGTAACCAAAAGTTCATTTCTTTTTACGGCTGAGTCGTATTCCCTTGAATGGATACAGCACGTCTCAGTGATCCTTGCCCATGCACATGGATGTGTGAGTAGCTTCCAGTGCGGGCTATTATAAATAAAGCTCACAGTATCCACTGCAGTGTGTCCACTGTCCTGCCTTTGACATTCACATACAAGTCTTCATAAGGACATAACTTACATTTCTTGGGTAAATACCAAGGAGCAGAATGGCTGGGACAGATGATAGATGCTATGTTTATGCAAAAAGTGGTGCTGGGCAAATTGTTCATCTGCAAAAATGAAGTGAGATCATATCTCATAATACATATGTATGTGTGTGTATATATATATCACACACACATATGTATACACATACCATAATAAAATTTATATGAGTCTAAAATGATTTAAAAACTAATAGCACAGGACATGAAAAGCTGAAGAAACCACCAAACAGGCTGTGCCATCTTACATTCCTGCTGACGATGTGTGTGAGTTCCGATTCTCCCCCACAGCTGTCTGTAGTTCCGTGGGCCACAGGACCCCCTGGCTGCGCAACACACTGTACACACAGTGTCGCCTACTTTAAAGGAACTAGAGCCTATGTGGACCATTCTTGTCAGTCGTGAAGGTGGATTTTAATATCCGCCCTATCCCTGTAACACAGATCATAACGAAAAGCAGCAAAATACATTAGTAAGAACGACAGCATACATTTATTATGTGTTTATCGGGTGCTCGATTCTATGTATTCCATGTTGTAAATACCCTACAAAAACCCCATGAAGGTAAGTAAACTGAGGGAGAGAGACAACAAATTACCAGTGGTCACAGAGCTAATGACTGGCAGAGCCTGGGTCTGAACATGGGCATCTGAACCCCAAACTTGAGCTTTTAACTACCACCTGTATCCCCCGCTACCACCTACTAGTTCCTGAGTTCTGGCCACTGCTCTTACAAAGCTATGAATGACCCCTAATATCTCTTTCCAGTTCTAACTCAGACAACTCATTTCATATCTTCAAGAAAAAGATTAAATAAACCCTGGGATATCGTTTTGCACTGATACATCAGAGCAAATGCTGAATCCTTACAATACAGTGGTCCCCTTATCTGCAGTTTTGCTTTCCATGGTTTCAGTTACCTGCAGTCAACTGAGATCTGAAAAAATTATATGGAAAATTCCAGAAATAAATAATTTGTACGTTTTAAATTTCACACTGTCCTGAATAGTGTGCTGAAACCTCACACCTTCTAGCTCCACCCTACCCTGGACATCCCTTTGTCCAGCGTATCCACATTGTATGTGCTACCCACCCATTAGTCACTTAGTAGCCATCCTGGTTATCGGATAGTTGCTAATCTCTTACTGTGCCTAATTTATAAATTAAACTTTATCAAAGGTGTGTACGCTTGTATAGGAAAAAACTTAGTATATACAGGGTCTGGTATGAGCCGCAGTTTCAGGCATCCACAGGGGGTCTTGGAACCTATCCCCCGTTGAGAAGGGGAGACGACCATGCCAACCTTTCTACGTCACACAAAATCATCACAGCAGTGACGGAATGGACATTGCTTAGCCAATCCAGTGGGTGTCACCTATCAAGTACAAAAGTCCATTTTAAACAGTGAGAAGACATTTCAAAGAAGACAGCTTATTTAACAAACTGTTTTCCTGGTGGGAAGAAAGGGGAGAGGAGTCTCAAAAGCAGGCAGACTCATTATCCACTGTGTCTGGTGCTTTGCTGTTGTGGTTTCAAAAAACCCGATTCAGTTACTAGAAGGCCTGACCATAAAGACCCGGGGCTGGCAGATAACCAGATCAGCAGTGTGCTGTGTTTTAAGAACTTCTTGGCATTCACTGCTATCATTCTCAAAGGTAAAAAGGAAGGGAAATTGCACAGACACTTCTTTGTCTAAAGCCTGCCGAAGAATCCAGTGGGGACGGAGGTAAACGCTCGCTCCGAGGAGAAAGCACAGAAAACACCACCTCCTCGCGGAAGCAGACGGTGGCATCGACCCTGTTACACAGAATGTCGATTCATAATCAAAAAGAGAAGAAAGGCTGGGAAAACTGATCAGCATCTCCCAGCACTCTGACACACGGAAAGGAAGCTGCTCTGCTAGCAAGATTATGTCGCAACAGACAGGTCGCAGAGTGCTGGGGGATTGTGCAATGACTAATCAACGGATATCCAACACCTACTGGATGCACAGTGCTGGGCTGCACAGGAGAGGGCCAGGTGGACCAGTGCGGGTGATGGTTAGATACAAACAAGGAAGAGAAACAAGATCCCTACCCCAATCGGGAGCTTAGCATCAAGTTGGGAAAAGGGCCCACATACTCTGGAATGGAGCATGACATGCTCAGTGCCAGATCAACAGTCTTTCACCACCAACATCTCTGCTGAGGCCAGGGGCAGCCACTGTGCCAAGTCCCTTCCAAATGCTGCCTCACAGGACCCTCCCCAAATCATGTGAGGCAGGTGCTGCTCATCTCCATTTTACAGATGATTAAACAGATTGGGAAAAGTTTGACGCGTTGTTCCTGACCAAGTTGCTAGTACGTGGTAGAACTGGGAATCCAAAGCTGCTAGGTTGTAAAACTCTCCAGAGCCTTCAGAAACTCAAAAATGATCCCTCTGGTTAGTGAGGGCCTGGAAGGCTTCCTGCAAGAAGAAGAGAAATGAGTGTCCAGGAAAACTGAAGGAAAAGAGACAGGAGCATTAGGAAATAACGAAAGGCCTTCAGACAAAGACTGGATAAGCTCTCTAGTGGAATGCGGTCAAATAAAGTCACAAGTGTTCACCAGTCACTTCATATGCCAGGCGACACAGTAATTGGTCAGACATGGTCCCTTGCCCTCCAGGGACTTGCCATGTACTGAGGGAGGCAGATGCCTCCAAGTGTCTGCAGGCACGACGCACCCTGAGGCTCTGGCACAGCTCGCAACCCCATCCTTCACGCCTGAGCCTAGAAGACAGCAGGTGCTTCTCTTTGCCCGATGCCATGGCGCTGCCATAGGTCAAGAGTATAAAGTCAGTTTTCAATTCCCCCACCTTATCAGTTTTAAAGTTTAAGGTTTTTTCCTCAAATTTGATTGTATTGTTTCAGATTATGAGAAAAAAGGAGGCTTTAAAATATTTTAATATCATCCTATTTTAAATTGAAATATAGAATATAAATGTGATCATAATATGTAATCACACCCCCCTTCTTTCCTCCAGCCTTCCTTTCCAGAAAAATTCAGCCTTAAAGTCATTATGTGGGAAAAGAGTAAGACAGCTGATGGGGGAGGAGGGCATGGTGGCCCCGAACAGGGGAAAACTAGAAGGACCCCAATGGTGTTAAACTGGGATTTCAAGTACTGGTGTGAATTCACAGTTTTCAAAATCGATAGATGAATGGACAAATACCCACAAAGCAGACACAAATGTATGCTTTTAGTAGGAGTAATAACATGTGTATATACAGATACACAATCAGTCAGTCCTTATTGTTTGCAGATTCTGTATTTGCAAATTCATCAACTCAAACTTATTTGTAATCACAAAACTAAAACTCATCACACAGCCACCCTCGTCATTCGTGTGCTCAGCAGAGGGGCTGGGCTCTGTCCTCCTTCCTCCTTCCTCCCCGCCTCTGCGACCCCATGTCATCACCTGCCCCAAGCACAACGTCCTCCCAAAAGGGAGGTGATGGAATCAAACCACACCCAATCATTGGAAGATTTGGACTCACCTTGAAAATTGGTTTCGTCGGACTGCCAAATACTGGGAAATCTACCTTCTTCAATATACGAACCAACAGCCAGGCTTCAGAATCCAATTTCCAGTTCTGCACTATTGATTCTAATGAAAGCACAGCAGCTGTGCCAGATGAAAGGTTTCGTTTTTCTTTGCCAGCACCCTAAACCAGCAAGCAAAATTCCTGCCTTTCTACATGGAGTGGGTATTGCCAGTCCTGTAAAGGGAGCTCACCATGCACAAGGCCTGGGAAATGCCTTTTTATCTCATTTTATTACCTGTGATGGAATCTTTCATCCAACACGTGCTTTTGAAAATGATACTATCATGCATGTTGAAGGAAGTGTAGATCCTATTTGAGATATAGAAATAATACACCAAGAGCTCCAGCTTAAAGATGAGGAAATAATTGGGCCCATTACAGATAAACTAGAAAAAGTGGCTGTGGAAGGAGGTGATAAAGAAGTAAAACCTGAATGTGGCATAATGTGCAAAGCGGAACTCTGGATTTCAGATCAAAACAAACCTGTTTGCTTTTAACCTGACTGGAATGACAAAAAGGCCAAAGTGCTGAATAAACATGTATTTCTGACTTTAAAACTCATGGGTGTCTGACCTGTGGCCCGCCACAAAATCATAAATGTACTTAAAACATTATGAGACTTTCTTGTTGTGATTACATGTTGCAATGTATTTAATGTGTGCCCCAAAACAACTCTTCATCTTCCAGCATGGCACAGAGACACCAAAAGGTTGGTGACCCCTGGCACTTGGTTAATCATGCTGAAAAAGACTACATTACAAAGAGAAACAAATGGTTGATAAAATTAAAGAGTAGGTAGACAGGCGTGACCCAGGGGTCTTGGTCATTCTTTTCAGTGGGGCCTTGGAACTCAAGTTGCAAGAATTGAGTGTGGAGGAGAGAAAAGTACCTGGAAGCGAACAAGACACAAGGCACTTGGGCAAAGCTCAGTGCAGCCAGGTTCGCAGCCCTGCAGCCAGAACACTCCCTCAGCGCAAGCCCAGGTGAGGTTCGTGCACGGACCACGAGGAGAGAGAGAGGCAAAGCCGCCTCCAGCTGCAGGAGCGAGTCACACAGATACCGAAAAAGGATTCATTTCTGCTGAAGTAATGAAATACGAAGTTTTTAAGGGGGAAGGCTCTGGACATGTGGCCAAGACTGCTGGGAAGTCCAGACAAGGCAGAAATTATTTTGTTGAAGATGGAGATGCTATCTTCTTCAAGTTTAATATGCCCCAGCAACCAATGAATACATTTTAGTCCTTACTTGGATAATGTACAATTTCCAAAAGCCATATAATTTTTTTTAATTAAAATTTCTGAAAACTGAAGGGACAAAGTTGGGGGCTTGGAATCTTCTACAAACGAAATTACTTTTGTTTATGATGCTAGGTACCTCCAATGAAATGCAAGCTCAGTTCTACAAAGTGAACGGCTTTGCTTTCCACGTGACTAAGACCCCACTGCAAACTGCAGCGGCTTCTCCTGATACCTCGTTAGTCTCCGTCATGAACACCGAGCCTGACGCATTAGACGGTGAGGAAAACGTGGCTCGCTCCTCTTTGAATCTACAGATAACGCATGCTTTACAGTATTTCAGATGTCTGCACTCAATAAAACATTTGTAAAAACAAAAAAGGCACTGCTAGCACTCTCCTGGTTATTTGTGGACACGTGCAAAGCGGTAAAAACTCTGAGCCACCTGACATGCATATTTCCAGCGAAGGTTCAAGCCAACGACATCCTGCCTTTTTGCTTCAGCTCTTGGGCTGTAAATAAGTGCCCTCTCTCCAGTTTATTTGGTGTCATGATTTCGCATTTTTCTTTTTTTTTTGTTGATGATTTGGCTGTTTAAAATGGCCCCAAACACTGTGCTGTCTAGTGCCTAAATGCAAGAAGGCTGTAACATGCCTTATGAAAAAAATAAGTATGTCAGATAAGCTTCATTCAGGCTACTGAGTTTAATGTTAATGGATCACCCATATACGTAAAATAAAGTGTCCTTAGGCAGACATGCACGTTAAATGAAAGTATTAAAAAAAGGATGTATAACAGGGCAGTAAGTGTGACAAAAAAGGAAGCACAGAAGGTGCATTCCTCTCCACTAACTCTTCACCCACTCCTACAGCAAAGTCCCCCCACCCAAGCCCACAATCCCCCCAGGCTATGGCACTGCCCCCGTCGTCCCCCCACACAGCCACAGTTGCTGCAGGAGTCTACACAGACAGACCTCAAATTACCTACCTTGTTCCTCATCAGCTTCTGCTCAGCATGGACAAGGTCACTCTTGTCTTCCTTGCTGGTAAAACAGACATCCCCTGCCCAGTCCTTGCTGGTCTGCCTAGCCCCGGATGACAGTCACTCCCCCATCTGTCTGAACTCTCCTTCTTAGTTTCCTCCACAGGCTCTCTTCCTTGCTTAACCCTCATGGTACTTCAGTTCTCTTCTAGCCCCTCTTCTTCTTCTCCACACACTTGCCTGGTGGATCTCATCTGCTCTCAGGACTTGCATTCACCAAATCTGCACACAGAGCTGAGGCCTGTCCCCTGTGCTCCTTACCCAAGTCTACACTGTATCTCTCCAAGATCTTTCACAAGCACATCTATTTCATCTTATTCAAAAATAAGCTCATCCCTGCAGCCCTGCCACCACCCCTCCCAAACCTGCTCCCCTCCCCGAGTTCCTCTCTTAGCAGCACCAACATCCGCCCAACTGCTAACCAGCAGTGGGAGGATCATCCATGCTGTGATAGATATCATACTAGATATCATAAAATCTATTTATTGAATCTAACTCTTAAATCCTGTGCACCAATAATATTGCAATACTGTCCATTTCTATCTTGCTGACAGTAATGCTCCTGAGATCCAGCAGAATACTTGGCACTTTGTAGATGTTCAATCAATGAATAAATGAGTGGATCAGATCTAGGAGAGGACAGGCCAACTTAAAACTGAACACAAATTCAAATCTTCAAATATATAAAAGTATCAAACACGTGACTCAAATCCTTAGCAAAGGGTTAAAAATATCAGATAGAGTCTGCACAAAATTATGAGCAGCCTCAGGTCAAGGTCCTTGAGGTGAGACATTGACGAAGAGGAAGGGAGGCGTACTTGCTCTCAGTCTAGCAGGGGGTGGCTCTCACTGCCTCATGCCATAGCACGGCTGGATCCACTATAGTTAATGTTAGGGGCCCGTTGCCCAGGGTGCATGACAGTCAACTCACAAAGAGCAGGGTAAGGGGCCTCCCCAGGGACAAACACACAAAAGAACAGCGGCTTGGGGGAATCAAATCTGCTCCACATTGGGATCCAAAAACCCCTAAGGAATAAAAAGTAGCTTACAGGTAAAAACTACACAGGAAACATCTACGGAAATTCACTTGGCGCACGATGCTTTGGAAGAATCTTTTAGAACCTCTCGTTTATTATTCACTACATTTTCCCTGAAAACCCCACCCAGTTACAGCCATTCTAGAGATCTGCTAAAGAATATGGGCCCAAGTGCTCCTGACTGCCGTCGCCCACTTTACTGTAGGGACCACTGGGGAGTCAAAGGAGAGATGGAGTCAAGAAGAAAACATGCGAAGGCAATGGAATTAAGGCCATTTTAGCTTAAAACCATCACTGAAATGGAACCAGTAATCTAATTAGAGAGGAGGAAGAGGCTGCCATCCGCCTTTCAAGCCTCAGAAGGAGGTCTTGATGTCTGTGTGACAAATAAAAAGCTACTATGACCTCTGTGACCCTGTGAGGGCTCTGCTACCATTAAGCACTAAGAGAGATCTTTTCCCTAGAGGAAAAAAGGGCGTTTGAAAGGCAGGAAAAATCCCAGAAGGAAGCAACCTCCAAAGGACCCAGGACCACGGGTGAGAAAATCCCTGCTGTGAAGAGACACAAGGAGCCTCAGCCCACCAACCCTCCTCAGGGCACGGGGAAGGGGCACAGGGCCTTCCGACCACTGGTGGGGATGCCCCACGCGGACAGCCACAGCCGGCCAAGGAGCGCTGGCTGCACACCAGGCCTGTGCTGAGCATCACCCGTACCTTACGACGAACGCTACAAGGAGGGGGCTTTCCACTCCCTTCACCGCAGGAGGCGTAAGTACAGAAAGAAAAATGCTGTCAAAATGTATAAATCTAGCAAGTGGTGGAGTTAGGACTTGAACCCAGGTCTGCCCATTTCAAAATCAATGACCTCCTATTTAAAGTACCACTTCTGGTCACTCACCTGTGGATGACTGGTTCTACCCAGACGGAAAAAGGGTGTGTCCACTTGGACTCTCATAACAGAATCGGACAGTGACAAAGTTGTGGGCAATACTGTGGGGGACAAATACTTCACCACTGGCTTTACACGTGGATTTGCACAATAAATGCTGAAGTGAGATGGTCAGGACAATGTTTTGACTTCCCATTCTTCGTGAGGAAAATGACACACATTCTCTAGGCCTGGATTCCACAAGCACCACACGTTTTACTGTTGCACCACAGATGTTCCTTCCTTACTGTTATAATAATTTCAACCTAAAGAAAGATCTTTTTGACATGGCAAGTGCTGCCATCGGCTAGTCATCAGTAACATCACCAATGAGTAGTAGTTAACTAGTAACACTGGTATTACACCAGTTATTATTACCACTATACAAGTCTATCAAAATGTGTCACGTGTATTCAGGAAGGCAAATTCTGATGATCGGTCCTTCAAATGTGTGCTTGTGGCAGCATGCATGTATGAAGTGACATTTACTACGGTCGGAGACTGAAGCAAACACAGTGGGCTGGCTCACTTGTAGCATGGAGAGATTGCAGAGCTAAGCCTCACATACTATCCAGACTTATTTGCTGCTACGGTGCCCAATGTGACTTCGATCCTACCGATGGGACGGGCTCATAGGCTTTTCATTTTGAACTGAGCCACGGGGGAAAGAGGCAGAGGGCATGGGCATCGATGAGAAGCGATTTCTCTTCACAGGAGGTGAAATGTGGGAGCTAGCAGCTCAAGCGCTGGGCTCCTAATTCAATAACTTCCCACAGCTGCAGCCATAGCAGCTTTCCCAGTCCTGGTAAGAGAAAATGGATCTGGGGTGGGGTGTCTGGGAGGCTCGGCCTGGAGCCTATTCCTCCAAACCTTCTAAGGATTCTGGAAGCACTTACCTCCTGGATTAAAGCTACTTTAGGTTTAACTCCCTAGAGTAGATGTTGTGTTTAAAACAGGAAATGTGAGCAATAACAAGAAGCTCATCACTTTTCCTAGGTTATCAAATTCATAAAATATTAGCATAAAATACTTAAGCCACAAAGGACAAAGAAACAGACTCCATTTATTTTAATTATATTTTGGTATAATATCATTTGGGCTAGGGTAATTCATATAAACTATAGTATACACAATTTTATCAACCTAAACCTGCACTGTAATTTACTTCATTCATAAACATGAGATAACTTGACCTACTTTCTAATGTATTCAGCTCCTTCTTGTCAGCAGGAATCTGCAGTGACATTTTAAAAGTGGCTCTAATAATTTCCATTATATGAAAATGCATTTTCATTGATATCATCTTTGATTTTCCTCCCACAAACAAAATACTGTTTTCTTAACAGTTGCCTGCAAATGTCACAGGAAGCAAGACATGCAAGACCGCTGATCTGAAAGGTCCACCATTCAAACAGGGCTCAGTATGGGGCTTCTTGATGAGGGATGAGAGTGGGAGGAGGAGGAGGCAGCCAAGAATGAGACAGTTTCGACCAAGGACACGCGACAGGAGACAGTGAGTCTGACTCTCTCTTTGTATATAACCTGTGGGTAATTATAGACCACAGCTTTTAAAAATAAATACGAATTACATGTCAAGTAATATAATGCTCCCCTTATAAATCTTCCATGCTTTCCAATAATTCTCCCATTTCAAGTAATAAAGAAAAAGAAATAGAAATAGAAATAGAAATCCACTTCTATTCCCACAGCCACCTTCTAACTGTGTTCACCCCGCAGCCACCTACAGCCTCCTGAACCTGGGCTGCATCCCTGAGATAAACCCTCTTTAACCCATGGCTGCTAATCCTTCTCAGCAGGTCTTTCCTGTGTTAAAGACCATTCTATGTCTCCCAAAAGCCCAGAGCAGAGTTTGGCAAAGTATGACCCACACGCTAAGAATGGTTTTTACATTTTTAAATAGTTGAAGGAAAAAATAATCAAAAAGAATTATATTTCATGATAAATGAAAATTATGAAATTCAAACTTTAATGTCCATAAATCTAGTTTTATTGGAACACTGCCACACTCATTTATTTATAAATTATCTATGGCTGCTTTCTGCAGTACAGCAACAGAGCTCAGTAATGGCAGCAGAACATAAAAATATTTACAATCTGGTCCTTTACCAGAAAGATTGCTAACTCCTGGCCTGGAGTGTGAAATCCACAGCCCTTGGCCTGGCAATGCAGGTCATGGAAACCTGGATGTGACCAAGCTTCCTAAGCCGTTTTCTTCCCCTTGAAGACACATCATGTCTACTCTGCGGAAACACTCATCTCCATTCCTCCCAAATGTCCTCGCTTTCCATTGCCTGCTCCAGGGCTCTGTTCAATCTCAACAGCTTGTAGACATCCTCCTCTCCCTTCGTGAAAGTAGTCACATCGTACATACACAACTTCTAAGAGGTTAAAAAAGAAAAATGATTGGAAGAGTGCCCAACTCTATCCTCCACAGCACTACTTCTAATAGTAAAAGATGGAAAACGCCCAAATGTCCACCAACAGGGCAGGCTGCATACGTGACAGCAAATCTGCACCCTGAGGATGGGCAGCGGCGTGAAGAGGCGGGGATTTTCCCTCTACACAGCTGGAGCACCAGCCAGGAGAAACCGAGTGAAAAAAAAAACAAGGTGGAGAGAAGTATGTGCAGCACACTCCTGTTTATCTAAGAAGGAAGAGTGCTATAAATATGAAAACACACGTACATTTGCTTATATATTTAAAAAGGGTGCAAAAGTAAACCATATTTTTTTTAGTTGCTACATATGGGGAGGGAGGAAACAGAATGAAGAGGGAACTGGGGTAAGAGCAAACGGCTCTGTACGTGCCTTATGTTATAGATGAGGCTTTGAAACCCTGACAATCTTGTGTAAAATCATTTAGATTTAAATTGAAAGTGGAAATCTCTAAAAGCAGGAGATAAAATGAAATCAATGATTTCATTTGTGCAGGTGGTGGCAAACTCACAGAGAATAACTATTCCAAGTATCTTTAAAACACAGTCTGATATGTATGGAAGCAGAGAGAAAGCGGCTACAAAAATACAGTGGTATTCCTGACCTGGGATGCTGGGTGGATGAAAGAGTAGAGGTATAAAGTTGGGAAAGCTGGTAAGAACCCTGTGCTGCTGTACTGTAGACCTGAATTTCACTGGGAAGTCTTAGTAGGACTGATAATCAATTTTATCTCTGCTCTGTACACACACTAACATACACATACTGAGTTGGCCAAAAAGTTTGTTTGGCTTTTTTCTGTATGATGACTCAAGTATCGCTTAATTGTCTTTAACTTCATTAGAAGTGATTTTGTTAGACTGTACTGTGACAGCTGTCATATCAGTGTGCATTTTAAAAAACTTGTCAAAACTGGTAAATTTTTGTGTAGCCATTTTAATATTGAAGATGGAAGAGAACACATTTTTTAATTATGCTTTATTATTGCAAGCAAGGGAAAAACACAACTGAAATGGAAAACAAGGTTTGTGCAGTGTTTGGAGAGGGTGCTGTGACTGATCAAATGTGTCAGAAGTGGTTTGCGAAGTTTCGTGCTGGACATGTGTCACTGAATGATGACGCTAGATGATTGAATAGACCAGATGAAGGTGATAGCAACCAAATCAAGATATTAATTGAGAACGATCAATGTTATACCAGGCAAGAAATAGCCAATATACTCAAAATATCTAAATCAGTAAAGTTATTGATGAAAATGAAAAATGTGCCTTTTATTTTATGGAAAAAAACCAAAAGGGACTCCTTGGCCAACTGAATACATGCATGCATATACCCTAGTTTGGTCCACTAAGATCTAGAAGCAATGATGAATACAGTAGTAATAAACATTCTTGTGCCTTGATTCCTTACAGAAATGGTGAATCTAAGTCTGAAATAAGAAATGAATCAGACAATCCTATAATATTTTGTTGCACCACAAAGTATAGAAAAACACAAAACACAAGTCATGTTGAAAGTACTTGGGAATTAGTTTCCAGTGGTCAAGTATGGGAGAATTCAAGTATCAATAAAAATATTAAGTTGAAATGCATCAATCACATTTACACTAAAAAAAAAAAAGCCAAAACAATACAAGCTCGGCGATCACCTTTGGCGGATGCTGCTAGAGGACCCATTGTTTTGAAAACAAAGGGGAGGGTATGAGCATTCATCCTGACTTTCCTATATGAACCTCAGGGTAAACAAATAGTTAAGATAAAAAAATTTTTTATGTAAGTATTCTCGTATATAAACAAGGGCAGGATGATAGAATTGGAAAATCTTTTTTTTTTTGCAATCACTAATGAATTAAAGGACATAGGCAATAATGATCAATGAATAGTATGTATTTTTTAATGAAAATACGCAGTCTGACAATGATGTATGTAGCCCTGGGGTGGTGGGGAGGCCCCCCAAAAGCCCCAGATCTGAATCTGACTAAAGCTGGAGATTTAACTCACAAATTATAGAAAACACAAAAAACAGGAAACATGTTCTGTGGTACCATCAAAGAAGCTGTCGTGAAAATCCAGACTGGAAAATTCCACAGCATAATTTTTCAACCTTGACACTGCTGACACGTGGACCAGATACTCCTTTGCTGGGAGGGGCCACCCTGTGTCTTGTAGGACACTTTGCAACATCCTCGGCCTCCACCCACTAGAGGCCGGCAGCAATCCTTGGGGTGACGACAAAAGGTGTCTCCAGACTTGCCAAGTGACCTAAATGGGAGAAGGGAAGCATCCCTATTTGAAAATTTCTGCTCTGAAAGTACAAACAACTCAGTTTCTTCGACAAACAAATAACAGGGCAGGATGGAGGTGGCAGGGGGAGACAGAAGGGAACCTACAGATTGAAAGGGGCTCAGAGACAGTATCAATCACCTGCAATGTGTAAACTTTATCTGGATCCTGATTCAAAGAAACTTAAACAAAATTACTATAAGGCAAACTGAGGAAATTTGAACACTGATTTGATGTTTAATGATATTAAGGAAGTGCTGGTAATTTTTATGTTTTTGGTATGATAAAGCATCAGAGATAAAATTTTTAAGTCCAATGTTTTAGAAACACGTACTGAACTATTGACAGAGAAAACATAAAAGAGCAAAGATGTGCTTCAAAATAATTGGTAGGAGATGCTGTGACTGGTGTGGCTCAGCTGACTGAGCATCTTCCCATAAAGCAAAAGGTCATGGGTTCTATTCCCAGTCAGGGCACATGCCTGGTTGAGCACCCAGTCCCCAGGTGGGGCAAGTACAAGAGGCAGCTAATCGATGTTGCCCTCTTTCTCTTTCTCCCTCCCTTCTCCTCTTTCTAAAAATAAATAGATAAAATATATTTTTAAATTAATTGGTAGGGGAAAAAATGGTGTGTAAAGATGAAATGAGACTGGCTAAGAATTGTCACTGCACCTGGGAGATGGGCACATAGTTCAACGTACTATTCTCTTCACCTCGGAATATATTTGAAGTTCCTGTAATAACAAGGGATGAATAAATCCCGTTACTCTCAACAAGCATGTACATCCCAGAATGACCATGGGAGGAATGAAAGAATTTATAGTTCCCTGGGCTTGCTCAGTCTCTAAGTGCCTCTTGGAGCCCTATCTGGATGCTGAGAGTACTTCTACTGTTTACAACACGGCCCTTAAACACGGGAGCCAACCACTTAGTGGCAAGCTATTGCAGAGCTGTGAGAAAGGCCCTGTATTGAACTGACCGGGATACAGTGTCACCTGCATCTAATGAGACCTTTTCTTAAGGGATGTTCACAAGCAATTTTGTTTATAAGAGATTTTTGCCTGAAGCTCTGAATTTACATGTTCACTTCCAAGTAAAGTGTGAATTTTATTCATCCTGGAAGGAGCCAAGTCCCCACTAGCCCTAAAGAGCCCACCTCAGATCTTCAAAACTTCATCAGATAACCCAGAAATAAATGCTATTTGCTTCTGAAGACCTACACTAGCCCGTCAGAAATATCCCCTTCTTTCTCCAAATCTACTCTCTTCTGCTTATTTGTCATGGATATATCTGCACTGCAGTCTTTCCGGAAACATGCAGACAAAACTGAACAAGGCCTATGTCATGATATCCTCCAGTGCTTCCTCTGAATCAAAGCTTCTGAGAAAAGTGGCCAACAGGGAGGACAAGAGCCTCACTTGCATGCAGCTGTCCCCTGGTGTTGGGGACCACTCTGCCTGGTTTCGGGAATTGTAACTACCCCCCATGGCTAAGCATGAGTGGGCGACCTCCAGAATATGAGCCACAGGACACAAAAGCTTGTACCTGGTAGCAAATGCTGCCTCAGCTTCCTCTCCCTGCCCCCAAAAGCATGGTCGATGTTGATGACGTTGCGACTCCTCACAGCAACGGGCAACCTAAGCCAGACTCAATCACTTGGGAGGCCATCATGGAAAGACTTGGGGGGCCGTGACAAAGAGGGAGCAATGGACCCTTGCCCCCCCCCCCCCAGCTATTCTGACGTAGTCCGAGTCCCCATGTCCTCTGGGAGAAGCACTTCCTGGTTCTAATCCACTTAAGCCTGAAAACCTGTGATGGTGCAGCCCCTTGCCTTGCTAGAGCGGTATCTGGGGTAAATCTGTCATAAGAAATAATTCCTAGAAAATCCTCTGAAACCTGCTTTGTTAAGAGTGCTTTCATTCATATGTTAAGGGTCTGAGCAGGAAATGAGTATGTCTCTCAAAGTTTCTGCAATGCCCTTCCTGACAGACACTGACTCAGACTAAACCCTTAGATTTCTTTGAAATGTTATCTACTGCTTGGTCCTTGCCGCCCTGTATTCCTGTGTATTACAACCCAATAAAAGTCCCTGGAGGAGGGAGCTCAACACCTTTTTCCCCTGAGAAACTGGCCTCCTCTCCTCCCCAAGCAGATCATGTCTTGGTAGTGTTTACTTTCATCTGTGGCAGACAGGGGGACTTGAGGGCAAAGTCACCCCCCACATCCTGGGCCTGCATCAGATTTTCCAAAGGGACAGCAGAATAAACCAAGCATCCTGGATGACCTAGAGCCCAAAGTTCTGCAGGAGAGACCGAGTCATTTTCCACTGCCTAGAGGTAAATATGTGAAAGGATGTATACTGTACTAGGGGAATACTCAAGATTCAATAAAAAATATATATACATATATGCACACATATATACTTTTTGATAGTGTATTCTGATTCTATTTTTTTCCCCTACCATTATCCCCCTTATACCCTCTCCCACCTCCTTACCCCCATCCCTCCACGCACAATCACCACACTACTGCCTGTGTCCATGAGTCCTTTTTCTTTACCAAAAAGGCTTTTTACACTTATTTCCTTCTGCTGCTGAAGGAGTGGGTTCTATTCAAGTCTTCTAGAAGCTGCATCTCTAGATGTAGAATAAACTTTTGGTCAAGATTTAAACTGTCCTAATAGACTTTTCCCTCAAAATCACTTGTGCCCAAGAGTCACTGGACTTATATAGCTGTGAGGATCAGTGACCTTTGTATAATGGACAAAAATCTCTCACACAGGTGAGTACTCTGCTCGGCACTTTCCTATCCTTACAATCAATCAATCAATCAATATAAAAATAAGAATTGCCATATCAGAATTAATCATTACGCCATCACAGCAGGGTGAACTTGGACTGTTCACCATTATCAAGAGTGAATGTGGAACATCACCCTGAGTCTCCATGGCAACAAGGCAAACACTGACCCCTATCAATTCATCAAGTCCTAACTTTACCAAGGCCAGATACCTCCTCCATAAATATTTTCAGCCCATCTCTGAATATGTCCCTTTCCTTCAATACTTATTTGGGGATTACTTACAGGTTGATGTTTGGGGGATAAGCCCTACTTGCACTGAGCCAGTACATGTTAATGCTGCCCCCTTGACCTAATAGAGGTAGCAAGGAAGCATCCCAACCATTGCCACCCACTCAGTGAAAACACATTCATGGAGAGACTGCTGGTTGCCCTGCTAAAGCATCACCTGGGGCCTGCAGGGTGAGGAGGGCGCAGCCCAGAGAGGAGAAACAGCAGCGCTGTGTGTGGGACCCACCTGCGCAGGGCACCTGCCATCCAATGTACTAAACACGGTTATAGTCAAAGATGTATGCAGACCATTGCATTCATGAGAGAAAACTAAGTGTTAAAAGTAAAGCTTGATTGTTTTTCCAGCCTTTCTTCTAAAATAACTACCAAAACACACTGTAAAGTAAAATAATCAGATGTACCTGACACCCACACATACTTCAGGCTCTAAGAAAATACCTAGACCAACACCCACCATTGACCAAGCACCCGCTTCTCACTTCAAATTCACAAAGGGAATATTAAATAGGTGAGGGTCCTTCCATTCCTGGTCACAGAGTTCTGTGCATTGAGCTCCCGGCCACAATAGCCACAAGGAGGAGGAGATGGGCAATTAAGCGGTGCTGATTTCCCTAGAGCAGCTGGAACTTTCTGGGGGAAGACAGAGGTCTGCTGAGGAAAGTAGGTACGGTGTTCTGAAGACAGAAACCACAGCTGGTGCCATGCATCCAGCCCGGCCCAGCCCAGCCGGGGATCTAGGATGCACTTCCTGCAGGAGGCCTCAGAGGCATCTCCTGCAGATCTCAACGTCTTGGTGTGCAAAGTGTCAATGACATCTGTTCCATAGGGCTGGTGTGACGGTTTCAACAGACACCAAGGCCTTAAGCACCTAGGTGCCTAAAACATCAGGTCCTCAAAGAATGATGGCTCATTATTTCACAGACTGGGCGACTGCCCCTTCTGAGACACCAGGGCCTGATGTGTCTTTTCCAATGGTAGTAACAAGCTTTCTCCTGGCTACTAGCACTTGCTTAGAGGCAGGCGCCACACAGAGATAAAAATGACCTGGCTGCGGGTGGAGGATGGGGGACTGTGAAAAGGAGACCTACAAAAATAAAGTGGGGTCCAGTAAAACTCAAGGCTTCGTTCAAGACAGCTGGTGACCTGTGAAAGGGAGAATCCCTTCTCCGAGGAGGGGCCACAGTGTGAGGACTCGAGGCTTGGGGAGGAAGGAATATAATCCCACCGCACAATTTGGCTGCCATGGGAACGGCAGTCACCTAACCGAGAGAGAGAAATGCTGCTTCTTGCTTTTAACGTACAGAATCAAGTTACAGGTAAATTATGGAAGCCCTTACCAGATTAAAGAACAGAGTATAAATATTACCAACTAGGAGCATAAAAAATTAAAGGTACAGCTGCCCAAAATGGAGAGGGTGGAAGGGAGGGCTGAGTGCTAGATAAGAAACAGTGTCTCCGGGAGACAAGAAGAAGAAATCAAGTGTGTTATCCGAGGGGCAAACGGAAGGACTGAAGGCGAGAATCAGTGTGGAGAGGAAGGAGACAGGAATGGTCACGGTGAACTAGTCAGAGATCACAACAAGATACCAAGAAACTGCCTTTAAATCCAATTACATGAGAAATGGTGCTGTGAGCATAATATTTAGACATGCAGGAATCCCCCACAAAAGCAGCAAAGAGGATCCACAGGGGGGAAAAAGGTGGTTGCTTTTGAGAAGCAAGCTAAGTGAAAGAAAGAGAGGAAGACATGTTGCTTTTCTGTTCTATAATATTTTCTATTTTTAGCCACTTGCATACATTACTTTGACTGAAATTTTTTAAAATAAAAGACCCTCTATAAAACCATTGTTTAGATCAGCAGGATTTCACTCAAGTTTTACCAGGCCTTACAGTGGTGTGTTGAGACCACTGCAGCTGGATGTACAGTGTGTTTACTTTATTTTAATCTTAGTCAAGTCATGTTTAAATTGTACAAGTGCACTAGTCATTTTACAGCTCTGAAAAGCTGTCCAATTCTGATTTGTTGTAAACAGAATAGAATGGCTTTGGTAGTTATTCTAGGTCTTTAGAATATATGGCT
The DNA here is from genome assembly GCF_021234435.1 of Artibeus jamaicensis. Classification (NCBI taxonomy): domain Eukaryota; kingdom Metazoa; phylum Chordata; class Mammalia; order Chiroptera; family Phyllostomidae; genus Artibeus; species Artibeus jamaicensis. Next base: position 10,968,226 of record NW_026521883.1, read on the forward strand.
TCACAGAAAAAAAAAAAGAAGAAGAAGTTATATTTAAAGGTTCACACTCCACAGTGAAATAGTTAAACACAGGCACAAGTATTCCAGAGCATTTGAGTCTATGAAATCCAACCAATTCTTAGACAGAAAAGGCTGAAACCTTGAGTTCTTTGGGAGGACTTTTTAGCTGTGATAGAAATGAACTGATAAGCACAAGTAGCCAAAAAGCTTAGGGAAACAGCACATTCTACGATAGTATGTCCATAGACAAGTTCAGTTATGAAAAGCAATCTGGAAGCCGTTCTTGTGTTGCTCTAAAACATTTACTAAGCAGACAGCAGAGTAAGGACTGCGGCACATGTCTGGGAACCCTGACCAAGGAGAGGATGCTAATTAGCAGGATGTTAATCAGGACTCCCAGCCACTCGAGGAGCTAACAGTGGGGGCGCCAGTGGCAGTGCCTGACATCAACAAGCAGAGTCGTCCAAAGAAGTCGGCTAATGGAGCGTGGCAGGAAGACAAAAGAGCATAACGAATTACATTTTTAATGGAGGGAAGTGAGCAAGGAACAACTTATCTGTACTGACGTCATTACCTTTAAATGTCTGACACAGAATGACAAATAGCTATGCAGATCTGCTTTGAATTTTATAGATTCAATAGCTCTGCTAAACAGCAGTGGAAACTAAAAAAGTCCCAGAAAGCCAAAAGCAATGTTTTTCATTTAAAATCGGTTTTTAAATATTTTTCTTATAAGCCTGGAGGGAAAATGGAGATAAGTTCGGAATAGTACAATTATTCTGCAATCTGGACCATACTACAAGTCATTAAGTAACATGCAAAACAAACCATTTACCATACACCCCCGGCCCTCCTACTCACTCATGTGCTCGTTCACGCACACACGGTCTCTCTCCTCCCAGGCCGGGATGCGATCCCTTAAAGCATCGTGTTCACTGCCCTGAAGCATGGCTGTCTCAAATTCTTCCTTGCGCATCCCTGCAAGATCTTACCCAGCACGGCCAGACCTTCTGAAAGGCTCAGAACATGATTGATTGATTACTTTGTTCATTCATTAAATTTTATTCAGACTTGGACAGACCCAAATCCCTTAAAGCAATTCTCCTTCCATCTGGTTTATGTCAAAATAAAAGCTCCTGCTAGTGTAGATTCATGTCTTTAGACACTTTCAGAAATGTCAAGATTTCAGGTAGTCTCTCATATTCCTGTATTTTCAAAACAAATGTTTAAATGTTTCTGTTGTTTTTCGATGTAGCTTCTTCCAAAAAAGAGAATGAAATAAATATCCTTGGGGTACAAGCAACCCAACTGAAGCGTATAAATCAGACAGTAAACCCAAGGTTTGTTGGTGGAGGGAAAACCACTAGGTAAATCTGTCAAATTTCATTTGAGTTTCCCAGAAAATAGGCATGTGAAACAAACAAAAGCTAAAATCATGAAGGGAGGAATTCTAAAGGACTAAACCACTATGTTCTCAACAATGCAGACCAAGGGTTTCCAACCTTCTGGTGTCTCTGGGCCACACTGGAAGAAGAGTTGTCTTAGGCCACACATTAAATACATTGGACCACATAATCACCAAATAAAAAATCTCATAATGTTTTAAGTAAAGTTACGATTTTGTGTTGGGCCGCATTCACAACCGTCCTGGGCGACATGTGGCCCACCAGCCGCTAACTTAATGGAACCTTCGGAAGCAGCCGGGGTCAGGCAGGTGTTTTGGAATGGGGGCGTGGTTGCCCCTTCCTCACATTATTTTACTATCTTAATAATTCAACCTATTATTGCCTCTACCCTCCACCCGCCCTGCTCCTCACACACATCCCTACATCCCAGGGAGAAGTAAACGGTAAGGCGAGTTTTCCGTTCCGTACAGACCCACAGCCCAGAAATTCACCTGGCGTGCTCTCTTCGGATCTGAAAACGTGGGAGAGGCCTGTGTCTGACGTGCTTCCTATCCAGGGTGCCCAGGCCCATCAGCCAGACAAGACCGCCTCCCGCCCTCTGCAGGTTTTCAAAGAACAACACCCACGCCGGGATGCTCAGAGGACCCCAGGGCAGTGCAGCTCCTCGCTCTGCCACACCTGTTGTACACCCCATCCTACAGCCCTCTCAGCACTCTTTCCCTCAACCACTACACCCCAGCCTTGTGCTCCTCGCAGTTGGTTTTGGGTTGGTCTCCCTGGAGACAGCTCTCGACATCCCCACACTGCAGGCAGACACTGATTTGTGACATATCTCTTCACCAGAGGCTGCCTATGATGTGGAAAGGGAAGACTGGGAATACTTTCAGTAGACACCTTGAACACCATCAGTTTTCATTTTTACACCGACTGCAAGGTGGCTCGCAGCTGAATTTAACGTCACATGAATGAACCATTTTTATTTGAGTTTCCCAACAGAGCCATCCTTTGTCTTCTGTTTGACCTCTGATCTCAATTAGAGAATGCTAGCTGTCATGGAACTTTCTGGAAATAGCTGATATATAACTAGAATACATTTATTTCCTGTTTCAGGGGAATAATACAGTTTTAGAGGCAGAAGAGCCCTTAGTTGTCATATGCCCCAATATTTCCCAAATGCCGGTTTTCAGGCCACCTCTGGCTAGCTCCGTGCTAACAGTCTCTGGTCAGCAGAAAGACAAGAAAGAGGTGGGAAAAAAAGAGCGTTTTCATAACACTAAATACATACAACTAAAAACAAATTTATTACATTCTACTCCTTCAGTATTAAAGTATTTCTTCTCTAATGAAATGATATTTGTAGTAATAGCTGTTTCTGAAAATAAATCTTTGATTACGGAAAATTTTAAACATGAAATAGAATAGTACGCAAATAGGCAGTAAACCTTCATGCACCCATCCAGTGTTAACAATTATCAACTATGTCTACAAACAGCCCCCCAAATATAGTCAAAATTGGTCCTGAATTTTTTTCTTGTTCTACAAAATCAGTAAGTGTGGGAACAACTATGCTGGACCAGCCTATACATTTTACAATAAAGACATGGAGACTAGCAGTAATAAACTAATCTGTCCCTGGTCGTACAGCTGGTCAAGTACACAGCTGGTACATCTGGTGTGCCAGGTGCAAGGCTTTGAGAGTAGAAGCCGCTCTTTCCTCTCCCACAGGCCTCAGTTGAGGCTCACCCAAGACACACAGGACAGGAGCTGGCTTTCCCCTGCCCAGGTTATCTCATCCACTCTGTTTGAGATCACACAGCCACGGCCAGGACAAGCAAAGGGGAAAGCACACCACCAATCACCAAAGTCTGCTGATCTCATGCGACAGCTGCTGTGAAGTGTCCCTGGAGAGCTCCACAAACTACCGTGCAGTTTCAGCACGGAGGCTATCAGAAGTTTCTACAGTAATTCCTTATCCAACACTGAAAAGTTATAAAGCAAAAGTTTAAAAGTGAATGAACGGGAAGTCATACAAGAAAGCAAAAGACCAGTTATTGATTGCCCCCCCCCATAAACCCTGACCATCACCCCACCAACTACCAGGATGAGTATCAAATTGAAATGGAAGTAATAAGACCAGGCGAGTACATCCCTGCCTCATAGAACCATGGTAACAATCAGACAAGACGGTGTAAGTGGCAATGTTTTAACATTCTGTACAACTTTACCATGCAGCGGGTGGCCAGTGGATAAAAATGAAACATCTTTTTCAATGGACTCACCTCAATTCTCTGTTTATGGAGACTCAATTTCCCTGAAGATATCCTGAAGCATCTGAGAAGCCTTCCACTGCAACAACTAAAATAATAATAAAAACCATCAGAATCAAGTAATGTTAAAGACATCAGTTTTGGAAAAAAAAACACACAAAAAAACAAAAACACTCAATCTATACATTTGGTTACTTCCCCTTCACTAAGCATGAAAGGAAATAACTCAGGAAACAATGAATTTCCGCTGCAACACATGGGCTGGGAATTTTCTTTACCAAGAGGGAATTGAGGTCCCAAGACACTCATTTTGAAGACCAAAATTATGTTACTGTTGGCAAAGAGGCAAAACACATAATTTTCTTCCCTGTGGTAGAAATGCCTAATGGCTTTGAATTGAAACAAAGACCAGATATATACATCCCCCTCCCTGTCCCCACCAAATGCTGAAAACAAAAATCACTGGCCCTGCAATTTAGTCTACATGAGCTCTTCATGTCCTGTTCACTTTTCTCCTACTTAGCTCCTTTAACACATCTGTGAAGTGGTTCTTTCTTGCTTCGACTGTTCCCACTTCATTCTCAGTTCTCTGAGGCATTGAACTGACTATTTAACACCTTACTCTATGGAAACCCAATTTGAAGCAGAGAAGCACCACAATCAATTGTAGAAATCAACAAAGTGAGCCAGCCCCAGCTAACAAATAGAAGTCTGAGTGAGAATATACATATGAATCAGTGAAACATAATACACAACCAGATACAGAAGCAAGGATCCCCATGAAGCAGATCAACCACAAGGAATCAGATCTGAGTAGGTAGGTACATGAGACTAGTTCATAAGTGATGTTGGCTTGCTATTTAGGAGGAAGAAAAAAATCTAGATCTCTCTTTCTACTTATGACAGATATAAACTCAAAATAGAATCGAGTAAATACTAGAGTAGTATATACAGATGAATAGTTTTATAATATGGGGATAGAAAAAGCCTTTCTTTTTAAACATGATGTTATGACATCATAATCTGACTATAAAGGACTGAGACATTTGGCTGTCTACATTTAAAAAAATCTCAAATATATGAATGGCAAAAACAAATCAAAAATAAAAGCCAAAACCAAAACACTGATACTTTGGTCAAAAGATAAAATAAGAAACTAGGTAAAACATTTACACGAGAAACTTACAAAAGGTTGCCATTCTTAACATGCAAAGTGCTTTAACAATCAACCCACTACCAATAACCAATGAAAGAAAAGTATTTTGAGTACTTTCCTGCTGTAGGGGAATGAATACTCCCCTCAAGATGGACAAAACAACTTTCCATAAGAAAGCTGACTCAACTATACTAAAAATGAAAAAATACAACTTTAGAACATTGAGATCTTAATTATCACCTGTCAAACTGACACATTTACAAGTGGACATACCTCATCATGTAACTACTTAATCAATCATGCCAGTGTGTAAGATGGCGTACTCTTTGCTCCAGAAATCCTTTTTCTCAAAAAGCTATTCAAAGTAAATTATTGTGTAAGCAGAAAGACGCTTATACAGAGTATCGTTTATAATTATGAGGAAAAAAGTAAATGCCCTAAAGTTCCACAAATAGGAGACATAAATAAACCATACAGACACTGAAAATCATGGAGGTCTAAATTGTCATGAAACAGCATCCAGAATACCCTTCTGAGTGAATAAAACAGGCAAACGACCATAAACATTCCATTTGTGTGTGTGCACGTGTGTATGAGTACATGTAAACATACATGTGTCTTTCTGGATATACTAAGAAATACCTAGAAGGGTGCTGATCAAAATAGTGATGATCACGCTGATTATCAGAATTTCAGAAGTTTTACTGTTAAAATTTCATATAGTGAACACATATTGTTTTTCCAAAGACGACGACTGAGCTATTTTTTTTATCTCATGCTCAAGTGTAAATTGATAAACTACATAGATTCCTACTTTCCTCCTCTGTCAGCTTTTCTCTCACTTTAGTAAGGCTTGTGTCACACAGGCAGTTCTGGTGAACACTGACTAGAGGGTTCCCACCCTGGTCTCCAGGTCCTGCTCCCCGCTCAGGGCCACTTCCTCATTACCTTCGGGTTCCTGAGACACACCAGTATCCTTACTATAATTTTCTTTCTACTTACCCCAACTCCAGTGAACTGGTTACTTGTGGCCAAAGGACCACCTCTGTATAGTGCTGCTTTTCATCTTCCACCTTCTCCATCACTCCCTCCCATTTGAAAACAGAACAATATACCCTGAAATCATGGTAATCAAGATTTACAGGGTCACGTACTGCTTGTGACCTACAGCTGAAGCAGCCGAAGCAAGACACTCAGAGCTAATAGCGTAACCAAGGCAAAAACCTGCTTTAAGCATCAGGTCAATTTCCTCCTGATTAATAAGGGAACTGATGAAAAAAGTGTTTGAACAGACTTTAAAAAGGGGACATACTTGTCCAGATGGGCCATTTCTATGCTTAAAATATTCTTTATCACTCCGCACATTTATTTTCATTGGGTTATATTTAACAAGAAAAGCTTTATTTTTCTATCTGGACTATAAAATATAAAAATGTATTCCCGTATTGGGTCCATTATATTCAATTTATTTCCAGCATATGAATTTATTCTTCTCATTGCCCGATTTTTAAAGGTTCAGAAATTCCATGTAACGTCACGTGAATCCTCATAATACCATAATTATAAACCTGGTTTAAAAACCATAATCCCTTATAGATGTACAAATCCCTCTGTAGGTGTGTCAATGTCAAGTGCAAATCTAGTTAATCCCCCTTCATCTCCTGGAGGCTTCCTCTCCACCTCAACAGTTTCCTCAGTGGTAGACACCGGACAAGAACCACTACCCAGTTTCCAGGAGGAGCAATCGGGAGACGTAACTGAGAATCTCTGTCTCCAGAGCATAACTCAGACAAACCCACAGGCCACCCAGTGCCCAGCACCAGCCTCTGTCCTGACCGCTCCTCAGTACAAGGGAATCTTTTTAAACGGATGTATGGGGAGCCAGGCAAGTTCGTGTTTGAGGCTGAGATGCATTAGGATTTATGAGACGTAACACTGCATTTAGGGGAAGTAATAACACAGTGGTTCCAAGTAAAGTGGTTGGTCGTACCTCTCTGTACCTCAGTTTCCTCCTCTGTAATAGTACTCAGCAAAGGGATATGGTGAGGATTGAAGGAGATAATGTACCTAAAGCAATGACAATGCTCAGTAGTCAAACATGGTCTTGCTGGAGCTCCAGCTCAGGGAAAGCGGTGATGGAACAGCCTATTGTCTATTTCCTACAGAACCCCTGGGGCAGAATATGACTATGTAGAACAGTTAACTACTTAAAATGATTATTTGAAACATGGGTAAGACCCTTCCAATGCAATAGAAACTTCTTCTAAAGGTGCCAGGAGTTTATTATTTAAAGAGACCTTGCCTTAAGTTAAAGTAGTCTTCTCCAGATCATAGAAGAAATCACTTGGCAGATCCCACACTGTACCTTTTCTGGAGCATTTTGAGAGGCACAGGTAAATGTGACTAAAAAGCACCAAAAGCTACTGCCTAAAATGCCTGTCACCAACAGCAGGACATCTGGCCAGGACTTCACTACTTCTGCATCCCAGGCCTCCTCCTACTTGCTTGGGAAGCTTAAACACACTTCTCAGGGTCCCAGGTCACTCACCGCCAGAACAGAAGTGGTAATACTTAGCTATTTCAGATGTGGACATGAAATGAGGGAGTACAGGTAAAGTTCTTCACACAGTGCCTGGAGCACAGTAAGTGCCCGGGCAACAGTGCATCTGCTATCAACTATCACCTTAACAGTTCTAAAGAAACAAAACACATATTAAATAATGTGGGTGAGACCACACAAGGCACTTCTTCACAGTGAAGGTGTTATGGACTCCTGTTTTTCATGTTTCACGGGAATGTGGGGCCAAGCTGAAGGGGGACTTGAGGCAGCAAAGGAGTCTCAAGCTACCTACATGATGCACGTGGCTAAAAAGTCACTACGTGGTACAGATCCCACACAACTAAAGAAACACACTTGTCCTAAGATTTCTTCAAAGGCAGAGAGGAGCAACATCACATTCAAGCTTTGCCCTAAAACCACCTTGTGGGCATCCTGTTAAGGAATTTGCTGCCCAAGTTAACAAAAGTGTTTTTATAAGACCAAGTAAAACAGGAAAAATCAATTAAATTCAGCTAAAGATAAGCCGACTATACCATGCTTAGTTTGAAGTTATCATTAACATTTGACATATTTATTACCAATTACTCAAAGTCATAAAATCACAGAAGGAAAGGAAGAAACCCGCCAGTTCTTCAGCAGCCCTAAAACGGAGATGGAAAGAACCAAAGAGAAAAGAAGAAAAATTTTAAAAACAAGATTCTCCCGATTTTCTCCAACATGCCAAGGATTTGTCCTGTTTATCTTCTCTGAAACATTGAGGACTTTTTCATTGAAAGTACAGTTGAATGACTGGACCAGCTCTGCTAGGTCAGAAGATACTGGATTCCAAGAAGAAATGTCCAATTCTCTTTTCATAGCTTCCCTTTCCTGATTTCCTCGTGAGAGGCTGGGTGCTAGGGACTGGGGTCAGAGGAAGCTCAACCAAGCACAAGTCTGAAGCATCAATGTCCAAGCCTTTGGAGATGAGAAAAATATACAACCTTCCCCTTCACAGGACTAAGAGAAATTCTCCAGAAAGCCCTCTGTAGTCCTACAAAGACAGCAGTCCTGCAAACTAGGAAATAAGAGGTGTTACATGCACTGAAGACTCTAGGTATAAACATGGGAAATGCCGATTCGAACAAAATTAGGGAGTTTCTCTAATGCAGAACATTAGACACTTTAGTAAGATAATGTAGATGATGAGCAAACGGTTCCAGCATTATTTGTACAGACTCCTTCACTGTTGTGGCTAGTCTTGTGACAAGTGCCCCACACAACACTTTGAAAAAAATGTTATAATTAGTTCTTTTATGCAAGTGACTATTGAAGACTCACTTTACCCTACTAAACTCACAATTACATAACTAAGCACAACAGCCCTGAGAGATCAGTTAATGATACAAACAATATTAGTGCAAAGTAGTGTGAAACACTGGTTACTAGAAGGGCAACAGAAGTGCTATAATTACATCACTTTACTGCACTCAGTCTTTGTATCTTTTTCACAACTGGAAAAACAGATTTGCCATTAATTCCTCATTGTTCTATACAACAGTTTCCCTTCTCTCAAAAATTTAAACACGCACGCCCTGGCTGGTGTAGCTCAATGGATTGAGTGCAGGCCTGCGAACCAAAGGGGAACCAGTTCGATTCCCAGTCAGGGCACATGCCTGGGTTGTGGGCCAGGTCCCCACTAGGGGGTGTGAGAGACAAGTACACATTGATGTTTCTCACCCTTTTGCTTTCTCCTTCCTTTCCTCTCTAAAAATAAATAAAAATCTAAAAAAAATTAAACACCATATTAAAATTCAATTAGTAATGTGGGTAACTAGAATGTATGCTTCATGAGAACAGCAGACTCTACTTAGTACAGGATATACCTCCAGCCCTTCAACAGCGGGTACAAGAATCCACCACAAACATTTGATGATATGAATAGAGGAATCAATAAATAAGCTTATGTAAGAATACCATTAACTCATTTTACTGACCAAAATATGTATTTTACTCTTTTATATTTTAAGTTGACTTTGAAATGCTCACTTTAAAGCAATTCATATTTTTTTCTCAAAAACTTTTTTCACTCCCACCATAATCCCCCATCCTTTGCAACTCCCCCTGCTCCCCATTTACACACATGAAGGTAGTTTTTTCTTATGACTTTTGGGTCAGAAGGAAATTTGTGTCTCTAGACCAAGTACCACAATTCAGTGTATTATTACAGCCAATTATTTTCAATAAAAGCCAAATTAACTAACATTCAAATGACTAGGAATTTCAATTAATCAGAGCTATGCAGAAATTCTCCTTTGGGAGAAGGAAGAAGAAACACATTTATCTTCTAGAAAGAAACTATACACAAATAAGCTTTTATCGCCAATTTGTTGAAGAAAGCAACTGAGCATGGACTGTAGATATCAAGGCGTAATCTCTACCATTAATTTCAATACTGTGAACGTAATGTTTAAATAACCCTGAGATGTGGCCACATCTTCCAAGGAACAAATGAAAAAATGTTTTTGCCAAATTCAATTCATTATGACAAAATCGGACAATATATTTCAGAAAAATTTTTAACAGTTGTATTTTTTTTAAGGTAAGGGGATGAGGAGAGCAAAAAAATACTGCTCTAATTTTACGTTGGACATTCAGAAAAGTCAGTGCAATAGATCCTTCCCCACCCCCATGTCTCCTACAGAACAGGTAGCAGCCAGGGCGTTGCTATTTGCAGTCCCCGACTTTTGGTTTGGCTTATCTCCATCTACTGCAGCATCCCTGCCCAGTCCCAGCTGTTTGCCAGAGTGAACACACTAGGACAGTCCTCTGGGTTGTGTCCTCAATAGGCCATAAGGAACCCCAGGGCCTGCCACCTTCCTCCCACCCGACATGCCCTGGCAGCCCAGGCTCCAGCACCACTGAGTCAGCACTCCTCCTTGAACCCTGCACCCTCTGAGCTGTTTCCCCTACAGTGGCCTTTGGCCTCCAGTCCTCTGTGCCTAAAATACCCTCCAATGCCCCTATTCAGCTGGCTGCCCAGCAAGCTCCACCTACTCTAGGGAGACTTCAATGGCCAGATTTTTCTATCTGCACCTTCCACATTATGTTGAAACAATCTGTTTAAGTGTCTGCATTCCCCACTAGACTATAAGCTCCTAGAGGGTAAAAACTGTGGCTTCCCCCACAGTTCTAATCTAGTCTCAGATCACAGTTCCTAACACACATTAAGTGCTGAACAAGTGAATGAAAAATTAACAAATGTATCTTGTTCATCTAATAACTCCAAGACACAGGGGTGGGAGCAGGAGGCTTTGGAATCTAGGTTATAGCTGCAGGGTCAGAATGGAGTTGTGTGTTGTGCATATGTGCATATACACACACTGAAGAGAAGGTGCTACCTCATTCTCTGGTCGTCTACCCTAGAATCTGAAGGTCAAGGCCCCAGCTGAAGTCCCCCTTTCCTCGTTTGGTCCCAGCAATTGACCAATTATTCATCCTTCATCCACAAACCTGTGTCTTTGAATAAGCTTCTCTCCCATTTGGTCTGTGGTCAATAGGGAAGCACACCAATGCTTATTTGTGCCTTCTTTCCCCTCCCAAAAAGTAAACAAAGGCTTTATGAGGTATAATGATTGGACAATGAGACAAAAAAGACTCCTCTCTATAAGCTATTCCCTCATCCCTAAACCCTAAAGCGCATGGGCCTATTATTCTCACTCACTGGGTCCAATTTAGAGCCCGTGGCAGAGCAGAGTCACTCAAAGTACTGGCAGTAGAACCGGAGGCATGCAAGCAGGCAAGTGTTTTCACCACCTACATGAGTATTTCTCTCAGGAAGGTCAGGTGAGAAGGTGCAGTGAAGAGAGCAGGAATGCACGTCCATACACTAGAATATTATTCTACTGTAAAGAGAAATGAGCTGTCAAGCCATGAAAAGGGATGAAGAACTTGAGTGCACATTACTAAGTGAAGGAAGCTAATATGGAAAGACTACATAGCATAGGATTCCAAACCTATGGTCTGCAAAAGGCAAAACTATGGAGATGGTCAGTGGTTGCCAGGGGTTAAGGAAGGAGAGATAAATAGGATAAGCACAGAAGATTTTCAGGACAGTGCAACTATTCTGTATAATGCTGTTATGGTGCATACGTGTCATTCTACATTTGTCCCACCCCACAGAATGTACGACACCGAGTGAACTGTAATGTAGACTGTGGACCTTGAGTGATAAGGATGCGTCAGTGCAGGTTCTCGAGCTATAACAAATGTACCACTTCAGTGTGAGATGTGGACAGTGCTGGGGCTGTGCATTTTAGAGAATGGATATATGGGAACTGTTCATGCTTTCTGCTCAATTTTATTGTGAATCTAAAATGGCTCTAAAAATAAAATCTACTAAAATATAAATAAATAAATAATTTTTTTTAAAAAGCACACAAGCAAGAAGGGTAGCATAAGACACAGCTCAGGAGGTGCCTTCCGGGCACCGAAGCCACAGAAGTTCTCACAGGGCCCTATCCACTGCGGGGCAGAGCCCGGGGAGAAGCTGAGAGTGAGACAAGGTAAGCTTGGCTCTGGGAAGCAGCGATGAGGGTCTTGGGTCCTCCCAGCTAGCTGGTCATCACTTGCATTAATCAGAGTCGTCAGGTTGAAGAAAGGCTGCCCACGCACAGCTCCAACCTGGTAGAACAACCCTGAGAAGTTATATATTCTCCACCTTTATTCTCACTGCCACCTCAACCTTGAATTTGAGGGCTACTCCTCCATACTAGCACCTGGAGAAGTGCTTTTATAGTAAAACAAACTATCCAGCTGAAGGACATGAGAAGAGAATATGACTTCCTCCAGGCATTTCCTGACCAATGGAAAACGCATCAGCTGTACGGGAATATCCCAGAACTGCAGCCAGGACAGGGGGTGGGCATCCTGCTTAGGAGACATGCTAACCTCCTGTGGATACGCATAGTGGCTTCTTCCTCCAGCCCTCAAAGCCTGGTTGCTTGAGTGCTGTGAGCCAACATATGACCATACAAAAACAATGGGAAGAAAGAATCAAGGAGCACCATGAAATTTTATCAGCCTCGGGGCAAACTAAAATAGTATCACCAAGAACACAGGGTCATTTGGCAAGATGGTCTGGCTAATCAAGAACAAATTAGCTCATCGGGTGTACATAATGTGGAAATCAGGGACTCATTTTTTATAACTAAGAACCTGTCATCACTTGACTCTGATTAGCAGCTCTTGTATTCCTCAAAGTTCATCTTTCCAAAGTGATTCTGCCGCCCTACTATTTCTTACCACGTGCCATCTGGTCTTCATAAATTGCCACCTGATATGTTTCCCAAAAGACTTAATCCCTCTTCTCCTTCCTCATCCAGCCAATGGTTTGGGTACATTTCATTCAAAATCAAGTCCCCCCACCTTCAACAGTCCTTTTGTCACTGAAACGTCCTCCTCCTCTTGGAACATCTGGAAAGTTAACTCTCCTTAGCCATATGTCTCCTTTCTGTCCTTGATCTGTCGTCCCAAGTTCCCCCTTTTCCAAGCAGCATCCCTTCCCCTGCAGTTCCCCCTTCTCTTATCATCCTCTGAATGTTCATGGCTCTTGCAGGTTTCTCTGCAGAATTTGGCGATTCATTGTGTCATGTTGTATTCCTTCTAATACTGGTTCCACAGGCTCTATGGCAATGACAGCTGAGGTATACTCAAGTGCCCCGCACAGAGGCTACTGCTGGGTCACCCATGGCCAGTGGCATCGTGGTTCCCGTATATTCCTGCTGAGTGAACATGGGCAGTGAGTGTCCTCTGAGCCTCACTTCACAACCTCCCTAACAGGCCTAAGGCCTGGAGTGAAAACTGTCTGCAACAGGTACCTACTTTTTTCTCTCCTCAGTTTGTTAGCTTTTGGCTCTCTAACTAGAATAAAATCTCTGTGAGAGCAAGATAGGATTTACCTTTCCCGTATTCCTTCCAGGTATTTTCACAGCATGAACAATCCAAGAGATGGTTTTAAAATAATGTTTTCTAATTAATGGCCAAGTTGTCTTCAGGGATAGGGTTTCACAACTTTTCTTTACAACTTCATGCACCATATAAATACATAGAACATTCTGCTAAAAATCTCCACTATATGTAAAATATAGAGATATATTATATATTATACATATACATATACTTATAATATATAATATATCTCTGTATTATGTATATTATATTATGAGGCTCAAAATATATTATAATGAGCCTTAAAGAACTCATTCAAGATTCGACAATTACCAACTCATAACAAGTCTTATTTCACCCAGACTTCCCTTTTACTTATTCCCCAGCCCCCCGATATTGTTTTGAAGTAAATACCAGATATAATATCATTTTAATATAAACATTTTATAAAGCTGGTACTTGTATCAGAAAATGTATAATCCAGCTGTTTTTACTGAGTAAAAATAAAATTCTATGCCTATCAGATAAAGTTAAGACCATCTCCCTCTCCTGGTTCCCTGTTGCACACAGCAGGACACAAGTGACCCAGGACGAACTCTGCAGGCCTGACTTATGATTCCCGGCAGCATGGGAGCAGCGGGGTGACTGCAAGCTGCACGCCCATCCCCTGGCCCTCTGCTTCCAAGCAGGGAACCAGAGCCTGAGGGTTTGGATGCTCCGGGCTGGTCTGCTTGGGCACAAAGAGGACTTTCTACTTCCTCGATACATATTTGTGTGTCATTCCCAGCACCACCAGCTTCGCTACCCAGAGTGACTTCACCTCTACTTGCTCTTTGAATCAATAAATATATATTCAAATAGCAAAGTCTTCTCCAGGAACAGGTCTCCTCCACATTACCCTTATATTAAAAACAAAGAAAAAATCACTGCACCTATGCAGTTGGCCAAAGGTGGTACAGGAGGGGATGGCTTCTTAGAGGGTCTGCGCTGTCCTCGCTTAGGTCACTGTGAAATCGTCTACAATTATTTTGGAGCAAATCCTAATCCAAATATAAAATGACTTGGGTAATTGTTCAAACTATCTACCTCACTGTGACTTTGATTCTCTAGTCCTATACTACCCCAGTATTAAAGCTACTAGCCGTGTATGACTAGTGAGCACTTGGAATGTGGCTAATCTGAATTGAGATGGACAATCAGTGTAAAGTCCACAGATTTCAAGACTTGGTACCAAAAAAAAAAAGTAAAATATTTTACTAACTTTTAAATTTTGAAATGTTAACATTTTCGAGGTACTAGGTTAAAATATATTTAAATGAATTTCACCTTTTAAAAATGTAGCTACTAGAGAATTTAAAACTGTGCGTGTGTTGCATTATAATTCTAGTACAAGGCTTCTTTGGATCCTGCTTTCTTTTCATGGCAGCAGAAATGTGTTTCACGTCAACCGGCCAGAACTGGAGCCATCTGAGCACAACCCTGATGCTAAAGTCACTTGACCTGCTCTTTTGAGCTACTTCGTAAACTCCCCATAACAGTTCCTGGCAATCCCACTTAAGATTTAAATATTTAATCTCCGTGTTCCAGTAAGACGATCGCAGCTACCTGGAGCATAAAACGTCACACAATCACCAGACAGACGCCTTCAGACCGAGAGTCAAAACACGTAATCACTGTGCTATTTAAAAAGCAATTCCCAATCCATATTTTTAATCTCACAATCAGAATATGAGAACATTTCTTCTGGCTGTTACAACCTTAGGTGTTAGAATTTCACTCTGTGCAGCTGAGAAAATATTCAAACCCACATTTCTGCTCCAAGACGAGGGAGGGCGGGGCATTTTCCATAAGCCAGGAGAGGAGCCATTCACCTGCCCTTCTGTTGGCTTCCAGTGGATGAAGCAAGGGATACCTGATAAACTGAGGATTAAACAACGGCAAACAAACATTAGACCTGACCTCGGAGGGTTAGTGGACTTCAGGGTACTTCCCAGCTGTGCTTTCCTAGTGGTCAGCAGGGATCAGAATAAGAGGGAATAACCTGGTTTAAAAAACAAAATGACTCCATGAAAAGTGATGGAGTAAACCCCCCGTTACCCAGCCCGGTGCTGCCCGAAGGGCGCTCAGCCCGCAGTGGGGTCATGACTGGTCTGCAACAGCACAAGCACAGAAACTGCCGGTAACACTGGGAAATCTTCACAGCAATTTAACAAAGTTATTTGCCTTGACTGAATTCAATAAAAACAGTCTTACATTTTGTGCGCCTTCTTTTTCAGACATTCCATTTTTATTGAATTGCACTATAGCCATGTTGGCCCAAAACAGGCTGGAAACCAAATAACCAGTCTTTCCTTCCAGAAAACACTACTCTGGATCAAATCACCAAAATCCTCAATTTTCTGGTGCTCTCACTCCAGGTTTGTCAAAACTGGGGGCAGAGGGAGAAAGGGAGCTGCATCTCTCTATTTTCAGAAACAAACCAACCCCTCGGGAAGGGGGTGGAACAACTATTCCCACAACATAGCCAGGGTCGGGGGCTACGGCACCACAGTACTTTTACACCGACTACGGTGCCATATTTCTTCTGGTACAAAATTCCATGGATTACAACCGACATGGTGATATGACACAGTGCTGATGGGGCCTGGTGTCGGAAATATTCAAATGTTATTAAAGTTCATATGCGCAATGACTACATGTCCACTAAGCAAAAATGTCACATGTTAATTACACACACACACAAATTAAGTACTGGTGTTTTTTAAAAGCCTTCCATCAAGTTTAGGTTAAAAGCTAAACATTTCTAGGTGAGTGAGGCATGCACTAGCAAGCACCAACCATGAACAATGTGTTCAGAGGGACAGAAAAATGAAGAGGCCTGAAGAATCCAGTGCTGAGATGGGAAGACAGATAGTATCTGAAATATGAAGGAATGGAGAGGTGAGCAGCTTAAGGGTCAAATGACTCACATGACAGTCACTTCAGTCATAGCCAGCCTCAAACCTCCGTTCTTAATGCCAGCCAATGGATGGGCTCCTAAGAGGGCTATGACCTTTCCAGTGCCCTCGATCAAAGGTTAAGGGTCTGGGGTCAGAGCCAGGCAGCTGCATTCCCACCCAGCTTTCAGCAGGAATCAGCAGGTTCCAAGCCCAGGAAGCTACTTCCCCTCTACGCTGGCTGGTTTTGTTGTAACAAGACTTGGGAATTGAGCACGTTGTAGACTGAAGGGAAGGAGAAGCAGTGATCCTGGGAAGAAGGGAGATTGCTGGAGAAAGGAGGGATTAGGGGAGATTTTTCCACCTACGTGTTCTTCCCGCAGACAGACCGTCTGTAGAGAGGAGGGAAAGCTGAGCAGGTGGCACCTCCGTTTTCCACGTGAGATGGGAGGGGACTTCCCTGTGAAAGTGGGTGCTGAGGACGGGGTGGAGTAAGGGGACTGAATGTGAGGTGACAGTCTGTATGCTTCCCAGAGGAACTTGAGCATGTGTGCAGCAGAGGTCCCTAAAACAATGTCACAATGTCACAGGGGAAGAGGACCAAGCCAGGGTGGTGGGCGCCAGTCCTTGGCGCCCAAAGGAGGTGACACCCAAAGGAGGCCACATAGCTTTCATTCTTGAGGGTCTAGGAGAAGGGCACTGGGGAGCTCGGGGCCCTCCGAGGAGGCTGGACAGAGAACAAAGTGAAAGCTGAGAAGCCTCACAGAGCGGGAGCACAAGGAGAGTTTCGATAGGGAGGTTTCAGTGAAGTCAAAAAGCAGGTAAGGGGGTGCCACAGAGAATGTCAGAGAGGAGCACAATTTCTGGGGAAACCACACCTCACTCAGGGTGTGTTGTGTAAACTGGAAGGCATGGCCTGAACAGAGAGGCAAAGATCAGTTTGGGGGCTGTGTTGTTAATGGGTTCGTTGGCAGGGGCGCTGCAGCTGACAGCTGCGAACAGAGAGCCTGGGGAGTACAAAGCCCCACTCAGTGCATCAGCTCCTTTGTGAAGCCAGGCACTGGCCAGGAGAGGCAGGGAGGGGCGCGGCAGGAGGATGTGGTGGACACGTGGGGAGGGCAACTGCAGGGTGATAGTGCAGACCCCTGGGAGTATGGGAGAGGGAGCGGCTCCATGGGGAGTGTGGCCAGGGCAACAGAGACCAAGGAAGGGCAGGGGCCATGAAAGGATTCTGGAATGAAAGTGTTGGGAAGCAGAATTCTGGGCTCAGTTTTGCCACTTACAGTACTTTTAGCCACTAGGTACTACATTTTCATGTACTTTCAGACCTCTGGCTGGTACCACACATACTGGGATAGAAAAGTTCGGCACAGAGTCAGTTAAAAAGGCATCATTTATGGGAGGATGAATAAAAGGCTGATAGCAGCCCACCTGACGCAGGAGCTGACAAGTAATCCAAGGCACCTGCCAGCTGAGTACTTCCCTTGAGAAAACAACTGAGTTCCTTATCAAGCCAGAGAACCTGGAAGGAAGAATATAATTTATAGAGCTAGAAGAAAAGCAGGTACCTACTGCATTCCTATCAGGTGCCAGGTACTAGGTGCTCCACATGTCAACACGCTAGATACAGGGAGAATAAAAGATGGTCTCCAGTGTCTGTCCTGCCCCTGGGCATGGGAATAAACAAAGAGGAGTTTGAAGAGCACTCAGAGACCTCACAGACACATCAGCCAAATGCAGTGGGTATTTAGAATTAAGGCTTTTTTGGGTGTAATACCAGTTCATTTGTTTATAGGGATGATAATAATTATGTTTTCCAAAGAGCCCCGGTCATTGAGAGTTGCATACTGAAAAATACACAGATGAAATGTGATGCTGAAGATTTATTTCGAAATGATGAAGTAGAGAAGGAGGGGTTCTTGTTGAAACAAAATGGGTCACAGGTTAATAAGCACTGAAGCTGTGTGATGGGTACATGGTGCTCACAAGTGTTCCACTTCTGCAGATGTTTGCGATTTCCAATTCAACACCGAAAAGAAAAATGGGAGGCAGCATGAAGGTAACACACAATGTTTTTATCCTAATTGGGTCCAAACAACGACATGACTGTAATGAAAACTGTGAAACTGTGTTTAAATGATGAAAATGCTGAAGGCTTTAAAAGGCAGATTGACGAGTCCATGGAGACAAAGTCTTTTAAGTTTTCTAAAGAAGCAAGACAATAGCCGGCTGTAGGTCCATGCGGTCATGCTTCAGAAAGTCCAGGAACTATACCTCCCCAAACAGTGTGTCTCCCTGACATCGGAGGTTGGCACCTTCCCTCTGATGACACCAAGTAAGCTGAGCTGATTCACAGGCGTCATGGGCAAGAGACTGCTGTCACGCTTTGCCACCCACTTGAGGGAGCAAGTAACAGAAAGGTCCCAGGTGCCAGGCTCATCTCCCGAGCACCCTCAGTGTCACCGGCATCCCCGCTTGTACAGCCCCGAGAGGAATGGCAATAAGCCAGGGAAGGAAAATAGCTAATACCTGCTCTGAAAGTTAACAGCCAATAATGTTGATTTGATCATCACCAAACTCCCTCAGTTCTGTGCGACCGCAGCTGTGTTGAAAGTTGAATCCCAAAGAGTCAAGGTTAAAATACCCAACCACCACTCCTACACGTATACACCCCCCGCCCCACCAAACTCAGAAGGGCTTATGCCCTGCCACTTTGGGGAGGATTTTCTTAAGCCAGTGGTCCTCAGCCATGGGTGATTTTGTCCACCAGGGGACATTTGGTCTTATCTGGAGACATTTTTGGTTGTCACAACTGGCATCTGATGGTTAGAGGCCAAGGGTGCCATTCAACATCCTCCAACGTACAGGACAGGCCCACACCAAAGAATTATCTGGTCTAAATGTCAATAGGCTAAAGTCAAATCGAGACGCTCATGCTTAAGCAAGTAAATTAGGTGCTAAGGGTGCACTCAGACTTGTTCGGAGGGGGACAGAGAGAAAAGGGGCAACAGGGGGAGAGAGAGGGAGAAATGACATCGTCTCTTAAAAGTCTTGTTTACATATTTCTACCAATATATTTTAACCAGATGTAGTGCTTGGTGCCACACCCTCTGGTATAGTTCCTATATTGTCCACTGACACTAAAGGGACCAGACACCTGAAAATTTATAACTGCCAGAATCAGTATTTGCTTTTTTCCAACGGCCATGTTTACACAAGATCATTCTGTTGTTGGTGAACTGGAAACCAAATGGCTGTTGACACACTTGGAATAGAGCCAAGAAATAGTCTGGCACCTTTTCCCATGGGTGGTGAAGGGGGAATATGGTCCAAGAAGACCAATCTCTGAAAACCACGTAAGCTTCTGCAGGGACCCACTTTGAAACCACTTTGAAAACAGCTGTCCCCCTGCTAACATTTTCAGCAGCGCTGCGCAGTCTGGAGAAGAAGACAGAGAAGAGCAGGGGCGTAAGGAAAAGCACATGGAGGGCGTAGGAAGGAAGAAGGAAGAGAGAGAGAACAATCACCTTAAAATATTTCAACAGTGCTTTGACCTCAAGAAGGAAGAAAGGAAAACAAACTCAGAAGTAATCATTGCTTCGCTGACTGTAGTTTTAAAGCCAGTTATTAACCCTGAAATGTAACCCACAACTGACCTCCACAATGACGGATAATAGCTTCTTATCTGAATTCTGCTGTTTATGGTCACACTCGTGGAGTGTTTACACGATACTGGTAACTGAAATTCAGCGGCACTCTCATATTTCTCTCCTGTGCCACAGAGCTTCTGATTCTCCCAGCCATTCTCCTTCACCATAAAATTTCAACTGCAGCTATAATTACCTACCACCACATTCACCTGCTTACATAAGAGACAAAGATATCTGACTGTGGGATCTACCAACCTCTCATGTGAACTCCAAATGCCATCCTTTCAAGAATGTCTGGGCACAAAGTGTGGCTGACGTGGTACACCAAATGTTTGCACTAATGGCCTGCCTCTGGTGACCTTTCTCAACCTCCCATCTCCTAGAAAGGACCTGAGGCATTAAATGCAGAAGAGCAGGCCAGAGATGCTTGGTCCAAATGTCAATGACTTTAGGGTACAAAGGGCAGGGTCATAGCAGACTCCTCGGTCCTCCCATGAGGAACTGAATAGTGCCCCCTCCCCCGAAAGCCATGTCTACATCTTAAACCCATACATGTGACCTGATTTGGAAAAAGTAGTGCATATTTTCATGTGAATATTGAGGATATTGAAATGAGATTATTGTAGGTATTATGGTTGGCCCCTAAATTCAGTGAGAAATATCCTTTTAAGAGACAGAAGAGAAGACCACATGAATATAGAGGTACATATTTGGAGTAAAGTAACCATGAGCAAGGAATGCCTGGAGCCAATGGAAGTCAGAAGTCAGGAATGAGTCCCCTAGAGCCTTTGGAGGGAGCACAGCTCTGCCAATACCCTGGTTTTGGATGACTGAATCAATTTCTGTTATAAATGAAGGGTAGCAAAATTTACTACTTTGGTAAAATCATTATTTTGAGCTGCAGACAAGTGAAAACAGCAAATGCAAGAAGAGGCTTTCTCTGAACTTCCCTTATCTGCCTAAAGAAAAATCCTCCGAAAGAACTTAATTGTATAAATCTCCTCCCCAGGAGATTTATCAGCCACAGAGGATCACCACCAGGCCCAGGAAGGAAGACTGGAGGATCACCGCCATGCTCAGACAAACTTTTTCATGACGTTTCCCTCATCTCTTCTTCAAAGGGTCCATTCATCTTCCCTAAAAATGACTCTCCCCCTTCCCTTTTCCCTATTAAATGATATTTAAGTCTGAATTCTAAAGCTACTTCTTAGGGTACTCATTTTTTTGCTGGGCTATCTCCCACGTATACATGAGATACACATGTTAATAACCTTCTGTTTTTCTCTTAGTAGTGTTTTATTACAGAGACTCTAAGGTAAGAACTCAAAAGGGTAGAGGGGAAAATTGTTTTTCCTCCCCTACATAAGCCACCCAGTTTGTGTAAATTGTTAAGGCAGCCCGAGCAAACGTGGTCTGCTACATGGTCTAACACTGGGCCTGTCCAGCCGCTTCAGCCTCTCTGAACGGCCAGGTCAGGGGTCACCTGGCTGTCCTCCAGGTGCTCCCTCCTGTAGCAACTGAAGAGGACAGGAGCACGAGACTGGGAAATATGTCTCCAGCCCTGAAAGAACAGGCCAAGGATGTTTTCCGAAGGACGAGCTCTGGGCATGGTCAGGAAACTGCTTCTGTCTGCCACAGGGCAGAGCACCCAAAAAACAACCCTTCCCAAAACAGTCTTGGATTAAAAACAACTCTGATAAGTGACTGTCATCATCAGCCCACCTTGCTGACATTTATTCAGCACTTCCCACCGACCACACTGTGCACTTTCAACAACATTAAAAGGTTTCATTTCATCAATTCTCTGCCTTTTCTTTAAATTACTGCCTCTTATATACACATGCCTAAAAATATCCTGCTGTGTTATACCAAAAATGAGATTACCATTTGCATCCTTGGGAAAATAAAACATAGAGAGCTTCAGTAGGTTGCCTCAGGTCACTTGGCCAGTAGGACAAGCCAGAACCATGACTCTGAGCTGAGTCCAGAGCCCATGTCTTCAACCTCATGCCCACACTCTGCTCTGCCTCACCTGGGACAATGAGGTCTGTTGGCTTCTCTCCAGCCTGCTCCCTGCCAGCTGGCCCTGCCTCAGGCCCACTGCCGTAAGGGCCCTGTTCCTTGCCCATGCTTCAGTCACTGCCCAGCCCCTTTCCCCACTTTGTGGAGTTTATAATAATTTGGTACATAAAGATACTAATACCCTGGATCAGGGGTTCAGAGAACTCAGTTCAATAGGGGACAGTGATGTTTACACAAACAGTTACATCTAAGGACTATAAGAAACAAGAGAAGGGGACTCTGGAGGCCATAAACCAAACACCTAATCCACAGTTAACAGTCCCCCACATCTGCATCTCGAGTTGAAGCAAGGTCCTGTCATTCTTTCTCAAATGCCACTGCCCTACGGGAGGCATTTTTGTATTTTTATGGCTAACCACTCTGAGTCCACCCTCCCCTGCCGTTCCAGGAGTCTGTAGGGCAAATGTTTGGAAACCTTTTCAGTCAGTGCTATCTTTTAGGGAAGTATCTTGACAATGTGTCTCAAATGTGTTTAAATGTCCCGTACTTTGAACCAACACTAACCATAATGATGGGTCTATCATCAGGAAATAATGTTAGATGCATAAATGCTTTCATATAGAAGGATGATAAATGCTCATTATGCTAACAAGAACTTGGACACAACGCATGATATTAAAGAAGGGACTGATTAAGTTCACTGTTTCATTCTCCTGGTTATTAGAAGACCAGAAAAATGCTATTTATGACAACTTGAAGAACTACTTACTATAATAAATGGGAAAAAACAGGGGAAAAATTGTACTTCTAGCATGATTACAACTATGTCAACTCAAGAAATAAATTGGGAAGACCCTAGACAGTGAAGGAATAGGTGGAAGCTACACTAACCTACTCCCAGGACCAATCTGGAATTACAACTAAATTGTAGAGAAATCCTCCTGAACAGCCAACTGAACACTAGCTGGAGAGAAGCGTTATAAGCATGGACAGACAGAAGAAACCACCTCATCACAACGTGACTGGTACGCAGTGCAGAGGAAACGTGAGAGAGACTGGCCGGGCTCACATAGGTGGCAGCTGAAATGCCAGAGAGATATTTCAGTGGCTGAGGGGTTGCCCCTGAGCAGTGTGGGTGGGGTGTAAACCCTAAGCTGGGCTCCCCAGCCTACTCCCCCAGAACCAGGAAAGCAACCCAAAACAACATCCAGCTGTGAAAAGCAGTGGGGGTTTCTGTCTACATGGGGTAGACAGCTAGAGCTGCAGAGAGCCTCTTAAAGGGCCAACACACAAAATTTCATTAGCAACCACTTACCCTGGGCTCCAGAAGAGGGAGGGCATGAGAAGAGTCTGGGGCTGGTGGCTCTGGGAAGAGAACTGAAGGAACAGCTGCCAGGACCCCTGAGCTCAGTCATTCCCCATACTGCAGAGGCCGTCTTTCTCAGGTAGAACACTCCCCTCCAAGTAGCATCAGCCTGAGGGGAAGCAATAGCCACGCCCACAGGAATTACTCTGCCCCACCCTATGGTGCTTAAGTCACGTTGCTGGTTATGGCTTGAGGCTATATCCTTGATAAGTTTAACAATTAAGTAAGAAAATACAAAGAAGAAGCCAAAATGGGAAGACAAAGAAATAGACCCCAAATGAAAGAATGAGAGAATTTTCCAGAAGAAGTTGATGAAATAGAGGCAAGCAACCTACCAGATAGTTTAGAGAAATGATTATAAGGATACTCAACAGCATGAAATACAACATAGAAACCATAAAAAAGGACCAGTCAAAAATAAATAATGCAATATCTGAAATACATAATACACTAAAAGGAATAAACAATAAGTTAAATGATTCAGAGGATCAAATCAGTGACTTTGAAGATAAGATAGGAAAAAACACCCAAACAGCACAGCAAAAAGGACAAAGAATTGTTAAAAATGAGGAGAGCTTAAGAAAACTTTGTGACAACATGAAGCATAACAACATCTGCATCATGGGAACACCAGAAGGAGAAGAGAGTGAGCAAGGGATTGAGAACCCATTTGAAGAAAAAAATGACTGAAAATCTCCTTAATTTGGTGAAGGATAAAGACACACAAGTTCAGGGGGCCCAGAGAGTCCCAAACAAGTTGGACCCAAACAGACCTACACTGAGATAGATCATAATTAAAATGACAAGGCTTAAAGACAAGGAGAGAACCCTAAAAGCCCTAAAAGAAAAGCAGGTTGTTACCTATAAGGGAGCCCAATTAGGCTGTTATCTGACTTACCAACAGAAACATTTCAGGCCAGAAGAGAGTGGTGTGAACTACTCAAGGTAATGAAAAGGAAGGACCTACAACCAAGGCTACCTTACCCAGCAAGGCTATCATTTATTTTTTAAGAATTTATTTATTTATTTTAGACAGAGGGGAAGGGAGAAAGAAAGAAGAGAGAGAGAAACATCAATGTGTGGTTGCTTCTCGTATGCCGCCCCCCCTCCTGAGGGCCTGGCCCACAACCCAGACAGGTGCTCTGATTGGGAATTGAACTGGCAACCCTTTGGTTTGCAGGTCTGTGCTAATCATTTACAATTGAAAGAGAAATAAGAAGATTCCTAGACAAGAAAAAGCTAAAGGAGTTTATTAACATTAAACCAGTACAGGAACAAATGTTAAATGGCCTCCTTTAAGAAGAAAAAAAGAGAGAAAAAAAAGAAAATGGTCTAACAATAAAATGACATTACCTACCTATCTTATCAATAATCACCTTGAATGTAAATTGAGTAAAAGCTCCAACCAAAAGACAAAATAGAATAGCTGAATGGAAAAGAAAACAAGATCCACACATATGTTGCCTCCAAGAGATCCACCTCAGATTGAAAAATATACACTGAAAGTAAAGGGTTGGAAAAAGATATTTCATACAAATGGAAAGGAAAAAAGCTGGGGAAGCAATACTTATATCCAACAAAATAAGACTTTAAAACCAAAGCTATAGTAAAGGACAAAGAAGGACACTATACAATGATAAAAGGGAGCAATCCAACAAGAGGATATAATCCTAGTAAACATTTATGTACCCAGCATAGGAGCACCTAACTATGTGAAGTAAATCTTGATGGACATAAAGGGAAAGTTGACAGAAATACAGTCATAGTCAGGGATTTTAACACCCCATTGACTTCAATGGATAGATCTGCCAGACAGATAATCAACGAGGAGACAGTGGCCTTAAACCACACACTCGATCAAATGGATCTAACTGATATATTCAGAGCATTTCACCCCAAAGCTGCAGACTATACATATTTTCAAGTGCACATGGAACAGTTTCTAGGATAGACCACATGTTAGGACACAAGTCTCAAATAATTTAAGAAGATTGAAATCATAGCAAGCATCTTCTCTGACCACAATGCTATGAAACTAGAAATCAATCACAAGAAGAACACTGAAAAACATATAAAGACATGGAAGCTAAATAACATGTTATTAATCAATGGGTTGACAATGAGATCAAGGAATAAATCAAAAGATACCTCAAAACAAATGAAAATGAGGACAACAATCCAAAATCTGTGGGTCACAGGGAAAGCAATTCTAAGAAGGAAATTCACAGCATTACAGGCCTATCTAAAAAAAAATAAGAAAAAGTTCAAGTAAACAATATAACTTCACACTTAAAGGAACTAGAAAAAGAACAAACAAAGCCCAAAGTGAGTAGAAGGAAAAAACAATAAAGATCAGAGCAGAAATATACAAAATGAGTATTAAAAATATACAAAAGATCAATGAAACTAAGAGCTGGTTATTTGAAAAGAAAAGCAAGATTGACAAACCTTTAACCAGACTTGCCAACAAAAAGAGGACCCAAATATATAATAAAATCAGAAACACAAGAGAAGAAATAACAACTGACACAAAGAAATACAAAGAATTGTAAGAAAATACTATAAACAATTCTATGCTAACAAACTGGACAACCTGCATGAGATGGATATATTCCTGGGAATACACAATCTTCCCAAACTAAATCGGGAAGAATCAGGGAATCTGAATAGACAGATTACATCTAGTAAAATTGAAGCAGTAATCAAAAAAAAAAAAAAAAACTCCTAACAAACAAAAGCCCTGGACCAGATGGCTACACAAGTGAATTTTACCAAACATTCCAAGAAGAACTAAGACCTCTCCTTCTCAAACTATTCCAAAATATTCAAGAGAAGGAAAGACTCCCAAGCTCATTTTATGAGGCCAGCAGTATCCTAATTCCAAAGCCAGATAAAGGCACTACAAAAAAAAGAAAATTATAGGCCAATATGTCTGATGAACATAGGCACTGAAATCCTCAACAAAATATTAGCAAACTGAATACAGCAATGCATCAAAAAGATCATACACCATGACCCAGTGGGATTTATTCTGGGAATGCAAGGTTGGTACAACATTCATAATCAATAAATGTGATTCACCACATAAACAAAATGAAGGATCAAAACCATGTGATCATATCAACAGATGCATAAAAAGCATTTGATAAAATTCTGGACCAATTAGGATCAAAACTCTCAGCAAAGTAGGAATAGAGGGAACATACCTCAACATAATACAGACCATATGTCAGCATCATATTCAATGGGCAAAAACTACAAGTGTTCCCCTTAGGATCAGGAACAAGCCAGGGATGTCTGCTTTCATCTCTCTTATTCAACATAGTATTGGAAGTCCTAGCCACAGACATCAGACAAGAAGAAATAAAAGGAATCCAAATCAGAAAGGGAAAAGTAGAACTGCCTTTATTTGCAGATGACATGAGAACCCCAAAGATTCTACCAAGAACCCATTAGAACTGATAAATGAATTAAAGTAGCTGGATACAAAATTAATATACAGAAATCAGTTGCATTTTTATATGCCAATAACAAACTAAAAGAGAAATTAAGAAAATAATCCCAATCACATTTGCTTCAAAAAGAATAAAATATCGAGGAATAAACCTAACCAAAGATGTAAAAGACCTGTACTCAGAAAATTACAAGATACTGCAAAAATTGAAGAAGATACAAATAAGTGGAAGCACATACCATGTTCATGGGTAGGAGGAATGAACTTTATTAAAATGTCCATATTATGCTTATCCAAAGCAATTTATATATTCAATGCAATTCCTATCAAGATTCCAATAATGTAATTCATATAACTAGAATATTTCAAACATTTATATGGAACCCCAAAAAGGCCCTGCAAAGCAACATCGATCCTAAGAAAGAAGAACAAAGTTGGAGGAATCACATTACCTAATTAAAAAAACCATATTATAAGGCCTCAAACAGCATTGTACTAGCATAAAAACACATATGCTAGTACACATAAAAACAGACACACAGATCAATGCAAAACCCGCAACTTGATAGTCAATTAATATTTGACAGAGGAAACTAGTACATACAATGAGCTAAAGACAGTTTATTCAATACATGGTGTTGGGAAAATTGGACAGATACATGCAGAAAAATGAAACTAGACCACCTTCTTACACAAGAATAAACTCAAGATAAATTAAAGACTTAACTGTTAGACCTGGCATAAAAATCAAAGAAGAAAACACTGGCAACAAAATCTCGGATACTGCTGGTGGCAATGTTTTTTCTGATATACTCCTCAGGCAAGGGAAACAAAAGAAAATAAATAAATAAGTGGGACTACATCAAGCTAAAAACTTTTTTCACAGCAAAGGAAAACATCAACAAAATAAAAAAGACAACCCAAAGGATGGAAGAATATTTCACCAATATACCTAATAAGGGGTTAATATCCAAAATTTATAAAGAACTTACAAAATTCAACACCAAAAAATACAAACAAGCCAATTAAAAAAAGAGGCAAAGGGCCTGAACTTCTCCAAAGAGAACATACAGATGGCCAATAGACATGTGAAAAGATGCTCAATGTCACTAATCATGAGAGAAATGCAAAATAAAACAACAATATCTAAGCACTTGTTTGTTGCTTTCTTGATGATAGCCATTCACACCTGTCAGAATAGCCAACATCAATAAATCAACAAACAAGTGTTGGCAAGGATGTGCAGAAAAAGGGAACCCTTTTGCACGGTTGGTGGGAATACAGACTGGTGCAGCCACTGTGGAAAGCAGTATGGAAATAGCTTAGAAAATTAAAAATGGGTCTGCCTTTCAATGCAGCAATCCCACTCCTGCGAATATATCCGGAAGAACCCAAAACACTAAATTGAGGACTTCTGGCCAAGATGGAGGTGTAGGTGGAAACACTGTGCATCCTCGCACAACCAAGTTTAAAGAAAACAAAGTTTTAGTAACAAAAATGCAATCAAAGCACAGAAAACTGAACTGTACAGAAGTCTTACAACAACGGAACCATTCAGCTAGCCTGGTAAGAGGGGCAGAGTCAGAGTGTCAGTGGCTGGTGGAGTGGGGTCACACAGGAAAAAGTGGCTGGACCGACCCATGTGAGGGCGGTGGTTGGCAGATCCCAGGTGTGGGGTAGCAACAGGTAGACCCAGTGGGGGTGCAAGGCATCTGTGGACCTCGGTCACACATTCGCACACAGATAAACCAGGCCAAGGAGTGAGCAGTGAGACAGACTGCGCAGACCAGGGCCCCAGCAATGGGAATTAAAGCCTAAAAGCACCAATTGGAAAAACTTTCAGGAGTTGAGGTGCTGGGAGAAGTTCCCAGGCTCACAGAGTTTGTTGGAGAGACCCACAGGATCCTGGAGGGTACACAGGACCACACACCCAGGAGCAGGCACCAGGGGGGCCCAGTTTGCTTGCAGGAAGCAGCAGAGGGGACCAAAATCCAAGAGAGAGCACGGAACAAGCGCCAATGCCCCTCTTTGACCCTGCACCCACATAGAGCATCACAACCCAGTGACTGGGTAGCCCCTCCCTGGTGAACACCTAGGGCTCTGCCCCTCATACGTAACAGGTGCAAACAGACCAAAACATTATGGCCCAAGGAGAACAGCTAAAAGCCCCAGAGCCAATACTTCTAAGTGACCAAGAGATAGCCAACCTATCAGGTGCACAGTTCAAAACACTGGTGATCAGGATGCTCACAGAACTGGTTGATTTTAGTCACAAATTAGAGGCACAGATGAAGGCTAAACTAATTGAAATGAAGGGAAATGCACAGGAAACCAATAGTGATGGAAAGGAAACTGGGTCTCAAATCAAGGGAGTGGACCAGAAGGAAGAAAGAAACATCCAACCAGAACAGAATGAAGAAACAAGAATTCAAAAAAAATGAGGAGAGGCTTAGGAACCTCCAGGACATCTTCAAACATTCCAACATCCAAATTATAGGAGTACCAGAAGGGGAAGAGAAAGAGCAAGTGGAAAACTTATTTGAACAAATAATAAAGGAGAACTTCCCAAATCTGGCAAAGGCAATAAACTTCCAGGAAATCCAGGAAGCTCAGAGAGTCCCAAACAAGTGGGACCCAAGAAGGAACACACCAAGGCACATCATCATTATATTAGCCAAGATTAAAATGAAGGAGAGAATTCTAGAAGCAGCAAGAGATAAGGGGACAGTCACCTACAAAGGAGTTCCCATCAGACTGTCAGCTGATTTCTCAAAAGAGACCTTACAGGCAAGAAGGGGCTGGAAAGAGGTATTCCAAGTCATGAAATCCAAAGACCTACAACCAAGATTGCTCTATCCAGCAAAACTTTCATTTAGAATGGAAGGGCAGATAAAGTGCTTCTCAGATAAGGTCAAGTTCAAGGAGTTCATCATCACCAAGCCCTTATTATATGAAATGTTAAAGGGACTTATCTAAGAAAAAGAAGATAAAAAAGATGAACAGTGAAAGGACAGCAAACTCACAGTTATTAACAACCACACCTAAAACAAAAGCAAACTAAGCAGACAGCTAGATCAGGAGCAGAGCCACAGATATGGAGATCACATAGAGGGTTAGCAACAGGGGAGTGGGAGAAGGAGAAGGGGGGAGAAGGTACAGAAAGTAAGTAGCATAGATGGTAGGTAGAAAATAGATAAGGGGAAGGGCAAGAATAGTATGGGAAATACAGAATCTAAAGAACTTGTGACACAGGGACATAAACTAAAGGGGGAAATGGTGGGGGGGTGGAGGGGAATGGGACAACTGTAATGGCATAATCAATAAAATATATTTTTAAAAACACTAATTTGAAAAAACATAAATACCCCTATGTTCATTGCCGCATTACTTACAATTGCCAAGATGTGGAAGCAGTCCTAGTGTCCCTTGGTAGATGAGTGCATTAAACAAATACAGGGCATTTACACACAGAAATACTACTCGGATGGAAAAAAGAAAATTTTACCCTTTGTGACAGTATGAATGGACCTGGAGAACATTATGTTAAGTGTAATAAGACAAATACCATATGATTTCACTCATCTGTGAAATCTAAGGAACGAACTGAACTAACAACCAAAAGAGAGACAAACTCCTAGAGAGCAGGATGACAGCTAAGGAGGCAGGGTAAGGGGGAGGCTAGGGGTGGAGAGATTGATAAAAAGGAAAAGGGATTCATGCACATGGACAACAGTTAGTGATTACAGGGGTGAGAGTGTGAGGGGAAAAAATACAATAAAAAATTAAAAAGAAAGAAAGTACCAAGTGATGCTATGGGGGGCAGATTCTGTTAAAGTAATACAAATTTTCCTCATTGGTGGGGCTGTGGGCATATTTCTTTTTCACATTTAAGTTTTACACATTCTCTGTAAGGAATATGTATTAAAATTAGAGTGGAGAAAAAATAAATTTCATATTAATAAAAATGAAGGCTCCTATGGCTACCTGTTGCTTTTCAGGATAACGCTGGACCCTTCACGGATAGCCACTTGCTTCCCTCCTCGGCCGCTTCCCCGCACCCCCAGCACCCTATCTTCTGGACACACTGAGTTCCTCGCGATTCCCAGCATCTGCCTTCCACCGGGCACCTCAGTGCTTTTACACACACCCCTGAGTGCTTGCCTCTCTCCTGCTGGGAGGTAGGCTTGTAAGGGCTCCTTAGGTATTTGTGAAAGAAATAAACAGGGAAGCACATTAGATCTACTGGTAGGTAGCCTCCTCCTTAACATTTTCCCTGGCCACCTGCCTCTCTAGGCCCTCTCTGCCCCACCAAAAATTACCTGTTCACACTTCTGTTTTCGCAGGACACAAAAGATGCCTAGTCGAATAGAACATCTGCCATACTGTATTTTAGTTATTTCTTTACCACGTGGGCAGCAGGCATGCTAGATAAACAATGAACACTTATGCCTGAGAGTTTACATGGGTTACCCTCATTTCTCCCCACGGTAGCCCTAAGAGGTACCTATCGTCTCCATCCTCATTTTACAGATGCAGAAATCGAGGCTTAAAGAGGAAAAGTTACACATGGAATTCCCACAGTTGGTGGACAGCAGGGCTATCTGACTCTCAAGCCCAGGCCTTGAGAACGCCATGGCGGACCCATAACCCGGTTTCTGCCTCTCCTCTGCAGTACACCGTGAACTTGTGGCAGGCAGGAAATACATGTTGCTGGTCATTTAAAGCTGGCCAACACTTGTGCACACAGCAGACACTCCAGCACCTGCCAATGTGAACCACAGGGGAGTGGCGTTCGTGTGGACTACGCTGGTTCATGTGAAGTAACCCCAGACCCACCACAGCGGCAAGCTCATGGGGTCTGCCTAGCAAAGCAAGGGTTACCAACATAGGTTCAAGTTCACTCAGATTAACACAGGGCTATTAAGGAATTTGAGGGTGCAACAGTTGCCAGCATGCCCCACAAGCAATCCAGCAGCACTTAATTATGAAGTGGTATGTTAATTGTTGCTCTTAAATATCCATCAGCATAGATCCCTTAAGACCCTCTACTGGGCAATAATGTCTTAGATGTGTATCACAGATCACATTTCAAAAAGATCTTTTAGGCATATCATCTGTCAGACTAGCACAATTTATTAGGTATATATTTTAATATTTTTCAATGTTCCCTAAATTGCTCTAAGTTAGGTGACTTTCCATTATTTCAAACTAATGAAAATTTTCCCTGTACCAAAAGGACATTGCAATGTTTCTAAAGATGACATTTATGAACTTTATTCACCCCTGGCAATCAAGAGAAGCCACGTCAAGAGCAAGTCTGTGCCCTGAGTGTTAGCTAGGACACTGCACAGCATGCAGACCCGCAGCATCTTAACACTTATTAACAGCTTGTCTGGGATAGCAGCCGACAAATCTCTTGCAAGGAGACACAAATTAGCAGCTCCTACACGCACCTCTCCTCCTCGGGGCTAATTGCACAAGCAACAAGAGTATTTATAAGCATTTCTGAGAACAGGTGTGTCAATGGGGAGACTGCAGCATCTTGCACTCTTACAGAGCATGAGATAACGCACTCAGGGGAAACAGAAAAGTATGATTCGCAGGAAAATCTATGAGGTACATAACCTAGGGGGAGACTCACTTCAGCATGACCTTCAGTAGTGGTTGCAGAGCTTTCTCTTCCAGGCTAAAACTCGGGCAGTTTGTAGACTGAAATGACCACTGTCACCACCGTGGGAAAAGGACAACTCAGACCATCCCAATGGTGATTCTGACAGTCCTTCCTGTTCCCGGTCAGCCCCACAAGTAAACCAGTACTCTGGGCTGCCTGACTCCCAGCAGCATGAGACTTTTACCAAACCTACAGGAGTCTGTCTTATCTGGGGAAAAGCCCGCTAGACAAGCTATAGGTCTGAGTTACTGCGTCACCTCATACAAACCATGAGGCTAGTTTTGGAGCTCCTGGGGCACCATTCCTCATCTATGAAATAGGACATATACCACCACTGAGGACATGAAAACTCATTTCAAAAAGAAAAAATTAAAATGCTCCTTATGGACTAATTTATTGGCTCAGTGAGGTGGAACTGCACACCTGGTACTGGGCTAGGCACTGAGGTACAGGGAAGGGTAAGGCCGGACCTCTGCCACTGAACCATCCCTCAGTCCAGTGGGAGGAGAGACCCACAAACAAATGACTGCAACAAAATGCAATGTAGCCCTGGCTGGTGTGGCTCAGTGGATTGAGCACTGGCCTGTGAACCAAAAGGTTGCTGGTTTGATTCCCATTCTGAGCGCATGCCTGGGTTGAGGGCTCAGTCCCCAGTTGGGGATATGCAAGAGGCAACCAATCGATTTTTCTCTCCCTTCTTTCTCCTCTCTGAAAATAAACAAATAAAAATCACTTAAAAAAAAACCGTGATGCACACCGAGGAGGGGATGAGGTTATCCAAACGTTCTGAGGCGACACTGGGGAAACCTGAGCTTCCCGAAGGAAACCAGGGGGAGCTGGCTCTGGAAGGACAACAGTCGCCCTGCCTGACGCGGGAGAAGACAGAGCTGGCTGGGCCCACAGTATAAGAAGCATCGCGAATGGTGTTTTAATGAAAGGGGAGCATCTCAGGAAGGCCAGAAGTGGTGGGTGCAGGCGGGGCAGAGGGGCTGAGGACAGAGAGGCAGGCAGGGGAGGCACTTGTGTCATTTCACCCTCACTAGTCCACTGCCTCCATAACGAGCCCCGAGAGAAGAGTGAGGGCCACAACCCACAGCCCTGGAGTCGGTCTCAGTGACATCTTGCCACAGTTATGGCACTCCTGGCGCTGAAGTTAAACACGAGATGTGGCTGCCAGAGTCATGGGGGGCGGGGGGTGGGCAGGGTTGAAAAATGTTTACTAGACAAAGCTATAATAAACATTTATCTGATATGGGACATAAATTGCCTCTAGAGGAAAATAAATTAGGACATATAATTTAAGAGACAATCTCCCCAGACCATTCAGGTGTAACTATTACGTGCCAGGTACTGGGGATCTGAAGATAAATGAGACAGTCTTTGGCCTCAAGAAGCTTGTAAATTAAAAAAAGAACATAACAAAACAAAAAAGTAAAGCCATCATTTAATAGCGATGATGAGCTAAGAAGGTGAACAGAGAGTGCTCTGTGGCCTCTGACTGAGACAGGGGACAGGGCAGGAGGGACACCCTCGGGGAGCTTTCTCAAGGGAAAGGATGTTTAAAGACTGAAAAGAAAGGCAAGAGAAGGGGAAGGAGGCGAGGAGGGAGGCTGCAGGAGGGAGCACCAAGAACAGAATTCCTGAGAGGGGCAGGAACCTGGCACACCAGAGAAACGCTGAATGGATGGCTCAGAAAGCCCAAGGCCAGGGGCTCGGGACTATCCTGGAGGAAAATTAGGCAGGAGTGGTGATCTGAAGACGGAGGACAGCGACAGGCCACTGGGCGAGGTCACAGAGAATGATGCCCCCTTTGTATGAGGGGAGACTGTTTATCTACACATTTTCCGTTCCCCTTTTATAAAGTGCCTGGCTCATTACTGCTTAGAAATGTTGGCCATCGTTACTGGAAAGTCAGAAGCCTGCATGCACTTTCTGTTGAATAATGCTGAAGAGGGTGGAGAATTTGGCCACAGGACTCCCTGACGAACTTGAACATAAGATAAACTCACCTGTAAAATGGTCCCACGGCAGAGACCCTACTTACTCGGAACAAGGCTCTCAGCCCCTCTGGAGAAAGCATCTACTGCTAAGAAGGGAGCTGGAGGAAACGCTGACACGCCCGCTGGGGAGGGGCCTCCGTGGGGTGTGTTACATTCCTTTGAAAACAGGGCCCCTGCTATAATTTGTGTAATCAGCCCAGAGACTGGACTGCAAAACTCTGCTTCCCATTTATTACAATATCGCACTCCTGCCCAGGAAACCACACCCAAGCCTTTGTTTGGAATTCTCTTCCTTGATTAGGTGTAAGCCCCATTATTCCCACCTCTCGAAAATAACATGGGTCTGACCGAAGCTGCATGCACAGCACAGTCAGAACTGACTTCCGAGAATGAGGCTAGGTAGTTCTTCTCTTCTCTCTCGTTTCAGAATGATTTCTTTTTCATTTCCTCCTCTGCAGAGGAAAAGTGGGAAGCTGGGACATTTTGTACAAATGGAAAGGCAAGTTGTTTTTCCTCTCTGGTAAGAGCCACGAAAGCTGGGCGAACACTCCCCAGGCTATGCACACAGCCCCTCACCACCTCCTGACCCTGAAGACTGGCTGCAGCTTGGCACTCGGCTGGGGGGAAGGGGTGAGGGAGGCCTCAGAGCCCCATCTTTACACCGAACCTTCACTAATGCTGCTCTTGGTGGAGCGGCTCCTCACTCTGTCTCCTGGCAGGAAAGGCGGTGCAGGGCAGAGATGCTATCTGGCTGCTCTCATGAATGCAATTCAGCTCAAATCCAATCCCAAAGAACTGCCTGGGAGCAGGGCGGAGGTCATTAAGCAGAGGGATGGAGGACTTACACTCCAGAATGGTTGATAATTCTTACAACCAGAGATGAAAATACAGGAGAATTTCATTTCAAAACAGTGAGATTTGAATTGGGGGAAAGGATGAGTAACTTCATTATGTAGCCATGAGTCAAGCAATTGAGGAGACATGCATCGCGGTCTGTCCAGCATGAAGGGGCTGCCTCAGGTACCACGCACGGGACCTGCCTCACCTTCACCAGAGCAGGAGTGAAGCTGGTACTCGAGGCTCATTAGCCAATCTACTGTCAGGCCAGGGTTTTAATGCTTACATGGACTGGCTCAGACAGGCCAGTTTTGGCCAATGGAATACTCCCCAGTAACTCTGAGCCATTCTTTTGATTAAAAATTAGTCAGAAAGACTAGGGCTGGGCCAGCCACAAAAGGCTACAGCAAACTGGTAAGTGATCATGACCACACAGTTCCTGTGAGCGCTGGGACCCTCCATTTCCGATCCTGTGACACCCCCAAAGACACAGAAATCTCCCCCATTTTCCAGACAGATGTGAATGAGTTCCTATCACAGTCAAAGACCCTTGCATAAAATAAGCATTCAATATACATCCAGTGCTGTGACAAGAGCGTTACGTCAGAGTTGGTGTGGCAGACAAAACCGGACACTGGATAAGTGCAGAGCATGGCTGCACGGAAGTGCTAGTAATATAACACACATGATCTGGGTAAACGATGGAGAGGCAGCTCACTTCGGGCCCAATCTGCCCGAAAGACATTCTTAGGAGAGAAAGGACTCCAATTCGCCCATGAAGCATGGGAAGGGTGTAGCTGAACATCGAGGATGACACTGATAATCCCTCCATGAAACCAGACTTCATTACCACAACTCTTCTGGGCTCTGGCCACATCCGCTGGCCTCAGTTACTTAGACTGCAGCCCACGCAGAACTGGGAGAGGTTTGCTGGCAAGCTCTCCTGCCTCAATTTTTGGTGATCCTAGTAAAATGCAGCAGTTCCCAGAGGAGGCTACTTAGAGCTCTCTTAATAACGTGCATGCCTGCCCAAAGACCAGAGGGGAGTCAGGCTGCTGGAGAATTTAAGCCTCTGAACCTTCAGCCTGCCTTCTTGTTCACATCACTAACAGAAAGGGCGGGCGATGATCATTCACAGTGGTCCAAGTGGAATTAGGAACTAAGAATATTCTGAACCTGTGTGATGGATGTTCAGGAATGAGGGTAGGAGGGATGGAAGATAAAGAAGACACAAGCAAGTCCTTGATAAGTTTCCCTCTTTTTCAGAGGGAATAGCACATGTGCACAAGTGACCCAATCCCATCCCCACACCCTAACCCACTACTGGGTCGACATAAAGTGGATGAATAAATCATTTCCCAGTCCTGTAGGTGAGGAAGTTTTCCTTGAGAAATACAATTAAGTTAGAATAGAAACTGTCCATAATTATATAGGCAAGATCAATGTTACTGTACCAACCTGATTTAAGTCAGTAAAATGCATTACAATAATGGGTTTCAAACTTTTAAAGAAATCCTCACTCGAAGGTATGTTAATTGATTTTAAAAGAAGAGGGAGAAGGAGGGAGACTGGGAGAGGGAGAGGAGGAGAAGGAGAGAGAGGGAGGGAGACACTGACGTGTGAGAGAAACATCAACTGACTGCTTCCCGCACGCACCCCAACCAGGAACTGATTCCACAGACTTTTGAAGCATGGGTCAATGCTCCAACCAACTGAGCCACCCAGCCAAGGCAAGCTTTCAAACGTTTTAGCAGCAAATTGTTGTCTTCGAATGTAATTTTACCCAGAAGCCCAAAATGCAGTGTAGATCCCTAAAAGCGGAGTTGGTCTGGTTGAAACGGGGGACGAGACCTGGGGCCCCTAAGGGGCGTCCACAGAGCGCACGTGGCTCCAGGAGTCACCACGGGGAGATCTTTCCTTTAAAGGTATTACAGCTTTCGGGCACACATGGTCATTTGAAATTTACCTCATGGCAATGTTCCCAGGCAGAATCTAGGAACAGGAAAGGCTGACTGTTTACAAGGTAAGAGCTGAAGTTCTACCCCACCACTTATTATACTCTGGACACACTTAGACTGTGGCCTCCAGAGAACATGACTGCCCAAACCCAAGACTCTACCCCAGCTTGGGTCACTGCCACTGGCCAGCCCCCTCTATCCCTCCTTCAAAAAAATCAGACACACAGATTCGCGTAAGTCGGTCTCGCCAAAGCACGTGCAGAGGTCCTGTGGTCTAGGCAGTGCTCGGCACTTCGACATCTTCTCCACATGTGACTTCTTTAAAGGGAACCCAGTAGGGGGTCCTTAATGAATCAGGAACACTGTTCTGTGTGTGTACCATGTGGTACATCACTACCAAGTCCTTTGGGAAACAATCGGCGACTTAAACATTTTCCCTGGTTGTAGTTAATGTGATACTTTGTTATAAAAGATCCCTCCTTATAAAGCAAAATAATCAGCATTTTATTTACTCTGGTGGGTACAGGACAATTAACATTCACAGTAAGTAGTTAAGATGGAGGTGTGGGTAAACATGCTTCACCTCTCATGCAACCACAGAAAGAAAATCAACTAGCCTTCAAAACAAGTAACACTCAGAACTGCCACAAAATCGAGCCGTATGGAAGTCTGACAAGTTAAAGAAGCCACATGCAGACCCACAGGCAGGAGGGGCAGACACACAAAGACGAGGGAGGAGAGAGGCATAGAGATGTGATGTGGTGCGGAGAGGCAGCAGTGGTGGAATGGGTGGTCTCACATTCATGTGTGGTGAATGATAATTGGGAGGAAGACCTTGGGAGCAAGTGATGCCAGCCCCAAGCCAGACCACACAGGCCAGACCACACAGGCCAGACCACACAGCCCAGGGTTCCGGCAGAAGGAAGATAAATCCCCATAACTTCTGGCTGTAAAAACCAGTGGAGTTTGGGGCAGCAAAAGAAACTGCCAGATTTTCAGGAGACTCTGCCTAAAATTCCCGCACAGACTTGAAAATGTACACAGACTCACCCGCTCTGGGATTCGGCTTCAGGACAACAGCTAGAAGGGTGCCAGTCACACAGGGCAAGTATTGAGCAAACCTCTAGAAGCCAGACAGCCAAACTGTCCCTTCGCCAAGCCCTCTCACCACACAGAGCCACAAAGTGGTGAAGTGGGTCGCCCTGCCCTGGCCATTACCTAAGGTTCCACCCCACACACACATTTACAGGTGCCTTTTCTACAAGAGGCCATGATACTAAGATAGGGAGTCAAAGCTGCGCTACTTAATACACAGAAACAAACATAGGGAGGCTGCCAAATTGAGGAGACAAAGAAACACGGCCCAAATGAAAGAACAAAATAAAACCCCAGAAAAAGAACCAAACAAAACAGATAACGAACCCATTAGATGCAGAGTTCAAAACACTGGTTATCAGTGTTTTTAAATAAATACAAAATTTTAAAAAGATACAAATAAAAATCAAACTAACATTTCCCAGATGGAAAGACTCAATATTTTAAAATAGCAATTGTGTCTCAATCAGTTTGTAACATCAATATAGTCCAACCAACATCACAACAGTGGAAGGATCAAGTTGGTACCATTTGCTATGGCGGCACCACTTGCTGAGCAGGCCTGTGACCCTGTTGAACACGACTGCCATTTCACTCTTCTGAGCTTGTGTCCCCAGGACTGGAAATTACGGGGAAGTAAGAACGGAGCTAAGCGCTCCCTACAGCCACAGGCAGAGGACAGCATCGGAACAAACTGCGGCCTCGAGATACAACAGCCTCGGTGGCCCGGGGGCCTCACAGCAGCAGCCCCACCCTTTAGATCCAGTTACAATCCAACAAGAACTCAAAGCCTGCACCCCTCAAGGCTGGCGCATCTCTCCACACCTTGCCCCTCTCCTTTCTTGGAGACTGAATAAAAACTTTACTCTCTACATTTTTATCTCTTTGTGAATTCTTTCATAGCCCAAGTCACCAACCACCCTAATAGCATATTCTGTCAAATTTATAAAGATATTTCTAAAGTTGAACTGGAAGACAGAAAGCTTCAGAATGACTAAGAAATGTTTACCAAAAAAAAAAAAAAAAAAGGAAAAAGAAGAAGGAAAATTTAACCTGACAAAACTAAACATACCGTAAAGCACCAATAACTAAAACAGTATATATCATCACAGAAATAGACGAACAAACAGGACAGAGAATACAGAAAACAAATGTGCAGATATTAAGGAAACAATAAACATATTGTAAGTAAGTACAGAAAGAGCAAACCATTTGATACATTATATTGGGAAAATAAATATCCACATAAACAAAAATTGAGTTAGAGCTCTATCACTATCAGACACAAAAGAACAAATTCCAGACAGATGAGATTTACATGTAAAAAAAATTGTAAAGCCAGAAGACTATATGAAGAATTTATTTTTACAAAGCCCAGTAGACAAAGAAAAGTTCACAGATGTGGCAACGCGACTGTTAAACCTTCTGTATTTGATTACGCAAAGTCAAAGACAGGCAACACAGAGACATTACTAACAAAGGGGCTTTTTGGGGGTGGGGGAACATAATGCACTTGATCTACTGCTTTTTACTCCAAAGTGTCAAATGTGTGAAATGTTCAAACCTGTAAGAATTTCTTAGTTTACTTGAGCCGAATTGAGGACAATTGCCAGCAAGCAATATTTCAAAGGACTGAGAAAATGCTCCAGAGAATGGTAGTTTTACCACTTACCATATTTTTCGGACTATAACATACAATTTTTTACCATTTTTTTGCTTAAAAATTTCCCCCATTTTTCTCCTCTAAAACTTAGGTGTGTCTTATGGTCCAAAAATAGATACACCTAGGTTTTAGAGGAGAAAAATAGGGAAAAAATTTTTGAAGCAAAAAATGTGGTTAAAAAGTGTGTCTTATATTCTGAAAAATATGGTATTTTATACATCAGGATCAAAGGGGAATACGTCCTGGGTTACATGAAATCC
Source organism: Artibeus jamaicensis (assembly GCF_021234435.1). Taxonomy (NCBI): domain Eukaryota; kingdom Metazoa; phylum Chordata; class Mammalia; order Chiroptera; family Phyllostomidae; genus Artibeus; species Artibeus jamaicensis. The sequence continues at coordinate 11,008,452 of NW_026521883.1, forward strand.
ACTGGTGATAGATTAGGGAGCAGGAGAAAGAAAAATGGGGTGGGGAGGTATGGTAACCCTGAGACTGGATGAAAAGTAAAAGTAATAAACACTTCTTTTACTTAGGCAAGTATAGGACAGTTAACAATTAACATGATGATAATAATGAGGGGTTTTGAGCTCAGGTGGGAGATTGCGCCCCAAGGAGTATGGAAAAGGGATTCCTCAGACATACCAAAGGTATGTTATTATCAATCGGGAAAGACTACAGACCAGTTCCAGGTACAGTGAAGACTGACTTTTGTTAGGGAAAAATAATGTCCTAGGACAGGGCTACCTGCCCTGAAAGGCTTTTAGTTTAATATCAGACCATCCTATGTGGTTGCTGGAGGCCTCGGAGTTTGAAAGGCTGCCACGCAGGCCTCCCTTGAGCTTCTCAGGTTTACTATGTGGCCCCTTTTTTGGCCCCAAAAGCTTCCTATAAGGCCTAAACTTTCGTAACAAACTAGAGTGCAAAACTGTTCATGCTATATTTTTATACATTAAGCCTTTTAGTTAAAAAAGTTAATATAAAGAAATACTTCAACTAAGTCCTTTCATAAACATTCACAAATTAAAAATTAGTAGAGTAAAAAAAGTTTACTTGCTATTTTTCAGGAATTTTTAACAAACAAAACATCCAAGCCTGTAAGAACTTCATATGAATATATTTCAGCCAAAGTGTCAACAATTGCAGGGAAGCCAAATCTCAATGGATTGGGAAACTGCTCTGGAAAATGGCAGTTTTACCAGTTAGTCTATACATTAGAATCAAAGGGGAAGACATAAGGGGATTACATGAAATCCACTGGTGATAGATTAAGGAGGTGGGAGAAAGCAAAGCTGGGGGAGGCAGGGGTGGTCCCTGGCATTGGATAAAAAGTAAAACAATAGACACATACTTCCTCGCACACAGGTGGGTACGGGATAGGTAAAAGCCAACAACTAACACGACAGCAACAATGAGGGGATTTGTGGTCTCTGCTGTGGCAAGGTGGTCATACTTTGAGGGGTTCAGAAACAAGGAAATTACTTTGATATTCCAAAAAGTATGTTACAGGGTATGTTATTGTAGATACAAAAAGACAACAGACAGACTCAGTTAAGGTAAAGATTGACCTCTGTGAGGGGAAAATACCAGCCAAGGACATGAGAACCTGCCACGGCCTGCTTTTAGTCGGGTAGTTTTAATTGCAGACCATCCTACATGGATCCTTTCAGTCTACGAGTTTGTAAGGCCACCATGCAGGCCTCCCGTGAGCTTGTCAGGTTTACTGTGTGGCCCCTTTTCCGTCCACAGAACAAAAGAGGAATGTGAACAACTATCTAAAATATTCTCCTTTAAACATTCTCCTACTGCCTCTCCCATAGATGTTCTGAAAGAGAAAATATGCACTTCTAAGGGTGTGCCCCTAGGTTTTTGATGATTATCTGAACACCTATACTAATGAACAAACATAATCCCAAGAGTGAACTAAGGATCTTCTAGTCAAAGAGACCTCCTAATTCTTAACCTATGGCAAGGATATTCTTTTTACTTTTTGAATTGGATAGAATTTACAAAATTAAAAAATATTGTGATTGTTTTCATAGCGAATCCATGTAAAAGATTTTTTTTTTAAATCCACACCTCTGCCAAATCCTTCAGTTTTCTCCACTTCAAGAAGGAGACAGACCCACTGGAGTCTTGCTGGAGTGCTCAGTTTGGGAGGGGTTGCACATTCATCACAGAAGCCACGCTCCTGACTGGAGAGCGGGGCGGGCCAGCCTCAGCAATCTCCCGGGCCTCTCTCACTAGTCGGTGGAGAAACTCACTTCAGGTTAGTAGCACCACTGCCTTCTTTCCAGTTTTTCCAGAAAATACTCCTTTCTGGCCATATAGTCATCCTTTTTATTTTACCTTTTTCGAAGTAATAAATGGGTAGTGCTAAAACTACAATTTCTCTGTCCCACCATCCCAGAAATAGCATCTTATTTGCCGCTTACTTCAATGGTCTGCAATTCTGAGTTTTTCAGATAAGCCAAAGCTATTAATATTTTAGTCTTTTTTCTCAGGAGCATTTTTTTTCTTGCGTGTCTCTACCTCAATGTAAGTAAAAACTACAGCTTTCTCACATCCATAGGGCTTAAAAGGCAACCAAAGTTCCCTGTCTAGTATCGACAGCTAGCAAAAGGTCTCACTTCCTCAATCTAGATCAAGAGGATTTTCACCGACAGGACTGCTCATTCCTCTAGCAGGGGTGCTTCTCAGACCACAGGCAGCCCAACACAAAGTCGTAAATTTACTTAAAACTTTATGATTTTCTTGTGCTTACATGTCACTTTATATTTAAGGGGTGGCCCAAACAACTCTTCTTCTTCCGGTGTGGCCCACAGACACCAAAAGGTGGGACCCCCCTGCAAGTAATCTCTGTGTGCACAGAACACAGCAGTGAGCATCAGCCACCCCTCACCCGTCCTCTTTTCTCCGGCCACAGTGAGGGGAGGGGTTAGAGACTCACTCTGTCATGAAGTGTTCTTCGAATCGTAATGACTCCACAAACATCTGCTGAACTAATTTAAATTAAGCATCTTAACTGGTCTGGGATAATGTTTACTTGGTTGTATCCAATGTTTAACTTCTTTTCTTCTATAAGGAAATTAAACTCTTTGAAATCCTCTACCAAGTCTAGTGAGAGAAAATAATAAAATTGCAAGATTAAATTTATGTGGCTACTGGCAAAAAATTTAGTAAAATTAGATTAAAAGATACTTATCAAAAGCTAATTACTTAGCACAAAAATTAAACACTATTAAAAAGAAGCATCGTTTATGTAATTTTTCCCAACAACTTAAGTATTTTATAAATGATGATGAAGCATTTTCCTCCTAAATTATATGAGTAACATCATAATGCAAAAGGCATATAGTAGGCAAATACTCAGTCCCTTCCATATTACAATGTGAGCAAATAATGCGTTAATTTTAACGAGCATTTTCTTTAAAAGCTTAAAATGACACACACTAAATTCTTGAAGAAGTGGGAAAAGTGAGAGACTTACATTGTATTTTCTAAACATCTGCATAATTTGAATTCTCTAACATATGGATTTTGTTATTTTAAAGCTATGAAAAATGCAAAATAATTTGCCAAAGGTGTATTAAAAATGGCATTTTTGCAAATTTCTTGTGGTACTATAAATTGATAAAATCTTTTTCACAAGATAATATTAATGGCCTGAAAAATATGAATATCTATTGACTCAGCAATTATTCATTTTGAAATTTTTCCATCATGCAGCTATGTTTTTTAATTTTAAAAAAAGCAATCTGGCTAAATATACATATTACATTGGATCTTTATTTTTATTTTTTATTGAATTTTTATTTTTAAATCCTCACCTGAGGACACTTTTTCATTGCTTTTCAAAAGGGAGGAAGGGAGAGAAGGAAACATTGATTGGTTGCCTCCAATATGCAGCCGGACCGGGTTTGAAATCTGCAACCCAGTATATGCCCTGACCAGGAATTGAACCCTCAACCCTTTGGCTATGGGACAATGCTCCAATCAACTGAGCCACACCTGCCAGGGCTCACATTGGATATTTAAAATGCAGACTTTTGAAATGTTGGCTAGAAAAATAGAGCTGATCCTTGTTATTTGAAGTAGTCATTGTATATTCTATGGAGTCACCACAGACACGGAATTAGTGAATACTGAACCAATCGCTGCTTCCAGGGGAAGTGCAGGGCCAGGTCCCTGTGAGCCTCTGTCGTTAGGTATGGATTGTTTCATCAGCTGATCTATACAGAACGTCATTTTATGTTGTGTTTCTATTTAAAGGCACATGGATAGACAGATAGGCATGGAACTGGTTCCTGAAAGAAGCTTATCTAACACATGTACTTCCTCCGTGAGGCATATTACATACAGCTTTCTTGTTCGTTAGGAACACCACACAGCACTTCAGCCCTGTACTTTGGGACCATTTTAAACAGTGAAATCACCAGTAAAACCCACAAAGATGTGGAAAATGTGGCACTAAACAGATCATGAAAAGCACACTTGTTTACAATCTAAGAGCTGACACAAAAAGGCAGAGCATCACCTTGTTTGACCTCAGCTGGGAACAGATATATCAGGTGACTCAAATTTTTGGCCTCTCTGCACGTGTGTGTGTCCAGGAATGACTGCAAAATCGCTGAGAATATTGATTTGGAGGTTATAAATACATTTCAGCAAGTAGACAAATTTGCAAATATGCAGTCTAAATAATGAGAATCAACTGTCTTTAGTTTTAATAGTTAGGACAAAATTCTCAAAGGATAGATGAACAGCAGAGTAAAAAGATAACCAACCCATAATGAGCTTCGTTGACTCAGGGATGATTTTGCCCCCAGGGAATGTTGGCGATGTCTTAGGACAAATGTTGACTGTCATGATGGGGTCTCATGGGTGAGGCCAGGGAGGCCAAAAACACTCAGCAATGCACAAGGCAGCCCCCAGCAGCAAAGAACTACTTGACCCAAAATGTCAATAGCACCAAGACTGAGAAATCCTGTGCCATCAATAAATATTTTTAAGTGTTTTTCCTATACCTCCTATCAACACACACGTTCATGCCCAAAACAATAAATTTGAATTGTCAAGGTCAAAGTAGCTCTCATATGTTATTTCTTGGTGGTCCTTTATTTTCAAACAACTGAAGACAAATCTGTCATAAGCTATAATGAAAAGTGTGACTTCGTTTCCACTAAGCTTCAGTTTAGTGGGGTAGCTCCAACAATAAGACAAACCAACCAACCAGTCTGAAATCTAGTTTCTAGTTTAACACCAGGTAATTAAAAATCATCACTGCACAGGAAGTAGGAAGTGTAGTGTATAGTTCACTGTCCGTGAGCTGAAGAATTCTGTTTGTTTGCAGCCGCTTTTAGAGTTACTCAAGAACTTCTGCGAAAGTTCTTACCCTGAGGATAAAAGTGAAAATGTCTTACTAAGTCTTAATGATTCTATGAAAAGAGGTGCAACTTAAGTGCCCCTCAATACCCTTAACTATACAAGTGCTGCACACCTCCTTCACTGCGCCCCCACAAGGATTTAGTATTACCCATTTATTCAGTCTTCAATCAATCATATTTTTAAATAATGAATCAAGCAGTGTATACGGGAACTCCGAGATTATTCGAGAGCATTCCAAAATCGCTGGATTTTGGATAAAAAATCCTTCTTTTTGGAGAAAAAGGATAAAAAATTCCCGCCTGGGAGCCAGACAAGTAGACAACTGGAGTGTGGGACCCGAATTCTCTTGGCTGCATGAATTTAGAGACTATTAATTATTCCTTGAGTCTTTTATTCTGGAAAGATTATTTTAGATCCCTGTGCAAAAATGAGGCTAAGATATTCTTTCCTATTCTAACAATGTTCTGTTGGAGATCATATGCTGTTCTCCAAATGCCTTCAACACTCTCATCTACAGGGTCCTACTGACTACCCAGACCTAGAAATTCTCCATTCTTCTGCAACCCCTCTGGCCACTCACTCAGGCTCCTGCTCCTCCCCCACCCCATTTGCAGCCTTGCCCCCACATGCTGCACTGTAGTCTAGGCCAGCACTGATTAGACCCCCACGACCAGAACCACCCAAGGAGCTGAAGATTAAAATGTAATTCACAGATCACATTTCCTGACCTGCTGATTAGATTCTCAGACAGAAGGCTTGGGGGATCTGCATTTCCATTGCACTTCCCACTTACTTAAGAACCATAGCCCCAGTTACAGAATAATATCTGTATTCTGCTCCTATGTACTAGAAAATGTAACCCATTAACACATCCAGTTGAGAGAAATGCCCCTTCTCTAAACTTTCAAAGTATGCTGCATATGCTATCTATCACATAAAATCAAAATTACAATTTATTGGCTTCCAATAGACTGGGAGCTCAAGTGTAGGGACCGTCTATTATTCTGAGATTCATCCCTATAGGCTAGCATAGTTCCTGGCACATAGTAGTTACTAATTTGTTGAATAAAAGGATGGATGGATGGCCTACCTCTGAATGGCACTACTGAACTTCAGCAATTCTGCCTATTTTTGTTTAATGTTAATGTGAAGAAACAGTAAACTCAGTTGAATCTTAAGTGAGTGGAGTACGGCTCTCGGGGAGCTCACAGGGAAGAGAAGAGGTACTCCTCCAGAGCTATTCAAGTTTGGCATGCAGCTGGGTCTCAAAACAAGGTCAGCCAATTGACTGAGCAAGTGCAGTCAGTCCTAGGAATCAGCAAAAACACAGGGGATAAGGATGTGAAGGAAAAGTGGTAAACAATTTTCTGGGCATGAGCAGATCATGGTTTGGGCCACGGATAAATATTCTCAGTATCAAGGACCAAGACTAATACTGTAATCACCCGCAACGTGGACTGCCGGTAGGGTAAAGTCTAGAATCACCCAAGACCATTTGCCCTAGGATTCAGAGTTGTACATGATTCAAAGCTACGGTGGACATTTTTTCCCTTATTAGCCCATCCTCTAAACTTTTATTATTCCTTTTAATCTTTCTAGGCTTTCCTGTGGGAAATCAATACATAGAAGGCACAGAATTTGGGTGTTGTTGGCCCCAAACTAAGCTCCAGAGGTTGACCCTTTCTGTCATAAGCCAACCAGCATAATCTCACCTCCATTTTTAAAAAGATTTTATTTATTTATTTTTAGAGAGAGGGTAAGGGAGGGAGAAAGAGAGGGAGAGAAACATTGATGAGGGAGAGAAACATTGATATGAGAGAGAAACATCAATCTGTTGCCTCTCGTACACCCCCAACTGGGGACCTGGCCTGCAACCCAGGCATGTGCCCTGACAGGGAATTGAACCAGCAGCCTTTTGGTTCACAGGCTGGCACTCAATCCACTGAGCAACACCAGTCAGGGCTCCTGTCCATTTTGACTAATTGTGGGATGAGGAGGAACCCAGGCCTAAGCACATGACACTCCCCTGGCTGCTGTTATGGTTAAGACTGGGTCAGCTGAGGTCTTTTGTTTGATGGTTATGAATGTGAACAAAGAAGCATGAAGTCTTAGTTGCTGCTGGCAGCTACTTTGTTAATATGAGGAAACCTAGAAAGAGGAAAACAGACCCTAAGAGAACTATGTCTGCATCTTGAAAAGTGGGCAGTTTTTTCCATTACTGAGCCAATGTGTTATCCTTATTGTTTAAGATAATTTGGGTTTTCAATTACCCAAAGTATCACGATACATGCCCGCTCCTCCCTTTCAAGTTGATCTTTCCCTTTTCTCTTAGGACGTGCATAAATCCATGGTTCAAACTGTATGTTTACTGCCCCAAACATACCTTACCTATTCCCACTTCCACATTTCTGTGTCATTCCTCTGCCTAAAATACTCTCTTGTCCTCTCTATTGTTCACATCCTGTCCCGTCCTCTAGACGCAGACTAGAGTCCTAATCCCTCTAAGGGCAGACATTCAGGACCATCATTCCCTTGTCTCCTCTGAGCTCTGATCACTGATACTAGTTGCCATCTCTATCCCAGCTTATACTGTTAATTATCCTTTCACAAACATGTTCTCAAATGGAATGCAAGTTGTCTATACTTTTGCAACCCCTTGTAAATGACCCCTTGCACAAAGTCTCTGTGATCAGCAGAGATCCAATAAATCCTCTTTAGGCAAACTCAAAATGTGATTTAAACCTGATCACTGACAGTCATACCCTCTTAATTCACACAGCAACATAGAGAACAGAAAGGAATTTCAGACGCAACATATTTCAACATGACACTGCTGGCCATGGTCCTGTCACATTTCACAACCAGACTGGCAGGAACAGCTGGATGAAGATCAGAAATTTATTAGGCTGCCTTCCCGTCTGCAGGTCACTGAAGTCCTTCCAACCAGGATGCAGACTAACTCCATGAGTTCTACAAAAGTAAGGTCCCACACCTTTCAAACATCTGTATAAAATCATCCTGGGGCTAACACCACGATAGAAAAAATGAAAGCACAGCCAGAAGAACAGACTCCGATCACCTCCAAGCCTTTTATATCCTTTTCATGCTGTAGCCCCAGGTCTCATTAGAGCATTATGGGGAAACAGCTATAAGATTTAAATGAGGAACATGAAATAAACCGGTTCAGACTTATTTCCACCATGGAGATGGTCAGGAGATGATGACATAGTTGAAGAATGATGTCAAGAGCCAGTACTATTTCCACTGAAGATGACAATAAGAACATGGGCAGGGGGGAATGGCGAGAAACTCACAACTATCAACAACTGAATCTAAAAAACGAACACAAAAACAAACTAAGCAAACCACTAAAACAGGAACAGAATCATAGATATGGAGATCATTTGGAGGGTTATCAGTGGGGAGGAGAAAAAGGGGGAATGGGGGGAAAGGTACAGGGAATTAGAAGCATAAGAGGGCAGGTACAGAATAGACAGGGAGAGGTTAAGAACAGTATAGAAAATGGAGAAACCAAAGAACTTACACTCACAACCCATGAACATGAACTAAGGGGGGTGAGGGTAGCAGCAGGGAAAGGGGAGAACTGGGCGGAAAGGGGCAAAGGGGGAAAAATTGAGACAACTATAATAGCGTAATCAATAAAACATACTTTAAAAAACATAGGAAAAGAGTGAATGTGTGTGTGTGTGTGTGTGTGTGTCCTCACATGCAAGCAGAAAAACGTCACCATGGCCACAGGACAGATTTATCCCGGCCAGTCAAGGCCCAGCCCTTGTGTGTGGGCATGGCAGGTCCTCTGCCTGCACAGGGATGTTGATGCCCCAGGAGGGCTCTGTGTTAGTAGCATCTGACATGTTTTTCAAGAAGTTACAGAAATTAAAGGGCTACCTGACAAAATGTGTAACACTATTATAAATGATACATGAAGCAATACCTTACAAATATGTATATACCTATAATGATTGAAAACTTAGCAACAGGTAATCTTCCCCTCTTAGGGATTAGTAGTTTCTTTGACAAATGACTACATTCATCCTTTGAGAACTACTTCTTTATCCTCTTTATTCTCTAATTAACACTGTCCACTTTCTGGGCCTTAAATAGCTTCTGAAGTGGCTCAGATGGTCTGCAGGGGCTGGTCAGCCAATTGCAGTATTATGGGAAGGACTCTGAACTGAAATGCTGCGGTCTTCTCATGGTCTCTGCGTATCACATTACCATGAGGAATTCCACTCTCTTTCTTGATCCAGTCTATAAATGCTCTCAAAGTTCAGGTTTATTGTTAGCCATGTGGCTGCCACAAACAGTTCTCAAAGCACCCCCTGCTCTAACGGACTCTACCTTGGCCCTGTGGCCAGTGACCAACTTGGTCTGCCATTCCATTAGCAGGCCATGGTGCCAAGATGGACTCACCAACTGCTCAGACTCTGTATGCTGAGGGCCCTCTATTTTGCCCTTGTCACTATACAGAAAGACCAAACTGTAGGAAAAAGTGATGCTAGGAGACTGCCTCCTGAAAGCCAGTCTGGACCACCACCTCCCTTCTGCTTCTCCTTTCAAAAACATCTCACTAGTTCACAGCTGTGGGGCAAGAAATGAAATAACCAAAATTAATATGGCAAAAACAGAGGACTGAATCCCAATAACCGCTGTTCCATTGGGGGAAAGCCAGTGAACCGCCCCCCACAGAATCTCTGGCCACCCTTTTAAATCCATTCCAGCGAATACAACACAGAGGCAGATCATGGCCCCAGCTCACCTGTCTGGCTTCATCTTTAAGAGGAAGTCTCTAGGAAGAATCTGTTTCAATAAAGCCACGTGGCTTGTAGCTACTCCTTTCTGTCACCAACAAGTTAGAGAAGAATCCCCCGCTTGAAGTGGCAAGGACTAAAGTCAGTGCCTGCCTCCCTCCCTTCCTCCCCAGGCTGCCTCGCTAGGCAGCCAAGCTACACCTCACACAAGAGGACCTGCTCTTCCCCTAAGAAGGAGAAGTTGCTATTTCCCCTTCATCAAGTTACCAGTCTTCCAAAATGTCCCAGTACCACCTTATGCCCTGCAGATCTGTCTTTATGGCCTCACAGCACATAGAACGGGGGGAAAAACCAAAGACCTGGATTCAGAGAAAGCCAAGTTCCCCCCTGCTGCTCTGTCCAAAGCGTGCTGAAAGATCTGCCAGGACTAGTCGAGGACACAAACATCCTCGGCTTTGAGCTGACATCCTGTGCAGCCGAAAAATATTTACTGACTGTCCAGTCAAGGCACCCCAGATGCTTGCCACAGCATCTGGGATGATTACCTTTCACCAGCACACACGGAGCAATACGGACTTCAGGCCCCTGTCCAGGAACAGGGAGAACTGTTCCTTACTGATACACTTGAACATAAATGGGATATGCTAATTTCTAAAGATTTGCAACTCTGCTGTGTCAGGAACTCTGCCAGAAAACTCAAGAAAGAACACATGTGCACACACCCACCACTCAGTGCAGATGCAGGGTTAAAAAGAGGTTGTCTCACTGGAAATGTTTCCTCCCCGGTTAACCTACCTTTCTACCTGTTCTCTGCCTTTTTACTCTTTCCTTCTGTCATCATCCATAGAAGAAGGGTTGTCCCCAGTACCTTATTTTTGCAACAGGCAATTTATGAAAGAACAAAGAAATGTACAGTTCTTCACCCCCCAACTTTCCAATACACAGCAGTCAATTTAAAAAAAACAAAACCCTGTAACACACAAAGTGAACTACTCCTGAAACCTCCATTGACTCAGCACTGGTACAGGGTCGTTAGCATGATCAGGGACTGTGTAGCTACTCTTATTTTTATAAAGATTTTACTTATTTATTTTTAGAGAGAGAGTAAGGGAGGGGAAAGACAGAGAAACATCAATTGGTTGCCTCTTGCACACCCCCAACCAGGGACCTGGCCAGCAACCCAGGCATGTGCCCTGACTGAGAATCAAACCAGCAATCAAAGGAGTGACCCTTCACTTTACAGGATAGTGCCCTACTCACTGAGCCACACCAGTCTGGGCTGTGTGGCCATTCTTGATAAGAAAAAGCAGAATAAAGCTATCTTACCGTGACACTATTTCTTTACTTCCATTACATATTGTTCTGGAAACAAGGCACTGTGTTTTTTTTTGGTAACTCTGCTCAAATTTGCTTTTAAAAGGTTTTTCTCCCCAAAAGAATAGACGATCAGATGGTGAAAGAAGAGAGGATAAAGTGTACAATGGCTTGATGGTAGATAAGTTAGGAATGGGTGTTCCAGGGAATGAAAAGTGTATTCCAAAGCAGATCAGAGCCCAGAATCTTCGGGAGGCTAAGGAATTCACGTTTTCAGAAAAACATGACCCTTCCTGTCCACACTCTGCAGGTTTTCCTCCCAGGCATCTGTGGTGACAAGCTGTTCTAGGAGTGCAAATAAATCCCAGGCCTTTTCTGGTTGTCCTGGCTTGTAATCTTCTGGAACGCCCATAAAAAGATGGCTGCAGGTACATCCCATGGTGGTAGAGACCACAGTGGTAGGGGTCCAGAGCTGGGGGTGAAGTGAGCTTGAGGAGGAAGGGCGACTAGGGAACAGGCACCAGGCTGGGCCTGGACCCGGTCGACACCTCTACAGGGAAGAACATGTCATATTACTAAAAGATCTAGGGAAATAAGGATTGCTTTTTTTCTTCCAAGTTTAACATCTAATACAGTATTATTAACTGCACTCACTGTAGTGGACATCAGATCCTCCTAACTTACATCTTACAACTAAAAGTTTGCACCCTTTGACCAAAATCTCCCCATTTCCCCCACCTCCTAGACTAAGCAACCAGCATTCTACTCTGTATTCCTATGACTTAGGCTTTCTTAGATTCTACATGTGGGATCATACAGTATTTGTTGTTCTCTGACTTATTTCACTTAGCATAATGCCCTCAACTTAGCATAATGTTGTTGCAAATGGCAGAACTTCCTTTTTTCATGGCTAAATATCATTCTTGTGTGTGTGTGTGTGTGTGTGTGTGTGTGTGTGTGTGTGTCTGTTAAACACAACTTCTTTATCCAGTTATCAAGGAGCATTTTAAAGGAATTTGAAATCTGGGTTATTTAACATACAGAAGAAAAGGTTTAAGTGGACATTAACCATCTCTAAGATACACAGATAATTACTATATAGAAGAGTATACATAATTTCTCTAATGGCTTTCTGAGAGAGGAATGTAAAGAAACTTAACATGATCCCTCATTACCTCTGAGAACACTGGGGCTAGAAGAACATCAGAGACACGGAACAGACTCCTAATACTAACCTGAACCTGGCCCTGGCTGGTGTGGCTCTGCGGACTGAGTGCCGGCATGCAAACCAAAAGGTCGTCAGTTCAATTCCCAGTCAGGGCAAATGCCTCGGTTGCAGGCCGGGTGCCCAGTGAGGGATGTGCAAAAGACAACCACATACTGATGTTTCTCTCCCTTTCTTTCTCCCTCCCTTCCCCTCTGTCCAAAAATAAATAAATAAAATCTTTTAAAAAAAATACTAACATAAATCTGAATCAAACCATACATGAAGCACATTCCATGACTGGATTTCTCGCTCACGAGAACTGAGTTCCCTTTATTATTTGAACCAGTCTGAGGTAGGTTTTCTTTACCTTACAGCCAAAAGAATCCTAGTACGCACTAGGTGTGACACTGGAAAACTAAAAATGGAGACAACACTTACTTCAAAAGGGTATTTTATAGATCAGTGAGGGACAAGAAAGGCCCTAGCACATTATATGGAGCTCAACAAGTCTTAAATATTCTTCTTTAAATAGTCTTTCCACCTAGCATGGTAAACGATTTATTTATAAATAATCCACAACTCAGGAAAGCACCTGGACCAGCCAGAAGTAAAGATATAAAAAGGCTAAAAGTCACTGTTAAGTGGGGCTTTCGTACAAAATGAAAACAAACATCCTTGAGGTTTTAATAAATATATGATACTGTCAACAGGCACACAGTCACAGACTTTATGATTGTACATACACACATAAATAAACAAATAAAAATATGAGCAATGACAATCTAAATCTTCCAAAATATTTCAGAAGCCATCTACTCTATAAAGGGGACATTATCAATTGTGTTGATCTCACACAATTGTTCAGGTCATTCTGAAACCTGAAAAGTCAGTGTTCATGCTGCCTGTCACAGAACCAGTAAGTAGAGACAAGGATTGAATCTTTATGGGCGCTTTATTCAGATGCAGGTGACCTGAGAAGATGGCAGGTTATGTACCCTAAAATCCATCTTAGCATCTCATCTCAGGCCAGCCTTTCTATAAGGAGAAGAAAGGGAAGGGAATGGGTTTGGAAAAAGGTTACTCAGATAAGAGTTGCAGTCTGGCTGCAATTTTCCTAGTACTTCTTTGGCTGTTGATCAACAGTTCTTTACCTGCTTCCTCCTTAGAACACCATGGCTCAGATACCATTGCCATTGTTTGCAGACCCCCTCAGGCATAAAGGCTGCTGAATTGCCTGTCGACCTCCAGGAGTCATGCAGGGCCTGCATTCCAGTTCCTGCAGCTTTCCACGTGCATTAACTGCTTAAGTCTATCAACTATGTCTGAGCTGAAATCTTTAACTCTTAAATTCTCCTATCAATTCTCTTCCCATCTCAACTCCTTCTCCACCCCAACACACAACAAGGCACCTGGGCAAGAAAGGTTCCAATCAAGTGCACTGATGTGGGGGTAGGCCCTAGAACTGGGGTGGTAGAGGTGGTCCCCTGGGCAAGATGAGCCAGATAAAGCAAGAGATATATATGGTTCTGTCCTTGCAAGCACTATTCAGGGTCAAAGCCAGAAAAATCAGATTGTCCAAAATCACCAGGACAAATTTCAGGCTGGAAATGGAAAGGTCCAAGGAAGTCAAAAGCAAGAAATAACATATTGGGGAAGAAAAAGTAAAACTCTTGTCAGGACAGTAGCTAACACTAGCAATAGTCAATATTGTCTGAACACAGACCTTCACTTGTGTCCAATCTCATTGAATTCTCGCAAATAACTGTGAAGCCATTATTCTTGCCATTTGTTCAGTTATTATAAGAAATTTTAAGCATACACACAGGTAGAGAGAGTTCAAAGAAACCTCACTACCTATAACACAGCTACAAAAATCTACTCAGGGAGAGTCCTGACTTTTCTGTACTTCTGCTCCCCACTGCTCATCGCTGTCCTTCACCAGCGGTGCCAGGAAAGGACCTGCAAGTCAGCAAGCCCAGGCAAAAACTTCAGTCAACCTCTTAATTTTGCCTGAATAAGCTTACGGCCTAGTTCCTAAAGCATGTAAATCTCCCTTCAACTGGGTCGGAACAGTGTCCACCTCTGTCCTGTCATCAACAGTGACTGCAGCAAACACTGATGGGACAGCAGAGTTCAGTTACCACATAAAGAATAGGCAAAGATCTCCAAAGTCCTATTTCCCTCCATAAATTCCATTGGAAACCGCAAATGTATCTTGGCACCGTTACTGCCTAAAAGCCTTGATTTTTTTCCCATGAGTATATTAATTTTGTTTTTCCAACTAGATCATGCATTGTGATCCTGTGAGTCCACTGCCTAAACCCCTTCAGGTTCACAACCAAACTGCACCCGCAGGGGGAAAAGCCTGCCACATTCGGGAACCTTCCTATCTGTCGAGTCTGTCACCGCTACAAATACCCCAACAACACTAAACTTCTTGGAGTTCCAAAAGTACAGCTCTCTATTCTGCAAAGATTTTCTCACCTCCTACCCCAAACAGCCTGGTTGGTTATGGCTAATATTCCTTTCCTCACTTCCTTCAGAAGGCCTTTTGTGATAATGTATCTAACCCCAAAACTGCCGGGTACCACACCTCTGGATTCCCACAATGCCTTGCACATCTCTCTTTGCATACCCACCACATCATTGTATAGTCATTGGCTCTTAGGTCTCCCCACTTCCAACTTTACTGAGTGCTCTTTGAAGGCTAGGACATTTACTCATTTGGGGGGGCGGTTTCATTTTTTTATATTTAATTAACAATGGTGAATTTATTTGAAGTGAGTTTGAAGAATAATATTTACACATACAAGGAGCAGTTGAAGCTAGTAGTTGAGTCAAAATATACGTTTGCTTATTTTTCTGTCTCCCCCATCAAATACCTAATGGGGGGGTGGTGAGCTAGGAAATAATAGGACTTCAGGTAATGTTTATTGAACACAACAGGCCAATGCCAGACGGACAGCAGGGAGCCCACCTAAAACTTCGAACCTTTCTGGAATGTCTCATGGCTACTAGATGCATGGATGTCTGACTGATCCACTGAGGTAATGAGCCCATTAGGTTAACGCCTACCATACACTGAAACTCCTTCCCTCCAGCTCAGCAGGTGTCCACTCATCCTAGTGCTCAGGTATTTGATGCACAAGATCGTGTTCACCCTGCCCATAACCTTCACGGTGACGCTGACCTTAATCACATCTTCTGTCAGGCCTTTCCTGAAACTGACTGCAGACTCCTCATCTCTCAAACACCCTCTTTCCACTATCCCTGCAAGGGACAGATCATGCACTGTCACCCGATCGTGTGAGATGCCCTTTTTGGGACCTGAGCTCACTCAGGGATGGATTTGTTAGAAATGCTACCTTCACCATCAAGAGAACTCTTTAAAACACAGTAGGTCAAGATACCTGCCAACCCCGCACACCACAGGATCTTGGCATACACATCATACAGCAGGACAACCTTCTCCACGCCAAACGCCCTACACATGCGCATAAAACCAAAAATGCTTCTGAGAAAGTACATCTCCCTGTTAGCACTGCCTTGGAATTGGCTTGTAATTTGTCTAAGGTGTGTGTGTGGGGCGGGGTGCATCAGGGAGAAGTTGTCAAACTCCCCGCCTGTAAGCTATGGTTTCTACTCTGAGGTTACCCTTAACATGTTGATTCCACTGGTATTCCTTCTTTGCAAATTACAACTGAATCACCTTGAATCCCTCACCAGAAGCTGCAGGACACTGTGCTTTAAGGTCTATTGTCACGTTATGTTCCCCTAAAGAATACAGATGTTTTATTATAGTAATCGTCAGGTTATAAAGCATTCGCCTTCTCTCTAGAGTAAATCAAATCAGATATATATTTCCCCAGATCTTTTTTAAGCATTCCATTTGTTCTTAGAACTTGTAACCATTTTTCAGAATGACAGTCCTAGGTTTATTGATTCACAAATGGCCTAAGCCTGTTAAGTAGGGATAATTTTCTTTGCATAGAGTTTAGAGGGGAGGATTTAACCACCTAACTTACAGGTAGAACTAGCCTCTTTCTGTCTTGTAGAAAGTGCACAAGGAACTCAATGGATAAAAAACCAAACTAAGATCCCAAATCTAAAACTGAGGAAAAAGAATGTTCTAAGGACCCCTTAATTAAGGCTACACTCTGGGGACAGAATTTCCTCTAGTAAGTACATGTCCCCGAAAAGGCCTTTTCATTCCAAAACTTGAAAATAATTTATTCATTGGCCTGAGACAAAGTATGTTACATCTAATACAAAATATGATGATAGTATTTTGTAGTAGTCCTATAAGAATAAGGGCTAATAGGGCAGAAGTGCTCAGTACCAACTGGCCATTAACTACTATGTTATCCTTAAACTCTTGATAAATGGAGGTGGTATTAGAGTGGCCAAGACAGAGGGCTGGTGTTCTTCAAGGCCTATAGGAAGAAAAGTTGTTGTTATGGGAGCAAGTGGTCAAGACTCATAGGAGCCTCCACAATACCACAAAAAGGAAGGGGTGACTTGATTCAGTGCCTAATCTGGGCTCTTAAGACTGGGCTGTACTCCTCCCTGGAGTACAGGAGCCAGGCCACCCATCTGTCAAACTTGAATGTGATATGACCACCCCTTTCACACTTTCCTTGGTAAACCTGTGGTCATCATCCAGCTTCTTGGCTGAGCCTAACCACTGGTAAACCATCTAACACTATGAGTTAGAGTAAGAACCAGCTGAAGGGCTGAACAAGTAAATCACTTCTTCCCTTGAGGCTCAGTTTCCTCATCCATAAAAATGAGTGTCTTCTAAGCATCTTGTGAAATGATATTCTATAAAGCATTTCTATAAACTTCTTATAAAGCATGGCATTACTGTATTCTGCTTCCAGGAGCTGAGCACCTCCAGGTAAGCTGGTTCAGCTTCTAAATTAAGTAAGCACTGCAGGAAAATTAAGCCCTTGGCCCCACATATCGAAGAGCCATTAGTCCCACAGGTGAAGGTGCATCTTCAATACTACTTATTTAGAAAATACCTTTTAAAAACACAATTATACCATCTATTCTTGGAAACAGATAAGTCAGGAAGGTATCCCGCTGGTTTTACAAAACCCTAGCAGAGAGCACCCAGCCACTGCTTCCCTCACTCCCAGAATAAATGCGCAGTGAAGCCTGGGACGTCACCGAGACAACCCCCCTACTGCTGCACAGAATGCACCCTACTATCCGCATGATCACAGCACTGCTCTGATGGCCCAGGGAGGAAAGACGGAACAAATGTGCTGTATAGATCAACAGCGCTTCCTTGTAAGCGGAAAAAAAAACACAAAATGTATGAACACTTAACCATCCTTGATAATTGATGTCATTTTTCTTGAATTTTTCTTTTCAACTGTGCACTCAAATTGGTGCCACAGAATAAAAAATGAAGTATCAGAAGCACCTACGGCTGAGAAAAGGGATATGGGCCTTGATGTGAGCGGTGACGTTTGGCCCGGAGGTAAGTTATGAAAGAACCAGAAAAATGGTTCTCAGGCATGGCTGCCCAGTAGTAACATCTGGGCAGCTTTAAAAGGCCAATGCCTGGGCTGCCCCGCCCTAGAGCTTCTGGTTCAACGGGCCTGGGGTATGGCCTTGGCATTCGTAGTTATAAATGCTCTCCAAAACTGTAAACCACTGCATAGCAAATAAGGGCTAGGAAGCAGTTTTAAAATTTACACATATTTTACACTGTAGGATTTCAGATAGCCACAGCAATGATAAAGAACAACAACAATAGTTATACTAAATATCAAATGAAGGCCATATATTTCAGTTTTATATTTCGAGGATGAAAACTCTAAAAGAGCATTTATGAAAACCAAATGCTAGGAATCACTAGCATGGTGGCGATTTCCTAACTTCTATGCATTTGTCAAAACCCACATATGCACACACAAAAGAGTTATTAAATGGAAATTAAAAATAAATTTAAAACATACAGAGAAAAAAAATCAAGTGATATATTCATTTAATCCAGAGATTTTCAATCTTAGGGAAACACTAGATCACCCAGGGAGCTTTTGAAAGTCCTGCTGCGCAAACTGCAGCCCAGATCAGTTATATCAGATTCTCCAGGGACCTGAGCACTGTGGGTCTGAAAACCCTGCAGGTGATTCCAAGGGCAGCCACGTCTCTGCACTCCTCACAGAACAGTGCTCACGTCAAGTATGGTTCTGCCAATGGCCTGAGAGAATATGAGCGGGCAGAGACCTAGCGAATGGGGACCCAGGGACCTAGTGTAAAACCCTTTTCAGAAATGAACATGGAACGTATTCAATACATTCTAGTAAAACCAAGTCACATAAATTTGTATGCACAAGTTAATCCCATGCTGGTTTTAAATCATCTCTAAGAGACTGGTATACATTCCAGGGAGTACTGAGATCATTTACACATGATCCCCATTTTGTGCAAGAAGATCCCTTGCCTCGGGACACATAGCTACCTTTAGCGACTTAATTTTAATAAGTAGCTTAAACATACCAAAGAGGCAGTGTAGGGCCCTGGACAGGAGGGTGACGACTTGCAACCAGACACAACAGCGCAGGAGCCACATGACCTTGAGCAAGTGCTGTACATTCCCTAAGCCTCAGATTTCTTACGTGTATGTAAAATTGGAAGAGCAGCAGTATTCCCATAAAGGTGCTGAAGCATGAATTAAAGCACACAGATACTACAGTGATGAGTATGGTGGTAACCAAAACATTACTCTCGTCCCAGCTAACTAACTTTAGACTTGCATTTGGTGGGCCTTCCCCTCCTCTGGAGTACAAAGTGAAGGAAGGTCCTTTCTAATTAAATCCTTTGATTCCACGCTGCTCTCTATTCACCTGCTTAGGAGACTTGTCATAAACGGTAGAAACCAACCTGAATTTCCAGATCCTACCACAGTTTCTTAAACATCTATAAGAATACATGAATAAAAGCAAACATATAACGCCTGTATAAAGGCAACCCGACTGAGTGCCAAGTTGACACTATGAGTCTGAATTAATGAAGAATAAAATTGTAGGAGACTATAACTTGAACAGGTGTCATTTACTGACACCGACTTTATGTCAGGAACAAACACCTAATTTCATCCACTCTTCATGTGTCTGCTTCGAGATCAGGATCTGAGGTCCTACCCGCAGCCCAGAGAGGAGCAGCCACTGGCGCTCGTCCCGGGAGACACACAGCTCTCCCTGCCTACACGTCTCAGCACCGCTGAGCTCTGACGCGGATGCCAAAGCTGTGTACACACACACACACACACACACACACACACACACGTGTCCTTCTGAGGATGGGACCACATTAAGAGACAAATTTGGAGTTGAGAATTCTCTTTTTACAAAGCTTCTATTCACAGCTTTTTGAGAGCCAGTGATTTTAATTTACTCAGCAATCAGACATTTTAATTCCCAGCACTGAAAAGGCTATGCTATCAGGGCTCAGGAATGCTGGAAAAGCCCAGATTTCCCATTAACCAAGAGTCCCAGGTGGTTTTCAGGGCTGTCCCTCCTCAGAGACTGGGAGGTGGGGATTTATGTTTACAAAAGACCTAAGTGAGAAGCAGAAAGTAGTTGCCATGTCAAAAAGCCCTCCATCCGGGCCCCTCGGAAGGAAACAGGAGCAGCATCTGACCCCCAGGAGACCTGGGGTGGTCCACAGCAGACCCACTTCTCTATAGCACTGCCTCCAGGCCCCCTGCCAGGACTGTGAGCTCCGCCCAGCTGGGGTCTGCTCACTCAAAAGGAATAGAACAGCATCTCACCATCACGGAGCACTGGGAGACTTACTTCTCTCTCTGCCTTTCATTTCCAACTCGACCAGCTTCAATTTTTTTAAGTAGGCCATATGACACTGGCTTTTTAAAGTTTATTGAAGGGTGGGTACAGTCATTTTTCATAAATGTTCCATGTATACTTAAGAATAAGTACGCTCCAGGTATAGGACATGTGTTCTAGTCATGTTCACTAGGTTAAAGCTTCTATATCTTTACTATTGGATATGTTAACTACAACTGTGAACAAAGGTGTGTTAAGTTCTGCCACTATGCCAGTGGACAGTCAGCATCTCCCAGTTGATAGTAATATTTGAGAGTCAGTCAATTATTACTCTCTCTACATACATGCTTACATGTATACAAAGCTAGGTATTAAGAGCAAACACACTTAGAATCATTATACACGCCAGATTTATGGTTTACAGGCAGCTTCAGAGTCTGTATAAATTTAGGTGTGAGTCCCAACTCCACAACCTGCTCTAAGTCCCAGTTTTCTCATCCATAAAAACAAGATATACCTTGAATCTCATAGGGTTCTTGAGAGGATTAAATAAGAAAGTACATGGCACTTAGCATAGTGTCCAGCTTTCAAGGTGCCAGCTGCTAATACAATGGTCCGTGGCTTGCTTAAGATCATGCAGCTATTGACTAGTATGGAAGTGGAACCTTCTGACCTCTTGTCAATCAGGAGGCAGGATGGGGTGTGGGAGGAGGCAGATGTATCAGAATTGTTTATTCCTGGGCTTCGCTGTTTGGAGAAGGACAGAATACCACTAACCCATCCATACCTCACTGAGAATGTTACATCACACATCGGCTGAACACTCCACCTGCTCCAACTTAACTGCAATCGCCCAGTTTAGCTTGTTCTCTCTGGGATTTATTTCCCCTAGTTGCTGACTTGAGGGCTTGTTGAAACAGCTGCACAATGATGCACTTTACAACCTTCTGGTTCTGGAAAACACTTGGCATATTTAAAGCAGGCAAGAGTTAGTATCTGAACCATAGGTAACTTCTGAGAGCTTATCCCAACCCTGGGATCCATGGGGGGGGGGGGGGGGTGTGTGTGTGTGTGTGTGTGTGTGTGTGTGTGTGTGTGTGTGTAGGGGAGTATGTGTGTGTGAAAGCAGTTTCAGGGCAGACCATTCATCTGGTTACACAGCTTCCTCTAACACAGTCTCCCACATCCCAGCAGGGTGAGAGAGGCTTTATCAAAGTCAAAGTTAATTGCACATCAGAGGGAGAAGATGCAATTGTCCTTTCTGTCTTCTAAATTCTGCAATTGACACTTGGGAGTCATTTGGGCCTGAAAATGTCAGCTGCAGAAAAATACAACAAAAGAGGCAGAACAGACTAGTAAGGAAACTTGCCAAACAGAAGAACATTCTTAAAAAGCCTCAGTGGTTAGCAAGCCTGATTTGCTATAAAATAAAAAAGCAACAATTTTAAGTTGCAGAAAATACACACCTCTGTTGATAAGCAACTCCTACAAAAAGGTCTCTCACCTCTAGGTCACCAGAAATGGGTAACTACAGAAGCCCAGTGGATGCACAGGAGGCTGCTGGGTCCAGCTGCCAGAATCAGCACAGACCTGCCCACTCATCAGCTGGGCAGCAGCCCTTGGAAAGCTGACCTGTATCTCGGGCAGGAGCACTTGACAAGCAGACCGCCACAGCCTAAAACTTTATTCGGAAACCAATTTCTTGATGAAACAAAAAACCCAACTGACTGCATACAGCAGTCAAAATCAGGAAGAAAATCTTTCCCCAGGATTTACTCACCAAGATTCTCTTTCATTTCTTGGTATTTTTCCTCTAAAATAACAGGAAAGCCACTGAGATGTGCTGCTGTCTTTAATCTTTGAGGACCTCACCACCATTCGTGAGAGTCCAGTGTCAACAATCCAAGTGTCCGATTCACGTGTCCAGAAGAGGCCACACTAACTTCACTCCAGGGCCTTCCGTACCCCACACTGGCCATCCTTTGCTTTCCTCAGAACCACCGCACAGGCATTTGAAACTCAGCCACGGGTTAGACAAACAAGGCTGGGGTGTGGTCCACAGCACCCCAAAAGACTGTTTACGATCACCTTTCCCTTCAAGCTTCAGGGCTGCAGTTGAAGCACATTTAGCCCAGAATTCAAAGGACCAGGCACACTTCATTGTCCATCCACGTGAGGGACAAAGGAATGGCGGCAAGAAGAGAAGGTGAGGACTTAAAATAAAATACTTTATCTCCTCCATTCCATGCAAGCCACTGGAGCAAAAGCCTCTAATTTCATTCACCCTTCGCCCTGGTGAGGACAAAGAATGTAAGGAATTAAACATACACTCTCCTCCCGAAAATCAGACAACTGCACACAAAACTGTAATGTCTCTGGCAAAATGACCTACTATAAGTGAAAGGAAAGCCAACAAAGAGATTACTTTATAAATCATTCTCTCTCCCTTAGATTTAAAAAAAATCTTTCTGATTTTATTTTCTAGTTAACAAAGGTGTAACACGCTAGTGGAACAAATTCAAATTTAATTCCATCCCTGTTCCCCACTTCTACCAAAATAGACCCCAGTGACTAGTTAGACCAAGGGTGTCCAACTCATTTTCACTAGAGACCACATTAGCCTTGTGGTTGACTTCAAAAGGGTGAAATAATTTTAGGGCTGTATAAATGCAACTACTACTTAACTGTTAAGTTGAAATTACATTTGGCCTTTTGAAGGCGACCGTGACACTGATGTGGCCCCAGGTGAAAATGAGTTGGGCACCCCTGAGTTAGATAAACATTACTGCAAGCATTTTCCATGCGAATGACAATGACCATTAATTGAACACCTGCTGCATGCCAGGGACAATGCTAACTCTTGACTTGCATCACTGGGCTTCTTCTCCACAACTTCTCCATGAGGTGGACATTTCCAACCCACTTCAGCGCAAACAAGAAGAAGACTGTGAATGGCAGCTCATATGTCCAAGTCTGAACCACCCAACCCCACCAGTAAGCACAATGTCTAAAACAGCTAAATTCATAGGCTTTAAAAACTAACAGGTCAATAATACTGAACCCCACAACTGGATGCTCCTTTTCTCATTTAACAACGTATACGGTCAATTTTTCATCCACCTCCTTGGTGCCTGCTCTGTAGCTACAACTTACGTTTCAAAGAAAGAAGAAAAGTTTGACTTACTGTTCCACTGCCAACAGAGCAGTAGAAATAAAAGTGATTCACAATTCTGTACTTCCCATGCATTAAAGACGGACACTAGAGGACTGTCTTTTTAGCTACTTCAGAAGAAAGTCTGAATGACTGTGTATGTACATACACTTGTGCCCAGGTAGCATGACTCAACTCTTGTACCTTCAACAAACTTCAGGGGCAACGTTCAGGTTCTTCCAAGAGGCAGGGAGATAGGCAGGCACATGCCGTTTTCCTTCCGAGGGGACAATTAACAAACCCGACTTTGGGAGGCACACAACTGTACAATGACAAAGATTTCAGACCCCCGAAGAAAGATGGCACGTATCTTTCACAGTCCTTGGCTCAAATGTTTCTTTCCCTTTTTTCAGATGCTCACTAAAAGACTTTTAAAACTTCAGAAATACTTTCTTAGAAATACGGCTTCAGTTTCACACACACACAATGTACTCCCTTCCAGAGCCTAAGCTTTGTTGAGAATTGTACAGCCAATTTTACAGTCTTCAACCAACAAACCGACATTAGTCACCACAAATTATACTCCTTGTATACCACGGATGAGACCCACTTTCCTTTTTTCCATCACTTTTTCTGTCTGGCCTGATTCTGGTGGTTGGTGAACCCTGCATCAGCCTATGAAGGCAAAAGGCAACTGGAATCATCAATGTCAAGTTCTCCCTTTTGCAAAGAGGCAGAACTTCCAAGATTAAGCTAATCTAATATGCCATCATCATCTCCTACTAACGATTTATATTGAAAAGGCACAGGAAGCAAAGCCTCAGTGTCTCGTTTAGGAACCATTACAGTTGCAGCTTAAAGGAAGAGTGTGAGCAGGAACGGAACAATCAGCCCGGTTCAGGCCAGGACCTCTGTGACTCACTTCCTATCAACATCTATAAGATATGGACCAACTACGTGTTTTCCAGATATAACATGCACCCCCTGCCCAAGATTTGCGAGGAATAATGGTTGTTATGCTGCTGTTTACATTTATATTGGTGAAATACTATGTTATTTGTTATTAAATATTTCACCACACTTTTTTGCTTCAAAAAATTTTCCTTATGTTCCTCCTCTAAAACCTAGGTGAGTTTTATGGTCTGAAAAACACGGTAAGTAAGAAATGCTTTTCCCCCGCCCAACCTTGACTGTTTGGGTGACACCTGCCCTAAGTACACTCAGGAGAAAGAGCTGACCTGGCTTAAGAGCCCCAACCCTGCAGTCAGTACCGCGGCCTCTGGAGCCTGCAGCATGGGTTCACCCAGCTCTGCCACTTAAAACTATCACCCCGGGAACACAGCTTAACCATGCAGTGCCTCCGTCTCTTCGCAGAATAATGGGAATAGTAGTAATTACACTTACAGTTGTTCTGAAGCTTATATAACTTAATACTTCCAACTGCACTTAGAACTCTGTAGGACATAAGTAAGTGCTCAGCAAATCTTAAATAAATCAGTTCCTTTGGCATTCTACTTCTATGCCACGCTACGGAGCGGCCCTCTACTGTGGACCATACTTCTCCATCCCATTTAGTCCTCAAGATGCTCTGAAGAGGCAGATAGGAACTTCACATTCAGTTGAAGAGCCTGAGGTTCATACAAGTTTAAAATCTTACCCAACATCATATTCTACACACGTCATGTGCCACTGAGTTGGCTCCAACTACGGTGACCTTGCAAGGTGAGTGATGGTCACAATGTCCTGTTCTCAACAGCCCTGCTCAGCTACTATATATTCATGCCTGTGGCTTTTTTTATGGAGTCAGTCCATCTTATGGTAGGTCTTCCTCTTTCCCTGCTGCCTTTGGTTTTTCCCTAGCATATGCTTGGGACCTGAAATCTGAAGCTAAGTCTGTTTGTCTACCTCCCGAAGCCCTGTGCTCCCTTCTTGCCTGACGCACAAGTAACTAAAAAGGGGTTTCGCTAGCCAACATTTACTGAGTATTCTTTGTGTGCTAGACCTGAAGTAAGTGTTTTATATACCTTCTCACTCCACATAGCAACCTGAGAGACAGGTAAAATCATTACTCCCAGCTTTCAGATGAGAAAACTGAGGTTTAAACAGGAATATGTACAGGGATATGAAATAAGTGAGTAGGAGAGGCTTTTGCATCTCTGGACTGTTTCATTACCAAAAAGAAAGGGTGAGGGAGGAAGAAAACATTTGCGCAACAAGCCCAGCCTCGGCACCATCAGACCGGTGTTATCTGCAGAGGAGTTAACATGTCAGTTTCCCAGAGTGAGTAATGTTGGTAACACATGAAGCCCCCAATTCTCTTGCAACAACATTATGTTTGACTTAGAATAAAAGTAGAGTCTTTGTGCAATCTCTAGGGCAAAGTTATGTTTCCTAAAAAATAAACAGGCACAAAATTAAAACGTTGGAGTAAGGAACAATTACTCAGATTCATTACCGAGCAACGATCACCACCTCATTTTTCCCGGTGTCCTACAAGAGGAAGTGGAGGTGAACAACCACAGCCCCTCACCAACTGGAAACGAGAAACAGGAATGATTTTGCTTGGGGGTTTTTTTTTGCTTCTAGAAAAGTTTAACTCAGCCATTTTTCAAAAAACAAAACAAAACATGAAATCTCACATTTTATTTCAAATAGAACAAGTATTTCAAATTTTACTGTGATTTTCTTTTAATAGCAGCTTGGGCTGTGAAGAAAAAGCAGGGCAAACAGAGAGGAGTGAACCTAAGGAGCAGTGAAGAGAGACAGACAGACAAGGAAAGAAAAGGCACAGGCACAGAGGGGACGAGCTGGAGGTGCAGACCAGGAGGTGCAGACCAGGAGGAGGGAGAGAGCTCAGCATGCTCTGAATTAGTAGCAACCTCTCCCTGTCCTTGGCTGCCGTAACAGCCACTCTCCACTGTAACCCGATTAGCTCATTCACCTGTCTGCACTGATTTCTCAGTGAAACAGTACCAGTGAGGAGCTGCCCACATGGTAAATGGGACAGAGGGGTTCTGCACGAATGCCTCCATCATCAGTTAGAGTAAAAACCATCACTCGATGGCCCACAGGAAATCTGTTTCCCTCCTCTCCACTCAGCCTATGCCTTTGCAAGAAAACTCGGGACCAAGTTTATCAAAATAAAATTTTGCCTCTTTATCATGCAATTGCTTACCCCATCTCCCACCTGAAATCTCACACAAGCAGCTCAAAAACACCTTTCTGCTACCCAAATGATGTGAAGCACAGCTACTAGAAATGATTGCATAACATAAGGCAAATGAGAAGTAAGTGATACAATTGATCACTTGCCTACCAAAGCTTCCATCCAATTAAGCAAGGCAGGCATAGACTGACTATACCAAAGGCAGGACATAGGCCTTTAGCCCTGGGGAGAAATAAAAGGGACAGAAAGGGAAATCAAGGCTGTAGCAGCTGCCTAGAAGCAGGCATGCACCCAAAGTTGGAATAAAAAAAACTTCAGATAATTACAGGTCACTGACGATCCTATACCCAGTGAACATGTTCCTTCGTCTGACATGAATTTTGTCTTATTTGTAGTCAAAAGAAATCTCAAATGAAATTTAGAATTCTTCAGGCAAAGCAGCACAACTCCTAACTAGATGTCAGTGTAATGTGATTAGGACCAAAATAAACCTACAACCCACATAAAAATGCCAAGAACAAAAACCAAGGAGGGCAGGATGCTGTGTGTCACTTGCTAAGAAGAGAGAACAGAAAATCACATATTATTCTAGTACTAATTTAAAAGCTCTCAATGCTCAAAACCAGTAGTAAATAGCAAGCACAGCATTGCCTTACCCTCAGTCAGTAAATAACTTATGAGCAGCTGCAACGTGGACAACAGAAAAACACGGTTCTGCTTGGACAGGTCTCCATACTCTCTAAACCCACATCTCTACCCGTAAGAAGAGAGGGTTGGATTGGATAATCCTCAAGGAGGAGTCTCCTTCTCAATGTCTTCAGTCTGGGGACTCACCTACGCAGCTGTCAGCAACCTCTGGGTCATAGCCCTGTTATTTGGGAGCCGTCCTTGCCCCCTCGGGATGCTGTCACATAAGGCATTTGCCAGCATGGGTGTCAGTAAGGCACTGCATGGGAGGGACATGTCACAAGCGTGGCTGGTAGGGTGCACAAAGGAAAGGCAGAGTGTCTACAAGAGGAATGTGAAGCATGCTCTCCGGGCTTTATTTATACTTTAGGATCTCTCCACTGCCAAAAGAACTTGCGGGAGTCTGAAATAAAACACATACAAACATGTACACAGGGCAGTAAAATGAAGATAAAGAAACAGAAACCATATGGTGTTCTCTCTGTAACATGGAGCACTTAGTGACTGGTAGCACGTCTACGCAGATAGCCTAAGGATGTCTGTGTAAATAGTGATCCTGCGAGCCTTTCAGCACTCCTTGTTTAAAGTGAGAACAAGCATCAGAAAGTTCACTAACTTCTGATAAACAAAAGGACCCTGCAGTAGTTCTATTTCAAAAGGGGAAGAGAAAGCTTAAATGCCTGTGCTCAAGTGCACCAGAAAACAACACTGTAGTCACTGGCTCTTTGGCAAAAAGTCTGGAAACTGCAAATTTCCATTGACAGTTAAATGAGTAAATTATAGTGCATTCACACAACTGGTTACTATACAGCAATAAAAAGGAACAGATGTGGCAGATGATGACATGGATGAACCTCACACACGATGCTGAGCTGATGGCATTAGCTACCATACAACAAATTTCATTTTGAAGGGGGTCACGATTATATTGGTGGGGGGGGGGGTGACTGGAGACAGCCATCTACCACATAAATGTAAATAGGAAACCACAAAAATCAGAACCAGAAATGATTTTTAAAAATCTTAGCACTAGAATGGGCCTCCGATCTTCTCTAGCTCAGCAGCATCATGGGACAGACAGGGAAGCTGAGGTGGGGTGGGGTTGAAAGTGGCAGGTGCTCTAGCAACCCAAGCCTGGGGCTGGGTACCCCACCAGCCCCTCCAGCCAAAGCATTATGACTTTGTGTTTCTGCTCCCCTTGGTATAGACGAGGTATGTAAGAAACAGCCATCTTGCTCATCGACTTCTTTCAGGGAAAGTGTCCGCTTCCCCAGTTTGTTCATTCCACACCCCAACAAGATAAAGACAGAAGCTGATTTAACTCTTCTCACGAGCTATGCCAATTATTTAGTGATGATATCTGTGGAATACTCACTTGAGAGCTTCTGAGAGATTAAGTACAACTTACAACTCTCTGAGCCTTTAACACTTCAATTATAATCACAACCTGACACAAACTTAATTTCGATATTTTGAAATAATACATCAAACTGACTGCACAATTTCTGTGTTCTTCCCTCAGTCACGTGTTGATGTCTATGCACCACTAAAATGTCTTCAAGGGTACTTGAAGGTCATATTATGTTTGCATGCTAATGACTATTCTGAATTAATTATCACTCTTAAACAACCTCATCTGCTCAATACAAATTACGAAAGGCCTTTGAGAGAAAAATCCACATTAAAACTCTGTTCCAAACATGTCATACATACTATTAAAAGGAGACCATTGGGAGTTTTCTTGAAGGCATCATGTGTATTTGACCTTTTTAACAGAATTATATTTCACTGACATAATGGAGGAAGTTTTATGGGGTTTTTTCCATACTTCTACTGACAAAAGAAATCAGGCAAAACCTCATTCACAGTCTATTCAAAAGTTTTGCTCTCAAGTAATAAAAGAGCCTCTGGGAAGTTAATTACACACTGAAAAGAGGGGAGAAAAAGTCGGAGGTGTGTGCATGTTAAGCTCGTGGCCTTCCAGAGACCTGCGTGACGCGGGAAGGGAGCGAGGCACTGCGCGTGCTGTGGACACAACGCAGGCAAGAGAGTAGAAAGGTACGTCCCCCAAACTACGACAAAAGTGACCCTGGGGTTTCTTCCCACTTCCTAACAAGCACCTGTCTGTCTCTTTTGTGCTGATGCAGGGTGCAGGGTTGGGGGGAGGATTAACATGTAAGACATCTGGAACATTCTCTGCTCCCAGTAAAAATAGAAATCCATGAAACAGAGCCAGAGTCGTAGCTCCCACAGACCGGGCCACGGGCTTTGTGCCAACTGGATCCGGGAGGGTTTGCAGGCAACATTTACTGAGCACCAGCTTCATGCAGACCTTCTAGACCTCATGAGGACTGAGGACTAGGGAAGGGACTGGCATTTACTGTGTGCTTCCCATGTATGGGACACTCTGCCGGGCCACTTTTGTGTCTGTCCTATGTCATTTGTCATTCTCACAATCACCCCACTGGGTAAGAGTGATGGGCCATTTCACAGAGAGAGTGACCAAGGTTAAATGACTTGTCCAAGGGCGCACAACTCAGGAGCTTGAACAGGAAGTAAATGCAGGTCCGTGTGGCTACAGGATACACTCCCTCCACCGCCCACACTGACTCCAGGCTACGGGCAGAGGGAAGCCAACGTCACAACAGAGCAGGGAGCTCTAAGACAAACCCGAAGTACATGAGCACCGTGGTGAGACATGTCCCCGAGGGTCAAGCAAAGAAAATACAAAGTGACAGGCAGGTGGCAAGTGGATCAGAAAAGACTCCACAAAGGAGGAATCACTGAAACCAGGCTTTGGGGCCTGAGGTGGACATCTATGCTTAGTGACAGGTAGACAAGCACAAGCAAAAAGAAAGCATGGCAAAGGCACAAGGGCCTACGCAGGGTGAGAAGAGGGCCCTTTGCTGGACTGCGCAGTGGGTGGTGTGTGGAGATGAGGCAAGAACAGGGAGACACAGGTCACCCTTGAGAGAAGAGTTCAAACAGTCAACTGGATTATTCGTCATTCGTTTGAGAATGAGCATCTTCAAGGTTAAGCTAGATGGTTCGAGCTGCTTTAACAAAAACTCTATAGACACAGTGGCTTAACTAATAACTTGTTTTCACAGTTCTGGAGGCTCTAAATTCAAGATCAAGGCACCAGCAGATTTGGTGTCGAGTGAAGTTCTGCTTCCTCCTTCCTAATGCCCCAGTTCTTGCCCAGCACTTCATGTGGTAGAAGGGGTGAGAGGGCCCTCTGAGGCCTCTCCTATGAGCACTGCTCCCGTTCGTGCCGCTCCACACTTGTGACCTCATCACCTCCCAAAGGCCCACTTCCTAGGACCATCACACTGGGGGTTGGGTTTGCAGCATATCAATTTGGGGAGACAAACATTCAATCCACAATGAAGGGTCTTGGAATGAAGGCTGAGAGAGGAGGACCCGAGTCAGCCCGAGTGTTCGGTTTTACAGGCTAGGTGAATGGGGAGCAGATGTTACCGACCCAAGAAGGAGAGAACAGCAATGCTGGTCTGCAAATGTCCATGGAGCGCTCTTTCCCAAACGCTGGGACCCAGACCCGCAGTGCAATACAGGAGATTTTTGTAGAATGGTTTCTCCTTCTAAGAAACAGAACAGATATATTGTGGTCAAATGACATATAAACAAATACCCCCTAATTTTGTTTCCTGGTATTTACCTTAACACAAGGGGAACCCAAGAATTATCAATGGTTGGCTCTGTCTACAATCTAACCCAATTACAAAACTTTGAAAACCACCCATTAGAAGAGAGAAAATCTGAAAAGGGAAATCCCTCCTCTGAGCAATGCTCTGTATTTGTTAGGTGCACCAACGAACAAGGGAAGCAGTGGTTGACGTGGTTATGAAAGTCTCCACAAAGTGTTCCTGTGACTCTTACGGGGTCTTTTTAGAAGAGTTCCTGGGCCACTTAGGGTCAATATGTTATCAAGAGTAAAGAAACACTGAAACATTTTTAAAAAATGAGATTTTGTTTAAGCAAGAGATATTTCTGAGCCAAGGGAGGCCCAGACATGAGACGGAGAAGAGAAAGAATAAACTCAGCCAGAGAGCTCTAGAAATGATGGGGTTTTTCCCCAATGAAATATAGGCATTTCACCATTAAAAGACTAAAATTCCCCTCGGTCATGACAGATCCAAACTCTTCAGTGATGGGGGGCAGGAGGCTACATGAATGTGCAACACAGCAAGTGCATACAATATTCAACCAAAATGCACTCACCTCAGACCTCTGGCCTCTAGCTCTGACCCAGGACAGGGCCTGGTGGCGAGCGAAGGGTGTTCCCGTGGGCACTGGCCAGAGCTAGATGCTGAAACCCTGGGCACCGCACAGAGGTACGCAGGCCACAGCCCTTTACAGAAAGGCAATGAGCCAACCAGGGGACCACTGGTTTAAGATAGTTGTGCCTCGAAAAAACACTCACAAAAAACCATCTGAAGGCAAATTAAAGGCCTACTTTTTGTTTTAACTGAAGACAAGAAATCTAGGGAAATGGGGTTCCTCATTCCATTCTAGCTCAAGAGAACAGTCTAAATACAAATAGCCTCATCCTGGGTCAGATACATTGATTCCTAGAAATCCACAGTGCTCAATCAATAAAATTGGAATTAGTACTTAACATTCAGGGGCGAATGCCACAAAGCATGGCCATAGCTCCCACAGAGCACCCTCTGTCACAGCAGAAGGGACTCTCCTTCTCCTGGGGGCAGTCAAACAGGGGCACGCAGGGTTAGGGAAGCTGAGAGGTCAAAATGGAGTCTCTCTTGGACAAGTCAATCCTCCGCTAACGTTTGGAAAGAAAAGTACTTTTACACTTAAACAGGTAAAATTCACTATGGGGTGAAATGTAAAACCCAAATATTTGTAAGGGGAAAAAAGGAGAACTCAAAGAAAATTTTCACAAGCCTCCAGCGGGCAGCCTGGAGCTGGGCCCAACCCTTTCGGGGCTGAGTGCTATATTTTTCATGGTCAAGTAGAGGCAATGCCTACCAGTTCTTCTTCTTTAACTCAAACATTCCAAAATACAAAACACAAACGGACAGACTCCTCTGATGCCAGCATTTGTACCACGCTCATGTGTCATTGGTACCAAGTGCTGTTAGAAGCTGCCTCATGATACCCTAATCACCTGCCCGGAAACAGCACAACAGCAGGAGGGGTCAGTGGCTGCTGGTCCCCCCAAACTACAGACAGAAGGAAGGCTTACTGCAGACCCTGATACGGACAGCACACAACAAATAATAATCCCTCTGATACTGCAGCCAGCTGTTGTCAGAGTGCTTCTGAATGGTGTGCACTGTAAACCTGGGGCCAAGAACCCAAGGGGTAATCTCTGCATTTTACCCGTTACCCTTCATTCTAAATGGACTTGCCTTTTTTGGACATAGGAGGAGCATGCAGTATCACTTTTACAATGAATTTGGATTCTCTGGAGGTTGCCTCCTTTCCCATCCGCAAAACACATTTTATTAACTCTCTGAGTTTTGTCCCAAGGTCCTAGAGGTATCCAGTGGGCAGAGACAGGGCCTTGCTCAGTTATCAGGCGCTCACAGTTCACCCTACAACTGCAAACTACAAGACACCCAACCACAGCACCACCCTGGGGCAGGCCAAACATCACCAGGCATGAATTAGTGGGAATAAAGGAAAAGAGGTTCCAAGTGGGTCCCCAAATGACAACCATAACTCAAAAAAATTACATGATATGTGAAGTCCTAGGCCCAGCTCAAAGAAGTGGTATGTCTCACTATGTGTTGGGCAAGATCCATGTATTATTATCCACATATTATGACAATATACCCATTTCTATAACATTTCATTACCTAAGTCACCTGCACTCTTGTACAAGGTAAGCCTCCGTATGTCCCTATTTTACTGCTTAAGAAACTGAACCTGCACCCAAGTCTGACCGACCCTAAAGCCCAGTCACGACACAGGACCAAAGGTTCTGGACCCACTGCCCTGTGCCCTTGAGGACACAGTACGCCCTTGTGGACTCCCAGGGTTGATCCTGAGGGGCTGGCAGCACCTGTCATGAGCTGTGACACTGAAACAGTCCATTTGAGGCCCTTGGACCACATCTTAATAGCTCATTTTGGAAGGTACTTAACTAAAGCTGCCAGTGACAACACCAGAAAGAATGAAAAAAACAGACTATTGGGAGGATTCCAACCTTCAAGCTTTTTCTATGTGTTAAGAATATTTTGCCCTGGTTGGCGTGGCTCAATGGATTGAGCATTGGCCTGCAGCAAACCGGTCCCTGGTTTGATTCCCAGTTGGGGCACATCCTGGGTTACCGGCCAGATGCCCAGATGGGGGCGTGCAAGAGGCAACCAGTGAATAGTTTCTTCCCTCTTTTTCTCCCTCCCTCCCCCTCCCTAAAAATAAATAATAAAATCTTCTTAAAAGAATATTTTGTTTCACATGGCTTACAAAAATAAGATTTTTAAATACAGAATTTGAAACTGGTGTCCCTATCCAAACCCCAGCCTTAATGTTTCCTTTTCTGACTGAGAAACAACAGGATGTGGACTGGATCAAAAGCCACTGGATTCTTTCTCTATTTCTGTCTCAGGGGAGCCTGAGCAATAAGAGGCAGAGTGGAGGGGGAGAGAGTTCCAGCAAGGGAGGCGGCCCAGCCAGGCAGCCCCCAGCCCGCTCCCTGCCCATCAGTGGTCCAGTTGGTAAACAAGGCTGGTGAAAGCCAAGACCTGACTAGTCTAACCCCACCCCATGCCCTTACCTCCTTGGCTCTGTGGGATCAGTGAGAGGCTAACAGGGTGGGACCCAGAGGACCTTCTGGAGCCAGTCTTAGCAGAGCACTCCCAGCCCAGGCCAAAGAAGCCAAGGGTGCGAGTGTGGGCATATACACTCACCACCCGACTGCTGTGTCCCGAGTGGAATCCAAGGCCAGTCATTCTTTGGAATACAGACAGATTCTACTGGAAGGCCCTTGAAAGTTTGCTAAGTCACACAGATTGAAAATGCCAACTGGATATGATTATATTTATTAGGATCACAAGATAGGAATTCATAAAATAAATAATAGAAGTGGAGCGTGGTCAATGGAACCACATGTAACAAAGGCTGTTATTCATGACTGGCTAAGCAAATATGCTCTGCTATCTCAACTGAGGTATTAACATACGTGGGCCTTTTTTTTAAGATTTATTTATTTATTTATTTACTTATTTTTAGAGAGGGGGGGAAAGGAGTGAGAAAGAGAGGAAGAGAAACATCAATGTGTGGTTGCCTTCTGCACACCCTACTGGGGACCTGGCCGACAACCCAGGTATGTGCCCGCACTGGGAATCAAACCAGCAGTCCTTTGGTTTGCATGCTGGTGCTCAATCCACTGAGCCACACCATCCAGGGTTGGGTCATTTTTGTTTTTAAAGGGCAATTCTTACAGGAAAGCCAACCCATTTCTATTCAGCAGCCATTTCAAGATCCCGACCCACTACAAGCCCATCACTGTCAGCATGACCGGCATAAGTAGACAGGCAGAATAGGGTAATGGTTAAGACCTGAAATCTTAAAACCAGACTTCCTTGGTTCAAATCTGGACACCCCTATGTGGTAGTTTAGTCTCTTTATCTGTAAAATGGAGATAAGAACAATGCCTATTCCTGAGGTTGTTAAGGCTAAATAAGTAAGATACTCAGATTACAGACTAGTTTATTATTCTATTCACAAAAGAAAGGGGTAAATATAATGGCTACACACAGACCCTCACTGGTAACATTATAGTAAAAATACCTAAACAGAAAAACATGAGTTTAAAATAATTTTGCACTAACTAAAAATCTATGACCAAAGTTTGGACCCATATTTCCAAGGAGATTTTAAGATAATAACCTAAGTTATGAAAACTTTATGTATTCAAAGTTAAATTACTTTTTTAATAAATAAAATTAGTGTCCATAAATTTCTTTTCAACTTGATACCAACTTGGTCACTTTTCTTTCAAATCGCCCATTAAAATATATATATATATATATATATATATATATATATATATATATATATATATATATATATCTGCTTCAGTGACCATCTATAGGGCTTAAATGTTCACTCATCTAGAAGAAAATGTCATATACTTAAATTTATCACTGTGGCTAAATGCTGTATTATTTATCTCTACATAACATACCAACCGAGGAGAACTTACAGAGCACTTCAGCCTTAGAGATTCCCTCATTAAACATAAAGTATTAAAAAATAGAAAAGTCCAAATATCTATAGCCAAAAAAAAAACCCTTAAAATTTTACCAAGGGTAACAAGTAAATATTCTGCATGTCAAAAACAAAGTACTGTAAAATAGAGAATATTTTATATAAAAGTATGAATCTGGCTTTCAAGCATGGTAGATATGGGATTTAGGCTTTATTTTTAGGAGAAATACCTTACATATCTTCTTTACCATGCAAAAAACACCTCATGAAAGATCTGTGCTTCTCCTGCCCACTGCTGCCTACATCCTTGGGAAGACAACTCAATTGCTTACTAAACATGACACATTTTCTTATGCTTCAATTACGTACTTCCTCTGATCAACCATGCTAGTATTTAATTACCACACAATTAACTCATGGCACTAACATTCACGGTCATTTCTGCTTTGGCCACGGAAATCATCAAAAAGTTGACCCAAAGCCCACCTTGCATTGCCCCACCTACCCACCTGTGCTCTGTGTATCTGCCTGGCTTATGACTATAAAAGTTCCACAAAGCACCAATTCTTCCACAACCTTAGCTATAGCTGCCTAACTGGCCTGGCCTGGGGCAGAGGGCTTGCAATGCAAGTGCCCTGCTTGATGAGATTGGTGATAGGAGGAAGACAACTGAAGCATCAAATGGGGTTTTCCATTAGGAGAGTGGTTACCAGACGCTGGTATTCCACAGCAGAAAAGCCCACCCCTTTTCTAACTGGGATGATAACTTTGTCTTCAATGTCCTCCCCACCTTGAAAAAAACTACTGCAAACCATCACTTCATTAAAAACAGCCATTTTAAAATGTAAAAAAAAAAAAATAGGAAGGATAATATTTCTTTTTTAAGTATATTTTATTGATTATGCTATTAGAGTTGTTCCATTTTTTCCTCCTTTATTCCCCTCTGCCTTGCACACTTCCTCCCACCAGCATTCCCCCACCTTAGTTCATGCCCACAGGTCGTACATATAAGTTCTTTGGCTTCTACATTTCCTATACTATTGTTAAGCTCCCCTTGTTTATTTTGTATCTACCATTTATGTTTCTTATTCCCTGTACCTTTTCCTCTATTCTCCCCTCCACCCGATAACCCTCCATGTGATCTCCATTTCTGTGGTTCTGTTCCTGTTCCAGTTGTTTGCTTAGTTTGTTTTTGTTTTAGGTATGGTTGTTAATAACTGTGAGTTTGCTGTCATTTTACTGTTCATAGTTGTGATATTCTTGTTTTTGTTCAGTAAGGGCTTGGTGATGATGAACTTTAACTTGACCTAATCTGGGAAGCACCTTATCTGCCCTTCTATTCTAAACCATAGTTTTGCTGGGTAGAGTAATCTTGGGTGGGAGTTCTTGCCTTTTGTGACTTGGAATACTTCTTTCCAGCCCCTTCTTGTCTGCAAGGTTTCTTTTAAGGAATCAGCTGATAGTCCTATGGGAACTCCTTTGTAGGTAACTGTCTCCTTTTCTCTTGCTGCTTTTAAGATTACTCCTTATCTTTAACCTTGGGTAATGTAATTATGATGTGCCTTGATGTGTGCATCATTGGGTCCAACTTCTTTGAGATTTTCTGAGCTTCCTGGGCTTCCTGGAAATCTATTTCCTTTGCCAGACTGGGGAAGTTCTCCATTATTTTTTCAAATAAGTTTTCAATTTCTTGCTCTTCCTCTTCTCCTTCTGGCACTCCTATGATTCAGATGTTGGAACATTTAAAGTTGTCCCTGAGGTTTCTAAGCCTCTCTGCATTTTTTTAATCCTTGTTTCTTCATTCTATTCTGGTCAAATGTTTATTTCTTCCTTCTGCTCCAAATCGTTGATGTGAATCCTGGTTTCCTTCCCTTCACTGTTGGTTCCTTGTATATTTTGATTAATTTCACTTTTCATAGCCTTCACTTTTTCCTCTATTTTGTGACCATACTCAACCATTTCTGCGAGCATCCTGATTACCAGTGTTTTGAACTGTGCATCTGATAGGTTGGCTATGTCATCATTGCTTAGTTCTATTTTTTGAGCTTTGATCTGTTCTTTCGTTTGAGCCATATTTCTTTATCTTGGCCTACCTGCTGCATTATAAGGGGTGGAGCTTTAGGTGTTCACCAGGGCAGGGCAACCCACACTGCTATGTTGTGGTGCTGTATGTAGGGAAGAGGTCCCAGAGAAAACAATGCCACTTGCTCACTGCTGGGCCAGCTTTTTGTCACTTCCCTTACTACCCACAAGCAAACTGTGCCCTTCTGGTGCTGATCCCTGATGGGTAAGTTTGTGTATGTTCTAGGACCCTGTGGGTCTCTCCAACAAACTCTCCTGTGAGGCTGGGAATTTCTCCTGCCACTGGAACCCCCACAGATTTTTAAATCCAGAGGTTTTAAGGCTTTATTTCCCTGCTCTGGAACCCTGGGTTGCTCGGTCTGTCTCACTCTCAGTTGTTCCTCCCAGTTTATCTGCATGCAAATTTGGGACTGCCCGGTACACCAGCCGCCACCTCATCCCTCCCCTCCCCGGGTCGTCCAGCGGCTGCCTGGCCAGAAGTCCTCTCCACCCTGGCTGCCCATCTCTACCCCCTCCTACCACTCTGGATGAATGTTTCCTTTTTAACTCCTTGGTTGTCAGACTTCCATACAGTTCAGTTTTTTAAAAGTTCTGATTGTTGTTGTTGTTTTTTAAATTTGTTGTTGTCCTTCTTTTGGTTGTACGAGGAAGCAAAGTATATCTACCTACAATTCCATCTTGGCCAGAAGTTCCTGGATAATATTTTTCAATAAAAGGCAATTCTTTGAATAAATTTATCTTAATAAAATATTTTATCTTTCTTCTGCTGAGTTTTAGATCAATTCACAGACTGGTGCTTTGGGAAACACTGAATTAAATGGTTTTTAAGGTTCCTGTTAATACTTAAATCACCTAAACATAACCCAACAAGTGTTTTTAAGCTAAAAAGAAGTAAAGCTACTTAGCTGTCATCAGTAAATACAAATAATATGTAATTCATTCATTCTACATATGCTAAAGTGACAAATACATACCCAAGCCATTAAATGTTGGGGGTTAGTGGAGTGGGCGTTAAAAAGGAAGCACTCTGCTTTCCTGGTAAAATTTCTAGGAAGATTAATTTCCTGTCTGAATGCCATTCTGCTCACACATGATTTCAAAAAGATGTTTTTCTGCTCTATAACAGGAGTGGAATCAGCTGTTTTAACCTGGGGCCCTAGAGTGCAACTCTCAAGTTGCGTAGTTATTTATAACTACAGAGCAATGCCTGCTTCTGTCATATCAAAGTATGCAAGACCCCTGGGAAAGGTCACGAGACAATGTCACTTGTTTCAGACACACTGCCAATTTGAGACTCCCCCAACCTTTGGGAGAGCTTTCACATTAAGATGCCCCAGAAACAAACAGAAGGGTCTCCTGGCAGGAGGGCTCTCATCTTACCTCGTGCCTAGGAATTCAAAATGTTAGTCTGAAGAGTTGGATTCCAGTTGGATGTTTGTAGTAAGATTCATGTGATTATCCCATGCAGATATGAATTTGCTCCATAAATATTTGCCGAGCATTTCCTACTCAGAAAGCACCACTGGAGTCTCCTCAGTTTTCTCTCCTCAGCACACCCAGAAAAAGAATAACACAGTCCAGTCTTCTGGAGGGAAGCCCAAGCCCCTCCATGCACTGCTCCTAAACTATGGGCTGTAACAACTGCCTCCTTCAGAACCTGCAACACACACAAATGATTTCAGAGGACTTTTTCTCCTGGAGATGCCACAACTGGCTGGATCTGAGCACAGCCTTTGAAGAAAGAGACGAGAAAGAAAAGTACCAGGAGGACTTTATACTCCTGGAGTGTAGACTCCATGGGGGCTGGATATTATTATTCATAATGGTCTTGCTCATTTCTAAGGCAGTGCCTGCCAAAGAGTAAATGCTTATGAGATAGCTGTTCGATTAAAGGAAAGAATGTTCATAGATTTATCACTAACTTAGCCATCATGTAAGTAGCTTCAAGGTATTTGATGACCTTTGTTTAACCTGATGACCAAGGCTACTCAAAGCAGCCAATTGCTCTTCTTCTACAGAGGCAGACAAGGCCAAACTGTGTCACAGACTGGGTTTAAGAAAAACTTCTGTCACCCATTCTCACCTACCTGCTGTAAATTCTTAATTGTTCCCTACTGATGTTACAAAGTAGTCCTTAACCAGCATGTGGAAGAGGGAGACAGATTCCAAGTTCCACCTAACATCTAATGTTTGTGCCTAAAATGAAACAGAGCCAACACTGTAGTTTTGAGAAGGCCAGGAAGTGCTCCAGCCTGGGGCCAGCAGATAAATTACAGAGCTGGGGACTCACCCATCAGCTGAGCTCCCCACCCCAGACCCCAATTAGAGGGCAGATGGGCTCCAGTGGGTGGGCCCTCAGGACAGAACTGCCGGAAGAACACTGGCTAAACAGAAGGATTCCTTGCTTACTGACATGATGTCACATGATTTTTTAAATGTCAGGATTTCCTAGTACATTTTAAAATAGGGTTGTTTAAGTGAATGTAAACCAGGTTTTAGACAACATTTCATGAGCATTCTAAGATTTGCTTGCAAAATAAGAGAGGAAGAGGAGGACAAGTAAAGAACCAAAATCTATTCCTCTGAAGGTATCATCACCTAGAAACATGGCTTTCTGTTTGTTTGTTATTACCCAGCAAAAAAGAGGGCTGTGTCGAGAATGGGCCAGAGTCAAAAACGAAAAGGAAAAAACACTTAGTTCTCTGCTACCCTTTCAACACTTAGCACACTGCTCCTCCCTCATGCCAATTATAATAAATAAATAAATAGCCTAAAAGAACTATCAGGTTTTTTTTAATCTACAATCTATCTTGAGTTATTTTAGATGGCGTAAGATAAAGATCAAGGTTCCTTCTTTCTTTCATATAGATTGCCAATTGTTCTAGCATCCCTTGTTGAAAAGTCATCCATTCTCCATTGAATTGCTTTGGCCACTTTGATGAAAATCTGTTGAGTCTACGTGTGGTCCATTTCTGGAGTCTCTAGTCTGTTCCACAGATCTAACGTCTATCCTCACACCAATGCCACACTGTCTTGATATTTTGTCGCTTTGAGTAAACCTTGAAATCAGGTAGTATAGCCCTTCAACTATGTTTTTATCCCCAACATTTTGGGGGCTACTCTGAGTCCTTTGCATTTCCATATAAAATTTTAAAGTCAGCTCACTGATGTCTTCATAAAAAATTTTTAAATGCCCTTCTGGGGTTTTGATTGTGATTGCCTTGAACCTTTTAGGTAAATTTGGGATAAGGGCATTTTAACAATGTTAAGTCTTCCAATCCTTAAATATGATATCTATCTCCATTTACTTGAGGGACCTATTAGAGTTAAACAAAAACAACATAAAATCTAGAGCTACTACCTTGTGCGCCAAAAAAGGAAGAATAGTTGGAAACCAGAAAATCTCTACAGAGTAATTTACAACTTTACACAGTTCTTTCAAGAGTTTTTCATGGGGTGGATTCTACTGATGGATAAAGGCTCAGAAAGGCACAGATCAGGGGAGAGGGAGATGTGGAACCCAAACCCAGGTACTCTTTTGCCCAATTCAGATCCCGGGGTATTTGATACTACACAGCTTGCTGAAAAGTAGCGCTCTAAGGGAGGCTGTCAAGAGACAACAACTGGGGAAGTGGTGTGCGCCCAACTACAAAACACCACACATGCTCCTGGAAGGCACCCTTACCTCCTCATCCTTGTTCTCGGACACTCTCACAGGACAGAGGAGAAGGAACCCATAAAAGGAGACAAACATAAATTCAGAGCAGGAAAAAACCCTTCTAGGAAGGCCCCAACTGGACAAGAGCCAAGAGAGGAAATGGGACAAGGCAATACTGTGAGAGCTCCACAGAGCACAGCCAAGCGTACGCACATGGCCACTGGCTGCCTGGGAATTTCCAAGAAGAGAAAGGCCAGGAGGAGGGCAGGCATTGTCATTTCCCTCTCACTCCACAGAAAGAAAATCACTTGCTTAAGGAGATTTAAAGGGCGATGGCAGTGACTGAATCCACTAATCACTTAAGAAGGTCTCTCAATGTATAACAGCACATTTGGATTAAACAGAGAAGTCAATACTGAAAGTTTCAGTAACTGAAGGATTCAAGCTTGATGCAGATTAAATGCAACCCATATCAAGACATGTGCATAAATCCTTGTCGACCCCAGTTGCCTGTGGGTGGTTAGTCTGAACCCCAATACTGCTAACATGGAACTCAGGGTGAGTTCCTAGGAGAGTCAGCCTCTTTGTTTTACTCTCAGTGGATGATCTTTATTGTCTTCTCTACATTTTTCTACACCTCCCAGATTATCTGCAGTGAACACATATAACTTCTGAAATTAAAAGAATAAATAAAGCTTCTTAAATGGCTACCAAGGGAGTTGGTTTTCTCTGCCGCAGCAGAGCTCAAAATCTGGCCGCATGGATGGGAGGCAACATGCACAGAGGCGGCCAGGCCATGGGGTGTAAAGCTCTGGGCCTTGGAGGGGTGAGCAGCTAATAAAGCTGTATGTGTTTGAAAACACAGCAAACAGAGCTCTACAGTAAAGACCTCCCGAGCTTTACAAAAATTGTTTTTCTGCGACCCATCTCTGGACTCCATGACAGCTGAAATGAAAGGATTAGTCCCCAAGCTCTTACCAAATGTACAGGAATAAGAAAGGGAGGCAAAGGTGACAAAAACAGAGAAGTACAAAAAGCTCAATTCGGTTCAATCAACTGAACTGCAGTTACCAAAAAGAAACCCTTATACACTGTTGGTAGGAATGTAAATTGCCACCACTGTGAAAAACAGCATGGAGGTTCCTCAAAAAATGAAAAATAGGGTTACCATATGACCCAGCAATCCTTCTTCTGAGTCCTACCTGAGAAATTTGAAAGTGTTCATTTGTAAAGATGTAGATACCCCCACGTTCATTGGAACATTATTCACAGTAGCCAAAAACACCGAAACAACCAAAGTGCTCTTCGACAGGTGACTGGATAAAGAAGGCATGGCACATATATACTATGGAATACTACTCAGCCATAAGAAAGGGAGAAATCCTGACCTTTACAACAACATGGATGGATATTGAGAGTACTATGCCAAGTAAAATAAGTTAGATGGAAAAGGGTAAGGACCACATGATTTCACTCATAGGTAGGATATAAAACAGAAAGCATTAAGTGAACAAGTGAAAAAACAAACTCAGACAAGGATCACAGTATGGTGGTTACCAGAGGGGAAGGAACAAACAGGG
The DNA here is from genome assembly GCF_021234435.1 of Artibeus jamaicensis. Taxonomy (NCBI): domain Eukaryota; kingdom Metazoa; phylum Chordata; class Mammalia; order Chiroptera; family Phyllostomidae; genus Artibeus; species Artibeus jamaicensis. Next base: position 11,051,024 of record NW_026521883.1, read on the forward strand.
AAGTCTAAGGCCATTTGCCACTGAGCCTTTATACCTCACACTGATTGGCATTTTTGCAAGTGGTAGTTCTCTCTGCCTGCTTGCAAATTTATGTCTCCAAGTTCTATCTCCAAACCTGGATCGAGAGCCACAGATAACATCCTCCATCGTCCCCTCCAGCTGGGCCAGAAACCAAGCAACAAATGAGTTTTTATGGATCAACTGAATTGTAATTACCAACTTTAGAATCAGGAGCACAGTTGATTCCTGTCTGAAATTCATGGTTTAAGGAGAGTCCACGTGCTACCAGGCCAGTGCTCCTGGCAATGAGCCTGATGTCCAGAGCCTAGAGCGAGTGGAGCTGCCTGAGATGAGGCACCGGTGGGCAGCACAGACTTGCTATTCTCACCGACTCCCCACCCACTGCTCTTCCCATTATGGCACAAGGACAGCCTTCCTCCTTAGAAACTTCAGAGCCCAAAACCTAATTTCATATCCTTTAAAGAGGAACCCAGCAATTCAAGTATTTGTTTTTGGCAACTTCATGTTTTGAAGGCATTTAAGAACAGTTGTCAAACTTGGTAAATTCAGGCTATAATGCCATTTCCTAGAAAAAATGGTGCTTATTTTGTCTTAGAAAAAGGAAGGAAGTAGCAGCCTTATCAAGGGGACTGTAAAGCTTTATTCAGCTGAGGAGAGTAGTAACGATGCCTTCCAATTCATGCACTGGACCAGCACATTCTTGAAGGCAGAGCCACCTGTCACCAGCCTCCCACTAGGCCCATCGTAGGCACAAACGAACAGAACAGTAAAGATTACAAAGCCGTGCCACATGCCACACTTTGTCTCCATCCCACTGGCCCTACTTCGCCCAAACTACGCTTACTTGATTTTTGGCTAGTGTTTTAGTACTTGACCCTCCATAGAAATGGTGCCCATTCATTAGTTCCCTACCCTGGAAATAATCATGTCAAAAATGAGTCATAAAGTGTCCTGGCTGGTGTAGCTCAGTGGATTCAGCATGGGCCTGTGAAGCAAAGGGTCACCAGTTCGATTCCCAGTCACGGCACATGCCTGGGTTGCAGGCCAGGTCCCCAGTAGGAGACACATGAGAAGTGACCACACATTGATGTTTCTCTCCCACTCTTTCTCCTTCCCTTTCCCTCTCTCTAAAAATAAATAAATAAAAAGATTTTAAAAAATGAGTCATAAGGTACATGGCATTCTTCAAAATATATCTTTAAAGGTTAAAGATGGGAGGAAAAAGTAGATGAGGCTTCCTTAGGCATTGCATTAAAATCACTTACCATTTTAAGACCCTGCTGGTTTAACAGTGTCCAATTAAAGAAAAAGCAACAACGCCCAGAGGTTCCCTCACATCGGTGTGGCTGGATGCCACCAGTTGGTCCTGTTCCTTCCCAAATATAACTTCTGGTCACTTCTGCAATTCAGATATCCTGTCCCACAGCAGGCAGCCTTGCTATTCGGAGGATGGCAGGATCACGAACAGTTCTAACCAACAATTAAGGTTTTCCCAGAGCAGTGTGAGCGCAAGCTTCATTTCTGCAAGAGCCTATCAAACAACAAAGGGGGGTTTCCAGCACCCTTGTAGGAGGCCCCTTCAGTAACTTAAGCCTAGTGGGGATGGAAACTGATGAGAGTTTTCAATGATCGGTCAATGGGTATCCACCCCAGCCTTCCCCTTGGGCTCAGCTGAAGGCTTGCTTGACAAAGCCAGGCAGAGAGAGACACATGTGACCTGCTCGGGAGTTAGGGGAACAAAAGGGCCTTATAAGGCCTGAGTATGCTAGTCGATGGTTCAACCCACGTCTTTTGACCAAGGAGAGGCAAGAAGTAGAGATAAAAACTCTTCCTTTTCTTATACAATGCAAAGGAGGCTTAACTGTCCAAGACTCTTTCAGCATTTTGAAAACCATCATTGGTCTCATGCTCACTGAGATGGTCCATAACACGCCCCATAGCACATTGCACCTTTAAGCAGAATATTTGTGAACACCCAAACTTGCACAGGATGCCTGTTTCAGTGGCACAATTCGTGAGGAACACAAGTGCTCTGGCAAGATAGCAAACCCCCTCAGGTTACCCAATTCTGAACATCAAAATCCTGTCAACATGTGGACTGTGGCAGGGCCTGCAGGTCCAGAAAAGATGGCCAAGAGCAGCCCGGGAGGATTGTCTTTTAACAATGCTGCCTTTCTTCTGCATCTTTAACTGCTCAAGAAGAGTATGCATATTAAATAGCAGGGAAAAGTTACTCAATTGAGACAAAAATTCCTTTCCCAACTGCACTCCAAGAAGGCATTTCACATTGTACCCAACTCCAAGTGAGGACTCATGGAGCTTCAGATTGCCGCCACAGATAGTCTAGGTGTTTCTCGGCCATTTCTAAGGGCGTTTCATTTTTGATGAAATCTTTCTTCCCTTGCCTTGCTTCATGAGTGAGGCTGCTAGGAGCTGGCTCCATTCAGGCTCCAGGAATCTAGAGGCAAGTACTGCCCTTGACCAGCTGGAACCCAGTTTAAGCATTTTCAATCCATGACAAAGGTGTCCTCTTGTTATATGGTATGGAGGCCACCCACAGTGCCTCCTTATACACTGAACACACTGAAGACAATGAACACTTGTTCCCTAGTATGGTCTGTGGGCCCATTTCAGCCAGGAATGCCCTGTTGCATCATTTTAGACCTGACAAAACCCACCAGTGGCTGCCATCCATCTCAGACATTCATTCCTCTTCCTCTCACCTGAACGGTAATTTTGAAAGAATTTTCAAGGAAAGAATGTTTAAGGAATGGCACTTAATCAGTTGGCACATCTGTACCACCTTTTTCTCAATTTCAAAATATATTTGCTTAAAGGAAGCCTAGTTTCAAATCATATCCAGGCCATTTCTCTGTTCAATTCTTTGTAATAAATAACATCCCAGGGGAACAGAAAGAACAGATTGCAAATACAGAAAAAAAATTGTCCAGTTATTTCCAAAATCTTCTGTGAAGTCAGCATGGCATGTCTGTAATTCTCTTAATAGGTACTATAGCAAAGATCAACTCCTCTCAGTCGTTCACTAGTCATTTCATCATCCATGACTGTCAACTCTACTACATAGAGCTTGACTCTGTTCAACAATAACCCTCACACAGCTCTCTCCAGAGTATATCAGTTCCTTTAACAGTATTGCCAAATTTCTTTTAATAATTTGTCATGCCCTCCACATAATCCATGCCCACCCATCCTAAAATGTAATGGATTGCTGACTAATACCGATCCACAAAAAAGAACTGAACTAAGAAAAGAAAGCCCCCCTAGAAGGCAAATTTTACAGAAAACAGTTCACCAGGTGGTGGGGGGTCATTTGACACCTGGATGTACCTCACACTCCTGTGACAGACACTTGGAATCAGTCAGACACGATCTCAGCTCTGCAGGACGCAACCGCTGACCAATCCAGAATCATTTTTTAAATTTTCTTCTGGCAGATGAAGCCATTGCCCAACAATCCCTGACTCTCCTGTGGATGCCTGTCCCTCTTGCCTAAACTCAACACTTTTGATCACTGCATCTGCCTAATTCCGAAAAACCTGCCAAGTGGTCCTTCTGCCAAATAACACACGGCTGAGAAGGCAAAAAAGGACAGGCAAGGTGATGGGGGAAACTAACGGCTGGTACAAGGGAGCTTTAAAAACACTCAAAGAGTCAGCATGAAAACTGCACAAGAGGTTTGGGGCCACACTTTGTAGAATCGAACGGTTCTACTTAACTCAGTTAACGTACCACAGTAGCATGAGGAGGATCCTAAATTATTAGGAAAAACATTGTTCTAGCACACTCTTTGAAACAAAGAACAGAAATACTCAGACAGATTTCCAAAGTGGTTTAAATGAAATTGGTTTAAAGGCTTTCAAGAGTAAGAGTCTGTCATCTAGAAAGTTTATTCAATATGAAATACTTCTTTCCACAGTGAGACTGGATAAAGGACATAGTTTTGAGATAGCTTAGTAGTTTCACCTTATCATACTTATTCCTCATGGTAATTTTAGTCATCTCAACCATGCTGGGTTTGTCCATGGTATTCTAAGAAATTTCAAATAGTTATGGATGGCATAAAAATAAATAGCCTAGCTTTACATGATCTCAAAGACATAAAGTCTTAATGTAATTTTTAAAACCGGGTCAGTGGGTAGTGCTAGGGGCTGCTCCGCTATGCCAAAGAAATTCAAACAAAAATCAGAGACCTACACTAGAGATTTTTAGAAAAACACATTCAGAGTAGATGTGTGGACTAGAGCATTTACGTTTTTTAAAAATCTAATTCATATTTATATTTTTAACAGATAGAAAATTCTAGACTTTAAATTTCTCAATTAAGACAGGAAGCTTGGGGTTTTGCTTAGTTTTCAAACAAGTGAAAGACCATCAGAGTTTGGGTAGCCGCATAGAGACACCGGAATGTTGGCGTCTCTAACAGAGAAGTACCCACAACCTCTCCACCGAGAAAATACCAGGGCATGGGAATGCATATCCTTTTTTTTAAATTTCTATTTACAGAGAGGGGAAGGGAAGGAGGAAGAGTGGGAGAGAAACATCAATGTGTGGTTGCCTCTCATGTGTCTCCCACCGGGGACCCGGCGTGCAACCCAGGCATGTGCCCTGACTGGGAATCAAACCGGCAACCCTTTGCTTCACAGGCCCATGCTCAATCCACCAAGCCACACCAGCCAGGGCTGCATACCCTTTTTATAATTTAATAATAAATGTGTCTTCTCAATTATGAATTGGTTAAAGCTATGTTAATTTGACTACGGAGTCCCTCAATATAAAACCACCCATAGGGAAACAAGTCACTGTATAACAAGGTTCTTGCTATTCCTGAGTGACCCCCAGCTAGTCCAGTCCTGGGCAACTATGACATACGGATGCCGAGGAACTATTTCCCAGTGTCATCAACCAAAGATACTGCTGGACCTAAACGGGACTCTTCCCATCTGAGGAAGCAGGAGCCCTGTCTACAGAGTGGGTAAGTTCCCGAGGAGCTGAGCAAAACACCAACAGGCACACGGGTCACCCAGGGACGTTCTAAACGGCCACCCAACAACCTAATTAAAAGCCCATGCATTTTTGCCTAATTCGGTTTTGCCTCCAGATTTACTCTTCATGAATCAAATACTACAATTTCTGGTGGAAAATGAAGTGACCCCCACTCTCTCACCCTCAGCTATGTTGGAGAGGGAGCAATGAAGAAAAGATAAGTACACTGATATCATCCACACTCAGAGGAGGAAGCCGGAAACCCTGGGTCACTGATGCCACTCATTCGTTAATTTCCCCAGTGAACATGTATCAGATCCCTACGATGCATTGAGTGTGGCCTAGACGTGGGAGGTGCAGCTATAGAATAAAATATGGCCTCATTCCCACAGAAATGTAATAAATTCGAGCACACTGGAGTAAGTACAGTAAATAGTCACGCATTAAGGGAAAATCATACTGGGAAGTAGGAGCAAATCACGTCCCGAGGGGCGAGGGAGGCACAGCCAGAGGCGATTTCCCAGCACAGGGAACAGAAGCCGGGCTAATAAAGGTAAAGCACAAAACCCTCCCTGTTTGGCTACAGAGCACAGTCCATCTTACAGAGAAAGTGTGTATGCATACTGAACAACAGAAGGCAAAGCAACTAACGGTAAAAGGTAGTCAATCCATAAGAAATGATTCACATATAATTTTTAAAAACTGGGCGTACACGAGTTACAGCCCATTCCTTAAGAGCATTGGTAAGCTACATACGCCCATGTACGGAGTCAATATTCCATTCCAGGAGCAGCAGAGCACTGATCATTTGTACACTTCAGTATACGACGCCCACTCCTCAAACCTTAACGTGCACACAAATCACCTGCGGACCTCGTTACAGAGCAGGTTCTGGCGCAGGGACCTGCTGGGTAGAGACCGAGAGGCTGCACTGTGAACACGCTGCCAGCTGCTGTACATGTCGCTTGGACCTGTGGAGGGAGTAAGGGTGAGCGGGGCCGATGTGCTGACCATCCTAGTCACACACAGGGGTCTTCAACAGTAAAACCTCCTCTCCTCGTCTGAAACCTAGTGAGCCAGAATTTTAGGAGATGCTGTCCCCTAGACCTTCTTTTTAAGCTATCCAGGTGGTGTGAGGTGCGGCCAGGCATGTGAACCATAGTCAAGTAGGGATTCTGAGATGCAGGCCTCCAGCATACCTCACTCGAGGATAATACAGGTCATTCCTGTGTGTAGACAGATAAAGCCTGCAGCTCTGGAAGGCATCCATGGAGACAGTGAGTCAGGAAAAGGGTGCCCAGCTCAGCTGGCCAGACTGGGCAACTCAACGGCTTTGATGCCGTTGAGTCAAAGCCCCCCAGCTAGCGTCTGTCATGGAATCCCTCTTGACCCTTCCAGTACACTGCAATTGCTTCCCAAAGCTCGTGCTCAGATCATTATCACAGTCTTCTTAGCTCCCAAAACACAGGAAGAGGAAGAGCAGATTTTTTTTCTGATCTAAAAATTATAGATAAGGGGTCATCCGTGATGAAAGACTGGAAAGAGGCCAAAAGGCAAACACCCAATTAACCGGCCTGATACCTCCAGGCTCTCCCCTTGAAAGGGCTCTCCAGCCACAACCCGCCTCACTACAAAGCAACAATTTTGTTAATAAAAGGGATCAGGTGGAATGTGGTCCTTCAGGGCTTCACATACAAAATTGCTTCTGGAAAAGACAGTAATAGTGTATCCTCTCCAGGTAAAATAGGGGATAGAGTTGGGCCCATTTGAAATACCAGCATTTCAAGTTTCTCTACATCCACATTCCATTCAACAAGGCACTTCAAATTCTGTCCGTGTATTCAGCCTCTTGCTCCCAATTTAAACCTGTCTCATTAAAAGTTGTACGTTCTGACCCTCTTCTCTCCCTTGCTTACCCTGGTCTTAACTGGCAGAGGGCAAGAAAATTTTCAACAGGGAGTTCTTGCTTAACCCCTCAACTTGTAAATGCCATTCCCCTAAGAGGCTTTCCTAACACTGGCTTCCGAAGTGTTGCAGTCGGGGTCAACAGCCAGGTTCATGCTCTGCTCCTCTCTAGTGCATGCTCTGGGAAGAAAGATCCAAAGCTTTCTCAGCTATGTAGATCACAAACAACAAAACAAACAAAAACCGCACAGTGCAGCAGCTGCTCAGCGTTCCTACCATGTGCAAAGTGTATCGCGTTCCTCTCTCTACTCTTGGTCCTAAGAGGGTCATTGCATAAAAAAAAAAAAAGAATGACTGGAAATAATAGATGCATAGCATCCTGTCCCCCAGAAGTTCAGTTTCCTGTCTGAGAGACTGAGAAGACATCACACAGTATAACTCCAAGTACAGTGAAAGAAATTCAGACTCAAAAGCCCAGTCCCACAGCTAGGAGTTGGTGAAGCCTGCGCCAGGAATCCCAATGCCACGCCCTTTAACATTCCCTTCTCAGTATTAGCATGAACACCTTAAGGGTGCACAGAGGAAGAGAGCTAAGCCAGGGTGGGGTGAGTGGGGAAGGGTGGCACCTGAGCCAGGCTGGAAGGAGGCGCTGACTGGTCGGAAGGGCCTGACTTCACTTGCTCGGCTGTCTTTGCATCTGCCTGGAATCCACTCACCGCTCGCCGATACTGAATAAGCATGGGAGGAGGGGTACAGGGCAGTGTCTCCAGAAAATTGTCCTTTTCTATCTTCCTTTTCAAAGGAGACAGCTATCCTTGTCTTGTAAGGCTGGGAAGGAGGGGAAAAAAGCCTAGGACATGCAAGAAACACGGATAGAGATTTTATTTTTCAGCTGGAAGAGGAGGAAGTAGGAGCGGTCAGAAGTTACTGATAATTTTATCACATCTGTGGAAACATGACTCTTAAAAGGGAGAATCATCCAGAAAATACCCCATGGGGCCTGAACCTCTGCCATATAATGATTTTTCCCTTCCTTAAAGGAATAAAGGTTCACAAAGTAGAGCCTTTTCCCCCCTAAATAACGTTACACAGTCCTTTCTCAGTCAGATGTCTGCTCTCAGAATTAACATGTATAAATCCCCTGCTTGAATAGACATCTCCCTAATCTACTTCTGGAGAGGCAAGCACTTCTGTTTAAAACCCACAGGACTCTACCAGCTGAGGCCCAGCCATAATTGGAGACTGTAATTAAATTTCACGAAGAACCCATAACCTCAGCCCCAGGGCAAGTCAGCCCCGGGGCAGGTCAGCAAAGGGAAGTCTGCAGGACCGGGCTGGCACTGCACCCATCCAAACTCCAAGGGAACACATCAGCTCGGGGTCCTGGGACCGTGTGGAGAACTGGAGACGCTAAATGCACTGGGGATACAGCGCATGTGAAACCTACCGGCCACACTCCGGCCACTCTCAGCCTCCTACCACTCTTCCTCTTGGAATAAAGGAACCACAGCGCCGCCCTGTCAGAGAAGAGCTGCACCCCCAATTTAGATGGATCTAAAAACAACCTCTTCACCAGTCTCCTCCCTTCTCCTAGACGAGGAGGGTCAGGGTTGTGCACTTACATCAGGTTTAGCCTGCCCTGTGTTGAACCAGCGTTTGTTATGAGGCGGCATATGAGTGAAGGGCCAGGGCCATGGCCATGTAGATTTGGGGGACTTTTTTGTAAGGCAAGCTCAGAACAGATTCTCTCCTGAGAGTAACTTGCTCAGGCCTTCCCATACTCAAAAACAGCGGGGAGAGCAGGAGAGAAGGTAAAGCAGTGAAGGGTAATTATGAGCCAGGCATGGTGCTGGGTACTTGGCCTGCATCACCTGTTTGATGCCCTTCTCACAAGAGTCCCGCCAGGTGGGTACCTTACCAGCGTTTTACAGGTGAGGCACCTAAAGCTCAGAGAAGCCTTATAACTGGTCAGTACTCACAGGGCCATTCGATGGTACAGGCAGGATTTGAACCTCCGGGTCCATGTGACCACTGTCTGGAAGTATGGCTCTGCTGTCCCCGATACAGTTTAAGATTCTCAGAAAGTTCACTTTCATCTGAGAATCTGTTCACCAACTTTCCAGATCAGCAGCTGGCCAACAGCTGTCCAGGGACTGGATTTCCCAGATCATGATTTATGCCCATTATTGGCTCTCCGGCAAGGAACTACAAACATGTTACTTAGCATCCCAGAGAAGAAGGCAGCTGGGAACACGAATCAAATTCAAGTAGTTATTTCCAGATTTCCAGTCCTTCCAATCCACAATGCCTAACAGGATGGCCACACCAACACTGCAGGTCTCCAGGGCAACATGGGGGGAGGGGCCAGGACCTGGTCCCCAGCTGCCACACACTTTCCAAAGCACCACCTTAAACCCTCCCCCAAGGGTCATCAGACACCTAAGAATCTGCAAAGCTCTCTGGGACTACAAGTATTCCCCCATTACAGAGGCAATTATTTAGAGTAGATTCTGTAAAAGGAAACTCCTGCATAATTTCATTCATGAATTTTGTAATTTGGGAAAATGTCGAAACTATAGGAGAAAATGTTTTGCAAAACATTTCCCTGTATAAGGGAACTTATACAGCAAACTATCATTTTTATTTTTTTCATTTAGAAAATCTTTTATTTCCTATAAAAATAGTACACCACATGTGATTAAAAAAACACCCTCAACTTTACGAGGTAGAATTTACATACAATAATGCACATTCCTTTTAAGTGCATTACTAATAAAATAACAAAATTTACATTTTATTAGTTCTGAGAAATTTTACACAGTTATAACCACCACCATGATAAAGATATGAAACATTTCCATCATCCAGAACAGAGGCTATCACCAGATGACAGGATTATAAGGGCAATATTTATTTTCTTTTATGGATCTGAATTTTCTACAGTACCTGTAATAGCATGCATTGCTTATATAATAAATGAAAGTTTTGAGTTGCAGTGAGTAACTTAGCTTGCTCATAAAATGAGTATGTGTTGGGTATTAGCAATTGATTGAACTATATACAGAACACCCCAGAAGTTGTGAAGGGAAAACAGGTTCCCCACCATCACTGCCTCCCCCTCCGATTCCTTTAGAGTCTGGTCATTTGCTTACTTTCCCTCCGTGAAATGGAACTCGATCTACCTTAAAGGGCACTCCCAGATGAAAATGAACACTGGGAACACCCCCCCAGAGGACAGAAACACCTCTTTCTCTAAGAAAGCAGAATGTAAGACCCCCTTCTGTCATAAAGCACCCCCCCCCCCCCCCTGCTAAGCACTGTAATAAAACCTCCAGGCACCACAGAGTCGGAGCTGAGGGTGGTAATGACCCCAAAGCAATCAGACAGGTGGCTAGAAGTTGGAACTTCCCTATGTTACAAGGCCACTGTTCTTGTCTATGTGGCACATTCATAACAGCCAGATGTATTAACTCTTATTTTCTTATTTTTTGTATTCTTGACACTCTGGCATCTGGGGGCCTTTCAGCCCCCAACCCAGGGAAAGACTGCCCCTCCCAGAACCCGCCAATTCTTAGTGCCCACCAAGAGCTCCGACAGGGGCATGCCTTTCATACACAAGCCAACCACTCCGGAGTCTTTGCCCGCAAAGCACCTCCCTATCTAACTCTCACACACCAAGCCCTCATGTCCCCTGCACGAAGTCATCCCAGGACAAGCTCCCAGGCACCCTGAGACCACACCTATAGCCCAAAGCCCACGGGAATTATTCAGACAAGCCAGTGCTAAAATGTTCACTCTGCCTGACCTCACCTCCTTGGAAACCCCAGTCGGTAAAGGCTCTGACCAAGGCTTTCTCCTTGCTTCTCTCTCCTGCCTCCTCACAAAAAAAGGAATTAAAAAAATGATCTTTCAGGGGTATTGGCCTCTCCACACCATCATTCAGTCATACACCTATAAATTAAGACCTGAGCCACCAATCCCAAGCCACCAGGCAGAAACCAAGCAGCCACGGCTAGACCCATTCACTTGAAGTCATAGGAGGGAGCCCTCCCTCTGAAGCCAGCATCCATCAACCCGGTTACTGGGTGTGCCCCAGGACGTTCGGTCCTGCCTGAAGCCAACTATCTGAACCGCGCAGGAGCAGGAGCTCCTGAGGCACTCAGCGATGCCAAAGGAGGGAGAAGCCGTCAGACAGACTGGCACAACTCGGGCACCCTGGCTGTCTGGACAGCAGCCACTGTTTCAGCCCAGAACTCCTGAGTCACAAGGAAAAGGTAAAATTATGATGCTTATCTGCTACTTCCTAAAGTGGGAAAGCACACAATGTACTGCCGACTTTTTCAAGAAACACTGAACAGAGTTTCACCTGTAATTGGGGAAAACTTTAATTACTTAGAAAACTCACTCATTTTGAATTCCTCCTTCCCAGAAGACACCAAGGTAAATGAGGCACCACTGTATTTTTATCATATTACTTTTAGTTTATTCTAGCTCTTCTCAAAACCTCACTCTGCATTTCTGGGACATCTCAGCCCTATTCTATCAACCTCAGCCCCCCTCCCCACACCTCGTCAACACCTGCTCTCTACCACGACCACCACCAGGACACATTTCCCTGACATTTCTGTACTAGGCACCAAGGACTTCCTGTTAAAAAAAAAAAAAAAAAGTGACACATATTGCCAAGCCCCTTCCTTGAGCAAAAATTCCACAGGAAAAAAAGCTAGTGAAACCATATACAACGTCTTTAAGAATTAGAGACCAGACACAACCCTGAAAAGCTTTTGCTGAGACCACAGCACAGGATAAGGGACTAAATGACTGACAGCCTTTTAGGGAAGATGGAGCATCCCCAGATCTAGTTTTCCTAAAGCTGCGTGTAACTTTTATTTACGCCCAGTTCAGGCGCAAACACAACCTCTGCAAATACGTGCCCAGGTCTAGTCATTTCTCCCACCAGCTGTCCTGGGAGGCCTGCTGTCGCTGCCAGTTCTGAGGACACAGACATGTCCCCCAAGTCAGGCAGAGGCAAACCCCACGAATAGGAGCAGGCATTTCAACTGCCCAGAACAAAGAAAAGAACTGAGAAACAAATGAACCCATAAATCAATTTAATAGCAACGGTCAAAAGAAAGGCCGCGTCTTTGAGGACGGGCTGCGTGAGGCTCCTTCACACCCTTCTCCCACCTTTTATGGTGTACAAGAGGTGTGCAAGATGTACTGCTGTTCATAACAAGTACTTAATTTTTGTGATCACATACATTATTTCATTTTTAGAGAGGGCCATTTCCCCTGTCAACCCCAAGGGGGCTGCATGTAGTCATTCGGTTTGCTTCTGTAACGACAAGTGAGGCGGCTCTACCGGTAAGTTCCAAAAGAACAGTTCATGAACTGGAAGAAGTTTGAGAAGTATGAATCTGGAATCATTAAAAATAATTTAATTTTATTTTTTAGAGAGAGGAAGGAGGGAGAGAGGGAAAGAAACATCAACGTGTGGTTGCTTCTCATGTGCCCCCACTGGGGGACTTGGCCTGCAACCCAGGCATGTGCCCTGGCTGGGAATTGAACCAGCGACCCTTTGGTTCACAGCCCACACTCAATCCACTGAGCTATACCAGCCAGGGCTACTAACAGTGTCTCAATGTTTTATGTCCTTTGTTTACTAATTGACCTGTTTTTATGGAAAGAACACGCCTGTTCCCAGGAAAGACCTGCTGAAGTATTTAGGGGTAAAGGGGCAGGATGCATGTAACTTTCCAATGGTTCGGAAAAGATGGTGCATAATATGGAGAATGATAAAGCAAAGGTGGCAAAGCAGACAACTGACAGATTTAGATTGGACTGTACAGGCATTCGTGTTCTTCTTGCAACTTTTCTGCAAGTTTGAAATTATTTCAAAAGAAAGTTTGGGTTTTTTTAATAGCCATTTTCAGGAACCTTAATGACTTCAGCATCTTTAAGGCTCAGAACACGGCTCTGCTAATGCCATTTTTCTCTACGTTCCTGCAGAAACTCATTCAGGTACGCAGCCTCATTGGCTAGCTTAGAATGAAGTATTTTAAAACAACACAAATTCAGATTCTGTTTGCAAAGCATTTCCATGGTAACAATACCTGTAGAATAAGGCAAGGCCCCCTCCCCATATTGAATTCATCTGTTGCCACCTACCCACTCACAGATCCAGGTGACTGTGCTCCTCTTTCAACTCTAACCCAACTGGACACCTGCCCCGAGCTGGGCCAAGGACTCCCCTGGGAGTTTAGGCAAAGGAGCTGATGTAGTTTTGATCTGCGGGACAGTGGTGGTGCTGTACAGAAACATCCCAGAGTGGCTTCTTGGAGAAAGAGCACGCAAGCGAGCATGCACTGGTGAGGCCCCGATGTGTCACCAAGGTTCACAGCGAGCGCCCAGGAACGGCCAGCTGCACTGACAACCCCACAGGCTCCAGGCACTTCATTTAAGCCAGCTCACCGGTGGCCCTGCTCCTCACCACAAAGCCTTGACAAGAGCAGATGTTTACCAATACAATGGGAGGAACAGCCACCATAAGCTATTACACAGCCAGGTAGAGCTTGGAGTGCAGACACCCGCTTTATCTTTTCCCATAGGAAGGGACGGCTCCTCCTGTTTTCCTCATGCTCAGAGCCTCTTATCCAGGGACAAACTGGATGCAGCACAGGGTACGGCCTGTGAGGAGCCCACTCCACTTCTGCTGGGCATCATGCAGTGGGGCCAACAGCAAGAAGCAGAGGACCTGGGTCCTGACCAGTCAGACCTGGATACTTGGAGCTACTTCTCCCTCTCACCTCCCTGCAAGCTTGCAACACAGTCACACCTGTCTGACCTAGTGACAGACAGAATGTTCCCCCAAAGGTGTCTATGTCCTAATCTCCTGACACTGAGTATGCAAAATGGACTTTGCAGGTGTGATTAAGGTCCTTGAGAAGGGAGACTGTCCTGGATTATCCACATGGGTCCAACGGAACCAAAAATGTCCTTAAAAGCAGAGAAACTTTCCCAGCCGTCTTCGGAGGAAGATACGACGAAGCTGGATGAGGGTGGAGGACGGGGACTTGAGGATGCGGGCGGCCTGGAGAAGCAGGGGAAAGACAGAGAAATGGACTCTCCCCGGGGGCCCCAGAAGGAACCCAGCCCTGCCCACACCTTGGGTCTCAATGACCCAAGTCTCAACGAGACTCAGATTTCTAATCTAGAAAATCCAAAAACAATAGATTGGTGGTATTTTAAGTCACTACATTTCTGGTCATTTGTGACAGCAGCAATAGAAACTAACACAGACTTTCTCTCGTCTGGAAATGTGTGGGTTTTCATCCTTTCTGAGAAGTGGGGCTAGTGGAGCCTAGAGTCTATCTACCTCTTGACACCCCCCAGAAAACCCTGGGACACCCTTGAAAATACCTTGGCCTTTGACCAACTGATCTGTAAAGATAATTTAAAAACAGATGACTTGCATGTCAGACTGAACTTATTTTGTATCATCTGCTCTTGTTTTGCACAATATTTGCCACCAGAACTCTAATCTTTCCTTTTTTAGTAATAAAAATAAAATCTGCCCCAAGTTACTCAGTAATTAACGGACCCCAGTGTCCCAGAGCACTAGCATCCAAATCACATCCACTTCATCAGTACACTCGCCCCAGCGACCACGCCCACCCCAGAGGGCTTTTGTGATCCAGCAGTGAAATCACCAGGGCCACCCTCCAGATTTCTGAGTCATCCTCACCACAGCAGGTCCAAGCAGCAGCAGCAGCAGCAGCAGCTGGATTGTGACCTCGAGTCAGCCCAAACCCTGCCCTGGAAATCCAGCTGCTGCAAAAGGGTCACGGCCCCCCTTCCCACCTCATTACTTTCCCTAACATCTCCTGGGAGCCACGCAGCTGGCCCCAAAACACACTGCCAAATGCAGTCCATGGGTGCAGGGATGCGCTCCAGCTACATCTCGGGAGCCACTTAACTGATTGCCTCTCCTCTCAGGGGGTGTTTGAGGGTATTTTTTCATCATTCAAATATTTCCTTTGAACAAAACATCTGGGGGAGATAGCTACTGTCCTAACTACTATGTAGTCGCGCTGAGGAGGCCGTGCCAAGCCTTGTGGCTGTTGTCAAGATGGCTTGCTTTTGACAGTTTTTTTTTTTTTAATTCATTTATCTTTAGAAGGGAAGGGAAGGAGAGAGGGAGAGAAACATCAACGTATGGTTTGCCTTTTTGTGAGCCCCCTGCTGGGAAATGGCCTACAGGGAACCAGCCTGCAACCCAGGCATGTGCCCTGACTGGGAATCGAACCTCGATTGTCAGGTTCGCAGGCCCGCGCTCAATCCACTGAGCTATACCAGCCAGGGCTGCTTTCGACAGTTTTTGTTGCATCTCCTCAACACCAACGCCCACCAGGTAGGCTGTCCAGGAGATCTTCCCAGAGAAAGGCTACACGACCTTTAAAGGGAAGAAGGTAGTTAAATTGATGACTGGCAACAGGAAAGGTCCTGTTCTAAGCGCTCGGGTGCAGAAATCTGTCAGACAGGGTGCCAGCTTCCACACAGGGGAAGCCTGTTCCAAGGTGGGCAAGTCAGCAACGCTCGCTCCCAGGGGAATTTTATCAGCCTGTTATCGTGCTGTCATCATCTGCTCTTGGTAAACACGAGATCTGCCACGGATGCCTGACAAACCACAGAGAGGGACTGTGACGCTGCCCTCAAGAAAAGGGCTTCTGGCGAAGGCCACAGTAACTGGGGGAGCCCGGGAGACCCCAGCCACGGACCGCGCAGTGTGGCCGCAGCAAGTGTGCCAAGGAGCGTCCCTCTGAGCAAGAATGGAGGGAGGGCAACTGGAAAGAGGGGCCGAGGTGGCCACGGGCGGCAAGGAACAGCCTCTAGCCCGACCCATAGCTTCTCTCTCGCATGCGCTTGAACACAGTGATTGCTTCTGAGCATCTATTAACAAGTCAGCACCACTGGGCGTAAACAAGAACAGGAGGGAAGTAGAGAGAGACAAGGAGCTCTTGGACAGAACTGGCCAAGTCCACTGAAGCCCTGTGAAAAGTCTTAAAGGCGGAACCAACAGACTGGAAATGTTATCCTGGCAGCCCCTGCTGGTCAAAAACCTGTCTGAAGCCCTATGAACCCCAGACCTGGCACGGCTGTATTTTTTAGAAGACTGTATATATTCGTTTAGCTTTCAATGTAACCAATTTTAAAGATTAACAACATCCAGTGCTAGTGAGGGTCCCCACACAGTTGTTTGGAATATAAATTATCACGTAAAAGGTGGATTTTTAAAGGTGTATATCTTTTCACCTTGGAATTCTACAGAAACTCCTACATGGTCTACAAATAAGTATTATGAAACTGCTCATTGCGATATTACAAGAAAAAGGAAAAGGGGGAGGGGGAAGGGAAGAGGAAGGAGAAAGGGAAAGAAGAGGGAGGGGAGGGGAGGGGAGGGGAGGGGAGGGGAGGGGGAGGGGAGGGGGGGGGAGGGGGGGGGAGGGGAGGGGAGGGGAGGGAGGGGGAGGGGAAAAGGACCAGCTCGCAACAAGAAAATGAAGCCTTACACAATGTAACTTTTCATGTTAAAAAAATGTAACAACACAAAGAAATAATGTGCAGCCTTTCAATACGGGCTAGGTTTGTATTAGCATGGAACCCATGTCTGTGATATTAGTTTTTTTAAATGCGTTACACAGAACATTGTGACACTATATTATTTTTATTGAAAAAAAACCACACACACTCTTTCTCACACACAAAGGGTCAGGAGGGCTTTATTTTTAGAGTCCTGGTACCACCTTGGAAATATTTTTCCTTTTTGGCAAAAGCAAATGGGGTTAATACAGTTTATTGTTCTTAAGCCAGGTTAAGAGCTCTGTCTCCGAGAAGGGACAATAAAAACTGGCTAATTTCCAGCCAATCATTTCTTCAATTAGAAATCATGCTTTCTAAGCTTTTCTTTTTTAATACAGAGAAACATGCCTGTGCAAGTCCCAAATGAGAGAAAGAATTGCGACTGGGTGTCACCGTGAACCCACAATTGCAGACAAGTAATGAAATGGATCGGAATCCCAGTTCGCTAGAGCAGGGCGGGCTGCAGGCAGAATCCTCCAGCACCCCCATCCCAACTGCCCTGTGAGCAGTGCTGGTTCTAGGGCTGAGACATTCTGAATGACAGAGGTTGACAGGATTCTGCCTTGAGGCACAGGTCGCAAGCATGGCAAGACAGCATCTGAATACTGTTCAGGGAAAAGGCACCCGTGCCTCTGGCCCTGGAATGCTCAAGTGTGTTTCATCATGATAAAAGGTAACAAGGTACAGCCCGCTGCAAGGAGAGGAGGCCATCGGGCCCAAGTGCGGCTTGTAACCTGGGAACCCTGGGAGACTGGGAGCCCTGGCAGACACGGCCATTGTAAAGAACATTACGAGGGAAACTGCTTTTTCCCCTTTTATAAATCCTTTCTTCCCCCTCTTTTTTAAATATTAACAGGTTTTAAGTTATATTTATAACTTTGTAAAGTGAAAAGACATTTTAAAGAAATCCCAAACCAAAACTTGTTATAGGAAAAAATGTACTTTTCTTTAGACATTCAGAGAGCATATTCCATTTGCTCTCTCCCATGACTGCAGATAACAGAAGATTCCAGAGATGAAGGCTTTGGAAGTGCGCAGACAGCTGGGAAACACTCATCAGGAGTTCAGTGTGAAGACTTATCAGCAGAGACCAATCTACCCAGGGCTGCCACCCCTGTGTTTCTGCTGAGATCCACCAGCAGCACCTGAAAGTCGCTGCTCTCCAAACAAGACTGATTTTAGGGCAGCAAGTGAAAGAAGGGAAATTACACCGTTGGGTTCATTTAACAAATATCTGGGCTCCTGGCTGAGTGCTGGACCCTGGGAGACTGAATGGGCGAAGCAAAAACCTTCCTCTCGATGGGTTCACTTCTACAGAGAAATTGGCTTCAGATGCGGGAAAAGAGCTCCACTGGAGGGAATTCAGCCAGACACAGGTGGAACAAAGAACCGGTGGCCAACAGGAGTACACAGGGTTCTACAAGTGTCCCATCTAAAACAACTCTAAGTCACAGTCATCTCCCTCCTTTCACCGTTGAGGAAACAGGTCCAGGAAACAGCACTGGTGCCTGTATGAGAAACTGAGACTCCTGTCAACACACACAAAGACACAGTCGTACACCACAGAGCAGGGATGTGCCTCCAGTTCCCACTGGCTGCGGAGCCCAGACTCTGGATAAAAAAGCAAGCATAACCCTGTAAGCCTAAATAAGCAAGAAGGGGCTGCTTTTCAGATCCAGTTCCCTCTCGGTGTGGGTGTGGGTGTGGGTGGGCCCAGCCCAGCACTCCAGACGGGAGGTACAGGCATGGATTTAGTAACACAGAGTTTGCATACAAGTGTAATAGCATGGTTCCTGTCCTTGCCCAAAACGTAAGAGCAGAGTGCACACCTTGCCATGGAAGCCTGGCTACGTGGCTCCAACTTAATTCTGCATTTGGTGTTGAGTGGCTCCCTATATACATTAAGCCAAAATCAAGGGGCCTAATTGAAAACCTGAAATCCATACAGCATGAGAGTAGCATATCTGATACATAATAGACACAATGACCCTGAGCACAGAGAGCCTATTTGGAGATTGTCTTTGATACAGAAACCCCACAGAATGGCTAAAAAATGGTTTTCTGTACACCCTGAATCAGCCTGACCCCTCACTTCTGCCTCCCCCCACCCCCCCGCCGTGAGCTTTCGAGGACTATTGGCAGTGCTGGCTCTGAGGCTCAGCGGCAGCAATCCCAGTCCCCTCAGAGAGCTGTCCCCTGGGAGGCTGGCTACGGCCAGCAGAGGGGGGTGAGCACTGGCCTCCAAAATCAACAAACACATGCTTGCCTCTTCCCTGTTCATCTCTCCACACAGTGAGCAGGATCTTCCCTTAATTCACGGGGTTAAAGTGCTACAGAAACAACCCTTTAGAGTTGACACACAGGGGTATAATCGGGGAGGGGGAGAGACAGAATAACAGAAATAATCAGCGACTCAAGGTCCAACAGACTGGCTACACCCCCTACCCAGACCCGCCTTGCTCTGTGAGCCCAGGCGAGTTACCTCGCCTCCGACCTCAGTCTCGCCCTCCGTAAAACAGTGACAACCTGCTCACGGGCTGTGGGGAGGCTGAAAGCACAGGACTGTGTGACGGGCACTTTGCCCAGTGCCTAGTGCATCTTAAGTACTCCATAAACGGCTGCTAAGACTGTTAAGTGCTCACGTGGAGGATCCAGTTGGCTCCTTGGAAAACTAAACACAACCTTTGAAAGGCCTGACTGCAGCAGCGCAGTGGTGCCAAGCCCACAACCACACGGGGCATATCAAGAGAACAGCCCCAGGGCCGGTGCACGGCCTGGACCCGAGACTCTGCTGGCAAAGTCACCCTGAACTTCCCCCTCGGTCCACTCTGAGGCTTCTGTGGTCAGTGCCCAGCATGGCCTCTCCACCCCCCCCCCCCCCCCCCGCGAAGAGCTGCATTAGCCCAGCTGACACAGGAACCTTAAGAACCAGGAAAAAAAAAAAAAAACCCTCAGTCTTCTTAGAAATACTAACATGGAGTAGCCACACTGTGGAGACCCCTACAGGATTTCATCTCATAAATCTAAAAGGCACATTATTTAAGGCAGGGTTTCATTGGTAAAAGCACAAGTGGCAATAACAATATTAAGGTACAAACTCACAGTCACGGGTGAGAGTAACAGGCTCCCATACTCTACAGCCAGGCTCAGCTCCCTGACCACTTGGCCCCACACCACTGAAGCCAGACAAAATCCCAGTGGGTATCTGGATGGCTTCACAGGTACAGACTGCAGGCAGTTCACCAAGGTTCACACTCAAGGCCAAGTCTCATACGCATCAAGAAGCTTAGACCTTCCTTCTCCAAGTGTGATCTACAACCCGGAGGCGTGGGCATCACCTGGGCCTGGTTAGAAATGCAGAATCTCGGGCCCCACCCAGACTACCCAATCAGGTTCTGCATTTTAACAACACCCCCCGATGACGCTCCTTTAGAGTATTCACAACAAAGCCTACCCAGATAGAGTTGTGAGAGTTTATTTAGGTTTCTATTTGATCTTTTTCTTTCTTCATGGAAGTTCCATGACGGCATCAACTGCCTACCTTAGCCACTGGCAGGTAGCACTCAAATATTCATTGGTTGAATGAATGAGTGGTCTACCAAGTGACTGAAGAGACCTATCCTGTCAAAGGATAGACCAAGTGCAAATAAAGATGCAAGCAAGGGTCTGAGAGAGAGAATGCCTGGGTTGGTGGGAAAACATCTTTAAACGAGGTCATCAGATAAGACCTCTCCAAAAGGGGTTGGCGTGAGGGGCTGCATTAGGACAAGAAAGTGAATGCTGGCGAAGAGGACATCAGGCAGGGGGGACAGCACCCGCATGTGCCACCCTAAAGAGACTTTCCCTGCAGGCCAGTAAAGATAGAGAATTAGGTTTGCCTCTGGTAGTAGAACAAAGACACTCCATGGAAGCAGACTCAGAAGGCCCCACGACCATTATGACTGTTGGGGAAAAGAAGGCTGTGTCTAAAGTCACAGCTGCCTCATACTGAGGCTCTTGGAGCTCAGTATGAGGGAGGCTGGCTATAGAGGCAGGCAGTCCATCAGCTGCCCTGGGCGGACTTTGTGACTGCTGCCCACAACCCCTCCGGGCCTCAGATTCCACGGGCCTGCAATTGCTTGCAAAGTAGAAACATGGAGATTACTCACTGCTGTTGACAAGTCAGTCCAGGAACGGTGGGGAGCTAAACATCCACGGGTCCAGGAGCCCAGTCCAGATGTTACCCTGCAGCAGCACACTGGCAAAGAAGAGAAATGACAGGTATCAGTGCAGGTGGCCATGTCCACAAGTGAGCAACATTCTCCCAACACTGAGTGACCCTGACGTGGTTCAGCTGACAAAGAGGGTGAGGAAAAAATGTTCGCAGGGGGGCAAACAGTCTCGGAGTGCTGGGCACTGGCGCGGCTGGCAGCCCGCTGCCTGCAGTCTCGAAAGAGGCCCCATCCCGCTGCCAGCAGCTCTGGGAGGCCTCTCTCCTCGAACCCCACAATGCAGAGTCCGGACACACGGCTGCAAAGAGCCCTTGGAGATCATGGGCCCCAACCCCGCTCTTCACAGACGTGAAAAACCGAGACTCAGAAAGAAAACAGGCCTCACCCACAATCAGCAGTGAGTAACGGCAAGTTCAGGAACGAAATCACAGGACCAAGGCTATAAAGCTTAAATTTACCTGTAAATTACCTTCCTTAATAAAACTCAGTTTCCAAGTAAACGTCATTCTCATTCTGTCCGGCTCTTAACTGAGAAGAGACCGGGAAGCCCGCTACGCCACATCTCAACCATCCCCCTGGTTCTTTTCCCTTCATCCCCAAGGACTTTCAACAGCCAAACTGAAACTCCTGGTTTTCTTCAGAAACAAAGTTTTTAAAAAGCAAAAAACAAAACCCCAGAACTGTTCACAGCTGAGTACAAGAAGAAAATCTAATAAATTTTTAGAAGAACCTGAAGACCTAAAACTTGCGAATTGTTGCGATCTGAAGAACAGAACAGAAAAAGAAAGCTCCTTGTCCATACAAGAGGGTTCTGGGCCCCGGAGCCCAGAACCCTCCTGGAAGCAGTACATTTCACAGAGAGTGTTGCCAAGGGTCATTTTGTTAAAATGAAATAGATGATCAAAATGCTAATTCTCTAGGAAGTGTCTTCTGATTATAGTTTTTTAAACTAATCTTCATCTAAGTATATATTTAAATCATAATTATCTAAATAGCTGCGCCTCTTCCTCTGGGACTCCAGTTCCAGCTGACTGACAAGTTGAAGTGACCTTGGGCACATCACACCTAACCTTACAGACCCCTCGGTCCGCTCACCTGCAAAAAGAGTGTGGGCAGGATAAAACTCAGGTGTCTTTCAGCTACAGAATTCCAAACTTCCCTTATGAAGCTGCAAGTACCTCACATTAAGTCAGCTTATGCAAAGCATAATTACCAGCCTACTTTGCAGAAGTGAATGTCAGTTATTATAAATTTAAATTGCCATATCTCTTAGGAAATAACTGTGAGGTTGGTGTAACAATAGTTGTATTTTGTTTCTAAGGAGTTAGCTTCAGCAATGACAAATCTGTCTCCACCCTCACTAAATGGGCATTTGGATCTGTTTCCCCAAAGATCCATTATTATTTATAAAGCAAAAGGGTTTCTTTTGCATAAAGTGGAATTTCGTAAAGTGGAATTTAGGCAATGAGGTCATTTGTTTTGAAAATACAACCATTCCAATTTTTTCTTCCAGTTCAGCATTCTAGTTACTCTGGGTTAAGAGGAGGAGATGGAGGTTTCCGAGAAAACTCAAAGCCTGTTAGGCCACCCACGGCATAATCAAGGATTCCACCCCGGACAATCCATGTATATATAACTTACTGCTCATTTCCCTCCCAACAGCTTAGCACACTGAAATGTATGAAGCCAACGCAGACTCACACTCAAGCAGACCCAACACACGTCGAGAAATCTCCAACCACCCCAGGACTCATTTAAAAACAAACACAACCCACCACAACGGCCGCATTATTCCTTATCCTAATGGGGAAGGGTCTGCCAACTCCTCTGGAAATATGATGGACTGTTTTCCTGCAAAGAATGAAATGCCTTCAGTTTCAAAGGGTTTGTGAGCCCCCTGAAGTTTCTCTCTGTGCCTCTGGTTAAGGACCCCTGCTTAATTAAAATGTTATAAGGAATCCCCTTCTGTAACGCTCTCTCTGAACGTTCTACAACCCCTTTGCAAATGGGGTTGTGTATGGCAACCCCATTTACAAAGTGATACCCAAGGGCAGGGACCAGTGAGAGAATGGGCTTCCTGCAGCACTGTGAGGAAAAGTGTGACTCTGCCCCCAGCAATGCTAATGACGTTTGGGAGCCCTCTGCTTCTCCTGGGCTCCTTTGTGTGACAGTTTCAACAGGGACCTTCCCAAAGTTATGACTGTGCTTGATACTCAACTTCCAAAACTTGAAAAACACATATTGTTTAGGAATGCAGACACAGGTAATAAGAATAAGAAAAGCAAGGACTGGTTAAAACAAAAAGTTGAGACACGTGTCACCTCTGAGAGGAAGAGGGAGCTTCTAAGGCAGGGACCCTCAACCCCCAAGCCACAGACTGGTACTGGTAGGAGTCAACAATTGTTAGGAACCGGGCCGCACAGCAGGAGGTGAGCAGCGGGCAAGCTAGCGAGGCTTGCTCCCACTACCACCTGAGCTCCACCTCCCATCTCCCCACCATCCATGGAAAAATTGTTTTCCATGAAACCGGTCCCTGATGCCAGAAAAGGTTGGGAGCCATTGTTCTAAGGTATTCATGGTGTTGATTTCTTAATCTGGTTGTTGGCTTCAAAAATGCTCTTTTTAAGCTCTTTGAATTATACCTGTATATTTTATAGACTCTTCTATACATATGTCAGAGTACGGCAACTACAACAAGTGACAGATCCATGTCAGTGACAGGGACCTCCCGGAGTTCTCAGCTCTGGTTTAAGAACACTAATCACCCCCTGGAGTGAGTCCGGTGCTGGTCAAGGGGTGGGGCCCCACAGTTCTGGCCCCAGAGGCACTGTCTATAAATACATTTCACCTAAAAGTCCACACCCTGGGACAGTCCTGTGCTCTGGGCTGAGGCCACAGTGACCTCTGACACGGCCTGTCCCTCTGGGAAAAGCTGGTGTTAGGTTTCGAAAACCCATTGGTCTTTCCTCTTACACACCCTGGAGGCCTATTTCCTCTGGCACATTCTGTTACCACGAACAATAGTCAGTACGCATTCCTGAAGAGCTAAGAAAGGAGCGAAGGCCCAGACACTTCTGCAGGGTTTCAGAAGAATGTCTGGGCACCTGCTTCCTCAGGTGGATACAGGCTGGGGCTCCCTACATCTTCTCTTTCAGGTGCCTGGTCACAGCCTTCCTCGGGAGAATTCTGCTCTTTGGTGACTGGTCATCCACTGGCCAGGAACACGGCTGAAGTGTATGGAGACATGACCAGTCTATGTCTCAATTCCTAGCCCTTGCCACATTCTTACCAGTATTATCTTGACCAAATAAGAAAGTATTTTTCTTTCCTAATAATTTGAGCAAGAACATGCCAAGTTATTAGGGAAAAGATCCCTTTTTTGTAATCCCACCAGCAGACAAAGCTGCCATTTTTGTTTTTAGTTACAACAGCCAAACATCGACACTGGGACATCAAACGACCTTTTAACCTGGTTTGGGACAGCCTGCACCCAGGCCCTGCGCGGGGCTGACACGCAGCACCGTGCGGTACCTAAAGGAAATACTGCAGTCCCTTATCTTGTGCTAACGGTCTCTTCAACTCTAATGTGAGTCACAGGTTAAAAAAAAAATAAGCGAAAGCGAAATTAAGAATACAACTCTGCTCTCTAATGAGTCACCTTCAAAAGTAAAACATCCCACTGGCTACTGCCACCTCTACTGCGTTCAAGAAGGGCATGGCTTTCCTGTGTGTGTATGTGTGATGAGTGTGTGTGATTGTGTGAGTGTGCATGAATGTGAGTGTGTCTGTGAGCTTTCACAGGACTGTTCGCATGCACATGCAAGCCCAACATTCTTTTCGATCGACTCAAAACAATAGCTTGCAGGGAAACCATCAGTAAGAGCTCAGGAAAAGTAAAGGCCTGCCAACTCCAGAAAGACAAAGGGTTTCAGAAACCAACATGGGAACACAGTGATCTCATGTCCCTTTCCCACTGAGACTGGCCTCAGTGGGATCCTTCTCCAATTTGGAGTGCACAGTCACTGTTTCCACCCGAGGGGACCCATTTGGGAAGATGGCCAAGCCAGGAAATAGACTCAAGAGGTAGGTTTTGATGTTTAACCCAGACAATCTACAGACAGAGCTCCTCAGCCAAGGGGGAGGCCGACTAAACTCCCTGTGAGAACTGAGGTCCTGGCTTATCCTCAGGGCGTTAGTCACTATGTCCTAAAGCTAGTTCCTTTAAATCAAGAGCCTGGGCCGGAACTAAAAGTGGGCCCTCCAGTAACAGGCCTGGGTCTTAGGGGCACTGGACTGTGTTACACTTTAATTCCTAGAGATTCTCACTCACCTGGGAGAACACAAGCAGGAAAAGCCCAAAAGCCCCAGGCGGCATGGTGCCCCGCCCACACCATTATCCACACCAAGGCAATGGGAGCAGGTGTACAATGCAGTCCTGAGGGGTGGGTGGGTTGCATCACTGAGCTCCATAGGTAGCTCTGCTCCCCGCTCCCCTGATCATTCACCCCACTTCATTTATTCATTATTCATGGAGGTGCAGGCTCTGCACTAAGTGCTGGGAGAAGAAAACGGTGCTAACGCTTCTAAGGTCAGAAAGTTTTGTAGACACCCACTCCCCACCGCCACCAGCCCCAACACGTACACACAATAGTGGTTCTTCTGGTATCCTGAGAGAAGATATCAAGACAAAAAAGCTCTTAAATGATGTCCTGGCTGGTGTGGCTCAGTGGATTGAGTGCTGGCCTGCAAACCAAAGGGTCGCTGGTTTGATTCCCAGTCAGGGCACATGCCTCGATGCAGGCCAGGTGTCCCCCACCGTGGGGCATGTGAGAAGCAGCCACACACTGATGTTTCTCTCTTTCTCCTTCTCCCTTCTCATTTAAAAATAAATAAATAAAACCTTTTTTAAAAAGCTCTTACAAGAATTTATTTTTCATTGATCCCAATAGCAACTACATACATTTTTAAAATAGTAAAAAGAAAGTATTTCCAGGGCATTGTTAATTTATTCTATAGGCAAACACTTGATATACACAGATTAAGGATCCCTTGAATCACTTTGAAACAGTAAGATAGTCTGTGTTCTGTTCTAAACTGGTTCTGGAGTGGCAGTTGAGGGTGAAGTACAATTAAAAAAAAATACTTGCCATACTTAGAGACTATGCTGTTTCAAAGAACAAACTTTAAGTCACACGTGAAGGTAGGAAATGTTTAAGTAAGTGCTAACCTGCCTGATCTCCCACAGCTGGGTGATGTAGCCACTACCCTGGCCAGAGTCCCCAACACAGCTCTCCCGCGGTCGGTCCCTCTGCTGGGAACCCCCCTCCCCCTCCCTTCTTGTCCTGACCTGGAATCCTCTCTTCTCTCCTGCCTCGGCTGCAGCTCCTGGAGCAAGGCCTTCCCTTTTCTGCACCCCTAGCACCTCACAGAGGGCATCCAGCCAACCCACAGTAGGCAACACGTGAGAAGACAGTGAGAGACAGTTCTTTACAGAGGACTTTGCAAGTAATGAAAACAATAGAGACTGGGGAGAAGGAAGGGTGTGAAGGGACCTCTTCCCCGAGACCAGCAAATTCTCTGACTTCACATTCAGGAATAAAGACATTTCACATTCTGTAGTAAAGATAGATATATGTGCGTGTATGTATACATATAAATTCATCAGTGTTCCCTAAGGTCCAGCCCACATAAGCGGCCCAGCTTCCCCCATCCATCAGCCTGACAGCAGCAGAAAGACAGGGAATTAGACTTAAAGGAGTTCGCTTTCTTCTTGTGCCTTGCTGTGCTACTTACAGTTCTGCCTTTTCTACTTCCTTTCTCCTTCTCCACTGCGTTCAGGATATGGTTCTAATTTCTTCCCTCAGGAGATGAGGCCCTGAACACTTCGGTCCCCACTGATTTCCCCTGACTCAGCCTCTTCCCATAGACACACACGGCCACAAACCACAAACCGGTCCCAAGAGTGTGTCTGGGATTCTCCCCACCCCACCACATCCTGTGTTCTACTCACCCACTGTGGAGTCTGGGCCCAAGTCACTCCTCCCGGGAAAGCCCAACCCCCTCGTCTAATATCAATCCCCGTTTTCCGGAACCAGATCACACGGTCCGGCCCCCGAGATGACTCCTCTGACCCTCCCAACCAAAATTAGTCTTTCCTTCCCATACATGCCCAGAGCCTTTGTCCCACTGCAAGTTAAGCTTCTGTGTGCCTCTCACTACCCCCAGGCTGAGTTTCTGGCAGGCAAGGGTGCCACCACCTTTATCTTTGTACCCTATGCACAGCACCCAACATAAACCCTGGCAACAGTGAGGCTGCAAATACCTATGAAATACTATGCCTTAGTGTTTCAAAATTGTTGCGGGGGGAGGCTCTCTGGGTGCCAATTCTAGAATCAAACCAAGCACACAAGCAGCCTGAACAAAAGGACAGATTTCTGTAGTGTTTTTGTTTGTGGGTTGTTTTGTTTGGGCTTTCCTTTTTTTTTTTTGGCACCCTCCACCGACAGAAGTATTCCATCACACCAGTCCATCCGTCAGATGCTATTTCCCAGGGGCCGAACAACTAGACTTCCTCAGCAAACTGTGCGCTCCTCTGGGATCAATGGGAAAAGCGCGACTTCAGAACGCAAAGGCACACTTTTCTTTATGAAGGAAATAGCTTCTGGAGAAGCACCATTGTTAAAGGAACCGAATTTCTAAATTCACTCTAAAGCCATACATTTCTTTTGAGGCAGATCAGCCCATACGCTTTTTCTTCTGATTCACTGCTCATGGTATATGGGTCTAGAATTAAGGCAATTCCCTAAGGTCGGAAAATGCATTTGCTTATGAACAGACAGACATAGCAGTGTGGTTAATGCTCGCCCCAGATAAGTCTGCCTACATGCTCCAAATAAAACAAGGAAGCAATATTTGACCCCAGTCAAGAAGCCTCTGGAATCTTTTTCTTTTTCCCCAAACACAAATGTTTCTCATTTGATCCAAGCTCTGTTTCAATGGCATGCCAAGAAAAGACAAAGAAAAACCCCACTATTACCCATTCCTGCTTTCATGAAACATTATAAATTATCTTCATAACATCACATAGTAAAGTTGCCTCACCAAAGTTGATGCTGACAAATGGCAATGGGGCCTGTTCTCTCAAACTATGACTTTATCAGTCGGGCTTTTTTTGTTTGGCCTTATTTTTCCCCAGAAACCAGAGAGCATGAGGACATGGCCCATCTGAAGCCCTTGACGTTAATTTCTAAAGAGCTGTCACGAAATCAACATAAAAAAGAAACTCCTCTGCAACATTAAATAATTTCAGAAACAAAAATTGACTGGATGAAGTGTCTTAATATCCTCGGCTGCGTAAATCCCAGCTGTTACAGGGATGTCAGTGGTTCTGACTTTCATACTGACCCCATGGACCAGGCCCCTTGTCGCCCTTCTGCACTGGGGCATCTCAGAGACGTTTAATGCAGCGTGCCATCTCCTCCCGCACACGTCTTAGATTAGGTCAATTCTTAGATAACATGCCTAAACCCTGAGGGTCCCACAACAGCAGGAGACTCACCCTCTTTCCTTTTGGTTTTAGACTCACTCCAGGATGGAAGCCAAAAGCTCTCCCATATCAACCAAAAGAAGGGAGAAAAACTTAAAGTACCTGAATTCTTAAAGCTTAGACAAACTTCATTATTATTGTCCATTCTTCCTAAGGGCCTCTCTGGTGATGATGGGTGTGTTAAGTTATCCAAAGTTCTATACCCAGGATGGAGGTTTTTTGCTCCAAGAAGAAATTTTAGAAGTAAAAGGAACTCTGGAGCTCCCCGGGCTCCTCAATCACCAAACGCTCCTGCCGGAATCCGGCCGCTAGACAGAAGCGGGTGGGCCGCCTGGCGTTTGGGAGCCATTCACGGCAAGCGTGAGGTTTCCCTCTTTTATTTATGAAGTTCTACCTTATAGTAAATGAAGATCATGCAAATTTTACACTTACTCAATATGTGCATACTTTCATACCAAAACAAGTTTTGTCTTCCAAATTGCCTGAGTAAAATTCAGGCTCCGAAGGGAGTCTTGGGTAGATAAAGGTTCACCACCCAGCACTTCACCCCTGCTCAGGAAGTGGGGATCTTGGCTCTGCCCTTCCTCCTACAGAGGAGAAATCCACCCTCTGAACGTTTGGAGACTTTACCAAAGGAGATGGAGGCAGGCCCAGGCTCCGGCTTCTCAATCTGGGACTTTTTACCCCTTTGTCCTCCATCAATTCCTTGCCATGCCTATCTCATAAGGTCATAGTTCACTTTAAAATCTGCCCACCCATCTGCTCTAGGTTTAAGTTGATGAGTGTTCTCACCCGCGCTCAATACCAGGTTCACAAAATGGGAGCCTGATTCTTAACTGGTTTCAGATTGCCAGTTAAGTATATTGACTTCTCACCCATTGGCTAAAATTAAAAGTACAAGCTGCTTAATGGAGCCAAGTCATCAGCATCCAAAATCTAAAAGGAAAACCAAAATCAAATCTACTCGAGGGAAAGCTGTTATCCCAACCACAATTCAACTCAGAACTGTGTTGACCACTTTCCTATAAATGGCCTTTGGTCAGTGTTTTCTATTATAAGATAGATAACATGTGCTAAACACTACTTTAGCTGTATAGCTCCCACTTCACAGCAAAAGGGGAAAGGGCCCATGCTCATATAAAGTTGTGTTTTTAAATCCCAAGGGACATCATATTCCTCTAAAGCCCGTGGTTCTCTACAGGGAGCAGCTTTCCCTCCTCAGAGGACATGCGGCACTATCTGGGGACATTTTTGGCTGTCACAGCTGAAGGAAGGGTTGATGCTACTGGCCAAAGGAGGACATCAAGAGGACAGAGAGGCCAGGAATGGTGCTAAACGTCTGATGCACAGGACAGTCCCCACCACAGAGAATCACCCAACCCAAAGTGTCAATGGTGCCAAGACCAAGAACCCTGACCCAAAATTCAGGAAGTAGGAAGGACACTGGGGCAAAGTCGTGAGTCCTAATTCTTTGTCTAGACAGGGCACCTGAATTCCTGGGTCTCTGGTCCCCTGTCAGTAAACAGAGCGGGAGGCCTGCTCCAGAGACTCTGCAACCTCTAACGTGGACTCCACTGCTACTCAGGGCCGCCCAGCCTGGCGCGGCTGCTGCCTCTGACCCCCAACGCGGTGACTGGGGTGTCCCCACCAGTCTTCTCTCGGCCCGTCACATTCCCCCTGGGAGGAGGTGCGATGCTGAAAGCAACTTGTTCCTCCACATCATCACCACCAAAAACATCCCAGTGACCACCGGTCCACAGAAATGAAAAGCAGAGCGTTCCGGAACTTGAGGATCTTCTCCCAACCCCAAACTGATTCTACCCGATCGACAAACTCAGGACAGGAATGGAAACTTTGTTTTGAATTCTATATTCTGCTATGCAACAATACATAAGCAAAAAGAAAAAAAAGGGCATCTTTACAATAAAATTATAGAAAAACAGCATGACTGACACCTGCATTCAATACCGTACGGTACTCCCGCTCCACCACCCCCCCCCCCGCGGTTTCTCTTTCCTCAGTTAGTCATCCACAGCCAACCGCAGTCCAATAAATAATATTAAGTGGGAAATTCCAGATATTTTGGGAGAGAGTCCACATTTCACATAACTCATATTACAGTATATTGTTTTAACTGTTTATTTTTATTAATATTTAATGTTGTCAGGTTTCTTGCTGTGCCTGATTTGTCAGTTAAGCTTTAACGCAGGTATGCATGCACAGGAAAAAACACACTTCATACAGGAGGTTCAGTACCATCCCTGGTTTCAGGCATCCACTAGGGGTCTTGGAACACAGCCCCCATGCCTAAGGAGGGACTACTGTCTGAGGTTTTTGCATTTTTATAATATGTGGCAACCATAAATCAGCTCCCGCCCCAGCTTCGGAGGAGACGCAGTGTTGAAGCCACAATTCCACGGGCAGAGAAAACGTGCGACGGCCACGCCCTTCCCAGAGCCTCCTCTCCCGGCTCCTGCTGTGTCCGCAACTGCCCTGAAAAAGACCAGCTTAGCTGAGAGGCTCCACCCCTCCAGGTACAACCCAGTGGTCTCTAGAGCCACAAACACAGGAGTTATTTTACAAGTAAAATTCTCACTTTAAGGGAAAGAAAAGTAACTTGTCTGCCTGGGGGAGAAGATGAACAATTCCTCCACGCATTCATCACTGCCGACGGATGTGCGCAGCTCTCAGTCTCTCTGTTTCTGTGACGGTCCCTGTCCCTGTCTCTTCCCAAGAGCATGAACCACTTGCCCAGCCTCACTGCACAGGGATCCCATTGTCTGCCCTACACACAAGGCCATGGCTTCTCCACGTCCTAGGCAGTTAGGACAGAGCAGCTGGTTAATGGGCAGAGTGGGAGAAGACACCAAAAACAGAAATGGGAAGGAAGATGAAAGGCAACAACATACGCCCCTGCGAAGAACTAAAGAGTGTAACACATTTCCTTTGCCTCAAAGAAAACAAAACCAAAAAAATACACCAGCACCCACTCGCAAGGTTCCCAGTGCATCTGTCAAGCAAATGAGAAAGGAAATCCGAAGGTCATGAGTGAAAACTCTAGGGAGGGCAGCAGAGGGTTAATGTCCTGGGGCAAGGCTTCCTCTCCGCAAGCACAAATCTGAAATCCTAATAAAGACGCTGAAGGGTTTAGTCAGGAGCCCTCCCCTCAGCAGTCAGAGGAATGGCAAAAATGCAGAGTGAGCGCCAGTGCTGGGAGCCAGAACAATTCCATTTTCCTTCTCCCTGTGTGAAGAATTTGCATTTAAAATGAGCATTTCATCAGACCTTCCAAGAATGCTTGATATTTGGCTGCTAAGAATAAAAGTGGTCCTCCGTAACACCAAATCTCTAATTACTTAAACAGCAAATAGAAGTATCTGGGCTCCTAATGGCCTGAAGAACACTTCTAGCTAATCACATCTTCCAAGGCAGATGTAGCGTCAAATATAGACAACTCTTAAAATATGGTTAAATCACATTAACAAAAAGTAACAAGGATCCAAAGGTACCTCCCCGGAGGTGACCACGCTCCCCATGAAGCAAACTTTGCTCTCTGTTTAATTTCATATTTGCCAGGAAAGTCGTACCAGGAAATACAGATCTGCATGAGAAGGGAAGAGAGCACCCGGAGGACAGTTGGAGGCGTTTTTTTATTCGGCAGCTAAGTGCTGCGTGCCAACCAACCCTGAGCAGCGCTGGCAGGGAGCGTGACTAAGGCAGCGAGCCCAGGGGCAGCAAAAGCCGCGAGAGGCCAGCAGGCCAGGGGGTGACTGCTGGTACTCACGGGATCTGTAAATTAATAACCCTGATTCCTAGCACCCATATCAAAAAAAACAGATCTGGAATCTGGTTTTTGAAGGAAGGGAGGAAAAAAAACAAACAAAAAAACGAAGGAAGGGATCCTGAGGGGGATACCAAAAGCGTCACACACCATCTTGGCCACCAGAGGTGGGGTCAGCGAGAGGGAAGTCAGTGGGTGGCTTCAGCCCTGCTCCCCAAAGAGGCGCAGTTTTCAGTAGTTTATTAAATACAGAAGAACCTTTTATCTTCTTTACTCACTAATAACAGGAGTGGAAAGAAATACTATAAAAACATCCTCAGAAGTTCAGAAAAGGGTTACCCAGAGCCATGGGGCTGGGAGGGAGGGAGGCGGAGGCGCCCGCCCCTGTTCTGAAGGGGGATCAATACTCCAACCGGCCCTGTGACCACAGCCATCAGCCAAACTGTACGACACAAAGACTCTTGGGAGTCTGCAGTTGTTTTACTGTCTCCTTCCACATCCTCCCTCCTCATGGGGGCGGCTGCTCTGTGGTCGGGATAGCTTTTCACCAGAGCTAGAAGATTTCATAACAAGGGTGTTTTAATTAAGGAGGAGACACAAGGCAAAGCAAGAAAGAAAAAGAAGTCACTAGAGGATGCTGTCCAGCCTGCAACCTCCACGTGGTCCCCATCCCCACCAGAGCCTGGCACCAACCTGGCTTTGTAACTGACAGCCCGGGATGGGGGTCTGCAGCAGCGAGCAAGACCCACACCCGAGGCTCAGGGCCCTTTCTTCCTGCAAGCTCTCTCATTATTCAGTCTACAGAACCAGCCTACCCTCCTCCTAAAAGACAGAGGGTTCCTCTGCCTAAGCAGACTTCCTCTGTACCCCTGAGGCATGATACCTCACTAACATCCATGCCTGGTGATTTTCCAGGCTGGGAAGCTGGATCTTGAAGTCTGGGAAGATGAGTCACTGGCTAAACACCAGGAACCCAATGGGCAGTGCTGGTTTCCCAAACAAAAGGCCTTAACGTGCTGACCAGACAACTCCATGACTTCTCTGAACTGGACCTCATGGGCCTTTCCAGCTGTGGGCAGCACAGAGCTGAAACCCAGAGCACGCCACCTGGTCCTCTCCCGGGGACTCCTGCGAAACAGTCCCCTGCAGCACTCCTTCCATCATTAGTGCCATTTAGGAAACAAAACACAACCCTCGTTTCTGGCTTGTGACCCCTACAAAGAAAAGTATCCCAGGCCACTCCTTCATTAGCGAGTGTAGGGTCTAACCAACCCTTGGACTTGTCCGTGCTGACCAGGCTAACCTTAGGCCAGCAGCAACCACCATCAGAGCTTCTGCCTGTGGTCCGTCCTCTGCAAAGAGTACTCCCCCCCAAGGCTGCTCGCCTGGCTGGCTGGCTGGCTTTCATCCTGTCTGTTTAAATGTCACCTCTTTAAAGACCCATTTGGAATAGCTGCCCCCCTCCCTTGGCTCTCTGGCACTCTCCCCGCACCAAGCCTTGCTCCTCTTGCCCCTTGCCACCACTCCAAGGCTGGAGCAAAGCTTGCTCCACAGTGGATCTAGGAACTACTCAAATGAATGTACGAGGAAAACGAAGTCAAAATGTATCTGAACTACTACTACTATCAACCCGCCCACGTCAAAAGGCATGTACAAGAAGAACCATGGTGGTTTTATTTATCAGAGCCAGAGTCTGGAAACTACCCAAACGCCCATGGACAAAAGGACAGATCATATGACTATGTAGAGGTTTGGGAGACGCTCCAGCAATGGTACAGAAAACCCAGGACCAACCAGACCCGTCCCTTTACGGACAGTTAATAAGTGTGGCGTCGTTTCTCATTAGGCTCAACTCAGAAGTTAGAATCACAGAAAGACCCAGGATCCCAACATATAAGAAATTACAGATTTGTCATTTGTAATATCCATTTCAAGGAATGGGGGCAGGGGAGGAGGCGGCGGGGTGACCCTGCCTGATCCTCGGAATGGAGACAAACTGGATTGAGACCCAGGCACAAGAGCAAGCTTTGTCCCTGTCCCCATCCCAACACAAGGCCTGCTCCAATGGCGACGCCGGCGCAGCCACAGCAGAGCTGCTCCAGAGCCGCCTGCCAATAAAGGCACCATTGTTGCCTCATATGAATGTTTCCAAGTCCCGGGAGAGGGAAGCCGAGGTCCGACAACTGCTGGTGAGGGACAGTGGGTCAGACATGACCGTCACTCTCCCTCATTTGAGAAAAACATTCTTTCCAAGTTTCTGGTAGACCTGTTTCCCAACTACAGCTATTTATACCAGGACAGACAGCACGAGTAACTTACAAGCCACATAAAGGAAAAGAACAGGAATCTATCCTGCGTACTTCAAGCAGCAAGTGACAAATGAGACTGAACTGCCTGAAGCTAAGCAGCGACTTGGCCACCTTCCCCGGAACCAGCCCAGGGCTCCTTCACCTGGCAATTGGCCCCACAAAGGTGCAGGCACACGCCCACACTGCTTCCCTCTGTCAAGTCCCTCAGCTTGTCTTGGCTTCATCATTTAAAGAAACAGAAAACGCCAACACAGACCAGCCAGCTCCCCGCCACGCCACTGCCCACAGACCTTGGTTGCAGCAGGAGCTCTCCCTGGGCAGAGAGCCGTAACCCCAGGGAGGCAGGTCATTTGGAAAGGCTCTTCTGCCGGCAAGCCCTGACCCCCGAGGAAGATGGGGCCCAGCTCCTCTGCAGTCATCTGCCCCTACCTTGAAGAATTTGCAGCTCAAAAATCTCCAGGAAACCCCAAGGAGATCCCCCTTAACCAAGGGTAGGCAGTGTCATGGGCGGGTAAACAGCGTGTCAAACATTCATAGGTGGTAACACCTAGTTTGAAAGGCATGAAACACTACTTCAAATCATCTCCCACCCCGAACCCCCATCCCACAGCTTCATGACCTGATGCTAGAATGTCAAAGGGCCCTGTATTCCCTTTTCCCTGACAGAGGACAGTGGGAGGGGACATAGCTGAAGAGAACTTGGGCAGTGAGACAATGTCCCCAACAATAACCTGGGGCAATGCCAAGCCCTAGCAATAGAAATGGCCATAAATGTCTGTCCCCTTGGTCTCCCGGGGAGCCTCTGAAAGCATATTGACTATGTGATAAGCCCTCATTCCCATCCCCAACACTGCGAATCTAAAATTAGCCAGAAGAAGCGTGTGCTCAGCCCTGAGTCTCCTACACTGCACCTGATAAGTGTCACTACCTCCTTTGGCAATAACTCGTCTTGGGGAGTGCTATAAATACCACCTACGCCTCCCCGATGTGAATTATGAATACCAGGAATAGTTTCAGGGTTTCCAGGCACTGGCTCTGTGACAGGGGTGTCAAATGCAAAGTTGCCTGTGCAAGACGCAGACCCAGAAAACACACAAATCCCTCGGGCTCAACCCTGCCTTCTGAACCCAGGGGAGGATCTGCTCAAGAGCATACCCGCCTCCAGCGTGGCTGAAGCCGCTGCAGCTCGAGAAATCCAATGAGGCGCTCTGAATCTCCTATCAAGTGACTAAGAAGTATGAGGCCAAGGGACATAGTTTGAAGTTATAGAAGAGGACAAGCAGGATTTTCGCCTTCTTAGATGTTTAGATGTCATTCAGAGCTTTCTTCAAGGGATGGGGCCCCCGAAAACAGAAAGGTGGGGGGAAGCAGGTGTTGACTGGATGACCCCAGGCTGCTGGTGCTTGTCTCCCCCAGCAGCTTGCACCCAGAGGGTGCTTAACAGATGTTTGTGGAATGATCTTCAGTTCTCTGGGTTTCAGGGGCTCACAGTGGCAGAACCCTAATCCCCAGGAGCTCGGTCATCTGCACAGGTATGGACAAGGGAGTTGCCGAAAAGCAGAGTACCAGCCACAACACCCCTGGACTAGGGTGAAGGAAGATACATGCAGGAGACGGCAGGGATGGCAGAAAAGAAGTGGTGGCCGGAGACAGTGGGTCAGTAATATATCCCAGAGGCAAAAGGGAGAGAGGGTGTTAGGAGGAGAGGATGATAAACAGCAAAGTGTGCATGGCAGCCCGGATACGGGCACCTGAGAACATGCTGAGCGATCTGGCCCCCAAAGGGCTGTTGGAGGCCATTGAGAATGGCCTTCCGGTGCGGTGGTAATGGCAGAAGTTAAAGTATAGGGGCAGGAGGTATAGCCTGCTCTTTTTTAAAGTTTGCTAACTGACATCTAACTTGACGCTAAGCTAGTGGCAAAAAAATTAAATTAAATTAAAAATCACACCCTAGCCAGTTCACATCCTCAGTCTTTTCACAACCTTTGAGCTACCTGATTTTCTCCCCCTGTGTCCCCCCACCGTCTTCTCTGTGCTCCCTCGCCTCTCCCACCCAGAACACCCTCCGTCTGCTTTCTGATGCCTTGCAGAATTCACAAGGCTCAGCTGAAGCTGCTGTTCCACGAACCCCTCTGCGCTCCCAGGCCCTCATCACTTTCCTGCCCTGTTGGGGGCCTCTCTCCCAGCCTCAGGTTAAAAAGTGTGGTGACTCTGTGTCCCCCATCTCACCACAAACTCCTACAGCAGAGTCAGGGTCTCATTGCCTCTGCGCTTCTCCCAACAGGTGCCATAAGCCTTGGCCCATGACAGACCCTTAAAACAGAGCAGTGAATAAGGCTGTTTTGTTTAAAAACAGTTATTTTCATCCCTCCTTTCCTGAAACTCTTTGCACTTAGTAATAGACACAACTGCTCACGCACCACTCCTAGGTCAAGAATTTCCCCAGCATGTATGATTCTGTCAGCCCCTCGGGAAAACAGAAGCAGGGAATGAATCTCTGTACAGGGACCGCAGTGGGGGGTCGGCGGGGGCAGTGGGAAAGATAAGATGCTAGAGGCTCTCCCCCCCCCCCCCCCCCGTCCCTACACCCATCCCACGTGGTCAAAGGAAGGCAGAAAGGGCCTTGGGAAAAATGCTTCAGAAGCCATCTCCTCAAGACGCTTATCCCACAGAGCCCAGTCCTTACTAGGCTACCCTGGGTCATTCTTTCTCCAAAGAGCTGAATAAAGGAAACAAGCTTTCTAGGGTCTAAGCCAAGTGAAAGAGCTAAACTTCACTAAACACCATCCTGCCCAAGCCCTGCCTTCCCAGGGTCAAGCTGAAATCCTATAGAGGCAGGGAAGATGCAGCACCCACTTTTCAAACATTTGCCCTGAGGGTCCTGCCAAACACCCCACCGTAAAACCAAACATAAAAATGATCCCACATCCCATGAAGGGGTGCCCATCTGGGGTCCCCAAGTTCTCACTGAGGCTCCTGGCCAGAGAACCAGCAGCCCATCAGGAAACAGGCCCCCAGGCGCCAATTCCTCCAGTAAGCCGTGAAGCTGGAAGCCCTGTGCATTAAAACATCAGGGCCTGGCCTCCCCAGTGTGTGGGGGCAGCCATCAAAGCCCGCTCTTGGGGTCCCTGAGGCCTCCCTCACTTCTGACTCGCAGCCGCATACACACTGGCTTGGGGAGTGCCCTCTGAACTGACATCAGTGGAAAGGAAACATCCGGAGTGTAGTTGGAGTTGAGTCATTAAATGCTGCACAGTCCCTCAGGGAAGGAAAAAGCCAAAATGACCCACAAAATTGCTAGGGCTTCAAAACCCCAAAATAAAGTGCATGGATGCCTTTGCTCTCTCATGTGTATCCACACCCTTAGAGACTCAGGAGGCCTCTTCTGCAGGCAACCCCCCGGGCTAGTCCACAGGCTGCTGGGGTCCACCATCACACCTAGGAGTGGGCCTGGCCCGTGGGAGATAGCACCGAACACTGATTCTCTCCACCTACCCACCAGCAGCTCAGGAAGGGCTCCCATTGTCTACAAACCCTACAACTATTACCTTCTGTCCTCTACAACACTGGGAGCCAACCAGCCCCGGGAACCTAAATCCAAGGCAGGTGGGGGATGAGTGAAAACATCCACACAGAAGACAGAGGAAGAACGATTCGATGCCAGCCTGACCTACACAGGGCAAACACCCAGCATCTGCTGCATTTTTGTTGAATTCTCACATGGAAGGCTGATTCAAAGTGCCAGCAAAATGAATAAATCCAAGAACAGTTGACTGTTAAACAGGAAGGGACCAGAGGGAAACTTAGAGTCAAGTTTCAGTTTTTCACACGGCATCAAACCACCTCTCAGCAGCTGGCTCAATCAGTCAACAGGAGACACCATGGCCAGGCAGACAGGCGGCTGGCCCTGGGGAACCCCACTCAAACACTGCCTCCCTGGAGCCCCGCTAGCAGTCGGGCCTCAGACCTGCACAGGAATCAGCAACCTCGGATCAGGGCTCGTACTCTGGGTACCAGCCATGGGCAGGTCATATTCGGATCAGCAGGTACTTCCTGCCTCTTTATCTGTAGACAGAAGAGCCAGAAATCCATGCTAGTATTACTTTAAAACCCTACTTTGGGGACCCTGCGTTTACTAGTCTACCAAAAGTAAGTTGACAGCACCCAGTCACCTCCACCCCCACTCCCGTCATTATACAGGACACGTATTTATTTTGTGTTCATCATTACATACAGGACACATATTTACATTTGACTTATGGAGAAACCACAAATAATTCTTCAGTATAAGTAGATCCCATGCAATATTTGGAACACACTTACACTGAAATTAGTCACTGTTTATTCAAGATTTAAATTCAGCTGGGCAGCCTGTATTTTATCTGGCAACTCTAGTTCAACATTCAGAAGAGCATGCTGGGGCCGAAGAACAGCTGGAAGCAAACTGCATGGGCCCAGCTGTCAGCTCATTCCACCGGAGGATTAGCTAACGCGGTGCCCTGGCCCTGCTGCTCCACGCAGCAAGGACAGGCAGAGGGAGGGCCGGGACTGCGTCCAGAGAGCAAGGCAAGTCCGCTCATCCCCACTTCACTCAGGGAGCTTACCTATAACCTCAACACTAAAAACAATACATGAACTTAAAAACACAAGCCAGATACGAAAGGTAAATACTGTATCATTCCACTTATATAAGATACATAGAGTACACAGAATCACAACAACAGAAAGTAGACTAGTTGGGGGCAGGGGGAGCCAAGGATTTAGTATCTAATAGGTACAGAGTTCTCATTTAAGGGAAAGTTCTGGAGACGGAGGTTGCAAAGCAATGTGAGGGCACTTAATGCCATGGCCAACGTGCTAAAGTTCATGTTATGTATATTTTACCGTTTTTTTCAACTCTCTGATTTTCTTCTCATTTCCACTTTAGCTAGGTTCTTCCCTCCCCAGCCTAATTCACCTCTAACTTCATGCTGTAGGTATCCGCTAAGAATCTTACAGGTCAGGAGGAAATCACATCAACAAGAAGCACATGAAATGACCAGGGAGGAGGAGGTCTGCCGCTCTTGCACCCACCCGTGGCCCCAATCTGTCCGTGCCACAGACTCCCCTGCAGATGGACCCCTGTGCCCGCCCCCCTCCCGCCGCACACCCCCAGCTCTGAGGCGTGAGGGTCCTGTCATCATCCTGCGCTCAGCCTTCAACAGGCTCTGGAAACCTCCCAGTAACAAAACTCGGAAAGAGTCAAGAAAGCTCCTCTCCACAGGCGCCAGGGAGCCTGCCAGCCGGTGGAAGCCAGTGGTCCCGACCCCACAGCATCTCTGAAAGTGGAGCAACTCCTGTTTCAGAAGAAGCACCCAGACCCGAGGGCTCTGAACTCACCTTTTGGCAAATAAAAAAGTCAGACAATGGATGAAGAATAATGCAGAGAAAAAAACAAGTTTGATTTCTTCCGGGCCCAGAAAGATTTCTTTCCCACCCACTTACATGGTGATAGGACACGTGCGTGCATCTCAGCTCTGGAAGCCCCAGGGGTCACGTCACGTAAACACCTGACCTCAAGCTGCAGGTCACCTGTCTTGGAGGCGGTCAGACACAAAACAAGATCTGGGACCTTCAGATATGGCTCTGCCACATACAGTGAACGAAACATAACCACAACACAGTCAAGGGCTAGAAAGTATTCTTGAAGCCCACAGGACTCTGAAAGGGTTCCAAGGTTGGTTAGAGGCCATAGGACAGTGTCCCCTACTCAGTCCCTGGCCAGTAATCAGGGCTGCAGAGACAACTCCGCTTAGCAATGCAGATTCTCCCCGCTTGCCCAGCCCAACCTGGCCCGACCGCTGTATGGCCACACGACCCCTCACACCAGGCGTGTGGGGCAGCCAGCAGACTCCGGGGCACATGGTGGCTCAGTGGGTGCGTTTGACGCAGAGGCTGTGTAACCTCCCTGCGTCTCAGGACCACACCAGTGATGCCCAGTCCACCCGCACCACCACCCCCGGTCCACTCGACCGCAGTGGGGCTGGGGAATCCAGGTTTGGCGAGTAGCCCCAGGGATTCCAAGAAGAAGAGAGATCCTCAGACCACACATAAAACAGAGAGGCAAGATTACAGCTTTAAAAATTGTGCCCTGGCTGGTGTAGCTCAGTGGATTGAGCACAGGCCTGTGAACCAAAAGATCGTGGTTCAATTCCCAGTCAGGGCATGTGCCTGGATTGCAGGCCAGTTCTCAGCAAGGGACACACGAGAGGCAACCATACATTGATGTTTTTCTTCTTCTCTCCTTCCCTTCACCTCTAAAGATAAATAAATAAAATTTTAAAAAAATTGTTATGAGGACTGCTAATAATGTAGAGAATATTCACAAAATAATGTTAGGCAAAAAGAAAATATGAAT
Source organism: Artibeus jamaicensis (assembly GCF_021234435.1). NCBI lineage: Eukaryota > Metazoa > Chordata > Mammalia > Chiroptera > Phyllostomidae > Artibeus > Artibeus jamaicensis. Next base: position 11,091,837 of record NW_026521883.1, read on the forward strand.
ACCCAACTGTATATTCTGTAGGGGTCTAAGCTGAATACATATTTATATACAAATTGAACTTGTGCCCAGGTTAACTAAGGAGCAAGTCTTCTACAAATACGGTCACTTTGCTACCCCCCATCAGCTTCTGAACTTGCCTGCTCTCCGAGCTCTACCATAACCTCCCAGTGCACCTGCCAGGCTCCCGTCTCCGCTGTGTCTGAGGGTCTGCTATGTGAGGGAAGAGGCTGGCTGGTGGAAAGAGGGCTCCAGCCAGGGGTCTTTTCTGAGTAAAAGCTGAAAAGTGAGGACTCCAAAGACACACTGAGAGGTCAGTGGGAAGGCTGGCTGGCTGGCTGGCTGGCTGGCCAGAGACTCTGCAGGGAACAGTAGAAAACGGCATTAGAAAGGTGAGTGAGCTGAGGTGGGGCTTCAGAAGCAAAGGCTTCAGTTACACATAAGACTTCCACGCACGGCTTTGCGAAGAACTGCAGCACCAGACGCCCCTCTGCTTGTCACCCACCACCGCCTGGACCCTGCTAGGTAACAGTGGTATGTCTCTGAGGCTTCTCTTGATAAGTTAAGCCACTTCCTTTCAGGCCTCGAAAACTAATGCTCTATGACACTACCTTTCCTACTGCCAAAGAGTTTAATAACCATCATTCAGCATTTTACATTAAAATCAGCTAGCATTTTCACCACACATCAAAAGCCAATTTCCCCCTAACCCAAATCGCTGAGCTACCATCAAGGGATGCAAAAAAGAAAAAGAAGACAGTTGCCTTGCAAAATTATGCAAATAATGCCCTCTCCCCCTCAGGGGAGGGAAAAAAACCTAGACAAATAAAGAAGAAATTGAAAAAGATTGCTCCTTCTTAGTTGTCTGCTAATAGGATAAGTTGCATTTTAACATTTTAAACTAGGTCAGTACTTGGGTTTAGGGTGGGCTTTTAAAGTACTTGCTTGCTTTGTATTTCGACCAGCAGACTGGTGACTCTAGAGACTCCTCCCTGAATTATTATTCCTAACAACCAAAGCACATTTCTAATATTTTGTAGCTGTTAAATAGCTTGCTGCCCTTAAAAAAAAACACTTTAAAAGCCCCTCTGATTAAAAATAAGCTGTACCATGTGATTGAAACAGGTCTTTTCCTCCCATGGATTCCAAGTGTTCTAATCCTTAATCAGAAGTAATCGACCTGTCATGCCTCCGTAACGAATAGTTAGTTCCACCCAGGTTTTAGAAAATAAACACGTGACCGAGGACACTAGAGGGAAAAACAAACACACAGAATAAAGAGACAGGGCCCCTCACCCAGCCTGCCCAGCGCAAGCCCCATTCTTCCCTCCCTGGACTGCGCTAACTTGATTACACATTTCTATAACTGCGTTTGCAAATGAGTGACTCAATTCAATAACTGCTGTCTAATTCTATAAAGACTTGGGATGTACTTGTTTGAGGGAAGCAATATGGAATTAGGGCCTTACAACAACCGGGACCTCTGTTATTCTTCCCTGCTGTGCGCTTGGGGTCTAAGCACCCAGACCTCCCAGGTCTTTCCCAGGACAACTCTGGACCCAAGAATCTAGTGTAAGATTCCATGGAATCTAGTGTAAGGTGAAATCTAGGCAGGCTTACTGGGCCCACCCAGAGCCAGGCCGCTTCAGCTCCAAGTTCATCACCTATACCCATAGCCTTGAGGTTTGTGGAATATGCAGATTCCTGGGCCCCTCTCACCAATACTCAGCTTTGGGGGCCCCGGAGAAGGGCAGCCCCAGGTAACTCAGTGAAGCCTGTCCTTGGGCCAGCCTCGGCAGCTCGGTACTGGCCCGCTGTGGGCAAGGAGCAGCCAAGTCCTATTTTGGTGCCATGAGCCCCTCACAGGAGCACATTAGGAAATCGTGAGGCTAGAAGTCAGCTTGTTGCTGCTTCTGACTATGGCAGGAGCAACAGCAGAAAGGCACTCAAGTGAGAAATCGTGAGCAGTGGGTTCCCCTAATACCCTCGGTGTCTTTGGAATTTGATGTCAAAGGAGCACTACCAAGAAGGAAGGGTGAGCCCAGAGACTTAGAAGAAGGTAGCAGGGGTCCTTTACGCCTTTCCATTTACCTGTCTTGACAACTCAGCCACAGGCCAATTTCCACGTATATCGTCATCCTCTGCAGCTACGCAAATCTACCCCAGCATTCAGGACTCAATCCAAACCCTACTATCTCCTTAAAACTTTCTCCAGCCGGCCAGCCTTGAAGCCATATGCCTTCACTTTCAATCCCTGCCATAACACTTATCACTAATACCAACTTTCCGAACTGCATTCCATTCAATTAGTGAATAGTCTATGAAGATAAAAACAAAACAAACAAAAAACCCAGCCCTAAGGGATCTTAGGGCTTCCTGGACAAAAGAGTCTGGAGACCAAAGATTGTGCAGATGTGTGTTCATTATGAAGATTAAGATTCTGAGGTCTTTAATAAATAAACTGTTTAATTTTGCTGGATCCACCATTTTCTAAAGACAGAGGACCTGGGAATCTATTAATCAAGGAAGACCTATTACCATCTTACAGAACTGATCATCCAGTGATCCACAGAAGAGTCTGGGAAATGCTGACCTACGCCATTCATCTAAAAACTAATTATGTCAAGTCTTTAGTTTGCTTTTTAACTGCCTTGAACAGTTACTTTATCTGTTATTTAGCTCTGTGTGTTTTTGTGTATTATCTTAAATAGAGTATCTGTTTGAGCTAGGAGCATCTCATACATGTCTTTGAACTCCCACCTCTCCAAGTCCAGCCCCAATAGAGAAGAGCTACAAGAAATTGTTTTTTTTAATTTGAAGTGTTAGATCTGATGTACAAACCATATATGTGTCTTAGAATGTATAGTTTTAAAAACCTCAGACCAACGAAGCTTTCATGTTTTTTTTTTTATATGTATAGGGTTGGCAAAAAAGTCTGTTATCTTTTTTCCACAAAATAATTTTCATTTTCACCAATAATTTTATTGATTTGGATACTTTGAGTATGTTGGCTACTTTCCACTGTTGGTTTTTTTTAAGGTTATATAATCTTTATTATATTTTTTTCCATTATCACTTAGTGCCCTTATAACATTCTCCTCCCAGCAATCGCCAGCTGTTGGCTTGGCTTCTTAGTGGGTAGAGGCCAAGGGTGCCACTAAATAGCTTCCAACGCACAAATAAGGCGGCCCTACAGCAAAGATGTCAATTATTTGCCCAAAATGTCAATAGTACGAAGAAACTTTCCAAACCACTTTAAACACGTTCGATCAATCACAGCAACTTCTCCATACACTGCACAAATCTTTTTTGTTTCAGTTGCATTTTTACCTGTCTTGAAAAATTAAAGCATAAGATGCCAAAAATGTTGTGTATCTTCTTCCATCTTCAATATTCAAATGGCTGTATAAAAATTCACCAATTTTTATAAGTTTTTTTTAAATGCCTGGCTGTCACAATACAATCTAACAAAATTATTTCAAATGAAGTTAAAGACTACTCAGCACTACTAGAGCCATCGTATGGAAAAAATGTAACAGACTTTTTGGCCAACCCAATACATGGAAACTGAAGCCCACAGATATCAAGTGGAGTGTCCACAGTCACAGAAGGTTGATAAAAGAACTATGAGGAGACCCCAGGTTTTCCCATGGCCTCACCCTTGCTTCAGCCTCCCGCTGATTTTCCAGCAGGTAAAGGAAAACTCGAGTGAACCTAATGCCACAGCCATGCCAAGTACAAGGAATGGAAGACAAAACGAAGATCCAGGAAATACCAGAACTCACTAAACAGGAGTGAGGCACTCTTTGAAGATTCTAAATGTCTACGAGGAATTTAAGGCAACAGAGTTGGGTACCAAGAATATCAAAAAAGGACTGACATTTGTAGTTTGTAGAGCTAAATAAGACATGTGACGACTGCCTATTAAAATATCATGTTAAAAACTGCAGCACCGACTTCTCAGAGAGCTACATTTATACATGATTATATTCCCATGAATGCTGCTTCAGCAGCAGGAGTGTCTGTGTGTCTGTGCACAAGCGCACACACGTGTGTCTGTGAATCTCTGCTTACTGCTAGTAAGGCCAGTGATGCACTCATGATACCTTGGTCTCCCTGCAGGAGTCACCTTGCTTCCTATTTTCCACTAGGTCATCGCAGAGCTTGGTGCTGTAACCAGGGATTAGTAGTGAATCACTGCAGCCTGGGTCGCAAGTGGCCGTGACACGCTAGTGAGTCAGGACACTGCGGTTAGGAACTGTTGATGTAACTAGTTACTAATGGCTTTATGCTGGTGTTGGAAATATAGACAAAGAGGACTGAGAAATGATGGTTCTTTAAAAAGGAAAAATAAATTGATTCTAAGTCTATGTTATTGCATTTAACTGGTAAATTATATACTATAGGACTGTTTACAAATCTGTCAATTCAAAAATTCCCCAAGACAAAGGCCTTGTTTAAAAACAAAAGTTACTTATGACTATGCTTCCTGTATTAAACTTCTCCCTTACATTATGGTCAAGAATCACACCATCCACAGGGCCAAGGGTCTGTGTGGGACTGGTCACCTCCTCCATGGACACAGCTAAGGTAACCAATGACCTCAGGTCATTAAAGACAAAAGCCATTTTTCAGGCCTCCTTGTCTGTCGTACCAGCAACACCTCCAATTCCCAACCTGGCCCACCTTCTCAACACTCCCCCCACCCCACTTTCCTCCTCATTCTCTGGCCACACCTTCTCAGTCTCTTTTGCAGGTTCACCCTGCTCCGCCACACCATTAACTACGAAGGTCCCTCCAAGGCCCACGGTCAGGAGGAGCTCAGGAAAAGTTTCCTGAATGAATGGTGAATCCTGTTAACACTGATGGGTGAACTGCTGGAAACCACAGTCCCACTTCACAGCCGCCCAGTCCCCAGATGGTCCAGCCACAGTGAAGACAAGCACCCTGCCTCCGTTCACTCTTCCCTTCTCTTCCGATGCTCCTTCGTCTTTTGCTTTAGGTTTAGGAACTTCAGTGGACTTTGATTACTTCTCTCTTGAAATAACTCAGAATGAAAACTGTTGAAGAAGAAAATAAATCCCCTTTTACGATTTTAATAAAGAGCTCATTCATAGGCCAATATTCTTTCCTTTTGCCCAAGTTTTCACATTGAAACAAAGGAGGCAGAATTTTTACCAATAAAAGTCACAGTCCAACATCAATTGTTAATGGTGATAAAACAAACCGCAGTTTTCTATCAGAACCTTAACGAAGCACAAAGGGCATGGAAAGAAATCAAACACTTCGGTCAAAAGAAGTACAAGGTCATTTATTAAGTTTGCCTTTTGACAAACAAAACAAATTATTAACTGTTGAAGGCTGAATAGGGGACCCCAAAGATGTCTACATCCTAATCCCCAAATGCTGTGCATGTGACCTTATATCCCTACAGCCAAAAGGACTCTGCAGATGTGAGACGGTGAGTTTAGCCTGGATTACCCAGGTGGTCCCAATGTAATCACCAGGTCCTTAAAAGAAAGGCCAAGGTCAGAAAGCTGTGATATCAGAAGCAGAGGACAGACAGCAATCTTGGAGACGCCATGCTATTGGCTCTGAGAATCAAAGAATGAGCCACGAGCCAAGGAACGCCAGTGGCTAAAAAAGGCAAAGAAACAGAGTCTCCCCTCGAGCCTCCAGAAAGGGCCCAGCCCTGCTGACGCCTTTACTCTAGGACTTCCGGCCCCCAGGACTGCAAGAAGGTGAGTCTGCATTGCTTCAAAGTATTAATTTGTGGTAATTTGTTACAGTACCAAAAAGTTTTGCTTTGACTTCAAAGGCTGAGTACATATCTGAAATGTTTAATTTCATTTTCAGTAAGAAAAGCATAACTTGCCCTCTGGGAAGTTGGAAGTATCACATCCATTTTTCGGAAGAGAAGAAGTGCTTCAATAAAATACCCATTCCGCCTTGCCAGCCTCTCACGCGAACGCTGTGTGGAGATTTCTAAGGCCATGCACGCCCTTCGTGCGCACATGCCGCACCAGACAGTGTTCCCTCTCCTCCGGTCCATTAAACTGGACGTCAGGCCCCGCCTGCGGGCAAGTGTGCATGCAGATTTCTGTGGTGTGAATGCTCTCACCACAGCCAGTTCAAGCTGCCCACATGTCGCTGAATGCCAGATTGAAAGGACACACAGGCAGGTGTGCTGGTGTGAGCCAGCTGGGCAGTTAAATCCAAATTTTCTGATTCACAGACATACACACCTCCTTCTGAGAAATGAGGAGATTCTTTTGCAAAGTAAGTACTCTATAAATAAAATTTGGGGGAAGAGAGTTCTATATACCTCTACTTACACATCCATACATTAGGCTCTCACAAGTTCTGCTGTTTTTCAAGAAGCCCAATTATTATAGTTAAGCTCAGTGTTTTATACTGGTATTCAAGGGTGGGTTCACCTGAAGATCACCTAAGGTAGAAAGCCCATTTCCCGAGAAAGAGTGCAAAATTAGGAGCAGGGCCTTGGAGGAACTCCTTGTATAAAGGTCCTGAAAGTCAACTTCACAGCTTCATGGCAAATCCACCCCTGCACAGACTGTAACCCCTGCACTTACCAACAACGGACGTGTCACTCATTCAGCGGGACACATGTCAGGAAACGCTGTCCTAGAGCATGAATGTGAAAAGGGCAGGAGACCGGGAAAGCACTGTTGAACGAGCTATCTACGACACACCGACGTGTCTACAACCAGAACCTAGGTTCGTTTCCATGGGCCACTTTCCAAAAGATAGACACAGCCTCATTCTATAGGCTGCTTCCTTCAGGAAAGTGTTCACTGTAGTATTCATTCATTCATTCATTCATTCGTGCTTTCAACATTTGCTGAGCACCACGTGGGGAAGATACAAAAACGGCTGCAATCACCTCAAGGAGCTGAGCTGCCGAAGAGATGAGAGGTGTGCACGTGCATCGCAGGCTGCTGTGCACGCCCGCTCTGTTTTAGAAAGAAGTACCAACCCTCAGTAGAAGCAGGGTGGTCAGTAATTCCTGCCATGGTAATCCAGGAGACCATAGCCACGGACGAGGCAGCAATGGGGGAGCAGGGGGAGCTGGAGACAATAAAGAGGCTGCCATGAAAATACTCCCTGGAGCCCGAACACCACTCTACCATCCTGTAGGCTAGTGGTCTATTTCCAGGGGGAAAAATGCTCTGCCATTCAATTATACACCAATGTGTCTATAACCAGAACCTAGGTTTATTTCCATGGGCCACTTTCCAAACAACAGAAATAGCCTTGTTTTACAGACTGCTGCCTTCAGGAAAGTATTCGCTGACCCCACAGAGCCACCACTTACTGCTCAGGGCACTGTAAGCATCCTTATTGCAAGGCTCAGACCTAAACGGCACAAATGCTGACTCCAATAACCCCCAGTCTCCCTTTTGCCCCTGCTACCCTGTAAGCAACGTGGGGCTGATCCATTATGTGCCAAACTGCATGGGACGAATAGTGAACCCTGCAAGAGCCCAAAGACCAGAGGACAACCAGCTCCTTATCATTTAAAAGGATGGAACATGTTTATAGCAAAACTTCAGCACATAAAGCCGTGCTTCCACCTACAGAGGGAAATAAAGCTGACAATAACCTCTTTTAAAGCGAAGTCTGTCTTTAACTCATAAGAAGACACATCTCCACAGGGTAACACAGATTAACCTCCATTTAAATGTCCTTCCAAAGGCACAGAAAGCAAGGTGCTGGTCTGGCTGTTCCCCACTGCCCTGTTTTCTATGAAATAACTACCACTGGCTCAGGTCACTTTGTTGACTATTTCTAGAGCAGCGAACAGCGGCTTCCCGTCAGACATCCTGGAAGTAAGTTTGATTTTCTGATGAAAATCTTGCAGTCTTGCAATGCCTCTAAATGCGTTTGGGCCCCGAGCTCCTCCCAACACATCCTCTCCCAAGCCTGCCTTCCCCATGAGCTGTGGGAGGTCCAGGCAGGCCCCACCAGAGGCTGGAATGGAAAAGGGGATGGACTACAGATGTCCAGTGCTCCTCCTACACCCTCAAACCAGCAAATCAATTAGTTGCTCTGCCAGTTGTAGCATAAATGATTCATAGCTGCGTTAATCGATACATTTTTGCAAGCACTGCTATTAACTCTGATCATTTCCGGAAGAAAATATAGCTCAGGATGCTGAGGTCCCTGTGCCAAGCTGGTATACATGTAAACGCACAGATCCTGGCACTTTCTGAAAGTATATACTCATACTGGGTAAAAAAAGATGAACCTGACCTAAAACAGAGGCATTAGTATCCTTAGGCAGGGGCTGGGGTTAAAGGCTTGTATGAGTAAGAAGATGGCTCCACGTGTCCCCAGCGCAACAGTGAAGACACCTAGGGACAGGGCAAAAGAGCACCTTTCTTTATAACTAACGTCCCAGGTCGCAGACGGCAAACAGGCAGCAGCATGGCGGTCATTGCGTTTGCAGTGCCGTGGTAGATATCATTAATCTATCACCATGCTCTTGGCCACAGAGGCTGCTTTGGTCTCAGGATCTGTCTCAATCCTGTCCTCTCAGCAGCCACTCCAGTCACCAGGAGGTGGTACTGAAGATGAAACCCACTGTGTATCCGCTTCATCCCTAACGCTGCTGGTGAGACATGCACTCATCAGACAGAATCCCTGGATCTGACAGGCAGCACACAGCAGGGGAGATGTTCTGTTGAAAGGTCCTGGTAATTTTCCTAAAGCAGTTTACAATCAATAAGAGATAAAACAGAACCATGCAAGTCACAAAAAGCCTAAGTGATAAAAGTCCATTGAACCACCGTGCTAGGGATACTCCTGAAAGGTTAGAGGACGTACATAAAGGAAGTCCTAGGATCAAAGAATCATGGGACAAATGACCAAACTGGTACCATAACCCGGGAGACCCTCCCCAGGCAACCTGACCCCTCAGAGGCCCTCGAGCCTCCTCGCGGACTTGCTCCAGCGACACTGGCCTTGCTGGTTTCTCGAACGCGAGCTCCCTCTTACCCTGCGGCCCTTCCCGGGAGCTTCCTTGACACAGAAGGCTCTCCGGTTCCTCTCCATTGACACCTGCCACACGCTCCCCAATGTCTTGGCAATTCCCACTCAGGCTGTAGGTTTCCATTCAGCTGCATTCTCTCAAAAAAGCCTTCCCGGGTCACCCTCACGACCACCCGATCCCAAGCGAGGGTCAGACTCCCAGTCCTGGGTCACAGCCCTCCTCCCAGTTTCCGATGCGTTTTGGACTGAGTCTCACCCCCTGCTGTGCTTTCAGTGAGCTCTGGGGGCGGGTGGCGGCTGTGTTCACGACGGCACCCCCGGTCCGTGGCACAGTGCCTGGGGCAGTAGAGAACACTGAGTCGGTAAGTTGACAGGTCCGTGGATGAATGAGTAAATGCCAAGGCAGACAACTTCATTAGAATGGAAGGTCAGACGACAGTTTGGTATGTTCGTGATGCACAGAGTGATGGGAAACCAGGAAACAGGTGTGAATGTGACAAATTTGACACAATGAGGCACAAGAAACATCCTAACAGAGTGGAGAAGGCAGACAAAAAATATCGTGAAGCATGATACAAAATCTGAAAGTCATAAAAGAAAAGTCAGCCCTGGCTGGTGTGGCTCAGTGGATAGAGCACTAGCCTGTGAACCAAAGGGTCACCGGTTCGATTTCCAGTCAGGGCACATGCCTGGGTTGCGGGCCAGGTCCCCAGTAGGGGGCGCGCAAGAGAAAACCACACACTGATGTGTCTCTCTCCCTCTCTTTCTCCCTCCCTTCCCCTCTCTCTAAAAATAAATAAAACCTTTTTTAAAAAGTCATAAATTTGACTACATATAAAAATTAAGTTCTTGGCAAGGAAAACGCTAACATAAGCAAAGTCAAATGGGGGACACATTTGCAGCATGCAACAACAATAATTTCCATAATATATAAAAAGCAAATACAAATCAATATAAAAAGTCCAACACAACAGACAAAGGGCAGAGGACACAAAGATAGTTAGCAAACACACAAATGGTTTAAGGTGTAAGAAAATATGCCCCACCTCACACACAACAAACCAAGCGACATGAGACTACTGTTTACCTAGAAGATTGGCAAATGATCAAAAAGTTTGATACACTGTCTTGATAAGGATAGAGAGAAACAGCTACTCTCATACAGTGTTGGTTAGACAAATAAAATTTATACAACTTCTTTGATGAACAGTTTGGCAAATATCAAAATAAAAGTGAATGCACTCTCTGACACAGCCTTTTCACTTCTGGGAACTCACCCCAAGATGTGCTCATGCCTGTACACAAATGTGGGTGTTCACACCAACAGCAGTGTGTGACACAGCAAAGGACTGGACATGTCATTTAACCAATCAGCAGAAAGCCAGTCAAGAGAGCCGATGAATACTGCTCCTTAAGAATGAGGCAAAACAAAACAAAACTAAACAAAACCCCTCCTAGACACAGACACCAGCAGGGTGATTAGCAGAGGGAAAGTGAGGAGGGCGGGGGGGGGGCGGGATGAATGGTGATGAATGGAGACAGGATGTTGAACACACAATACAGTGTACAGATGATGTACTGTAAAATCATACACCTGAAACCTATATAAATATTAACCAAAAAAAAGAGATGAATGAGGCTGATCTGTGTAATCGGATATAAAATGATTTGCAATGTTCGGTTTAAAAAATTAGGGTGACTAGAAGTATATAGAGTATTCCACTTGCGTAGGGGACAGAAAAAGGAGGTGAAGGGGAGGGAGAAGAAGTATAAATATATTAATATATTAGGAGAAGTATAAATACGTATTACTTATACACACAGGCTTTTTCTGTTATAACACACAAGGCACTGCCCCCAGTAGCTGTCTTTAGGAGGAGACCTTGGTTTCTAGAAGACAGGGACTGGGGAGAGACTTACTTTTCATGCATATCCTTCTCCCATTTGAAATTTTTACCTGATGTGAAATGTACCTTTGCAAAAACAAAAGTTACATTAAAAACAGGGAAGGAGGAAAGGTGACCCGCCAGTACAAATTGAGGAGAAAAGAGAAACTAGACAGGAGGCTCGGGTCACTCATGCTTTTCATAACCAGGGCTCAGCCAAGAGGGGTCTGATGAGAAAGTGTCCCTCATACCCGAACAGGGGCCCTAAGTACAGAGGCAACTGACTGGTGAGGACAGACCCTGGTGACAACCTTGAAGCGAAAGCCGACACAACCGATTCTACAAGCAGACCCAGAGTAAGCAGGACTCACCCTCACCATTTATAGTCAAGAGGACTTAAACATAACTTTCAAACACCTGCAATTTGCTGACACTGAGACTAGCACAGAGGCCATGCCCAGAGAGCGACACTGGTGACAGTCACCTGGTGCTGGGAATCTGGTCTCTGGCTCTCAGTACAGGCCCTGTCCAGTTTTCAAACGCCAGGGGAACTGGCCCAGCTGGAGCACAGGAAAAGACTGGTCTAGAGAGTTACCACAACCTTGGAGTTGGTTTAATAAATCTGTAAGAAGTTACGAAGCCAAAAGCCTCGGGCTTCTGTATCAGGTGATCGATCCCCTGGGTCGCTGCGGCCGGCAACCGCAGGTGACAGGCCTGGAATGAACTGCCCAGGCTAGAGTGCCTGTCAGGGCCGCAGTCTCTCCCAGGGGCCACGACTGACCCTTGAAGTTCACCTCAGTCACACCAGGTGGGGATACGGTTCTTCGCCCCAGGAGTACACACCTCCCGCCGCCTCTGCCCCTCCTCTATTTGGGGCCCGTTTCCCAATGCCTCTCTCAATATACCTCTCCGAAAATAGAACCAAGTGACATAAGCTGTGGTCTATTTCAGAAATTATGTCAAACACATTTGGACAAGAACTCCCAAATGCCTGGCTGGCAAGGGCTGCTCCTTGGCACTTAGGAAAATGGACACAGACACTTCCCTCTCCCCTGCCAGTGGTGTGAGGGATTTCTGGAGTCAGCAAGTGTCCCACGCAGCACAAGAATTCTGTAAATAGACACTGCAGTGAGCAAACTGGAGGGACTTAAATCAGCCATGGCCAGGAAATCGTTTTAAATACTGGCATTTCAATGATCTAAATGATTTCTGCCTAGTTGCCAGCAACCTGGAAGCTCATCAGAATCCCTGCAACAGTTTCCTAGCCTCTAAGAGCCTAAACCTCAGAACACTGGAAAATAAAACACAGAACAGGGCTTGACCAGGTAGCTCATTTGGTTGGAGCATTGTCCCAATACACCAAAGTTGTAGGTTCAATCCCCAGTCAGGGCACGGACAAAAAGCGACCTATGAAAGCATAAATACGAGGAATGACAAATCAACATTTCTCTCTCTTCTCTCTTCTCCTCCACCCCAAGATTAATTTAAAAAAAGAAAACAACACAGGACACACATTAGCACGACTCTGCATGGTTTTCAGAGTGCTTGCACACGTTCTCTCAGGGGTATGCGGCACCCTGTACACTCCAGCCCCAGCAGAGGAGTGGCTGGAGCACAGTGCGTGGAACATAGTTACTCAATAAATGGGGGGTAAATAAGGAATAAGCAAATATCAGGAAAAGTGCAAGTTCCCCAGAAATATGAGACAAAAATATAAACATCTTACTGCCTGTTTTTATATAGGATGGTTAAATTGTAAAATTCAGTCATAGGTTCACAGAGCAGATCCTAGCCTGCCACAGCTCAGAAACATTACTTTGGAGACTCTTTGAAACTTCTAACTCGGTTAGAAGTTACTTAGTTTCTCCACTGTCACACCAAATCATTTTCTCTTCAATGTGAGGATCATTTTCATATACTGTTGACTGTACTTCTCTTCCAGAGATTCTCTTATGAGAAAACTAATGAAGACACAGTATTAAATTTTAAATTCTTAATTAGCCACACGCAGACACTGAATGAACACAGCCTGACCACTGTCACAGCAGGGCGAGGCCTGCCAGGACTCTGAGTCACACATGACCTTGTTACCTGCATATCTGTGGCCACAGGAGTGGTGTACCCCCTCCTGAGGCTGCTCCCTCTGCAAGGGGCTGGCCTGAGGCCTATGTCAGCTCACCTCCATGCACTCCTGCCCTTGACATTGTTCAGTAGAGCTCAGATCCTGCCATTATTAACACCAAAGCCCGCAAGAGGCATAAAACTGGATACGCTTATGTTTCAGCTCTTCCATCTCTAGAAATTTCTCATTTACTTCTATTTACTTAAGGACCAACTACTGCAATTTCCCCTTTCTCCCTCAGAATATTTTCCCAAAAGGGGAAAGCTAAAGACAGTTACACAAACCCATATTTGCTGAGCTCTTAAGATCCCTTCAGCATCCAAACTTAAATCAAACTCAAACAAGCAACAAGCCACTTGTCAATGTTTGGTTTCGAAATTCCAGTCTGAGGCTCCGTGTGGTCCTTGCAGGCACGAACCCGGAGAATCCAAACACAAACAGCACAGTCACAGTTGTAGTGACTGAACATCGGAGGAGTTGTTCTGTGTCCCGGGGACACAGCATGTTTCAATTGCCTAATTATGTAATGATCCAGCTTCCTGTTTCACATGTCATCACTGCACGGCCAAATTATATCCACAGCTACGTGCAAGAGAGTGCTGGGCTTAATCAGGTGTTTACACCAGGGCGGTGCAGCTCTGATTGCAGATTCAAAAACCTACTGAACAAGGTCTTTTTCCAACGTTCACTTTTAATATACATATTCACACGTATAACAAAAAACCCTTCCTCCAAGGGGGAAGCTGCACACACACTGCCATGTGTCACCTACAAGCCTGTGACCATGCTGGGGGAGACTCTGGGTAGACACAGCCCTCTGCTCGAACCCCTCAAGCTTTCTCTGCAGAGTGGAGCTCCACAGGCGGCTCAAGGCCATTATTTCTCAACAAGAATCCAGAGTGAGGTATCCAAATCTCTCAGCTTCTCCTCCCTCGTGCTCGATAACCCAAATTACTATCATAATCTTGGAGAGACTTTTAAAGAAACCGTTTTCCCCCTGCGTTACCACCTTTCCCACCTCCGGGAAGCCTTTGAGGCTCCCAGACCAAAGCGACCTCTGCAATGGCTAACACCAGTTATCACTCTGTACCTGTCCCGAGCCACTTACTCTGAATTATTCATGTTGCTACATTACCTTGAGATTGCTCCCTCTATCTAACAATCTCTCTACTTGATTGAGTATTGAGCCATGTTTTAGTCTTTGTTCGTGGTCCACATGGGTTTAAAAACAATGCAGGGCTCCAGTGAATGATCGATAAACACTGACTAGTTCAGTTCACGGAGCCTCACATGGTGGGGATGGGTTCTCTCCAGCACACAGCTGAACTCCTGAAAAGGCCAAGCCAATGTGCCCCCAAAACATGAATGCAAATCATTACCTATTGCTACCCCCAGGTAATCCAGAGTAAGCGCCAGGTAATCCAGAGTAAGCGCCATGCAGAAGACAAATGCCTAGGGAAGGAAATAAAAGCTAAAGTCCTAACTGAGGCTAACTTTCTTTAAGCAGAGAGAGCTCAGACAGGAAATAGCCATTATAAAATTGGTTTTGCTAGCTACTGTTTCTGTTTTAAATTGAAATGTAAATGATACAATAAAACAGATATACTATTTTCAGACTCATACCGATTCACTTTCCTCTTAAAGAAACAAACTAGTTGTTTAACTTTTCAGACAATGGAATGTTTTCTGAAGTAAATTAAACTAATGGAATTCTCCCTTGGAAACTCCAAGAGTATAAATTACTGATTATGCTAGAAGTCTAATAAAAGTGCTTGGAATATGTACACAGTCACAAAGACCTAATTTTTAAGAACTTGTATACTTCCACATATTCCAAAAAGCTCAAACACAACTGGACTAAATTAGCTTCTTAGAGTAATCACTAATTCAAAACCTATTTTCTTTTCACTTGGTACCTGATTTCAGGAGATGTATGCATTTATATCAATTATGTAAAAACCCTAACTAGTGATCTTAAATAATTTACTTCTAGGATGAAATAAGATACTTCTCAGAAAAATATCAGAGTTACTGGCCCGAATCATCCTTGCCAAGAAAGCTGAACAGACACCAGTACTCCCACGTGTAGTTATGTTTCCTTCTAGAGTCTTCCTGGTACTTCTGAGATTGGTGTGCCCAGTGTTTTAAGAATTCACACTTTCCAAGCTGCTTTCTTTCTCTAGTTCCTCTGAAAACCACTACTAACTACATGCACTGATCAGAGTGAAGTTCCCCCCTGAACTATGAACATGGCATAGCCAAATAACTAAAAGGCTAACCACTCACAGTCCAGATAGGACATGCGTGGGGGCACATTCGTAATGAAGCCACGCTTGCCAGAAATGCCAGTTGGGATCGTAACACATGTGCCTCTTGTAAAACGTAAGACTTCAGATATAAAGCACCTCGAAAGGGAGCGGGTTCAGACATTTTCCCAGACCAACTGAAGAGCTCATCCTCCGGGCTTCCCAGCACAGCCAGGCCACACATCCCCGGGGAGATGATCACGTCCACAGAGCCCCGAACCCCGCCTCCGTTTGCTGCCACCAGGCATTCCCCCCTCCTCACAGTGCCCTCCCAGGGAAGCAGGCTCAGGACTCCCCAACCCCAGGCAGAGCAGCAGCGGTAGCCTGGCAACCTGTCAAATGCCCAGGGCCAGTTTTCAGGCCAAGACTCCCCTGGGGAGCTTTTAATAAAAGGATTAAGTATGTTGATAAAGAAAATATTATATGTAGAGATATATATACCTACATATATCTCACATATATATGTTATATATAAATATATATGTGAAATGTTTTTATATGTGTGTGTGTATATATATATATATATATAAATATATATACATAAAATGGAATACTATTCAGCCACAAAAGAAGGAAATCTTGTCATTTGGAACAACGTGGATGGGCCCGAGGGCATCACGCTAAGTTAAATGAGTCGGAAAGACAAATACCGTGTGAGGACTCTGTATACGTGCACGCTAACAGAGAGAAAGCCCGTGGTTACAGAAAGCAGAGGGGAGGCTGCCAGGGGTGGGGGGCGGGGTGGGCAGAAGGTACAAACTTCCAGTTATAAAATAAGCCGGCGGGGATGTAATACAGAAATGGTGGCTATCGTTAATCCTGTATTCTGATTTGAAAGTTGCCAGACAGCAGATTTAAAAGTTCTCACAAGAAAAAATATATATAACTGTGTGGTTATAGATGTTAACTAGACTCATGGTGGTAATCATTTGACAATACATACGTAAAGCAAATCATCATGTTATACACCTGAAACTAACGCTGTAAGTCAATTACATCTGAAAAAGGAGTCAGCGCATATCCAACTTCAAATTACTTAGAAATCATGTTGGGAAGAGTCTTAATAATGAGTAAAAAACCCAAAATTTTTCAATAAAAACAGGGCTCCAGATCTCACTGCAAGAAACTCTGATTCTGTGAGTCCAGGTAGCTTTTAGGAGTCTGTATTTGGGGTTTTGATTAATTTGCTTTTAATTCTAATTGACAGTATTAGTTTCAGATGTTCAACATGATTCAACATTTACATACATTACAAAGGGATCACCACCGTCAGTACAGTAACCGTCTGTCACCACACGTACTTACTGCCATGCTGTTGACTACGCCCTGGGCTGCACATCACACCCCCTGACTTATTTTATAACTGGAAGTTTGTATTTCTGAACCCGTCCCCTCCCTCTTTCCCACCCCTTCCCCTGGCCCCTCAGCCCTGCCAACCATCAGTCAGTCCAGAAGTCTGTATTTTCAAAGCTCCCCAGGTGATTCTTCAAGATCAGCCAGGATCAGGGATTGGTGCATACTAAACTCGTATCAGTAGCAACTCAAAGAACACGTTATAACCTCCTCTGTAGAAACAGGAAAGGCAGGCTCCAAACCTATCACAGACTAGGCGTATGACACCTGGCACGTCCATCAGCATACGGCCGCCTTTCCCAGAGGTATTCGCTGGTTCCACACGCCACCCTTTTTAGAAAAATAAGCACAAATACTTTAAAAAGAACTTTTTCCTCTTTTCAGAGGTATATCTCGCATTTGGCAGTGAGAAAAACCTTAAGAAAATGCCCTGTCAATCTGGAAAGCCAAACCTACTGAGTCCACTCTGGACATAGTAGGCCAGGGTGGAAACTGGCCTTGAAATGGCCAGTGGTCCAGGCGGGCCGGCTTCCCGTGCTCTCCTCCTTAAACGACGTTTACAATCCTGCTCCTATTATTGTTCTTAAAATAAATTCTGAAGACACACAAACATTACATCTACATTAAACACAGGCCGCAGAAACCAAATAAAGAAGGAAATGTCTGTATATCCATGAAGAGAAACAAACATTTCTGACTGTAAACCTTCACCGTTCCCATTAACCAGACTCTAGCTGCAAGTTAGCTGTCACTAGGTTTAAAGCGACCACGGCCAGATGTGACGCCCTTTACCCGCCTCCCATTACTCTTCCACTAACTCCTGAAAGTCTCTGTAAGGATGCAGGATCAATGTCGGAAAGGTAACACTGAATTATCAAACGTTATTCGTCTAACAGACAAACTCTGCCATCCTTTCTTGGGAAGAGGCTATGAAAACGATTCTGGGGAGACCAGACCCCACCCGCAGGGGACTGGAGGAATGGGGAGAGGAGATGGTAAGTGTTCAAGAAGAGGAGGCTGAGGGTTCTGTCTCCCTCACTTCTGGGCCCCGGGGATGCTTCCTTCCAAGAAGTAAACTCATAGCACAATGTGGGGATAAGACACGTCGGTCATTCCACAAGAACTGTTTGATGTCTTCCAAGTATCCAGCACCAAGCCTAGCCCTGGTAACAGTCCTTGGGGAGCTTCAGGGCAAGGAACTGTCCATTTTAACAGCACCTGAAGGGCAACAGTGAGGCAGTCAACAAGTCCGGGAGATTTCCCAAGGCCGACACCCAGAAGCCCCAAGATGTGATTGGCCAGGCAGAGTGAGCGGAACATGAAACCGGCAGGGTGTGGGCATGGAGGCAGGGCCAGGCTCCCCAAGCATCCGGACCCAAGGGCCTCGTCCAGAGAGGAGGGGACGATCTGGCCCAACCTGCAGGCCGAAGGCTCCTCTCTGACCGTGGCCTGGGGAATGAAACAGGGCAGCTGAGGGAGGCAGTGGGAGGGCACTGGGGGCTGGTTTCTGCTGGGAAAGAGCCCCCAGAACTTGGTGCGAAACTGTCATTTGGCCACATTGCAAACGAGATTCGTTTTGTGAGTGTAGCATGAAGCTTATTCTTTGAAAAGTTAGCATAAGCAGCAGCAAAGAAAACCCAAGCCCTACAGCTTCAACACCATGCCAAGACCTGATTCCAGGACGAAAAAGACAGGGGGACACCAGGACAGACAGACTCACCTCTGTTATACCAACACCCCCCCAGCCGTTGCATCCATCCCCACTAGAAGTCTAAGATTCACCTCGTTTGACAATGTGTCTGCAGAGCAGACTTCAGCCTCCACTAAATGTGAGCAGGGCTCAGTTTCCTCACACTTGTGCCCACAGTGCCCAGGACAGAAAAAGGACTCAGCCAATGTGAGCTAAATCAGTGGTTCTCAACCGGAGTGACTTTGCCCCTGCATAGGACATTTGGCAATGTCCACAGACATTTTTGGTTGTTTCAACTGGGTAGGAGGGGTGCTCCTGGCATCTACTGAGTGGAGGCCACAGACGATGCTAAATAACCTACAATGCACAGGACAGCCTCTCCCCTCACCCCCCGAAAATTAACCAGCCCAAAATGTCAGTTGTGCTAAGGTTGAGGAACCCTGGGTGAAGTCAGTACATCCATGTGAGAACACTGGCGGCAGCTGGCTCAGCGTGAGCATTGGGCAGGCACCTCCAGGACACCCGGGAGGCTGGGCCCACTGAAGGGGCAGGGGGGCTCGAGCGCCAGGCTGAGCTCCCACACCTCCAGCCTGGAGATGTTGAACATGGCCACGTTCTGCCCATTTCTCCCTCTGACTCTGCCTCTCTCTTAGGTGCCTCTTCCTCCGACCTTCATCCCACCTGGAGGGCTTACCCCAAGTCGCTCAGGAAGCGGAGGGTGTCTCAGAATGGAGGCTACAGCGGGGGGCCAAGGTATTAGAAGCTTGGCCACGGAGCATGAAAGAAAGGGAACTCCATGTAAACAGAACTTTCTATGTCCTCAAGCCATATTTCCAAGGAGCGCCCACAAATCAACCCCCAACCCCACAAGACACACACCCTCCCAGCCCAACTCTTCAGACCCACAATCCCTGACACCTGTGCACAAGGACAGCGGGCTCACAGACAAAGACCTCAAGGCCAACGTGCCCAGAAACCCCTCCCATCACTGACAATACCCATGGAAGCACCCGAGCCAACAGCCTCTAATTCCTTACACATTCCACCGGTTCTCCCTGGAAGAGCCCTCTCAGCCAGCCCCTCTCTCCCCTCTCCAGCCCTTTGGCCACTATTAACCCAGGCCTGCATCACTTTTCACCCAAGTGGTGGCAATGAACACCTGCAGAGCAAAGCTTTTCCCACTTTTATGGTAAGCTGTGAAGGAGGAGGAGGTGTATGGGAGGCTTCTGTGAAAATGCAGAGTCAGTGGCTGGGGATAGGGAAGAACCTGCCACTTTGCCAAGCACAAGGGTGGTTTTCATCCAGACACTCCCAGACCGCATTCGACCCTGTAAGGCTTCAGATTCTCAACCCCAGGAGAGCTGGCTCTGTGGTCAGCTCTGTGCCCCTGGAACTCAGCCACAAGTCAGAGCCTCCAAAAAAAATGTTTGCTTTGGGTGGGGGAGGGGTGGCAAAACCCAAGAAGCGGCAGGCCAACTCGAAACCACAGAGGAAAGAAAGGATCGAACAACCAGTTTCCCAGGCCCCTTCCAGTGAGGCCAGAGATCCCACCCAGAGTGAGTTCAGGCAAATGCCCACATTTGAGGGTCAGTCCCCATTGTCATGGAAAGACTTCCCCGGCCAGTCCAAACCGAAGCCTCAAACACCACGGCCCAGGCTTCTCAGGGCCCTCACCAGGCAGGGTCCTGGGACAAGTACTTCCAAATGTGTCTGGCTGAGTCAGGTTTCAGTACCAGCTTCCATGCACTGCAAAAAGGCAAATTCCCATAACCAACTGTCCCCACCCTCACCCAGTAAAGATGCAGTTAACTGGTCAAGAGGCCTAACACAGCAATGGAAGACCACAAGCAAAAAGCTGGTCGTTTTCATGCCTCTCACCGGTTCTAACACAAGTCTGGGATGAAGGCTCTCCACGAACAATGATTCATTATATGTGGAGCAATAAGTAAGTTCTCCCCAGAAACAATGATGGCCAGTTAACTGCAGCAATATTACTAAAAGCAAGCAGGCAAAAGCTCCACACCAAGTGGGTCCTGCAAAACAAAGGCCGGGGGGGCTGACATGCCAACTCTGGTGAGCCAGCACTTGAGGTCTAATTAAACCCAAGAAGGATGCATCCCATGCAGAAGTTTTCACACAACGTACACAACAAAGCATGACTGTGTTGTTCTGTTTACAGGGGGAGACAAAACACCAAAGCAGGAAGATTTACTCCCTAAGCCACAGAACTAACACACTGAGACAACTATATGCTAGTTATTCTCTCCTAGTCCTCTTGGGAAATGTCCCTTGTGAAATTCAACACCCTCTTAATAAAAATCCACTCAGCCTCTGGGACACTAAGACGGGTTTGTCTTGTGACTGAATCTCATTAAAGTCTATGCCACCTACCTGCACTGTGAATGGAGGACAAGAGGGAAGGGGACTTATTCGGCTGCACGGTGAACACACATCTCAGGCTGGGAGCCCAGGTGCACACAGGGGACTATACAGGAGGTTGGCAGGATTCAGTCGGCCCCACGGGTACCTAACCCTGGTTGCATAGAATTAGAATCACCTAGGGATCTTTTTAGACACATAGCGATGTGTCTATGGGCCACAGCCATGGTAGTTCAGATCACACTGATCGCAGCTGGGGCTGGGCACCAAGGTGGTTTAAGAACTCCCAGGTGAGCCTCGTGAGCAGTCATAGCGGAGACTCACTGGTAGTCCCCAGGAGAATGCCAGCGGTGCAGCTAGAAGAGCTCAGGCACAGACGGTGACGGCGGATGTGGCTGGTCGAGGACAGCTCTCCGGCCATCTTCCACCAGCATCAGAGTCCACTCCTCCTACACCCTGCACATCTCACTCAAGGAAGACACAACCAAGGCTGCCTGAGGCCTTCGCCACTCAGCCTCCCATCCATCTTCCCTTCCCACAGCTACTTACAATTCCAGCCGCCCTCAGAGAAGCCCAGTCCATGGCCGTCAGTAAGGGACTGCAGGATGCAGCAAATCACCACAGAAGAGAGGTCCCATCACTACCACCTTTACGTATAAGAGAAGCAGTGAGTACTTACTGTGTGCCCAGCCAAGGGCTGAGTGCCTTACCTGCTTATGTCATGTAACCCCATCACAACCCACTGAGGTTGCTGTTATTACCCCCATTTTACAGATGAGGAAAGTGAGGCTTGAACAGTGAAGAATTTATCCAATGCCTCACAGCAGGTAGTGTCAGAAACAGGATTCAAATCCAAGTAGTAGAGCTCTAAGTCTGTGCTTCAAACCATTCTGCTGCTCAGGTAACACCTAGTGACAATGGACCTCGAGATCGGCTGTGGCCCGGAGAGAATGTTACCGAGTAGGAGTCTGTTAAAGCCCTCAATTTCATGTCTTGAAAATCAAGTTCATTAGTATGGATGAGGAAATCCCGATTTTACTGAGTTCATGTGGAAAATACTTGTGGGTTCAGGGGCCATGCTTCATTCGTACACATTTGCTGGACACTTATTATAAGTCAGGCGCAGGGCTAAGGCCTGGGGTCATGGAGACGATGACTTTCTAAGAGCTGACCTGACCCTCGGCTGCGTCAGGACAACTCTGCCCCTGGGACGAGCCGGCCCCACGCTGCTGCACTGAGCAAACCACATGGGAAACCCCCAAGGGCGGCTGTCTGTGGGCTTCGCCGACGGATCGGGTGGGTTTTTTGATGTTGGTGCCCATGTTCCACTTGAGACCCTCTCAGGGCTGTCCAACCGGCGGCCCGGGATGGTTAGGAATGCGGCCCAACAGAAAACTGTAAATTTACTGAACACATTATGAGATTATTTTTGTGACTACATGTCGCAATGTATTTACTGTGTGGCCCAAGACAACTCTTCTTCTTCCAGTGTGGCCCAGAGATGCCAAAAGGCTGGGCACCCTGCGTCAGTCTCTGCAGACTGTCCAGGCCCTGCCAGCTGACCAGCTCCCACAGCTGGATTGAGAACCAAAGGGTGAAACACCAGGTAGAAAGTCCAGAAACCACATACTTGAAGCATTGCTGAAGGCCGGTTGAGTAGAAGTGACTTCATTGGGCCTGGATAAGAGGTGGCGTGAAGGATGGGAACGGGACAGGGGGCTTTCCTGCAGAAGGGCAGGAATTCCTACATTCTGCTGGGGCACCAGGGGACGGGATTAGAGCCACTGGGCAGACAAGAGTGGGAGGCAATGACTCTTTAAGAGGATGAATTCCTGGTACCTTCGATTTGGATCCAGGGCTCCTCCTAACTCTGGTCATGATGCTTTGGAAAGCTGGGGAGTAAATGACCTGCTGCTCAGATAATTCGAGAGGAGACAATTACTGTAATACAATAGAAACTTCAGTGTTAAATTAATGACTAACCGCTTTCAGTCTGCTGGACAAGGAACCATGTGAAGTCATATACCCACAAAGTGAGGCCACTGAGGAGTGAGGAGGTTTTTAAAATCCACTTGCCAGGCCTGACCTCCGCCCCAGACGTCTGCACTTGAAACAATCATCTCGGGCGACTCACCTCTGATGCAGGCGATGCCTGGTCTCCTCCACGTTGACAAACCCACTGGTAAGTAAGTCTGGCACAGAGAATGAGTCCCTGAAACCTTCCCTGACCACAATAACCAGTCCTTCTTCTAAACACTTGTTTTAAGTTTCACATACAATCTTACACTGTTTCCCTAGATATGCAGATGCAGGTGTAGATGTAAGTGTTACCCTCCCCAAGCAGCAAGATGGTACTGTGCACTCCTCTCGGTGCTCAGAAAACACCAGGCTATCCCCCACGCAGGGAGTGCTCAAAGGATGCTTGAATGAATTCAGCTAATTTTTAAAGTCAGGACTGATTAATCATTATCATCCAGAGTGACATGAAATTCTTCTGAAAATGTTTATTCAACTCACTCTTCATTAACTTTTAAAATAAGCATTAAAAAATTTTAATACAATTCAACTAGTTGTCAAGGTACCTCCTCCCCTGGCCTGCAATGTCACTGTGAATTCATTAAATTCTGGATCACGTGGCTTTCGACAGGGCTGCTACACAGCGAGCCAGGGTTTTTAATTTCCCAGCTTTATAAAGCTCATTGGATTTATTGTTCTTCGCTGGGATGGGCACCTGGCAAAAACCAGAACGAAGCAGCATTGGGTGGACAAGGAACCAAGAAGAGCGCTGGTAGAAGCCTAGCTTTTGGGAAGTGGACCTGGTGCGGATAAGAAGCCCCTGGAGTTGTCAGGACGTAAAGAACTCAGGCTTCCTCCCAGAACAGTGGGGCCTTTACGGAAAGGCACGCTCTCTCCAGCGTGCCCCCAGGAGGGGGGACGCTGTGTTAAGATCAGGAGGGTGTGCCAATGGCTGGTATTTGGAAGCGGCCAGCTTTGCTCCTTATGTATACAGGCCTGAGAAAGGCTCCAGGAAGTATCCCTGTCTCCGGGAACTTCTGGCATTAGCAGCTTCTTCGTGACCTTCAAGCCAGTTTCAGATACGCCAAGGTCTAAGGCAGTAGAAACATAATGAGAGTCATATCTGTGATTTTAAATTTTCTAGTAGCCACATTTTAAAAAGTAAAAAAGAAACAGGTGAACTTGCTTTTAGTAATTTATTTTATTCCAATATATCCAAAATAGTATCATTTCAATGTATAATCAATATAAAAATCATTATTGAGCTATGTTTTATGCCCAGTCTTTGGAATCTGGTGTGTATTTTACTCTTACAGCATGAACATCAGTTTGGATACTGAATCTTCATCGGAAATGTTTGATCAACAATGTAAATGCTGTAACCTTTACAGCTGAAAAAGCCAATTCACATATCCAAGTTATTTCAAATGCACTTAGAAGTTTTCCAAAAACCTGACTGAGAACCTGGCTTTAAATTTAAACTTAAATTTAAATTTAAATGAATTAAGTAAAGTCCAAAGTCCAGTTTCTCGGCCCCACCAGCCACGTTCCAGTGTCCAGAAGGTGGAGGTGGGTGGCCAGTGGCTACTGTAACAGTACTGAGCAGGCCTCAGGCGTCTTCTTCCAAATCTCCCTACCAAACTCTTCCTTTTCTTCGTCATCAGACGTTTCGAGGGCCCCCGAAGGACAAAGCATGAGGATCTGTGGTTGTGAATGGCCGGAGGACCTTTTGGTTCTAGAACAGTGCGTCACTGAAATGCGCTCTCTGAGGGCTGCGGGGGACCAGGGGAGGGGCGGGCTCTCTCAGAGAAAGCGGTGGAAGCAGATTCCCAGAGCTCCTGGGGTGGCCAAGCACTGCTCTGGGTATAGAACAACCATGTCCCATCGGGCCCCTGTCATTTGGTGAGTGACAGAGCATTACATGGACTCAACGGATAAGGAATCCGAGATTGGCCACAATAAAGAACTTGTCTGAGATGCCACAACTTCCCAGGTAGACCTTTCTTTTTTTCTTACCACGCCATATCAAGATCCAAAGATGAGAAAAAAAAAAAGAAAGAAAAAAAGCATGCTGTGTCCAAGACAGGCCAGAAGGCAGGTAACCAGAGACGGCCAAGCCAGACCAGTGGGACAAGCTCACACTTGTTTAAAAATGATGAGAAGGGGAACCTTAAGGTGGCAGAGAGGTGAAGGGCTGACAGCCCCAGTTTTTACGTTTCTGCCCCACTGAATAGGTAATTCCCCCACAGTGCCACCTCACTGCCCACTGGGCCACCGGCACTGGGGTGACAAACAGCCAAGGCTTGAAGCCTTCCGAAGCCTTTCTTAGCTCTGAATTCGCACACCTCCATCTAGACTGCATTTCATCCTCCAGAACCCAGGTGCCAACTCCCGGATTCCCACGGTAGGGTTGAATCAGGCAGAAAAGACAATTTCTGATCCAGTAATTGAAGCAAGCAACATCTGAGAGAAAATTTCTGCATATTTAACTCCAAGTTTCTTGGAGAGTCTGTCCTAAGGCCACAGAAAATAGAAACATAAACATTTTTCCTGATTCTGACTGTAGGGGGAAAAGACAAAGGTGTTGAAGGTAGTACGTTGAGAAGAAAGGAGACAAATTGGGTGATCTTAATTCATAGAGGCAGGGTGAGTCAGATACAAAAACAAGACCAGACAGTAACCTTCCAAAGCAGAACTGTCGTCCCCTAAGACCCTCCTGCCATGGGGAAGAAGGAGGTGACCTTCCCAGCCGTGCCCCCAGACCTGGTGCCACGTCCAAGGTACTTCCCAGTTTGAGGTCCAAAGGCTGATCAGTAGCACAATGATCTGCATATACACGGACTGGTTAGATTTCTGAGCCAGGCTGCAGCTGCTGCGTGGCCAGGGTGTTCTGGGTGTGAAAAGAGAAGAAATGGCAGCCTGGGGAAAGGGGGTGGGGAGCAGACCCTCTAAGGGAGAACTCGAGTCCCACATCTTTTTTTCAGATGAGGACCTTGCAGCCAGAAAGGAGAGATATTTGTCTCAAGTCCCTGTCCACATGGCACCCAGAGCCCTGTCTCCTGGGCGCCCCTACAACCTAAGGGCAAGCCCTGATTCCAGGATACGTCGTAAGCCACCCTCACCAAGGCAGGGCTGCCCCTATGAGGTCAAATGCTGAAGAAGTGACCTCTTTGAAATGTAATCGTCAAGGAAGATATCCCTCTATCTCCTACCTTCCTGGGAGGATGCAGGCCTAACTTCAGCTGTCACAGTTGGATTCAAATCGCAAGCCCTACGTCCAGTAGTAAAACATAATAAGTTTTGCAACTTTTATCTTAAAGCCATGAATATAATACATTGTGTTGGCTTAAAGAATAAGCTTTCTTTCCAACTTTGTGATCTCTAGCTCTGTAAGGCTTGCAGCCAGCTGTCTAATCCCATTCTGGTTTAATGCTTATTTAATTAATAAAATAGTTTTCTTTCTCTTCTACCTTTGTGGAGAAATGTTCAGGGTTGGGAGGAGATTCTGCTTGTAATCCCATTTCCTTAAAACTCCTCACGGAATCACCCCAACCTCCACCCAGCCCTGACCCCCCTGAAGTTATTTCTAAGCCATCTGCAACTAAAATAGGGTACAAGTATGGTTTTGCAATGTAATTTACCCTATGGACAGAGAAAAGCACCCAACTTATTCAGCGATTCTAAAAGAAAAGATGGGACTTGGTCCTCTGACCGTCGCTTGGGGACAATCTCTTAGATCAGCCCCCCTACACCACAAGGACCACACACTGCAGCGAGGTGAACACTCCTGGCAGGTCAATGACCCCCAGCTCCAGCGCTGAGGACACGCCGTGCCCTCTGCTGGGAAAGCCTTTCCTCCGGGCAACACTGTCAGCGCAGGAATCACAGAGCAAAGCCTGAATGAAGGAACGGAAACGTTTAACTCTTTTCCCTCAAAGTCAAAATCAATATTATCTCAACATTCAGTTTGTTTCCATTGGAAATATTTGTTCCACAAGGAAATGTTTCTCAAACACAGAGTTCTATTTTAACTGTTACAATGAAAAGGCCCCGTAAAGAGAAGAATGCTCATCAAACATTGTTGCAGAAATGTAAGTGAAAAGCATCCCTGACTTGGCTCCCTGTGATATTTCCCCAGCAGAATCCTGTCTCTCTGCAAGGCCCTCAGCCGGTTCCGGCACCTCTCCCACCCTGAGGTCTGTCCATCTCTGTCTATCCCTGACAGGAACAAGACTGTCAAGGGCGTCCTTGAGAGGAAGCGTTCTTAAACTGACTGCCTCTTCAGTCACAGCCAGAGCTTTATGCAGAGCCTGGTCAAGGGCAAGCTGGGCCCTCCTACCCGTCCAGACTGTGGGGCTGTCATTAAATATTACTAATGGGCATCTAACTTTATTTCTCCCATTGGATTGGCCTGGATTGGCAGAACAAGATAGCAACCCAACATGAAATGCTCTGGGAAAAAACCCACCAGGCAACAACCCATCCAAACAGCTTGTGCTGCTGAAGAACAACATGGCAGTGGTTCTCCAACCTCGGTGTGCACAAGAATACCCTGGAGAACTCGTTCAAACACAGCTCCCTGAGCTCTACTCCTGGAGTTACGATTCAGGAGGTGGGGGATGGGAATGGGGGCTCTGCCTTTCTAACAAGTCCCCAGGTGATGCTGAGGCTGCTGGTCCCAGGACCACTCTTTGAGTTAACCGGCTTAACACAGCACCTCAGCCCCCACTTGTACGACAGAGCCAGGCCCTGGCTTCTCATCCAGCTGACCTGGTGGTAAGGCCAAAGCCCAGAGGTCCTCAAACTCAAGTCCCCTAAAATGCTGGTATTCTACTATGGAACTCAAAGATGGGATTTCCCTCCAGCTTGCAAAGCAAATTAAACCTCTGGCACAACTGACTATTTGGTTCTAGTATAATCTAAAAGAATTTAATTTGTCAATAAATTATATATGCTCTGTTAAGACTTCAGTGAGTTCCCCCAATATAACACATGATTGAGAAGTTGTCACAGGCTGGCCGACACTGTCACTGGCACATGGGAGGACACCAAATCCCTTGCACCTGACCTCTAGCTCATGCCCTGCTTCCCCAAGGCACCTCCCTAGACCCCGCAGCCAGATGTGCTAATCATTTAACAACACACCCCTAGAAAGAAGGGCTCTGTTCCCCCAGTGCTCAACCTAGTGAGTGGGCAAAATTACGTGGGCACACACATTAAACCACTTTAAGCAAAGCAATGTACAATCTGTTGCTAAACCGATTTATGTGACATAAACGTGACAGGCTTTAGATTTTTCACAGAAGCAATTTGGCCTCACAGAAATGGCCACATGTTCCCCATGTCTCTGCACGGGAGCCCTTCAGAATCCCCTGCTCAAGCTAAAAGAATCATTGTAAACTTTTGGCCGCCCCACAACGTAATTTTAAAAATGTAATATGCGCCCTGGCTGGCATAGCTCAGTGGATTGAGCGCGGGCCTGCGAACCACATGATTGCGGTTCGATTCCCAGTCAGGGCACATGCCTGGGTTGCAGGCCAGTTCCCAGCAGGGACTCATGAGAGGCAACCACACATTGATGTTTCTCTCCTTCCCTTCCTCTCTAAAGATAAATAAATTTAAAAAATAAATAAATAAATAAAAATGTAATATGCATTCGCCCTGCAGACCCCGGCAGGAGGATGTGAATCCCTCCCCCCGCCCCACCGACTTTGAACATGAACATCCTGCCCACGTGCAGGGCAGAGCTCTCCCCTGCCCCATAGGCCACAGGCCACTCCGTCTGGGGCCTCCTGCGAGAGAAACAGCCGGGCACAGCGCCCCCTACAACCGAGATAGTATATTTACGGCTTGTGATTTTTTTCTTCCCCGACCTTTACCCTTGTATGCAAGGGATAGATAGAATAGCAAATGAAACCAGCAGATTAAAATATTCTATTTCATAAAGAAGTAAAAAACCCCACCACATGAGCTTTAAAGGGGGACTGAGCCAGCCCATCTGGATCCAATCACTGTAAAGTTTCACATGTTTTGCATCTCCCTTCCCAGAGGGAGGGCAGCAGAGCACAGGGACGGAGCACTGGGTGGACCAAGATCCCTGGACCCTGACCCAGACTGTGCCACTAGACCCGTGTGAGACCTTGGGCAGAGACCTTGACCTCTCTATGGCTCAGTTTCCTAAAGAGTCTTTCCAGTCACACCAGTGCTAACTAGTAATACGATTCAAGTGTTGATGAATTTATAATGACCTTCGCTTTTCCACTTGATTTTATCTGCAAAGATTCCAGTTCTCTTGGGAGGAGACATGGCCACTGTTGCTTTTTCTCTGGTTCTCACCGCTCCCTTTTCCCTCCACCCACCACTGTCCCAGGTCTGGCTGTCCCCCCACCTCCCCCGGTGCAGTTTCTCTGAGCGGGGCTGTGAGGAAAGGGAGCCCCAGGGAGGGTTTCAAAAGTCGGCACTGAGATCTCTCCGACTGATGCCTAGCACAGCAAGCCTTTCGTTTCTCAAATAAGCTTCTAATTGTTTTTCAGAAATGTGCACGGGCCCTTATTTCAAGCCATTTGGCAAGAGCCTCGAAGGGCATTTCCTGTGACATCGTGCTTGGAGAAGGAGGATTTAAAAGTTTGGAGGAACATTAGAAAAACTGCACTCCATCTGATCCTGACCTTGAATGCAGATAAAACAAGTTTTTCAGGGACCCATCACTGGCATGATGCAAACTGCCACGGGTCTCCAAGAACCTAAAAGTGCTCACTGACATTTGGACCTCAGACTTCTCCCAAGGACAGTGAGAAGGTCTTGTGACAGAGTCCACAGAGGCCAAGAACTGTGACGCACTTGGGTGGTCCCGGCAGCATCCTCCTGCCCCAGGCATCATTCCTCCCAGGTGCAACATTAGCAGATGGTGAGGACCCCAAGCGTCAGTAAGAACCACAGTCAAGAGGATGTGGGATGAGCACTCGTTCTGGAGTCGGAAACTCAGAAAGCTGAGGTCAGATCCCCGGCCTACCGCCTCTTTCAGCACCTTCCAAAAGGTCTTCAGACCTGTTACCACCACCTCCCTGGTTTAAAATGTCACCAGGTGCCCCTGCCCTCTGAGCACATCCTACCCCAAATTTGTTGTGCACACCCACTCACCTCAGGCTCTTATTTAAAATGCTGATTCTGCCCTGACCAGTGTGGCTCTGTGGGGAAGGCATCGTCCTGCAAAGCAAAGGGTCACTGGTTCGATTCGTGGTCAAGGCACATGCCTGACTTGTGGGTTTGGTCCCCGGTCAGAGCGCTTATAAGACACAAATGATCAATGTTTCTCTCCCTTTTCTCTCCCTTTCTTCTCCCTCCCTTCCTCCTTTCTCTAAAATAAATAAATAAATAAAATCCTTAAAAAACTGCAAATTCTGAGTCAGTAGGTCTAAGTGGATCGGAGACCAGAATTCCCAACAAGCTCCCAGGTGGTGCTGGTGCTCCTGCTGCTGCTGGTCCTTGGACCAACTTTAAGGGGCAAGGACAAAGATTTATGATCTAATCCAATATTTCCCCAAACAGAACTGCTAAGAATCTCCTGTGGTAACTGTTAAATGCAGATCCCAAGGCCCAGGCCCAGACCAGGGCAGGCCGGGTGAGCTGGCAATTTAAGGAGTCCTCAGTAAATCATCGGAGAATTTTTTGAACCCTGGTCTTGTTCATCTGCGCCCCTCATTTAAAGGTCCTGGGTGGCCTATGGGTGCCCTTGCTTCTTTTCCATTGTACTCTTCAGTGAACTTAAAATCTAGTAACCTACTCCTGCTTCCAGGAGCCCTATAGGGGACATTTAGAGCTGAAGTCCCTCCCAAACTTTTCCAAGAGCCAGCGTCCTGGGATAGCGATCATCTGCCAGCCCCCGGGGCCTGAGGACGGCCTGGGGCATCACTGTCTCTGCACACCTAGAGCCAGGACCCCGGCTCCCTGGCTGGGAAGTTCTGCTCCCACCCCAACCTCATTAGTCAATGAGCAAAGCCCTTCAACACATCTCCCCACTGTTCTTAAGATGACCCAAAACACAGAAGAAAAACCGAACTCCCACCCTGAGATTGTCTCCAAGAGCCAAAGCAACGCAAGGTGAGAAACACACACAGTGTGTACTCTTCCTCTCTAACCACCTGCAGCGAACTGCCATGCGCCTGGAATCCTTGCAATGACTTCATGACATAAAGGCTGCGTGTGTGTGTTACTGATGAGGACACTGAGGTTTATAGAAGTTAGGTGACTCGCCCAAGATCACATTATACATGGCAGCCCCTGTGGGACAGTCTCCCACGTGTAACCCTTTGCAACACTTACCCTTCTTCTGGTTTCTTTTACTGCCCCGGCCTGTGAGTCGCCCCCCCCCGCCCCCACCATGCTTTCCCTGAAGGCAGGGCTCAGGTCTGTTCTGTTCCAGGTTGCATCCACCGCAAACCTTGCAGACACTCAGAAAACAATTCGCCCAGCTGATGAGTGACTCCAAAGCAAGGTCTCCTCCACGATAGATAACAAGCTGCCCCGAAAACCACAAGCACATAGATGAACCTTGATATAAGACTCCCAACTGATAAAATATGAATTTACAAGGCATAAGTTGGAGAAAGGACGGTGAAAGAGCACTGGCCTGGGAGTGAGAAGGCCCGAGGATTCCTCTCTCACTCCTGCCATGCTGCCCTCACATCCAGACAAGCCACTTGGTCTCTCTGCATCTAAGTTTCTCCATCAACGTGATGGTTCAATTCATCCCCAACCCCTGTGGACTCCCACCATGTACCAGGTGTGGTGCTAAGAAGAAAGTGACCACGAGGAATGACTGAGAGGCCAATCGCACCCCTCAGCAGTCCTGTGCCCATTCCACTCCTCCCACCCCACGAAGCATAACTGAAATAAAGCTCACGGAACAGTTTTCAAACAAGTCTGAAACAAAGAGGGTCCTAGGGGGACCATTTGCATCACAAAAGGAATCTTCACTTAGCAAATGAGTTCACAAAAAGGATGGCTAAGTGACATGTTCCCTTGATTCCCTTTTCTGTCAGTTATTGAAGTATTGTTATGCACAATAAATTTCAGCCTTTTAGGTGTAAAGTTCTACTGAATTAGACAAACACATGCAGTTCCTGCTACAGTGTTAAAGGTTATTTATCCCTAACTTTTCAAGAATACGTTATATCAAGTAATGTGAGCATATATGGTCCAATGACACAAAATTCATTTTAGCACCTCTTTCTAAAAGTGAAGGGCCCATTCTGCCAGAATGAAGAACACAGAACTGAAAATCTTGTCTCCAGGAGGGGCAAAAAATCAATTTGCAGAAACATCTGCGAGGCGCAGAGAGAACAAGATCTACTTATTAGTTGATGCAACTGACTCTCCTTTACTAAGAGGATCAAGTCCCTCCCCCTCTCATCTGAAAGCATTTACCAGCTTTTTAAAATATGCACACAGAGCCCCAAAACAAACATATTCCTACCAAAGGTCATCCTTAACCATTTGCGCAGTTTAAAACCACAAAGCCTCCTTGAATTAACTCCAAAAATCTCTAATAAATTTCATATATCAAAGGAATTCAAGGAACATTAACTTTTGTTTTAAGAATTATGTTTAAATGAACTGCATAAGATTATGTAAAAAAGGGGGGAGGAGGTAATTGTTCAAATAGAACTCTAGCAGTCTGTTAAAATCACATCTCCCCTGCAGAAGGAGGTCCTAGTAACTTCGGACTAGGAAACAGCAGTAGAGACGAAAGGGGCCAATGCCACTGTAAATAATCAACCCAACTGTGTGTTCAATCTTTACTGGGAAGCTGGTAAAAAGCAGAACTGATTTCTAAGCCCTAGCCCCCTGGCACTCAAACTTCAGTATATCTAAGAATCTTTTGATCATAAAAATTACACATTCTTGGATCCCACACAGACCTACTAAATTGGAATCTCTGGGGACTGGGCAACTGCTGTGTTTAACCTTGATCCCAGGTAATTCTGGTGGAGGTGACCTAAGGATCACACTCGAAGAAATGCAGCCCTAACTAAAAGATCATGTATTTTGTTTCATAATCATTAAAATAAAGTTAAGATGGTGAAATAAGTTGGACATTCATTCTGAGTGTGGTCTATAATCTTTAAGCTAATAGCCCAGCCTTAGAATGTTTTCATTATTCAGAGTGACTGTCACTGCAATATCAACAAACGAACTACACTGTGACGATCTTTCATTCATGTGCAGTGGCCTCAGAGAGTGGTCCCCGGACCAGCCACTCAGAATTTTTGAGTCCTGCCTTAGAAAGAAAATCTCTGAGGGTGGGGCCCAGGAATCCTTGTTTTAAAAGTTCTCCAGGTGATTCTTCTACACGGTGCATGCACCAGAGCCTTTTAATGTAAATACATGTTAAACCAATAAATACTTAATAATCACAATTTTTCTTGCCCTGTCTTCTTGCTGTTTTTATTTTTGCTTTACCAAAGCATGCGATGTCTATGACCACACCATCTCTGCTCACCTCCCCCACCTCCCCACTGTAACTCGAGGTGCGGCTGTGGAACACAGGAATTTCAAGCCTGATTTCTTTTCCATCAGCTGAGGGACAGTTAGCACGGCCTGGGCAGCCAAAGGGCTCAGACCCTGCCCATCAGGAAGGTGGCAGAGATACTGTGTCAGAAAGCGATCCCCTTGGGCTCAAAGGGCCCCCAGATGGATCCAGCTAGCACCTTCCTATGATGCCCCCCGGGACATTGAAGACAGCCTGCCGACAAAAAAATAAAATGAAAAATTCGTGGTGGTGGTGGGGTTTTTCCACCTTAACTACCATGCCCACGCTAGAATACATTAGTTCTCCAATCTCCAGGAGAAACAATAAAAATACAGATCCATTGGTTGCAACCTCAGCTTCTGATTCAGTAGGAGAGCCTCTCAAATCTGCACGTATACATTTCCCAGGAGAGTCTTATGCATATCGAGGTTTGCAGATCACTAGCGTTTGGGGAGAAATCTATGCTATGGGGTAGGAAATCTGAGCTTGAGTCAAACTTACCCAGTATTTGGTGTGTCAACCTTGGTGCACCTCAGCTTGCTCAAAGCAGAAATAATAATACCTGTCTCACAGGGGTTGTTACAATAGCAATATAAATGCAGCACCCTGGTGAAATGCCAAGTGCCAAGTACAGGTCAGCAAGACCGGCAGGTGAGGAGTTCCTCCGCTATGACTGACCAGGCTCCCCTTAGCCTAAAAAGGTAACTTCACTAACAAGCATTCCATGTCCAATTCAGATTCTGAGACACAAGTCAGTTCAACAATCTGTGTTCCTCGTTGAATTGGGTCCCCTCAGAAACGATATGCTGGAGTCCAAACGTTCTCAGAATGTGCCCTTATTTGGAAATGGGATCTTTAGGGAGGTAACCACGTTCAAACGGGAACGTGAATGTGGGCCCTAACTCATTATGACTGCTGTCCTTATAAAAAGGGGAAATTTGGACACAGAACCAGACAGACATGGGGAGAAGACGGCCAGCTAGCAACAAGCAGAGGAGAGAAGCCTGACACACAGACACTCCTTCCCTCACAGCCCTCAGAAGGAACCACTCTGCTGAAACCTTGATCTCAGACTTCTGGCTCCTGGGACTGAGACAATAAATATCTGTTGCTTAAGCCATCAGGTTGTGATACTGTGTTACAGCCCTAACGAACTCAAACACTGTCAGTTTCCAATTAAAGAGGAAAGAAGTGTTCATCTCTGGTTTCTTTTGAGAAGGACACTTGGCCACCTGATGCTTCTCAGATTCCACAGGGCTTCTTCCATGGTCTTCACCAGGTACCTCCATAAAGCTCTGGACAAACTACTCCTCAGGTCCATCAGAGAGCCAGAGCTGGGGGCGGGAGAGAGGGCATCACCGCGGGGCCTGCTGTGCAGCCTTGAGACTACAGCAATGGTCACAAAATCGGAGATGCAACACATCTGCCGGCTCACTGGCAAGTGATTTACCACCCGTACAAAACTGTCCGAACCGAACCCTGCACAGCCAACTCACTGCCCCCTTTCCTCTGTCAGAGCAGCGCCCACAGTTACCCTCCAGCTTCCAGCCCCGCTGAGCTCTGGGGAGTCACTGCCTGTGTGGGCAGCGAGGCACCCTCATCAAGGGGACCCATAAAAACTCTCGAGGAGATGCTTTTCTTAAACTGAATGCCGCTTTCATTCTTGCTGAAGTAGGACAAAACACATTGGGAAAATGCCCCAAAGACAATAAAAAGCCCCTTTCATATGCATTAAAGCTGGAGCTCTACATGGCCCTGCTCAGTAACCAGAGAGAGTGTGGGAGAGCAAGGAGCAGAGGGACCCTACTGAGGGACCCTGTCCTCAGCCATCTTTCATCTCAGAAAGGAGCCTTGTCTGCCCAACGTGCAAAGCCAGCAGGCCTTTCCCCTGCGGGGCGGCTGCCATCACCCACTACACACTCTTCTTGGGCCACCTGTCCTATCAGCCTCCCTAGGGAGCTTAAAATGAATGAATGAATGAATGAATGAATGAGTCCAGGTCCCACTCTGAGAAATCCCAATTCAGTGAGTCAAGTAGGGTTTAGGAACCAGAGTTTTTAAGGAGCTTTCCTCCTAATTCTGATGCACATGCAGTGCCAAGAACCACAACCATGATTTAAAGTCAGGGTACGACCTGACGCCCAAGGAAAGGAGACAGTGCCCAGGTCAGGAGCGTGCAATCCAGCGCCAGCTTTGCCAAGTAGCCCCAGTGAGTCTTATCCTTCTGGGCCACCGTTCTTCCTGTCAAAGGGAGGCTGACCTAAAAACCACTAGGGGATCCCTTCATCAAAAATAAACTCCCCTCAAATCATTCTAAGATACCCCACAAACACATCTACCCTTTCTTCTGGGAGGTACTGGGCCCAACTGCTTTGCGGCTGCACCGCATGCTGACCTCGCTGCTGTCTCAACCACAGGGAGAGCTCCTTCAACCGGGTGGGGGAGGGCCCAGGAGTGACAGGTGCTAAACCCAACAGAGAGCCCTTCAAGGAGAAAATTAAGCCTCTTAAAGTACTCTTCCTGTAATCTCTCAAACCCAGGAATAATCCACACTCCCCCTGAAGATCTGCCTCGCATGACCTTGAGACACACCCAGGAAATATCTTCACTTACATCTAACTAGGCCCTACACCAGTGTCAAGCAATCAAGTGAGCTGTCTCGAAGCAACTGCAAGAGACAGAGACAGGAGTTTTAATTGAAGCACACAAAGGGTGGGCTCTGCCCTGGTCGCAGGAGAGCAGCGCCGGCAGAGCCCTGGAACCACCCGCCGGTCTGCAGGAATTCACTCCGCCATCTGAGAAAAAGGCGACGTCTCTCTGTGTGGTCAAGTGGGCTCCGGGGACAAGTGATGCACCGGACAATTCACCAGAACATCAAGGTCGATGACAAACACTTAGTACAAGTGAATTTACCATCTTGAACCCAGGGACAAAAGTTACCAAGCAGACTGACTGCTTAAGTGCCCTCTTCAGAGATAAAACAGAGAGACAACATTTGTTTCCATTGCGCTGTCCTCTGCAGGTGCCTTCTATCACTCAGCAAGTACTTAGCAAGGATGCGCTCCACTCATTCAGTACTTGAACCCCTAACTCTCAGTACGTGACCTAAGAAATACTGCTCCCATGAGACACTGCTTTTCCACCTCCACATAATTCTCTCTTCCTTCGCTGGAATCTGGAAAAGATTTACTTTTCCTCATCCAATGCTAACCTCTGTAGCCAGTCAGTTTCCGTCATCAATTACTCACTAAAATTTTTTGTGGAGCACCTACTATGTGCCGGCTATTGTTCTGGACACTTGGTTTCTCTCGGGGAGCTCATATTCTAGTGCCATGAGTCAGACAATAAATGAGTCACATGTGTGGTGTCAGGGAATGAGTGGTATGAAAACAAATGGGAAGAGGCTGAGAGCAGGGGCAGAGGGATGTCGGGGCCACCTCTGAGGAGGTGACACTGAGACTGGTGACACTAAACAAAGTGACATGTGAAAGAGCACCCCAACCTTCAGAAGCTCGGCTGAGGAGGCCCGGCAGGAGGGCTGGAGCTGGAGCAGCCAGGGCACAGGCGGAGAAGGGGGTGAGGCTTGTGGCATGGAAGCCAGGTGAAGAAAGTGCCCCCGAGAGAGCGGTCCTCAGCTAACTGCTGCTGAGAGGATGACAATTAAGGGTGGGCCACCTGGGCACCACTGGTGCCTGGAGATGTGTGGCTCTGGTGAAGGGGTGGGCTGCAGGCAGAGTGAGAGGAGGACAGGAGCAGAGAGCAGGACAACACTTTCAGAAACACGCACGGGAAGAGAGAGCACAAGAACGGGAACACAGGGTCGAGAGTGTGCTGCTGCTGCTGCTGCTGCTGCTGCTGCTTTTTCCCTCAGGACGAGCAGCCGCAGCACGTTGCTCACAGGGACGACCTGGCAGAGGGGGAGCTGATCACGCAGGAGGGAAAGGAGATACACACACGAGTGAACACCCCCCCCCCGCCACCACGGAGCACAGGGTGCCATGCACATATGGTCACAAGGTACATGTCCTCGTGGAACAGGTGGGCTTCCAGATTTCACATGAGAAGATGATGAAACCAGTTTCTAATTACTTCCTGTTCCCAGTGAAATAAGCCAAGTCGTCAGCTGATAGTGCGGTGGGGACCGAAACCCAGTGGACCCAGCTGTGCCGAGGGTTTCCCTGGAGGTTTGTGGTCGTAAATCAAAAGCAAAAATGATACAGATGGCTGTGCGTTTTCTCCAGCCAGGTTCATCAGCCTGGGGCAGAAGGTGGGTTGTTTTTCAGGACAGTAAGAGGAAGGGAGAAAGGGTGGAACGAGTGGACAGTGTATGCAAGTACCTCACCTGTGGGGGGTGGTGATGAGGACAAGAGAGGCGATGGATGACAGACAGTGAAAAAGTGGAAGGGTCCCCGGGTCAGAGGCTCTGCTAGGGTGCAGGCCAGGCAGACTGGGTGCTAAAGGGAACAAGACGGAAGAGAAAGGTGAGAGTCGGCCTAGAATGCTTGTCAAGGTTTTGGAGGAGGTACAGTTATTGGTCCACAACCATGTTTTTTAAAAGACGGGTTGTAGATTCAGTGGGTAGTAAAGTCAATGCTGTGGGTCATGAGTAGCAATTTTTCTAATGAGACAATAAAAGGTGTGAGCACATTACACCTAGTAAGGGTAATACTGTTTGGGGAAACCTGTTTTAGTTGCATATGTGTGTCTGTTTTGGGTTACCATGTAAGATGTATTTCTCCTGTAAGTTGGGGTTCAGTAACACTTCAAGGGCATCAACACAAGCTTTCTCAACCTTGCACTGCTGGCATCTTAGACCACGTGCTTCTCCATTGGGGGAGCTGCCCTGTGCATTGCAGGGTGTTTACCAGAGTCCCTGGCCTCTCCTCACTAAATGCCAGCAGCACCCCTTCCTCACCTCAAGGTGTAAGTGACAAAAATTTCTCTAGGCATTGCCAAATACACTCTTGGTGACAAAAAATGCTGAGAACCAGCTGTCTATAGGTAACCAGGAGAGGAACGGCTGAAGTAGAGAAAGACAACGGACAGAGAGCTGGTCAAGGGCCTGCGTCGGGTGGACTGTCTATGCAGATGGTCAAGTCTCCAAAATGCTGACGGTGGGACAAAGGAGCAGGATCTGCAAAGAATGAAGCAAAGTGACCCAGACAATTCTCTTCCCTGGCTACGCACTAGAATCACCTGGAGAACTGGCCCCCCAGTGCCCAGGGCCCACCCCCACCACCTACATCAGAATCCCCAGGTGACTGCCATGTGCGGCCGGGGTGGACCCACTTACAGAAGGGCCCCATCCCTCCGTGGGTCCTCCTTCACGGAAATTTCCCTCCTGTTCTGCTTACATACACCCCTTTACCATGACCAATTTTGCTGTTTATAACTTATATGTGAACTTGCTAGAAAATAAAAGGCACTTAAATTAAGTAGCTAAAAACAGAACAACTGTTTACTTGCTAAAGAATCCTGGAATTAGGGGTATCCACTGGCAGGGAGGGGGAGCCTTGCAGGGAGTCTCTTGGTCTTGAGCTGCAGGTCTCCAGAGCTTTTCAAGGACATCGGGACAAGCGATGGGCCCCCAGGGGAAACAAGTGCTTCTGTGTCACTCGAAAGCATTATTAGAAATGTGTCCCCTCTGGCCACACTGTGATAAACACTTGTTGAAATTAATGGCTTTGGCACTTAATCTCCTCAAAAAAAAAAAAAAAGAAGTGCCAATGATCAGATCACAAACACTTAAACATTGTTTGGATGTTTAAAAAGCAGTGGATGGAGGATCCACTGTTTTTAAAGGTTGATTTTAGCAGTAACTGCCAAGAACTCAAATTTTATCACGTTCCAAAAAATCACATTAGGAGGCAGGATTGAAAATGATACAGGCGGAGCGATCAGCTACACTACAGATGGTGTGCGAGGAGACCTGGGTTCCAACACCAGCACAGCCTTTCTGCTACGGCGGCTCTCCGGACCTGGGACCTGAAAACCACGTTTCCGGAGACGCTGCTGCTAACCAGAAGAGGGCCCACCCAGGACTGAGACCGGGCTTCCCTCCGAGTGGGCCCGAGAAAGCCAAGGAAAAGGAGAGCGCTGGCTAAGAGCTGTTGTGAGCTTTTACATTCACTGCTCTCCCAGGGCAACGGCTTTTCCTGAAGCCGTCCTTTACACTGACGGAACTTACCAAACGCTGGGAAATCTCAAGATTTTATAATATAATTAACTGAAAGTTTCCAAAGAGATAAGCGATCGTTGTAGGCATCAGAGAAAGCAAGTGTGGTATCGCCCAGCTTCTGTTTCGAAAACGGTTCCAGATGAGTTACTGTTCATTAACCAAATAATATTTTTTAAAGTATTTTCATACAGAAAAGATGGTATATTTGAGCACACAAACCATTCAAGGTGTATGTGGAGCAAGTTCATCACCTCTGCTCCCCACTGCTACTTTTAAACAATATTAAGTGTTGCCTTGTCCTTCCACATCTTTCTCCAAGGTCATAGGCCTAGGGCTGCTTCTTTTTAAATTCAGAAAGAGTCCTGGCCTGGGAGTTCACTTGCTTAGAGCACTGCCCCAATATACCAAGGTCGTGGGTTCAACCCTGGGTCAGGACACATACAAAAATCAGCCACTAAATACACAAATAAGTGGAACAACACATCGATGTTGACCCCAACTCCTCAAATCAATCAGTAATTAAAAAAAAATAGAATCATACTACATATGATATTCTGCAATTTGATTTTATTTACATTTAGTATATCATGAACATTCTTCACAAAGTAATCCATATATGGGTATACATGTATACTCTATTTTATTCATTCCACTGATAGATATTCATGTTGCTTCTAGTTTATTTATCTAATGATCCTACAACAAACACCCTCACACACAGGTCCTTACATACTGATGCCTTTTACTTCTGTAAGATGGGACTCCAGACATGGGACTGCTGGGTCATAGGGCGTGTGCGCTCCAAACTTTCACGGAAACCGTTTCCCTTAAAGTCTGCGGCGATTCATATTCCCACCAAGAGTCAGAGAGTTGCCCCCGACACATCCAACAGAGGATGCTACCAACCTTTTAAAAATGTGAATCAACTGGATGTACAGAAAACATGACTGTCTGTCTGGTTTTTAATTTGCATCTCCCCGACCATTACAGACGTTGAGAATCTGTTCACACTTACAGACCATCAGCATCTCTTCTCTCAGAAACTGCCCTTTTACATCCTCTGCTCATCTCTCTGTGGTGCTGCCCTTCATGTGCTATTTAATCACACACCCACCCCACCCTGCACACACCCAATCTATTAGATACATAAAGCACAGAGACTGCCGCCTCCTAAACACTCAGTGTGTGGGGCTGGGGCAGGGAATGCCTTCTCAGCATCAAGTACATGGTAAGCCCTCAAAAACAACCGCTGAGCAAGTGAATAGCTGACATGGAGAAGTTTGTTAAGGCTGCAGCTAGATGACTAAAGAGGAAATATAAATATTCATTACTTGCTCTACATATTCAGAACAGCATCACTTTGGCTGAAATTAAGTTATTAGTTAAGAGAAAAACAAAACCCTAGTGCTGGCACTGATTCTGAAAATCCACTGTGGGATGGGAGGCAAAGGAGCCCAGTGTTAATTCACAGCTCACACTGACACATACTAAAGGCCCTCCCAACCCAAACATTTTGTTCCCAGGCTTGTCCACCAGTCGCCATTCAGACAGCACCTGCCGCCAAGCCCAGCGATGCTAGGATGGTCAATGGACAGGAGAAGCCTTCTTTAAGCATTTTGTGTCTTTTTTCATTTTCTTATCTCCAATCCCCTCCAAGATTTTTTTTAAACCTTTCAGGAGGGCCTGCAGGGCAAGTTTGACAGAGTTCAGATTTCTTAACTCTTTTAACTTGAGGCAAAACATCTGGTTATACCCATCATTTACCCCCATTATTTGTAATAGTTCTGTTTGACTTATGTTTTAACTAGTCTCCTCATTAAGTATAAAAGTAATACGATGAAAAAGTTCTGGGGGAAAGTACTATAATTAAAAAGGCACCAGTAGGGTACGTTAAACTGTAATTCTGGCCCTGCTTATTAAGTTTTCCTTCTTGTCCTTAACATTTTTTTTGTAACCAATAAAAATAACTCTGAATTATTTAACATTTTTTTTTTGGTATTTCCTGTATTGGCCAAACACCACCCCAAATCTCCAAGCAAATATTATGACTCAAAAGTTCTGGAGCAATAATGTCACAAATCGCACGTTGTAGACCCTGTCTCAAGAGCCTGGGCATTGCTGCACCATGATGACCCACACACCACACAGCCCGGTAAACTGACGGGCTAGTCTCCAAAATGCACAGGCACTTTCTAACCTTTTGAAGTTAC
Organism: Artibeus jamaicensis; assembly: GCF_021234435.1. Lineage (NCBI taxonomy): Eukaryota > Metazoa > Chordata > Mammalia > Chiroptera > Phyllostomidae > Artibeus > Artibeus jamaicensis. The sequence goes on from NW_026521883.1 coordinate 11,133,517, forward strand.
AAAATCTTAACAAAAACAAATGCAGGAACTTTGATCAAGCCATGAAGTTATAACAGTCAGGCAAGAGGCAACAAAGCATAATTTATAACACTTTGTTAAGAAAGGCATGAAAAAAATTGATACCAATTATAACATCTCTGTTACAAAGGATCATAAGAGACCACTATGAACAACTGCATACCAACAAACTGGACAACCTAGAAGAAATGTATCAATTCCTAGAAACATACAACCTATCAAGATTGAATCACAATGAAATAGGAAATCTGAACAGATTGATTACTAGCAAAAAGATTGAAGTAGTCATCAAAAAAACTCCCAAAACCAAAAGTCTAGGACCAAATGGCTTCACTGGTAAATTCTACCAAACATTAAAAGGAGAATTATACTAAACCTTCCCGAATTTTTCCGAACACATTTTATGAGGCCAGCATTACCTTGATGGACATAGAGGCAAAAATCCTCAACAAAATATTAGCAAACTGAATTCAACAATACACTAAAAGGGTCGTATGCCATGATCGACTAGGATTTACTCTAGGGATACAGAATGGTTCAATGTCCACAAGTAAGTCAATGTGATACACCACATTAAGAAAAAGAAGAATAAAAAAATCATATGATCATCTTGACAGATGCAAAAAAAAGGCAGCTGACAAAATTTGACATCCATTTATGATGAAAAAAAACCTCTCAACAAGGCAGGTATAGAGGGACTGTACCTCAACATAATGAAAGTCATATATGATAAGCCCACAGCTAACATCATACTCAATACTTTTAGCTTTTCACAACTGAGAATGAGGAACAAGACAAAGATGTTTACTTTCACCACGTATATTCATTCAACATAGTATTGGAAGTTCTAGCCACAGCAATCAGTCAAGAAAAAAAATGGCACCCAAATTGGCATGCAAGAAGTGGAACTGTCATTGTTTGCTGATGGTATGATACACAGAGAGAACCCTAAAGACTCTACCAAAAAAACTATTAGAACTGATGAATGAATTGAGTAAAGTAACAAGGTACAAAATTAATGATCAGAGATCAGTTGCATTTTTACACACTAATAGAGAACTGTCAGAGAGAGAAATTGAGAAAACAACCCCATTTACAATTTCATCAAAAACATAAAATACCTAGGAATACATTTAACCAAGGAGGTAAAAGACCTATAACTTGGAAAACTATAGGATGTTGCAGATAGAAATTGAAGAAGATACAGATAAGTAGAGTGATGTACCATGCCCATAATTAGCACTGCTGAAGCATCCGTGCTGCCCAGGGCAATCTACAGGTCCAGTGCAATCCCTGTTCAGACACCAACAACATTTTTCATGGAACTAAAACAACCCCAGGTTTCTAGGGAGCCCCAGAAGTCCCTGAACAGCTGTAGCAATCTTGGGAGGAAAGAACAGAGTTGGAGGTGTCACTCTGCCTGATGTCAAACTGTACTGCAGGGCTGCAGTGGTTGGGGCAGCACAGTACAGGCATGTAGACAGACACACGGATCAAGAGGACAGAATAGAGAACTCAGAAATGAACCTACACATGTACGGTTAATCTATGATAGAGCAGGCAGAAATATACAGTGGGGTAAAGACAGTCTCTTCAATAAATGCTGTCAGGAAAACTGGACGGACAAACGCAGAGGAGTAAAGCTGGATCACTTCCTTGCACCATATACATGAGTAAAGTCAAGACGGATTAAAGACTTGCATGTAGGATCCCCGGCAATAAAACTCCTGGAAGAAAACACGGGCAGGGGAGTCTTTGATGTTGCTCTCAGTAATATTTTTTTGGATGTGTCTCCTCAGGCAAGGGGAAAAAGGAAACAAATGTAACTATATCAAACTAAAAACCTTTGCACAGTCCTGGCCAGGTGGCTCAGTGGGTTGGAGCACCATCCCATACAACAAAAAGGTTGAGGGTTCAGCCCCCACCCAGTACGGGCATGAATGAGAGAAACCAATCAATGTTTCTCTCCCACACCTACGGTTCTCTTTCTTACGGTTCTCTTTCTCCTTCTCTCTCCTTCCCTTCCTTTCTCTAAAATCAATTTTTAAAATGTATCCTCAAGTGAGGACTTAAAAATAAAATTCTTTACAAAGAAATTTTTTGTACAGCAAAAGAAATAATAAAACAAAAAGACTGAGTGAGAAAAGATATTCGCCAATAATGTATCTGATATGGGGTTAATATCCAAAACATATAAAGAACTGATACAATTAACACCCCAAAACAAACCGTCCTATTGCAGCAGGGGCAGAAGGACCTGGATGGACATTTTCCCAGAGAAGACGAGCAGATGGTCATGTGACACATGAACATATGCTCAACATCGTTGGTCATCAGGGAGGTGCAAGTCAAAACCAAGGTGGGATGTCACTGCACACCTGCAGAGTGGCCATCGTCAGTAAATAACAGACAACAAGTGTCGGTGAGGATGTAGGGGGGAGCCCTCTGACGCTGCTGGTGGGATTGTGACTTGGTGTGGCCACCATGGAGAACAGTATGGAGGTTCCCCAAATAGGAGTTCCTCACTCTATGGAGTTGAAAATAGAACTACCATATGACAAAGCACTTCTGGGCACTTATCTGAAGAAACACTAAACACTAATTCAAAAAGACATATGCCCCACTATGTTCACCGTAGCACCATTTGCAAAGGCCAAGGCATGGGAACAACTTGGATATCCAGTTACTTGGATGCAACACCTACATACAGTGAAATATCGCTCAGCCGTAAAAAAAGAATGAAATCTTGACATTTGCAACAACATGGATGGACCTAGAGGGTATTATGCTAAGTGAAATGGGTCAGAGAAAATCAAATGCTATATGACTTCACTTCTACATGGAATTTAAAGAACAAAATATACAAACGGAAACAAACTCACAGACACAGAGAATATTTTTTGATGGTTGCCAGAAGGAAGGGGCTTGGGAGATCAGGTCAGGAAGGGGAAGGGGCTGAGATGTCAAGTCGCCAGTCATGGGGCTGTGAAGCACAGCATGGGGGGTACTGTCAGGAGTGCTGTGATGGCCGTGTGTAGTGTCAGATGCACGCAAGACGTGCCAATGTTATCATTCAAAAGTCATGTATCTGTCTGGTCGCTATGCTGTTTACCTGAAACTGGTGTGATATTGTATTTCAGCTGTCGTCAGAAATTATATATGTGAAATTGTGGTACATATATGGGGGGGAGTAGGTTAATAGTAATAATAAATAATTAACAAATAAATAATAATATAAGAATAAACTCTGTGGCTTAGTTGGTTGGGCATCGTTCTACAAAGCAAAGGGTCACCAGTTCAATTACCGGTCAGGGCACATGCCTGGGGTGTGGTTTGGTCTCCTGGCCAGGGAGCATTCAGGAGGCAACCGAGGGATGTTTCTCTAACATCGATGTTTTCTCCCTCCCTTCTACTCACTCTAAAAATAAGTAAAATTAAAAAAAATTAAGCTGTGTTTCGTGTGCTCACAACTGTAAACCTACGTCTGCCCATTCTGTACACAATGGGATATTATTCAGCCCTGAAAGAAATCCTGCCATTCATCACAACGTGGAAGGTCCTCAATTAAAAGTCAATCAAACAGAGAAAAGCAAATACTATGTGATTTTTTTCCTTACATGTGAATTTTTTTAAAAGTTCAAAGATACAGAGAATAAATCGGTACTTGCAAGAGGTTGGGGTGGGGTGGGATATGGGTGAACTATTTTTTTAGCTTAAACGAATTGAATTTAAAAATTTTAATAGCTAAATTCATGGTAGAAAACTTGGGAATGAAGATTAAAAGGTTTACAGTAAAACTTTATTTCAGCTTTACTGAGTAAACTTTCCCTTTTTAGAGTTAATTTTTATTGCATAATGTTTAACATATGCATTAAAAATGGCTTGTAGGTGTTTAATGATGCATAATGCTAAGTAAACATATCTGTAGGTGTGGAGTTTTTTAGCACAGCTGTTACAAATTTAGATTGTTCGCCACCTGTAACCATCTTTCCCTGCTCCTGGGAACTAAGGATACACTGGCAGGGAGGAGTGGAGGAGTAGGGGGATCCGTGTAGTTTGGAGATATAAAAGACATAAACTGGGCTGGAAAGTAATACACGCGCGCGCGCATGCGCGCATGCACCTCTTTGTAAAACATGATTTCACTTCAAATACTCTAGGGAAGAGCTCTTAAGGAAAAAAAAACAAAAACCCGAACAAGCAGAGTTAGCACTAGGTGAATTCAGAAAGACACACATACGCCTATGCCTTGTAAAGAATGTGCCCAGTATTCATTCAACCGGGTCAAATAAACAAGTGCGCCTTCCCTGTAGAGGTGGACACAACACCAATGCCCCAAAGAGGGATGCACAGGCGGAGGAAAACCAGTGACGTCCCCAACACAAGGGGCCCTGTGCTTCTGCGATTCAGGAGGGGCCTTGGCATAATGGATGGACGCACTCTCTAAGTGATTTCTCTCCTAAATTAGTGCAGTATATTAATGCTAATTTTAGATAAATGTACCTTGGGCTCTGGGTGTTTTCCACAATTCTAGGGCTCAATGAAAAAAAAATAGTACCCGAGCAGATATTCCTTCTCTCTCATGGCCACTTGACAGGGCCAGGGCCCCTTGTTTTTTTTTTTTTGTTTGTTTGTTTGTTTTTTTGTTTTTAATAGATATCCCAAATCAGCAATCAAAGAAGAATGGCTGACATTCACAGTGAAGGCATTTGATGAAGCGGGCAAGAGAGGAGCCGTGTAACCCCTGACATCACAGGGCACCTCTCGGAGATAAAAGCTTTCCCTCCCTCCCTCCACGCGCAGTCCCCGTTTCTGTGGTTCCCCTGAAGCCTCTCCCGTGATGAAGCCCCAAAGTGCTGACATGCCCTCAAATACTACAGCATCATTTCAGTAAGAAGCCAAGGAGAAAGACTGGCATGTTCCTGCATTCAGTGATTGAAGGTCAGCAAACACGCCCTTCCCCTGCCCCTTCGCAAAAACCACAATCTATTTCAAATGTGAAGATTCCCCTGTCAGTCACTCCTAAGAAGTCGCCAACTCCAAGGCTGACGACTTGGAGAAGGGACGACAGCGCGCAATCTGACCAATGCCCCAACTCAGCACACCCAGGTGCTAGCAGACCCCAAAGTGATACTTAGAGCATCAGGGTGCTTGCAGTTCGAGGGTCCATTTCTCTGGGGCCTCAACACTACCCTCCTGTCTTTAGCTGTGTCTTGAACAACGCCAACACCTCAGCTCATTCCTCCCTCGCCTTCTGGAAATAACCAGAGGTGAGGTTTCACCAGACGACACAGGGATTCTGAATCAACTCCCTTCTTCAAGTTACCTCGGCTCTTCGCCGGCAGCAAAAACCCAAGTTGCCCGACTCACCGCCCGAACACCCAACTTCTGGAACCGCCCCTCTTACCTCGCCAGCACCAGCTGGCAGCGCGGCGACAGCAGAGCACGCAGCCGCGGGCGCTGCTGCTGTCGTCGCCCCAGCCAAGGAGGCGGTATAGGAGGCTCAGGCTGGTCTGCGGCCCGGGGGCGACCAAAAAGGAGGCCCTCGGCCCTGAACCGCGAACTGGGTCGTCTCTTCTCCCGCAGGGAGTAAGGTCGCGCGCCTGCGGGGAGCCCCGGCGAACCACCAGGCGCCGGGGAAAAGCTCTGCACCCCGCGCCCGGCCAGGGGACGCCTCCAAGCGCACTGCTCCCGCGCTCAGCGAAGCGCCCTGCAGCTGGGGCGGCTGGCAGAGGGGCGTGTTCCCTGAGCCTCCGAGCCCAAACGAGCCCAAACGCCGCTTCTGGGTAGGACAGGGGAAGGGGGCTAACCGAGCGCGCAGTCCCTGACGGTGACTCGGGCCCTCAACCCAAGCCGGCCTGGCGACGCGCTGCAGCCCGCGCGCCCTTGCGGGGACAGCCGCTGAGCTCTTTCTGCGCGGCCGCCTCCGCGCCGGCCTCGGTGCCAAACTTTCCCGCAGAAAGCCGCTTGTGCTTCTCGTGCGGGGGCGCCGCGCTATCTCCTGGGCCCAGAAACTGTTCGCCCCCTCCCCTCCGCAGGCAAGACCCACTGAAAATATGGCGCCCTCGAACATCGTTCCTCGGTCCCCTCAGGGAATCTCGAAATGCCAGTCTCCAGGACCCCTGGCTCCCGGTGGACGCGAAATTTCAGCTCGTGAGGCCAGAGAAGGAGAGCGCGCCGCTAGTCCAGTGCGACACTGCATCCGAATTCAGCGGCACTAAATCCAAATCCTGCTCTCTCTCGGTCAGGCGCTACCCGCGTCCCTCAGCGGCCAGCAGTTTGCTGGTGGCGAAATTGCCAAGTAAGGGGGAGTCGTGGACTAGGCAGGTATGAGAGTCCGGGATTGGGGAAGGGGCTCGGCACCAGCGGGCTGTCTTTGCTCGGAGCCTCGGCCGGAGACTTGTTTGCAAAGTGGCGCTGGAGTCAGGGCGGACAGTGCTGGAATGAAGCCGCTCCCCCCGCGCCAACTCTCCTGGCGCGGGGGCCCGGCCGGGGCCGAGGGGACACTCCAAACAGGCGAGGCCGCTCTTCAAAGCCTAGTTACCGGAAACCCAGCGGGAGCTCCGGAGGGGACCGGCTGCCCACGGTCAGGAATCGGCTCTCGGGCGCCGGCTGTGAGGCTGTTTGCAAACCGCTGCGCCTGGGTCGAGTGCAGTGAAACATACATGTGCAATAGACAGGTGCATTTATTTTATTTTATTTTTATTTTCCTGCAGAAAGCCTTCCTGGAACATCAAATCTGGGAGCTTTGCGCGTTTTTTCTCCTGCATTGGCATCACTCACGCGATGCAAAAGGAAAAAACCACCCACATTTTCCTTCTGTAGGGAGGGAAAAGACACGAGAAATTCATGCAACGTGCATGCAGCTGGAGTAGGAGGAAAACCCGAGTGAGCCGTGCGCCTTACCGGGGGATGCATTTACTGTCTCATTGCAGAGCGCTTGCCCGGGAGTGCAGCCGGCGTCCCCCCCGCGCGCCCGGCGACCGCTCCGCTCCCGCAGCCGCAGCCGCTTCAGACACTGCCGCCGCCGCTGACTCTGGGCGCGGAACAAGAGCCGAGGGCGAGCGCGAGCGCACGGCCCGCGAGCGCAGGGAGGGCAGGAAGCGCGTCATCACTCGGGGACGGCGCGGCCCCGGTGGCTCCAGTCCGGCCGCCGCTCGGCACGGCAGTGAGGCTGGGCCGGTGCCGGCGCCCGCGAACCCCTCCTGGGTCTCCCTCCGGCGGCCGGGTGCTGGGAGGATCCGCCGGGGAGGGCGGCACGCCGGCCTGTAAGCTGCAGGAAGAAGGGGGCGCCGGGTGACCCCGGCTGCCCTGAGTGCGAGCTCTGCTGTGTGAAGGGGTTCGGTTGGGGTGGGGGAGGCGCAGCATCTTTCGGAGTGGGGCCCCTGGGTCTGCAGAGCGCCTCGCCCGCCCTCGGTTCGGCCCGGTGGAGAGCGGGGGGCAGTTCCAGCAGGAAGACCTCGGCGGACCCTGAGGTTCCGCTGCGATTCCGTTGGCGGGAACTTGGAGCAGGACTGTGCACGTGTTGCACACCGCAGACCCTGAAACGCTGCCGGTCAGGCGTCGCTTAGGTTCATTTCGAGAACCTAAGGCTTTACGGGTGGGGGATGTATTCTATTAAACTCATGAGATAAAAAATGCTCTCTCTACCGTGCCCTTGCATAAAGTCATTTATATACTTATTAAATTTACCCCGTCATCAGGAAGTGTCGCAGCACGACATGAAACTATGTGAAGGTGATTAAGCAGAAAAGGAGTCAAATAACAATACACTATGTACCATATGACCCCAGTTTTCAATACTGATGTATGGGGAAAGGCAGAAAAGAGTGAACATGTAAGCACCTGGACGTTAACTAGGTCTCTCCGTGATTGGTGGAATTGTGTGTGATTTTATTTTTCTGCTTAGTTCTAGCTACTGATTTTTCTGTAAGAAACATTATTTTGATAAGTTTTTAAGTAAGAAAAAGCCTGGTTTTCCTCCCCTTATTCCTAGTACAAAATGCCCATAATAGACCCTTCTTCCTAAGAAATAGCAAGTCTCTTCAGTTACTCATAAATGAAACTAGTACAGTTGTATGTGTGTGTGTGTGTTCATCAGAGCATGAAACTGCTGTTGCTATAACTTGGGGAGTTGATTTTGTAAATTGAAACTATCTTGAAGAAGTCCATTGCGGCACTGGATAAGGCTGGACATTCTGTAAGAACAATAGCATGTCTTTGTCCCCACTGGTGAACTTGATTTTATTATGACTGCAGTGATCTGAATAGCCTTAGAATTCCTCTTCTATAACTTATAGTACAGAATAAACTTTATAAATCATAAAGCACAGTCAGAAAATCAATCAATTGGCAACTTGATAAAGTCCTAAAAGTTTCAGGGGATAAGCTTTTTAATTGCACAAGTAAAATGTTTCTGCTCACCACAGGTTTTTAAACATTTTCGACTCTACAGACAAGTACTTGGCCTATCAGGATGATCACTTAGTAAGTTATATAATAGCTAATCACTAGGGTGTACACCTGAAACTAGTATAATATTGTATGTCAACTACAATTGAAAAACAAAAAAATGATTTAAATTTAAAAATAAACATTCACCAGTCTAACAGAATAACTGGTGGTGGTGGCGAGCCACCTCAGGGGATGGTTAGAAAGTAAATGACTATTGATTTCTTTGAGATAATCTCATTAAAGAAATGCCACCTAAATTGTCCCTCTGTTTACTGACAAGGAGCAATGATAGTTCACAGGCCAGGTCCACATCAAAAGAAGCTCATCAAAACAAAAATTGTTCTCAACAAAAATCATCTTTCCCTTCGACATAGTCCTGGCTTCACACAGCTTCCCATCAAGCATCTTCGAATCAGTTCTTTTTCCCCAACCTGGATTTCATGGTTGCCCATCCCTTCACTTACCAGTCTCACAATATCCCCATGATCTTCCACTGCCTGCCACCGAGATGCTGTTGAGTGTTGGAAGGAAAGCTCCAGGAGGGCAAGGGCCACACCTACACTTCCCTGCCTACAGGAAGGCCTGGCACACCGTGGGTGCTCAATGAATATTTATTTAATGAAAATAACATATTTGTTCCTTGTCCACTTGGCTAGTTCCTAAGATACTTGAAAAGTTCTTTCTCCTATTAGACTGTCAGCATAATCCTGGGATGCTAAGAGCTTGTAGGGTATAACATTGGTTTAACCAAATAATTTCACTCTTCAAACTAGGAGCCAAATCCTAAGACATACAGAGCAGCGAGTTGCAGGTCTCTGAATATTGATGAATGACTAATCTAATTAGCAATACTTTTTATTCCTCTGAGATCAGTCATACTGCAAGAAAGAACATTAATCCTAGAACTCTGCTTTAGTCCTGACATCTAACCACCTTTGGACATTTCACTTATTTTTATCATACCTCAGTTTCTGTAACCTCTTGTGACCTCAAAGCCATTTACTATTTCTTTAGAAAAACCCATTCTTAACTATTCTATCCCCTAGCAGTATATTTTTCAACAATTTCCTCAATATGAGTAAAATTGATGTTACCAGTAACCTATATAATAAGTGCTCTGAAATTGAGACTCCTCCCCTAGGCCTGAGAAGACAGTTAGAGTGTTTCTAAATTTAGAACTGGCTATTCATCATCTCTGTATGATGAAGTGACCATAGTTCATTGGGCACCACCAAAAAATCTGACTTCTTTTAACAAGTTCACATTCTTGGGCTTTGTCTCCACCCAGCAGAGGAAAACATGGTGGCAATTTATTTTAGATTATCCAGGACCTGAGGTAAAACTCATTCCATCTAATCAGTTTACCAAGGCTTTATATTGTCCCACTTCCTGCCCAGCAGATCATTAGGACCTGAAAACAATACACACTTTGTGTGAATGAAGAGTGCAGCAGTTGGGGAAGTAAAACAAACAGATAATCTTCTAAGTCACATATGAATACATCTAGAACTAAAGCCCATTTTTTTTTCACAAGGGAGAGCTATAAATACCAAACCAGATGGTGATTGGTGCTAAAGAGTCAGAAGATAAGAAATTGCTCCCCTCCCCACACTGTACTGTTGGCCTTAACCTCCTGGTTCCCTGCGTGCATATGTACACACCTGAGCAAACGCAACTGTATCCATGTGGAAGAGAAAAAGAAATTCCACCAAATATTTGTTCCACTTTTGTTTATAAGATCATACTGTGTTATGTTAGGCTATCTTCAAGTGATTCTTTAACATAAAACACCAACAGTTTAAGACATTCCCTTTTCAAAATTGTATCCATTCCCTGGAGCAAAGTGGATGTGGGAACCACATTTTCTAAAAATTGCCTGTATTCAGAACCAACATGAAAATAAGATAATTGGGCTTCTGTTACCATTCGACATCTTTAGGTTTACAGAAACCTCTGCATGTCTTTCCTAATTACAAGTTCTAGAAGAAAATACTAACTAATAATTATAGAGGGAATATATCTTAGTTTCAGTATAGCATGTAATTAAGTTACTTTCATTTTATTTGAAACACAGATACTTGACATTTTGCAAAGATGAATATATTTTAGTTTTTAGCTATCTCTAAGCATGGGGCCTCGCCTCATTCCTCACTAGTCAGGATGGAGTGATAGATGCAGATTTAAATGTCTTTTTAAGCGGAAATTGCTCACATGAAGTCAGGAAATGATTGCTATTATTGTACCCAGCACAGGACATTCTCAAGATTACCTTTTCTTTTCCTATGGTATATAAAACACACTATGGAAGGTTCTTTAAATGTCATTGAAAAAACATTCAGTCTAGAAGAATATCAATAATTATGTTAAATTGGATTCATATTTAATCCAAATCAAATGGTTAATATAAACAGCATGTGAGGCAGGATGTTTCTCTGTTGGTCATATTTGCTCACTGATTTGAGAAGGGGTTATTATACTGTGGTTAAAAACATTTCTAAAATATTTTTACTGTGGATCATCAAAACTCATTAAATATGTAACTTTTAAGTTTATTTAGTGATTTGCCATTTTCAGAGTGAAGAGATAAACATGTTTTTCTTAAATGTTCTATAATACCAAGATATTATAGGAAGACTTTTGAACCAAGATATTGTTCTATAATACCAAGATATTGTAGAATACTTTAAAAAAAACCTTTTTAAATCTGGGGTTATAGTGAATGCCCTTTTATAACTAAAATATGTTGAATAAGATTGGTTTCTTTGGTTCTAGAGATGTATTTATTTATAGGTGCAAAATAACTCTTTTATAAAACAATTTGTTTAGGCATAGGAGCAACTTTCATCTAAGACTAATATATTTAGCACTGACCGACGTGGCTGAGTTAGTTGGGCTTCATTCCACAAAGAGAAAGGTGGCTGGTTCAATTCTGGCCCAGGCACATGCCTAGGTTGCTGGTTCCGTCCCCAGTTGGGGCACATATAGGAGGCAACCAGCCAGAGTTTCTCTCTCACATCCCCTCTTTCTATACATAAATTAAGTAATTAAATTATATTTATGTCATGTAGGAAATATCATTCTAAACCTCTCTCTAATGGAATAGATTTGCCCTAAATAAATAAGACGATTAGATTATATCTAAATCATCTTTATTACATAGTTAATTATGATGAAATGAAATATAGTAAATGTTAATAGAAATTACATGGATATATTTAATACAACCTCAGAGAGGTCAATAGGGACTTTTGGTCTACATCAAAGACAAAATAAATAAATCCAGCACAATTGTTACTTGCCTGTTACTTTTAGTCAACTTAAAAAATATGTATTGGGTTGGTGGCAGAACTCATTACAAACAAAACACTCTCCTTCCCAGATGTGAAGAATCCACTGAATAAATTACAGCACTTGCCTTTCAGACAGGTTGGAAAGATTAGGGAGGCCATACCAGAAATTTAAATGGATTCTGTTGGTAAGAGGTCTTTAGAGGTCTCCTTTCATCTAGTAATTTCCCTCAGAGTTATAAGCTTCAGAAGTTTAAAAAAACACCTCTCCAAAAAAAAGTTTCTTCCTGTGGTGCTTGTGAAACTAGAAAAGTCAGCATCCAAGCTGCCTGTCACTACCAGAATCAGTAAGTAGAGACAAGGACTGAATCTTTATGGGCACTTGATTCAGTTACTGGCAGTCTGACAAGACAGTGGGTTATGTAACCTCAAAAAAAAGTCCTCACATCTTATCTCAAGCTGACCTTTTTATGAGGAGAAGAAAGAGATAAGGGGTTTGGGAAAAAAGGTTAATCAGATGACAGTTGCAGTCTGGCAGCAATTTTCCTGGTACTTCTTTATCCGTTGATCAACAGCTCTTGATCTGCATTTGCTCCATGCAACACAATGGCTCAGAGACCTCCTCCATCTTTGCAGACTCTCTGGGCACAAAGATTGAATGGTTTGTGCACCTCCTGGAGTCAGATTAAGTCATACATCCCAGTTCCTAGAATAACATTTTTCCAAATGTTTTCTTCACTTAAGCCTATCAACTGAGGCTAAAATCTTTAACTTTTGAGTTCCCTATTTCTCACAGTTTTACATTCTGTTGCCCAAAGCAGCCCAACGCTTGTGTCTTTGGGTGGCCTGGAACCTTTGAGGTCAACTACAACACAGGAGTTCTGATGAAGTGGCTCATACATTATTTGCCTCTCCAATTTGAATACATTTTTACTCCCTGCCAGAACCATCTTTTGGAGCTCCATCAGTTTAGGAAGTTTTGGTTGTCCTCTGTTTGCCTTAAAATGTGATTCGATTGAGATTTGTCAAACTTTGGGCATTATCACATTATTCTACCTTTATTCTGACAAGCTCAGAATTTTCAGCATTTGTTAGAACTGCCTTTGCAAAGACTGTAAAGTTGACATGATATAGCACCATGTAAAAATTAGAGGAGAGGTGGAAAAGGAAAAAGAAGAAAATAGCCATTCAGATGATTTGTAGTGCATCAGCTCTTGACATTATTCTTTAAATATTTCCCCAGTGCAATCTGAATAAGATTTAAGCAAAACAAAACCTTCAGCACCAACTCAATTAGCTTATTTTTTTCTACCCAAAGATAAAATAGAAATAAAAGAGCATAACATTTAATCTTCCCTAACATCAGAAAGATTATTTGCAAAAACATCATTTTAGTTTCCTATGAATTTAAAGGGTTTTATCTTGTTTAATGTATGCATGTGAAAAAACAGGGCTCTTTATATAATCAATGGAATAAAGTGGTATTTTAGTATCACTCAGCTCCCTTATTCCACTTTTGCCATTCTAACTTTTATTTAATGATTCCCCTTACTCCAGAGTACCTGTACATGAACTCTCTACATTCAATAGGATTAAGTCATACCTCTGACTGATGAATCTCTCTTTCTTTATTATCCATATCACTTGGCACAGCTAAATAGATTTCTTAATGAATCAGAAATATGGTCAGAACAAAAGAAGTCATCCTGAGGCTCCTTCTTTTTATGTCTAAAGTAAAACATTAAGCATTAGTAAATCAATATTAAACCCCATCATTTTGGTGATGTGTCTAACTCATATTCTTTGTCCCTTAATACCCAGCACCCATCGCAGCAGGCACCAAATACATGTTTATTAAATAAATCTTTCTACTGTCACTTTGATAAATTAACTCTTTCAGTTAAATGCAGCCCACAGATGCCCAATTTACAACCAAGAGATGAAGAAGATATTGAAAGAAAAAAACCAAACTCACAAAGGCTAAGTGTGTAAAAACCAATTTCACTCCTTTTGTATTGTCTCCATCTTCTCTTCGAAAAATTATTTGAATGGTTTTCGTTCCATCTCTGTCCCCACACCCAGTTCCTCTCTCCAGAGCCAATGACTTTACCAGTGTTTTGCATATTGTTCCAGGATATCCTATGTCTTTAAAGTGAACACATAGGTTCACTTGTTCCCCCAAATAGTAACATACTGTTCTGCTGTTTGCTTCCTCTGTTGTTCTTTGTACGTAGAGTTATTTTTATTTTAATATGCTTTTTTTGAAAAATTTAAACATGTAAGTAAAGTAGAGAGAATGCTATATTCAACCTCGAGTATTATCACCAAATCTCAACAATGTCAAGGTGTTACAGCTTTGCTTTGTCTATCCTTTACTGTGTATGCAAATTTTAAAGACATTGTATCATCTCACCCTGAACTTGCTGAGTGCATTCTTCTCTCTAAATCATATGGACATTTTTTATATAAACACAAATGCCATTATCACACCCAATAAAATGAATAATTCCTTAGTATCATCCACTGCCCAGTCTATACTCAGATTTCTCTAATTGTCTAAAAATGCCAGGTTTGTTTTCTGTGTTTTGTAAGTCTCTTTTCATCTAGACATCTACAGTAGCCTATCCTTATTTCGTTCCATAACTCACCTGAGGAAAACTGCTCAACCATCTTATAGAATGTTCTGTACTGTGGATCTATCTGTTACTCCTTTGTGACACTGTTTAACTTGGTCCTTTATTTCCTTACTTCTTATACCTGGAAGTTGGTCTGTCAACTTAATGAGGCTCACCTTTCAGGCTCACGGGCTCATATTAACTTTTGGGCAAGTACACTTCCTAGCCAGGGCTGCCTGTCTCATATAGCTTCACATCAGGGGCCACGTACTGTCAGGTTGTCCGCAGTGCAGTGCAGCTGAGATTGACCAGCGAGCTCGGGAGGTGGCAGCCTGATCTGAAAATTGTCAGATTCCCACCGGCCTTTTACCAAGTAGTTTCATTCATTGATGACTCTCACCTGATTCAGTGATTCACTAAGGGCTTTAAAATAGGGATATTCTAGTTTCTGCATTAGTGTATGAAAGAATATACTTGGTAACAAATACCTCCTTTCCCTGAAAAAGTTCACATGGTCTTAGAATTCATTGAATTGAAATATTTACAATAAAGCTCATGGAAATATATCATCGCAAGAATGAGCATTAATCCCTGGCTGGTGTGGCTCACTGGATTGAGTGATGGCCTGCAAACTGAAAGGTCACCAGCTCTCACCTGTTTGATTCCCAGTGAGGGCAAATGCCTGAGTTGCAGGTCAGGTTCCCATTTGGGGGTGTATGAAAGTACATTGATGTTTCTCTCTCTCTCCCTTCCCCTCTCTCTAAAAATAAATAAATAAAATATTCAGGATTTTAATATTTTTAATAAAATCAATATTTTATTGATTATGCAATTACAGTTGTCCCACTTCCCCCCTGTTTTCCTCCTCTACCCTGTACACCCCCTCCCACTCTCATTCCCCCCTGCTTAATTCATATCCATGGGTCGTACATATAAGTTCTTTGGCATCTACATTTCCTATACTATATTTAACCTCCCCCTGTCTATTTCGTACCTACCAATAATCCTTCTTATTTCCTGCGCCTTTTAAATAAATAAAATATTTTTAAAAAGAATTAGCATTAAGAAGGCTCCAAGTCCCTCTAAATTGCATTCAAATGAACTGAAAACCTATAGTTTCAAAAGTTTTCTTTGCTTTCTAAGGTTTAAAAAGTCTATGTCTATTTAAAAGCAGCTGATACTGGGGACTTCTGGCCAAGATGGAGGCATAGGTGGAAACATTGTGCCTCCTCACACAACCAAAATTAAGGACAACAAAGATTTAGAAACAAAAATACAACCAGAACAGACAGGAAATTGAACTGTATGTAAGTCTGACAACCATTCAAACAAAGTGGTAAGAGGGGTGGAGTTCAAGGCTGTAGGATAGGCAGTGTGTCAGGAAAAGACGGTGGCTGCCAGACCTGGGACACATTCCCACACATATAAATGAGGCAAAAACGGGCATTGAGACAGACTGTGTAACCCAAAGCCCCAGCGATGGGAAATAAAACCTAAAAGCACCCATTGAAAAGGTGCCAGGAGAGACTCCCAGCCTCACAGGAGAGTTCGTTGGAGAGACCTACAGGGTCCTAGAACGTACACAGGCCCACCCACTTGGGAACCAGCACCAGAAGGGCCCAATTTGCTTGTGGGAAGCAGCAGAGGGGCCTGAAATCCAAGAGAGAGTGGAACTGCGCCATTGTTTCCTCTCCGCCCCCGCCCCCACATACAGCGTCACAACCCAGCAACCTGGATTGCCCCACCCTGGTGAACACCTAAGGCTCTGCCCCTTGTGCAAAACAGGCTCAACCTGACCCAAAATGGCTCAATCAGAAGAACAAATCAAAGCCCTAGAGCCAATACTTTTAAGTGGCCAAGAGATAACCAACCTATGAGATGAATAGTTCAAAACACTGGTGATCAGGATGCTCACAGAACTGGTTGATTTTGGTTGCAAATTAGATGAAAAACTGAGGCTACACTAAGTGAAATGAAGGAAAATGCACAGGGACCCAATAGTGATGGGAAGGAAACTGGGACTCAAATCAACGGAGTGAAGGAAGAAAGAAACAACCAAACAGAGCAAAATGAAGAAACAAGAATTCAAAAAAAAAAATGATGAGAGGCTTAAGAACCTCTAGCACATCTTTAAAGTTCCAACATCCCAATTATAGGTGTACCAGAAAGGGAAGAGGAAGAGCAACAAGTGGAAAACTTATTTGAACAAATAATCAAGAAGAACTTCCCCACTCTGGCAAAGGAAATAGACTTCCAGAAAATCCAGGAAGCTCAGAGAGTCCCAAACAAGTGGGACCCAAGGAGGAACACACTGAGGCACATCATCGTTATATTACCCAAGATTAAAATGGAGAGAATTCTAGAAGCAGCAAGAGATAAGGGGACAGTCACCTACAAAGGAGTTCCCATCAGACTGTTGGCTGATATCTTAAAAGAGACCTTACAGGCAAGAAGGGGCTGGAAAGAAGTATTCCTAGTCATGAAAGGCAAGGACCTACATCCAAGATTGCTCTATCCAGCAAAACTTTCATTTAGAATGGAAGGGCAGATAAAGGGCTTCTCAGATAAGATCAAATTCAAGGAGTTCATCATCACCAAGCCCTTATTATATGAAATGTTAAATGGACTTATCTAAGAAAAAGAAGTTAAAAAAGATGAACAGTGAAAGGACAGCAAACTCACAGTTATTAACAACCACACCTAAAACAAAAGCAAACCAAGCGGACAGCTAGAGCAGGAGCAGGGGCACAGAAATGGAGATCACGCGGAGGATTAGCAACAGGGGAGTGGGAGGAGGAAAAGGGGGGAGAAGGTACAGAGAATCAGCATAGACAGTGGGGAGAAAATAGGCAGGGGGAGGGCAAAAGTAGTGTGGGAAATGTAGAAGCTAAAGAACTTATGACACATGGACATCAACTAAAGGGGGGTAACATGGGTGGGATCGGGTCTGCAGGGTGGAGGGGAATGAAGGGGGGAAATGGGACAACTGTAATGGCATAATCAATAAAATATATATTTTTTAAAAAGCAGTTGATACTGTCAGGGGGGCTGGGGCTTCAACAGTTATTTAACAGTCCAAATAAAATCTATTGGGAATTTTTTCCCATTTGCACAATAAAGCCCACCCATATCTACTGAAGAAATATTCTTACCCAACCTGAAATTTATTATAGAATTATTTTCATAGGATATTAGAAAAATGTAAACAATCCTCTTTGGAAAAACATCTTCAGGGAGAACTATTTCCAGAACTGTAGAGATGAATCCAAGCAGAGAACTACTGTGTGGCTGAAAGGCTCTCTAAGCATTGCCCATTTCCCAAAAAGGAGGAGTGCCTCTCATTGATCACAGGCCTTCAAACGGGTCTCCCCAGGCTTCCCATTCAAACGCCAAGGCTCTGCACCAAGAGATCCAGCTTTACAAAGTCTCTTCCTTTAAATCATCCCAGAGACCATGTTTGGGCAAACCCTATTATAAGTGCTGAGGGTTCTGAGCCTCGCACTCATGCCCACTGCACATTGCCTCATAGAGATGGTTCATTATAGCACTATTTGTTTCTGACGCATTTACATTCCATTGGCTACACTGCACAGACGTGTGCATTTCTCCATACCCATCACACAAGTCGAAGAGGACACCCTCCTGACAATGAGCATCAGTCCATGCTTTTACTCCACCACGCCCGCCCCCTTTCTGGACTACTTTTTGTGTTCTGGAGGAGTTTTGATCCATGATGGCTGAAAAAATATGCCAATGACATTGATAGACCCATCTCAAAGAGGCAAAGGCAGCATGCATGTGGAAGTGACAATGTATGCTACGCAAGTGAGGGAGGAAGGAGGGTGAAGAGCACTGGGCAATTACAGACTACTGGAGGGAGACTTTCTGGAGGATGGAGGGCACTGAGGGACACAGCAGCAGGGGTGTGTGGCCCAACAAGAACCTAGGAGGGGAGGCCTGAGAGTTCAGAGATTGGAAGGAAATTGAGGAGTGCCCACCAGTGCATGAGGTTGAAAATATTTACCTCCCTCGGGACTCTACCATAACAAGCCCATTCAGCACTGGATTAAGGAGGGAACCTCATTCTAGTTCACTCCTATTTTGCCACACACACAAAAAGTTTACCCCTGTATTGGTCTTCAGGCTGGATGATGAGCTACTTAAGAAGGGAAAAGCTCCAAAGTGTCAAAAGTGTGTGTGTCCACGTGCCCACTCATCCTACCTTCATGCTCTTTGCAAAGACCTAGATAGGCAGAGACCCTGAAGGGGCCTGGCATCTCCTGGGATGGACTAGGGGACCGGAACTTGTGGCCAAGCCATGGAGGATGGCTGGGGAACAGCCATCCAGGGTGAAATAGGTGAAATATCTTTATTTATTTCCAGGGTGTATTGAGGAACTCAGATTCCAAGGCAGTGAGAAAAGACTAAAAGAACCACTAGAATGACCCACGAGCAAAGAACTGGGAGAGGGCCCCCAGGCAGATGAGGTAGAGGGCAGATGAGAAGTTGAGTAAGAGATGCAGGGACCTGGGATCAGGAAGAAGCCAAGCTCTGTTACTGGAGTGACCTGAAATGGGACCTGGTATGGAATGAATGGGACGTTTGGGTCCCCCCTTCATGTAATATGCTTCAGAAAACAAGGCAAGACAAAACCAATAGGTGTTTTAATGAAAACTTTTCAATACTAAGGACTTTCAGGAGAACAGTGCCAGGTCATTCAATCGGATGTGTTTCTAGGATCTAGCACTGTGCTAGGCACATAGAAAGTTCCCAATAAATTTCCTGAATCAGTAAACACAGTGAGTCGGGTTCCAGCCAAACGATGTGTTAGTCAGACAAAAAAAAATGACTGAACTCTTTGTACCACAGTCAGCTCTAGCACCACCCGCCACTGACGTCTCCATTATGTCTCTAATCGTAGCACTTGCACTGGACTCATATTTCACATATCTCTTGTCCACCAGATCAAGCGTCCTGATGGCTTGGTTCCTGAGGGATCATGTTTCACGCATCCTCAAGTCCTCAATTCCTACAATAATACCTAGTACGAAGTAGGTGCTGAGCAAATACCCATGAAAGGAATGCCTGAAGGAATGAACAACTTGAAACTTTCCTAAGAACTCAGACCTTTAATATCGACTCCGTTTGGTGTTATCTAAGCCGTCCTTTCTGTCCCCCACCAACCCTGTACCCTACAAGTTTAAGGAACTAACTCCCCAAAAGTGAGCTGGAAGTTTCTAGAGGAAAAGGAGACCCTTGGCAAATCATGATGACATTTGGAGGACAGTGAGCACTACTGTAGGCTGCAGTTGTGGTTTACCAAGTAAACTTGACAGAGGCTGGATGTCACCAGTGTGGTCTGGTCTGGACTCTGGTGGTTTCTCATTTCCACAAAATGAGCACAGCGGGCTGGCCGTTCTTCAGAAGAGGTGGTGGCCTCCCACATTGCCACAAACAGATGGACAAGGGATGAAACGTGAAATTACTCATCAGCGAAGGGGAATCTTTCGAGTCCCATGTCCTGTCTGACCGTTTTTAACATTAAGACTAAATGTATTTGGACCTATTTGGGGAGTTCTGTTTACTACCATACCTGGTTCTATTTCAGATTACACAGATCAGTCCTGTCAAAAGTAAAATCACTTCCAAAGGGAGCATCTCACAGAAGAGAACTGAAATGGGGATCAGGAAACCTATGTGGCTCCACAGTAGATACGTGACCTTGGCCGTGTCCCTTCACTTTCAACATCCAAGAATTCTCATTTGTAAATTGAGTAGGTTGAGTCCGATAATGCATAATTCCACTTCTAGCTTTCTATCATTTCTCTACACACCTACACAGCATAAGATCAGTGCTATTCATCTGATACTTATAATCTACTGCTGGTACTATAGTTGATGTCCATGTTCTTATTCCCCCAACTGGAGTGTGAGCTCCTTAATGTCTGAAACACACCTTACACTCTGTAACAGTTGGTGTGGTGCACCCACTGAGGCACTCCTTTCCCAGCTGCTGGGAATGCTGTGGCTGGCGGCTCTTGTCTGAATCCCTCTCCACCCCTGTTGGGAAGTGTGTGTGTATCCAATGACCTGGTTTATATATGTATGTGCGGGGGGAGGGGTGGCAATAAAGGCCGAAGAGGGACAACTCTGAGGAGCTGCCGCATGGCAGAGCTCCCCTAGGGATCCCTGAGGTCCTTCCGTGACTGCCTCGCAGTCCACCCTCTTCCTGTTTATCCTGCTTTCCTCGCTCCCTCACAGGTGTGGTTCTGGAGAGCATTCGCCAGTCAGCCTCCTGCATGCACATCTCAGAGTCTCAGAGTCTATTTTCTGGGGGTTGTAACCATGTCCCATGCTACCTCCCCATCGCCTGCCATGTACTCCCTGGTGCGACGTAGGCTCAAATGAACTGAAGCCCCCAGGGGCCGCAGCAAGGTGGGAGAGAAGCCCATGCTGGGAGAAGTCCTGTTCTTTGTCTCCACAAATACTGAAAATGACAGTGTTTTTCCCAGGACCCAAGTCTCCATTAGCAGAGCCAAGAACAGAAGAAATGTTCTCCATCAGTAAGGCACTGGGGTTGTCTTGTTCCTGCTCATCTCTTTTCATGTGTGTGTCTAATTCCTGGCAGCTGCGAGCGTGGAGGGACTGGGTCCTACATACCTTGCCTAAGACCAACAGAATATTTCAAAGTTGGCTGGTCTCCTGTGCTTCTAAAGCCAGAGAAAAACCTGTTTTCGAACTGCTTCCTCTTTCAAATGAAAACCAGGAGGAAACGGATCACACAGTGACGGTCTGGGATCCATCAGCATAGATGGTGTCAAGGTGTTCAGTAAAGCTCGCTGTTCCCTTCCACGGTCAAGGCGAAAATTGCTTTAGGCAACCCTGGCTCCCCACATGTTCTAATACATCTACTTTGGTGCTGCCCTGATGAGAAACTGTGTCGTTTTAACTAGATTAATTCACAATCTACACAGACAACCACACACACATCTTTACCTTTGGAGCCAACTGATTACATTATATCATCTTGTGTTCACATAAACCTTTCAAATGAATACTGGCTTTTATTTTGCAATACCAATGCTTTTGTATGCTACACTGTCCTTGGATAACCAGAGTATCTGTCCCTGACTTCTCTTTCTCTCTCTCTCTCTCTCTTTGGTAACAATCTCAGATATTTGATATGATTTATTTCACAGTCCTTTGAAATGATAAGAGACTGGACCGCAGACTTGGGGCATATTTAAATAATTAAAACATTGTCTGATACTGTGCAGTTCCAAGAGGAAAGAATAGTCGACACCAGAAAATTTCCTGCTGGAATTCTGCCAAGGAATAGCTGGCCATCCTGGGGAGGTCCGTCATTATGGGACTTCGCTGTTTGTAAATTTAATAAACGGCTCACATCTGCTTATAATATTATGGAAGTCTATGCTAAAAGTACTTCTTACACAAAGCACATGGTTTATTTTATAAGTCGATCAATGCTTTCTGTTTGTAGGATTCACCAGGGTGTACAGGAAAAACACTACACCTGTATTTACATGTAGGAGCCTGGCCACAGACTTCGTGTCCTGCCTGTGTTTTGAACCATAGCGTGATGCACCCGAAACCATGGAAACCCAGTCCTTCCCCAGCAGGGTACAGCTGAGGCCCAGAACAGGTGAGGGACCCCAGGGCAGTTCACAGAAGGTAGCGACAGAGTCAGCGCTGGGGGGATGTTGCCGTCCTCCCTCCCTCCCTTTCTACTTCCTTCCCTCCCTCCACTTCATTCCTCCTTTCTTGCTATTTTTTTTTCTCCTTTGGACTCATCTTACTTACACTCCGCATTTGGTGACCCATCAGCCGCACCTTTGGCTGGGTGTGGTCTCTCTCACATGGGACCCCATGGACTACTTCCTAGCTCCCACCCACATAGGCAACCATTCTGATGTATTTAATGTGCACCATTTATATTTTTATGAATCTTGAACACTGTGTATTCCTCCTCCCCACCTGGGCGCGATGCCGTGAGGTCCCCCGGCCTTGTCACCTTGTCTGTGTCTCCAGCCCGTCGCCCGTGAGGGCTACGCAGCTCCTGAGGCCGCAGCTGCCCCCGCCACGTCACCCTGCCCCCGCACCACTTCACCCCTCAGCCACTCTTGGCTCCCTCGCTCTGTCTCAAGCAAAACCACATTTTCCCCCGTGTTAAACTTATGAGGCAGAAGAAATCCAAGGAATATAAGCGATTTAGCAGTGGCTCCAGTAACCTTCCACCTCTAGATAAATTACTGGTATGATTTAATACAATACAGATGGAAAGTGTTCAAAACGGTTTTTATTCAATCAACATGGGCAGAGTGCTTTTAAAATGTTTTGCCGGCACTAACTTCAGTTCTCAAGAGAAAAGTATCTTTATTGTTAAAGAGAGAGAGAAAAGAAAGTTGGCAGGAAGATGGGGGGAATGAGCCATTTTTGCTGAAGGGCAATTTGGCAATATGTATCCAGAGGCTTTGATTTAGTAATTCCACCTCTAGGAATTTATCATAAGGCAATAAGAAGGAGTAGGTGCAAAAATTCACCAGCGAATGTTCATTGTAGCATTATTTATAAATGCCAAAAAACTGGAATCAATCTCAACATGCCACAACAACGGGTAAGTCAAACTATGACCTATATCCTACTAATTAATTTATCAAACGCATATTTATTGAGTTCCCGCTGCATTCCAGGCACAGTGCTGAAGACTGGGGACCCGGGAGGACAAAGACAGATGATGTTCCGTCCTGGGAAACGGTGAGCTGTTAGACCTAATGCACTGAGAACACTCGTGATATAATGATAAAAGCAGGTTATGAGAAAAAGCAGTACTATTACAATGTACAATGTTTTATTGTTAGATTTATAATCATAGAAAGTTAATTTTTTTAAAGCAAAGGTTTTCCTGTAAGTTCGGTATAAAATAACAGATATAATTTTTTAAAAATAATCACTCAGGGCAGCGCCCTGTCAGTGGAGAAGCCAGGAGGACCCCTCAGAGGTGGGAATGGCCCGGAGACCAACCACTTCATTGGGGCAGGTTAGGACCGACTCCATCCTTATGAGCCAGGTACCCTTGGGCCGCTGACCTGGGAGGTGAGAGGTTGGAGCTCCAGTTCAATGTCAGGAGGTTAAAGTCAAGCTTGCACCTGGTCAGGACTGCATTTCCCACTTGAAAATGGAGGTGCTGGACTTGGGTGCTGCTATGATGCCCTTCAGTCTTTAAGTTCTTCCTTCTCTCATGATCCTATTTCGCATGTCGTCATTTTCCTTTTTCTGCCTGTGTTGTGGCCTGTTTGTGTTTTTCACTCTGGAATGACTGAATTGGGTCACCGCTCCACAAATCCAATTGTCAGTGTGTCACCTGTGGCAGGGACTGGAAATTGCCGGTGCTGAGAGCAGGGACCCTGTGCAGTGCCCATCTGCCCCCAGAGTGCACGTGCTGCTGATACACAGTAAGACTGATTCTGCCCATCACACACAAAGCAGGTGAGATTTCCTAGCTACATCCCATACCCTCTTCCTGTTAAAAATGTTCACTTCTAGATTTCTTTTTCCTTTAAAGCATTTTCATCTTTATCTTTGTTTTCTTACATTTAACATTATTTTGTGTTAGTTTCAGGTGAGCAACTAATAGTGGTTAGATAATCATATACTTTCTGTTCCTCCTAATATTTCCAGTACCGACCTGGCAAACATAGTAATTACAATATTATTGACCGTATACCCCATGCTGTACTTTACATCCCCATGACTACTTTGTAACTACCAATCTGTACTTCTTCCTCCCTTTGATTTTTTCACCCAGGTCCCCAAACCCTATCCCTTCTGGCAACCATTAGTTTATTCTCTGCATCTATGAGTCTGTTTCTATTTTGTTTCTCCATTTATTTCGCTCTTTAGACTCCCCATGTAAGTGAGGACTTGTCTTTCTCTGACTTATTTCACTTAGCATAATTCTCTCTATGTCCATCCACACTATCACAAGTGGTAAGATTTCATTCTTTTTTATGGCCAAGTAATATTCCATTGTATACATGTACCACCACTTTTCTATCTACTCATCTGTTGATGGGCACCTGGGTCGCTTTCAGATCTTGGCTGTTATAAATCCTGCTGCAATGAACATAGAGATGCATGTGTTCTTTCAAATTACTGTTTTGGATTTCTTTGAATATCCAAAAGTAGAAATGCTGGGTCACAAGGATATTTCATTTTTAATTTTTTGAGGACTCTCCATACTGTTTTCCACAGTGGCTGCACCAATCTGCTTTCTCACCAACAGAGCGTGAGGGTCCCCTTTTCTTCGCGTCTTCACCAGCACTTGTGTTTTGGTGATTTATTGAAGACAGACATTCTGACAGGAGTGAGATGGTTTGTCATTATGGTTTTCATTTGCATGTCTCTGATGATTAGTAATTTTTTTCTTAAAATGGGTTTTAAAATTTCTATTTATGTTAGAATTAGCAAGTCAAAAGCTGTTTCGAAGAAAGAGTATATTAGTCCATAAAAATTCATGGAAACGTTACCTTCTTTTATAATAAAGCTATCTTTTAAAAACTCTCTTTGATCACCAACACACGATGCCCAGGCTCTGAACCGCGAAAGTCAGTCTCATTTGGGGAGAGGGACACGGGGGCACTCAGAGCCGTTGAAGCAGCTGGCGCAGTGTCTGGCGGGGCCTGTCGGTATGACACTGCCCTTGTTTCTTTGCTCTTCGGTCTCCGCCCAGTGTTTTTGGACTTTCTTGACCACTCACAATTCTGACCAACACAACGTCTGATCACAGAGTTATATGTACGTGTATGAACTCAGTTTTTCTCAAAGCATAGTTGGCAGATCTTTCACAGTAGAAACAACTCATTGTGCTCATTAAAAACACAGATTCCTGGGCATAACCCCAGAGCTATAAAATCAGAATCTCTGGAGTTGATGCGCTGAGATCTGAATTTTGGACAAGGTTCCCATTGCCAAGTGACTCTTATGTGCACTAAAATTTGGGAGCCCCTGAACTTTATTTCACAAGTAAATTTAGCTAATCTCAAATATTATATCTTCTCACTTGTAACCCTATTTTCCGTTTATCCAACCCATCATAATTCCCAGGACCGATTCTTGAAACAGTCTCCACAATTAACCTTTCCTGTCGGAATAGTGGCTATTCATTTCTGCCGTGAGTGTGCACCCAGTTCTACCCAAGAAGCTCCCGTGGCAGGATCTCATTTCTCCCCACTGTTAATAATGTCCTTCTCTTTAAGGACATTAAGGTCCTTAGGAAGACAAAGCTGACTTCATTCTATGGTGGGTTCTGGAATTAGAATGTCTTTTTTTAATGTCAAAAGAAAGAAAATGATTCTGCCCTTCACAGTCAGATTCTGCCCTTTAGTCACTGCTCTCCAGTGACATCCGGCGTGAGGAGTGCCCCCAGCCAGCGTCTGTCGGCTTAGATCGTATTTATGGGAAGAAAGTAGAAGAGACAAAAGACAGTAACACCACTTAAAGTCAAAGACCATGTTTACATTCTTTTAAAAAACAAACAAGGCACGCAAAACACAGTGGTCCTCCCTTTCTCCCCATAACCTCTCAGCTCTGGGAGTGGTTCAGCAACTAGAATCTAGCAGTTCATTTTCTGACCAAATCCATTTTATCGTTAGTCACGAATTCAGGTGCTTGTCTGTGTTAGTTACCTATTGTTATATAACAATTGTTATATAACAAGCTATTTGTTATACAACAAATATAACTATTGTTACCCATTGTTATATAACAAGCTCTCTCAAACTTAGCAGATCAAATAGTGGGTATTTATTATCTCACAGTTTCTGTGGGTCAGGAATCCAAGCTTCACTGGGTGGTCTGGCTCAAGGTCTCTCCTGAGGCAGCAGCCAGTCCAGATGTGAGTCCCAGCTGCGGTATTCCACGGACTTGATTGTGGCCGAAGGACCTGCTTCCTAAGAGGTTCCTTCACATGCTTAGCCAGTCAGTGCCGGCTGTGGGTAGGCGGCCTCGGTTCCTTCCCACATGGACGCCTCCATAGGACTGCTTGAGTGTCCTCACCGTGTCTTCTCCCAGAAGGAGGGATGCGAGGGAGAACAGCTAGGCAGAAGCCACAAAGCCTTGGGTAACCCAGCCTCTGAGTCACACCCCAACATTTCCTCAGTTCCCTGTTCAGCATGGGAAGGGAGTGAACACCAGACATAAAAGAACCAGAGGGGAAAGACCCCTTTGTCGTGTGGCATTAGTGCTTGGACAGGTGACACGTAAGAAGGGATATCCAGAGAGGCAAGAAGGAAGAAGCATCAGGGAGTAGCTTTGGGAGTTGTTCTCAGACTCGTCTTCATTTCTAGGTCTAAGGTTATTTATGCTGTGTTTTAGAACCTTTTACCAAGTGTCACATCAGAAAGCTTTTTTTTTTTTCAAGTGGAAGGTCAAGTCAAGAAAAGTACCCCTCTCACCTCACTTTTTTTTTTTTAGTCCCTGATGGCAAAAGTAGAATTGTCGAGTTCTCCAGAGAAACGTGGATTACATGTAAAACTACAGTGCAGTCTGCCTCGGTTTGGGTAAATAATCTCCTGGGCTTGCATCAGTGTCTTGCTGCCCAAGGTTGACTGGTCGTGAGACCAAGTCTCCTGGAGTCTTTTCGAACTGGAGGCATGGATGGGAGAGATCCTCCTGTTGGAAGTACTTCTTGAAATGGATTAGAACTATATTTGTAAGTTTTCCTCAATCCTGGGCATCTTGGCTTTTAATACAGTATTTACTTTGGCTGAGAAAATACCACGGAGGAAACAGTACCCGGGACTAGCTCTGTGGATGGGAGATCTAATCTGATGAGGTCCCTGACACTGCAGGGGACACCCTGAGCCCCCGTCTGCCCATAGAACACGTGCTGATTATTCTTCTTTTCTGCCGTATCAAGGAAGAGTAATAATGTCAAAGGGTCCCATTATCCCTGAATAGCTTACCAAAGATTAAAGAATGGACCTGTTTTTAAGACTGTAGAAAGAATCAGTCGGTAAAGAAGGAGGCCGTGGAGGGGTGTGTGTGGGGGGGTGGTATACCGGCAGAATTATACGAATGTTCCAGTCACTGGATGTGAGTAAGCAGCTGACTCAGGAGGTGAGAATGTGTACGGAGAGGGAAGATAATGCTTTCCTCCTCTTAGCGTGGTGAGGACCACACACCAAGAGGGGACAATCGGAAGAATGGTGTACAAAGCACTTACAGCTCCCCTTAGAAGACTGCATTTCTTCACTCATGCCTGTGGTTAGTGTAAGGTTTATCACACACTTTTACTAAAAGTTGGCCAGTAAAGTATCCAGTGTAGCTCACTTTCTTTCCACATGAGAATTTAGTACAATGTTCGGGATATTACACAAAACTCAGGCTTTTATATGCAGTCTGACTTTGTTCAGTCTACCCTGGAACAGATTTCTGACATATAAAGACTACTTTTCATCTGATGGCTGCTCATCTCAAACCTTTGTGGAACACTCCACCCTTTGATTTATCTATGTATTATTTTTATCACTAAGTTATGGGTATATCTTGTTTAAAAGTATGGAACTTTTAACATATAGTCCCTTGGTGTGTGTCTGATACAAACCATGAAAGAAGTCTAAAGTAATATATGGTGGAAAAATGGGCCCAACTCTGCTTTTGTGAAGCTCAGATAATGAAACTGCCTTGAACTCAGCAGCAATAAACCTCGGTTTGAAAATGCTCTCTGCCACCTCGAACCCATCACTTAACCTTTCTATGCTTCAGCTTCTCCTCTGATACATGGAATTCCAACATCTACCCAACAGGGGTGTCGTGAGGATTAAAGACAATGACACAGAAGTGTACCCAGCATGTTATCAACACATGGCTGTTGGATTGATCCATGGCCATTGAATCTGTGTTCCTAGTTTTTTAGAGGGTTCCCGGTAATTTTGAAGTGTTTTCAACAAGTTGTTATCTGCACTGGACCATGAGCCAGGCCTGTGCTGTGCTGTAGGAGAAAACGGCGAACAAGATGGTCGCTGTCCTTGCTCTCAAGGGGTTTACGACCCAGGGAGGAATACAGACCAGTAGGCAGGCAGTTATAATGAGGGGTGTCAAGTGCTATGTCGGGAGAAGAATTTATTAAGGCTTGTGTTCACCCCAAATCTGCAACCCTGCAACTTTCATAATCTGTTAGCCTGGGAAATGAAAGTGCTGGGCAATCTCGGGGCTGGGGTCCTGCCTGACAGACCCACTGCTGGGCTCGAAGCAGCGGTTGGTAGGACGGCAGATGGGCTGCGCCTCACCCATCTGAGTGGCTGCCTTGAGGCTTTCTCCCTCACCAGATTTTTTGGAGAGTTAGATTTTGTGTCCTAAAGACCATAGGCTAGAGTCAGTCCTCAATGTATCTTTTCACTTAAAAATATCAGTTCAGTGAAGTAAAATTAATACACCATAACAGTCTTTTATTATAAGTGTACATTTACAATGATTTTTGGTAAATTTACAGAGTTGTGCAACCATCCCCCAAATCTAGTCTGAGAACATCTTCTATCGTGCTTAAAGAAACCCCACGCCCCTTTGCAGCCATTCCTTGTTAACTCAGATGAGAATAAACCTTGTAAGATCTCTATCTTGGGTTTCTTAAGTTAGACTTGAGAAAGAGTTGCTAGTCAAACTTCATAAAATCTGTCCCCTGGGTGCTGCGTTCCACCCATTTGTCTCTGACGACGTGTACCTGGCCGGCCCCGCAAAATGATGAAATACCCATCTTCTTGCCTGATCTTTCTTTTGGCTGCTAACTCAGCAACTGATCTGAATTTCTGTGTAGGTGTCCAGCTTTTAGATTTTCCCGGGTGTCCCCCAAAATGTGATGAAGAACCCCAAATAAAATTTTAAAATAATTAGAAATTCAGCACTGTCTGCTGAGACAAGCTCTGATGAATGTTGCTGGAGTCCTGCCGCCCTGCGTGTTGGGGGAAGGACGGGGGTGGGGGGGGCGAGCAGGGCTGCTCTGCTTCACACAGGGCCGACATCTTACAGTACATGCCATGGAACCAGGCTCGGGACACATAATCCCCACGAATAAATTTACAGTGAATTGACCTACATTTCACATTCGATAAAGCACACTTAAGTCATTAAATGAATTTCTCCCTGTGGTTCATTAGTTCTCAGTATGCCTGATCCTTTACCCATTTGTCATATAGCTCACGCAAGCTGAATATGGAAAAAAAAAGAAAGTAAATCATTTTGTCCATCCCTTTTACCAGGTCAGGACATGCTCCCACAGAGAATCATTACCATGTTGGCTCTTCTCTGGATTTTGGCTAAAAGGCTGAAAAGCTACGCTTGACGTATTGGCCTCATGGCGCTCTGCCAAGCCCTGTGCACATGAGCAATGATGCACCCATGCTCACGTCTACCTAGGAGTCCTCCAGCACGAAGAGCTTAGATTCAGCAGTACGAGAGCCCTCGAGATTGGATAATTCTGAGCATCAGAGTTGGTGATTTAAAGAGGCTGGCTTTTTAAAAATTCTCACTGGATGCTCAAACACCCTTTCTTTCCTCTCTGGAGATACTCCTTGAGTAAAGGCATTGTACAGGGGAACATTGTAGGGCTGCCTCAGTTAATGTTTACCACACCAAGAAGACCTAAATTTTTTTATCGTTTATACTACTACAGTTGTTCCTGCTTTCCCCCCCTTTCCCTACCTCCGCCCAGCTGCACCCTCTCCTCTGTCTCATTCAGTCCCCATATTGTTGTCCGTATCCATGAGTCATGGATAAATGTTCTTTGGTTAATCCCTTCACCATCTTTATTCCAGTCCCCCCTCTTCCCCTCCAGCAGCTGTCAGTCTGTTCCATGTTTCTATGCTTCTATTTCTATTTTGTTTGTTAGTTTATTGTGCTCATTAGATTACACATATAAGTGAGAGCATGTGGTATTTGTGCTTCACTGACTAGCTTATTTCACTTAGCCTAATTTGTCTCTTGGTCCATCTATGTTGTCACAAAAGGTAAGAGTTTCTTCTTTATTTTTTATTGCTGTAAATGTACCATTGTGTAAATGTACCACAAATTTTTTTATCCACCTCATCTACTGATGGGCACTTAGGCTGTTTCCAGATCTTGGCTACAATGCTATTGTAAATAGCATTGCTATGAACAAGCAGACCTACTTTTTAAAAAAGATTTTATTTATTTATTTTTAGAGCGAGGAGGGGAGAGAGAAAGCGAGGGAGAGAAACATCAATGTGTGTTGCCTCTCACATGCCCCCCTTTGGGGACTTGGTCTGTAACCCACCCATGTGCCCTAGACTGAGAGTCGAACCAGCAACCCTTTTGTTTGCAGGCCAGAGCTCAGTCCACTGAGCCACAGCAGTCAGAGCACAAGTAGACCTATTTTTAAATGGAGTTATCCTTCTTGGTTTGGAACTTGTGATGTTTTATGAAGCTGCTGGTCAGGTTTTGGAAAGAGAGAAACAAATCGCATTATAACATTATCAGCTGAGTGCAGTATTTTAATAAGTAAGGTCATATATACAGTAATGCTCTATGGTAGAGACAAAAGCTCTGAAAAGAAGAAAAAAAGGAAGCCTACATAAAGCAGATCCATTATGTGCCATTAATGGCTGTCCCCAAAGCTCATGGGATCTTAGTTGGCATTACTAGAGGTATAAACAATGGAAGGGAGGGGGCGCATTGTGAAAACCAAAGCTACGATATTCGTCCAAAAGTTTAGCCAGTGCTATAAGAGGTACACAGGCAAAGTGGAGCATGTTCAAAAGTAAGAATGTGAGATGCCATGTAAACAGTAACATGTGCTAAGACAAGCCCTGATGGAGGCCAGAGATACAAGTATAAACATGATACCCTCGCCACCCTCCAGGGAGTCCCAGCCAGTAATGACTGAACAGAATAGAAGACTTCTAACTAGGTAAAAAGATTCTGGGTGCTCAGATACTTGAAAAATCTTTATATAGAAGAGGAACCAGTCTTTTTGGTGTGTTACTAAGGGTAGAATTAAATCCAATGGGTGGAAGCCACGAAGACTCGTTTTAGCTAAATATAACAATGTGAGGTTGGCATTTCTAACGGTGAGAGATATCTAAAAATACAATGGACGGCTTGAAGAAACTGCAGGTCCCATGTTCTTGGGTGCGTGGTAACAGGCCTAATGACAGACTGACAGGACGGTAGGAATAGGAGAGGTGGATGGGGACATGGGCTCATGTACTCATTCACTGTCTTTTTTTTTAAATTAATTTATTTATTTTTAGAGAGGGGAAGGAAGGGAGAAAGAGAGGGAGAGAAACATTAGTGTGTGGTTGCCTCTCATGTATCCCCTAGTGGGGGGGACCTGGCCTGCAACCCAGTCACATGCCTTAGCTGGGAATCGAACTGATGACCCTTTGGTTCACAGGCCGGCACTCAGTCCACTAAGCCATACCAGCCAGGGCTACTCATTTACTCTTTACCCTGATATATACCACCAGTACACCAGGTATACTACAATGTTCCAAATTTTATGGGTCTACTGGTGAGCGAAACCAACAACCCTTCTCTCAAGGAGCTCGTGGCCTAGGGGGAAGAGATAAACATGAATTGCATAATCATAGAAATATATTTAACACTGCTATTGGGAGAAGTGTTTGGGTGGAAAGCCACATGGTATTATTACAAGAGCAGATGACAAGGTGTTTGACCTTGTGGGAAAGGTCAAAAGAGACTTTGATGAGGAACTCTCAACTGCGCTGAGATGTGAAAGGTGAGCGGGGTTAGAGAATGTCGTTCCAGGCAGAAGGACAGAGTCGGTGCAAGGTTGTGTCCTTGGGAGGAAGCGTCTCAGAAAGTGGTGCTTCCCAATATCTTTAAAGCTCCTTTCTTTTAACATTTTTATTGTTTTATTGAATGGGTAGTACATAAATAGAACAAATTCAAAGGTAGGAAGGGCATGGAATGAAAGTGAGTCTCCCTTTGTGCTCTGACCTTTCAGAGATCGTAACTCTCTCTGGGCTTCACTGATCCTCTGGAGGCATTGGATGCATCAACCAATATTTCCTTTTCTTGCCTCTACAAAATTGTAGCACCCTGTACCCCAACCCCCAGCTTGCTTTAATCTCCAGATGGTAGATCTTGAGGCTCTTTCAGTACTTGTAGAGCTATCTTGCCTGGTGGTTTTTTTTTTCGGTAGTCACACAGCCATCCACCAAAGGAGGCACCATGGTTTATTTAGCCTCTCCTTTGCTGAAGCCAGTTAGGAGGATTGCGAACAATGCAACGATGACTATCCCTGTATGTACATAATTTAGCACATTTTGAGTGTATCTGTAATGCAAATTTTGGGTTCTTCCTTTAAATAACCTCTCATAGCACTCCTGATCACCAAAGTGATACATGCTTATAGGGAAATACTTAAACATTTCAGAAATACATCACGCAGACTGTGAGTGTGCCCAAGAATCTCACCCTCTATAAATAACCACTATGTTATCAGTTTGCTTAGATGATTTCTGATCTACAGTAGCTGTAAAAGAAGGGACATGTGGCACACACAGGAACTCGTGGATTTCAGAATGTGTGGTTGGGGCTCCCGCAGAGAGAAGTTGCCAGAGAGCACTGATGCGACCTGTACTGCATGCAGGGTTAATTTTTAAACTGGGCTCAGTGGGTGGCTTTGGGAGGTAGGTTAATTTTGCAACATATGTGAGTTGTCCAAAGAAAAAGTCTAGAGCTTTCATCAGATTCTCAAAGGGGTGCATGACCTCTAAAAGTCAAGAGCACTTACCAATAGAGAGAGGCCAGCAGGAAAGATTCATTTTTGTTTAAAAGTGATATTAATCTTGGCAGAGGAGTCTTCCGAGAGCTCTGAAATTCTTGTAAAATTTGGACATGTTATTTGCCTCATCTATAAAATAGGGATAATAATAACTCCTAGGGTGGGTTTGAGGATTAAATAAGTTAATACTTAGAAGCACTTAGAAAAGTTTCTGTCAAATAAGTTTACATGTCCCTGCCAACCCGAACCCCAAGGAGAAAACCAGGGTCCATAAGTAAAGATCAGCAGACTCTAGACAAGAAGCCCAGAGCTCCTGAGTAATTTCTCATACAGAACTTTTCCCCCAGGGCAGTGTGCTGCCCACACCCAAGGACCGAGATGGATCCGGGTTGAAAGTAGCTGGGCAGTGGGAGCACGGCAGTAAAACGCAGTGTTAGTTTTACAGCTAGTGAGAACAGTCTTTTACTGTGAAAAATGACAGTTATGTGGAATAGATACACGCATACATGCACACACACATATGCCATATGTCAGCAAGAAATTATTTAATTTTCAATTGAGAAAATTTTTTTCTAATAGCAAGAAAAAAAATAATAAAACTACCTCTAAAGCAGAATATCTAAAAACTCAAAGTTAGAATATGTTGCCAGCAAGTATTCTGATTGCCTTATGCTTCCCTCACTACTAGCCCCTTGCCAAATATATATATACATACATATAGACATGCATATACATATATAATTTTACTTATAGGATAATTCGATTTAATTATGTTATCTAAAAGGCACTTTAATATTTCAGAGACTTGCAGACGGTTGACAAAGCACACGCACACTTGAATTTCAGATCCTTATGTTTCTCCTCCTGTCACCCTATGAGGTGCAGTGGGGTCCCAGCCCCGCCTGGGCTGAAGTTCCAGCGGGAGGATGTTCTGTCTCACGAGTACTTCCCGATCTCTCAGTCCGTGCCAGGAGCCTCTCATGAAGTGAAGAGAAATCAGATGGAGCCTCTGCCTGTTTGAGCTTGTCTGTAAAATAAGGTGCTTTGCATTAGACGATTAATCTGTCTTTTCTCAGTTCGGAGTTCTGTGATGCCTGTGATGCTGA
Organism: Artibeus jamaicensis; assembly: GCF_021234435.1. Taxonomy (NCBI): domain Eukaryota; kingdom Metazoa; phylum Chordata; class Mammalia; order Chiroptera; family Phyllostomidae; genus Artibeus; species Artibeus jamaicensis. The sequence continues at coordinate 11,167,781 of NW_026521883.1, forward strand.
AGTAAAGCCAAGCCATCACTGCAACCCAAAATTCTTCAGAAATACTGACCAATGGCCCTCCTGATGATCAAATTGCTACATAAATCCCATCCCCTTCTCGTACAGTGCTCTGTAATACCAAGAACTCTTCACAGCAATTGCAAGTCAGAGAACACTGGGAACCTCATCCCCATTTTTACAGATAAGGAAACAGGTTAATAAGGCAGAGCAAGGACTTGAACCACGTCCGACTGCCAGTGAGGACTCTTTTTGCCCACACTGCCACTCCACTCATGAAATGCTACTAAGCGTCATCCCTGCTGTGTGTTCAGGACTTCCCTCCCTTGCTCATGGACAGGCTCAGTCCTGCAAGTTTCCTTTATTGTGCCCACAGCATCCTGTCCACATCCAACTGACATTTGCTTCTCTCTGGCCGAATCCCATACCTGTCTGACTAGCCTGCGAGGCTGCTGTTGGCCAGGCCGTGTGGACAAACCTAAGAATAAGCAGTTAAAACCCGCACCTGCTGATCTGTTTCCTAGGGCCTCTTGTGCCTGCAAACGGCAGCTCGGTTCCCCGGGCGGAAGCAGGAGTCCAGAGTTCTTTGTCTGTGTTATCCCAGCATCAGCATCAGGCCCTGAATTGTTCATTCGAAACTCCCTGAAGGATGCTTCTTATCAGCTGAACTTGTTCCCTTTAAGGTTTGGATCTTGGCAAAGATGAATGAGTCATTTTAAGTGCCCCTGAGTGTGTGGCTCAGAGAGACGCGAAGCCAAGGCTGTGAGGCCAGCCCCTCTCCCTGGGCCTGCAGGAGGAGCTCCTATACTGACCCACCTCAGGCCAAGTCCCCAGGGGATGTCTTCAATAATCACAATAATAAAATGTACTTGTTTGTTTTATTTATTTTCTTTTCTTTTTGGCAGTGGGAATACAGCCACTCTCAAACAGGCTGGGGCAGGCATGAGTGACCCTCCTCTACAGGTAAAATAAGGAGGACTGGGTTGGGGACTCGAGTTCGCAGAGCTATTAGGTTGCAAAATTGAGAAAGGAATGCAGAGCTTCCCATACAAGGCCCTGCTGTGTCTGTGTTCTGTCAGCCTTAGGACAGCCACCCTGCAAGGCTGACCAGGTTTATCTTGGAGACGCTCTCTGATCTTTTGGTGGTCAATGCCCTTGAATACCCGGCCAGGAAACCCCTACCTCATCCTCAAGCTAAGACCTGTCTTCTCTTGCTGACAGGCACAATTTCTGAAATTTTCCCTTCTCCATCTATCCCATCAACTCTTTCTCCGTCTTTCTATAAACAGACCATAGCTCAAAGGGAAAAGCGATGGGATTAACTACATTTGCATATAGACATGAATTAATAAATAATTATTTAATGTGCTCCTTAGGGACACTAGCAGGCTTCCCAAACATTGGCCTTTTGAAGGGTGAAATTTCCAGGGCTATTTCTAGACACAAAAAATACGTTGTAAGGTTTCTTCTTACCTCTTAACCCCATTCTAGATGCTCCACAGCAGCCATGCCTGGGTGGGCCTGGGAAGAGGTTCTCAGGCCCCGCACGTCATTTAAGTTCTGAGCTCATGAGCAACAATGGCGTGAAAAAGAGGCAAGATGCAAAAGAGCTGGGACTGATTCCAGTACAAACAGTGAATGAACCTGTGAGACATGGCTGCTGAGAACAAAGTCAGGTGCGTGACACTGAAGACCAGTTCCCACTGACGAGTCTGAGGCTCTGCCCTTTGCTGAGTCACCCTAGAACTGTTCCACATTCCCACCGCTGTGCCATCCAAGGTGGTATGGCTCTGCTCCTGTCCTCTGTCATCCTCACCCCCTACCCCTGCTTATTCTGGAAGCCCAGCAGCTCTTCTGCGGCAAGGAAGTATGAGAGAATCCACCCAGAGACTCTGAGGCTCGTGCTAGCCTGCTAAATTTTCAACAGGAATCGTGGGGCTCCATGGTTTACACGATCTCTCAATCACAAAACTAAGAGTCCTCGGACTCCTTCTCTCCACCAACCACTATCACATGTCTTTCTAGACTGCCTCCTGCTCCCTTCCCTCCTGTGTTTGAAGCATACACTTCAGAAACAGACTCATCTTCTTTCCTGTCTGCCCTGGATTTTCAGTTTCACCCAACATCGCTCTCCCAAAGCCCAGACACTCCCTGCCATGCTAGGAAGCCTGGCACTAATATGCCATCCGAATCCCCACTATCAATGAGAACATGCCTCCTGACCAGAGCTCAGGCACTGTGCTAAGTGCTTGGCTTGGATTATCTCCCTTTATCCTCCTGGGTACTGTTATCACCAATTTTGAAAGTGAGGAAACTGACGCACAAGCTGGTTAAGTAATTTGCCTCCAATTTCATAGCTGGAAGGTAGAGGAACTGGGTGTTCTTGCTAATACAAACAGTGCTTCAGTTCGTAGCCTCGTGCTTGTATTTTTGCAAGCTGTCGAATAAATTTACTGAAGTGGAACGATGAGGTCAAGCAGAAAGTACATTAAATGTTTTAATAAATCCTTCCAAATTGCCCATTAATGACATATGAGAGTACCTGTTGACTAACATCCTTGCCAATGCTGAATATTTTCAATCTCATATCTTTGTCAATTTGGTAAGCAAATGACCTTGTTTTAAATGATATTCATCAGTTTATGGCAAGGTTGAGAATATTGTCACCTCTACTGGTCAGTAACAGTTTTCTGCACAGATATAAAAATATTAATAGTTTTATTGATCAGAACAGATTTTCCCCACAAAACCTGCATTTCCATTGTTCCCTATTAGTGGGTGACAGGATCATCCACCTCTCACTCAAAACAGAAAAACAGGAATAGACTTGGGATCTGCCTTTCCCCTTTGCCTCTGTGGCCGGTCAACCCAGTTTCGAGGCCTCTGCCTCATAAATGCCTCTAGGATGGACCTAGAGGTCCATCCTGCCCACGGCTGTCCCTCGGCACCATTCTCACAACGTTCCTTGGGTGCTGCTGCTGAGATAACTTGCACAAGCCTTGTCCCACGTCGTCCCTGGTACCCTCAGAGTTGGGTGCTGGTGTCCTTGTTGTACGTGTCCCCCCTCCCCCACTCTCCTACCTTTCCCTCCACAAGAGAGGAAGAATTTCCTCAGCCCCTTCTCCATTGTCCTGGACGGCTCCTTCTGTTTGCCGTCCTCCTTCTACATTCCAAAGGCCTTCCTACTGCCTCCATTTCTGGGGAAGACTGCCTCACAGCAGGCCCACTCCAAAGCCCCTGGGACCCGAGGAAGCCCCCTCGAGGACAGAGAGCCCAGCGTTAAGCCACACTGACCTCAGCTCAGATTGCGATTGTGGCCTCCCCAGGACTCTGACCACCTTTCCTTTAACTCTGGCTCCTTTTTTTTCCTCTGTGCGCAATCACCTCTCCTTTTCTCTGTGCTCCCAGCTTTCCTACTCTTATTTTCTTGCTATGCTTGCTTTACAGTCTTTCATCCTCCATGTTTTTCTATGTGTTTCTCTGTCACTCTTTTCTGGCCACAGTTACTTAATTGCTTTCTTGCTTCCTCCCAGACACAATAGGATTTCGGGGCTGAAGAAGGAGGCAGGAGGGAAAGGCACAACCTGATCCTCCACTGAGAGTGGAAAGCAACTGCTATTTTCCCTTGTGCCATCTCTAGTGATAAGCGAACAAACCTGCCTGCCCGCCCCCACCTTCCCCAGGCCTGCATCCCCTGGCCCTGAGGCTACCCATTACCAGAAGTCGGACCCTCTGCTCTCCCCATTACCCCGAGGCTGCTCTTCATCCCTATCCTGAAACCAGTCAAAATGACCTTGCTCCTGAGCACCCTCCCTGTGGGGACCCTCAGCCACCACACCCACCTCTCCTTCCCTGCCCCGGTCCCAAGACAATCCAGGGCTACCCTGGCAATCTGCACCCATTCCCACCTGCATGCCACATGGGGCCCGGGCTTTTTCAGGAAGTTATTCACACAGCTCCCTGGAAGCTGGCCTCACTGGACAAGAAACTTCAGAGATTTGTCATATAAATCTTCATGAAGACAAGTACCTCTAACCTTCCTCAGAGGAAAGTTGATTTTCCTTAAGGTGCCAACATTTAAAAATGTTTTTAAGCACATATGAGGCAAAGAATAGGCGAGTCAGGGATGATGCTGAGAAATGAGGCAGATCGGTTGGTGTAAAATGGGCTTCCTCCTGCCTGGGCCTGGAGCAGACTCCCTGGGTGCAAGGGGCTGTTTCTGAGGAAGGCAAGGAATCAAATGGAATCCAGCAAACTGAATCTATGGCTGGAAATCTTCAGTGATCCTCCTAAGTCCAGTCCTGCTTTAGTGAGCCTGGAGCCAATTGGCTGGTTTAGAGAAACCCCATCAGGTCCTGCAGGGGCGTGAAGGCCCGGCCTGTGCTCAGGCTCCCTCCCCCATCTGCAGCGGCAGGGGCTCCCACGGCCCTCCCCAGTCCGGAGCTCCCGCCTGGTTGCTCCCCTGCCACTGGGCACAGCGGACAGGTTCAGGGCTTTGCAGCGCCCACAGCAGAGACCGAGTAGCACCCACCTCTTCCTGCCCCAACAGCTGTCCTGTGGCCTCCTCATTCCTGCCTCTGGCTCAAGAGCCTGTTTAGATCAGGTTTCCTTTCTGTTATAGATGCTTTTACTCTCAGTTTTGTCGAATTTAACTGAGGTTTGGATGTTTAAAAACAAAGCCAACATCTGTTTTGTGCTTCTCCCAAAGCCATGTCACAGTTTAAGCCTCTGCAGCTGGCTCCTGTTTGTAGCAAGGTTACAGGGTCCCCTCCACCATGGTGTTTCCTAGAGGAGCCCCTATCAAGCGTCTGCATGCCCCACAGCCATCTGGGGTGCTTGCTAATCATGCATGTTCCTGGGCTGCTCCCCACACCTGCTGAATCCAAAATGTCTGGGTGGTAAGGCCCAAGTATGTATATTTTTTAACAAGTTGCCCGGGGGGTTCTGTTGTGTAACAAGCCCAAAACAATGGCTTATCAGGGGTGACAATGTGGGCTTTGGATAGGGGGCCTAGGCTATAACCTTGGCTTTGCTGAGTGACTTTCTGAGAGCTGCTTAACTGCTCCGTGCCCCAGTTTTCTCATCTGTAAATTGGGGCTGATAGTACCACTCTGGGGGATTGTTAAAAGGCATGAACAAAGAGTGTGCCAATCCCTTCTAGAACAGTGCCTCACACAATAAGTGCTTAATGAAAATTAATCTCAAGCCTGCCTCTGGCGCAGCATGAGCCGCTGAGGTCCTGTCAGCTGTGGTTTGGGGGTTTCATTCCCTGAACAGGGGCTTCATGGCTGAGCAGCCCCGGAGGCGGGAGGGCAGCGAGTCCTGCTGTATCTCACCCTCCTACGGAGGGGCAGCTCCTCTGGGCAGGGTCTCTCTCCGCTCCTTTGCAACCCTCCCCACCATTAGCAGAGGCCTCGAGCAGGAGCTCAAGGTAGTTCAGTTGCCCTGGCCCTTTCCTCCCAACCAGCCCAGGCCAAATCATTTCTCTCTCGGTGTTCAAATACTTCCTGAAGGAGCAACGCCATCCCCAAAGCCCCTTTATTTCCATCTCCTCATGGTCCAGGCACATCCTTCATCCCATAATAGCCTCCCGGACCTGTATTTGACCTTCATGGGTCCCTGTGCCTGGCACAGGCTGAGCACTTCGTGTATATTTTCCCAGCAGCTCCACCACACAGATAATGTCATGATCCTCATTTTCACCAGAGAAATAAGGTTCAGAGAAGTCCTGCTGTATGCTCAAGTCCACACAGCTAACAGGTAGTGGGGTGAGGATTTGAACCCAGGTCTTTGGCCTCAGAGCCTCACCACGGTGGTCCTCTGAGCGGGCAACTGCCTCTGTGTCCCCTTCAGCACCTGGTCAGCACGTTGCACTACGGGATGCTCCCTGCTTGCACTTTTCATTCTTTCTTTCCAGTCTCCCGAGGGGAGGGCTGCAGACACAGCACTGTGATGGACAGGTTTCAAGTGAGGCTGCTGCCTCTCTCGCTAGCTATGTGATCTTCGGCAAGTTAGTTGGCCTTCTCGGCCTCAGTTTCCTCATCTATAAAATCAGACTCATAATGTGACTTACTCACGGGCTTATTGTGAGGATTATGTGCAGAGCTTACTTAGCCCTGTGCCATCACTAGTCATTTATAATGCCATTTCTATATGACATCTACAGTCATTTACAATAATTGTCCTACAACTTCATCTTTTGAGATAGAGGTTGGTAAACTATAGTCTGTAGGCCAAATATGCCCTATCACATGTTTCTGTATGGTCCATGAGATGGGAACAGTTTTTGCATTTTGACATGGTTGAAAAAAATCAAAAGAATAATAATGTTTCATGGCACATAAAAATTATGTGTAACTTAAATGTTAGTGTGCAAAAATAAAGTCGTATTGAAATACACCATACTCATTCATTCACATATCGTCTGCAGTTACTGTCACTCTACAGTGACAGAGTTGAGTGGTTGTGACAGGCGGCAATGGTTGGCAAAGCCAAAAATATTTACAATCTGATCTTTTACAGAAAGGGTTTGCCAATCCCTGTTCTTGGGCATAAAAGGCTTATTCTAAAGGCTTCTGCATAGTCCTAGCCTGGGCTGTAAGAAGCAGCTCTCTGAGCTGGAGCCCCTGGCAGTAAATACAGAGCAGCAAGGCTCCCGCATAACTGTAGACCATGTTGGAAGAAGCAGGTTGTAAAGTGTTGCCATATGTGGGTTTTGGGGGAGAAGGTAAAAAGAAGATATGATCACTAGCTGGGACTCAAAGAGACCCACCATGCTCTCCCAGCCAACACACTTCATCACCTGGCTTCCAGAATGTCCCAGCATGTCTTGCGTCTAGTGGGGCCGTGTGAGTAAGCCCTGACAAAGACCTGCTGGAGGAGCTGCAGCAGCTTCCAGAAGACTTCCTTAAAGTCAGCTAGTGTGTGTTCTTCACCCCCTCCTGGCTCCTTTCTTTACCCTGTTGCCTGGGAGGTGGCTGAGCTCTAGCATCCATTTTGGACCTTGGAGATAAGAACCACTTGCTAGGAATGACAGAATAGTGATCTGGAGGGAACTGGACCCCAAGGACTCTGAGGAAAAGATTCATCACTCCAGGCCTGAACTGCTTTCCTTTAGACTTTCACTTGAGGAAGGAAAGCAAAACAAAACATTCTGTCTGTATTAGTCATCATTATTTTGGAATCCTTATTCTGAGTCGGGCTTAATCCTGATAGTCCTCATGGTGTTTCTGGTGGTAACTTCCTCTTCCTTTTCCAATTGTCCTTGACCTTCATTTTAATAGACTTTCCATCTAGCAAAAGTGTGGGGGAGCTGAGGGGTGAGAGGACAACTGACCTTGGGGACTGAACAGGAGGTGTAAGATGGCAGGGAGGAGCACCGTCTCAGGACCCTCCGCTGGTTCCTGTTCTTATGTCCCTCAGCCTGGCCAAGGAGAGTGATGGCGAGCCAGGCATGTACCAAAAGGTTCTGACTTATTTTCATTTTTTAAGCTAGCTATTTTCATCATCATCATCATCATTTATCCTCCGACAGTTACCCAAGCACTGAAGGCAAGCATTGCCTTTATTAAATAGAGAACTGGTCATCAACCCTGCCCCACCGCCCACACACACACGCTCACACACACACTACTTTATATTTTTTGTTACCCAACATATCACATTGCCAAGAAAGCAAAGATCCTAGTCTAGTCACAAACCCGTTCACAATCTGACTGGAGCCAACCTCTTCATTTCATCCCCCACCTCCCTCAGAAAACCAAAAGTACAGCCACAGCCAAGGCACGTATCTACCAAGGTCAGCTTTCCCGCAGTATCCTTTTCCCACAGGGTATTGCACAGGTAGGCCGCTAGAGGGACCCTTCTGAAAGTTAGCGACCAGAAGGCTCGCAGGCTGTACAGGAAGAGGGGAGGGGCTGGGAACTGGGGGAGGGGGTTGGTTAACGTTTGATTCCCAGCTTCCTCGCCCAAGAGCAGGTGGTAGAAGATGCTGACCTGGACTGGGGCCTTGGGTATTTATTTACTCGGGCAGGCTGAGTCAGGTCCTCGGAAGGGAGGGAGAGTAGGGGTGGAAATGTGGGAGGGCGTTCAGGAAAATCTGGTCCAGACCAGCCTTGCCCTCCTCACACTAGACAAATTCAGGGAGTGGGTAGATTGCAGTACATTTTTGAGCTGGGCTCAAATCCTTTGTCTTCCGAACTCAAGAACTCAGGAATAAGATAGATTCAGATATCATAGTATCCCTCTCCATCTAAATTCCCTTTCCAAACTCTAAAATCAAATGGATTAGGATCATGAGGGATATTATACTTTATATTTTAGAAGAAGAACAATACATTGAGATATGAAATAATATTTTTTCCAATCATTTTCAAGTTTAAATAAATATTTTATTAATTTATTTTTAGAGAGGAGAAGGGAGGGAGAAAAAGGAGAGAAACATCAGTGTGTGGTTGCCTATGGTACACCACCTACTGGGAACTTGGCCAGCAACCCAGGCATGTGCTCTAGACTGGGAGTCGAACCAGTGACCCTTTGGTTTGCAGGTCAGTACTCAGTCCACTGAGCCACACCAGCCATGGTGCTAAAGTGTGTTCTATCTGATAATGTGTATTTTATAAAAGCATAATTATGAACTTTTAGAACTAAAGTCATTACTTAAGAGTCATGTTTATTGAAATACTGCATCGTGTAGACTGCTTGAATGTTTTATTCTATAAAGCCAGAGGATGACAACATGATTTATTATTGCCATTGTTTCCACGGCCACATTTGGCTACTATAGGAGCAAGTTCAATTTCCTCCAACTGATGTTCAAGACCCTCAATAACATTATCTTACTGCCTGCTCACATATGCCTGTTCATTGCTTGCCTTGTCACCTCAGTTCTCCATGCGAGGAACTCACATTTCCTCTCCTTTTCCTTGCAAATATAATCCCCTTTTTTTTATAGAGAAACATTGCTTTTCTCAATTGTGATCCTTAGAATGTACACCACAGGCTCCAACTCTGTACAGCATACTCTGTTTTCTGAAGCTACATGTGCGTAAGCCTCACTCCTCAACAAAATCCTAAGCTACTTAAACGTGAAGATTGGGTCATTTTTGTCTTTTTTGATTCTTTATTCTGGGTTAGGCCAGTAGCAGAGCTTCAATAAACATCTCAGAATTACTGCTAAACTTTCCACTTGTTCCGAGGCCGACATTTGACTTAGAAGTGCACCAGGAGCAAATGTGAACTAGAGATAATAAAACTCTGCGGAATGCAATTTCCAGTTTTGTGTAATGCTGGAGCTGAATATTTCTACCATATCTCCTAGGAAATATAGAATGAATCAAAGGTGAAAAATGTAAGGAAGCCAAACTGAGCGCCTGCTAATAAAACAAAAATAAAGGGCAGGTTTTTCTAGCTGTAGACCACCCTCCTGCAACACACAGTTGAAAGGTGTCGGAGTAAGGCCAGCCTTTCCACGTGCCGAGCACCAGAGGAGCCCACAGCCTGCCTGCACCTGTGCAGGTGTGGCCTCTCATTCCATTCTATCCTTTGCTGTCTGTTAACACTTCAACCCTCTGCAGGTGGAGAGCTGACGGGGCAGTGCTCTCTGAACAACAGCCAAGGCAAAAAGGCTGAAGGGGAGCAGTCTGCCATCCCAAAGTATGTTTTTCAGGATATTATTTTAAGCTGGTTATTTTTTGACCTTCCTCCCACCTGACTAAAAGAGTTTGGACAGAGGACCTGCTCCCGGGAGGGCGCTATCACCGTAGATCACTAGAGTTTAACGTGAACTGGGTGTGACAGACCCGCAGGAAACTAGCAAGGCCTCCGATCAAAGGCCTCTGTGTCCCCTTGTCAAAAATGACCCAGCAAACATTTTTTTACTAAACATTTGCTTTTCCAGATCCACTTGAATTGCCTTTCTCCCCTTTGAAGTTCCAAACCACACCCCCCTCCAACCCTGTCTCTTTAGCTCAAAATGGTATATAATCCTCAAGGACCCCATTTATCCCAAGGTCCCATATTCTCCAAAACCCACAGAGAGAAGGGAGAGATTAAGAGGAGAGCAACAAGGCAGCTGTGGGGTACAGCGGAGTTACATCAGGTATGTACTTAACTCAATAATTTCAGTTTCTGTGCTAGAGGCTGCGGCAGAAGGCTGAGGGGGAAGGAGCGAGAAAAAGTAAGAGTGAGAGCCAGTGTGGGGGGCGGGAAACAAGGCCCCAGGCGCCCCACCACCCCTAGTTGTCTCCTTACCTGGAGCACACCTTTGAAGATAGTCCTTTCATTAAGTGCTGTTTTAATCACCTCTGCACTTTGCCTTTTGCTCCTTGCTGGGACCCTGACCTAGACAATGGTAAGGGTTGTTGGGACCAGATGTTACACTAGCACCCTGCATTTAGAGGAAAATATTTCCCGGTAAACTTGGAGGTAATAGTTTATTACCTGGAGACTGCAAGTGAACCTGTAGATTTGGTGAGCAGGGCTTTTATCAGTACCACAGGAAAGCCCCAACCTGGCCCCACATTAGGGACTGATTGCTTTACTTCCAGCATCCAGAAAGCTGCCATTGTGCCACATGTGTGGGGGTGGGGTGGGGGGAATGCAGATTCTTCTAGGTCTATGGGTTCTCTGCTCAGATCCAGGGCTCCTCACACAGGGTCCTGGACACCGTGTGTGTGTTGAATGCCTGTGGTTGGAGACTGAACACTCCCACAGGCCCCTGAGGTCACAGGTGGTCCTGCTTGCATATATCAAGCTGAGTCTAAAAGGGTCTATGCCAACTTTTAACCCTGGAGACCACTGGCAGATGCAATTTACAGAGGACCTTTTTCTTTCTGCCTTGTATATTTCCATCTCGGTTGATGATTTAAAAATTCTTATACTATTTTATAATCAAAGAATCATATTATTGAGTACTACAGGGTTTCAAAACCCTTGAAATTTTTATTTGAATTGCATTCAGTCTCTACAGTAATTTCATGAAGGGTTCTCATACCTAGAATAATTTAGCTCCTCATCCTGTACATGGTATTCAGTGTTCCTTTGACAATCTCTAATAACATTTGGCTCTCTTGGTGTGCGTGTGTCTGTGTGCATGTGTGTTAACTCCAAAATATACCAAATGTCTTCTCTGTGTCAGCCTCTGTTTACTTATAGGCCTCACGATTAGTGAGTTCCCAGTGTGGACCCGGAGGATAGAAACTCGATCTGTTCTCCCGCACACCATGCTGCACCAGCTCCCCAAACTCTGACATATGTAAATCGGGGGTTGACTAGGTGAGTTGCATGATACTCATTCCATATTTCATGAGGCTATTTCCCCTGTAGGCACTAACCACAACCTGGAATATGCCACAGATACATACTGTAGTATGGAGTCCCTTAAAATATTAAAATTTAACTTCATTCTAATGACTGTACTAGCACATAGGAAATATTTCAAGGATCTAGGACTTTAATTAGCATTGAAGTAATCACTCTCAAGCACTTTGGGAATACACCATAAAATTTTCCATCTCACAAACCAGTAGTCATTTTTTATTTAAGGTTATTCTTCATGAGTATAAATACATATTTTTTATTTTTCTAAAGCAGCATTCTTGAAGAAAGCTGGGGCCACACACGTCTGTTTTCTCGCAGAGAGTCTCGGGCAGCCACGAAGCAGCTCCGAGCGGGGCAGGTGAGGGCAAGCAGACTGGAGTCACACGAGGCCAGCTCTGCGTCCCAACTCGGCCATTTCTGCCTGTGTGTCCCCGAGTAATTTATTTAACTTCCTTATCAGTCAGGAAGACAGAAACTCACTGGTTATTTTACCAGAGAGAATCTAATACAGGGAATTGGTTAAATGCTGCTGGAGGACTCCAAAAGCAAAAAAGGCAACACAGAACACAACTGCAGGGAGCAGCTACTGCCCCTGGGGGCAGAGGGGGACCAGGAGGAGGCAGAAGCAGCTGGGGCTCTCAGAATCTGGAAGCTTCGAGGAGGGACCTGGTGGAGCCATCGCCCATAGGACATTGACAGAAACAGGAAGCAAAAGGAAGGGGCAAGTCCCTCCTCCCTCCTCCTGGCAGCCCCTGTTGGCAGAGCCAGACAAGGCAGAGCAGAAGCCAGGCTGGTGGACAGAATCCCAGACCTCAGCATCACAGAGCAGGGTAGAGGGAGGCTGCGTAGCCTGCGCCCCTCTCCAAGCTTGAGCATCTTCAACAATGACCTAGAGATGATCAGAGGACTTACCTCAGAAGGGTTAAATGAGACAATGGCTGTACTTGTGTCCAGCCCAGTGACTGAACATAGCAGGGTTCCCTTTTGGGTGGCTTACTGTTGATAGAGCCCATGAAGGTCAAGACATATGCCAATAAAATCAGTGTTAGGGAGTAATTAGGGGACATTTCTTTTACATGCAAACTGCTCACCTGTGAGGGAGTCAGTTAGTAGGAGAGAGGAGGGGAGGGGAGGGGATGAGATGGGAGGGTAGAAGGGGAAGAGCTGCCTGAATCTGAGAAGGGTGATTCTTTTTTTATGAGTTTTGCGTACACAGATTACCTGGCAGCTGGCAGCGGTGAAGCTGGGCATGGCCTTTGAGGAGGCCGGCTGGAGGTATCAGTGTATGGGTTCCTCGGAATACCGGAGAGAGAGCCGGGCTGTGAGTACTGGCGGAAGGGCTGCCAGTGTCCTTCTGCGGACACCCCCCCCACTCCTGCTAGGCAGGGGCTGCTCCACTTCCCTCGGGGGCGGGTCTCACAGCGAGGGTGCTTTAGTCTGGGGCTCACCCGCTGATTCTCCGCCTGGGCTCACGTTTCAACTGCCTGGGGAGGTTTTGTTTTTGTTTTTTTTTAACAGAATTAAAAAAAAATTTTTTATGTAACTGAAGAAATTTTTAATTGTATTTTTTCATTACCATTTCACCCCCCCAATGTATCCCCCTCCCCACTGCAGTTTTGAGAAACCAATGCCAAGCTCCATCCCCAGAGATTCTGACGTCATTGCTGGAGGGGCCCCAGCTGGGCGCCAGGACTTCTGAAAACTTCCCAGGTGATTCTGAGGTGTAACCGGGTTGGAGAACCACTAATCTAAGCAAACAAATTAATTTTTGTCCACATCAATTCAGTTTTTAAAATATAGTCTGTTTAATAAATAGTTGATAACAGGTCAATTTTTTAACTTAATAAAAAAAGAAAATCACAACACACTTTACTAAAATATGTCAAAGTAAGAAACAAGTAACACTAACGAGGTTCAGATCAGGTATCCCCCAAATGTCCTGCTCTGGTATGTGCAATATTTTGAACTGAAGCCAATTGAGACCCTGCAGGTTCAGGAGAAACATTTACCTATCCTTTAAAGAGTTTAAATTTGGGGCCTTGCCCATAAGAGTGATTACCAGAGACCTATCTGTAGGTCAGTGCAAACTTCTAATTACGGAACATCTGCTCCTATCATTGTCCTGCAAACCACCTTCCTCAGGTATCTTACCTCGGGGTCTCATTTTCCCTTTCTGTCTCTGAACCTGCCAGGTGTGGGGTCTCTGACTCTCTTATGTAGGTGGGTTTCCTCCACATACGTATATGATTAAGTTTGGTTATTTCTCTGATTACTCTGTCATGTCAATTTAATGAGTAGGTCACCTGAAAGAACCTAGAAGAAAAAAGATTGCCCCCGTAACATTTAATGTCTAGTCCCAAATCTATCGAATTAGAGTTGTGATTTGGTTGGGAATCTGGAGTTTTAAGAAGCACCCCAGGTGATTCTGATGGTGAGCCAGAGTGGGAAAATTCCTCTTGGTATTAATATCAGTCTTGGCCTGACTCTCCCTGGGTCTTTGCCCAAGGTCCCTTTGACTCCGAAGTCCCTGGAACTTTTCATACTTGCAGGCTGTGCACGCTCCTCTAAAGGAAACATTTCTGTGGTGGCCTTTTCTCACAACGGGAGGGAGGTTGAAGGAATTAGAGAACATTTCGGCTCCTCAGGGACCCAGTTTCTCCCCAGTTGGCAAGTGCTGAGCGTTAAGTACAAGGCCTGATCACTTGAACAATGGACAGTGGAGCCCTGGAAAATGGCCCTATGTGAGGGAGCCAGGGAGGGAAGGCTCATAGGGGGAAAGTTGCCGTAGCCCCACTCCTTTGATTCTGAGTTGAAAAGGGCAATATCCCAGCTGTGCCTTTACTCATTGGTGAGGGAAGGGATAAAAAGCATTGCTTCCCAAATTGATGGAGTGAAGTGTACCAGGGACATTTCCAAGGGCAGAGGCTGATGCATATCCATTATGTGGCGTTAGGCACCCAGGTGGAGGCCCATCCACAATGTCCAGATCACCCCGTGTGTGTGTTTGTGTTGGGTGTGGAACAGAGCAACCCCACAGTGTGGCTCCTCCCCAGGGGTCCCGATGACTCACAGTGCCCAACTGGTCATTCAGAAGGCCAACACACATGAAAACACTTAGCTAAGTACAGAGCCATTTTCGGATGTGATCGGTATGTGTTAAGAACCATTTCAACACTGACCTCGGTGAGAATAGAGTTGTTTTCTTCCCCATCTTATAGACCAGTGTTATGAAAAGGCAAAGAGGGGGGAAAACAAATGAGAAAATAGTGTGTTCTTCAAAATTCAATGTGTGCAGGGAAGTATTTTTATGACTAGAAAAAGGCCGGAAATGTGGATTAAATAATGAAATGCTCATAGCAGTTGTTAGGTCGGAGTCGCTCAAGAAACTGGACAGATGCACTGAGCCAAGGAGAACAGGGTTGATTAGTGGGGACTAAGAGGGAAAGGGAGGTTGGGGACTCGCTCAGTCGTTCTCAGGTCAGGGTTTTTAAACAGGAAAACCTGCCAAGGGTATCAGAGTTTGATTGGCTAGAGCTGGCTGCTGGGAGCAGGCTCAAGTTAAAGCTGCAGCCTGTTACGCAGGATAGGCCGACCCCAGACCCTAACCTTCATCTGTTTTTCCTGGGGAGGGTCTGCAGGCGGCTTCCCACGGTGCCGTTTTCTAGCCTGGTGGTTTTCCGTTCCTCCCAGGCCTGTCTAGGCCTGCCAGCACTTTATCTTTGAGTGTGACACTTACGAATAATCTCAGATTTCCTCTCTGTTAATTACATTTCTAAATATTCTACCAAATATATTTACAGTAGTTCCCCCTTATCCATGGTGGGTACATCCCAAGACCCCCAGTGGATGCCTAAAACAGCAGATAGTACTGAACTCTGTATATGCCATGCCCTTTTCTATACCTGCATACATACTTGTGATAGCTTAATTTATCAATTAGACCCAGTAAGAGGTTAACAACAACAACAACGATACTAAAACAGACTGATTCTAATAGTAAATTGTAATAAAAGTTATGTGAATGTGGTCTCTTTCTTCCTCTCCCCAAATATCTTGCACTGCATGCACCCTTCTTTCTATGAAGATGTGAGAAGGTGCAAAGCCTGCCTGATGAGACGCAGTGAGGTGAACAGCACAGGCCTTGTGACATAATGTAAGGCTATTATTGACCTTGCGATGACACATCAGAAGGAGGACCATCTGCTTCAGGTGATCCTGGACCATATAACCACGAGAGTGTTGATGGTTGGGGAAATTCAATATTTTCAAACTTCCATTGACCTCGGTTAACTGAAACCATGGATAGCACAGCCTTAGGTGGGATCACTACTGTAGTTACCAAAGTGTGACAGGGGTGGTGATTGTCTAGGTTGCGAGCTACATTGGAATACCAGAGACCGGGCAGCTGACGGACAACAGACATTTATTCGGGAAGTCCGAAATCAAGACCCCCAGAGATTCAGAGTCTCATGAGACCCTCTTTCTGGTTCGTTGACAGCTGCCTTCTCACTATGTCCTTACATGGCAGAAGGGGCAAGGGAGGTCTCTGGAGTCTGTTTGAAAAGGGCGCTAATCCTATTTATGAAGGGCTCATCTTTCATGACCTAATCACCTCCCAAAGGACCCACCTCCCAGCACTATCACCTTTGGGGACTAGTTTCCAAGATATAAATTTTGAGGGACCCACACATTCCATTTATGTCGATGCCTTTTTAAAAACAAAAGGAAAAGCCGTGGGAAAGCAGAGTCTCATGTGGGTGAGAGTAAGGACATTGGCAAACCAAGTCCCCAAGCTAATGTGTCTTCACACAGATGTGGGATGAATCTGCACAATATATCAATAGCTATCTGTTGGCTGAGTTGTTTAAATCTATAAGGAAAAAATCAACTGAGGAAATACATGAGGTGATATAATGAAATCATGCTTGAGTCACTTTTCACTGCAAAGTATCCTGTAGATCTCTGCGTATAGTCTTAGATAAAACACATTTCACTGTGTTTATCCAATGAGGAAGAGAGAGAAAAATTTTAAGTGGTAGCCCTTCAAAGAGAGGGCTAATAAAATGCAGTATAAGTTAAATATTTGTATCTTGGTTGCATATTTTATTTTCTGAAAGAAAAGAAAGAAAAACAGAACAAACCTTGTTCACTGTGACAATCCCAAACAAATTTCGATCTTCATTCCTCCTAACAGAAAATTTCCACAGTTTAGTTCTCTCTTTATGACATATTGGGGGCTTTGATCTCCTCAAATCCATCCTTTAGGAATAGCCAACTAATTAATCTTCTTCCAGAAGCAGATGCTTTGGAAAAACGATAATTAGGAGGTGAGCAAAAAAGCTTTCATCTCAAATATTTACTAATGAGTAGAAATGTCTGTCTTACCTCAAAGACTGGAGACAGACCCCAGAAGAGTGCAGGGCTCTGTCCATCCAAAGTATGATTTCACAAAGCTCCTCTTTTTTTCTTTTTCATCTATATTTCTCATGTAATATTACATTTTGGTAAACAATGGATTTTTGATGTGGTCTTTGTTTTGATTCATGGTTTGCAATTCTAATTGTAATAATTAAGAAAGGGACACCATGCTGCCAGATGAGAATGATCACATCTTCTACCCTACCTAATTGGGTGGCATCTGCTAACCAGTTGTGTGGCCATGGGGTGGGGAGATATCCTCCTCCCCTGCAAGGCCCCAGGGTCCCCCCAAGGTCTAAAGATGGGCAAGGGTGATAGGGGGTGCACAGGGGGAGGTAAAAAATTATGTCAGCCTTACTGTGTAGGAACTCCCTTTCTAGCCTTCTGAACATTTTTGAATTACTTATTTCTTGAACAGATGATACATTCATGAGGCAAGAATTCAAAAGGCACAAAAGGACGTACATTGGCTATAAATGTATATCATGCAGGCACATCACTCCTGGCTGTGTGGTTCGTGCACTGCACAACTCCAGGAGCGCTACTTCCATAGCTTAAATTCCATGAATTTATTTTATTTTTTTTAATTTAATCTTTATTGTATTTTTTCCATTACCATTTAGTCCCCTTATGTCCCCCTCCCCCCAGCAATCACCACACTGTTTTCCATGTTCATGAGTCCTTTTTCCTTTTGGCTCAACCCCTCCACCCCCTAACCTCCCACCACCAGCTGTCATCTGCTCTCCATCTATGAGTCTGTCTCTGTTTTGCTTGTTAGTTCAGTTCGTTCATTAGATTCCACATATGAATAAAATCATATGGTATTTGTCTTTATTTTTAAAAGATACATTATTTTTTCTTATTATATAAACAATATACCTTCTTGGGAGGAAATATGGGAAATACTAAAAAATCCAAAACATGCAAAAATAATCTGTAATCCTAGACAACTAGCAATAACATTTGCCAACATTTGGATGTGATTCCTTTCAATTCTTTTAAAAACACATACATTTGTTAAGTGTGTAAATAATACAAGTGCATAACTAATTGCATTTCTACTCCCATCTGCTAGCCACTTCAGCTTCCTCCCAAAGGCCCAGCATAACCAGAGCCCCAGAAGGCTTTTCTTCATGTAAATAGAACAACTTTTGGATTGGGGGTACCTGGGATAGTGAGAGTCCAACCTTTCCATTGTCGATCCTGTCTCAGTCAAGTACAATCCTGTGATTGGCCAGGTGCTGGAGGTAGGGCCTCAGGTACGGTCAGGACTTCCTGGCAATTTTAAGCAATTTCTGGACAAGTCCTATATTTCTGAGCTTTATTTTATTATTTTATTTGTTTTGTTTTGTTTTGTTTTTGTTCCAAAAGAACCTATGCGCCCCAATGTTCATAGCAGTGTTATTTACAATTGCCAAGCGCTGGAAACAGCCTAAGTGCCCATTGGTAAATGAATGGATCAAAAAACTATGGAACATCTCCATGATGGAATACTATGCAGCAGAAGGAAAGAAGGAGCTCCTACCCTTTGTGACAGCATAGATGAAACTGGAGAACACTATGCTAGGTGAAAGACAAATGCCATATGATCTCATTGTTCTGGGGTTTTAAAAGGAGTGCTTACCAAATACCACAGGTCCACAGAGAAGTTTTCAAATCTAGGTGAAACAAAAAGACAATGAAATATTTTTCAGAGTTAAATTTATTCAAGATAAAAGGATTATCTTTCATAATGTCCTACATTTTGATGTTAATACAGGGTTTTTCTTTTAGAAACAATGAAAGTTTAAGACCTATTTTCTTAACAATGAAAAAAAAAGGTTGGCAAGCCTCTATCTGTGCCCTAACTTATTTTTGAAATTTTGATAACCCAAGAAGTCTGAACGCCTCAGAGTCATGGAACTCCACAGGACCCTGGTATTGAATGATGCTGTCCCAGAGAGAGCTCTGTTGTGGGTTCATTTGCCTGGCTCACCCACAGTGCTCAATGCCCGATTGTCAAGCTACTGTTCACAAAGCCAGGGGGTAGGGTTGGGTGGGAGATGGACTAGGCATTGGCTCCCTGAAACACTGTGGCTGAGAAAAGTTATTTGCTACAGTAACATTATCGCCTACCCCAAAGGGGGCTTTAAAGTCTCTGAATTGTTGATGAGAACGTTATAAATACCAATCAATATTCTCATTTTATGGAAGAGGAAATGAGGACTCTCAGAGTAAATTGCCCAAAACCATACAGCTGCAGAGTTTAGATGAGAACCCAGGCTTGCTGGATGCCAGGGACCTGACCCTCACACCACAAGCAGATCACAGACCACCACTTGAGAATCCCTGATCTGGGCAGTTTGGAAATTTCTTTGTCCACCCCTCTGTTCTCCAAAATTAAAAAATATATATGTTAATGGAAAGAAAGAGATACAACTTCTTAGTTCTCAGTTCCATTTTGGTTAATGACCCTGAGCTGCTTAGACCTGAATCATAATGGCTCCATTTAAAAATCAAATTGAACAGAAATCACAAAGAGCTAACCCAATTTCACACAGGCACAGCAGATAAGTTATCTCTGTTCACCCTCAGGTTCCCTTCTGCATTCTGCCCCACCCCCAAATGTACTGGCTTTTACCCTAATAGCCTCAATTTCATCTAACAGAATCCCTAAGGCTGAGTAGTGAATGTTTATTCACAATTGTAGCTGCAAAGCACACAGCTAAATTTGGGCTTCTTGACCTGTAAGGTGCAAACAAATCATCCATAAATCTAGCGAACAGGCAGAGTTGATTCAGTGCGTCTGAGGCGGGGCCTGGGAGTCTGCTTTGCTAACAATCTTCCACAAGATGCTGTTGCAGCTGGACCTGGGATAACCTATTGAGTAGTGAGACCAGAGGATACTAGTTTTCTGAACTGGGTACTTTCTGACTGAGCCCCACTGTAAAACCAAGGGAAGATTGTCTTCCAGGTCTCTCACTATAGCTGCAGCCCCATCCTGAGCTCCATGAAATAAAAGCCAGGGTGCACTGCACTCTGAAAGGAGCTTGGAGCCTCAGCAAACAGTTGTGCAGTAACCTTACATTTAATTTAGGGAGACTCCCTGGCTTTCAAGTCACATTAAGAGTTATCAACTTGAATTCTGTATAAAGATGACTGTTTACAGAAACTCCACTTTCATGTTTGCTTCAGATACATCATTTAATTGGGAATTATCCACCTACTTAAGAACATGCAAGCTAGACCAGTCAACCTGTATAGTGGGTTGTATAATTCTTACAGTTGCCCTAAGGCCTTAGTTCTTTATTTGAGATTACAGAATTATATTCCACAAAGAACTGTCGAGACCACTGAGTATCGCTTCACAGAAGAACTGTGGTCCTGAGAGAGTGACTGACTTATCCAAGGAGACGGTGTTCTGGCTGGGTCAGAATCCACGTCTCCTCAGCCCGAGGACTCTGGGACTCAGGGCCCAGCTAGTGTAGGGCATCCAAGGCTCTCGGGCTTTCCACTGTCCGCATCCTTAACTATCTCCTGTGAGGAACCTCAGACATTCTCTCCTATACCTTCTCTGTGTACCTTTTAAAGACCCCACAGACTGCCAGGGGTGGGAGGAAGGGTGTCTATTTAGTGGTGAAGGTCAGGACACTTTACCAAATAACCTCGAGCTTGGCTGCTCAGGCTGATGTCACCAGCGGCTGTCTCTCAGGTCTCAGTGGTGGGAAAGTTAGGGGAACAGCGGAGGAGCCCATACTGAAGGTAGGCAAATAGAAGGCAAACACAAGGCTGGCTAACTAACGGTCCCCACGGTTTGGCCCTGTGAACGTAAGCACCTACGTAATCAGTCCAAGGAGTTTCCACTTACGGTGAATGAGCACACCCCCACAACGTGAGCGGTAGTATTCCAATCGGTTCTGTGTTTAACACCACATGTCTGGGTACCTGGCAATTACTTTTAAGAATTTAAAAAGAAAAGTACTTGGGGGAAAAAGTCACCTTATGACAGAAGCAACTTTCAAATACTTTTTAGCCTTCAGACTACTTTTCTCTTTATCAATTACATAATGAGGTGTCTGCTGAATGCAAAATAAATACAAGGTCTCCCTTCCTTCCCCCCTTCCTTCCCCCCTTCTTCCCTTCCTTCCCAACTCTCCATGAACCCATCCATTCATCCATCCATCCATCTCTAGGTAATTTGGAATTGTCTAGAATGTAGATAACCTATACGACACGCATGAAGCTGTGATTTTTAAAGAATTAGAATTCAACAAGACTCACTCAAAAACTTTTCTCAAAGCATGTGCCACAGAACACAGACTCCATAGGATGTGCAAGTAAAAGCAACCAACCAAAGGAAGAGGTTCTGAGCTCCTAAGTAATTGAGGAAATGTCCTAACTGTTGCATGAGGAATCTTTCTCAGAGATTCACAATGCTCATTGGTATCTTAAAACCACTGAGAAGTACTTTAGTAATGAAACATTTACATTTTGTTTAAATTTTAAACATGGCCTGCAGAGTTGGTCAGCTGAAAGTTTGAAGTTTTTTCTTGTTGGTCTATGGTAGGTACTGAAGTGAACTAGGCAAGCATGTAGAAACTTGAGAGAAATTTAACAAAATAATTGAACGTTTGTTGACCCTAACAAAAAAAAATTGAGTGACTCTTAGTGTGCATTTTAAATTTCATTTATTTGGTAATTTGTTTTTATTATACCAAAAAATGGTCTAAGACAAATTAGAAATAGGAAAAAGATTGGTCCTTCATCACAGAATGTTTGAGAAGCATTGGCTTAAAACCAATTAGTTCAGATCTATTTGACCAAAGAAACCCTACTATAGCTTATCTTGTTAATGGGCCAAGGAACTAGAGTTTCTTGCACCTGTATTTTGGAAGATGCTATACAAAAATTTAAGCAGACATAACTCAATCTTTCTTTAATAATTTCAGAAGCTCTTCAGGATTTTGAGTGCCTGAAGTTCAGCATTCAGAGCAACAATTTTTACTGGGCTGGATGTAGCTGAGCTGTAGTTTGAATGACCAAACATGTGTGCGGCACAGATGACCAGGCTGCAGTATCCGCCCTGCGACCTGATACATATTAAGGGTTCAAGACGTCTCTGCCAGCCTGCAAAAAGTGAAGCCATTAAAAAGTACAGACAGGAGATGAAGTACTTAGTGCCAATTAAAATTTCATGACTAGTCAAATCAAGTGCTCAGATTTTAAAGAGATTTAAGGTAACATAAGTTATGAAAATTTTATTTAATTTATCATTTCTTCAAGTCTAAGTTGAATTTTTTTAAATGTCTTTATTTCCCCCAAATTACCTTAGCTCAGTGCTAATTTGATCTCTTCATTATTAATTGAAATGTGCAAAGTTAAAAGAAATCAATTTCTCTGTTGATGGTGAGAGAAAAAAAGAAATGGCTTTATTTTAAAATATACGCATATGAGTGCTTTTAAAATTTCTCTCTGCTAATGTGCTGGTCATTTGTGGATTCTCATCAACTGCTCTTCCCTTCTGTTCACTGCCGTGTATTTTTAGGAATTTTATTTTCCAGACACTCTTTCTGTTGGGCTCTGCAGGAAGCAGGGAGGAGAGACTGGGAGGCAGGGGGGGAGGGCAGCGAACAGCAGAGGAGTCATTCCCTTCCCACTCTGACTTCTGCAGTGTGTTTTCTGCACATGCCTTGGGCTCCAACCCGGCAGTTCGGGCACTGGCAGGTGTTCCCACCACTCCGCAGGACATCCCTAGCAGCACAGAGGGGAGGGCGCACCTGGCAACCCTTTCCGCCCTTGCGTTCCCCAGCCCTAGGAGTGTTAGGTAGGATCTGCTCAAATTACTAATAGTTGCCTTATCTCATCATCGCCTTTTTGTTCTTTCACCTATTTCAACATTTAGGTAACCAGTGGCCTGCATTAAATTCTGTCTTTTTGAAATATCTAGCAAGGTACTCATCAGAAAACCATACTGAAGAAAAATTATATTTGTACCCTATTTAAATATAGATGTGCATACATGTGTGTATACTGTGTGTACATATGTGTGTATGGCATATTATTTTGTACACATACATATATTTTTAAATGCAATAAAGACTGCCCTTGAAATCCGTTTTAAAATCTACTGACAAGAACTCCCCTCAGATTTTGTGCATACATACAATTGACCATAAACTAATAAAATAAATAAACAAGTAAACAAAATAAAGGTAACCAATGGTGATGAGTGATTGGTAGTGAAATCTATATTTCATAAAATATATAGTAATAGGTACTGGCTTTCCAAATGTATTGCTTGATGTATTCTCCTGTGGTTTTACTTCTGAATGGGGTGACTAAGAGTTTTCTGAAGGGTATTCCACAAAATAATTGGTCTTTACATAGACAAAAAGGGGTTCTGTGTTTATGCAAGTCTGACATTTACAGCATATCCTACTGCTTCTCTTCAGGATTTACAGTGCATGTTAGCGTCTCAATCTGTTTGGGCTGCTATAACAAAATACCATAGACTGAGGAGTTTATAAAGAACAGAAATTTACTTCTCACAGTTCTGGAGGCTGGAAGTCCAAGATCAAGGTACCAGCATGGTCAGATGCTGGCTAAAGCCCCCTTCTGGATGTGTCTCCACTTGGTGGAAGGGGCTAGGGAGCTCTGTTTTATGTACTAATCCCATTCACAAGGACCACACCCCATGACCCGGGCCCCTCCCAAAAGCTCCACCTCCTCATACTATCACTTTGTTCATTAGCATTCTGACACGTGAATTGTGGGAGGCTGCAGACTTTCAGACCATAGAAATTAGCATATAATTGGCTCCCAGACACCTTATAGTAAAAATGCCTGCTTAATTTTGTTTAACATTTTTTTTCCAAAATTTAATTGGCCGTGGAATTTTTTTCTTTATTTGTCAAGAGTAAACTACCATATTTAGATGCAAGGCATTTTGCAAAAATGTTCTTTAATCCATTACTTCACACACACACATACACTTTTAAAAAATAATTAAGATCGTACATGTAACATTGTGTAAGTTTAAGAAGCAATCACAGTAAGTTTAAGATTTATCGCCTCAGCAACTTTGAAGGATATCATACAGCATTGTTAACTATAGTCTCCATGCTGTGCATTAGGTCCCCAGGACTTACTCATCTTGTACCTGGAAGTGTGTGCTCTTCGACCAGCCACTCCACACTGTCCCGCCTCCCAGGCCCTGGCAGCCACCATTCTCCTCTCTGCCTCTGGGAGTTGTGTATTTTGGTTCCTACATATAAATGACATTGTGCAGTATATGCCTTTCTCTTTCTGCCTTATTTCACTTAGCATATTGTCCTCAAGGCTCATTCAAGTGGCAGGATTTCCTTCTTTCTCATGGTTACATAATATTGCATTATATATAATGGAATATTATCCCATATACTATATCATACTATATACTATACTATAGTATATAGTATATAATAGATCTCTATACTATATAAAATACTGTATTTATAGTATTCTCTTATTATACTGTATAGTATAGAATATACTATAGCTCTCCCATTTTCTTTGTCTATTCATACAGTCAATGAACATGTAGATTGATTCTACGAATTGCCTACTGTGAATAATATTGCAGTGAATGTTGGAGTATAGCTATCTCAAGGTAGTAATTTCATGTCCTTTGGCTGTATACCCCGAAGTGGGATTGCTGGGTCATTAGTAGTTCTATTCTTTGTTTTTTTGTGGAGCCTCCTGTTTTTCTTAGTGGCTGTGCCACTTTACAATGCCACAAACAGTGCACAAGTGTTCCCTTTGCTCCATGTCCTCAGCAACACTTGTTATTTCTCCTCTTTTTAGCTATTCTAACAAGTGTGAGGTGATATCTTGTGGTTTTGATTTGCATTTTCCTAATGATTAGTGACGCTGAGCACCTGTTTAGGCACCTGCTGGCTGTTTGGGTGTCTCTGGAAACACGGCTATTTAGGTCTTCTGTTCCTTTTAAAGTCAGATTGTTCTCTGCCGTTGAGTTTTATGAGTTCCTTGTATAGCAGATAGATGGTTTGCAAATATTTTCTTTCATTCTATAGGTCACCTTTTCATTTTGTTGATTGCTTCTTCTGCTGTGCAGAAGCACTTCAGTTGGATGTAGTCCCACTTATTTATTTTTTCCTTGTTGTTTGTGCTTTTGGTGTCATATGAAAAACAATTGTTTCCAAGACCTACATCAAGGATATTTTCCACTGTGTTTTCTTCTAGTACATTTACAGTTTCAGGTCTTACAGTTAAGTCTTTAATCCATTTTGAGTTAATTTTTGTGATTTTTCTTCCTTTTACAGGTGATTACCCAGATTTTCCAGGGCAATTTTTTGATGAGACTGTCTTTTCCCTGCTGAGTACTCTCAGCTCCCTGTCAAATGTTAGTTGCCAGTATCTGTGCACACACGCTCAGTTTCATCACTCTCCCTAAATAGCTGTTAATGGTTCTTTGAATGAAAGGAAATGCTATGTAAAGAGATAACTATTTCATCACATGTTATGCTTATCTCCTCATGCGTTTCACTCCAAAGCATGTTTGACTTCTTGGCATTTTAATTATAAACATTTCCTTGTTCACTCTCAATGCATAAATAGTGAGGATATGATTTTCATTAGCCAACACTGGCAACACAGTATGATTGACAGTATCCACCCCAAAAACTGCCTCTTTTTCACAAAATGACCTGGGATTAAATCACAAAAAGATGTAGGAGTGTAAAATTCTTTGATGTTTCCTACGTTTGTATTTAAATGCAATAGTCATCATAACGTGATAAATAAAAATAACTGAAGTCCTCATGGAAGTGAAAGTGCAGCCCAATGTCTGCTGCTCTGAGCTGCCGGTAACGACTGGAGCAGTCTACCATCCCGGGCGCCCGACAGCCTCCCGAGTGCACAGCAAACTGGAGCCAGATTTGACTTGGGTCTCAGGAACCATACAATATTTTAAAGCAAGGTATAGTTAGAATCACAGCACTGACACAGGGAAGACTGTTTTCTTCTGTTAAGTATTAAGTCAAACCAGCTTTTGGAAAGAGGATTTTTAAAAATAATTGTTCGTGTACCAAAAAGCTTTAGCATATCCTGCAGATCTGGAGACTTGGAATTTGAATCTGGATAATTTTTAATAGGATCCATGATTTGAATTTGGCTGCAAAGTATCAGTTTGATTTCCTAAACAGGCTAACGATGGCTGCGGCCAGCACTCGGGCTGGCCTGGCAGAGCCGGCTTCTATTCCCTCCTCTTTGCTTGGGCCTCTGAAATGCCCAGGAGCAAACAGCTGCTGGCGGTGGGGCAGAAAGGCCTGGCAGGAACAGGCAGCTGCACCTGGGTTTCAGTGGTGCCAGATCCAACAGCTGGTCACTTGGCTGGGAGAGGGAGAGTGGGACAGAAAGACAAAAATGGGGGTGGAGAGAAAAAGGAGCCACAGTGACAGGGGTAGGAGTCAGAGGCAGAGGAGGGGATGGAGGGTGGGGCAAAGCCTGTCCGGCTGCTTTAGGGTGAGGAGCTGGCTCCTTTGAGGGATTCACCAGACTCACTTAGCCCCGGTGGATCAGCAGGGCTCCTGCAGAAGTTAAAGCGGACAATAATTCTCTTTTAAAAATGTGGTCACCTGGGGAGTTTTCTTCAGTCCTCTAATACTGCAATCCCAAGCAGGATCTGAAACCTCATAGCCTTTAGTTACTCCAGCAGAGGTAAAGAGATAACACAAACTCACCAGGCTGAGAGGCGAACTCTGCCTGAACGCTCCTCTCAGGGAGCAGAGGCTGAACAAGCCAGGGAGCTCTGGTTTCAGACAGTCACACCAGAAGCCTCCAGTGGGGAACCCAGAGAGCCTGGGGTAGCATCACAACTGAGGGCTGGGCTGGGCAGATGTGGGCCCTGCGGGGTCCTGGCTGGGTGACTTGCTCCCCACTGGTACCTGCCCAATCACCTAGAATCCTCACATCACTTCTTTCCAGGTAAAGCCATGAAGGGAAGGATGGGACATCTTGCTTCATGTGACTCATGTGTGACTCTTTTTTGGAGGACTGCCTTGGACTACTGAAGTCATTTGGCCACCTTAGAGAAGTAGTGACTGGAAGAAAAGTGTTTGAAGATATTACTGGGCTGCCTCTGGTTATTTGATAATAGTAGTCTCATTTAAGATCTGCCCTTGATAAAATCTGAGCTTAATTCACTGACTTCTAGCCAAGATGGAGACGTAGGTAGATATACTGTGCTTCCTTGCACAACCAAAAGAAGGACAACAACAAACTTAAAAACAAAAAATAACCAGAACTGTCATGAAATCAAACCGTATGGAAGTCTGACAACTGAAGAGTTAAAGAAGAAACATTCATCCAGACTTGGAGGAGGGACAGAGACAGAAATCCAGGGTGGAGAGGGTGGCAAGGTGGTGGCTAGAGGACTGGACGGTCCCACATTTGCATGCAGATAAACCGAGAGGAACAACTGGGGAGCAAACAGATTATACAACCCAGGGTTCCAGCGCAGGGTAAAAAAGGCTCAAAGCTGCTGGCTGTAAAAATCTGTGGGGGTTACAGTGGTGGGAGAAACTCCCAGTCTCACAGGAGAATTCGTTGGAGAGACCCACAGGTTCCTAGAATGTACACAAACCCACCTATCCAGGAATCAGCATCAGAAGGGCCCAATTTGCTTGTGGGTAGCGGAGGAAGTGACTAGAAGCTGGCTGAGAGCTGAGCAAGTAGCATCGTTACCTCTGTGACCCCTCCCGCTCATACAGCGCCACGAACAAAGCAATGTGGGTTTCCCCACCCTGGCAAATACCTAAGGCTTTGCCCCATATAATATAATAGCTACATGGAGACAAAGAAATATGGCCCAAATGAAAGAATAGATCAAAGCTCCAGAAAAAATACAACTAAGCAATGAAGAGATAGCCAACCTATCAGATGCACAGTTCACAACACTGGTAATCAGGATGCTCACAGAATTGATTGAATATGATTGCAAAATAGAGGAAAAAGTGAAGGCTATGAAAAGTGAAATAAAAGGAAAATGTACAGGGAACCAACAGTGACAGGAAGGAAACCAGGACTCAAATCAATGACTTGGAGCAGAAGGAAGAAATAAACATTTAATAACCAGAACAGAATGAAAAAAACAAGAATTAAAAAAAAATGAGGAGAGGCTTAGGAACCTCCAGGACAACTTGAAACATTCCCACATCTGAATCATAGGGGTGCCAGAAGGAAAAGAGGAAGAGCAAGAAATTGAAAACTTATTTGAAAAAAGAATGAAGGAGAACTTCCCCAATCTGGCAAAGGAAATAGACTTCCAGGAAGTCCAGGAAGCTCAGAGAGTCCCAAAGAAGTTGGACTCAAGGAGGAACACACCAAGGCACATCATAACTAAATTTCCCCAGATTAGAGATAAGGAGAGAATCTTAAAAGCAGCAAGAGAAAAGGAGACAGTTACCTACAAAAGAGTTCCCATAGGACTATCAGCTCATTTCTCAAAAGAAACCTTGCAGGTTAAGAAGGATCTGGAAACAAGTATTCCAAGTCATGAAAGGCAAGGACCCACATCCAAGATTACTCTATCCAGCAAAGCTTTCATTTAGAATAGAAGGGCAAATAAAGTGCTTCTCAGATAAGGTCAAGTTAAAGGAGTTCATCATCACCAAGCCCTTATTACATGAGCTGTTGAAGGGGTTTATCTAAGAAAAAGAAGATAAAAAATATGAACAGTAAAATGACAACAAACTCACAATTATTAACAACCACACCTAAAACAAAAACAAAAGCAAACTAAACATATTTCTGGCAACTTTTACCATTACTCGAATTTGCTCTGGAATTAGAATGCAACTTAAGAAAAGCTTTTAAGAAAAGCTGTGTTATTTTAATAATTTTAGCAATGTTTCCCACTATCTTAAAAGCATGACATATAACAGTAACAAAAACAGTCTTTTCAAATGGTCTCTTCCTGTAGGCATACAAGTGTTTTGTTCTCAACAATAAGCTATCTCTCCATTATAGCTCTGAAAAAGTAATGTGTGAGCAGTCATCATTTACTGAATAGAAAGGGAAATCATCTGATTGTAGCAGGGCAGGAAATGTAAACAATTTATAGCATCAGGCTCAAGTGAGAAAGGTGATTGAAATGGAAGAGTCCGAATAAATAGAATCAATTCACATTTATATTAAATAGTTGGGGACCAAAGCACGAAGAATGTGGTATTAATTTATCTTAAGTAAATACTATGTTACCAAACAAAAATGGTGGTTTTGTGCCCACTGCCACCAAGAGGCAAATTCCAGAGACAGAGGCTGAGGAGAAAGGAGAGGGTTTTTTTTTCAGATTTTAAATAATCTGGGAGAATGGAGGACCCCCATTTCAAAGCTCATTTCCTCCACAAAACCCAGACAAAACCCAGCCATCCTCAGCAAGATCAAAACAAAAGGCAGTGCCCAGAGTTCCTGCTGCAATTTAAAGTACCATCCTTTGGAGCCCCAGGTGGTTGCTAAGTGGTCATCCAGGTAGCTTAGCTTGTTCCTGGCTGCTGCCTAGTTTCAAGTCCCCTCCTGGAGTCTGTGTGTGGATCCGGTACAGCCGTGGCCACATGGCTGCCAGGGCTGCCAGGTCCGGTGCTCCCAGGCTGGAGGGTGCACAAACGCACTGGCAAATGCCCCGCCAGGTCAGTGAGAGACAGAGAGACACTCCCACCTGCAGACTGTTAAGGTCACGTGGCCCAGGGAGAGGACAGACCAGGGCACCATCCGAGTGCTCACTGAGCAGTGAGCAACAAGCAAGAGAGAGTTTCTTTGTTCCCCTGGGGTTATATTAGCTTCAGGTGTGGGACGACCAGGTACTTTCTCAAAATGACCAATTAACTTCCCAGACTTGCCTGTACTGTGGGTGGGTCCACCTCCCAAACAACCCCTTTCCCCAGGCTAGACTGACAGGCCTCTCGGGTCCTGCAGCCCCACCCTGCTGCTATCTTGCCGTCTACTGCACCTGTGCCTGCCTTCCCTACTCCTTCCCCCAGTCTGGCACCAGAAAGGGGTAGAAGGGCTATTTTCTATATCCAACTGTCTTGCTAGCCTTGCCTGTGCTCAGTGCAAGAACCACCGCCCCCCCACCCCACCCGCCCCGCTGCCCTCGTGGCAGATGGGAGAGACTCCCGCGGTGCTCCGCTCCTTCAACTCTGCACTAGTCGCTGCATGCAGCGAGTTGCCCACACTTGGAGCCCACCAGCGCAGATGCACCAAACCAAAAGCCTAAGTGAAGGGACCCTGTACACCCAGCATGACCTCTCAGGCAGCGCCAAGGGCGGCCTCAGCCCAAGGGGCGAGGCGTCTGCGGCCAGGAGCAGGACCTCGGCAGGGCACACACGGTTACCCAGGCAACGTTGGCCTTACGTTTGTGGGACCTGGAACTGCGGAATCTCAATGTCCTTCATCAGGACCCTTGCTTGCTAAAGCACTATTTGATCGGCGCACACCATACCCTTAGTACTTGAACCTCTGACCTTCATCCCGAGGAGTGTGGCTTGGTGCACAAGAGGCTGTCAGGTCTCATTCCCATGGCCTAGCTCTGTCTCCCCCCGCCGGCCCCTCCTGTTCCCTGTCCTCAGCCGCTCCCAGTGGTCTGGACACGCTGTCTATAGGTATCACTTAGTGCTGCAAATGTATGATTTTATCTTTAAAATATAAGAAAACCCAGTTTCTTAACTTTAAAGTCCTAGATGTATATGATTACTCATATTTTCTTGTTCAGTGTGAAGTTGGGAAAAAGTAAAAGTGTTAATAGCGCATGAAATCTCTTTTAAAGCTATGTTTTATTATTGTTGTGAAGCACATCACACCAGGGGATGCATAATGTATGTGTCCAGTAGTTTTAAGAACAAAGCGAACTCTGTGTGCACTGCACTCAGCATTGGAGAGAGGACATACCAGCACTCCCGAGGACCCTCTGATTCTTTCCTCTTCCCTGCTGAGACCTTTCCTCTCCTTTAAGATTTAACAGCTATATTTAAAATTTGTATCAATCATTCCTTCGCTTTTCTATATAGCTTTGCGCATATGTGTGGAGTCTTTGATAATGTTTCGCTGTTTTTCATGTTGTGGACCTTTAACATAAATGGAATCGCATTGCTTGTCTTTTTCTGTTACCAGCTCTTTTTTTCTTTGAGCGTCCTTCTGGAGCTGTGTCAGCTGCAAGTTCATTCATTTTCATTGTCCTACATTATTCCATTGTGATTATACCATCATCTTAAATCCATTCTACTCTTCGTGGGATTTAAGTTGTTTCTGAATTTGTGATATTACAAATGGAACTTTTAGGAACAGTTTTCTGGTGCATATTTTTGAGCTTCTCTGGGGTGCATTCAGTGGTGAAAAGACTGGGTCCTAGGTACGGACGACTGGAACTTCCTAGTCAACATGTGGGTTCCAGTCAGGTTTCCTGTGACCGAAAGTGACGGCGCCTGGCCTTAGGCTTTTGCTGCTCTGCCTGCTGCTCCGGATGCTCCGTTTGGAAATGTGGAAGAGCTTGCAGCTTCTGGGGCGAGCTTCTGACAGATGGTAGATAAAGCCTATGGGTAAAGGTTCCCTCTTTCTCCACCATGTACAATCAGAGGGGCATTTCAAACAGCTGCTATAGTAAGTACCCAGAGCACCTCTGCCCTCCCGCCTTCCCTCCCCTCTCTCTTTGACTCTTGCCCGTCCCCCCACCACCCCCCCCCCACACACACACAATGCTTTGTTTATTTGGCAAGATTTTCTGGGAAACCCAGGCTAAGATACTGTCACTCCATTGCAATATTTTACAGCTATAAATGTTCTTCTGACTACCCCCATTAGTAGTATCTCAATATGTTTTGTTGAGCAGATCTTTTTTGTTGGGGATGGCTGAGTTCTAAGACTTTCCTAATTTTCACTCATTTTTTTTTGTCATTGGCCTGGAATTATTTACGCGTGTCTTTATATTTTCAAATATAAATTTGAAACATTATCCTTTCAGAAGTTGTCCTTTTGTTATTAATCTCTATCGTAGTTGTGCTGTGATTAGAGGGTGTATTACTGATTCTTTGAAATTTATCGAGACCTTTTATGGCTCACTTCATGGCCAATTTTTAGGAATGTTTTATTTATGCATAGGGGGAAAAAAGCCTTTTCTTCAGTTCTGCTGTTACAATTTCTGTATTATCATCCTCTCCAAATCTTCTAGGTAGTACTTGCTGACTCCCTTTCCCATGTTGAATCCGTCAGTTCCGGAGAGGATGTTAGTATCTCCCACTATGATGGCAAGTTTATCAGTTTCTCCTGGGAAGTTCACTTTGGCTGTATATGTACTTGCTTTATATAGGCATCCGGGTTGGCCAAGTCTTAAAAAAATGTACTTGAGCCCAAGAAAGTGATTGCTTCAGCATTTCCCATTCTCTGAGGCTGTTTTAGAAGGAAAGAAATAGATAAGCCTCAGCTGAGCTAGTTCTTTTTAAAGTAAGTAAAATGGGTGAACAGGTGAGGAAAACTTCATTTTCCATAGTAAGTCATTCTATGTGAATACATGGATTTTCCACATAAGTGAAGTTCTGGCCAATTAAATGTCTACATTAAAAATTATTTTCTCTCTTTCTTATATTTTGAAGATTTTCAAACATACAAATTTGAAAGGAGAGTATAATGAAAGCACATAAAACATGTACAATCTTCTAAATTCACCAATTGTTAATGTTTTTTAACATCTGCCTTCCCCTCACCCCACTTTTATTCTTTTAGTTTAGACATTGGAAACTAAGTTGCAGATATCATAACACTATAATAATGTATATATTTGCACATGTCTCCCAAGGACAAAGGTATTCTCCTAAAGAACCACAGTATCATTATGATGTCTAAAAAGTTAATAGAATCACTAGGATCACGTGATGTAATGTTGTGTTCGGATTTCCCACTTTAGACCCCCAAATGTCCGTTATAGCTGTTTCTATTAACACTCTCAGTATTCAGTTACAGTTCCCATTGCATTTGGTTACTATAGTTCTTTAGTTTCAGTTCCCATTGCATTTGGTTACTATAGTTCTTTAGTTTCTTTTCATTTAGAATAGCTTCACTCTTCCACCTTGCTCCTCTTCTTTTTTTGGTCTTTCAGACGCTGACATTTTAAGGCCTGGCCTGCCGTCTCCTAGGAAGCCCCACTGGCTGGGTCGGCCAGGTTGCTTCCCCACCACGAGGGGCAGGTCATTTTTTGCAAGGATGCCACAGGGGTAACACTCCCCACACTTCGCATTAGGCCGCATGTGATGTCCTCTTTCCCAGTTATTGGTGATGCTGACTCTTGATTAGGCTAATTAAGGCACACTGTACATATAGTACAATTCACTCTTTTTAGTGTATAGTTCCATGAGTTTTATATAAATGTCTACAGTCACAGAGCCAGCATATCGATCTAGGTATAGAATGTTGCTGTCATCCCCCAAAGCTCCCTCACACCCCCACCCCCAAATCCTAATAAATGCAGATCTGGTTTCTCTCACTATAGTTGAGCATTTTCATGAATGTTCAATAAATAGAATTATAGAATACAGAGCTTTTTGTGTTTGGTTTCTTTCATTTAGCATTATGCTTTTAGGATTTGTCCATGTTGTTGCATGTGTCAACAGTTTATTCCTTTTTATTGTCAGTGAGCATTTCATTGTATGGATCTAGAAAAACTTGCTTATTCCATAACTGGTTGATGGATAGTTGGGTTATTTCTAGGTTTTAGCTATTATGAATAGAGCTGCTGCAAGCATTCATGTGCACTTGTTTGCATTTCTCTTGAGTGAATGCCCAGGAATGGGACTGCTGGGTTGTACGGTAAGTGTATGCTTAGCTTTCTTAGAATCTGCCAAGCTGGTGTCCAAAGTGACCTAACCCTTTGTCTACTAGATGATGCAGTCCAGTAGATGTCTAGTAGAATGTCACAGCAGGGGGATTCTAACTGGGTGAACTGGTGAGGTGGTGTCCACCGCATCGCTCCATTGTAAATATGCCTTTATTCCTTTGCCGTTAATAGGTAACTAGTATGTGATACTTAGAGATCATGCACGTGGTTTGTTTTTCTTTTTTTCACTCAAAACTTTGGGCATATATTGTTATTTTCCTGAATTAATCAATCAATAATTATTATTATGTTAATAATATATTGGCAAAATAGTGATTTAAGAAACATTTGTTTTTTCTATACTTATGAACTGATAATCTTTTGTAAAAAAAAGTTTATCTCCCTATTCCACTCTCTTTCTGCTTTCAGTATCTACACAAATGGATTCTTTTTTATACGGTCCATTTTAATTCATCACTGTCCCTGTTAATTTCCATGCTGGAATTACCCTGACTTTGACCATGAGAACCTCTCCAAGCTGCCTTTGTGTTCTCTGGACGGCCTTTGAGCAGGCCCTCACTTCCGGGCACAACAGGATTTTTCAGGCACATCTTATATTTTCTTGGAATAAGCTATTTTTCTAAGGAACCCTGGTTCCTATTAGTGAGGGATGATGTTTAAAAAACCAAATTTTGGGCATCCTAGCTATTGGAGTGTTATTGTTGCTAAGCCTGTGTAGTGGCATACCTGGAATACATTATGTACATATTTAGTATTGAGTTTATATTGCTGCCTCCAATTCAAATCCATTACCAACTGGCTCTTTTTCACCTCTTTCATGTTTCAAATTCTCCCATGGTGAAAACCTTGGTTACAAAACTATCAGTATATTTGTTCTACCTTGCAAATATACACAAAATTTCAAAATTATAATACTGGTGGTTTTACTAACAATGAAACTACTCAGTAAATTCAAGATTTTTTTACAGTTCTTTTATCCTCAAGATGTTTTCAATTCAGATTATATTGCTTTAAATAATTATTTGAATTACTTTTTTTCTAATGTTATGTTAGCAATTTGATATATAGTTTAATTGGTTTGTGTGTGTATTTAATTTTAGAGTTTGAGTGATTCACCCCTTTTAATCATATTTTTGAGTGTGGAAGACATGTTCTTGGTTTAATGATGTAGGCCCTGACTCAGGTCTCGGCTCCTGCGGCAGCGCGCTGGTCAGTTGACATAGCTCTGGGCTGAGACACAAGGGAAGCTGCGGTCACCACAGTCAGGTCCCACCGCCACCCTAAGGCTGTGGGTACCCTCAGCCTCGCCACCCCCTGCCAGCCTCCCGCAGCATGCTGTGGGGCACCACACCTTCCAACACAGAGTAGCAGGTGTCTGAATTGTCTGAGAGTAGTGTCTGTCCAAACCTTCATTTCAGATTCTGGGTGAACACAGACCTTTACCCCTTCTCGAAGCTGAGAAGAAGCTGGAGTGGTGAAAGCTCGGAGAAGATGCTGTTGTCCACTTCTGCTGCCGAGCACGATGGAGTTTGGTCCTCACAATCAGGAAGGTCAGAAGCCTCTGATGTCATCAGTCGTTCCAACCTGGCAACTAATTTGAAAGATTCAAACACATTAACTGCCATGTATGCACTTCTGGAAATGAGGGGTAAATGATTTCTCCTGCCACTGACCCAACAATCTCTGACCAGCCTCCAAAACTGTCCTCAAGTGTCAGCATCACTCTTTTCCCCCTTCCCCAGCAATGAACTTGAACTATATTGGGCTCTCTCCTTTCCCATTCCTATTTCAGAGTGTAGTCTGGTGGAAGAGGGAGGTGACCAGGCCATTTAGAGAAAGCAGAAATACTAAGACCTTGCAAGAATGAGAGAAAGCAGAACAAAGTTGGAATCTCACTACCTGATATTAAACTATACAACCAGGCCATAGCAATCAAAACAGCATGGTACTACTATAAAAACAGACATATAGATTAATGAAACAGAATAGAGCCCAGAAATAAACCCACATCTTTATAGTTAATTAATATTTGACAAAGGAGTCAACATACAGTGGAGCAAAGATAGTCTATTCAGTAAATGGTGTTGGAAAAATTGGACAGATAGATGCAAAAAAAATGAAATTAGATCACCTTCTTACACCACACACAAGAATAAAATACATTAAAGGCTTAAATGTTAGACTCGAAACCATACAAATCCTAGAAGAAAACATAAGTAGTTAAATCTCAGATATTTCTCATAGCAATATATTTTCTGATAAATCTCTTTGGGCAAGGGAAACAAAATGAAAAATAAACAGATGGGACTACATCAAACTGAAAAGTTTTTGCACAGCAAAAGAAACCATCAACAAAATAAAAAGACAATTCATTGAATGGGAGAACATATTCTCCAATAATATATCTGATAAGGTATCAATATCTAAAATTTATAAAGAACTTACAGAACTAAACCCCCCAAAACAATCTAATTAAAAATGGGCAAGGAACCCAAGTATACACTTCTCCAAACAGGACATACAGATGGCCAATAGACATACGAAAAAATGTTCAACATCAGTAATCATCAGAGGAATTAAAACCACAATGAGATGTCACCTCGCACCTGTCAGAATGGCCATCATCAATAAATCAACAAGCGCTGGCAAGGATGTGGAGAAAGGGGAACACTTTGGACTGTTGGTAGGAATGCAGATGGATGCAGCCACTGTGGAAAATAGTATGAAGCTACCTCAAAAAGTTAAAAATGGAACTGCCTTATGACCCAGAGATTCCACTTATGGGAATATATTTGAAGAAACCCAAAACACTAATCGAAAGAGTGTACGCACCCCTATTTTCACTGCAGCAGTATTTACGACAGTCAGGAACTGGATGGAAGCAGCCCAAGTGTCCATCGGTAGGTGAGTGGCTCTACACAACAGAATACTACTCAGACATAAAAAGCAAGGAGATCTTACCCTTTGCAACAGCATGGATGGACCTGGAGAACATTATGCAAAGAGAAATAAGCCAGTCAGAGAAAGACAAAGACCATATGAGCTCACGTGGGATCTAATGAACAAAACTAACAAGCAAAATAGAGACAGACTCACAGAGAGCAGGCTGGCAGCTGTCAGGGTGGAGGCCGTGGGCTGGCTGGGGAGGGGGGGATTGGATGAAAAATGAGAAAAAGAGAAAAAATTCATGGACATGGACAGCAGTGTGATAACTGGGGGGAAGGGATGAGGGAGGTGAGGGAGGGTATAGGAGGGGTAGATGGTGATAGAGAGGTTACACCTAGAAGTTACAGGTTCAATTCCCAATCGGGACACATACCTAGATTGTGGGTTCAGTCCCCAGTTGGGGTGTGTATGGGAGGCAAACAGCTGATGTTTTTCTCTCACATTGATGTTTCTCTCTCTCCCTTCCCCTCTCTCTTTCTAAAATCAACAAAAAATATCCTCAGGCAAGGATTATACATTTTTTTAGGATTATACATTTTTAAAAAGATCCCAGGTACATCGACTTGTTGGATTAAAAAATTATTTTAAAGCACTCAATTTGGCAAAGCTCAGTAGTGATAGATGTTCAGGATTCCGTACCGCGGGAAATGCGTCCTCTGCCCTCAGGCATCTTTTCATCTGAGAGACACTGTGAGAACCTAGAGCCCTAGAAAACCGTACATGTGTTTGCACACTTCAGATGATGTCTATAATTTCAAGAAGTCTATGGATTTTCCAAAGCCCGGCCTTTGTTTCAATGAAGAAACTGTATCTACATATCAAAAATTTCAGCCTGTGTATCTCTCTTGCCCTAGAAATTTCATTACCGTTCATGTAGTAAAATTTGAACGTCCTATGGATTCATATCCTAAGAATAAAATGTCATATGCACAAAAAGAAAAAATATAAGGTAGGTCTTATCCTGTTTTCAACAAGACACCTGATCAATTTCTTGTGATAACTTCAGAGAAAGTTTTATCTGCTAGAACCATCCCGACCAGTGTTGGAGTCTGGGTCAATCTAATTTTGGAGGAAGGCTTCTAATGACAACCATAGGGCCCTGCCACACTATGAAAATGGTTCCTAGTGCCCTCCTGTTAGATGGTAAACTCCCTTGAGTGGGGGCAATGTCTTTGAATCCCCAGAACCTAACAGATAATCAGCCATGGCTGGTGTAATTCAGTGGATTGAGCTTGGGCATATGAAGCAAAGAAGAAACAAATAATCAGCATAAAAAGGTGGTTCAGTAAAGCTTTATTGAACAAATAGGTGAGTGGAAAGGAAGAATATCTCAACAAACTAAAACAATACGCCAACACCATCTAAATTAAATTTATGAGGACCAAATGACGTGTTTATGTTATTTAAAAAACCCACATGTACAAGTGTGTAGAATGTGGGACTCCTAACTTAGCAATAATGTAAATACACCTGAGAGATTTCATTGCCTCAGGATATTACTGCCCCCAAAGCCCAAAACCCTGGTGCATTTTTGGACTTCATTAGAATAAATATTTTTTAAAAGATTTTTAATTTATTTATCTTTAGAGGGGAAGGGAAGGAGAGAGGGAGAGAAATATCAATGTGTAGTTGCTTCTCATGCATCCCCTGCTGGGAACTGGCCTGCAACCCAGGCATGTGCCCTGACTGGGAATCAAACTGCAATCCTCTGGTTCACAGGCCTGAGCTCAATCCACTGAGCTACGCCAGTCAGGGCAGAATAAATATTTTTTATATTTGTACACTATCCAGACAGTCACAGAGCCATTGCTCTGATCAGCTGACCTTCAAACGCTGCCTATATCCAATTCCGAGTTACACACTTAGAAAGCAGAACACTGATACAAAGAAAGAGCGTTTAGGAGGATGACCATGAGCTTGAGGGGTCTGAAACCACATCAAGGTGCCACATGATGGAAGACACTGGGGAAGCTTCTCTTGAAGAAGATTTTGAGAAAAAGTAACAACTCTTCAAATTTGTGAGACAGAGAGAAAAAAAGATCGGTCGCTCTGTGGAGCTCCGAATAGCAGAGCCAAGACCAACTGTGTGAGCTAGAGAGGCTAACTTTAGCCCAGTATAAGAAAGTAGTTTCTTCCAGAGTTGGACAGAAAGGGAAATAGTTGCTTCAACTCGGTGAGCTCCAAACACGGTGAGGTCCATGGCATTCGTCAAATACTGGCTGTGACCATCTTTCAAGAATGTTAGAAAAGAAGGCCAGGCTTTGAGTCATTTCAAATGTACTCAGAGGAGCTGAATGATTCCACACCCTCATCCTTTGGGCTAGTTCTTTTTAAGTATATTTTATTGATTATTCTATGACAGTTGTCCCATTTTTACCCCTTTATTCCCCTCCACCCTGAGCCCCCCCCAGCATTCTCCCCCCACCTGCTTAGTTCATGTCCATGGATTGTACATATAAGTTCTATGGCTTTGCCATTCCCTATACTGTTTTTAACCTCCTGTCTATTGTGTATCTACCATTTATGTTTCTCATTCCCTGTATCTTTTCCCCCATCCTCCTCCTCCCACTCCCCACTGATAACCCTTCATGTGATCTCCATTTCTGTGATTCTGTTCCTGTTCTACTTGTTTACTTAGTTTGTTTTTGTTTTTGTGTTTTTTAGTTCCAGTTGTTGGTAGTTCTGAGTTTGTTGTCATTTTACTGTTCATAGTCTTTGATCTTCTTTTTCTTAGATAAAGTCCCTTGAACGTTTCATATAATAAGGGCTTGGTGATGATGAACTCCTTCAACTTGACCTTATCTGGGAAGCACTTCATCTGCCCTTCCATTCTAAATGATAGCTTTGCTGGATAGAGTAATCTTGGATGTGGGTCCTTGCCTTTCATGACTTGGAATACTTGTTTCCAGATCCTTCTTAACCTGCAAGGTTTCTTTTGAGAAATCCTCTGATAGTCCTATGGGAACTAGGTAACTGTCTCCTTTTCTCTTGTTGCTTTTAAGATTCTCTCCTTATCTCTAATCTGGGGAAATTTAGTTATGATGTGCCTTGGTGTGTTCCTCCTTGGGTCTGACTTCTTTGGGACTCTCTGAGCTTCCTGGACTTCCTGGAAGTCTGTTTCCTTTGCCAGATTGGGGAAGTTCTCCTTCATTCTTTTTTCAAATAAGTTTTCAATTTCTTGCTCTTCCTCTTCTCCTTCTGGCACCCCTGTGACTTGAATGTTGGAATGTGAGACAGAGAGATGTCCCAGAAGTTCCTAAGCCTCTCCCCATTTTCTTGAATTCTTGTTTCTTCATTCTGTTCTGGTTGAATGTTTATTTATTTCTTCTGGTCCAAATTATTGATTTGAGTCCTGGTTTCCTTCCTGTCACTGTTGGTTCCCTGTACATTTTCCTTTTATTTCACTTTCCATAGCCTTCACTTTTCCTCTGCTTTAAAATCATACTCAACTGATTCTGTGAGCATCCTGATTACCAGTATTTTGAACTGTGCATCTGATAGGTTAGCCATCTCTTCACTGCTTAGTTGTATTTTCTCCTGGAATTTTTATCTGTTCTTTCATTTGGGCCATATTTTTTTTTGTTTCCATGTAGCTGTTATGTTATACGGGGAAAAAGCTCATTTGCCAGGGAAGGGCAACCCACATTGCTTCGTTGTGGCACTGTATATGGAGGAGGGGTCTGAGAGGGAACAATGCCATTTGCTCAGCTCTCCCCCAGCTTTTAGTCACTTCCTCCAATACCCACAAGCAAATTGGGCCCTCCTGCTGCTGACTCCTCGGTGGGTGGGTTTGTGTACATTCTAGGACCCTGTGGGTCTCTCCAGTGAACTCTCCTATGGGGCTGGGAGTTTCTCCTGCCGCCTCAACTCCCACGGTTTTTTTTAGTCAGAGATTTGAGGCTTTATTTCCTGGCATTGGAACCCTGGGTTGTACAGTCCGTTTTGCTCCCCATTTGTTCCTCCTGGTTTATCTGCATGCAAATGTGGGACCACCCACTCTGCCAGCTGCCTCCTCACCATCCTCAGTCCTCTAGCCCGTGCCTTTCCACGAGTCCCCTCCACCCCTCCTACCAGTTCTGGGTAGATGTTTCTAACTCCTTGGTTCTCGAACTTCCACACAGTTCAATTTTCTGGCAGTTCTGGTTGGTTTTTATTTTTTAAATTTCTTGTTGTCCTTCTTTTGGTTGTGTAAAAAGGCAAAATGTATTTATCTACACCTTCATCTTGGCTGGAAGTTGGGTTAGTACTTTAATAATGAAAGTTCTCTAATACTGGAGGAATATTTCCACGTATCGATAGGTGTGACTTCTGTCATTCACCATCTATCTCTAAACCATTTATCAAATTTACATAAAAATTTCCAAACCTTGAGGTGTTTCCTATAAAAATAGCTCCCTGATAAATCTATTTTAAGATACCTCCTGGGCCCTGGTCAGTCGGTCAGACCGCCATCCTCCTACCATCCTCCTACCAACATTGTGGGTTTCCTCCCAGGTCAGGGCACATGCAGGAAGCAGCCAGTGAGTGCATCAACACAGCGATGTTTCTCTTTCTCTCAAAATCAACAAACAAAAATTTAAAAGTGTTGCCTAATACACCATTCTGAAAGATTCACAATTTGCATGTATTAGACCATGTGAGAAGAAAGCTGTTTCAACTCAGCATTACCTAAACTTAGCTGCCAATGGAAACCACATTTTTAAAAACACAATAAATACCGTTTCTCCCGAGGTTCCTTGGTAATGCCGCCTGCTTCCAGAACTTTTGTGTCTCTTTCCTTTCAGGTCATCACTTAATGCGGCCCCTCAGACCGCAGCCTCAAACACAATGTCCCAAATGACCACAAGGGGGCTCTGCTTGTCTTACAAAAGAAGGCTGCTCGCGCTTTCCAACCCCTGCCGGGGTCAGCATTACACTGGAAGGATTCGAGTCGGTGCTGCAAGAGGTGGTCGGGACTGGGGAAAACTGCGGCGTACACGAGTTCACCTAGAAATTCTGCCACCTGACTCGGGTGACGCTTTCAGAGGAATGTAATAAGAACTGGGGTTTTCTGGTTCTCCCTTCCAAGTTTCCATTTTGAGGATAAATTACCGTGGAGTTTAGGAATGAGAGACTCTTTTCTTCAGGCCAGGGAAGAAGGAAGCACCTGAAATAGACATTGTTTTCATTTCCTTTTAGATCTTTGAAAACCAAAAGGTGTTGAAGCAAGAAGGCAAAGCTGTTGGCACTGAGCTCTTTTGCATCCTGACACGTGGCTTAACCCTCAGTGTTGAATTCGCTTTAATTAGCAGCAGCAGGAGCACCTCGGTGGGGCTCCGCACCAACCGCACCATTTTGGAAGAGTTGCTTATTACTGGTGTGGGCATTTTTAATCAGTGGGAAAAAATAATTATTGTCCTCACGGCTAAGGACAGGATGTTCCTCACTGAGTTGAAAGAGCTGGTAGGAGCTGTGCTGAGGGTGGGCAGGAAGGGTTGATGATTTCCAAGGGCTCTCGTGTTCCTTGTGGTTGCCAGCTCTGAGCGGGTCCATGTTCAGAGATGATACCTTCAGATAACTGCAGAAAAATTCGTGTCTTTCTATCAGCCTTTTCTGTGTTAGCCACTCTGTTTTCGTTTTAAGTCCTCTCTCAACTTCATCCATTCATTCACTCATTTGAAATATTTAGCGCCTATTCTTTGTAAAACACATATGTTTGGTGCTATAGGGGATCTGAAGAGGAATTTCCTTGACATGGAGGCCGGAGAGGGATGAGATAGACAAAAAATAAAAATAAATGTAGCTAGTTATGAGCCAAAGGTTTAACAGAATAGGAAATGTATGCTGAATGGGGAACTCTGAGCCTGTAGATTCTAAACTGGGACCCCGAATTCTGACGTGAAAGAGAGCTGCACATCTTTTCCCAGAGGATTTTAAAGAGAGGGGTTATCTGTGTCCTCAGTCACCGCCTGTCCTCTTAGATTGTCTACAAGCTCTCAAATAATTAGGGAGGGAAAGGAGGCCAGAGGTTGTTTTGCTGTTAATCCGCCTTCACCCCCCATTCCAAGGAGGATGTTACTGACGAGAAAGTAGTAAAACCTGAGGAAGACTTGGGGCCTGTGACGAAAGTGTAGGCCGCTATACTGGTTGGACAAAGATATTTTCTTGATATATCTGCCCAGCACAACATGATATTTGATATAAATATTTTCTTTTTTGAAATAGAATTTTTATTTTTTTTGGTCAGTAAACATTTTTATACATGTAAGAATAGTATGAGGAATGCATTGTGTCAGCACCAAGGTTGAACAGTCACTGATATTTCACCATATTTGCTGTTTGTAAGTGTTCCCAAAATATTGTTTAAAGATGTTTCCCCTTAAAGTGGGATCCAGTTAAACTCCATGCGTTGTAGTTGGTTGTTATATCTCTTGCCTCTTTCAATCAAGAAGAGTCTCTCTCCTTTAAAGAAAACACTACTGAAGGGACCATACTAGTTATTTGATGGATTTGGAGTGTCCTATGTTTTGGATTCACCCGATGGTTTCCACTTGATGTCTTAGAACTTGCTCTGTTGTCCCCCAGTATTTACTAAATAAACTGCAAAGCTAGATCCAGAGATGGCCTGTGCACAGTCTCTTTCTGTTAAATTTTCTAGAGAACATCTCTAGTATCTATAGTCCCTTAGTCTTCCTCCTGGTTAGTGGGGGTGGGCGGGGTGGGGCTGGGATCTGGCATTTTGCCTGTGCCTTAAACACTTTTAGCCAGTAATGAAAAGACAGCCAAGTGTTGGCAAGGCGGTGGAGAACTGGAAACCCTTATACACTGCTGGCGTGATGCAAAATGGTGCAGCCGCTTTAGGAAATCATTTGGCTGTTTCTTAAAAAGTTAAATAAATTCACCATATACCCCAGAAACTCCAGTACTAAGTGTCTGCGCAAGAGAAATAAAAACATGTCCACACAAAGATTTACTCATGAGTGTTCACAGCTCCAGTACTCACAATGGCCCCTAGAAGTATATATTCCAAAGAACCGAAACACAGTCTCGAAGAGATGCTGGTACACCCATGATCACAGCAGCATTAGCCACAATAGCTAATAGGTGAAAGCAGCTCCTGCATTCTTTCACAGATGAACAGGAAAAAAGATGCTGTCAGCTGTCTCTCCTGCCCCAACCCTGACCCGCACCCCTGTGCTCAGACATGCCCAGTGCCTCCAGTCAGACGGGGTCTATGACCAAAATTGCTTTGTCTTTTATGGGTCTTCTTTACCCTAGTTTTCAGCTTTCTCGGGTCTGCTAAATCCGTTGTCACTTATCCATTTCTTTTCTGACATCTGAAAGATTACGGACATATCTTTAGCTGTCATTTCCACTTCAGCTTTGGGTTACTGCCATTTTTATTGAGTTTGGGCCATGATTCTGCTGGTAAACGCTGGTAGTGTCCAGAGCTCACCCCACGCCCGTATCACTAGTTGTGACCTCTAGAATTGTTGGGGGTCAGGTAACGTGTTCTGCAACCAGCCAGCTCGCAGCCTGGGAAAGTTCACTGGCTGCGTGGTTGGCTGCACTGGCAGCAAGACCTGGACGTCGCTCTGCTCCTTCAGACCCAGGAGTGGTAATTCCTCGGGGGTGCCACATCATGCCTTGCACATTCCCTTAAACTCTGCAGTCACCTTTGCGAATAGTTCTCTTATTAAACTCGACTCAACTTGCCCAGTGGGAGCATGCGATCTGTTTTCTGCCTGCGTCATGAGAGCTTTGTGAGTCTACTCCCATATCTTGGTGGAACATCACATGAATTGCTTCTTGAGAAAAAAAGGTATGTGAGAAAAATTTTGACACTTTGTGGACGTTGTGGTTGACTCGATAACATCCATTGTACTCCAGATAACTAGTCAAAGCCAAAAATGCTAACTCTACCCTCATTCCACTCCTGTGCCAGTGACTGGTTTAAAAATAAACATGGAATCCAGTCTCGGTAAATAAGATGTAAGGAGAAGTGTTCCGGGAGAGGTCTGGTGAAAGTTTTCTTGTTCCTAACAGAGAATAAAAATAAAAAATAAAGAGGCATAGAACCAACTTCCTCTGGATACTAATGTGTCTGGATATAGCATGTGGAACATCTGTGTTTATCTTGCTCTTGGCCGGGACATAAAATCAATAACAAAAACATGAGTGGAGGGATGGGGAGAACTCGCAGCCCTGATGCCATTGTTGA
Source organism: Artibeus jamaicensis (assembly GCF_021234435.1). Lineage (NCBI taxonomy): Eukaryota > Metazoa > Chordata > Mammalia > Chiroptera > Phyllostomidae > Artibeus > Artibeus jamaicensis. Next base: position 11,212,519 of record NW_026521883.1, read on the forward strand.
GCCAATGAATTCAGGAGTCCTGCAGCCAGCTCACTTCTCTAATTTCTTTATGCAAAATAATTTTTTTAACTTATTTCTGTTTCATCTTTTTTTGCAGCAGTGTTTCTCTATGTTGCAGCCAGAAGATTCATGGCATGTTAAACTTGTCTTTATTTAATCCTTAAACTTTAATGACAGTTTAATTGGAAACAGAATCCTAGACTGAAAATCCTTTTCTGTCGGTATTGCTTTTTAGGCAGACACTGAAGCCAGATTTCCAAGGTTCAAATCCTGGCTCAGTCACTAGCTAGCTATGTCTCTGGACAAGTAACCTGTGTGCCAAGCGTGGCTAGACTTAATTAAAAACACAAGATGCCTAGTTACATGTAAATTATTTCTAATGGTCTATGACATGTGCACTGAGATAAAAGAAAAATATTCCTTGGAACATAATTCGACTAAAAATTATTTATCCAAAGTATCAGAAGTATCTACATTACATGTCTCTTTAAGTATATTTCCATGATGATTTTGAGGCAGGAGACAGGATAGGAAGCCCGAGACCCTGCAGCTGTCATCAGTCAGCAACCTGATTTCCAAGAATTGCCTTGTGACACCTGATGAGAGTTTGCATTGTGGCTTTCTGCCCGAGTGGGCAATCAAGAAGGACTGTAGGACATTGCACGTGTAGAAGTTTAAGTAAAAACCCTACAAAACCTGTAACTATTCAATAGAAGGGAGCCATTCCCTAGCCAGAGGTGGCCTGCTTCCATGTCTTGGGAAGTGTACTTTTCTAGATAAATTTCTCACTTGCTTTGCTTTATAATATCTGTGTGTTCAGTCCAATTCTTTTGTTCATAGCCACCGAGAGCCTGGACCCCCTCTCCATCTGCAACAATTTTGCTCTCCTTAATGGATACTTGTTTTCTAGGAGTTGCTTAGAATTCTTACAGTAACTCCTTACGGTAACTGTCTGAGTTCCCTTGCACTGTAGCATAAAGCTTCCATGAGGATCATGTCCAACTCACTTCATTCTTTGCCTATTGAATATTCATTAGTGAACAAACACATTCAAGATTCCTATTATGAGCTAATTTATTGAGCAGGTACTGCCATAAAAAGTTAACTCTGATAACATCTCTCCAAATTTGATTGGTTAAAACACAGTATCATCTTTCATTGTATAAATGGCTTTCCATTCTTCAGGATTGCATTGAATTTCCTCATCAATGACTTTTTAAAATGTCCACTGACAGAAAGAAAGAAAGAAAAGAAGGAAAGAACGAATGAACTGTTATCAACTTTCAATCCCTTCTTCAACACCAACACTGCACATGAAAATTTCACTTGCTCCCTGGCTGGAAGGAGAATTTAGTAACTCCATGTAGGAGAGCAGAGTTCTTCAAAGAACAAAAGCATTTCAATAGATAGTCATGGGAAGTGGCATAATAATTACCTACTTCAAGTGGGAATTTCTTTACCCATTCATAATGTTTTTCCTTTTAAGAACAACCTTAACATTTAAAGGGATAAGTATTTTGCCAATATTTTTCTTAATGCGTACTACAAATTCCTTTAGTCAATGGAGTTCTATAATCAAGCCGTTTGCTCTTTCAACAAGCACTATCTTATTACCAAGAAATACTGAAAATTATGAACAAGAAATAACTAGGCTTCATGCAATAGATTACTGGAGGTTTTTCTTCAGCATTTAACCACTATTTGAGTGCTTCGAACAAACCTACATTCTTGCAATTGCATTTGTGAAGCAGGCCGATGGGATTTTGGACAGTAGAGGACAGAAGAACGCTGAGTGGAAACAGGGTTAGGTATGCAGGACCACCCTGTACTCAGACATTTCTAAAAGAACTCATGGGACTCAGTATACAGTTGTATTCAATACTAAGACTTATTACAGTGACTTAAGGATACGTAGCCAGGCTGGGAGGGGAAAAGATGCCAGGAGAGCCCGGAAGAACCAACGTGCAGGCTTCCTTAGGCTCTCCTCCTCCACGACCATCGCCACACCGCATGCTCTCCGCTCCCTACCAGCACGGGTACAACATTCTGCCCAGGGAAGATGTCTCAGTGCCTAAAGAGTTTTTGTTTTGTTTTGAATGCATTTTTAATTTTAGAATAGTTTTGGATTTACAGAAAACTTGTAAAGATAGTAGAAAGTCCCCATATAGCCATTTCTCTCTATTACTACATCTTTAGTTAAGATGGCAATGAATTAATATTGATATTATTACCTAGAACCCACGCTTTATTCAAATGTCCTTAATTATCACCTAATGTCCTATTTCAGTTCAAGGACCATATCCAACATTGTATTTCATTATCCTGTCCCTGCAGGCCTTCTAGATTGTGAGGGTCTCTCAGATTTTCCTTGTGTGTTGATCCAAAATTACTTTTAATTAGTTGTGGTCACTTTTTGGACTTGGGACTTTAAGTAAATGCTTTTACTGGTTGGTCTTCTCATTTGGTCTTCCCTCACCTTAACCTGCAGGAGAGACCCTAAGGAATTGTCCAGATCTTTATGGGGAGGCAGGTAGAGAGAGGATTTTCAGCTAGTGTTGCTATTTAAGTGATGTAAGCACCAATAACTGGCAGGAGAAAGAAGCTCTAATTGCTAAAATCATGTAATATACTGAAAAAACCCTGAACACAAGGCATTTAGGGTATCCTGACAAGGTCAACACAGGCTCCAGGATGACACCGTCAAGTCTGGGTATGTTCTGTACGTGCAGGCTAACTGGCCAGACTGTCTTGGGCTTACCATTCCAAGACCCCTTTCTGGCCCAGGTGAGGCTCTTGCCCTAGCCCTGAACATGGAGGCAACCTAGGGTGCAGGCATGAGCACCTGGCTGACCCTGCCCGGGCCCCCAGTGCAGGGAGCTTTCCTCCCCTTTTCTGAACTTCCTGGCCCTGCTGCGAACCTTGCTGGTGCAGCACCAATAAGCTGTCAATAGTTTCCGCTCCTGGCTGTTATACAACATTTCACCTCAAGAATGCATCCTTCTCCTCACCAAAGGACACGCCTTTCCAGTGAGAGGCACCAGGAGATGGGTGAGTGGGGGTGACTCGCGTGTCCTGGGCTTGGAAGAGCCCCAGACCAGTGTTGCAGGGGAAAAGGTGACAGAAATGTCTTCACGGCCAGAGGACACGAGCTCCCAGGCCAGCCTGAGGTCTTGTGGTTCCACCCTTATTTTAAATGCCCGGCCCAGAGGTTCCCATGTGACCTCATGTCCTGCCCCTCCTATGGTGTGCTACTTTTGCCAATTCCCTCATCTCTTTTGCCATCTTTTGGCTGCCATCTTTAGTTAGGGCAAAAGTTCCCTGTGACACAGAGGCATCTGCCACCCCTGGTATGCTGTGAGTCACTATATGCCCTTAAAGTCACAGATGCCTTTGCCTGGGGCAGCAGCTTTTAACTTGCCATTGTTATGCAAAATATCTTAAATGCTGATACCCATCCACTTCCTCCTTCCTCCAATCAAGGTTTGTGGGGAATGATTCAGGGGACCAGCACTCTGCACTCCATTGCAGTAGGTTTTACTAGACCCTCTACTCTGAGTGCCCTGGATTTCTGTCCTATCACCTAGTCTACACTAAGCCGGAAAACTCAAGTTCAAGTTTGCTCTCAAGACTGGGAGGTCTATTAATGATTGACTGACTTTATGAAGTCCTCAAGACAAAAGCTAGTTTTGGTGTTTAGCGTATCCCTCTGAGTTCTTGGGTTTGGGGCCTCAGTATTTCTTATTCTTAGGTCATCAGTGTGTTTAAGACATCAAAAAATGTATTCAGAACTTGTTTTCAGAAGGAGGCTTGTTCAGGATACCTTGTTGCCTTACTACTGAAAAGGGAAGTAATCTTGTCACAGGTGGGCACAGGTAACTAGGTTTGTGGTGAATCACAGACAAAGAGTTGAACCAAACACAGAGAGTTTCTAGCAGAGAGAGAGAGAGAGAGAGAGAGAGAGAGAGAACAGATTTGTTAAGCGATAGTATACTCCACAGAACACAGGAGTGGGCCAACTCTGAGCAGAGATTGACCTCAGGAGCTAGAGGGATTCTGTTCTTACAGGGTATATATTTCCTAGCTAATTTTGGCAGGCTTTTATTGCCCAGGTACAAATAGTTGTATTACTTTAAAGCTACTGTGCATGTGGTCTCTATGATTTTCCTTAATTAGCCCCCAGGGAAGGAGGTTGCACAATGTTAATTTATTATAATGCTATAGGAGGGTGCAGCCAGGGGGCCCCCCAAAAGAAGGATTTGTAATGGGATCCAGAACTCAGGGTGTCCAGGAAATATTAAAAAATATGGGATGTCCTCACCCCCACAAGTCTGAGCTGGAGGGATGGGATACATGGAGTAGGGCCATGGAGTTGTTTTGCATAGCAACAGTTTCACAGATAACTTCTAGAATGATCATTTAACATATCTATAACCTTCAACTGGTTTCATAGATATATTAAATAGCTGTGGCCATGCTTTGAGCCAGGGAGAAGGGAGTGACTTCCACCCAAGATGTAATTGGGAGGCAACTCCCAGCCCCCCATTACAGCCCCTGTATGAGAGCTTGGAGATGATTGGCTCCACGCCATGGAGCCACGCCTGCCCAGACTCGCTATGGCAGCCCAGTAAAGCTGGGAGAATATGGGAGTCCTGGCAAGTGTAGCCAATTGTGGGAGGAGTCGAAATGGGGCTGCAGAGGAAGATTGGCTCACGGATTTAAATGCAGACTCGGCAGCCATTGAAGAGAGAACCACGTGCTTTTGGCCAATATGGGGACTCCTGTAGCTATGTGAGAATCACCATGTAGCTTTAGCAGAGAGAACCACGTGGCTTTGGCCAGAGTGGGGGGACCACCCCCTCGCCCCCCTGCAGCCATGAGAGGAATCATCATGCAGCTTTAGCAGAGAACCACCATGCAGCTTTCTATTTCTGTTCCTGAGATACGGTACCTTGGACTGGGCAAAGGGGGAAAGAAGGACTGTGTGTGTTTGTGGGTGTTTAAGGGACTTTGGGGTTTTGACGAAGACATTAAGTCATTACTCTTAAGTCTGTATAACTTGAATAAGTAATTTCTTTCCTTTTCACCAATCTCTAACATGGAGAGCTATAACTCTCTGGTGAAGGGAAACGCAAACCTAGTACAGGGGGACCCCAGGAGAAGGGGGGGTCAACTAGGGAACATTGTGGGACCCCCTTCCCTGGTGGCCAATCCAGGAAAACCGTGGGAGACCACATGTGCGGTAGCTTTAACGTAATACAACTACTTGTACATGCACAGTAAAAGCCCGCCAAAACTAGCGAGAAAGGATCTGCCCTATAAGAATGGGGTCCCTCTAGCCCATGAGGTCAATCTCTGCATGGAGTTGGCCTGCTCCCATGTTCTCCGCTGTAAACTCTGGGTGTTCAGTTCAATTCTTTGTCCCAATCACCAAGAACCTGGTTACCTGTGTCCACCCTTGACGATGCTATTATAATGAAGCAGGGGTCATGCAGTATCTTCTGTGCAGGTGCATTCATGAGTTGCCATGATTCATCACTTTTCCAGAAGTTGGAAACAACCTGTCTTAGAACAGGGTCTCTGTCCGTTATCCATGTCCTTTATCTTACCCTGGGGCACCTCTGGAGTTTCCTCTTTCCCGACTGTCTCCTGCCTCAGTCTCAGTTTCTTAACCTAGAAATTGAGGTAGTTGGATTGGAGAAGGTCCTGTCAATATAAGGAGTTTTCAAACCTGTAGAAAATTTTTGCAAAACTTTATTTGAAGGCCCTGGCTAGGTTATTCAGTTGGTTAAAGTGTCATCCTGATAAGCCAAAGTTGTAGGTTCAATTCCCAGTCAGGGCATGTACAAGAATCAATCAATGAATGCTTAAATAAGTATAACAACAAACTTCTCTGTCTCCCCCACCCTCCCTCTCTCACCTTTCCTCTCTGTAAAATCAATAAATAGAAACTTTTTTTTTTATTAAGTTCAGGCCAAAACCTACAACAATTGCCAGAAAGTAAGATCTCAAACGCTTCAGGGAATGACAGTTTTGCAGTTTTTCTTATGCATTTGAAATTCAGGAGGAAGTAAGAAAGGTTACATGAAGGTGGGAGAAAGCAAGGCCGGGATTGGATTACAGGATTTTTAACCAGATTATGTGTTCTCTTGAGGGCGCTTAGTTTATTTCAAAGGTGTGCCTGCCTGCCTGCATAAAAATAATAGATGGGGCTTGCTTGAGGCAGAGATAAACCTTTTACCAAACAAGCTGTGGGCCTGGTCGACTATTGACCAGGAGACCTGCCCAGTTAGGAATTTATAATCCGATCACCCTGTGAGGCTACCTTCTGCAGAAGTGCTTTATTGCCCACAGTTCTAGCATTTGGGGGACAGACTCTTCAGAACCTGATGAAAGTTATATCCTGGGGACTCTGTTTCTAGGAAAATGTATATGCATATGTAGAAAATATGTGCATCGTTTTCCCCCAAAGCCTGTTGGACTCAAGATTAAGTACTTTCGGACACGATGCCCTCTGAGTTCCCTGCCAAAGCTAATTTTCGATGGCCTTGCCATGCTCGCTGTGAGGCCAAGGACAGGTCTGAAGGCTTCAGACTCCCAGGGCTTCCAGGACGCTCTGGTGGGGAAGGGGCTAAAGACTCGCCAGCTCAGACTCACGCAATGACAAGAGCTGAAAGAGATACCCTTTATCTTCATTCATTCATTCAAAAAATACTCACCACACTTGTTGTAATTACTTCTTGCTGCATGACAAACTACTCCAAAACTTACTGACTTGAAACAAGAATAATTTTTATCTCCCATGAAGTTTCCCTTGGTGGCTGACCTCAACTTGATGGTCTTTATTTACAATTTCTCACATGGTTGATTTCTTACATGGTGGAGTCACACAGTTGCTGGGGCTGGAGTCACCTTTAAGATTTAGGGTCATGATTGGCGGTTAATGTTGTCAGTTAGAACCTCAGCTGGACCTGCCGGCTGAACCCTCTGCATGTGGCCCAGGTCTCCTCCTAACAGGGTGGGGCGGTAAGAGGGTAAGGTTCCCAAAAGAGAGAAAGCTGGGGTCTAGTACCTCTTAAGACAACCCTGGGAAATACATGCTGCTCTTTGATGGCTGGAAAAATAAGTAATATGCAAACAGGTTTTAAAAATCATCACATACTCCTTCTACAAGCCAAGGACTAGACCAAGCACCTGGGACAGAGTAGTGAGTCATATAACGCTGCCCTTAGGATGCCTGTGTTCCAGGGATGGAGCCGAACACTAATCAGACAATACCACAGATTTGAACACAATTACAAACTTCGGTAATGCCATCAGAAAGAAGATGAGTATAGGGAACCCTGAGAAATTACAAATTTATGTGACCTGCACTGGGACTCAAAAGAGAATTCCCTAAAGAAGAGACACCAAAATGCTAGTGAGTTATGTTGCTTCAGTTTCAACACGTATCTCAAGCACGCTCTCCCTCCTGGGGGCAGGCCCACACCTTTCTTCCCCCGCAGGCACACATCTCCGAAACTCTCTGGATCCCCACGAGACTTGCAACCAGGGAGCAGTGGGCAGCGGCAGCTCATCCCTGGCTAACACCCGGAGCCTGTCCCCAAGGCCTATGTTTCTCTGACTTCCCAGTGAGCTCAGGCAGCCCAGCCGAGGCTCTCCTGTTGCTTCTTTTGTCCTAAGCCCTTCCTTGTTTCCCTGTCCCCGGCTTTAATAAATGTACTGTATACATTATACAGTACACTCCTCTCCGCTTCCACTGTCACCACCGCCACCAGCCCCTCTCACCCAGGTGACTGAACCAGCTTCCTGATAACTCCCAGCTTTTTCGCTTACCCCCACCGCCAGTCCCTGCTCACAGCAGCCATCAGTGATTTAGAAATTAAATTGTGCTTTGTATGGCTTTAATGAGTTACAGCTGACATACAATAAACTGCACATTTTTACGTGTACACTTAGATGGGTTTTGACAAGTATATGCACCCAGGAAACCATCAATGCAATCAGGATGGTGAACGGATCACACCCAAAAGTTCCCTCATGACCCTTTGATATCCAAGTCCCCCTTCTTCCCCTCCCTGCCCCGTAACCGCTAATCTGCTTTCTGTCACTGTAGACCAGTTTGCATTTTCCAGAATTTTATATAAATGGGATCATACAACATGTACTATTTTTGGTATGATTTAATAAGTTTCATTCTGTTATCAGTAATTTGTTCCTTTTATTGTTGACTTGTGTTCCGATATATCTGTTTATCCATGTACTTGCTGCTAGACACTTGGGTGATCTCCAGTTTTCATTCACTACAGATGAGGCTGCTGTAGCGTTCACGTGGACATTGGCATGTGGACATACGCTTTCATTTCTCTTGGGCAAAGTACCTGAGAGTGGAATGGCCGGGCCATGTGATTTGTAAGTTCAACTTTTTAAGAAACTGCCTCAAATATTTCCCAATTCCCAGACCATTTTACATTCCCACCTGCAGCATCTGAGCTTTTCCGCTGCCCCACAACTTCTCTGACACTGCGTGTGGTCAGTCTTCTTGAATCTGGCCTTTCTAATCCGTGGGTGTGCAGCGGTACCTGACAATGGGTTTGATTCGCATCTCCCTGGTAACTAATGATGCTGAGCATCCTTCTGTGTGCTTCTGGTCAGGCTCACACACCCCCGAGACCCAGCCAAGGCCTGGATGCTCTGACTCCTAAAGATTTAACAAGCTGCTTTTTGATTTAGACCATTATGTTACCAGTGAATAGAAGAATAAGCAGAAGGTGCCAGCTGCCCACAGTCCTTGCCCCACAAGGCAAAATGAATGATACCGGGACAAAGCGGGCCAGAGACAGGTGGGAAACCCCAACTCTCAGGAGCCAGTTCTTGACTACAGCTAAGAGATTTTTAGGTTCTGCCACTTTGTTCTGAGGGGAGTAGGTCAGAAAAGCCCATACCTCACCAGAACCCGGGAGGAGATGAGCCGCTATTTCATGGCAGCCTGCTGGGGGAGACTGCCCTGCCTCTGTACCAGCCCCCTCCCATCACCTCCTGGTCTGGGGCCATCACAAGCACTATGCTGAGACTCGGGTAGGCTGGGCTTCAAGACTTTGCCCGTGGGCTTGCTGGGGCACCATGACAAAGTCTACCCCACCCCCATTTCACCATTCATGTATCTTCTTTGATGAAGTGTCTGTTCAAAACTTGTCCATGTTTAAAGTTGGGTTGTTTGTCTTACTGAGTTATAACAGTCCTTTCTGTAGTGCTCATGTAAGAGTTTTGTTGGGTATCATGTTATACAGGTAATTTTCCCAGTTGGTGTCTTGTCTTTACTTCCTTAATGGTATTTTTTTGAAAGTTAAGGGACTTCTGCCAAGATGGAGGCGTAGGTGGAAGCGCTGCACCTTCTAGCACAACTAAGTTTAAAAACAACAAAGTTTTAGCAACAAAAACACAGTCAAACCACAGAAAATTGAACTACATGGAAGTCTGACAACAATGAACCCCTCAGCCAAACTGGTAAGAGGGGCAGAGCCAGCAGCAGAGCAGGGTTGGGCAGGAAAGATCCACCGGACCAACCCGGGCGCTCGACCCAGGTGCGCCAGCAGCTGTAGGAGGATCCCAGGTGTGAAGTGGGCAGACCCACTGAGGGCGCAAAGTGGTGGACCCATGGAGGGCTGATCACGGTCACACATTCTCGTGCCGGTGTGCAGATAAACTGGTAAAGGAGTGAGCAGTGAGACGGACTGTGCTTTGTTCCTCTCTGACCCTGCCCCCACATACAGTGCCACAAACCAGCAACCTGGGTGATCCCGCCCTGGTGAAGACCTAAGGCTCCGCTCCTCATACCTAACAGGCACAAACAGATAAAAATATGGCTCAAGAACAACTGAGATCCCCAGAGCCAATAAATCTAAGTGATGAAGAAATAGCCAAACTTTCAGATGCGCAGTTCAAAACACTGGTGATCAGGATGCTCAGAGAACTGGTTGATTTTAGTCAAAAAGTAGAGGGACATATGAAGGCTAAACTAATTGAAATGAAGGGAAATACACAGGAAACCAATAGTAATGGAAAGGAAACTGGGACTCAAATCAAAGGAGTGGACCAGAAAGAGGAAAAATATGACCAACCAGAAAAGGATGAAGAAACAAGAATTCAAAAAAATGAGGAGAGGCTTAGGAACCTCCAGGACATCTTTAAACATTCCAACATCCGAATTATAGGGGTACCAGAAGGGGAAGAGGAACAGCCACAAGTGGAACACTTATTTGAACAGATAATCAAGGAGAACTTTTCCAATCTGGCAAAGGAAATAGACTTCCAGAAAATCCAGGAAGCTCAGAGAGTCCCAAAGAATTTGGACCCAAGAAGGAACACACCAAGGCACATCATCATTACATTAGCCAAGATTAAAATAAAGGAGAGAATCCTAGAAGCAGCAAGAGATAAGGGGATAGTCACCCACAAAGGAATTCCCATCAGACTGTCAGCTGATTTTTCAAAAGAGACCTTACAGGCAAGAAGGGTCTGGAAAGAAGTATTCCAAGTCATGAGAGGCAAGGACCTACATCCAAGATTGCTCTATCCAGCAAAGCTTTCATTTAGAATGGAAGGGCAGATGAAGTGCTTCTCAGATAAGATCAAATTCAAGAAGTTCATCATCACCAAGCCCTTATTATATGAAATGTTAAAGGGACTTACATAAGAAAAAGAAGATAAAAAAGATGAACAGCGAAAGGACAGCAAACTCACCGTTATTAAGAACCATACCTAAAACAAAAGCAATCTAAGAGGACAGCTAAATCAGGAGCAAACTATAGAAATGAAGATCACATGGAGGGTTAACAACAGGGGAGTGGGAGAAGGAGAAGGGGGGAGAAAGTACAGAAAATAAGTAGCATAGATGGTAGGTAGAAAATAGATAGGGGGAGGGCAAGAATAGTATGGGAAATATAGAATCTAAAGAACTTGAGACATGTGGTCATAAACTAAAGGGGGGATAGCGGGGGAGGGGGTGTGCAGGGTGAAGGGGAATGAAGGGGGGAAATATAACAACTGTAATGGCATAAAATAAAATATATTTAAAAAAAGAAAGTTAAAGTTGCACATTTTGATAAAGTTTGGTTTGCAGATGTTTCTTTTATTGCAAGTGTTCTTTGTGGCATATCTAAAAAAAATCTGTGCTAAGATCACCCTTATTTTTCCTTCTAATAGAATTTATCTGGCCTTATCTTTTTCCCTTAAAAATTATTTCTTAAGTGAAATTGAGTAATGATATATACCAAAGGCTACCTTCAAGCTTTTCAGAAATGAATATCCATGAATATTTAAAAATTCATGAATATTTTTAAAATATAAATAAGGCAAGTAAAACATTGTTACTCAGAAAATGTAACTGACTCAACACAATATAACTGCACATTTTTCAGAGGTTTCTGCTTTCCTTTTTACCCCACCCTGGGAAGCTGGGGTGCTAGGCAGACAGTCCAAGGAAGAACTGGAAATCTGTGGTCAGGAACTCTGCTCTCTCCTCCCCAGTCTCCCAGCCTGTTGCCTGCAGCCATCCTCTTCCTGACATGAGTGCCAAGGCATTTGCAGGGAAGTGCCAGCACTCCACCCCCTGCCCCTGACTGCAAATCTGAAAACACAGCAGGACCTTCTTCTGGCTGAGCTGCTGACTGGATGGTGGTGTGTGAGGCCGGTCAGGGCTGGAGAGGCCGTGCCCTGCAGAGAAGGACTCCTGACAATTCAGTCCTGAGCCTTGGAATGGGGGGCAGTACAAAGTCTGGTTTATGGGAGTTTTGTGGAGCGGTCCTCCTGCTGCCCTTACTCTGGAACTCTCTGAGCAAGCAGACCCAATCTCAGAAGTCCCTGAAAATTTGGAAACCTTAGGGACAAAGCATCGTTCTCTCCCAGTTCTTTTTCATTTACTATAGGGATCTAGATCTGCTTCCATCCTGTTTCCTAAAAGAATTACATTGTTTTAGAGGGATTTGGGAAACCATGAGTTCGCCCTTCAATTTTACAGGCAAGGTCACTGCAGGTCAGAGAAGGGAAAACAGCCTTGCTCAGTGTTACAGCTGACTTTTCTAACATAGGCAGAGCTGCTGCTTTGCCCACCTTCAGTTTGCTGGCAGTCGGATCATATTATGCTGGTTCCCACATCCCAGATTTTCCCTAATAGTTTAAATTTCAAGTATTCTATCTCACAACCAGGCAACACTGTTAAATTTGCTAAAACCTTATTCCCATGATATGAGGGTGACTTGTGCTGATGGAATCAATGTTTTAATTTTAAAACTTTATATTAGAAACTTTTTACATTTTAGGCATTGGAATTTCATTAGGAATTGGGTGAAATGTATAAATCTTCCCTCTACCCCCAGATTCTAGTCACATATACAAATATACTTTTGCACACAGTTTTGAGGGTTTTACCAACCATGTCAAGCCCACCAATGTCTACAAAGCACAGTCTGGAACCCCTGATCCACAAACAAAAATTTCAGTGTTAGTTGGAGAGAACGGAAGCATCATGGAAGACAAGCATGCAGGGGTGTGAGTGGGAAGAACTCATGCCACAAACAGCACAGTTACAAGTAACGGTATATGCGTCACACCCTAGGAAGTCCCTTTGAACCCCTCAACACTGTGCGCTCAGTCATGGTGCAGCAAGTCTGCCCAGAAGTTTGGGAACTTCTTCACTTCATTGGAAAGTGGCAGAACCAGAATGGACACAGGTTTCCTTTGTCCCAGTCCAGCACTTCCCGGCTGCTCTAGCTGCAGTTTCGTCTCAGGGTCCTTCCTGAACAACTGGATGTTAACCTTTAAAAAAATAGAGCTCTCTTTAGGTTCTTACAAAAAAGTCCCTCACAATACACATCCACTCGGACATGGACTCGCACAGCGGTGCCCTGTGAGCCTGGCAGCCAGGGGAGCAGCGGGCAACAGCAGCCAGTCCCAGGCTTACTGCTGATCCTGTCTCCAGGACCCCAGGTCCTGGCTTTCTCTACCTAGATAAAACTTGCTTTCACTCTAAAAAAAATCTTGAAGAGCAATGTCAGGAAGAGGCTTATAATACAAATCAAATGACCATCAACCCATATCTACTTTATGGGCTCTCTCTAAAGACCCTGGAACAGTTACCAGAACAGACTGGTTATGACTCAGGAGGAGTTCTCATAATCACAAGGGCAGATTCTACAAAGGAAAGGGACGTTGAGCCTCCTTACAACTGGACTTTCCCAAGAGTTGTCCCGAGGAAATGGTGCCTGACATGCAGTCATTAGGACTATTACTTGGGTTCTAGGAACTGTCATTATTTAAAAAGAAAAAAAAAAAGAGACCTTTCCCATCCTATTTTGAATGATCTGATCTTTTCCCCAAAAGACACATGAGAGATGGGCTTAATAGTGGAGAGGAGACAGAACACCTGCAGAAATCTTACAGGGGCATATAGGAGAGCAAGAAAATAAATTTTAATTATTTTGTAAGGAAACAGGATTCTAAAGCAGGACAATGGGACAACAGGAAGTTAGTCCACGCATAATTCAGAGATTTCGAAAGTGGCACCAGGGACCTCTTCTATAATACTGTTACCAGAAAAAGCGTCAGTCAGAGCACCAGAGGGTCTCGCCCATTGGCCAAGGTGGCAACAGGGGGAGGTTCTTACACTGAGTTTGCTGAGAGCTGGAAATAAGAATGGATAGGGTGTAAGACCCGGCAAGAAAATTGGATGGGGAAAAAAAAAGTCCTTTCCTTCCCTACCCCAAGAAGAATGGCAGACTTGAGCAGAAAGAGGAGACGGGCTTTGAGACCAGAGTCCACCGCTCTCCCAGGTTGTTGGGCACCTGAATAAAACCTTCCTTTTTCACCAGCAGCTGCCTCAAGAGCTTGACTTTTCTGGCAGCAGGCAGCCAAACCTCCATTTTTTTCAGTTATAATATTGCTCACCCACAGCAAGCCAGGAGCAGAGGTTAAAGACCCTTATAAATTTCAGGTCCCACTAGTTATCATCATTAGACCTATTATTTTTACAATGGCTTGAATAGACAAAATGGGGAACTACACACTCCTTTCATCTTGGTCTAAGTTATTCTGGCTTTATGCCATGAGACCATTGAGAGCAAGTTTTGTTAGAAAAAAGTGAGTGAACCAAGATAATGTAGAGCATTTGTTAGGAGAACACAAACATGGCAGGCAACAGTTTATGGGGAAGTGGGAGATCAAATAATAAGCTACTTCCTTCATAAAGAAATCAGGGGTAGTCCTTAAATAAAGGCTCTATGCAAACCTAGAGATTCTCCTCCCTGCAGATCCCCAAAGCAGAGAAGATGAGGCCCCAGAGGATTCACCCATAGTCAGGAATTTCAGAAGTGACACCAGGTACATTCATCCTGTACATCTATCTATCTACCTCTATATGACACAGAGGAGAGCACAGACTCTTGTGTATCTCAGGCCCGATTCCTGGTGATTGCACTCTCCCATAGGCATCAGCTTGAGAGGGGAGAAGAGGGGGGCAGACTACTTGAGGGTCTTTCCCTCCAGCGATCTCTAAGGATGGATGGCAGTGGGAGACAGAATGTGAAGACTCTGGGCACCTGAGAGAGGGCTGTGAAGAATGGTGCAGCACCAAAGTGGGAGGCGGGGAAGCTGAAACACAAATAGATCTTCTCAGGAGGCAGACTGCATAGAAGCCCCACGCAGATCCTAGAGATACACTGTACAGAGAACATGGCCTAGATTTAAGTTTGCAGGACAAGAGTCAGTAATCTATATATAAATCAGATTATTTCAGAAATGACACCATTAACCTCCTCCCAGAATGGGAGAAAAGTTCAGATCTCCAAGAGCCTCAGGCTATATTCCTGATGATCCATTAGTCTCTTAATTGGTAAACAGGTCAATGAATCCCATGTGGTTGGAGAGGGAGCTGTGGTCTTCACCTTGGTGGATTCTCTGACCTCTCAGACAAGAGACTACTCGGAGCTGGTTTTGCCCAGGTGGAGACATAAGAGCAAGAGAATGGAAATCTAGGAGAGGACAGCTAAGAAAGTAGAAAACAGTGCATTGGCGGTAACGGGAGAGCAGGAAAACCTTTTTCTATATTTCATAACAAAGTCTTGAGCAAGTCACGGGACAGAAGGATTCCAGACACCCAGAAATACTTCCCATAGAAGAGGTCAGAATGAGGACACAGAACATTCATTCTGGAAGGGACATCACCTACCTCTCGCCTCTCAAGCAGAAACAGCAGGTCTGCGTAGCCTGTTGGGAATCTGAACCTCTATTTCTCTCTCTTTGTAGACACTGCTACAGATATCCTCCACTTCCCTCACAACCTCTATTTTCTCACAGATTCTTCAGAGAGACATGGAGGGCTGTGTGCAACTGAGGTGGTTTCTGAGGAGCTAGAGCTGGATTAATGGAATAGATGCCAACTCTACATTCAAAGAGTGATGAGGGGCCCCCAGACTTTCCCCGTGGTTGATTCTAAAGGAGGACCATCAAATGGGTAGCAAATTTTAAAGTCAAACAGTTCCTTTGGAAGGCTTTTTCTGTATTATGACGGTTCATCCTTCCTTTTTTTTTTTTTTTGGTGTCAAAATGTTTTTATTATAAGTCCTGGTTGGATAGCTCAGTTGGTTAGAACATCATTCCAATATGCCAAGGTTGTGGGTTTGAACCCTGGTCAGGGCACACATAAGAATCAACCAATGAATCCACATATAAATGGAACAACATATTGACCTCTTTCTCTCTCTCATCAATAAATTAAAAAACTTTTTTTCATAAAATAACTTGATAATATAAAGCTCCTTTATTTTACAGATTTTTGTTAAATTATTCTTACTAGGCTAAATAAAAAGTTGTCAAGCCTTTATTAGTTTTTTTAAGATTTTATTTATTCATCTTTAGATGGGAAGGGAAGGAGAGAGGGAGAGAAATATCAATGTATGGTTGCCTCTTGTGGGTCCCCTGATGGGAACTGCCCTGCAACCCAGGCACGTGCCCTGACTGGGAATCGAACCCCAGTTGTTTGGTTTGCAGGCCTGTGCTCAATCCACTGAGCTACACCAGCCAGGGCTAGTTTTTTTTTTAATATTTAATTTTTACTTGTCCCTGATCTCTAAGTCTGAGCTCAACAGAGCTAGATCACAGTATTCTCAGCTGACTTTTAATGTGACATTAAGAAACGGGCAGGGGCTCGGGAAGGCAACATTTGACAACTTCTGCCACAGCAGCGTGCATCTGCCCTTCCCCTCGTTTCTCGCTCCCTGGTGGCAAATGTGTTTTCTGAGCACTGGCTTGGTTTGGAAGCATCTGCTGGTCCTGTAGACCACTAGGGCATCTCCCAAATACAAACTCATGTCTTCCCCTCCCTTTGCCACAATGAACTGTACCTTGTTTCTAAGTTATTCCCCCAAACCTCCTGTGTATCACTCTCTACAGCTGATACGTTGAAGTAGGTAGAGGCTACTTAACATTTTCCCCATCTTTTCTCGGGGATAGTGGGGTGATATGGAGAGTGAGATAAGAAGAAACAAGAACCAAGAAAACGAGGAGCACTGACGTCCACAAGGACTGGTTCTCTAATTTGCAAGTGAGCCCATCCTGTTCCTCCCTATACTTGCTTCAAGGGTTTGAAGGGCCCATCTAGAAAGGCATACACTCCCAGCCATGCTGGGGCTCAGGCCAGGCTAGGGGCACGGAGCACCTTTTAAACACTGTCAACAAGAACAAGTAACACCAAGAAATCACTAAGGAAACAAGTTATATCTGACTGCCCAACTATACGATGTTGTTTCTCAGAAGTGCCTCCATTAGGCAACCCCGGTCCCCATGGTCTGTATCTGTACTCCAAACCCAGATAGAGTATAAATTCCAACTCTCTCAGAAGACTGGCTCATCTGAACATCCTCCTCACTTGATTTCCAACCTACTTTATGAAATTGCATGAAAACTCCAGAAAAAACTCACAACAGTACCCCTGTCCTCCAAGATTTTTCTCACGAGGGGTAAAATCAAGATAACAGCAGGATAACTGTCCACCTCACCACAAGTTCTACCCTAATACAGTGTTCCTAACACAATCCAGGAATTCCATAGGGCAGGGGTCCATATATATCCTTAGGAGTTTTAAGAACCTGGAAATAAATTTAAAAAAATATATATATATAGAGAGAGAGAGAGAGGGAGAGAGAGAAAAATATATATCCTCTCTAGAATACTCTTTAGAATACTTTTTATTACTTTGAGTTAAAACTTATTTTTACTTTCTTCTTTTCTGTATTTATCAGGTTAAAAAAATTTCTCTCCCTACTTTTCCTTCATTAAGGAAAACCAGATGGTAAAATGGCCAAAGGAGAAGAGGCTGAGGAGGGGTAGGCCTTTGTGGACAACTCAGCAGAGGGGGACAGAATCAGAGAATGAAAGGAAGTAGCATCATTCCTTCTCCTTGTCTGTCTTTAAATATGCAAGTGAGAGTGAGAGACATTCATTGCCCCATCTGCCCCTCAAGGTTTACACAATGGCCCTCGAAGCCACCCTGATCACCAGCCCCCCAAGGGAACACCAGCACCTTCAGAGGTCTGACATTGCCTCTGTGTCATGACATCTGGGGGATGTCATGACACCCAGCCCAGACACTTATATCACCTAGAAAGAAAAACTTAAGCCTCATTCTGAGTGTCCTTCTTTCACCTCTGACACACACACACACAAGCCATCTTGAGACAGCTCCCACCCCCCCATATTTTTATTCTCAGTTTAGCCCAAAGCCATCTATAAGCCAGAGATTTCAGAAATGATGCATTACCCCTCTCCTGACACGGAGGGCAGGGCTGTGCAGAATTCAGCCACAACCTTGGTTTAAACAAAAAAATCTCTATTTTTCACCTTTGTAAATTATACTTCTATATCCCAAAGGATAACTGGGGGTTGGTTTGAACAAGGAAGAAGAAGAAATACAAAGGCTCTGGGTACCTAAGAGGAGATCTCAGAGAGATCAATGGTGAGGGAGGTGGTGAAGCCGGAAGACAAGTGCTCAAAATTCATAGTTGTCTATAGTAGCCCCTGGAAAGTGCTTCAGATACAAGCTGTTAGAGAAGCCACTTGGCCCAGAGGGCCAAAGCAGTGGAGATGGAACTGCAATCCACCAAGTCAGTGGCTTCAGAAGTTACTCCGGGTACTCCTAAGAGCAGGGAAAACTTGTTGACTCCCATGAACCTCAGGCAACATTCCATCTGCAGGGAATCCTCCCTGGACAAACAGGTTGCAAGCAAAAACAGAAATCCATGGTTCTCTTTGACCCTGGTGCTGCTCATCCGGCCTCTTATCCAAAGACCTTAAAGTAGACTCTGACAGGTTGGAGCTGAGTGTGTAAACACCAAGACCCTGGGCATGAGGAAGGAGGTCAAGTAACACCAAGAAGGTGTAGAGGATACTTCTACTCTGTCAATAAGATAGAAGAGAGAGATCAGAGGGGAGGTGAAAGAAAGCAAGAAAACAACCTCAAACGTTTCTTAAAGAACTTGAGGGCAAGTCTTGGGGATAAATTCTAACCTTCCTTGAGGGATACAGTATGGCATACCCCAGAGCAGCCATGATAACAACCCAGAATCCATCTGTATTTCAGGAATTTAAAAAATGCATCTGTTCTGTGCATGGAAAAAGGGAAGGTGCAGATTCCTGTTAACCCAGACAAGGATCGGGTTGGGCCACTGCGCTCACCCTCGGGCAGTAGGCTAAATGTTAAAATGGGGAACTGTGGGTCTTTCTCATTTTAGTGTGATATACCTGGCCCCTTGCCAAAGGATGCCTGCTTTGGGGTTTTGATAAGGGAGGAGAGGAAAAAACATGAAGGGCCCTTGTAGATTAAAAGGCATGCTGTAAAAATGCCTCAGCATTGAAAAGGGACAGGGGACAACTAGGAATTAAATGACCACACTTCACCGAAGCTCAAGAGAAAAAGACCCCTTTGTATATATGGCCCAAGATGCCAACAGCAGGAGAGGGTAATGTGTCCAAAACCAGGCAGAATGAGAACCCTTCCGCAAGCCAGAGATTCTGGAATGACATCAGCTGCCCTCTCCCGAGACAGAGGAAGGCACATCCTTGCAGACCTGGACCTCTATCTTTGTCCCCATGTCCTCCCTGGAACAGCAGCTTCGTGAGGCAGTAACAGGGAAGGGGTCTATTTCACCAACTGTGAGTTATGTGGCCTCTTGCCAAGGATGGCTGAGTGCTTATATGGGCAGGGGGACATTGTGAATATCGAGGAACTGAAGGAACTGGGCACTACAGAGGAGTCTCCTCTGGAGAAGGCTGACAGTATCAGAAAGGGCAAAGGAGAAGCTAAAATACAACAACCGAACTTCACATACTCCAGGGCACATACATCTCAGAAAAAGCTCCAATGTAGGTCCTAGTGTTGCCATTCACAGCAGAGGGAGCCACTTCCCAAGAAGGTGAGATGTGGAAATCATACTTCGGTGTTGAAATGTCTTTTCTCCTATCACATTACATTGATAGTACACAGCTGTATGTGTGGGTGGATGGGGGGAGGGTTAATCCCCTTAATAAATACAGATTCAGGAAAAGTAAACAAATCTCTTGCTTCCTAAAAAAGGAGGTAAATCCCTCTTATCTTCTAAAAAAGTAGATAAATCCCACAATGTATGGGAGGATACAGCAACCACTGGTCCAATAGTCCTAAAATATCCATTTAACACTTTCAGAAACTTTAAGGATCAGCATCTTAGCCACTACCCACATCATTTGTTCCATGACCCAGCAGAGTCTCACCCAAAAAGGCAGCTGTGGACCCACACTTGGGATGATCAAAATCAATGTCTCCAATACACAAACAGGAGACACTGCTCCCACCCAGTCTTGCGCCTGAACTCATTCCAACTGCAAGTGCTGCAGCATTATGCCCTTTGCAGGGTATCTCATAATTCACTAGCAAGGAATTTAAGGGCAAGGAGTTTGTTTCATTCATTTTAATTCCCTTGTTCCTAGCCTAGTGCATGGCATAGTTAGGCTCTCAGTATTTATTTTTTAAAGAATAAAGGGAGAAAGGGAGAGGGGACAGTTGGAGAGCAGACAAGGAAAACATGCTTATGTCTAAACAGCAAAAAGAGAGAGAGGATACTGCTAAAGCAACTCTCCTGTTGAAGGTCTGTGATCCCAGACCTTTTTCCTGCCTCCTTCTTGTCCTTTTCATTTAACCGGTGACCAACTCTCTCTACTTTTAGTACCATTACATCTCTTCCAAAGCCTATTTCCACCCCCTTTACTTTGTTCTCTAGACATTTCTGTAACCAAGTAAACCGGGGCTCTGCCACATGACTCCTGGACACATGACCCAACAATTAGTATTGAAGGAAACAGGTGTTTCTTTCTTTCTTTTCTTTTAAAAAAGATTTTATTTATTTATTTTTAGAGAGAGAGGAAAAGAGAGAAAAAGAGAGGGAGAAAAACATCAATGTGCGAGACATGCATCAATCAGTTGCCTCTCACACATCCCCACCTGGGGACCTGGCTGGGGACCCAGGCATGTGCCCTGACTGAGACTCGAACTTGTGACCTTTTGGTTTGCAGGCTGGCACTCAGTACACTGAGTCATACCAGCCAGGGCAGAAACAGGTTTTTATTTACATGATTCCAACCTCAGGGTGGCTGAGAGCACTTCTGCTCAAAGCCCTGCTTTCCCATGAGACCCAGCATTTCCCTTGGCCCCAAAAGTCTACGAGCCAAAACCATGCCCAGAACTTCCCCATATCTTTATCTGTTCTTAAGCCAGCTGCGTAAGTGGATCTCCATCCCCTCTGGAAGGTGCTCTGGTGGGTTTCAGAGCCGCCATCCTCTTGCAGCAGCTCATTTGGGATCTGAGGTGTGCTGTTCCCAGCCTCCATCCAGTGGTTCAGGAAAACACGTGCCGTGTTACCCTGGATCATGGTGGAGTCTAGAGAGGCACACATTCCAAGAGAGTGGTGTTTAAAATAGAGATGTTTATCAGGTTTCTCCACTGTAAACTTATTACTTTCCTCTTTTTAATTAATCTGTGATGAGCTTCAGGTAGCTGGGGAAAAGTAGGAGAATACTCAAAGTAAGCTAGAGTTTTGTCATCACCAAACTTCCTTTCCCCATTCCACCCCTGACTTTCAATATGTGCACAAGAGGATGTCTGGGTGTCAGTCTCTAGACTGACAGTGAACACTCATACCTTTCTACGACTCTATGTAAAGTTTATTACCACTCTGCAAGCATTCCTAAAAGACTCTCAGACACACACAAGTCTTAATCACTTAGAAAAACTAGGTCATCAAGTTTCTCCTAATAAGTCCCAACTATCCAAATCATCACTACTATGTCTAGGATTTACTCTATCAATACTCTGAATAGAGAGAGACCACCCCGACTGTAAGACCCTCGTTGCCTCCATGCCAATTTCTACAACTTAACAAGACCTCCTTTTCCTTCCTTGGATTGGCTGGATATTTTAGAATCTGGATTCCCAACTTCGGCCTCATAGCTAAACCACTGTGTGAGGCTGCCAAGGGCCCACTAAATGAGCTCCTGCCACCAAATAAGGCAATTTGCTGACTGGTTGAAGACCTGAAGAAAGCTCTAAAAGAAGCTCCAGTTCTAGCCCTCGCTAACCTAGGAAAGCCTTTTATGCTTTATACAGACAAGAAGAAAGGAATAGCATTAGGGTCATTGGGACAAAAATCAGGACCTGACCTCCAAGTGATCACCTACTTATCTCGGCAGCTAGACCCTGCAGCACGAGGCTGGCCTGCATGCCTGAAGGTCTGGCTGCCGAAGCATACTTCCTACAGAGGCCCCAAAACTTACCTAGTCTCAGTCTATAACTGCCCACTCCCCCCACACAGTAGTAGACTTAATTGCCAACTAGGCAGAAAAATTCCTGCATCCCTGAAGGCTACAGCAGTTGTTCCTAACTTTACTCCAAGCATCCCACCTAGAAGGAGCTAGATGCACCACACACCCAGTTGCACTCCTTCCCCTACCAGAAAGCACAGGAGAGGAACATTCCTGCTCTGAATTCCTGGCCACCTTCACTTCATCTTTTCCACATGTTTCGGAATTGCCTCTCTCTTCCCCAGAAGACACCTGGTTCATAGATGGGAGCTCATTCATGAGCATGAGTCAGCACAGGGCTGGATGTGCTATTGTATCCTCTACCCAAGTCATTGAGGCTAGCCCCCTGCCCCCAGGGACATCCTCGCCACAAGCTTAGCTCATAGCCTTAGTTAGAGCCTGCAGCCTGGCAAAGGACAGACAAATGGACATATACACTGACTCCAAATATGCCTACCATATTTCATACTCACATGCCTCCATATGGGCAGAGAGGGGTTTCCTCACATCCAGAGGATCCCCTGTCACCAATGCAGACCTCATCTCTAAACTCCACTTAGCAGCAGAACAAACTTCTGAAGTAGCAGTTATCATTGTGAGGGACATCAGGGCAACATGTCTGTCACCCCAGTTGGGAATGAGCCCGTGGACAAACGCGATAAACAAGCAGCCACCCTTCCCCCTGCTAAATACCAACTCCTAGCTCTCCCAACACTAACACCAAGACACACTCCCGAAGAAATTAAAAAACTTATACAAGGAGGAGCAGTCTGGGAAGGTGAGTGGCTCACCAAAGGGAGGTGATTAATACTTTCCCTAAACGAAAGAGAAGACTTCCTCTCTCATTTCCACAAGTAGGATTTTGGCCTCTCCTCAAATTTCTATGTCCTCTAATTAGATGCCATCAACTTTCCTCACTTCTCCAAACCATCACTCAGCAACACCCCGTATGCACTCAAACTACTACACAAGGGGGACTCAAACCTCCCCCTGATCCTTTGTCACCCACCAAGCCCAAGGCCATGTCCTAGGAGAAGACTGGCAAATCAACTTTACCCACATGTCCCCTGTTAAAACATACAAGTACCTGCTGACAATGGTAGACCCTGTCTCAGGGTGGGTCCAGGCCTACCCGACCACCTCAGAAGAGGCAGCTGAAGTTGCCCAGGCCCTCCTCAAATCCATTCTTCCCCGCTTCGGTTTGCTGATCACTTTACAATCAAATAATAGCCCTGCCTTTATATCTCATATCACTCAGGAGACAGCCAGAGCTCTGAACATCCAATGGAAACTCCATATTCCCTACTGACCCCAGTCCTCTGGAAAGGTTGAAAAGGCCAACTCTATTCTTAAAACACACTTAACCAGACCAGTTCTAGAGCTTTATAAAGACTAGATCTCTCTTCTTCTATACGCACTAACCTTCGAACAAGGGCTGCCCCATGAGCCCCCAGGTTCCTCAGCCCTTTTGAGTGTTTGTACTGCAGAACTTTTCTGTTAGGAAACTTCCCTAACTCTCCATCTCCCTTGGGAAGGAAACTTCCCTAACTCTCCATCTCCCTTGGGAGATTACCTCCCCACCCTTGACCTGACAAGACAGCTACTGCTGGGACGTGTGGACAGGCTACTACCCAAACCAACTAACAGTGTGTTGGCTCCATCCCCCCTAGAACCTGGTGCAAGTTGTCATGATGGCCTTGGCTGGGGATAAGCCAAGCAGTTGGTGGTGCAGAAGGCATTGCTGACAATCTTCATGGAGTTGTTGTACTTGCATGGATCATACCCATCACAAACATGGGAGCATCTGCAGAAGGGGCAAACATGATGACCCACTTTGCTCCACCCTTCAAGTGAGCTCCAACCTTCTCCACAGTGGCATAGACACCAATGGACTCCACAACATATTCAGGATGGGCATCACCCAATTTGATGTGGGTGGATCTTACTCCTGGAAGATGGAGATGGACTTTCCATTGATGAAAAGGTTCCTGTTCTCAGCCTTGACCGTGCCTTTGAACTTGCCATGAGTAGAATCATACTAAACATGTAGACCATGTAGTTGAGGTCAATGAAGGGATCATTGATGGTGACAATGCCCACTTTGCCAGAGTTAAAAACAGCCCTGGTGACCAAGCACCCAATATAGCCAAATCTATTCACTCTGACCTTCATCACCGTGTCTCAGGGTTGAGGCTGGCATTGTGCAGGAAGCCATGGCTGTCTGTCAAACAGGAGGAACAGAGAGCCTATTTTCTTAATTTTCTGTTTGGATTGTTCATTGCTAGTGTATAAAGATACAACTGATTTTAGATCTTGTACCCTGCAACTTCACTGAACTCATTCATTAGCTCTAATAGTTTTGTTTTTTTAGACTAAGATTTTTTCTCTATATAAGGTAATGACATCTGTGATTAGAGAGTTTTACTTTTAATTTGAATGGCTTTTATTATTATTTTTCTTGCATAATTGCTCTGGCTAGAATTTCCAGTGCCATGTTGAATAGCAGTGGTAGAGGTGAGCATCCCTGTCTTGTTCCTGATCTTTATGGAAAATATTTTTATTTTTACTTGAGTACGATGTTAGCCGTGTGTTTTTTCATGAATGTCTTCTAATATCTTGAGGAAATTCCCTTCTAATACTTATAGTTGCTGGATATTTTTTTTATCACAAAGGGTGTTGGATTTGGTGAAATGCTTTTTCAGCTTCAACTGAGATGATCCTTATCTTTCCCCCTTTTCAGTCTGTTAATGTAGTACATTACAGTGATTTTTGTCTGTTGACAAACATTTGTATTCCTGGCACAAATCCCTATATCCTTTGATTACACTTAACTGTTTCATTCTTGTATTTCTCCTATCTTATTTCCTGCTTTGTGTATATATGTTATTTCTACATCGATCTTTTCCCACATTTGTCATTCTCAGTCACTGTTCTATTTCTTTTTTATTACTTGTATGTTTTGCTATTATTGTCTCAAGTAATTGCCTTATATTTCACTGTCACAGACAGATTAGAACAAAATTAGCAATAGAAGACAGAAGGATTCAAGGAGGAAGACACTAGTTGACCAATTTCAGGGACAGAGCCCACTAACCTAAGTCAGGATGATGTCACAGTGTCCTTTTTTTTTTCATGCCCAGTCATTGTGGATCAAAAACGTTGATCCTGCTGGAAACTTGTAAGATTCTGCCCTAGAAGAATGGGGAGAAGGGCTGTCATATTTAGGGTCTTCATATGAACCACTGAGAGCCTCCTTGACCAATGAGAGCATGTCTACATGAGAGTATTTGGGGAAATTTGGAAGCATAAGAAAAACCTTACTTTCTAAAAGAGCTCAGTTAACCGCTGCTCATAGAGCATTAGAGTACACTACTGGTAGCAGTGAAATGGCACCAGAATGCGACTGGCGATTGGACCTCAGTTCAACAACCTCGGAACTTTAGTTTTGTCTAGGAAAGAATTTAGAGCCAAGATTCAAATACCAGCAAAAGTTTAGTCACAAAGGTGGAAGAAGTGAGCTGTGAAAGAAGTAAGCCAGCTGGGATGCATGGGCTTAGGAAATAAGTTACAGAGGCAAAAGAAGGCCCCTTGGAACTTAAGAGAAAGAAAGAAAGGATCTATGTGCCAGGAGGAAGGAGAGAGAAAAAGGCTCAGGTGTGCTCCAGAGAAAGAATGTGCTGGGGAAAGAAGGGGTGGGAAATGTGCCAGTGAGAGAGAGAGAGAAAGAGAGAGAGAGAGAGAGAGAGAGAGAGAGAGAGAGCCCTGCCCTGAATCCTCCATCCTTATGTTTTTTTATCACTTCTCTAATGGGAAGAATCTTAGAGAATTCCCAGGAGAGGGTCTTGGTGACCTATTCATCAGCTTTCCAAGTGTGTTCTTCCAGGGTCATGTTCTCTACTGATTGGTGCCAGGGCAGGGGTTCATTAGTTATCACAGCTGGTCCTGATGTCAGCCATGGCGTTGCCCACCCGGCCTTGCTGCTTTTCTGTGTCTGGAGCTGAAACACAACTGAGGCTTATATATTATCTCTAGTTTGACTAAGTCTCTATCTGTGGTCAAAGAACCAAGGCTTTGTTCCTAAAATTATTCGATGCAGGCTAGAACCTCATTGTCATGAGGGCTCATTGCTTAAGAGAGCTGTCATACAAGGACTTGCTTGTATGGGAGTCATATGAGGCCCTTCTCTAGCCCCCTTATTCCTCCTTTAAGGGGGTCTACCACATGACAAGTGACATACAAGGGGAGAAAAGGTGACCCTGGGGTGATCTTTGTTTCCCCAGTTTTGCCCATTGCTAGGTACCTGGGGCTTTCTGGCCTGGTGACATTCCATATTTGGCCTATTGTTTTTAGTCTTCTCATGCCTAACTGCTTACTACAATACCATTGGAGCTTTAATATCTTAGGCGAAGGGACATCCGACCCACGGATGACTTCAATGGCAAATGCCATTTTTGCCCAGCCTCCTTCAACCAGGGGAAGTAACATTTACCTCTGCAGGGAGAGATGAAAAACCAAAAGGGGTCCCACTGTCATGTGGGGTCTTTGGGTGAGAATCTGGAGTGGCTGACTCCCGGTGTTCAGGAGGTGAGCCATTTCCAGAGCTCATTATTTGGGAATGCCTCCCTGAAGTAGTATATGTGTGAATTTAAATTCAGTGTTAAAAAATAACTATTTGAGCAGCCTTCAAGCTTGTCTACTTAGTTGTGATGTAGCCCTTGATGATTTAGCACAGAGATGTAGAGAACAAGGAAAGCCATGGGTTCCTAAGAGGGAAGAAGGTGCTGAAGGAGCCAGCAGGGCGCTAAAGGAATAAAGTTCCTTGTTCATCCAGTCCACATGCTGGAGTGGACCAACACCAAAAGGAGGCAGGTCCTGGTAGTGCCTGGCAGACACTGCTATGGACCAGAGGAAGCCCTCCCTTAGGCAGTCAAGTCCAAGGCCAGTTTCAATCAGGTCGTGCATATGGGGAGGGTATGTTGGCAGAACTTTTTCCATTTTAAGCCTAAACAGGGACATTTGTGACAATCACTAAGTCTCATTTTCCCCACAGCAGAGCCACTTAAGGAACACCTAACCCGTTTGGGGTCATTCAAAATGGTGCCCAAGGTGAGGGCTAGATCTCAACTTTTTAGCTTGACTAGAAAGGAAGACATGTGGGGAGTTCATCAGCTAGCACTCACTCAAAGTAACTTGTGCAGAAAAGTGTTATCATTGCAGGCCTGGGGCTGCTATCGTAGAAAGATCTGCACGCAAGCTTGGCCCCTTGGTGGGCATCTTGGGTTTTGGGAACTCCGATTTAGGGTTCCTGACTCCCTAACTCATAAGTGCCTAAAGTGTACACATATGATTTGTGTTGGACATCTGCTATCCTTCTGTGAGTCTGAGATTTTGGGCACACAGCAGGCAGAGGGCATTTGTGTGACAGCTGCCAGCAAAAACTCTGGGCACTGGGTCTCTAATGAGCTTCTCTGGCAGTCAGTCTTTCACATGCAGCATCATGACTATTTGTGGACGAAATTAAGTATGTCCTGTGTGGCTTCACTGGGAGAGGACTTTAGGCTCCACGCATCATCTCCTTTCACTGATTCTCCTTTGTATTGTAACAAAGCACAGCCATGAGTATGAGTATATGCTGAATCCTGGGAGTTCTCCTAGCAACTCATCAAACCTGGGGTTGGTCTGGGGACCCCCAGTATACCACCCTGTTCTTCTTTTCCTTCATTCTACTAGGTCTTACACCTAGAAACATTTTGGGGGAAAGTGGGGAGATGAAGGAAAAAGAAAATTTTCTACCCTTCCATTTCAATATGCACCCCTGCTTGTCCCCTTTCCATTTCCGCTCCATTCACCCACGTCTCAAACCACTTAACTTTTCTCACATCTCCCTCTCTCAGAAATAGAGAAAGACATTTTTTCTAAAGAAGAAATGACACCCACCATGACAGAGATGACGGGGGTATATTGTTTGCCCTGGAGACTACCTTCCAGTCAACAGCAGCACCCTTCCTGTGTTGGCTTCCAATGCTGTGAGCCGTGATTTCTCAGGCTTTACTGCCTCCTTTTATTTTAATCTCCCTTTTTTCAATGTGGTTTTCCCTTTCCCTCTGCTGCGGTGTCTACCCACATTTTTTCTGTTTGTTCTGAAGCTGTTCCTGCGACTGTCTCTATCTTGGACACAATTCTCCGTACTTGAATGTTTGTGTGTCTTCCTCACAGCTAAATACATTTCAAAAAAAATTTTTTTTAGGGAAGCCTAGAGGAAGAAACCAGCTGAGCACACGAGGAGAGAATTATGTGACTCATCTCTTTATGAACAGAGAAAGACTGCCTTGTTTTTCTGTGCTGGGTTGTCAGGGGTCAGAAGTGACTATCTAGATAGTACCCATTCCTATCAAAATCCGTGCTCCAACCCAGCGGCCTGCAAGCTCTCCCACTTTCAACAATGAAGCAAACATCTCTTCAGGATCTGTGGCTTGACACAACATACTAATGCACCCAGGCTAAGATTTCCACTCTTCAACCAAAAGCATCGAGAAGTGGTTTCAAGCCCAGTATCTGACCATTGATAAGATAGATAAAGGTCAACTTTCCCAAAGGCCCACTATGTTGATCAAACACTTGGAAACTCTGTACCCTATTCTGCTAGCCCCTCTGGGTCTAGGGGACTGAGATACAACCACTGATACCAAAACAAAACAGTAATAACCTTCCTTCTCATCCCCTGTGCCAACAGGAATGATTGCTACAAAGACAAAGACAGTACTATAATACACAGGCTGCTATGTCAACCCGAAAAGGCTAACACTCCTGGCAGTGTTTCCAGAGATTTCAGACAAGCCTCCATGGCTTCCTGGTAGGGGTTTCCAAGGATTTTGGACAGGGCCTTCCAGAAATCCTCTTAGAGGTTTTAGGAGGTTACATTAAAATTTCAAGGAGATCCTTGCAGGAATTGTATGACTTACAGTCAAAGTTTCTAATGCTTCCACTAGAAGGTTATGGGGCTCCTTGGCAGAGACCACAGATTTATTCTGTGAGCTATTTACAAGTTGCAGGCAGCAGATCATAGCATTGTCTCCAAGGTCTCGTATACGGTAGCTGATTATAAGTGGTCAGGGAGGCTTCTAGAGGGTCCTATTAGCATATGCTTTCCTCAGCCACCTCCTTTCATTTATTCATTCAGCAAACATTGAAAGAGCACTTTCTGTGTGCGAGGAGGCTCTGAGTTGGGTCAAACATATGACACAGCATTGACCTCAAAGAGTTCACAGACTGAGCTGCTTCTCAGGCTCTCCCGCTAAGTGTGTTTAGCTCCCACAAGTCCCCTACTTTACAGAGGTGTGGTTCCCTTCCAAGCCAAAGAGCTCAGGGTTGCTCTTTGAGTCCCATCACTGGGGAGCAGCTAACTTATGTTGTCTCTGGCAGCGCTCTTGTTCTAAGCTCTTTAAAAAAATTTACATCTCCTGTGGAGGGGGCTGGAAGAGCAAGTATCTCTCCACCAACTATAGACCTTGAGCCCTCTGGCACTTCCTTGGCTACACTCAGGTCTCTTCCAAGAGCAAGAATCTGAAAAGGCCACTAAGCTCAAACACTGGCCCGACCCAGCCACTTTTCACTGGCCTAGTAGCCACATTTTCCCCATTTTAAAATTTATCCCTGGGAGGAGATTCCACAAGCCACAGCTACAGAGGAAGGTGTCCTCTAATAAACCACACAGTGTGAGAGGGAGTGAGCCCCACCCATCTTTAAGAGCCTTCTTCAGTCAGGACCTTCTCCAATACAGCTGAGATTCCCAGCTTCAGGGCTCTATTCAAGGGACTGACCCCTACACCAAAATGAAAATCCCCAGAATACTTGTAGTTTTCACCAGACTCTTTCACACCTGGGAGCAATCAGCTCCCTTCCGTAAAGATAGGTAGAGAACAGGTTTTTGACGTTTGGAAGAGAGAAAAGGGACCCTGGGCACCTGGGGACACTTCCGGGGTGTAAAAAGGCTCCAGGCCGACTTCTTCATTGCACGGCCGGCCCTGAGGCTAACCCTGACAAGAAGGTCTAAGTAGCGGTTAGAGGTGGTACCTCTACTGCGGGATACTCTGTCCACATCAGGAAGACCAGCTCCCGGCTGGCACGATGGCTTCCAAAGGGGCGTGAGGTCATCTCTTCATTCTAATGATTCAGCTGGTCCCCTAAACCCCTAGGGAACCCTCTCCTTTCTTCTTGTTTACCTCCGCACTTCCTCCCACACTTCCTCCCGCTAATTTACCAGAAAAGCCCTGATGGGGTCTTTGAAAGTATATGACATTACAAAGGGGACCAGCACACCACTGGGAGATGCCAGGCCTGGACAGAGAAGTAATAATAATCCCAGCTAACGTTGGCATTGATGGCTGTGACAGCCGTCTGCGGCCACGCGGCCCTGAACGCACCTGACAGACCTGATCGCAGGGTTGGGCCTGGTTAGTGCTTGGAGGGGAGATAGATACAACAGCTAACTGCACGAAGCATTCTAGATCGAATCAGAATTCATCTTGTCTGCCCAACATAGGGAGGTTATATTATGTCATTCTCATTTTACAATTGAGGAAACTGAGGAACAGATTTTGAGTAACTTGCCCAATGTCACACTGCTGGGCTGGTAGCAGGATTTGAACTCTGGCCATCTGGCGATAGGCCCTGAGCTCAAATCTCTCCATCTCTCCATGGGGACTGGAAATTTCTCTGACAAGACTTGATTCCCAACCATCTTTTCTTTCCTTCTACTTTTCCTCCATTGTATTAGTTTAACTGCTGAAGACCATTCCAGGTCCTCTCGTTTTTCCATCTCTGGCTTATTCAGTCCACCCCTTCTTACTTGGCCTTTACTCTGCTTCCCCCTCCCCAAACTTGAAGCCAAGAAAACATGTTTCTCCCCTTTCCTTGGAGTCGAGAATTGAGGCAATGTCTGGAGTGACAAGACAGCTCCCCCAGCCCCCGAGGTCAGAGGGTCTGTGTGGTCAGCAGGGTCTGAGCTTTACTGCCTGAGTCTGCTCATGTCTCTGGCTTCTTGGGCAGTGGAGAGGGCTCTCTGATACCCTCTCCCCTCACCTCTCTCTCTTTGATCACACTCTCTTTCGTCGCTTTTTGTACTTCTCCTGTTAAAGCAACGAGCACATGAATTGCATTTGCCTGTTTATATGTCTCCTCATGAGACTTAGCTCCCTGAAGGCAAAGATTTACTTTCAGACTTCCTTCCTTTGAAGAGAATACAAGGCTGCTTTTGGCTTCCTTCCCTACCAACTATTTTCTGCACATCAGCCTCTGAAATGCTGGCTCGTTTCTTCTCCGTTTGGGGATGCCACAAGCACAGATACCACTAACTGCTGCTTCCTTCAAATCTCGAGAGACTTGATCCCTTGGAGGGGGTTCCTTCTAGGAACCTCTATTTAACCTCTATTTTCACTTATCACAGAAGAAAGTGAGGTTGGGGAGAGCTTTTGTCGAATCATCCTGACAGCCATCTTGGTGGCTCCACGTCCAGGTAGGAATCTCAGATGAAACTAATCACACCAGTAACCCTCACCCACTATAAAAAGCATGTGCTTTCATTCCCCCAAGGGAGACACCATATCCCACTCCTTCCTTTCCTCTCCCAGTGCCCTGAAAATGCACATGTTGAAATGTTCTATTCATATGTATGTGTGGGTGTATATATGCATATATATGCAAATTATCTAGGTATATCTACAGACAGTTCTCATACACACACGAGTTTCACGTGCATGTGTATATATAGATGAGTATAGGACAGGGATGGGGCTGAGTCCTGGACCACAGACTGCACTCTGGCTTTTCTGGCTGCATCTGAGAAATTGCGAGTTGGGGCCATGGGCTGGCTTCTGAGAGGACCCCAATAAGTTCTAAACTCCCATAAATCTGAGCTGTGAGGTTTCCTTATCCTCTGAAAGGAAAAATGTCTGCTCTAGCAGCTGTAGCCAAAGAAAAGCAATATCATTTCCTGGCAGAAGTGATACCCCAGGATACTGCCTGTAGTTTCTGTTTATTAAATTAATATGTGGACATCATTCAGTCAGTCCATGTTTCTTTATTTCTTTGCATGTTCTTCCACCCTAAAGAGGGAAATTTGAGCCATGGTGTATTTCCAAGTTTCTGTTGCTGGCTTCCTCAGCAAGCAGAGCCTTTCAGCGGGGCCCACTCTGCCTTGGTACCCTGGCTGGCGGAGACACCGTCCTGCAGCGGATCCTGCAACATCTGTCTAGCACCTGAGAGCTCAGAATCACCCCTTCCATTCTGAGACAGCAGTACCCTGGCTGAGTTGTTCCAAAGGCCTGTCTGTGCTTCAAAGCCTGTTTTCAGAAGCTCTCTTAAGGAGCTTTATGCTATATTTAATGAAGTAAGACCCTTGTTGTAGTCTCCCCTCACATATTTTTCTTAGCTGCTGTATTGCTAGTTGTATATACATTTTTTACTTTTTCACAATGCATTCATTCTAGCTCATAGTAATATTGCTATTTCTTTTTTCTTGTATACATATTTGCAGTTCTTTATTTTTAAGCTTTTTGGAAGCACTTTAAGTGTATTTCTTGTTCAATACCATATAATAGGGTTGTTTTTTTTTAAAAAAAAACACTGATCAAATAGTTTCTTTCAACAAGAATATTCAGCCCATTCACACTGCAAAATAGCTGGGGGTAGGTAGATAAGCAAAGTGGCCTTAGACCTGAGAGCTGGACTCCGGGGGTCTGTAAAGGCCATGGACGGACTACATCTGACAGTTCCCAGTTACTAATATCCTAAACCCCTCTTATAAAGCGGAAGATGCCTCTTTTAAATACCTGGAGTTTAATAAGCCAAGCACGAAAGACAATGGAGAGTGGTGAGCCCTGCTTCCAATGAGCAGAAGCCCTTTGGGCCTGAAGTAATCGCAGTATAAAGGATGGGTGGTAAGTGCCTGAGACCTGAGAGAGCGAGATGCAAGGATGGCACAGAAGATGCTAGAAAGACCCAGCAGGGCCAGACACAGGAGATGGAACCCAGAACAAATGCCCCAGATGCTTCAAACATGAGCCACAGTAGGGGGAGATGGCGGGATGGCCACCTTTGCTCTGCTGGAGCCTCCTTATCACCAGATGAGGGTGAGATGAGGAGCAGGAACAGGTACGACAGAAGGGCCTCAGTGGATGGAGTGAGGAAGGGGATGGAGGGATGACTTCATCTCCTGGGAGAACTCAGAGGTGAGAAATGGGCACCTGCCCTGCCTCCATGACCCGAAAAGCCCGAGGCTGTCCAGCCAATCAGATGAAGAAAACAAGGCTGGCAGGGCTGGAGAGGGTAGGAAAAGGATTACAAGTCTGCCTGGCTGTATCCAATTTGGAGCTAATCTGGCATCCTATCGACCCTCATAGGACCGAGTGGCTGTGTAGGGAGATGCGGAGGAAGCTGCCGTTGGAAGACACAGACCCCGGACAGAGTCCCTCGGCTGGCTGGTGACGGTTGATCTTCCATAGGGCACAGCAACGTCCACATTGCGCCGCTGGGAGCACAGAACTCAGGGCGCTCACGTGGGGGCAGGGCTGCAAGCCATTGGCTCAGCCCCTGTCATTCCTGCAGGCGCTCGTGCCCAGTTGCCCGGGAAACCTTGCACAGAAGGACCCGTTGCTGGTTGCTGCCGTTGGAAAGCGTTGGCCACACCCCGCCTTGGCTTCCTTCAGTTAGGCTCGTTTTCCCCGCCCAGGGGTGGTATAAATCCAGGTTGACCCGGTGCCTTCACACTGCAGCAGCACCCCAGGGACGCTCTGTAGGGTTAGACTCCCCCAGACCTAAACTGTTGCCTAAGACTTGAACTATGGCAGAACCATATATTCTTGTGGTGACAGTGGATTCAGGACGAAAATTCTGTTCCTAGGATGATTGGATCTGAGCCACACAAAGCTTATATGTAACTGGCCTGGGTGGCGGCCTTTGAGGGGACCTCTAGAAAATTCCAGACCATGTCGTGGGAGGGCGTGGGGGAGTTACACAGTAGATATTAAACTGGGTAAAATTTGTAGATACACCCATAGGTGCCGAGCTTGGGCTGCCAACTGGACAGATCCCTTGAGCTCAAAGGCTGAGGATTTTTCAGCCAGGTTTTCTGACCACAGGAAAGGAGCAGCCAGGCTTTCTGCTGTTTGAGCTGTCTCCTTGGGCCCAGTTACAATTTACAATTCGGAGCAGACAAGCCCGAAGGTTTCTACCATCCAGGACGTAACTCTTTTCCTTTTGTTCCTTTTCCCTATCCAAGCCCTCTCAATATCTCATCTTTTAGGGGACAACATGGAATCTCCCCCGTCCCCCCACCCCGCTCTTCTCACTAGGTAGGAGGAAAACTAATTCCCAAAATGACATCTAAGTTTCTTTGATGTCATTGGAGAAATCACTTAACAGTTAAGGGTGCTGTTAGGTTCAAGAGATTAATTTTTTTAAAAATCTGGCCCTCAGTGAGTTCCCTCTCCAGGAGAAGAATTCGGTTTGCTTTCTAATTAGGGCAGGCATTAGGGTAATAGGTTAAGCCAGGCATGTGAGCGGCATGAGGCTCTAAAGTCTGTGAACAAGAAAAACGTTTGTGGTGATCCTGCGCTGGAATCCTCAAATGATAGTTGACTAAACCTGGGTGTGTGCTCACTGGAGCTGGGCGTCATGGGGGCCCGTTACTTCTGAAGCTGCAACCTCCAAAATGAAACAGACCAACTGGGGTGGGGGCACTCTTAAACCCTTTTAGAATAGGTTAAGTCTATGTACAAATGTTCATATCCATGGATGTGGTCATTAAAGAAGACTTACCACAGTCGTCAGAGACCCAAGGGGAAGAAGGGTGGGACATCACTGGATAGTCATTTCTGCCCAAAGGGGCATGTGTGGAATTAGAAGAAAATTACTTCTTCCTTTCTCCTGAATCAGTGTCCCATCTCTGTAAGCGGGCCCAGAAGAGAAACAATATTGCAGAAACAATTAAACAGCAAAGTGTAATTTTACGGGGTGTTAAGAATTTGGGATCCAATCCTAAGATTGAATGCCCCTCCAGACTCAAGGTCTGGAGATGTCAGAGCAGATGAATTTTAGGCAGGTAGTCACTGTAAAAGGCATCTCCAAGGTCTGCTTTAATCCTCTTCCAAATGGGAAATATACTAGATGTATGATGTCAGTTACATATCTGTGTTTGAAAGCGCAAACCTTTTCAGGTGATTTGCTTATTTTCATACCTTAGCTCTGCCCTCCATTTTAGCATCAGCAAAGTGCCTGAAGTTAGTGTGAGCTGCTTGTTCCCACAGTGAAAAACTGCCCTCTGTGTTGCTAAGCTAGGTATAAAGCATGCTGGATTCTCATGGGAGCCTGGGGTTGAGTTCCTAAGTGTCTGACTTTTGTCCTTTTGAAACTCCAACTGTGAAGTCATCCAAGGAGACCCAAAACCTTTGGAATCCAGATTAGAGCTGAGAAGAGGGAGCTTGCAGAGGCATCAGCCCTGCGTGGGGCTGGATGAGATCAGATAATGGGGAGGGCACATGAGGAATGTGTGGTAAAGGTGTGGAGCAAGACTCTTCGAGGTGGGGCCTTTGAAGCTGCCTCTCTGCAGCTGTGTGCTTGAAAGACAAAGTGCCAGGTGTATCCAGGTTGCAAATGGATACACACCCTTGAAAATGTCAGTTCCCATGTTGATGGTAATTGGAAGAACTTTTGGGGTGACTTTGAAGAAGCCAGAGAATAGGTGAGAAAACACATGAATGGAAATTTCTCATCCATTGGGATAAGGCAAGGGGAAAAGGAAGTTAATCATTCTATTTACTGGACTGGTGGGCCCTGCCTCCATGGGTGGTCAGATGATACACTTAGGTATTGCTGCTCCTTTCACTAACCTTTAGGTCTAATTGATATTCACATTAAAGGAAACTTAGATGAGTCTCTAGAAGTCCAGAAAAACCCATGACCTGAGAACACATGCCCTTCTTGTAGGAGAAGAGGCCATCAGTGTTGAAGGGTGGGTTAAGGGTCTTTGCCAATGCTGAAAATGGGACAGAACAAGCTTCAGGATGTGAGCCTTCTAAGGCAGCCAAGTTTTTTTTTATATATATATATCTGCATTTGGCACTGGAAAGCAGAAATTGAAGAACAGCTGCGTTTCTAAAGAGTCTGAGGGAAACAAGGTTGATAGTTTAGGTCTGGGTCTGGGAAACCCTTGACCTGACATGGTCAGTTTTGAAGGCACTTGCTGCTGTTGAAGCTAATCAGTGGGCAAGGGTTGGGGGAAGCACTTAATGGCCAAAGCCCAAAAGAACCCCAAACTCTAAGTCACTGGCTAGACAGACACTCCCACAGAGACAAAGCCAGGTGAAGGACATTGCTCTTTTTTGTTATCTTACATAACATTTTGAAGAGTGTTTGGTTTGCTAAGGTCCTGTAACAGACAGTGCTTTAAGCTGGATAGATATCTTTACTAAAACAACAGCACTGCCACTGAAAACTTTGACAAAATTGCCATAGTCCTTGGACAGCATTTCATTTGCACTGATCTAGCCCAGCTCTGCCACCTGGGCAACAATGGCATGACGTCACCAGGCTTGCCCATCTTTGTTCTTTGAGCAGATGGCCCAGGAGGGGTTCTGAGTCATCGAGAATATGGTCAGAAACTTGGCGGAGACTCTGAAATGGCTGGGTTATCAGTTGATTAGCGGTTCTCGCTCCGCCCTCCCCCACTGGAGGCGTTTCTCTATGACCATTTAACAAGTTCCCCAATATCTTCGTCTTTTATAAAGTTTGGAAATTTGTTTTCTGACTCGCATAGTTCCCTTTTGGTGTATGTGCTGGCTTTCTTAAGATGCTTTTGCTTCTCCTCCCAACTCACTTGCAGCTATTTGGGGGGAAAGGCCAGATAATCCACAACTATGGTCGGGAAAAAATCTAAATTTTAATACCTTATGTATTTTACTACTTTGGGTATCTGGTTTGGTTTGGTTTTCCTTTAAATGGTGTCTAGTTTCTGGACTCAAAGCCTACAGTTCTGATGACATTCTTTCTGATGACCTTGCCTGGGAGCAGTGCTTAGAGAGTGTAACCATGAATAGCATGATGGCCTCCTATCTCTTGTCTCAGTCCCCTCACACTGGCTGATCAGTGTTAATGAGAACTACTTGTTGAAAGGGCTTGCCATTGCGTTTCCCCTGGGTAGAACAGGGTAAAGACCTTGTTCTAAAATTGAAAATATTACATGTGAAGATTTGAAAAATTTTATTTACTTTTTTGAGAGGAAGGGAGGGAGAAAGAGAGGGAGAGAAACATGATATGTGAGAGGAACAGCAATCAGTTGCCTCTCCCACACCCCCAAGGGGGGACCTGGCCCACAACCCAGGCATGTGCCCTGACTGGGAATCGAACCAGCGACCTTTTGGTTTGTAGGCCGCTGCTCAATCCATTGAGATGTACCAGCCAGGGGGTGAAGATGTTTTGAAAAAATAAAACAAAAACCCTGTGCTTTAGTTCTGGCACTGCCATTATTAGCCGTGTGAACTTCAGCAAATCTCCAGCTTTCTTTGGGCTGTGGTATCCTCATGGGTACAATTGGGATACTAACACCTACCTCACGGGGTTGTTGTGAGGATTGAATATGCTCTGTAATCTGTCCTACTATATAAATATTTGCAAATTTTCGTTATGATTTAAGAGCTATTGTAAACTCTCCCCTGTCCACACAGCAGATACTGCTGACATTTCTACCATCAGATGAGCACTTTTCACTGTTGTGTGCTACACAGTTAAGTTGCTGGGGCAACAGTGTGTGTTTCTATGTGAATATGTTTGTGTGGACAGTGTCCCCACAGCTTTAATGTCCTAAAAGGGGCTTCATTACCCTAAAAAGGTAAAAGTGCTTTAGAATCAAAAGGTTGGATTCAGTAACGGGAATTAAACGTGTTGCTTCTGGAAGGTCCCTCTAACATGCCTGCCGTAGTAGTTCTGATATTTTTTGATAGTGAAATTGTCAAAGTACAGGCCTGATGACTGCACAGGACATTTGACATCGGGACTAAAAATCTTGGACAATGTCCACGGTAGCCACTAGAGCACGTATACACCCCGTGTCAACGTGGGTGTATAATGATGAGCTATATGGCCCCATGAAGGTCACCTTACCTCAAGGAGTCTGTTACCTTTTTTGTACGGTGAGGGATTTGACCTTGAAGATTTCAAAGTTACTAGTTGGAATTCTCTAGGAAAGTGAGATCAAAGCTGGACTTGGATGGGAACCGATTGTGTCAAAAATGAACCAGGCTTTTTGTGTAGGAGGAGGAAGAGGGGAGTATCAGAGTGAGGATGTAGGGCAGAAAATCCAAGGAGCTCCGTCCTTGGTCAAGACGGGGAACCCGAGCCTGCTGAGGTGAAGAGCCAGTTAATCTGGGCCAGAAGAGAGCAGGTGGGCTCCTCCTAAATATCCAAGAGGCTGATGGAGCAGAGACCCAGCCTCCACCTGCCACTGTGCACTGACTCCCAGGAACCCAAGCCGCCCCTCAGTGAGCAAGCGCAGCATCCTCCCTGCGCTCACAGAGCTTGCGGTTCCCACGGGACCAGCTCCTGGAGTCTCCCCACGTCCCACAGCAGGCGGTTTGCCACTTCAGGAAAGTGCTGCCCTACAAATGCTTCAAGACACAGTAAGTTGTACGGCTGGTGAGTCTTTTGGGAGAGGTTAAGAGAACCTTCTGTCTATACTCTAGGGTGGATTGGAATCCCTACCCTCACGTGAGGAATTTTAAGTATAAAATCTTACTTAAAAAAATAAAACTACTGTCGATACATTATCATGAACTAAAGTCTATAGTTTACGTTAGGGCTCACCATTTGTACTTTTTAAAAAACTGGGTCAAGGCTATTTGTCAAGTGTTAAATGCCTTTCTGTATCTTCTGAGATGATTATGTGTTGTTGTTTTGAAAAAGCAGACTAGCTCTGTGGACTATAAAATTTGGGAACATAAAGTTACATTTTTTTACACTAATAGCCTTATTTTGTAATTATCAAATGGGGTTAAATAAACATGTTCTACAGTAAGTATTTTTATGGTAAATAGTTCTGATAGTTAATATTTTAGGCTTCGCAGGACACATACACTATCAGTCGCTTTTTTAAAACATCCCTTTATAAACTATTCTTAGCTTAGATGAAACATTTTTTGGTCTAGATACCTGGGCTAACAATGATTTTTACTTTATCACACGGTTGGCTGCACAGCTGTGAAAAGAAGTCGCAGCAGCAGTGACCAAAACATACGTGGCCAGCAAAGCTCATATTCTGTGCTACTGGCCCTTAAGAAAACCAAACAAACAAAACACATCTTTGCCAGCCCCCTATGCTAAAATGTTACTAATCTAGTGCTACAAAATACTCTAAAAGGAACACTGTATACTCATATACTGTATAAAGCCCAGATTCAATTAAGTCCACAGTGGCAGCTTCTCCTCAGCTATAGTACTCTTCCCCAAACAGGTCATTTTAAAAAAAAGAGTACTACTATGAAAACATGTCACATGAAGAATAAGGTGAGGATGTCAACCGTACTGGTCTGGAAATTAATTGATGGCAATGATGCTTGATTTTTCAGGGTTGGAAGGCTTGGCTCCGTGGTTTGGAAGCAGTGTGGGCCGAGACTTGCTTCTTCAGAAACAGACAAGGTACAGTCTTGACTGGCTAGGTGTTGTCCTTAAGTCCCCCTTTAAGTGCATGTACCTGACACTTAGGTAGTAGTAGTTATATTCTGGGCATTATTCTAAAGGTTTTGTCCTCTGGGCTCATCCCTTTGTCTATAAAATGGGTTGATATTGACACTGATAATACCTTCTTCATAGGGTTGCTGAAGGGATTACGTGTGGTTAATGAACCTGTTTACTATCTAAGATGTTCACGGAGTGGTAGAGCCAGAATCCGGCTCTTAGCTCTGTCTCATGCTGTCGTTTCTCCAGCACATCAAGTCCTCCTTCCTCGGCTTTCTCCCTTTACCACCCCGTGGTCTTGGGGCTGGGTTGCCACAGTGACTGATGGAGCAAGATGAGTGAGAAGTCTTAGTTGGCACCCCTTTTAGTGAACTACGAGATTTGTAGCACTTTCAAAGCAGTGTTCCCAAGCCTGTCTCTTTTAATTTGTGGTACAAAAGGATGTTTTATTAATCTTCATTTAATATCTCTTCAAGCATGTAACACTGTATGAGTGAGGAGGGCCAGAATGTTTGAGAGAGGCAAAGAAAGATAAGAAGTATAAAACTACAGAATCTAAGAAATAGGAAGGCTTCATGTTTTTCTTTTCCTCCGACCTGAAGACAGACTTGAAATTTGGAGGCAACGAGCTTTCCTGAGATTAGCTTCCTTTGAATCGATTTTTATTAACCAGCTTGTGTTTTTTCAAATGAACCTCTCTGGGGTATCCATTAACTGCATATTAATTACGACCCCGGTGATTTTTAAAGGTCAAGAAACAAAATAACCCAAATCACAATGACATGTCACTCATAAACTACCTCCCAAATATATTTCTCTTAAAGCGCACGTCACTGGGGACCCTGGTTTTCTTCCTGGGGAATGGGCCCGGGTGAGACCGCCGGAGGCTCAGTTCCTTGCAGACTGCGCGCCCCGGGCCAGGCCTGACTTGGCCCTCCCACAGGCTCCCGGGTCTTGGTTTTCCCCTTTCTACATAAATGCGTTACGTATCCAACCCCCAGCTGCATGGCTCTACGTGGATACCGGCTCGTGTTGGCTTCTTGTTCTTTCCTTTTAGCTTTTTCTTGAGCCATGAGGGAACACATGTGCCCTGTGGGGCATCTAAAGCCTTTTTGTTTTACCCGGAGTTATCCTTTCCTAAGTAACCAGGCTCTCTGAAGAGGCAACTCTGAATACACTAACCCTGAACAACGATAAGAAGAATAATAACTGTTATTAAGAGGAGTTCAAAAGAAAGATAAAACTTCAAATGTTCATCAATTGAATCATTTTTTCTTTGTAAGACTAAAGTAGAAATAATAAATCAGATGAAATACATAAAATCTAAAATAAATAAAGAAATACTCCATCCTGGTGTCTTCAGCGACTGATTGCTCAAAAGTACTGTTTACTTGAAGAAGCTCTAGTCCTGTCTCTCACCAGAAGCGCCTGTTTCTTCAGGGGGAGGTGGTCTACTGTGGAAGTAACACGTCTTCATTGGGCTAACTCTGGAGAATACGAATGGGGAAAGATGAGCTCATCTACAATCCAACCATCTAGAGTCGACTTGCTGGTAACATGTTAGTGGACATCCTCACAGTGTTTGCCAGGCACACATTTCCCCCAAAATGGGATCCCTT
The DNA here is from genome assembly GCF_021234435.1 of Artibeus jamaicensis. NCBI lineage: Eukaryota > Metazoa > Chordata > Mammalia > Chiroptera > Phyllostomidae > Artibeus > Artibeus jamaicensis. Next base: position 11,253,741 of record NW_026521883.1, read on the forward strand.
AGTACGATTCCATCTTTATAGTCTTTTTAATTTTTCTGAGCTTAGAGTCTCTTATAACATCAGTTGTAACGATCAATCACACATAGCTGTGCTCTAACTTATTAAATCTGCTCTTGTCCACAGATTCCATTCCAGGAGGATCTTCATGTAGAAGATGAATGAACACCAGCCTGAGACCATGAGCTCCAGGGCCCCAGGACAGGCTGCTTTCCTGTCTCTCGATGGGGAGGGCGAGTGGGCTTTTGTGGTCGAGTGTGGCTTAGACGGGCTCTGTTACGTGGAGGTTTCTTTGAAATTGTTCGCTTCTGCTCATGGAACAAATGTGCCATTATTTGCCTAGTGTCAGGTATGTAAATGTTGCATTAAAACTTTCTTGAGGCATCTGCTGTCTTACAGTGTGTATATTTGAAATTATATTAGGGCATTATAATAAAATGCACTTTTGATGACATATGAACTGAGAAGGCATTTATTTGTATGAAACATCTTTCAAAGATAATACATATTACATGACATTGAGTTCTATTGGTTATAGATAAGGATTTTTTCATGATTTTCCCAGCTACCTGGAATGCAAAAATGTCATATTATTTGGAGTCCTCACTTATAAGGGCAGCAAGAAGTGTTCTGTGTTAATCATTAGAGGGTCTTTCACAATTTAGAATGTAACAGGACCCCAGGTGGGTAGCTTTGTTGTTTAGCCCATTGGTTTGCTAAAATGTGAAATTCAGGCGATATTTTCTGCGGCTCCACTTGCCCTGCTGTTCTCAAAGTTACGTGCACAGCACACAGACCCCCACCCCCGAAACATGCTGCATTCTCCTTCCTAAGAGAACTCTGCCTCAGAGCCCCAAATGTGAGGGGGGTCGTATTAGCTGCCCTTCTGAAATGGAAATCCCCACTACAGCAGTAGATCCAGAATCCATTTTTTATTCAACTTGGACAGTTCAGCTTTACTGCTTTGTTTGGGCTCTGTCATAGAGTCAAACACAGTGGTGAAGATGGGGGTTCTTCAGGATGGTGTATCCCCACCTGGCTTGAAACATACAAATGGTGTCAGCTTTCAACTGACCGGGAAGACATGACCCAAGGGGAAGCCCTTTTCACCTTCAGAGAACACTGACTGAAATTTCTGCTCATTGGTGTATTTATTAACAACCTAAAAGTGAATAAGCAAAACTTTTAGTTTAAAATATCAGGGAAAATATCTTTATGACCTTGGGGGAGGAAATTCTTTGGTAGGCAAAATCACAAAGGAAAAATGGATACATCTAATACATTAACAATTTAAAACTGCTTCTCAAATGTCTGACTACACTGTATAAAGAAAGGGGACTCTTAAAGTGAAGTTCACTGTAACCAGCCCAGCCCAAGGTGATTAGGCTTTGGGGACAGGCCCATAAATTTGTCAGAACCTCAAGTACCTTCTGAAAGGCAGCATTAACACCACAGACTTTGGGCTTTTGAATCAGCATTTAGATCCTAGCTCTGGGGTTACAGACCAAGCATGTAACTTTAGGAGGAGTTATTTAAAGCCTCTGAAGCAAAATTTATCTTTAAAAGTAAGGTAATTGTAACTTTGTAGGACTGATGGATTAGGTAAGGGATCTTTTGTAAAGGGCGTGGCTCAGAACAGGCGCCCCCTAAAGCTGGTTGTCCTTCTTCCTTTTTAAGTTCTCATCTGTGTCTATAAATTTTAACCTGATATCATAACAACGAGTGTGGTGACAAAATACTGTTACCTTAATGCTACTTGCAAAAAAGATAAGATTTACTAAGTAAATGCCAGACACTGTCTTGTTATGACTTTATATCGATTACTAATCAGCATAACCCTAAGATGTGGTTATAACCATTATCTTCACAGAATAGATGAAAAAAAAACTAAGGCATAAGTAAATTAAGAAATTTGCCCCAGCTCATACAGCTAGATAATGATGGAGCTGGAATAAGAGCACAGGCGGGCTGTGTTTTCTGTGCCTAATAATGAAAAATGAAAATGAGTAACATTTAGTCCCCAGTGTCCACCATGAATTTAGAGCACTGTTATGTTGCAAGGCAGACAACTAACTACTCGTTACATTCACGATTACGTTTCATTCTTCACAGTTACCAACAGGTGGCAAAGTTTGTCAGCCTACAGCATTTGCTGACTTGCCCAATACTTTAGAGCACAGCTGGCAAACACAAGGCCAGAGGGCTGAATCCGGCCCTCCACCTTGTTTTATCCGGCCCAGCATCTTGTTTCTACCCAGTGGCAGCACCAAGCTCTTGCTTAACTGTTCAGGAGTAGTTCCATTTATACAGTCCTAAAATTACTTTCCACCCTTTGAAGGCGACGGCAAGGCTGATGTGGCCCCTGGTGAAAATGAGTTTGATACCCCTGCTTTAGATAATGTGGTAGAGTCCGCTGTGGCTTCAAACAAGGATTAGTAAGTCAAGTATAGCCAAGAAAGGGTGACTTCTGAGATAAACTGTAAAATACTGGATTATTTTGCAGCAATACTGTGTTGTGCTTAGATGGCCAGACAGACAATACAGTTTGTACATCCATGTAAGCCTCGAATCTTCCTAGCAACATCCCTGCCTCATGCTTGCCCAGACTACTTGAATACCTCCAAAGACAGGGAGCATACGACTTCTTAAGGAAGCCCTTTTCACCTTCAGAGAACGCTGACTGAAATTTATGCTCATTGGTGTACTTATTAACAACCTAAAAGTGAATAAGCAAAACTTTTAGTTTAAAATATCAGGGAAAATATCTTTATGACTTTGGGGGAGGAAATTCTTTGTTAGGCAAAATCACAAAGGAAAAATGGATACATCTAATACATTAACAATTTAAAACTGCTTCTCAAAAGACATCATAAAATATTAAAAGCAAGTTACTGAGACAATTTTATAGCACTTAAAAATGACTGTGAAATAGTATCTAATGCATGTAGATATGTATGAAAGAGCAGACAACAAAATAAAAGGAATGATGGGAAGAATCTAGATGATCCCTAAGAAAAACAGTGGAAACCATTTTTATTAAACTTGATTTTCATTTGCTAGCTTGATAAACATTTAATTGTAATAATAATATTCTGTAATTCCTGGAAGCTCTTTCAATGTGAACAAAGAATGAGTTTGGGTTTTTTTTTAAGTTGTTTCATATATTTTTCACAAACTGTTTTCGAAAGTTACACTTTCAAATGTATAGACTTTCAAGTGAGCAAAACACTTGGGCTTTTACCATATTGGGCTACGATACATAGTTTGAATGGCAAGTCTCTTAACCTGAGCCTCGGTTTCTCATCTGGTCAACAGAAGCAAAGTCCACCTTACTGCTTCGTTGTAAGAAAGAAATGGAATAATACAATTAGAGAGATATGTGGTTAAAAACACCTGATGGTCATAAGACCAGTAGATTAGGCTCAACACAATAAAATTCATCAAATGTTTACTGAGTACTTATTCTTTGCCTGGCATTGTGTCCCCAGGTGCTGAAATTGGATAAGAGATAAACAAGACAGCTTTGCTTGTTCCGAGATAGGGCAAGTGGGATGCAGGCAGACCCAGGTTCTGGGTCGTAGCACTTTTATTTTATATTTTCCATGTATTCATAATAGGTCTCCCAAACTCCATGCTGGTTGAGTTGCCCCAGTCATTGTCCTACAAACTTGTAAACTGAAACTTCTAAAGCAACATGCTAAATGCAGCAATGGTGTTACACAGAACCTGTACGGAGGGAATAAGGAGGGGCTGATTAACTGTGGGGGGTGGGGTGGGGTGGGAAAAGAGTCCCTAAGGGATGATGTCTGGCTAGACTGTGGAAAATAAACGAGTTCTTACAGAAAGAAAAGGCAGAGAAGGGCATTTCAGATAACAGGAAGCATCACACACAAAGAGAAATTAACGGGAAACTCCTAGTTCCAGGTCCTGCCATTAATTAGCTTAATTTAACCTTTATGGAATTTCCTCAAGTTCCTCTGGGCTTTCAGTTTTCTCATCTCAGAAAAGCTGGGGGTGGAAAAAGGCAACCAAGATTTTCTAACTGCATACCTCCACACTGGAGGAGAGAGAAAAGGGCTGGCTTTGGAAATATCAAGTATTATTTTTAGGGCATGAGCCAGAAGCCCCATCTTTTGTGACAATCAAAATGACAGGCAGAACCTGTAGTCATTCAGAAATTAGTTCACCCACCTCACCACTATTTATGGCATTGTCTGAGCCAGGCCCTATGCTATTAAGGAAGCCATCCTCCAATAGAGAGAGAGAGAGAGAGACATAAATAATAAACAAATTCCATGGAAACCATATTGGTCTCTACACGGCAGGTGCATGGGGGCAGTAGAATACAAGTTCCTAGGGCTTGTAAGTCACGTTCAGGGTAACAGAATTCAGCTCCTAGGAAAAAAGGAATTTTTTTGTTTCTTCATCCTGTTTCATCTTCTCCAAGAGGCCGCCATCATTTTCAGCTGCCAATGTCCCTTGGCAGGGCGATGAGGCATCCTCTCTTCACCTACAACCTTTCGCAGGCCTGTGTCAAGAGCTCTGAGCACGCAGACTGCACGCAGAGTGCACGCAGAGCGGATGCAGGTCCCAGGCACCAGAGGGTGACAGCTCCCGAAACAGCTTCGCTCACACGCGAGCAAGTGCTGCAGGACTGCCCGGCGTCTCCGGGGAAATCGGGGCGTGGGAGGCGGGCTGTCCAGGGCCTCCAGGAGTCGGGATCCCAGCCAGGGGGCGGGACTCCGGCTACCTGTATAAGAGCAGAGCGCCACTGTCCTGGCCACAGTGCTGAAGCTGACGCCTCAGCCAGTACCTGGAAGCAACAGGCACTGAACTTGCAACTCTTGACTCACAGTGACCGAGGAAGAGCAAAAGGTCTGATATCTAGTTTGTCATTTATTTAGTTTGTTGTACCAATGAATGGAAGGCGGGCAGGGTCTGTGGGTGCGAGAGAGCTTGGCTGAGATTGGCCGGGGTGGTAGGTGCATCGGTACCCTCAGAGCTCTCGGGGGATCGGGGTCCAGCCCTGTCTCCAGGGTCCCCAAGCGCCCAAAACTCAGCAGCTTCTCTCTCCTTGCAGGAGCGCTTCTTTCACAACTCGCAGCCATAGACTTCTGAGGATGCGGCTCTTAGGGAAACTCCGCGCCTCGGCAGCCGGCAGCGCAGCCACGGAGCCGGCCTTCTCCAACGTGCTCACTCCCGGCCGCATCCCTGAGTTCTGCATCCCGCCGCGGCTGCCCGCGCCCTGCACGCCCGATTCCTCGCTCCAGGCCGCCGCAGTGCCCCGGCGGTGCGCCGCTGAGCCCGACCTGTGGCCCAGAGCAGGCGACGACGGCGCAGGACGCACGGACTGGGACCCGCGCTCGCAGGCCGCACTCTCGCTGCCTCACCTGCCCCGCGCGCGCACCGCCTACGGCTTCTGCGCGCTGCTCGAGAGCCCGCACACCCGCCGCAAGGAGTCGCTCTTCCTCGGGGATCTCAGAGCCGCCGCGCTCCAGCAGCCGCACGCCGCCCGACTGCCGCTCCGCCCGCGCGCCCACACCTACGGCGGCTGCGGAGGAGAAGACGCCCGAGCCGGTCTCTCTGGCGGAGCTCCCGCGGCCCCCGAAGACACTCGCCCGCCCCGGAACACACTCGCTCCGCGTCCCCGCTGCCACCGCCTTCTGCGCGCCTCCGAAGGGCTGCTGAGCCGCGCGCTGAGGGCCCGGAGAAGTCGCGGTCTGGTCCGCGCCTGCTCTGTGTCCAGCGGGGACGGGGACGAGGACGAGAACGAGGAGCGCGGCGCGGATTCCGGGTCGCGGGCCCCGACCTTCTCCACGCCTCCTCTGTCGTCCTCGGGCCCGAAGCTCGAGCGCCTGGAGGCCGAAAGCACCGTGACTCTGGATCACGCTGGGGGTGCCGTGCGCCTAGCTGCGGAGTACAGTCCGGCCAGCGGGCGCCTCCGCATCCGGCTGCGGCGTCGGCTGTCGCGTCAGCCTGGTCCGGTAGCCACCACGCAAGACGCGGCCGCAGCGCAGCACCGTGATGCTCGGGAGCCACAAGGCCGTCTTGGGCCGGGACTTCTGCTTCGAAGGACTCTCGGAGGACGAAGTACGCCGCCTGGCCCTGCGCATCTAGACTGAGAACAAGGGTGGTGACCAGGGGCTGGGCCAGGGCGAGTCGCTGCTGGGCTCTCTCCTGCTTCCTTGAAGGCGCCCAGGCCTCAAGGCCCTGCCCGCGGGGTGCTTTCTTCCGCTGGGGACTCTCGGACACTGACAGCCGCTTTGTACAAAATAAATGTTATTTATTTATTTTTCTATTTATGATCTTGCTTTATTGACATTTTATTTCTTAGATGGCTGCTTTTGTCATTGTTTATTTGTAGGAAAGGGAAAAAAACAAAAACTGACTCCTTCCTGTATTGACAACATCCAATCCTCCTTTCCAGCCTGGAAGAGGGAGAAAGGAACTACACCCCATGTGCGTTGTTCTTCCCCCGGTTTGTGTCAGTGCCAAGTGGTTTATGGGTTTAAAAAAAACAAACTATCCCTTCAGAATCAGGCCCAACTCGAAGATTCATATAAAATTTTACATATTTGTTGTGGCATAGGTTCATAGCTTCATCTTGCACACACATGCACCAAGCAGAGATATTTTATTGGGAAAATAACTCCTTTACCATTAAGAAGCAATAGTATTCTTTTAAAAGTAAAGCCTTCAGAAAATGCTGAGAAAAAGGAAAACAAAGTGAAGTATCTTCCGAAGGATGGTCACGCAGGGAAGAGGTACTCCTGGCACCCCCCTCTTCCTCCTCCAGAAGGAGCCCTGGGAAATGCTGTTTCGGGACAGAAATCTTTCCTACCTCCTTAAACAAGTTGCTATTTTGCGGCCTTATTGCCATCTACCTGTGGATCTAAGTTACATAGTAATGAATGGCTTTGCTATAGCATTTCCCAGAGGAGTTGAAAAGAAAACGTTTTTCTGAACCAGTTCTAAGAGTTTTTAAATCCAATTTAAATACAGTTTTCATTTGTTGATTCAACAAATAGACTTGAGTCCACTAGAAACTGATTATACCCGAGAGGGTTTGCCCATGACTGCAGGCATCTGTGCGTGGTGTGGGGAAAGCACAAGGCGGGGGGGTGGTGAGTAGGTGGGGAGATACAGACTGGTCTCTCTTCTGCCACTTACTACTTCTCTGAAGTAGGGAGACTCAGTTAGTCTCCCTGAACCTCACTTCCTACATCAGTGAAATGGGAGAATTAATACTTACCTCACAGGATTTTGTAAAAATAGGACTTAACATTCAAATAACCCTAGATACATATAAAATATGACAGTATACCTCAAAAGGCTTGAACTGTACTGGTAAGTAGGTGCTCAATAATGTTGCAGAAAATGGCCTCCCTCACTTCTTCATTTCCAATTGTTTCTTCCTGTTCCTGCAGTGGGTCCTAGCAGAGTGGACAACTCCTGAGCTGAGGACTTCAGGTGGCCAGGAGTGGGAGTGTAGAAAACCCTGTAGGCTCCTGCTGGCAAATGTCCCCCCAAACAATAATTTGCATTCCTTCTGCATCAGAAAGGCCTTCAACATTGTTATTACTGGAATGAGATTCTGGGTATAAATGTAGTCAGAACAAATGAATAAAACTCCTAGATTTTAAACACAATTTCAAAGTAGACAAATTAGCTCTTAGAAATCATCTAATTAAACAGCTTCTAAAATTGAGAAAATCCTGCAGAGGGGACTTGTGCAAAGCCACATAGCTAGTGACTGGCTGAGCTCAGACAAGAATCGGTGGTTCTGACTTCTCCAGAGGACTGGCCTTCCCTTCATTCTGTCGTTCAACAGAATGAAGCCCTATTTGTTGAGCCCTTACTCTGTGACAGGCACAGTACTAAGCCTGGGGGGTGCAGCTATGGACAAGACAGACAAGGTTCCTGTTTTCCCGGGACATCATTGTAGTGGGGATAGTTGAGCAATAGCCGAATTTTGTTATTACAGATTCTGGTGACTATCATGAGGATGATAAACTAAGAAGGACGATAGAGATTCTGGGCAAAGCGAGTAGCAGGTGGGATGCTCTCAAAGATGAGGAAAGGTCTCCTTAACACCTGAGGAAGGAGTCGTCCACAAGAGGAATTTAATCTATCCAAACAGCCGCGTAATGTACCCAGATGACCCTTAATACACCCAAACCAGGATTCTTGATTTTCCCCTCCCAAACATCCTCCTCCCTTAGTCTTCCTCATTTCTGTAAATGGCACCATTATTCTTCCTTTCATGCAAACCAAGAACCTAGAATATCCTTAACTTCTCTCTCACACATTCCACTTGTCTCGGATGTAAATGTCACCTCTTTAGAGCCTCCTCCCTGACCATCCCATCTAAAAACATCATCATCGTCATCACTATCAATGCTTTATTATTCTTCACAGCACTTACCACTACCTGACATTTTATTATCACTTATTTTGTTGTTGTTTATCTTCTCTTTCACTAGAATGTGTGTTTTATAAAAGCAGGAACTTTATTTCTAGTGCCTAGAAAAGAGTCTGACATATAGTAGACACTCAATAAATATTGATTATTGAATAAGTATAAGAAGAGATAGAATAAATAATGAAGAGTAGAGGACCTAGGATCAAGCTGTGAGACAAACCAATGTTTAGAAATTCAATAGAGGGGAAAAAATCAGTGTAGGAGAAGGAGCAACAGCAGCCAGTGAGGCAAAGGAAAGACCAGCAGAGTGTGGAGTCGTGGAAGCCAAGAAAAATAAGAGCAGAAAAATGCCTAGCGGCATTGGCAAGATAAAGGTTGGCAGTGAACTTATCAAGAACAGTTCTACAAGAGTAGTGACAACAGGAGCCAAACTGGGATGGGTTAAAATGTGAATGGAAGGTGAGAAAGTATAGACAGGACGTTTTGAAAAGGGGAGGAGAGAAAAAGGACTGTAGCTGGAAGAGAACACTGAGTCAAAGAGATGTATTTTGTTCTAATAGAAAAGAATTCAACACATGTTCGGCATATCCAGTATAGATGGAGACGTTAACACCTATCAGTATCTGCAGGAGCAGACTTTGAAAAACCAAGAGGGTGTCCAGAACACACAAGGGCAGAAGCAGTGACCTAGAACCCATGCTCTTGATCCATATATTTTTCCACATCTCTACTCTGCCATCCACAGCATCATTCCACCCTGAGGCAGGTCTCTCTTATAGTTTTCTGATGCTGGCCAGCAACAGCTCCGCCTGCTCCATGATTTCTCATTAGAGTCCAGGTTGTGGAGAAGGCCTTGTTTCTGCAAGCACTCGTTTGAGTCTAAGGAAGGCCGTACCCAGGGGGCTCCAGCAAATTTCTGCACCACCCCCCATGGTTCAGCTTTCCATGGTTTTGCTTTCTATGCTTTTAGTTATCCATGGTCAATAATGATCTGAAAATATTAAAAGGAAATTCCAGAAATAAATAATTCATAAGTTTTAAAGTGCATGCCATTCTGAGCAGCAAGCATGATAAAATCTCCCACTGTCCTGCTCCATCCTGTCCAGGACTTGAATCAGCCCTTTGTTCAGCATCTACATGATGTATATGCTACCTGCCCGATAAACATTTAGTAGCTGTCTTGGTTATCAGATCCACTGTCACAGGAGTAAAGTGCTTGTGTTCAAGTAACCCTTGTTTTACTAAATGATGGCCCCAAAGCACCAGAATAGTGATGCCGGCAATTCAGATACGCCAAAGAGAAGTTTACAGTATGATCACCCCACAAGATCAGTACTGCCTTTAAATGAAAAGGAATGTATGTATAGGAAAAAACATGGGTTCATATAAATAGGGTTCAATACTATCCACAGTTTCAGGCTTCTCCTGGGGGTCTTGGAACACATCTCTCTGCAGATAAGTGGGGGGACTACTATATTTTATTGGCCCAACACTCCCAATCACAAACCATTCCCTACAAGGGGAACAGTATTAGTCTTACAGTTATGGGGCCTATCTTTAGTTGAGTGCAAGATTAGCATCTACTGAGGGAAATGGTTCTTTCTGTCAGGGAGTAAGAAAGGGGAAGGGGAAATGAGGTTGAGTATTAGAAAGAGCAGGAAGTCTGAGGTCATCAGAAGGACCTAGCTTCCAATCTAGACTCTGCTACCAGGTGTGATCCTTGGGCAAATGCTTAACTTCTTTGAACCTCAGCTTTGTGTTTCCTTTTTTTTAAAATTATATTTTATTGATTATGCTATTACATTTGTCCTGATTTTCTCCCTTGTCCCCCTCCACCCAGCGCCCCCTACCCATTGTTTATGTCCATGGGTCATGCATGTAAGTTCTTTGGCTACTGTATTTCCTATACTGTACTTTACATCCCCATGGCTATTCCTAACTACCTATTTGTACTTCTTAATCCCCTCACCTCTTCACCCTGTCTCCCTCTCCCCCCTTTCATCTGGCAACCATCTGGTAAATAACTTCTTTTCTCTTGTTGCTTTTAAGAATCTCTCTTTATTTTTAACTTTTGGCCTTTTAATAATGATGTATCTTAGAGTGGGCCTTTTTGCATCCACCATAATTGGGATTCTCTGTACCTCTGGGCCTCGAATGTCTATTTCCTTCACCAAATTAAGGTAGTTTTCTTTCTTTAATTCTTCAGATGGATTTCCAATTTATTGCTCTTTCTCTTCTCCTTCTCGCACTCCTTTGATGTGAATGTTGGACATCTTGAAGTTGTCCCAGAGGCTGTTTATACTATCCTTTTGGATTCTTTTTTTCTTCTTCTTGTTCTGTGTGGTTGCTTTTTGCTTCCTTATGTTCCAAATCATTGATTTGATTCTCAGCTTCATCCACTCTACTGTTGCTTCCCTGTAAATTCTTCTTTATTTCATAATGTATCCTTCATTTCTGACTGGGTCTTTTATATGCTGCTGAGGTCCTCACTAAGTTCCTTGAGCATCCTTATAACCTGGGTTTTGAACTCTGCATCTGAGAGATTGCTTACCTTCCTTTGTTTAGCTCTTTTTCTGGAGTGTTGATCTAGTCTTTCATTTGGGCCATGTTTCTTTTTTTTTCTTTCTTTTTTTTTCGACAGAGGAGAGGGAAGGGGAGAGAGAAAGAGAGGGAAAGAAACATCAGTGTGTAGTTGCCTCTCACTCACCACCTACTGGGGACCTGGCTGGAAATCCAGGCATATGCCCCAACTGGGAATGAAACCAGCAGTCCTTTGGTTCACAGGCTGGCGCTCAGTCCAGTGAGCCACACCAACTGGGGTTCATTTGGACCATGTTTCTTTGTCTCCTCATTTTGGCAGCCTTTGTGTTTGTTTTTATGTATTAGGTAGAGCTACTTTGACTCCCTGTCTTGGTATTATGTCCTAATGTAGTAGTTAGGATAGAGTCCTGTAGGGTCCAGTGGCACAGCCTCCTCTATCACCCAAGCTGGGTACTCAAGGTGCACCCTTTGTGTGGGCCGAGTACACCTCCTTTTGTAGTTGAAACTTGGTTGATGTTGGCAGATCAATGGCAGGGATTTACCCAGGCCAGTAAGCTGCAAGGACTGGCTATGACCACTGACTACCAACCTCCACCATCCATGGAGGATGCCCTGTGCAGGGACAGGGTGATTGTACCCCAACGTGGTCTATAACTGTCCTTGGGTGGACTGGCGTTGGGGTTTCCCGGACGGTGCAGGATCAGCCCCCACCTTTGTTTTGCCTGAGGTACCCAGCCTGAGCCCTAAAGTGATCTGGGATGGCTGCTACTTATGCTGGGTTTGTTGATTCCCAGGCAAAGCCAAGCTATGAATCTAATCTGGCTGCCATTAGAGCTCACTGAGGTCAGCTGTTGCTTGTTTGATAGGATTTAGGAGCCAACACTAGCCATTCTTATGGAAAAGCAGCTTGGGCGGGCCTGTAAATTGGGTGGGACAGAGCCTCCGGGGATTTCCAGGTCAGGTCAAACAGTGTTAGCCAGGTTGATGGAGTCTCAGATATGGCACCAGCTTGCTGGCTCTGTGAGGGGTGGGTTTAGCAAAGGGATAATGGCCTCTACTTGCCTTGATGCCAGACACTTTTGTTTTCCCCTGCATACCACTGGTGCCTTTCAAGCTGCTACCTTTCAAGTGCTGGAGCTCAGAGGGAATGAACCTGAGTAGGTGAGTCCATGTGTGGGTTCTATAAGAGGAACTGTTTGGGGCTCCAGCAGTTTCTCCTGCAGACTCAATCCCCACTGGTTTTTGCAGCCAGAAGTTGTGGGGATTTATCTTCCTGGCACTGGAATCCTGGGCTGGGAGGCCTGGTGTGGGGCTGGGACTCCTTGCTCTCCAAATAACCCTCCCAAATTTTTATCCATGTGGGTGTGGGGCCAGGCCATTCTATATCTGTGCCACTCCTACCAGTCTGGATAGATGTGGTTTGTTTAATTCCGTAGTTGTTGGACTTCCACTCAGCTCAATTTTGTAGTTGTCAGACTTTAATTAAGCTTGATTTCTGATGTTCCTGAGTGATCGTTGTTCTATATTTCAGCTTCAGTTCTGATGTGGTTGTGCGAAGAGGTGAGCCACGTCTGCCTAAACCTCCATCTTGACCGGAAATCCTCAGTTTTGTTTTTCCTAAAACACTAGGTGTTAAGATGGCAAAGGTTAAATAAGATAATTGCACTTAGTCACAGGAAGAATCATAGTTACAGGGGTAGAGACCCTTTTGCTTTAAAATATAAATTGAACATCCCCTCATTAGCTCATGCAGATAAGTATAATTTTGTTGAATAGCTTTTACGTACATCTGTGGTTCTAGCCTTAAGTCTGTACAAAGGTTACTGTACTGGGAACATATTTGGGTGACTGCACTAAATGACACAAACAGAAGAATTACATCTTTCCATTCCACTGGTAGAACACTCCAGACTCCATCTGCCATGTGTCCCAGAGAGAGAGGAGTAGCAACTCCGCTGATGTGTGCTTCTAACATCCAACCATTCCCACGAGTTTTTATCATTTGTGAACATCAAGGGCTTGATAAGATATATCCGCATGTGACCAGACATTAACATTTATTCCGACAGGGAAAATCCATGTTTTATTTTATTTGGCAAAAAGAATAGCATTAGCTATTCTTTTTAGCAAAAACCAGAATAGCAATCTGGTTTTTCAGATTGGTGAAAAAGAACACTGTCTTGTGCTGCCGTCTGTCTGGCAGGAGACGGTGCTTCATTTGTCTGAACTGCCCACACAGCGTCTGGGCCTCTGCTTCCTCCTCCTGGTCACACAGGCCAGAGCCACTGTATCTTCCTCCCCTACTCAGTCGGCACTTCCTTCCCCACCCAATCAAATGTTTTACTTCTAAACAATGTGAGGCTTACAGAACAGTCACCAAAACAGTATAAAGAATTCCCAGATACCCTTCCCCCAGATTCTGTAAACGTTAACATTTTACCATATTTGTTTATATTATTATAAAGTTCCTTTACTTAGGAATAAAGGGGGCATTTCAGTGTGCATTTCCTAAAAATAAAAATATTCTCTTCCATAATTCCCTCATAAAAATTGGGGAATTAATATTAGTTCAATACTATTAGGAAAGTCTACAGATTCTATTCAAAATTTTTAATTGGTCAGTAATAGATTTCTTTCTTTTTTTTTTTTTGGAAAAGGAAGTCCTGGATCCCAAGTTGCATTTAAATGGCGCATCTCTCATCTTCTTTACTCTCAAGCTTTTATGATCTTGATATTTTTTTATAAGTTCAGGCCAGTTTTTTTAGTAGCACGTTTAGATTGATCTGATACTCCCTTGCAGGTAGATTCATGTTGTATGTTTGTGGTAGAAATGCCACAGAAGTAATGTGTCTTCTCAGTGCATCATATTAGAGGCGGACGTATCATATCAATTTGTCTTATTACTAGTGATGCTAACTTTGATGGCTTGATTAAAGTAGTGATGTTTATCAGGTTTCTCCACTGTCAACTTATTATTTTCCTTTTTTTTTAAATTAATTAATCTGTGATGAGCTTCAGGTAGTTAGAAAGAAGTGGGAGGCTACTCAAAGCAAATGACAGTCTTATCATCAGTGACCTTCCTTTCTCCATTCTGCCCCTGACTTTCCATACCGTCTGTGAGAGGATGTCTGGGCATCAGTCTCTAGGCTGACAGTGGACAGTCACAGATTTCTACCATTCTAGATAAAGTTTATTATAGGAGGCCCTTGTTTCCAAAGCTCCCTTAACTTAAAATCTAAAGTCTGTATATAAGTAAAAAAGAAACAAACAAACACCACCCCCTTCCGGCCCAGAATTGATGTGGTGAATGATATGGGAGAAAAAAGAAAGACACAAGATTAAAAATTCATATTTTTACTTTGATTTTGGTTTACTAAATAAATTAATAAATACATGAATGGATAATATGTCTCTATAATTTTAACAGTTCCTAGTAAAGTATTTTGATGCAGTGTAGTTTTGTAAAAACTAATGTTTGAGAGATATTGATTGAGGGTGTAAACCTGCAGTTATAAGATGAGTAAGTTCTGGAAACCTAACATGCAGCATGCTGATGTAGTTGATAATGCTATGTTATATATATGAAATCTGCTAAGGGAATAGATCTCAAGTGTTTTCACCACACAACACACACACACACACACACACACACACACACACTAATAGTAACTATGGGAGGTGTTGAATTCATTAATTAGTTTGATTATGGTAATCACTTCACAATGTATACACAAAATACCACATTGTACACCTTAAATATACACAATTTTTACTTGTAAAAATAAATTAAGTAAAAAAACATTTAGGTGGCAGCTCAAAAAGGCTCTGATAGGTCTCTAATGGAACACTTGCTCAACTCATTATTCTCATTTGATTATATTTTTTTCCCCTGGGGTCAAAGTATAGTCATTCTGGATTTATTACACAGGTGCTCTAGAAGCCCTCGGTGGGTGTTCAGGGCCATCCCAGTGCTGTGGTGAGCAGTGCTGTCAGCTGCTCTAAGAAGGCCGTGAGTCGAAGAAAGTCCATCTCTGCAGAGATGGGCGGAGCCTGGTAATACAATACTGGACATTAATATCCTTGCTGTGTTGGGATGATAGGATTGGGTAATGTGTTTTCTTTATTCATAATATTTTCCAAAGTTGAGTTTATAGTAAAAAAAATCCACTGTACTCAATTTTATAGAGATATGCCTTAGACTTGAAAGAATGATCCTTGAGCAAAGTACTTAATCTGGATAAACCTCAGCTCAACTGACATTAGGAGATTATTTTAAAGATCAAAGGAGTTGAAGGGCTGTCCACAATTGCCTGGAAACTGAAGTGGAGGAAGCTGGGGAGTAACTGTGAGCTGCCAGGGGCCTACCCTAGGGCGGGGAGCAGATGAGGGAGAGGGTGAGAGGCAGGCAAACCTGGCCGCATGGATTTGTGGGGATTGGGTACTTAATATTAGAAACAATGATGACGTTGTTAGTAAAGAACATTTATTGTGTGTTTACTACTAAGGTGCCATTCAAGAACTTTTCATGTGTAGATTTCTTTAATTTCTCACAACAGTCCTCTACTCATGAGATGGGTATGGAGAGAAATCAAAGCCTAGATTTTCAAGTGAAGCGGTTGCACAGCCAGGCCTATAACCCAGGTTGTTCAAGGTCATGGTTAAGAGTATAGATTTTGGACTCCAGCTCTTAACTCTTCTCCATATGAACCATGTGACCCTCAGAGATTTACATTTTTTCTCCATGCCTTAGTTTCCTCATTTTGAAATAGGGATGTCATATCACCTACTTTGGTGGTGCAAGTGGACAGGGTGAAAACAGGAGGGCTGTTGGGCAGAATGAAAAAGCCCAGGAGCAGCTATATCTGGGTGCAACTGTGAAATGATGTCACTGGGGTCAGGGATGAGAGCAGGAAGAAAAGGAAAGTGCCATCTAGGATAAGATCAGGACTCTGTTGGGATGGACGATTTTTGGCACTGCTTTTGGAGGTTTGACAAGTGGAGCACTGCAGTGTTAAAAAGTACCATTATTATTTCTCAATTCATTCTGAGTACAGGGCATTGTTCTAAATGCTTTAAATTGATTAAGGTATTTCTTCCTCGTGGCAACCTAGTCCTACTTTTGCAGATAGGCAAATTAAGTGACAGTGAAATCTAGTAAGTTGCTCAAGGTCAGACGACTAGGAAGGAGCAGAGCCTTGGTTTGAAACCAAGCAGGCTGGCATGAGACGTCAAGCTCTTGACACCAGCTCCTCTCTGTCGAAGACCAGACATGAGGGCTGGGGTCCGCAGTGGGCTGGGACAGGCGGTCCGGGGAGCTGAGGGACAGTGAGATGGTAAAAAAGAGAGGATTTAAAAACAAATGAAAAAAAAAACTTCATCCACTCACAATGTTTTTCCAGGCACTAGCCTGAAAAATAAAATCCTGCACAAATCAAGACTTAGAGAGACTGTCTTAATGCAGTTTAGCCTGCACCAGGAATCAAATAGAAACTTTTTCAGAAGATGGCTATCTTAAGGACACTTTAAAATAAAATAAGAAATAGCTGCATTCTTTGAAAGAAGACAGATAACACATTAGTTAACAGAAGAGGATAAAAAACATGAAGGGCCATGAATGGAAAATCTGATGTGGTTTTGCTTCCATGTAGATCACATGACAGGAAACTCCAAACAACTTAATCAGTTCTGCTCTTTGTGTTTCCAGTCACCATAATGTGGGTCATGGCCACAATGCCATTTTTGGTCCAAGGAATAGAAATACAGAAAGGGAAAGGCGAGAAAAACAAGGGAGGGGGAAGGGCAGAGAGGAGGGGAAGTTTTCTCATGTTCTCAAATTGTGTTATAGTCTGTACAGTGTTTTCCCTTTACGACAGGCCACTGCTTGGTGCCTCCTATTTTAAAGAGAGGAAGATGAGGTTCTTCTTCTTTTAAAGAGGAGAGAATATTTATGGAACATTAGAGAAGGTTTATGGAGCACTTACTCTGTGCTGCCTTCAAGGAACTTAGCATGTTGTAGGGGGGAAGGTGTGTCTACAAGGCAAGACAAAAATGGAAGCTCTCCATCAGAGGCAGATGTGAAGATGAAGGCTGGTTAGATCTGACTTTCAAGGGCCCCTTCAGGGGCTAGGCTGTCCTGCTTTTTTTCTCTTGGCTCCCCGGGTGGGAACACAGCACCTGGGGCTCGCCCTGATGTGAACTCAGTTCACAGGGTGCTTTCCTGCTACCCACACTGAGGGCATCAGAGGGAAGGTGACACAGGTAGAGAATCTGATTTTCATAGAGGTTCACTTAGAGGTCTGGATCTGCTCAGGGCACGGGGAGACCTGGACTTACAAATGGCCCAGGGTAACCTGTGTGTGCCTGGGAAGCTAGATCCAAGCCAAGGCCTAGAATGTAAAAAAAAGGTTGCCATCTTGTTGGAAGGTTAGCTTATTGGGGGCTGGAGAGGGCACATTTAGTTTCAGGGGGTGAGGAACAAGGGCAGAGGGCCTGGTGAGGAGGAGGGTTGGGGGTAATGCCTAGTGTAGGATCTCTGCCCACCGAACAGTTGCAGCAGGTAGGTCTGCACCCTCCTCCACCCTCTCCTCCACCCTCTCTGTTCCCAGAAGCTCATATGGGAACTGAATATCTGTAAAATTTAGTCTGTTTTTACACCTTCCTATATTATCCTTCCTGGGGTGGTTTTATCATCTCTGTTTGTTCCTCAGTTGTGTTTCTACAAACTTGAGCTTTAACAAACTTTCTCTATTTCAACCTCTCTTTCCCAAGTCAACCTTCTTCCTAATTTCTTCCTAATTACTCTTACGGGTAAAGGCAAGGTTTTTATTTAAAGGAACACTGTAAGAATCCCTACTTGTAGTTGAACTTTTCTTTTTTCTTTTTTTTTCAGTTTTGCTTTTCTTTTTATGGATTTTTCTATTATTTACTTGTGGGGAGGTAGAATGATGTCAGACTATCTGAGCTTCTCGTTAAGGTTCATCCACTCAATAATACCTGTGTGACCTCAGGTAATTTACTTAAATTATATGAACCTTAATTTTCTCACTCGCAAAGTGAGGCTGATAATAATACTCACCAAATTCAGGATTGCCCCAAGAATTAGCGATAATACACACAAAAACCCTGGCATACTGCCTGGCACGTATTAAGCACTCAGTAATGGATAACTATTTATGTTGTCTTAAAAGAGGTCCTTTCTGTACATTTTAACACCCTGGTAAATAACCCAGAGCAAATACTGGGAATTTGTAATTCTTACATCATGAGAATCACTCAGAACTTACAGAGCTTTCAGAAATGTTCTGTTTTGGTGATGAGGAAGTTTAATATTTCCTCCGTCGTTTGGGTGTAAGAATCAAAATAAGCTCAGTTTTCATTGTGAAATGAGATCTTGTTTATTGTCTGTCTTAACACAGGAGAATCAAATTTCCACAAGATCAGGATTCGTGGTGTGTCTCGCCAATTACTGTATGCCCACACCTAGAATGGTACTGGAACGTAGTAGGCATTCAATAAACATTTCCTGATTAATAAATGTATAGTCAGATTATTTCTAGTGAACTGTGTAAGGAAGCAAGGAAATGTGTCTATATCTATGTATGTTCATTCTTTGTAGCTCTCTAACAACATTGGTCATCACACTGAATGTAAATAAACGAACGCCTCCTCTTGGGGCCTGTGTGAGTGTCAGCCTGTGGATGAGGGGAAAGCTTGCTGTGTGATGTGGGAGGCACAGGAAGAGCCACAGAATTCCCATGGCAGCCAGAGAACGGCTCCGAAGTAGCTGAGAGCCACCAGCTGGTCCACCATGGAAGGCCTGGTGTCAGAACCGGGACGAAGCAGAGTGAGGGGACCCAGTGGCCAGAGACCATGATGAGGCATGACCATCTGCGGTAAGGCCCACTCATAAAGATGACCAGATGAGGACCATGAAGCTACTGCGCAGTAGAGCCAGTCACCCCTGACAATGGCTCTCGGCACAGATACTTCCCCACTGGAAAGAGAGACAAAAGGTAGAGAAGGTGAAAAATCTTGAACTGAGTTTCGATCTGAATTCACCATGTTTAAATATGGAATTACTGGGTTACCTTAAACCCAACACACATATACACGCTCTATATGCAGGAATCCCACCAAAAAACTTTTATATCTAAAGTCAAGTGTTTAAAATCATGTGATTTCAGGTGGATACCAAAACAAAGCCATAAAACATGTACTCCCTAAAAATGTTGCAAATTGGTTTGGCATGGCAGGTGCAAAGGCCACAGTGAGTTTGATAACTAATTATTTATCAGAAATGCAGCTGCTTGTTAGAGTTATAAACAGGTTGAACTTTGGTCCGAGTTGGCAGTTTCTAGAGAAACAGGTGGTTGAGGAGAAAACCTAGGGTTGTGTTACATAAGCCAGTGTCTGGCTTTGTTTTCCGTGGCGTATTATGACATCGAGGGCAATGACATGAAGCTGCTGCAGGTGCCACTTAAGCAGGTTTTTCATGCTCACATGGGTAACATGAGACCCTTGGGTCTCAGTGGCTGCTGTATCTTATCATGTTGTTGTTCTTGTGGCAACAAAACATGTTCAGCTGGGAGAGCATGTCGACTGGGAATCTAGGTTTGGGCACACTCAGGAGTTCAGGGGGATACCTGGGTACCACAAATAGGAGGCTGGGGATGGAGGAAAACTCTAGTCTTCAGAGTTTAATGGGAAATATACCAAAATTGACTCCTGAGCAAGAATTGGTGTATTCCAAAAGAGGACTGCTTGACACCACCACAATTCAGTTAGCAGACCTGGGGTTAAACTGGCTGCTCAGAAGACTTGGTGCTGAACTCCATAATATGTGTCTGGTCTGGTGAAGTTTTTTCACAATGGGTCAAGATAGGGCCTTGGAGCTGGGAGCAAGGAGGACCCTGCTGGTGCAGCTCCTGCAGCTTTGGCCAGGAAACGGGCTGTGTCCAAGAGTCTGGAGCAGCATCCGCTGTCTTGAATTGCAATGTAACAGTGTGATAAGAGTCCCACAGGCCTGTGTTCCCCATTGCTCCAAGACTGCTGGTCAGAGACCATGTTGCATATTTCTTTCTGTCAAGCACATCACTCATGTCTTTGTTGATGCATGCTGTGAATTGATGGGTCTTGAGTCCTTCAAGTTACAAAAAAGATTGAAAAATCACCTTCTAGGTGGGTTGCTAAAATCACGTGATTTTAAACACTTGACTTTAGATAGCATTTAGAAAAATTGTTTTCCTGGGTGCTGCATGTCAAATGACAGGAGAATAATTGTGGAGCTGGAAGCTGGGTCTAGGAGTTCTCACCAGGAAAGGGAAGTATATGAACCAGGGTGGCTTGTGGCCAAGGCAGAGACCATGAGGGACACTTGGAGATGCCCTTGCTCTTTTCTGCCACAGGCTCCCATGGATCTGGACTCCTTTGGAAGACAACTCTAAAGTCAGTACTGGACGCCAACCCCTGACCCACTTCCCAGATCCTTCCCATTTATAGCCATGGCGCACGTGCCTTTCATCTGAGGTTTTGCTCATGAAATACTCCATATCCCCTATCTCCCAGAAACCCCATGCTCAAGGACCTCTCTCCACTGAAACTCCTAAATCCCAGCAGTTCGAGTGCATAGGACAAGGCCTAGGACTCCTTAATTCTCCATGATTGTCATTGTAAGGGACATCCAGACTTTGCCTCGTCATGATTCAGAAACAATGGGAGAGAGGGGGGAGATTCTCCATTTGGGCCCAGAAAGTTCAAGGTGTTTGGTGTGGCCTCCCCTCTGAAGCCCCTGTAGGGATCACAGCCAGAAATTCTAGATAAGGGTTTGGGAGGCCCAGAGGAGCTGATGCGCAACACAGAAGTGCTGGAGGCACAGGGAACCATAGAATGGGTGTGGGTCTTAGTGAGAGCCTGAGGTCAGACTGAGACAAGGTGAGGGTTGGAACGGAGGGTGGGGTCCATTGGGCAAGGTGGCTCAGTTCAAAGGCAAAAGGTCCAGAAAGACACCAAAGCTCTGTCTGACAAGACTGTGGTTCACTTTCGAAACAGTTCTGTCTGTAGAAGGTGGAAAGAACCTATTTGAAAGTCCTAGTGCAGAATCTGAGAAAAATAAGTTAGATTTACACCTGCATGGATACTCTTACTGTCTGTAGCCTCCATGTTATTGCCATGGGCCTACCTCCCGATAGCCAGTGTACAAAGTGGAGAACCCCAGCCGAGTTCAAGGGGCCCAGTCTTTTCCTTAAAAAACCACTTACCTCTCTAGTCCTCCGTCTCCTTACCGAATATAAAATAGGTGAGTAATGATGCTCTCAATGTACTGTGAGAATGGATGAAATAAAGTAAGCCAAGCAAGGCATTTCTTAAGCTCAAGGGCTGAAACCATTGTATGAGGAAGAGTTAATTACCCAGCTATGGAAAGATACGGATTTGGAGGGGTTGTTGTACTCAAAGATCATGCGCAAAATTATTTCACATATTTGCTTTTTCTCTTTGTGTCAGATAATAGTAGGGCCCCCGAGGCCAAGTTTTAAGAAGGTAAAGAAAGACATCAGTGAAATGTCTGATAGACTGGGAGCAGAACCTAGTTTCCTGATAAGATATTTACATTTCCACTGGATATTAGTGGACATGTGTTGTAACAGAGGAAAAAAAGAGCTTTCAGGCCTTGATAATAAATTACCGTATTTTCCCATGTACAGTGTGCTCCCATGTATATAGTGTGCACTCAAGTTTTGGGGCTAAACTTTCAGGGAAAAAAATCATTCAATTTAATTTTTAATTTAGTTTTTATTTGTTTATATTTAGAAAAAAACCAATTATAATATTCCAGGGTGTTATTTTGCATATGGACATCTATTGCTTTCTTGAGTTACACTTTTAATGCATAAGCATAAATAAAAGAATTTAAAACACTTATATAATTAGTACCACCCATGTATAATGCACATCCTTATTTTTCCCTAAAAAATTTGAGTAAAAAAGCGTACATTATACATGGTAGAATATGGTACCTGAACCACATTTCCTAACCAACTATCTTTCTGATTGCCCAGGGAAACAAAGACTCTGTTGATACTGATTTTTTTTTGCTGGTTATGTTGATAATCTTATTACAAATCCACCATATTTTGTAAATAGTATTTTTATGGGATATTTTGAACTATAAAAGTTTTAAAGAATTCTGATGACATAGCTGTGCAGCTGGTTCACCAGGTGGACACATATCCAGGTGGAGGTTCGTGATGGACCAGAGGCTGGGGGTTTAACCACAAATTGTCAAAATGCTAAGGAGAATGACAGAAAATGTCTGTTAATTAAAATAAAAATAGCTCTTATTGAATGAGAAAAGTTTTTCAGTGCCACACCAGGGGAAGATCTGATAAAACCAGCAGGAATTCTAGCAAAATTTTTAAGAAGGATAGCAAAAGTACCATAATAAGTTTGGGGGTCTCCAACTGCAACTAATATGCCTTTACCTATATTGTTTTTATAAAAAAATAAAGTACTGAAGTTATGTTAACTTGAAGGCTATGCTAACAGTTCAGGAAGTTTAAAATTAGAGGAGTTACCCGCCACATTTCTACCACCGCCCTGCTGCAGCAGTTAGAATCTTCCCATTCCCTCCCGTGTCTGTCTGTGCGCTTGCTGTTCAAAATGACACTTGTATGCTCCATACCACATTCCACACTGCCACACTGTTACAGTCTGCAGAACTACAGTTTAAAAGGACATATTTTATTTTTTGCTTTCTTCATTGGTTTCTTCCCTTTGTCCCACAAATATACTCAGATGTCTTCATTATAAAACGTAAGTGTCCCTTAGCTTTTTATTTTAAATAAAAAGATTCAGTATATATTGCCAAGTGAAAAAAAGCAAAGTTCAGGGGGGAAAAAAACATGGAAGGCTGCTTGCCCCTTAGAAGGAAGACATCCTCTTTGGCTGTAGCAAGTATTGATCCTTCAGATTGCGTTACTTAGGAAGGGTTATAATTCTACCAATGGCAGAGCTTCTGCGCTCTCGTTAACAATTTTTTGGCAGCTTCCTCTTCCCCCTAGGAATTCTCGTCTTCCCCAAATTGCTTCTTAATCTAATGAAAAATTATTTCCATGTTCTGCCCTGAGAGTCACATTTATGAAGTCACAGCCTCAACTTTCTAATTGAACCTCTACTATATACCCATTGTTAGAAGGCAAACTGAGGAATGTTAAAATTTTTACGAGTTACAGTGGAGAGAGAAAGAAAACAAGAAGGGTCTTTTTTGACCAGCATTATCTGATTTTACTTTCCTCTGACCTGGCAAGTGTTTAAGGATAATTTTCTCTTTTGTGGATTCTTGGAGATGCTAAAAATCTTCTCCCTGCCATCCCCTTGTTGGGGGTGGATATGTGTCTCCTGGCTGGTCACAGGCAATCTGAGGTCCCCATCTGGACCTGGGCAAACACCAACTCATCCCTGGGCCTCCAGTGCAGCCCACTCTGCTGCCCGAGACTGCTTCCGCCAGCCTCTCTTCTTTAGCTGTCTCTCCCACAAATGAAGCCCTCTGAGCAAGCCTTTCATGCCCCTAATGAGGCTGTAGGGGGAAAGAAATCTGCCCCCCACCCTGTCCCTACACCCTTCCTCTTTGGAGTGAGGGCTGGGACTCAGCACACTGGCAGTTCTTGCAAGAGATGCTCCAGTTTCCGAGTTCTCTCTAGCTCTCTGAGTGCAACTCTAAGGTTTGCAAGAGCTACCAGAGTTTTAGCCACCTGCTTGGAAAACAAAATTGACACTTTGCCCTGCTGCTGGTTCAGTAACATGACACATTTTTTTTCACAGTGGGGGTTTGGGGTATCAAACCAGGTTGCACTGGGAGATAAAACAAAAATAATCAGCTCACTATGTCGGGTTCTAGACCTTTTACATAAACAAAGCCTTGAACTTCTCCAGTAAAGATAGATTTCCAGCCTCTGTAGCCTCTGTAATCCCTTGCTCTCCCACCGGGGTGGGGGCTGTCATTTGACTTTTGCCAGACTCTCACAAGAACTCTACCTTGACTTTTGCAATGCTGACATCTGACCTTTTGTTATTACTTTGAGGATATGATAATCATATCCTCAGTGAAAAACTCACTGCTTTGTACCATGACAAGCTAATATAAACTAGGTAACCATACTAACACTGAGGTTTTTTTCTCCTCCTGTAAATATCTACTATGAATTTAGTTTTATTTTTTATTTTTGCCAGCTGGTCCTTCTGAAGTCTCACTCCCTTGAGCTTCTTTAAAAGTAACTTCTTTTCTTCCCTAAAGGCTTTTGTCTCTGAAACTTTTTTTTCTCAAATCCCACGTAGTTGTCCAGCATTTCACATTGGAATGTGGGAGAGACGTCACCTTCTGTCGTGAGTGTCAGCCGAATAACATCATTCCATTGTTATATCTGGCCAGGAGTCAGGTCAAGGCTGGGATTCAAAGCTGGGCCACTTGAAGCCAGTCCACTTTCTACCACGCTTTGGCCTGCTGGCTAACATGGAGTTAAAGTGTCCACGCTTCTCCTCTCAGCTCAACTGGGTTTAGACTTCCTCCTCTTCTGGAGCAATGGAAGGTTTCGCCTTTGATGACTTCAGGGAAGGAGGCCACAGGAGGCAGTTGTTCCAGTGTCTCTCTAATTTCATCCTGGAAGAACTTTAATGCTGGGAAGAAAGGTCAGTCAACAATAACCTCATTTTACAGATGAGTTTTAGCTCAGTTTGAGATCACCCAATAGTGTCAGGCCTTTCCTGGGTTCCAGCTTCTGCAATCTGTTCTCCTTCCATAGCTGGGGGTCACTTATTTTTACACACACAGGATTCACCTCACCATCAGTTACCTGGTCCAATCTGAATGGAGGCAGGTGATTTTCAACCACCCGTGTTCCGATGGCTGAAAGTCCTGTGTTCAGTCTTGTGTTCTGGGCATTGAGACCCCCTTGATGAGACAGTGCACTCTGCCTTCCCATGTACCCCATTCTTTTCACTGAGCCTTGACCTTGGTCTCTATGCATAAATGTCTCTTCTAGTAAACTGTCCTGAACCCTGTTCTCTTCAAGGGACTTTGACCCACAACTCAGGGAGAGACCTACCTCTTCAAGTTTGTCTCCAGCCTCCACTCACTGGTTGGGATGCCCTGACAGGGTCACATGAGCACCCTCACTTCTCCTCCATTGCCAACATTTGCCGGGCTGTGCCAGAGGAACAGCCTGCTCACCAGGAGGAGCCTGCCTGGGTGCTCAGTTCTCAGAGGCCATGCTCTGCTGGGCTCTGGGATCTGATACAAAACCTTTATCTCATGAACTTACAGCAAGTGCCTCCAAGGAATCTCATTATCCAAGCAACTAGCAGAGGCATTTTTTCTTAATATGGAGATGAAGGAAATATTATATATTAATGATTTTCCAGTTACCTAGCCAGGTGGGACTGATTTCTTTTCTACTTTGCTTCCAGTTGGCTATTTTTCAGCTCTGCCATTTTCCAGCTTGGGCCTCTTCCCTGCTCACTCCAAGATGCCTCCTGGCTCAATATTTCCTGTGCACCTCTGCTTGATACCTAGTGCCCAGATCTACCTGATGCACTTCAGTGTGTCTCTGCATACCTGCTCCCTGTACCCCATCCTACCGAGCCTGACCTGAAGGGTTGTGAGCTTACTGTTGGTTGAGCCGAATTAATGTTAGCATAATAGCCCTGGCAAGGTGATTGAAGGGGGAGTTTTTCTGTTTCATGTGTCTCAACCTCATTCTTTAAAAAGTATGCCCTGAGGATCAATGGTGTGCAAGGTACTGAGGAGACCTGAATAGCTCACAGTTGAGTGAGAGGAGCAGACTTGGCCAAATAATTGCCATTCGGTGTGATAAACTGCGGTGAAATTCATTTATAAAAATTGATAGTGATCTTAAGGTGGTCTCTTTTCCAGGTGAGGCATTGTATGGGGTCAGGCACTGTGCTGAGTACGTTGGTTCACACAATATGGGTTTAAAGTGGAACGGACACCATGATAGTTATGTATGTGTGTTCCGCGTGTGTGTGCACTCACACATCTCCTAGGACCAAATGGTCAGAGACATTTTTCCTTTCTCCGATGCTAAGTGTGGGAGCAAGAACACTGGATTTGGTCAGAAGTGGCAAATTCCCCTCCAGATTCTGCCAGGTGATTGGGAAAAGCCACTTAAATTCTTTGAGTTTCAGTTTCCTCATCTTTGAAACAAAAATGAGATCCTGCTTCATTGGGCTGTTGTGAGGATGAAGCGAGATAATAGATATAAAAATAACTTTGTAAACCCTGAAACCTGGAATACATGTGACTTGCAGTGACTTCAGCCAAGGGTTGAAATGCTTATCTGAGCAGGTTCACTCTCCAGACCAGCCTCGTAAATGCCTTTGGCTCTTGGAGAACTTGAGAAGCCTCCCACACCTTGTGTCCTGCACACGCCTGGGTAGGAGCTGCCTTCCCTGTGGCTCAAGTTGTGGGGGATGTCGGCTGCTGCTGGGAAACCAAGGGGAGGCAGTGAAGAGGAAGGGGCAGCAGGCCAGGAAAAATAGGAAGTTGGTGCATTTGGACAGTGGTGGGGATTTTTTTTTTTGGCTAGGAGATAAAAGTGTTTTTGTTAGTTTAAGGGGGGCACAGGGCTCCTGGTAGTTATCTGAATGGGCCTTGTTTGTAGATGGCTCTAGACTTTGAGACCTGGCAAATGCTGGCACTAAGCAAAACTGAAGTGTTTTTAACACGGAGGAAAATCCCCTAAGTCCTGATTATTGCTGTAGTGCCTGAGTCTGCAGAGGGAATGAACATCCAGGCCAGCATGTACCTACCTGTAGGTCACAGAGGTGCTGCATAGGCCCTGTCACTTCTGCTGGGCTTTTGCAGAGATAAACCTGGGGGGTTCGGGACCCTGAGAGCGTCAGGGTAGAGGCTTGTTCTTCTCTCTGGTCTGCAGTGAACCATCCCCCAACCACTTATCAGGCGACAAGGTAAGGGTTTGCCATGACCCCAGGGCATCAAGAGCGAATTTTTAGACATAGACTCAGTGCCTCTCTTGTTAACCAGCTCTCCAATCCAGGGGCAAAGTCCTTTGTGAGCGAACCCAGTCTAACCCTGTCTCGGTCTCATGTCAGCCACGTGCCCTTCACTCTCCACCATTCCCTGATCTTGCAGGAGCTCTTTTATGTCTCCACCCCTTTGCCCTCACTGGACATGCCCTTCCCCTCTCCTGAACCTGTTGACTTTCTCGTTTGGGACTCACACATTCTATGAAGCCTTCTCCATGCTCCCAGGTGGGTTTTACAGCTTAATACTCATATATTGAGACTCCTATTAGATGGTCACCAGAATAAATTAGAAGGGTCTTACGCTTAAAAATATAAACAATTTTATGCTTACATGTTAACACGAGGACGCAAGAGCGAACTCATGAGTATGATTGATTGGGATAAAGTGGAGAAGGGAGCTTGCTGTGCACTTCTGGTAATAATCACAGTTACACCCGGATGAGCTCTTGACAAAGGAAGTGCTTACCTTTGCAATGACCAGCTCTCCGGCTGTGCTAAGTGTTCAGTGGAGTGCTGCCAATTCTAGGGACTCGGGATGCAAATGTCCTGTGACCCCGAGCAGGAAGAAGCTGCTCCTTCTCCTTAGGGTGCCTGCAACCTGTCTCACTGAGCCTGCACCTGGATGAGTATGATCGTGCAGGTGTCTTCTGGCTTCCTTGACCAACTCCCAGCACTCTGGGTCAAAGGCAGTGAAAGGCAGCAATAAAGTACGCTTGGTTTTTATTGCAATTCTTGACATAAGTACGAGATCCTTGTCATTAGGTCTAACCCAGAGTAAATGAAATCAAAATTCATCCTAGCGAAGCAGCTGAAGCGGGAGGACGCAGACCAAACCTTCGAAGGTGTGAACAGGACAAGAGGAGAAGAGAAACAGGTGACGACTAGAGGAGGGTTAGGAAAGGGGAGTTGTTGCAGTTTTGTTCGTTGGTTTTGTTTCTGATGACGAGAGTGATTTGAGGCTATTTATGTGAAAGGTTTGAAAGGTTTTAAACCTTTAAAAAGGTAGAGGAGAAAACATTCTCCAGAATGTCCTCAGTGACCCCCAAGGCCAATAACCATTTAAGCTGCTATTTCCAGACTTCTCCTTCAAGATCCATATTTTCAACCACCTACCTGACTTTAGCCTTATCTCTAATATCTTAATTTCTTAAACTGAGAATTCGTTAGTGTAGTAAATGAGTATTTGGAAGTTAATTTAAAACCAGGACCCCCAGTTTAGGAGGGGAGCAGGGTCTGTTAAAGAGTGAGGTCTAGAGCGTAGATGACATAAGGATTAATCTTGCATACACAG
Organism: Artibeus jamaicensis; assembly: GCF_021234435.1. NCBI lineage: Eukaryota > Metazoa > Chordata > Mammalia > Chiroptera > Phyllostomidae > Artibeus > Artibeus jamaicensis. The sequence continues at coordinate 11,282,048 of NW_026521883.1, forward strand.
GAGTGGGGGAATCATGAATAAGAACTGAAGAAAATTAATGTACAAAAGATAGCATCTTCCTCTGTGAAGTAGCTTGCATATCATTCCACTTGCTGGGCATCCATGGGAGGGGAGCATACTTCTCAGGCTTCCTTGAAAGGAAGTATGACCAGGTCCCATGCTCCACCTATTGGTCAGTAGAATTTGAAGAACTGGCCTGATGTAGCGTCTCTGCTAACTCCTCAGGCTGAATTCTGCAAAAGCAAGCCCTTCGGACCTGAGCCTAGAAAAGTTGCTGGCAGTGAGGCTTGCCTTTGTGGACTGGCAGGGTGTACTGCCCAAGTGCGTCTCCTTGGCATCAAGGACTGGGAACAGTGTGGACACATGAGAGAGAAGATTGTCTGCGGAGTGTCAGGAACAGAGAGGGGCTGAGGGTGATGGGCCATGGGAGAAGTTGCCTATTTCATTGAGGTCTCAACTGAAGTTCTTAACCATTCTCTCCATTATAAAGGGGAGACAAAAAATAATTTCGTGTTTTATTTTACCTAAAATATTGCAATGTCTTTAACCCACACTACTGAAAAATGACTCCATATGTCTGCATTTTCCCAGGGACGCATGCATTTCAAATAGTTTACCTATAGCATTAGTGACTCAGGAACAATCGATACTTGTACTGTGGTACCTAAAGTTGCAAATCACTCTCAGTAAAATACTGAAAAAAAAAAACAAAAAAACAAAGCATTTTCCTAACCTCTGAGTATTCTTACTTTTCTTCTGCTGAAGGCTTTATCTTAGACTTTCTGTGGAGAAAGAAGCCAAAGTGCAGCAGCTACTTCATCATAATGATTCAGAACATAGTTTCTGAAAAAAACTCAGAATGAATCCTGATTTCACTATTATAGCCATGTGACCTTGCAAGCCATTCAAACTCTTCGAGTCTCAGTTCCCTCATCCCGTATAACATGAAATATAGTAGCATAGGTCCCAGAGCAGTGTTATGAGGATGAAATGAGACAATTTTGAAAAACACTGTGCAAGGTGCCAGGCTCTAGTACATACTAAATGCATTTCGGCCATATATAACATACATATTATAAATGTTAAAAGATGCTGGGTAGTCCATGAACTACTAACAAATACATCAGTTTAGAATTTAAAAGGAATGCTTGAGATTTATACCAGGATGGCAAACATCCAGCCTATGTCCCATCATTCATTTTTTTCACCAGCACCCTTGACAGATATCATTAATCAATTCCAAAATTGTTTCCTAACACAACACTGTTAGTTAGTGTCATAGCCTGAACAAAAATATATTCTTTTGTTGCATTGTTGACTATACTCGTGCTGTATAATTTATAGCTTTATATAATATAAACTCTTAAAAGGATCTCAAAATTAAACGCTCTTTGAAAGAAAAGATTATTTGGGAGAAAAATTTGTAGACTGAGGAAAACAGGAAGTTGTCTGTCTTTCAACTCTTTTCAATCTTCATTTTTCATCATTGTTTGGCTAATGGAAGAAATTAAAATGACTGCAGAAACCACACATTCTGCACCCTTCCAAGAGACTTTGTTTGCTTACCTATTCAACAAATACATATTTGGTACCAACTTTGTAACAGGATTTATACTAAGCACTGAGATGATAAGATGACCAGAATATAAACTTTACCCTCCATAAGCCTAAGAAACAGTGGGGGAGACAGCCATGGACAGAACGGCAGGCAGCAGGGGCGCACACTTCAAGGAAGGCAGGGGCAGGGCCCCGGAGGAAGCAAGGTGGTCCGCGCTACCCAGAGGCGTGGAAATCAGGGCGGCTGCCGACCCTGACTCTTCAGCGAAAAAGTAACCTCATAACCAAGAGATTTTGGAAAATGTTAGTAGATGATACTGGTAAACCAGAAAGTGCATTTTTGGATGGTGAAATAGTTATAGACTTGAATTTATTTTGTTAAAAATTGCTCTTAGCAGCCCATGTATTAGTTTTGTTAAGAAAAGTTCATAGTGAATGTTGTTTCCTGTGGTAAGACTAGTGGCACAAAACAACGTTTGCCACACTCACATTTTCAGGAGCAGATTATTGCGTCTATTTGCCTGGGGTGTAAACATACTTCCTTGTCTAACAGACTCTCTTTGTGCATCCGTGGGACAGATGTCAGGGAGTTCACAGTCTGACCCTGGGTGAACCAGCATGGCTCAGACCTGCATGAACCCACATGCAAAACAAAGCTTATGGTTTATCCTGTTTGATGTCATGGCCTTAAAATCGTACCTGTTTACCCTCATTCTTTTGTTGTTAAACACACTCTGGTGATTGTTTTGCTGTTTTTAGGTAAGGAGGAAAGATAAAGAGCCTCTATCCCGGAAACTCTGGGTTATAAACCGACTCATGGAAGCTACAGACCAACCATCCAAATGCCCTTGGTAGGTGGTGACCAGTAAAACCTAGTGCCAAGCAGGTTGCCCAGCTTGTTAAGGCTGATGTTGGCAGACTGACTCCTAAACATGTTTTTCCACTCTCCTTGGCAGAGATGAATGGAAATGTATTCATTTAAAAAGGTCAAGCAAATTAAGCTTCCCTGGATCTACCCCAATGTGCACAATGGCAAAATGTCATTGACCGATATTCTGTGCTGAATTACGATCATTAAGAGATGCTGACCTAGTTTTCACATCGCCTTTACTTTCTCTTTTTACATTTGCATTGCCTGGGTTACTGTGGATGCTAAGAAGCAGAGGTCCCATTGGGTGAAAGATTTGGTGTAAATTGCCCAAGGGCTCCACGAAGAACCTGTGAAATGAAATTTGAGGCTGAGCCTGGGATACTCTTGGATAGTATTAGATGCAGATTGGGCTTTTTTCCCTATTTTGAGGAAATTTGGCTAAAACAAATGTCGTTGTACCCAGGGCTGGTTCTGAGCACCTGAAACCATTATGGTGTTGGGGACAAGACTGGAAGGTGAGATGGATCAGAAGGAATGGCCTCACTCTGAGCTACAGTATGGGGGCGGGGAGGTGAGGAGCAGGCCAAGGTACACAGCACCCTGGAAGGATAACAGTTTATGCTCTTTCAAAGAGTCGTTGAATATTCATTTAAAGAAGTAGCCTGTGAACCTAATATAAAATAATATAAAATATAAACTGTAATTGAAAAAAAATTTTAATTAAACCAAAACCCAAAAACAACGGCCTGCCTGGGAGAAGAGAAATGAGGCAGTTCTGTCACCACCAAGAGCCCCTACTCTCTGGCCTGGGCAGGAGAGCTCTGGATCCAAACTTGTAGACCTCGCTAGCAAGCCCAAATCCAATGGCAGCCAAGGTACTTATTGCCTGTCATTAGCACAGCACATGCCTTGGGGTTCTATGCCCTATGTCAAGCATCTTATTGCCACATATGGTACTGAGGGGAGTGGCAGTAACTACAATGTTCTCCACATCATTGCGTTTCTGGTGGGATTTCAGTGCCCCTAATAGGGGCTGCCTTGGGTTAACAACTGGCTGGTCCCTCCCTGCTATGCTGAGAGGAGAACTAGTATTGCCAGGGAAGAAGAATCCTGGGTGCCTGCTCTGAGTCCACAATGGGGCTCAGCCTCCAGAGGGGAGGGGTCTCGGAGGGTTCCTAGGCCCACCGAGCATGCGCCGGCCGAAGTCCTGAGAGCAGAATGGCTGGGAGGTTGAAGCAGCCACCTCTGGCCCTGAGGCTGTGCTCGCCAAACAATGGTCTCATTGTGCTGAGTGTAGGCTACAAAATTTTAAAACATGATACAAATACAAATTTTAAAGAAATGTGAGCCTTGACATTCAGCACTTCTCACATTAGTGACAAGCTCTTCTGTGTTAAATTTTGGCTATTGACTTCACACCACTTTCTCTGCTTTCCTGACCCTCCCTCCTCCTTTCATTCAGCACATATTCACAGAGCATCCACTCTGTTTCAGTGCAATTCTAGGCACTGGAGGTGGGACAATGAGGAGGAGAAACCCACTCTCTGCTCCCCTGGGCACTGTGTTCCAGTGAAGAGACAGACAAAAACAAAGATGTAAGTATAATTACAATATAATATACAATATATAATATAACCTATGCATTATATTTACATCGTTTTGAGATGATGCCGAGTTTCTGCCCCAGGAGGAGGGAAGGAGGGGCCAGAGAGAGGTGTCCCTTGCCTACAGTGCCTCCTCAGGCTTAGAGCATGAATTCCTTCCTCTCCATGAAAACGTGAGCTAGGGGGTAAGTGTTCCCTTCAACAGCAGCAGTGCCGGGAGCGTGGGTGGGATCAGAGCCCGACACTTGTGCCCTAGGTGAGGGCACTGCAGTGTTGCTAATCCCTCGGGCTGATCTTATATACCCTGGGGGCCCGTGTCCCAAGCAGGGTTGGGCCACAGAGGACCATGCCAGCAGTAAGGGGCTGCTAGCACTCAGGCTTCCTGGCTCTCCCTGTCTGCCTACACACCTGTTAACTCTGGAAATCACTTGTAGCAACATGGTAGGGCTTCTCTATCGGGGATGACATTGCACTGGACGGCAAAGTCACCTTATAGGTAGTGAATGACTACAGTCCTGGCCTTGTGCTCAGCCAGAGGGACCTTATCTTTGGTGACCTGGCTGGTGACAGGTAGGGAATTCAAGGTGAAGGGAGGTAGGGCGAGAAGGAGCAAATAAATATAGATGGGGTTGGTGCAGTAGAGCGGCAGCAGGAGAGGCTGCTGATGAGCAGGTGGTTTTTGGAGGGTGATAAAAAGGTTCTGGAATTAGAGAGTCGTGGTGATTGTACAACTTTGTGAATATATAAAACCATTGAACTGTACCCTTTTCAAGCGTGAGTTTTATGGTATGTCAATTACATTTCAGTTAACACCAAATTCAGCAGAAAGTGGTCACCTGACTTCAGCTCATACATTCTTCCCATCACACCACAGACACCTCTTACTTATGTTATTTTGCTCCTTATTTTCCATCAGAGGAGAACACCTTAAATTCAAAACCATTTGACCAATTCTGTCCCAGGGTTTCCGGGGATTCTGGGTCCCACTGTTACTATAGGCTCAGTCATTTAATCCCAGTTCAGGTAAAAATAAGAGCACCACATAACAGGAAGCCAGCATCTGTACCCAATAGCACGGTGTGAATTACCATAGGAACAACACATTTCTGAATCATTGTTGTGATGAGTAAGTGGACAGAAGGCAAGTGGGGTCGCGGTACTGATGAAGGTGAGAGCTGAATTACAGTGTACAAACTGCTGCATTCTGGAGGGGCCAAAGAAGGGCTGCAATTCAAATCAGTAACCCCACATCCTAAACCCAACATGGCAGGAAGAACCAGCTTGATAGGAGAGACAAGGGAAGGCAGCACATTGTGCAGAGGGTGAAACTCTTGTGAGGATGAAAGGATGTTCTACTGCTTCCTACCACCACAGTAATACCTGTAATCCAATGGCGTGTGCAGCCTCGCCACCATGACCCCTGGAATCACTGGGAAATTCAGTCGAGGAATCTTCTGGCTCAGCCACTAAATATCTCTTAGACCTAAAGGAAGCCACCTCCCCTCTTTGACCCTCAATTTCTTCACCTTTACAGTGAAGGTATTAATAATCCACTTCTGCTGAGGTTGTTATGAGGGTTAGATGAGACACTGCAGGTGCACGCTACCTGCACGCAGTAAGATGTCAAAACTAGGGCAGCCCTTCTTGGCTGTGAGGCAGCTGGGGAGGTACTATGGCCAGACTTAACAGAGAGAGAAACTAGCCAGAGGAGTGATTCATGGCTTCTTAGAGACAGAACTGAATAAATTCCTGTTTTATGGCCTGGCTCAGTAAGCTGTCGATATTGTCTTAGAGATAATATACGAAGGAGGTACCTACAGGCAAAGCCAAGGATGTAGCCTCCCAGAGTTGCTTTCCAGAGAGCACAGGTTACAGACTATCTCCTGTCTTGTTTTTTTTTGTTTTAATTCTCACTTGAGGATAGTTTTCCATTGATTTGTTTTAGAAATAGAAATGGGGTGGGGAGAGAGAGAGAGAGAGAAATATCAATGTGAGAAACATTAGTCTATTGCCTCCTGCACACACCCCAACTGGGGATCAAACCCACAACCTAAGTATGTGCCCTGACTGGGAAGCAAACCTGCAGCCTTTTGGTGTACAGGATGACGCCACAACCAACTGAGCAACCTGTCCAGGGCCTTCTCTTTTGAAATAGCAAGCCAAGCTGGCTCAAGACATGCTACCCTGCTCAGCAGGCCTGCTAGTTCAGGCAAAATCCCAAGCTCCCTGCCGTGACATTGGAGGCCCTGCAGAGATTGGCTCAGTGCACTGCCAGGCCTCCCTCCCGCAGCTCCTTCCCTTGGTGGGCTCTCTGCCTTTCCCTTCATGTGCCATACATGTTATCCCACATGCCTTACCGCTAGCCAGGACCTTACCCCTAAACCATCATCTGCCACTTGGAGATCCATTTCAAATGCTGCTGCCTGGAGAAGCTTCTCCACTCACCCAGTCCTCATTAGTTCCTTTAACTACCATGCCCACGTGGCTCCCAGACATAGATACATCGGTGAGCCCTTAAACCCACAGACTAGGTGTGTGCAACCCCTACTGGATAGGGGAATTCTTCAGTTAAATAATTAAAGGCCTTGTGAAAAATAGAATTTCAGACACTGAGGTCACATATCAACAAAACAACCTTATTTTTCTTTTTGCACTTAACTAAAATGATAGGAAGTATACCATTATTAAATCATCAGTAATATTTCTGCACACATTAAGTAATAATTCCTTAGAAATGTTTGAGGATCTGCCTCCATTGCAGTTTCAATGGAAGGCTTATGTACACGTTTACTTCATATGTGTAATTAGAAGTATTTTTTCCTTGTCTGATTTTATGACTTGAAGCAGGTGACTCTTGTCATTAGTGCCCACCTTGTCTCAGAAGTCCACTTAGATGCACATGTTAACCCTCTTCCTTTGCACAAATGGGGGAATGCATTTAAATGCCAGGGTTTACTTTTTTGTCATTTTTTAAATCTTTCTCAAGGGTACTTTCTAAATACCTTTCCTCCTGCCCTGCCTTATGAACTACCATCCTTTTCTCTCCAGCAACCCTTTTGTTTTTCCTAATTATATCCAAAGAAGTGATATGTGACTCTCTAGTTGCTGGGAAGGTGTGTAGAAGAAAATATGCAAATCCCCAAATTTGGCAAAAGGAAAATGCATCACTAGGGTGTAATTACCTTAATTATCTTAACTGGGGACAAGACGGAGAAATGCTGATTGAATTATGAGCAAGTTACATATAAGAATCTGTCTCCCTGCTCCTTGAGAATAGGACTATAATTTATCTAGCTCTGTATTTCCGGTGCAAGTCCTGTTTCATGTAGATTTCCTAATAAAAGTTTGTCTCATAGATGAACAAATAAGTTTGTAAAATAGAGTCAAGATGACTAAAACACAGGATGAACTTAGGCTTGAAGAGCTATAATAATAACCTCTGCGTTTATTTGGTTCAGAGCAGGAAGAACAACAAAAGCACCAGCCTATTGTTTGGGGAAGATGATGTAATGTTTACAGGTGAACAAAAAGAAAACATAACTGTTTTTCAACTTTGCCACTCTATCAAGATTTCCGTGATAAAATCTACAGACTGAAAAACATAGGGACCAGGAAATAGAAGCCCAAAATACAGAAAAGAAGGGCAGAAAAACATGTAATTGTTTTGACTAAGTTCATATCCTGGTTCAGATAAATTATATACAAATAGACAAGAATGCCTGTCAATAACATTTGAGGAATTATGGGAAAGGGGAAAGTCCTAAAAGATTGGAGACAGGAAAACACTGCCCTAATTGTTATAAAAGGAAAGTCTAGAAACTGTGCAACTAATTGTTAAATGGATGCTTTGTGAACTCAGTTCTGTGCATAGAGATTCACCAAGAGCCAGAGTGGTTCACTGTTAAGTCACGCCCAGTAAACCTGATCTCCATTTTAAATAGGATAATGGGTAAGATTGGTGGTATCCAGCAGTCATGGGGTGTCCGGGTTATAAGAAGGCATTAAACAGACTCTTTCATAATAATTTTGGCACAAGATGAAGACATGCTGATTGAATTAGAGAGAAACTAATCTGTAACTTTTTGAAATTTGGAAAGATTAATTGAAGAATGGATGACCAATTAGAAGACTTTTAGATACATTCTAAGAGCTTTTATCTTGAACGGTCATATTCAATGTTCATATCAATGAATTGGATTCATACCATATGTCTTATTAAATGTGAATTTTATATAAAAATGGATGATGTGAGTTTGATGGTAGAATTAAGGCCCAAAATAATTTCAGCAAGTGCAACAGGCCTTATTTGAACAAGGTTTTAAGTGTTAACTGTCCTAGCAGAGGGTGGGAGACATGAGGCCTTGAGAGTGGTCCGTGGGTAAGTGAGGTAGGGCTTTAATTGATAACTAGCTCTGTGAGAGACAACAATATATTCTGGCTACCAGAACACCAAATTTAAACCTCCAAATCTTATTGAAAGTATTAATATCCAATAACCAGAAAATAATGAATGACATTTTAAAAAAAACAGGAGTATAGTGTCTGGATAAAAAATATTTCATTCTTTGTTTTGCAGGACAACATCTGGAACACAGAGTTCAGTTTTAGGTGGTGCAAGTTAAAAGGGACTTTGACACACTGGAGGGCATCCCAGAGAGGGCCACTAGGATGACCTGAGGCCCTACAAACACCATGTTTACAGAGAGAGGAGAGAGAGAGAAAAACATCAATTGGTTGCCTCCCAGGCACACAAAGATGGGCTGTACCTGTAACCTAGGTATGCTCCAGAGAGGGGGATCAAACCCACAACCTTTTGGTAGGACACTCTAACCAACTGAGCCACCTGGACAGGGCCAGAAAGGCATTTTATTTTACTTTTATTTTTTATAAGTTCTTTTAAATTTTTATTTTTTAGTATAGTTGGTTGATTATGCTATTGTAGTTGTCCCATTTTCTTCTCCCCTTTATTTCCCACCTCCCTGCACCCCCCTCCCACCAGCATTTCCCACCCCTACCACTTAGTTCATGTCCATGGGTCATACATATAAGTTCTTTGGCCTATACATTTCTTATATTGTTCTTAACCTCCCCCTGTCTATTTTGTACTGACCATTTATGCTCTTTATTCCTGTACCTTTTTCCCTTTTCTCCCCTCTCTGCCTCCCCACTGATAACCCTCCTTGTGATCTCCATTTCTGTGATTCTGTTCCTGTTCTACTTGTTTACTTAGTTTGTTTTTGGTTTTGCTTTTTTTTAGGTTCAGTTGTTGATAGTTGTGAGTTTGTTGTCATTTTATCGTTCATATTTTTGAACTTCTTTTTCTTAGTAAGTTCCTTTAACATTTCATATTATAAGGGCTTGGTGATGATGAACTCCTTGAACTTGACTTTATCTGGGAAATACTTTATCTGCTCTTCCATTCTAAATGATAGCTTTGCTGGATAGAATAATCTTGGATGTAGGTCCTTACCTTTCATGACTTGAAATACTTGTTTCCAGCCCCTTCTTGCCTGCAAGTTTTCTTTTGAACAATCAGCTGATAGTTCTATGGGAACTCCTTTGTAGGTAAATCTCTCCTTTTCTCTTGCTGCTTTTAAGATTTTCTTCTTATCTTACATCTTGGCTAATGTAATTATGATGCGCCTTGGTATGTGCTTCCCTGGGTCCAACTTCTTTGGGTCTCTCTGAGCTTCCTGGATTTCCTGGAAGTCTTTTTCCTTTGCCAGATTGGGAAAGTTCTCCTTCATTCTTTTTTCAAATAAGTTTTCAATTTCTTGCTCTTCCTCTTCTTCTGGCATCCCTATGATTTGGATGTTGGAATATTTAAAGTTGTCCCAGAGGTTCCTAAACCTCTCCTCATTTTTTCGAATTCTTGTTTCTTCATTGTATTCTGATTGAATGTTTCTTTCTTTCTTCTGGTACATACCATTGATTTAAATCCCAGTTTCCTTCCTGTCACTGTTGGTTCCCTGTACATTTTTCTTTATTTCACTTTTCATAGCCTTCACTTTTTCCTCTATTTTACAATCATACTCAACCATTTGTGTAAGCATTCAGATTACCAGTGTTTTGAATTGTGCATCTGATAAATTTGCTATCTCTTCATCACTTAGTATTATTTTTGGAGTTTTGATTTGTTCTTTCATTTAGGCCATATTTCTTTGTCTTGGAATAGCTGTTATGTTGTAAGGGGCAGAGTTTTAGGTGTTCTTCAGGTCAGGGCAACCCACCTCACTGCATTGTGGCACTGTATGAGGGGAGGGGTCAGAGAAGGAACAATGCTACTTGCTTAGGTCTTGGCAGGCTTTTAGTCACTTCTCCCACTACCAGAAAGCAACTTGGGCCCTTCTGGTACTGATTCCCAGGTGGGTGAGTTTGTGTATGTTCTACGACCCCATGGGTCTCTCCAACAAACTCTCCTTTGAGGCTGGGAGTTTCTCCTGACACTGCAATGCCCACAGGTTTTTATAGCCAGAGGTTTCAAGGCTTTCTTTTTTTCATGGTAGAACCCAGGTTGTGTGTTCTGTCTCCCCAGTTGTTTCTCCCAGTTTATCTGCATGCAAATGTGGGACCACCTGGTTCTCCAGCTGCCACCTCACCCTCCCAGTCTGCCAGCCTCCACCTTGCCACGCATCCTCTCCACCCCAGCTGCCCATCTTCACTCCTCCTGCCAGTGTGGATGAATGTTTCTTCTTTAACTCCTTGGTTGTCAGGCCTTCATAGCATTCAATTGTCTGGCAGTTCTGATTATTTTTTGTTTTTAAATGTGTTGTTGTTTTTTTGGTTGTGCAAGGAGGCAGAGTATATGTACCTATGCCTCTATCTTGGCTGGAAATAGCTGAAAGTCATTTAAATATTTGAGGTGTGAACAAAGGTGATTCAAAGTTTAATAATTGTTTCTTTGTTCCATGATTAGAAAATGTGGGCATACCCTTTGAAAACAGGGCTTCACACATTGGAAATGATTTGTATTTAATTCTCATGTTTAGCACATCTCAGCTCAGCAGAGAGAAAACAGCTCATTGGCGACTTTAATATTAACATGTACAAAGGGAAACATGAATAGTGTTTGGCTCGAGCAGAGTACATAAAATAATGACAGAAATGTGAGTAAATTATTCTCACAGTAACTCAGTAATCCTGAGGCCCCACATGAATCATTTGTGGAGGCCAAAAAAATATCAATACAGAAGACATTGTCCCAAACAGAAGGACAAATTTGACATTCTGTAATAGCTCTCTTTGTTATTTATGGTAAAAAACACATGATCTTTGGAACATGTAATTTTATTGCTGAAATCTATAAAGGCTGGCCTCGGGCCAGTGCTTAGAATAGCTCATGCAACTATCTGGCAGATGGAGAGATTATTGCCACAGTCCTCCTGGGCTTGCCGTTCTTCTCTTGGCACAGACTCAAACCTGGCCCCCAAGTCCCCACCTCCCACCCCAGTCCAGAGCAGAGCACCCCTTTCCCCACATTACTGAGGGGCTTCACCAGTACCTCCACACATTGGTGTCATGTATCTTGGCTTCACTCTTTCTCAAAGACCAAACCAAATGAAAACTAACCAACAAACAACAGCCCATTATTTCTGCATGCTTCACAGCATAGGCTGAATCATAAAGGCCTCCAGTCATTTCAGGACCTTTCTCTTCCACATAGGAAAGGATTTCATACTTGACTGCATGCTAATGTTTCCCCTGCCTCTGCTGTGGTGTGCAGGGAGCCTCCTGCCACTGTGGGGCAGAGCAGGCTGAAGGTTAAGTTCTCATTGAGGTTCCGCCACTAATGGACTGTGTGAGCTGGGCAAGACCTGGTGCTTCTCTGGGCCTTGTTTCTCCCTCTGTATTGGGCTGGGATTGGGTAGGGATCCAAGACTTCCAAACCAATGAGCAGAAATGCTTCAGGGGATCTGCAAACTCATTAAAATATTCAAGTGTCTTTAAACAGTAATAGCACAGCAAGAATAATCAAATAGACCGCATTCCAATTTTAACCATAGGACAGATGAGCACATTAATTTGTGGTTCCATGTAAACTTATTCTGTAGCCTTGGAAATAGTCTTGTCTGGACACGTCCTGTGAATATATTTAAATATCTTGTATATGTGCACTGATCTGGACGGTTGTCACTGCTCACCAGCCTTTTCTTAAGATCAGGGTTCTGCACATGGCGAGCTGAGCTCCTGTGTGCCACGCTGGATCCAGTCCTTGCCAAGCTTGGATGTACCTGCCTGGCACACACTCTCGTTACAGAATAATTCTCATTTGTGCAATAATTAGTGAGTGCCAAACATGTTGCAATGTGAAAGTGTTATGTTCTTGTGATTTCTGGGTGCTTATTGCCATGTGTATATAATCTTCAAGCTTTAAGGACAGATTTGTCAAGGTGTCTCCTAAGGTTCCGGGAAGGTTGTTAAAAGGCTGGAGCCACTTAACAGTTACCTGTGTGGCAGGTCCTTCTTGAACTGAGCAAGCAAAATGACAGGTTCTTGTAGATAGAAAAATATAACTTTCATGTCCCAGTTTCAAAATAGTCTCTTGTTCATACTTTTTTCCAGGTTATAATGAACAAAAGGTATAAGTTTAAATTAAAATAAATTTATCTTAATAAAATATATGTATATATTTTACAAATATCAGGACCCAAGGTAAGATTTTGTTTGAAAGAAGAGAGATGTTTCCTACTAACAGTGTTTGCAGCCCCTGGGAGGATGGGCCTTTATGCTTCCGCCGTTCCAGCTGAGGCCGCCCCTGGAAGAGAGACACCTTTGGTGTGATCAGGGGCCACCAGAGGGGTCTTTGATGTTGATGTAGTTTTCTTTACCAAGACGCAAAGTCTTTCTCATCTCTTAAAAAAATTTTTATTTGTTTATTGTTAGAGAGAAGGGAAGGGAGGGGGAAAGAGAGGGAGAGAAACATCAATGTGTGGTTGCCTCTTATGTGGCCCCCACTGGGGACCTGGCCTGCAACCCAGGCATATACATGCCCTGACTGGGAATCAAACTGGCGACCTTTTGGTTCGCAGCCTGTGCTCAATCCACTGAGCTACACCAGCCAGGTCTTTCTTGCCTTTGACATGGGTGAATAGTTATCATGCCATGCTTTTAGAAGAAACTTCCAGAGAACTACCATGAGGTGAGAAAGATCAACATTAGCACCTTTCCAGAGGGTTGGTTTTGGTTTCAAAAACAGAATAGAAAAGGGAAATTTCAAGGAAAATGGAAACTGGAGTTTTCTGATATTCCTCCATGGTTTTGAGAACAGAATTTTTGTTCTAATTGCAGAGAAGGTAATTTCTTAGTAATCAGGTAGGGTGGGGGGCTCAGGATTTATAGAGTGCCAGCTACGAGCTCACTGTGCTAGGGGACCTTGCCACAACTTTGCAGGGTAGTTACTGTTATTTCCAAATTACAAGTGAGGAAGTCAAGATGCTGAAAAATTATATAATTTGCTCTACGTATTCTGCCTGGTAAAAGGCAAATGGGGATTGAGAACTTGGCCTTTGCTTCACATTCCCAGTAGGACAGAGAAGGCCCCTAGCCTCCCTTCCTTTGACTCTAACTAGAACAAGATTGTGCTCACAGCCGAGATGGATAGACACCAGATGAAACTGCAGGTGGCAGGGTACGCACTGTAGAACTGAACTCATTAGTACTTAGGTTTGGCCTTTGCAGGAAATCACACTGCACCCTGAGCTCAATCAGATCTTCTGGGTTCCCCCTGGAGAAATGTAGATGGAGCTCCTGGGAAGGAAAAGTTGGGGGAGAAAGCCAGATGGGTCTGATTCTCTGAACCTATTCTTGTGGAACTTTATATTTGTTGTTGATCGATAATAGTCACAACAACTCTTTCTTGCACCCAGCTCATTCTAGTTACTGATTTAACTGGGGTGTGGTAATGTCATGTGGCTGCTATTCCATACACAAGGCTCTGCAGATGTCATGTCCTCGTGGGCAGAGGCTGCCCCATTCCCACTCCAGCACCTGACACACCAGTCCTCAAGCACAGTTACCCCCTGCAGAGATGGGCCCCAGAAAAGTGCACTAAAAAACCCTAAATCTCCACTGGTAATTTTGTTGTAATATAATCAGGGTTGAGATCCACTTACCTAGTACCTGATAGATGGTCAATTAATTTTTCTTGAGCAATTTAGTAAACAAAGATTGAATGTGCAGTAACCTTGGAAATGTGCTGCGCAGATCTCTTGCTGCAGGAGTATAATTAACTGAGGCCCCAGCTGTGGCCTCTTTGCATCTAGCACTGTGTTTGCACAAGATCACGCTTCCTGTGTGCTGCTTCTAGTCCGAGACAGCCTGGTGGGGATACTCGTGGAGGCCCATTGCTATGAGATGCAGGACTCCTCTGATGGGCAGCTTTGACTTGAGGATATCACACTTGAATTTTGTTCCCCAAATTCACATTTTGAAGTCCTAGATCCATACCTCAGTATGTGACTGTATTCAGAGACAGAGTATATAAAGAGGTAATTTAGTTCAAATGAGGTCATTACGGTAGGCCCTGATCCAATATGACTGGAGTCCTTATCAGAAAAGGGGGTTAGGACACAGACCTATACAGAGGGAAAATGACATGCAGACACAAGGAGTAGACAACTATGTACATACAAAAAAACCCCACCTCAGAATAAAACCGATCCTGCCAACATTTTGATCTTAGACTTCGAGTCTTCGTGAGGAAATGTCTGTTGCTTAACCCATCCAGTCCATGGTCCTTTGTCATGGCAGCCCTAGTAAACTAATTTTGGCTTAACTGAAACATTCTTAGAACCATGCTGCATTCTGAGACCCTTCCATCCCCGGCCTTCCTGTGCTCCCTCTCCCCTTTCACAGGTGGCGCACCGCACTGGGGCCCAAGGGCTCTCTCCACCTCCTCTGGCTCCCCCGACTCACAGGTGTTTCCCGAAATCAGTCTCTTGGACATCAACGCCCATGTTGGCATCTGCTTCTCAGAGAACCCAAACTACTACAAATGGGAAGAAAAAAATTATTTGCAAATACAATATCTTCCTGAGATTTTTAAGAAATAAAATCTACTACTGGGTGAAAATAATAAGGTAGAAATTTTTTTTTGGACATAAGTCCTGCTCGCCAGTATAGAAAGGTTGTCTGCCCTGACCCTGTTTCCTGTCCTCATTTTCTGGGTGCCACAGCTGTCTTGGGCTGCTTGGGAAGGGAGAAGGGGAAGTGACCTCCATCTGGTCAAATCAGAGCATGCCAGGGCTGAAAAGGACCTCAGAGATGATCACACACGTCCTGCCCCTCACCTCACACCCGGGCAGACTGAGTACCCAAAGGGGTGAGTGTCCAATGAACTCATGTAGGGTCACAGAACTGACAGATGAAGTGTTACTGGTAATTTCAGGGTTGTGTTTCTTAGCATGATCTAGAGACTGTTATTTAAAATGATGTATTTAGATAAGCATATGAGTTACTAGTCACTTCTACTGGTTATCTCTGGTCCTGGCAATGAAATACTGACTTTCTGGTCACACATATGACTAGCAGGAAAGATATCTTTCTCCCTTTCACCAACACCTGCAGCTATTCGCAGGTATTCAGCTTCTGCAGCATGAGAGTGGGTTGGCTGTTTACGAGCTGTCCCAGAGGGAAAGCGGGCTCTGTAACGGAGGCCATAATACACCCATACAGAAGAGCAAGGCCTGCCTTGGGATGGCAGCAGACGGAGGGCAGTCTGCCTCTTCATCCATCTGTCTGCAGCACATCTCATGAGCCCTCATCAGCTTGGGGCGGACCTAAACACAGAGGCTTAGCTGGAGTCCAAGGCCTCACATCATTCCTACTTCTTCAAAATCATTTGTTAGTGAGTGGTTTGTGTTGTTAATATGGTAGATGATCCTCGTCGTTAGTGAGATGGATCATCCTCTGAAAGGAGTGAATTTCACACTCCTTTCTGAAGCAGAAGGCCGATTTAGAGCAGAGTCACAGGATAAGAAAATCCACAGTTCCTGTTTTCAAAGAGGCCTCAGGGCCCAGACGCTTTCTTCTAAAACATCAATAACTTTACAGGCAGTGAGGAAGCAGAGCCTGCATCCCAGAGGAGGGACAGCCACTGGAATAAAAGTTTACTTATCAACACAGACAGCTGGCCTGCAGGCTGTAGTTTGCCAGTTTGACTTTTTAAAATTTGACCTTTAAAATCTTGACCTTTAAAATTTGGATAAAATATTATTTAACTCACGGTTAAGTTTTTGGTGACCACTCAAATTTCACATATGAGGCGACTTCCAGCTCTTAGATACCTATAGTTCTGTCCAGCTTTTATTCCCCTTTTCCCCGGTACCATATGCCAAGTTTCCTCTGTAAGCAATTTCTCTGTCTTCTATTCTTAGCTACCTGGTTTGGGTGGGATCTACCCTACCCCAGTTCCAGGAATAAGCAGCGATTGGCTTAAACCAGGCAATACATTTCTTCCCCACAGGATGGTTGGTTCAAGAGATAATTAAGCTTGTTCAAGAATAGTGAACTTAAGACTGAAGCTGAGAATGCAGGAATGCAGACACTTTATCCTCTTGGGTTATGATGTGAAATTGTATGGCCAGGAACTCCTGGGTCTACTAGTAGTGAACTTGAACCTCCAGGCTACCCTCTGGACCCAGTTATAAAAGAAATGAAGGGGTGGATGCAGATTCTGTAAGGTCTATAGCTTACACAGCTTTGACATTCTCTTTAAGAAAGTGAATATGTAATTACGAGTACATAAGAAAGTATAAAAGTGAATTAACTCGAATGAGAGAAGAAGTCATTTCCCAAATCACAAATGGGAAAGACCTGACAAAGGCCATAAACATCACTAAATGTGGGTAAATAGCACACCATTTTATTAATTAATATCTGACACACCTCTCAAGTACTTTTTCCATGTTTTTGGCTGCTTACTATTTGGTCGTATCTTTATATGACAAGATTTAGTGATATTTTTAGATCAAGGCCAAAAAGTTTTTCTTTTTCTAAATATGTTTATTGATTTTAGGGAGAGGAATGGGGAGAGAGAGAGAGAGAAACTTTGATGTAAGAGAGAAAATCGATTGGTTGCTTCACATACACACCCAGCCAGACCAGAGACTGAACCTACAACCCAGGTATGTACCCCAATGAGGCATCAAACCCCAACCTTGCGGTGTACAGGATGGCTCTCTTAGCCATGGAGCCACCCAGCCAAGACAACAGTCTTTCCTTAATCACCCAATAGTACGGATGATTGAAATATTTTACTATCAAAAGTGTAGAAAAGTTTGTTTCAGTGTCATTATTTGTTGTTGGCAATGACATGTAACACTTTTCTGGCTACTGTAAATCATGGATAGCTTTTGCTTCATTAGTTTCATGGTAAATCTATCTGTTATCTAATTTCTTTCTTTAACATAAACTACATATTAGATAATGTCTACCTGCCTCTTAAGATCTGTTTAAGACTGAAGCTCAAATTCCTGTTCCATACTTTGTAAAACATAAAATGCCCTCCCCAAGGTTTCTGGAATACTGAGTAGGGCCTTAGATACTTGTGGTAGATATTTTGGGGTCACCTAGCATCTGTTCACTCTATTTTTACTGACAGTATTTTGGTCTTTCCTCCCCTCCCTTATTATATAGTTGAACAGGACTCACCTCTGAAATTCTAGATTGGAGTACACAGCCCATACTCAAGAGCAGCAATACCTTGCATTTCTCCTGGCCATCACCTGTGACTCTGGGGTGAAAGGGAGACTCAGAGTTCCCCATAGTCTATTAGTCTTTTGTTGAAACTTGGGGAAGAGATGTTCTCTATGTCCTGAGAAAGTGTGAGGTCTGAAAAAGTATTCCAAGTATCCCAAGGACTGCAGGAGTATATGAACTAGGTTGGAGGGAGGGAGAAACTGGGCTAAATTTAGCCTTCTCTGCTACTTTTGCAATATTTGGGAAAGGGAAGTCATGTTCCATTGTTAGACTGACAGACTAACAATGTTAGTCAAGGTTACTGCCAAAGGAAGGAAGACATTGAAAGGGAACTGAGGAAAATTAATAAAAAGCTGAATATGATTCTCTTAGAAAGGGAGAGACATCCGGATTCTTGACCTTTTTTAAAGGTCATGAGGGCATTCTTTTTTCATTGCTTTTTAGAGAAAAAGGGAGGGAGGGAAGGAGAGAGAGAGAGAAACAACGTGAGAGAGAGACATTGATCACTCACCTTCTTGCATTTGTCCCAACTGGTGATCAAACCTAAAACCTGGGCATGTGCCCTGACTGGGAATGGAATCTGCAACCTTTTGGTCTATGGGACAACACTCCAACCCACTTAGCTACACCAACCAGGGCCAACTTCTTGACCTTTAAAATCAAATGATGAGCCTAGCCAAGGGCAAACAACATGGTGTCTTTATAGCCAAAAAAGGTTTATAAATATTAGCCAATGGCCCATCTACTGCAAGTCACATAGAACATTTAAGTTGTGAGGGCCCCTCTTATAAGCTAAGGTTTAAAAATTACTCAGATTCCATTACTAAAAAATACATTTCATATTCAATGGGAGTCTGACATAATTTTTTTAATCCTCACCCAATGATATGTTTATTAGCTTAAGAGAGAAAGGAAGGGAGAAAGAGAGAGAACATCAGTGTAAGAGAAAAATACTGAGTGGTTGACACCTGTATGCCCCCATCTGGTGCTGGAACCTGCAGTCTAGGTATGTACCCTGCCTGGGAATCTAGCCCAAAACATTTTTGGTGTATAAAACAATGCTCCAACCAGGGCCTGACTTGTAATTTTTATTAATCTTGCTTACAAAACCTCCCATGCCACGGGGAATCCTCATCTATATATAGAGACTATGGAAACTCAAAACAATTAGTTATGCAGCCTTATGATTCTCTAAGGTACTTTCCACATCCCAATCATGAGAGTCCTTTCCTCAGTCCATGTTAGTATGTTTATGAATCTACCTCCCCGACTAGACTTCAAGCTCCTTCAAAACAATCTTGCTTATCTTGCATTCTCCCCAACAGTGCCTGGCACATACTAGGCACTCAAAATAAGCTTGACCGACTTAGGCTCAGAGTCACAGTTCTTTCACTGGCTGACTAGATATCCTTGGACAAATTATTATTTTTTTAAGCTTGTTTAACCGTTATGTTATTTTAGGGAACTATATTGAACTTTTAATTCTGGAAAACCATGTCTGGAAATCTTCAGTCTCTGAATCAGGTCCCCAAGCTGCTAGCCCTCTCTAACGATGACACTTCCTATGCATTACTAAAGTGGTGATGGTTATTGGAGAGGCTCTTTCTCATTTCCCAACTGCTTCACTTAAAAACATTTTTATATACCTCCTCTCTTTAGTTTCAAAAGTATATCCCTCCTCCTTTCAAAGGTTATCCCTTCTACCAGTGCTTTCAATCTCATTCCCACATGGACACATTATTTCAACCTTTATGAAATCTCCCAGCACATGCTTGGTGCAAAATATATGTTCTTTCCCCTGAATAAATGAAACTAAGGAAAAAAATGGATGATTTCCCAACAAATGATTAAGGACAGGTGTGGCAAGAATCCATGGCTTTTGGACCTTAGACCCAAGTGACTTATGTGCCCATCTTTCTCAGTCAAGAGGAAGTCATTAGTGGAACTCACCTCCCAAATCCAGCTTTCTCATATTTGATGGGAAAGCTGTAACCATAGCAACTCCTAGCCACAATGGATAGAATGCTACACAGAAGGAACCCACACACAGCTGATTAAATATTTGAGTAACTAATTTTGTAATGTGACTTCACTAAGTGCTTACCTATTGCACGAAAGCTGTTGGCAATTAGAGGAACCAGAAATTGCCTCAGAATGCAAAGGCATATTCTTCGCTGCTTAAAATAGAAAAATCACTAATGCTCTCCCAAAGGACACAAATAGAAATGTTGGGACATATGCCATGTTTTAATGACTCAGCCAGAGAAAAGTTCATGTCAGTTGGACTGCTCTGCACTGCCCAAATGTTACATGACAAGCACTTGTAAAGCAAGATTTAGAGCTTGTGTTCTGGTAGTAAAACCCTGTGAATGCAGCAGCTCAGGTTGGGGTTTTCATTCATGTTAAGTTCCTGGAGAGCTTATGAGTTGTCCATAGCTGCTTGACTTCCTCTGACGTCAGGGAATGGGTCAGACTTCCTCTTAAACACATCTTAAAAAAAGAATCTAATGAGTGAGAATTTTCCACTCTAGTGGAGCACGAGTCTGGGTCATGACCAGAATTTTTTTTCAGGAAATGGAATAGAATGGCATAGAATAGAAAATGGCATCCGTCACATGTAGTAAGAGGAAGGAATATTCCTTGCAACATTTGTTTTAATTTCATACAGGGATAATATTATGATGCAGATGCATTATTTATTGTAGGTCATGATAAAAAAATAAATAACCACTGAGTTTGAGGGCTTTTCTGTTTTTAAGGAGATTTAACCAAATGTTTGTCTACATCTATTGCCACAAATATTTCAGCGAAAATTAAATACTGTCGCAGCTCATTTTGGTAATAAAACCTACTGTTTGTTGTATATCTATGACATCTTGACAATTGAGAAGAGGCTCGATATCCCTATTTTAGCATTGAGAAATATAAGGTTTAAAACTGGTAATTGATGTGTACATCACATCACTAGCAAATAACTCACTCTAAGCTCCATTTCTTTTTTCTTGTGCATAGCAATTTAATGGAAAAATAATTAAGTATAGCATTTTAATGAAAGAATAATGAAGGTTCTCTTAAAATCCGTTGATTTGGGTTTGGGAGAGATATGGGCCATTTGGGTTTGATTGCTGAAAATTTGACCCGCACACACAAGGGTCTTGACCTACTGGGAGAATTCTGGGAAACATGGGGGTAAAAGGGTAGATGTATAGCTGCCTAAAGACTGACTCAAACAATGGAAGGGAGATAAAAATTGGAGACATTCTGCATCAACTCTGAAACCAGAGAAATGTATCCTCTACATTGTGTGCTCAGAGGAAATTCTGTCACGTTAAATCACCCAGGGCCTACCCATGGCTCTATTTACTGAGAAAGCACTACTTTCATGGAAAATCTGAGCCTATTTTGCTTCCTGGCTCCTATATTTCTTAATTTGGAGCAGCACTTTTCAACTGGTATGCCACAAGAATTTTTAAAACATGCAATATCTAACTATTTGTCAGGGCCACTTTCCTCTTTTCCCTTAGATTGTCAAATAAAAAAAGTTGACGGCCAATACAACAATAGCTGTCCAATGTGAATGAATCAAAATTATAGCTATCTTTTGTCAGATAGGCAAAAAATATATACTTTCTTGGTGTGCCACAGAATTTTAATAGTTTATGTGTGCCAAGATGAAAAAGGTTGAAAACCACTGATTTAGAGGGTTGATAAACTACCATCTCTAGCTCTAATCTCTCCCTCTGCCTCCATGTCAACACATGCCAAGAGATACCCGTGAGGGTTGGGATGCACTGGGCTGGCTTGCTCTTAGGACGTTCTCTTCTTTTCCCCTTCTTAGCTCTGTATCCCTGGGGAGGAGGGTCATAGAGAGCAGAGTAGGGGGGTCAGCAAAGGTAGCTGATCCCTGCAGGTTTTGCCTCAAGTTCCCACATCAGCTGACTGCTACCAGTGGGAGGTACTGGTAGAAGAGATTGGTGGGTAGAAGGGAGAAGCTGGAGTATTTTATTGCCTTCCTCAAACTCAGGGGGCATCTCTGGCAGCAGCTGCATTTCCTTGGTGGCTCCAGCTGCTACAGGATAGGCCCACCATAGTCCAGTTTCTCCTGTTTGTCCCTCATCTGGTGCTTGTCTACTGTAGTTAATCTCTGAGTTGCCTCACCACATTTTATTGGCTCTTTGCTTTTACAACACCTGTGTAATCTGTTCCCCGCATTAAAATCCCATGGTTCTAAATACTCAGGTCATTTCTATTTTTCTGGTTGGTCCCTGACTGATGGGGTAGGGTGGGTGGGGCACAGGCCCAGAGCCATGTTCAGAATCATAATTGGGTTCAGTTGGAACACCTTGCTGCATGTTTACCTGATATAAATAACTACAGCCAAGTGAGTGGGTAAAGAATCAATAAAGTGTCTGAGAAAATACTAACATGCAGGCTCTAGGCCTTGGATGACCTAATTCTATAGGCGGTGAGCGTCATAACTGCTCTCCAGGTCCGATGCTGTGTGGTGGCCTGACGTCACCGCCCAGAGCGCAGAGCTCGATGGACCCCGCTACCACAGTGGGGGGAAGGGAGGAAGCTCTCACCGCCACCTCCACTGCCCTGTACTTAAATGCTGTTTAGTGACTGGTTGTAAGAAGGACAAGAACCCAGACAGCCAGGGGATTCCAGCCAAAGTGTATTCTTCACCTGGCTTGGGCAGTTTGTTTCTTTTGATTCTATAACAAATAACTTATGTGCAGAAATAAAATTCATAGGTAGTTAAGCCTACCTATGCTTATAACTTAAGTAAAAGGAGTGTTACACCACAACTATAATACAATGGAGAAATAGAATGAATGCAATAATGGTAACATTTATTTTAACATGTAAATGTAAGGTATGATTTCACTAAGAAGACATAGTGAATTGGTCAGGTGATTGCACCTGTGCATAATAAATGAGTTGGGCTTTAAGAGAAAGAACCAGATAAGTTCCAGATGTAAAGGAAAGTGAAAGAGCAGTAAAGGACACTGAAGTAGGGACTAGGGTTGGGACACCTAATGACAGCAGACCAGAAGTATTTATCTGTGATAAGAGCAAGTGGGAAATAACCGTAACCAAAGTGGGGATAATATGCTGAGATAAACTACACACTGACATAGTGGAGAAAATGAGGAAGTCTCACTAGTGAGCTGGGGCATATTTATAGGTGTAGTACCAGTTACTGCCTTCGTTATGAGATGGGCTGAGAAGTGACATCATTTCATAGAAAACATACTTCCTATCTTGAAATCCTGCCCTGTATGGAGTTTATGTTTATTTCATCCCTAGTACATTGTAAAGACTTTGGGGACCATATACTTCAATAAGTGATAAAGATAGATCGGAAAAAAGAGCAGTGACTCAGGGGTAGACATTGAGGGTCATTACTAGGGTAAGATGGGAAAAAAAACAGGCACCTTAAAATAAAGCTGTAATTTCAATACAGTACTAGATTTCCTATCGTCATTCTAAATAATTATAATAATGATGAAAAATTTTAAAGAGTAAAAACTGTCATTAATGAAATGCCATGAGATTCTTGCATTGAATGTCTAACCATATTTTAATAATATTTGGATAAAAAGCTGGTAAGTCTGCTAAAGGAAGTGTCCGATCTCTCTGGTTCCACTTTTACATGGGACAGCCATAAAAGCAGACCAACACAGGCATGTACAGCCCACGGCAAGCATGTGGCAAGCATGTGGCATGGTTCCCCACAGTGATGAGCACCTCTTGGTGTATCTCCAAATAAAACAAAGAACAAATGTGCTTCGATTTACATAACAGCTGTATTCTTGGAAAAATCAATGTACATGTTAAAACAGCAAAAATGATTTCATGTTATATGTAAAACAGAGCTGGGGTGTAGGCTGTATCTTTATTAAAAAGTTTTCCCAATATGTGAATACCAGATGTAGCATTAAAGGAATGAAGCCAGACTTGAGAAAATTCTTTGTTGCCTAGGACTGCGCTGTTGCTGGTAGGTCATTTAGCATACGCAGTCCCCCCACCAAATGTGGACAGTGTGTTCCTCCAATCATTGTGCTGACCAAAAACTCCTCTTCAAATGAACAAAATGCTCTCTGAGATAAACCATCCTCTTGAGAACCACTGCTTTCACCCAAGAAATGATCTAATCCGCCTGTTCCGCAGTGGTTTCATACACGGCCCATCGCCCCTCTCTCGCGCTGGAGGCAACTGCAAGGCCTGGGAGGAGCGCCGTTCCCCAGTGCCCGGTTGACGTGGCTTTCTGAGATGTGATCCAGCTGCCGCGGCTCTGCGCATTGTTAAAGGCCCGCTCTCTCACCCACACCTCCTTTCAGGAAGGGCCGCAGAGAGTCCACCGACTGGGACGCGCATGGGGAGAGTGAGGAGCAGAGGTTCCCATCATGGGCCACCTGAGATGACATAATATGAGTGGATCAGCCCCTAAACTTTTACCACAAATGTAACAATTGCTTATCCAGCAGGATTCTTCTTGCTGCACTTTCCCTCTTCCAGTGACTTAAGGGACTTTGAAGTAAACTAATAAGCACCTATTAGTCATCTGTTACGTGTAAGGCTCTGCTCAGCACTGAGAGGGAAATATAAAAGAGATCAAGACATGGCCCCTTGAGAAACTCATAATTTAATTTTGTGGAAAGTACACTGTACATTGCCCTGGTTGCTGCTTTTATCAGCAACATGATGTTAGATAATTAATTAACCTCCCTGCAGATGGTTTTCCAATAGAGACTCAACTGGTCTCCTACCAATGTCACAGTAATTGCGTCAGATATGAGGATTTGGAGAGAGATAAGGCAATGTAGACATTAAAAATAACAGGGCTTGTGTGATTTCCTTCTACATAAACCTCTTTGAATCTGAATCTTGCTGGGAAAGTACAACCTCTTGCCTTTTAAGAGACTTCATTTTATCTTGGGGCCAGCTGAAAGATATACTACATTTTAGAGTGTCTACCAGGCATTTTCTCGTAGTAATTTCCTCATGAGCTTCTTCTGTTTTTCAGCTGAGAAAATTCACAGGACGTGCCCTTCTCAGAGAAAACTACAGGCTGTAATAAGGGGAAGAATGATGGGTTTAAGTATTACTTCGACATAAATACAAGAATCTTCAACACTGTGCTCATGATTGAAACACACTAGTCACGTTGCCCTGACTTGGGAAGATGAGCAAACCGTACAGAAGTTTCTAGGAAGCCTAGCATGGGATCCTTCACTGTACTAGTCAGGGTTCTCAGTTGCAAATGATTGAAACAGACTCTAGTCATGTAAGCAGAAAAGGAATTTGCCGGCAAAATATTTGTTTCTTATGGGATTTCTAGGGAGACGGGGGAATCAGGTTTGCAATGTGAGGGAAACAAAGAGGATCCGTGTGGTCAGAAGAAGAGCTCAGGGCACGTCCACCACTCAGTGAGTCCCGATTAATGAAGATGCTGACACAGACACCTAATGAGCCCTGATCCTGGCACCACCACCACGGCTGCTCTCCTCTCTGCCGTGGAAAGCCTGTGCTGCAGTCCCATCACCTGGTCCTGCTTCTCTGAGTCCATATCTGGAGACCTCTGATTAGCCATGTCAATCAGGGCTCCTGCTGTAGTTACCAAACGAGGCTAGAAAAGGGAGTCTGGCCCATTCAGCTTCTGCAGTGACAGCAAGGCTCTGCGTTCTAACCATACCTTAAACCCGAGGGGATTCTGAAACCTACAAATACGGTTCGGATGCAAGGTCGTTGAAGACATGCAAACATTTACTTCTCTCGGGGAATGATTAAGAAGAGTAATGGAAGCTTGGATGTGTTTTATCTTACTTTAATCTTCATCACCTTTTAAATCTTCATCCCTTCTTTTCTAAAAGAGTTTGAAAAAATCCAACAGCATTTGGCTATGTCCCCTCAAAAGTGTATATTTGAAAATAAGTGCCTATTTATTTATTTATTTTTAAATTAAATTTATTAGGATATCATTGGTTAATGACATTGTATAAATTTCAGGTGTACAACTTTCGAATCATTGTGTTCTTGGGAAGTCAGTATATATACTGCACACTCTTGTGTGCTCACCTCCTGGACTCTAGTCCCCATCTGTCACCTTGTATTTGGGTCCCTTGACCCTCTTCATTCTCCCTCCACCCCCATCCCCTCTAGTGACTGCCATTCTGTTGTATCTATGAATTTGTTTCTTTGTTGGTTTTATCTGTTTATTGTTACTTTTAGTTTTCTATCTCACATATAATTGCATTCCTATGTTTTAACAATGAGTTATCAGAAAGAAAAGTGAAAAGAAAAACAATAATCCCATGTTCAATTGCACCAAAAGGATAAAATGCCTAGGAATAAATATACAAAGTGAAGGACTTATATTACAAGACCGTTGAAAGAAGTTGAAAAAGGTACAAAGAGATGAAAAGATATTCTGTGTTCATGGGTTAGAAATGTTAAAATTGTTAAAATGGACGTATTACCTACATATCATTTTCCTTGTTTAAGGAGCCAAGACCTGGGAATATTAACTGATTCAGCCACTATGGAGACAGTATGGGGGCTCCTCAGAAAATTAAAAATAGAACTATGATCCAGCAATTCACTCTGGGCATGTACCTGAAGGAAGAGGAGCACTGTGATAAAGAGGTGTCTACACTCCCACGTTCAGGGAAGTGTATTGACAATCGCTGAGATGTGGAAACACCCCTGTGTCCAAGTGTCCATCAGTGGATGGATGGATGGATAAGGAAAATATTATACACTTACACACACAGAGGAATATTATCTGACCATAAAAATAAGGTGATCCTGACATTTGTGAACAACATGACAAAGATGAATTTTAAGAGCTGTAAGCTAAGTGAAATGAGTCAGACAGAGAAAGGTAAATACCATATGACCTCATTTACATGTGAAATCTGAAAAAAAAATGACCTCATAGAAACAGAGAACTGATGGGTGTTTGCTAGAGGTGGGGGCTTGGGATGGACAAAAGAATCCAGGATCTAATGTACGAGAGCATGGTGACTATAGTCAACAATACTGCATTATATATTTGAAAACTGCTAGGAGAGTAGAGCTTTAAAGTTCTCATCCCAAGAAAAAAAAAGTCATATTATGGGATAGATGTTAACTAAACTTACTATGATGATCAGTTATTACATTATGACATTGTAATATATAATGAAATAATTATACAACTCACCATAATGCAGAATCAGCGGGAGCCCTGAGCTTGTTTTCCTGTGACTAGATGGCCTCATTTGGGGGTGATGGGAGACAGTGGTACCCAAAGTGTGTTGCTTATGTCAAGTCTACTCTGTAACCTCATTTTGGTGGCTGTCCCTACAGAAAACTCTGTATCACAAAGATAGGATGTTGGAAGCGGAAGCAGGCTTTTCTGTGCTTTTGTGGCAATCCCAAGATATTCTATGTTGACTTTAATCCAGAATGTCTGGAGACTTGAAGTTGTCTGAAACATACTTTTTAAAAAATATTTTATTTATTTGATTTTAGAGAGAGGGAAGGGAAGGAGAAAGAGAGGGAGAGAGACATCAATGTGTAGTTGTCTTTCACATGGCCCCCACTGGGGGACCTGGCCTGCAACCCAGGCATATGCCCTGCCTGGGAATCGAACCAGCAACCCTTTGGTTCATAGCCCAGGCTCAATCCACTAAGCTAGACCATCCAGGGCTCAAACATGCTTTTAAGGTCACCATCATTTGCGATCACAAGCAATTGATCCTCTTCTATCATGGACAAAGTCGACTCACCTGGCTTATTCACAGATGGGTCACAGATCCATTTCTTCCTGGTCCAGGGGGTCTTTTGTGTTTGGGAAGTAATGCTCAAGGTCTGTTGAAAGCTGAGATAGGTGATCATGCACCAGCTTAGAGAAAGAGATCCTGGCTCAGTCTTTCAAAATCTCTGCTAATGTTTGAAACATGTCAAAAATCCCCATGTTCACTCATTGTTCCCATAATTCCAGTTTGGCTTTGAATGCAGCCACTTTATCTGCTGACTTGGGCACAGTTGTCATTCTCCCCCGAAGTGACAGATTGAGTCCACTGACTCAAAAGGTTGAATTGAGTCTTACAAAAGGTTGAATGTGTCACACCAGCAAGCAAGTTCTGTGACCCATTCTGTGTCACTGAAATGTGCTGCCACTGGTGACTGTTTTTCTAGAAGAAATCTCTAGAGCAGCTTTCATTACTCAGAAACTCTGGGCAGTGATCTACCTTTGGAAAGCCATCTCACTTCTGTGTGTAAGAGAAGACCTGTGTGCTCTGCATCCATCTCCTCACAGAGCTGCACAAGCAGTCGTGAGTTAAGGGCAGGTACATCAACATGGCTGATTATTTTAATCGTATCCTGCAAAATGCTATTCGGTTCAGGTGACATTTTTTGGCTAACCAGCATTTCTCTATGGATGAAACAGTGCACACACTCACATTCAGAAGCGACCTCTTTGACCTGAGTTGTGAAACCAGAAAGCCGTCCAGTCATGGCAGCTGCTCCATCTGTGCATGTACCAACACAAAACAGCCAATGCGGTTTTCCTGCTATGTAACCATTCAAAGACCTGAACAGTTCTGCAGCTGTGGTGTTGGTTGGCAACAAAAGTGCACATGACTTACCCTCACGCACATCCTCCTGAAAAATACGTTGCACAAAAACAAGCATTGTCGCCCTGTTGTCAATATTGACAGACTCATCAACCTGGATTGTGTACCATGGGGACTCATTCATTCTCTCTCTCTAAGGATTGTGCTTCAATATCCTCTGCTGTTTCACCAGTTTGCCTAATTACGGTGCTAGCCAAAAAGGAGTACATGCCACCTTTTGAACTGCAGCTTCTCTTAAAATTCATGACAAATGTCCTCAGAGCAGGCAGGACCAACTTTTCCCCACAGTAAAGGGCTTCTTAGCTTTAGCAGTGTGGTTAGCCACTAAGAATGACATTCTCAATTCAGACACATTCGATAAAGTGGTGGCCTTCAATAATTGTTTTTGCTCTTCATGTTCACATTTTTTTTCTTTTGAAAAACTCCAAGGGCTTGTCTTTTATTTCAGGGTAGTTGGTCTCCATGTGGGGAAACAGTTCTGAGGGTTTCGTGGCTTTGTTGGCTAGCTGGTCACCACATATTCTACAAAGCAGGCTTGGAGAATGTGAATCACCAGTTGCAATGAGCCTATAATTTAAGTAGGACTCTTGGTGTTTTCTTTTAAATGTAGGTTTTTTTTTTTTTTTTTTGCTGGCAGTCTTACAGTTTTCTGCTGGCTCATCATTGGGTCTTCCTTCCTTTTCGAAGAAGCTTTCCAGCACTGTTTGTTTATTACTCACTTTGGCTAGGGTCAGCTTGTGGGCTTACCAGGACTGTGACTGAGACAAGTGCACAGGGCAGGAAACAGACATGGATGCAAGTGGTGAATAAAATAATGGGTGGACCATGCACAGTATGAAATAAGTGTTGGATTCTGACTTAAAGCCTGCCACCGGATGCTGCTGCACAAATGAAGTACAGCCCCTCACTGGCCACTCTAAAGCCTGCTACGGGATGCAGCTTAATGGTCACTTGCCACTCAGTGATAGGGTTTTGCTATGAGTCCGCAGGCAGTTGATGTATTATGGTCTCTGCACAGTCAAACCTCTCTGCTAACGATGATCTGTATTTGCAGCCGCTCCCCAGCACTAGCATGGCCGCCTCAGCTCCACCTCAGATCATCAGGCACTAGATGCTCATAAGGAGTGTACAACCTGGATCCTTCCCATGCACTGTTCATAGTAGAGCTGCACTCCTATGAGAATCTAATGCTGCTGCCAATCTGACAGAGGTGGCGCTCAGGCAGTGATGCGAGAGATGGAGAGCGGCTATAAATGCAGATGAAGCTTCACTCGCTCACCTGCTGCTCACCTCCTACTGTTCGGCTTGGTTCCTAATACCCCATAGACTGGTCCATGTCCATGGCCCAGGGGTTGGGGACTCTTGTTATAAATTTCAACCATTGAATGGATTGTTGTATTTTGAAATGAGTATGGAATTAATTATATTAGTCCTAAAACAAAATCATACTTGCATAGATATCAACTTTCACTACATTTTCTTTTACCTCTTGCCATAGCACTATGGCCCCATTACAGGCATTTTGACTTGGTTTTGTTCGGTCATGATGGTGGAGGAGGAAATGTCAAAGCACATCTGTGCTCCACTCTAATGGTCCAAAGGTAATAAATCATCCAGTCCATTGCATGGAAACTTAAATCATTCCTCCCTAATTTCTAAATGGCTGAGCAGTTGTAAGACCAAATCATATAGTGCTAATTAAAAAGTTAATATGGACATTGATCCCTGTATTACTCTGTAAAATTCGGAGTTCCTCTACTGCTGCCATTCTTTTATTAGTTGCCCCTCAGGACATTACTGGAATAGAGTGTAGCCCACCCCATGACTTATGCTGCAGAGATCAAAGGTCCTGCATCAGTTTCACCAGCAAGTCCAAGTGCTTCTCCTAAAGAGCTCTGATCTTTGCCAGCCTTTTAGGCAGAGCTTTTGTCACAATCAGCAAAGATAAAGAGCTGTCACAATGATGGGTAGCCCTTTGATGCCAGGCCTCTTTTTTAGTCAAGGGGATGTAGAGGTCTTCATTAGAATCATGTAATATTATAAGTGTATGGACCAAATGGAAATTTATTTTTCCTGTTCTAAGGCCAAATGAAAAAATATTTTTCAGTCACCTCCTTCTACAGAGAATTTCCCTTCTTTGACACTAACCAGACTTGATAATATTTTAAATCCTCCTTTATTGTAAAATGTAACATCCTGGAACAGTGATTTTTCAACTGGTGTACCACAAGAATTTTTAAAACATGCAATACATATTTAGTCGGGGGCACTGACCTCTTTTCCCCTAGATTGTCAAATAAAAAAATGACAACAGCCAACACAACAGCCATCCATTGTGAATGAATCAAAGTTATATTTATTTTTTTGTCAGATTGTTAAAAGTATAATATTTTTCTTGGTGTGCCATGGAATTTTAGTCACTATTTTATGTGTGCCTTGAAATAAAAAAAGGTTGAAAATCGCTGTCCCAGAGAAATGAGCACAAGAAAGAAAAGGTACAGACCATAGATTAATCACAAGGCAAATACTTGTGTATACACCACCCATGTCAGGAAATGAACCATGTTTACATTACAACCTGCTCGCAAGTATTTATAGCAGCTCTTTTCATAAGCACACAAAACTGAAAACAACACAAATGGACACTCATCCAGTGAGTGAATGAATAAACAAACTGTGGTACATCCACACAATGGAATACTACTCAGTAATAAAAAGGACTAACTATTGATACATGCAACAACTTAGATGAATCACCAAAGCATTATGCGAAGTACATAAAAGAAGTATCAAAAGGCTACATACTGTATGACTCCATTTATGCAATGTTCTTGAAAAAACAAAACGATAGCGATAGAGAACAGATCAGCGACTGCCAGGAGGACAGGTGGGATGGAGGATGTGGTGGTGAAGGACTAGCGCCAGGGAGTTTTTCCGGGTGATAGAACCTCAAAATCCTGGTTATGGTGGTGTTACAATCTATACACGTGTTAAAATTCATATAAATGTACACCAAAAGAAAAATCAATTTCACTGTACAATAACTTTACAAATTAAGTTAAAAGAAAAGAAATGGGACATGGCAAGCAGCCAGAGCCCCTCTGGTTCCCCTTTCAGCGACTTACCCCACCTTTCCCCAAAGAGATAAGAATTTATTCATTGATACTTTAAATACTTTATATCACCTGCTTTGGCCAATCAATAGGCTTAGATCTAGTCTGATTGCTTTTAGGTGCCCAGTAGTGTTTTAATTCAAGGGACTACTCAGGAAATCATACAAGTTCAAGGGCTGGAAGTGCTGATTTGTTCGTGTTTCCCACTCTGGCAGATTTCATTCAAATTGGTAAAAGTAACATAGTACAACCTTAAGAAAAGTTTATTGAATCAGTAAATAAAAACTTTACAAAAGGGACAAGAGATATTCTCAAATCACCTGCAAATCATATCAATCCCATTATCACCTTACCCAAAATCATCAAAAAGAGACCTGAAATCATCTGTAAATTTTCTGTGATAGTATTACATACCATGAAATGAGAGCAAGGATTTTTGAAGCATATTCATTATGAATTTTATTTTTGACAACTTGCATCACTGTGTCTACAGCACAAAGTTTTCTCTCTTCCCAGTATAAAACCTAGTTAAAGAATTCTGTAGGACAAGAAAATTACCACAACTTAGTATTAAACCCCAGGCAACTAACAAAAGGAAGTTATAAATTTAACAATGATCTGATTTACAGTTTCAAATTGGTTTTACATTGACAAAATACCTTCTTCACTTCTTTGTTGCTTTGGTTTTAAGCTTCCAAGCTGATATACCTGGTAATTTTTCTTTCAGCACAAAGCATGTTATTTGGTTAATAAATGTATGTACCTAGGTGTGGCAAAGTAAGCTTGTTTTTATGTACTAAGGGTGGGTGCTGGAGGACTAACATCTGTTGTTTTTGCCTTCCTTCCCTGCCCTCTCTCTTTGGGGCAGCACCCCCTTTCTGAGATGAACTGTCCCTCCACTTCTTTGTGTGGTTCTTGGTACCACTGCCAACTGCTGTACCCTTGGTCACAGTGATTGGCCAAGGGATGTCACATGACTAAGCCAGGCCAGTCAAAGGCTTTCCTAGGGATTGTGTTTCTGTTGCTCTTCTTTCCTCTGGGGTCACTAGCCTACTTTGATATATGCTGGAAATTTTGACACCAAGGCCTTCACCCACTTTCCCCACCACTCCCTGGAAAAAGCCAGATCACAGTAGGAGAGGAGAAGATGGAGAGACTGTGGTTGCTATAGCCAAGCTTCTTTTGAAGATCCAAGCTTCTGCCCTGTTGGACAGTAGTTTCCTTGTGCACCTTCTTGCCAGTGTAAGGCAGCAGTTATCCACACCCTATAACTGATCATAAACAATAACAGTAAGAAGAACAATGGAATATGCAGTGAGCTTGTCTAATGTATTAAGCTTGGCTAAGCCCTTTACCTCCAGTGTCATATTTTGTTCTCACAACCAGTACAGAATTTTTATAGATTCAATCACTACTTCTATTTATAGTTGAGGGAACAGTCACAGAGAGATTAAAAATATGTCCAAGTTCACAAAAATAGTAAGAGGTGAAGCTGGGATTCAAGTTGAGAAAGCCAGATGCCAAAGCCTCGACCAGGTGTCTAAGCTTCCAATGAGATAGAGATGCAAACAAGGGAACGAATGCCTCTTCCTTGAAGCCCTCCAGCATTACACAGGCTACACTGAATTTCTGTGTCACAGCTTTATTTGTGCGTGTGGCCGCTTTATCAAGTAATTAATGTGAGAGGCAATACAAAGTTGTGGTTACGGTCTGGGTTCAAGCTCTAGCTTGGCCTCCTACTAGAAGTGTGATCTCAGCCTCAGTTTACTCAGTTGTAAAGTGGGAATAAATATAGTACCTAATTTCTGATGTGAGTTAAGTATTAAGTGTTTTAATATGTGTAAGGTATTTAGAGCAGGATCTGTCACATAAAAAGCAGCTCTGTAAGTCTAGGCTCTTATCCAGATGTTCTCCAAATGTACTTACTGTCTATGTTGCCTCCCCAAGTGGAGTTTGAGTTCTGTAAATCCTGGGTTCCTTGCTCCCCTGGCATCTTTTGAAGATGCTGGTGTCCTAGGGATCACACAGTAGGCACTCATGGGTTAAATGCTTGTGGGCAAAGCCTGCCATGTTTCAACTCAGTGTCCCCACTCATAAGCATTATTAAAGATGCATAAGACAAAACAAGCCCATTTGAAATTTTGCTTTTACTCCCTAAAATTATATTATCTATGTTGGCGGAATCCTACAATTAAATGGTTCTGTTCTATAAAGATCAAAAACGCACACCTGAAAATCAGGCATACTTTCTAGGGAACTTCCCACTCCTGGCTTAGCATTTGGAAATCTGCCCTTCTTCCCAGCAACCGCTCCAACAGGAGGTGACTTAGGGAGGAATGGGAAAGGGAGGAGGCCAGAGAGGAAACCTGAGTTCCGAGAAAACAGTCACGTCCTTTAAAACATCAGGGCAGAACGAGGCACGTCACTCCAGCTGACATTTACACTTTATTGAAGAGATGCAAACAAATAATTGGATAGGAGGCTTTGGCTTTTATTGAATCAGTGTTAATTACTCTCGGGACTTAGTGAAATCACAAAGATCACCAGGCTTAAGCTTCTAGAGTCGTCTTGGAGATGAACAGCCTCATCATTTGTCAGCTGGAGACAGCCATTAGTAGGCAAGTCCCCTCTGCAAGAGGCTGTGCGTGAGCTCATAGGGCCAGTTTCAAATGTTTTTAAAAGAGCAGAGTGAAGTGTTAGAGGCAAGTAGAACTGGCTTCAGAACCTTTAGCTGCCTCCCATAGCTGTGTGACATTCCAGAGTCTTCTATTTAACATGGACATAAGCCACACCTACGTTTCTGCTTTGAGGTTAGAATTTGAGATAATATAGGGAAACCACCTAAACTGTGCCTTACAAATAGTGAGTGCTGAAAAAGTAACTTTCATAAAAGTATGGCACCAAAAGGCTGTAGACAAAACAGTGGGGTTAAATGTTACCAGATTTGCGTTCAACAATTATTGCTTAACTGAGCAGGTTTAGGCCAGGTTATAACCAATTTAAGGATTCACACTTAAGAAATAGAGTTTGCTCCTCAAAACATTCATAATATTTGGCTCTGGCTGGTGTGGCTTAATAGATTGAGCACCAGCCTGCAAACAGAAGGGTCGCAGGCCAGTTTCCATGGTGCAGGGTGTGAGAGAGGCAACCACACATTGCTGCTTCTCTCCCTCTCTTTCTCCCTCCCTTCCTCCTCTCTAAAAATAAATGTTTTTAAAAATTCATAATATTTGAATGAATGTTCAATGAGCTCCGTTACTGGTAATGTTTTCTATCCATGTTTGTATTTTTACAGGTGCTTTCTGAATATAATGTAAGAGAAAGGTTTAAAATGGGCATAAAATGTGTAACAATACCTTCAAGCCCTGTGCCCATGGCAGACTTAATTAATCAATTACAGTATTTTTTTTCTTGTAGTTGTTGAACCTGGATGTGGCTTCTCTATCCTTCTCAATGTCTTGCTCCAGGTAGCCTCAGAACTGTTCACATCTGATATTTGAAATAAATCCTATTTGACATCCCGTCTTAAATTTGGAGTATTCCAAAAATAATAGAAGCCTATGGGGTAGATAATTTAGGCATCTGGGCCTTCTGAGCCCCACAGATCAACAAGCAGGTGCCTCTAAGACCTGACAAAAGTGAACAAAAACAAATACCCATCTACCCTAAAACTGCAACTTTGCTGCTTTGTAATATTGTTTTATTGTGGAACTATTGCCATAGATTTGAATCACAACATCCTACTTCCTCTGAGAAGCTGCCATGTGTGATAGACGGAGAATCAGAAACACGACAGTGCAGAAAGCACGGAGGCAGCATGTGGAGGGCTCTGGGTGTGGAGGCGACCAGCGGGTGCTGAACCCTTGATATCATCCACAGGAGAAGCGGGGCTGGAACTTGTGCACCAGAGACCACCTGCCTCAGTGAGGCACGTGAGGCTATTCTCAAAGCCAGAACTGCTGGTATCAAGGTAGGTTTGGGGGAGACTTTGGTGGTGACTTATAAGCCAAAACATTTCTCATTATCTGAAATGTAAATGTTTAGGCTGGAAAAAAGGTAAGTACATCATAGCATAGAGAGCTCCTTGAACATTAGTGTTCAAGCTCCCCTGGAAATGGGCCCCAGAGCCAGTAGAGAGACTTGCAGGTCCTGATATCCACAGATTGGCAAACTGTCCTCCTACAAGTCAGGGGCACTCCAGGGGGTACCCCGGAAGCAGCTGTAGGATTGAGCAGGAGGCTGAGAGGTGGGACTTGGACATATTTCTCACCATTTCCGCTGCTAATGCCCTGGTCTGAGCCACCTCATTTCTGGCCTGAATTGGGCAATAGCCTTCTAACTGTTCTCTTTGCTTTCATCCCCATGGCCATCTGGTCTATTCTCAGTGCAGCAGCAAGAGCAAACCTGTTAAAACAGAAGTCACATCAGGCCACCACTTCCTGGGTCAAAACCCTCAGCAACTCCCCATTTCACTCTGCATAAAAGCCAAATTCCTGGCAGGACTCTTGAAGGCCTTGAACGATCTAGTCCCCTATTACCTTTCCAATCTCCTGTTATATCCACCAGATGCGAGAATAACTTTTGAAGACCTTTCAGGGTTTTGATCTTATTTTATTGGCCAAGCTTAACCTGCGCAGGGGCGAACTCTCGGAGTGTCCTGAGACACGGTGCCCAGAGGACTGCAGACTAGAGTCGCGCCAAGTACTTACAGCTTAGTCCTTATATAAGAAGGAGCAAGCAAACGTTGAACAGAAGCAGACGTGGCAGTTAGCTATTTGCTGACAGAGACCGGGAGTGGGAACAGGGTGGGGTTTCAAAATTCAAAACTAAACAGATTACAATCTGCCTATCTTGCTCTAAGTAGGGCACTCACATGCTGCAGGCTGTCTGCTCAGCCTTTGTTTGCATGCTGTTCCTTGTTCCTGTTTTGCTGTGGTCAGGCTATGTTCTCAATTTCCCAGATCTCAACATCCTCTGCCACTATGCTCCTCCTTGCTCCCTGCACTCCTGCCATGCCTGCATCTCCACTCTCCTTCCAACGGGCAGGTGTGATCCCATGCAGGACCTTTGCTCAGGCTGCTCTGTGCCTGGGATGCTCTTCTCCCAGACAAGTGCTGTGTGGTTTCCTCACAGCCTTTTGAAATCTTTGTTCAAACCTCACTTTCTCATGAAGCCTTCCTAACTTTTTTGTCTGTTTCCTCCACACCAACTGGGCACTCTGGATTCCCCTTCCTCTGGCTTACTTTTCTTTTTCCTGGTATGCGTATCACCTTCTAACATACCACCTAATTTGCTGATTTACTAAGTTTCTTGTTTGTCTGCCTCTCCGCCCCCTACCCTTGCTAACAAGTGAGTTCCATAAGGGCAGGAATATTTGTGTGATGTTTTTCAGTGATGTTTCCCAGGCATTGGAACACTGCCTGGCACATAGTGGGATTTCAAAAAACACTTGATGATTTAGTGAATGAATGAATGAATGAATGAATGAGTGACTGGGTTTCTGGGCCCACCACCTTGTCATCGACTAGAGCAACTTCATCTTTAAAATCAGCTTTGATGTGAGGCTTCTGTAAAAAAAAAAAAATCCATTTGAAGAAAAGATTCAGCAGCTAACAGGCCCATTCAGAGAGCACCACTCTGGGCCAGTGCCCCCTTTACATCGCTGGGGGAACCTGGGCCCGGAGCAGTCGTACACCCAGTCAGAGCAGAGCTGGAAGACAACCCTCGTCTCTCGACACAGTCTCGGCCTTCCTCAGTCTGTTTCACACTCATCATCCTCACCGAAATGCCTTCCCTGCTCTGGCCTTAAATCTTTACACCTGCCTTTAGAGAAACAGCATTTCTCAATTAGTCTAATCAAGAGTTTCACTGATCCTAGCAGTGGTAACGTGAGCTGTGCTCTATTCCCCTCACCCCCCTTTTCAAAGCTCTGATTACCGCAAGTGACAGGTTTATAAGTAGGTAGGTGATAAGCTCGTTTTTCTAATTCCAGCTCAACCACCCCAGGTGTGATTAAGTTTATTGATGCTGTTATTACTAATAATCAGCTTTTTTTTCTTCTGGCAACGCCCAGTTCCTAGAAATTTTGCAAGCATTGCCCGTATATGCAAAGGTGAACGAAGTGGTAAACATCGCCATCTGTTCTGTATTATCTTCCCTTAAACCTTCCCCACCTCCCCACTCTTCTCTCTTTTATGGCATCTTACGGGCAAGCAGTTGGGCAATCATCCAACCACAGAGTGGACATTGTCCTGTTTCCACTTCAAATAAAAAAGAAAAAGGAATTCCTCAAAAAAGTAGCTAATGCTTATTTCAGTGAGGTTTTGTTGCTTAGGAAACAGTTTGACAAGGAGCACTGCAGTATAACGCCGCTCACAGCCTGGTGGTGCCACTCACAGCCTGGTGGTGCGGATCTTCCTCCCTGTATCCTTATCCGTACGTAGGCTTGGGTCTCCCCGAACATCTTCGGTTGTTTTATTTAGAGGGCCACAAATCATATCGGTTTCTAGACTGTCTGCTCAGTAAGGCTATTGGAATGTCTATCTACATATTAAGTATTTTTAAATTGGCGATTTAACATTTTTATTTTTTCCTTATTGAATCCCTCAGTTCACACTTAAGCCTATTTACAAAAAGAGAGGACAAATTTCCTTTTTATTTCAGTATTAGGTTCATGCCAGAATACTGTTTGAAATGATCTGAACTCTATTTTTTAGCTTACCAATTTTTAAAAAATGTATTTATTTATTTCTTAGAGAGAGGGTAAAGGCGAGAGGGAGAGAAACATCAATGTGCGGTTGTTTCTTGCACACCTGCCAGAGGGGACCTGGCCTGCAGCCCAGGCACGTGCCCTGACTGGGAATCAAACCGACTACCCTTTGCTTTACAGGCCCCTGCCTACAATCCAGTGAGCTACACCAACCAGGGCAAGTTTACTAATTAAAAAAAAAATCTTATTTTTAATTCAGGCTATGAACATATAACATTACATTGTTATTTTACAATTTTGAGCCTAATATAACCTTAAAAGAAAGACTTCTGAAACTATCTTATGTAGTATATTTTCTATTTATTTAAAATTTTATACAGCTGTGTCATTTGTATCTTTTCTTTTTTACCTTGATAATTTCAAATATATTTTTCCACTTTAGGGACTAAAAATTAATTGAATTACTTAGTATAGAACTGTAATCCCCGGTAATAAGCATCTAACAATGTTTGAATTCTGTAGCAATGTTTTGCCTGTGTTTTGAAGTTCAAGAAACTTCTTAATTATAGCTCTTGATTTGACTCTAGACCAGGGTTTTAATTTTCTTTTTATAAACCTGATTCTGGCCTAGTTGGTTTACAATTGTTTTTCCCCCAAAAAACCTGAAGAAAGGGTAGCTCGTGAAGGAGGTTAGGTAAAGTTGAATAGAAAGGAGAAATGCAAGTGTAGGAGTCAGAAGGTTACAAAGGCTTTGAAAGAGATTAGCTTGCATTTACACTTTTGTTTTGAGGCCCTGGCATACCAATTAAAAGAAGGAAATATTGACTACTTGTTTTTTTGTCAAAAGTTTCATACAACAGTCAGTTATTCTAGTTAAAATGTTTTACCTTTATCAAGGAAAATGTAAGAATCTTAAAATATGGCTTTTAAAAAATATCTATTTTATTATTTATTTTTAGAGAGAGGGGAAGGGAAGGAGAAAGGGAGGGAGAGAAACATCAATGTGTGGTTGCCTCTGTTGTGTCCCCCACCGGGGACCTGGCTGGCAACCCAGGCATGTGCCCTGACTGGGAATCAAATCAGTGACCCTTTGGTTCTCGGGCCGGTGCTCAAGCCCCTGAGCCACACAAGCCAGGGCAAGAATATGGCCATATATAGGAAGCAAAAGCTCTTTCAAGAGGTGTGGGGGCAATTTTGCTGGTAAAGTCCCCCCATCTGCCATGCATGAAAGTGAAACTACCAAGACATAATCTGCTTGGGGAAGAGAGGTAGCCAATCCCTCAAAGGAGAAGGGCCAAGAGCCCCTTCCTCAAGGGGCTTTTATTGGGTTCTTCGCAAAAGAATACAGGTAAGGATCAAACAATAGATAGCATTCAAAGAACCATGAGGGCTTATTCTTAGCCAGGGTCAGATAGCTAAAGAGCCATAAAACTTTGAGGAACAAACTTCTTGCTTGGACCCTTTTCATTTAAATGAGAGCATTCTAAACAAAGCAGATTTCACTGGATTTTACATATTCTTTCTTAGGCCCCGATCACCCGGTAAAACCTGCCCTTTCCAGCACAGGGTGCACTGCCTTCCCCATCATAGGTTTTCAGGCTTAAGTGTATTAGAGCCAGAAAGTGCTTCTCCCAGAGGACACGGGGACTCAGGCTATGTCGGAATAGCGGGGAGCAAGGGTCCATCACTCCCTCTTTGTTGTAGCCCCCTGAGTTCTTCCATGATGGCTTCCCAAGTGATCGTGTCTGGCTTAGGTTGCCCCTCCTCTGAGGGGTCATACCCGTCATAGACTAACCAACCAAGCACTGGGGGCAGGGGATGAAGCAGAAGCATTTGCTACCAGAGAGAAGCTTTGTCTCCTTAGTGGCTGGCATTCTGGAGTCGCTCACTCAGTCTTAGCCATGGGGGGCAGTTACAACTCCTGAAACCAGGCAGAGCGGTTCCCAACAAAGAGGTGGTTGAAATTTGATACAGAAAAACTTTATGAAAAGAGGCCACTATGATCAAAGTGTGTGCTCTCAACAGTATCTCGGTACCCTAACCACGCCCAGGCAAGGAAGGGGTCACATCATCAGTAACTCAGCAAGGACCTGAGATAAGGACCAAGCAAAATGAACTTCTTCATAAATGTGTAACACAAGGAAGGTCCACATAGAGGTTTTGTAGGGGCTCTAAAGCAAAGTTTGCCCAATAGCTTTGTTGCACACTGGATGATGATTGGGAAGGCATCCTACTGTTGGTGCTCAGAGGCATCTTGGATTAGAGACTTACCAGGTCTCTGCCTGCATCTCTTCTTTAGGGACCACATTCTTATGCATTTAACAGAAAAAAGATAATCTAGAACATTGTACATGTAGATAAGTAACAGCAGAAACAATGCAAACAGCAGGAGAATAAGATGATTTATGGTAAAGATAGTTATCAAATGATATACTTTCAAAACAAAAATGTGTAATGGCTTTAGACAAAGACCTAAGTCTAATTACTTACCATGGAGTGCACCTCCAAACCAAGAGGTCTTAATTACTTAATACAAAGACCTAAGCCTCTAAGGAAGTGACCTAAGCAAGGGACAGACCTACTTACTTTTAATAAGCAATGACAGCTCATTGAAACCAGTTGACACTTAGATTGCTGTTCACACTCACTCACCTGGCGACAGATTCTGAACAGAATCTGGTATGAGAGAGAGAGTTATGCTGAACAGGCACATTCTCTCTGAGTATGGCAGTCTGCTAATACGGTAGAGGAGTTTGGAAAAGCATGGAGTTCAGGAATCGAAGGCCTTTTAGAAGCGTAAATGTGTTGAAGTTATCTGCAGAAGCTTGGCTGTTGCTTGGCTATCACTCAGAGGAATGCTTTGAAATGAGTTCATCCCTGACTGGCCAACTCTTAGAAGTGGGGGGCTGATCCTGATTGGTTTGGCCTGTGAAAGCATGTTTACCTGGAGTAAGTTAGTCAAACAGGTTTAACACCAGTTTGGGTGTCTTCTCATTACCATGGTTATATAACAGTGAGTCTTTCCCTAGTTAATGGGAACTCTTTCCTTTCATCCTCAACCCTAACTGATACACTTACCTTAGTCGCAGTCTAGTCTAGACTGTAGGTCTGTTCCCCACTATGGACTTTATTAAATTTGCGACATTTCTTGAAAAAGTCACTTATTACTAAACAGCAGGCTCCTCCTTTGTGTGCTCTGGCTAATGATAACTACCTCCAGGATTATCGTGAAGATTAAATGTTATAATGATTATGAAAACTCTATAAATTATACACATCATGAAAATACAAAACACACTTGAAATCCTCTCAAAATTTGATAATATATGTCGAAATGGTGCATGCCCTGTTCCTCAAGACCTGACTCCAACGTTCCTTCCTCCAAGAAAATATCCTTGATTTATCCAAGTCTTTATTGATTTTCCTATTCTCTGGATTTTGACATTTATCTTCTGTACTGTTCAATATAGGACTTGTAGTTATTCCATCTTGATTTATTCGCTGTAATTTCTGGTTGTTGACATTATTCTCCTAAACTAATTTAAAGTTACTTAGGGCAAGAATCTCACATCTTCCTTAACATCAAGGACTATCAGAGCTGGAGAGCTCAAGAACCCAGGGTCCATAAGTAGTAGCTGCATCCACACTCCAGTGTGGGCCTGTATAGACATAGCTAATCAATCACAGAGCTCTTCCCCTCAACTCCCCCAGCCCAGGCTCTAGAATTCTGAATTTCACCACAGCACTCTTGGCAGCTACTGTCCCTGTAGGGGACTCATTACCCTTAGATGTAAGCTGCTTGCTATCCTGGAACTACTCCAACTCGGTCATTTCCACATCAGGAAATTGAGACCTGCAGAGGCAGTGACTTGCTCAGGGACTGCAGACCCAGAAGGAGACCCAGTGTCTCTTCTTCCTTGTTCTCATTCCTTCCTTCGTGACACCAAACACGCTGCCTTGCTGATATGCCCAAGGGTGCCCAGCACAGTTGCTGAGCCCCTACTTGGTGCTCCAGAAACACTGATGACCATTCTTCCCGGGGCTGAGTTTACTCAGGTATTTGGAAAGCAGGGCATTTCCACAACATGGTTGACACTGTGATTTAATATTGTTGGGTTGGTCTGGCGTGGCAGCTTAATTCATGATTATGAATTATCTGACATTTCAGTTCAAGTTTGTCGTTTTCAAACTCTTTCTTCTACAACGAGGGCCACAAAGGATATCCCAAATCTGTTGAAGCACATATTCCCCTTCACCATTAGCCAAAATTGGCATCATTCACACAAATGAAAAGAGTCACTAATTGCACAAAACACCCCTGGTTAAATACAGCAATGGGAGATATCGGTCAGTCACATTCACAGTGAAAATTAGATTTAAAAAGCATGAATCTAAAATCCCATTTGCAATGGAATTAGTTAGTTCTCCTCAGATTACTTAATACTGAGTTTGATGCATTGGAGCTAATTGTTATTCCTGGTTCTCTCCCCAGGCACTTAAGTGGGCACTTAATAAAACAGTAATTAAAGGAAGTCGATTTTTTAAAACTCCAATGTGAACAGCATCTTTGCTCTTTGAAGGCTGTTGTGTAAACCAGACCCTGATGTCAGAGAGAGGGGAGGTTCTTGCTCAGTAGCAACACAAATCAGAAAATCCTTTTAAAAAGAGTTTCTAATACCCATTAATATGTAACAACAATAGTTTTACTTACCATAGCAACCAAGCCATCCTCCTTTCTTTTCTCTTTGCTATGTCATTTCTGGGAAAACTGTGCTCTTTATAAACAGGTTCAGTTCTTTAAACAGAAGCGTTACATTTAGAAACTTTCTTTCCCTTCCCCCACAGCCCTTCCCTTCTCCATTTCACTTCGGAAAAGAAAATACAGCCAGCCAGAAAAGGTAATTTGTCAATATGCATTAGGAGACACAGCAACGTTCATAGCCTTTGATCCTGTAATCTCCTCACTTAGAATTGATTCTTAGGGAAAAGTCAAAAGAAGAAAAGTAAATAAATCAGGAAGAGTGAAAAAACCCTCAAAAATAAGGGAATATACACATTAATATACATACTTCAAGGACAATAATACCAAAGACTAGTAGAAACATGAGCAACTCTTAAATTACAATCATAAAAAAAGTAGAAAAAAGTTGGTAAGTATATATACTATTCTTGGAACCAGGTAAATACAGGTATAATCATAAACAATGGTTGGAAAGTAAGTAGTGGCCAACGACAAAAAAGAATTTAAATCAAAGAGGCAGGGAAATGGTTGTTTTGGTGGTGGTCATTTTTCAAAACGTTCTTTAATAATAATAGAAAAAATGAGCTGCCCACCAGTGTCGTTAGTATCATGGCAAATGGAGGCAGGAGGTGCTCCCGCTGGGGAGCGAGGAAGTGCTGCTGACCGGCAGTGTTATCCTGGAAACCCTTTCGCTCTCTGCTCTTACGTTTTTCATCTATAAAAGGACACTGAGCAACGTTTTTGAAAGTGGACTTGTAGTTTTAAATTCTATTATCCTTCATGGACTTTCTACTTTATTTAAGTTGATATTGGAAGTGCTTTAAAATGTCTGAACATGGTAAACATTTGTCGAATTTCAGGGCTGTGGTCCAGTAAAGAAAGTCTCAGGCTTAGAGAGATGCGTTATATAAAAGAAAAAGTAATATATTTGTCCTGGTTCAAAACTAGTAATAGAGCTTTGATTTATCCACTCTTCAGGAAAGCTCATACGTCTAACCTGCTGCTCATTACATAGTTAATCATGCCATAAAATATATTTAAAAGATGGGGAAATAGTGTTATTCAAGAACCCTATGATTTATGAGTGAATAAATCATAACTGTTGACAAAGGATGAGCTGCTGTCTTCTCATTGTTTTGAGGCACAATGATACCTGCATCTTAGTTCTCTGTGCTAAGAAGTCAGCAAGTCAAAGTTACCAGCAGGTGGCAGTATGATCACCAAAGGTACTCCCAGGAGCTGCTGGGGACCCAAGAAGCAGTGTTTCCAGGACACATTTTATGTATCTTGGACCCCAAACAGTCCTTTGTCCAAGTCTACCATTCTCTCTCTTGAGAACAAAATCCCGCCCACCTCTTGGGAACCCGAGGTCTAGCAGAGGCCTTGTGGTCATACGCCCATGGTTCCAGATCATCGTTTTCCCCTTTGTCAACTGTG
The DNA here is from genome assembly GCF_021234435.1 of Artibeus jamaicensis. NCBI lineage: Eukaryota > Metazoa > Chordata > Mammalia > Chiroptera > Phyllostomidae > Artibeus > Artibeus jamaicensis. Next base: position 11,326,406 of record NW_026521883.1, read on the forward strand.
TGACCATGTGCCTTCTCGAAGCATCAGGATTTACTTATGAAGTCCTTCCTCACGGAGCTGTGGGATAAAGAGATTTAATCCTTAGTGCCTCTATCATAGTGTTGAAATTAGTAAGAAATTAGTGTTAGAACCCTTCTCATTGCCCAATTCCATCTTTTTAAGAATCCTTGTCTATAGCACTGTTGCTCGTAACACTTACTTTGGTGCTTTGTAATGTTTTTTAAATGATCCATAGAAGTATATCTTACCTACTAACTCTCTTAGATATAGGACTACAGCTACAGGTTATGCACCCATCAAACCATCTAGAAGCTTGGAGGGGAAGTCCAGTAACATTATCCATTATGAAGAAGCCAAACATAGAACTAAAATTTATCGGGTGGTTCTACATAATAGGGACTGTGCTGAGGACTTTGAATACATTATCTCCTTTAATTTTCACACAAAAAATTCCATGCTGTAGGTAATATTACTATTCCTCTACTAATTAAAAAAAGGCATATAAAAAGACTATTTAACAAGACCCAGAGACACAAATAGAAATGACAACTGAGATCTGGAACACACATGTCTCTAAGTTGGAGTATAAATGCTTCTTGAAACATGAATTTACTATGAACGACCAACACTAGTAGAGTTGCTAGAGAGTACCCAGAGCCCACTATTCAATGCCAGATTTGCAGGTGGAGTGGCCTTCTGATGAATGACTGGTAGAAACTGGCTCTGCCGCAGTGTTATAGCTCTGATGTCACTAAGGGGCTCATATTTCTGCTCCACCAGCTGCAGGGTGATGCAGAGAGGAAAGGAGGGATTGTTGACTCCCTACCACAGGTGATCTCCATTAGCCTACCTAGAGGAAAAGCAGGCGTCTACAAGCCCCATCTCCATTCAGACTTTTCTCTAATAATACAATTGTTATTTCCTTTAGTAGACTCACACAAAATTTGATCCTGTGCAAAGACTGATCTCTTTTATATGCATTGGTTTTATTGTTACATCACTTTTATTGTATTTTTCATTACTGTTTATCCCCCCCATACTCCTTTCTGTTCCCACCGCCTTGCCCTCTCAGTCACTACCCTGTTGTTTGTGTCCATGAGTTATTTCTCTTTGCGTTGGTTTTAAATGACAAAATAAATGGTTTTGGGGAAGAAACTCAGTGACTCTTATTGAACTTTAAAGCCATTTCATAGACATTGGGGTTGTGTATGGATGTGGGTAGCATACTTTTTATGGGCTTTACCTCCAAGAACTCCACCAGGTTTTCATGGTGAAGAGCTGGCAAAAACCTTAGTCGTGACCATTTTGAAATACTCTCAGTGCATTCTCCATAATAAAAAACTACTTTGCAGGGGAAAATACTTTACCCAAACCTTGTTGACTTGGGGAGAAGGGCAACCCAACTCTAACCCATTTATTCTTCCCATCTCAACTAAAGAAGAAAAAGTAAAAAAATTAAAAATGTGAAGGTCACAGCCCAGGGACAAAGGCCCATGGAAAGACTGAGGTCTACTCAGAGGATAATAGACTGCCTCCCCTCCCCGGTATTTACTGCTGTACCGGCAGGGCTCTAGTATCATGTCAGTGGATAAAGGCTGGAAAAGCTGCGAGACAGATACTCTGTTTAAGAAGGTATTCTTGTGGAAACCCAGAGGCTACAGGTGAGACAAAAACAAGTACTCGAAAGGAAATTGAAGCCTCAGACACCCACAGCTACGCAAGCAGTAAACACAGCGTAACTCTGCCAGACAAATATAAACTCTCACACTGAATGCCCAAGTCCTCAGTTACTATTATCCGGTATGTCATGTCCAGCTTTCAATAACACATTACAAGGCATGCTAAAAGGCAGGAGAAAGTAGTCTGAAGAGACAAAACAAAGATTTAGAACCAGACTCAGATATGGTACCGATTTTGAAATGATAAAACAGGGAATTTATAATAACTATGATTAATATGTTAAGGACTCCAGTGGAAAAGTAGAAAATGTGCAAGAGCGGGTTGGGAACATAAGCAGAGAGGTGGGAGAAAATCAAAAGGAAATGCTAGAATTGAAATCCTTCAACAGAAACGAAGGAAGATTCTGATGGGTTCACCAATGGACTGGATACAGGCAAAGAAAGAATCAGTGAGCATTATGATATGTCCATAGAAACTTTGCAAACTGAAATGCAAGGAGAAAAAAGAATGAAGAAACCCACCTAGAACAGAACACCCAAGAACCGTGAGATAATTTCAACAGATATAGTTTATGAATAATTGGAAAACCAGGAGGAGAAGAAAGAATGGAATAAATGAAAGAGTTGGTTACCAAAGAGCACATATAGGAAACTAAGAGACCACCAAGGAACATAAATAACAAAAAATCTACATGTAGGCATATCTAATGCCGGAACTAAAAGATCTCAGAGACGTGTGCTAATATCCGATTATATTATACCCACATACCATATATTATTGCTTTAACATTATAGAGACTTCTTGGTACCCATTTTTTGCTCTTTTAACATCTTTAAGCATCTTTACCAAAAATAGTATTTTGACCTAAGTCCTGGGGAAAATGTTTATTACCTGTTGAAGTGTGTGTAAAAGGAAATTAGGTCCTCAAGAAGAAATCTAGCTATGTTTGAGCCACATTAAAGCTAACATTTTAGGTGTAGAATGCATTATCATCGCAAAACCAAATGCCAAAGCTGTTGATTTTATGTTTAAATTCACACTTAAGTAATGCTTTTAAACCTGGTATATCGCCAGACTGTTTTTTCTTTGCATGTGTTCATATTCAAGGGGCAAGAATGTGCCCTATCATTTGTGAAGAAGACCCACGTGTCTAAAGCCCAATGAGAAACATGACAACTCTTAACAGTTTTCTGCAACCTACATGCGGTTGCCACACACTCCCAAGCTTCTTTACTACCTGGAAAAGTTTTTTTTTCTGTTTTCTCTTTAATACAAATATTTTTGGCACCAACTACACTCAAGTGGCCGTATTTAGTTATTTCATGATGTGAATCCTCACTACCATCTGATGGTAGCACACATCTTCAAGGTTATTGGGTTCTGGTATTAGATTGGTCTTAATATTCAGTTGAGATGGTCTAATGGGACAGACCCACTTACAAAACACTTGAAGAATCCACTAGAGGGCAGCAAAGCACAAACCAAATATAAATATGTCGGCCCTGTCCCCAGGCTGCTGTTATCACACACACAAAAATTTATATTGCAAAGATACCTTAAATGCAAAAAATTTAAGTTAGTTCAGTGATATAAAATAATTTATGTACAAATGTTTCTCCTTTTATTATGAAACTAGCATTCCAAGGTTAAAAAGCAAAATGAGAATAGAATCGACTCCAGTCCCAGCGCTTTTACTAACTGTGATTTCAGGTACAATTCGCCTCTCTGGCCCTTTTCTCTAACACATGAGTTGCACAAAATGATTCTTACTGTTTTTTCCACTTTAAAATTCCACTGTTTTGTGGTTTATGATTCTATTTTAGTAATTTTTTAATTCTGTTGTTTAGGCTTTTACATTATTTGACCAACCATAACTTGACAGATGATATTAGCGGAAATCTGTTTGGAAATACCCACTGTTATTTCACGGAAAATTTAGGTCCCTGAAATGCACTGATTTACCTTTTTAATGAAATCATACTTCTGCCCCCAAACTATTATTTGTATACAATCTAGTGACAATGGTGATTGTAATGTTTTCTGGAGTAAGATTTTACTATTTAAGCCACTGAAGTATTTTTATTTGCAGAAAAATAAAACCCAACAATCACCTTATATGTAGTGGTTTTCTCCCTTTTAAAGTATCTCCATTACTCAACCGAAGTTCTGAAATCAGGAAGGTTAATCATTTAAAACAATAATTGCTGCCTTGAAGGCCCCCCACAATGGTGACTTTGACTACAGAGGAGAGTGGGACAGGTCTGAGCTGCTGTTGTGTCGCCACTCGTTTGCACAACCCCTCCTAGCATCTGGATGCGGTTGATTTTGACAGTTAATGAATTCACAGTTACTCTTCACATGTATTGTGATACCCAGCACAATAACCCATTTTCAGTTTGTACCTCAGTTGTGACTGCAGTGGAAACTCTCTAAATAGCATTTTCCGTGAGCACCAATGGATAAAGCTGTCAACAGTTTAGTGAAAGCAGAAACCATTTCTGCTCCAAGTCTGATAATGTCATAGTTAACACCACACCACACATTTAAATATTTTTAAATAGGACATATTTTCCTCCTATATGCCTAAGAAAGGAAGAAATATGCCTGTCTAGCACTGAATGTGATGGATGAAGGAAAATCATCCTTCAAAACAAACTACACCTATTATTATCAACAGCCTGAGGTAGAACACTGTTGTGGGTACACTCTTGACTTCTTGCCCTGACATGTTAGCATATGTGGTGCCAATACGACTGGCACTCCTTTCCCTCTGGAGGCCAAGTAGTTTTCTCTTCAGAATCCTAGACTCAGCTCATCTCAATGTGCGAAGTCATTATCATGAGATGAATTACTCATTTGACTGATTTGCTTGTACACCGGAGGGTGAGGAATGCGGGGAGACTCCAACCTCAGCGTTCACAATGTTAGATAAGGCTGACTTCTCACAGCGCTAGTGAGGTGAGCCCTCCAGACACCGCGGTATCACTGACGGAGTGATGAGTACAATACTGATTGAGCGGCTGCAGATCCTGACTCTGCTCTTCATTCCGTGCCTCAACCTCCACGTCCTAGAATGAGATTGCAATGCCTACTTCTTAAGGGCGCTTTTAAGAATTACAAGTTAACACTTGTAAACTATTATGTTATTTAAGCTTAGAATATGGAAATGGTTTTAATTCCTCCAAAGCTTTTCTAACAAGATGTTGCCAAGAGTATCAGCTGGGAATTCCATCTAATTCTCTGTTGAACTTGGACAAGTCACTTCACCTCTCTAGGCCCCACGTTCTTATCTAGAGTCTTAAACAATGCGTCAAAAGTAGAAAGTCCTCTAAGATGATTTCAGGGGATGTTGCGGAATGAGCAAATGGCAAAGGGAGGAGGTTGGAGCAAATAGACCGAAAAGAAACCCTCTGGTTTTAAGATCTCATGTATCTGTCTCCCGGTATGACTGTAGGAAACAAATGAAATGCAATTAATCAGCTATCTGCATTTGGAAACCCTACTGCAGAACACCACACCATTTGGTAAAAAGAATTTTGAATGTATCTACACAAAATGTAACATCCTCTTTGGTGATAATTAATGCAGTATAATCTCGGCCAAAATTACACCACTTGAAGGCTTCCGTAGACGAATAAATGACATTTACTTTGTACAAAGTGGCTGTCAGTGTCCGAGAGTCCCCAGCAGGCAGAAAGCACCCCTCGGGTAGGGCCTGAGGCCTGGGAGCCCTCAGGGCAGCAGGAGGGAGCCCAGCAGCAGCTCTCTCTGGCCACGGCCCTTCTTCTCAGCCTGCACACGAACGGCCAGGTGGCGTACTTCGTCCTCCGAGAGTCCATCGAAGCGGAAGTCCTGGCCGAAGACCGCCTTGCGGCTCCCGGGCATCACGGTGCTGCGCTGCTGGCGTGTCTTGCCGGGTGGCTGCGGGACCAGGCTGCGGACTGCGAGGGGCTCGGCGGCTCCTCGCGTCGGGCCCTCGGGGCGGAGCCGGGGAAGGCGGAGGTGCCGGCCGGCCGGACTGTACTTGGCAGCCAGGCGCAGGGCGCCGCCGGTGCGACCCAGAGCCACGATATCCTCGGCTTCTAGGCACTCTGGCCGCGGGCCAGGGGACAACGGAGGGACCGCGGAGAGGGTCCGGGCCGACGACCCCGAGTCAGCCCCGCATTCCTTATTCTCAGCCTCGACCCCGCTGGACACAGAGCGGGCGCAGGCTAGGTCGTGACTCCCCGAGGTCTTCAGCGCGCGGTTCAGCAGCCTTTCGGAGGCGCCCAGGAGGTGGTGGCCCCGGGGACGTAGAGCGCGTGTATTGTGGGGCGCGCGGGGACAGCGGGGAGCCGTGGGGATGGTGTCTGGGGCTCTACCAGGGGTCTGGAGGGGGGCGTCTCCTCCTCCCTCGCCGTGGTAGGTGGGGGCCCGGGGGCGGAGAGCGGGCGGGGCGGCGGGCTGCAGGTGGAGCGCGGCTGCTCCGGGGTCCCCGAGGAAGAGCGACTCCTTGCGGCGGGTGTGCGGGCTCTCGAGCAGCGCGCAGAAGCCGTAGGCGGTGCGCGTACGGGGCAGGTGAGGCAGTGAGAGCGCAGCTTGGGACCGCGGGTCCCAGTCCGTGTGTCCGGCACCGTTGTCCGTCCCTGCTTTTTTCACCCAGGATTTTGGGACTGCAGCTAGGGCGGGGCGGGGCACTAGTCTCGGGGGTATGCAGAACTCAGGGATGCTGTTTGGGGTGAGGACGTTTGCGCACAGGGCGGGCGTGTTGGCGGTGGTTCTGCCGGCCAGACCCTGGAAACGCCGCTTTCCGCCCCGCAGGAGGCGCTGGGGGCCCAAACAGAGGTGTTCCAGGCACGACATCAAGAGGCAGGTGCGGGGTCTGGGCGACTCTCTGCTGGAGCTGATCTGCCTGCGATGCACAAGCGCACAAGGGTTGTCAGAGAGCCCCACTCCCAGGGCACAGCGATTCCTTTCTCTTCTACTTTTGGGGTGTCTTCTCCTGCCTCCCTCAGGACTAGGTGAACTACTTCCTCCCCCACCCCCACTAATCCTGCTGCTATTGTAAACTGCTTTGGTAACTGAAAAACAACCGTTCTTTTCTTCTGCCTCTATTCCGTAGTCTTGTACACTAAGGAGCTTATTGCTTTAATCTCGATCTGTCCTAACTGGACTAAAGTGGAAATTCTCAAAGTGTTAGCCTTGTGCTCTCCTGGTTGCCAAGAGGTGCTTTGCTTGTGCAGTTGTTTCCCGAATCCTTGGATTATTGCAATAGTCTTCAGAGAGAATTAAAATAATTACCCCCTGCAGGCCGTTCGCCTTGTCTCCCTTTTTAAGTGCAAGGAACCTCAGATGAACCACGGGGGATTAAGCAAGGGTTTGGGTCCCACGTAATGTACCTGAGGTCCAGCGTCCGATGGGTCTTGCACCCTTCTTTCTGCCTGCGGCACTGGCCTGGAGGGACTCGCAGCCTCTGGGAAATTCAAAGGGCGCGCGGCCGGTTCCGTACTAAAGTACAAGGACAGCCGGCCAGAGCCTTTATACCTGGGCCCTGGAACGCCTGCCAATGAGCGGGCTGGAGTGACACTGCTTGGTAACCTGACTCTAGGCCTCCCCCACCCAAGTTCCTTATGCCACGTGGCTGGATCCGCTGCGCAAATACAAGAGATGCAGTTCTTTTCCTCTCCTGCTTGGGGCGGGGATGATATCCTTAGAAATTCTGAACAAGTTTCTCTTTCCTCAGGTGCAAAAGAGGGCTAACTCTTTACTATATTGCAGAGTCATTGCGAGGACCCAGGGACACAGTGACTGTGAATGCACAGCACTCTACACCTGTTACTGAGAGAAGGTGAAAGTCGGTTTTGTTTTGTTCTTGCTTGATACCCTCTCCCAAATCGGGCCTTTCCGTGCCCAGCTTTTGAAATTTCTTGTTTTCCGGTTTTCTTTTCTGATTTCAAGTGATTTATCTTTGTTGATTATAAATCACTCTGGGGACGGGAACTTTATGGGGTGGCTGAAAATATTCCACATCTTGATCTGGGCGGGGTTACAGGGGTGTATCACCATGTAAAAAAATCATCTAGTACACATGAATGATTACATCTAAGAGTGTATGTATCTTATACCTCTATGTTTCAAACAAGCACAACCCACTTGAGGCCTCCAGGTCCCAGTCCTTGTCCCCTGCCAGGCCACCAGTCCCTGCTGTTTTGACCCAGGAGTCCCAGAGTGCTGATTTTTGATTGGGAAAATATATTCCTGAATGAAACCAGGCTGTTGGAACCAAACTCTGGAGGCACCCTGACCACACTGGGCTTTCCTGGGCTGTGCCTACCTGAGACCCTCTTCTTTCCTTTTGAAACTTACATGTGTTCATTCAGTATGAGGGCTGCTTCCAGCTAGCTCAGGTTAAAGGATATCAGGATCATTTTGTTCAGTATTGAGTGCTTGCTAATTCTACCTAAGATACTGCCTTGCCAATTAATTGCTTCTCCAAGAATTTTTAATAAATTGAATTCATGCAAAGGGAATTTCAGAATGGGATCGTCTATTTTTATTTACAGGATATACATACATACACAGGCAGTATGTCTGATGACTTACATAAGTCTCTAGAATTGTCACATAAACCCTGCAAATTATGATAACTCTTAGTAACTTATCCAAGTTCACATCCTAATGGGAAGTGGAGGAAATGATACATACTAGTAGTCATAAATGAGTTGTTTCTGGCAGTAAACGAATCTAATCATGTGAAATACTTAGCACTGTGTTTGTCTGGGACATGGTAAATGCTAAATACATAGAAGCAGTGATCATTATTATTAATAAAAATAGAAGGGAGGTTGTAGAATATAGTGATTAAGAAAATGGGGTCTGAAATCAAATCTGGTATTGATTCCAGAATGGTTGCTCCCTATGCGACCTTGAACAAGTTACTTAACCTTTCTAAGCCACAGTATCAAAGGTAAAATTAGGAGGTAGAGCGTTTAGGAGGTAAGGGGATTAGTGACCTTATAAGAGAGACCCATCACGGTCATCATAACCTACCTATGGAGTTGTATGAATATATAATAAGACAATGAATATAAAGAATTTAGTATAGAGACTCTGACATACATAGTGTCAGATACTTATTATTGTTACTGAAGGGAGCAAAAATTCATTAATTCAATTATTCATTCAAAGTACTATTTACTGAATACTTCCTGGGTTCCAGCCACCATACTAGGCAGGGAGGTCCAGGCTGTCCGAGATCACATTGGCTATGTTCATCTGTCAGATGAGGAATGAAATGATGATGAGGGTGAAACATGTGAATTCCATATGGCAAAGGCAGGAATGAGAAGAGACTATTGAACATTACTTATATATTTAGTCTAGGGGGCAGGGTTGGTGAGTCCCCGGGTTTACCATGACCTTGACTAGCTACTTAAGGTCTTTATATCAGCTCCATTCCTGGTCAAAATTCTGGAGCCAGTGCTAAATCTATGGGAGAGTAATTGCCAAGTTATATACTTGTAAGCCACGTGCATGTGTTTTGACTCGCCTTTTCAGGCAATTGTGCTGTTAGCTCTACGTGGGAGACCCCGGGGAACCCTTGGTCAAACGGTGAGAGTCACAATCTGAGAAGGTGGCTGAGAGTTGCTAAGAGAGCCTATGTGGCGGTGGGAGAAAGGAAAAAAGCACCAGGGCATGAGAAATGACGTGGGGGTGAAGAAATATATACTTTGGAGGGAATCAAAAATGCATGAAATGCCTCTCACACAGTGAGTGGTAGCTAACAGTTACCAGTTATTGTGATAAAGGTTTGCTTGGCTGAGGATTAGCTGATTTACACATAGATTCCTTGAAAAACAATTCTCTTTTTGGCAAAGTAAAGCAGACTTGCTTTGTTTTTGTTAACAATTCACTGTCTTCAATAACACTTTAGAGGTATTTCCTGTGTAGGATTTCTTGAAAACAGCGGAGATGTATCCTTGCATGGCTGGTCTCTGTGACCACATTTGGAAGCACAAGCCATGTGATACTTGGGAGGATGGTGTAAAAGGGTGAGGCTGTGTGCCTGGAACACACAGACCTACTCGGAGGAAGACTGTGGTCATTCTGAGCTCATAGCTATGGCCATGGGGACATCCAGTGATGGAGCTGGCAAACAGTTCTGTGGAGTGAGCACAAATAGATCACCAACCATGGAGGGCAGAGGTGCTCTTGGAGTAGAAACAACCTGAATATTTAAACAGACTTAAAAAATAATATATAGCAGGTTTAATGCCAACAGAAACAAGTAGGAGAAAGCTTACAACCCAATAAAATACTGGAATTGTGATTTATCCAACTCATTCAATAGCACTGGAGTATGGAGTAATGGGAAGTGCAGAGCAGAAGTCTTGGGTTGTAGCTCTGATGGTCACTAACTCGTGGGATTAACTTGCGGGACTTAAGCAAGACCATTAATTCTCTCTTGCCACTCAGTGTCTCCTTCTGTCAAATAAGAGGGTTGGATTAACCAGAGGATACTTGTTTTCCCCTGGTTCTAACACTTGCATGGGGCATGGGTAAGGGAAAGTTAGAATTTTTATTTTTCTATTTCTTAAAAGCTTTTATTGGTTTACTTTTTAGAGAGAGGGGAAGGGAGGGAGAAAGAGAGGTAGAGCAACATCAATGTGTGAGAGATGTATCAGTCAGTTGCCTCTTGCATGCCCCTACCTGGGCACCTGGCCGGCAAGCATGTGCCCTGCCTGCCTGGGAATCAAACTGGCGACCTTTCAGTTCGCAAGCCAGCGCTCAAGCCACTGAGCCACACCAGCCAGTGCAGATCTTACTTTTCTGTCTTTAAGAAACAGTTGCGACTTTTTAAAGTGTCCCTAATTTTGACTTTTGTTTTTAACAGAAAAGACTATTTTGCTCATCTGTGTTTATTGCTTGATCTCTCATTGCAGTTAGTTTTGTAATTGCCTTTTTTTCCTTCTTTTTTTTTTTAAGAGAAGGAGGGAGGGAGCAAGAGAGGAAGAGAAACATCAATGTGAGAACTAAACATCATCAATTGGTTGCTTCTCCTATGCACCCTGACCAGGGCCCAAACTTGCAACCTAGGCTTGTGCTCTGACTGGGAATTGAACTGGCTACCTTTTGCTTTGCTGGACAATGCCAAACCCACTGAGCCACAGTGGTCAGGCAGGGCCCTCTCATTATTCTTAGTGAGAATTAATTTAAGAACTACAATGACTGGAATGTTCCTTTCCTTTAAATAACCTCTGTATCCAATTCTGCGAGTGAGCATAAATAGATCTTTGGCTATTGAGCTACACAGTGGTGTTTCTTGATATTAGTTATAGTTTGTTTTGGATAAGGACCGTAATTTCTTCTTCAAGAACTAGGGAGGTATTCCATTGTGTAAATATTCCATGGTTGTTTTATCCATGCATTTGGATTGACACTTGGGCTGCTTCCATATCCTGGATGTAAATGATGCTGCAGTGAACATAGGGGCGCTTAAGTTCTTTCAAATTAGTATTTTGGGTTCCTTCAGAATATTCCCAGAAGTGGGACTTATGGGCCAAAAGGCAGATCCATTTTTAATTTTTTGAGGTATCCCCATACTGCTTTCCATAGTACTTGGCCCTAAAAAAGAGAGTTTTACCCTTTGTGGCAGTATGGATGGAGCTGGAGAACATTATGCTAAGTGAAAGAAGCCAGACAGAGAAAGATAAATACCATATTTTACTCATATGTGGGATCCAATGAACAAACTGAATTAACAAGCAAAATAGAGAGAGACTCAGAGAGCAGGATGATGGCTAAGTGGGGGGATGTTAGAGGGCCAGAGGGAGTGAAATTTTCCACCAGGAAAACAGACTGCTGCACATGGACAGCAGTGCGGTGACTTGCAGGGGGAGGGCGGTGTAAGGGGACTAAATGGTAATGGGAACAATACAGTAAAAAATTTTTAAAAATCTGTGAGAAAACCAACAATAAATTTTATTTGTATATATAATTAGACTTAAAAAAGAAGTTGGGAAGACTTGGGGCATCACTGTATGCACATAATAATCAATCCTTGAAAGCATACTTAAAAAGGAAAATATTAAAATTTAAAAGCTTTTAATACTATATGGTAACTGCATTGTTTGTAGTGACAGTTTTGAGCTGAATTTCCACCTTGAGATTTTCAGTTCTGTCATTAATGTTTCAAAGTAATCTTTGGTGATTTAACTATAGTTATTGAATGAGAAAAGGGTGGCAGTGGTCCAGGAGCTGGAGGAAGTTAACACCTGCTGTATAGTTTTGGGTAAATCACTGAATATTTCTGACCTTTATTTCCTATAAAATAGGATGTATGTGATGATTACATGAAAGGACATAACTTGGTATAATAATGGCATGATAGCTCATGACATATAACTGAAGAAATATAATAAAATGGAATAATGCATATAAATGCACTCACATGCTTTATTTTTTCAAATGTATAAAGTGTCATAGAAGTACAAGGAATTATTCTTGTCAAAGGATGAGTATTTTCCACTTCTCCAACCATATCCCACTTCTGTTCCATTTACTTGATCTTTTTATTCTGCTCATGGCATCTTTCATATCATCTGTTATTCAAACATTGTTTCTAAACTTTTTATGATGCATGAGACCAGCCATACGAGAACTTCTGTTTTTTTGCATTCCCCTCAGTGCATAGCTGGTGGGAGTGTGCAAGGAGAGAGGGATTGTTGTAGGACAGGCATGGACTAGGAACAACTTAGGTACAGATTGAGAAGGGCTTCCTAAATACTGTAATGTTATTGGGTGTTTTTGATCAGGTGACTAATCTGAGCTCGTCTGTGCTTGGGAAAATAGCTTCAGTGCCAATGTGCAGATGGATGGAGAAGGAAAAAACGGAAGGCCAGAAAGCCAATTAGATGCTGATTGCATGGTTCGGGTGAGGCATAAAGATAATTCAGGAAATAAGGGGAAAGCAAAATGGACAGATTTGGCTGTTTTAATAGGTTGTGGATAATGAAAGAAGAAGTGCAAAGTGGCTCCTAGGTATTTTCTCAAGGTGAGTGAGCTAGGAAAAACAAATGATTAAGAATTCATTTTCTGGAGAAAAATACAATCAAGATTAGATCAAAAAAGAAAAAAGAATTCATTTTCTGTGTGCAGAAGTGGGGGATGAAGGTGGGTATTGATAGTACTGGTTAGTATTGGTTCTTTTATATTCATTTTACATAATATCAATTATAGACATTTGACTTTTTTTCTTCTTCTCCAATAGACTCTGAATTTAAGAAAATTTTCTTTTTGGTTCTGTCTTAGTCCTTTCAGGCTGCTATAACAAAGTTTTGTAGACTGGGTGGTTGGAAAACAATGCAAATTTATCACAGTTTTGAAGTCTGGGAGGACCAAGATCAGGGTGCTAGCCAATTCAGTCTGACGAGGGCCCATCTCCTGGTTCTTAAAAGGTGGTTGTCTTTCTATCTTTTCACATGGCAGATGGGGGAAGGAACTCTCTGAGGTCGGTGTTAGGGTACCTTCCATTCATAAGGGTTCTGCCTAATCACCCATCCAATCAGGACCTCCCAAATGTCCCAATTCTTAACATCATCATGTTGGGAGGTAGGATTTCAGCTTATGAATTTTGGGACACATTCAGCCTATAGGAGTTGTTTAACAACAAGTCACACAGTTTCTGAGATGTAATGTGTAGCAAAGCATTTAATAAATGTTAGGGACTACAAATAACCCATCATTTATGAGGTTTATTAGTTTCCTGTACCTTCACGGCTTTTTGAAATGTATTTTAGAAAAAAAGCCCGGTTCTGTAGAGAATTAAATTTTAAGAACTCTTAACATAAAAGTTCTTGAATTATAAAAGCCCTACTTTCAATGTTTTGCCACATCAGAGGCAGTTCAATGATAGCATGAAAGTGATATATAAATAACCCACCTAATGCAACCCACATGTAAGCTAAAAAAAGAAAGTACCACATTTTGTTCTTTATTTTCTTAATGAGGCAGGTAACTAAGGAGTGGTTCTAAGTTAATTAAGAGCGAATGAAACACTGAGGGAGTAACAGAATGAGTTAAGGACAAAATAAATATTCAGTTCCCATTCTATCTGCCACCTCGTGGTGCGTCTCTGTTTCTGCGCGTCCCACTTTTAAATAGTTAAAAGTGTCTTTTAAGGAAGCAAATGGAAGAGGAGACCTTGCCCTAGGCGGGGTTGATCCGTAGCAGGACAAGTATGCAGAACCTCTCATTCCCCGTCTGAAGACACATTTGCTCAGGTCTGAGAAGCGCCCATCCCCGTCTGCGGACCCGAGATCCACAGAAGACTAGGGCGAGGTAGCAGAGCGGCCACAGACCTATTCCTGTACTCAGTATCTCCTGCCTCCCTTCCATCAGTAAAAATCCTTTTTCTAGTACAGGCGCTCAGGTACAACCGTCAAAGGAGGCCCCAAACCGGTTTCCCCGCCGCCCCTCCGCCCGCCCCCGACTGGCCTGCGGGGCTAAAGCCGCAGGAGGATGGAAGACTGGCGCCGGGTCCAGCGTCTCCGAGTCCCCGACGGCAGCGCGCCTGCGCACAGGCGGGTCACGCGCGCTGCGCCGGGGCGGTCCGGCGCCCGAGGGGCTGTTCATTCGCCACGCTTACCACCGCCCACCGCTGCAGCCGGCTGTTCCGGCGCCTCCCTCCCCCGCCGCTGAGCCCCACCATGGTGTTGGAGTCGGTGGTCGCGGATCTGCTCAACCGCTTCCTGGGGGACTATGTGGAGAACCTGAACAAGTCCCAGCTGAAGCTGGGGATCTGGGGCGGTAAGCGAGAGGGCGCGGCCGGTGGGTTGCCGGAGCGGCCTAACGGGCCCTGCTGCGGGCTCCCCGCGGCGGCTCCCGTCCCGACCCTGCGCCCCGGGCCGCCCGAGACCTCGCCTCCGAGAGGGCGGTCAGCGGGGCCCTCTCGCTGGGCGGCAGGTGCGGGGCGCCGGGAGGCCTGTGGCTGCCTCTGCCTCTCCTGCGTCTGGAGTGACGGGGTCGGGCTGGGGAGGTCGGCGGAGGCGCGCTCGCGCTCCCCGGGTTCCTGGAGCCCAAGCCCCCGCCCTGCTCCGCCCTGCCTACCTTGGCGGGGGGGGTCCTCCCTTTGCAGCCCTTAGCGTGAGCCCTTTGGCTCCATAGCATAAAAAACCTTTTCTGTACCCCTACCGCGTGGAGTGAGGATGGTGGCGTGGTCGCACACGCGCCAATAAAGTGGCATCAAGGAAAAAGAAAATTGTGTTGGCAGTTATCTTCGCTGAAATTTTATAGCGATTTGGAGCTGGCTTCGTCCTCTGGGATTGCAGGGTTTGGGAAGGGATGGGCCGGGAATACCATTGCGAAAGGCGTGTGGGTAGGGCTTCTGGTTTTTAATACTGCCAGCTTCAGTAGAAGTGATTTCTTCTCATGGGGTTTACTTTTCCCTCAAAAAGAAGAGGACTTTCAGTTTTATTTTGGAGCAGTAAAAAAGAATTTAAGCCACGACCGGAAACCTCGTTAATGTGCATGGCTAAGAATTTAGCCAATGTGTCTGTCCTTAGGTTAGGGGGTGTTACCTGTGGATAGAGGTAGACAGTAGTATGTTTGCACTCTCTTAATTATTTGCACTAATTATGCGTCAAGCTTTGGGGACATAGGTACGGATACTTTCTAGCTCTACCAAAGACTTTTGGGAATTTTTGTCAAGTTTGGAGTGGAATCAAAAGAATTGCTCAAAAGGATGGAGCGGCTCTTAGTCAACAAATAGAGTGTGGCTGTTGAGCACCTAAAATGTGGTTAGTGTGAATTGAAATTTGCTCTAAGTATAAAATACACACCAAGTTTTGAAAATACTAAGGAGGAAGAATGTAATAATATCAATTTCTATGTTGATTATGTGTTGAAATGATAGTATTAGATTGGATTAAATACAGTGTAGGAAGGGAAACTCAAAAAAACCCCTGGAATTATCTTCTGGGGGCAGGCCCCTTGTACAGGGCCATCTGAGTTGAGTGTTCTAGGATCCCCTCTGTATCAGTGAACCAGGTGGCATTGTGAGAGGCTGGGTTCAACTTCAGTGTTTTTTTTTTTTTTTAACACCGTTTCACCATGTTTGCCCATTTCCTGATGGATGATTTACTAGTCCCCTGGCCCTCACCACGCTGAGTCTTCAGCAGCTTTTGACCCCAAACAGCATGATCCCGTGCCCCACCCTGGCTATTTACCCAGTCTCTCCCCAAGTGCTTTTTTTGTTTGTTTGTTTCCCTGATGGAAAAAGTCCTCAAAGTGAAACATTTTGGTGATGTGGAAGAGGTGAAACGAAAAACGGAAAAGGCATCAAAGTCAACAAGTTAAAAAACTGTTCTGAGCCGTGGAAAAAGCGTCTCCATAGGTGTATTGCATCAAATGGAAAGTATGCTGAAGGTGACTGAAGTTTTTAAACGTGTAAGAATAAATACACAATTTTTAATAAATAAATTCCGTTTTTTGGTCCCTTCTTGTATTAAAATTTATTCCGTGTTTCTTTTTACCTTAAAAAACATACTTGACCCTTGAATGTGTTTGAACTAAGTGGGTCCACTTACACTCAGTTTTTTAAACCTGTCTTGTTCAAGGGTCAACTGTAATTACTTATGTGAACGGCATATATTTATATTGGGCAGTGTTGTTAAGAGAACCATGGAGTGCTACCTTGAAGTGTGGAGCAGACTGCTTTTAATCCTGATCATTGATTGGTTCAGTGTACTTTGCCCAGCAGTACATACTTTGTTCACATGCCCCATATGAAGAAGGAGACATTTAAGGAATTAAATGCCCACTGCCTTCTGCAGGAACCAAGTATTTCTTCAACATACTGTGAAATAATACAAATTATTCCTTCTAGTTTGTAAACATCATATGAAATCTGAAAAGGTACTGGGCATTTAGGAAACCTGGATTATAGGTTGTGTTGGACAAGCCATTTACCTTACTGGGCCTATAACATTGTGCCCTATTTACCTCAGACAGTATTTTTTAAAGATAAAGTTTATTTTGAAGAGTCCCTCACTACCAAATCTTATTTTCTTTTTTATTTTTCTTCAAAATTAGGGATTGGAGTAGGTAACATCTGAGGGTCCTTCCACTGTCAATGCTCTGTAATTCTAATGTAAATGTTTTTACTGTGAAAATTTGAAGTATACTGCTTGAAGATTTTGAACTTTTTCACAACTGAAATGAAAATGACATAATTTTATTTCATTTACTCCACCTTTTTTTGGGGGGGCAAGATGTATGAAAAAAACTTTTTTTCCCATCTTGTTTTCTTCCTTTTAGAATAAGGTATTGTGCCAGTGGCCATCAACTTCATAGTAGGCCTGAGCAAATAAACTTTTTTTTTCAGGAATCATATCCAGTGGAAGTCCAATCAGGGACTCCCTCCACTGTGAGTCCACTGCTGTCCTGTTTTGCTGTCTTTTATTTTTGTGTTTGTTACAAAGAAAGCTTGAAGTCAAACTTTTACCATTTTTGCTCAGAACATTTTATTTATAACACAATTGCCCTATTAAAGTAGAAAGGTAAAATATGTGAGTTGGCTATTTCTAGTCTTTGAAAATATCCTTGAAGGAATTTAGACTATTAAGGTAATAAACAAGTGGGAATAGTAAGTCAGTTTAATAAAATAGCTGATCTTTATACACCCTCGGTATAGATGAATTTTATAAAGAATTGCAATTTTCACATAATCTTACTTGAAAACTATTTGCTTTAGTAAATAAGGTTCATATGCCATAAGTTTGGCTTTTCCAGTTTTTTTCTTGTTAACTTTTAACATCTTCAGAAAGGGAAGAATTCAGCCTGTTGAGTTTCACATAGGTGATCTTACTATTCCAAATGGTAACCTAAGTTGATACTTCTTCACTGGGGTATTTGACTAGGCTAAGTCAGTGATTTTCAACCAGGGATGACTTTGCCCCCTCAGGTAAATTAGGCAGCGTCTGAGACATTTTTGATTGTCACAGTAAGGGGTGGAAGTGTGCTGCTGGTATCTAGTGGGTAGACCCCAGGACAAAGAATTATCCAGCCCCAAATGTTTGCTGAGAAACCCTAGTCTAAGACTGTTTTTGCATTTATAGGAGACCATCAAGGTGCTGACCACAGTGTAGAAACAAGTAAATAAGGACCTAAAGGAAGTGTATCTCATGAAATCTATAACTAAGAAACAGATGTCTTAAGAAGTAACTGAAACATAGAGTGTTAAAAGGCATAACCGTTGCTTGGATGAAATCAGAAAGTAGTTTTAAGAATCAAAATGAAAAGGATCGTGCTGTATTTATATTCATATCTATGCATATATATATAGGTACATATATATATATATATATATATATATATACACACATGTATATTTCACAGTGAAATCCACAGTAAATGAAAAGTGGCAGAGTGAGAAGGATGGGGAAATTACCCAAATGTGTAAGATCAGGAAGTATTATGTGGATATTGTCTTTAAATTGGAGAAGCATACTTGAACTGTCAGTTTCCTTATCTGTGAAATGGAGGAAACACTGAGATAAAAAAATGTGAAAACACTTTGTAATTATAATCATTAAGTTGTTCTTACTGATAGAAATAGCGATACTAAACAAACCTAGCTGAGTGATTTAAAACAGCCTGTTTTGTTTTACCTTATTTTCATGAGTATGTTTCTTCTAGACTTTAGACTAGGTTTTTCATAGTCTGTAGTGTGATAATTTTGTGTAAAGTCAACACCATGTAGATAAACACTTCTTATTTCCCAAACAAATTTCTTAAAATAAACAAAACCAACCTATTTGCATTTAAATTTACACTTAACATACTTTTATTACCTGCCAATTACTTTGTAAGTCAGGTTTTCAAAGTTTTAGAAAAGTGCCTTGTGGCTCTATTGCTGCCTACGCAGATGGGAAGGTTTATCTAGATATATTGCACAGCCCTTGGCAGTTTGAGGTGTGTCCAAGATATAATTGTTTTAAGGGTAACAAATATTTGAAAAGGTATGTTGCATCTTACACAATTTGGTTTAAGTAGTATTGTTTGTTACGTAGAACCTTTTTCAATTTGATTTTTCAAAAATGATTGTGTAAAGTCAGGAAAATCCTCCATTCAGAATTCTGTTTCTCTTATTTCCCTTTGACCAGTAGAATGTTAGTTACTTAGAGGCCTTGATGTGTTGGATGTCAGGTGTGGCTGTAGTGACCAAGGGTAGGTGGTGCCAGATGGCGTGCCCTCAAAATTTGTAGCTCTGCCAACCAGGCTGAGCCTGTGCTGATTGATTACCATGCTTTCTGTCCTTCACTTCACCTGCCGGTTATTGTTGGAGCAGAGCAGCATAAGGAAGGAGGAAACCTGGACTCTAATTCCATCTTCCATGCCGCCTAAGTGTGTGGCTTTTGGCAAGTTACTGAACAGTGATCACTGGCCGCTTTATATAAGTGAGGGGGTTATTCAGGGTAATCTTTTCTGGCTTTAAACTTTTGTGATTTGAACAAGTTCAGAGCAGCGCGTGCTTCTTCATTAGATAAGTCACACTGCTACTTGCTCTGCTTTTACAGTAAGAACTGGTAGTCAAATAATGTATCTTTCTGCTATGTTCTTCCCTCAGTACTGGTGAAGAAG
The DNA here is from genome assembly GCF_021234435.1 of Artibeus jamaicensis. Taxonomy (NCBI): domain Eukaryota; kingdom Metazoa; phylum Chordata; class Mammalia; order Chiroptera; family Phyllostomidae; genus Artibeus; species Artibeus jamaicensis. The sequence goes on from NW_026521883.1 coordinate 11,345,705, forward strand.
GGCCACAGTCATGAAATACGATAAGATAAATGAAGATAAATTGCAATCTTTTGGTGATGTTTGCAAATGCAAATCTATATATTACATTATCTTAATAGGTGACTGTAGGGAGCAAGAAACATCAGGCCTCTTTGCTTCTCTTTACCTTGACACACAAAACGTGGCACATCCAGCTATTTCTAAACTTGTAAAGGAATTTTTTTAGTCCTGTCCTCCCAGCCAACACTTGATGTGGTGAAGTGCATGTTTCTTATTAGCTTGTCTATAGCATGTAAAATAAACAATAAAAAATTTAATATTGTAATGTATATGTTTAGGCTCAGTTATCACCAATTAAAGCAATGCTTAAAATTTAAATTGAAAACACCTTTCCACAGATTTAAATAGCATCGAAGATTTTAAATTTACCTCTTTTTTAGAAGTAAAACTGGAAGTTGGTACTTTGATAACCTTTGTGCTTTGCCACACTGCTGTGAATCCCTGAAGTATACTTGAGAGGGGAAAGTTCAGTAGTCACGTGGCAGATTTTCTGCTTCCTTTGCCCAGACTTCTTGTTTCAGTAGGGAAATGGAAAGAGTAAGAGTTAATTGTTTCCTCCCCCTCTCCCACTTTCCCCTTCCAAGACAAAGTCACTCTGAATGCCTGTTAAAAGGTGTCTGTAGATGGTTAATTTGGGTTGAATAAGTTACATTCAACAGATATGAATTGCTACAGTATTTCCTTAAGTATTTACTAAAACAGTTACTAAAATAATTTAGTTTATTCTTTAAAAAACTGATCAGTCCTTTAGCTCACTTCTGTGGAAAATGAATGTTTAAATATGTTGATACTTTTAAATAAATTGATGTTTACGTTATAGATACGTAAAGGAAATCTTAAACAGACACAAAGCACTACATACTCTTTTTCATTATTTTACAGTATACAGAGCTTTTTTCATATTCTAGGGCATGACATTTTTATTTGTTGGTTTATTTTTTTGTTTTTAATCACAGTTTTGGATTCATTTCTATGTTTTATTTTAGGAATATTGACCAGGGAGTCAGGAGACACAGGTCTTTGTTTGTTCTTAGCACTGCCACAAATTAATTGTGTAACTTTAGGCTTTAATTTCTTCATGTGCCAGTGAGAGGGGATTAGGTTTTAAAGATCTTTATGGTCCTAAGGGGTCCTAAATCATAACTTGTGAATTTTTGTTTTTTATTTTTGGAAAAATGCAATTTTTAAAAAAGTACTAACACTGCCATTTTGCAGTGTTAGCTCCTGCTTGTATGTTTTCCACGGTGGTACTATACTGAGATAAACCTTGACTATCCAACCTTCTGGTTATTTTCTTGTTAGTTGCACTGATTTTAATTATCCTTTTGGATTTTGAGTTTCTCCACACTCTTAAAATACAAAAACCATACGTGAATCCACCAACTACACAGGGCTCTTAATGCTGAGTCTAATTCTTATATGGCATTTTATTTTCCTTCAAGGGAGATAGAATTATCTTCTGAATTAAAACCCTTTATCCTTTTTGCTGTTTTTTTTTTTTTTTTGGTAGGGTGATAGTGTGATGTTCTGAACACAGTGTTGCCATCAGATTTGAGGCCTGGCTCTACCACTTACTGTAGGGGTGTCCAACTCATTTTCACCAGGGGCCACATCAGTCTTGAGGTTGCCTTCAAAGGGCCAAGTGTAACTTCAACTCCGTAACAGCTAAGGAGTAGTTACATTTATACAGTCCTAAAGTTATTTTGGTCCTTTATAGGCAACTGTGAGGCTGATGTGGCCCCTGTTGAAAATGAGTTGGACACCCCTGATTTACTAGGTTGACGTAGTATTCATAGACCAGTCATTCAACCCCTCTAAGCCTTAGTTTCTTTGCTTAACCCACGTCTTGCCTCCTTCTCCAGGAGGCTGTGGAGATCAAGTAATGTAAAAGATCCAAGAAGTGTTTTCTAAAATGCAAAGGTTTATACTCTTATAGTTGTTTCTACCTGAGTATAATATGCGTCCTAAATCAATTAAGTCAATGTTTATTGAGCACCTACTATGAGGAGAATCAGAAAAGGGTTTGTAAATCAGGTTGGGGATTTATATAGTTAAGTGTTAAGTGCCATAAGAAAGGTAGAGCTAAACCTCTGTGAAAGTTCAGACAGATTATTCCTGACGGAAGGTATTGGACATCAGCACTGTATTTCTCACATTTACTGTGTAGGCTCTTACGTGATTGAAGAGCCATTCCTGGACCTAGGCAGGCTTGTTCCATAGTATGCCAGGACCATTTGATTTTTATTTATGAATATACTAACTTGGTTTTTTCTATGATTGAGCAAACATTTCTTTTTCTATTATATTTTTCTATTATATTTTTTGAGATGCCGCCAACTCGGTTTTACCTTGGTGTTATTTCCTAATCTAATGGATTTACTTCTATTTCTATCTTCTGGTTCATTAGTAAAAATCATTAGATAAATTTTGATCTAGTATTTACCCTTTTAAGGTACTTAAAATGTCTTTCAAGAGGAGCTTTGAAACTTATGTGCTTGACTCTCCAGCCATGTATGCTCATGCAAAAATGTTTGTAGTTTATTACTGAGAATCATACAGGGTCAAAATCAGAGACCTTCTCTTCTGAAGCACAGACTACATTTACTGCTTACTCTCACCCTTTAGGCCTGCCAGTCCATCATAGAAGAGAATTACTTTGTAGAATTTCCTTAGTTGTTTGTTACCTTGGTCTCCCAAATTTTATGGAATTAGAGATGGTGGATTGAGGGTTTGGCTTTAGTGCCTTCTTTGTTGGCAGAGTTAAGTTTATCCATCTCCAATTATTAGTTATTCCCCCGACCCCACTTTTAAGATTAGACTCAAATATTTACCCTTCTTCCAGTTTTTCAGGAACTTCCTATGGCCTCTGTGTATTCTTAGCCCAAGTAATCTGGCTATAGCAATAAAGTGACTGACAGGTGTATGAAATTATGTTTATCTTCATGTAGAAACGAAAAGCTAAATCTTAATCTTTTCCTCAGTATTCAGTTAAATATAAAATCTTTGTTATTTAGGAAGTTATTGAGTTTTAGGCTTCTAAATTAAAGAAGGCTTCTTATCTTATTTTAACAGAATTTTTGACATTCATAGGCCAGACAGTGAAATTCTTACATGCGTATCTGTAGAAAAGCACGTACTTTAGTGGAAGAATAATTGTTAGCACAGCGCCCTACCAGCTAAGGCTCTCTTCTACTGGTTGAGTGAATGAATGCACTTTCACCCTGTTGTTAATTTGAAATATGCTGCTATTCCTTCCCTTTTCATTGTATTAGGACTAGTGGCTCCTTCTTCAGTGCAAATAAGTTTTTGAATGTATCATTCTTATTTTATTGTTCTATTTACTGTTTGTCAGATAATTTTTCAGAGAGGAAGTATACATTTGTTTGCTAGATGCTAAATAGCAGAAATAGATATTTTTATGTGTCTGTAGATAAGGTAGATTTCAGATACAGAAGCAATTTATATCAAACATGAGGTCATATTGACATTAGAACTTACCTTTGTTTTGTTTCTCCACTTATTATAATTTGTATAATTTTAATATAAAAGTAGTATCTGATGATTATAAAAACTGAACATATTGAAAAACATGAGTAAGGAAATCCTTAAATCTTCCCCCCTAGTGATATTATCTTTTTCTTTATCTTTCTGAATACACTGTTGAACTCTGTCAGCCATACTGGGAGTTTTCAGTATTTCACATCTTATATAAATACCATCCGTTCATTAAAGGACCAAAGTGCCACAGCAGTACAGACAGCCCGCGTTTTATAAGGACACTTATATTTTTGTACAAACCGTGTTAGTGCTTTAACAGTGTTTAAAAAAATACTTCATATGTAATGCAGGTTACTTCAGAGATCACTTCTGGTGACACTTGATCCACTAGTTAAGTGTCACTGGGTCGAACAGTCAAACTTTATGAGCAAGTTTGCGAGTCTGCATGTGGGCCCTAGATCTTGTTCAACCCGTCTGGATTGCTTTAAGTACGTATAGCATCCGAGCAGGTCTCTTCTTTTGATTTGAATAGAGTTCCCAATTGTAATTTATTGTAATTTAACATTTGAAAGGATTAAATCCAGGAATATTTTTCTGTTGTATGTAGTTTTTGTTTACATGGTACTTAAGAATTTTTATCTTCAATTCACAAACACGTGTCAGTTTTCCATGAGTACCTTAATACCCCTACATTTGGTTAGTGATGACATCTTAGTCAGTTCTGTTTCCAGAATAACATTTTACTCTGACTCTACTTCAAATCTGAAGTTACTGCCTATTTCCAGCTTTAATTTCTCTTCAGTATACTGTAGAAGCTACCTGACCGCCTGTATTCTTTTCTTTCCTTTTCTTTACAGTAGCAGAAAATACTACTTACTGTATTTTCTTCCCATTTCTTACCTCCTTGTCTTCTTTAATTGCAGTTTTCAACAATTTATTTTAGAAAAATGTAAGTATACATCTACACAGAAAACGAACTGTAGCATATGGAGATAACCACTATGATTATAGTGTCTAGTCTTATAGTTGTTTGTTTTCTGTTTATGTATACACATATAATTTTTAAATTGGATTGATGTGGGCATTTTTTAACCTTTTTAAAAAACTTGATGTTTTGTGAACATTTTTCCATGTCTATTTTTTTCTCTATACTACAGATTTATTATAACTTATCTTTGCTTCTTGGACATTTAGTTCCTTAGTTCCTGCCTCCCTACCTCCCATCATCTATCCTTCCAGCCATTCTTTCTGCTGCTATTACCAACATTGCAATATCCTTGTAGCTACATTGTTTGGACAGTTTCATGGTTATTTTGAGGATTCTAGAGTGATGGTTCTAAAACAACTCTGATTTTGTCATCTCTGTTATACATATTTCATTTCTTCGTTGTCAGCAGTCTGAGCTTTTCATCCTAAAAACTGTTAGTCTGTCCTCTGCTAGGCTTTCTGACTTTACTTCTCTATTCTTTTCTCACACCCTCCACTTACACCAAACCTTTACTTGTGGTTTCTAAAATGTGCCTTACTCATGGATGTCTGCTTGCCCTCCTAGTTCTTCAGCTTTCTAGACTAAACTTTTTGTGAAATTCTTGATCTCTCTAGGCAGAGTTCCTTCTTTGCATCCTGTAAACTCTTTGTTTACAATAGAATATTTCCAAAATTTAAAAAATTTAGTCTCCTTCGCTAGGCTGTGAGCTCTTCAATGGAAGGGATGTTGTACTAGTCACCTCTCTCTCACCAGGACCTAACTCAGAGTGGGTGCTTAACAAGTGCTCATTGGAATAAATCTGAGGCCTGGGGAAAAGAAATCTCTAACAATGGCATAATAAAATGAAGTATACTTTTAATTCACTCCACAATACTGTGGGGAAAAATTTACTTCATTGAAAAATATTTATGAAGAATATAGGAAGCATAGTCCTTTTTAAAAGATAAATGTGTCATGAATGATTAAGAATATATATAAAACTTAATAATTTGATTATATTTAATGTTGAAACTATAGAGCTGTAACGAGAGATGTAAGTGAAAAAAACTTTTGCTTACATTTCTGTGTAAGAATATTTAAGTATTGTGTATTGACAAATATAGGTATTTAAATATATTTAAAATTTGAGTCATGTAACAGTATTATTACGACTTTAGTTTTATAACTTAGCACCTGAATATATTTAAGAAAAGTTGGATTAATTAAAGAATATTAGAACCAATGATCATTGGGAGGGTGTTCAGAGTTTTTTTAAAGGTTTTTGAAAAAGATTTTATTTATTTTTAGACAGGGAAAGGGAGGGAGAGAATTAGAGAAACATCAATGTGTGGTTGCCTCCTACATGGCCCCCACTGGGGACTTGGCCTGCAACCCAGGCATGTGCCCTGACTGGGAATCAAACCGGTGACCCTTTGGTTCCCAGGCAGGTGCTCAATCCACTGAGCCACTCCGGCCAGGGTGGTTATTTAGAGTTTTAAAAGATTAAAACCAGATTCTTGTAGAAAACATTCATTGACAACGTGAAGAAAAATTTGTGAGTTACAGGACCATTGATCTGTTGTAATAGTTATCTCTTCATGTCCTTGTTTTGAGATTTGGCTTAATCATTCAACATGCCGGATTCTTTTTTTTGTTGTTCTAAAGTTCTTCAGTCTGAAAGTCTCCAAATTCTGTCTATTTAAACTGTCTACTTAAATGTTAGGCAGTTTAAATATTTTGAAATTTCTTTTGCATTGGGCTGATCTAAAATATGTTATAACTAATAATTCTTGTCCATGTATAGCAAATCTTTTGTGCTAATAGCTTTTTAAGTTCTTGAAGTTTGCTTTCCTCACCATGGTCTTTTTAGCACTTAGCACAGTATTTGGTACTGACAGGCTTTACTTACTGGTATATTAACTTCATGTTTTCTTCTTTTTTTAAAGGTAATGTGGCTTTAGATAACCTGAAGATAAAAGAAAATGCTCTGGTAAGTTTAAACTGTGTTTATTACTCATTTAATTTGGTAAGGTCTTAGAAACCCTTCATTAAATCAGTGTCTGGTACCATAGTGGTTGAGTCACTCAAAGAAGGATTACCTGTTTAACTATTTACTGTAGGAAAATCTGTTACTAAAGATTTATACATTTTTTTCTTGAACAAAATTTATATCTTGGAAATGGAATGTTTTTCCTTGACCTAAATTGACTGTTTAGTTTTGTAGTAGGCATTTGTCTTACTGAAAAAGTTTTCTTTGGAATTATCTTTACCTGTTTTTTAGGTAAGTAAGGGCTTGACTGTAGCAACCTATCTAATGAATAATAGTATTTTGGAAATACAATGAAGTTCAGACTTATAATATTATGGTAATATTAAGAGGTTAAATAGATTTTTGGATTTTAGCTCCACGGAGTAGTTTGTGTCATTTGCTATTGAGCTAAAAACAAAAGAACACTCCATTCTCCCAACCACTGACCCCCTATTAAGCTTTAGCCAGTGTATTAGACTTAATTTGAGTTTGCGAAATCATTCAATTCATTTATTCTTTAATTTAATAGGTCACATTTCTGATTAACCTACAGTATGTTTTAAAGTCCTATGTTTGACTGCTGGTTGGATTTCTGCATGATGAACTGTGTTATTAAGGAGAACATTACACATAAAATGCTTCTATGACTTGTCCCGGGGAAGCTGATGTGGGATATTGAAGATGCTAGGAGTAGGGCTTAGTCACAAGGAGTACCATTTAATTTTGTTAAAAAGTTTGACATAGTGGAAACGGCATGGACCTTGTAGTCTGGGAGATTTGCGTTTGAGTGGTAGCTCTGCTTTTACCAGCTGTGTGTCTTTTGGCAAGTTTCTTAAGTTATTTGAGCATTAGTTTAATCATTTTTTAAGTGGAGTTAATAATACAAAGCAATATAATATCTCTGCTTTTGTGGCTTGAAAAAGATGAAAAGTAGAGTCTGGCAAGTAGGGGGCATTCAAGATATTTCAATTTTCCTTCCCTCTCTATGTAGGGTACTACAACTTTTAAAAATTTATTCCAAAATTTAGGGTTTGATTCTATTGCTAGAGATGGGAATAAAGCTTATTTTTCTCTATTTATTTTATTTTATTTTTCTCTATTTATTTTAGAAGGAAATAAATGTAAATAGAGTTTTGGTGACAGGATGTATATTTAACACACATAGAATTGTTATGAACTCTGTGTTAATTATTATGTAAAGTACTGTATTTCATTCACCAGATTTTGATAGTACTAGTATATACTAAGGTACACCTGACAGAAAGGCTACTCTGATTGGTTTAATTTTTAATAATTCTAAAGACTCAAGTGATCACTGTGAATATCAGTTATTGTTTAGTACTCTGTGCATAAAAAAGCTATACTTTATAGTGGTTTGGAATCTGGAAAGTGAAAGTTTATTATTATTGATTGGTAATTATCACTAATCTACAGGAGAGGCTAATTTGGTTACTAAAATGTTTGGAGCCTGCCTTTTCTTTAAAGATTGTTTTGTTTTTTCATTTACTAAATATTTATTTGAGGAAGAATTTTTTAGTTACTGTTTTAAACTTATTTACATGAAGGATCTCTTCCTTTTTCTGTTCTGGTATTTCAGATAAATGGTGTTTACCTATTATTTTAAAAGTTTATGGGGTTTTCATCTGGCTTGGTTTGGTTTATTAAAACAACCAGTTCACCCTTACTTTCTGTTTTTTTATGTGTACATTTTTAAGTATATTTTATTGATTATGCTATTATAGTTGTCCCATTTTTCTCCCCTATTTCCCCCCTCTGTGAACTCTTTTTTTATTGTTCCTATTTATAATGTTGCTTTTCTCATGAATCCTTTCTTTAAATTCAAAGTTTAAGTTAATAAAAACCCTTCATTTTGGCCATAAAACATCCTTTATGAGTTATTTAAATACTGAAAAGTTGTTTCATGTTTTTTGGGGGGGATGATTGTGTATTTAAGTGATGATACAGAGGTGATTTGGGGGGAGGGCTAAGAATTCAAGATGTCCTTTAAATTTTTTTTTTCTTCTGCAGAGTGAATTGGATGTTCCTTTTAAAGTCAAGGCTGGACAGATTGGTAGGTACTTCAGTCTCAGTTTGAGTTATTTTTACTCCTTTTAGTTTTTATTTTTCCTGTGTTATTTAATCTAAAATACCTTTTTTATTTTGAATAACAAAATATAAGAGTTTTTTTACTTATTTTGAATAGAACTTTTATAGTTCTGAACCTAATGTGTGTACTGTATAATACACATAAACTTCCAAGTTTTTGGCAGTAGGGAGGGGAAGTACCCTCCAAAATGGAAGGATGTTTGAACTGCAGTGATACCTTTCAGGATTCAAGTCCATCATACAAATAATTGCAAAATTGGTATGCACATTTTGTGCTTTTTCTTTGTATGTGAAAGTAGCATATTCTGGTAAATAAAATTTAAGTGTAGCTTATTTTCCTCATGTTTTATTCAACCATTTCACTTGATATATTATGCAGCAATGTGGTACGGAGGATGTGTTTTGGTAAGTAGAAAGTCTTTCTTTGCAGCTAAACTCTTATACGAAGATTATCCATAACTGAGCATACGTTTCTTGAAGACATTTTTCAATAGTAAATTTAATCTGTGAAGTCCACTTGTTCATACTACCTGATTTTTACTTTTTAACAAATATTAACTTTCACTCTAGATGACGTACTATTACATTAGTGTTTTCACTTAGGCTACCATCCTTTCTTCCACTTTGATCACCCTACTACTTCCCTGTGTCACTTTCCTTCTTCATATGTCATTGTATTCAAGGAAGGCTTGGCTTTCACTGCTCTGGCATCTCTTAGCAGTTACTGGAATACTTCAGTTCGAGTCCATTTTATATCACTTATATCTGTTCATTTTAATGTAAAGTAACACTTTCATGTTTTTGTCTCTTTTTAAAAAATTTGTATTTATTGACTGAAGAAAGAGGGGTCAGGGTGATATAAGTAAGTGAAGAGTAATAAAACTAGGTGAATTTCAGTGGAATTCAGGGTAGTGAAGGATGGGAGGATACTGGCTTAGGGTGGATGGAGAGAAGAGTAGAGAACAGACAGTCCCTTTTCGGTATGCTAGTTGAAAGGGCACTTTCTACTTTTTCAGTCTCATGCTCACCTAGAAGGCAATCAAATCAGTCTTTTAGTAGTTTATGAGATAATGATACATGTATATATAGTATCTGTTATAAATATAGTTGGTACTCACTATGAATGAAGCCACCAGACTTAGGCCCTGACCAGTATGGCTCAGTTGGTTAGCCGTTGTCCTACAAAGTGAAAGGTCCCTGGTTCAATTCCCTGTCAGGGCGCATCTGGGTTGTGGGTTTGGTTCCCGATTAGGGTGCATAGGAGAGGCAAGCAATCGATGTTTCTCTCTCACACTGATGTTTCTCTCCCTCTCTTTCTCTCTCCCTTCCTCTCTGTCTAAAAATTTTTAAAAAAATCTTAAAAAGAAACTCAGTAGGTTTAAAAGCTGAGGAAAAATAAAAAATAGAGAAATAATTTGAGATTTTAACCCTGGGAATAGATTCTTAGGTGAAACAGGCTTGCCCTTCATAGCCATTCAGGTGAATCAACATATTCTTACTTACATTGCATTATTTCTCTTTAAGCTTGTTACACTGTTGAACAATTCATTGAACTTTGAGCATCTTTGTTTAAAACTGCTAGTGATTCTGGTGGTGTAAGTAGCTTAGTCATTCACATACTAGCCTGTTCTGGTTGAATCAGATTTATTTCTCTGAAGAGTCTTGATCAACACCAAGAGAATTAGGGCTTTTTAGGGTGGTTATTTTAAAAATTGTGATAAGAGAAGGTATTTGGTTTCAGAACATGGAAAATTTTGGGTGTTAGAAAAGGTTTGGATAGCACTACTTTGGTATTGCGGAGGACAGATCAGGACATTGGCTGCTTGCAGACCCGGAAAGAGGGCATACTAGAGATTGGGAAATGAGTAGAGAAGGGGACGGGGATCCCATGAAAGATGGTGGGAGGTTTAACAGAAGCACTTTTATGCACAGCCCGGGACATGGATGACAATATGGGGACTGGCTTGGGGAGGGGAGAAGGTGGGCCTGGGTGGAGGTAGGGAAAAGGGAAAAAGCAGGAGCAACTGTAACAGCACAAAGAGTAAGAATAAAAATAAAATAAAAGAATGTGGAAAGATACCAAAGACAGATTTTGTCCATTTTATCTGAGAGTATGCTCTTTCTGTTTTCTCGTTCCTGCTCTGCATAGCCTTTCCCCATAAATCTGCAAACTTGGCTTAGTGACAGTTAGAGCCATAGTTCATCCATATTATGAATAAAAAATTATTTGCAGGCTAGTCTCTAAAGGACCTGATAATAATACCTTTCATTGTTTCTAAGAGAGAAAATGTGTTCTTTCTAATGATTTGTAAGTAGATATTTGGAGTATAATTTGTCTGTACAGTCTGTAACTCATAATGCTAATCATAAAACAGCATACTTTGCCTTTAGAGCAGGACTCTTCTGTTGTAACAGTAGGCATTCTGTCAAAGTCCTCCCTCCCCGCCCCCCTTTTCTTTTGGTACTCTGTGTTGCTGCTTCAGTTCCTGGGATCTAGTGCAGATACTATTTTACATCTGAGCTGTGGAGATGTACTTGTTGGTGTGTATAGATGAGCATGCTCAGCATTCAGATCATCAGCTAGCTGTTGGACGAGGAGGGTACCAATTCAGGTTCCCACATCCCCACTGGTGACTTGGGTGGTCTTAGGCAAGCAAGTGAACCTCTCTGGGGCCGAGTTCCAGTTTTTTTTAAGAACAGAAGTAATAGCTGCCTCATTCTTCTTACAGTTTGGGAATATAACTAAAATAATAGTTATCAAAAGCTTTGAAAAGTATAATGCACAATGTGAATAGTCACTTCTAATAGTAATATAATATGGAAAAGATGTTTGTATACTTTAGTGTTGAATTTTTTCATTTTTTCTAAGTGATAAACTGTATGCATGACTAGTTTTCTTATATTTTTTCTTTTAATTGAAAAATGAGAAATATGTATCTTTTTTGTACAGCCAGATAAGAATTTAAGGTTGAAATTATATTTCTTCAGATAAATTAACTTTGAAGATTCCTTGGAAGAACCTTTATGGAGAAGCAGTTGTTGCAACTCTAGAGGGATTATACCTGCTTGTCGTTCCTGGAGCAAGTATGTTACTTTAGGTTGTAACCATTGAGTGCCATCACAGTGAAACTGAATGTCACATGGGTGAACTATTTAATGTGTGTAGCAAAGTAGAAGATAATTTAAATAAACAATTCATATATACACATACACATGTATCTACAACATGTATATTTTACATATATATCTACATATATATCATCACCTTTATATGTAAATAGTTTTATGTTGTTGGAAATAATAATTTCAACCATTTTTAAAATTTATTCTGTTCTAATTATTTATGAATAATTATTTTTTACTAAGGCTTCCTAGTAAGTGAAGATGCATTAGACAGACTTACAATGAGGGAATGAAATGAAGTAAGGTTTTAAAAATGTACTCATGTGCTGATCTACAGGTTTCAATATTGAAAAATTTTTCCCATTATGTTGCTTCTGGTTTTGAGTGATATTTTCTCAAAAATGTATGTAAAATAGGTAATTTTTAATTATAAATTATAGTATTTTAATTTTAATGAATGTCTTAAAGCTGTGATGTTTATTTAGGTAATACCTTTCATTACTAATATTTTTGCAGTTATAAGAACAATATAATGTTAAGGAAAGTTTGGGTATTGTAGGGGAAAATTTTATTTTGTCAATCACAAAACAAACAATTTTTCTTTTTCCATTTTGCTTTACAGTCTTTACCATATACATGCTTGATTTGATGTAGCATTTATCACATTATATGTTCAACATGGATCTGGCTTTTTTACTTTACGTGTTTTGATATATTTCAGTTTTTTATGGTGACAGTTTTGAAAGGCTATATATTCCATTGTGGGCTGCCTACTGTTTTTGCTATTACAGTGGGTATTACAACTGCCTCCTTTTTACAGATATCTTTTTTATTCTCTGGAGTTATTTCCTTAGGATACATGATCAAAAATGAGATTTCTAGAAAGAAAGGATATGTATATTCATGATTGTTGATACATATTCTTAAATTACTTTCTAAAAGTATTTTTATCAATCTGTACTAATACCAGCTGGTATTGGATATTTCATATTTCTGTAGTTATTCAAAATTTTACCACTCATATAATAACTGGACATTTTCTGATATATTTTCTGCTCTTCCTCTGTTTCTCCCTTTTACTTTTCTTCTCACTCTTTTCTTTACTTATCCTTTTTAATATTTTTTCTCCCTTTTAATTTCTTTCTTCCCTTTTTTGATATGAGCTTTTTAAAGAAATAGAAATCATTTATTGTTTAAACTTTTTGTAAAACTAATCTAAAGAATGCAACTTTTTTTGACTTAACAAAACATGACACATTACACACACAATTATGAGGCTGACTGAACTTTCCTATTTATTAATTGCATGTCTTTGTGAATTAACCATATACTTTTAGGTATTAAATATGATGCTGAAAAGGAAGAAAAGTCTTTGCAAGATATTAAACAGAAAGAGCTGTCCCGAATTGAAGAAGCCCTTCAAAAAGCAGCAGAAAAAGGTACACCAAGTTTATGTTTTAGATAAACTTAGATATAACTATATTTTAGATATATTCAGTGTACTGTAAATAGGAAGCTTTCATAAACCTTCATAAACTGTAGTTCCAAAGAAAGAATGTTGTTTTAAAATTGTATCTCAAAACATTGATAATAAATATTTTAATGACTCATATTAAGGAATCGTTCCCTTTCTCTGTGATTGCTTTCTCTCATTGCTAAGGCATTTCTCTTCGGTCTCGCAAAATGCGTGACAAATGTTGAGTAGAAATGACAGAAATGTTTAGATGTAGTATGATTTCTTTTGTAGCGTAAGATGCTGATATCTAATTGAATCAAAAAGAAATCTGTCTTTAAAATAGCTTGCTCATTAACATTTTTTGTTAGTGATTCTAATTCCCTTTGTCCCAACGATTTTCTCTTATATAGAATTGTTTGTTGTTTTACACAAAATTTCTAAAATACTTATAATATAGAAGTGCTCTTAATGGAAGAAATTTTAAAATGTTTAAAAATACTTTTCCTTTGTTTTTTCATACTTAAGCATATTTTGTATTTTTTAAAAAGACTTTATTTATTTATTTTTAGAGGGGAAAGGAGGGAGAAAGACAGGGAGAGCTAAACATTGATGTGCGAGAGAAACATAGATCAGGTGTCTTGCCCATACCTCCAACAGGGGATCTGGCCCACAACCCAGCCATGTGCCCTGACTGGGAATTGAACAGGCAGCTCTTTGGTTTGTGGTACAGCGCCCAACCCACTGAGCCACACAGCCAGGACAGCATATTTTGTATTTCTGCTAATTTCTGCTATATTTTCATGAAAAGCTTTCTTCTTTTTCTTTTATGTGCCAGATAAAGCAAGGTGGGAATGGTTTTGTATTATGACAGTTAAATGTAATTATTTCTTTTTATTCATTTTTAGTTAATTACTATATGTGGAAATAGTATTATGAAAATGAGGAGAAAGACTTGAAGAGCACTAGAATTTCATGATTTTCTTGGTACAGTTCAGACTAAATGTATTTTCTTGACACACACATATATTCATCAATAGTTACTTTGACATATACTTAGATATACTGATGTAGCAATTTATTTTATATATATATATATATATATATATATATATATCACAAAGTTATATTTTTCTCCTTTGAGAAACAAACCCCAAGAGTCTTCTGTTATGGGGGAGGGGGAATGGAAATAAGAAATTGCTTAAAAAATATTTTAGTGTTTCTGGTGACCTGTAAGAAACAGCATGGTTTAATAGTCTCTTTTATTTTAGTAGTTGGCAGCTTACTTGACAGAGCGATAGCTGTTAGACGTTTTGTGTTGAGTGTCTATGAAATTTTTATTCTTGGGTCTTCAGTGCTTAGAAAACTTGCATGTTTGGGTCTGGCAGAGATACTGTTAAGGATGATTTGATATTACTCTAGGGAACGAACATCTGTAGTATTAAATTTATGTCAGTAGGACTATGAGGCTTATATAACACAACAATTACACTGTAGCTTCTTAGATGATAAAATTTAGGTTTTGATGGGAGAGAAGTAAGATTCAGAAAGTGAAATTCAGTTTTAACATATTATAGATTTGTCATAAAAGTGTTCTGAGTAGGTAGAAGAGATGAATTTAGAATTGGGGAAGTATGTTGGTAAGAGATTGTTTTTCCTTTATTGTTAAGAAATACATTTAATTATCTTGACCACAGATAAGTATTTTTTTCCAGTTTGTATGAATATGGGTCATATCTCCTTTACACAGTATTATTCATGTGAGTGATAAAAAACATCCTTGGCTTTTGAGGTGCTTTGCATTTCACTATTGTTAATTGTTATTACTTAATTACCATATTTTATTTTTCAGACTTATTATTTTCCCAAATACTTTTTGATTTTAAAAGCACAAAAGCACCATCACACATGTGTAGAGATTCACGTAGAAGAGGAAGTGGTTGAATTCTAAGTGGCAGACGATACAGTGAAAACAGAGGGCTCATGCTGATCTGCTCTAACAGTATCTTCTTACTTAATTTGTTTCATTCGGTAATGCTGCCCACTATCATGTAGGGAAGAAAGAAAATTGAAATATAACTATGAGTTCATTTCTAGAGAATTTGTGTAATTGTAAAAAAAAAAAACTTGATATTTTTCTTCTTTTATTTCATTGTAGTGAGTTTATTTTCCATGAAAGGCTATTATAAAGTAAAGGAAAAGATCAGATTCCTTGTGAGGCCAAAGGATTCTCAAATACTATAGGTTCTGTATTTAAACCATTAAATTGATCAAAGTAATATATACATACACTTTACAATCAAACAGTTTTGCCGAAAAGACTTCTGATGAGAAATGTCAGTTTCTTGTTCCACCCTTCTCTACCCTTTAGACACACTCCTTAGATGGACTCATCATTTTAGAAACGCTAACATTCTGCTTTATCTAATTTACTAATGTAAGACATTACCTAGGGTTTCCTGTGGTAGTAAAGTAGTTTACCTTTTTCACCATATCCTTTCGCCCTAAATTTCCTTCCCTGTTTCTTCATAATAGAGTTATATCGTAATTTTTGGCCAATTACTAGTAAAAACTTATATTATTATGACAGTATAATTATTGTTCACCGCACAGGTTAAGTGATGGACTATGATTATATTTCCTTTCTTATGCAATTTTTAAAAAAAATTTGTGAATGTTTCTCTTTCTGTTTGCTTAGTCTTACATGTTAATTTGAGTTTAATTCTTTTCACTTGCTATTTGAAATCTGTTATATGACTGTCACCTTTCCCAATCGCCCAAACCCATTTATTGCTTTCCTTCCCTGTTCCCCTTATTCTCATGGAGGTCTTCAGTTGAATTGATTGTCTTTTCAGTCCTGATACACAGTTATTATCCTGGGACTGGTCTTCTTTGCTCTTCTGTGTTTAATTCATTGTTTTCTGGGTCTCTTGCCTTTTGTTCCTTTTTAAAATATATATATTTTATTGATTATGCTATTACAGTTGTCCTGTATCCCCCTTCATTCCTCTCCATCCTGCATACCCCTCCCCCACCATTCCCCCCCTTTAGTTTATGTCCATGTGTCACAAGTTCTTTAGATTCTACATTTCCCACAGTACTTTTTCCCTCCCCCTGTTTTCTCCCCACTGTCTATGCTACTTATTCTCTGTACCTTCTCCTCCTCCCACTCCCCTGTTGCTAACTCTCCATATGATCTCCATTTCTATGGTTCTGCTCCTGATCTAGGTGTCCTCTTAGTTTGCTTTTGTTTTAGGTGTGGTTGTTAATAACTGTGAGTTTGCTGTCCTTTCACTGATCATATTTCTTATCTTCTTTTTCTTAGATAAGTCCCTTTAACATTTTATATAATAAGGGCTTGGTGATGATGAAATCCTTAAATTTGATCTTATCTGAGAAGCATTTTATCTGTCCTTCCATTCTAAATGAAAGCTTTGCTGGATAGAGCAATCTTGGTTGTAGGTCTTTGGATTTCATGACTTGGAATACCTCTCTCCAGCCCCTTCTTGCCTGTAAGGTCTCTTTTGAGAAATCTGCTGACAGTCTGATGGGGACTCCTTGGTAGGGGACTGTCCCCTTATCTCTTGCTGCTTCTAGAATTCTCTCCTTCATTTTAATCTTGGGTAATGTAATGATGATGTGCCTTGGTGTGTTTCTTCTTGGGTCCAACTTCTTTGGTACTCTCTGAGCTTCCTGGATTTCCTGGAAGTCTATTTCCTTTGCCAGGTTGGGGAAATTCTCCTTTAGTATTTGTTCAAGTAAGTGTTCCACTTGTGGCTGTTCCTCTTCCCCTTCTGGTACCCCTATAATTTGGATGTTGGAACATTTGAAGATGTCCTGGAGGTTCCTAATCCTCTCCTCATTTTTTTGAATTTTTGTTTCTTCATTCTTTTCTGTTTGGTAATTTTTCTCTTCCTTCTGGTCCACTCCATTGATTTGAGTCCCAGTTTCTTTTCCATCACTGTTAGTTTCCTGTGCATTTCCCTTCATTTCAATTAGTTTAGCCGTCATTTGTTCCGCTAATTTGTGACTAAAATCAACCAGTTCTCTGAGCATCCTGATCACCAGTGTTTTGAACTGTGCATCTGAAAGGTTAGCTATCTCTTGGTCGCTTAGATTTATTGGCTCTGGGTCTTTGAGCTGTTCTTGAGTCATGTTTTGGTCAGGTCATGCCTGTTACATATGAGGGGCAGAGCCTTAGGTGTTCACCAGGACGGGGCCACCCAGGTTGCTAGGTTGTACCACTGTATGTGGGGGTGGGGTCAGAAAGGGGGCAGTGGTGCCCCCTCAGCTGCTTCCCGCAAGCAAATTGGGCCCTTCTGGTGCCTGCTCCCAGGTGTATGGGCTTGTGCACCCTCCAGGACCCTGTGGGTCTCTCCAACGAACTCTCTATGAGCCTTGGAGCTTCTCCTGGCACCTTGACCCCGAAAGTCTTTCCAGTTGGTGCTTTCAGGTTCTAATTCCCATCGCTGAGGCCCAGGCCTGAGCAGTCTGTCTCACTGCTTGCTCCTTTACCTGGTTTATCTGCGCTCGGATGTGTGACCTCAGTCAGCCAGCTGCCTTGCACCCCCACTGGGTCTGCCCGTTGCCACCCCACACCTGGGATCTGCCAAGTGCCCACCACCTGCGAGCCTGAGCTCCTGCACTCCTTGGTCTGTCTGGCTGATCTTTCCTGCCTGACCCCACTCCGACGCCGACTCCGCCCCTCTTACCTGTCTGGATGAACAGTTTGTTGGTGTCGGACTTCCGTACAGTTCAATTTTCTCTGTTTTGGTTGTGTTTTTGTTACTAAAACTTTGTCGTCTTTAAACTTGGTTGTGCGAGGAGGCACAGTGTTTCCATCTGCGCCTCCATCTTGGCCAGAAGTTGTTCCTTTGTTTTGATAGAGAGTATCTAATAGCTTTTAAGAAAGGATACACTGGATGTAATTTTTTAAAATCCTCCCCAAATTTTATTTTGTATTTGTATTTTACTTTCACACCTGTTTGATTTGGCTGGAGATACAATCTCAGTTTTTTAAAAAAGTAGAATTTGAAAGCAGTACCTTTCAGGTACTTTTAGGTACTATGAGTACTTCTGAGAGATCTGATGCAAATCTGCTCGATGCATGGTTGGAAACAAAAATTAGAAAACCCCGGGATCCTAGTGTCTGCAACCTTACATTTTAGCTGGGAAAACAAGCCATGTATAATAGTAAACAGGAGAAAGTGTTGAGTCCCATCAAAGAAATACAGACAGAACGTAAAGAGAGTTCAGCATAGACCGAGGTTTTGTCAACGAGATCAGGACAGACACCAAAGGTATATATTTCAGCAGGGTCTAAAGTATGAGTGCAGAAGGCAGGAGAGGGCATTTTACGCCAGAAGGGTCAGTGATGGTGGAAAAGTGTAGAGCATGTATGGGAGCAGCTAAGAATTTGGGAATTTGATAGAGTGTAGTTAGAGGTAAGTTAGAAAACTATGTTTAGGTCAATTTTAGGCTGTTTGAATGCCATGATGATGATAATGACAATGGTAGCAGCTACCATTTATTGGGAATTTACAGTTTGCCAGTCACTCTTCAAAATGCTTTATAGAAGTTGACTCATTTAACAAATAACTCTGATATAAAGGCTGTTATTATACTCATTGAATGCTTAAGAAAAGCTGGGGGTTAAATAACTTGTCCTGTGTCATAAAGCTAGAATTAATAGACATTCATCTAGCCCATGGGAGAGTCAGTAACTTTTCTCTTTGCTTTCTTTAAAAATCCCGGGAGTGATGTGATTAGAGCTGTTTTAAGAAGGTTAAACTTGCTGTGTCTAGGCTGGATTTGGGGGTGTGGGGAATGGAAGTCATCATTAACCAGGATGGATAGAAAGGATTCAGACAGTGTGTCTGAAGGGAACAGATGAGACAAAAGTAAGGTGAGTTCATTTCAGCTAACTCTAAAATTAGTAGAAATATGGAAGTTATATTTCATTCTGAAAATGGACAAAGCGGTAGTCAAAAGGGGAACCAAAATAGCAGACTTGCTCTGTTTGAAAATTCGTCAAATAATTTAATGAGACATTAGCCATAATTGATACTTGTCTGCCTTGCTTAATTTGAAATTATTGTTATAATTTTAATTAAGAATTTTTGTTTTAATATTATAAAAATAGCTTTTATGTTGAAATAATAAAAATTGTGTCATTGGATGTTACCTTAGAAATAAATCATCTTGGTGCCCCAGAATTTTACTTGTTCTGTTACATTTCTAAGTCTTTGAATTAAGTTTAGACATATTTCACATGTGAAATTAAAGGTGTCATTTAAATGCTTTGCATTTTGGTTATTGCTGCCATGCGGATGCAGGCGCACATTCAGGGGAGTTCATATATGGCTTGGAAAACTTTGTTTACAAGGACGTCAAGCCTGGTGGGTATGCATGGTTAATTATATTTAACTATATAAAAATTATATTTTTATCCATGCTTGTGCTTTTAATGGAGTCTATCTGATGATGTACCATTGTTTTAGAAAATATGGAAATGTAATTCATGTTTTTCCCCTTTACCATCATTTCTTTTTCCTACCTTCTGCAGTCATTTACTCTTTCACTCTACATTTAGTGCTTTGATCATGGTGAAGGTTCATGGGGTAAAACAAACACCATCCACTGCTTTTGTGAAGAACCTTACAATTTTATCTATAGATACCTTTCCTTTTAAGAAAATTCTGTGACTTTTTCATTGAAGTATTGATACAATTGACATACTATACTCATACTCTATTAGTTTCAGGTATACAACATAATGATTTGACATTTGTATACACTGCAAAATTATCACCATAGTAAGTCCAGCCACTATCCCTTGCCATATGAACTTATAAAAATTTTATTTTTCTTGTGAAAAGAACTTTCAACATTTACTTAGCAACTTTTCAATTTGCTGTGTGGCATCACTGACTGTAGTCCCGTGACTTATTTATGTCTGGAAGTTTGTGCCTCTTGATCTCCTTCACCCATTTCATTCCCCAGCCTCCCTTCCATGTGGCAGCCAGCACAGTTCTCTGTATCTTTGAGGTTTTTGTTCTTTTATTTTTTTTAAGATTTCACATGTGTGTAAAATCATATTGTGTTTATCTTTCTCTGTCTGAATTTTTTCACTTAGCAAAATCTCTTCAAGGTCCATCCATGTTGTTGCAAATTGCAAGATTTCATTCATTTTTTTTTTTTTTTGGCTGATTAGTATCCCACTGTTTATTTATATACCACATCTTTTCTATCAGTTCACCCACTGATAGACATTTAGGTTGTTCCCATGCCTTGGCTATTGTAAATAATACCGCAGTAAAATAGGGATGTACATATCTCGTGAAATTAATATTTTTTTCACATAAATATCCAGAAACGGAATTGCTGGGTCTTATGATAGTTCTATTTTTTCTTTTTCAAGGAACCTTCATACCTTTTCCATAGTGGCTGCACCAATCTGCACTCTGACCACCTGTGCCTGAGGGTTCCCTGTTTCCACACGCTTTTGCCAACCCTTGTTATTTCTTGTTCTTTTGATAATAATCATTCTGACATGTGTGAGATGATACCTCATTGTGGTTTGCTTTGCATTTTCCTGTTGATTAGTGATGTTGAACATGTTTGCATATGCATATTGGCCATCTGTAAATCTTGTTTGGAAAAGTGTTTCTTCAGATACTGTGCCCATTTTTTGTTACTGAGCTGTATGAGCTCTTTATATATTTTCAGTATTAACCCCTTATCAGATGCATGATTTGCAGAAACTTTCTCCCATACAGTAGGTTGTGTTTTGTTTTGCTGATGATTTCCTTTGCTCTGTGGAAGTTTTTACATTTGCTGTAGTCCCATATATTTACTTCGGCTTTTGTTGCCATTGCCTTTGGAGTCAGATCCAAAAAAAAAAATTAGCAAGAGCAGTGTCAAGGAACTTATCCACCTGTATTTTCTTCTATGAGTTTTATAGCTTCTGTCTTATATTTAAGTCGTTAATCAATTTTGAGGTAATTTTTGTTTGTTGTAAGATAGTGGTCTAGATTAATTTTTTACAAGTGTTCAGTTTTCCCTGCTACATTTTTGAAGAGACTGTATCCTTTCCCCATTGTCTGTTCTTGCCTTATTTGTCATAAATTAATTGGTCCTATATGTGTGCATTTGTTTCTGGGCTGTTGTGTTCCATTGATCTGTGTGTCTGCTTTTATACCAGTACCATTTTTCTTCTTATTATAGCTTTGTTAATATAGTTTTAAATCAGGGAGTATGATGCCTTCAGGTTTTTCTTTCTCTCTCAAGATTGCTTTTACTATTTGGGTTTTTTTTATGTTCCATAAAAATTTTAGTATTGTTTATTCTATTTCTGTGAAAAATGCCTTTGGAATTTTTATAGGGGTTGCATGGAATCTGTAGATTGCTTTGGGTAATATGCACAGTTTTATAATGCTAATTTTTCCAATCCATAAGTATGGAATATCTTTCCATTATTTGTGTCTTCTTTAGTTTCTTTCATCAGTGCCTTACAGTTTTCATTGTGCAGGTCTTTCACCTCCTTGGTTAAATTTATTCCTAGGTATCGTATTCTTTTTACACTGTGGGATGACTCTCAGCCAGCTGAGCCACACTGACCAGGGCATATTATATTCTTTTTGATGCAGTTGTAAATGAGGTTGTTTTTTAATTTCTCTTTCTGGTAGTTCATTCTTACTATATACAAATACAACAGATTTTTGCATATTGATTTTGTATCCTGCAACTTACTAAATTTGTTTATTAGTTGTAACAGTCTTCTGGTGGAGCCTTTAAAGGTTTCCTTTTTATTTTTAATAATGTAAAGCATTATCATTTAAAAAGTATTTTATTTATTTGTTTTTAGAGAGAGGGAGAGGGAAGGAAAAAGAGAAACGAAACATCAATGTGTGGTTGTCTCTCACGCGCCCCCTACTGGGGACCTACCTGCTCTGCAACTCAGGCATGTGCCATAGACCAGGAATCTAACCAGCAGCCTTTTGGTTTGCAGGCTGGCACTCAGTCCACTGAGCTACACCAGTCAGGGCTAAGGGTTTTCTATGTATAAAAACATGTCATGAGTAATTAATGAGTTTGACTTTGTTCTTTTCAATTTGGATGCCTTTATCTCTTTGTCGTGCCTAATTGCTCTGACTAGGACTTCCAATACTGTGTTGAATAAGAGTGGTGAAAGTAGGTGTCCTTGTCTTGTCCCTGGTCTTAAGGGAAAAGCTTTTAGCTTTTCACCATTTTTAGCTTTTCACATTGAGTGTGATGTTATCTGTGGGCATGTTATATGTGGCCTTTATTATGTTGAGATATGTTCTGTCTATGTCCAGTTTATTGAGAGATTTTTAAAATAAATCATAAATGGATGTGGAACTTGTCAAATGCTTTTTCTGTATCTATTGGAATGATCATATAATCATTTTATCCCTCATTTTGTTTAGACGATTGATTTTCTGGATGTTGAAGCATCCTTGCATTATTTTATAATTCCTTCTCAATATTGGTGTATTATCCTTTTAATGTATTGTTAAATTTGGTTTGTTAATACTTTGCTGAGGATATTTATATCTACCTTTGTCAGGGGTGTTGGTCTGTAATTTTTTTCCTTCTTTTTGTGGTGTCTGTCTGGTTTTGGTATCAGGGTAATGCTGGCTTTATAAAATGTGTTTGGGAGTATACTTCCTTTGTAAGTTTTTTTTAGAGTTCAAGTAGGATAGGTATTAAATCTGCTTTGAATATTTGTAGAATTCACCATGAAGCCATCTGGTCCTGGACTTTAGTTTGTTTAGGATTTTTTGATTTCTGATTCAAGTTCCTTAATAATAACTGGTCTATTCAGACTTTCTATTTATTTATGATTTAGTTTCAGAAGATTGTATGTTTTAGCATGGAGATACTTATGGCTCATTGTCCAGTTTTGTTGGTTATAATTAACCACCTTTCTGTAGTCTGCCATGAGCAATGTTATCTGATCCTACTAGGAGTAACCTGCCTCCAAGATACAAATGAATTTCAGCGGTCTATTTAAATATACAACAAAATCATTGGATAGCATTGTTAAAAAACAAACAAACATATAAAGGTTACTGTGGAGGAAAATCTAAGTATTTCAGAGTTTTTTGTTTTCTCAAGAAAGGTATGTTAGCATGGGTGAAAAAGTAGACTTGGAATGTTGTTGATGATTCTTAAATGAGAATAATTTTATTGATGATATTTTTATGCAGTTGGCTAGAACTTAACGTGTACTTTATGATCCTTTTATCATTTTACTTATATATATTCTTTCTTATTTGATGTCATTTTTTAAAATTGTTACGCCATGATTCTCAAAAAGTCAAACTATTTTCATAATAATACTAAGGCATTATTTGATTTTTCACTGTGTTGACTTTGGTGCTGATGGCATAAAGGGAGTGCTGAGTAAAATTGCTGGCTGCCTGAGCAGGAATCATGGCAGTGGCCCCAAATAGTGCTCATAGCCATTATATTTCTGACTCCCCTGTGCTCACAGTAAAAAAAAAAAAATAAAACTAAATAAAAAAAATCCCAATTTTACTTACAAGTGGCATTGATGAAGTAGGAAAACTTAAATAAACTTCAGCTCTTGAGTACATGATTCTTCAATATTTCATGTGACAAAAGAGGAAGTATACATAAAACACTTATGCACACTGAAGTGTAAGGTAAGTGTCTTACGGAAAAGCACTTGGTAGTTATTTGTCTTGCTATGTGAACTAGTTGCTTTTTTCAAGGAAAACCTTTTCACTTGGAAGAATGAATAACATTGGATGTTTGGAAGATACTTAAAAAAAAGCAAATTCATGGTAAACAGCTGCAGTATGTGTTGCCATGATAAGATTTGAGCTTTTGAGCAAAAATTAGAATTATTATTGTACTTGCTACCATGAGCTTGACAGCTTCCTAGTACTAAAACTGTTGAGATTTCTAGTGATGTTAACAAATGTGATTTTTGATATTAAATAATGGAGTGACTCAACATTCGGAAGATCTACATAGTTAATTGAAGTAATATTTCCATATTACCAAGGCATGATAAAAATTTCGGCATGTGTAAAAGTTCATTTAAAGTGCAGAGTGATTTTAATTTGGATGAAAAATTCATTAATAGACTTTTCAGATTCTAAGATGAAATCAGCCTTTAAGAACAACTACTTGTTGAGTTTGGGTACAGTATTCATAATTACATGAAAAAATGTTTCTCCCTTTTACTATTACATATCTGTAGTTAACTCATATTTTCTTCATATGCTTAGATCTAAACAACATAGCAGATCAAAGGCAGAAATGTATATGCAACTTCAGCTGTTTTTTACTAAGCTAGACATTAAAGAGATTTGTAGGAATGTGAAACCATGTCATTTTTCTCACTATAACTTTTAGTTTGGAAAATATATTTATTTTTCATAAATATATGTTATCTATACTATCATGGAAGGGTTTTTTAAGTGAGTTAATACATAAATATTTTAAAAATTCTGTAGTTTTGACTTCCATTATAGAAATATCAGAATCCATACCAATAAAAAGATGTTTATGGTTCTCAAATTTTATGTGTGTTAAAGGGACCCTGAGACCAAAATATTTGAAACTATTGACCAAAATATTAGAGAATGATTGGGAATCATACACTTATTATTCATCAGATTAAATAGACTCTTTCTCTAAAGAAGGATGTAATACCCAGATTAGATTTGGAACTATATTGACAGAATAAACATGGTGAGATCAAAGGCGAGACACAGCACTAGAACAAATGTGCAGTCAGAAATGCAGTAGGAAGGTCAGGTGAGAAAAATGAGTTGTGGGAGAATCGAAAGTACCTCAACATAATATTGGTCATATATGACAAACCCTCAGCCAGTTTTATACTCAGTGGTGAAAAACTGAAAGCTTTTCCTCTAAAATCAGGAACAAGACAAGGATGCCCACTCTCACCAATTTATTCAGCATAGTCTGGAAGTCCTAGCCAGAGCAAGCAGGCAAGAGAAAGAAATAAGTCATCCAAATTGGGAAGGAAGGAGTAAAAGTGTCACTTTTTGCAGATGACATGACTCTTTATATAGAAAACCCTAAAGATTCCCCCCCCCAAACTACTAGAGGCAATAAACAAATTCAGTGAAGTTGCAAGATAGAAAGTCAATTTACAAAAATCCACTGCTTTCCTTTATACTAACAATGAAACTTCAGAAATAGAAGTGAAGAAAATTCCTTTTGCAGTTGCATCCAAAAGAGACTGGAAAAGACATGAAATGGAAAGATGTTCCATGTTCATGGATTTGGAAGAATTAACAGTTAAAAATGTTCATATTACCAAAAGGAACATATAGATTTAATGCAGTCCCCATCAAAATCCTGAAGTCATTTTTTAAAGGAATAGGCCAAAAAAAATCATCAGATTTGTATGGAACTACAAAAGATCCCAAAGGGCCAAAGCAATCATAAGAAAAAAGAACAAAGTGAGAGGTATCATGTTACCTGACTTTAAATTATATTACAGAGCTATGGTAATCAAAACAGCATGGTATCGGCAGAAAAATAGATACACAGACCAATGGAACAGAATTAAGAGCCTAGAAATAAAACCATATGTATATGGGCAAATAGTTTTTGATAAAGGAGCCAAAACCACACAATGGAGAAAAGAAAACCTCTTCAATGATTGGTTCTGGGAAAATTGTAAAACTACATGCAAAAGAATGAAACTAGATTGCAGTTTTCCTGATTTATGAATTATTTCAAAATGGATCAAAGACCTACATAAAAGATCTGAAACAGCCCTGGCTGGTGTAGCTCAGTGGATTGAGCGCGGGCCTGCGAACCAGACAATCGCGGTTCGATTCCCAGTCAGGGCACATACTGGGGTTGCAGGCCAGTTCCCTGCAGGCCAGGTCCCAGCAGGGGATGCATGAAAGGCAACCATACATTGATGTTTCTCTCTCTCTCTCCTTCCCTTCCCCTCTAAAGATAAATAAATAAATAAATAAATAAATCTTTAAAAAAAAAAAAAAGATCTGAAACAGTAAGTTACATAGAGGAAAACATGGGTACTAAACTTATGGACCTTGATTGTAGATAACATTTTATGAATTTGACCCCAAAAGGAAGGGAAGTAAAGGCCAAAATAAGTGAATGAGACTATATCAAACTAAAAAGCTTTTGTACAGCAAAAGAAACCAACAACAAAACAAAAATGCAACCAATTTACTGGTAGATAATACTTGCAAACAACAACTCTGACAAGGGTTAATATCCAAAATATATAAATAACTCATATTATTGAACCTCAAACAAACCATTTAATTAAAAAACAGGCAGAAGATCTGAACAGATACCTCTTCCAAGAAGGCATAGAAACAAGACAGGGTATGACAAGTGTTGAAGTGGAAAGTGAAAGAAAGGGAACCATCATTCTCTGTTGGTGGGAATGTAAACTGGTATAGCTGCTATGGAAAACAGTATGGTTATTCCTCAGAAAACTAAGAATAGAGTTAGCATATGGCTCAGCTATTCTGGGTATCTACCTGAAAAACTTGAAAACACTTATTTGCAAAAATAGTGCACCTGTGTATTCATTGCAGCTTTATTCATGGTGGACAAGACATGGAGACAGCTGAAGTGTCCTTTGATAGAGGGTTCGATAGAGAAGATGTTGTACATACGTACTGTGCAATTCTACTCAGCCATAAGGAGAGGAAGTACTGCCACTTGTGACTACGTGGCTGGACCTTGAGAATATTATGCTAAGTGAAATAAGTCAGAAAAAGCCAAGAACCACATGATTTCTCTCATACGTGGGATGTAAAACTGAAACTCACAGACACAGACCGCAGTATGGTGGTTACCGGAAGGAAGGGAGTGGGGGCGAGCAAAGGATATAGGGGACCGAATATATGATGACAGGAGATGATTTGACTTTCAATGGTGGGAACGTAAGGCAGTATACAGATCACGTATCATAGAAATGTGTACTTGAAACCTATATAATCCTATATGATGACCAATGTCATCCCAATAAATTTAGTAAAAAAGCCTCAGCCTTTTATTCTAGTAATTCAGGATTTGGTTCTTAGCTTTTGTAATGGGAGGACTATTACAAAAATATCGAGGAAGAACAAATTTAAAATTCCAAGGAAATTTTGTGTATATTCTTTGAAATACATGTAACATTAAATGGATGTATGTATTTTATTATAATGTTCAGATGTGCATTTTTTTCATCTTTTTGAACAGTTACATGCTCTGTGCCAGATATTAGGATAAACTCTGTCCTTGTGAAGCTTGGGGGTAAGACAGTTGTGCAGACACTTCAAGGACAGTGTAATGGCTACTTAATAGAAGTCTGGTGAAGGAGTAGCTGTCCTGGAGCTGCTCTGAGTAGTTAGAGGCTTCCATAGGCATTGTTGCTAGACCTGAGATTTGTAAGCTTCCTGTGAGTTTGCCTAGTGAAGAACATCAGGGAGGGCACAGGGAATGTCACATGTAGAGACATTAGGCATTGGAAAGTTTTATTTTTGTCTTGGAAAGTATAAATGTTTCTGAAGTATCCAGTGCAAGGATGAGTGGCAGGGATAGAACAAAATAGGAAGATGGAGTCAAGTCATGAAAAGACCTTCTGTCTTTTATTTGGAAGCCTGCCTTTAAAAGAATTTGAACAGGGGACTAGCAAGCTGTTAATAGTGTTTTAGAAGGTAATAGTCTTGTAGTAGGATAGAAGGATGTTTAGTAGGAGTGGAGTGGAAATTAGAGGTAGAGGAGGCCATACAGAAACTTCCTCAAAAGTACAGAGTAGAGTTGATGCCTTGTTGAATGTAAAGATTTATAATTTGGATGTGACATAGGTGCTGGGTAAAGCCATAACATGAGGCAGTGCCAAATAAAAGGGGGTTAGGTTTTAATGAAATTATTAAGACAGGTGCAATGTACAGTTCAATGTACATTTTATGACCTTTTTGTATTTATATCCTTAAGTCATTAAAGGATTTTTCTTTTGAGAGCGATCATCCAGAGGAAGTCATCATTGTAAACCTACCCATTCATCACATTTGTATTCCTTTGTCCCTACCACATGTTAATCAAAAACTTTATCTGAAAGTTTTATATTCTGTCATTATTACATTTCCAATATTTTGGTAACATTGAAATTAAAATTAAACTTTGTGTTGTGAAAATTCATAAATATTATATAGAGGGCATTGTGTATGGATATTTTACCCAATTATTGTGTAATTGTACCTGCTAGATTATTTTCTAGATTAAAGAAGGTTGGTTATTCTAGACTAAGGAAGGTTTGTGAATTTCTATACTGAAATAACAAATCAGCTTAGAACAAAATAAGGTGAATTGTACTAGAATTTAATGTCAGAAAGAATTCTCTTGCTTTCTTTTCTGTCCTCTAGTCTGCTAACTTGAATTTTATCCTTTTCTCACTAAAATGCTTCCACTGAGAAGGACGTAAGCGTAAAAAGCACAAAAAACATTTTAAGAAACCTTTTAAAGGTCTTGATCGCTCAAAAGGTAGGTAAAAGTAGTTTTTACGCCATGTGTTATTTATACACATTGCCACTTAATTTCTGTCTTCTAAGGTAAAATGAATGTTAGATTACAATGTAACTTCAAAAATAAATAGTAAATTGGAAATGCATATTCAAATCTAAAATAAAACAAGGACACTAGAAAAGGGTGTAATTTCCATTGAGTAGTGCCTTAGCTATCCTGTGGTGTCATTGATTATCAGGTTTGTGAAAATTTCAACTCTTATGCTTGTATATTTCTGTTTTTTATAGATAAACCAAAAGAAGCCAGAAAGGATACATTTTTGGAAAAACTGGCAACTCAAGTAATTAAAAATGTACAAGTAAAAATCACAGACATTCACATTAAATATGAAGATGATGTAAGTTATTTCAGGTTCCTTAGTTTAGATTAGTAATTAAATTTGTATTTTATATTAATTTTGATATGTCTACATATGAATTATTTGTGCCCAGTTTTAAATCCATGATTGATTTTTTCCTGATGAGTACACTGCCATTTCTCCTTTCCTGTGATGGGACACTTGTGAGTGTCAATATGTAATAAAACCTGACAGTATGCTCCTTTCTAAAACTAATATGTGAGATTGCGTTTTGTCTTCAGTATTTATTTTGAATTTTGTTTGTCTTAAGACTTATACTACTCTAACTTTAAGAACTAATTTTCTTTTTATACTGACAAAAGTTCTTCCCAGAAATGATGGATTACCAATTATAGTGGCAGTTGGTGAAGAGGGGACAAAACCCAGGGCACTTGACTTGCCAGTGCCATTCTTTCGCTGTTCCATCCAGTTGGACTGAATACCCGCATCTGCTCATGTACATGGGCAACAATGTATTCAAAGATCTAACTCTATTTCTAACCCAAAGTTTAATATTAGTTGGTTAAGAACTGTTTTACTGATTTTATTTATTGATTTTATTAATTTTAGTTAAAATGTAGCAAGTATTGCTTTGTTTAAAGTTTGAAACGTATGTAAGAAACCTTGAGATTTTTCATTTACCTAAGAAATTGGAAATGTTATTCTATTTTCAAGATGTGTTGGCATTGTTTTTTTGTTTTTAATTTGCTTTTTAAGTTTGGATTAAATTAAAGCAATACTGACACTATAGGTTTTGTTTCACCTTTCTGATAAATTTCTTATGTAAATTAATGTTCAGTAAGACATGCTTGCAGTTTTTTTTAAAATTTTTTCCTTCAGTTTTTTAGTACGTATCATCTCTGACTTATACTTTTGGTTTTATGTAGTAATTAAACTGAATTTTGTTAACAAATAAATGTTTCAAAAACCTAACTACTCATCAGTGCCCTTACATAAAGCAAACGTAGGAGAATGAAATCTAGTCGACACATCATGGAAGTGAGAGAATTGTTCTTGAAGGTAATGGCATGTTGATGAGTGAGAAACCTCAGGTGGACCTGAAACTAAGCATTTGTTCATGAGCAGGTACAATTGGAAAAGGACACTGTTTCTCTCTCTTCAATGAAAAGAATACAGAGATGCACAGGAGTGGGATAAATAACATCATTTATGTTTAAATTGATGCCATCGACAAAATATATTAAAATAATATAAAAGGAAAAGAATTTTAAAGTGTAAAGGAATCTTCATTGTAGATTCGTCTTAATCCAATTTACCTTTAATTATTGTACCTAGAAGAATAATGAAAAATATAGTAGAGGAAGTGGGAGTAAGGAAGGTGTTGAGTTGGCCAAAGAGTCAGTTTAGTTTTTTCCACAAAATAAAAGATACATTTTTTGTTTTCACCAGTAACTTTATTGATTTGGATAGTTTAAGTGTGTTGGCTGTCTCCTGCTATTGGCTTCCAGTGGGTAGAGGATGCTGATACACATCTTCCACTGCCTAAGACAGCCCCATAGCAAAGAATTGTTTGCCAAAATGTCAGTAGTACCAAAAACTTCACAAATCACTTTGACATGTTCCAGTACCTCCTCCATACACTGTGCAAATCTTTTCATTTGCATTTCAGTTGTGTTTTTTACTTTTCTTGAAATAATAAAGCATAATATACCAAAAATGTTCGTATTTTCTTCACTTTCAATATTAAAATGGCTGCACAAAAAGTCACCAATTGTGATAGGTTTTTTTTTTTTAAGATTTTATTTATTTATTTTTTAGAGAGAGAGGAGGGAGGGAGAGAAACATCAATGTGTGGTTGCTTCTCACGTGGCCCCCACTGGGGACCTGGCCTGCAGCCCAGGCATGTGCCCTGACCGGAATCGAACTGGCGACCCTTTGCTCTGCAGGCCCACACTCAATACACTGACCCACACCAGCCTGGGTGATAGTTTTTTTTTTTTTTTTTTTTAAATGAATGCAGATTGGACAGCTGTCACAATACAGTCTAACAAAATTGTTTTGAATGAAGTTAAAGACAAGTAAGCACTACTAGAGCTATTGTACAGAAAACAGTAAACAGACGTTTTGGCCAACCCACTATAATAATTATCACAAAGATGCTCATTGGATGATAGTAGTTTGTGAGTGATACACAGGCAGCTGAGGACTTACGTATGTTTCACTGAAGTTCCTTCTAATTAGCTGCAAGTTGTTCTGAGCTAGTTATCTGTAGGTATAAAAAGATGAGTGTGGGAATATAGGAAAATATGTTGCCATAATCATAATATATCTGATATCAAAAAGCTATTCATACTTTTCATCTCTGTCACATCCTACATATTTCCTATTTGAGAAGGGTTTATGTGACTAAACTCTGGAGTCACTGTTGGGAGATTTGGAACGTTATTTTTCCTCCTCTTTCTAGTTTCCCTAGGTTCTGTCACAACCAAAAAACTATGACTTGGACATTTTCTAGATGTTTAAAACAACGACACTATACACATTGTGTCATTTAAGCACTGTTTGAGCACTTAAATTATGTGCTTAAACTATACCTTTAGTTTAAGCACATAGTTTAAGTACTGGGTAGGTACTGAAGATCAAAATAGAACACCTGTGTAGTTAGTGGATGAGAGGGTGCACCAGAGACTCTCCTCTCTCCTTCCCTTCCCCTCTAAAGATAAATAAATAAAATCTTTAAAAAAAAATAGAACAAAAGTTTAATATTGGCAGATTTGGGGTTAAGAGACTAGAGAAATTAAATATTAAGAATCTTAGGCATTTCTGTCAAAATACATTTTTGAAATGTCAAGGAAATTGAAACTTAAAGAGATAGTGTACATATCTAAGTGTGAACATCTTAACTGTTTTAAAAATAACTTAGTGGCAGTGTTATTCTCTGTGACACTTTGTTTTATTTATTTATGAAGAACACCTTTAATGTTATACATAAAGAGACACTCTCTTTTTAACTATCTTGACAAGAATTTGTTTAGTTGTAGTGAGTCTCCTCATTTCTAGTACAAAAAGAGTTTCACTGGGGAAATACGAGTGTCATGCCTACAAAATATGGATAATTTCAGCCATGTTATTGCCTTCTTCCCCTTTCTTCACAGTCCATTTGGTTTGTGTGACTTATTTGTAAGCTGATTCCTCTGTGCTGCCTGTTATAAAGAGGGGAACATGGACTCACCTTCACCATCAGTATATTTTAATGTCACCTTTCTTCTTTGATAGATTACTGATCCAAAGCGGCCTCTTTCGTTTGGTGTCACGCTGGGAGAACTTAGTTTGTTGGTAATGTTGGACTTATTTTAAATATTTGTGGGACCTGTAAAACATTCTCAAATCATGGGGTCAATTGCCTAAAATCAACTCTTGCTACAAACAGCTATTTTATTTTATGTATCATCTTTCTAAAACTTTTCTAGGAGTTCAAAATCTTTAGTGATTACTATTATATTCTCAGACTATTTTGATTTATGTTTGAATTTAACAAATACCCAAACATCAATATCAAACATTCTGAAATATAAAAGCTGTCTCTTAAACATGTAAGAAAGTAGGGGAGGATAAATTTCTATAGAGTCATGTTCTTATTTTTGGTTAGGTAGATAGAATTTCCAAGTAGCTTATATGTGTATATGTGTTTGTATGTACATGTGTGTATCATCTGAGATGTATGTAAGTAATTTATTTTGATTAAGTATTTTATATTGTAGTTTGGTTTTTCTCTTAAAGGTCTTTACGGATGGAGAGTATGTATGTCCAGATTAGCCACTTTTTTCCCATTAGGGAAAACTAAGTGGTAGGAAACATGTTTTAAAGTTAAGGACAGTAAAGAGTAAGTCATGCTGGGTACATGTTTGCCTTATGGTTAGTTATATGGATAGGGCCTTAGAGAAAGAAGAGGAAAAATGAAAGAGAGAGAGACTGCCAGAGGAACAGAAAAAAAGGGCATGTTTACAGGGAGGCCTTAGGAAGAGCACATGCATCCAGAGGCAGAGATGCATATTGAGTGGAAGCCCAAAGCAGAAACATTAACGGAAAAGAACCAGAGAAACAGGAAAGGGAGCCAGGAAGCTAATGTTTAATATTCAGTTTGTCATCTGCATATTTCCAAAGTGAATTTGAAGTAACTTACTATCAAGAATACCTTCAAAGAGACCAACATCTGTGTCCTGGAAGGTAGAAACATACTTGTGACAAAACAAAAAAATAAGAAATAGTCAAATACTTGCCGTTGACTAATAATAGACAGGCATACTAGTACATAAGATTGAAGCCTAGCATTCAGGGTGTGTGCTGTTTGATTCTCTGTATCTTTGCTCAGGCTCTTCATGCTGTTTTCTCAGTATATGTTATGCTCTTCCCTTTGCCTGCCTGGCAGTTCTATTCAGATTTTAATACGTGTATGAGATAATTAGCTTGTCTTCTTTCCTATTCCTTTTTTATTTCCTTTTTAGAATTTATCACTCCTTGTTTTATGCTCCTCATTATATTTTAAGAAAGCACCTGTAACATGTTACTGTACTGGTTTCCATGTTGGGCTCCTGCTGCTAACATTCATTCATTCATTCCCTGATGCGGTATGAAATAAAATGCAGTATCGAAAAAATAAAGCCTTTGGCACATTGGCTGGCTGCAACAGTAAACTTACCTCTTTTTGTGTCCATACCATTTCTTTCTCCTCTCTTTCTAATTATAATTGAACTTTGTAAGTAATCTCCCCACCTCTGATCTGGATCTTATCCTTCCCCATGTCCTCAGGAGCCCTCCTCACCTTCATGTCTTTCTTTTAGTCAGTTTCCTTCTCTTTCCTAAATCTTCAACTCCCTTTCCTCCATCCCTGCCTTCCTCCCTCCACCATACTCCTTTTTGTAAGCATTTAAATATAATCAAGTGTCTCCTTACAACAAAAATTTAAAAGCCTTTTCTAAACCTTCTATTCCTCCCAGGGCCCATCTAACTACCTGCCTTCTCTTTCTCTTCTTTCTAACTAAACTTTTTGAGAGAATTTTCTGCCTTTTCTTTCTTTCCCCGCCTCCTATTGACTCCCTACCCTTTGCCCTCTGACTCTAATACTCCACTGAAACTGTTCTTAGCAAATTCATTGGTAGCACCCTGGCTGCTAAATAGGTTTACTTCAGTTTATTTCATTGCAGCATTTGGCATTGCTGACCATGCTGATTTCCTGAAAACGTGGTCTTGCTATGATTTCCCTATTCTCCTGGTTTTCTTCCTACTTTGCAGTAATAAATTGATTTTTAAAAAAAAGAATGTGGACCTTTTTTAATAGCTTATAGGCAAATTCTCTTGTTATTAATCATACCCAATTCCTTTCATACTTCAGACATGTAGTAGCTCAGTAATTATTTTCTGGATGAATTAACTCATTTAAATTAGAGCCTACTCAGTTCTGTTTTCACTGTTGTCCTTTGATTTTTGTCTAAAGATATGTAAAGGAACAGATTGCTGGAGCAGCCAATATGAGCTATATGTGTTTTCTTCCTAAGTTACTTTGTTATAGTTTACAAATATTAGAGTACTATTTTGAGATACATATTGTATCTCACAGTGAATTCTGTATTTCACAGTGAATTCTTTTTTTCTTTTAGACTGCAAATGAACACTGGACTCCGTGTGTATTAAATGAAGCAGAAAAAATTATATACAAGGTATTAGACTATATTAAAATTTCTTGATTTTTTTAGGTATGAACACAGTGTATTTTCATGAGAAACCTTGATGGAGCAGAATGTGCCATTGGAGTGTGAGTTAAACATCTAGGGTCTAGTTTTGGTAATGCTACTTAATATACCAAAAGTTACATAACTTTCTAAAACCACTTAACTATTTTGAGGCTTAGGTTTTTCACCTAGCACATAAAGAAACTGTACAAAATTAACATATCCTAGCTTGTATTTTATGGAGCATTAGGTAATCGAGATACTGGATTTGTAGAAAAATATTCTGTGGTCAGGCAAGATTACTGATTAAAGTATTAAACCACACATAGTTGAACAGTTATATTTCATTTTGTTTTAAACTACAGAACTCCACAATACTTTTAATATGCTAATAAACATTGTGAATATTCAAAAGAGATATTTAGTATGTAGCTTTCCCCACATAGTTGATCATAGAATTCTCTCCGCTAACTCCCACTGTGAATAGCCATTCATATCCATTGGAGGAATCATACTGTTTTATTCAGCAAAACATGTACAGGGGCTGTTAAAAACTAAATTCTCACCCTGACTGGTATGGCTCAGTGGATTGAGCACTGGCCTGTGAAGAAGAGTTGCTGGTTTGATGCCCAGTAAAGGCACATGCCAGAGTTGTGGGCCAGGACCCTAGTAGGGGCATGCAGGAGGCAACCATGCATTGACATTTCTCTCCTCTTCTTTCTCTTTCCCTTCCCCTCTGTCTAAAAATAAATAAATTTTAAAAGCCCCTAAATTCTCAATAAATATTAGACAATTGAATGAATGGATTCCCTTGGAAATAGTGTTTCTGGAAGCACCATTTAGCAAATACTAGATTAATCATAAAGTCTGAATAGCATGTATACAATTTCCCTCATTTTTACACTTAGCCAAAAGGCTAAGAAGCTATTATTTTCCCCATTTTTGCATTACTTTCTTTCTTTTAGAAGTTCAAAATGGCAATTGGATAATTTTAGAATGCGGAACATGAGAAGAATCTTTTAATATTGGTTCATAATATCAGTGTATTAGTTGCTTGACCTCTTTCAATTTTTCTTTTATAGCTTATCCGACTTGATAGCCTTAGTGCCTACTGGAATGTAAACTGCAGCATGTCTTACCAGGGATCAAGGGAACAGATTTTGGTAATTTCTGTTTTTACCTGGAAGAGCTAACTACACTCACTAAATTTATTTAATGAAGAGATTTTTAATGAGGATAGGATAGCAGTCTTTTGTTGACATTGTATATAATAAAATCAGAAGTATGAAATACAGTATTTGGTATCTATTCTGTCTGTATTTTTAAAAAGCACCCTTGTTTTTGAAGATATTTGTGAAATCATGCACTAAAGAGTGAGATGAGAACCTGTACTATTAAATCAAAACTGCATTTATAGTTTTTATTGGTTTGGCCAAAAAGTTTATTCGGTTATTTTCCCTACAATAGTTCTAGTAGCACTTAGTTGTCTTTAACTTCATTTGAAACAGTTTTGTTAGACTGTGTTGTGACAGCTGTCATATTGGTGTGCATTTATTTATTTATTTTTAATTGTTGACAGATTTTTATCTGTTTAAATTTTATCTGTTTTAGAAAACACAACAGTTATTTTATCGTTTTTCTTCATTACTATTTAGTCCCCTTATCAAAATCAGTGAGTTTTTGAGGAGCCATTTTTAACACTGAAGATGGAAGAAAATGTATGTGGTTATGTTAATTGCTTTGATGTTGGGTTCCATGTAAGTTCAGCAAAAAAACCCTTGACCATGGTCCCTCGTGTGATTCTCTACTTAAACATAATGAAGATATTCCATTTTTAAAACAAATTGTGACAGGCAATGAAAAGTGGATACTTTAATGCAGAATGGGAGAGATCACGAGGACAAGCAAAGTGAATCATCACCAATAGGCTGGTCTTCATCCAAAGAAGATGGTGCTTTGTTCATGGTGGGACTGGAAGGGAGTCCTCTATTATAAGCTCCATCCGGAAAACCAAGTGACTAATTCCAACAACTATTGCTCCCAATTAGGCCAGCTGAAATTAGCACTTGATGAAAAGCATCCAGAATTTGTCAACAGAAAATGTATGGTATTCCATCTGGAAAATGCATGACTACATTTTAGTTTCATGATCAGGCAAAAACTGTTACAGCTTGGTTGGGAAGTTTTGATTCATCCACTGTATTCACCAGACATTGTGCCTTCAGGTTTCCATTTATTTTGGTCTTTACAAAATTCTCTTAATGGAAAAAATTTCAGTTCCCTGGAAGGCTGCAAAAGGCACCTGAAATAGTCCTTTGCCCCAAAAAGATAAAAAGTTTTGGGAAGATGGAATCATGAACTTGTCTGAAAGGTGGTAGAAAGTAGTGGAACAAAATGGTGAATATGCTGTTCAATAAAGTTATTGGTGAAAATGAAAAATGTGTCTTTTACTTAAAAACTGAACTAACTTTTTGGCCAATCCAATACATTTTTATTTCGATAGCATCTAGTTGCACAGTCATGTTTTATATGAAAATAATTACTTGAAGAGTATTGTGTCTGCGTCCATACCACCCTGAACATGCCTGATCTTGTCTGAAGAGTGTTATAAATGAAGATGATACCTTTCATATCTTAAGACTATATTCTTAGCAAATGTTTTAAGCACTTGTGATAATAATTTCCTAAACAATGTAAGATTAATTTAAAACTTTCCTGTGCTAAACCATGTTTATTTACTTAGAGGAGAAAAGAGCAGTTGAATTTTGGAACTGAATTATTTCTAAGATTCCATCTCTTATTCCTCAGATACTGTAACACAAATAATTTGCCTCTGTCTAAAAATTGAGATCCATGTTCATGGGCATTACATAAATATATATTTTTAAAGTCATAATGTTGCAATGTTTCTAGATACTTATATTTTTAAAAATTATCTTGTATATTTCATTCTAAGGACATATGTCTATAAATAATACTTAGGTTTTTTAATGGATTACTAATTCTAAAGATGGAAATAAGGTTACTGATTTAAGACCAAATATTTATTTTTGTATGTGTGGCTGAATATGTGTGTATTCTATTTTTAATTTTTATGTAATTTAAATTTTTTGTTTAGGATCACCTGAAAAGTGAAATTCTTACAAGTAATGATATACTTCCAAACCACCAATATAGTAAGTAATGGCAAAATTTTATTTCATATTACATGTAGCTTGTTATTAAATACTTTAGTATACTTTTTCTGATAAAATTACTTTGACAAAAAAGAGTATTTTATACCCTAATATGTAGCATGTTTGGATTAAAAGTAATTATTTAGGAATAGATTATAATGCATGCACTGCTGGAAGGACAGTATGGCTGTAGTTCACTGCCAGCAGCTAACCCCCTGACCCGCATGTTTCCCTCTTTCTTTGTTATCATTTTTGTTTTTAGAAATTAGGCTTTCTTTGCTTTGCTTAATAACTAATTCTCAGAGATCCTGGTATTTAGGTCACCTCAAGCATGTCACTATTGCAGTGTTAAGACAAATGAACCAACCACATTAGAGATTTTTTTTAAGTGAGTTTTTTTTTGGCAGCCTCACTATAATTTTAAGTAGATCTCTAACAAATCTGCCTGCTTATTTATCTCATCTTTGTCTCTGTTTCCATTTCCATTTCATTCTGAAGAAGCTATTGGTTTGTTTATATTTAGTATGCCCTTATGTTCATTCTCAAAATTTATGCACATGTTCTTTTGTATTCCATATTACTCTGGTTCAGTTTTTGTTTTCTTCACATTCTTTTACTGCGGATTGCCATTATATGAGAGTTGGTACTTCCTCTCTCTGTTCATTGATCTCTCTGTTTAATGACGACAGTCATTAATGTTGCTAGTTTGTGGAAACATTTTTACTTATGAAAGACCTAGGAAAAAATCTACAACTTCATTTTTAGGCATCTTTCACTTATAAATAGCACCTAAATTAAAGTTTTATACTGTCATACTATATACTATATAAGGTACTATAATTTATATAATTTTAATACTGTTCATAGTTAATATTTATCACTTTACTTTGCTCTTTTATCTTCCCTAGTATACCTTTTCATACTACTCAACTTCAAGAATATTTTCTTTAATTTATTGTAAGAATTTGTGCAGTGCTTGTCTTGAAAATTATAAAATGGTAAACAATTTTTTTCTGGGTAGTGTGAATTTTATTCCTGGTTCTGTTCCTAAATTCTGCCAGTGATTAAATAAGAAATTAATCAGGTTTTATTTCCTACCTTTATTAGTATTTTAAATGATTAATAAAATCACTAAATGTCTTGTAGCAAGGAAGAGAAGCCTAATTTTACACAGAGTCTGAGTTACCAAGAGTAGATTGTATATTGGACATTTCTTACTTAGAAGCATAGGACCCTAATTACCTTTTGGGAGAGTCCACTTTAACCATTGAACTTGACAGTTGGTAACAATGCAAATAGATACTTAAATACTTTTTTGGTAGCTACTTTTGTACATACTTTTGACCATTTTTCTTTACTTTCAGGGTAACATTGTTTTTATAATTATTTATAATTGTTCATATGTAAGGGCATATAAAGGTATCTTCTAATGTGGTATCAGTTTTCCAGCCAATATCAGCCTCTGCAAAACTCTACATGAATCCGTATGCAGAAACAGAGCTCAAAACACCCAAACTTGATTGGAACATAGAAGTCCAAAATATTGCTATTGAACTAACCAAACCTCAGGTACGATTTAGTTGGACATTTCTAACTTTGATTAGCCTGGAATCTTGACTGCTTTTGTCATTTGTGATTATTCCTTTTACATTGTTCTGATGGTTCTTTTGCTTTGTTA
The DNA here is from genome assembly GCF_021234435.1 of Artibeus jamaicensis. Lineage (NCBI taxonomy): Eukaryota > Metazoa > Chordata > Mammalia > Chiroptera > Phyllostomidae > Artibeus > Artibeus jamaicensis. The sequence goes on from NW_026521883.1 coordinate 11,385,386, forward strand.
TGTTGAGATTTGACTTGTAAAAGTAGGTGTACTATACATATGTTTAAACAAGAAACTATATATCAGATATAAGAGGTAGTTGTATTTTATCTGATATTTACCTCATTCATGGAGAATCTTACCAAATTACAGTGAATGACATTATTTCCATTTAATTCCCAATTGTTGATGGAGATTTTAATGTGTTTTTTTCCTCAGATATTAATAGCAGGCACTCATATTAAAATTGTTTACTTTTTCTTTAGAACAGCTATGTTGACAGCCTTTTCTTTTCCATTTGTTTCTGGAGTTTGGTCACATGCCCAGGAGTTTGGATAACAGACATGGAGAAGTGAAAGGAGGACAAAGATTTAACTAATTGAGCTTTCGGTCCTATGCAGTCTAATAAAAATACAATGCGAGTTATATATGCAACTAAATTTTCTAGTAGCTACATTAGCAAAGTGAAAAGATGAAATAACAAAATTATTAGTATTTTCTTTAACCTGCCTACAATGTTACTGTTTTAACATGCAATCCATATAAAAAGTTAAGGTATTTTACATCTTTTATTTTTGTAAGTCTCTGAAATCTGAGGTATATTTTACACTTAAAATATATTTAAGTTCAGACTATCCATATATTAAGTGCTAAATAGCCATATGGTAACCCTTAGGTAGAAACGCATTATGAGAAATAGAGAAGAGGCTTGTCCTTTTCTTTATTTTATCTGTAGTCATGTTACGAATGGGTGTTTTCCCTGTCTGAGCTGTTGTATTTACCAGATACACAGATTTGTTGTGTCGGTGGGCAGACGAGCAGTTAAGTAGCTTTATCTTACTGAAGTGTTCGTTCATGTGTGCAATCTAATCAATGCAACTTTGTTTTTGTTTAATAGTACCTAAGTATGATTGACCTTTTGGAGTCAGTGGATTACATGGTTAGAAATGCCCCTTACAGAAAATATAAACCTTATTTACCACTTCATACCAATGGTCGACAGTGGTAAGTTAGAATTTTTTTTTAAATAAGAAACATGTAATCATACAGTTAGTGGGTCTCAGAGTTAAGACACCTTTAAAGCCATGTAATGAAGCTACCTTTTTCTTTTTTTTAAAATTTTTTTATTGATTATGCTGTTACAGTTGTTCTATTACCCCCTTCATTCCCCTCCACCCTACCCCCCCATCCCCACCATTACCCCCCTTTAGTTTATGACCATGTGTCTCAAGTCCTTTAGATTCTTATTTCCCATGCTATTCTTGCCCCCCCATCTATTTTCTATCTACTGTCTATGCTACTTATTTTCTGTACCTTCTCCCCCCTTCTACTCCTCCCACTCCCCTGTTGCTAACCTTCCTTGAGATCTTCCTTTCTATGTTTCCACTCCTGATCTAGCTGTCCTTTTAGTTTGCTTTTGTTTTAGGTGTGGTTGTTAATAACTGTGAGTTTGCTGTCCTTTCACTGTTCATGTTTCTTTAACTTCTTTTTCTTAGATAAGTCCCTTTAACATTTCATATAATAAGGGCTTGGTGATGATGAACTCCTTGAATTTGATCTTATCTGAGAAGCACCTTATCTGTCCTTCCATTCTAAATGAAAGTTTTGCTGGATAGAGCAATCTTGGTTATAGGTCTTTAGATTTCATGACTTGGAATACCTCTTTCCAGCCCCTTCTTGCCTATAAGGTCCCTTTTGAGAAATCCGCTGACAGTCTGATGGGGACTCCTTTGTAGGTGACTGTCCCCTTAGCTCTTGCTGCTTCTAGGATTCTCTCCTTCATTTTAATCTTGGCTAATGTAATGATGATGTGCCTTGGTGTGTTCCTTCTTGGGTCCAACTTCTTTGGGACTCTCTGAGCTTCCTGGATTTCCTGGAAGTCTATTTCCTTTGCCAGATTGGGGAAATTCTCCTTTATTATTTGTTCAAATAAGTTTTCCACTGGTGGCTGTGCCTTTCCCCCTTCTGGTACCCCTATAATTCGGATGTTGGAGCGTTTAAAGATGCCCTGGAGGTTCCTAAGACTCTCCTCATTTCTTTGAATTCTTGCTTCTTGACTCTTTTCTGTTTGGCCATTATTTGCTTTCTTCTGGTCCACTCCATTGATTTGAGTCCCAGTTTCCTTTTCATTGCTATTGGTGTCCTGTGCAATTCCATTCATTTCAATTAGTTTCGCCTTCATATATTTGTCTAATTTGTGGCTGTAATCAACCAGTTCTGTGAGGATCCTGGTGACCAGTGTTTTAAACTGTGCGTCTGAGAGTTTTGCTATTTCGTCATCGCTTAGATTTATAGGCTCTGGGGCTTTGAGATCTTCTTGAGCCATATTTGGTCTGTTCTGGCCCTTTAAGTGTGAGGAGCGGCGCCTTGGACTCCCAGGTGGCTGGGTTGTGACGCTGTATGTGGGGGCGTGGTCAGAGTGGGGAAATGGCGACCCCCTCTGCTGTTTTGCGCCCCTGGGTGAGGAGCAGCGCTTTAGGTGGTTCACCAGGGCCGGGCCAGTCAGAGTCGCTGGGTTATGACGCTGTATGTGGAGATGGGGTCAGAGCAGGGAAATGGCGGCGCCCTCCCTGCCGCTTGCTGACCCGCTGGGTTCCGGTCCAATCGCCCGCTCCCTGGCTTGTCTGTCCCTGCACAAATGCGCGACCACAGTCAACCCGCAGCCCTGCTCCCTCACTGTTTCCCCCCGAGGTCCCTCGCTTAGTTGCTGGCTCGGTTGCTCACTAGGTCCACCCCTGTGCCTGGATTCCACAGGCCTGGATTCCGCGCCTGAGTCCGTCTGACCGAGTTTTCCTGTGCTACCCCGCTCCACCAGCTGCTGGTTTCGCCCCTTACTGGTCAAGCTGAAGAATTTGTTGTTAACAGACTTCCGAAAAGTTCAATTTTCCGTGTTCTGGCTGTGTTTCCTGTTACTAATATTTAGTTGTCTCTAAACTTGGTTGTGTGAGAAGGCACGGCTTATCCACCTATGCCTCCATCTTGGCGGAAGACCGTAACTCCTTTTTTCTTTTATATAGACATGGGACGGGTATCTTTTATGTTACATTCTTGTTAACTTTTTTTACAAACATATTTTTTTATACTTCTGCTCCCAGATTATTTCCAAATTTTGAACTTGGTGTTCAAGACTTTCAGCAGTTTTTGGTTTTCTGCCCTTTATCATCCCCATGGACTCAGTGTTAAACCGTATCGGATACTGCCAGTTTTGTACAACGTGTCATTTTGTGCCTTTGCAATGTTGCTTTGATAGACCCTCTTCCTGGAGTGGTGTGTTCATTTCATAATGTATTTAAATAAGACAGTTGTACTGGGGAGTTGAAATCTTACTGCTGAACTCTTACAGGAGAGCAGTTAATAACAATAAGTATAACAGGGTAGGTCTAAAAAGTCAAAGCTGTTTTCTTAAACCTTTATATTCAGATGTGCATTAAATAGTTTTGATTTGCAGGTGGAAATATGCAATTGATTCTATTCTTGAGGTTCATATAAGAAGGTATACACAGATGTGGTCATGGAGTAACATAAAAAAGCACAGGCAGTTGCTGAAGAGTTATAAAAGCGTCTATAAAAACAAGCTAACTCAGACTAAAGTCCCAGAAGAAATACAGAAACAAATTCAGGTATATCTTATATATATTGGTAAAAGGTATTATTTGTTAAGTCATTTTTTAATTTTAATCTTTTAAAATTTCATTTCCATTGAAATATAATTTTACTCAATAAGAAGCATAGTGTTTATCTTTTTGAGAGAATTTTATGGGAAAATGCATAGTATTTTTTCCCAATTTTTTGTTTTGGTTTACTGTTTATTGTATTTTTTCCATTACCATTCAGTCCCCTTTACTCCCTCTCCCTGCAGCAGTCATCCCACTGTTGAGCCTTTCCCGTTCATCCTAATGTCAGATAAAATGAGGTCACTGTAAACTATCTAGAGAAATATGTTTGGTGTTGGTAATAATATTTAGAAAATCAACATCAGAGCTGTTTATTATTAGCTGGAAGTACATATATTATTAGGTTTGTTAGTGGCTTTTTACAAAGCAAAGTATTATAAAAATAGCTTTTATTCTCAAGATAGAAATCTTATTTCCCTCCTTTCAAAATACAGAAAAACACCACACTTAATATATAATTTACTTAACATCATCTGTAATTTATAATATAAAGAATTGGATTCCTGTTATTCTGAAGTATGTGGCAATCATTAGTATTATATTTTAGAAAAGCATCAGGTTTTTTAACATCTCAGGTCTTGTGTTCTCATGCATGTAGTACAAACAGTATCTGTTTTACAGAACTGCAAGGTGTGCATGAGAGAACACACAGAGCACCTGAACCACAGGTCACTGCACTGGTACATGCTAGGTTCCTCTTCATACTGTATGTAAATTCTCCAAATCAGTTTCTACTTTAGATTACAAGTGATTTGCAGAATTTTACACTTAAAATTTTTGTCTTCTATAATGATGTCTTTAGTACTGTGGTTGTAAGATAATATTAGAATAGAGGGAGTCAGAAGAACCATAGTATAATCCCTAAAGCAAGTCCCCCTTCTAAGTATTCTTTTTTCCATTTGCATATTTGGCTATCTGTATTGTAATAGTCTCATTAAAGTTCTCACTTCTGTATTCAATGGGGATTTACTTACTTGGAAAACTTATTTCTTATATTATAAAAGTTAATATAAAAGCTAAGTGCATGTTTAAATTTATACTTAAACTCTCATTAGATCACAAATACTGTTAATAAGCCTAGATATAGAAGAAAAAATATTCTTTCTAATGATCATTTTCCTTGTTTAACAAGTGTCTCTTTATTTTATAGGATTTGGAGAAGACTCTAGACGTTTTTAACATAATTTTAGCAAGGCAACAAGCACAAGTTGAGGTAATTATTTTTGTTAGCTGATTTTATGTTTTAAACATATTAATACTACTACTTTAAACCTAGGATCCGGAAATCTAAGTTTCATGGGAAGTTGTTGAGAGTTATTCAGTTGAGAATAAAACTTGAGTTTTTAGAGCTTAATTCTGTCTCGGGAAGAAAATATTGAAACACTGGGGGAAAAAAGGTGACACTAAGGGCAAACGTTTTTAAAATTTTATAACAAAAAACTTGAACTCCCTGCCCCCTCAAAGCAAGTAAAGAAAAGTCATCCATAATTCTAACAGTACACGTGCTGACTGTTAATGTTTTGGCATATAGATTTTTCATTTTTCTTTCATGCATCTTATTTATGCTTCTTGTCCCCTATTTTTTCACCTTATCTTTGATTTGTTTTCTTTTCCCACCATTCTTTCCTCTTTCCCTTCCCAGATCTTTTGTCTTCCCTCTCTCAGTCCTTCTCTCAACCTCTTCTTTTCTTTTTTTCCTAAATTGGAATCAATCTGTTTTTGTTTCATAATTTATTCATGATTTATCCCAGTGACTTTGTTCTGTATTATTTATTGTTCTGGAACATGACTTTTTTAAAGTATTTAAAAAATAAATAAAAAATGTAATACAACTCATTATTAAAAAGTTAGAAAATAAAACCCTTGCTCATGTGGTTCAGTGGTTTGAGCATCAGCCTGCGAACCAAAGAGTTGCTGGTTCAATTCCCAGTCTTGGGCACATGCCTGGGTTGTGGGCCAGGTCCCCAGTAGGGGGTGCAGAGAGACAACCACACATTGATGTTTCTCTCCCTCTCTTTGTACCTCCCTTCCCTCTTTCTAAAAATAAATAAATTAAAAAAAAGAAAATATCGCTCTACAAAAAAGCAAAAAATCATAGAAACACCCTTTATGTCATATACCAAAGATAACTATTGTTAATACATTTCTGTATGTTCTTTTAGTCTTTATTACAGTGATCTCCATACATGTGCTCACATTTTTAAGTGGGTTTAAATCGTATCAAGTGCCTATTGTACTCAATATGCTGTTGGGGTTTTCAGCAGCACTTGGATTAACAATACTGTGCCCAAGTCTGCAATGAACTCAAAATATTGGTGGCTAAGAACTGATTTGCTTTTGCTGAAGCTTTGTATAGATAAAATTTTTAAGTAAAATGTTTAGTGATAAGAAAGAAAATAGTAGCTAACATTTTTTGGTGTAATTTACTGGTACTGTTAGTTCTGAGGAACATACATTATCATCTTCACTTTATGTCAGGAAATTGAGGCATAGAGAGATTAAATAAATCATCTAAGTTTACTTAATATCAAAAGTAAAACACACTGATCTGTGCTGAGAAAATAAAGAAATTTAATGTTATTTCATATAGAACATCAACTAATCAGCTACATATTTTTTCCCATTGCATATGGACTGCTGAAAATGAATTGGTGAGCTTGACAAAAGATAGTTATATCACTGGGACCTTTGATAGATAAGTGGGAAGATGTAGACCTGTTCCCTTATTATTTATTTAATATCTATATGATAAAGATAACTTACTTAGTTTAAACTGAGCTGTCATTACTCAAACCTATCCTTTTTACTCTAGAATTCAACTCTTTTAATTTCTATTGTTTTGATGACTGCACTTTTTGGTACACACAGTGGCAGGCAGTATGCTACCAAGTCACTACCAATTTAAAATACTTAAATTGTCTCCTGGAAGAAAACATAGGCAGTAAACTCTCTGATATTGCCGTTATTATATATATTTTTGGATTTGTCTCCTTGAGCAAGGGAAACAGAAGAAAAATAAACAAATAGGACTACATCAGACTAAAGGATTTTTGTACAGCAAAGGAAGCCATCCAGAAAATGAAAATACAATCTACTGATGGGAAAAATATTTACCAATGATACATTTGATAAGGGGTTAATATAAAATATATAAAGAACTCATACAACTTACATGCAAAAAACAAACAATTCACTTAAAAAATGGGTAGAAGTCCTGAGTAGACATTCTCCAAAATGATATAAAGATAGACAATAGACATGTGAAAAGATGCTAGATGTCACTTACCGTCAGAGAAATGCAAATTAAAATCACAATGACCTCACACCTGTCACCATGGCTGTTATGAATATATTGACAAAATAAGTATTGGTCAAGACGTGGAGAAAAGGAAACCCTTGTGCACTGTTGGTGGGATTGAAAATTGGTGTCACCACTATGGAAAGGGTATGGAAGTTTCTGAAAAGATTAAAAATAGAACTACCATATGACCTGGCAATTCCACTTCTGGGTATTTATCCATAAAAATCCAAAACACTAATTTGAAAAGATATGTGCACCCCTGTGTTCATTGCAGCTTAATTTACAATAGCCAAGAAATGGAAGCAACCTAAATGCCCTTCAATAGATGATTGGATATGAAGAAGTAGTACGTATATACAATGGAATATTCTTTGGCCATAAAAAAATGAAATCTTAACTATTTTTGACACTGATGGACCTAGATGGTTTTATGCTAAGTGAAATAAGTCAGACAGAGAAAGACCAAACCATATTATTTGATTTATATGTGGAATCTAAAAAGCAAAAGAAGGAAACAAACAAAATAGAAGCAAACTGCAAGATGCAGAGAACAAATTAATGGTTGCCAGATGGAAGAGGCGTTTGTAGGCTGGGTGAAAAAGATGAAGGGATTAAGAAGTATAAATTGGCAGTTACACAGTAGTCATGAGGATGTAAAGTACTTTCTAAGGAAAATAATAATAGGTAATAACTATGTATGGTGTCATGAGTACTACATTTATGGGGGGATCACTTTGTAAGTTATATAAATGTCCAGCTGCTGTGCTGTACACCTGAAACTAGTATAACATTGAATGTCGATATTTATTAAAAAAGAAAAATAAAATAATAATTAACAAAAAATAGTTAGCTTTTGGGGGCACTGGATAGGTGGGCCAAAGTAATGTCCTAAACAAGAAGTATTTAGTATTCAAAGTCCGTGGAGGCCCACCAGGCACTGTGCCTCCTTAAAAAAAATTGAGTTGGGAAGTTAAGATAGAGTCTTAAATGACTTACTCTTTTATTATCTTTATCCTCCTATTTTTGACTTTTTGGTTCTTCATCTATATTTTGCTGAGAAGTAGGCAAAGACAAGGAGCAGCAGAAAATCAGACCAGAATTTTTTGAGAAAACAGGATGAAATAAAATTTGAGGACTATCTATTTTTATTTAAGGTTTACCCCACCATGTCAGCAATGTAAGTGAATTCTGAAATTGGAATGGATTGGAATATGAATGTGGAAGCATTATTCTTTCATCCATAGTGACCCTTTAACTTAAATATTTGGAAGATAATATTGCTCAGAAATATGTTGTCCTAGTGGCTCCTTAACTTAAAAATTTGGAAGAGCCCTGGCCACTGTGGCTCAGTTGGGAGTCATTCTGCAAAGTAAAAGGTTGCCGGTTCTATTCCTGGTCAGGGCACATGCCTAGGTTGTAGGTTCATTCCTCTTTGGCATGTACCAGAGGCAACCAATTGCGATGTTTCTCCTTCCCATTGATGTTTCTTTCTCCCTTCCTTCCCCGTGTCTAAACAGTAAATAAAATCTTTAAAAATTTTTGGAAGACATATTGCTCAGAAAAATTTAATGTTTTAAACCCTTGGCTATATTCTTAACAAAATGCAACAAAATGGTATTAGTAAGTATGAAAAGTAAGTTAATAGATTACATCAATCACATGTCGAACATCATTTCAGAAGGAACTATCTTTCTTGACTATTTTTAACCTCATGTAGTGTTTAAAACAGTTAACCATTGTTCTTACCTCACTACACCTGAAAATGAAGAGGAAGTTTATTTTTACCTTTTGATTTATATTTTTTAGGTGATTCGGTCTGGGCAAAAATTAAGGAAAAAGCCTACTGACGCAGGCGAGAAACGTGGAGGCTGGTTTAGTGGGTTTTGGGGTAAGAAGGAATCTAAGAAACAAGATGAAGAATCTTTGATTCCTGAAAGTAAGTTCCAAGTCAAGTCATTTATTGTACACTGATAAGACAAAACTATATAAATTGTATTTTAGCCAGTTGAATTTTATTTCATAATTCTTTTGAAATAAAAGCTCGGTGTAATGAATATATAAGCAGATACATCAGGCAGGCACATTTCTGTGTTTATCAAATTAAAACAAAACTTTAATTTTTTCAAGAAAAGTTATTTGAGATTTAAAAAGTTGAAATTCAGAAATCACATTTAGAATTCCTAATTGTTACTTTTTATATGGATAATTAATTAGAAGTTTCACTTAATTTTTAAAATACTTAGGGAATTCTAAAATTCTTATAGGAGACATGAATTCCCTTATATTGTGTCTCTTTGCTTTTTTTCATCTAAAAAAAAGCAAAGATGTGGTGTTTAGTCAAAGTAGTATGTTAGAAGAAATTATCTGGCTGCTTTGCTTTAGCATTTGTTTCTATTGATTTTAGGGTACTTGTTAGTTTGGTTTAATTTTTTTATTGTGTCTGTAACACTGAAGCAATTGATTTCTTAAAATACTGTGTTTTCTTTGTAGCTATTGATGATCTTATGACTGCAGAAGAAAAAGATAAGCTCTTCACAGCTATTGGTTATAGTGAGAGCAGCCACAATCTAACTTTACCCAAGCAGGTAATTATTTAGGTTGTCAATGAGATAATTTGTTTCATTTTATCGTACTATCTTGTGTTAACTTGTATTGTCAAGTTAATTTTTGTGAGTGGTGTGAAATAGCAGTCCAGTTCAATATCTAGTTCTTTTAGAACCACTTATTGAAGATACTTTTTCTTCATGAGTATTCTTAGTTCCCTTATCAAATATCAATTGACTGTGTATGTATGTGTTTATGTCTTGGTTCTTGATTGTTTTATTGGTCTGTGTATCTGTGCTTATGCCAGGACCATATTGTTTTGATTACTTTAGCTTTGTAATATAGTTAGAAATCAGGAGGTATGATGTTTCTAGGTTTGTTATTCATTCTCAAAATTGCTTTGGCTGTTTGGGGTCTTTCGTGGTTCCATATGAATTTTAGGATTATTTTTTCTATTTTTGTAAAAAATACCATTGGATTCTTGATAGGGATTGCATTGAACCTATAGATTACTTTGGGTAGAATTGACATTTAACAATATTAATTCTTTCAATCTGTAACTTCCCATTTTTATGTCTTTCTCAACTTTTTTTCATGATTTTTTTGTAGCATAGGTGGCGAACACAAGGCTTGCGGGCTGAATCCGGCCCTCCACCTTGTTTTATCCAGCCCGGCACCTTGTTTCCATCTGGCAGCAGTGCCGAGCTCCTTTCCTCTAGTTAAGGAGTAGTTACATGTATACAGTCCTAAACTTACTTTTGGCCCTTTGAAGGCAACCACGAGGCTGATGTGGCCCCTGGCGAAAATGAATTTAATACCCCTGCTCTACAGTTTTCAATGTACACATTTTTTACTTCCTTGGTTAAATTTATTCCTAAGTATTTTGTTATTTTTGTTGTTGTTGTAAATGAATTGTTTATTCATTTTTCAGATAATTTTTAGTGTATAGAAACACAACTGATTTTTGTGTTTTGATTTTGTATCTTGTAACCTTACTGAATATGTTTATTAGTTCTAACATTTTTTCAGTGGACTATAGTATTTTGTGTATATAAGATGATACCATCTATAAGCAGAGACGTTTTTACTTTTTTTCCCTCCTGTTTACTTACTGAATGTCAGGATGACAGTACTTAACATCTTCAACAGTATTTTCTTTTTCTTTTTTTTTTTTAATCCTCACCTGAGGATGTGTTTATTGATTAGGGAGGGAGAGAGAAAGAGAAAAGAGAGAAGCATTGATGTGAGAGGGAGACATTGATTGGTTGCCTCCTTTATGTGCCCCAGCTGGGGCTTGAACTGCAACCTAGATGTGTGTCCTGACCAGAAATTGAACTTTCTAACTTTCGGTGTATGAGATGGTGCTTCAAACAACCGAGCCATCTGGCTAGGGATTTTTTTTTCTTTTTTATTGAATTTGTGTGGGTGCTTTATTGCTCTGGTTAGAACTTCCAGAGCTGTGTTGAATAGCAGTAGTGACAGTGTGCAGCCTTGTCTTGTTGCCGATCTTAGAGGCAAAGCTTTCAGCCTTTCACCATTGAGCGTATGATGTCAGACATGGAAGTTAGTATGTTGGTGTATATTTCTTCTGTTCTCGGTTTATTGAGAGAATTTTTATTATGAATGAATGCTCTGTTTTGCTAAATGCTTTTTCTTCATATTGATCACGTGCTTTTTATCTTTCACTCTGCTTATGTGATGTGTCACTTTTACAGATTTTCATCCTTGCATCCCAGGGATGAATCCCACCTGATTATGGTGTGACCCTTTTAATGTGCTTCTGAATTCAGTTTGCTAGTATTTTGCTGAGAATTTTGGCAGATATATTTATCAGCAATGTTGGCCTGTAGTTTTTGTTTCTGCTAGTGTCCTTTTTCTGCCTTTGGTATTAAGGTAATGCTGACCTCGTAAAATGAGTTCGGGAGTTTTCCCTCCAGTAAAAATTTTTTGGAAGAGTGTGAGAAGGATTAGAATAAATTCTTTAAATGTATGGGAGAATATGCCAGTGATCGCATCCTTTGTGGGCTTTTTTGTTGTTGTTGTTGAAAGGTGTTTCATTACTCATTGAATCTCCATATTCATTGTCAGTAGTCTGTTCAGATTTTCTATTTCTTCATGATTCAGTCTTGGTGGAGTATATGTATCTACAATTTACCCATTCTTTCTAGGTTGTTCAATTTGTTGAGGGATAGTTTTTCATGATAGTCTCTTTTAGTTTCTTCTTTTTTTTTTTTTTCTGAACAGGTTTTATTACACAAAGGGGATGGGGCTCAGTCCTTGGCTGCTTGCCTTTCTCATGGCTGTGAGGACATTGCTCAGCTCCTCTGTTTTCCTCTGGGCCCGGATGTATGTCCCTACCCCTTTCTTGATGAATTTCAGGGCCCTCTTGTCCTTAGAGACCTTGAGCAGCTAGCTCCGTGTTACACTCCTCATGGGGGGCAAAGCCACACACCTCTTGGATCATGTACCGCACGAACTTGGTGTGCTTGGTGAGGTGCCCGTGGCGGTGGCTGTGCCCTGGCTTGCTCACATTCTTTGTCACTCTGTGGCCCTTATTGAGGCCAACGGCCATGGGGTAGTGGAGAGCCATGGCTGCGGCCGAAGGGTTGACCCTCTCTTGTAGTTTCAGTTGTAATGTCTCCTCTTTCATTTTTAAATTTTATGTATATATGTTTTCTCTCTTTTTATCTTGTTTAGTCTAGCTGCAAGTTTGTTGAATTCTGTCTTTTCAGAGAACCAACTGTTGGTTAGGTTAATTTTTTCTAATGTTTTTCTATTCTCAATTTATTTCTGCTGTAATCTGTACCATTTCCTTTTTTCTTCTAACTTCAGGCATTTTCTTCTAATGTCAGTTTGTTCTTTTCTAGTTTCTTGAGGTATAAAGGTAGATTGTTTGAGATCTTTTTTTTTCCTTGATGTAGGCATTTATTTCTATAAATTTCCCTTTTAGAACTTCTTTTGCTGCATCCCATAAATTTTTGGCATGTTGCATTTTCATATTTTTTGGTATCCTGATTTTTTTTTCTTTAGGTTTCTTTGTTCTGTTGGTTGTTTGGGAGTGTGTTGTTTAATTGCCATATACTTGTGAATTCTGTAGCTTTCCTCCTGTTAATTGATTTCTAGTTTCATTCTATTGGGGTTGGAAAAGATACTCTATATAATTTATATCTTTTTGAAATTTTTGAGATTTGTTTGTTGGCCTAATATGTGATATATTTCAGCAAGTGTTCTGTGTGAATTTGAGAAGAATGTTTATTCTGTTGCTGTAGGATGGAATGTTCTGTGTATGTCTGTTAGGTTTCTTGTCATATAGCATCGTTCAAATCCACTGTTTACTTACCGATTCTCTGTCTAGTTGACCTGTTGTCGAGAGTGGGTTATTGAAGTCCCCGATTAATACTGTATTGCTGTTTATTTAAAGAATTAAAAAAAACTTTATTGAATTTATCAGTGACATTGGTTAATAAAATTATGTAGGTTTCAGGTATGCAGTCCTAGAATACATTGTCTATAAATTCTGTTGTGTGTTCACTATCCAAAGTCAAGTCTCCTTCCATCAGCATTTATCTCCCCTTTACCCTCTTCTACCTCCTCTCCCACCCTTTTCCTCTGTTAATCACCATACTGTGGTCTACGTCTATGAGTTTGTTCTTTTCTAAATCCCTTCACCTTTTTCACCCAGTCCTCCCAACACCCCTCCTCCTAACAGCTGTCACTCTGTTCTCTGTATTTATGAATCTGTTTCTGTTTTCTTTGTTAGCTTATTTTATTCATTAGATTTCACATACAAGTGAAGTCATACAGTATTTGTCTTTATCTGACTGGCTTATTTCACTTAGCATAATATTGTCCAGGTTCATCCATGCTGTTGCAAAGGTAAGACTTCCTTCTTTTTCTTTTTTTATGCATCTAAGTAGTATTTCATTGTGTAAATATACCACAGCATTTTTAATCCTCTCATCTGCTGATGGCACTTGGTCTGCTTCCAAATCTTGGCTATTATAAATAACACTGCAGTGAACATAGGAGTGCATATTTCCTTTCAAGTGTTTTAGGTCTCTTCAGATATATTCCTAGAAGTGGAATTGCTGGGTTATAGACAGTTCCATTTTTAATTTTTTGAGAAAACTCCATACTGTTTTCCACATTGACTACATCAGTCTATATTTCCACCAAAAGTGCATGCAAGTTCTCTCTTCTCTACATCCTTATCAACACTTGTCGTTTGTTTTATTGATGGTAGTCATTTTGACAGGTGTGATGTATCTCACTGTGGTTTTAATTTGTATTTTTCTGTTGATTAGTGACACTGAATATGTTTCCGTATGTCTGTTGGTCATTGGTGTGTCCTCTTTGGAGAAGTAGTTATTCAGGTCCTTTGCCCATTTTTTAAATTGTGGTGTTTGTTTTTTTGGTGTTGAGTTTTAGAAGTTCTTTGTAAATTTTGCATATTAACCCTTTGTCCATGTATGATTGACAAATTTGTTCCCCCATTCAGTGGGTTAACTTTTCATTTTGTTGATGGTTTCCTTTATTGTGAAAAATGTTTTAGTTTGATATAGTCTTCATCATTTACTTTTTCTCTTGTTTCCCTTGCCCGAGGAGATACATTGGAAAAAATACTGCTATGAGAAATGACCAGTATTTTACTGCCTATTTTTTCTTCTACAATTTTTATGGTCTCAAGTCTTACATTTAAGTCTTTCATCCATTTTCAGTTTATTCTGGTGTGTGGTTTAGTTCTGTCATTAACTGCTCTAATGGATACATAAGTATTTACAATTTTTGTTGTATATCTACTTGATGGATGGACACCTCTGTCATTATATAATGATTTTCTTTATCTCTTTGGACTGTTTTTAACTTAAAGTCTTTTTTTTTCTGATGTGAGTATAGCTACCTCTGTTTTGTTTTGTTTTGATTATGCTTGTTTGTAATATATTTTCCATCCATTCACTCTCAGGCTATGTTTGGCCTAAAAGTTCAAGTGAGTCTCTTATAAGCAGCATAATGTTTGATCTTATTTTTTTTTAATCCGTTCTTCATTCTGTGTGTTTTTATTGGAGAATTGAAACCATTCACGTTTAAAGTAATTATTGGTAGCTAAGGGCTTACTATTGACGTTTTGTTAATTGTTCTGACTATTTTGTAGATGCTTATTCTTCTCTTGCTATCTTCTTATGTGGTTTGATGAGAATCACCTCCCTGGTTCTCTGCTTTACCTCTAGTCTTGACTTACCAATTTTGGGGGCCAGGATTTTTTTTTAATGTCTTATTAACTCTCCAAAGCCATCAAGCAAATGTTCTTTATATGTTGTCCAGTTTTTGAACCCAAGGATTGAGCTGAATTAGTTTGCTTTAGTGAAACCTGCTGAATTAAATCTTTATGATAGAGTATTTTATCAAGTTGCATTTTTATTATCTTAAAAAATTAGTTTTGTATTTTGTAAATGTCCTATTTGAGCAAGCAGTTTGCATTGGATTTTCCAATGTTACTTTTTTACAGTGAGCATATTGATACAGAAACCTCCAATATTGTTTTATAGACCACTGTAACTCAACAAATTTAAATAAGTGCATTACTAATTAAAGGAATTATTACTTAAACTTTAACAATTTTTATTTTTTGTTTAGTATGTTGCTTATATAATGACACTGAAATTAGTAAGCACTTCTATTACAATAAGAGAAAACAGAAATATCCCAGAAATACTAAAAATTCAGATAATTGGCCTTGGGACCGAAGTATCTCAGCGACCAGGAGCACAAGCACTTAAGTAAGTTTTTAAAAAGTTATTTCAGATTTTATTTTTTGTATGACTTTAGGTCCTCCAAATATAGTGTTATTTAGTGTTAAAGACTGGTTAGTAGTAGTCTTTCTCTAGTTATTTCTTGTGTGTGTTTGTCAAGACTAGTTATTTTATATTTGAGTTTGTTTTGTTACAGAATTACATGATGAGCTCATAGTTTGTTCTACACTCTTCTTTATAAATATTTATTGGATACTGTTTAATTTATAGATTTAATACTGTGAAGGCTATAGGCACAAAACTTTCTGTTTCTAAAAAGTTTGTGCTGTAGTTGACAAGAGAGGATATTCAAAAAGTTAATAATTTAAGATCTATATAGCATATCAGAGAGCTCATAAGTGAGAAGGTACTGTGAAATTAAATAAATACCTTATTGTTAATGCCACACAGATTCCATTGTGGAAGAGAAAAACTTGGCCCAGGAGAACTGGTGCTTAAACTAGCAGAACGGAAAGCACTAGGGGAGCCAGGGGAGCGTTTGGGGTGATGTGAAACGGGGACATGAGTCTCATGAGTTGAGTATAGTTTATATTCATGCCACAGTGATGGAAAGTTCAGCATTGTTCAGGAATTGGCTAAAGTTGGTTGTTTATGTGGATGACAAGGCAAAAACCAAACCAAAAGAGGAAAAAAAACCCCACCTCAGACTGTGAGGATTACTGAATGCTAGTCTAAGAAGTATGGACTTCAACTCTGTAATGGGCATGGTCGAGGCTCTCAGTGGAATATTTTTAAAGGAAAATTTGTGTTTTAACCATTATATTACAAAGAATTTTGTTTATATCACTTTTTTCTTCATTGGATTATAGGGTGGAAGCAAAATTAGAACACTGGTACATAACAGGTCTGAGACAGCAGGATACTATACCATCACTCGTGGCTTCAATTGGTGATACTGCATCATCCTTGCTGAAAATTGAATTTGAGACCAACCCAGAGAATAGTACTGCCGACCAAACTCTGGTTGTTCAGTCTCAGCCTGTGGAGGTCATCTATGATGCTGTAAGTGCAAAGAGAAAGTGAATCTTTATTAAATCCATCTTGTATATGTGATATATGTTTTTTTTTTTTTTTTTTAAGATTTTATTCATTTATCCTCAGAGGGGAAAGAAAGGAGAGAGGGAGAGAACTGGCCTGCAACCCAGGCATGTGCCCTGACTGGGAATCGAACCGTGGTTGCTTGGTTCCCAGGCCCGCGCTCAATCCACTGAGCTACACCAGCCAGGGCTGATATATGTTTTTTTTAGCATTTTCTCTTTCATATTTATTTTCTTAGGAGCCAAATTTACTAACACTTTTTTTAAAAGCTCTACATGTTTATCATTTAATTTTGATTTTTGTATATGCTACAGGTTGTTTTTTTGATGTAAGGTGTATTCATCTATACTTATGTCAAATTCTAAAAATCTAATCACTATTTAAAAAGTCTGTGTTTATTGTACCAGCTACTCCCAATTGTTACATACTGACTTCCTATTCAAGTTCTTTTTTTTTGCTTATTCTCCTTTTCCCCTCAATGTTTGGAACCAACTCAAAGAGCCTTAAAAGTGATTGAAAGAGCTTTATATATTGTTTATATTGGAAGAAAACATTGGCATTTAGATTTTGTTGAAAGTGCAAGCTTCCATTCTGTAATAATAGCTTCATCTTTTACTCATACTCTTTTAACTCATCTCAAGCTGGCCAGCAGAATGGGCATGGTTCACTACTCATTACATCACTTGCAAGTTGCCCCGCCTTGTTGTTGAGATCCCTAACTTATTTTTACTTTATAGTTTAGAAATGGGTTCGCATCGTGGGTGCATTCACATTGTTGCACATCCAGTCTCCAGTACTGATTCCATCTTGCAAAATGTCTGTTTTACACTCAAGTTTTGGATGTAAATAAGGGCTCAATAGCTTTCTTATTTCTTTGCAAACTTCAAAGGGTAGGGGAATTTAATTTCAACATAAAGAAGTAGAGTTGCACATTTTAGCCAATTGGAGGCTAAAACCAAAGATACTGGAGAAGTACCAGTGTGAGAGCTTGAAAAAGATGGGCTCCAGGACGTGAGGCAATAACTGCCCAGGTGAAAGGGAAAACCACGCAGCTTTGCCAGAATGGAGATCCCTGCAGCCAGGTGAAGAAGAAAGCCACATGCTTTTGGTGGAGTGTGAACCCCTGCAGCTTTGGTAGAAGAGGCCCACGCGGCTTTGGGGTGCCCTCTTTGCCCAAGTGGCCTGGAAAGCAGGAGAGACTTTGACTGGAACTGGCTACAAAGAACTCTTGCCAGTGGACCATGAGAGGGTACCACAGTACTTTGGATTAACTCGAGATCCTGCACGGTGACACAGCTGACGGTGCCAGCGGCCTGAAACACAGACATGTGCTCTTTTCCTGATTTACCTTCATGATGGAATTTTGGCTACAGTTTCCACCAACTGGAAAATTGCTTCTGTTAGACTGTCCCTGAGGACAAGAGTTTACACTTGTGACTTCTGGCCAAGATGGAGGTGTATGTAGAAACACTGTGGCTCCTCCCACAACCAAGTTTAACGACAACAAAGTTTTAGTAACAAAAACGCAGCCAAAACACAGAAAATTGAACTATCCGGAAGTCCAACAACAACTAACCATTCAGCCAGACTGGTAAGTGGAGCGGAGTCAGCAGCTAGCGGAGTGGGGTTGGGCAGAAAAAATCCGCCGGACCAACCCAGGAGTGCAGGCGTGCTGTTGGCAGATCCCAGGCGCCAAGGTGCAATGGGCAGACCCAGTGAGGGCTAAAGGCGGCTGGCCGACCATGGTCACACATTTGTGCACAGATAAACCAGGCGAAGGAGCAAGCAGTGAGACAGACCACGCAGCCTAGGGCCCCAACAACAGGGAATTAAAGCCTAAAAGCACCAATTGGAAAAACTTTCCCAGTCGAGGTGCCAGGAGAAGCTCCCAAGCTCACAGAGAGTTTGTTGGAGATACCCATAGGGTCCTGGAGGGTGCACAGGCCCACACATCCGGAAGTTGGCACCAGGGGGCATCAGGTTTGATTGCGGGAAGCAGCAGAGGGGACCCAAATCTGAGAGAGAGAGAGAGGAACAAACGCCATTGCCCCTCTCTGACCCCGCCCCCACATACAGCATCACAACCCAGCGACCTGGGTCACCTCGCCCTGGTGAACACTTAAGGCTCCACCCCTCATACATAAAAGTCATGAACAGACCAAAACATTATGGCTCAAGAACAGCTCAAAGCCCCAGAGCCAATAATTCTAAGCGACCAAGAGATAGCCAACCTATCAAATGCACAGTTCAAAACACTGGTGATCAGGATGCTCACAGAACTGGTTGATTTTAGTCTCAAATTAGAGGAACAAATGAAGACTAAACTAATTGAAATGAAGGGAAATGCACAGGAAACCAATAGTGATGAAAAGGAAACTGGGACTCAAATCAAGGGAGTGGACCAGAAGGAAGAAAGAAACAACCAAACAGAAAAGAATGAAGAAACAAGAATTCAAAAAAATGAGGAGAGGCTTAAGAACCTCCAAGACATCTTTAAACATTCTAACATCCGAATTATAGGGGTACCAGAAGGGGAAGAGGAACAGCAACAAGTGGAAAAATTATTTGAACAAATAATAAAGTAGAACTTCCCCAATCTGGCAAAGGAAACAGACTTCAAGGAAATCCAGGAAGCTCAGAGAGTCCCAAAGAAGTTGGACCCAAGAAGGAACACACCAAGGCACATCATAATTATATTAGCCAAGATTAAAATGAAGGAGAGAATCCTAGAAGCAGCAAGAGATAAGGGGACAGTCCCCTACAAAGGAGTTCCCATCAGACTGTCAGCTGATTTCTCCAAAGAAACCTTACAGGCAAGAAGGGGCTGGAAAGAAGTATTCCAAGTCATGAAATCCAAAGAACTACATCTAAGATTGCTCTATCCAGCAAAGCTTTCATTTAGAATGGAAGGACTGATAAAGTGCTTCTCAGATAAGGTCAAGTTCAAGGAGTTCATCATCACTAAGCCCTTATTATATGAAATATTAAAGGAACTTATCTAATAAAAAGAAGATAAATATGAACAGTGAAAGGACAGCAAACTCACAGTTATTAATAACCACACCTAAAACAAAAGCAAACTAAGAGGACAGCTAGATCAGGAGCGGAACCATGGAAATGGAGATCACACGGAGGGTTAGCAACAGGGGAGTGGGCGGAGGAGAAGGGGGGAGAAGGTACAGAGAATAAGTAGCATAGATGGTAGGTAGAAAATAGACAGGGGGAGGGCAAGAATAGTATGGGAAATGTAGAATCTAAAGAACTTGTGACACATGGACATGAACTAAAGGGGGAGGTGGGGGAAGGGGTGTGCAGGGTGGAGGGGAATGAAGAGGGGAAATAGGACAAATGTAATGGCATAATCAATAAAATATATTTAAAAAAGAAAAAAAAACCCAAAGATACTATAGAACATATTGAAATACTTTCACTATAGAGGGAGATGCAGTAGGTAGAATATCTTTGGAGGTACCTCCTCAGTTCAACGCCCAGTTGTTTAGAATTCAGTTGAAAATTTTAAATTTATAATGTAGAAAGTACTGTGTAAAATATCTTTGTATTTAAAATTTTTTTTACAGAAAACCATTAATGCAGTGGTTGAATTCTTTCAATCAAATAAGGGATTAGATCTTGAGCAAATAACATCAGCTACATTGATGAAGCTGGAAGAAATTAAAGAGAGAACAGCTACAGGTAAAGAATTTGCCTGTCTGCCTGAACATCAACTAAATGCTCAAATTTTTGTGTATTCAAATGTAAATATTATATTGAAAACAGTATAGGTTGCTTTTTTCTTTGTTTTAAATTCAGGCTATTTTTTACAGTGGAATTGCATTGTGGGTACATGGCTTACCCAAAGTCAAATATACCAGCTAGACTGACTGAGGAAGAGAATAATATGGGGCACAGGTGATTCTCTACCATTACCTTTAAGAACTTGCACATAAGAATGAGCTTGAAGTGGAAGATACCCCTCTGTCTCAGTTCTTAAGAAACTGATACATAAGATACATACTTTTGTATAACATTGCCTCTGAACTGATGCTAACTACTTTATATGCTTGTTTAACTAAAGAAATAATGAATTATTCTACCTCTGGATACAGTACTAGTTATTTTGGGTTTACTGTACTGTGGGAAGATATGATTGATTGTTTCCCATTGACCATACACAGTTTCATTTTACATTCTGAATTGAAAATGTAATCTGTGAGAAGTATCCTTCATAATACTTTTCAATTTATATTCTTGTTGTTAGTAATAGGATTATATATTTCATCTTGACTTCTGATTTTTTTTTCCTTTTTTTTAGGACTTACACATATTATTGAAACTCGAAAAGTCCTTGATTTAAAGATAAATCTAAAGCCTTCTTATCTAATAGTTCCACAGACAGGCTTCTACCATAAAAAGTCAGATCTTCTCATTTTAGATTTTGGTACATTTCAGGTAGGTACATATACATTTCTGTCTTCCCATTTTTGGTCAGTTTGGTACCTAGCTGTGTGATAGTTCATTTCTTTCCCTCAGATTTACTTAAATTTAGACTTATTTCTTCTTTGTATTGTGTCAAGCCTAACTTAGATTATTTTATATATGCTCTATGGTTATTAAAAATAAAAGAAAACCATAAAATTTTTAGAATGGTAGATGATTTGACTTTGAGACAGTGGCTTACTATTGTCTTTTTTTTAACTAGGGAGAAGCACTCATAGTTTTTAAACACTCCTAGCTTTCCAGAGTTTAGTTTCAGAGTGTTATTTGTTAATTTTTATATTTTGATGGTATGAAATGATACACATATGAATATATGTTTGTTAAACCATGGCCAGAAACTAGATAGAGTAAGAGAACTTAAGATTTTGTTTGGATATTGAACCTCATAGAAATCAAAGCCCCCGAGAAAAAATGGAGATTTAAAAATACATAGTCCTGAATTAATCCTTGCTTCTTTGGAAGATGGGAAAGGAAGTAGAGATTGGAGCTGAATTCCAATGGACTAGTTATTCTAGGTATGTACTGGGGAGAAGGAGTAAAATCTTCTATTTCATCTGGAAGAATTTAGGATAGGCAGTAGGGGACCTGAGTCATAGTGTCAGTAACTCCTGAAAACCAAGAAGAATTTCATGTGTATACAGTTATTTGAGATAGACAGATGTGTAACTGACTGTTAGTGCAGATGTGCTGAGTAATGTTTTACTCAGACATAGACATGTCAGCTGAAATATTATATTCGTAATAAAATATTTGCAAATAATTATCAGA
Organism: Artibeus jamaicensis; assembly: GCF_021234435.1. Classification (NCBI taxonomy): domain Eukaryota; kingdom Metazoa; phylum Chordata; class Mammalia; order Chiroptera; family Phyllostomidae; genus Artibeus; species Artibeus jamaicensis. Next base: position 11,406,997 of record NW_026521883.1, read on the forward strand.
AAACTAAGCAAAATGTGCATTTATTAAGGGCACTCTTTTAATTTTAGTTAGGTTTTAAGAAAATACAGTGAAGTATGTTGTTGATTTATATACTTTTCTATTAAAAATACTGAGGTTTTTCCCCTCCATGTTAGCTTAACAGTAAAGATCAAGGTTTGCAGAAGACTACTAATTCATCTCTGGAGGAAATAATGGATAAGGCCTATGACAAGTTTGATGTTGAAATAAAAAGTGTGCAGCTACTCTTTGCAAGAGCAGGTAATATGTGGCTCAGTTTTTAGAATCTTGAAATTAATGTTGAGTAGCTTTGGTAAATGTATGTATGCGTGTGTGTGCATCAGCTCCGGTGACATTCTGAACATATATCCTGTTGATTTCTTAAAATCAAACAGGAGCCCATTGTGCAAATCGTTGTTACAGTTACAAATAGAGATAAAAAATTGGGCTCTTCTTCTCAGGGTGTAGTAGTACTTGGCACCCTTTTAATCTAAGTATTATAGTCATTGCTTTTGTGTGTGTGTGTGTGTGTGTAATGTGACTGTGAAACTGCCCAGAACACAAAATGGAAGTTGCTATTGGCTCAGTTCCTCTGTCCCAGTGTGTTGGGGATGTCTCAGTGTTGTTCTCCCTTGCTGGCTTTATTTTTAAATATTTTACTATATTAGCCTAATCTTTATTTCTGAGAAGTATGGATATAGTCTTAAAACCTAAATGTAATTAAGTCATTTTTCAGAAGCTTTGGTGTTTTTTACTGCTTAAGTTAAGATGGCTGGTTCTCTGTACTTCTTTAGTTTCTGGAAGCAGTATTTCCTAAATATGCTTGGGTGTATCACTTTGTAATAGGTCATTAATGGAAAGGACAGTTTTTGTTTGTAGAATATACTCTTATATGAGTAATGAGATTTATTAAAATGTAATATATAATGTTCTACTTAGTTTTTTTTAACATTAGGAGCCTATTAATTCCTTCAAGGGAAAGACCTACACAGAAGATTAAAATTGCCTTTTCTGTTGTATGTAGTTAATAATTGCTTGAATTGCAAATGATAAAAGATATTTAGTCATTGCCATCAGTTAAGATCATGTGTAGGATCCTGTCAGTCATTGGAAAGTCTGTTTTGAGGGCCTTCCTATTTTTTTAAAAAAGTAACTATTACACTTTTTTTGTCCTGAAAACTAGCTTGGTAAAACCTAGGGTTTTTTTTAGAATTAATTGTGTGCTAAACTAGCATAACTGCACTTAGGAATTGCTGAAGCCATTTTTTCTGTCATTTTTTAATTTTTTTGCTGCAACAGCCACTCTGATGTCTATAATTTTGTAATCTTGGCGGTAAATTTCTGAGTTTTTTCTGTTGGCTTTAAAAGGAAAGATGTAATAAAACATTTTTCAAATAAATATTTGAATTACTTTTATATCACAGTCTTTAACTCCTGTCAATTGTATTTTAAATATATAGGTTATTTAACTTACATGCTAAAAGAAGTAAATGTTGGCATTCTTTGAATATGCTTATTAACTATTTTAATAAGTTAGAGTATTTCCCACAGAATATTTGGTGATCTAAAATAATTATGTAATAAATTATAAATAGTCATTAATTTTTAAATTTTTTAAAGAGGAAAACTGGAAACAGTGTCGATTTCAGCATCCATCAACTATGCATATTTTGCAGCCTATGGATATTCATGTCGATGTGGCCAAGGCAATGGTAGAAAAAGACATTAGAATGGCCAGGTAAAGTATGCATGCCCTTTATATTATGAAGTCAACAAGATGCAATATATCTGTATGAGTATCTGGATTTTACAAAAGAAGAGCTAGATTTCTGAATAACAGAAAAAAATGGTTATTTTACAACAGAAATACATTTTAAAGAAAATGTTTATTTGACTTATAGGTCACCTCTCTTCACATTCTATAAAAGTTGGTTATCCCTGTGTTTGAATGGATTGACTCCATGGTCCAATATCAATGAAATAAAATATTCAAAAATTAGAAGATTTTTAAATTATGAAACCATACAAAATCTTGAGAATAAGGGAATAAAAAGTAGGAACTAAATTTTTAATTTAAGTAGATAATCATGAAATAGTATGATTATGTGTAGCAGTATGCTGCCTTCTTCAAAATAGCCTTATTGAAGTGTTACTGACATTTGGTAAGCTGCATCTATTTAAAGTATACAATTTAGTAGGTTTTGAGATATATATGTGTGTGTATGTGTGTGTGTGTGTGTGTGTGTATATATGCAACCTTCACCACAGTCAAGATAATGAGCATATTCATCATCCCAAAAATTCCTTGTGCCCCTTTATATTTCCTCCTTCCCATCCCTACCTGCCAACTTTTCTCCCCTCAATCCCTGAACAACATTGATCTGCTTTCTCACACTATAGATTTGTTAAAATTGTTTAGAATTTTATATAAATAGAATCATACAGTTTGGTTTCTTTCATTTGGCATAATTTGGGATTCACTCATGTTGTGCGTATCAGTAGTTCATTATTAGATGGATGTTAAACCAATCTTGCATTATTAGATAAACCTTATTTGGTAATGATGTGTCATTCTTTTAAAATGTTGAATTTGGTTTGCTAAAATTTTGTTATTATGGTTTACATCTTATTAGGGATATTGTTCTGGGCTTTTATTTACTTTTCTTGGCATCAGAATATCAGGGTAATGTTGGCCTCATGGAATGAGTTTTCTGGAAGAATTGATATTATTTCTTCCAGTGAAGCCATCTTGGCCTGAAATATTCTTTTTGGGGGGAGGGTATTAACCAAAAATTCAGCTTCTTTAATAGATACAGATTTATTCAGATTATCTGTTTGTTTTGTTTGTTTTTTTACTGATCTTTGGTAGTTTACCCTATAAGGAAGGAATTTATTGTCATAAAAATGTTATAGTATTTCTGTATTTACTGTATTAATACATGTAGTATGTGTAGTGTTGCTCTAGCTCAATTCTGATGTTAAAGTAATTTCTATTTTTTTCTTGCTTAGCTAGCTAGAGGTTTATCAGTTTTGTTGATCTAAAGGAATCAGCTTTTGCTTTTAGTTGTCTTCTCTACTGTGTTTTTTATTTCATTGATTTTTATTCTCATATTTCTTATTGATTTTTTTCTTGCTTCTTTTGGTTTCATTTGCTTTACTTTCTTAGTTTCCTAGGACAGAAGCTGAGACCATTGATTTGAGACCTTTTTTTCTAATATAAGCATTTAGCGCTGTAAGTTTTCCTTGAAGTATTGGTTTACTGTACCCTATACATTTTGAATCCCTTCAGTCAGTGAGCTGGGGTATTTGTAGGACTTTCATCATTTGTTTCCCATCTTTTAACTGTCTTTTGTTGACTGAAGTTCAGTCTCTTCGAGGTCATTGTTTGATATATTTCGTTCAGTTTTCAGCTATTTTGGATGGGAGGGTTAATACAGTCCCTCTATTTGCGATACTTATAGTTTTATGTAATATTTCAGAAATAACAAGCATTTTATATTTTTATAGTTTTTTTCAATTTATGGAGTACTTTTGCAGAAAGTTCAATCTCTTGAGGTAGGAACAGCTGATTTGATTCTGTGAACATTAATGATTTGTACATTGTATAGAAAAATCATTCTTTAGTTTGTGGTTGGGCATCTGTCAGCTACAGCTGTTTGCTGTAGTTAGTTAGGAAGTCAAAGATAAATGACAACCCAAAAGAGCTTTATGAGCAATGAACAGCTGCCACAAAACTATTGAGACAAACAAATCTAGGCAGTTAGGTTGAATAGGGAAGCAGAATAGAAAAGTAGCTGCTGAAAAGTAAGCAACTGATGAAAGCACAATAGTGATTCAGCTGTGAGCAAAACAGATGTCTTCAATGGGGTTTAAATTTTAATCAGTCGACATAAAATAAACAAGTATAAACATAATGTGTCAGATACTAATAAGTGCTATCACAGGAATTAAAACAAGACAAGGGGATAAAGAGTGATGGGGCAGGCGCTCTTTGATGTTCACAATGAGAAATCTCTGATACCAGAAATGTTGAGGTATGTAGGGTTTTAGGTTTTAAAAAGTAGGCAATTGTGTTTGAAAATATTTTCTTACAAATTAGTTAAGAAGGATTGGCTTTTTAAGGAGGATACATTTAAATGATCTGGAAACGGCTTACGGCTTATGCAGAACTTCCTATTCCCTGACAATATTGACTAAATGAGGCGTTAATGTCATTACATTAAAACATGTCCAAAGTAAATTTGACCCCATTATGTAATCTCTTCTCTGATCTCTTACCCCTCCCTAATGTAGAGAAATGGGACCTTAAAAACCTTACCATCAAATTGTATTTTCAGATTTAAAGTATCGGGAGGGCTTCCTTTGATGCACGTGCGAATTTCTGACCAGAAGATGAAAGATGTTCTGTGTTTGCTTAGCAGTATACCCTTGCCCCAGAAGTCATCTGTACAGTCTCCTGAGAGACAGGTGAGTGGCTGTGATAAAATGCCAGGTCTCGTTACATTTGTATTTATGATGAGTTTTGATTAGCTTTCTGTGAACTGTTTTATTTTTCAGTATTTTTAGGGTCTGCTTATATTTTTGGTGCACTTTTGAGGTTTAATTTTGTTGATTCTGTGAAGAGCTGCATGTGACACTGAATAAATAATGACTGCAACCTGTTTTCACACCAGTTTTATTAGAGTGGGGGTAGAAAGTCAGTTTCAGGGAGTCAAAGGAACAAAAATAAACAATGAAAGGAAAAATAGCTTTCAAATTTATGAAATATATTTTAAATAAAACTAGATACAGAAATCTTTATAACGTTGCAAAATAGAATGATTGGTATAAAATTTACTTATATGTTAGACTTAAAATTTCTAGATCACTGTTTGTAGTTGAGCTTTACAACCTAAAATAAATGTTGGATTTTCACTCTTTGAAATGAAATTTGAGGGATCAGCTAATGCTTATTCCGTTTCCCGGGAACCTGTAATAAAGAGGCACTTTATATTGTAACAGATGGCAGCTAAGTGACACAGAATGATAAATACACTCATCTACTTGAGTTGTACATTGTTTTGCCCTTATAACTGCAGGTTGTAGTCTTAATAATTAGTAAACTCCAATCAACCATTATTTAGTTGATTGCATAATGGAAAAGTCGTATATTATATGTTTATGTGTCTGTCCATCTCCCTCTGTCCTCTGTTACTTTCTCAGTATCTGTGTTGTTTAAGTACATTTAATCCTGCTAAATTAGTATGTTAAGAAAACTTTTTGTATTATTTTCTAGGTGTCCCCAATTCCAGTTATTTCAGATAGGACAAAAGACCTACTTGGTACATCACTGTTGCTAGATGGAGTGGAATCAGGTAAGGAAAGTAATATATTTTTATTAAACCAAACCTATCAATTAGTATGTAGAGCTCTGGCTGGGTGGCTTAGTTGGTTGAGCATTGTCCCATGCACCAAGAGGTTGCGGGTTCGATCCCCTGTCAGGACACATACCTACCTAGGTTGTTGGGGTGCGTATGGGAGCAAACCAATGGATGTTTCTCTCTCTTGCTCTTTCTTTCTCCCTTCTTCTCTCTCTCAAATCAGTGAAAGCATGTCTTCAGGTGAAGATTAAAAAAATTAATGTACTCATAAAATTTTTAGAAAATAAAGGAATTTTGAAAGTGTTAGAGTAATTTACTGGTTTTAGTTCTAGTTGCACTACTAATCAACAGTGTAACTTTGAGTCACTTTTTCCTTTAAGCCCAAGTTTCTTCATTTAATTAAAAGGATTTTTGTAAAAGAATGATAGTGCTTAAAAAAAAAAAGAATGATAGTGCTTAAGATTTTAAGTAAGCTACTTTTTTTTGCTCCAATTTGGTACATGAATGTTCTGGTAATAAACTGAGTTGTCTGTGAGTGCTTATATAAGGTTGATGATCACCTTAATGTAAAGGAAAAAAGAGAGATGAGGAAAAGACTGTCCAAATAAAACTGACCCATGTAACACGAATGTTGGCAAGCGTGGTATGTAATAGAGAAGTGGACCACACACAACTTAGCTGGAAAAGGAAACCCTTAACAACTGATGACCACCCTCTGGGTTCTTCCTGGCCCTCTTTCTGGTATAAATTAACTGTGAGCATGTGTTACGCATCACAAGACAGTATTTTCAGGGTCTTACGCATTCCTAGGAAGGTGAGTTTCTAGACAACCTGTCACAAAGTGAGACCCTGGATTTTGATGTTCCTGTAATGAAAACACTAAAGTCAATTTAGGGTTCACCAAATTTTTATCTGTATTCGATCAGATCCCCTGTTTAAATATAAAATGACTGATTTTTGTGTTATTAAAGTTACTCTGACAGTGTGCAACATAATTTTCCCTTCTCCAGGGGTTCTTGGTAAGACTATGTATTATTGTGTTACCCATGGTGCCCAGTTACCCAACATGGAGGTAAACAAGAAGTGAGAGTCCTTGGAATGAGAAGAGGAGCTCATAGTGAATTTTGTCTAAGTGATTTCCTCATGCAGTATAAACATTTCATTTATCAGAAAACCCAGCTGTACCTAGTGTTTAGATTAACTCCAGAAACAAACGGGGGATTATTGTGCTCTGCTTAGTTACTATATTAATAAATATAAGATTAGTAGGAGGAGAAATAAATGTAAATTTTAACTATGGAATTTTCTGATAGTAATTATATTTTATAGTTCTAGGGAATATGAATGTATATAAAAAAAAAATCAAAGAATCCATTCCCGATTCTTTTCTCTAGCTTTGGCCTAACTGATCTTTTTTAATTTTGAACTGGAATGTAACCTTCAAGAGGACAAGGGTCATGGCTGTCCTTATAACTCTGGTGTCCATAGTGGCTGGTACAGACTGATGCATGACAGATGACAACCCAGTAAATGTTTTATTGAATATTGAATGAATGAACTAAAGTGAAAAAATTAGGACAGTTTGATTTTATTTATGCTTATTACTTGCCAGGTTGAGTTACTTTGTGAGACTTAGAAAAACACTGAAACTATTGGGTTGGACAAAAAGTTCTCATAGTTTTTTTGTACAATGGCTCTAGTAGTGCTTATTTGTCTTTAACCTCATTTGAAACAATTTGTTAGATTGTATTGTGATGGCTGTCATATCAGTGTGCATTTAAAAAACACAATTGGTGAATTTTTGTGCAGCCATTTTAATACTGAAGGTGGAAGAAAACTACAGTTTTGGCTATCATGCTGTTTTATTTCAAGAAAGGTAGAAACTCAAAAAATACAAAAAAAGATTTGTGCAGTGTATGGAGAAGGTGCTGTGATTGATCAAACATATCAGAAGTGGTGGCAAAGTTTCTTGGTACTATTGGCATTTTGGCAAATAATATTTTGCTGTGGGGCTGTCTTATACATTGGAAGCTGTTTAGCAGCACCCCTGGCCTCTACCCACTACAAGACAAAGTGGGAGATAGCCGACATACTCCAAATATCCAAATCAGTAAAGTTATTGGTGAAAGTAAAGAATGTGTCTTTTATTTTATGAAAAAAAGTTTTCTTGGTAGACCCAATATATTCTGATTCTGAATATTAATATTATATCTAATAAATAAATGTCATTTTTGAGAGATTTGAGTGTTTTTATGCAACTTTCAATGCACATTCTCTCAAGTCAAATAAATGTCTTCTTTCTTTAGAGTCTGATGATGAGTATTTTGATGCTGAAGACGGAGATACACAGACTGGTAAAAGTATGAAAGGATTAGAACGAAAAAAAGTTGCAGAGGTCCCAAACGAGGAGCTCATTAATCTTCTACTAAAGTTTGAAATTAAAGAGGTATGCATATTTATTTTGTTTATAAATAAATATATTCTTATTATCACTGTCCTTGTAAACTATCTAGAATATTAAATATATATAAAATGTGGTATTCAATCTTCCCCAGTGTTTCTTGTTGACTGCCTTATATTCTGATGTGAGATTATGTCCTAAAATATATCAAAAATACCAGATTTAAAAAAAAGATTTTGTTTATTTATTTTTTAAAGAGAGGGGAAGGGAGGGAGAAAGAGAGGGAAAGAAACATCAATGTGTAGTTGCCTCTCACATGCCTCCTACTGGGGACCTGGCCTGCAACCCAGGCATGTGCCCTGACTGGGAATCGAACCAGTGACCCTTTGGTGCTTAGGCTGGCACTCAGTCCACTGAGCCACACCAACCAGGGCCCAAAATACCAGATTTTAATTGTATATACACATCTAATTATTATTTGTATTTATTTATAGAAAGAGATGTTCTGTAACTTTAGTATTTTTTGACTTCTCTTTTTCTTTCATATTCCCATCCAAAATATTAGAAAATCCCCTGACTCTAACTTCAAAATCTATTCAAATGATTGCTCTTCTCTTCCACTGCTACTGCATTGTCCAAGTCACCTCTTGCTTGGTGAGGTGACCATCATCTCTTGCTTGAACTATTTCGGTAGCCTCTTAACTCTGTTCTCCACACAGCAGCCAGAGTAGTCCTTTTAAAGTGAAATTCAGATGATGTCATTGGTCTGCTCACAGCCCTTCACTGGCATCCCGTCTCATTCAGAGCAGAGGGCTAAATCCTTCCTGTGACCTACAAGGCCTTTCATGTGGCTTCTTTGACTTCATCTTCAGTTCTTTTCTGTGATGCTCACTGTACTCCAGCTCTGTTACATTCATTCCTTCAGTAAATATTTATCAAATGCCATCATGTACCAGGCATTGTTTTAGATACTGGAGCTACAGCAGTGAGCAAAGTTCTAGCCTCATATTGCTTACACTTGGTTTTTGATCTCCCTTAAATATACCAAAGCACATTCTTTGTGCTTGCTGTTTCCTTTGCCTGGAATAGTCTTCCTTCATGACTTGATTCTTTATTTCCTTTAGATAGTAAACTTTGCTGTGTATAATGCACACATTTTTGCCCAAATTTTTGTGGGGAGAATAAGGATGCACATTATACATGGGTAGTACTAACTCCATATCTATATAAATGTTTTTAATCCTTTTTTTTTTTGCTTATGCATAAAAATATAACACTAGAAAGCAGTAATGATATCTGTATGTAAAATAATACCCTGGAATATAGTAATTGGTTTTGTTTCTAAATATAAATAAGTAAAAATTAAATTAAAAAATTAAAATGAAGGATTTTTTCCCTGAAAATTTGGACCCAAAACATGGGTGTGCATTTATACACAAGAGTGCATTATGCAAAGCAAAGTATGGCATTTCCTCAAATGCCATCGTGTTGAACAGGCCTCACCACCCAACACAACATAGCAAATTTTATTTTCCTGCACTCTCCCTAGACGAAGGCCTCGTCTGTCAGGGTCACTTCTGTGTGTTCAGTGGCTGGAGCAGCCTCATGCATGGTAGATAATGCCCAATTAATATCTTACTGAATATTGGATGAATGAACTAAGTGATAATCAGAATCCGTTAAGAAAAAAACAGGGTAGTACTTTTTGAAATATTTTTCCTCTATTGATTTTCTTACCATTTCAAAGTTTTAAATGTTTCTGTAGTGAAATCTATCAAATCTTGTCTTTATGTCCTAGTTTTAGTATATACTTAGAAAATTATTCTTCGTTGCAAAAATATTTATGGATTTAATATTTTTTTATTTCAATGCTTTCATGCAAATCATCAATGTATCTCAAATTTACTTTTGTATATCAGTTCTGTATTGAATATCTTACTGTACTATAGTTTCTGTTTTTCAGTTGTCATTTCTCCTGATTTTTTTAAGTATATAATTTTATCACTGCTAATATTAATTTTTGTTTTCTTTCAGCATTTATATTGTTCTAGTTACTGTTGCCGCCTCACAGTTTACCCCAAAATTCAGTAGCTCAAAACAGCCATTTTATTTGCTCAGTCTTGTGGATTAGGAGTCCTGGAAGGGTGAAGCTTAGTAATTTTTGTGTATAGTCTTTCCCATGCTAATAGTCAGATTTGACTGAATGCTGAAATGACCAGAAGTATCAGAGGGGCTCAGAGGTGGCTCACTCGTGAGGCTTAGCAGTGGTACTGGCTATTGGCTAGGAGCTCAGCCTGGGTTGCAGACTGAAATACCTACTTACTGCCTCCCGAGCAAGGTAGTCTCAGGGTAAATGAGGTTTTTCTGTGGCAGCTAGCTACTCTCAGAGTGAGCATTCCCAGGTAGGTTTATGGCTTTTTTTTGACATTGGAAGTCATTGTAGTATTGCTTCCTCCATGCTCTGTTGATTAAGAGAAATAACAGGCCTGTCCCTATTTAATCCTCACCCAAGGATATGTTTTTATTGATGACACAGAGAGTCAGGAAGGAGAGAGAGAGGGATCCGGGGGGAGAGAGAGACAGAGAGAGAAAGAAGCATTGATGTGAGAACATCAATTGGTTGCTTCCCATACTTTCCCCAACTGGGGCTCAAATATGCAACCTAGGTATGTGCCTTGACCAGGAATTGAACCTGCAACTTTTTGGTTTACAGGACAACACTCCAACCAACTGAGTTACATGGCCAGGCTGAGCCTGTCCAAATTTAAAGGGACAGAGACCTCCATCTTTTGATGGAATATTAAAGAACTTGCATGTTTTAAAAATTGCCACATATGTGTTTTATTTTGTGCCTGCTAAATTTACTGGCTGTCATTTCCAGATTAAATATGAATAGTAGTATAATAGTGAATATCCCTATGTTGCTTTTTACTTTAATGGGAATGTTTCTTATATCACCAAGCATGATTTCTTTTTTGAGAATCAGGTTTAAGAAAATCATGTTAAGGAAGAATCTATACATTCTATTTTTACTAAATTTAAAAATATAAATCAATAATGGATACAAAATTACCTCATGATTTTTACATGGAAATGTTTATAATAATAGATCTTAACATGGTAATTTTCAATCATAGTAAATAAGAGTCATAGTAGGCAAGTGTAAGCAAAATTTCTACTATTCTCATGATGCTATGTATGAAGAAGGATTTTGTTTTTATATATTTCAGTATGATTCAAACTATTTAACCTTTCATCGGCTGTCCTGATTCTTTTAGGTGATTTTGGAATTTAGCAAACAACAGAAAGAAGAAGATACAATTCTAGTATTTAATGTTACTCAGCTAGGAACAGAGGCTACAGTGAGAACATTTGATTTAACTGCAGTATCTTACCTAAAGAAAATCAGCTTGGACTACCATGAGATTCAAGGTAGTAGCCATAAAAATGGAAATGGTACTAATAAGTATAAAGCCACTTTCGCGAATCTGAGTACTTTCATTTATATACTAATGTTTATAATAAATAATAGGTAACATTGTTTTAAGCATTTTTCAAATAAGAACACATTTAATCCTTATAACAATGCTATGAGAAAATCACTGTTGTTGTCTCCAGGTTCCATATGAGGGAAGTAAGGCGAAATTCTTTATATAATTCATCTAGGGCCATTCATCCTAACTATTGGCTGAACCCTTGAAATCTGGTCCTAGGGTCTGTATTCTTAATTACTATGGTTTACTTCCTCAGAGTCCATATAAATCTCCTTTATATGGGGAGTATTATTCCCATTTTGAAAAAAGTGGTTAAATAAAGAGAGATTAAGTGGTTACTCAAGATTACACATCTTTTGAATGGCAAAACCTATAATTTATTTCTGGGCTTATAATATTGAAGTCCTTGTTCTTTCTATTGAATAGGGTTCATATATAAGAAGCAGTACCAGGTTATAAAAATAAAAATGGCGGGATATAAAATTAATTCTTTTAGAAGTGCTTATAGTTTATTTATTTTAGTATACATGTACATCTTATGTGCATATGAGATATATAAGGAATGAAAGAATGGGTGAGTACACAGTAATTAAAATTACCTAATATTTTAGTCAAATAAAAGACCTATTTAAAATTTTTTCAAAAATAGTTGAAACTAAAATAAATCTCAGTTTAGTAGAAAAAGTTACGTACTAGTAGATTTCGATAAGCACTGTGTTAAGATGGAGTTTATGTTACTATTTTAAGGGAAACCAATACAAATATTGAATAAATTTGGTAGGCTGTTGTTGTTTTTTTTTAGGGAAACTTAGTTCAAGGGAGATGAGAAGTCTCAGAACAGGAGTTATAGAACTACAGATAATAAAAGATGGATTAAACGGTAGATAAATCATTTCTCCCTCCACAGCTTCTCGAGGCAGTTCCGTGGTACATCTGTGAAAGGATATAGAAGACCTCTGCTAGTACACGTTGTTTTTAAATTATAAGAAATTTAACAGCTCCATTTCCCTAAAATATCTTTTTCTATGCAAGCCTTCTCTTAGTCTAAACAAAGAAAATTATTTACATTTTTTAATGTGAAGGAAATATTTGCTCAAAGAATTTTATAGTCTTACGGGACATTACATATGTTGTAGTCCAACCTCCTTGTTATGTCGTTGAGAAAACTGAAGTTAAGTATCTTTTGATAAAGGAAATGAACTAGAATTCACATTTCTTGATTCTTATACCTTATCAATGCCTATATGGCCTTTAAAAATCTAGAGAAGTATTGATTGCTTTTTAACACAGATATAAAATAAATATGCATGTTTCTAAGTTAGTCGGATGACAAAGGTAGGGTAAGGATCTGGATTGATTTATTTCTTCACCAGTGATGACCCTAGCATTTAATAATCATGAAAATAAGTGCAGGCAGTCTTGTAAAGCCTGGCTCAGTGCTTCATTCTCTCTCTAGGTAGGAGAGTGCAGAGTGGATTCTTTCAGGGAGTCGTGCTCTGGACGGGCTGTATCCATGGCCAGGGCAGGCAGGTGTGGGAGGAAACCCATGAAAGGACCTCTTGGTCTTATATTTCCAATATTCTGCAAGTAGCTATTTCCCATTAATCATATGAGTTAGGTGGCAGACAACTCACCTGTCTTTCTAATATAAATCTTCCAAAAGTAGGGCATGGAATAAATTAATTAAATAATTGTGTTGGGAAAATTATTTTTTAATATTGTTATTTTTTTAATTTTTAATGTTTTCTTTTGAATTCATTGGGTTCTCACTGGTTAACAAAATTATGTCCATTTCAGGTGCTCAATTCCACAACACATAATCTGCACACTGTATTGTGCGTTCACCATTGTAAGTCATAAGACATCCTGAAAATTTTAAACCTAAAAAAGAGCAATTTATTTGAAACGCTGTTTCTTTTTTGAAAATCTAGGATCCAGAAAGAAGCCCCTTCATTTGATTAGCTCTTCTGACAAAACTGGATTAGATCTTTTAAAAGTGGAGTATATTAAGGTATGGGCCATAGAATGTTTATGTATTTATTAAATACTGCAAGCTATCCTCTAAAAAGAAAAAGATGACAATAGATTACTAAAAGTCCGGGGTGTAAATCATAGGTTTTAATACAGGGATCTCTACTGTTTCTCTTTCATTCCTACACCACCTTTCTTTTTCACTTAAGTACAAAGGTAGAGTAGGATTTTTACAAAGCCACTGAAGACCTTGTCCCCAAAGATGGAAGCCTGGGTTTTCCCAGGAGCCAGACTCCTAACTTCCAGAGCATATTCACCTACCTGTATTCATTGTAAATGTAGGTTATATTTGGCTGAGTATCCTATATCAAAAGGAATAAAGTCAAATTGGATTGGGTTCTTGGGTTCCTGCAAGCATTGGGAAAGGACTCAAAAATCTGTCACGCGAGAAATGCTGAAGGAAGTGATGGTATTTAGCTTTATTTGAGATTAGTTGATTTGTTTAATCATCAAACACTTTATTGAAATGTCTTTATGTGTCAAGTTCTGTTAGGTACTTGGGATAGAGAGGTGAGCATTAGTAGGGGGAGAGGTAAACGACGATTAAGATACGGTGTGACGATTCTTCAGTGAAGAAGAGCACAAGGCACTGTGGGAGCAGGGAGGCGGGAGGCTGGCCCCGCCAGTGGCTTCTCGTATAAGGTAGAACTGTGAATGCACTGTGAATGCTACCAAGAGCAGGACTTATTAACCAATCAGTGATTATGATGGGTGATTGGTTTTTGATTCAGTATAAAGAGCTCACTAAGTCAAAGTTTTCTAAATACTGAATTTGTGAGAAAATGAGGTTTTCTCTCACTGAAGATACTGTAAAATAGACTTGCCAACGACTTCATAAGGGGTTAAAGCATTAAGTACTAGATGGGCCAGATGAGTTTTAAACCTTCCAACTTATTCTGATCCCCAGAAGATCAGAATTATACTTCTGCATTTTTCTAGAAGTAAATGCTGTCATGCTCTCATATGTTTGAAGAGGACACATTTGTACTATGAAAATAAATTATTTGGATGTGACTCTAAAGTGACAATAATATTAAATATACACTGTATAAAAAATACAGTTGTAACAATATAAGTTAACTAGAGATCATAAATGATTTGTTTGGTATTAACTTGTTTTTTAGGCTGATAAAAATGGACCTAGTTTTCAAACTACTTTTGAAAAAACTGAACAAACAGTTAAGGTAAGAAATTTTACTAAAATAATATATCCTGTTTGAAAATAACCCACTCTGCAAGTCTCCAGTATCCTTGAAGGAATGTTGACTGGGTAATTTGATGAGGTAGTCAGGAACCAATGAAATTATAAATTAAACTCATAGATACCTACTGTGCTCTGTTCATGATTCAGTGTACTAAAGCCTTTGTTTTGACTTATTGTATCACATCCTAATTATTTTTTAAAGATGGAAATGTTATGAGGGAGCTTTCCATTTACAAAGAACAGAATTTTAATACAGCAGACTGGGTAACTGTTGTTTAAGGCAGGGCTGAGGAAGCATGTGAAATACAGGGGGAGATGTTGAGCACTTCTGGGGCCGGACCAAGGTAGTTGGGTAGAGGAAGAAGAGGCAGAGGGAGTTGTGGGCTACATTATAAAGAAAATGAAAGAGGTGAGTTTAGATTACACTTTAGAGAGAGATGAGAATCTGTTATTGTTAAACTTTCTTTTTATAATTTTTATATCCACGTGTTTTGATGTAATGAAAAGAAATTCTTTTGTATAAACAAAGATTTAACATTTTTTTGAATACACTATTAAACACACATTCTTTTTTTTTTTAGATTTTATTTATCTTTAGAGGGGAAGGGAAGGAGAGAGGGAGAGAAATAGCAATGTATGGTTGCTTCTTGTGCATCCCCTGCTGGGACCTGGCCTGCAACCCAGGCATATGCCCTGACTGGGAATCAAACTGCGATTCTTTGGTTCGCAGGCCTGTGCTCAGTCCACTGAGCTACACTAGCCAGGGCTAAAATACATATTCTTGAAAGTAATATATGTTGTTGTCTTAGCTTTCCGGAGTCATTGGTGTAAAAAAATTAGTATTTTTTCATTATATATTCTTTGTTTTTTATTTACATATTTTTAAAGATTTTATTTATTTATGTTTAGAGAGATGGGAAGGGAGGGAGAAAGATAGGGAAAGACACATCAATGTGTGGTTGCCTCTCGCACACCTCCGGCTTGGGGACCTGGCCCACAACCCAGGCATGTACCCTGACTGGGGATCAAACTGGCAATTCTTTGGGTCACAGTCTGGCACTCAATCCACTGAGCCATGCCAGCCACAGCTAGTTTTTTCTTTTTCTTTTTGATAGGTCCATTATTGTGGTTTTAGAAGATCGTTTAGTGATTGAGAACTGACTTACACAGTTTTTATATTTAAATCTCACCAATGTCACACTTGAAATCATTTTTTGCCTTCTGGAATTTCATATTCTAACTTATCTGTTCTTTGTGATCATAATAAATAGTTGCAGATCCCAAAACCCATAAATATATTGAATATTGGGTTGACCATGACAAGCATATTGTAGGCTCCATGATAATTATGCTAGGGAAGTAGAGTAATTAGGTTAGTTTGATACTCAGGTAAGTCCCCAAAGTATGTAAGTGTAGTTTACTCTCCATATATTCCTGTTTAAGGAGTATATTGTGAATATTCCTATCCTATCTCTTCCTTCCAAGTTGTGGAAGGCAGTTATGTAAGCCTTGCTGGAGAAGGGCCTTTTGGGTCAGGCTTGAAGACTACTGGTATAATTGGCCTGGGAAACTAATTTTCTCTTTTAAACATTTCTAGGTGGCTTTTTCATCTTTAAATCTGTTGCTGCAAACACAAGCTCTTCTCTCTTCTATTAATTACTTGACAACCATAATTCCATCAGACAGCCAAAAGGTGGGTGATACCAAGGAAGTACAAATTGCAACTGAAAAGCAGCAAAAAAGTTCAACTGTACAGAAAGGTATGAAAAACAGTTTTTAAATTTTTTTCCTGTTAGTAAGAGTTTTAGAATTCTAGAGCTTAATGGGTAGTCTTAAGAGACTATCTAGTTTAGTCACTTACAGTTATTTTACTCACTTTTTTGCTTTTCTTCAAACTCTTATCATTTGAGGGTACCTGATATATAAACCATTTGTGGTTCACCTGATATATAAACTAAATATAATGAATTCTTTTGTTTTTAAAAATGTCTGTTTTTGGTCTTATATTGGTAGTGGTGGGAGATGACTTTAGGAGGGAAAAGGCCTGTATTTACACTGAGTTTTACACACCTTCTAGGTAGCTCCTGAAGGGCCTCCATAGAGGGTTAGCCTTCCTACATTATACAAGTAAGGAAATCAAAATCCAGAAACATGGGGCAGGGGTGTAGGGTTAGCATGTAATTGGCCTCAATTTTTTTCTCTTATT
Source organism: Artibeus jamaicensis (assembly GCF_021234435.1). Lineage (NCBI taxonomy): Eukaryota > Metazoa > Chordata > Mammalia > Chiroptera > Phyllostomidae > Artibeus > Artibeus jamaicensis. The sequence goes on from NW_026521883.1 coordinate 11,423,690, forward strand.
CTTTTTTTATTGTTGTTGTTCAAGTATAGTTGTCTCCATTTAAAAGCCTAGATTTTGGATCAGAGAGAACTCAGTTCAAATTCTGACTGCTACTTAAACTATGCGATCATAGGCACATTATTGAACTTCTCTGAGTTCCAGTGTCCTTACTTTGATTAAATCTTTTCCTTGTTTTAAATTATAAACATAACGTATATCACTATTAAAAATGAAAACTCTACAGAACATATAAAGCAAAAATCTATTTGAAATGTTCAAGAACTTGAGAATTTTAAAATTTTGTTTTTTGTTAAATTTATTGGGGCAATATTGGTTAATAAGATTATATAGGTTTCAAGTGTACAGTTCTATAATACAGCATCTTATATTGCATTGTGTGCCCACCACCCAAAGTCAGATATTCATCACCATATACTTGATTCCCTTTCCCTTTGATTACCCCCCACTCCCTTCCTCCTGGTAACCACCATACTGTTATCTGTGTCTATGAGTATTTGTTTGTTTTTCTTATTTGGTCATTTGTTACTTTCAGGTTTATATCCCACATATGAGTGAAATCTTATGGTTCTTTTTCTGACTTATTTTGGTTTTTAAAAACAGAATTGTGGTTCACTTAATATAGGGAAGACACCTTGATAGAATTTAGATCATTAGGAATTCACTGTGATACAATGTTTTGTTTTATTTGTAGTGATTGTATCCTGTAAAGATAGTGACATTATTGACTTCAGGCTGTTTGCCAAGTTGAATGCTTTCTGTGTGAATGTTTGTGAAGAGAAGAATAATATTGCTGAAATTAAGATTCAAGGTAAAGTTTTCACAGTATTAAAATTCGTTCAAAAGATAAGGGTTCTTTTTTTTTTAAAAAAAATGATTTATTTATTTAGAGAGAGAGAGAGGGGAAGGGAGGGAGAAAGAGAGGGAGAGAAACATCAGTGTGTGGTTGCCTCTTTGTGCCCTCTGCTAGGGACTTGGCTGGCAACCCAGGCACCTACCCTCAGTGGGAGTTGAACTAGTAACCCTTAGGTTTGCCAGCTTGCACTCAGTCCACTGAGCCACACCAGTGAGAGCTGGAAAAGTAGGGTTTTTGTCCTCATTCACTCCAAACTGGAACTGCATCCAGTAGTCTGAATTTAATTCATAGAACTCTTATAGCTTCCATGTAAATGACTGGATATAAGGTGTGAAGGATTTAATAAAATCCCAAGATAATCTGTTAGCACTAGAGGTAGTCTTTTTAGAGAGTTGAAATTTCAGTAATTATTTTTTAATGAGTGTACAGGTTCCATTGTATATAAAACTAAAAATATCTAATATTGCAACTTAGTTATCAATTGGGAATTCAAACATTATTGAATTTATAAATGTATCATCCCCTAAAATAAAATTATGCAATGGAAAGAAACATATTAAGATGTTTCTTTACTTTGTTAGATCTAAAGAAATTATAATAATAAATTTCTTTTCAGGACTTGATGCCTCTCTTTGTCTTCAGTCGAGAAAACAGTCTCTATTTGCTAGACTGGAAAACATTATTGTCATGGATGTTGATCCTAAGACAGTTCATAAAAAAGTAGGTGATAATAAATAATGAGTATTTTTAATGACAGTATATGAGATGTTATTTTAAAATATGTATTTTTAAAAGAACAATGAAAAATATATTGATAGAAAAATGTTTCTATAATGATTATAACTATAAATTCTTTTTAAATGGAATTTTATTTTGTTGTTTTCCTCTTGGACGAATACATACATTTAAGTCTCTGCTTTTCAGGCGGTGTCAATAATGGGAAATGAAGTATTTCGTTTTCACTTGGATTTGTATCCGAATGCTACTGAGGGAGATTTCTACACTGACATGTCCAAAGTTGATGGAGTGGTTTCACTCAATGTTGGCTGCATTCAGATTGTCTATCTTCATAAATTTCTCATGTCACTCCTGGTAAAATCAGTATTTATATGTTGACTTTTCAACTTAGGAGCAGTTAGGTCTGATAATTGTGATTGCACAGCTCGCAAACGCTGGATTTTAGGGTGTACATTGTTTTGATTGTAGATGTTATTTGTGCATTAATGTGGAGGTCAGAACCTCTCTTTAATAGTTAAATTCTGCATCATTTAATGATTTTTATCTGAAAGTGAAATTATTTTTGCTACAACATAATGAAACCAAATTGTTAAGTACAAAGACTATTAAAAATATTCTTTTTCTTTTCCTCAGCTGTATAACTATAGTTACAATAAGCCCTTCTCAAGTAGCTCATAAATATGGGTAGATAATTAGTAATTCCTTTCTAACTCTAGAAAAATAGCACTCAACTGAAAAAAATAGCACTGTTATCTACTGGAAAGAAAATTAGCACATAAATAAGGTGAAGATGGTGTTATTAATGCTGTGCATGTCCTCTGTTTGAATTTCTCCTTTTATACTTCATGTCCACAGAACTTCCTGAACAATTTCCAGACAGCCAAAGAGGCTCTGAGTGCTGCCACTGCCCAGGCTGCAGAAAAGGCTGCCACAAGTGTGAAAGATCTTGCCCAGAGGAGTTTTCGTGTTTCTATCAACATTGATTTGAAGGCACCAGTTATTGTCATCCCACAGTCTTCCATTTCCACCAATGCAGTAGTAGTAGATCTTGGGTTAATCAGAGTTCAGAATCATTTCAGTCTGGTGTCTGGTGAAGACTGCTTCAACCCCCCAGTAATTGATAGAATGGATGTGCAACTAACAAAGCTTAAGCTTTCTAGGTATACTCTTTTAGTAATTATGGATTTAAATATTATTTAATGTTTTCCATGAAATCTTATGACCATTGAAGTCCATACCCAACATATTTCTGTTGCACAGAACAGTTTTTTAAAATTAACTTTTTATTTTGAAAAACCTCAAACCTATAGAAATTGCAAAAATAGTATCATGAATGTACCCATTATTCTTCACCTAGATTCACCAATGGTTTCTATTTGTTCTAATTGTATGTGCACATTATTATCATTTATAACATTAAAAAATATTTTTTATTGTGTATAATGCACCTATAACATTACGTGAGTTTCAGGTGTGCAGTATGCTGACATGATGCAGTCCTTGTGATATATAGCAGTGATCCCCATAGGAATCTAGTGTACACATCCATCACCACACATAGTTACAAAGATGTTTTTCTTTTGATGAGAACTTTAAAGATCTGCTCTCTTAGAAACTTTCAAGTGTACAATACAGTGTTATTAACTGTAGTCACTATGCTGTGCATTATGTCCCCAGAACTTATTTATTTAATAACTAGAAGTTGAAATACTTGTTGCTAAACTACTTGAGAAGAGAAATCTTTAGCATGTGTTTCCTAGAACAAGGATATTTATCCCCTTACATAACCATAATGCAGATGCCACAAAAGTTCTGGAAATTTAACATGGATACAATACTGTTCTCTAATATATAGTCAATATTCAGTTTTTTTAACAGTTGTTCCAAGAATGTTCATTATAATAATTTTTCCCTTGATCGAGGATTACATGTGGCATTTAATTCTTCTACCAAGGGGGATTGGGTACTGATAGACACTTGTTTTGGAAGAGCTCTTCAGCTTTTCTTTGTTTTTCATGGTAATGACAGCTCTGAAGATTACAATCTAGTTATTTACAGAACAACTGTCAACTTTTATTTTGTCTGGTGATCTTTTCATGATTTAATTGACCATACACATTTTTGGGAGGAATACTGTGTAAATAATGATGTATTGATAGAGCTCATGCCAGAAGACACTTGCAAGTCTGAGTACATAATTCATTTTAAAATCATTTTCTATCCCATCCAAGGAGATTTAATTATTCTGAATAAAAAAGGGATGATTACATAGAAAGTTTGGAAAATAATCCTGGTAAAGAGCTTTATGAAACTCTTTAGGAAATGCTAACTTTGTCTTGCCATTTTTTTCTTTAATCTGTCCTAATGCACATAACACTTTTTTGAACAGTTGTATTTGATGATTTCCCCCCATATCTTCAACAATATGAATTTCTTTTTAAAATTTATTGTCACCTATCTTAAAAAAAAGTTTTCTTAATGGCTGATTATATAACATATATTTTAATCTGTCCTCACCAGTGCACTATAGATTAAGTTAATGATAGATTGAGTTTAGAAAACACTCAAACAGCATTGGTCCAAATTAGTGTTAGAGTAGCACCTTTTGACTTTGTGTTTTTTAATGATATGCTGTATTTCCTCCCTATGTTTATGCATACATATCAATTATATTTTTCATTAGGACGGTGATCCAGCCTGGCATTTCCCATCCTGATATTCAGTTGTTACACCCAATTAATTTGGAGTTTTCTGTAAATCGGAATCTAGCTGCATCTTGGTACTACAAGGTGCCTGTTATAGAAATTAAAGGACACCTTGAGTCAATGAATGTAAGTATGAGAGTTTAAAAAACATCTTTGTTACTGAAATTTTAGCCTCTGAAGACTTTCTCTGTATAAATCCAAATGAAATGTGAAATTTTTTACCGAATTATATCTAAATACCACTAAGATGATTACAACAATCAGGGAAGTGCCTGTTTGTTATATTTTAGATGGCCTTTTTATTTCACTCAGGTTGTTATTGTTTAAAAGTGGAGTTTGTGTGTTCTTTTAATTTATCACTTTAAAAGAAGTTATCAGATTACTATAGTCAATAACTTTCACTAAGAATCATGTAAGTAGATGAAACTGATACTGACTCATAAATCACATTGTTTATTTTTCTCCAGATACTTTCTTATCTTTCAAAATGCAAATTTTAACATAAAATAGTACTGAAATACTCAAGTGGGTAATGATAGATAATTTTTCAGTCGTTTTAAAGATTATTTTATCCTTAATATTCTGTTCTGTATTAAAATTGTTGCATTTAAAAATGAAGTATCTTTTTCTTTTAACTTAATATGTTATAGGTTAATCTAAATCAAGAAGATGTTAGTCTTTTATTTAGAATACTAGCAGAAAATCTTGGTGAGGCTCCTGGGGACTTGAATACAGTGAGACCAAGACTGCAAGAGACAGGTAAGAGGCTGGCAGTAGGTGGCATAATACATGTGTCTGTTTATTTTACAACTCAGTAGGGGAGACAGACAATAAAAATGAATTAAGCAAATGTATGTTTACACATTGTAATTTGTAGTAACAAGAAAGCAAATAAGATGATATTAAATACAACCATAGTTTGCTTTTTAGTTAAGCAAATAATTAATTTTATTTTCAGATTTCTAAGTTGTATGATGTAGGAGGGGGCCATAAAGAAGGGTTTTAAATCAATGGTTGATTCTTGGAATAATGATTAAATTTGCATTTATAGAAAAAAATTTTAAGTTGGCACTAGGCTATGGCAGCATACTTGTTCTGATTTTTAAACAAGGGTTAGTAGTAAAATATGTGTAAGAATTGAAATGGTTGATAAATTTCTGTTCAACAAAAACTAAAAAATTGTACTTAAATAAAAATGCAAAGAGTTTAAGTTATTAGTTACAGTGGTCCTTTTGACTTAAAGGCAGAATAACTACCAGATTTATTAAGCTGTTTTATATGTATGCATATACACATACACATATATAATTTTTATTTTTCAGACAAATGGTACCATCTTATATGTATGTATATATGTATATATGTGTATGTTTGTATATTTCTGCACTGTATTTTTTTTTATTATCCTCTCGCAAGGACCTGCTTATTGATTTTAGAAAGAGGGGAAGGGAGTAAGGGAGGGAGAAAGCGGGGAGAGAGACAGAGACAGACAGACAGGCATGGATGTAGGAGAGAAACATCGATCGGTTGCCTCTCGGATGCTCCCTGTCTGGGGACAGAACCTGCAACGTAGGCATGTGCCTGCATCAGAAATTGGACTTGTGACCTTTCAGTTTATGGGACAATGAGGCTCTCGCCAGCTGAGCCGTACTGGCCAGGGCCGCACTTGGCTTTTTAAAAAATTAGCAGTGTGTCTTAGTGTTTAAGTGTTTATTCTATATCTGTCCACTCTGTATCTATATACTATCTATAGGAGAACTGCTTCATCGTTTTTAGTGATGTTAATTCTGTTGAAGTATTATAATTTATTTAGGAAGTTCCCATTGGTGAACATTGTAGGTTGTTTTCAGTCTTTCACTCTTGTTGCACTGATTGTCTTTGGACATACACTTTTACAAGTGTGTGCATATGTGTTAAAGAAATGCAGGGACTGCTGGATTAAATACTTAAAATTTTTAATTTTAATTGAATCAATGATAATTTAGTTTACACATTTAATAAAATTAAATTTTGACAGATCTTGCCAGTTACCCCACATAGAGCTTGTACTACCTTTGCACTCCCACCAGACCGTTGTTGTGTGTGTGCCTTTTCTAACACAGTGCATTGTCAGATTTTGAAATTTTTGCCAGTTTGCTAAGTGATAAATGGTATCTCACATTATTTTTTTCATTTTAAAAAATCTTTTAAATCTGAACCTAACATAATGTCTTATGTAAGTTGCATATTAGTTACAATAAAAAGCAAAAGAAAAATACCCAGTGCTAGGTATAAAACTCTTTTTTTCACTGTATGTGTGGTAATACATGTAATAAAGCACACAGGTCTTAAGTGTACCGTTCAGTAAATTTCTACACGTGGCTTCACCAGTATGATCATAATGATTAAGATATAGAACGTTTTCAGTGTAGGGCCCAGAAGGCCTCCCTGTGCCCCTTCCCAGTCAAAACCGAATGCCCTCCCTGCCTCCCAATCCACCCAGAATCAACTGCCTTCTAATTTGTAGTGCCATATTTAGGTTAGTTTTGTCTCTTTTTGAATTTCTTATAAATGGAATCATACAGAATTTACTCTGTTTTTTTCCTTCCTTCATTCAACATTTTGTGTATGAGAAGGATCCATGTTGTTTGCAGCAGCAGTTTGCCCTTTTTATTCCTGTACTGTATTCATTACACAAATGGATCAAAATTTCATGAATAAAGTTGCCATGAGTGTTATTATAAATTTTATTTGAAATAGATAAATACTGTTTTTATTTGGATGTATAGCTAGGGGTAGAATTACTGGGTCATATGTTAGCATATGTTTAGCTTCAGTGATTTATTCCAGATTATACCAAACAGATTTTCAAATCATCATACCAGTTTACTTTCCTATGGGCAATAAGAGTATGAGAATTCCAGTTGTTTCACATCCTCACCAGTTTATTTGATATTGTCAGTCCTTTAAAATTTAGCCATCCTGATGATATACAGTGATATTTCTATGGGTTTTATGTGTTCCCTAATTACTAATGAAATTGAAAACCTTTTCATATGCTATTTGCCATTTGGATATCTTCTTTTGTGATATTACTATTCAAGTCTGTTAACCATTATGTTTAATAATATGCTTGTCTTTTTTCTGATTATTATATAAGAACTTTTTTTAATGTATAAGAACTTTTTATTCGTTCTGGAATCAAGTTCAGTGGTTATATGTGTTATATGTATATGTACAGAAATATCTTCTATGGTTTGCCTTTTCACTCTTTTAATGAGTCTTCTCAAAAATCATCAGTGCTTTTTATTTTCTATTTAAGAAATCATTTCTTATGTTTAGAACAGTACTTGGCATAAGGTGGTAATTAAGAAATCTTGGCCTATGCATTGCTTTCGCAAAGGTAATAACTGTAGTAGGTAATAACAGGGTTATTGGGTTTCTGGTATAATTTACACTGGGCAAGGTAATGAATCTGTAGGAACCTCAATTTGGTCATCTGTGAAATAAGGACAATAAAGTTTTTATCTCAAAAGTTTGTTATAAGAATTAAATGAGATAATCCATATGTAGTCCATACTACAGTGTCTAGCACAGAGGTAAGCACTTAGCAAGTGATAGCTGTTTTTAGTATTGTGTATTATAGTTTAGAGAACATTTTTATTGCATTTTAAAGTGTGCAAATTTCAAGACATAGTATTTGTATAGCTTTACTTTTGCTTCTCGGTATGGGTAAGGGGCTCTAACTGCACCGACTCTGTTTCTTTTCTATCCTTAAGTCTTGTTAGGCTCCTCATGATTTATCCATGTAAAACTCCATTCTGTTTGTGAAACCTATCAGGATGTTCTCTCTGGTTTTCCACAACTTCTTTTCTTATTCCTGGAATGTCTCCTGTGTGTGAGCAGGTCTGCTTGAGCGATACTCCCCTATTAGACTTTTCACAACCTCCCATAACAATGGCATGCCTAGTTCTTTGCCTTCTGTGCACTTTTATATTAACATTTGTTGACTAAATGTGACTAGGTGTAGCTTGCTTATTTTGTTTGTTTGTATGTTAAAGTATATGTCTCTTTTACCAAGCCACGAGGTTTCTAAGGGTTGGAGTTGTATATTACTAAATGATTTGTGGATTTTCAGTGGCTGCACCAGGTCCAGAGTACTTGTGTAAGTCCTCAGTGAGTATTTGTGGAAAAAAACGTGTGAATGGAAGTGACTAAATGTCTTTTAAATACTTTCAGGTGAATATAAAGAGCCACTTGAAATCTCTACATCACAACAAGATGTATGTATTTCACATACATCAGTTAGATCTGTAGACATCATTAATGTGCTGCTGAATTTTGAAATTAAAGAGGTATGTAATTTGCGTCTGCCTTTATAGAGTAAATAAATAATGGATTTTAGAGTTATCTCTACTAAAATAAACTTGTAGATTATTGATATGAATGAAAAAATTTGACAGCCTATTTATAATTTATATGTAGCAGTAATGTTTCAAAATTTGAGAGTTTATTTAAGATGAGTTATATTTGAGGAATATAGTATTTCATAGTGAAAATGGTAACAGGCTCTGTAATATGCTTGTTAAATGATTTTAGGATAGATGGAGTGTGGCTTGCTTTGGATTTCATATAGGCAAGTCAGGGAAGGGAAAAAATGACAGAAAAATCCTGTGCAAATTTTAGAAATCCTTACTCGAATAAAACATGGTATGTCTACATTTTAGAAATATTTCATTACCACTTGTGTTTTTCATCTGCAGATTATTTTTTTTACTTTTTATCAGTATTTTTTATTGCATTTTTTCCATTACCATTTAATCCCCTTATACCTCCCTCCCCCTGCAGTCACCACACTGGTGTCCATGTGCATAGTCCTTTTTCCTCCTCGCTTGATTCCTCTGCCCCTTAAATTCCTCCACTTCAGTAGCTGTCATACTGCTCTATGAAGCTGTCTGTTTTCCTTGTTAGTTCAGTTTGTTCATTAGATTCCACATATAAGTGAAATCATATGGTATTTGTCCTTTTCTGACTGGCTTATTTCACTTAGCATAATGTTATCCATGTCCATCCATGCTGTCATAAAGAATAAAATTTTCTTCTTTTTATGGCCAGCTAGTATTCTATTGTGTATATGTCCCATAGTTTTATTCACTCATCTACTGATGGACACGTGAGTTGATTCCATATCTTGGTGATTGTAAATAACACTGCAGGGAACATAGGGGTGCTTATGTTCTTTTGAATAAGTATTTTGGGTTACTTCGGATACACCAGCATTCCCAGAATCACTGGGTCAAAAGGTAGTTTCATTTTTAATTTTTGAGGTATCTCCATACTGCTTGCTATAGTGCTTACACCAGTCTGCATTTCCACCAACAGTGCAAAAGTGTTCCCCTCTCTTTACATCCTCACCAGCACTTGCTTGATTAATTGATGATAGTCTTTCTGATAGGTGTGAGGTTATACCTCATTGTGGTTTTAATTTACATTTCTCTGATGATTAGTGACTTTGGCCATTCTTTCATATGTCTTTTGGTCATCTGTATGTCCTCTTTGGAGAAATGTCTATTTGGGTCCTTTGCCATTTTTTAAATTGGATTGTTTGGTTTTCTTGGTGTGTTGAGTTTTATAGGTTCTTTATAAATTTGGGTATTAACCCCTTGTCAGATGTATTGATTGGCAAATGTGTCCTCCCATTCTGTGGGTTGTCTTTTTATTTTATTGGTGGTTCATCTGCAGATTCTTGAGGGAAGATTAAATGTATTTTCCTCTTCTGTATTCACATATTTAAGAAATATTCATTGCATGTGCTTAGTGCTAAGGACACAGAGGCAAAAGGCACAGACTCTGAATGCAAACAAGAAAACAACAATTAAAATTTGTGTTAGTGCTTTTATTAAAGTTTGTGTGCCCAGTCAAACTTGTGGCAGCGACAGTGGGGAGGGGGTATCTCAGCAATCTGGCAGGGTCAGGGAGTATTTGCTGGAGAGAGTGGCATTTTGAGCTGAATTTTTAGGATACAGTCTCAGAAATGGGGATCAGGAAGGGATTAGGACAGGGCAGAAAGAAAGAAAAACAGGCATAAAGCTGTGAATGTGTGAGATGGCATAGTGGATTCAGGTACCTGCAAGAACTTCCTCCCTTCATCATTAAATAGTTGTACAGAGGTTTTGTTCTTTCTTTGAGTTCAAAGTAATAACCTTTTAAACAACCTACTTTTTTTGTATGAAATACATGTTTTGAAACTTTGTTTTAAAACCTTTGCTTTTTTTCTAATTAATATTTATAAAGATTTTTAAGCTTTGATAATTGAAACATTGATAGATGAATCAATCATTTTGTTTGCAAATGGGCTTTATTAACATATATACATAGAAAAATCTAAGTCTTTTTAATGATCATTTTTAATACATATTATTACAATTCCCTTTTTTTAGGGCAGTGATTGAGGTAGGGGGAAGCAATTTACACTCTCCCTCATGCTGATAGTTGGCATTGTCTGAAGACATTTTTTTTTGTCACTGCCTGGGGAGATGGAGAGCCACTGGCTACCAGTGGGTAGTGACCAGCAATGCCACCAAACACCCTGCAGTGCACAGGACTGCTCCCCACCACAAAGCTTAGAATGTCAGCAGTGCCAAGATTGAAAAACCTTGCCTTAGGTGTTGTATAAAAATTGACCGTTTACCCACACACTTGCAGATGGAAGCCCATCCATCAGAGTAGGACTACTTCTGGGAATTAGGAAGAAATACTTTTTTTTAACTTTACCTTGAAAACCAGCAGCTTTAAAAATCTGAACAAGTAAATGTGCCTTCCAAAGTAAATAGCACTAGGCAATTTCTAGGCACAAGGGGAAGTAAATGTCTTTATATCGTATAATATTTTGGGTTATATCACTATGGATGGTTATTAAATTGTTGAGTTATTTTCACTGTATATTAAGGAAATAGTTTGTGGTGATACTGGTGCTTTTTTCTAGGTTGTGATTACTTTGATGAAGAAAGCAGAAAAGAAAGGAAGGCCTTTACATGAACTAAATGTCCTCCAGCTTGGAGTGGAAGCTAGAGTTAAAACCTATGACCTCACAGCTAAAGCTTATCTAAAAAAAATTAGTATGCAATGCTTTGAGTTTAGTGGTAAGTATGAAGTACAAAGTCTTTGTAAATTTTCCTTGTGATAGGCAAATAGCCTCAACCTTTTAATCAATATTAGCATACTTATTAGTGTCAGCATAACTATTTAGTTTATGTTTATTACATTAATACAAGGGTGTTTGATATTTAAAATTTTATAATCTATAAGTTACTTATCATAAATAAGATTATATCTAAATGTGTATATTTAGCATGAAGTAGAATACTGTCTAAAAGAAAAATGAAACATTTATCTTCATTGTCTATACATAATACTTAAGTACTTGTAAAAGGCAGCATTTCATTATAACTATGCTCTGAGAACTGACACATTAGGACATCAGAAACCAGTACAATACGATATAGAGCCCAGGGTCCCTTTTTGAAGAGGTGAGTTAATTTACTAGGAGATAGGTTTTTGTTTGTTTGTTTGTTTATTTTTAAGATTATATCAAAGTTTTTAATGATATCATACGGGGTAAGCAAAAGTAGGTTTACAGTCTTATGGAAAAAGACATGCAGGTTATGATTATTATAATAGCTTTATTACTCACAACTGTAAACCTGCTTTTGCCCACCCCTGTATATGTATAAAAGTTAAATAATGCACAAGTATATGGAAAACTTACCATTGCTGTGTAGTCTCATTCCTTACATCAAATTAAATAGTAAGTTATTCTTTAGTGAATATCCTTGACCTTTCAAATTCACTTTCTAAGTAGGATCAAGCCAACTTTTAAACTTGCTATGGGTGTTTAAAGTTTATAGGAACTCTATGGGGTAACTTGAAGTAAAGCAGTTTATATTGAGAATAATCCCTAGTTTATGTATTTTATAGTTTTGTTCTTTAATATATTCTGATTTGTTCAAATATGTAATACTAGTAGTACCAAATGTCATAACAATTTTAATTGTTTAAAACATTGATGGGGGATGCTGGTAGGGGTTGGAGGGATTGAGCAAATCAGAAAAAAAAGAAAAAAACTCATGGCCAAGGACAACAGTGTGGTGATTGCATGGGAGGAAGTGGAAGGGGCTATAGTGGGGTAAATGGTGACGAACAGAGACCTGACTTGCAGTGGTAAATACACAGTACAGTGTACGGATGATGTGTTGTGGAATTGTGCACCTGAAACCTATATAATATTGTTAACCAGTGTCACTTCCAAGTACATTCCATAAAAAGAAAAAAAAGACCTAATGAATTTACCCCCTCTTCTTTTCTTCTAGACTCCAAAGGAGAACCTCTTTACATTATTAACTCTTCTAATATAACTGGTGAACCCCTTCTGAAGATGTTATTGACAAAGGTACCTAGTTTCATTTCTAGGATTTTTTAATATGTGAAATTATACAATTCCTCCACAATTAATATTTCAATTTTCTCCCTTAAATTTTTTAAATTCTAAAACTGGGTGATTATAGTGAATTATGCAAGCATCTAACAATCCTGGATAATCTCAATAACCTTCTGAGTTAACCTTTTGGTTCTGAATAAGTGAGAGCATATAAAGTTCCATTGTCATTCAAAGCAAAGTATTTAATCTGGATATACTAACATTTTTGTGTACCTGTTGCCTTTGAATTTTTGCTTCATAGAGTGTGAGAAATGCATATGTGTGCAATTTTTGCATGTTATTCTTTGCCTTCAAAAATATGTTTATAGTATTGAAAATTAAAGATTATATATAATTTTTAGTGTTTGCAACCCTGTGGTTTAATCCCCTCCTGTTTGTAGGCAGACAGTGATGGACCGGAATTTAAAACCATTCACGACAATACCAAACAGAGACTGAAGGTAAATCTTTTCTAATTCACTATATATTAAAGAGTGAATTAGCTTTATAGTCATCTTTAGTTGTGAGATTATAAATTCTAAAAGTAAAATAAGGGTGGCAATAATAATAGCTCTAACCTTATAGATAAGAGAAATGAGTATAGAGTTGAAATAAAATTCTCAATAAGAGTTGATTTGATTTTCTACAAAAGATTATTTGTTTCTAAGATATGAATTAATGATTACTTGTTCAGTACACAAATAATACACTTTTTAAGGGAATTTTGTTCACTATGGTTATTTGGTAGGAGTGTGAAACATTTTAATTATATATTGATTTTAGGATTAGAATAAATTTAAGGACAAGGCTAACAGCATGGCTCAGTATAGGCATTGTTCACAGTCCACTTAGTGTTGATGGTTTATCTTGGAAACCATATGTAATGTGATTGACCTAAGTAAGGCCTGCTAATACTCCCTGTATTTTTAGTTAAAACCCAGCAAGTTCTGTTGAGGTTAGAATTACTGGAAGGATTGACATTGCAATAGTGAGTTCTTTTTTTTAAGGCCCTTAATTGAATGATTCTTCTGCTACATGTGTATTTTGAAGCATAACATAAAAATGTTACCATATCTGAAATCTTCCTCTCTGATTGCTTATTATCTTAGGTTTCATTTTCATCCTTAGACTTAGTACTTCATTTGGAAGCTTTATTGTCCCTCATGGGTTTCTTATCATCTGCTGTTCCATCCTCTGAACCACCTGAGAAGGAACCTGAGCTGAAACCACTTGTGGGAGAGTCCAGAAATATCATCGCCAAAGCCGGTACCAACTTTTGAGTCACGTCTGATAATTTCTGTCTGAATTTTAGTAATCATATAATGTGTACTTTCAAGCTAAGGTAAATATTGAGCACCTTGACGTCGCAGCACCTCTGACAGATTAGGTTAGTTTCAAAAGAAAGCACACTTTACCCCTTTGGCATTATACGGTATTTAGGGAGGGATTTTATTTTTCCAAGATTTTACTTATTTATGTATTTTTAGAGAGAAGGGAAGGAGGGAAAAGGAGAGGAGAGAAACATTGATTGGTTGCTTCTCACATGTTCCCCGAGCAGGGACCGGGCCTGCATCCCATCAGGTGCCCTGACCTGGAGTAGAACCAGCAACCTTTCACTTTGAGGGACACTGCTCAACCAACTGAGCCACACTGGTCAAGGCCAGGGAAGGATTTTAAACACATGTTTAATATTAATCATGTACTTATATGTTATTTCACTTTTACATAAATTTGTTTATATATTTGCACTGATGTCTGCAGCCTTCACACCATGAAAATGAGAAAGGAAGAAATTAAAATATTAATATAATCATGCAACCTAGGTGCCCATCAGTAAATGAATGGATCAAAAAATTGTGGTACATATACACAATGGAATTCTATGCAGCAGAGAGAAAGAAGGAGCTCCTACCCTTTGCAACAACATGGATGGAACTGGAAAGCATTATGCTAAGTGAAATAGGCCAGGTGTTGAAAGACAAATACCATATGATCTCACCTTTAACAGGAAGCTAAACAACAAAACCAACAAGCAAGCAGAATAAAAACAAAGACACTGAAATAGAGAACAAGGGGACAGTGACCAGAGGGGAGAGGGAAGGGAATTTAAGGGGGGAAAAAGGGGGAGGGATTTGGAGGAACAAATAGGAAGGACACAGGGACGAGAACTAAGGGGGATGGAAATGGGAGGGAGGTGGGGAGCATGGGGGGGGGGGCTGGGATGGGAGAAATAGACAAAAAAACTGTACTTGAAAAATAACTAAATAAAATTTTTAAAAAATCATGCTTAGTAACAAAGGTCCATTTCAGTCAGTCAGGTGAACCTGCCGGGTGCTCAACAATTCTAGGTGCTGTTGCAAGACACACAAAAAAATCAATCCAAAGAGACAGTCTTCCAGTTATGCTATATAGTTGGTTTTATAAATCTTTGTTTAAAGATTTTATTTATTTATCTTTAGAGGGGAAGGGAAGGAGAGGGAGAGAAATATCAGTGTATGGTTGCCTCTAGTGCATCCCCCACTGGGAACTGGCCTGCAACCCAGGCACGTGCCCTGACTGGGAATTGAACCCTGATCAGAGCTTATAGTTGGTTTTTAAGGTTTGATTATCCTATGTTAACTCCTAAGGGGAAAAAATCCCATTATTATCTTGGTGGTTAAGGATTGGTGTCCTCATGCTTTTCCATTCTATAGGAAAAGGTCTGTTTCCCTCAAGCAAGACAAAGATCTAGGAAAATATATGCTGAATTTATCAGTCAAGACCTGCACTACTGCAGGTTAAGGGGATCTATTTGATTGTGACTCTTAATACACATACAAATGCACAAACATTACAAAAAAATTTTTTTAAACTTCAGCTCTTTATATTTATTCCTCATAGAATTTATTTTAGAATTTTTTATGGAGAAATAGGGTGCATTCTAGATAAATTGATTGTATCATTAATAACGTATGTGTCATAATTAATTAAATGTATTTTATTAACTATTAGTATTTTAGTGTTTCATGGAATATTTTATCTAATATACGATATGAAAAGGAATGCAAAGTAAAAATTTAGCTTCAGTACCATCTAGAAATTGAATATAGAAAATTTTTTTCCCAGAAGAAAAGTTATGCTAAAGTTTTCATCTAGCAAATCATACTTTTAAGGTGCTATTCAAGGCTGCCTTTATTCTTAATTTGGAGGGGAACATGCCAGTTTTTTTCTGACGGATATTTGAAAATTGATTCAGAATCTGTATTGATTATATATAAACTTCCATCCAAGTACTAACCAGGTCCGACCCTGCTTAGCTTCTGAGATTAGATGAGATTGGGCGTGTTCAGGGTGATATGGCCGTAGACTGATTATGTATAATCTTAATGAGGTCCTTTTGGTTGTTCATAGGTCCTGATATACTTTTATTTTAGTGAATTTGAGATGATTTTGTATCTTATATTATCTTTGCACTTTGCTAATCACAAGGTTCCTGTTACTTTTCAGTGTCCAGTAGTACTTCTCAAGATGATGTATTTGAATTAAAGATCACAGCTGAATTAAATTCATTTAATGTCTTGGTCTGTGATCAGAAGTGTAACATTGCAGATATTAGAATACACGGTAAGCAGCAATTCCTTGGTGCATGTATTTCTGTTTTCCTACCTCGACCTCTAGGAAGAATGAGCTTGTGCATGGTAGATTTTTCATGAATCGTCTTTTGGTTTAATTACATTGAAGACTCTTGCAGACTTTTCAGAGTTGTACTTTGGAATGTTAGAAGTAAATTTGTTATGATTCATGGCTGTTATGAGATAGTCCCATGTATGTAAAAAAATTTCAGAATAAGTTTAAGGCTTAACCTCTTTTGTTCTGTTTGCATTTTCAGAATAATAGAACTTTAAACTGTGAAATGTATAACATGATAATATCTCACTGGGTAAAGAAAATGTCATTATCCTTATTGTCATATTTTGTGTTTATATGGCACAAATATTTAATTTTGTAACTTTTTACCCACCACCAGCTTGATATGAGGATGAGTGCATATATTTCCATGGGTTCTGGACCCAGTTGCCAAGGGCCAGTTTTGGCTCTAATAGTGGCTGACCTTGAGCAAATTAATTAACCTTTCTGTGCCTGAGTTCCCTTTTCTGTAAAATGGAGATAGCTATGATAATAATTTATGGGGTTGTTGTGAAGATTAAGTTTACACATTTACACATATTAGAAAATTGCCTGGTACTTAGCAAGCATTTTTTAGAACGGTTAAAAATCAGTTTCATTAAACAAATACTATATTATCTGTTATATAGTTGGTATGGTAATAGTTTGGGCTTATCACTGGGTCTCAGCTGCAGGCATCTCTCTGTACTGAGGAGCTTTTTTAGAAATCATTGTGCCTTTAGAAATTATATGAGTGACAAAAATGCTTTTGGAGAGAAATTTTAGAAGATTGCATTTCAGATATAGTTTATTATGGAAAGAATAAGACTTATTCATCAAATTACATTTATTATATTATAATTTATTATTAGAGCAGTAGTGTTCATAATGTAATATTTATGAAATAGCTGTTTAATGAACATTATGTTTGTACCTGAATGACCACTTCTAATCTTGCCAGTGCATAGGATATTTGTATTTGGTGATCTGTAATTAATTTTCCTTGGAAATTTTTGTAAATTTTCACAGTTTTTATTTATGAGATATCCATAACACTTAAAGATACTATAATCTTACTTAGGTATCTCAATACTTAAAGATACTTAAAATAGAAGTTGATACTTTTAATATGTATTATAATGATTTTTATTCATTCTGTATCTTGGCAGTATAGTCTGAACTTAAGTATCATCAAATTGGTTTACTTGGATTGGGTGAAAAGTTTGTAAATGTTTCTTACAGGAATGGATGCCTCTGTTTCTGTAAAGCCAAAGGAGACTGACATGTTTGCCAGACTTCAGGATATCATTGTTACAAATGTGGATTTGCTATCCATTCACAAAAAGGTAATTAAAAACAGGTGTCTATATTGAAATTTATTTTTGTCCTTTGGGCTTCAGGGGCCTTTATTTGTTCAGTATATACTTATTGTCTGTCATGTGTCAGGTACTTTTTTAGGGATTGGACATGAATATGGTTATAGTCTGCTTTCATTCACATTGTAGATTAGGTGATTTGTAGAAGTTATATCTGACTGATTAAGTGCGTGATCTCTCCATTGATAAAACAGATTTTATAGAGACAGAAAAAGTTATTGTCAAGTAATAATGTTTTTAAAAATAGTTTGTTGAAAGTTGATTTTAAGTGGCACTTCATCATATATCACAGATTCTGTAATAAAGACATCTTTATATTACAGTGATACTGCTATTTTGATGTAATAACCAGTTAATTTAACACTTTCAGGCTGTCTCTATTTTGGGAGATGAAGTCTTCAGGTTCCAAATGACTCTTTATCCAGGTGCCACAGAAGGGCCGTCCTATGCTGATATGTCTAAAGTAGATGGCAAACTGAGTCTCAAAGTGGGTTGTATTCAAGTTGTTTATGTTCATAAATTCTTTATGTCTCTTTTGGTAAGTTCATTTTTAATATATTTATTTCTTATTGAGACCCCAAATATCTTTGCCTATATATCTGAACCTAGATAGTCAAAATTTTTACTCATAGAGTTGTATGTAAACACTCAGATGCTGAACAGAATATTATAGTTAAGGAAATCCTTTACATGATGGATAAACAAATGAATATTTGTTATCATTGTTTTGCACATACAAACTATTGTGCTTAAACATTTTCATAGTTAAATATTTTAAAATACTTTTTAAAAAATGTAGGGCTTTTCATTGTTGTTTGTTTTATGGAATACCCTTAAAGGTATTGAGTTAAAAGAATTTTTAAGGAACTCATCAGGCAATTTGAAGGACTGATATTGGAACTTACAGCTTGTGCTTATATTTGTGATCATCAAGGCCAGAATTTTAAAAAAATTTAATTGTTTGTTTCTGTGTAACTATGATGGGCTAAAATATGTCTATGCCTGTTAGCAGGGCTAAAATTTAAAGCTTACAAGTCATTGATTTCTACCTAAACTATCATGCTTTATTTTTAGGAAAGTAATTTATTTTGAATGAGGGGAGTTTAAGTTGCTTTGTATTATTAATGGATGAGTATCATGAATCTTACTTTTAAGAATGATTTTTTTCTTCATTGGGAAAAATCTTTTTTCAGATTGTTTTTAAAGTTCTTATGTTTTTAATGTTATTATTGCTGAATTCTTGGTTAAAGCTCCCACAAACAGAAATAATTAATAAAATAACTTTTTTCAGATTAAAAAAAACTGCTTTTATTTGAAATTGAGATGAAATGCATCTTACCCTAAATAAAGAAATTTTGACTCTTTTAATGATAGCAAGATTATAGACATTGAAGCATCCTTTGCCTGAGTATATATACTTTGAAAAATCTTTACAAATAAGGAGATTATGTATTTCAGAAATATGTATATATATTGTGTATTCAGAAATGTGTATTTCAGAAATAAGGTGGCAGAACTGTAGTTTCTAATAATAACTTTATCCCAGTGACTTAGAGGTATATATTTGAACTTAATTTGGAAACAGTAAAGTGCTCTTCTTCATCTCTTTATTTAAATTTGAATTTTAAATAATCAACATTCGTGATTAAAAAGGAGATTTAAAAAAAATTATTACCAGAACTTGTCATAAGAACCAAATAATTCTGAAATACATAAAATGAAAGTTAAAGGACTCTTCCTTCCTAGAAGTAATTATTGTTAATATCTCAGAGTGTATCTTTCTAGATTTTACTCTTTCCATAAACAAAATCATAGATAACATCTCTTTTATATTACCTTTTATTTAGTTTTTCTTTTTAAAGTAAATAATTTTTAAAGTTTTAACTTTTTAAAATAAATTCTGTTTTGGGGGAACTCTAAATATTAAGTCTCTTCCAACAGAACTTCCTCAACAACTTCCAAACTGCCAAAGAAGCTTTGAGCGCAGCCACAGTACAGGCTGCAGAAAGAGCTGCCTCCGGCATGAAGGACTTGGCTCAGAAGAGTTTCCGTCTTTTGATGGATATCAATTTGAAAGCACCAGTTATTATCATTCCTCAGTCTTCAGTGTCACCTAATGCTGTTATAGCAGATCTGGGTTTAATCAAAGTTGAGAACAAATTTAGCTTAGTTCCTATGGAACGCTGTTCTCTTCCCCCAGTCATTGACAAAATGAACATCCAGCTCACTCAGTTGAAACTCTCCAGGTATAAATATCATCCATTTGTGTGTTACTTAGTATAAATAGAATTTTCATAAACTCTTTCTAGGGATAAAGTTCTCTGCTGATTTGTGGTTGTCATTCCTTATTTTTTCTAAATATGAAATCTTGACTATTGGTGTTTTGTCAGTGGTTAGTGGCAGCATACCTCATAGTATCTGCATTTTATCTTATTTAATTATAATGTGTTTTTTCCATCATATAAAAATTTTCTATTACAAAATTAGTTTATTCAGTAATACTTCATTTAGATTTTTTATTTATATTTTTACTTTGCACATAACTATTTTCTATAGATGGGAGAAAACTTAAAATACAATAAAATTTAAGATTTATTTTTCATTTCTAAACCTAGTCACATTTGGGAATTCTCAGTGAGGTATATAAAGGATTATTGAATACAAATGGGAAAGTGTTGGATCTGTTAAATGACAAGAGCACTTATTTGGTGTGCAAATAGTTGTTATCAGGCAAGCTAGAAATGAATGTTGCCATATTTTTGCTTAACTTCTGGGTTTGGTGAATTTTTCCCTTTAAGTTTGGAGAAGTACCAATACCGTAAAACTAAAGGCTAATAGGCTACCACTTTCTTTGTCCTCCATTTTTAGAAGTATGTCATATCTATTTTTAACATTGCAGTATTTGCTGTTGTGAAATAGCCCTTGTGAAAGACCGTAATAGTGCCATAATCCTTCTCGGTGAGATTTGTGTCTTTGAAGCAAGTGTAGGTTCTGGTTTCGATAGCTCTGCATGTAAACTTTATCTACTCCAATAGAAGCCATTAGTGTTCAGGAAAACTGTATGTGGAAGCTTAAATAGTATGATAGTCTTCATTTTAAACTATAAAGTTCAAAAATATAAAATAAATTCTTATCTATTTTTCAGAACCATCTTGCAGGCTGGCTTACCACAATATGACATTGAACTTTTAAAACCAGTCAACATGCTTTTGTCTGTACAGCGAAATTTAGCAGCAACATGGTATTTGCAAATTCCAGGGATGGAGATAAAAGGAAAACTAAAACCTATGCAGGTAAGTATATGTATAAAAATATGTAAGAATTGCTCGATGGGCTTTTGTCATTGGTCATAGTGCAGTTCTGGTGTACATCAGAAGTGATGATACCTTAAAAGGGAATACTTTAACTGCAAATGAATTCATCCAGTTTTCTACACTTTCCTTTACTTCATTTTAGTCAAACATTTATTTGGTAAAGCCAGCAAGAGGTGTGAGATAAAACCTATTGAAGTCTACTGAAAATATTATTAGTAATTTTGGAAAATAAAGTTTTAAGGCAATTAAATTATGAGTATAATGTGATTGGTATTTAAATACTACATTCACAGCACCTCGGTAGTATTTTTAATTTATAAAAGCACTCTTTTAATTAGAATAGTGGACATTTTAAATATGTGAATGCTGTTTATTTGATAGGCATGTAAATACAGCAATATTTTTTAAAGTGCACTTGGGAGATTATGTGGAGACTCACAGGGAAGGATGATACGGGTTGAAGATGGTCATGGAAGTGTCGGAATCTTACGATTCTTGTGTGCCTGTGTATGAAATTGTTGAGGCCAAACAGTAGGGGATAGGGTACTGGAGAGCGTGATGGAACAAAGGGTGTGGAAAACAAATATTTAGTCTGTTAGTGATTTTTAATACCTGTGATTAGTTCTAAGTTAAATAGAAAAGATCAAAGGAGCTGAGTTCTACTGGGGAAGAACTTAAAATTGAATTTTGTTGTAGGAATGTCCCTGTGTATAGCATGAGCAAATACATTATATGAGGAACAGTGTCTGTTCAGGGTATTCATAGAGAATCCTCTATTCCAGAGTATGGGATAACTCTTAATTTCTCTCTTACTGTTAAGATATTAGCTCTCAGGGTTAATTTTTGTTCCATTTTTTTTCTTTCAAAGATTAAAAGCAAAAGTTAAATTTAAATATCTTATCAGTAGGAGAATGTGGGTCAAATTCTGGTCTATTCATACAATGGACATTATAAAGTAAAGTGAAGTAGCTAGAACTGTACAAAGTAAAATAGGTATATCTTAAATGTAATAATGAAAAAAATGAGTTGCAAAATGTTAGTGCCCTTCTATACCACTCCAGATTTTACAACAATAAGCCAAGGGACAATACTCTATATTGTTGGTAAATGTAAGAAAGTATTCATGGAAAGAACAGTTCTCTAGTTCAGAATAGTATCTTTCTTTGAGATGGAAAGGAGAAGGGAACTGGGTCTCAGAGAAGTAAACACAGGGCTTCAATCACATCCATAATGGGGAAAAGAGATCTGAAGCAAATACAGCAATTTGTTGAGGCCCAACTTAGCTAGATGATAGGTACAGTGGGGGGATTATAGTGTTCTCTGTGCTTTTCCTTTATGCTTTCTATATTTCAAAAGAAAACAAGAAAAAAGTATCATCCACCAGTTTAACATCAGAGGGTGATTATCACTCGAACTAAAAGGATTCCCATTAAACAAAGAATACAGCCATAGAGGGTGTGGTTTCCATTGCCTAATTTGACAGAGATGCAGGCCTCTTTAAACAACCTCTCATTGGTCAGAATGTTCTTGGGTCTAGAGTGCAGCTAAGAAAGGGTATCAGGCTGGTGACATCAAAAGTTGTTTTGGGTCAGTCAGTTTGACTGTTCAAGAACTGTGGGGCTACCTCTCACATTGTCCTTCAGAGTTAGTGAAGGTCAGTCTGTGTCTATGATGCAGTTGCTCTTTTCACCACAGGAAACCAAATGAGGCAGTGAAGTTAGCTGCTCCTTCAGGCAGCTGTATGTTGGCTGGTATCACAAGGATGAATACACAAGGAAGACTAGGGAGTTCAAGTGACACCTGCTACCTGAGGACAGGTGTGGGGCAAATGAGTAGTCCCTAGTTATTATCTTATGCTACAGCATCGCCCCATTTTTATTTAGGCTGGGAATCAGGAAGTTTCTCTGGTGATGGGGGCCTCATGTGGAGGATGAAAAGTACGGTGGTGTTCAGAGGAGAAAGTGCGGTGAATGCACGCATGCTCATGGGAATTTGTATTTAAGCACTGAAACAGGCCATAGGAATCACTCCATGGGTAAGGAAAATGTACAAAAGATAGAACAATGAAAGGGCTTAATGGATCTTGACAACTAGTGGCAGCTTTGTTTGTTCTGCTTCATATTTCTGCAGCCACCTATGAGGAAGAGGATATTATTCATATTTTAAACATTAAGAGACTTGAATTAAGGGAGCTAAGGAATTTGGCCAACAATATAGCTTGAAAGTGGTAACGTTGATAGAGATCTGCCTGACTAAAAAACTCTTGCTTTATTCCTTTCTTCCACATTACCCTTTTGTAAAATTAGGAGATGAATAAGATATTCATTTCCTGGTTTGTGTTTTAGCTTTAAAAATACTTTGTGTGGTTTTTCTCTCACATACCCCCTCCTGGGGACCTGGCCCACAACCCAGGCATGTGCCTTGACTGGGAATCAAACTGGTAACCCTTTGGTTCACAGGTTCACAGGCTGGTGCTAAATCCACTCAGCTACACCAGCCAAGGCTCAAAATACTTTATAGATACATTTGTTACTCTTCTAAGAGGTATTTCTTAAGTTAAACAAATGTTTTATGTATGTCCAAATGCACATGTACTGAGAATAAGAGTTGGGTTATAAGGGAGCATCTTTTTACTTATTGGTGGAGTCCAGAAACTGGGGAGGAGAGTAAACAATAATGTGCAGGAAGGAGCTGGTATTTGGTTAGAAGAGAGAGAGGTAGAATGGAGATGAGGTGGTTAGGAGAGGGAAAGGAGGCACAGGTTCAGAAAGGGATGAAACAGGCACTAACAGACACAGCGGAAGGCTGATGGAATGCCAGAGGTAGTGGCTTGAATATGGGTAGAGGCAGAAGTGTGTTTACACACAGGAGGAGAGCTTCAAAACTATACAACATGAAATACTTCTCTCTTGGTATTTATGGTCCTAACCCTTTTTAAATTAAATTTATTGGAGTGACATTGGTTAATAAGATTATATAGGTTTCAAGCATACAGTTCTATAATACATCATCTTATTATTGCATCATGTGCTCACCACCCAAAGTCAAATCTTCTGTCACCGTGTATTTGACCTCCATTGCCCTTTACTATCTTATCCTCCTTCCCTCTGGCAACCACCATACTGTTGTCTGCGTATATGAGTTTTTGTTTGTTTGTTCTTGTTTGTTCATTTGTTGCTTTCAGTTTTAATCCCACATAAGAGTAAATCATGTGGTTCTTAACTTTTTCTGTTGACTTATTTCACTTAGCGTAGTATTCTCAAATCCATTCATGTAGTCATAAATGGCAGTATTTCATCTTCTCTTATAGCTGAGTAGTATTCTATTGTATGTATGTGTCACATCTTCTTTACCCAATCAGCTAATAGAGGACACTTCAGTTGTTCCCGTATCTTGGCTATCATGAATAATGTTGCAGTAAACATAGGGCTCCGTATATCTTTGTGAATAAATGTTTTCAAACTTTTTGAGTAGATACCCAGAAGAGGGATTTCTGGGTCATATGTAAACTCTATTCTTTATTTTTTTGAGGAGCCTCCATACTGTTTTCAGAGCAGCAGTACCAGGTTACATTCCCCCAGCAGTGGAAGAGGGTTCTTTTTTTTTTTTTTTGTACAACCTCTCCAACACTTGTTATTACAATATTTGTTTTGTTGATAGTAGCTATTTAAACAGGTGTGAGGTGGTATCTCATTGTAGTTTTGATTCGCATTTCCCTAATAGCTAGTGAAGTGGGACATCTTTTCATGTATCTGTTGGTCATTTATATGTCTTTTTGGGAGAAGTGTTGTCTGTTCAGGTCCTCTGCCCATTTTTTAATTGGATTGTTCTATGTCAGGTTGTATGAGTTCTTTATGTATTTTGGATTTTAACCCCTTGTTGGAGCTGTTGTTTGCAAGTATTCTCTCCCACTTGGTTGGCTTTTTGTTTTGTTGGTTTCTTTTGCTCTGCAGAAGCTTTTTAGTTTGATGTGGTCCCGTTCATTTATTTTTGTCTTTACTTTCCTTGCCTTTGGAGTCAAATTCATAAAATCTTCTCTGAGTCCAAGGTCCATAATTTTAGTGCCTATATCTTCTTTTATGTAATTTTTTGTTTCAGGTCTTACAATTAAATTTTTTATTCATTTGGAGTTAATTTTTGTGTATGGGGAGAAGCAGTAGTTTGGTTTCATTCTTTGCATGTGACTTGTAAATTGATTGAATTTGCCAATAAAAAGGCGCAGAGTAGCAGATTGGATCAAAAAATAAAACCCAATTATATGCTGTCTTTAGGAGACATTTCTATGCTGCAAACACAAATGTAGACTCAAAGTGAAAAGATGGAACACAGTTCTCAAAAGAAATGGCATTCACAGAAAAGCAGGTATAGCCATACTTATATCTGACAAAGTAGATTTCAATATAAGAAAGGTAAACGAGCTCTGGCTGGTGTGGCTCAGTGGATTGAGCACTGGACTGTGAAGCAAAGGGTCACCAGTTTGATTCCCAGTCCGGGCACATGCCTGGGTTGTGGGCCAGGTCCTCAGTGGGGGATGTGTGAGACACAACCACACACTGATGTTCTCTTCCTCTCTTTCTCCTTTCCCCTCTCTCTAGAAATAAATAAATAAAAATTTTAAAATAAAAAAGAAAGGTAATGAGACAGAGATGGACATTTATAATGATAAAGGGAACACTACATCAAGAAGACATAACACTTCTCAATATATGCATACCCAATCAGGGAGCACTGAACACGTAAAGAAAGTACTAACAGAACAAAGGGGAGAAACTGACAAAAACACAGGCAGGGTAGGGGACACTAATACCCCATTGACCGCTATAGACAGATCATCCAAAAAGAAAATTCATAAAGAAATACTGGTCTTAAATGACCACTTAGACCAAATGGACATAATTGACATCGATAGAGCCTTTCATCCCAGAACACCAGATTATACATTCTTCTGCAGTGCACATGAAACATTCTCAAGGATAGACCATGTGTTGGGACATAAAACTAGCCTTAACACATTTAAGAGGATTGAAACTATACCAAGCATATTCTTCAATCACAGTGCTTTGAAAATAGAAATCAACTGCAAAAAGGAAGCGAAAAATCCCACAAATGTATGGAGAATAAATTAACTCCCCTCCCCCCTTTTTAAAGTTAGATTAGTGATTTTCAACAAGTGTGCTGTAAGAATTTTTAAAACATGGAATACCTGGACTATGTAGTCAGGGGCACTGACCACTTTTCCCTTAGATTGTCAGATAAAAAAATTATCATAGACAACACAACTATAGCCATTCTGTGTGAATGAATAAATTTTTTGTCAGATTGGCAAAGAAATATATATTTGGGTGTGCCTCAGAATTTTAGTAATTTATGTGTGATGTGAGATGAAAAAGCTTAACAATTGCTGAGTTAAAGGAAGAGTTTCAGGAACTCTTAAGTTAAGACATTGATATGATATTCTGCATTTTTTATTTCTTTATATCAGTAACAACTTGTTGGTTTCTAGGTTGCTCTCAGTGAAGATGATTTGACAGTTTTAATGAAAATTTTGCTGGAAAATGTTGCAGAAGCTTCTTCACAGCCAAGCCCTACGACATCTATCCAGGAGGTTGTAACAGTCAGAAAAGATGTTTCAAGTGGACCTGACCACTGCAAAGGTATAAGTGAAGATTTTTGCTTTGATTATGGAGAAAATTAGAATTAATGCCATATTTACATTTAGTTTTTGTAGTTGCCCTTCATAATATAGCATGAATGGATTCAGTATTGTATCAATATTTATCTACTGTGGAAAAGATGCCAGGGGAAGGAGGTATGTTCAGTGTCTGCTCTAAGAGGAGGGGCTACACGTTGTAGCCTGCTTGATGCATGTTTGCCTTTTACTTCTGAAGGCTGAATTTGCTGACCTCAAGAGGCACTGCAGTGGCATACTGTGAGAGAAAAGCAAACTAGTTATGCAGCAGAGTAAGGCCCCTAAATAATGAGGAGAGAAAAAGACCTTGGTATCTTACTCCGATGACTGACCCATGAGAAAGGAAGGCATTCTTATATAGTTAACAGCTTCATGTACTCGTATTTATTGGAGAATGACATACAGTGGCACCTCACTACTTGTTGGGTTGAAAACTTGTCAAATCTGGTACCTGTCACACTCTGATGAGGAAAAGTGTCTCGGCACTCAGCATTTGGTTGCCACTCATCGCACTTGCTAGAACTTGTATGAGTCACGGTGACACCCCACAAGAGAAAATGCTTTATCAGTCATCTCTTGCTCACCACCTGTCGGAACGAGTTAACAACAAATACTGAGGTACTACTGTAGTCAGATACATAAGGGAATTTTCCAGGTTATTAAAATTGAGTCTTCTAAGAGCACTGAACCTTTTAAAATTTAGCCATTTTCAAAGAGTAAGTTTTCTAAAATACAAGGTTTCTTCTTGCCTTATTAAGTGGTTATATAGGATATAATTTTACTCTTTCATAATTTTAAGTCATTTATATGAATATTATCTTTTATTGGACTGTGAATGGTTTATTATTTCCATGACTAAAAAGAGAAGTTCTCCTTCCCCTTATATAATAAATGTCCCTAGACTGTTGTGTTTTTATAATGCTTTGATTATCACCTATTAACACCTGTATAACTAACTGCCTATTAATACCATACCAACACTGCTTTGGCTGTAATAAGGACCAGTGTGTTTTGAGATAGCAAAACAAGTGTTTGGAACAGTATGCAAAATGAGGTTTTTGGTTCAGGTGGACAGTTATGAGTGCTATATAAGCTTGGTGAGACTAGTGTCTTCTCCCCAGGTTAGGTTAATGCCACCATATAGACAGATGCTAGATAAGCAGGCTGTTGCTATGGTTAGACAAGAACTATGTACAGGCAAGCTTTATGTGATTAATTATCTCATTATGTTCAGCTAGGTCAATTCATGTATTTGGTTCCAGATATTTGATTAATGTGATAATTGGGTTGGTCAAAAAGTCTTTAGTATTTTCTATAAAATAAAAGACATATTTTTATTTTCACCAATAACTTTATGGATTTGGATATTTTGAGTATATTGGCTGTTTACTGTGTGGTGTAACTTTGATTGTTCTCAATTAATGTCTCGATATGACTGCTATCAACTTTAACTGGTCTACCCAACCACGGTGCATCATCTAGGCAGAAATCTCCAGCACAAAACATCACAAACCACATTTGACATGTTCAGTCAGTCACAGCACCTTCTCCATACACTGCATAAATACTTTTTTTTTGCATTCCAGTTGTGTTTTCACCTTTCTTGAAATAATAAAGCATAACATGCCAAAATGTTACATGTTTTCTTCCATCTTCAATGTTAAAATGGCTACGTAAAAATTCACCAATTTTGATTAGTTTTTTTAAATGCATGCTGATATGACCGTTATCAGAATACAATCTAACAAAATTGTTTTGAATGAAGTTAAGACACCTAAGTGCTACTGTAGAGCCATCTTACAGAAAAAAAAAGACCTAGTGAACTTTTTGGCCAACCCATACTTTGGAAAACTTGTGAGTTCAGATGAAAGCTGCAAACATAGTGAAGATTGTAATGTAAGTTATTTTCAGAGAAGTAAAGAAAAAAACCCCAGCATTCTTCAGCTTGGAGAAGCCTTTATGTGGTTCAAGTTATGCAGTGCTTGCTGTTAGAGTAATTTTAAGAACAGACTTTCCTATAAATGACCAAAGAATAAAATTAATCCCCAAAAGAGATTATAGAACCACTTTGTAAGAGTGATGGAAATATCTTCCAATATCTTTATAACATATTGAAATCAATATATATACTTACCTGTCTAAAAAATTTGTGCTTAAAGATGAAG
This sequence comes from Artibeus jamaicensis, assembly GCF_021234435.1. NCBI lineage: Eukaryota > Metazoa > Chordata > Mammalia > Chiroptera > Phyllostomidae > Artibeus > Artibeus jamaicensis. The sequence goes on from NW_026521883.1 coordinate 11,452,630, forward strand.
GAAAAGATGAAATTACCTCTTGAAGTCTCTCTTGTCTCAAAATTCCAAAGGCTCCCTTTCACATATTAGATTTCAGCTCTGTTTGACTCTGTTATTGAGTTATATCCTTCTTGTTAAGGTCGTGGGTTGTGTGATGCGGTAATTAAAGGTAGTAGTGCACTGTGCTAGCAAGAATCTGGTACTGATTAGCTGTCTATTTTAGGGCACATTGTTTTACTTTTCTATGTCTCTAGTTTTATGATCTGCTGAGAATGTCTTGTAACCAGTTACATGAAGTACTTTGATAATTGTAAATTACTGTATAATAAGTAGTCTTGCTCTGGAGGGGCTTTTAAAATAATTTGTCTTGATAGTCTTTGCAAGACCCCTCTTTTTTTTAAATGTGGATAATCTGCCTCTGTGGATATTTTGCCCTGTATTAAATATATATAGAATAAATCATTGGCATTTATATTGTCTTGCACTATGATTTAAAGAATTCTAAAAAGTATGATAGAAATTTAGAATAATAAGTTACCCCAGCTTTTAGAATATAAATGAAGTCATACACCTACATTAAAGTTTTAAAATTTTTATATTTATGTTTGAACCATCAGAACAAGATTTGACAGACTCAAAGCTTTGCGTGGACCAGAATGTCACTCTCCAATTTGACTTTCACTTTGAATCTCTTTCCATTGTCCTTTATAACAGTGATATCAACCAGGTATGTACTAAATTTCTGTATTGAGAAATAAATAATCCTTAGCTTTTTATTGAATTTTAAGCTATTGACATTTTTGATACATCTGTTCATTAAAAAATTATATGTCTATAAAATTCTATTTGGACTAGAGAATACTTTGTACATTGGTCTTGTTCTTTGACTTTGTTACTATTTCTAATATTACTAGGCTAAGGAGTTTTTTTTCCTTAAATAACATTAGCACTAAAACACTTTGATCCATCACTAGTGGAAGAATCTTATATATGAGTAATTAATTATATGCACAGTTTTACTATATAGCTAAAATATATATATATATAAATTTTATATGTAGTAGGTATATATTCAGGATACTCATTAGTGAATTGAAGAATCAAGTTTCTGTACCATAACAATATAAACTAAATAATATATAAGTGATATTTTATTTTTTACTTATTTTTTTTTTCAAGATTTTATTTATTTGTTTTTAGAGAGAGAGGAAGGGAGGGAGAAAGAGAGGGAAAGAAACATTAATGTGTGGTTGCCTCTCATGCCCCCCTTGTTTGTTGCTCTTTTTCCTTTCATTCATCCTAGACATTGGTGCAAGGAAAAATCATTTAGAAAATGACTTTGTATCATTTTTTATTCAGTGACTTCGAATTGTCTACGTCAGTAGCTATACCACAAACATTAATATATTGTGATCAGTAGATGTGTCACAGGTCATTTCTATTCATAGTTACAAAGGAGAACTCTGTGCATTACTTACACTTTTATAGATTAAAGTCAATCTGAGTTTGTCAGTAATGATGTCATTTTGACCCATTTGCATACATTGTGCTCTGTTAAGTAAGAGAAGATGTGGAGTTAAACGCATGCCAAGAATTAATTGCAAATCACCAATACCCTCATAGAAGTGCCCTCATGGTCTGCAGTCAACTATTGGGACTAATGCTCTTTACTTAGCTGAAAACTTTTTTCTTTTTTGTTGTTTGTTTAGGTTTTAAAGTCTAGGCATGCCTACACAATTTTGAGCTATGTTTTGATGACAAAAATTAAGGTCCTTTTTTCTATATATAAAATTTTAAATTTTTAGTTTGGGAGTTGAGACCTCAGTTAGGCCTCCATAATTCTCTCCAGCCCTTACTCCCTGCTATTCTTTAATTGGATTGTTCAAACCTAAGCAGCCTGTACCTTGGGCCTTCAGAGCATCTTGAATTGTTTGTTCATATTTTCTTCGTATCTAGAGTGTCTTGTACACCCTCATAGCCTGTCTAAACCCACTCAGTCTCTGAGGCTCAATTAAGTTCTCACCTTCATGATTTTTTCTAGCCCATAATGATTTCTTTGACCTTTTGAGCTTTTGCTCTCTATATTCTTTACCTTTTCACTTATTATTCTTTGTGGAATATGGGAGGATATATATCTGAATAAATGACTACATGTCATTTTTTGATCATTTACAACTATAGCATCTCCTAGTGATATTCCTTGTAATGTATTTTTTTTCAATTAGGATATAAGCTTACTTAGCTTGCCTACCATGCCTTGACATTCTTGTAAGCCTCATAGTTTCTATCATGATGTTTTTCACAGAAGAGCTCATTAAGTATCTATTAGTTAGAATGATTGATTTACAAAAATATTTCCTGATTATTTTTGTTTCCATTGAACTGATAAATTTTTATATATTTACTATTGTTAAGTATCAGCACACACATAGGTGTATTTATTTGTATGTATGTATATACTCACAAGCACAATTATCCTTTATTTTGTTGTTTGTGTTTTAACACTCATTCTTTTAAAATTTGTGATACTGATTTGCTTTAATTTCTTAATTAAGAAGTGTTTATAAGTAATCACATAATATTTAAAGATAATTTGTTCTTTTGCTTGAAAAATACCACAGGAATCCAAACCTTCATTTCATAATGACAGTTTGCGGCTTGGTGAACTCAGACTACATCTTATGGCCTCAGCAGGGAAGATGTTTAAGGATGGCTCAATGACTGTTGGCATTCAGCTTAAGTCCTGCACCCTTGATGATCTCAGAGAAGGCATTGAAAGAGCAACATCAAGGTTTGTCATCTCTGAATTTGCTGTACGTTATTTAAACTTGGCATCACACCTGGCATTGCTCCCAGGCATTGATTGCCAGGCGGGGAATGATCAAAAGAGGCCTTTGGTCACACTGCAGTTTGAAGAGTATCAGGAAGTAGTGCTGATGTCAAATTCAGTTGCTTTAAATTTTGAATTAAAGAGAACTTTAATAATAAAATGGAATACTGCCTTAAAAGCATGAACCAAGAACTGTAAGAATTTTAATAGTTAAACCCACATGGTGACATTACCAAATCCATTGGTAATATGTTTTTCTAAATTGTTCCCAGTTGGCAGAATCTTTTTAAAAAATCGTTAAATTATGTATAATTTTATAAATTTATAAATTACATAAAATTTTATGATTTTATAAATTATATGTAATTTTTTTGTTTTATTTATTTTGTCTCTAAACAGTTCTCTGACACTTCTTTCAAAGTTTTAATAGAAATGGAATCTCTAGCATTTATACATTAGCAACCTCTTTTTGAAAGATTAACTCACATCAGCCTGCTATAAAGGGAAATGTATAACTTTAATATCCTAAGTACATTTTTATTTCCCAAATAATGAGGCAAAATATTTTTGCCTTTTCTTTCTTTTTTTAAAATTATACTGCTACTTAACCTTGGACTCCATTGAAATACACACTGAATCCTTCTGAGCCCTTTGTTTTTTCAGAGATGAATAAACGAAAAACTGATGCTATCACGCATCCAGCTTTTCTGGTTTTCACATTTCATGTTTGAGGTAGCTGTCCACAGCTCTCAGGGTGACTGATTAAAAGCCATCATGTTTCTGGTAGTCTTCTCTTTGTAGCACATGTGAGGATGTATGGGATCTATCACTGTAGTAACTTAATATATTAACACTGGCTGATTTGAATTGTATTGAATACTTTTGGACTCAAATTATATAGAATGATCTTTGGAGATAAATTCATTGAAGGAGGTTGTATTTTGTGAAACAAATCTAAAGAGGTGTCTTTTAATTTTTGTGGGACTTATTAATGTGTTTAGTTAATGGCTGAAATTTCTTCCAACAGCCATTGATTTGTTTTTCTAGTATTGCATTATGATTATAAAATATTGTGTAGTTGCTCAATAACCTGAATCTTGCTGTAGAGATTGGGAGACTGTGTCTTGAATGCTAATTAGTTAATTAGACTCTAGTTAACAGTGGACTGTTTCTGTTTGGATTAGAAACTGAACGGTGAAAGAAAGATTATTTATATATATATTAAATTTTTCATTTTTAATTATTTTAGCAGGAATAAAAATATATATATATTTTTCAGAATGATTGATAAGAAGAATGACCAAGATAACAACAGTTCTATGATTGACATAAGTTACAAACAAGGCAACAATGGAAGAAGTCATCTTGATGCTGTTCTCGATCAGCTGTATGTGTGTGCTAGTGTGGAATTTCTCATGACTGTAGCAGATTTTTTTATCAAAGCTATGCCTCAAAGTCCAGAAAATATGGCAAAAGAATTAAAAGAATTACAGATTCAATCACGACAGATTTCTACAGCAAAAATCAGTGTAGAGAGAGGTAAGCAGAGTTTGCAATAGATGACAACTTGTATATTTTAACAAAAATCACAAGTAAGGAAAAACAAAAATGGGAAATTTAAGAATTTAAAATTACTCTTTAAATTTAAACATATTTTATAGAAAAGTTTTAGGATTAGGAGTGTCTGTTCCCAGTTCTGCATTAACATTTCTTTGTTCATCCAGGAATAGAGGAAGTGGGTTAATCTGTGTCCGTGGTTGCCCTCCTTATGAAGGGGACTCTTTTATTCAAAGAAAATATCTGAATAAAATATTTTGCATATTGAAGAGTTGAGCAGATAAAAGAGAAGGTGGGGTATTGGAGGACAATACCCCACATCACCTTATGCCTGCAGACATCACCTTAGACTCCTTCAACTCAGTGTTTGCTCATGTCTGGTCTTGGTGTGCACTGAAGCCACTTCCCTGCTGCGTTAACTGTTCATTCCAGCGTAACCAAGTAGATTTACTCCAGTAGATAGTGATCTACTCATAAAAAATGAGTAGATCTTATTTTCTGTGTTAAGTTGTAATTATCTAAGGTCAGGCATTTTTCTCTCTAATGTATAACTTAGTGTGTAACTGGAAAACTACCATTTACTGGCAAGGTCAGAATTTTATTTTTCCATTTACCTTTATTAAACAGTAATCATATCTTATGCCTTCGCATTTATATATACATTTAATGCATTTATGCTGTAAATGGTATGACAGTGACTACAGTATATACTTTATGGCAAAGTCAATGTAAACAAATAATAATGATCTGTCTACTTTAACGTGATCTCATACCCTCTTCCTAATGTTCTCCTGTCCTGTTTTCCCCTCCCTGCCCCTGTGTCATAACCTAATAACACACACTTATGTGCATATACATACACACACCTTAATTCTGACCAAAAGCTTCAAAACAAAATATTCCTGCTAGGTCAGAGGGAATGATATTCTGATGACAGCAATCAGCTTGCATTATCCTGCAAAATTGGCATTCGTTAATAATCATTTGTTATTAGTATATACTGTTCACTTTACCATATCCATTAAAGCAGGATATTAGAAACAATTTAGCAAAAGTAGATAGCATATCTTCAAATGACAAGATTTACACTGCCGCTTTTTTGGTTCCTATTTTTGTTGCTTCAGATGATTCTGTAAGTCCAACTATGACGGTAAAGGCCAGGATCACAGATCCAGAAGTGGTGTTTGTTGCCAACCTGACAAAAGCTGATGCCCCTGCTCTGACGGCCTCCTTCCAGTGTGACCTCTCTCTGTCAACATCCAAACAGCGACAGATGATGGAAGCTTCTGTGACAAATCTTAAAGTGCTGGCTTGCCCTTTTCTCAGAGAAAAGAGAGGAAAAAACATTACCACAGTAAGAATTACCTTGTATTTTAAGCTTAGATTGAAGATGGCAGCAGTGGTTGATCTCATAGAATACTAGAATGTGAAAACACTGTAGGGCTTCAGAGATTTCTTACTACACACAGACTTGGGGTTTTAGAGACAAGGATGTTAAATGCCAAAGATGTTAAATGATTTAGCCACGTTTGCTAGTGACAGAACTGGGACTCCCTTTAGTCTCATTTCTTTTCATTATACCATCTTCTGTTGAACTGAATTTAAAATTTAGTATAATCAGCGTTTCTTTTCAGCTGTTTTCATTTCTTCCCCAAGTATACCCAATTAATTAATGGATGAGGATTAAAATCTCAAAGCTAACAATGAAACATTCAATTAGAATTATGTGGAGCTATGCTGTATTAAAAGTTGTCTTCACTTATATTTTCACATTATTGTTGAAAAAATTATTTTAGTTAATTTAGTTATCACACTTATTTCTTGGTATTAAATTGATAATTTTATATTGAGATCACTATATTATACAACCCACCTACACTGTTTTAAACTAAAATTGTCTGTAGACAAAGTGACTTGATTAAGAAATGCAGTTCCAGGGTTAGTCTATACCTTATCATGAGACATTCTTAGCATAATCATCTTCTTTTCATATGTCATAGAAAGCTCTATTAATGACTGTATTAAAAATTTCATGATAATGTTTTTTAAGTGAAAATTGATGTAGTACTGATTCCCCCATGCAATTCAGGTATAAGGTTATTTTATTTATTTTGTTAATGATATATGAGAATATGGGCTTCATAGCTTTAATGAATCACATTTGAAGACTTGAAATTTATTATAATAAGTACCTTATTATATCAAAGACTGACCTTTTATTAAGCAGTCTGAAAACTGTTCATTTACTTAGCTCACCATACTCTTTTTTTTAAGGTTAAAATACCAGTTTATTGAAAATAACAACTTCAAGTGATTTAGCGGTCATAAAAATTTTAACAACATAACCAGTTTCATTTCTTCATGTACCTTTTTTGCAAATGTAAGATCTTACCATAATCTTTAGCTCATTGTTATACGTGTCTTAAAAGTAAATTTTACAATAAGCATCATTTAAAAGATATTGCAGAAAAGGAGACATTTCAATTTCTTGTAGTAAATGTGCATCATTAGTTAAGAATTTGGCATAAAGGAATTGATAAGAATTGCTTAAAGTTTTTTAACAATGTTCATAGAGTTGCATTAGTTTAGAAGAGTTCTCACAAGAAATTCACAGCTAATTTGCTGTTTTAGTACAGTAGGCTGTAGTTAAAAATCTCAAGCTAATAAGTAAGACATGTTCGTGTGTGGTTGCATATATAACAGTTCTATTACTAAGGGAATGTGAATTTCATCTGTTTGTTTTTAGGTCTTACAGCCCTGTTCTTTATTTATGGAAAAATGCACATGGACTTCAGGAAAACAAAATATAAATATTGTAGTTGGAGAATTTATAATTAAGGTCAGTGCATATCATATTACTTGGATGAACATTTATTCTTATTTTTGTAATGGTATCATTTGGTGTCTCATAACTAGACCATTAGGCTAGTCACATGCTCAATAATCAATATCTCTAACATTAAAGTAATTTTTCTTTAATGCAAATATTTGTTTCTGTTTTCTTTGAAAGAGTATGTTCAAATATCTACAAATGTTCAGGGTAGTTGTTATCAATTATATTTAGTGTGTGTGTTGGGGAGATTGGGTTTGGGGGGAGAGTGAGATAAGGGAAGAAGGGAAGGAAAGGAAGGACGGAAATGATATTTTTATCACTTATAGTATGTTATTTTTAGTCTTTAGTGTATACTTTGATTAATGTAATAATTACTTGATTAAGTGTTTTTTTAGCTTATAAAATATTTGTAATGACAGATATATACTAGAAATAAATTATTGGGATTTCCTTTTTTAAAATATCTTACATTTAAAGATTGGAAAAACAATCTTCTCCATTGGCATTCATATGCTTTAAGTATGAATTCATGACCAGTTATACACGGAATAAATAGAATGATTTCCAAAAACTTACTTTTCTTTTTGTCCAGAGGACATAAAAATGAGGTGGCTAATATGAATTCTGTTAGTAACTTTATAGGTAAATAACAAATAGCAATTAAACCAAGGCTCAAACTAATGTTATTTGCATTACCATGTAAATAACAATGTAGTTTTAATATTTTAAAATACTGGGTAGTTTAGATTGTATTTTGTTAACAGATTTACTTTTTTAAAGACTTAAAGTAGTAAATGAGGGGAAACTCTGAATTTGCATGCACTTTGTCTAAGACACTGGGAAGGTTGTCTTTCTATTTCTTTGTATATCAATTTATTTATTTAGTCAACAGACATTTTTTGAACTCTAACTACGTATGAAAAATCTCCTATGCAAGGCATTGGGGATACATAGTCCCTGGTCTTCAAAAACCTTAATGACATATGAAGAGAGAGAGAAATCAGTGACTCAGCTTTCAGTGCTAGAGGCATGCATAAGGTGCTGTTGGGAGCACAGACAAGGGTCCTCTAACTCATACCAGGACACCTGGGAAAGCCACCTGGAAGTTGGGCTACTTGAACTGAGTTTTGAACATCTAGGGAGGTTGGATGGGCAGGGGGTGGTTATCTATGCAGAACTGGCAGTACACACAAAGGCAGAAGTGTGAAAAATCCTTTAAAGGACTCAAGAGGGATGCCCATGTAGCTCGAGAGGATGGTGTGATGGAATTGTAGGATTGAGAGCAGTAATTACAGGTGACATTAGTAACGTAATGAAAAAAAAAAGAATTCAGTTAACAGATAAGGTTGGGAAACTGTATTTTAGATTCTTCTTTTGGCAATATAGCCATATCTTTAGCATCAAATAAGGGTTGTGAGAATGAACAGTAAGAGAATCCTCTTAACATTTAATCCAGTATAGCCAAACTTTGGGCTAGATAATTGATTAGATATCAGGTCACAAAGAGCTTTGTTCCCTAAGCTAAAGAGAGCTTGAGTTTCACCCTGAAAGTTATGGGAATTTACGAAGACTTGAAGCATAGGAATGGCATGTCCAGATTTGGGTTTTAGAAGAATCATGCTGGTGGAAATGTGGGGGGTAGGCTTAGAGGGTGTTGACTGGTTATAGAAGATATCACTGGTGTAGAACTAAGGCACAGTGATAGGAATGAACATGTGAGCAAAGATGCTATCCAAAGACCATGGGTAGTAGAGTTTACAAATCTTGGGGTAAGTGAAAGGGGATCACAGGTGATTCTCTGGCTTCCTGTTTCAGTAAGACAGATGAAAACTGTATCCGTAAATCTTGGTGAGGATTACACACTTTAGTTATTGCAGCTAGTTGAAAATGAAAACTTCAGTGACACTTCTGCATTTTTCTGGTCACATAGTACTATTTTACTTTGAACTGATCAGTGTAACTTTAGGTTTTGACAATTGATGTATAACATTAATTATTAATTCCAGAGTAACCTGAGCAAAAATCATTGTTATGAGGATAGTTGACTAGACACATGATTTTCTGTGTTCTCTCTTGTTTTTCTTAGTTAAGAATTTAGTATATTTAAAATTTTAATTGGTTACTTTTGCACTTGTGTATTTTATATTAATTCTTCTCATGTAATGAGTTCATTCTAAAAATCTTCCTGCTTTCTTTTTTTAAAGATTTCACCCATAATTCTTAATACTGTGATGACAATCATGGCTGCTTTATCTCCAAAGACAAAAGAAGACGAATTCAAAGATACATCTAAGGAGACAGGGAATCTTTGGGGTGTCAAATCTATTAATGATTATAACTATTGGTTTCTTGGTGTTGACATGGCAACAGAAATAACAGAAAATTTCAAAGACATTGAACATCCATTGATAGAGGAAAATTGTGCTGTTGTTATAGAGTCAGTTCAAGTTACCTTAGAATGTGGACTTGGGCATCAAACTGTACCTTTATTATTGGCGGAGTCAAAATTTTCAGGAAATATTAAGAATTGGACTTCCCTCCTGGCTGCTTCTGCTGACTTGATGCTAGAGGTACGACCAAATTATTCAGTAGCTCCAAAACCAACATTTCAAAAGTGCAGTTACAGAACTAAGTTGTGACCTTTTTTGTTGGTGCATGGATATAGACTCTAACATTTAACCTGTTGGTGTGAAGTATTCTTTATTTGGTCATTAATTTTTAAAGGTTCTTTTGCCAAATTATTTGTTTTTGAGAATAAAGTAAGAGAGGGGGAAAATGCACCCTCTTTATATATATTCTTTGTGTCTTTAGGTGTGTTGTTAAAATGGCTATTGACATATAACAATATTTTCCTACTGATTATAGAAATAAACATTTAAAGTTGGAGCTGTCTTATTATAATTTTCTGCCTTTTCAGGTTCACTATTACAATGAAGTCCATGCTGCTTGGGAACCACTGATTGAGAGAGTGGAAGGGAAGAGACAATGGAATTTAAGGCTTAATGTAAGGAAAACATAAAACATCTTTATGTAGAATGGCACTGTGTACATTTCTTTATATTTTTTAGTGCAGTGATTCTTAAGGTGTTGGTTGGTCTAGGATCCTTCAGACCCTTTTAAGGGAGTCCATGTGGTTCCAGACTTTTTTCATAATAGTCCTCAGATGTTACATACCATTGTCATTCTCATTCTCTCATGAGCATACAATGGAATTTTCCAGAGACTAAGTGATACTGCAACAGGATGAAAGCAGAGTAGAAAATGAGAATCCACCTGTCTTCACTGAAGGCACACACTAAAGAGAGCTGTTGGTGTCCCTCTTCTCACTGTGTAGTTTAATAGTCATTTTCTCTGAAAATATTTGTGTTAATTTGTTGTTTTTCAATGAATAGTTAAATTTTTATCAGTTTGAGTTTCTGCATTTGGTCTTAGCCAAAAGGCTGAGAGCAGTTGGCTTCAGTTTGAGTACATGTACTGATAGATAAAAATGAAGCTCTTTGGGACCCTCAGTGATTTGAGAACTGCTTTCTAGTTCACGGATTCTTTATGTTATCTCTTTATGGTGCTTGTTGAGAACACTTCAGAAGCCTAGATATTGAAGTACGTTTTTCTGTGTTAACAGGAACATGAATTATACACCCTTAACAAATGTCACAGCTCACCTTTCTGGCAGCCTGACTAAAGTGTGAGGCACTGAAATAGAATCAACAGATTCTTATTTTAAAGACAAGTAGTCAACTTCACCTGTGTCCCTATTTCCTCTCAGTAAAGTAGAAGTAATATTTGTGACCTGCCTCTCTCTGGCATAGTCAGGCTAACAAAGAATGTTTTTAACAAGGCTTTGGAAATGCTCTTCAAATAAAAACTATGATGGAGTCTGATGGCTGGTTGACAGCTTACCATATTACTTATTCGTGGGTGTAACTGGTAAAAAATAGAAGGAATTCCAGGTATTCACTCCAATAAGGATCAGTTCTAGACATCAGGTTCACTAAGCTCATCAACCTTGGGTAATGACCAGTACAGCCTTGGGTGATAGCTTTCATGGCACAGCTCTAAACATTCCTCCATGTACTTGCATCCTGAAAGGAATACTGATCTGCACTAAATCACTGAATGTTTTTGAAATGAAGACTTGGGGAGCTTTAATATAAAGTGACTGCTTTAGGAGAATTTAACTGAATTGAGAATATTTTAATTTTATTATTAATTAGCTAATAACTTGAATTTATGTTATATATCCTCACAGGTAAAGAAGAATCCAGTCCAGGATAAAAGTTTGATGCCAGGAGATGATTTTGTTGTTTTTCCTGAGCCACAAATAGCAGTTCATATTTCTTCAGGAGATACAATGAATATAACAATATCCAAAAGCTGTCTTAATGTTTTCAGTAATTTAGCAAAAGTATGTTTGGTTCTTGTTTGGAATATTTCAAATGGAATTTTAAATTGAAACATATGGATTATTTTTGTTGGTAATCAAAATTAGTTTCTAAAATGTATAGTCATAGTGTAATTGTTTAAAAAATTTGCATCTTGCAAAAATTTTGTGACTTTGTGTTCCTTTCCAGGGTTTTTCAGAAGGCACGGCTTCTACTTTTGACTACTCTTTAAAAGACAAGGCTCCTTTTACAGTAAAAAATGCTTTGGGTGTTCCCATTAAGGTACAGCCCAATCATAATCTCAGAGTAATGGGCTCCCCTGATACAAGTGGTATTTATGATGTTGATGCTGGTCAGAATTTAGAACTGGAATATGCCAGCATGGTACCTTCATGTCAAGGGAAACTATCTGTATTGAGCTGTCAAGAAAGCTCCTTCTTCACTCTGACCTTTGGTATGCTATGTTTATTTTATATTAAGGGCATCTTTGGAATTGATGGTGTGGGCTTATTTTTGACAAACTATGGAAGAAATATTGTTTTCAAGATACCTTGGGAGACAACATTTCTAAAGACTTGAAACAAGTATATGATATATACTTGTGTCTTACTTTCTTCCTTTAAACTTGAGAAAATTGAACTTGATTAATTTAAGAATTACCTTCAAAAATAGATTTCTGGATTTTTTTTCTGTTTTTATTTTTATTATTTTTATATATTTTTATCGTTCAATTACAGTTGTCTTGATGTTTCCCTCATTGCTCTCCTCCTTCAGTCAGTCCCCACCCTGTTTTTAAACAATACAGTGTGTGCTGTGTTCCAAAAAGGGTGGAATTTCAATGAGCAGAGAAAAAACAATATTCAGAAGTCCTAAAATATTGGTAGTATTTACCACTGTTACAAAGAAAAGATGACATAATTCTTGTACAGTGGAGGGGATAGGAGGAAGTTGGATTTTGCTGGTTTGTTTTAATACATTCAAAACCCCAACAGAAATTATTTTGGTTCTAAATATTTATTATAATAACTAATTTTCTCTATTTGTTAGTCCCTGTGTCTTAGACAAGCATATTGTATAGTCATTTCTGGCATGATGTTGAATACTCTTGTCGTTATTTGAACCACTCATGATTATTCGAAGAGAAATATAGTTAAATTAATCTTTGGAATGCTTTTCACTCTCTGCCTTAGTACCTTATGGATATACAGAAGTTGCAAAAATCCCTATTGCCAGACCTGGTCGACAGTTGTATAATGTGCGGAATCCCAATGTCAGTCATTCTGACTCAGTCCTGGTACAAATTGATGCAACTGAAGGGAATAAAGTAATTACCCTTCGCTCTCCTCTTCAGGTAATGCATTAAAGTGAATGATGTTCCTTTAAGTATATTGATTAATATTTAGGTGAATATAGGAATACATTAAAACTTCAATAGGTCAGTACCAATTATGCAGAAATGAATAACAGATTGAACTGGCTGCTGTTTCCTATCCAACTTGCTTTTGTAATATTCTTTATTTTAAATGCCTAATAAAACAATCTTGTTAATTTAAAGCCTATTTTTCTTACTTCTTGGGTTTAAAATTAATGAAGCTTTTTGTTTATTCTTTTAAAGATTCAGAACTGAACAATTTTTTATAATTTGGTCATCAGTTAAGATAATGTTGCATTTTGTTTGTTATCAATTGGGATTGAATTTTTCAGGTATATTTGAAGGCGTGTGGGAATGCTTCCTCCCCCCCCCCCCAAATTTTGTATCTTTTCTGTGTAAGTTCTTTCTTTTATACCTTTAAGGCTTTATCCATCTTTTCCTTTTCTGTGCATTATTGTAGAATTCAGTTTATGGTCAACAAAAGAAATTTCTTCCTACCTGAAACATCAGATAAAAATGACAGGATTTCAAATTTTAGCCATTGTTAGCTCTCAGTTTCTTATTAGCTCCAGCCTATATCACATTGCAGTCAAGAAAAGAGAGTTGTACTGCTTTTTCTTCCAATTCCCATGCTGTCCTTTTCTTTATAGTCACAGTACATTGATAAAAGGTTCTAATGGAGAAAATAGTATGGCTGAAAATTTCAGACTAATATATATGGGAAAGATAACATTATACACAGTAAACATCAGCATGTAATTCATAGAGCATGTGGATACCATAGTAATTTTCTAAAGTGACTTAAACACCAGGTTTCATATAAATAGCACCTAAATTTTTAAAAATTTTTTCTTTACCAACAAAAATGTCTTTCTATATTGGGCTTGAAACGCTCTATATCTAAAAGTAACTGTGTTCAGTTCACATTTTTCTTTTGAACTTCTACATAATTTTAAACTGTGTATTTTTTTTATCCAACAGATTAAAAACCACTTCTCTATTGCATTCATTGTCTATAAATCTGTTAAGAATGTTAAGCTGTTGGAGCGCATTGGAATAGCAAGACCTGAAGAGGAGTTCCATGTTCCTTTAGATTCATACAGGTAGATGCTTCCTTGAATTTATTAAGCTTTAAAATAAGTGTGTAATATATTTTTGATTCTATGAATTGGGGACTTACACTTTAGAAAAGATAACCTTATTTTTTTTATTATCTAAAGATCTGTAAAAATCAGCTTTAAGGCATATATGGAGTTATAGAGAAAAACATTTATATTATCATTGAATTTACCAGATGAAAATTTCTTGTTGTATATATGATGTTTTAGATTTTTCTTACACTTAATTTTAATAGATTGTCTTTGTATTTGAAATGACTTTTGAATAAATTGTCATTGTTTACAGAGAGTTTTTTTCCAGAAAGTTCCTCCTTCTGTTAGCATTGAGTTTCTCATCCGTAAAAAAGAGACAATAGTGTTTACCTTGTAGAATTATCAAGAAGATTTAATGAGATTCTTTTTCTTAAGTTCTCAATAGAAACTTTTTTTTTTCCATCTTGTTTTCTTTTTCTGTAGATGTCAATTATTTGTTCAGCCAGCTGGTATCTTAGAGAACCAGTACAGAGAATCTACCACGTACATTTCCTGGAAGGAAGAACTTCACAGGAGCAGGGAAGTCAGATGCATGCTGCAGTGTCCATCAGCAGAAGTCAGCTTCTTACCTCTCATAGTCAGCACAGTTGCCCTGCCTGATGAATTAAGCTATATATGTACACACGGGGAAGACTGGGATCCAGCGTACATTATTCATCTTTATCCTACCCTCACTCTGCGGAATCTTCTCCCGTATTCCCTAAGATACTTACTTGAGGTATGTCTCTTGCATTTTGTTTGATTTTCATTATTGCATGAGCTGAATTCTAGTCTTTTAATAGTGTTTTTAGTTGAGGTCAGTGTTTTACGTAGCATACTTATAAGTTAATAATATTACTAACAGCAAAAATTGGTATATCATCTGTTCTGTGTCAGCCACTACATTGGGTGTTGTAGATATGTTAACACACATCTTTCTAGTAACCTCCCAAAATAGGCACTCTTGTTAGACCCATTTTCAGATGAGGAAACTGAGTCACAGTGGGGTTAAGTGACAGGCTCAAGATCCCACACCTAATAAATTGTTGATCTGGAATTTGAACATGGGCAGTTTGGCTCCTTTTCCCTACCACCTAACTCTGCTGTATCTGCCATGAATTAAGAACCATAATAATCTATTTTGTTTTATTTCTATATAATATTTTTTTTTAGATTTCACTTATTTATCTTTAGAGAGGAAGGGAAGGAGAGAAGGAGAGAAATATCAATGTATAGTTGCCTATCATGAGTCCCCTGCTGGGAGCTGGCCTGCAACCCAGGCATGTGCCCTGACTGGGAATCGAACCGCGTGGTTCCCAGGCCCGCACTCAATCCACTGAGCTACACCAGCCAGGGCTCTATAATCTTTTATTTTTAATTTATAGTTGACATACAATATTATATTAATTTCAGGTATATAATGTAGTGAATAGACATTCAATAACTTACGAAGTGATCACCTCAATAAGTCTAATTAATATCTGATACTGTACATAGTTACTATATTATTGACTATAAGTAAAAATCTGTTTTCTAAAGCACAGAAAAAAGCCAGTGAAAAATATTTCATGTTAATTCTAAAGTTAATTTTATTGCTTGATTGATTAATTGATTTTTAGAGAAAGAGAGAGCTTGATTTGTTGTTCTACTTATTTATGCATTAATTGATTGAGTCTTATATGTGCCCTGACTGAGGATCAAACCTGCAACCTTGGTGTACTGGTACAATGCTCTAACCAACTGAGCTACCCAGCCAGGGCTCTAAGCTTAATTTTAAAGTTAATATGATTATTTGTTCTGAGTTTCTATTCAATGTAAAAATAATTACTATCCTTCTTAAGAAAAAATAGGGAGCATTTTTTCTAGCAGCAAAGTATGATAAATATGTTTAAATTTCTATATGTCACACATTTTACATACAAAAGTCTGAAAATTGTTTGGAACCTAACTTACTTATTTTCCTTATTTGAACAATGAGCCAAACCTGATCTGTGGATACTTAAATTAATTAAATGAAATAAATAGTATTTATACCAGGGAAGCTTTCAGTAAGAAAGCCTAATTTATTATGTTAGTATTCATTTAAAAAAATCTTTCCTCACTTAGACAGCTTGTCAGAGTAGTTTGATATTACCTTTCTTATGTCTGTTTGTATGGGAACCATTATGCATAGTACGTGAATGGGGGATGAAGCAGTTCAGTGGCTTCTTTAATGACATAAATAGCCAGGGTTCCTAAATCTAGCCTTTGATTCTTAGCACGGGTCTGACTTTTCTCAAAACTTACTGCTATTAGCCTACTAATGGCCAGAAGACAATTTTTGCTTTTGACTAAAATTTAGTCAAAGGCGATTTTTAGTCAATTGATTTAGTCAATTTTGCCTTTGACTAAGTGTTTTCTTTTTAGTCCATAGTGATTATTGGACATTCATAATATATAAACATGACTTTATTAAAGATTTGTCAGGTAATCTGAATCTGGTAGGCTATTTAGCATTTGTATAACATATGCTACTATTGCAGAAGTATTAAAAATCACTAAGCAATGATCTCACCTTTAACAGGAAGCTAAACAACAAAACAAACAAGCAAGCAAAATAAAAACAAAGACACTGAAATAGAGAACAGGGGGACAGCAACCAGAGGGGAGAGGGAAGGAAATTTCAGGGGGAAAAGGAGAGGGATTTAGAGGAACTAGTATAAAGGACACATGGACACCAAACAGCTAAGGAGGGTGGAAATGGGAGGGAGGTGGGGAGCACAGGGGAGTGGGCTGAGATGGGAGTAAAAGACAGAAAACTGTACTTGAAAAATAATTAAATAAAAAATCACTAAGCAAATTTATTTTGTGTGTGTGTGTTGTTATTTTTTTAAGGGAACAGCAGAAGCTCATGAGCTAACAGAAGGCAGTACTGCTGACGTTCTACATTCAAGAATCAGTGGAGAAATTATGGAATTAGTTCTGGTGAAATATCAGGGCAAAAACTGGAGAGGACATTTTCGTATATATGATACGCTTCCCGAATTCTTTCTTGTGTGTTTTTCTTCTGACTCCACAGAAGTGATGACAGTCGACCTGTCAGTGCATGTCAGACGAATTGGTAGTCGGATGGTGCTATCTGTCTTTAGTCCCTACTGGCTAATCAATAAGACTTCTCGAGTTCTCCAGTATCGTTCAGAAGATACTCACGTGAAACATCCAGCTGATTTTAGGGATATTATTTTATTCTCTTTCAAGAAGAAGAACATTTTTAGCAAAAATAAGGTATGTTTTTGTTGCTATAACAAGTTAAAATAAATTCCTAATTTTGAAACTAGGGAGCCATTAGTTTTCCTTAAGACCATGTTTTACTAAGTGATATTGGTATGAATTAGGTCCAGGGAGACTTTCAATGAATACATAATCAAGTGAGATGTTAGGAACTAACAACAGCAGTCTCCAAGGCAGTTAACACTTTTCTCTAATGCACCTAGAATTATTTATGTTCTTGAAGTGGTGTTAAGTAGAAAGTTTGATTTAATGCAATTTGTCAGCGATTAAACGGCATTTTTAAAAACCAGCAGTTGAATTTGGTGAATATTACCTGAACCCTTCTGTATGTGAAGGACTAAGCCATACCTTTGAGAAAGAAACTAATATCTAAGTCTGTTGCTTTTTGCTCTGGTCCCTTCTTTCTTTTGCAGACTCGTAACTTTGTATTGCTTACCACACTTCACAAGTACTTACCTCTAGGCCTTTGTATATGCACCCTCTGCCTAGAATGCCTCTTCTCCTGTGCTTTCTCTCCTATGCTTACCTCATCTTTCTGGTTATCTGCTCTTTGTACTATGGCATTCTGCTCACTTCTGACATAATATGAAGGACTTTGTGACCATCTAAAGTGAGGCTAAATGTCCTATTTATGTTCTCTTAGATCAGTGGTTCTCAAATTACTGTGTGCATTAGAATCACCTGTAGAAAGCTGTTAAAATGGATTGCTGGGTCATACTCTTGTAGTTTGATTCAGTAGACCTGGGTAGGGTCTGATAATTGCATTTCTAATGAGTTCCCAGGTGATCCTCAGGTTGCTGGTCCAGACACCACACTTTGAGAGCCACTGTTGTAGAGTGTTGATTAATCTAATAGATGGTATTTTAGTAACAGTTTATGTGTCTGACCCAGTTGTTCTCAAGTTTTCTGTAATAGAGTTGGGTGGGTGGAGCTTAATACAGGAACACTGTTAGGTCTATTCTATAAAACTTTATCTAAATCCCATAGCCAAAAGTAAACCTATACCCTGTCACTGTGATAGCATTTTACTTCTCTTGTTTGGCTCTTATCACACTCAAGTCTTTTATTCTGCTTATTTCAGTGCCTTTTTAAAGATTTTTTTGATTTATTCATTTGAGAGGGAGAGGGAGAAAGAAACATAAATTTGCTGTCCCCCTTATTTATGCGTTCACTGGTTGCTTCTTGTGTATGTGCTGACTGGGGATCAGCCAATGCTCTAACGAGTTGAGCTATCTAACCAGGGCTCACAGTGCCTTTTATTTAGCATTTTGCTCAATAACGTTTAAGGTATGAGTTTGTGCTAAAACTTAATTTCTTAGCTCTATATCCTAAGTCTGACACTGGAAAATATTTTTATTATATATTTTTTTAAATAACAGAAACTCTTATTGGTATAAATTTTTAAATTCACTGTACTCATTGCATAGGTGAATGAAGTCAGAGTATTGCTTTTATTGTATTGCCTTCCAGAGTTTCTGTGGTTCTGTTACCCATTTGCAATATGGCTTAGATTATATTTTCTGTGTCCCATGATGATAAATAAATTTCTAGTGGTCTAGCAACTTTCCATCAAGTAAAATTAATATAGTCTTTTAGGCTTCTTAATGTGATGGTATGTGTTCTCTGTTGTAGGTACAATTAAAAATTTCAACTAGCGCTTGGTCCAGTGGGTTTTCATTGGATACAGTTGGAAGTTATGGGTGCGTGAAGTGTCCTGCCAACAATATGGAATACCTGGTAAGATTCTGTTTATTTATTTCCCTTTGCCTTTATTCATATTTTCTTCAGTA
The DNA here is from genome assembly GCF_021234435.1 of Artibeus jamaicensis. Taxonomy (NCBI): domain Eukaryota; kingdom Metazoa; phylum Chordata; class Mammalia; order Chiroptera; family Phyllostomidae; genus Artibeus; species Artibeus jamaicensis. Next base: position 11,471,773 of record NW_026521883.1, read on the forward strand.
AGCCAGCTGAATCTGAAGCGGTATAGAAATTTGAATTCAGAGTATTACGTGAAGGACTGTTACCTCTACAAATTTCTATGGCACTAATAGCATAGCACAACCAGAATTTGTCAGAGATTAAAAAGACACTGACTTGAATCTTATCCAAGTAAGCAACCTGGTAAATACTCATCACATACTAGAATCCTTCTTCCATTCTACTCTTTTGTCAAACATTTCTTAACTCTTAAATTTGATTGAAAATTTGAACAGTCTGATGCCAGTTGACCTGTTTAGTCCCACTTTGAAATTTTTACCGTGTTTTATTAACAACAGAGATAATAAATGCAGCAAAACTTGAGCCTCTATAGTAAATAAAACAACTTATGTTTGGGATGTTAAGAAGTATAGTATTCACATAAACTAAATTTCTTATTACTAGTCATCATTAGTTAAATTGCTAGTTGATATTTCTTGAGTTGATTTTTTGATGGAGCCAAATTAAGAAACCAGAATTTGTATTAGTGAGAAGATAATTTATAGTAGTTACTTTAAGAAATCCTATTTAAAAATATTTGTGACTTCCGCCAAGATAGAGGCATAGGTGGATGTGCCGTGCCTTCTCACACAACCAAGTTTAGAGACAACTCAATATTAGCAACAGAAAACACAGCCAGAACACGGAAAATTGAACTTTTCGGAAGTCTGTTAACAACAAATTCTTCAGCCTGACCTGTAAGAGGGGCGAAACCAGCGGCTGGTGAAGCAGGGTTGCACAGGAAAACTCGGTCAGATGGAATCCAGACGCGCGGAATCCAGGCGCAGGGTTGGACCTAGTGAGCGACCGAGCGAGCGACCAGGCGAGCAACCGCGGGGGAGACAGTGGGGGTACGGTGCTGCGTGTTGATTGTGGTCGCGCATTTGTGCGTGGGTGGACAGGCGAGGGAGTGGGCGGTTGGACCGGGGCCTGGCGGGTCCCCGTGGCAAGCATCAGTGGAGGGCGCCCCCATTTCCCTGCTCTGACCGCACCTCCACATACAGCATCACAACCCAGTGACCTGGGAGTCCAAGGCGCCGCTCCTCACACTTAAAGGGCACGAACAGACCAAAAATGGCTCAAGAAGATCTCAAAGCCCCAGAACCTATAGATCTAAGCGATGAAGAAATAGCAAAACTCTCAGACACACAGTTTAAAACATTGGTGATCAGGATCCTCACAGAACTGGTTGATTATAGCCACAAGTTAGACAAATATATGAAGGCGAAACTAACTGAAATGAATGGAATTGCACAGGACACCAATAGCAATGAAAAGGAAACTGGGACTCAAATCAATGGAGTGGACCAGAAGAAAGCAAATAATGGCCAAACAGAAAAGAGTCAAGAAGCAAGAATTCAAAGAAATGAGGAGAGTCTTAGGAACCTCCAGGACATCTTTAAACGCTCCAACATCCGAATTATAGGGGTACCAGAAGGGGGAAAGGCACGGCCACCAGTGGAAAACTTATTTGAACAAATAATAAAGGAGAATTTCCCCAATCTGGCAAAGGAAATAGACTTCCAGGAAATCCAGGAAGCTCAGAGAGTCCCAAAGAAGTTGGACCCAAGAAGGAACACACCAAGACACATTATAATTACATTAGCCAAGATTCAAATGAAGGAGAGAATCCTAGAAGCAGCAAGAGATAAGGGGACAGTCACCTACAAAGGAGTCCCCATCAGACTGTCAGCGGATTTCTCAAAAGAGACCTTACAGGCAAGAAGGGGCTGGAAAGAAGTATTCCAAGTCATGAAATCCAAAGACCTACAACCAAGATTGCTCTATCCAGCAAAACTTTCATTTAGAATGGAAGGACAGATAAAGTGCTTCTCAGATAAGATCAAATTCAAGGAGTTTATCATCACCAAGCCCTTTTATTATATGAAATGTTAAAGGGACTTATCTAAGAAAAAGAAGTTAAAGAAACATGAACAGTGAAAGGACAACAAACTCACAGTTATTAACAACCACACCTAAAACGAAAGCAAACTAAAAGGACAGCTAGATCAGGAGTGGAAACATAGAAATGAAGATCTCAAAAAGGGTTAGCAACAGGGGAGTGGGAGGAGGAGAAGGGGGGAGAAGGTACAGAAAATAAGTAGCATAGACAGTAGATAGAAAATAGATGGGGGGGGGCAAGAATAGCATGGGAAATATAGAATCTAAAGGACTTGAGACACATGGCCATAAACTAAAGGGGGGGTAATGGTGGGGATGGGGGGTAGGGTGGAGGGGAATGAAAGGGGGAATAGAACAACTGTAACAGCATAATCAATAAAAAAATTTAAAAATATATTTGTAAAGTATATTTTATTGATTATGCTGTTACAGTTGTCCCAATTTTTTTCCCTTCACCCCCCTTCTGTCCAGTATCCCCTTCCCTCCAGCAAACCCCTGCTTTAGTTCATGTCCATGGGTCATGCATATAAGTTCTATGGGTTCTCCATTTCTTATACTATTCTTAACCTCCACTATTTATTTTTCCCCTAACCTACCAGTTGTGCTTCTTTTTAAAAATATATTTTATTTATTTTTAGAGAGAGGGAAAAGGAGGGAGAAAGAAAGGGAGATAAACATTGCTGTGTGAGAGGAACATTGATTGGCTGCCTCTCACACTTTCCCAACTGAGGACCTGGTCCACAACCAAGGCCTGTGCACTGACTGGGAATCAAACTGGCAACCTTTCTGTCTGCAGGCCAGTGCTCAATCCACTAAGCCACACCAGCCAGGGCCTCAGTTATGCTTTTTAGTCCCTGTACCTTTTCCCCCATTTTTCCCCTTTCCCCTCCCCATTGATAACTCTCCTTGTGATCTCCATTTCTATGATTCTGTTCCTGCTCTAGTTGTTTATGTTTTTTTTTTTAGATTCATTTGTTGATAGTTGTGAGTTTGTTGTTATTTTACAGTTCATTGTTTTGATCATCATCTTTTTCTTAGATAAGTCCCTTTTTATATAATAAGGGCTTGGTGATAATGAACTCCTTTTCCTTTACCTTGTCTGGGAAGCAGTTGATCTGCCTTGCAGTTCTAAATTGTAGCTTTATTGGATAGAGTAATCTTGGTTATAGTTCCTTGCTTTTCATGACTTTGAATACTTCTTTCCAGCCCCTTTTGTCTGCAAGGTTTCTTTTGAGAAATCAGCCAGTAGTCTTATGGGAACTCCTTTATAGGTAATTGTCTCCTTTTCTCTTGCTGCTTTTAAGATTCTTTCTTTATCTTTATCTTTGGCATTTTAATTATAATATGTCTTGATGTTACCCTCTTTGGGTCCAACTTGTTTAGGACTCTCTGTGCTTCATGGAGTTGTATGTTTATTTCCTTCCTCAAATTAGGGAAGTTTTCTTTCATTATTTTTTTTAATACATTTTCAATTTCTTGCTCTTCCTCTTCTTCAGGCATCCCTGTGATTCAGATGCTGGCACATTTGGAGATGTCCCAGAGTCTTATTCTCTTCTCATTTTTTTGAATTCTTGTTTCTTTATTCTGTTCTGGTTGACTGTTTATTTCTTTCTTATCTTACAAATCATTGATTTGAACCCGGCTTCCTTCCCTTCACTGTTGATTCCCTGTAGATTTTTTGTTATTTTACTTAGTGTAGCCTTCATTTCTTCCCTTATGCATTTGCTGTACTCAATGAGATGTCTTAGCATCCTTATCATCAGTGCTTTGAACTCTGCATCTGATACATTGGCTATCTCCATTTTGCTTAGTTTTTTTGGAGTTGTGATCTGTTCTTTCATTTGAACTATGTTTGTTTGTCTCCTCAATTTGGAAACCTCCCTGTGTTTGTTTCTGTGTGTTAGGTGAACCTGCTTTGACTCTGTCTTGGTGCAGCTGTTATGATGTAAGGAGTGGAGCCTTAGGTATTTGCCAGGATGGGGCAACCCAATTCACTGCTTTGTGGCACTGTAGGTGGGGGAGGGGTTGGAGAGGGAACAGTGCCACTTGCTGAGCTCCATTTCCAGTCACTCCCGCCACTTCTCATATGCAATTGGCACCTTTCTAACTGCTTCCCTGGTGTTAAATCCCAGAGTGGGTGGGTTTACATACTTTCTAGGGCTGTGTAAGTTCTTTAAACAGGCTCTCTTGATAGACTGGCAGTTTCTTCCACTGCCCCAACCCCACTGGTTTTTACAGCCAGGAGTTAATGGGGCTTTATTTCCCTGGCAGTATAACCCTGGGCTGTGCTGTCTAGCCTGGGGCTGGGATGGCTCACTCCCTAGGTTTCCCTCCTGGTTTTTATCTACCACCGGTGAATGTGGCAGTGCCCGTTCTGCCAGCCACCACTGCCTCGTCACCACCACACTGCTTCCTCTCCACCCTGGCTCCCCATCTCTGCCCCTCCTACCCATCTGGATGAATATTATCTTCTTTAAATCCTTGGTTGTTAGACTTTCATACAGTTCGATTTCCTGGCACTTCTAGTTGTATTTTATTTTGGAGTTAGTTGTGATCCTTCTTATGGCTGTGTAAGGTGGCAAAGTGTGTCTACTTATGCCTCCATCTTAGCCAGAAGTTTATTTTAAAATGTTTTAAGTAGTCTTTGTGTGAATGGTGTGTGTGTGTGCATGTGTATTTCAAATTCACTATATAAAATAATAAGCTTGCTTGTTTCCTTTTCACAGGTTGGTGTTAGCATCAAAATGAGCAGTTTTAATCTTACAAGAATAGTTACCTTGACTCCTTTTTGTACCATTGCAAATAAGTCATCATTAGAACTAGAAGTTGGTGAAATTGCATCTGATGGCTCAATGCCAACTAATAAGTGGAACTATATTGCTTCTTCAGAGGTAAATTTTTTGTTTAATATAACTGGCTCCTACAATGTACAAATACCTATAGACATAAGAATTGTATATACCTCTTTGTCATACTCACTTTTCTGTTATGTTAGTGTTAAATGTATCAGCCAACCTTGACTTTGCTTATACATTGTAAGCATATGTTAAAAAAATTGTTGATGGTTATTTACTGCTAGCCAAGTCTGTATGGTAACACTGCTTCTCCAGTTCTTCCCTTTTTTTTTAAGATTTTATTTATCTATTTTTAGAAAAAGGGAAAGGAAGGGAAAGAAACATTGATCAGTCTCTTCTCACAAGCCCTCAACCAGGGACCTGGTCTGCAAACCAGTCATGTGTCCTGACTGGGAATTGAACTGGTGACGTTTCAGTCTGCAGGCTGGAACTCAGTCCATGAGCCACACCAGCCAGGGCTCTAGTTCTTCCTATATGTACAAAATGTGAATATAAATATAATGTACTATGTATTGTTTCAATAATTACGATAATGTATTCTGCATTCAAGAAGCTTATAATCTTGTTAGAGGGCTTAAGACTCATAAATTAATAATTGGGAAATAAAGGTAATATATACCAAGTTATAGGTGGTTGTAAATTTCTGAATAAATTAGCTGAAAGTCTCCTTGAAATTTTCCTAAAATTCAGCTCCTTACTTTACAGAGAAGGAAATTTAATCTCATATCGTTCTCAGGTTGAAGAGGTCACTGGATGTTGGGATCACTGTGGTCTTTGTGGAAGGGGAAGTTGCACAGACGACATAGGGCCCGAGCTGAACTTTGCAGGCTGAGGAAGATTGGCAGTGGTGGGGAGAATGAGGGGAAGAGTGGGGGAGAGGGCAGGTTCAAGACCAGCATTAGTACTTCGATTTGCTTGTTTTTAACCAAACCAGCTGACCTGAAGGGATAGAGCCATTCTTCTATTCATCTCAAAAAGAAAATTTTTAAATCATTTAGCAACAAATTCAAGAGGAAGGATTCCAGTGATAATATAAATAAGTTTAGAGTTCCAAGAGGCATGTGCTTTCCAAGGCACTTAGTATAATCTCCCCAGACCTGGCAACAAATAAATGCTCATTATCTTTTTATATTTGATGTGGGTTTGATAAGAGTAGTACTTTTATTCAGAAACAGAATTTACCCTGTATTCTGTAACAGGGAGACCTTTTTTACTAGCCAAAATATCAATTTGACTGATAAGAAAAGTGAGGCTCAAAAAGGTATATGATTTGGTTAAAAATAAACAGCTGGGAAGATAATGTTTAGTATTCCAGCAAGGTCTGTGGTGTTTTCTTCTCTCCCTTTAGTTTTCTTTCTGGTTTATTTTGAATGAGATGTTCTGAAAGAATTCATGGTGCATTAAGAAATTAAAGTAAGACACACACAAAGATTGTGTCATTAAAATTAAAGTTTTTAAATATTTGAGACATTTGAGGCATTCTTAATCAGTAAGTTCTAAAGTTCCTCATATTGTAATTATTTCCTAAGGACATAGAATAATATATATTCTTCTGATGGAGTTTCTTTGATTTCCTAAATAGTCATACCATCAGTCATCTTAATATGAGATGTAGAGGGAATATTTTTTAGAAAGTTAGTAATAATTGAAACAGGATTATATTTAGAATTGAAGATTTTACTAGCCACTATCTTATTTATACCACAGAATTGTTTTAAGACTGATATTCTTTTATATTTTCAGTGTCTTCCGTTTTGGCCTGAAAATCTGTCAGGCAAACTTTGTGTCAGAGTAGTGGGCTGTGAAGGATCATCCAGACCATTCTTTTACAACAAGCAGGATAATGGCACTTTATTGAGCTTAGAAGATCTGGTAAGTTTTCATGTTTTAAAATACAATATTTTTATTATTAAAATTTGCATTGAAATCTTTTATTAAAACATGCCATAAAATTTACTTGTAATTATTTGAAGGTACTGCTGTATCAATATTTAATACCATGCTATATTCATGAGAGATCAGAGCCAGTCTCTATTCAGTGAGGATGTAACAAACCAACCTTTTTGTGTGTACATAGCTGATTGAGACTCCAAGTGCAGGGTGAAGCAATGCCTCAAACGTACTTTTTTCTTCCTGTAATAGAATGGGGCCCTCTTAGTGGATATAAACACTGCTGAACATTCAACTGTCATAACCTTCTCTGATTACCATGAGGGATCTGCACCTGCCCTAATAATAAACCACACACCATGGAACACCCTCAAGTACAGACAGAGGTATGCTGAAAAAAATTCATGGAAAATTTGATTTGTTTTTATTGGTCGGTCCAAAATTGCTTTTAGGAAACACTTGAGACTAAATGCGTTTCGCATTCCAAATGTTTTCAGAGTTTAGAAAGGTAATATGGAACACATGCTGTTTATTACTAATACCCTAAGCAGGTTTTGAGACAGGTCTCTATAATCAAACACATTAATATTTCTGCAGCAAAAGTTATGCATATTTATACCAGTTGGGCTAAATAAAAATGATTAATAGTCTCACATCATTTCAGGTCAGATTTTGCTGCCAAATGACTGTTGGCACCAAATTTAGAGCAAAATCTGTGGACTTTTGGAGTGTTTTAAATTTTAGAATTGCATATAAGGAATTGTGAACCTGTTTAAACATTACTTTTCTTTTATAATATGATAATGCTTAGTGAACCTCTTTCTATAAATGTATATCTAAGGTGTTTTTTTTGTTGTTGTTGCTTTGTTTTCTCTTTGGTAGGGATAGTAAAAGATTAAGTGGGTGGACATTGAGTAGATAGTACAGACTGATAGGAATTCTTTGGGTCTTGCCTGTGCTGTCATTTGGCTTGGATGATACCTGTGTCGCAGCCTGTGAAGGCCAGGCAGGTTCACGGGATCCGGGCAGACAGAAGAACATTCATGGAGCTGTTGGGATGTCTGGCATGCCTTTATTCAAGGGTGGGCTATCCAGGCATGCTGCAAGCTGCGTGTCCCCCTGCATGCCACCTGTCCTTTCTACGTGGCACCCAGCTGGGATTTCCTACCCTCTTAAATAGTAAAACACAGATAAAGCCAGCAGGGTGCCAGCAGAGCTTCATACTATGGATGCGAGCCCACTCAAGGCTATGGGAACAGTTTATCAGACCCAGTCTCAAGACTATGAGAACACTACTTATCAGGCCCATTCTCAAGGTAATGGGAAACTGCTTCGCTTAGTTGCCCAGACACCTGGGTGAGGAAGCCAGCCTGCCACCATTTACCTTATAATACCATTATGTAATGATAGTTTTAAACCCTTACAATATATAATATTTTATATTTGCAAAGAATTATAAATCTGCAGTTATTATAAAATAGTTTTACACATACAATTATTTGTAAATATAAAATAATGCCTTTCAGATTTGTCTGTCTTTTCCAAATTCTCACTTGAGGATATGTTTATTGATTTTAAAGAAAGAGTGAAGGGAGAGAGAGAGAGAAACATCAATTGGTTGCCTCCTGTACATACCCCACCCAGGGGTCAAATCTGTCACCTAGGTATGTGCCCTGACTGGGAATGGAACCCACAGCCTTGTGGAGTAGGGGATGATGCTCCAACCAGCTGAGCCACCCGGCCAGGGCCAGGATTGGGTGTTCTTAACTCTCATGGCTTGGGTTGAATTCACTGAGAAATTTAAAAGTGCAGACTGAGATTGAAACCTAAGTGGGTTACTTTTTTTTTTTTCATTCTCTGGTAAGTTTTTTATGTTATATAGATCAGTACTTCTTCAACTTTAATGATCAATTTCAAAATCCCCTGGGAATCTTGTCGAAGTGCAGACTTTGCTTTAGTGGGTTTCGATGGGGTCCAGGATTTTGCGTTTCCAGCAGGCCCCCAGGTAATGCTGATTCTTCTGGCCCACAGACCACACTTAGAGTGGCAACAGCAGGGACCCAGTTATTTCTTTCTCTGCAACTCATATTTTTTATGAATTACATTTTATTAGAAAGCTTAAATTTAAGCACTGCTGCTATTAATAGCTTTTTCTACAGGTGTGCTCTCTCATGCCAGTCTGTTTACCTCAGTGATCTTACCTGCATCTATTGAGAATACTGCAACCTCAGCAAGGGCAATATTCTGTTACCTCAGGTTTCAAAGCCATTTGCTTACTGGGCATTTTAGGGTACTTATTTTTAAGCAGAGTTGTGTTTTATTAACAAAGGCAATGGTATAAGATTTTTGTACCAATACCTACTTCAATAAAACACAGGTCTGGATTTCTTGAGGCCAAGATATTTTAATCTTCCCTTGGTTGTGTTTTCAGTGGGACACAGGAAGAAGTGGAATTGCTGCCAAGACAAGCTCGACTTTTTGCCTGGGCAGATCCTACTGGTACCAGAAAACTTACATGGAGATATGAAACAAACACCGGGCAACAGGATCTCTTAAAGGTATCGTGTGATGTGATGATGGCAAAGGAAGTAAACACGCTAACTCCACTCTGTTATCTGTAGTTTTTGAACTAAAAATGAATTGGAAATATTTCAGAATAAGTTACTCTTGAACTTCAGATTGCAAATAGTTCACACCAATATTTTATCTTAGATATGTCAAAATAATGGATTTACTATTTAAAAAACAGGCCACCTTCATCTTGCCCAAGTGAAGATCAGCAAAGTACTTTCTTTTTTCTTTTTTTTTACTTGATTTTAAAAGGAAGGAATTTTAAGGCTAAATGAAAAACAGCTTTATTCAGAACATGTGCGTATCCGTGTTGGCTGTGAGGTTTTAGGCATGCTTTCCCAATCAAGGCCATCTTTTCCTAATTAAAGGAGCCTTAGAGTATGCAGATTCTCCCATATGAATTTAACGAAATATGTGTTGAAACAATATTTTGGTAAATTAATCATTTGTTATTTCTTAGACTCTTAGATTTTGAGAAGGGCTTGAGAATTTATCTACCAACCTATCTCTGATAGAAATTACTCTTGCATAATGATCAATCATTTAGTTGCTATAGGAATATATTCTATCATGAAAAGTTCATACAGAAGCATATTCCATTGTCTGATAATGCCTGTTATTTAAAAAAGCTTTCTTGACTTTTGCTTTAGAGTGGTAATTAGCCAACAGTGACCAAATTACCCTCTCCTGTATTCCCTCTGAAATACCCATAAAAATGAGCCTGATATAAGATTCTTGGGGAGGTTTTCACCGTGACAATTTGATGACCATCTGTTGGCTTGTGGTATGCTTTTTAGAACAGAGAAACTCTCAAGATTTGTAAGTGGTAGAGAGAGGCTTAAATTCTCTGACACTTTTAGCTCAGAGATACAGGATCTCTACGAGGGGCTTCTCTATATGGTATTACTTCCCCTCTCCTCACATTTAATGCTACTCAGCAACACAAATCCAAGAAAATAGTACAAAGACACTGAGGAGACAGTGGGAATAACATCCTGGGGAAAAATAGCAAAGTCTATATATTAAAATTTGTCAGGAAAACTGGTATAGCGTAAGCAGGGGTTGTGGTTTTTACTGTTTCTCATCTATTATCAGGAATAATTCTATTATCTAGAATCAGGCAGTATGAAAAGTAGCTACCTGCACCTCCATCAAGAGTCATCTGCCAGACTCTGAAAACTGCGGTAGAAGCAAGGCAGGTGTCCATTTTTTGTCTATTTAATTGATCTGGAAAGGAAGTTCTGCTCAGGCCCTGGTGGACAGGAAAGGGAGTTCAAAGAAAATCCATACATTATTGGCAAACACCAGGTCTGAACAGGTCTTTTCTCCTTAAGTATGAACAAATCAGAAAAAATTAACATGAGGTTTATGACAAAAATACTTCAAGAGAAAAATGTAACATTATCCTATAAATTCAGAGGGTGATTATACCTCTGGAAAATTTTTTACTACATAAGCACCAGAAGACCATTTTCAAACTGTGTGTATCCTCAACTGAGTTGTAAAGAAAGGGCAGCTGTGAAGTAGGTGAAAGCGAAGTGCCGGACGAGTGGAGAAACACAGTGTATTCCGTGCATTTTATTTATTTATATATATCATTTAATCCTCAATTTTAATTTGAGAAATAAAAGACTATAGTGTTGTAAAAAAAACTATCAATTACTAGAACTAAAATCCCTGGTAAATGAATTTTAAAGCAGTTGAGAAAATGAAAATAAAGAAAACGTTGCCATTAAAGTAAAATAGGAAGTGCAAGGGAGTATGTAAGTAGCAAACACCTCTTACTAATTGCATATAATGTACTAATGTGTTTCATATGTTATCTCTAATTCTTTTTTTATTGGGTTTATTGGGATGGCACTGGTTAACCGAACTACACAGATTCAGGTGCACAGTTCCACAGCCCATCATCTGCACATGGTGCTGTGTGTTCCCCACCCCAGGTCAAGTGTCCCTGACTGGAACTCAGAACTGCCGGTTAGAATTCAAAACCACATCTGTCCAACTTCATAGTCATGGACTTTTCCCACTAACCTGTGCTTCCGTCAGTTATGTCAGTAAGTGGAAGTGGTTTAAATTCTTTTAGTAAATGACAAAAAACACTTAAATTAAAAAATAGTATCTAACTCTAAGCTACTTGCAAGAGATCTATCTTAACCAAATTAACACCAAAAATTATAAGCATTAAGATATAGTAAAGATTTAACAGGCAAACAGATGTAAAAGGAAAGCAAAGTTCTTAATTTTAAAATCTGGACAACTCTAATTCAAAGCAAATACTGTTAAATAGAATACGATAATATCACAAAGAAGGCATGATAACTCTAACCTCACACAATGAGTGACATTGCATCAAGGTACAAAGCTTAAAATGCTGGAAGTCAAATGAAACACAGTTACCTGAGGATATTTTAACAAACCTCTTAATTTTTAACAGATAAAATAGATGACAGTGGATTAGAGAATATTTAACTTTTTAAGATTAAACCAACATACATATCAAATTTTGTAGTTTACGAAAAGAGAATTCACCATCTTAATAGGTATGTCTGAAACACTTCACAATTCAGTTGCATATTAGAGTTTAAAGAAAGTTTGATAGGCTTCTTTGACTTATGTTAAAAGCAATAGATAGTACTGGCTGATGAGGCTCAGTGGATCGAGTGCCGGTCTGGGAACTGAAAGATTATCAGTTCGATTCCCGGTCAGAGAGCAGGCCTGGGTTGCTGGTCAGGTCCACAGTTGGGGGCTTGGTGAGAGCCAGCTGATCGATGTTTCTCTCACATATGGATGTTTCTCTCCCTCCCTTCTCTCTCTCAAAAATAAATAAATACATATTTTAAGAAAATAAAAGCAGTAGATAAACTTTAACAATAGTAAAAATCACCTATTTCTATATTCTTGATAACTTCTTGTATTTGTTTTTGGGGCTTTTCCCCCAAGAAAGCATGAGATGAAAAGCACATAGTATTGCCCGTTGAAATGAACTATGGTTATATTTATGTCATGCCTAGAATGAAGAGGAATCATTATTTTAATCTCTGAAAACACCAAATAAATTTACAAGCCTCATATTTTTCAGGGTTATATGAGAATTTCAGTTAAAATTTATATCAGTGTTTGCAGTGTTATAAAGTGTTAAAACAAAAGATATTAAAACAAAAATTAGTTTCACCTGAGATCTGATAAGATTCTGAACTGTTCTGTTGTCCGTCTTGGAGACAAGTGAGCATCTGTAGCAGTGGTGCCACCCAAGGCTGTTCTCGTTTCTGCCAGGTGCCTTCTGAGCACCAACTTGGTAATTCAAACTAAGGATAAAAGAATCAAGCACTACTGATTGTTATTATTTGAAAAAATTGGTGCATGTTTTCAAATAGATTATAACTTTAATTTGTCATTTTGAGTGTTGGAGTTTTCCAATTTATAGTCTTGCTTTTTAAACTTCTCTAAAGTTTCTCAGTGACTATAGTTCATCTTTATGTAACAAAAATCATATGTGGGTTTAATGTAAAGCATCTCTTTTCCCCAGGATGAATGTGGACAGTTTCCATATGATGCCAACAGCCAGATACACTGGGTGTCATTCCTAGATGGGCGCCAGAGAGTCTTGCTTTTCACAGACGATGTTGCCTTGGTTTCCAAAGCACTGCAGGCAGAAGAAATGGAGCAGGCTGATCATGAAGTAACCTTTTCTCTTCACAGTCTTGGGCTTTCACTGGTTAACAATGAAAAGAAGCAAGAAGTCTCATACATTGGGATAACCAGGTATGGAAGAAGGAAGATAAGACATCAGAAATCTTTAAAAGACATTGAGTTCATAATATCAAATTTGATGAGAGTAAACATTTACCTGGTCTGAATTTGATATACTGTCTATTTTTTCAAGGAAACCTAACCGAACGGTTGGTTGAAAAACATGTAACATAGAAAGATGACTTACATAATGCCTTTGCCCTTACAGTGCTCATCCTCAGGCGGGAAGGAAAAGATTTGCTTCTTTCTTTGTTGTTTGTATGTATTTTTCTAAATGAATTATAAAAACACAGAGAAATGCTACAAAGAAGTATACACCACATACAATGGAAATACAAAGATAGAAGCAACTAATTTGTTTTGTGCAGCAGGAATTGGAGAAACTGGTGTGGGTCTGGGAAAGCTGACCACAGTGGGTCAGATAAATTGGAAACAGGGTTTACAGAGGAGGCAGTATTTGATGTGGGTACATAACTGTTAATGGCTTATTTAGAACTTTTAATAGTGATGGGGCCAGTTATTTCCTCTGGTTCCGCTTATGCCTGTATAAGAAAAGTATTGGAATTTATTTATTTTGATTTTTCGATTACACTAACCTTAGTAAAGTTAGGATTTGGGGAGGCTGATGGGTGGAATGGTTAATGTGACCATGTATAATCAGCATTGAATCTATTGATGTTTTTGTGTTTAGTGAACTAAAAAATTGAGTTAATAAAGAGATCATGTATATATATACTTTGTACAATGACAGCTAAGCATTCTATAAATGCTATTATAATACCATTAATACAGTATTAATACATTTATATATATGAATAATATATTCTCTTGGTTATACATTTTAGTATTATATATTATTTCTACACTAAGTATGAAAATCATTTTTAAATTATATAAATTCATTGTTTTCTCTTGTTCTCTGAGATAACTTATTTTTACTTCAACATTATATGCTGTTACAGTATTTTGTCAGATTGGCATTTATTTGTAAGGACATCTTAAAACATGATCTAAGAGAACTTGACTGTCTTTTGTCTGACACTACACATTCAGTGCACATTGAATAAGGATGTGTACTGAGGAAAAGTCAGTCAGTGACATAGTATTTTAAATTAGACATAATTTTTTGAGCAGTTTCAGGTTCACAGAAAAACTGAGTCTACAGTTCCCATATACTCCCCACATTTTCCCTATTAATAACATCTTGAAATAGTAATATTTATTGCTATTGATGAACTAATAATGATACATTATTATCTAAAGTCCCTTGTCTGTGTACGAGATGCACGTTGTGCATTATAAGTTGTGTGGGTTTTGACAAATGTGTGACGTGTGTCCACCATTACAGTGTCACGCAGAGAATTTCGCTACCCTAAAAACCACCTGTGCTTCGCTGTTCATCCCTACTTCTCTCCCCTGAACCTCACATTTTTTTTACTGTCTCCAAAGTTTTGCCTTTTCCAGGATGTCATATTATTGTAATCATACAGTTTTTAGCCTTTCTAAGTAGACTTCTTTCACCTAAAAATGTCCTTTTAATGTTCCTCATTTTCTTAAATCTGCAAGTTGGTTTCATTTGACTTTATTTTTTTTCCATTATCATTTATTCTCCTTATACTCTCTTACCCCCAGTCACAACACTGTTGTCCATGTCCATGTCCATGAGTGCTTTTTCCTTTTTGCTGGATCCCTCCACCCCCAACTGCCGCCTCCAACTCCTCACTTTGGAGCTGTCAGTCTGCTCTCTACCTATGAGTCTGTCCCTGTCTTGATTGTTAGTTCAGTTTGTTCATTAGATTCCACATATGAGTGAAATCATTCAGTATTTGTCTTTCTCTGACTGGCTTACTCATTAGCATAATGTTGTCCAGGTCCATTTATGCTGCCTCAAAGGGTAAAATTTTCTTTTCTTTTTTATTATGGCCAAGTAGTATTCCATTGTGTAAATGTCCTATAGTTGTTTCATCCACTCATCTACTGATGGATACTTGAAGTGCTTCCTTATCTTGGCGATTGTAAATAATGCTGCAGTAAACACAGAGGATGCTTATGTTCTTTCAAATTCGTGTTTTGGGTTTCTTTGGATAAATTCCAAAAAGTGGAAATGCTGGGTTATAAGGAAGTTTCATTTTTAATTTTTTGAGGTATCTTTATACTAGTTTCCACAGTGCTTGCACCAGTCTGCATTCCCAACAACAGTGCAAAAGGGTTCCCCTTTCTCCACATCCTCACCAGCCCTTGATTGTTGATTTATTGATGATCATCACTGTGACAGGTGTGAGGTGACATCTCAATGCGGTTTTAAATTTGCATTTCTCTGATGATTAGTGTGATGTTGAGCATCTTTTCACGTCTATTGGCCATCTGTATGTCCTCTTTGAAGAAGTGTCTATTCAGGTCTTTTGCCCACTTGTTATTGTTATTTGTTTGTTTTGTGGTGTTAGGTTTTATAAGTTCTTTATAAATTTGGATATTTACTCCTTATCGGATGTATTGTTGGCAAATACGTTCTCCTGTTCAGTGGGTTGTCTTTTCATTTTGTAGATGGTTTCCTTTGTTGTGCAAACACTTTTTAGTTTGATGTAGTCCCATTTGTTTGTTTTTTCTTTTGTTTCCCTTGTCCAAGAAGACATATCAGAAAAAATATTGCTGCAAGAAATATCCGAGATTTTACTCCCTATGTTTTCTTCTAGAAATTCTGTGCTTTTGAATTCTAAACTTTAAGTCTTTAATCTTTAATCCACTTTGAATTTATTCTTGTGCGTGGTATAAGCATTTTTTTATGGCTTGATAACTTTTATTTTTATCACTGAATAATATTTCATGTCTGGATATGCCACATTGTATTTATTTCTGCACTGAAAGATAATCTCGGTTGCTTCCAAGTTCTGACAATTATGAATTAAGTTACAGTAAACATTCACGTGCAGGTTTTTGTGCAGACATAAGTTCTCAACTCATTTGGGTAAATACCAAGGAGTGTACTTGATAGATCATATAGTAAGAGTGCATTTAGTTTTGTAAGAAACTGCCAAATTGTCTTCTAAAGTGGCTGTACTAAGTTTGCATTCCCACCAGGAATGAATGGCATTTCCTGATGCTTCACACCCTTGCCAGCATTTGGCATTGTCAGTGTTCCAGATTTGGCTGTTCTAATAGAAGTATAGTGGTATCTTGCTGTTTTCATTTGTAGTTCCCTAATTACCTATGATGTTGAGCATCTTTTCATACACTTAATTGCCATGTGAATATTTTCTTTTGTGAAGTTCAAATCTTTTGTATATTTTTTAATGTTATGTTTTCTTTTATTGTTGACCTTATTTCAGGTGTCCCCTAATCTTACCCTTGAGTTTCAGGAATTCTTTTTATATTTTGTGTACCAGACTTTTTCCAGATTCTTTTTTTTTGCTAATGTTTCTTCCAGTCTGTGCTTTAAAAATTGATTTATTGATTGATTGATTTATTTATTTATATAGGCAGAGGGAGAGAAACATCAATGTGTAGTTGCTCTTGCACATTCCATACCAGGGAGCCTGGCCCACAAGCTAGGCATGTGCCCTGAGTAGGAATCAAACCAGTGACCTTTTGGTCCACAGGCCAGCACTCAATCCGCCGAGCCATACAAATTGGGGCTGTGGTTTGTTTTTCTACTCTTTTAATGGTGTCTTTTGTAGAGCAGTAGTTTTTAGTTTTAATGAAGTTTAGTATCAATTTTTCTCCATGGATTGTGCTCTTAGTGTTATATCTTAAGTCATTGCCCTGTGTGGCTCAGTTGGTTGGGGGTCATTCCCCAAAGTGAAAGGTCACTGGTTTCATTCCTGGTCGAGGCACATGCCTGGGTTGCAGGTTTGGTCCCCAGTCAGGGTGTGTACAAGAGGCAACTGATAGGCGTTTCTCTTTCACATTGATGTTTCTCTCCTCTTTCTCCCTCCTTTCCTCTTTTGCTAGAGATAAATAAATAAAATCTTTTTAATTGTCATACTCTAAGTCACTTTGACTCTCTGCTATGTTACCTTCTAGGAATTTATAGCTTTGTGTTCAATATTTAGGTCTATAATTTTTTTGAGTTAAAGTTTGTGACATGTGCAAGCTCTGCCTAGATTTATTTTTCACACGCGAATGTCCAGTTATTCTATCACCATTTATTGAAAAGACTGTCCTGTCCTTTTTTATTGAATTGGTTTTGTTTCTTTTCAAAGATTGCTTGATTATATTTGTTTGGGTCTATTTCTGGACTCTATTCTGTGTGTGTATCTATTCTTTCACCAGCGTCACACTCTGTTGATTACTGTAGTGTTCCAGCAATCTTGAAGTCAGGAAGTATCAGTCCTCCAACTCTTTTCTTATCCAATATTGCGTCGACTATTTTGAGTCTGTTGCCTTTCAATATAAATTTTAGAATCAGTTTTTTTTATATCCACATAATAATTAGCTGGGATTTTGATTGGGCTTGCATCATATCTATAGGTGAACTGGGGAAGAACTGATATTTTGACAATAGTTAAGTCATTGTATTTATGTACATGAATATTTCTGTTTATTTAGATCTTTGATCTCTTTTAGAAGACTTCTATAGTTTTCCTCATGTAAATCTTGTACAAATTTGTTAAATTTTGTTTATACTGAAATACTTCATTTCTTTGGTATTAATGGAAATGTTCCCATGTTTTTTATTTAAGTTCCAGTTGTTTGTTGCTGGTAGAGAAGAAAGCAATTGACTTTTATATATAACCTCATATCTTGAAACTTACTAGTTACAGGAGTTTTTGGTTGATTCTTTGTGATTTTCTCCATAGACATTCATGTTATCTGAGAACAAAGACAGTTTTACTTATTTCTTCCCAATCTGTATACCTTCTACTCTATTTTCTTGTCTTACTGCATTATCTAGTATTTCCTTTACAGTGTTGAATAGGAGTGGTTAAGAGTAGATAGCTTTACTTTTTTCTTAGCCAAAAATCATTTAATTTCTGACCATTGAATATAATTAACCACAGGTTTTTTGTAGATCTTCTGTGTCAACCTGAAATCAAGTTCCCCTTTTCATCCTAATTTGCTGCAGAGTTTTTTTACCATGAATTGGTGTTGGATCTATGTGATTTATAATAGATATTTTATTCATTACCTTCATTGACTCTTGTTCCCTGTACACATTATATAGTGTGGACATTGTAAACACTACCAGCACTGACCAGCTGCATAGATAAAAATATGGTGAAGTCGTATTTTATCATTATGCCAACAGTATAATTGGGAATTAGCAAAGTATGGCCCATGAGCCTGTCTAACCTGCTACTTGTTTTTGTGCAGCCCTTGATCTAAGAATAACTTTTTAATATTTTTAAATAGTTGATTAAAATCAAAAGAAAAATTATGTTTGTCACGTGAAAATTGATATCAACTTGTGATAGAAAAACATTTCCCCTTGCTTCTTTACTTTATGTTCTTTTATAACACAGGTATACTTCGGTGTTTAAAAAATCTCGTATATAAATACAATTTTAATAGAAGACTGATAGTTGCAATGATGTGGAGTTGAATGACAGTTTCACAAACTGAAATACATATTGCTAATTTAATTTTCTTTATGAATTATTTTAGTTCTGGTGTTGTTTGGGAGATGAAACCAAAACAGAAATGGAAACCTTTTAGTCAAAAGCAGATAATGTTACTGGAACAATCCTATAAGAAACATCAAGTAGAAAGAGAACATGGCTGGATTAAACTAGACAATAATTTTGAGGTATTTCAAATTTTTTGTCTTCTTTCATATATGTATTTTGTTGATGGTTGTGGTAAGTGAAATTTCATCATCCAAGTAAAAGTCAGTCTGTAGAAGCTAATTTATTAGTAAACACTGTTTATTAGTAGGATTGGCATGGCATGACTAACATTTATTAGTACATTTTTAATTAAAATATATTGTTACTAAGTCATATACTATGATACATTTTAATAATTTCTATTTACAAGGCAGATAGTTTCATGGAATTTGCTTTGTTTTTAGTAAGATTATGGAGAAATTAAGACTGCTTGAAACTTCTTTATATATTTTGAATAATACCCATATATTTCCTAATAAAGACTGCACAAAATTAAATATTTTTAATGATGGAAAACCTATAGAAAACTCACTCAATTAAATTTATTAAATGTGAATGATAGTTGGACATGGGTAGATGTCCACAAATAAAGGGTTTTTCCTACATTGGTCTTTACAGTGTTGACTCTGAAAGTTCATTTTGCTCCAGGAAGACCCCAGAATCTTGACTGCAGTTTCAGGCTTGTTCTGATTCAGTCATACAGTTTAGGTTACTCTTTGTCTCTGATGTCTTGTGGTTGAGTTCAAATTGGTCACCAGACCTGCTCCCCACCGCCACTGCTTCCCAGCAAATGTCAGCCATGCTCAAACGAATATTTTAAAAAACTGTGAAATTAGTGCCAGGCATAAATAAGCTATCAAGTATTCATTGTTTAACTCTGTTAAAACAAAGTTTAAAAATTATGTAGGATTATCTAGTATTACTGAGGTTTTTTTTAAAACTACAAAATATGGCTTATTTTAAGTATAATTTACGATATTGAGAAGTTCCCCAGTTGTTTTCTTGTTTTCCTCATAACTTTGGTAAAAAAGGGATGATTCTTCTTCAGACATTTCAGCTATAGATTACCTGAGGTAGATAACTGGGTGAGTCAGAGATTAAGATATTTTGCCTTTTCAATCTGTGAAAATCAGTTTTTAAAATGGACTACAGTGCTAATTCCCACTCATCACAAACACATGTGCTTTTTTCCTAGGTCAATTTTGATAAAGTTCCAATGGAAATGCGCCACCCTATTCAATGCCCTATAAAGCGAGATTTTTTATCAGGAATTCAGATTGAATTTAAGCAGTCACCTCACCAGAGAAGTTTGAGGGCCAGGTTGTATTGGCTTCAGGTAACATTATCATTCTCAATTCAGTACATATACAGACAGTTCCTGATTTATGTTGGTTTGAATTAAAATTTCTTGACTTTACAATGGTGCAAAAGCAATCAGCATTCAGTAGAAACTCTACTTGGAATTTTGAATTCTGTTATTTTCCCACAGTAGCTATATATAATACAATACTCTTGTAATGCTGGGCAGAAGCATTACCCTCTCCTTCCCACTCCCTTCCCCCTCTTTTCTCTTTCAAATCAATAAATAATTTAAACATTTTTAAAATAAAATAAAATCTCACATGATCCTTAGGTCAGGTATTTCCATTAATGATGTATGTGCTGTGCAATGTTAATACAGTGATGAGGATATTTATATGTTTCTTTTATTAAAAAAAAACTTGCCCTTGCTCAGGTGTATAAGGTTTTACTTATTTATTTCTTTTTCTTTTTTTTTTTAATTTATTGGGGTGACATTGGTTAATAAAATTATGTAGGTTTCAGGCGTGTAATTCTGTAGTCACCATTTGTACATTACATGGTATGTTCACCACTCCTGGTCACGTTCCCTTCCGTCACCGTGTATCTACCCTTTCCACTCTCCTGCCTCCCCTCGCTCTGCTTTCCCTCTGGTAATACTGTCCTGTGCTGTGTCTGTAGGGTTTTTTTCCTTAATCCCTTCACCTTTTCACTCAGCCCGCCACGCCCAGCCCCCTGACGGCTGTCAGGCTGTTCCCTATATCTATGAGTCTAGCTTTATTTTATTCGTTAGTAATTTTATTCATTGTATTCTACATGTAAGTGATATCATAATTTGTCTTTAATTCCCTGAGCATAAAACTCTAACATGAAACTTTTAATAGTACCACATACACACACAGGTACTTAATTATGATGAAATTAGTAGCATCTGTAATATTGTCTCTGAAACTAAAAATTTAAAATATTTTAAGTCCTGCTGAGTGAGTTGTTCTTTTTTTTCAGGTTGATAATCAGTTACCAGGTACAATGTTCCCTGTTGTCTTTCATCCTGTGGCCCCTCCAAAATCTATTGCTTTGGATTCAGGTAAAAAACAAAAAATAAGTTGAGGCATACTCTATTTATAAAAGTTAAGTAAATACTACTTTTACCTGGCAGGAAGCCTGATTGCCTTCTTCTTGTTTTCCATCTTCCTCTCAGAACCTAAACCTTTCATTGATGTGAGTATCATCACAAGATTTAATGAGTACAGTAAAGTCTTACAGTTCAAGTAAGTAAATACTCCCCTATTTATCTAAAGGAATTTAAAATGAGAATCTACTTTGAGAATAAATTTTACTCTTTAATGACTTCTACATAAAAATTATTTTCCACCTGAGCATACTAATAATCCACTTTTAGTCAAGTAATTTTCTATTTTGAAATATTTTGAAAGTTATTTTTATAATAGCCTCCATATATTTTAAAGTACAAAATTCCTTCAACCACCTTCTTCATTTTGTAACTCCAACCAGTATGCATGTAGTCAGTGAAAAAGAAATGATATATATGTTTGCAAGGTGTGTTCTTCAAAGCAGATGCTGTGGACTATAAATATTGGACAGTACATGCTGCATCGTCTACTCGTATTTGTCTGTAACATCAGAAATGTGGGGTTTGGGATTCAAATACTAAGTATTACCTTTAGCGAAATCTTTACTTCAGTGCAAAAATCTCTAAGTGTACTTTGATCTTGTTAACATAACATTTTTTAAAAGATGAAGGAATAAGATCTTACTGGAGCTTTTGGCCAAAATCAAAGTTTTGGACATTGAAAATTAAACATTGAAAATTACTAGGTTGTATAGAAATACTTTTTTATTTCAAAGTTTTTTCCCCGTAGGTATTTTATGGTCCTCATTCAGGAAATGGCTCTAAAAGTTGATCAGGACTTCCTGGGAGCTATCATTGCACTCTTTACCCCAACAACTGACCCTGAAGCCGAAAGAAAGCGGGTAACAATTTTTCCTTTTTGGGAAAATTATAAAATTTGAAAAGTTAGTCATTCTTTGAAATAACTGTAGTAGAGAAAAAAATTAAAATTGAAATTCTTGGTTTAATTTTTTTCAGACAAAGTTAATCCAGCAAGATATTGATGCTCTAAACACAGAACTGATGGAGACCTCAATGACTGATATGTCAATTCTTAGTTTCTTTGAACATTTCCATATTTCTCCCGTTAAGGTTTGTTGTAATTATCATTTTGAAAATTGGACAGAATTGTAGAACTTTTAAAGGGTCTGTGTACAATCATGGGTTTTAATTTGTTGCATCACATATTCAGTGAGAATTTTGCGTGATAAATTGAAATAATTAAGACAGTTCTCTGCAACATGTGTACAACCATAATTCTCACAGAGAAACCACTAGAGCTCATTCTCTAGTCTTGAATTAATAACCCCTTTATTCAAGGAAGAAGCTGACAAAAGCACTTCTTAATGAAGCAGAGAAGTGCTCAACAACATTTAACGTTTGGTTGCGCTTTGTAACTGCAGTACTGTCTAAACAGAAAGCTATCGTGGGTGCCCTCACCAGAATGTAAAAATGCTGAAGTAGGTGTTATACTGTTGATGTGGTGTTTTTCACCCTTCCCACATTTGATTGTAATTAAGGGAGTAGAAAATTGGATACCTTTCACTTGCCTGATTTTGTACTTTATGAACCCATTTCCTTTTCTTCTTTTGTTGTTCTTTTTAGATTTTATAGAGAAAGGTGACTGCTCAGGAAACTCACAAATGCTATCAACCATAATGATCTAAACTTGTGTAATGGGCCAGATTTACAATTAAGTAACTCTTTAAAATATTGATGATCCATTACATTCTTAAAAATTGTTCACAGCACACTATTTTTTAATTGCATTCACCAATCCATTTAGCTAAGTGAGGCATATATAAAGTGGATTATTTTAAATTGGCACATTAGTTTGGTGGTATCAGACATTTACAGTGTTAGGTTTAAAATTGATATTGTTTTATGTGGTAGTTTATACACAATTTCTCTTAAATTAAGTGAAAATAACTTATTTTTGAGATTGAACAACACCTTCAACAAGTATTTATTTAAAGTCTACTGTCAAAGTTGCTGTGAGAGGTATAAAGTGACTTCACTGAGTTTATAGTGTAAGGGAGTATTAAATATTGATAAATTGTGTTTTAAGGCATTGTGGGAATTGTGCCATTAAGTTGAATAAAGATCATTCACCATAGTTATTTTCTTTTTTTTATTTTTAAGTATTTTTTATTGATTATGCTATTATAGTTTCCCCAATTTTTCTCCTTTATCCCCCCTCGCCCTGTATCCCCCCAACCCTGCAGAATTACCCCCCCCCCCGCCTTAGTTTATGTCTGTGAGTGTACATAGTTTTTTTTTTTTTTTATTTCATTGTGACTTTGCCCCAGAGAAAGGCTGGATCTCTGTCCACCTAAGCTCACCTTTCCTGGATCCCAGCACACTCCAACCTGCAGTTGGACAGAAGTCCACATCAAAGAAAAAAACCTAACAACCAGGCTTTCGTGGCCTTACCCCAAGTTTGCTCTGTTGAGTTCTATATTGTTTAGGTAAAATGCCAGGGGAGCTCTGGCCGGGTGGCACAGTTGGTTGGAGCACTGTCCTATATATCAGAACGTTGTGGGTTTGATTCCCGGTCAGGGTACATGCCCAGGTTGCAAGGCACCTATGGGAAGCAACCAGTGGATGTCTCTCTCCCTGTCTGTCTCTCAAATCAATAAACATATTCATAGGTGAGAGTTTTTTTTAAATGTTTAAATGCCTAGGGAGTGGCAGAGTGAGAAAGAGTCATCTGCTGTATTTACACAGCGGGTAATTTGACCTGTGCTTTCTGGCACTGCTGTGCTAATGATATAGCACAAAGTAGAGTAAGGTAAATGGGAATGTGAAGGTCTCATATGTAAGTGCTGAAGTGGAGGGGGTCTGTGGAAGCTGAAAACATAATTACTGCTCCTTTAAAATTGTATTTAGCGACTTGATAATTGTTGCCATAATTGTCACTTACTTGTTTTTTTGTTGTTATTTATTTTTTTAATTTTATTTAGTTATTTTTCAAGTACAGTTTTCTGTCTATTTCTCCCATCCCAGCCCCCCCCCCCCGCCCCATGCTCCCCACCTCCCTCCCATTTCCTCCCCCCCCAGTCCTCATCCCTGTGTCCTTCATACTTGTTCCTCCAAATCCCTCCCCTTTTTCCCCCTTAAATTCCCTTCCCTCTCCCCTCTGGTCGCTGTCCCCCTGTTCTCTATTTCAGTGTCTTTGTTTTTATTCTGCTTGCTTGTTTGTTTTGTTGTTTAGCTTCCTGTTAAAGGTGAGATCATATGGTATTTGTCTTTCAACCCCTGGCTTATTTCACTCAGCATAATGCTTTCCAGTTCCATCCATGTTGTTGCAAAAGGGTAGTAGCTCCTTGTTATTGTTACTTGTAATTATAACAATTGTTCTAATTATTATCATAAGTTATTTACCTTAATTGGATGAAAATAAATGATTATTCATTATCTTTACTGGTAATCTGCTTGTGTGCCTTTTGACATGTTTTTGTTCTTAAAGTGATTATACTATCTTTGTAAAGTGTTTTGGGCCCCTCCATATAAACACAATAGTATTTATACACTGAATGAAATTATAGCTCTAAATTTCAATAGACTAATTTGTTATTTTATTAAAAAAATATGAGCACCAGCTAAGAATTAGGTATCCTATGATAATTATGTGCAGAGTAACAAATAGCTTTCTTTAGGACTCTAATTTGTCTGTATCTAAAAGATAAAAAAGGAGGAAAATGGGACAACTGAAATAGCATAAACATGTAAAATATAATTTAAAAAAGATTTCTTATGTATTATAGAATTGTACACCTGAAACATATGTAATTTTATTAACCAGTGTCACCCCAGTAAATTGAATTAATTTTTTTAAAAGAATAAATAAATAAAATATCTGGTTTCTACATATGTAAATTTGTCTTTAGCTTTTATTTATTGAACATTATTTTTCTTTTAGTTGCATTTGAGTCTGTCTTTGGGTTCTGGAGGTGAAGAGTCAGACAAAGAAAAACAAGAAATGATTGCAGTTCATTCCATCAATCTGCTGTTGAAAAGCATAGGTGCTACTCTAACCGACGTGGATGATCTTATATTCAAGTAAGATTGTGTTAAAAGTGCATTGGGGGGCTTGTACTGAGGTTATGTTTCTGGATATTAATTTTCTCCATTTTTGCTAGAATGTTTGCTTAGAAAAATGATAGTTCTTACTATTTCTTCTTGAAGAATTTGGTCCCTAATTATTCTCTTTTGGTATGCTAATTTTACTCATGAAGATAAAGAATCTTATGTTTTCTTAAGGTATTAATGTCTTGCTAATACATTAATGTAGAATAAGAAAAAATTTAAGGTTTTATGTACTTTTTAGAGAGAGGGGGATAGAGGGAGCAAGAGGGAGAGAAATATCCTTGTGCATGGAGGTGAAACGTTGATTGGTTGCCTCTCAGTATGATCCCAACCAGCGACCTGGCCAGCAGCCCAGATGCGTCCTGACCAGGAATCGAACTGGTGACCTTTAGGTTTGTAATTGGCACTTAACCCACTGTGCCACACCAGCCAAGGCTGGAATAAAAATTGAATTATTTTAGTAGTGTATTATATATTGACCATGTTTTAAAACAATTATATTTAGAAATATGTAGCTACAGAGTGAGAATTCAGTATAATCGTAAGGCAAAGTAGGTAATAGCTCCTTGTAAATCTAATACTATAATAATTAATAAGTGCTAGAGATATGTGTAGTCAATGACTTTATTCATTGATGATATCGGAACAAGCAGTTACGTGGAGAAAAAACATAATTTATATCATTTTCAACTCACTTGTTCACTACCAAATTTCATAGAACTCAAAGAGTTAAATATAAAATGCAAATTGAAAAGAGTAAGAAAAAATAGAAGTTGATTGCTATCAAATCTCTGAATAAAGGAGGTTTAAGCAATGGAAACATTAAGAAAATCAACAAAAACAATAAAAAAAGAACTGGGAAAATAAAATGACAAAAGGATTAAGACTGTTAACATTGATGAGAAAAAGCTGAAGATTTCACATTATTGCCAGAGGAACAGTAAAACAGAACTAACAACAGGGAAGATACAGTGGCTGACAGAGATTTGAAATACTGCATTTTATTGTTTATTAAAGAACCTATGAAAATTAAAGCAAATCATCAAAGATTTAAAAGCACTGACTGGTGTGGCTCAGTGGGTTGGGTGTCGACCTGCAGACTGAAAGGTTGTAGACTTGACCCCGGGTCAGGGCACGTGCCTGGGTTGTGGGCCAGGCCCCTGGCTGGGAACATGCACGAGGCAGCAGGTTGATGTTGCTCTTGCACATGGGCGTTTCTCTCCCTCTTCTCCCTCCCTTCCCCTCTCTCTAAAAATAAATAAAAATGTTTTTAAAAATTTAAAAGTATGAGCAATACTAGAACTAGATGGAGTGAGTCTGAGAAGTTCGTACTTAAACTCTTTGTATGAGTTGAAAGTGATATATATCCAGAGTCTTAAATGTTTTTAGTCTTTTACTCAGTAACTCTTTTGGGGGAAATTTGGTTTAAAAAAGCTTTAAAATTAACCAAAGTGTTATATTCAAAATATACATGGCAACATTAATTATTATGTCAAAATTTGGAAATGTTTCACAGTTTAAGAATTGTTATGATAACTTTCCACAAAATGGTTATGTAGAATTTTTAATAACAGAAGTATTTATCCACAATGTTTCATGTAAAAATGCATATAAAATTTAAATGATTTTAAATTTCATGGGAAGGAAAAGAATTCAAAGTGACAGTCTCAAAAGAAGAAAAAAATTAAAAATCTACGATGTGGTAGGATTATGGTTGATTTTTTTAAACCTTTTACTCTTTATGTATTTGTGAAAGGCTTTTGTGAGAGTGTACTATTTAAATAATAATTTTATTACCATAATATTAAGATCTCAAAAATAAATTATATGTGACAGATGTACAGATCTAATTGTGAAAGAATCAGCAATGGTTTATTTATCATTGAAATTTGTTTTCTTTTTTCAGAATATAACCCTAATGCTTTCGAATTTTTCTTTCTTTTCCTAGACTTGCTTATTATGAAATTCGATATCAGTTTTACAAGAGAGATCAGCTCATGTGGAGTGTTATTAGACATTACAGTGAACAGGTAATTTCCTATCATAATAGTTCATAAGGAATATGCTTCATAAAGTATTGGAACAAAACATTTGTATATGATTCTACAGTGTGTAGTAATGTTTACCTAATTTACCTCAACTTGCAATCTCATTACTTAGTGGTTTTTTTGAATGGTTAATTTCTTTTTCTTTAAATTCTTTCCTCTTATACATAACTTTCAAAAGTTTCTTCTAGTGCCTTTTTACCTCTGCAGTTATACAATATATTTACCCCCTTTGGGAAAGAATAGTGATTTAGGAGTCATTACCCTTTATTTCTTCAATGACTGCGGTTTCTAAGCATAGTCTAGTAGAATTGCTGGAGGAATTCTAAGCCAGCTTGCTCTGTGTGCCTCAGTTACTTTTGGTTCAGCTTGTACGCACAGAGACATAGAGGTTGTTTTCAGGGCACAAGGGCACCTGAGGCTGTGCCTCAGGTCTAGTTCTGTCTGATTTGAAAGCCCCATGTAAAGTACTAGCATAATGCCCGGCATATTTGGAAAGGTCAGTTAATGAATATAGTGGTGGTTATTCTGCATAACATTCCTTTAACAACCTAATTTAATCAGTACTCCCCCTTTTTTCTATTGTATCATAATGTTTCTTCCAACAGTTGTAAAGGACCTAAATTCCTTTTTCTTAGTTCTTGAAACAGATGTATGTTCTCGTGTTGGGCTTGGATGTACTTGGAAACCCGTTTGGATTACTTAGAGGTCTATCGGAAGGAGTCGAAGCTTTGTTCTACGAACCCTTCCAGGTATCGGGGCCTTTTATTTATATTAAGTATAGTTACAGAAAAATGGATGTTCTCTTCTTCTAATTACAGATAACTTGTATTTAAACTGTATCTGGAAAAATAATATTCAGATAATAAAACAGAAAGCAACAAATGAACTAGACAAACAAAAAACCAAAAACTCATAGATATAGTAAGGCGGTTACCAGAGGGAAAGGAGGGTCGGGGGTGTTAGAAGAGGGTAAAGGGGATTAAATATCTGGTGACAGAGGAGATTGACCTTTGGGTGGTGAACATGCAATAATGTAATTATACAGATGATGTACTATGGAATTGTACACTTGAAACCTATATATCTTTTTTAAATTAATCTTTTTTATTGTTGTTCAAGTATATGATTGTCTCCATTCCCCCCACCCCATACACCTCCACCCCAGCCATCCTCACCTCCCACCCTCCATCCTACTCACCTTTGGTGTTGTCCATATAACCTTATTAATCAGTGTCACCCCAAACAGTTTAATAAGATGTTTTAAACTATATCAATTATGTGTTTTATTTAAAATAACTTGAGATATTAAAAGGTTGTTTTAGAATTAAACACTTCTAGTGTCTGAGCAATAAAACATGTCCACATTTTCCAGGATTTAATTGTACTTGTAAGGAAGGGTGCTACATAGATTAAAACCATTTCAGGGTTGTTTCACCACTGTGGAAGGAACTAATGGGGCCTGAAAAGTGGACTTTGTTTCATGTTCAGACTTTACTCTAACCTGTTTTCCACCATTTATGGTGGAGCCCAAAGCAGTGAGGGTGTTAGAGGGACAAAGCAGAGGCAGTATAAATGGGAGAAAGGAGCCAACCTATGTGGGCTGGTAGTCTTGTTACCAGTGCGGCTTGCTTTAGCATTCTGGTGGAACTTGGTGCTGAGAGGCCAACTTCAGGTTATGACTGAGGCCAGTAATTTATTCCTATCCAGTTTTTGTCATCTTAAAGGGTATGTTGAGATCACGTGGGTTGGAAGTGTCTTAAAAATGGTAGGTGTTCCATCAGTATTTGGGATTGAGGGCAAAAATTGTGTCGTCACAACATAATGGCTCTTTATGGGTTCTGTATCTTCATGCAAACTCTGAAATACTAAATTAAAAGTCTTAAACTTATTTAGATTTTAAGTAGCAATTTTTTTTTTTGCTAGGGTGCTGTGCAAGGCCCTGAAGAATTTGCTGAGGGGTTAGTGATTGGGGTAAGAAGTCTCTTTGGACATACAGTAGGTATGTATCATGTATATATATGTATATGTGTATTTTATTATAATTATTAAAAATGCAGCCCTGGTTGGTGTAGCTCAGTGGATGGAGCATGGGCCTGTGCAGCAAAGGGTCACCGGTTTGATTCCCAGTCAGGGCACATCCTGGGTTGCAGGCCAGTTCCCAGCAGGGAACACATGAGAGGCAACCACACATTGATGTTTCTCTCCTACTCTTTCTCCTCCCCTTCCCCTATCTCCATAAATAAATAAATAAATAAATAAATAAATAAATAAATAAATAAATAAAATGTTTTAAAAAAGGAATGCATTGTTTATGAAAACATTATATTTTATAGAGATCACTTTACTAGTAATACCTTTTAAAAGTTATGTTTGTTCTCTTATTCTTAAATGGAAAATGATTTAACATTGACTTGCTGGTTTTTTTAAGTATGTCTTTGTATTGTTCAGTCCATGTATTGATACTTTAAATAATTTTATTTATCTTCATGGTAAATTGGAAATGAGAAAAGTAAATTTTTGCGTTTATGTGTATGAGAGACTTTTAAGTAGCTGCTAGTTTAAAGCAGTCCTGTGCTGTGCGTGGTGGGAATGCTCTTGAAAGCAGCAATGGGACTGACTTTTCTGGGCCTTTTGATAGGCGGTGCAGCAGGAGTTGTGTCTCGAATCACCGGTTCTGTTGGAAAAGGTTTGGCAGCAATTACACTGGACAAGGAATATCAGCAAAAAAGGAGAGAAGAAATGGGGCGACAACCTAAAGATTTTGGAGACAGTTTGGCCAGAGGAGGAAAGGGCTTCCTGCGCGTAAGTCCGCTCCTGGATCTTCAAGAAGCCCTCAACCTTTATATACCTTATACAGCGTATGCTTTCACAGTATTGCTTGTGAGTCAGGTCTGTTAGAGTAGCAGTAGGGATACAGTGCGGACTTTTCTGTTTCCTTTTTGCTCTTGTTCCCCATTGACATCATTAGATCTGTCCCCTAAACTGCAGACTTAGTTTGACACTGGGTTGGAGTGAAAACTCCATTATGACGACAAGTTAGCACTAGTGTGGAAGGAGAAGAAATAAAGCGGAGAAATACGGTAAATGTTGGTAAGTGAGGGGAGGAGGAGCTCTTTAGGGTATCATCAATGGATCCTTCTATAAGGGAGGTATAAAAGTTGGGTTATAAACCAGGAACCACCATTTACTACTTTTAAGTACATTAAAAATTATACATGCAATATATGAATATGGTTTAATTGTAGGTAATATATGAATATTCTCCTTTTAAGTAACTATAAGAACTGATAACTTTTAATAAGTAATGAAATCATTAAAAGTAAGGCTGTAAGTACTCTTTGATCACCCTTCACCTCATTGCAGGCGTGTCTGATCTCTTCAGTAGGGTCTGTATCCTTCATTTCTCTTCTGTGTGTTTGCACAATATGCAGGTAGTTTTAATTACTACCATTACTTGACAGTTATTAAGAATGTATAAACATGTTACTATTCTAATTTTAGAAATTTCAGAAAGCTGTAACTGCTCTGTTTGTGTCAGTGATTTGTAATTTGTATATTGTCTCCTCAGAAGAGCTTTGTTAGATTATTTACCTTTCGGAGGTCCCTTCCTTGTCAGTTTTCCACATTTTCACTAAGATAGAAAGTAATCTCTTTAAAAGTATAAGTAGATATTAAGGAGTGTTTGGCTCAACTCACTCATTTTTCTGACATAGAAACCAAGATTTGACACCTGGAACTAATACAAAATAAATAATTAAGTGAATATGGCCCTGGCTGGTGTAGCTCAGTGGATTGAGTGCAGGCCTGCGAACCAAAGCATCACTGGTTTGATTCCCAGTCAGGGCACGTGCCTGGGTTGTGGGCCAGTGTGGGGTGTGCTACAGGCAACCACACATCGATGTTTCACTCCCTCTCTTTCTCCCTCCCTTCCCCAGCTCTCTAAAATAAATAAATAAATTCTAAAAAAAATAATTAAGTGATACAAACTATAATTGAAGAATGAAATTAAAAATGAAACAAAAATACTGTATGAAATAACAAAAAGAATGCACCTGCTTTACTGTTCTTTCTGTTGTAAAATTTCACTTCTACAAGGTGCTTTCACTTAACATTTGCTGTGGTCATTTTAAAAATCATGATGTTCACCTCTGTGTACATGTTGTCCACATTATCAAACAAGTACTCATTTCTTAGTCTTCTCTAGTATGTCTGTAGAGACCTCTAGTGGTGGATTTAAAATCGAGCACCTTCCATTCAGGTTTGACTTCACGATTGATTTCTCTTTCAGGGAGTTGTTGGTGGAGTGACTGGGATAATAACAAAACCTGTAGAAGGTAGGTTGAGAATCTTTCCTTGTTGTACAACTTTTCAGGTTGTACATGAAGTGTTCATTCATGGTAAACATTGTAGATTTTATTGCTAGTAGGTATTTGACTGGAAGAACTTCTGACTAATTTTGTGTTCATAGTCCTAAATTGTTGTTTAATGACTGTAACGTACTTGCCTCAGAAAGTGGAGGGGTTAAGTAGTGCACTGTAATTTAGACTTTGAATGCTCTTTTAAGCAGGACCATAAGCTAGATTCTTTTGGGCCTTCAATAGTTACTGACTTATTTTCATCATATTTTAAAAAGCACTTTACTTCAGTGCAGTATCTATAAAAATCCCAATGGACTTCTCTGCAGAAGTTAACAAGCTGATTTATACAGGACCTCAAAGGACCCCAAATAGCCAAAAAAAAGTCTTGAAAAAACAGAACAAAGTTGAGGACTTGCACTATCCAATTTAAAAACTTACTCTAAAGTTACAGTAACTAAGACAGTGTGATACTAGCATATGGACAGACATATTGATAGGTCAGTGGAGTAGAACTGAGATTCCAGAAATAAAACCTTACATATATGGTTAATTTATCTTTGAGAAAGTTGCCAAGATAATTCCATAAGGAAATAATAGCCTTTTCAACAAATAATACTGGGACAGCTGGAAATAAGTAGAGTTTATACATATGCACCCATCAGTTCCACTCGTAGCTACATATCCTGGAGGATTAAAAACGTGTTCACTAAAAACTTGTACCTAAATACTCACAGAAACATATTCATAATAACCAGAAGGTAGTAGCAGCCACACATTCATCACTGAGTACATGGATAAACAAAATGTGGTACATTTATACAGTGAGACATTGTCCAGCTATAAAAACAAATCAAGTACAAAAAAAACAACAAAAAACCAAGTACAGATGCTCCTCAACTTATGATGGGGTTATGTCCTGATAAACCCATTTTAAACTTAAAATATCATAGGTGGAAATGCATTTACCAGTACCAATACACTGTAAAATGTTGGTTGTTTACCCATGTGGTCACATGGCCCCCTGGGAGCTGCGGCTTACTGATGCTGTCCAGCAGCATGAGACAGTATTGTACTGCATATTGCTAGCCCAGGAAAAGGTCCAGTTTTAACATTTGAAGTACAGTTTCTACTGAATGGGTACTGCTTTTGTACCACTGCAAAGTCAAAAATCATAATTTGAACCATTGTAAGTTGGGACTGTCTGTACTGATACAAGTATAAGATGGATGAACCTTGAAGACATGATGGTAAGTGGAAAAAGCTAATTAAACATACTACATATTGTATGATTCCATTTGCAGGAAATGTCCACACTGGGCAAATCAATAGAGATAGAAAGTAGATTAGTGACTGCCTATGCCTGACTGGTAGGAGGTAGGAGGTAAATTGCATAGGATTGGGTGGGGAAGGGCTGAGGAAATGGGGAATGATTGCTAATGGATATAGGGTTTCTTTGTGAGAGGATATGAATTTTCTAAAATCAGTGGTGGTGATGGTTACACAACTCTGAATATACTAAAAACCATAACTGTATACTTTAATGAGTAGATTATATGGTATGTAAATTGTATTTCAATAACATTCATATATACATACATACATACATACACATACACATATTTATCTATCTGTTTATTTATTTATTTAAAAGTATGCTGCTTAAAAAATTTCCTGATGGTTAGCCTTAAAAAAAAATATTGCCCCACCTGTTGTGGCTCAGTGGATTGAGTGCCAGCCTGTGAACCAAAGGTTGCCAGTTCAGTTCCCAGTCAGAGCATGGGCCTGGGTTGCAGGCCAGGTCCCCAGTGGGGGGCACACATGAGAGGCAACCACACATTGATTTTCTCTCCCTCTCTTTCTCATTCCTTTTCCTCTCTCTAAAAATAAATAAACTGTTTTTTTAAATTTGTTAAATTGTTTCCTAAGCACAGTTGTCTCCATTTCCCCCCACCACTACCCTGAACCCCAGCCATCCTACCTCCCACCCCTGATCCCACCCCACTTTGGTTTTGTCCATGTGTCCTTTACAGATGTACCTGAAAACCCTTCTCCCTTTCCCTCCATTATAATCTTTTTAAAAAAAAGATATTTTCTGGTCAGCTCTGTGAACTTCTAGTTACAAGTACTGACTCAGCCTCGAGCACACCTGAGGATTACCTGGAGAGTTTATTAAAGCCCGGGTTGCCGGACTCTACTCCCCGATTCTCCAATTCAGCAGGTCCGGGATGGACCTAATAATTTGCATTTTTAACACACTTTGAGGACCACTGTTCATCATATTATCGTTAAATTCAACTTTAGAAAGTTGAATTTAGATGCTTCCTATGCAGGAAGCTTTAGATGCTTTAGATGCAGAATGTAGATGCTTCCTATGTAAAACAGTTTGGGATTTTGCTCAGGGTTCTGTTGTGTTCAAACTTGATTATTTTAAAATATCTTTAGACATTCATTGTTTGGTTTTATGAAGGTGCCAAAAAGGAAGGAGCTGCTGGATTCTTTAAAGGAATTGGAAAAGGGCTTGTGGGTGCCGTGGCTGGTCCTACTGGAGGAATCATAGATATGGCCAGCAGTACCTTCCAAGGAATTCAGAGGTAGCTAAGTATGTTATATGTGCAAGCTTTGTGTCTACGAGGGGGGACCTAAAGCACCCGGAATTTATTTGTAAACAATTGTGTATTTATTCTTACATGTTTAAATTTCAGTCACCTTCAGCGTACTCTCCATTTGATGCAGTACACCTATTGAGACATTTTTCTACTGCTCAGAACAGTTTTTGAATTCACTGATTTTGATGCCTTTTAGTGCTTCTGCCATTTTGTGTTTCACTTCTTCCACATCAGCAAAATGTTTCCCTTTGAGGGCTTTGTTCATCTGGGGAAACAAAAGAAAAGTCTCTCAGGATGGGAAAGGGTGAATAGGGAAGGAGGGGCATGGGAGTCATGCCATTTTTGGTAAAAAACTGCTGATCACTCAGCATGGTCTGGGCAGGTGCGCTCATAAATCACCCATCATGAAATGGACAGACACGCTGAGTCTTCAAAATTAATTCGCTGAAGCCAAATGCAGCCTCTGACAATGATGCCAGCTGGTGCACTGATACCGATGGGCTCCTAGAACACTCACCAGGCAGGGGAAACCTGTGCTACAAAGGGCCTGCCCTCCAGAAGATAATTCCTGTTTTTTTGTGGGGGCCCCTCATATGTGCTAATTACTGCTAGGGATACATAAGTGGGTAAATATTTTGCCTGCTCTGTGATGGTTCACAAGGTACAGTGCCTCCAGAAAGGAGTAAGAGGGGACCTTTTTTGTGACTCAGCCTCTCTTTTCTTTGGCGAGTGTTTACTGATACCTGTTGCATGCTAGGCACTGTGCTAGATACTGAGGACACAGAGGGAACAACCTAGTCTCTGCCTTTCTTTTTCTGTTTTATTTATTTTTCACATTTTTATTGTTGTTCAAGTACAGTTGTCTCCATTTTCCCCCCTACTCCCCCCCCCGCCAGCCATCCCCACTTCCTACCCTTGATCCTACCCCCCTCAGTTTTGTCCATGTGTCCTTTACACATGTTCCTGAAAACTCCTCCTCTTTTTCCCCCTATTATCTCCTCCCACCTCTCCTCTGGTTACTGTCAGTTTGTTCTTAATTTCAATTTTGCTTGCTTGTTTGTTTTGTTGATTAGGTTCTTAAGCACTGTACTATGTTCCATGTTATATCAATACTTGATTTAAAAAAATAGTAGTTTTAAATAACCTGTCCAAAATAATGCAAAAAGATTAAAACCAAGTCTGTCTTACTCCAAGCTCCTCCAACTTTTCAAAAAAAAAAAGAAATGTCAAATAAAATAAAGGTATCTCTGTTACATAGTACAGTGTTTAATCAACATATATATTTGTATTATTTTGAAAGATTCTCATGTATTTTCTTACACTTATTCTGGTGCTTTATACAGGGTAGCAGAGTCAGCTGAGGAGGTATCTAGGCTCCGCCCCCCTCGCCTGATCCAGGAAGACGGCATCATTCGCCCCTATGACCGACAGGGATCCGAGGGCTGTGATTTGTTTGAGGTATAGATTCTGTTCTTCATGATCATGAGTGAAATTTGATTTTAAAGAGGGCTGTGATTTGTTTGAGGTATAGATTCTGTTCTTCATGGTCATGAGTGAAATTTGATTTTAAAGATTTCTAGAGTCAGAATTTCATGGGTGGTTATTAAAGTTCCTGATTCATGAACAACTTTAGGGATTACACAGGGAACATGGTTTGTAGAGTAGAATTTGATTATTTGTTTGTTTTATTTTAGTATAATCTGCTAAATGGGAATAACTGGTAATTTTTTTTGTACAGGAACAAAGGTTTTTTTTGTACAGAAAGGATAACATTTAAAGAAGTCATAGGCTTTATTACTATTTGTGTAGTTTGTTTAGTTAACATCGTTAACTTTGGTTTCCTGCTTTGTAGCTGATTATTGGAATTCCACTGCTTCCTTTTCTCTCAACCAAATTAATTTTTTTGGACTACTCTGTAAATCTAAATGTATTCAAGTAAACAGAAGCTGGAGGAAAGAAAAAGATTATGAACAGTTATAATATTTTCAAACCTTACAAAAGTTAAAGTCTTTTTTGGCTTTTATTTTAGTTTTAACTTTACTGTATTTAAATAATATATATCTCTATAAATATACTCCCATGATCTTTTCCCCCAAACAAATTTATTAATGTTTCTTACTTTGACTTTAAAATAGAATGACTCTTCATTGTAATTAGCCTATGGTTTTGATTATATGTGATTACATTTTATTTTTCTGCATGCTTCTAACTTGATTTTCTTTCTTTTTCTGCCTACACAGCAAGAACTGGAAATACAGGAGTAAATGTCTCCTATACTACTACTTGATTTCATCCTTAAAAATCAAAACAAACTTGTGGTATTAATTGACTGTCTTTGATTTATTTAGATTGAGGGTCCACTTTAATGAAGTTTTCTTTGCAACGCTCATCTCTATCTGAACTTTTTATTGTAGTGGCTTGACCACAAATAAAAATGGTGGTGTTTGTGATAACACTTCACGGGAGTAAGAGATCGATGTAGAAGATTAAATGATTCAGGACATCGACTCTCTTCTCCATTTAGTTGGTGAAAGACTTTATTGAACTCAGAAGTATACAGTTTAACTGTCATTTTGAAAATTTTTTCTTTCTTATGGTATTCATGTGCATTTCAGATAAAGTAAAAAAAAAGGAAAAGAAAATTACATCCAGTCTGTTATGTGTTCTTATGTTTGTAAATCTTGATGGTGGAATTACATAACTTTGCTTCACAAGTCACCCTAAATTTACCCAGCTTATAAGAATATTAACTGGGACATGTGTTTTGTTATTTTTATTTTTATTGAATTTATTGGGGTGACATCCATTCATAAAACCATACATGTTTCAGGTGTATGGTTTTACATTGTCTGCACACTGCATTGTGCACCCATCGTGGGGAATATGCTTTCGTAACTGAAGTGTCTTTGCGCTGGGTCTGTCGCTAGACCTCAACTAAGAGATGACACATGAATTTTGAGAATGTGTTCCCTTAATCTCCCTTTCTTTTCCTGGTACTCTTAGTACTCTATCTGGATAAATGGCAGTCATTTAATAATTGTTACATACATTCTCAGCCTTTAGCATTTATACTTTAAAAGAATTGAATCTCCTTGTTGGTTATGCTGATTTCAAAGTCACATTAGTTTTAAGTACTGTAAAAAAATTTGAACATGTAAATTAGGCAAACTGCTTATGTTGCTCTGAATTTACAGATATCTTTATTTTGAAAAACTAACCCTTTTTGCTTCTGAGTTCTTAGAGAAGATTAACTTAATGTGAACAAACTAATATAAATGATCATTTTGAAATTAATGCCCCCGTAGTTGCTTTTTAGAATAAGTTATGATTTGATTTCTTTTTTTTAAATGATGGAAACTTTTAATTTGATTTAGCAGCATCTTATCAAGCAACTTTCATTCTTCTCCCCAAAATTGAAACCAAGGTATAAACTTGGATTTAATGTGTGGTGCATTTGAAGAAAATGGAACTGTTAGCATACAGCTATATATACATGTATATTTTAAACCATAGTTATAAAAAAATTAAATGCTTCATATTAGAGCAAGCACTTTAAAGAAAAAAGAATGACATCTAAAGACCAGCTTAAAACCATAGAAGACAAACCTTTCCTATACCTAGATAATTGAGGATTGGTAAAAATGTTTCTGCATACACAGTTTCTATAAGAATCAGACACAGTAACTAATTCAAGATGCTGTCTTAAATCAGCACTAATAATTACCCTTCCTTCTAAAGTAAAATTAAGGGTTCTTAATTTCCTTGGATATGTTGCAGTTTTACTGAGACTTGCAATTTGGGAAATTTATAGCTTGTTAAAAATTTTTTATTATTTATTTCTTATTTAGCTCTATGTTATAAACAAGAGCTTGTGATAATCCTATTTACAACTGCTTGTCAATAAACACAAGCTTCAAGAAGTTTTTTATTATTTTAACTAAATACAGTTATCTTGTCTGATTTATTAGTTTTCTAGATATCAGACAACCTTTTAAACTTTAATATGTTATCATAGTTACTGGAAGAAATAGAATGATTGTACATTAATGAGAGGACTAGTAGTTTTTCTCAATGAGTGGCAGGGGCAGGCACGGAGAATCAAGAAATTTAGGCTGTTTTGTCCCTTCCCCTCTTGCTGTAATCAGTTATGTATGAAACATGTATTGGTTGTCTAGACTGTGCTGGATATACGATATACAAAGGAAATTAAGGGTGTCCCTAAAAGACCATGCATAACCCAATGTGTAACTATCAAACAGCACTAAAGTATAAAATGCTTTTCTCCTAACCCTTATTGTTATGTGGCTACCTTCTAAATAATTTATTTGGGAATCTTTTGATTTTCTTCATTTTCTTTTTCTCCTGAGTATTGCTCTGTATTCTTTAATGCTCAGCTTTGAAAATTATTAAATCAAATACTGTGTTTTTATAGGATATATTCTTCTGCTTATCCTCTATTCTCCTAGAATAATTACTGTTTACATGAGTGTGTTTGTTTTTATATATATATATATATATATATATATATATATATATATATATATATATATATACAGACACACATATATACATACATAGGCTTATATGTGATTTATATAGCCAGTTTATATTTGGTTTGCATACTTATGATGATACATTTAAAATGATGTCTTTGCTTTTGCATTTTAATTATATTTTTTCATGTTTGTAGAAATGCATCATTCTTAATTCTTGCATTACCATCTGTTGAGGTAACTGTGTATTGTATGTTTGACCATTCCCAGTTCTTGACATTAAAATTGTTTGTTGCTTTAGTAACAGTAATAATGCTGTGATAAATACCATTATACACAGTGCTTTTTCATATCTTGTATTATTTCCTTAGCATTTACTTTCAAAATTGAATGCATTTGCTAAATATTGTAAATTTCTCAAGTTACATTGGGAAAGGAGACTGAATATTTTACTAATTACTCTGCTCCCATCAGTGACTGAATATCTTAATCTGAATCTCGGGGTTTGGTGGCTGCTAGTAGTGCTATAAACAAGGTTTCTGTAGTGTATTACGGTGATAAATTATACTTTAAAAGTCTTCAATGGATTAAAGATAGCAATAGATTGACAACTAATGAAAATTCATAAAAGATGGACAGTTGGTAATATTTTTTGTATTATATGTCTCACATCTAAATATTGTAACATGTTTAAATGTTAGTGCTGAATATAGTTTTCATTCTCTCTTTATTAAAGAAAGTAAGTTGTAGATGTTAAAAGGTTTCAGCTAATTCACACAGGCATGATTTAAAACAACTGACTGTTAAATCCCCATCTCCGAGTTTATTCTGAGTTCATTCTGAAGATGAGACTCTAGTTCCTTGGGGATTCATCTTTGTTCATGGCTTTTCATAATTATCAAAGAATAACTGGGAACCAAGGACTTAAAAAAAGACGTGTATTTAAGCATTGAAATAATAGCAAGTATGCCTTCTCTGCTTGTGATTATTATTGATTTCATTATCCTTTTAATAATATTGGTATTATATAACTTATTATTTTTTATTATAAAATGTCAAGATCTTAGGGTGTAAAAAAGTGTTAAGGTCTTATTTATTAGGTATATTTATGTTTTGTGTTTTTATATAATCTAATTTTTATCATATAGATAATATCAATAATAATATTTCATTAGCATTTATTATAAATAGTAACTATTTTGTTGGTTTTTAATGTGTTGAGTAGTTCAAGACACAATAGTTTTGAGATAGTTGAAAAAATAAATGTATTTTAATGTGCTACTATTTATACTTGAATTATTTTATGCTTGTAATTGTCTTTAACAATAAATTATAAGTTATTTGAAAGCTTAGAAGTTCTTTGTATTAATATTATTAAGCCTTTATCAGGAACATAATTTGATAAAATACATATACTGCTCATGAATATTTAATCTGTACAGCTATAAAAACATTAAATATCAGTTACCTTGGAATTTTATTATTTGTATATCTGTCTTTATGTAAATTGATGGTTCTTAACCTTTGAGAATGATCACAGACATTTTGTAAAAATCTGATGAAAAATATGAACCATCCTTTGAAAGAAGTTGCAGAACTACATTTTTTAAATTTTATATTCTATTTTGGGTAATTTATAGTCCTCCAAAAGAGCTTCCACGGATCCCAGGTTAAGAATCCCTGAAGTGTTAAGGTCTCCTGTTTATATTAGCATATGTTCATGTTCTCGTGAATGAAAATGTGTGATAATTTCTGGTAGATATTCTAAAATTTCTAAGTTATTACAGGAAAAAATGTTAATTTAGCAGAGGATCACTTAGTCAGCGTGTAACACATATTTGTCTTTTAAGAAACAGTACAAGTTATTTATATACACATGATGAGTATCTAACTTTATGTGCGAATGTGTAGAATTGTGCTTTCCGTCCAATAATATTTTCCTAATTAGCATTGTTATTATAATTAGCTAATATACTGTATTTGTAATGCTATTTGGACTCATATATTACCCAAATCTTATGTCTTATATTTTTTTTCCCCTCTAGAATCATATCAAAAAGTTAGAAGGAGAGACTTACCGATATCACTGTGCTGTTTCTGGAAGCAAGAAGACAATCCTTATGATTACAAATAGGTATTAACTTCAAGTGACATTTTTCCAATTGTAAATTATATAAATGTTAAGAATTTGGAAGACTAAAATGTTAGAGTATGTGGAGAAGTATACCCACCTGTAAGATGTTCATTGTCATAGAATCACAAAAACACAGATCCGAATGGGACCTTTGAGATCACCTGCTCTGACCCTTTCATTTTGGAGACCCTGCAACCAACTGCAGCTCAGCCTGGTTTAGGGGCGTCTCCAAGTTACACAGCTTGCTTACTGAGAGGTGGGGTCTAGAACAGACTTTGCATAATGTTCATACTCTTTAAAGATTCTGTTGTATTTTTTTATTGCCATTGAGTAAAATAGGATACTTACTCTGTGATATATAGTACATTAGTGTTAACGCATTCAAACCTGATGATATTTATTAGGCGGAACGTGAATCTTCGCTGACATTTGAGGTTTGTGTGACATTTCCTGCATGTTTGTTCCTGACTGGAAGGCATAAATGATTGACAGTAAAGAGCAATTAATAATTTTCCAAGTAAGACATTTTCAGGAGCTTCTTCCTTTATCATTTCTCCCAGATGAGGAGAGTACAGCCTGTTTCTATGTGTTTAAAAGATTATCTCAGTTTTTTGTCAATTAAAAAAAAATGACACTTTTATAAATTTTGCAAGATTGGCAGAAGCAGAATTTTTGAAAGTCTGCTGTGTGAATTGGTAGGTGCCATATTTGTTCCTTATCTGACAGTTATGTAGATGTTTTTATGTGAAGCATACTATTTTTAATGCCAGGTTATATTGTTTACTGAGTACTACCTATTCCATCCATCAGAGTGAAATATTAGAGGTAATCATTAACAGTCTTTATCACTCACTGTATTTTTGTTTCCTTTGCAAAATAGGCGAGTGTTGTGTATAAAGGAAGTTGAGATCCTCGGCCTAATGTCCACAGACTGGCAGTATCCATTTGAAGATTTTGTATTTCCTCCTAGTGTCGTTAGAAATGTGCTAAACATTTCAGTCAAGGTAAGAAAAACTTGAAGCACGTTTTTAGAGCTAAGAGTTTGTTAAATGAGTGGAAATTAATGCTTTTTGACTCATTTTTGCAGTTAACTACACAGAGTACTTGAAGAGTTGTTATTGTCACTTGTCTACTGTACCTTCCTTTCTGACAGTCCTTGGTTGTGTAGAGGGAGATACCAAGCCTGTCTGCTGAGAGAATTAGGGTGCCAGTGCTTCCTTCTTGGAAGAATAAAGCGTTAGTAAATAAAAGATCTTAATTTCATATATAGACCTATTTTGCTCTAATCTTAGATACTTCTGGAAAGATTCTCTTTTTTAGGCTTTTAGGATATTATTATAAATATTATATCTAAAATACTCACGTTTTAGAATATTTGGCATTTGTAGAATGCTGAAACCTTTGATGTATATAATAACACTTGCAAGTCTTTCCTCCCCATCATTTTCTAAGGAAGAACTTTCCATTACATAGCAGGTGGTTAACAAAAAGGATAGCTCATCTTTTGCTCAGCTCTCAGTACTCATTCTACTTTGAAATACATAATTTTTTATTGTATATGATAATAAAATATACTTATTTCCACCTCTTTAAGAGAAACTAAAAATTGTCATTCTGAAGATGATAATTTCTGTAATATATTTTTTCCTGAACAATGATGATGTTATTTATCTGTTACTGAAATTTCCTGAAAAACAGTTATCATAAAATTTAATAGAGATACAAATACTATTATTTTTTAATTTGTTTTCTTTCATAGAAGTTTACAAATGAAAGAAACTATGGAACTATACCATTTTGTATTTCAGTTTTCTGTCATTGTAGAGTGTCAACATTTTATTAAAGAGTGCCTTAGTAAATGAAACATAGTTTGAAGCTAGGAAAGGCTGTGTCACTATGCATGTATGTTACAGTTCCTCGGGTATCACTTTTCTTTCACATCAGTGGTATGAATTGACTCAATGTATTTTATGTGATATGAGGATTTTATCTATCGGCCAAGGAAATGAAGAAGGGTTTTTTGATTTGTCAGATGTGATGAGTTATCAAGTGGAGTTTCTGTAGGCTATTTATCATAGCCTGCAAAAAGCCATTGTTATATACAGATAGATGTATACTCACCCAGTTTCATAAATTCTGAGAGCTCACATATGAAACCACTGTTCTTGTACCAAAATGATTTATCTTTTATTCCATCTGACTGTGTATTTTGTATGCTTATAAATTAGAGTTGACATTTAAGAAGCATCCAATTAAAGGTTATGGTTTTTTTTCTGCCCCAGAATAATGTTTTTGTCATTTTTTCTTTTGAAATAGGATCAGGGTCTGTTCCACAAAAAAGACAGTGGCAATCAAGCCTGCGTCCGGAAAGTTCACCTGCAGGATGCCGCCACAGCAGAGGTAAACCGTTTCTTTCAAAGAACAGATCAGTTTTGTAGCTGAAAGATATTCTTAAAATCTGTTATAGTTAACGACACCCATTATTTCTCCCAAAAGATCTTCCAGTTATATTGGAATGGTTATATAAGCTTAAAATAATACGCTTTGAGCTTACTAGGTCCAAAGAATGCTCCAACTCTTGCCTTTGCACCTTTCTCCTCCATCAGATTAGCCTGCACTTCTCTTTACCATTTATAATAAATATTTTATCTTACAGAGAGCATGTCATGCCATCGAGGACGCGCAGTCAGTGAGACAGCAGCAGAAACTGAGGAAGCAGTCGTCCCTGCAGCTCCTCAGGCCCCACGTGCCATTTTAATCACAGACCCGAGGGGGCCACTAGGAGAAAACCGACCGTTAGTCTTGCCTATAAATCACTGTTCTTTATCTTACCGAAGAGAATTTTTAAAGCAGTGCTTTAGTTTTGTAATATTTTTGCTAAAATAGCTAGGTGTATTGGGTTTTCCCCTTTACTTGTGGCTGTAATTTTGTAACCACGTGTATGTTAATAATCCACTGAATTGCCCCCTGAATGGGTCAGACCTTCAAAGAAATACCACTTCAGTCTCTGAGTGAAATTTCCATTAATGTTAAAATTGTGAAGCAAAAGGTAATAGGTTTATTTTTTAATTAAATAAAGTCCTCAACAAGGAAGGAGCTTAGAACGAGTAATGTTCTTTGAGAGGTTTTGGACAAACATGGATACTTTATTCAATAACTGAGCTGAGGTAACATTTTTGATAAACTAGGTAATAAACTAAAGGCAGAAATGATGTTTTCTGTTTTATTTTCATGAAAACATTGTCCCCCTAATAAAAACATTTTATTTTGGTGCTTATTTTTCTTCCTTGTACTATAATATAAAGACCTATGGAAAAATCAAAACTTCAAATATCAATACTCTTTTCTCTCTACTATACCATGTCTACAATTTTGGAAATTACTTACATGCTCTTTCAAGATGAATCTATATGGTGCAGTTATAATTTGCTGATACATGAAAATATTATACTTTGTTTTCATGACTTAGAAATATGAAAAAAATTATATTTTTATATACCCAGAGATTGTTTTTTTATAAGTTGAAACATTTTAAGGGCATTATAAATTAATACTTAATTATAATGCATACCTAGAAATGCATTTTAAATACTTATCAGGAACAATGAAAAATCTCTAGTTGCTTTATATATATGTAAAATAAGACATATATAATAACACTGTGGAAAATGATTGGTAAATGTGTTTTTTTAGAGAGCACGCCTGTGTCAATTATGTCAGTACAGTATTTTTGTCCTTTTCTGCATCTTGTTTATGCTGATCAAAGATACACTACCTACTAAAGCTTTTTTAAAAAAATTCTTTAAAGTACTTAATTTTCTTGGCTATATCTTTAAATTTGCTTGTGGTTTTTAACATGGCATTTATTT
Source organism: Artibeus jamaicensis (assembly GCF_021234435.1). NCBI lineage: Eukaryota > Metazoa > Chordata > Mammalia > Chiroptera > Phyllostomidae > Artibeus > Artibeus jamaicensis. The sequence continues at coordinate 11,516,391 of NW_026521883.1, forward strand.
CAAATCACTGAATTAATTATGAATGAAGATTGTGGACACACTTGGTCTGCTCTGTTTGTGTTGACCTGTGTTAATGTTTCTACTACCTTTGTTCGTGTTTCTTGAGACTGACCTTAAAATGTTTAAAATTTTTTCCAGTTATTATTTACTGCAGATTCCAAAAAAAGAGGAGGCAGTAACTAATTCCCTAAATTTTTAATGTCTGATACAGGAGGGTTGTCTTTGCCTTTTCCACATCATTATTTTTTTTCTGTGAAGAAAAGTATTATATATAAAACTTCTGGGATTAAACAGAATTTATCAGAAGTCAAAAAGGAGCTGTACAAATAGAAGTTTATAGCAGATAAACTAGTATTTTGTGTTGTAAAACTAAATCAGGACTCAGATATCTAATTATGTTTTCATGTGAATCAGTTACTGACTGTCTTTGAAGAAATTTTATTTTACTGATGGTAGGTACAAAACATGGAACTAAGAAAAATTTATAGAAGCCTCTAAATTCCTCATCTATGAAAATTGCCAAATACTGATAACATTTTAATTTGATTTAACCTCCGGTACATAAAAAATGTATTGGTTAAGTGTAATAATGTCTTTCCTGTTTCTAAATACATTCAGAGTCCATTATTTGTGTATGAACTACTGAGAGAAATAAAACATTTGGTGTATTATTTACAGATGTGAAAACTCTGGTTTTGTGTGAAATATTCGTAGGTGTGAGAACTTTGTGGGTGTGTAAGTAACATTTGTTTTTACTTTGTATGTGTTCCCCTTCCGCCTCCAACCCTCTGCCAGTGGGGAGTTAGATGAGTGTCTGTTCTCTGTGTCTGTGAGTCTGTTTCTATTTTGTGTGTTTATTTTATGTATTAGATTCCACATATAAGTGAAATCATACAGCATTTGTCTTTTCTCTGACTGAGAAGGGGAGGAGGGCGTGGGTAGCTGGGTGAAAAGGTGAGGGGATTAAGCCAGAAAAACCTCAAAAAACCCAACTAATAGACACAGACAACAGTATGGTGATTATAGGAGGGCAGAGGAGGTCGGGGGAGGCAGACAGGGGTAAAGGCCGATAAATGGTGACGGACAAAGACTCGATTTTGGGTGGTGAACACACAATACAACATACAGATGATGTATACTACAGAATTGTACCCTGAAACCTATGGAGTTTTATTAACCAGTGTCACCCCAATAAGTTCAATTAAAAAATAGTTATGGAGGGCTTTGTAGGATGCTAACAGGGAACAGTTTTCCTGAGGGGACCGAGCCCCTTTACCACTTTGTCTGTCTGTGGCACAGAAGGACCACAGGAAGAATACAGAAAACGTGTTGGGTTGGCCAAAAAGTCCATTAACGATTTTTTCCATAAGCTAAAAGACATTTTTCTTTTTTACCAATAACTTTATTGATTTGGATATTTTCAGTATGTCAGCCATCTACTGCTGTTGGCTTCTAGTGGGTACAGGCCACTGGTGCTGCCAAACAGCTTCCAGTGCATAAGACAGCCCCCCAGCAAAGAAGTATTTGGCCAAAACATCAGTACCAAGAAACTCACAAACCACTTTTGACAAGTTCAATCAGTCAAAGCACTTCCACTGTACACTGCACAAATCCTTTTTTTGCATTTCATTTGTATTTTTTCCTTTTCTCGAAATACTAAAGCATAATGTTTCATATCTCATTCCAGCTTCAATATTCAAATGGGTGCACAAAAATTCACCAATTTTGATACTTTTTTTAATGCACACTAATATGACAGCTGGGACAATACAATCTAACAATATTGTTTTGAATGAAGTGAAAGACAACGAAACACTACTAGAGCCATCATATGAAAAAAATGGACTTTTCGGCCAACCCAGTAGTTGACCAAGGGCCCAGCTGCCACACTTTGAAATCATAGCCGGATTTGCGTGAGGCCATGCCTTTTACGGTTTCTGTCAGACATTGACTGTAAGTGACAAGGAGGCCAGGGCAGGCCCATTCCCAGAAGACACGGAGGTCCTCTGACAGCTGACTTTGGCTTGAAGACTCTTAAGCAGCCTTGTGGATCCAGACTGGACGGGAGGCTTCTGCCCACTTAGTCTTTCTGTCTCTGTCTGTTTTGGTCTCACCACCCACCTCCTTTCTCCACTGGGGCGATCAGTGGAAAGATTTCCTTGCATGTGTTTCGTGATACAGTATTGTTTGGTTTTGAATTATGAATGAGAGAGGACATTACCGTCTTTTTGGTGCTTTGGGTCTCTGCGTGTGTTGATCTGGTGCTGCCCGTGTCTGTCTTTTTAACAGTGCTCCATGTGTGTTTCTAAGGTACAGCCATGACTGAAAATTAATGTTCTGTACTTAAACTCTTAAAGAGCTACAAACACCAGTGCCAGTTAAAATAGAGAGTTGCGGTCATTGCCAGAGCTAGAAATTGGGGCGGAAACCAAAGATTCTTAAAGGATAGGAGATTACGCAGAATCATCTGCCCTCTTTAGAAAAGTCCTTTTGGTTGAGCATCACCACCTGACTGCCCACTAATACTGATGAAAGTGGGTTGGTCTGAAAAGCAGCTAAAAGTCCCTTCAGCAGAGAGAGCACTTTTGTAGTGGTAATTCTCCCTATAGTGTAAGAATTTAGGACTATTGTTCTTGAATTCATCCCTGAAAGTTTCTTCAGCTAAGTCTGCAATATTCAAATACTCCACACTGTGGGACTCTTTGAACTGAAAAAGCCTTTAGAAAGGCTTTTTGTTTGTATTATTTTTGCATAGTGCAGACCCAAAGTCCCTTACCAAAATTCAAATAGCTCTGAAAACCAAAAGGCTTTTCATAAGTCTGAAGCAAAAGACATTTGACAGCAAAATTCTGAACTGAACTGACACGAGGCTAATTGTGGTCTTTATTCTATTAGCGGCAGCAAGATGAATACATTTGATTAAGGGGCGCCGCGGCAGGCTCGCTGGAGGTGTGCGAGCTATTGGCCTGTGAAGTCGATTGCTTCCTAAAATTTGAAAGGGTTTGTATTCTGAAACACATCTGCTCCCAAGAGTTTCAGGTTAGAGATTTAGATCTGTATACCCTCAAAATTATCAGTTTATTTAAGTTGCTTCTCAGATTTCAGAAGAATCACAAACTATAAGAGGAGGCATGAGGGACAGAGTCTTCCCTCTTCAGACCATGCTATAAGTTCCATTCCACAGCAAGCTGCAAGTTATTTTGATGACGTGTTCAAAGTGATCGATGCTGACATAGAGGAGACCGCACTGCTGTCATAGGATAGTACATCGTGAAGATTTATGGAAACCGGAGAAAAAGTGCATGTCAAAGAATAGAGTCATGATTTCTGCCCCACCTTGTATATTAAGTACTGTATTTTGCCATGTATAATGTGCACATTTTTTGCCCAGATGTTTTAGGGAAAATAAGGATGTGCATTATACATAGGTATAATAAATACATAATCCCACGTATGATGTGCACAAAAATGTGAGTGTGTTACCGAACAAGAGGAGGTCCGAGGGAGGGGCAATACAATATTTGGCCCACCTAGGGATGCCCAAAACTGCTATCCAACAGGGGCCCCTCCCGAAAACCAAAATACTAAAATCTACTGGGCCCTTCTGTCCGCCGCCAATTGGAAAGATATCTCTTAAAGCCAGAGATTTGTGAAAAGGAAAAAAAATGTTTATTTAATGCTATTCAGGCTTAATGTCATTATTAAAATAATCAAAGTCTTTTAGGGTATACACCTACACCCACACAGCGCTCCCTTCTCCCACTGTCCCAACTCTGGGTACCGTAAATCAGGAAAAGAGCACACGTCTGTGTTGCAGGCTGATGGCACCGTCAGCTGTGTCACTGTGCAGGATCTCGAGTTAATCCAAAGTACCGTCGTACCCTCTCATGGTCCACTGGCAAGAGTCCTTTGTTCCCAGTTCCAGTCAAAGTCTCTCTTGCTTTTTCAGGCCACGCAACCAAAGGGGCACCCCAAAGCCGCGTGGGCCTCTTCTACCAAAGCTGCAGGAGTCCGCACTCCGCCAAAAGCGCGTGTCTTTCTTCTTCACCTGGCTGCAGGGATCTCCATTCTGGCAAAGCTGCGTGGTTCTTCCCTTTCACCTGGGAAAGAGGGGGTCCGCACCCTGCCAAAACCACGTGGCTCCCCCTTTCACCTCACCAAGAGGGGGGTCCTCACTCTGCTGAAACCGCATGGCTCTCTCTCCATCTGGCCAAGCGGGGACCCTTCATGTCCTGGAGCCAGTCTTTTTCAAGCTCTCACACAGGCCTTCTCACTCAGGAGCGCAGCCCCTAGTTACATCCTCCTGAGTCCCAGTCTTTCTCACTCCGGAGAGCAGCCCCTAGTTCCCATCCTGAGTCCTCCTAGTTCCATCCTCAGTCCCCGCTAGTTCCTTCTTGAGTCCCCTGCTCACTCCCTTCTTCCTTCAGGAGTCTCGCTCCTAGTTTTTTTCTCCTGAGTCCCAGTCTTTCTCCCTGGCTCCAAACTTGGCCACTGCTATTTAACATATCTATGAAACCAGTTAAAGGTTATAGATATGTTAAATAACCATTCCTCCAGAGGTTAGCTCCAAAACTGTTGCTATGTAAAATAGCTCTCAATGGCCTGGCTCTATTCATCCCTTCCCCCTGGGGGGGGGGCGGTGAGGACATCTTATATGTCTCTCTAATATTTCTATACACTTTGAATTCTGGACACCTTTCTAAATCTTTTTTTGGGGGCCCCCCCTTGCTGCACCCTGTATCAAGTGCACATTCTACATGGCAAAATACGGTAAATACCTGGTAGAGTAAAGGTTTTTCGAATTCACGGCTAGTGTAAAAGTCATTAGAGTGGTAATGAAATAAGCCAACATGATTCTCTCTAGGTTGACAGTATTATCTGCTAAAATAATAGTGGATGCTTTACAAAGAGGATTTAGCTCTGTAGTACAGTGATCACTCACCTATTGAGGGAGTTATGTTCCAGAGACCCCCGAGATAGGTGAAAATCTGCAAAGTAGAGGCATTATATTTATTTGATTGTTTATATGTATTTTAGGGCTTTATAAACCCTTCCCACACTCCTATAAATCTTTCCCACTCTCTTACTAACCGTTCCCATGCTCTTATAAACACTTCATATGCTCTTAAAACACTTTCTACACTCTTACATCTATGTAATTTTAACAACTATAAAATTCTATATGGGTACTCACCAGTGAAGTACACAGTTGTCCCTCACTTTATCTTGGTTCACTTATTGCAGTTTTTAAAAAACCCGTGATACAGAGAATCCGCAATAAACGAACCGTGATGTAGCAAGGAGCGAATGTATGCTGTTTAACTTGAAGAACAACCAGGTGACTTCCCCAGAAATTGACTGTAAAGCTTAACTTTTCTCAGTTGTGTTTTAAATTATGTGCTAAATAATTTTTGTCAAAAACAGATTTCAGATATTGATCATTGGGTTTTGCTGTTTTTGTAGAAAATTTCAATAACACCAGTTTTTCTCTCCAACAAACCACCTTCCTTTTTTGTCATCTTCATTTAAGCCTTTCTCCTTTATACATTATTCTCTCCATCTTTTCTTTTTATGGTACCTCTCTAAATATTACTAAATTCTTTGTGTTAGGTAGATGTTTTGTCAGTAATTGGCTACAACAGGGCATGAGCCCAGTAATCTGTTATTGTAAATAAAGTTTCATTGGAACCTAGACACACCCATTCATTTGCATCCTTCATGGCTCTTCCCCACACAGTGGCAGAGTTGAGTAATTGTGGCAGAGACAGTTTGGCCGGCAAAACCTAAAATATTTAGTATCTGACCCTTCACTGAAAGAGTTTATCTATATAATTAATCTTATAGATGGGATAGAAACAAGACACTAACTGGTTTACCCCACAGCCTATGGTGAGATAGGAGCTGAATTATGATCCAGTAACTGGCACCCTTCCTCTGTTATCTCCACTTTGCCCTCTTTCTTTGCTGGAAGCAAGGATAGTTGTATCAAATGCAAATGAACGTGGCCAATGCTGGCTTCTTGGATTTTTTTTTTTTTTTAGAACTTTATGTGCTCTTATCAGCGTTATCTGTGTTTTTTCTTCATCTATATTTTAAACATTTCCCATACTAACACTCGAAATCTAACCTGGCCCTTCCTCTAAATATTTTTAGAGAATTCTTACACATGACCAAATATTACTGTGGCAGTTTACTAGGAAACATGGTTTTTAAGGTGTAAAAATTAGGAAATAAAAACTTTGGAGACAGGACATGAAACTCGCCTCTATTTCTAATGTGCAGCCAGAATAGAAGAATCCAGTGCATGGTGTTCTACCATAATCAAACCATTACAGACTTCACAAGTAGCAGGGGGCTCACCAGGAGGAAATCGTATCTATAAGCACAGTACCTCATATTACGGAGTAAGAATGTAACGAGTGAGCAGGTGCTCAAAGATGGCAATTTGGATGGAAGCTATAACGTTAGCTCCACCAGAGGATGCTGCTGCAAATCAGTTCAGCAAGCACTTACTGATCATTTAAATTAAAAAGTTACACTTGAACAGGGCACATTTCTCCCCCCTCTGGAGGGCTGTTGAAGATTCTTAATGTTCTTGGACACTTTGGATCAAATCTCTAATTCATTCAATTCAGGGTGATTCACACTTTCAAAAATAGTTTTAAAAAAGGTGGGAGGATATGAATTAGTAGATTAACAGAGTTTTTTTTTTCAAAAAAGATTTCCTGGACTCAGCAATCATTCGAATATTAGTGACTGGGTTATGGGAGTAATAGATTTTTGTTTTTTGCCAAGGTAATGGAATCATACTTGAGAGAATCTGGAGTAAGTTATAAGGTTGATGTGACATTTTAATAAATCTGAAATTACCAAGTGCAAATACATTGCAGGAAACAATTGTTTGCCCATGTGAAAATGCTATGGTTAGATTTAGAGACTTGGGAAATGCTTCTTTTGAATTAACCTCAAATAAACAGTAAAATCTTGCATGACTGTTATTACAATCTGGATGGCGAATGGATACTATTGAAAACACTCATAAGGACCATCAAGACATTAACTATGACTCACTGGTGAATAAGAATATATTGCCCACTCTGCCTAAAATTAATGACTCAACCCATTAATCCTGAATTATAATGCAGTTCTTATAGAAGCACCAGTAATGCTTATTTTTATAAGTGGATTAATTTTCATATCACTGTGGAGGGAAAATAATTCACTTGAGGGCCTTTGTTTTAGTTGTATTTAGGTTCACAGAATTATAATAGTCCACAATTGGAAGGTTCTTACGTTCAGCATAAATCTGTCTTCCGGTGGCTTCCATCCATGGAGCTCAGTCCCAAATCCATCCTTGTTGCCATCAGACTAAGAGTGGCTCTTCTTCTGCCTGTAGAAGCCTATATGTATGAGTGCTGCATACTTATGTAGGAGGGTGCAGCCCGGGGGCCCCCCAAAGAAGGATTTGTAATGGGGTCCAGAACTCAGGGTGTCCAGGAAATATTAATAATATGGGGTGTCGTTGCCCCCCACAAGTCTGAGCTGGGGGGAAGGGACAAATGGAGCAGGGCCATTGAGTTGTTTTGCACAGCAAGTTTCACAGATAACCTCTAGAATGGTCATTTAACATATCTATAACCTTTAACTTGTTTCATAGATATGTTAAATAGCTGTGGCCATGCTTTGAGCCAGGGGGATGGAAGTGACTTCCACCCAAGAGGTAACTGGGAGGCAACTCCCAGCCCTCATTACAGCGCCTGCGTGAGAGCTTAGAGTTGATTGGCTCCACGGCATGGAGCCACACCTGCCCAGACTCACTATGGCAGCCCAGTAAAGCTGGGAGAATATGGGAGTCCTGGCAAGTGTAGCCTATTGTGGGAAGAGTCAGAAATGGGGCTGCAGAGGAAGATTGGCAAGAGGATTTAAACGCAGGTGTGGCAGCCATTGAAGAGAGAACCATGCCCTTTTGGCTAGCATGGAGACTACTGCAGCCCTGGGAGAGAGAATCACCATGTAGCTATAGCAAAGAGAACCACCACGTGGCTTTCTATTTCTTTTCCTGAGATACGGTACCTTGGACTGGGCAAAGGGGGAAAGAAGGACTGTGTGTGTTTGTGGGTTTTTAAGGGACTTTGGGGTTTTGATGAAGACATTAAGTCATTACTCTTAAGTCTGTATACCTTGAATAATTTCTTTCCTTTTCACCAATCTCTAACATGGAGAGCTATTAACTCTCTGGTGAAGGGAAAGGCAAACCTAGTACAGGGGGACCCCAGGAGAAGGGGGGTCAACTAGGGAACATTGTGGGACCCCCTTCCCTGGTGGCCAATCAGGGAAAACCATGGGAGACCACATGTGCAGTAGCTTTAAAGTAATACAACTACTTGTACACCCACAGTAAAAGCCCGCCAAAACTAGCAAGAAAGGATCTGCTGTGTAAGAATGGAGTCCCTCTAGCCCATGAGGTCAATCTCTGCATGGAGTTGGCCTGCTCCCATGTTCTCCGCTGTAAACTCTGGGCGTTCAGTTCAATTCTTTGTCCCGATCACCAAGAACCTGGTTACCTGTGCCCACCTGTGACACTTAGACTTGAAGGCTGGCCTCCTGTCCTATACCTCATTCGGTAAATCATCTAAGTCCAAGATCTCAGTGTTTCTACCTAAAACATCCCATCATCTCGATGGCTCTTCCCGAAACACGGCAGTTGATCTGAGTCTCTCTTGGACGTGGTAACTGGTCTGAATGAGTGCCGTGGGAACCAATCAAGGCAGAGAGGCATTGGGACAATTCCCTATTTTCCACCAATTTTCTAAGAGTAATAAGTATCCCAGCCTGTTAAAGTAATTACATAAAACAAATTTTCCCATTTTGTAATACTTTTTCCCATTATTGCAATCTACTAATCTAGTAACTTACACAAGAACACTGAGTTATCCCTTTAATCTTTTTTTTATTAAAATTAAGTTAATTTGTGTAATACTGTAGAGTTAAAAATTAAAGACCATGAAAAAAAATTCCTTCACCTCTGTTTCTTCATTTGAAAATAAGACCTTCGGACCAGCTCTGCCTTCTTGTGATTCCTATGGATTTTACAGATGTTGATAAAATGGTAAGTTTTGTAATTGTTATTTTGAAGTGTGAGTTGTTACTTAAGGATTTTTCACAATATCCCTTTAGACATTAAATACATATTTTAAACAATGAGTTTAAAAAAACCTCAAAGACTTCAACAGGATGACAAGAGGGAATGTGAGATATTGTTGCTAGGCCTTGCATGAGAGAACAGCCTGCCCGTGGAGAGCGCAGGGAACTGAGCGCCGAAAGACAGTTGCCCAGGACCTGCGAAGAGAAACGACCATTCCCGCAGGCCAGGTCTTGCTGAAAAAACGGACCCCTGCTCTTCCTTCTGAGAGGTGCACCCTCAGCAGCGCCCTTCGCTGTGCGAGGGCCCACGCTGCCTGGTGCAGCCATTGCTCAGGCCAGGCCCACACAGGCCTGGGGACACCACTGCAATGGATTCAATGTTTAGTCCCCCTAGATTGACATGTTGAAATGTAACCCCCAAGTTAATGGAATTAGGAAAGGGCTTTTGGGAGATGATTGGGTTATAAGGGGAGGCCCTCATGAATTAGATCCTTATAAAGAGACCTTGAAGGTCACATTTTGTATGATACGTTTGGTGTTAAATACCCTTTCTCTCTTCCATCATGTGAGGACCCAGCGAGAAGGTGCCACCTTGTCTGTGGAGAAGGGGCCCTCACCAGACACCAGAGCTGTCAGCAGGTTGGACTCGGACTGCCAGACTCCAGAACTATGAGAAATAAGTGTTAGTGGCTTATAGGCCCCCATGTTAATGGTGTCTTGGCTATAGTTTTCCAAATGCACTAAGACAATTCCCCCTCTCTCAGGAAAACCCCTGCCGGCCAGCCCTGTCATCCGAAATTGGATAAAGAATTACAAATGTTAACCATGTGGATTAATTTGCATGGGTTAATTTACCAAATGAGAAGAAGGGTAGGTCACTACCCGGATTAGATCACTAAGAAATTAGGAAAAGAAATACCCAATAAAAATATTAAATGGATATAATTAAAAATAAGGCTTAAAAACATTAAACGTATAGTTAAAAAAGAAGGATTAAAGGCAAGTTACTATTAAAAAAGAGGCAAACTTGAACAAATAGATCTTCTAGAAATGAAAAAATATTGTTGAACTAAAAAGTCAATGGACAGCCACAACAATAAGCATAGCTGACGTAAGAATTAGTGAACTGGGAAACAGAACTGACTCAGGACATTTCCTGGAGTGCAGGAAGAGAAGCAACACAGAGAATAAGAATGTCCGCTATACTGGGTTGGCCAAAAAGTTTGATGGGTTTTTTCCATACAGTGGTTGTAGTAGCACTTAGTTGTCTTTAACTCCATTTAAAACAGGTTTGTTAGATTATATTGTGACAGCTATCATATCTATGTGCATTAAAAAAACATCAAAATTGATGAATTTTTGTGTAGCCATTTCAATATTGAAGATGGAAGAAAATATGCAACATTTTCAGCATATTATGCTTTATTATTTCGAGAAAGGTAAGCATGCAACTGAAATGCAAAAAAACTTTTGTGCACTGTAGGGAGAAGGTGCTGCGACTGGTCGACCGTGTCAAAAGTGGTTTGCAAAGTTTCGTGCTGGAGATTTTTCACTGGATGATGTTGCTCCACAGTCGGGTAGACAAGTCAAAGTTAATAGTGATCAAATCAAGACATTAATTGAGAACAATCAGCATAATACTAGGTGGGAGAGAGCCAACATACTCAAAATATCTAAATCAGTAAAGTTATTGATAAAAATGAAAAATGCATGTGTGTTTTTAACTGAGAAAACTAGATGAACTTTTTGGCCAACCCAGTATTTCCAATCCATATATATAAGTTACACACACACACACACACACACACACATACACAAATGATTTTTTGTGTGGAACTTGAAATGCTGTTCCAAATATTCACATGGAAGAGTGAAAGGCCAAGAATTTTCCAATCAATTTGAAGAATATCAAGTGGAGGGCATATTCAGGTTCCTTCAGGTTATAAAGCTCACTACAAACGCTGTCATTAAAACGATGCTATAGTCATTAAAACAATGCTATATTTTCAGAGAAATACATAGATAAATGAAACAAGTTGAGAGACTAACAATAGACCTGTGTATGTAAGGAAATACGTAATAAAATGACAAGAATAAGAATAATGAATAAAACATATGATTCTTGCTGTGTAAGTAAGTCCCAGGCACTGTTGTGACTTATGTATTCTAATTCATGCATCCTCCAAGGCAACATTAAATTTCAGTCCAGCAGAGCAGCATCACTCATAATGGCCAAAGGGTGGAAACCACCACTGGAGGAATGGATAGCCACGTGGTGGCGCACGCATGCGCCAGGACGCCGGTCAGTCACCAGGAGGAATGGAGCATCGATACATGCTGCACGGGGGCAGACCCTCAAAAGCATGGCAGTGAGAAAGCCAAACACAGAAAATCACAATTTGTATGGTTCCTTTTATCTTAAATATCCAGAATAGGCAAATCTACAGAAACAGAAGCAGACAGGTGGTTGTCAGGGGCTGGGAGAGGCAGCAGCAATGGGAGTTATTCCTTAAAGGGAGTGCCCTGGTCCGAGGCGGTACAAAGACCGTGGTGCTAGAGAGGTGGCGGTTGCACATCACCGTGAACGCACCAAATGCCTCTGAACTGTACGGTTTAAAGTGGTTAATAGATAATACGAATTTCATCTCCGTGAATTTTCAGGAGCTGAAGACTGCCAAAAACTCAGATGGGTCAGCAAACATTTCCCCCAGAGCTTTCAGAAAGGAAGGCAGGATGCTTTTGTTTTAGACCTCCAGAAAAATGATGAGAACTGTTTTTTTATAACTTGCACATTGTACTCAAATGTACCCGATGCCCCCTGGCCTCCAGCAGGGCAGGCCCCTTTCTGACCCGGAGCTGAATGTCCTCACCCACCATGTGACGAGATACCTCCTGGCTCAAGAGGGACAAGATAAGGGAGGAAGGAGTCATCACCCCCAAATACATCTTTATTTCATTGACTAAAATAAACCGGACTTTATAAATTGGCAAGGACAAACTTTAGTTTTAAAATTGTTCAGATTCACCCTTCCTATTGTGTGGTAGTTTGAAAACTGGAAATATTTCACATCTTTTCTTCCTGATGGATTCCTCAGGAGCTCAACTGTTTTGCCCTTTTCACACAGAAAGACTTTTTCCTTTAAATATTGCTTTGTTCTATTTCTCCACACTGGCCAATTTCCCATTCCCCAAACATCTTCACATTCATATGGAATAAAAGCCATCAGCTATGTTCTCACACTAAAAATGAGCCTTTAAAAGAAAATAAGCTCTAGATGTTACAAATAAAAAATAAAAATTGCACCCAGACACACACATCGAGACACATCCACACCGATTTCAGCCAGCAAGAATAAACTATTCTATAAATATTGCTTGGGAAATTGACTTATTCATATGGCAAAATGTAATGTAGAGTTTCTTACTGCTACCACACAGTAAAGTAAATACCAGGAGTAAGAAACCTACGTACAATGCTGCACTTTAAAACTTATGGAAGGAAATACAAGAGAATATCTTTATGGTCTTGGGAAGCTAGAATTTTCCGTTGAGAGAAAAGTTTATTAAAAAGTTAAATGATGCCCTGGCTGGTGTAGCTCAGTGGATTGATCTCTGGCTGTGAACTGAAGGGTCACTAGTTTGATTCCCAATCAGGGCACATGCCTGGGTTGCAGGCCAGGTCCCCAGTGGGGGCCACATGAGAGGCAACCACACACTGATGTTTCTCTCCCTCTCTCCCTCCCTTTCTCTCTCTCTAAAAATAAATAAATAAAATCTTTTAAAAGAAAGTTGACAAGCCACAAACCAGGAAAGAATATGTACAAACCTCATGCATAAATGACAAAGGGTTAATATGAAAACTATAGGACAAACTCCCTCAGCTCAGTAAGAAAAAGAAAACACCTGATAGAAAAATGGGCAAAGGCTGTGAACAGACAATTCACAGAAGAGGAAATGTGAAAAGCAGTCAGAAATGTGCACATTGAAACAACCAGATGTCCTTTCACATCTGCGAGACTGGTGAAAACATGTGAAGTTCCAGAACAGCCCATGTTCCACTGGACGGGCTGACGTGGGTGCTGGGGAACAGTGCTGATGGGGTGTGAAATCGCTGGAGGGAGCAATCTGTCAATACCCACCACAGCTGAACATGTGCAAAACAGCAATTCCGTTCTAGGTATCCAATCTAGAGAAACTCTCAAATAAGTAAAGACGAAATAGGGAAATATGCCAGGATGTTCACTGCAACACCTTAAATTTTAAAAAAGGAAACAACTGTATCAGTAGTAGATAAAAACATGCAAAACAATACTAAACTAGCAGCTATTAGAAATGAACAGTTTCTCTGCACAATCTAAAAAACAAAATGTTGAGGGAAAATAGGTTGCAAGAAATTTAAGGTCCATGAAAATGACATATGCCAACTCTAGGACACTGATTATTTGGGGGCAGGAAGAGTGAGAGAAGAAATAGGAGAGGAGAAGGATGGGCTTTAGGTGTGTCCACAAGGATCTGTTCATTCAAGATAAATGGGAATGAATGACGGCAAAAACGCAAAACGTTAGCATCTGTCAAATACAGGTGGTAAGTATATGTCTGTTTATGGATTATGTCTCACACTTTATGTACTCAAAACATTTAATGTTTGAAAGGAAGGAAAAGAGAAAGGGAGGGAGAGAGGAAGGAAAAAAGGACGGAAGGAAGGGAGGGGGAAGAAAAGAACAAAAGAAACAAAGAAGAAGGAAGAAAGAAAGGAAAGAAGGAAAAGGATGGAAGGAAGGAAAGAGAAAAGAGAAAGAAAAGAAAAAGAAAGAAAAGGAAGGAAGGAAGGAGAAAGGAAAGGAGGGAGGGAGGGAGGAAAAGAGAGGGAGCTAGGAAGGAAAGGGAAAGAAGCATGGCCTTGTGTTCATGATAGTATTTGAACTGAAGAACTGCTTGGGGAATTGGACACCCCACCCCACCCTGAACTGAGCCCAGAATGCAGCAAGGGCTGTTGCAGACCAGAGCCCCACAACATTCTGTAGAGAAAGGAGTGACCTGCTGAGAGGGGAGGCTGTGAGTGGAAGAGAGCAAACGAGGAGGTAGCTCTGGGTCTTAGCAAAAGGCCAGGGAGATCAGGGGACAGGGCTCCACCCTGGGGGTGTCTGGTGAAGCACAGTGAGAAGGCATCCCTGCGACTGTTTGCTGGCTCCCCACACCCCACCCAGACCACTGCAAATGAATTATAAAGGTGCAGCTCTCCAAGGAGAGAACAGCAGATGAGAGAAGTCTAGGGATTTCATTGCAATCAACTCAAACAAACTGGGTGGAGCAAACCCTTAGAGGGTTTGGCAGGGTGGGAGATGCCCAAAAGCAGAGAGAAGCTGATCATACTGAGGGACACTGGGAAGCCTTCTAAAGTAAGGAAGGTCGTGTTTGGGGTGAACTTGTTAGGTAGCAGCTAGAATGAACAGCCAGAGGGAAATAAAGGCAGGCCCCCCGCCGTTACAATCTGACAAAGAACTTAATACAGGAGGGTGGAAGCAAAAGGAAGACGTGTCTCACTAATTAACTCAGTGGCCCTGAGCTCGGTTAGATGAGGTTGCCACAGGTCCTGAACATTGCAAGCACAAGGGTGCAGGAGGAGGCAGGAGTCCTTGGGCCTGTGCTGAGGATAGGGGCTTCTGGAACAATCCCACTGAGACTGTGGGTGTTCTAAACATCACAGCGGGTCTGCACGGGGGGCCTGAGGAGGGCCTACGCTGGGAAGGGGGCCTCTAACAATTTCATTAAGACAATGAGCCTTTGCCAACTGTGAAAGAAAGCCTTTGCAGCTGAACGTGATTCTCAAGATTTAGAAGGGGGAGATGAGGGGTACCTGGAAGCTAGCTAAGGTATGTAACCCCTGAACCCCAACAGTCAGCATACTTGGATTAGCGAAGTGTCCACTTGTAGTCTCAGCTCAAGTATAGCATAAACTGGCTAACAAACTAACAACTTCATCTCCTCTATATATACAGCATTTAGACTAGCTGGGTGCCTGCTTGCAGCTTTGAGCTTGTATATATTTCATAAATAAACTTGCTATCTCATTTCCACTATATGACGTTTGTCTCTCGCTTGAATTCGTGTCTTGGGAGCCAAGATGCAGGGAAGGGGGCCTCCTGACTCCGGTCTCTCTCCCCATGGGTAACAAACTGACAACAGGAGGGTTCACCGAAAGCCTTAAAACGAATCTTGTAATGAGATCCCCCCCTGTCGTCTCCCGAGCTAGCCGCTGTCTTTCTCTGGACTTTGAAGGGTATGCAGGGTGTGATGTGTGCGTGTATGGCGGGGTGTTAGTTGTACCCTGGAGAGACTGACCCTGGCGATTCGAGCTCTGGGACTAGGCCCAGGGGCGCGAAGTGGGAGGCACCACTCCGAAAACGGGGAGGAGTTAAGAAAAAACTACCGTTTCGATTAAACAGACCCGCAGCCTCTGCCTCCTCCCCCCACGCTCCCCAGACACTGGCCCTCAGGCCCAGAATCCCAGAGATGAAAACCTGTATTCTCTTTTTCCCCTGAATAAACTGATTCACACTAGATTTTGAGGTTTTGACATTAGAGATTTTTGACATTCGAGGTCTCCCAGAAAAGTGGCTGGATTTGACTTTGACTTGGGATGGCTGCTGCAACAACAGGGCACCGTGAACTTGGAAGACCAGGCCCTCATTCCACAGAGCGGCGACCTCCGTCCCAGGGAAAGCAGTGCCCGCCCAGAAGAACAGTGAAGTCAGCCTTCACCCGCTGCAGGTCAGGCAGGCGTCCGTGCGGTTCTTCTCCTCGAACATAGCAAGACTATGAAGGATATAGTAAAAATACCCAGTCAGACCAGGTGGCGGGGAGTTCCTGGGGAGAGTCGATTCTATTCCTTTCTGCGCAAATGAAACTAGTTCCTTTCCGTAGCTGAAACTAAGCTATCAGGGATGGTCTGGCCAGGGCTCTGGGGGACCCGCGGAATGAATTAAAGTTGATTCATATCTCATATACCAAACGATTGTCAATTGCTGCTTCTAAGGTAATTGAGAATGCTTGAAAGGTAATTTAAGTGGTACTTAACACTATTAATTAACTCCACCTAATTTTTTTATTTCATTGATAGAATTACGTTGGCAATGCGAGGTAATGAGGTTTCC
Source organism: Artibeus jamaicensis (assembly GCF_021234435.1). Classification (NCBI taxonomy): domain Eukaryota; kingdom Metazoa; phylum Chordata; class Mammalia; order Chiroptera; family Phyllostomidae; genus Artibeus; species Artibeus jamaicensis. The sequence continues at coordinate 11,532,689 of NW_026521883.1, forward strand.
TGGGTAAGGAAGGGTTTCTGGATCTCGGATGGCCTGGGGGCCCGGAACCTGGTTCCCACTCGGGGAGCGTGGACCTCGGGAGCCTTCACACTCGGCAGCCCCGCCCTCCTGCGGGAGCCTGTTCGGCCACGAGTCCACCGTTGCCAGTGGAGACCTCCCTCTTCTGAAGCACCCCCGCCCGCATTTGAAACAAACATGCCTTAGGTCGGATCCAATGAATTAAGACCAGGGCTTCGGGGCAGTTAGCTGGCTGCTTCTAGACACTTTTGCGTTTGATTCAACATCTTTGTCCAAACAAAGAGAAACAGTGATAGCTTGGCCTCCTAGAGAAAGACGGTGTCCCATCCACCTCCTTGGAGGAACCCGGCCTCGGGTTTCATCCTTCGTGTGACGGAACTACGGGCAATGCCTTTGCGTGGGGAAATAGTGTCCGTGCCCTGAGAATGGCCCCGGTCTTCACGGGGCCGACCGGCTCAGTGGGCGAGCCGGGGCTACAGGTCAGCGCCAGAGGAGCTCGGGCAGGCCTCCCACCAGCCGCACGTGATTCTGCAGCCGACTTTCCCTTCCGCCGCCCCGCCCCCTGCCCTCTTGGCCCCGCCCCTGCCCTCTTGTCCCCGCCCCCTCCCGAGTTCCCAGCCTCCCAGGGCCGCGACTGGAAGCTCTCCTACCCTGGCAGCCAGCGAAGTGCACGGGGCTGCAGGCAGTGTCTGTCTGGACTGCCCCACTCGGAGTACGCGACAGCTGGCGAGCTGCTGTGGCTAAGAAGGTCGACGCTACCCGTCGTCGAGCACAGGCTGCTCTTCTGGGAGGCGGGCGCCCCCGAGGGCCCAGCGCTGGGCAGCCGGAGGGAAGCAGCGTTTCGCTTCCGCGAGGCCTGGAGCGGGTCTGGGCCGCGCCCGCCTCCCCGAGCCCGTTCCCTGTCCGGAACGGAACGGGCTGGCTCTGAAGCCCTTCCAGCCTTTCAGTGGGTTTGGGCAGTTCGAACTTTGAGGAAAAAGCCCCGTTGCAATGAGCGTGGAGTTCTTTTAAAGAATGGCAGGTACACTTGTCCTGGGTGAATTTTAAAAACTTTTCTAGGGATCAAAACAGCACCCCAGAAGTTGTTAGCTCAGGTCAGTTAAAGGAACATTTAGTGAGCGCCTGCCTGGGGCCAGCCCTTGTGCCCGCTGCGACCCAGGAGGAACCAGTCTCTGCCTCCTGGGCCCTCGGGCTGGGGAGGCACCATGGTAAACAAAAAACCCTCAGATCTAATGAAACTTCGCAATTTTCATTGCTCTCGCAATTGTGAGAATGAAGTTCCTTTATTTTAATTTTCTTGCAATAAACGTATATATTAAGACGTGCATAAATATTATGAATCTAAACACACTTGAATTGTATATACTTCAGAATTAAATTATGGAGCACAGTCTTATTAATGCAAAAGTGATATGGATGGGCATGCTGATGGATTTAGTTACCTTTTATAAACGCTGAATTGGCTTCTTGAATGAAAATAATCACATGTGTCTCTTGAAACGAGATTCACACTGACAGTTTATAAATGCTAACTAAATTCCTTCCAGCCCAAGCGGCCAGGCCCTTCGACTGGAGGCATTTAATTTTAGGAAAAAGTGAAGTTTAAGATTAATTAATCATAGTAAGTTATTTGTTACATTATTTATAGTGTTTTAGTAAGTACTCCAAAGAAAAGCCACAGTCTTTTCGCAGGGAGCATCTGTGTGTGTTTTCAAATGTGTTGTTCAGAAGCCTTGCTTTGTGGTAAAGTTGGATGTTGCATGTTTGTGTGACTGCTTACCACCATTTTGTGCACAGTTCTGGGTCCTCAGGGTTCAACGTGTATTTGTATCATTTGAATTGGACCACATTTCTTTGATAAAGGCATCTTTATGAAAACCTTCTGCCAAATGTCTGCACTACATCATTTTCCTTTAAAAAATTAAAATATAGTTAATATACAATATTATATTAGTCACATCCGACTCTGCACAAGGTTATTATGATATTATTGACTATATTCTCCATGCTGTACATTACGTGCCCATCACTTATTTATTTTATAACTAGAAATGTGTACCTCTTACTCCCCTCAGCTTTCTCGCCTTTCCCCCTACCCGCTTCTGCTGTTCTCTATGAGTCTGTTTCTGTTTTGTTTTCTTAGATTCTATATATAAGAGAAAGCATATGGTATTTGTCTTTATTTGTTTGATTTATATCACTCAGCACAATACCTGCTGGGTCCATCCATGTTGTCACAAATGACAAGATTTCATTCTTTTTTTATGGCCAAGAAGTATTCCATCGTGTATATGTACCGCATCATCTTTATCCAGTTATCTACTGACGGAAACCCAGGTTGCCTCCATATCTTGGCCATTGTAAATAATGCTGAGGTGAACATATACCCTTTTCCTTTTAAACATTCACTTTAATTTGACCTTTCTGATTTGAAATTCTATTTGTCTTCATTTTTTTTCATTCAATCAGAGTGAATGACACTTAGAAGTGGGTTTTCCTTGCCAGCATTTACCGCATATACCCAGGAGGCAGGAAAGCAGAGTGCAGAAGCCCTGGGCTTTTGCAGCGCTCGGCTGTGAATCCCTGCACAGTCCTTTAGTGGCTCTGCTTAGTCTCCTCCACAATCAGATGGAGATAATACCTGCCTCAGAGAGGTGTTGAGAAGATTAAACAAGATGATGTGTGTGAACTCTCTGGCATGGTGCTCAATGCTCAGAGGAACCAAGTAAAAAGATAGCTAATCGTTATATCCAAGTGATCTTTGATTTTATAATTTTTACTCAATATTTCTGTTAAATATTCAAATATTGCTATTACATTTAATAGGTTGTATCAGTATCTAAAACCATGCCAAAATTAACTGCACAAATCTATTATATACCAATATTCATAATCCTTACGTAGCACTGAAATAATTCCATTTTAATGACAATTTTAATTTGCATGAAGTAAGGCCCACCTCCGTGCACGCCCTCGAAATAGAGTGGAGTGCATCTGCTTGGAGCACTACTGGAATCTGGTTCATAGGAAGGGGTGTGCGCTGCAGGATGGATTTTAGGATCTAACGGGACTAATAAAATGACCAAAATGCTCTGCAAATGAAGTGATGCATTTAAAAAAGAACAACCCCTCTTTGTCTCAGTTTCCAGACCTCCTATTTGGAAGGGCTTCACCTGGATTCAATGCCCAGACTTGAAAGTTCCCTGAACCAGGAGAACCATGTGGGAAACACATCAAGGGAGTTAGGCTTCCCCAAAACCGAACTTCATTCTTTTTCTTGGAGGTGCAGAGAGCTGCTGTTCAGAAAAATTTCCAAGGTTTCTGTGATTTGTTATGAATTGAAGGTCGTTCCCTGAACTGGATGGTAGGAGCCACTACAGCCCAACTGCCAGTCAACGTGGAAGCAGATGTGTGCCGGCACTTCTGCAGCAGAGGAAAGAGAATCTGGGAGCAAAAACCTCACTTGGCTCAAAATGTTCAGGTTTCATTTTGCAAATTTCCAGACTGTGTTTTTCTGATCTTCCACTAGAGGGCGCCCAGCTACCAGCGGTGCCAGCGCTCCAAATTGGGGTCTTTTCCCATCCTCCTGTCAGGAAACAGTTGGGGCCAGCTACAGACTCAGGAGGGTTCTGGGTCCATCTTGGGGTTCAGGGCTCCCTCTAGAAGTGACCCTTTGACTCCCTGAAGAGGGTGGGGACTTATGAAAGCCGTATACTTCAGGGCTGGAATTTCAGAAATCCCAGTGAAGATTTTTCATTTTTAATTTTCTCTTTGTTTAAAGAAGGCACTGCAGGAATGAATTATGCTGGATCTCAGGGCTTTGGGGATTTTATCTTCAGAACCCTGGTGGTCAAACCCCTCTAAGCACGTAAGTCCATATGGGAGCAATAGACTGGAATATTGGAAACCAGACCTCCAGAAAATCCAGAACAGATGTTTTCCCTTATCAGGGCGGGTTCTCTGTCACAGCACTGCCGCTGGCCCCCTGCCCCCTGCCAGCACTGCTCATGCATTGGCATTTTATGGGTGAGGCAGATTGCACTTGTCTTAAATTTTAACCAGCAGGTCGGTTGGTGGTCCCTGTGCTGTGGGTGGGCTCCCTCTCAGCATGCTCCCCAAGCAGGGCTGGGATGAGTGTCTGCCAGTCTGGTCCTGCCCGCCCCATTCCTTCTTTCTCCTGGTGAGGACCTCATTTTGAGCAACCTGCCCTGGTATGAATTACTACCGCCACTTTGAAACATTTGATGAGAGTAACCAGGAGCCACATTTCCACAGCACTCGGTGCCTTACAGCATACTGTTGCAAACGTTATGTCCTTGGATACTTCTATAACCATGAGGCCTGACTCTTGTCCCTCCCACTTCACAGATGAGAAAAACAAGGCTCAGAGCAAGTAAGTGCTGAACAAGGACTTGAACTCACATGATTTGATTCCAAAGGGATTGCTCATATTTTTTCAGGTCTTTGTAGCAGTAGGAACTTGGATTCAACTTCAGAGATGACCTTCTGCCTCCCTGGCCTTCACATGGCTGCGTGGTATCAAAAGAGTGTGACATTCCTTCCAGACACTCTTCAGAAAATGGCATTGATGCATTTTCCCTGGGCAGGTTGAAGGGCATCCTTTCTGGAGGAAGGAGGATGAGCTGGACACATCCTGGAGGTAGCCTCTAACCATTCTGTTCTGTAGAACAAAGCACCCAGAAATAGACAAACCGCTCCCTTTTAGCACATGATCATTTGTGGATAATTGTGTGAAAACAGGCAATTTACGGTCCAATTAATAACTACCTTGGAGTCTTTTAGGAAGTGCTCATTTATATTATAGATTAAAAATTCTATTTGTCTTGAGACCTCATTGTTCCCAAGAACAGCTTCTGTCCCGTGTGAAGGATGCAGTTCTACCTCTGGCCACAAGGTGGCAGAGTGACTTAAGGTTCTTACTTTCAGTTTTAGGACAGAAGCTCAGCTCCAAAGTGAGCAAAATGGAGCAACGGAGAGTTGGCTCACAGTTTCGTGGCCTTCACATTTATGAACCTGTTAAAAGGGGAGAAGAAAGAACTCTGCTTCCAGAACACCAGTGTCTGGAGGTACAGGGGATGATCAAGTCTAAAGTAAAGGGACTTCCTGGAAGAGGTGCTGAGTGGCTGAGTCAAACCCACCCCTGTGGCCCTCTGTCCCTTTGACTGGTAGATGCTTAGTGAGGTCTGTCCCGAAGAGACTCACCTTTAGGAATTCCAAAACTACTGCCTTTGTCCCTCTCCAAACTTCCTTTCCTGAGCTCCACTTTTATAGATTATTTCCCTCCTCCCTTTTTTCGCTCATCATGTCTTAGGGTAAGTGTTATATAAATAGGGGATGAAGCAATGCACAGTCCAGTGGTACAACAACCCCCTTCTGAACCCCCAAACTGGACGTGTGTTTCTGACATGTGTGGCTGCATTAGGGGAACGGGGAGAGAGTGTTTAAATGTGGAACTAATTTGGACCTCTGGCACGTGTGGGCACAGCACACATCCACACACACAAGACTGTAGACGCACCTGCATTTACAAGCGCCTGCTCTGTGCACCGCAGTGCAGGCGTGCGCCACGGGCCACACACAGTGGGGCTTCCCAAGCCCCCCCAGGCAGGGGGACAGGGCAGAGCCTGACGGACCCCGCTGCTGCCCACTTGGGAGCTCTGGCTTTCACCTCCTGCAGTTCGGCCAAGCCCCCGGTGCTGTCATATGAAGACAGCAGGGGTTTGGTGCCATTAGCTCTAGTCATTTTAGCAAGATTAGCAGAATCCATGTCGAATTGCAGTGTGGGAAGTCTTCAAGCACGTCTCGAAGGGTGGAGGAACCTATAACTTTTTTCGTAGAAGTGATTATTCAGTTTCTCAAATTTGAGGTCACAGAGTTGTGTGTATGTAAGACACACCCACACACATGGAACACACATGCCTTGAAATGGGGAGGTAGGGCTGCTAGAGTTTCAGAACAGGCTGTATGTATTTAGCTTCTCTCTGACATTTGCTTTTATGCCAACATTGGTGTCTTTGACTTATTAATGTTTTATACATATTCATAGAACACCTACTATGTGCCAGGAAAATTAGCATGAAGCTGAGTCATGCTGAAAAGGCAGGCCCCAGGGGACCCTCCAGTGTTTGGTACGAATCAAGCAGTGCTGTGCAGTGTGGCTGAGAAAGCAGGCTCGGGCGTGACTGCCTGGTGTGGATTCCAGCCCAGGCCTTCAGTCTGCTTCTTGTTGGTGCTGCCTCCTCATCCCAGCAGGTAGAGAGCAGGAGTGCCCCTCCATACCTTGTTCTCAGGGTCAAGTAAGTGACAATCAAGAGCTTTCCACTGCTCACATAGAAGGAACTCAGTAAATACATAACCAGTACTATTGCGCCCTTTTCTGGTCTACTAGAGGCTCTTCAGATCCTGTTTAAACAAGTATTTGTTATGTGCTTATGGACCAGATAACGTGCGGACTGAAGGTGAACTGGACATAGACGCTTCTGTTGGGAGAGCTGAGGAGGTATGTCACTGTGGCCACTGGGGAGAGGAAGTGGTAAAGGAATGCGCTCAGAGATGGACCCATTGTTCTGACCTCCTGGGCGTGGGACAAAGATGAGGGACACCTGCTGTAGCCCCTGAGTCTGATGCGGTTGCCTCACTGGGAGCCGTGTCTTCCCGAGGTGTGGCTTTTACGTCTTTTTGGAAATAGCAATCCCTCAAGGAGAGCATGACCTTCAGAGACACAGAGGGAAGCCTTTTCTGTGGAGAAGATTTTAGGGCGGAGAGGGTCACCTCTGGAGTTGACTAAGCTCCTTTTTTTCTGGGGTAGCCCAGGTCATAAAGCCCCTTCTAGGGCCCAGAATCTAGATGCAGGTTCATGGTAGTGCCTGTGGGCAAAGGCGCCCCCGACGAGGTGTTGTTTGCACGTTTTAGCTGGGACTTGATGGAGCTGTGCTTTGCCCAGGTCCTAAGAGCTTTATTGTTGAAGGTGTGCGGGGAGGAGCCCTGAGCCTGGAGTTCACTTGGGGTGAGAACCAGTGACCCCACCCTCTCAGTGGGGTGTGGAGTAACTCCCACCAAGGGTGGATCCTAAAGGTTGTGAGCTGAATTCCATCCCGGACTCCAGGCTTCCCTAAACCCAGGAGTATGGGCAGGTGGGTGAGCTTGTGCACAGCTCAGTGTGTGTCTGCTGGGGGAGAGATGGAGGGAGGGCAACAGTGAGGGTGAGTGCTCAAAGCCGCCGCCACAGAATACAGAAGGAGGGGCGGGACTAGAGATCTGAGAGACTTGAGTTCTTGGTTCCTCGATCAGGTGCCCTTGGCAGATATTTCACCCCTTGGAGGCTCAGTTTTCAAATCTGTAAAACGGGGGGAAAGTGTAGTTTTTAAAGTTATATTTTATTGATTATGCTATTATAGTTGTCCCATTTTCTCCTCCTTTACCCCTCTCCACCCAGCATCCCCCACTCCCTCAGGCAGTCCCCGCACCATTGTTCATGTCCATAGGTCATGCATATAAGTTCTTTGGCTACTCCATTTTCTCTACTGTACTTCATATTCCCATGGCTATTCTGTAACTACCTATTTATATTTCCTAATCCCTTTACCTTATCACCCATTCCCCCAAATACCCCTCCCATCTGGCAAGCACCAAAACACTCATGTATCCATGATTCTCTCTCTGTTCTTCTTGTTTGCTTAGTTCGTTTTTTAGATTCAATTGTTGATAGATAGTTATTTATTGCCATTTTATCATTCATAGTTTTGATCTTCTTTTTCTTAAATAAGTCCCTTTATCATTTCATGTAATAATGGTTTGGTGATGATAAACTCCTTTAGTTTTTTCTTGTCTGGGAAGCTCTTTACCAGCCCTTCAATGAAATGACAGTTTTGCTGGATAGAGTAATCTTGGCTGCAGGTCCCTACTTTTCATGACTTTGAATATTTCTTGCCAGTTCCTTCTAGTCTGCAAAGTTCTTTTTGAGAAATCAGTTGACAGTCTTATGGAAATTCCCCTGTACATAACTAACTGCTTTTCCCTTGCTGCTTTTAAGATTTTCTCTTTATCTTTAACCTTTGGCATTTTAATTCTGATGTGTATTGAAGTGGGCCCCTTTGTACCCATCTTGTTTGGGATTCTCTGTGCTTCTTGGAATTGTATATCTATATCCTTCACCAAATTAGGGAAGTTTTCTTTTGTTATTTTTTTCCCAATAGAGTTCCAATGTTTTGCTCTTTCTCTTCTCCTTCTGGTGCCCCTATGATGTGAATGTTGGACCTCTGGAACTTGTTCCAGAGACTGCTTACAATATCCTCATTTTTTTTTGATTCTTTTTTCTTCTTGTTATTCTGATTGGTTGGTTTTTTTTGGTGTTGTTTCCTTATGTTTCAAATTAGTGGTTTGATTCCTGGCTTTATCCACTCTACTGTTGTTTTCCTGTAAATTGTTCTTTATTTCAATTAGTGTAAGCTTCATTTCTGACTGGATCTTTTTTACAGTGCTGAGGTCCTCACTAATTTCCTTGAGCATCCTTGTAACTGGTGTTTTTAACTCAGCATCTGATAGATTGCTTATCTCCATTTTGTTCAGTTTTTTTCTGGAGTTTTGATCTGTTCTTTTCTTTGGTCCATGTTTCTTTGTCTCCTCCCTGTGTTTGTTTCCATGTATTAGGTAGAGATGCTATGACTCCCTATCTTGGTATCATGGCCTAATATAGTAGGTGTCCTGTAGGGTCCAGTGGCACAGCCTCCCCTATCACCCAAGCTGGATACTTGAGGTGCGCCCTTCTTGTGGGCTGAGTATACCCTCCTCTTGTAGTTGAGCCTTGGTTGCTATTGGCAGGTCAATGGGCGGAGTTTACCCAGGCCAATCAGCTCCAAGAACTGGTTGTAACCACTGACTACTAACATCCTCCGCCCTCTTTGGAGGATGAGCTGTGCAGGGGCAGAGTTGTGGTGCTCCGACATGGTCTGTAGCTGTCCACTGGGTGTGCAGGCCCTGGGGTTTCCTGGGTGGTGCAGGCCAAGGTCAGCCCCCACCTGTGTTCTGCCTGGGGCCATCCCGCATGAGCTATAGAGCAATCTGAGATGGCTGCTACTTGTGCTGGGCTTGGAGATTCTTAGGCAAAGCCAAGCTGTGAATCTAAGCTGGCTGCTGCTAGTGCCTGGCCTGGGGCTCAGTGAGACCAGCTGTTGCCTGTTTGATAGGATTTAGGAAGTTGTGCAGCAAGAGTCAAGACCAGCCATTCATGTGGAGAAGTCACAGTTGACAGTTTGGGGTGGGATGCAGTCTCAGGGGACCTCCAGGGTGGGACAAACAGTGTTAGCCAGGTTGTTGGAGTCTCAGATATGGCACCTGCCTGCTGGCTCTGTTGGGGGAGGATTCTGAAAAGGGACAGTGGCCTCTGCCTGCCTTTCTGTCTGGGAGAAAGCTGTGCCCCACCTCTTGCCTTGATGACAGACACTTCAGTTTCTCCCTGTGTGCCACTGGTGCCTTTTAAAGTGCTACCCTGCTGCTACAGCTCAGAGAGAGTGAGTATGAGTAAGTCCTTGTGTGAGTTCTTTAAGGGGAACTGCTTGGACTCCGGAAGTTACTTTCACCATCTCAGTCCCTGCTGGTTTTTCAGCTAGAAGTTATGGGGACTTACCTTCCTGGCACTGGAACCCTAGGCTGGAGGGCCTGATGTGGGACTGGAACTCCTCACTCCTGAGATAACCCTCCCAAATTTTTATCCACCACACATAGATATGGGACCAGCCTGTTCCATGTCTTCACTCCTCTTATCGGTCTGGATGGATGTGGGTTCTTGAATTCTGTAGTTGTCAGACTTCCATTCAGCTCAGTTTGTGATGGTTCCAAGTGATGCTTGTTCTACATTTTAGTTGTAATTTTGATGTGTTTGTACAAGAAGGTGAGCTGTGTTTACCTATGTTGTGATCTTGACCAAAAAACTGTAGTTTAAAATTTTTTTTTCTGGGCTTGGCAAATGTCAGTGTGCCCTGCTGGTGTGCCCAGGCCACTGTGATCCTCGGAAAGAAGCGTCTCCCAGGGACTGACCTGTGTGCAGTGCCCACCTAGATGGTCTTGAGGCATGCCTTGCCTGCTTCCAGCTCTGAGTCTCCCCCAAGGAGGGGAGCACTGGGTGGTGTCCACTGGTTGTCCGTCCTCATCACTTGGCCCAGAGCAGCCTCCCAGGCAATCTGGAAGTCATTCAACAAACTTCTCCCTTCCTCAGTCTCCCACCTGGGTCTCCTGCTCTCACGTGAGCCCAGGGCTCCCCCACATGGGTTCCTGTTGGGGGGCTGACCTTTTCTGACAGCCTTACCCTCACCCAAACCCGCAGGTTCCTCAGTTTCCATGAGCTGGGTGGCTGGCTGATTGGACAATGTAGGCCTCAAGGTAGAATCACCTGAGCAGGGTACCCCTCCCCACCGGCTCTCCATCCAAAGCACGTTTTCTGCAGCGCCTTATAGTCTAGGGTTGCATAGAGGGAAAGGTTCGGGTGCCGTGACAGGGCCATTGGGCCATGCAGGAGCCCTGGCGCTAGCTTTGCTGCCTGCGGTTCCCTCTCCGCCGTCTCCAGTTGAGCTCTCAGGGAGGGCACTCACAGGTCCCCTGTCCCTGCACCTGCCACCCTGTCCCTTCACATGAATCATCCTTCTGCAGGTCCAGCTGACAGATGCCTCCTGTTCCCAGGTCCTGGCTGGGTTCAGGGGATGCAGTGGTGACAGGTATGTCACTGTCTTCAGGGCACTGGATTGGGGGAGAGAGACAGACTTTAAATCTAGCCTTATTCTTACATCTATAAAATGGGTTTCCCTGGACCCCTCGGCTGAGCCACACCCGCCATCCTGCCGGCGGGTCCATAGGCCCGCCGATGCCAGCCATCATTCATGCCCATGGACAAGCATTCGTTGAGCACTGCCTATGTCCTGGTGCTGGCCGGGCACTGAGGGAATCAAAGTGAGCAAGGCCATTTCCTGCATGGAGCTTCTAGTCCAGGAGAGAAAGAGGGGACACCTAAAATGACACGAATGATTCTATATATAGTACAGCAGTGAGAGTTACATCGTTGTCATCCTTGCTACTGTCCCATGGCTTCCTGGGGAGGTCTGCATGTGTCTCCCATGGACGAGCCCGTCTGCCTATTCGGATGTTCTCACACAGCTTCTCTGCACTGGGTTCCTCACGGGAGCCATGGAGCACAGAAAAGGATCTGAGCGACATTTTCTCAGCTCTGCCAGGGATCCCTCACAACGAGGGCCATTCCACGCAGAGGAAAGAAGTGAATTCACTACACACTGGTGCCTTAGGGCGCTGGGCCTCCCCCCACCCGCTCCTGCTTCTTGGTGACAAGTTCTTCCATTTCCCATCCTCTGAAACTTGGTTTCTCTCGCTCCCTGCCTCTTCTAAAGCCTTTCCTTTTAAATTTCCTGCCTTGGACTCTCGCTTCTGTTCTTCATGCTCCTGAGCACAGACGGAGAAACAAACACAGGGTGGGGGCGGGGTACTTTCATCGTGGTGGGCCGTGATTCTGCTCGATTTGAAAACCTGCACGTGGAAAGAATTCTATTCCAGGTTAATCATTAAGGAGAAAATAAAATTCAGCAAATACCTGCACTGGCGCCTCTCCCCTTACAAGGCTGACTTTGCTAACAGAACATGGCTCTCTGTTCTCTCTCCCTTAAAAGCAGCTGCTCCATACTGCCTTTAAGGTGCTTTCAATTTAGCATTTTCAGTGGATAATACGGTGCACATGACCCAAACCTCAACAGGATACAAAGGGGTAAGCTGGGAAGCGGGCTCTCCCGCTGCTGGCTTCCCAAACCGCCTCCCCTCCCTTCCCAAGGAAAGCACTGCTGCCCTCTCCTTTGAGACTTTCCTGACTCAGTTCTCCAGGCGACCACGACTGGTGCGTCAGGATCGACTGGTGAGATAACAAATCGGCCAGGCCGGACATGGGGAACCGGGGCAGAACCGTGGCTGGGCAGAAGGAGGCTAATTCTGGTGGGCTTTGAGGGCTGAGTGCAGGGACAGAGGCTCGCTCATGGGGGACGGCCCTGGGGCTGATGCTTTGCCCCTTTCTCCTGTCTGCCTGGTGCCCAGCCACTCCTGCAGGCCGGTGGACCCTGTCAAGGGTGGGCTGACGCTGTGACCCATCATCACTGGAGCCCAGGAGCTCCGCCCCTGGGTGGAGTGCTGGGAGGACAAGGAGATAAGCAGGACTTCGTTCCAAAAATGCTTGGCCACGCTTGTGCTTTGATGTTGAAAGGGTGCTCCACAGGTTGAAGACAATGATTTGTTATTGTTATTGTTTAATATTCATCAAGTGCCTGTAATGTGTTGGACGACATTGAAAAAGATTCGTGGCTAAAAATTACATTTGTCGTAAAGTTAAACTGAGCTCAGAACTGGCCTGGTGCCTCCAGGTCTCTGGCAGCCAAGTTCTGGTTTCTTCTATTTTTCCATAAGCATGACATCACAAACCAGGAAAGAGGAGCCCCCAGCAACATAGGCCTGCTGATAATTCTCCTTAGAAAAGGCATCGATTTTCATCCTTCCCCCACCTCGGGCTAAAGACTGGACAATAATACTGTTACCCTGAGGAAGGAGAGAGTCAGAGAGAGAAGGTGACCTGAGAAGGTGACAAAGTAAATTAGAGCAAATGACATCCTGGAGCCAAATGTATGACATCAGTAAAGCTGAACTTTATTCCTCTCCTCCCCTTGCCCCTGGTCGGGATGCTCTCTCCCTGAGACACACGGAGTCCTTATTCCTCCTCCCCTTTCGTTTATACCAGGGGTGTCAAACTCATTTTCACCACGGGCCACATCAGCCTCGTGGTTGCCTTCGAAGGGCTGAAATAATTTTAGGACTGTATAAATGTAACTACTCTTTAACTATTAAGGAGTTGAAATTACATTCGACCCTTTGAAGGTAACTGTGAGGTTAATGTGGCCCCCAATGAAGATGAGTTTGACACCCCTGATTTACACTAAAGAGTAAATGACTGGTAGCTAACATCATGGGGTACTTACCACGTATCAGACACTGTGCTAGGTATCTTTACCTCCACCATCCTTTGTGGCAAAGCTTTCATTAGCCCCATTTTGCAAATGAAGGATATGACATTCAAAGTTATCTAGTTAACAGGTTGGTGAGGAGTCCAGGTGCTTAACAACTACCCTATAGCATTATATTACCACACTCGGGATGTTTTACCCTTTAACGAAGCAGAACAGCTTTGCGCCCGCGGGCTCAGTGCTGGCTGAACATGAGAATCATCCAGGGGGCTTTTAAACCATGCCAATACCTGGGCCCCTCCCCTGGGATTTGGATTTAATTGGCCTGGTGAGGGAGGGAGCAGCACTGGTGTCTTTAAAACACTCTCCATGGGACTTTGCTGAGCCCCCAGGGCTGAGAAGCATTGCTAGTGAGAAAGACCGGAGAGGAGGGCTTTGAGCTCTGGGAGGCTGGCCCTATTTGGGCATTGAGCTCTAGTTGGAAAGATGGCCTCCAAGGTTGGGGCAGTGGCAGGTAGGGCTGTGCTTACCCTGGAAGGTGTAAGGTGGTCTGGAGGCCTGAGAGGTGGTGCAAATGAATGCTTTGCTCCTTCGGGAAGAGGGCAGGAGGCGGCTCTGCCAGCTGCAGTTCTGGAGCTCGGGGACCATTCATTAGGCAGCATCCTAAAGGTGGCCCTCAAAGGAGTTACGTCAGGGTGAGACCCAGAAATTCCAGAGTACTGCCTTGGCCGCCAGGGCCTGCCCTTTGTTTTTCCTGCCCCCCCCCCCCACAGCCACCCCCAGGCAGTGGCTAGCTTGGTGGGGAGCCACTCTGAGGTCCCTGGGAGCAAAGCCAGGAAGAAGAGGAGGTAGCAGTGGGAGACGAGCAAGAACATGGCGCAGAAGAGACCTGGAAACGAGAATTTGAATGTTTTGGAATTGTGCCACCAGCAGGGAAAATCTCTGCACAGCGTGGAGAACATTAAGTCTAGATGTCAGAAGGACCATGAGTCTGTGTGTGCTTGCTCTCTCAGTGCCCTAGGCATCCGCAGTAGGTGGTGAGTTCTCTTCTCTCCTGCGCCCCACTAGTCTGTCCACACTTAAAAGGGGACCTGGTGGTTTGAGTGTGTCTTGTTTACCTGTGTATCTACTGCTGCCCCCACACGTCCAATGCTTAGCACAGAGCATAGTAGGTGTCCCAAAAGGATGACCAGCTATCCTGGGGTGCATAGTACTGAAGGGGTGTCAGACTGTGGAGCTTTGAGTGCTAAAATGGGTTAAGTCTTGGGCAAACTGGAACATATGGGTCACCTTAGTGGCTGATGGAGCTTCAGAAGCAAGAGCTCAAAGTGCTGGGGAATGGCAGCTCTGAGGCTCTAGAGCTGCCTGGATAGTGTTGGCACAGCCCGTCCGGAGGTCGGCGGTCAGAGGCATTGATCCCATTGATTGTTTCCCAGTCCTTCCCATATGTGGCAAACGAATGACACCAACTCTGTGGGGGTGGGGGAGGGAGAAGGTGAAGCAAAGTCTGAAGTCAGACCCCGAGCATCCTCAGGCGTAAGCAGGAAACTCACCTCTGCTTCTGAGAAGAGAACATTGTTTGGAAAACACAGGTGGCCACGTGAAGGGTACCAATGAATGAAATTGTAATGGGCACAGCCCGTTGTAATGATCAAAGTGATGGCCATTCTCTTTTGAACACTTGTTTTGTGCCAGGTGCTGCTGCAGGAAGATTGTTTTAAATGTTTATTTGAAAAGAGCAGGAAGAAAAACAAAAAAAAATTAAGTGTTGTACGAGCCACCTGGTATTCTGAGCAGGAGGGTATGATCACATGAAGTTATAGACAGTTGAGTGCCCTGCCTTTAGCTGGTCCATCCAGGCTCCCTCTAAAGAGACAGGTAGCAGTTTGGGGCATGTCCTTGGTGTCCTCCCAGATAATGCAGATGTACCTATGTCTATACTCATGTGTCTTTATAAATGGAATCAACTTAGGTCTGCAACTGTTTATTTTGTTTTGTTTTTAACCGACGTAGACATCATCTTTCCAGAATATCAAGTATTAATCTTCTTTGTTCTTTTAACTTCTGCATAGTAGTCCAGTGTATAAATGCAACATAAATTTCTCTCTCTGTCTTATTAGGCATTTACCTGTTTCAGATATTTATAATCATTGTGCTATTGTGCTGCCTCATTTAACATTTTTATATATTTTTACATGTACAAATCATTCTGTTGAATACATTCTTAGAAGTGAGGGTATCTGGTAAGCATTGCAAAATTAACTGCAAAAAGATAGCATCAATTTATATTTTCAACTCCATTTCTCTACAACCATGCCATTACTCGATACTATCATTGGAAAAAACATTTTTGCTGGACCTATGGGTGATGTGATACTGGGTTGGCCAAAAAGTTCATTTGGTTTTTTTCATATGCCAGCTCTAGTAGCGCTTAGTTGTCTAACTTCATTCAAAACAACTTTGTTAGATTGTATTGTGACAGCTGTTGTATCAGCATGAATTAAAAAAAACTTAACAAAAATTGGTGAATTTTTTGTGCAGCCATTTAAATATTGAAGATGGAAGAAAATATGCAACATTTTAGGCATATTATTATTTTTTCAAGAAAGGTAAAAACTCAACTGAAATGCAAAAAATAAAAAAGATTTGTGCTGTGTATGGAGAAGATGCTGTGACTGATCAAACATGTCAAAAGGGGGTTGTGAAGTTTTATGCTGGAGATTTCTCGCTGGACGATGGTCCATGGTCAGGTAGACCAGCTGAAGTTGATAATGATCAAATCAAGACATTAACTGAGAAAACCAATGTTATACCATGTGGGAGATAGCTGACATACTAAAAATATCCAAATCAATAAAGTTATTGGTGAAAATGAAGAATGTGTCTTTTGTTTCAGGGAAAAACCATACGGACCTTTTGGCCAACTCAACATCTTGTTGAATATGCATTCCATTGACCATCCTTTTGACATGAATTGAGCATCTTCTCATATGTTTATTGGCCATTTAAGTGTTCTTTTCTGTTCATATCCTTTACCTATTTTTTTTCTAAGACATGCTCATAGTTTTCTTATAAATTTATTATAGATCCTTTGTATAAGACATATAAACACTCTGAGCATCATACCCGATGTTACTATATTTTTTACTTTTTAAAATAAGGTTTTAATTCTGATTTGGTAAAATTCATTAATTTACTTCAGTTTTCTGCCTTCCTTTGATTTTATGTAACAGTACCATTGTTGGTAGATTCTTCGCCCATAGTCTTACATTTCAATTAATGCTGCAGAAAGCCAGGAAAAGCATCTAGGACCACAGAGACACCTGTAAATAGGGAATGAGTGACAAAGTAAAAAAAAAAAAAAGTAATACAAGAAGAACATAAATTTCATAGGTTTTGCCCAGTGGAAGCCTGGCCAGATTTTTCTTACAGGGGAAATTAATGCAAACAGCCTTCCATTCTTTCCTTACCTTCTGTGTTGATCTTTGGGTTTGAAAGACTAATTACGGAAAATGTAGCTTGACTGTTCCAGCCGTGAGCACCCTGTGTGCCCTTTCTCAGGCTTCCCTGGGTGGGCCCCTGCTGCCACAACCTGGTGGGAGAAACCTGTAAAAACAAAACAAAACAAAACAAATTAAAAAAAAGACAGAGAGGCCACCTATGGTGGTCGAAAGTGAATTTCTAGTCACTGAAGATGATCAGATTTCTTGATGAGATTTTTATAGAAAGAATGGGGTCCCAGGTTCTGATGATCTGTAAGCTCCTTTCTAACCCCAAGATTCTCTGATTCCGGGTCTCAGCATGGAATATATTTTAATGGGAAGGAATATCATATAATAGGTTTGACAGTAATAGGACTAGAAATCGTAGAAGAGAATGGGGGTGTAGCAAGTTTTCACTGGTGCGCAAATCCCGACCTGGAGGGCTTGCTGCTGAAAAGGGCAACAGGAGCCCTATTTTAGGAGTGTGTGGATAATACTTTTTAAAGACCTAGCACAAAGCTGGCATGGAGGCAAAATCCAGGAGTGAAGGAAGACTCAGCCATCTGGGCATCAGCCGGAGTCTTAGGCAGCTAAAAACAGATAATGTCTTGTCTTGCTGACAACTTCATCTCCAAAGGGAGAGAAAGCAAGGAGGCAAACTGGTAATTGGGACCAGAAGGAATCTATTTGGAGTAGGAGAAGACAAGAACCCCAGAGGACTGTGGTCTCTGTTCAAAGTGGGGCCCACCATTCATGAGCGAGCAAGACCAAGTCCACAGGGTCGGAGGGAAGAGGGGCGATTCTTACTCTCCAAAGGCTTAGAAGATGATTCTGGTTATAAGGACAGGAGGCTCTATAATGTCATTCTGCGTATTCAATTATAGTGACCCAAAAAGAAACCAGGACAGCCACACAAAAGAGGACAGGGGAGTGCATTAGTCAGGGTTCTCCAAAGAAACAGAACCAAGAATGGATACACACACACACACGTAATTCACTTAAGGGTTGGCTCCCATGATTTGGGCAGGGGGCTGGAAAGTCTGAGGTCTGTACAGTGAGCTAGCAGGTTGGAATTTCAGGTAAGACTTGAATTTGTAGTCTTGAGTCCAAATTCTGCAGGGCAGCAGGTTGGAAACTCTGATAGGGTTCCTATTTTGCATTATTGAGGAAATTCCATCTACTTTGGGGAATCTTACACTTCGCTATTGTGGCCTTCAACTGATTAGATAAAGCCCACATACATTATGGAAGGCAGTCTGCTTTACTCAGAGTTTACTGATTTAAGCATTAATTTCTTCTAAAAAAATTCCTTCCCAGCAACATTGAGACTGGTGTTTGACCAAACAACAGATCAACGCAGCTTAGGTCAACGCAGTTGACCCATAAGTAACCATCACAAGGAGTGCATGACCCAGGGCAGATACAAGAACACTACCATGCTGTAAGATGAGTCCTGGGAGGGTGAGGGTGGTGAATGGCTAAAGAGCTACCTAGAGAGCATGGTGGGGACACCAAAGACTTATGTGCATCAGGTGGATGGGGAATAGAATATGGTAGGGTACAGGCCACTAATCTCTGTCTTTGCCAAGGAGAAATCCGTCTCACCTAAAATAGATAAAACAAGTGTATTAAAAGATTAGAGGCTGAGGCCAGTTGCAGCTCAGGGTGCTGGAACTTCCTGGAGATGTGAGCTCCTGTCCAGGTTTTAGAAAGATCCTAGGGAGCCAGAGGGGAAAGGAGGTCTGCAGGCTAGTATTTGGCTTTGCATAGAGGGAACACACTGGATATGCACTGCTGACCAGTTCCTAAAATAAATGGCAGCCCAGCAGTCTGAGTACTTAGAAATAAGGGGTTGCAGAGTGACAGTTGGCCTGGGGCTGCGGGACTGAGACAGCACGTGTGCATATGCACTCCTCACCCACAACCCCAGGCGCAGGGCTGTCTTCATTCATTCTCCACAAGTGTCCCTTCTGGGACCTGAGCACAGTCAGAGGGAAGGGACTGGCTTCAGATCCGATAGCAGGAAGGTTGGGACTCGAGTATCAGTGGAGCCAGTGTTCTTTCTCTACCTCTGCGGCAGGGTAGGCAAACCGTGGCCATGAGCTGAATTGGTCCCCCAGCTGTTTCTGTGTGTTCTGTGAGCTAAGAATAGACTTTTTAAAATTGGACAAAAAAACTACAAGAATTATATTTTGCAACATGTGAAAATGATATGAAATTCAAATTTCAGTGCCCATAAATAAAGTTTTATTGGGACACAGCCATGCCCTTTGTTCTCATACTGTCTATGGCTGCTTTTGTGTGAGAACAGAGTTGAATGGTTGTAACAGAAATTGCCTGACCTGCAAAGCTTAAATATTTACTCTCGAGACCTCTATAGAAAGTTTGTTGACTACTGGTCTTCAGCCTCTCGGTCAGTTTTCCTAGGGCTCCTATGTGAACAGCTACTGCCCTACCAGAGAAAGCTGTAGAAACATGTCAGAACCCGGGAACCCAAAAGGGAGAGATATTCCAAACATTAGCTCGGTTTCAGTGAGGTGAACCCATGGAGCCAAAGGAGACAAGTGAGATGGTGAAAGATTCTGGGATTGACTTTAATTCCATTCTGTCTTCTAAATCAGGGGCCTGGCATTCAGGAGGGCCTTTGAAAAGTCTCTCCTGATGTCCTGTGGATTTAATAGAAACAGTGTGGATTTCATGATAACAATTAGAAATGTCTGTCACGGGCTGATTAACTGTACTCATTGCCAATGTAAGGTCTTTAGTCATACACTGGAGGCCATGTCTTTGAGCCTGTGCTGCCTGATATTTATAGCAAATGTTTGAATAAAGACACAGAAACCATGCATACGCACTACACTCACTCCAAAGTAGTACGAGGCTGGGTATATCAGCCATTGAAGTCAGAAGACAGAGAGTTTCACATAAACTAAGAGTGTGAAGCAAATGTAGTCTTAAAACTAAGAAGAGAAGTGTGTGTCCGGATCAAGAGAAACCATAGGACTTGCATTGCGTTGAATTGGTGTCCTGGGAGCATCATGTCCAGTCCTGGGCTCTGCATTGTAGGCAAGAACTTTGTGAGTGAGGCCTGGCCAGGGTGATCAGAGGGCTGGGAGCAGTGTCACATGAAGAATGGGAGAAGGCACCAGGGATATTTGGTTTAGGGAAGAGAACCTAAATAGGATATTTTCTGAGTTGGGTTCCCCAGGGACTGACCCTGAGATAAGGGTTGGGTGCGTGTTTTATTTGTGAAGTACATGAAACACTGGAAAGGTTCAGGGGAGGGGCACAGGGAAGGGAAGACAGCCAGCGAAGGGTGTGCTATTCAGCCAGCACCCACTGTGGATGACTGGGCTTAATGCTATAGAGAAACTCTAGTAAATAGTGTAGAACAGACATTTCACTGGTCCCACCCAACTTGTGAGGGATCTGGGACCTTGAGAGAGAGGTCTCTTGAGACCTTTTGAGAGAGAGAAAGAGATTGATGTGAGAGAAATACAGCGATTGGTTGTCTCTATACTTCTCCAACTGGGGACTGAACCTACAACCTAGGTATGTGCCCTGACCAGGAATCGAACCTGAAACCTTTTGGTGCATGGCATGACACTCCAATGTATGGAACCACCCAGCCAGGGACTGTCTTTGGATATTGGAAGAGCTGTGATTGGTTGAGAAATACAGGAAGCAGATTTCTTGCCCATGCTCTTTGGGCTGGGGCCAGGCCTGGTTAAGTGGCGGGGGAATTGCAAGCTAATTCCAGTCCAGGACTTTGATTCCCAGCATCAACGCTGATGAGCAAACTTGAAGGGCATTAAAGCCTGAGTTCCAAATCAGCCCCTCAAATGAAAATATTCATTCCAGAGTCAGTGGGGATCCTGCATTGCCCACCAGTCTCTTGGCCCCTCAGCTCCCTTTCAGAGGTGAAGGGGCCCCAGGGCTTCCCACCCTTCATGCCTTCTCTCCCAGGCCCTCTGAGCTGGAGCTCAGCCACTCATGACAGAGGCAGCTCATTATTTTGCTGCAGTTGACTTGAAATCCAAAATCAATCGGGTATCAAATATGCAGTCCTCAGTCTGATACCGTTTTTCAAAGGTACAATAACGTTCAGAAATGACACTGCATTTCCTAATTATGAAATCCTGTCATTGCTGCTCAGTCTAGGATGACTTGGCTGCAGGGTTTTTTTTTGTAAGGTTTAGCATATGCTACGATTATTTTAAAATTGCTTTGGAAGAATGTATTTCATCAGTGAACTATGAGCATGCTTATTACTGAGGTTTAGAGGCAATTTGAGAGGAAGGATAAATGAGCACGGACTCTGGGGGCCTCGGGAAGCACGCACCTCCTGGTCCCTGCTGCTTCCTTCTTACCACAGCTAATAAACCCTCTCCGGGCCAGGGCTTCCAGACTCTTCCTCCCACTGCACCCTCGGAGCACCGGTCAAGACCATGGACTATTTGGGGACTGGAAGTGACTGGAAGTAGCTACCACGCAGCCTCTGCTCTGCCTTGGAACTGTGGAACTGCCAGGAAGAAGGGTAAAGAAGGAGGGAGCAGTTAAATCGAGGGCTGCCGGAAAGCCAGGGTTCCTCAGACCCTCGTGAGCTCCATGGCCAGAAAAGAGCTGCTATAGATTCTGGGAAGCTGAGGCATTTTTGGCTCAGGAACATGGATGCCTCTGTGGGCAGTGAGACTGTTGAGGGAGCTCTCACTGTTTAAAAAGTCCCACATGAATCTCTGACACACACAAAGGCACTGTGGATCTCACAAACATTATGTTGAGGAAAAGAAGCCAACACAAAAGAGCACCTGTTACGGATTCCTTTGATGTCACCGTTCTGGAACGGCCCAAACTCATCTCTGGTGGTAGATTCGAACAATGGAGTGTCTCTGGAGCAATGAACAGGAAAGGGATAGGAGGGGACATTCTGGGGTGATGGAAATGTTCCCTTCCTGGTTAGGGTGTTGTCACATGAGTGTATAGGACTGTCAACATTCTTGGGACTGTACACTTAAAAAATACCCTGTGGTGACTGACTACTTCGATGAATGTAGATGCAGGCTTCCAGCCCACGGCAGCCCACCTCAGGTGCCCCCGTTACACAGCTCTCTCCGGAGGACACTGCTGTGTGGGTTTACACTTTCTGTTAAGAAATAAAGTCACAGAGGCTTCCCATTCCTGCTTAGGGATCTGCCCTGTTAGCCTGGCCACGAGTAAATACCTAAATACTCCCCCACTCTCTGGGGAAGCAGCAGGCTTTCTGAATAATAGATTTAACCCAGAGCCCACCCCATCCCTATCTCAGCAAGGAAGTGACTGGCAGTACCGGCGCAGAGTCGATGCTGGAGGACAGATGCTGGTAACACGCATTGCCACCTGGGGCTGGGGTGAAGGGAAGCACCTCATTTGTATGAGAAGATACTTCCCAAGGAACTTTTTTCTTTCTTGCTTTTTTTTTTGTAACAAAGACCTCCTCACATTGACAAATTATGAATATGCAGAAAAGATGGTGCGAGACCATTTCTTGTCTCTGAACTGAGGCCAGTTTAATTCCTAGGACTCCAAGTCACTGGTACTTTTCTTGCATTTTCAGCAGCACCTGAAATAGATTTCACTTCATCTGAAATGCAAAAGACTGCGGAGTAGAAAGCTCACCCCGGTCTCTGATCCAGGCGAGTCTTCTCAAGCCTGGTGTTCTTACTTTTTTTTCTCCCTTTCTTCGAAATACTGCCTTGCTAAACCCACAGATGGGGATCAGAGCATAAGTAGATGCATAATATCTTACCCAGAATATTCCACCCAGGCATCTTCTTTTACAGGTCAGGAGGACTCGCAGATGGAGTCTTCTAGGTGACCACATTTCCATCCGAGAGAAATTCTCTCTCATAATTAAGATTATGTCAGCATTTCCATTACAGAACCTGGTGGTAAAACCCACTTTGAAGTAGAGCTTCATTCTAAAGCTCTAGGTAGTGGAGAAAACTCTCTCTGCCTAACAATGGTTGTGCAGCCCATTTCCCTTGAAAACCAGAGAGGTAACATGCTATAAGTCCGGATGGGGGGCATGCTGTTGGTCAAGGGGTCGATTGGGTAGAGAAGGTCAGTTTGGGCCTTCAGAGTCTCCTGACTGGTGCCTCGCCCAGCAGGAAGACTCTGAGTTCAAGCTGGTGTTCCCCAACTGTCCTGCTGATCCCCTATGTCAGAATCTCCTGGGTGGCACCTGTTCTACATGCAGAATCTTGGTCTCTTATGGCACGGTCTACCACTCCTGCCTGCCCCACCCAACCAGGAATCTGGGATGAGGTCTGGGAATCTGTCTTGTACTAATCGTCCCAGATGGTTCCTTTTTCCAGGACAGTGGAAGGCTCCTAATCTAGGCTTTGCTGTTTGGTTGCTGGTGACCTTGGCCAAATACCTTCACCTGATTATGCCTCATATCCTCCTTTGTAAAATAATAGCTAACATTCATGATTGAGTGTTTATCACATGCCAAAATGTCCTGAGAAAGTCCCATGCATTAGCTCATCTAAGTCCTCACAGCAGGTCTATGAGTTGGGTACCATCATTGTCTCCACTTTTAGGAAGAGTAGGGAGACACAGAGAGGATGGGTAAGTGTCCCAAATCACACAGCTAGTCCATTGACAGAGCTGGGCTTTGAACCCACGATGTCTGGCTCTGCTGTGTTGTTCTGCCTCTTGGAGGATAATGATAACCCTCACCATCCTGGATTGTGAGGAGCTAATGAAGAAGAAAATGTCAAACAGCTCTGTGGCCTGTCTGATTACTTCCATGGAATTGCGACTTGAGGTTCTCTGGACGCTGGGTCCATGGCTCTTTCCAGCTCCCTGTTTAGGACTGTCCGGGCTCTCCCCGGTCTCCTATCACCCTCCTGCCCTCTTCCCGATGCTGTTCGAATCTTTGATTAGTGAGCAGCTAATCTCACTGGCTAATTTACACTCAAGCATTAATAAATGATGATAGCCTAATACATTTGCTTTTCTCAGATGACATGCTTTCGTTTTAGCTGAAGATTGAACTCAGAATTTCCTAATCTGCTGACACAGGGGATCCCCTTGCTATCCATCTCCTCAGGGGCCCCATGTTCTATGAGGTGTTTCTGAAAGAAGCCAACTCCATTCATTAATTAGGAATCCATTCCATGTATAAATCTTTATATTTTGTAAAACAGAACAGAATTTATGGACATTATTTCTGTGGCTTATTTGAAATTTGGAAACTTCGGAAGAAATTGTCCACATTGCCATCTTAATGGGTCACCAAGTGTCTGAAGACCTCTTGTAAGAACCATTGTCTCTTCCCAAGGGCCAAGTCACAGGGTGGAATGGGTCTGTCAGGGTGGGGGTGGGGTGGGTATGGGTACGTGACAGACAGGTAGCATCCAGCTCTGCCTCTGGGTCAGGACCGCCCCCACGGCGCAGATGAGAGAATGGATAGCAGAGTCATTAGAGAAGCAGCATCTGGCGTGCGAAGCCCATGGGGTGGGCCAGGGTTGCTGCCCTGCTGCTCAAGAGGAAGGGGGAGGGGGAGGGGGACAGGTGGATGACATGACTAGAAGATGCTGTGAAAGGTGAATGTGTTGCCTGAGAGTCGTTGGAGGCCTTCCCTGCTCCATGACACTTATTTTCCTTAGTTTGTTCAGGTCTGTGCCCCCTGTGCTTGTGTAGACGTGCTTGTCACACTTGGAAGGGGGGAGGCTGCATGGTTTGTGGAGGGGCTCTCGTGGCCTCCTCTTCCCCTCTCTCCACTCCAGCCACAGGACATAATTCTGAAAGACTTACATCCTGGGAGACCCCACAGTGCTGGGCCAACTGCAGCAGGTGATCTTCCTACACTTCTCTGGAATGTTCTTCTCCACGTTACCAAGCAGGCAAACCCCTTCGGCTTCAGCAAAGCCTTTGCTCAAGTGCTGCTTTCTCACTGAGGCCCACCCCTTCCCACCCTCGCCTCCCCAGCTCCCCTGACCTTGCTTTACTTTTTTAATAGTAGTATTACCTTCCTGCATACTATCTACTTTACATACTTATTATATTTATTGTTTATTGTTCCTCAGTTGTCACTAGAATTTGGCACTGTGAGGGCAGGCTGCTTTGTTTCCCGACTTAGCCTGAATACTTAGAACAGCACCTGGAACATGTAGAAACTCCGTAAATATTGAATGAATGAATGAATGCTCACATTTTCAGTGCAGATTGTACCAGATACTATGGGGGATTTAAAAAGCATAGACTATAATTCCTGCTTTCAAAGAATTTATGATGTAGTAGGAGAAAGACAGCAAGAAGAGGTAGCTAAAACTTTATCACCCTTTATCCCAAGGCCCACTCTTGGTACAATGCAATTCCTTCTACCCCTGGTCATAGAAACTTTGTTGAAGGATGAGCTCTTTTTAGTGCCCCCATTTATTTCTTCACTGCCACCTAGTCCCGTAACCTCTGGCTTTTACTTCTCGTGCTCCATTGAAATCCTGCTCCTGAAGACCATCAACTACCCCTTCCGTGAATAGCTGTTGGTCCTTAGCCCGTGAACTCTCAGTCACATCTTCTGTGCTGGATGCCTCCCTGTTCATCAGTGCTCCCTTCCCTTGGTTTCATTTATCCCCTGGTGGGAACTGTTTCCTTTGCAGGGAACTGTTTCCTTTCCTCTGTGCACGCTCTCAGTGCTGGTTTCCTGACAGTTCTGTCTTTGGCCTGCTCTGTGTTCTCTCTATCTTCTCCCTACATGACCTCGCTCACTCTTAAGGTTTCCACAGTTTTATATTTCTGATTCTCACATCTCCATCTCCAACTCAAATATCACCTCCAAGCATTAACCTCATTTACACGGCCTACTTAGAATGTGCCCTTGGATGTCATCCAGGCCCCTCGTGCTGACCACCACCCAACAGAACCTACCACCGACACGCTCTGCTTCCTGTTCCCTTGATTTGTGCTGATGGCACCCACCCCTGTTTGGCTACTCTTTCAAGCTGGAAAAGTGGGAGTCATCCTTAACTTGTCTTTTCCCCTTACCCCCTGTATTCTGTAAATCATCAAGTCTTACTAATTTAACTTCCAAAAGGTTTCTCAAATATGTCACTTTCACTGTATACCAACAACCAACCCCTCCCTCTCTCCCGTTCAGGTTTATTTCAACAGCCTCCTACCAGATTCCTGGGCTCTGGTCTTGTCCCCTGAAACCCATCCTCTACATCTAGCCAGCGTTCTTTTCCTGTCGAACACCTCTCCTGTACCAAGCACGGTGATATGTACTAGGGATACAGCAGTGAAAAAGATAGACGAGGTCCCTATTCTTGTAAATCAGTGGGATCCACATAAATAATAAATCTTACACTGACCCTCTCTGGCTTACAACCTTTTAAGATGTTTCGACTGTTATCCCAGTTATCCTTTATATGTCTGGGGTCATGAGTCCTTTTAGAATCTGGTAAGAGCTGGATTCATGCACAAAACTTTGCTTACATCGGGGGAGAGGGCACTGAGCGCTGAAGGCCCAACCCCAAGAATCCTTGACCTGCATAATCAAGTTCAAGCCTTTTTGAACAATACACACAGCTTTCCATGGCCTGATCTGTGACCCCTCTTCTGGCCTTGCCTCTAATTATGTCCACCTGATTCCCTTTGGTGTCATAGCAACATGGGACTGTCTGAAGTTCCTCACATGCATCATCTGTTCATCCAGTGACCGTTTAATTAAGAACCTATTGCTTTAGATTCTGAGCCACCAAAAGTACCGAGGTGAAAAAGAATGTGATGTAGCCTTTGCATTCTGAGTCTGTGCCTTTCTCTTGTTTGGTCTGTACCTTCTCCTGCTACCCTTCTGGTCCTTCCCAGTTAACTGACCATTGCTTACTGCAAATTTACCTCTGGCATCTTTCTGAAAGATGTTCCTGAATGTAACCTTCCACTTCATGTTGGTTTGGTATTAGAGTCCTCCTCTGGGTTCTCCTATCTCCTTGCAAATATGTTTTCCTGCCCTTAATATATTATAAGGCAATTTTCATGTGGCTGTTTCTTGCACTAAATTAGGAGCTTTTAAGGGCAGAATTTGTTTTATTCTTGATGTTTTCCTGGGTGCCTGTTTCAATTCTGTACACAATAAATATTTGTTGAATGAATGAATGAATGAGATGAATAAGGCTAGTAAGGCTCTATCAAGCTGTACCAAAGGAGATCCCCAAAGGCTGGCCTGGGATCTCCTCTTTTAAATAAACAAATAAATAAACAAAATTTATTATTTTGTTCTTTTCTGAGTAGCGTGTAGAAGAGCTGTTGGAAGACCTGGGCAGAGGAGGATAGGGTAAAAGCGTCTTGGAAACAACCAATCTGGCAGCAGCTTCCAGGGTGCGTGGGTGGGGAGAGGCCTCTGCCAACAGCAGGAGCTAAACACGAAGGCCAAGGGAAGGAGGTCTAGTGGAAAGGCTGGGCTACCAGATCAGGCATCAGCTCTGCCACTTTGTGATGTTTATTAGGCACATTCTTCTCCTGGTCTTAGTTCCTCCATGGAGGTTTAATTGAATGTGCTGTTGATATTTCTGGGTCTTTCCTGCTTGATTGTGCCTCTCTGTTGTGAGACCCAAATCTGTGCTTCTTTAGGAGCCAGAGATTTTACCAAGAGCGCTTGCTAGAAACGCACCCTGCCCCCGGCCCAGAGGCCACTGTATCCCCCTCAGTACCAATGAATTTAGATGCCTGGATTGAGAATTCAAACTCAGGAGGCATCAGAGGGTGTGTCAGAGTTGGTAGAGATCTCACGCGTCTCCAGGGCTTTGACTGCCGGGTAATTGGGCCCCAAGTGCTGACCGGCTACATCTCCAGCCACTTAGTCCTATGCCAGCATGGCTCCAGCTCTCTTGCTTCTGCTCTTGGTTATAGAAGAGGCTGCCAGCTGCGACCTTCCCATGGACCTGGCCCCCTTAGCAGAGCCGGATGAGGTTCTCTTCAGAAGAACCCTGTGCAGGTGGGTGGGCCCGGTGCGTCCACTCTAATGGGCTGAGTCTCACAGGCTGCTGCTGAGAACAGACCCACCATCATGGAAGGATGAGGGGATGAGAGGGGACAGGCACCTTATGGAGAGGTGGCAGGGATGTTGCACAAGGGCCTCACTGCACCCCTGGCAGGTGGCTGTTTCTGTGTCCCTGGGAAATGAGGGGAGAAAGGCCCAGAGAAGCTGAGGAACTTGCCCAGGCCTCTGAGCCAGCATTCACACCAGGGCATTTCACTCTGGTGTTTGAGGTCTTTCAGACAACACCTATGCAGGGAGGCAGCCCCTCCATGCCACGGGCTGCTCGCCATGGGACCTTTCATTATTGCAGAGAGATCAAGGAAACTTGGACTGCAAGATGTGGGTGCAAGTCATGGCCCTGCCATGTACTGTGTGGCCTTGGCAAGTGACTCCACACCTGTGAGCTTCATTGCCTTACATATAGAATGGGGGTGACTCCACTAACTGCACAAACTTGTGAGCAAGCACTGGGCTAACACAAATATTAATCCTTGTCACTCTCATTTTGGGGTGATTTTTTGGAGGATGGGCTGGGGTAGACTAGCTGAGCAGATCTCCTTTTGCTGCCTGGAATTGTGCTTACCCCCCTGCAGGTGGTCCATGGCTGACCCTGAAGAGCTCGGGTTCCAGGGGTGGCAGAGACTCAAGGAAATGTGGGCTCCAGGCTTCCCTGGGAGTGGCAATATGACTGGGAGAAAGAGGAGGGGCATCTCTAGGGCACCCTTTGGCTCTGGCTTTTGGGGGAGCAGCTCTAGTGTTTCCAGGAAGTAGGGTGGAAAGGCCTCAGGCACTCAGGGTGAGGGTGGAGGTGAGGATGGTGGAAGCCACCTGCCGGGAGACAGCAACTCCAGGGTGGAGGTCCAGCCGGCTGTAAGCCTTCCTGCAATTTACTCAACCTGTGCGCACCCCAGGCCCTGCATCTGTGACTCTCTGCAGACCCCACAAGTGGTTACGCAAATTTAAAAAGGAGGAAGACTGAAGGGGAATAAGCATAGTGATGCCATATCATTTCTAAGAATTTGCATTGCTGTTTTAACATGGAATCTTTTTTTCTGATTTGTAGATTTCTTGATATAAAAAGTTTTACAAATGGATAGAATCAAACCATATTTTGGGTGTTATTTAATGAATAATTTTTGTTTTGGGCATTCATAGTACTTTGGGATTCTGCTAAAAACAGCTTAGGCTGTTTGATCACTGTTGACAGGAAATCTTTTTTTTTTCCCCCCAAAATTTTACTAACATTCTGTGTTAAAAGTTTTATACTGGGGCACACTAAGATACAGGAGTGCTGCTTCTTAAAGGAGTCACCCTTTAGGGTTTGGTTCTTGGTTTAGAAGTTGTGGATCTTTGGTATTTTTGTGTTAAGTGCTTAAAAAATTCATGATCTTAGTCCAGAGATGGTGACATTGCGCCCTTTTCTTCTTCCTCAGAAAAGTGGTTCTCGATTATGCTCTGAGCAGTCAGGTCAACCTGATGGATCTCGTGAAACTGCAAAGACTTGAATCTATTGAGCCCACTAACTTCCTCGATCACAAGACACAGGGAGCCCTGGCTGGTGTGGCTAAATGGATTGAGCGCCAGCCTGCAAACATAAGGGTTGCTGGTTCGATTCCCAGTAGGGCACATGCCTGGGTTGTGGGCCAGGTCCCCAGTAGGGGGCACTTAAGAGTGAACATCCACACATGGATGTTTCTCTCCCTCTCTCTAAAAAATAAATAAATAAAATCTTTGAAAAGAAAAAAGAAGACACAGGGATTCCTTTTTGGAAAGCTACTTTGTTGCCTGGAGGAGAAAAGAGATGATGTCAAGGGTGATGATGACAAACTTGGTGTCTGGGATGGTGAGCAAGTTCATCAGCAGCTCCAAGCCTCCAGAGTGGATAAGCTGCATCAACTGGTTCATGGTGCCCCCAGTCATGAAGTTAGTTACCATCCAGACAGCCTCTTTCTGGACTTTAAAAATCTCCATTTTTCAGCAGAGCCACAAGGGGAGGCAGGATATTGCAAGCAATGGGCTGCTGGAGGTGCTGTGGGGGCCTGATGGCCACATTGCTCAGGGCCCAGGCTGCCTCCTTCTGGACAAAGGACTTGGGGTACAGCAGGAGCTGGGGCAGCATGCCCAGGCTGCCCACATCAATGGCCGCCTGGGTCTGACCATCTGTTCCTGTGATGATGTTGCCCACGGTGCAGAGAGAGGGGGTCAAGACGTTGAGTTCAGAGCTGGTTATGAGCTCAACCAGCCTGGGCAGCACCAAAATGTCAACCCCTTGGCCAATGTGCTTTCTGCAGCCCTCAGTGAAGTAGGGCAGAGTGTCAGAGAGCACCTTGCTGTCTTGGTGCTGCAGGAGGTGGGAGAGGATGAGCAACATTTGCTTCACTGCCTTTTTGCAGGGGTATGGATTCTTGTTTTGGCACAGGTTGAATAGGGTCCATGTGACATTCTGCAGAAATGTGATTGGTATGGTTGATGAGATCAGGACCAGCAAGTGTGGCATGGCATTTCTTGAGATAATAAAATCTCTCAATTCTGGGCTGTCACCTGCTATATATACCAAGGGCCCACACTGCCTGTTCACACACAGTCATATGGGGGGATGACAGGAGCTCAAACAAGGGCTGGATGGCCCCCCTTTCCATGACAGCTTGAGTCTGCTCTGAAGTTCCTGAAGCAATGTTGGTCAGAGCTCAGGCCGCCTCAAACTGCAAGCAGGGGGTGACATGAGGACCTCAGGAACTCCACCAGTCTGGGAATGAGCCCAGTTTAGTTCTGTATCTAAAGCATTCACACTATCGATTATTTCTTACAGCGTGAGGCTGACCTGGTTGGTCCCTTCTTCAGAAGCTGGGTCAATGGAGAGACTGTTAACGCTTCTTGTCTTTAAGACCTGCTCATCTTTCTTGGCCTTCTGGAGCTGCAGGCTAACTGCTGTTGCCTCATAGATGCACCTTTGCCTTGGTACTTAAATTTTCTCAGCCTCTCTTCTGGAGTTTCGAAAGTCAGCATGTTGACTGGAAGAAGTAAACCACCTGGCAGGGAGCTGCCAAGGAATCCTTTTTACCTACTTTTTTTCCTGATGTCAATTACTAGAGGACACTGGTAGAGATCATGACAAAAGTAGCCAAGAAAAACAAAACCTTCTCTATTCCTTATTACTATTTTGAACACATCCACTGAACATATTTTTACCTGTTGACTCATATTCCCAAACAAGGACAAACACTTTCTTTCCCCAATGCCATTTTCTTTCCACTTTTAATATTAATTCTCTCTACGATGCCCTTTTCTAGAAACCAAAACAAGGAACTGCTTGATTATAAATAATGACACAGTACATGGTCCTGGACTAACACAGCACACCAGTTCAGCTTGATGTTTCCCTGTTATTTATTGTGCTATCTGCACAGCTTCTCAATTGGACCCTGGTCTTAAATCAGGGATCCCATCACAGAACCTAATGTGAAAGAAACCAAATGCACTAGGAGCCTCCTTTATTTATCTTCCGTGGCTTGTCAAGCAGTCAGAAACAGAGGCCTGACATTAAAAGGTATGTACTGAATAGCTCTGTCTGACTGCTAATGATACTGTGATGGTGAAACACCAGTTACTGTTCATGCCACTCTAAGCAGATCTGTATTCTAGAGGAGTCAGGCCCAAACTCCTTTGTCTAATAAGACATTTAGCATTTAGAACATATAGCCAGAGCATCCTCAAGGCATTTGAAGTTTTATTTGAGTCTCGTGGGAGGTATAAAAGAGTCAAGGTATTAGGAGAGTTGTTAGAGCTTCAAGGTCAACTCAGGTGGTTCAGATCCACTGGGGTTTGCTCAGACAGAATCCCTGGGTTTGGTATGGGCCCCATCCTCTGATGAGCTGTATCTGGGTCAGTGGGTATTTCCTCACTCCACAGGCACATCTGCTGAGTGCCAACTGTATGCCAGGCACTGGGCTGCAATCTAGAGATAGTTCCAGGGGTCAAAATCCCTTGCTCCCTGTCCTAATGAACCAATACTCTCAAGAGAGATAGATAAATGAATGATTGTAGTATCTAGGTAAGTCTTCCACAAGGCTCCCTTGGAGAGCACCTGGAAGGCCTATTGGACTCTGGCTTTGGGGTGTCAATTCTGAGAAGGGTTCCTGAACTCACTGCTCTTCCCTCTGCCTTATAAATAGGAGTGGTGACTCCAGATTCTCAAGAGGGTGATTTTCAGGTGTTCTTTTTGTTCATTCCTTCACAATACTTAACTCAAGGGCAAGGAGAGGCATTTCAATAAAAGAAAATTGGTGTTAGTGAGATCCTGGATCTTAATGTGCAAAGATGGATAACTCTCCTTGCCTTGCTTGCCTCCCCCAACACCACCCACAAAGTGGTAGGGAGGTACAGGGAAAACTCTACCCTCGCCTGGTTGCCACTCATCAGATATGGAGCCAGCAGGGAACCAGTGGTACGCTGGTAAACTGGCTCTCAGAGGGGGGAAGAAAAAGCCCTGATTTGTAATATTTGCTAATTTCCAGGGTGAAAATACTCTCATCATGGCTGATTTCAAGCTTTCAGTAGTTTAACAACTGCCTTAAAAAATTCCTGAAAATGTAATAGGCTCTGGTGAGTGACAAGGACTGGCTTCAGCACAGCACTGCAAGGAACCCTGTTTAACCCTTCATTCCCCACAAGTGCCAATTTCTGCCTGGCACACAGGAGGGTCTCAGTAAATGTTGATTCCTTTAAGGCTTCCTTTCTCTACCCCAAGAACAGCAGAGACATATGTATTGTCACTCCTTCATTTATTCAACTTTTATTGAACACCTATTATGTGTTTGCTACTCTGTTAGGCCCTAAGGGTTTAAAATAGACTAAGACCAGAGCCTTGCCTGGTGGCATCCTACAGACCAGTGTGGGGGTTTGAGGCATGGAGAGCTTAGAGATTAGTACCTCGAACTAGCTGTGTGGAGGTCATCATGAAAGCAACGAGAAGAGGCAAAACGGAATGGGTGTTCAGAGAAGGTTTCTTGGTGAGACGGGATGTGTATTGATTTGTGAAGCGTGGGGCAGATGAAGAGGGGAGAATGTCACCTTCAACCAGTGTAGACAAGTTACTTCCTCTTCATTATTGCTCCCCTAAGGAGCTCTTTCAGACATCTTTTTCCTAATCATTCCTCCCTTCAAGAAAATTTAAAATATATGGGGCATATCTGCTCATGTACTAGATGTATATTTGTGCTTTATATATAAAAAGGGTAGGATTTTATTCATCCCTCCAGAACCAAGGGAGCAATATGGCCCCTTATTGAGCATGCATGCTCCAGGCCAAAAGCTCCAAGGAGAGGGGTTAGAAACCACGACTCTTCTTGTGAACCACTGGGCACATTATAAACAGTTAATAATTGTTTGCAAAATGAATGAGCACTGTCACTGCCAGTAGAAAGAACTAGTGCAAGAAGTGGGGCAGAAGAGTAAAAGGGCATAGGTGTGTGAGGGAATGAGGGGTTTTGCTTGCATTTACAAATAAGTAAGCTGAGGCTCAGAGTGCTGTGAGTGATCAGGTTGGAGTGATAAGTTGGGTCCAGATGGCAGGTCCTCAAATTCCAGGCTGAGGTGTCAAATTCCAGGAGATGAGATCCCTACCCTGCCCCTGCCACCTCCAGTTTATGCCGAGGAGAGATTACTCTGGGCTGTCGGGACTCTTCACTGCTCCTCCTTAGCAATGAGCCAGGATGTAGACGCCAAGGCGGAGATAAACAGCCACTGGCTAACTTACTATGCTCCAAAGTTTTAATGAAAGAACTGCAATTACCAAGCTCTCTGCCTTTGGCACTTGAGAATCCATCTCAATTTCCCCTTTCTTTCTGAAGCGACAGTGATTAAGGATTCATTCTGCACATAAAACAAGTGATCAATGGCTCCTGGCAGTTGCCATTGTCTCCCCACCACCCCCTCACCCCCCATCAGCAGACAATGTATCTTGGGGAGCTGCCGGGGCCTGAGAAAAATGAGTTTGCCAGACACAGTTCTATTTTGATTTAGATCACAAATAGCTCAACTCAGTTTTACATTGGCAACAAGGAGATGGGTTCCATTTCCTGAGTTCTGTAATCTGAGAATAAGTCCATCTCTGGAGAGAGAGAGAGAGATTGATTGATTGATTGATTGATCTTCTTGTGTTAGTTGCATCCTCAGATTTTTGTGGTCAAGTGGATACACAAGGAACCTCAGGCTGACTGACTTGGTCTCTTTCCTGGAACCTCAGGTTCCCAAGCCTGGAACCCCCACCAGGAAATCAGTGGTGGACATCTGCCCTAGATAGAGAGTAAAGGCAAGGAGGAGGCCAGGCTGGAGGAGGGACTGTCAGCCAATGGCTACAACACCCAGGTAGATTGGGGTAGAGGCGAGAGCAGGAAATCCAGGAAGAGCTAGTGAGTGGAAAGGGAAGCCTTAGGCTAAGGCCGCCAGGCCCTCAGGTGTACCTGAAGGGTCATCAGCCAGGAGGAAGGATGGGCACTTGAGAGGAGATTCAGTTTCCCTCTTCATACCCTACCCAAAAGATTCTCTTTGCCTCCAACCTCTTTCCCCTAAAGGGGACCAAACACTGAATTTGTACCTGGGGAGCTCAGTTTTGGAGCAGGAGCCTGTCACAGGAACAAAGTGTGACCAGTGACAGGAGCGTCCATAGAAGCAACCACTGAGGGCTCTGGGGAAGTGTCACTGAGTAACATATACTGGCAGATGAGGCAGCAAAAGTAAGGGCTTTCCAGCCAGGCAGTTGGGGGAGGGGCATTTCAGTCAGAGGACACTGCCTGGGTGAGGACCCAGCTCCTCTGAAGCTGGCTGGGCAGAGGGTACAAGGGGAGGGAGTAGGGGGTAGGGAGGAAGGGTGGGCTGGGTGTCCAGGGACGGTAGTACCAGAAGTTGTTCTGAGGAAAGAAGTGAATTGGGATAAAATAGCATTTACATATAATTTCAACCATTAAAACAACCACTGAAAATAAATTGGGAGGGAAAGAAGCCAAAATTACCAGAGGTTAGCAGTGCTTACCTCTGGTGGTCATGAGTGACTTCTTTGTCCTTTATTATATTTTTCTGTATATTCCAACTGTCAGTGAGTATGTGCTACTTTTTAATTTTTTGTCCTATTTATTTTTAAACAGCTTTATTGAGATATAACTCACATGCCATGCAATTCACGCGTTTAAAGTGTACAACTCAGCGTTACTTAGTGTATTGCAATCATCACCACAATCAATTTACAACTATTTCATTCCCCCCAAAAGAAGCCCTGTACCTAATTAGCAGTCGTTCTCCAGTTTCCCCCTCCCCCTCCACTCTTACTTCGTATCTCTCAGAATTTGTCTCTTCCGGAATGATACCATATGCGGTCTTTTGCGACTTGAAATTGTGTTTTTAGGGTTAATCCATGTTGTGGAAGGCATCAGTACTTTATTACTTCTTATGTCTGAATAATATTTCATTGTATGTATATAATGCTTTTCTTTATCCAGCACAAGTTGGTGAACATTTGGGTGGTTTCTACATTCTGGTTGTTATGAATAATGCTTCTATAAGCATTCATGTACAAGTTTTTTTTTTTTTTGTGAACATACATTTTCAATTGTCTTGGGTATGTATATCCATGAATGGAGTTCCTGGGTCATATGGTACCTCATGCATTTATTTATTTTGAAGAATTGCCGGGCTTTTTCCCAAAGCAGCTCTACCACTTTCCATTCCCACCAGCAATATATGAGGGTTCCAGTTCCTCCCATCTTCTTCAGTGCCTGTTATGTATCTGTGTTATTCTAACCATCCTAGTGGATGGGAACCATTATGTCATTATGGTTTCAATTTGCCTTTCCCTAATGATGAATGATATTGAGTACCTTTTCTTTAGTGAAATGTCTATTCAAATCCTTTGCCTATTTTATTATTTTGAAAGATTTTATTTATTTATCTTTAGAGGGGAAGGGAAGGAGAGAGGGAGGGAAATATCAATGTATGGTTGCCTCTCATGTGTCCTCTGCTGGGAACTGGCCTGCAACCCAGGCACGTGCCCTGACTGGGAATCAAACCCCGATCCTTTGGTTCACAGGCCCATGCTCAATTCACTGAGCTATACCAGCCAGGGCTCCTATTTTAAAATTGGGTCATTTATCTTTCTATTGTTGAGTTATGAGAATTTTTATGTACTCTGGATACCCTTATCAAATACATGACTTGTAAATATTTTGTCACATTCTGTGGGTTGTCTTTTCCTTGACAATGTCATTTGAAGCACAAAAGTTTTTGATTTTTATGAAGTCCAAAAATTTATCTCGTTTTCTTTGGTTGCTTGCTCTTTAAATACTAAGTAACTGTGGCCTAATCCAGAGTCACAAAGATTTACTCCTGATTTCTTCTAAGAGTTGTATAGTTCGAGCTTTTACATTTAGGTCTATGATCTGTTTTGAGTTAATATTTATGTATGATATAAGGCAAGTTTCCAACTTTATTTTTTTTGCATGGGGATATCCAGTTGTCCCAGAACTACTTATTGAAAAGACTATTTTTTCCTCCATTGAATTGGCACTCTTGTCAAAAATCAATTTCCCTTAAAGGTATAGATTTATTTCTGGACTCTCAATTCATTCCATTGATTTATATGCTTTTCCTTTTTCCAGCACTTTATGCCAAACAGTTTTGATTACTGTAGCTTTGTGGTAAGTTTTGAAGCTGTGAAGTATGAGTCCTTCAACTTTGTTCTTCTTAAGGATTATTTTGGCTCTTCTGGGTCCCTTAAATTACTATATGAATTTTAAGATCAGTTTGATAATTTCACTAAAATTTCTCACTGGAATTTGAAAAGGATTGCGTCAAATCTGTGAAGCAACTTGGAGTTTTAGTTTGAGAGAAAGTGGCCCCTAAATGAGGTGGTATGACATAGTGGAAAGAATGGATGGATGTGAGGGCGACTTCTCCGTGAGTCCCCCTGGTGCCACGGACATGAGCGAATGAATAAGATTATGGCTGAGACATCTGGATCTGTTTGGGGAGGAGGAGTGGTCTGTGGCCAGTTTCTCTGGGGGGACAAAGGCCAGCAGAGGCCAGTTTCTCTGAGGAGAAAAAGGCTCCCAGCACCTTCCTCCATAGCCTTTTATTGGGTTGTAATACACAGGAGTACAGGGCAGCAAGGATCAAACAGTAGATAACATTTCAGAGAGATCTGAGGGCTTCAGAGTCTGAGTCAGTGTCTGTCAGGAAGAGAGTTGCAGAAACTTTGGGAGACATACTCATTTCCTCTCAGACCCTTATCATATGAATGAAAGCACTCTTAGCAGAGCACATTTCACAGGTTTATCAGCAAGTCTTTGTGATGCCAGATTTTTTCCCCAGGGCATGCTCTAGCAAGGCAAGGAGCTGCACCTCTCCTTGTCAGGTATTCAGGCTTAAGGGGATCAGAGCCAGGAAGGGCTTCTCCTAGAAGATACGGGGACTGGGGCTTTGGCAAAGTGGGGGTGGGGTGAGAGTCCATTGTTCTTTGTTGCAGCCCCCCAAGTCCTTCCATGAAGGCCTCCCAGGTGATCAAGTCTGTCTTAGGTTGCCCCCCACTGTGAGGGGTCTTACCCGTCATTGACTTCCAACCAAGCTTTGGGGGCAGGGAGAGGAACTGAGGCAGCGTTTGCTACCAGAGACAGGCTTTGTCTCCTGTGGCTCGCATTCCAAAGGTCATATCTCACCCTTAGCCACAAGGGGTAGAGATACAATTCCTAAAATCAGGCAGAGTGATCTGCAACAGATGAAGGCTTCAAAGTTAGGCAGATAGTAGTTCCTATCTGACCTTGCAGCACTGACTTGCTTTGTGATCTTGAGCAAATCAAGTCTTCTTCTTTGAGCCTCAGACTCCTCATTTGTAAAACAGGCCTAAGGATACTCATTGTGAAGGTGTTTGGGGAATAAATCAGTTTGCTTATGCAGAGTGTAAGGGTAGTCCCTGGCGCATAACTCCAGTACTCATATTCCTGGGGGCATTGGAACTCACCCAACTAACAGGAGGGGAAGATATTAGACTAGAAAAATAAATGTAAAGGCTGGAAAGTACTTCCATGATTAAATTAATACATCATATTTAAATATTTTTGTCTGTGACCTTAATCTTTTCCTCACCCCTAGAATACTTTTCTCCCTGTACCTTTCTACCCACCCTGATGGCCTAGTTGGAAGTAATCTCTTTTCTGAATGCACCCAGCACCTTTTCTCCTCTGACAGCATCAAATTCTTTTTGCCTATTTTCTACAGATTTGGGCATGAGTCTTAATTCTACTTCTAAACTATAAGCCTATAAAGGCAGGGTTCAGCTGTACCCTCCTTGACATGTCAGTGTGGCAGGGCTGGTTAATAAGCACGGTCACATTCATGTTCACACAGCGTGCAGAGTGTGTGTATGAGAGTGGTCAGACTTCCCTACACTCCTCTCCCACCTCCCCCAAGCACACATCTACCCTGCCTTATGTTCACTGAGCCTCTGCTAAGAGTAAAATGTTTAAGGACACAAGAGAGTTGCTTTTTGAAAATCGTTAAAGGTCTACAGAGGTTTCTTCTGCCTTTTCTGCCTTGGGGCATAGGTGCTCACTCTACTACCCATGCTGGATACTGTGGGGAGGCAGCCAGCACCCTCCTCAGCAGTTTTATCATTGATTTTAGTTTTGTCAATTTGACAGATGAAAAATAGTATCAGGTCTTGATTTGCATTTCTTTCATTACAGCTGAGGTTGAATTTTTTTCACATGTTTATTAGCCATTTGTACTTCTTTTTTTGGTTATCTTTTCTACTGGATGTATTTCAGCACGTGGATTTGAACTGATAAGGAATAGGTCGTGATTTAGCAGGAGGTGCAGTTCAACAACTTGTTAGGGGCTGATCAGTCAAAAGTTTTGAACTGGTCCAATGTACAGGGTGTGTGTGTTTGTATAGGTGGAGACATAGCCTGAGAGACCTGGAGATTCACCACTAACTTCATTCTATGACACCATCACAATAGAATGTTAATGCTATGTGATCCCTAATAAATGCAAATTTTAGCTTTGTAGCCTTCCACGTAGAGCTATAGCTGAGATCCGTTTCTCTGAATTCTTTTATTTAAACCCCCTTGCTGGCTTCAAATGTTGGTGACTCTGTCAAAATGTTTCTCTTATGAGTGCACAGGCTTCTGATCACTTCCCTTGGAAAAATAAAATTGAACATTACACTTCCCTGTCGGGGTGAGAAATTGCTTTTTAGTATCTGTTGCCAGTTTCCAGCTAATTACCTACATGTTTGATGAAAGGTACAAGTGGGGCTGGAGGCAGAGAGGGAGAGGGGAATCCATGTGCTCATTGCCACGTGGAGAGTTCCCGATGCCCGGAGTGTGCTCATGGGGCAGGGTTGTCGGGGAAAAGGCAAGCTCGGCCATGGTGTTGTGTCCCAGGGTCCGCTGAGGGTAAAGATGCCAGCACCTTATCCTTGCTCAGAACTTATGAGAAAGGCTTAGTAGCTGGCTTCACAAAGCAGATGTTTGGAGTAAAAGTGGGTGGACAAGGGATGACAGTGTTTGAGGTGAAGGGGATATCTAGGGACAGGGGCAGGTGATGGAGGCGAGTAGGGCTCCAGCACTCTGGGATGGGTAGATGGTGCTGGTGAATAATGACGATGGAATAGTGAGCTGTGGGCATCTGGGAGAGGCGTTGGGGCTGTATTCTGTAGGTGATGGAAATGTAAAGGTGAGACAGCTTTAGTGAGAGTGTTCAGGAGAGCAGATCTGCTGCCTTTGCCTATTCATGGACTATGTATGACATTAAGTGACATTATAGGGCAGTACAGGGCCTATTCTGGCTTCTGGTTTGGGATCCTGAGTAGGGGCCAGGAACTGAGACAGGATGTAAGTAACAAGTTCAGGGTTGATTCTGTTGAAATTGAGTAGTCCGCGGTACATCTAAGAAGGCAGGAATTTGGCGAACACCAGGATTCTGGGCAGAACATGGCAAACCTGTGGGAGAGACAGAGGTAAGAGGGAATTCACTCCAGTTCCAGTTCCTGGAAGCCTGAAGAGGAGGCACTTCCTGCGAGGACGGTACTGGTGATAGTGTCAAATGCCACAAAGAGATTGGGAAGATCAGTGCTAAAATGGATTTGGCTAAGGACATGGACTTGGGGTTGAGATGGACCTGGGTTCAAGTCCCAGTTCCAGTACTTAGTGTTTCTGGAATCCTAGAGATGTCACTGGACCTGAGCCTCAACTTCTGCATCTATAAAATGAAGAGATGATGATAGTAGCCACTTCCTAGGGTTGTTGCAAGGATTAGGTGAGTTACTGTATATGAGGCACTCAGCACCGATCCCATCAGCACATTGCGAAAAGTGGAACTTTTAGTCCCACCCCCCTAACCTTCATGCTTTGGGTAGGGAGAGGGACTGAAGATTGAGTTCAATCACCAAAGGCCAATGATTTAATCATTCCTGACTACCTAATGAGGCTTCCATAAAAACTCAAAAGGATAGTGTTCAACTATCCTGGTAGACATGAAAATTTTGGGGCCCTGGATGGTGTGGCTCAGTGGATTCAATACCGGACCGTGAACTAAAGGGTCACAGGTTGGATTCCCAGTCAGGGCACATGCCTGGGTTATAGGCCAGGTCTCCAGTAGGGGGTGACAAAGAGGCAACCACACATGAATGTTTCTTTTCCTCTTTCTCCATCCCTTCCCCTCTTTAAAAATAAATAAATAAATAAATAGAATCTTTAAAAAAAGATTTTGGTAAAGTGGTATGTCTGGATTGGGCATAAAAGCTCCTTGCCTCTTCCCCATACCCTGATCTATGCATCCATTCCATCTGGCTGTTCCTGAGTTACATCCTTTTATAATAAACCCACAATTGAGTAAGTGAAATGTATCTCTAAATTCTGAGAGCAACTCAAGCAAGTTAATCAAACCCAAGGCAGTGGTTGGAGCGGTCATGGGAACCTATGATTTACAGCAAGTCAGTCAGAAGCACAGGTGACCGTCTGGACTTGTGACTGGCACCTGAAGTGGAGGGCAGTCTTGTGGGACTAACTAAGTCTTTAACCTGGTAGATCTGATCCTATGTCCAGGTAGTGTCAGAATTGGGTTGAACTGTAGGATACCCACCTGGATATGTAGGAACCTTCTCCACACACACACTCTAATTGGGAGCAAAACCCGTAGTCAGGTGAGAGCTCCTTTCAGGGAGAAGGCATGAACTAAGATTAGGTCAGGAGGAGTGTGCTGTGAGCTTGAGAGAAGCCTAGAGTCTGGACCAAGTCTGAGAGTACTAGATTAAGTTCAATGCCAGGTAGATCTGGATCTGAATACTTTGAGACTAAAGTGATAGTATTAGGTAAGAGAGTTTTTTTTTTTTTTTTCCAGTGAGGGTCTGAAACATCCAGACCAGGCTGAGAGGGTCAAAGAGTAAGCCTCTGAGGCTGACTTGGGCAGTGTGGACTCAGATGGTGGGTGTTTATTTTATGCGGAATTGCAGGCTAGTTCCCTTGTGGGAGCTCAGGTGTTGACTCCATCCTGAGGTGCACAGGCATGACAGCTAGACACTACTTGTAGAACTTGCTAGCTCCTAGGCCATGTTCCCAAGTCTGGTTCTCATTGGCCCAGGGCCTGGGTCTGGAGAACTGAACCTGCAGGTTAGAGGGCACATTCTGGACAGCTGGGGATAATTGTTCACAGCTGACTAATTCTGTAAAAATGCCGAGACTGGGACTTGAGGTCAAGACAGTGTTGGGAGTTCCCTCTCTGAAAGATTCCTTGATTTCAAAAATATTGCAATGGTACAATAAATATTTCAAAAACAACTTAAACATAGCCACATTCAACAAGATAAACACCTTTGTGGGACAAAACAATGAAGTAGAACATGGGGATTGTGGCCATAGACTTGCTGGACTCTTGGACTAGGGAACAAGCAGAGGATGCTTGAAATATAGCTGCAGAGATGGCAGAGACCAGAAGCTCTGGGCTCAGGATTATGAACTGGACCCAAACTCATTTGTTGAAACTAAAGGGCCCACTGCCAGCTCTTCTGAAGGCGGCTGGAAGAAACCTCAGTCACTGCTTGGAGATGCAGCATGTTGTAGAGTTAAATTTCCAGGTGAAGGGAAGGGGCCACCAGGAGCTGCTGGCTCAGTGACTAGATCTGTGATATCTCCAAGATCACCTTAGAACAAGAAACCAGAGTCACTCTTATCAGACCTGACTCTTGCATTAGGAGTTCTAAGGGAGGAAACTGAATAACTCCCAGACAGGGAGGGGTGAGAGGATAGAAAGAGGAGTGAGAGGGAATTTGAAAATACCCTCTCCAGGAGAATTTGCTATCTAAAGTTCCAAAGCACATGAAGAAAACTAATCCCAAGCAAGACAGCCAACAAGCTCAAAATCAGTAGAATTCTCTCCCATTGAAAGTAATAATAGAGCAATCTGAAAATGACTTTAAAATAAGCATATTTAAGCTTTTCAAAGATATAAAGGAAGGAATAACACCTAAAAAGAGCAAGACATTTTGAAACAAAACCAGGCAGGTAGAAATCAAGAACAGGTGTATATGAAAATGAACTAATTAGGCACTGGAAATGAAGAATCAAGTAATGGGAATAAAAGTATGTTTAGGAGACAAGATCAACTGTGGACTGGATGTGCTAAGGAGATAACATTGTAGAGTTCACTCCAAATGTTGCACAGAGATAAAGAGATGAAAATCATGAAAGAAAAGTTAGGAGACATAGAGGATAGACTGATAATGTCCAACACATGTGCTTTCAGAAGCAGAGAATTCAAGGAGTGGGAGAAATGCAGTTTTCAAAACGATAAAAGCTGAAAAGAAAAAATCAATTCTGATATTGAAAAAATTTCAATTAGAAATATTTGTAATTGAAGTAGAAAGAAAATTAAAGTATATTCATTGGTACTTAGAATGGGCTATATTTGTCTAACTAGCCCTTTAAAATATGCCATTTAACATTTTGTTTTTACACTTGAATCTTTATTTCTTAAAAATGAAAGACTACTAAAGAGGTAAGAATGTTACCAGTAATTTAAAAAACAAAAATGCTCAAGAGAATAATATGCTTTACAACAAATGTGCGAAAAATTTAAATATACTCCCCTTGGTCAGGATTCTGCAAAAATAGGCAAATTTATATTGTGAGTAAGGTATTAATTTGTTGAGGGTTTTGCAGAATCAGTTGGCAAATAAGAAACTGAAATGGAAAATTCTGTTACAAAATTTTAATTCTGAAATTGAAAAAGACCTGAGTTCTCAGATGAGAAACTCATGCTAAATGCTGACCATGAATATGTCCAGCACAGTTCGTTCATTCCCTCCTTCCTTCCCTCCCTCCCTCCTTCCCTCCCTCCCTCCCTCCTTCCCTCCCTCCCTCCCTTCCTTCCTCCCTTCCCTCCCTCCTCTCTTCCTCCTTTTAGAAACAATTACTGAACATCTAGTATAAGCCTGACACTGTGCCGGGCTTTGGGCATACAAAGATGACTGTAATACCTCTCCCTTGACAAAGATGCACAAGTTTGGTGGGGAAGACAGAAATGTAAACCAGTGTATGCAGTAAAGTTACAGGGTGTGTGACAGAAATCTGCATGGAATCTGTTAGATATGAACAGGGAGGAAAGGCATGTGTGTGCATGGTAGTCTTGATAGATTAGGTAA
Organism: Artibeus jamaicensis; assembly: GCF_021234435.1. Classification (NCBI taxonomy): domain Eukaryota; kingdom Metazoa; phylum Chordata; class Mammalia; order Chiroptera; family Phyllostomidae; genus Artibeus; species Artibeus jamaicensis. The sequence goes on from NW_026521883.1 coordinate 11,575,922, forward strand.
TGCTTCAATAGTGTCATGAAGGGGGAACAAGCAAAAGAGAGGGAACAGCATGGACTAAGCTGCAGAAGACAATGCCTTCACCCTTGGGGAAAATTCAGGCAGCTGCCTGTGGTTAGAGTGTAGGATATGAGGGACATATGTATCTTTCTTTTTTTTAGCCCATGTATTATGAACTCCCCAAAGATAGGCTCTGTGGGCCAAAACTTTCCCAGAGCCTATCCAACAAGGTTTGTGAACAACTAACTTTAAAAAGTGTCTTGCTGATTCACCTGCACAGATGCAGAGCTATCTTGGTGGATGCGAGTTGTCGCCAAATTTTGAGGCTCGATGCCTTCCAGATACCCTGTGATGCTTATTTTCAGGCACTCCTTAAACTCAAATCCCTTAGATGAGTGCTCTGACAGCCCCAGGGAGGTGACAATATCTTGGAGAAATGCTGATCTGCTCTTGCATGTCCTCAGCTGATTCACTTGGAGGGTAGTTTATTAACATCTCTGTTCTTTCATCTGTCACTGAGGAATGACAATGCCTCCCATTTCTGTGTTTCACAGACGCGCTGTTATCAGAACATTGGCAACACTCTTTGATATATGGAGATGAAAGATGCTGGATTAATTCAAAGCTTTATTTGTTGTTTTCCACTATTATTACTAGTTAAATTGCCAAGCACACTTTTGACAGTCTTGTCAGAAGCTCTCCCATATGTCCTCTCCCTGGAAGAGTAAACATTGCCATCAGAGGCTTGACTACTATTTTTTTTCTTTCTTGGCAGTGAAAAATGACTTCAAATCACAGTATTTAGGATGATGATATTTTTGACATACTGTATCCTCTTTCAAGCTCTCACTTTATTCCCCACTCCTGTGCAAATATGAAAGGGCAGAGAAAACTCAGATTTCAGCCTTGTCTTGGCCTCCAGAGCCCCCCTGGGGATGTTGTCTGACTGCCGATGAGAGGGGGTGGTCAGTCAGAAACAGACTTCCTGGGTGTTCATTCCTAGGCTCTAGTCTAAACATCTGGCTGTTACTGTTTCCTGAGATAGCTCTGAACACAGATTTGCCTTCTTTCCTGTGCCACAAACTCCTTGAGAGCCTGGATTTTGTGCAATTGTCTCAGTTGTCTGGGTGGAAAAGAATTCTTTGAAGCTAACGAAGTTTAAGCTTTTAGGGTCCTTTAGCTAAGATTCTTTCCAAAGCCCCAGGAGAGCCCTAGGAATGTGTATACATATGGTTTTTTTTTTAATTCAACAAATTAAGACATTTTAATATCACTTAAAACCACAGTTTCTTTCCAGTCTAACTTCTCCCCCCTTTGTGTCCAGGTGGCATGGAGTGGCCATGAACACTTTTAGGATTCTGCTAAAGTAAAGTTGATTGGGACTATACCAATCTGACTACAATTTGCAATGATCGTTTGGAACATATCAATAAAGAAGTAAGAATTTACAGATCCCTGATTTAAACCTATATGAAGAGAATTCACTTTCATCTTTATTTTTTAAACTAAGAAAATTCAGATGAAGATTAATAAGCTGTGAAATGAAAGCAATGCAATACATGATTAAATCAATAAAAATAAGTCACTTTTTGATTGTATCAAAAACTGTAGCAAAAATTCAGAATATTCTAAAAGGAGAAAAATCTATAAATTTTATGATTTACTAACATATAGGGCCAGATAATTTTTATCTGTTGTATCCTGGGCATTGTTGAATGTTTAGCAGCATCCTTGGCCTCTACTTATCAGTACTCACTAGTTGTCAGTACTATTCTCCCAGTTGTGACAACTTAAAATGTCTCCAGACATTGTCACATATGTCCTGGGGCAAAATAGCTCCATTTGTGAACCATTGACTTAGCTACAATGAGGAGGATAGAGAAGAAAGGAACTTATTGAAGTACATTTGAAAATCTATATAATCTGTACAGTCAAAATCTGTGTTTTGACTGTACAGTAAAGCTGGAGACAAAAAGAACTGCATGCACACACTTTTCCTATGGGGATATGGGTTAGCAATTCTGAAACTGCTTTCTGTGTATACTAAGGTTGAGCAAATAAGTAAATGTATTGTAGATAATGAGAGGGGGATTTCTTACTGTGAGAGAAGTTAAGAATAAGAAAAGAGGAATGTGTGGAATGAATCTTGTGGTGCTGGATTGCACTCAGAGATTCAGTAGGATCTCTTTTTTAAGAAATACATACATGCACACACATACACATGTAGATGAAGAAATAAATATAAATGTGCTTGCCATGGGTTAATGCACATGAATATATCTACCACTGTCCATTGAGACCTAGAAGAAACTATACCCCCATCACAACAAGCACACCCAACACCCACATCTTGGTTTCTAAATACCATTCTCCATTATAAGGAACTAGAGTTCCTTACAGGAGTGCTAATTCCAGGACTAGGGAAAAGAAAATACAAGATGAGCCTGGAGCATTTGTGTTGGCATAAAGTAAGGAAGTGCTTAAAAAAGAAAAAATGGGAACATGTTGGAGGACATGGGAACCAATCTTACAGAATGCCTAGTAGTCAAAAGTAGAAGAATTTGAGTAAGAAAGTAAGTAGCATAGTATTGAATTATAACCCGAAGAATAAAATAGAAAGCTAGTAGTCCATACATGTAAGAAAAGTAACATAAATAAATACATGTAAAGGAGAAGACAATTCTTCCATATGGAAGAATTTTACTTAATAAATGTAGCTTTTCGTCTCTCCTGGCCTGGTGGCTGTGAAAGGTACTGCTTTCTTCATACGTTTGTCCCCATTGTCTTCCCTATAATGGTGAGACCAGCAACATCCCAGCTCTGTTCACTGATAGTGTTAACAGTCAAGGTGTGTCTGCAAATGAGACCGACCCCATGGTTAAATGACGTTCTTGGAAACCCGCTGACTCGAAGACTCTACTCCTAAATTCTCTGGCTATCCCTCCAGTGGTCCCACTGCACATCTCTTCAGTGTTTTATTCTCTACTTGAACTGAGCTTCTTTATTTGGGACTTCTAATGATGAGAAAACATATTTGCTTTTCCTCTTTTATTTTTGAGGTTATTGTTTTCTCTCAAGAAATAAATACCTTCTCTTTGAAATGAAAGAGAAAGAATTCTTTCTAAGACATTCAAGCCTTACATTAACTATTGTAAAACTTTTGGTATGTCTTCCTCCTGTTTTATTCTTAAACCTGGGGGTGTGAGCATGTATGCTTTAAAACACAATGGTGATAATGCTACATATACCATTTTGTTTTCTAACAGCATAACATAAATATTTTCTCACAGTGTTTTATGTAGTCTTTACATACATCATTTAGTGACTACATACTTTTCTGTTGAATGAGTATCATAGTTTAATTAACCATGCATGGGTAACTCAATGCAGCCAAGGACCTTATTCATGGAGTGTATGTATGAGTGACTTTTAGGAGATGCACTAAGAGACAGTGGCCAGGAAACCTCAGATAAGTGTAAGCAACTTAGGCAAAGGCAGAGTCTCTGCTGGATCCCTGATGTTGTCCCTTGGAGGTTGTGAGAAGTAAGGGGACCATACCAATAGAAAGACAAGTTTTGGTACTAGGAAGGGGCTGGAATTTAGCTTTTTGGTTGAGGGAAATTATTTTCTCTTTCCAGGATGTGTACCTAAGAGGATCCTTATTAAGCACCAAGAGAAATGAAAATTAATGCAAATGTCTATTAGCCACTAAAACCCAAGGAAGGACTAGAATGAGACATTACAGCAGAGAGGAAATGCAATCCATAATAATGGAGCAAATAGCATGTGTGGAGACTTCCAAAGAAGACAGAGACTTGCAGCATAATTAAATCAAATCCTTGGACAGCTGAGAAACAGGCCATTAATGTGCTGAGGCCCACTCTGCAGCAGAGGTGGCTGAAGACACATTAGAGATTAGAATTTTGGCTTCCACCATCTGTGGAAGCCATACCGATCCTGTGGTCCAGCATCTCAAGGAGAAAAATTGTACTAATTAGTAACATGAGTGATACTGAGGGCCCTGATTCTGCAGATTTGCCCAAAGTAATGGAATGAATGGAGATGGTCATTTATTTATTTGGAAACACAAACAATATTTTACCACGGGTCTATGGCCATACCACCCTGAACACTCCCAATCTCATCTACTTTACCAAGGGAGGGAATTATTCAGTTAATACAATTTTGTAGACAGTTTGCCTCCTAAACAATTCACATACTTTGAAGGATAGTGGTGACATTAAAAAATCCAGAAATGCTTGGCTTGAAAAGAACAATAGGAATTTGAGACATACCAGCCCAGAGACTCTGTAAAAGCCAGCTAGGTGCTTTGAAGCAAGCTGGTCTTGGAGATAGTCGAAGAACTACCAGAGGAATCCTGAGGATTATAGGGCTGCCACTCCACTCAAAGAGAAGACTTTGTATCAGGAGTCGCAGCTCTTGCCACCTATGCCATTTTGATGCCCCTGATTGCCCACAGATGTTTCTAAAGAAAGCGAAAATGCTATTCTACACATGTCCACAGACCCTGCCAAGTGAAGAGAGTCAGGATTCTCTCAGGGGCCTGTGCAGTTGCTCAATGGAGAAGGGAAAATGAGAGGGGAAATTGTTCTTTCAGTGTAGAATGGAGCAGGCTGAAGTCATGTCCTGTACTGTGCTGGCATCTGCCAGGATGAGAGTTGTTTCTGAGCCAAACACTGAGGTGCTTTTATCTGTGATGTGCACTTTGCCTTGGTGATTTTCCATGTGCTCTGCAAAATCCAACTTGATATTCACACCCCTCAGGGTATCGCTGTATCAGACAAGACTCCCAAAGGACATAGAAGATGCATTTACATGAGGGTATTTCCAGGAAGAATTTAATAAAGTTACCAATAAAGCAATAGAGGTACTATTCACAGAAGAATAGATAGGGTGTAGAACTGTCAGCACTCCTAGAACTAAAGAGACAAGAAAAAGGAGTTATTACCAGAATCCAAACTCAGAAGGACAGTTATACATAAAGGGCCATTTTGAGAGAAATCAGGCCTAGCTAATTAAAAAAAAAACCACAAAAAAACACAACTCTAGATGCCCTCTCTTCCCTCCTTCAGATTTCCTGCGGGAGCTCCCCATTAGTCACACCCACTCAAAGCCAGAGAGCATGGCAGCCTCATTGTTGAGATTCAGACGGATCAGCCTGGGGGCAATATGGAGGAGCCCTCTTGAAATGGGATTGTTAGGATGATGGAGTGGGCCTTACTTGAAGTTATAGATTCTCTGATGTCAATATTCCCCCACCCCACCCCACCTCTGTTCCTAGGCTTCCTGGATCCCACTCCCTGCCTCTGCCATCCAGCAGTCCTGTTCTACCAAGCAACTCCCAACCCTTACCCTATACCTAGGCCCACACAGATTTTTCTCTGACTCAAGTTGTTTCATGGCTGATGGTCCATAAATGATGGGGTGCAACTCTTGCATTTTTACAGTTTCTTGAAGAATATTATTAGAGAAATAACCTAATAAACAGGACACATTAATAGGGAAGGAAAGAAAGGTGATGGACAATTTGTTTCTATTCCAAATAGTAGTTTTCGTTGTCTGCCATCCTGACTACCAAATGTTAGCTTGAAGGACTAGCATATAAACAGGCATATAAACTAGCATATAAACTAGCATATAAACATCTATTTTCAATACTTACTGCCTGAGAGCAGCCACCATTAATGCTGTTAGGGATAGTGTGACCTCATGAAGGAGAGAAGTGAAGCAAAGAATGTGTGCATGTGTCTCCAGCAAATGCTAACTGAGCAGCCTGCAAGTTGACTTTGCAGCTTTTTCTTCCAGAGTCAACTCATTTCTCCGCTATTAGGTGAAGGTTCTGGCTCCCGAGGAAATGTGTGTATAAGTAGGTGACTTTGATGCAAGGCAAGAACAGGGCTTCGTCCTGGATAAAGGTCGATTGGGAAGATAAATGCTCCCTCTGTGTCCATACTTCACACCGATGAATAGAGTGATAGTCAACCTGTTTATTTTCCAGCAAAGGGGACGTGGCCATGTGACACGTGAAGAAAGAGCTTGCATTTACCTCCCAGATATTTGACCCTGTCCTTTGGAGAGCTACTGGGCATATTTCAAGTCTAAATCCACAGGAGAGCATTTCCAGAGCACACAGCCTGGCATTTAGACAGAGATGAGGAAACAACTTGAACCTAGGTGCATTAAGGAAATCCATATCCATGACCTTGATCTGTGTCAAGTACAGCACCCCACTGCATGTCATTCTTTGGTAATGCAACTTGACTGTTGTTTTTCTTTCAATTTTTTCCCTACCATACTGCCTGGTAGTTTCTATCAAGTTCCTACCTTAGGAATTCCTGCAGGAAGCACGCAATCAATCTTTTATAGACCTATTCACCTAGGTTTGAAGGTAGTTTGTTTACAACACTGTCATTCCTGTGAACCCTGGATTCCCTAAGGAGGACATTGGTTGAGCCAAGGTCCCAGCTTAAAGCAATGATGGGTTCGGTTCAGCTCGAGAAAATACTTAGAGCTATTTGGTTTCAGTTCAGAGCGGGCAGTTTTTAGAGATAGAGTTAGTGACTGGTAGAAGCGTATTTTGCTTATAGAAATCTTGATCCTCTGTGTGTCTAATAGCGCTCCGGGAGGTAGAGACGGACATTGTCAGGGCTTGCCAAGCTTAAAAATATTTTAAACATAACAAAAGCCTATCATCCAAACCTCATAAGAAAATCAAGATATTTAACAAATAAGTTGGTAGGTATTGTAGTAGCAAACTGCATATTAATATCCTGGTACAGTTAATGGAAGCAGGGAAGTGTTGAGGGACACAGAAATTTGAAACTGCTGGTGATTGATGGCACTTGCTGTCCTTTATTAGTTTCAGCACCTGCTTTATTTCAATTTTTTTTATATTTAGGTTGTACCATAACAAGAAAAGCCAGATTTACAAAGGTCAGTGACTGTGAGTTGTGTGTTTCTTAGCAATTTACCTTACAATCTCTTCAGTGAAAAAAAAAAGGGCAGAGAAGCTTTCTTCCGGAGCTCAATAAAAATGAAGTTACCTGGAAGCTCCAGCAAACACATTGGTAGTTTCCTTTGTGTTAAAATTTGGGATATAACACATTTGCATGTCAACATGCTTTATAGCAGTTTGGTAAATAAAAATATTTTTTTTAAATGAGCTTTGTGAATTCCGGCGCTATGGCATATGGAGTAAACATATTCTACCCTGTCTCTGCCTCTAAAAGAGAAGAGAAATCCTGGACACAACACATGCAGCAGCTATTTGAAGACTCTGAAATAAATGGTAGCAGGCAGACTGGGAAAGGAGGCCAGGATTTGAAGTTCTACAATACTGACGATGAGGAGCTTCTCTTTTTGTTTTCCTGTGCTACCACTTGGTTTGGACTCAAATGCAGCCCCCAAACCCAGAAGTACACACTGGGCATGGAAACAAAAATTGAAGAGAGCTCCTCTTTTTCTGGTCCTAGGAACAGGAAAAGGGCTCCTTCGGGTCGGAGAGAGTGGGAGAAATCTTTGAGATTTCTCCCCTTCTTCCATGTCCTATATCTAGGCAGACCAGTGAAAACCAGACCAGATGGGTGACTAAAATTCGAAGGGAGGGAATCTTGCATTCTGACCAGAATACCTGTGATCTTAAGATTGTGGAGAGAATCTCAGTTGGTCTTCATTTTTTTTCTTTCTCTCTGAGCTCTCACTGCTTGGCCCTGCATGCAGATGATATTGTGGGAAGTTCATGACATGGGGAAAACTGAGGTCCCAGCTTTCTGGCTAAAAGACTAGGAAGAGAAGCCCCAGAGAGCCAGAAAGTGTTCGGGAAATCATGGAGAGAAGGAAGGTCAACAGAATAATCCCATAAAATTTAATATGAGTTTTGGGTTTCACTTTGGAAATACACACGCTTGATTCTGACCCTAAACAGCATATTGCAGGCTTGAGGATGGAGCTGCAGGGGAGATCGGGCCTGAGTTTTCCCAGACTGGCTGCTCTAGCGCATATGCAGGACAGATCTAAGGAGCACAATGCACACTTTGAAACCTGCACTGATTATGACCGTAGTCCAGAGAAAGCAGGTTAGAACTTGTAGACTGAATCTAACCTAGGTGATTGTTGCCTACTAAAACAAACAACAATCAATGTTCTTCTTAGGATTTATACAAGACTTGGAGTCTCATAACATAGTATTCAAAATGTCAGGTTACAATCCCAATTTACTCAGCATTAAAAAAAAAACAACAGGAAAACTCAACATCAAGGGTAAAGATTTTAACCCTAAGGAGGCACAAATGTTGGAATTATCAGTCACTAACTAAAACGGTATAATCACACTTTAAGAAATAAGAATGAACATTTTTGAAATTAAGAGACTGACCATCTCAGCAAAGAAATAAAAGGTATAAAGGAGAATCAAAGAGAAATTAAGAACTTACATGCTGCCGAAGTGAGCACAAGAGCTTAAAAATAAAGTTAAGCAAGAACTTTAAGAAAAATTAAAAAATAATTTACTAGAAGGGCTCAATAGTAGAATAGACATGACAGAGAAAAAAGCCAGTGAACTCGATGGTATAGTGATAGAAATGATGCAATCTGAATAACAGAGAAAAAAGATTGAAAAAAAATGAATAGAGCCTCAGAAACCTATAGGACAATACAAAAAACCCCCCAAATTTAGATAACATATTTGTTTATCAAAGATAAATATAAACATTAAGTCCAACTGCTGGTTACATGCAGGGGAAAAGCTTTCCTTCCTTGAGGAATCGGTATGTTATTGCTTTAAGTCAGTGAGAAATATGTGACATATCACTGCATATTTTCCCTGTTATTTCAGTTTCAGGAAACTGTGGGTTAAATTTCACACTAAACTATAACTTAAGTTTGGAAACTTCCAAACAACTTTGTTCATTACTTCCAGTGCAAAAGTCAAGAAAAAAAATAAAGGGGATAAAATTAGAAAAGAAGCAAAACTATTGCCATTAGCAGATGACATAGTTGTCTTCATAGAATTATATGGAACCTTAAAAAAGTATACTAGAATAAGTGAATTTAGCGTGATTGATGACTACAAGTCAGTATACAAAAATCACTTGTATTTTCAGATATTAGCAATGAGCAATTGGAGAATGAATAGTTAAAAGAATCAGTGTAATTTGTAAAAGCATCAAAACAATGGATACCTAGCAGTAAGGGCAAGGAAATATGTGGAACACGTCCCCAGTAAACAGTACAAAACATTGCTGAGAACAATTAAAGCAAAGTTGTTTTTTAAAGGGCAGTTATGCCATATTCATTTTGATTTTGAATTATTGAACCAACCTTCCATTCCTTATATGAAACCCTCATAGTCATGAAGTATTAACTTTTTATGTAATTCTAGATTAGATTTATTACAATTTTGTTAAGAAGTTTTGTCTTTATGTTCATGTGAGTATTAGTTTGTGCTTTTCATATGAAACTCATGTTTTTTTGTTTCATTTAATTATTGTCCAAGTACAGTTTTCTGTCCTTTACCCTCATCCCAGCTCACCCCCCCAGAGCTCCCCACCCCCCTCCCATTTCCACCCCCCTTAGCTGTTGTCCATGTGTCCTTTATACTAGTTCCTGTAAATCCTTCCCCTTTTCTCCCTGAAATTCCTTCCCCTCTCCCCTCTGGTCACTGTCCTCTGTTCTCTATTTCAGTGTTTTGTTCTTATTTTGCTTGTTTGTTTGTTTTGTTGTTTAGCTTCCTGTTAAAGGTGAGATCATATGGTATTTGTCTTTCAACACCTGGCTTATTTCACTCAGCATGCTGCTTTCCAATTCCATCTATGCTATTGCAAAGGGTAGAAACTCCTTTCTTTCTGCTGCATAGAATTCCATTGTGTATATGTACCATAATTTTTGATCCATTCATTTACTCTAACCCATTGCTGGTGGGATTGCAGACTGGTACAACCACTGTGGAAAACAGTATGGAATTTTCTCAGAAAATGAAAAATGGACCTGCCTTTTGACCCAGCAATTCCACTGCTGGTATTATATCCTAAGAACCCTAAAACACCAATCCAAAGGAACCCATGCACCCCAATGTTCATAGCAGCACAATTTACAATAGCCAAGAGCTGGAAGCAACCTAGGTGCCCATCAGTGAAACTTATCTTTTGATATGAGGGTGATACTAATCTCTTAAAATGGTTTGAGAAATTTTCAATCCTCTGATTGCAAATAAGAGTCAGGTGTGACTAGTATTTTTATTTTTTGAAAATTTGAAAAAAATTAAAATCTGAGAAACTATCTGAAACTGAACTTTTCATTGTGGGAAAATTTCTAGTTAATTTAATTTTTTTAAATCAAGGGCTGTTCAGTTTACATCTTTTTGTGTCGGATGCACTAATTTGCATGTTTCAAGAAATTTAGCCATTTCATTTGGTTTGTCAACTTTCCATTACTATTTTGCATTTTGGTATTTCTAGTGATGTAATTTAATCTCATTCATTTTGAATATTGTTAAGTTATGCTTTATTCTTTTATTTTTTTGATCAGTTTAGCTAAAGGGGTTACAACATTTTTCATATTTTCCAAGAACTAATATTTGCTTACACTTGTTTGTTGCATTGTTTTTCTATTTTCTATATCATTGACTTCTGCACTACTATACTTAAATTTTTTTTTACTTATATTGGTTTAAAATTGATCTTCTCTGCTTTAGACTTAAGGAGAAAGTTTACATAATTAGTTTTATACGTTTCCCCCTCCTGATAGAAGCATTTAGAGGAATAAATTTCCCTCTAAGTGCTGCTTAGCTTATATCCCACAAATTGTCAACTGATGTGTTTTCATTATCATTCAGTTTTAAATATTTTAAATGTCCTCCCTGTTTTCTTTGACCTGTGGGTTATTTGGGAGTGTTTGCCATAATTTTCAAATATTTGAGGATTTTCCATATATATTATTGCCATTTTCTGGTTTAAGTCCATTGTGGTGAGAGGCCATACTCCATATGATTGCAATTTTCTTAAACTTTATTGAGCCATGTTTTATGGCTTAGCCCATGGTTTGCTCCAGTGAATTCTTTACATGTTGACTTGTTAAGTATGTCTTCTGCTGTTGGGTGGGCGCACTGTTCAATAAATACCAGTTAGATTAAGTTCCTTGCTGATGCTTCTCAAATATCTGTATTTTGCTGATTTTTGTGTACTTCTGTGATTGAGAAGGGCATGTTAATAAAACTTGTCACCATGAATCTGACTTGGTATATTTTCTCTATTAATTTTGTTTTTTGCTTCATATATTTTGAAACTGTTTCGGGATGTATATGCATTTAGGACTATTATGTCTTCTCTATGAGTTGACCCTTTATCATTATAAAATGTCCCTTTTTATCTCTGGTTCTTGTTTTGAGAACTACTTTGTTATCTATTAAGACACATATGATAAGTTTTTGCATGTGTAATATTTTTCATCTTTTACTTTAAACTGTTATGTCTTTATATTTAAAGCATACCTGCTGTAATCAACATGTAGGTTTTTAAATATATTTTATTGATTATGCTATTACAGTTGCCCCATTTCACCCCTTTATTCCCCTTCCCACCTGCATCTCTCTCTCTTAGTTCATGTCCATGGGTTGTACATATAAGTTTTTGAGTTTCTACATTTCCTATACTATTTTTAATCTCCTCCCTGTCTACTTTGTACCTTTAATCATTAATACTACTTATTCCCAGTACCTTTTCCCCCATTCCCCTCTCTCCTTCTCTGCTGATAACCCTCCATGTGATCTCCATTTCTGTGGTTCTTTTCCTGTTCTAGTTGTTTGCTTAGTTGTTGTGTGTGGTTTTTTTAGGTTCAGTTGTTGATAGTTGTGAGTTTACTGTCATTTTACCATTTATATTTTTTATTTTCTTCTTCTTCTTAGTTAAGTCTCTTTACATTTCATACAATAAGGGCTTGGTAATGGTGAACTCCTTTAACTCGACCTTACCTGGGAAGCACTTTATCTGCCATTTCATTCTAAATGAAAGCTTTGCTGGCTAAGTAATCTTGGATGTGGGTCCTTGCCTTTCATGACTTCAAATACTTTTTTCCAGCCCCTTCTTTCCTACAAGGTTTCTTTTTGAGAAGTCAGCTGATAGTCTTATAGGCACTCCTTTGCAGGTAACCGTCTCCTTTTCTCTTGCTGCTTTTAAGATTGTCCTCTTATCTTTCATTTTGGGTAACTAATTTTGATGTGCCTTGGTGTGTGCTTCCTTGGGTGCAACTTCTTTGGACTCTCTGGGCTTCCTGGACTTGCAGGAAGTCTGTTTCTTTTGCCAGATTGGGGAACTTTTCCTTCATTCTTTTTTCAAATAAGTTTTCAATTTCTTGCTCTTTCTCTTCTTCGTGTACCCCTGTGATTCGAATGTAGGAATGTTTAAAGGTACCCTGGGTGTTCCTAAACCTCTCCTCATTTTTTAAAAATTCTTTCTTCATTCTGTTCTGGTTCAATGTTTATTTCTTACTTCTGGTCCAAACTGTTGATTTGACTCCTGGTTTCCTTTCCTTCACTGTTGGTTCCCTGTAAATTTTCCTTTATGTAGCCTTCACTTTTTCCTCTATTTTGTGACCATACTCAACCAATTCTGTGAGCATCCTGATTAGCAGTGTTTTGAACTGTGCATCTGATAGGTTGGGTATCTCTTCGTCGCTTAGTTGTATTTTTTCTGAAGCCTTGGTCTGTTCTTTCATTTGGGCCACTTTTTTTTTTTGTCTTGGGATGCCTGTTACTACTATGAGGTGGAGCCTTAGGTATTCACCAGGGCAGGGCAACCCACATTGCTGCATTGCGGTACTATAGGTTGGTGAGGTGTTCAAGAAGAAATAATAACACTTATTCAGTTCTCTGTCAGCTTCCAGTCACTTCTGCCACTACCTACAGGCAAATTGGGCCCTTCTGGTGCTGATTCCTAGGTGGGTGGCTTTGTGTACATTCTAGGACCCTGTGAGTCCCTCAAACGAACTCTCCTCTGATGCTAGGTGTTCCTCCCATTGCCTCAACCCTCACAGGTTTTTTCATTCAGAGGTTTTGAGGCTTTATTTCCGGTGCTGGAACCCTGGGTTGCATGGCTTGTCTTGCTCCCCTGTTGTTCCTCCTGGTTTATCCACATGCAAGTGTGAGACCACCTGTCTTCCAGCTGCCACCTTGCCATGAGTCCTCTCTGCCCCATATGCCCATGTCCACCCCTCCTACTGGTTTGGATAAATGCTTTTTCTTTAACTCCTTGGTTGTCAGACTTTCATACAGTTTGATTTTCTGTAAGTTCTGGTTGTTTTTTGCTTTTAAATTTGTTGTCTTTCTTTTGGTTGTGCAAGGAGGCACAGTGTATCTACCTATTCTTCCACTGTGGCCAGAAGTCAGCAACATGTAGTTTGATCTTTATTTTTTATTTAGTCTGACCTTTCCTAACTTTGAATCAGATTCTTAATGAGCCTACAGTTAATGAATTATTGACATGATAGACTTTAAGTGTATCATTTTGCTATTTATTTTCTATTTGACTAGGTTTTAACATTATATTTTACTTCCTCTATTGGCTTTTTAGCTATACCATTCTTTGTTTTACTGTTTTAATGATTTATCTAGAGATTACAGTACACATTTTTGACCTATTACAAACTACCATTAAATAATATTTCATTTTAACACATAAACTTAAAATAGTACACTCCCCTTGACCTCATTCCATTCTTTGTGCTATTATTGCCACATTGTACTTCTATATTGTAAACCCATAATACATTTTATCTTTTCAAATGCCAATTGCATTTTAAATAAATTTAAGAAGTAAATATAAATTTACTTCATATAATTACATTTCATTTGCTTTTTATTTCTTCACGTGGGTTCATGTTTTCATCTAGTGTAGTCTGAAGGCCTTCCTTTAACATTTATTATTATAGTGTAGGTCTGCTGGGGATGAATGCTCTCATTTTATTTTTACTTTTATTTTTGAAGGATACTTTTACTGGATATTGTAATGTAGGTTGATTTATTTTAGCATTTTAGTGATATTATTCCATTATATTCTGATTTTCACTATTTTTATTGAAAAGTGGTTAGTTTTATCATTATTCCCTAAAGATGATGCATGTGTTTCTTTGGCTGCTTTTAGGATTGTTGCTTCATGTCTAGTTTTGACCTATTTAACTCTAATGTACATCGGTGTAGTTTTCTTTGTCTTTTTCCTGCTTGGGTCTGTTGAAGTTCTTGCATAGGTTGGTATTTTTCATCAAATTTATATGAATTCAGCTACTATTTCTCCATATTTTTGTCCCAATTTTTCTCTCCTCTACATTTAGGATTCAAAGTATATATATAGCTTTGATGTCTTTCCACACTTTCCTGGGACTCTTCGTGTTTTTTAGCCTTTTTTCTGTTTCAATTATGATGGTCTTTATTACTCTGTCTTCAAGCTCACTTTCTTCTGTAGTGTCAAATGTATTTGTAGGCTTATCCAGTGAATTTTTACTTTCAGTTATTAGATTTTTTTCAGCTCTAGAATTTCCACTTATTTCTAAATAGGTTCCATTTATTTACTGACATTCTCAATACGTTTGCTCATTTTGTTCATCTTTTTAAATAAGTAATTAAACATAATAGCTAGGTTTAATTCTTTGTCAACTAATTTAAAAATCTGTCATCTCTATTTTTATCTCTATTGGGCCCCGCCCTCTGCCAGTTATGGGTTAATTTTTTTCTTTACACAGCTAATATTTTAAATTATGTGTTGGGTATTATTGAGAGGTTGGATTTTATTGTCTTTTTTAAAAGAGTTTTGTTTCTATAGACAGTGAATTTATGGTCAGATTGGTTTGACACCCTTGAGCTTTATTAAAAGTTTTGTTAGAGTGAGTCCAGATGAGCTCTTATGACTGTTGAGTGACTGGAAGTATTCAGCAAGTTCTCTACACTCTGGCTATTCAAAATTCCTATGTTTTGCAGCACTGTGTGACTTCCACAATCCCCATCTCACTCATATTTCCTGTGCATGCACAGCTTAGTACATGTTCTAAGCATATCCATCTTAGTGGTCTGCCAATGAGTTAAGGGAATCCCTGCATAAAGTTCTGTAACCCCTTCTGTATGCAGCTTCCCCTTCAACATACTTCATCAGCCTTGGATTCCACTCTATACTTCCTCAGTTCATCAAGACCTCAGAGTTCTGCTTGGGAACCACCTCCCTGCTTTGCTGTCCAGAGACTAACCTTGAGAGAAACATGAAGTAGTGATGGCAATCACCACATAAATTGCTCTTCTCTCAGGGATGACATTCCTGTGCTGACTGTTTTCCAATCACTGAAAATAGCTTATTGATATATTTTGTGAAGTTTGAGAATTGTTTATAATAGCAGGGCAAGTCTGATATCAAGTACTCCCTCATGATTAGAAGCAGAAGTCTCACCTGTTTTTGATTAAGTTCAACCAATTGCTTAGAGTTAGGTAGGGGTTAACTAAATCCAGCTGTTGTTCTTTCTTGCCCTCGAAACTAGTCAAAAGCACTTAGAACAACTAAAATTTTAAGTGCTAAGATCATAAAATAAATGTAATTAATACTACTGCTCTAATAAATTCTGGTATGAAAGCATAAACTGGCATTTACACTTGAATTTTGAGTTTGGCATGATAATTTTTGAAACTCTTTCAAGGAAGAATTGTTAAAAGGCAAGTCAGTGGCTCTCTATAGATTGGATATTGGAAGTTGTGTATTTTCCCATTTGGAAGCATTGATTTCTCCCCTGCATGGGTTTTTACGTGGTGCACTGACTGACGTGGCTGCCTTAGGATGACAAGTCCACTGCATTTCATTTTTTTTTATCATCTCCAAACATCTTAATTGAGGCCCCAGAATCACTGATGGATTACGGTGTTGTCCTGGACATTGTGATGAGTTGTTTTGTTTTTAAATTTATCCTCTGTGGATAATGTAAAGGAGAAGAGTATATTACTTTGTAGATTCTGCTTCTATTGGTTACTTTTGTGACCATCTATGCAAATTCCTATAAATTGTGATTTGTGGTTCTTAGGCAAGAGCTAGTAGAAGTTAATCTTTCTAGACATGGTATTTCTTTCTTCTTAGTAGAGGCAAAAAGTTCTCAGGAAGCAGAACTGCCTTCCTCATTTTCCCCAGGTCACTGACACACAGAAGGCTTCAGAGTTCAATACGTCACAGAATATGGCTCTGAAGATTTAACCACATTGTTTGGATTTCCATTCATGCACCAGCTGAGCGGAGCAAGAGCTGAGCTAGGGTGAGCCTGAACTCAAAGGTTATAGAAACAGAAAACTTGTAGGTATCCCTGCTTGTATTCTCTGATTCTACTTTGTCTCTGCCAGAGGTTAAGTTTAGTCTCCTTTGTCCAGGACTGAAAAAGTCCACAGTCTCTTCCTAGCCACCAGTCTAAAACTGGGTATTTCTTAGGCCTAATATATACAGTATCTCATACAATCTCAGCTTTTTCTCTCTGTTAGAAGGAGCTGGGCAGAAATGTGTATATGTAGACAGTATATAGGAATCTGGTTATATTTTAATGTTCTATTAATATACTATTTTAATATACAAGAGAGGGCAAAATTAGCTTGACAGTTGTTCATATGGGAAATAATATAATAATTAATAAATAATAATATAAGAATAAACTGTATTTTGCATACTCACAGCTGTAAACCTACTTTTGCTAACCCCTGTACTGTTAAAATATTTCCTAAACTCATTGACTTGGCCATATTTTGATTTGCTGTTTTTTCTATACTTCTTGAGACTATCAAGGGTATATTTCTTTAAAGAATAATTCCTAATTCAGACTGTTAATCTGCTTGAGTAATGACATTTTGGTGTATTTTAATTTAGGAAGTCAAAATGGGCATGGTTTTTGGTTCTTAGATTTGTTAAATAATTCTGCAAAGAAATTATATTGTTTATTTAACATTAAAATGCTTTCAGATAATATTCAAGGTCTACTGATGTAATATGCTTACTTCATTTGCTATTGGAATGTAATCCTATATCAGAGAAGTCTACAAATATGAGAAGCTCATGCTTCCATCTATCTGATGATGCCCTTAGTTGCCCTTAACTCACTATCCTGGGATATACTCTTGGGGATAGCTTTATCTGGAAAACAGTAGAATGGGTGGACTAAAGAATTCCTCTAATTTTCCACATTTAGAAATATATGGTCTATCAGACCCATTTGTGCATTAGAGACTCCATAAAAACTTGGCATATCAAACTTAGAGAGTTAAGATATCTGTAAATCTTTCTGTATTCATACATTCTGCACTGCCCATCCCAACTTTCTGCTGTGAAGGTTTGTTAGGACTCTGGTCTCAGACAAAAGATTATCTAGTCTTTTAAAAAATTTTCCAATCTGGACATAGTAGCAATCTTTAATTTCCCACCTATAAAGAAAGAGAGAAGGGGACTCTTTAATTGAAAAAAGCTAAATTTAATACAACGTGTCAGAATTTACAAAGGACTTTTTCACAACATCATTGTATAGAAGAAAAAATGGAGACTTGTAACCATGTTACAGAGTGTTATGGAACATAAAAGTGAGAATAGCTTGATAAATGAGTGGAGAGACTTTGAAATTTTGAACATTACATTTTGTTTTGAATGAACGGAGTAACTGGAAGGGATCTGTGAAGTCCAGCTCAGTAGTCTTATTTTTCACACATAGAGGCTTAGTTAGACCCAGAGGACTAGGGACCTGCCCAGGGTCAAGGGCTGCCTGGTGTCAGAACTGGAAGAGGGTGCCCTGGTAAGAAGAGTAGCCTCCAGGGCAGAGCTGGCTATCCATGTTCCCAACTAGCTGCTTCCTCTTAATCATTCATCAGCACTTTGTCTACACTGAACATAGGAATAAGGCCTGGCTTGTTGCTGGCTCAGCAAATGAGGGCAGGTATGTCCTGCCCTAAAGTCACTTTTGCTCTCAGGCATTTGGATTTCTGAAGACCCTCATTAAAATATAACTTTATGGTGTGGGAGGTGAAAGACATCTAGACAGTAGACTCTGCAATTACACCAGCATGAATGAGTTGGTCTAATTGGCTTGCTGTCACCTTATAGTCTGACTGGCACATTTTATTGGACAACAAAAGGACAAAAAAGGCTATGGAGCATAGGATCGGGGAAGCTGAACATAAGTGGGGCACTTTCACAGACAGTCCTGGGGAGTTCAGTGGACATGGAGTGACTGGGTTTGGCAGGTTGGGAGGGTACTAGGCTTCACTCAGTCCTGCACAGGGCTGATTTTATTTGGCTGTTTCAGTGTGGCTCCAGGGATTGATTGATCATTCATTCATTCATTCATTCATTCATTCATTCATTCACTTATCTAACATTCAGGATTTATTTTTATTCAAGCAATTTTGCTGAGCCTATTATAGTTAGAGGAGATTAATTAATTAAGCCAATGCCACATATTGTTTCCGAATACAGAAAGGCACAGTGCTGGACACTGAGAGAACACAAAAATGAAAGTGACATAGTCCTTGACCTCAAAGAGTCTACAGTCTAGTACATAAGTAAGTACAACGAAGGAAAAGGGAGGCAGAGGTAGATACTCAAGGAAATATGCAGAAAGTATAACATCCAGGAATAGAGAACTTGTGTGCAGCTGAGGGAGATTAAAGAAGGATTTATAGACAAGGTACATCGCAACTGGCCCTTGACGGTTAAGAAGAGTGTGACTTCCGAGTTGCTATATTCGGGGTACACATTTTCCCTCAGCCCAGACTCAGATGTCTAACTGCTTGGTCAACATCCTCATATAGATATTGAATACCTCATACCTGACATGTCTACGATCAGACTTTTGATTTTATCACCACCCCTAACTGGCTTGTTCACCGAGTCTTACTACCCTCAGTTAAGTGAATTCCATTCTTCCAATTGATCAGGGTTTTTCTCTTCTCTTAAATGTATATTTTTCTTTTTCTTTTTTTTTTTTTGCCAAAACCACATTTTATGCATTCAGCATATTATTGCAATGTGAGACTTAGATTTTTGATGTGTTAATGAGACTCATAAATAGCTAATACGTACTCAATAGAATTTAAATAAAAGATCTGATGGGAAATGATTTTTACACATGTAAGACAATCTACCCAGAGTCTTTTTTATCTGTGCCCAGGACTTTAAACATACCTATACTTTATAAGGATTAATACATTCATAAGATTTGTGTCACATTTTACCATTTTGCTGAGGGTGATCACACTGTGCATTTTCATTAGATTTCACAGCAAGAACATTCACACAGATGTCTTTATTTTTCTCGGCCCACAGATGAGGAAGTGAAAGGATAATGACGGACTTACTTGTGATCTAGCTACTGGTCCAGGGAAGAGTCTGGACTCACAGCCTGGCCCCAGATCCTACTGGGCATCTTGGAGACTCCGGGTGACAGTGGTTCAGTCTGAGTGAGGGAAAGGTGGTAGTTTATTCTGGAGACAAAGATTGGGACTTGCTTGCAGAGATCCTTGAATATTACTGAACAGTCAGGGCTAGATAGAATGTTTTCAGAGTAAGAAATGAATACACACACATGCATATCTGTATCTCAAAACTGTTTTTATTGGTAAGAGTGAAATGGTACTTTTTGAGTAAGACAGCATCATGATGACAGCAGTTGTTTGGGAAAATTAACTGTGGGTACCATAACTGGGGGCACCAAGAGTGCCCCACCCCCCGCCATTCACAAGGGCTCTCATGCACAACAGCCAGTCTGGTTTGTACAGGAAGCTGAAGTGAGATGACACGAAAGTATTCTAAAAATATAAAATCAGTAAAAAAGAATATCAAATGATGCAAACAGATTTGTCTTTAAAATTGTCCAAAAGATGATGCTAGATTCTTGGAAATCAAGGACTCTGTTAAAGGTTAAGAGAAGCTTTAAAAAAATGAGGAATTGGGAGCCAATGCCGAGGAAACCCTTTTCAGATCTGACTGAGCAGATTTTGAATTGTTTATTTACTTGGCATCCCTACTGTCTGTTCTGGAATCGTTAGAGCCTAATATGTGGAAAAATAAAAACACTTAGAAAGTGGAGCTGTGCTTCGAAACACCCGAATGAGTTTTTAAGGCATCTTTACCTTTTTATACAGGATAGCATTTATTACTCTGTGGCCCAGTGATGCCAGAACATTGGCAGGCAGGCAGGCAAGTGGTCAAGGAAATAGCTGTGTGGAGAGACTGACTACCCAAGCATTAATAAGTAGGAGGTTCCATTTGTTCTAAACCCCCTCCAGCTTCAACATTTTGGGTTTTTTTTTTTTTTTTTTTTTGCTCAGAAGCAAAGGTGACATTTTCTCGTTTTTCAGAACTGAGCTGAACCTGTGTTTCGGGAGCTCTGGCTTGAAAAGCTTTTATTCTACAAGGAACAAAGTGGCAAACTTTCTAATTTAGTTAAAATCCCTGTAACTTAAGAACCAGCTAAAAAGGATCTCAGTGCAGAACAGTCTGTTTGCCAGAGTGAGGACTCCACTGGCGTGACAACTATTTTTAGGGAGAATGCTGGCAGGCAGCATTCTAATGAAAGGCACAACAGAAGTACCCTAAATGCCGTTCCTCTTTGTCCAGCCTGGACTGGGGAGAAGGCCGGTTTTACAATCACATTTTCATTAGTTCAAAGAGTTCATGTGCCTGTGCATATTGTGTGTGGTTCAATCAGTGCTAAGTTCCAAGGAAGGGAAAAACAATAACCATTTGCAAATTCATGAATTAATGGTGTTCATTGGTCAGGAATGATTAGTTCTTGCTCAAGGAAGGTTTATTGAGAGAATCAAGCCTTAATGAGGAGTGAAACTAAAGAAACCTGAGACCCTGTAAATAAATGAAATTCAAACTTTTTTGTGGAGGAAATAATGCATTTATTGCTCTGACTGTCTCTGTTGAAGGCAAGAGATTTTTTTGTTAGGCCAAAGAATTCTACTTCAACAACAGAAATATAAACAGGACATTCCTCACCGGCTACTCCTGGCTTTGGGTTTCTTGTGGTTTGGCTTCCTGTGAAGAGAATTCTGGCTGGAGAGAGCCAAGGGAGGCAGGAGCCCTGAGATGGGTGGAGTTTGGGACACCCTGGTCTGGTTTGTCTCTGTTAGGAAGTGACTTGTTGCTATGACCTTGAGCACTGGCTCTGTGGTCTCCCGGTGGGGTAGACATGTCAGCTGCAGGCACTGTTTTCCACTGGTTCTAACTTACCTTAATTGTAGGCTGCACTATTATGTTCCATACCACTAAAGAAATGCACAAATCTACCTGTTTTATTTGGATGCAAGGCAGCCATTAAACGTAGGGTTCTGACTGATAGAACAAGCACTGGGGAGCACTAGAGAGAGGGCAGTTTCTTTGTGTTAGGAGGGTGTGGTTGAAAGTCTTTAAAAAGGCTTCTGGGCCAGCTGAGAGGCGGTACTTCACTGGAACCCAGATACTGGAGTTGAGTTCCATTCCCCACTCTGGCACTTCTGGGCTATAATACCCAAGGGAAGTTTCTTTATCTCTTTGTAACTCAGTTTGCTCAACTTTGAAATGGGGGATAAAGATAGTAATGGCTTCAGAGCATTGTTGTGTTAAATTAATGACTTTAAAGTATGTAGAACTGAGCCAGGCACTTAGTAAGCACTCTCTGAATGCCATGATTGATGTGATTAGGTGGTTAACACCTGGCTCACTCTCTAGACGTGAACTCTAGGAGAGCTGGGAACAGGTGTATTGGCCCCTCATTGTAGTGCTTATCAGTGCCTGCCATATAGTCTGTACTCACTGTTTGCCAAATAAGTGAATTTGCTATTTGTTATCTCCCACTGGACAATAGCCAGCATTCCCCCTTATCTGTGACAGTATACCCCATTCACTGACCTCACAAGGCTTCTCCATGACACGAGCACTATGAAAACCCATGAAACTAGTTTTGGTAGTTTGCAAATGTCCCCAGAAATGCACTCTTCGGTCCTTGCAAATGATGGGTGTGTTTGGCTTATCAGTCTGAAGACTGACTGACTGGCTTACTAATAAGGACAAAAGTAGATGTTAGAAATAAATGAGTAAGACCCGCTGTTCCCACAGCTCAGGTCTCTCAAGGCTCTGCTGATCAGAAGGCAGATGATGTCCTTGAGCGACTCCACAACCCAGATAAGGCTGTCTAAGACACAGGGACTGTCCCTGCTTTGACAAATGGGACTGACCTTCCAGTCCTGGTAAAACATTCTGGTTTTGACAAAGTCTATATCAGATGGGAGATGATATATGGCCGGAAGTATGTAAATCCACCGGCAGATGTTAACTGGCTGCCTCGTTATGCAATTAACCCACAATTCACAAGCACATCCAAGAAAGAAGGAAGTTGTATGTGCCATCTCTTCTGGCTTTTTAGTTAAGTGGCTGTATTAAGAAACACTTCTGAAAAAGAAAGATTCATTAGTTGTAGATTCTAAGCGGCTCTATCTGAATTAAAACGGTAATTCAGCTTGAAATAACACTTGTCTAAACACAAGATGAGTCAATTAGCAGAGCTGGAGAGATATCAAGCTTTCTTTGTATGTTTTCATTGGTGCTCTCCCCAGTAGTTAAGGAAGGTAACTGCAGAAATATCTTGTCTCTACCAGGCCGGAAGTGAAGTGGCAATTGAGGAATGAGAACATCACAGTGAATTCTGAGTCCAAGGAAGAAAAGTCATCTTATAGTCTATGGCTCTCTGTCCTCAGTTTCAGATAGCAACTTCCTTTCCCATCTGTTACCTTTTTCTCTGATCCAGCATGCCTATTTGATTGTCTTTCTCTGAAGCTAACCCTGTATTTTTCCAAACTTGCAATTCAATGTCATTATATTTCCAGATACTTGAACTTTTGAATTACTAATTGAAATTTCAATTCAATTTGTAAAACCGCGGACCTGGGAGTGCATAATAATTATCTTCTAATAGTTGAAGATCTGTCATGGGAAAGATGAAAAACATTGTTCTGTAAGGGTATAGAAGAGAGGGACAGGTGCTGCAGGGGGAGTTTCTAATTCACTGTAGAGATGTGTTGTTTATCACTCAAGGATGAGCAAAAATGAAATGGCTCAACCCAAGAGATAGTAAGTTTCTCATACCAGGGTAATCTTTGAACTGGCTAGGAACTGCAGATTTGGAAATCATTAATGCTGCTCAGTAATATCTGGCTCTCCTCTCGTTCCAGTCAGTTGGAAAAAGCAATTCTTGGCCCTCTTATAGTCAAGTGGGGCAATGTGACTACTTCCAGCTATTAGAGTCAGCCCATAATATTTAATTGCCATTATGAGACCCCAAGAGTACTTCTCCCTTGTCACTGAAATCTAGAAAGCCCAGGCCTAGACCTAACTCCCAGGGAGATAACCATAAGCAGAGACCCTTTGTCATTCTGCATTGGACATACAGTAAGAAGAAAAACAGAAACATTGTTGGTTTAGACCACCATGGCATAACCTAACTCATCTTAAACATGGATTTTGTTCAGTTATCCCTGGGCAGCTATAAGCTCAGGAAGGCAGGTCCCTCCCCTTGTCTCAGAGTTGAACTGTGATTGGTCACAGCCACTTAAGACAGTCTAACTTAACTTTCCAGGGAAAAACCATGGCTGGCCATGTGACCGACTTCTGGTTCTTGAGCTTTAAGGATGATCTTGGGTGGGAGGGTCTTTGGAAAAGATTTTCCTTTCTGGTAACAAGAGAAAAGAGCAAAGAAAGGAATTATTTTCTTCCTGCTTTTGGTTGTTCCATGGGAGATCATAATGCTTGAAGGGGAAAGAAAGACAGTCTATTTCACAGAGAGTGGTAAACTTGTGAGATTTATTATCCCAGGAGGCTGCACTGCGTGAAGTGGGATTCCCACTTTCTGAGTCCAGCTGATCCTTCCACTTAGCTGTCTCAGAGGTGCCTCAAAGTCATGTTTGAAACCTGTTCCTCCTTTTTGGGGTCCTTACCTCAGCTAAAGGAATCATACTTCTCTCTGTTGCCCAAATTAGAAACTCGGGAATGACCTTTCATGCCTGCCTCACCCTAATCAAATCCCTAATCCCTAACTCCTTCAGTTTCTCTCTATCTCCATTTTTTTCCATAGCTCAGGTGATCAGCACCTCAGCAAATGGCTAGTTTGCCTCAAACCCAGCTTCCCTTCAGCATAGGTCTGTATTGCAGCCAAAGGGGCCTTTTTATAGTGAACTGATCATATAAGCTCCCTCTGTAAAACAACTTCAGCAACCTCCTGAAGTCCCCCAGATAAAGTCTGGCCAAATTTATAGGCCTTGTCAAGGTGTAACTCTGGCTGTATGTACAGTCCCAGTTTAGACCACTCCCTCTTGTCCCCTGTGCTCCATTTTACTGAATTGCATCCAGGTCAGAGAATGCTGCATGCTCTCCTTTCCTGATCCTTGTACATGCTAACCAATTTTCTTAGAACAACCCCTTCCCCTTACCTCCCTCCATCACTCGCTCAACCTACTCCTCATCCTCCTCAAGGACGGTAGTCCTTCGCAGAGAAGACTCCCTTATATCTCTAATGCTGGCTTAGCCTCCCTTCTCTGTGAGCATCACACTCTATTTTACCATGATCTTAGCATTTTTTATTATTACGTTACAATTTCCTATTAATCCTTTATCTTTCCCACTAGACTGTAGCTCCCTGAGAGTGATTTTTGCTCTTTCCTTCTTTGGAGAATTGCCTGAAATATTTTAGGTTTTCCTTGAAGGACTTTGTGTACTATCATCATATGCCTCTTTGCTAGACAGAAGAAATAGTCCATGCACAAGGATTTTGAGAATGCTGTTGTGATAAGCCAGGGATTGAAGGCAGGAGATAGGAATAATTGTGAGAGAGATACTTGGGTGAGACAAGGCTATGGATCTAGAATTGTAAACACACCAACAGTGTGTACGTAACGAAGCCAGGAGTCGGAATGAGAGCAGGGTTAGAAGCTCAAAAACACATAATCTAGGCCTGGTAAACTTTCCAGCTGGACAGATTCTGGGCAAAAGCTGGGGGAGGAGAGAACACCCAGCTTGAGGTAGCAAAGGCTGAAAACAGGGGCTGTCTCTGGGCACAGGACCAGGAGAAGCTTGCTTTCTTTAATACAGAGAAAACTTATCTGAGAGTGATGCAAAGTGGAGCAAAAAGCAACATGTTAAATTGTGAAAGCTGTCTCTGTAACCTCCATAGCTATGAATATCCTGCCTGTATGTAGCTTGTGCACCCCAAGACCCTTAAGGTTGTGGTAGATAAACCTTCTAATCTATGCAGTCAGACAATGGAAGGCAGAGCATGGCTCAAGATGAAGGAACAGCAGAGCTGTGGTATCAGGCTCAGTATGAAGGGAAGACAAGCATTAAGAGTTATCTGCATACACAGGATCCTTTGGTCTGAGGGTGTCTCTGGTTTCTGCCACAGATTAACAAAATAGTTCAGATTGGTGATGGATCCATAAAGACCCACAGGTCTAAGTGAAGAATTGATAAAGCAGGAGAATCAAAACTGGACTTTGTAGGAGGAGAAATTTATCAAATAGTAAATGTGGACCAACATTCAGAAAGGACACTTTGCTCAGGCCAAGGTTTTCTAAAATCTTACCTTGGAATTTTACTGGTGAACATCTAGCTGTTAAGAGAAGTTACTCAGAATTGCTGTGAGATCGTGCAGGCTTATTTACTGTTTTTTCCTAAGGCCTAAGGTGGCCCGAGGGTTCAAAATCCACATCTTCCTGCTGAATTCGAGCAACTAACACCTAAGGATTTTAAGGATAGAGGCACCTGTCTCTTGGCTTTCCATCGCCTCAACAGGGCCATAGCAGCCTTCGCCATCAAGCTGCCAGTCTCCTCTCCAGCCAGGCCTTTACCCTCCTTCCCTCCAAATGTCAATCACACCAGGCTACCATGTGAATCTATTACTTTATCTTTTTAAATTTTTTAAAGTATATTTTATTGGTTATGCTATTACAGTTTTCCTAATTTTCCTTGCTTTATCTCTCCTCTGCCCTGCATCCCCCACCCCTCCAGCATTCCCCCCTTAGTTCATGCCCATAGGTTGTATGTGTAAGTTCTTTGAATTCTCTGTTTCCTATACCATTCTTATCTCTCCCCACCTATTTTATGCCTACCAATTATGCTTCTTTTTCCCTGTACCTTTCCCCCACTATTCCTCCCTTCCTCCTCCCCATTGAAAACCCTCAATGTGATGTCCATTTCTCTGATTGTGTTCCTGTTCTGGTTGTTTGCTTAGTTTTTATTTTTGTTGTTTTTCTTTTAGGTTCGTTTGTTGACAGTTTTGAGTTTGTTTTCATTTTACTGTTCATACTTTTTGATCTTCTTCAATTTCTTAGATAAGCTCCTTTAACATTTCATATAATAAGGGGTTGGTGATGATGAACTCCTTGAACTTGACCTTTTCTGGGAAGCACTTTATCTGCCCTTCCATTCTAAATGATAGCTTTGCTGAGTAGAGTAATCTTGGATGTGGGTCCTTGCCTTTCATGACTTGGAATACTTCTTTCCAGTCCCTTCTTTCCTGTAAGGTTTCTTTTGAGAAATCAGCCAATAGTCTTATGGGAACTCCTTTGTAGGTAAATTTCTCATTTTCTCTTGCTGCTTTTAAGGCTCTCTCCTTATACTTAATCTTGGGTAACCTAATGGTGATGTGCCTTGGTGTGTTCCTCTTTGGATCCAACTTCTTTGGGGCTCTCTGGGGTTCTTGGACTTCCTAGAAGTCTATTTCCTTTACCAGATTGGGGAAGTTTTCCTTCATTATTTGTTCAAATAAGTTTTCAATTTCTTGTTGTTCTCTTTCTGGCACCCCTATAATTTGGATATTGGAATGTTTCAAGTTTTCCCAGAGGTTCCTAAGTCTCTCTTTATTTTTTGAGTTCTTGTTTCTTCATTTTGTTCCAGTTGGATGTTTATTTCTTCCTTTTGTTCCAAACCATTGTTTTAAGTCCTGATTTCCTTCCTGTCACTGTTGGTTCCCTGAATATTTTGCTGTATTTCACTTTGGGTATCTTTTATTTGCTCTTTCATTTTGTGACCAAGCTCAGTCAGTTCTGTGAGCATTTTTATTACCAGGGCTTTAAATTCTCCATCAGATAGGTTGGCTATCTCCTTATTTCTTAGCTCTCTTTCTGAAGTTTTGCTCTGTTCTTTCATTTGGGCTATACTTCTTTGTCTCGGAGCACTTGTTAGGTTGTAAGTGGGTGGGGCCTTAGGTATTCACCTGGGCAGGGCAACCCTCCTTGGCTTCCTGTTGGGGAGGGCCCAGAGAGGGAACAAGGCAGCTTGCCTGCTCTGCTCTAGCCCCACTTTCCAATGATCTCATGTGACACTTGGAGTTTCTCCCACTGTGGCAACCCCTGCCATAGTCCACAGTCGGCTCTGAGTCTCAGTTTCACCTTCAGCCAGCCCTACCCTCACGGTCCCCCATCTTTCTGTGTGTTCTCTCTGTCTGCTCCTCTTACTAGTCTGGTTGGTCTGGTTGACTGTTTCTTTAATTCTTTGGTTGTCAGAGTTCCATGCAGTTTGATTTTTTGGTACTTCTGGTTGTTTATTGATTTTAGATAGGTTGTGTAAGGAAGCAGAGTGTTTCTACCTACACCTGCATCTTGGCCGGAACTCCTATTACTTTATCTTTATCCTTAATTTTACTTTATGGAATGAAACTTCTCTGAGTGACCCCCCCAGCCTACTCTCCAGCCTCTGGTTAGTGCTCTCTGGGCATTCGTACTCAGCCCTGTTATTTCTTTTCAATAACAATGTGCCATCCTTCACAGGGGCCTGTGGATTAAGAACACTGTGGTGGGTATGCACAGATGGGGTACCTACTCTGCAAATGCCTTTTCCATGGAGAGTCACATAAGCCCAACTTTCAAACACTGCTGAGTTTACAATGAAACTTAATAAGTACTCTTGGAGCCTTCCTATCCCTAGGAGAATTTATTATATGTCTCTAATAATTGTTTTCCTTTATTTCTGATTTTTAAAAAAGACATGATATTTTGTTTCTCATATAACAGATGTAGCTCATATTATTTTCTATTGTTCTTAAGAATAGCATAAAACCTATCACACTTCATGAAGACTTTCTAACAAGTGAAGGAACTTTATGACAAGTGAGGAAATGTTTACTGACTGATCATTAACAGTGACATGATTTGGCTGAGAGGAGCCTGCTAGTGAAACCAGAATGGTCAACCTTAATTCTCCAGGCCTTCCTTCCTTGCCTGCTGGGTCCAGTGCTGCATTTGTAGAAGAGGATTATATTTTCTGGGGAAATGAGCAATATTTAAAAGATGCTAAGAGGAGCTATATCTGCAAAATAGAAGTTGTCACCTAACACATCATTTAGATCAAGGGAGATTCAAGTGTGAATATCAGGGTTAAGGCCAGGGAACAACCTCAGGTTGAGGGTGGAGGGATCACTAAGCTATACGGTTTCATCCATCAGTGGGCTTCAAGGACCCTAGCCCTTTAAATCCAGCATTAATGAAGGGACATGGCCCAATAATAATAACAATTGCAGCATAAATACTGTGTGTTCTGTATTGTTTAAAGAGCTTTACATATTTTTTCTCCTGGAATCCCTATTAGCCCAATGAGATAAGTGTCATTATCATACCCATTTTATAGATGAAGGGAATTGAGGCACAGAGAAGTGAAATGATTTATCCAGTGAGAGAGTGGCTGAGCTGGCACTTGAACCCAGGAAGTCTGGCTGCAAAGCCTGCTGTACACTCTTGCCTCTCCTCACAGGACATGAGATCCAAGCCTTTAATATTGTACTTGGTTGTTCATTTTCTGCTTCCACCTCAAGCAGCTCTTTCTTTCCTCTCGTAAATGCATAGTGACACTTGTTGATCTTTTTTCCCAGTTATGGATGGTGACACTCATTGAAGGTGACATACCAGCTTGTGTTGCTTGAGCAATCACTGGTCTGGAGTTGGGCCAATCCCTAGGGGATGCATGGTAGATGTGGCAAGTTGAACTGGCAAGGAGCCAAACATAATGGAACTAATTTTCTGAAGTAAGGAGAGCCCTCCGGACAAAACACAAATTGGGACCCAGTGAGGCAGTGACACAGAGGCCCCTCATCTCAGGAGTTCCTCTCCCACCCAAGCCTGTCTACCTGGTGAACCTTTGGGGTTGTGTGTTTCATGAGCTTGTATGTGAAAAGACCAGTGCTTCCCTCCATTTTCTTCAAAGAAAAGTGGGGAAAAAATATTGGAAATTGACAAGAGTATGGTTGGTTGTTGGGCACATCATACAAAAGAAAGGCCAGAATCCTCTCTGCTCACTACCCCCTCGCTCCCGCCCAGGCTTCCCAAGCCCCCTCCAAGCCTTGACATTGTTGGGAGTGCCCTCTTGCTGCATTTCTCTCTGCCAGAATCCTAAAGATTTTCCAAGGCCCAGCTCAAGGCTGTGTTCCTGGTCCCCCAACCTGTGCCACCTCACCCTTCCACTTAGCCTATGGTCAGAAACACAGGGCTCCCAGGAGTAGCTTTACTCACTGTTGAGCTCTTACCAATATGGAAAGTACTAGAAGATGGAGACTATCCTGACTTTAACATGCTCCTCTGGACCCCCTCCCCCAGCCGATACTGGCCCACTGTCTACTATGCACTGGTGGATGTTTCACTGTAACACACACACATTTTAGCACAGCATTTATAAACTCTGGATATGGTGGGGGGACAACAAAAGAGAAGCTTGGGAGGAAAAAAGGTAGTTTGCTTTGGGAGAAGAGAGACACTTCCTTAATAAAAGATAAAATGGCCAAGTGGGGATAGACTTGTGCCCCTGAGGTAAGAGGAAAGGTCATTTATTTAAATGGTAAATGGCTAGAAATGCAGATTGGATTCATAGGGCACCTACAAATCCATAAAAAAAGCTTGAACACAGATGCATGCATATTAATCCCAAATTGACTATGAAATTTATCTTCATGAGTAAAGAGAGGAGGGATTGTTGATTCTGTTATGATATTTTATCCCATCTTTCCAAAAAAGACAGGACTAATACCAAGAGAGATAAATCATGATGTGATTTTTGTATACATGCACAAAGCAAACACAATGAATATTTGATTTTCTCTAACTTCTGCAGGGCTAAATCAATTTGAGGAGATAATGGTAGAGGATTAAGTTATTGGAATGTGTGTAACTATAAAGTTTTGAACACAGTTAACTCACAAGTTATTACAATTTCAGTATAACATCTGTTATCATTGAAATAACAGATGTGTTGTGCATCATGAAACTAAGGGAAAATTGCATATGTGCACGTTTTTCAAAAGAAACTAGGCTCATATTCAATTATTTGTGAAATGCCACACTATAAAAATTATTGTAAAGGGTAAACTAACTGAAGGGGTGTCCTCAGAATGAAGCTACCTCACCATAATGCTATTACTAAAAAGTCCCCTAAAAATATAAGGCAAGTAAAATGTCATATGAACTCTGGTACTTGGCCAAATTAGAAAGAAAAGAAGCTATCACACTTAAGGACTTAGAAAAATGGAAGTCACAAAACAGAGAATAGCAAAAGTGGGCTTGGTGTAAAGAGTGATAGTTTCCCAAGCCTGCTGTCCATGCTCATTGTCTTTGATTTTACTCCTTTATTAGGGTGACTGAACTACAAAGTCCTCATGAGCAGTGAGTTATGTCCACCATCCTCTCAGCAGTCCTGTTTTCTGAACCCAGACTTGGGACATGTGCTTTAACGAGAACAGGTGGATGTGAAGGAATGAGGGAAGAGGTTGTTTGAATTGAGGTGTTATCCTAAAATCTGAAATGTATGGTCATTTTCCTGTGTTGCCCAGCAAAATGCTGGGCTTAAAGCAGACACTCAGAAACTATTATTTCCTCATGATCTGAATTGCAACCTAATCTGTGCCAAGTGCCACCCTCGAGGCAGCTCTGTGAGTTTTCTGATTACATTATTGTGATTGCAATTATTAGTAGCATTCAGCTAATATTCTGTCTAGTCTTGAAATTTGTTGCTACATTTTTATTTTCTTTCTCCACCTGTCCACAATTGTGCTTTTTGTTTTTGAAAGGTTTGGGGAAATGAATCAATCCCACAGTATTATTATTTATCAAATTTCATGGCCAGGAAAGAATATACCAGAAATGTAAGGTTGGAGGTGGGGGAGATCTAATTAAGCTTGACTCTGTCTGGTTTTCAATTCTGCTACCGTTGACAGCTCACTCCTAGGAGAAAGAGGTCCCAGTTGGTCTCCATCACAAAAAGGTTTTTAATAAAATATTCAGGATAGCCGAGGACCTTTAGAATGGGTAATTTTATTCAACATACACTATGATCTTCCTGCTGCTTGTGGGCTCTGGACCAATACCCAGGAGCTTCTCTTGGAGTGCATGACTGTTATGCATTATGTTAGAGTATTCTGTGAAAAGTCAATTTACTGGGAGTCAGATACACCATATTTTAACTTTGAGACTAAAATTGTCTCTGGGGTTTAGTTTGCTGCCATGATTAAGTTCGTACTGTTCTGCAAATCCTGGATTTATTTTTAACTGCTTCACTGCTGCATTTTTAAAAAAGACTAATGAATGGTTAAAAAAGAAAGCGAAAAGGAAAAAAAAACACCCCTTAAAATCTAGGACTCAGGAAGGATGCTCTGATAAAGTGCAAACTTTCATTAAATAGTGCCTGTAGTGAGTTTACCTGCCGTTGGCTTTGCCTCTGGTTTCGAGAGCCTGCCGAACCAGGCCTACGACTTAATGAGGTGGCTCCCTTCAGTGTCTCAGACACTTAGCTCTCAGAAATCTCTATCTACAAACCAATTTTCCCCATCCATTATAAAATGAGGAGAAACTGAATGTGTGGCTTGAAATCCCTGTTAATCAATTGGACTATTCCCCTTGGATTGTAGTTGAAGAGCAAGTTTTCATTATCTCTAATAATTAGCATCATCTTTTTAGAAATTAGCTGAATGGACTGACACAGTAATCTGTGGCGGATATGTCATGTGTCTTTCCATTATTAACTTTTTTGGGAGGAGGGAAAAGTGAGTAGGAGAAGAAATGGACTATGGGAATTTTTCTTATCTTGGTGGCATTTAACATGAGCATGTGGCTGGGAGGTGGGGTCTATTTTAGATGATCTAAAAGTGTAATGAGCATGAGCTATGCAGACATAATCAACAGCTTGAATCCTGTTCCTACAATTTACTTGGTGAGTGAAATTGGGCAAGTTACCTCTGTAAGTCCAGACTTCTGCCTCTGTAAAACAGAGATAATGCATCCCTTGTAAGGTTATTGTAAAGAGTAAATGAGGGGGTGCATACAGAGCCCTTGAGAAGTTACTGGCACTTAGTACATACTCAGGACATTGTAGCTACTACCACTGCAGTTTTAGTGTTTTAGATAGCTGTCATATTAAATGGAAAACATTTTTTTCATCAGATATTTTGGGTTCACTTAACTACTGTGTCTAAGATTCCTGACAAAGCATAGAGAAATGAGTCCCCTGTGGGGATCAGGCATGGTCAAAAATGATCATGGTATAAGGTGGGAGGTGACAAGTGCCATGGAAGATGAACAGGGCAGTGTCTAGTGTAGCAGTGCTAATGGAGCAAGGTCCATCATCGAGTGGTTCATGGCAAAGGACTGTAGAACTGGGCTGCAGGATGGTTTCTGGCTGTGGATCCCAGCATCAGGGCTCCCTAGCCTCCCTTTCTCTTTAAGAGTATTAAGGTCTAAATATGTGTGTTCTGGCCCCCAAATTCATATGTTGAAGCCTTAACCTCCATTGTGCTGGTGTTTGGAGGTGGGGCCTTTTGGGATTTGATTAGGTCTAGATGAGTTCATGAGGCCCCTCTGAGGGGATTAGTGCTCTTATAAGAAGTAGAGATGTGAACACTGGAGCTCTAGCTGTCTGTCTTTACCTCTTTCTCTTTCTCTCTCTCTCTCTCCCTCCCTCTATCTTTTTATCTCTATCTCTATCTCCATCTCCATCTCTATCTATCTCTATAATTTTTATCTCTTTGTCCTGTAGGGACACAGCAAGAAAGGGGCTACCTGTAAGCCAGCATAGGGTCTCAACAGGAACCAAATCTGTTGTCACCTTGATCTTGGACTTCTCAGTCTCCAGAACTGTGAGACATAAATGCCTAGGTTTAAGCCACCTAATCTGTGGTATTTGGTTATAGTAGCCAGAGCTGCCTAAGACAGAGGGCTTCACTGAGCTTCTTGTTATTCTTTTAACAAATCCCTTTTCTGCTTCCATCAGCCAGAGCCCATTTGCTGCTTGATGCTAACAGCTGACCAGTGTACCCCTCAGTGGCAGGGTCTGCCTTCTTAGGCTTTGGCACAGCCTATGTCTCTGGTCATCTCTGTCTGTCTTCTTTTTCACCCTGCTTCAACAGGCTTATTCCTTCAGGGTTCCCCCATTCATTTTCAGAATGGGAGGATCTGAATGGCCTAATTAATTACCACTGGGTGGAGCATGACATGAAACCACCCCAGCAGACTCTAGTCAACCTAAACACTGGGCTACCTTTGGTCTAATCAGGAGCAAAGACATGCTTAAGGCAGAGCTTGGGGCATCTTCTCTTAGCAGGGGGCACACAGGGGGCATTTTCATCAGGCAGGAATAGTGAGTGTGGTAGGCACCATGATTCATTTTTCTAGTACATAAAATGAGGTACAAGCCAACATGGCAGAGGTGGGGGAGTAGAAATTCAGGGCTGGGAAGGAATAATTGGGAAGAGCTTATCAGAGAGAAATACCAGTCACTATATTTCTAATGGCTTTTTCTGACTCTATGCCTTCAGAAGTGTTCCTATAAAATAGTAGACATTCTTTTATTACAAAGTTTTCATATTCTATTTATGTTATTTATCTCTTGCTTTCTTTTCCCTCTTTTCTGTGAATTCTTTAGGGTCAGGGGCCAAGTTATAAAAATAAGGGCCTTGTGTAGAGGTAGATCTCTAAAAGCTCCCATTAGTCGGGGTGTTTGTTGACCACCTTTGAAGTAAACAAGCTCCCAGTTGCAATGACTCAGGGCTGGTGGACAGAAGACTACTTCCCACTTACAGGAAGACTCAGATGGAAGTTCCTGGTTAGTAGGCAACCTTGCTCTAAGCAGAAATTGGGGGATCAGGAATGAAGAAAAAGAAGGATTTGAAGGGATAGAAATGAGGGGACCTCTTGGGTAGCAGCAGGAATGAGGATGAGGATGGAGAACAAAAAGAGAGGACTGCCTTCGAGGAGCTCACAGTGGAAAATTAGCCTCTTTATCACCCAAGTTTCTGGACTGAGATTTCAATATCTCAAATGAAGAATGAGTGCTTGTGGTGGAAGATGCTAGTTGGGATCCAAAACGCCTGGTTCAGATCTCAGCTAAGATACCAGCTTTGTTACCAGAGGGTGTCAGCTGTCTGTGCTTCATTTTCCTCACCTGAAATAGGGATTGGAATATTACCTACCTCATAGGCATGTTTTGAGGATGACATGAGTTAAAAATAGAAGAGGGTCTGTAATATACTAAGAATTCAATAAATGTTACTACTTTTACGCTTTCCTTATATGTGTATATGTAGTGTGTGTGTGTGTGTGTGTGTGTGTGTGTAAATTTTAACAGCATGAGAACACAGATACAGAAAAAATGGGATAATGGAAAGAGAAGGGAGGCTAATTCATGGATTTGACTTCAGCTTTGTATTTTGGTCACTAACTAATAACGTTACAACACTAACTCATTCTTATTAATCTTAATACTCTTAGTACTCTAGATAGTCAGTGCTTTCTTCTGATTGCTTGTGCTGTCCCACCAATTATCAGTTCATACATTTTCTATTTTGTGTTATGACATAAATCTTTTGTCTTTCTCACCTTTTGTCTGAAATTTGGCTCATTTGTACAAGGGATATAATGACGCTCATTAGTATTGGTGGGATTCAGCTGCTGCTGGCTTCCTTAGAGCAAAGACCCAATCACACGGGCCTTCATTTCAGTGGGGTATGCTGCCCATTAATGCAAGGTCATTGCCAGTTTCTGCTCTTGTTTCCTCCTTCCTCTCTGTGCCCATCCTATTGCCTGGTGGGCTGCCTTCCATGGTCAAAGGCCACCCTGCACACTCCTCATTTGGACTGCAAGTTCCTGGGGTTCAACGGCAATATCCCCAAGTCAGCAGCTGCCCCAAGTGCAAGGCTGATGGCTACCCCCACCAGCTGCCAGGAGGTGGGGAGCTGCAGCCTCTGGGTAAGGTGATGGGTAATGGGCACTGACATTTGATGAACTACCTCTCTGCATTCTGGCTTCACAGAGAGGCCCAGCAGAGTGGGTTTGCCAAGTTCTCAAATAAGAAAACACTGTGTTTCCACTCGACTTCACATTCAGAAGTAACTCACTGGGCCACTTTTTACACGAGGCTCATGTAACTTTAATGCCTTGTCCTGGCATTGTTTACTTGCCTGGCTGGTACTGGTCCCTCTGCGCGGCCTCCTGGAGGACAGGATTTGTTCCGTGCCTTGAGGGCATGCCGTCCAGGGTCAGCAGATGGCCTTCTGATTACTATTTCCAGCCCATCTTACCTGACCATCCCCTCACTGTATGAACAGCTGTTTCCTTCACTTCAGTGCTACCCAACCGGATTGGTGATTTTTCTTCTGCCCTTTTGTTTGCACAGAACATAAATCTTTCTCTTTTTCTGACCTGGCCTGCAGTTCCATCCACCTGTGCCCGCCTTGAGCAATACATAACTCTCACCAGGTTCTGTTTCCTTTGCTCGCTTCAGCCTATAAACCAAACTTTCTTCTTCCTTCCACCCCCTCTTCTGGGCTGATTCAGCACTCTCCTAGCACCTGGCTTCCAGTTAACACTTAACCATGAAAAATCCATTATTTTACGGGTCTGACCTGAACTGGAAACTTCTGACAGAATGAGATATGCACCAGAAATCTCATTCCCATTGGCCTCCTTTCTCTCTTTTTCTAGACTCTGAGGAGACTTAATTTATACCAGGTTAGCAGCAACTGTGCTAATTGAAAATGAGTTAATTAAATAACTTGGTACTTTGAGCTGTCAAAATATAGACAGTTGAATCCATCCAGTTAAATGTTTAACAATGATGACAAAGCTCAGATACGAACTTACAAAGAAAAGGAAGGAACCCATGTTCCTAAGAGGGCACTTGTACGGCTTCTAGACTGTGACTAGTCAAATGCCTTTGAGGTTTCTAATTGCTGCAGCCATTTCAGTGGTGTTTGGTTTTATAATTTGATTTTTGGTTTCATGGATTACAGAAGAATCTCTCAACTTGTGCTTGCTGCTCTGTTCTCACAGAAAGTATAAAATACTCTCAAAATATTGTTTCTCACCTCCACTTGAAAATCAAGGAAGTGAGGGATTCATGCAGTGAAGTTGTAGCAACAGACTGGCCAGAAAGAGGGGACTTAGCTGTGGTTAGAATAAGCTTTGCAATGAAGTGAGTGAGAGCCCTGTTACATTCCAATCTAGAATCTACCAAACAGATGTGTATGTACCTAAGTCTTCATGGATGATAACTGGTTGAGAATACTTAGCTACCTTTTCATTTCTTCTGGATGTTTAAGCACGTTGGTTTTAAAGATGGATCTCTCTTCCCAGTGTTTGCTTTGTGGTAGGTGGAGATATGGTATGTTATTAAAACCTAAGTAAGTGAGAGCTAATTTGATAAGGGAAGTGTATGTAGCATAAAGGATACCATCAAGTTGACTTAGGCTGAATTGACAGAGCAGCAGCGCCTGGGTGGAGAATTCTGACAAGGCCTCCACTTGGCAAACCTCTTTTTTACCTCACAGAATCAGCATGTCAAATCCAACCTGCTTGAGTTAATGGATCATCTCATTTCTCTGACAGAGTAGAATAATAAGTTATTACATATGTACTTTGGTTTTTATTTTCCAATGTATTTTCACATTTAATGTATCTTTTGCTTCTCTACCTATGTAACATAGGTAGATCAGATATAACTTTCCCATTTTCTATGGAGTCCTCCCTTATTCATGGTGTTATGTTCTGTAGTTTCAGTGACCTCCAGTCAACCACAGTCCAAAAATATTAAGTGGAAAATTCTAGAAATAAACAGTTCATAAGTTTTAAATTATACACTATTCTGAGGAGCATGATTCAGTGTAGTGCCATTCTTATTCCTCCTGCCCAGCTGTGAATCATCCCTTTGTCCAGCGCACCCTTGCTGTATCACACACTTCCTGTCCATTAGGCAGTTTGCCGCCATGTTTGTTGCCTGTTTGGCTAATGTGTATCACAGTGCCTGTGTTCAAGTAGTCCTTATTTTACTTAATAATGTTGCTAAAATGCAAGAGAGTGATGCTCGCAATTTGGACATGCCAAAGGGAAGCCATAAAGGGCTTCCTTCAAGTGAAAAAGTGACAGTTCTTGACTTAATAAGGAAAGAAAAAAAATTGTATGCCGAGGTTGCCAAGATCTGTGGTAAGAACAAATCTTCTATCCATGAAATTGTTAAGGAGGAAACAATAATCTGTGCTACTTTTAGTTGTTGCACCTCAAAGGCAAAAGTTGCAGTCTCAGTGTGGTTGGTGCTTAGTTAAGATGGAAAAGACATTCAATTTGTGGTGGAGGATATGAACAGAAAACGTGTTCCGGTTAATGGCACTGAATCTATGGGGAAACTTCAACAAGGGATCCTTGAAACATGTGACACCAAGCCATTAACTTTGAGTACAGGGTGGTTGCACAGATTGAGGAATAGGTTTGGACTGAAAAAATATAAAATTCCTGGAGAGAGTGATAAGGAGTGCACATCCACATAACTCCTATTACAGTGTATTTAAACTTTATCAGAGTTACGCATGCATAGGAGAAAACAGTACATATATATACGGTTCACCACTATTTGTGGTATCGGGCATCTTCTGGGGGTCCTGGAAAGTGTCCTGTGCTGGTAAGGGGGAATACTGTATGTAGAAAAAAGAGATTCAGAGTAGTATGCCAAGCTTGTCTGAGGTTATGGAACACGTTAGTGTCAGAACCAGAATCGTACGCTGGATGTCCTGACTTCTAGTTAAATATTTCATATGTTAAAAGATGTGCTCTTTGAACTCCTAAAAAACTAACACACCAGGACAGCAAACTTAAGTTTATATAGAACGCCTTATGCCCAACAGCAAAGCTCACATAGTTAGGTACACTTTGTGGTAGAGATTTTTTTAATCTTAAAAAAACATTATTTTTTGTTAGTTTCAGGTATACAGCATAGTAGTAGACTATTATATACTTTACAAAGTGATTCACCTGATATTTCCAGTACCCACCTGGCACCATACATAGTTATTACAATATTACTGACTATATTTCCTATGCTGTACTTTAAACCCCTAGGACTATTTGGTAACTACCAACCTTTACTTCTCAATACCTTTACCTTTTTTTACCCAGTTCTCTAAGCCCTCTTCCCTCTGGCAACCATCGGTCTGTTTTCTGTATCTGTTAGTCTTTTTCTGTTGCTCATTTGTGTGTGTGTGTGTATATATATATATATATATATATATATATATATATATATATATTTTAGATTCTACATACATGTGAAATTGCATGGTATTTGTCTTTCTCTGACTGACTTATTTCACTTAGCATGTACTCCTAGGTCTGTTCATGCTGTTACAAATAGTAAGATTTCATTCTTTTTTTATGGCCAAGTAATATTCCAAGTTATATATATGTACCACTACTTTTTTTATCCACTCATCTATTGAGGGGGACTTGGGTTGCTTCCATAGTTTGGCTTATTACAGTAAATAACACAGCAATGAATGTAGGGGTCTATATATTGTTTTAAATTAGTGTTTTGGGTTTTTTGGGATATATTCCCAGAACTGGAATCACTGGGCCACAAGGCAGTTCCATTTTTAGTTTTTTTAGGAAATTCCATACTGCTTTCCATAGTGGCTGCATCAGTTTGCATTCCCACCAACTGTACAGGAGGGTTCACTTTTCTCCACATCCTTGCCAGCACTTGTTGTTTGTTGATTTATTGATGATAGCCATCTGAGTGGTGTGAGGTGATATCTCACTGTGGT
This sequence comes from Artibeus jamaicensis, assembly GCF_021234435.1. Classification (NCBI taxonomy): domain Eukaryota; kingdom Metazoa; phylum Chordata; class Mammalia; order Chiroptera; family Phyllostomidae; genus Artibeus; species Artibeus jamaicensis. The sequence goes on from NW_026521883.1 coordinate 11,615,018, forward strand.
TTTAATTTGCATTTCTCTGATGATTAGTGACATTGAGTTTCTTTTTACATGTCTATTGGCCATGTATATGTCCTCTTTGGAGAAGTGTCTGTTCAGGTCTTTTGCCCATTTTAGATTAGATTGTTTGTTTTTGGGGTATTGAATTATATGAATTATTTATAAATTTTGAATATTAACCCCCTTAGCAGATGAATCATTGGTGAATAGGTTCTCCTATTCTGTGGTACAGTGTTGTGGTTTATGTGTCTAATGACAAAACTCTGACAGTACCAAATCCTGAAGTGTCACCTGAAGCCATCAGATCAAAAGTACACTATACACACTGTAGTTTTTATTTTAAGATGAAGCCACTGTTGATGAACAGCATCTCTTTCTTGAACATTTATAATATATGGCACTTTTATTATTTGTCAAGTAACTAGAACATTTAATTATTCAGAACAGCAAGTATTTTGTCCTTAGAAGGTATGAGTATAGAACTTGAGAAAGGACAGGGACAATAGAGCCATCTCATTGAGTCTTTTCATTTTAAAGATGAGGAAGTCAAATCCCAGGGAAATGAAGTGACTCCATCAAAACCTCAGGACCCTGGATAGCAAATGCAGGTCCCCTGCCTTTCGGTCTATTGCCTGTAACCATGGTGTCATCTCAGGGATGAGAATTCGACCATTCAACCTCATGGAGGGGAATGGAAGACTTCCAGGGAGAAGGGGACCCCGGAGAGACTGTGGGTCCCTCTCACAGCAATCATGTGCACAAATAGAATCACTATAGAATTATAGTTGATTTAAAAGCATGGAATTTATAGAAACAATTTGTTATCAAAATATTTGAATTAATTATAGATGAAATTATATTCTTTTCATTCAACTCTTCTATATTAAGGCTTTTAAAATAATTTGTAAATGAACTAGAAATTAAAGATCAGAAACTATTTTCTTTGTTGGTTAGGCTCCTTGTACCACAAATCTCTTATATTTAAAATAATAATAGAAAATTGGTGGTGACAACTTACCGTATCCAAGCTCTTTGATTACATTTTCCCATTTAATTCTGTCCAGTGCCCTATGAAGCTGACACTATTATAATCTCATTTGGTGGACAAGGAGCTGAGGCTGTACTTTACCTAAATGGTGGAGTTTTTGATTTAGGTCAACATGGTTTGACTCTAGAATCTGCATTTTCAAATGTTGCTATTAACCAACTTACTCACATTTTGAACAGAATTTCATGAACCTCTCATGTTTGATTTCTGTGGTAACTATGAAATGAACTGCAAATTAAAAATATAAAGCTGTTCAGCACTTTCTGCTAAGAATTTCAGGATCCAGTGAACAGGTAATGCACAGACAGAAATCTGTCTGAATTAGTTCAAGAGGGTCCTCCTAGGGTGCTTACCACCTACACGTTGTATAGAATGACTCCTAGGTGTGAAATTTCTCTAGAAAAGTCTGTATCTCTAAAGACAATTCTAAGCACATGTAAGGAACAGCCTGTGTGAAAACCTCTTTTATAATCTGGACACTTGTTTTAGCAGATAATGAAGACATATACTTAGAAAGAAACAAGCAGTGTGGAAATAATTATTAAACTAGGTCTGAAAGCCCAATTTAAGTTTCTTCTGTTTGTTTCTAAGTTGGAAATAGGACAGTGAAGTTACATTTTTTTGTTTTATTCTTTCTCTAGGTGTCATCCCCCGAATTTTATCTGCTGATTGCTGACAATTCAGCATGAACCCTCTCAGCACCGGCGGGCTGCCCATCTCAGGTGAGTACTCGGAATAATTAGCTTTTGATTTTGAAACCACACCAATTTAATGAGGAAGAACCCACAGAGAGCTTGAGCAACTTCACAGTGTCTCTTTTACAACTTCATTTTCCCTTGACTTACCACCAGCTTTTCAATAAATATGAGCTTATGGAAGAAAAGCTCATGTAAAATTTTATACTTCTTATATTCTGTTTTCCTTTTTAAGTTGCATACTCAAGCCTGATTGTACTGCACTCCCACCAAAAGACCCCCTTAGGCAAGAAACACATTATGGGAAACCAGTTATAAGGTTTAAATTACCCATATTAACATACTTAAGATTCACCAGTGTGGCTTCTAGATGCCAGATCCTATCCACAGTGACGCTTCAGCTTCGGGTCATATAGTTGACTGCATACAGCCTCTCAGGAGGAAATCTGGAGTGAAACCACAGGGCTGGAAGACCCCTGGAGGAGTCAACTAATCTCTCCCCCTGCCTCTGGCAGGACCGAAAGCAAAACCCATTTACGTATCCGCAACGGCCTATATGCCTGTTTGCAAAACCTGATTGGTTCCATCTCTTTCCATTTTTTAAGTGAAAGCTGTAGGCAAAGTATAAGAAACAATTACTCAATATATATAGACACTTCTGTATACAGCCAACCCTTGATCATTAAGTATTTATTGGAATTCTTCTATGCTGAAAAGGCAGCGTTAGGCCCAGAAAGGTAAGCCATTGTAAGTAAAAATACAGTGTATGCTCACAGGGAGCTTACAGTTTGGTCAGGAAGACATGACACACATCAGAAATATTCATATTCCAACTCCAGACAGCACTGGGTTGTGTTGACATTAGTATTAGAGACCTAATGTGTACTGGCACAGACAGTTCTAATCACAGTCGCTAGGACCTCCAGTTCTTTTATACTTCTATGTCCTGGGAATTCATTCTCAGCATTCTGAAATCTTGATTTTAGAAAAGTCGGAGACACCTAATTTTTCTATCTTGAATTCTTGCCCAGAATGTGTCTGCTCCCTCTATCCCCAACCTACTGCTGGAAAACAGCAATGTTTCCTATTGGTCTGATGTAAGGGACCCAGGGAGGCGGGACCAAGGACTCCGTGTAAGGTTTCGGTTCCCAGCGTTCCCCTGGGCTAAAGGGAGGATTTTCAATGGTTAATGTTCCCTCACTCCTGTCTCTCCTCAGGTGGGGTCTATAGGCTTCTGCTTGTGTCTGAACACATGGAAATACCCAGGAAAATGGGTAGAAAAGCAACCTTTCATTGATCCATGCATTCATTCAATGGACTGTTATAGGCCAGACTTTAGGGCTACTAAGACTCACAAAGATACTTCACTCTTGTATGTGATGATTCTGTGGCAAAGGGCAATCATTGAGGCTGGTATAAGGTGAACTGAGGGAGCCAGGAGGGAGAAGGGTGAAATTAACATGAGGTCGGCAGAATGTTTCATAAATTATGTAACATTTAAACTGGATTTTGGAGGAAAGGGAGTTTCGTCAGATGAAGAAGGTGAAAGAATCATTGTTGACAGAAGGAACACTGTATGAAAAATAGTGGCCTTGTCACATGGTGTCACCGTAGAATGACAAAAAAAGGATCTATGGAAAGGGGTGAGTGGGTGAGGCTGGAATAGCAGTTTGGTAATCACACTATAAAGGGTCTTTAGAAAGCTTGGTCTGTGGCTTTGGATCTGATTCAGAGAGAGGAATGGGGACAAGGAATAGGAATCAGTTAAAGCTCTTCAACAGGGCATGTTTGGGTTCACGCTTTATTTATATTTATCCCCTCCAGCAGTCAGTGTGTGGAGGGAATATGGAGGTGAGAAAAGCCTGGAACAGCAAGACTGGCTTGGAGACCATGACGATGGTGTAGGTGAGAGAAGATGAGGGCTCAACCAAGGTGGCCAGACAATGGCCTCAGGAGATGGTTGGCATCATCAGGCAGGGCAGGGTTTAAAGGCTGGATCTTCTCTGCAAAGGAGGGAGAAATTTGGGGAAGTGGTCAGCTTTCTCCTTGGAGGTGCATGGAGTTCCTGTTCTCTCATGTTATGTGAGAACTAGTCTGGAAGGGGTAGGGGTGGAGCCAAGGGGTTTTGGAAATGAGTCTAGTTGTAGACGTGCACCTGTGGGACAAGTCTTGGTGTTTAGTTCAGTTGGAAATCTGTGACTGTAGAGTTGAGGAGTAATGCACAGGTGGGATGGGACGATTCTACTCTCCTTTGATGACTGAATGGGGTACATGGGTTGGGAAATGCTGCTGTTGCTGGGGCTAGGGGCATCTCCCTGCCAGCATCCCTAGAGATAATTGTGGGATCATTAGTCTCAGCTCCGCTGTGGTTTACATGGGTTAGCACTTTCCAATTTTTTCCCAAGATGCCACCACGCAGACTGAGGTCTGTGGGGAAAGGAGAAAAACTTTCAAGTGCCTGTTTTATCTGAAAGAATGTATTTAATGTCTGAACTCTGCTACATAAAATGTCCATGTTCGTTTTTATATACATTATGTTTAAATTATTTCCCAGTTCAGTTATGCATGTTAACTAACCCCACCCAGATCTCTGTGTATCCAGGGAGATGCACCATGGTTATCCTTTGACCTTGGGCCCCCTGGGCATGTGACCCTCTATGCTCCTTGGTTTGTAAGCCACAGATGTCCTCGAGGTCTGACCATTACTGTGGTCAGTTCTTCTGTTTAGGAAGAGCCTCTTGGTTCTCACATGCTCGAGTGTCAGTTTGTGATAACCTAGAATTCCTGAGCCATATACCATCAACAAAAAAAACATCCAAACTTATAAGAAATTTTTATGAGTTTATTTGAGCCAAACTGACAACAATGGTGGGAAAACAAAACCTCATTGGATTGACAAAATGCTCCAGAAAATGGCAGTTTTGTACCTTATTTTATACATTACAATCAAAAGAGAAGACATAGTGGGTTATATGAAATCCATCGCTGTTAGATTAGGGTGGTGGTTGAAAGCAGTGTGGGGTAGGGGAGAACCTCTGGGATTGGATAAAAGTAAAATGATAGGCACATATTTTTTTTACATATGTGGCTAGAGGACACTTAACAGTTGACAATGAACTTGGTAACCATAATGATGAGGGGTTTTGTGGTCTTTCTCTGGTGAAGGTGCCTGTGCTTTGAGGGGTTGGAAAAAGAGAATTTGAGATTCCAGAGAGACATTATCATAGATGCAAAAAGACAACAGACGGGATCAATTAAGGTAAAGATTGACTTTCCTCAGGGAAGATTCAAGCCTAGGGCCTGACTACCTGCCATGACCTGCTTTTAGTTAGAAAGTTTTTAGTTTCAGACCATCCTTTGTGCTCACTTGAGGTCTCTTTAGCTTGTACAGCCCACCATGCAGGCCTCCCCCGAGCCTGTCAGGTTTAACGTGGCCCCATTTCATCCACACACTCATGTAGGGTATGAGCGAATACCTACTTGGTAACAAATAAAACAAACAAAACCTAGAACTGGTTCTTTGTCCCTTTTGTTTTTTTCCCTCTACAAAAGAGATTATGGCCCTGGTCAGGAGGCTCAGGTGAGTGGAGGACTGTTTCATACACCAAAAGATTATGGGTTTGATCCCTGGTTGAGGTATATATGGGAGGCGACCAATCAATGTTTCTCTCCCTCTCTTTTCCTCTCTCTCTCTAAAATCAATAAGCATATCCTTTGGTGAGAATTTAATTTTAAAAGGTTATGTATTTGACCTTTTTAAAATGGTAAAGATAGGACACAAAGGAAAAAATGTGATTAATATATAAGTACATAAAATATCAAATATATAATTCTACTTTCCTCCTAGTACTTTCCTCTTTTGATCAAACACAAAAAAAGGGGAGGTGTTTCCCCCAACCAAAACCACCAACCCCACCAACCCACCCCCCCCCCCCCCCCCAAACTAAAACGCCAAAACAACAACCTTTCTTCAGCCACCACTCCTCAGGGGGGTGATCTATCCGAATAATTGGTGTGTTATACATATTTCCTTGCTGTTCCAAGTGAAGGTCAAGTGACCCAGAGCATCAGCCTCTCACCTGGACCTTGTTAGAAAAGCACACTGTTAGGCCCCATCCTAACCTACTGAATCAGAATCTACAGTTTGACAAGATCCCCAGGAGATGCCTATACACATTTAAATCTGAGAACAAACTTTTTGTGGAGTGAGGAGAAGGAAAGTTTATTTCTTCTCTCTTCACCCTGGAAGGCCTGGTTTTTGAATCCCCTAATGCTATTGCAGGAGGTCAACCAGAAGCTGGCTGTACAGCATCATCTCTGACCTACAAGGTATCAGTCCCCGACTCGGGCAAGGGGTCACCAGCCAACCAGGCTATTTAAAGATCCCACCCATTCCATTCATTCTCTGTGTCCTTAGATTTCCAGGAAAACAAAACAAGCCAGAAGAAATAATCCCCAAGTTGTGCTTCCTTGTGAACCCCTCAACCATTCACACCCATTTGAACAGAATCTGGCTCTCCTGGTATTACTTGGAAGCCTTAGGAAAGCAGGAAGACAAGCTTCTTGTGACAAATCACCCAGAGTCCCTGGGTGCCATTGCCACTGTTGGGGAGCTGGTGGCTAGGTTGCTGGTAGAGGTGTTGGATCAAGGCCCAGCATGAGAAGGCACCCAAGTTGCTATAAAACTTAAATAACTGGAAGCTGCTTACTGTGGAGGGAACCTAGTTTGTATGCTCTTGGTTTGGATCCAAGGCATCAGGTCATAGAGATTTAAGTCAGTCCTTCAGGCCTCTGATGTGGTGTGGTTGATTGTGCTGGTTGCACTGGCTTTGGATTTTGGGATTAGGCACAACAGTCCACCTTTCACTTTGTGTGATGTAATGACCACCACAGAAGTTGACATCTCTAGGGTGATTCAAAACAGTTGTGTGGGGTTAAGCCATGACTAGGACCACTGTGGCTGGTTCCTCTGGAGATGCAGAGGGTTTAATTGAAGGGACCAGGTAGTAGTAAAATGTATATGAAATTGCTAAGGGGATGGTGGAAATTAAACACATTTATTTACTCATTCATGTAAATTGAGCACAGAATAGGTCAGTGTTTTCAACATTTTAAAGCCTATGTGTTATTTTGATATACCTTTCTTCTATTTTGATATATCTATTTTGATATATCTTTCTTCACTGCCAGGGTAGTGATATATTCCTTATCACCTCTCCTTACCTCCACCACCTCCATCCAAAATCAATGTCTTTTGCATGGATGGAACTGGAAACCTTTATTCTAAGTGAAATAAGCCAGGCGGTGAAAGATAAATACCATATGATCTTACCTTTAACAGGAACCTAAACAACAAAACAAACAAACAAGCAAAATATAACCAAAGACACTGAAATAGAGAACAGGCTGACAGTGACCAGAGGGGAGAGGGGAGGGAATTTCAGGGGGAAAGGAGAAGGGTTTACAGGAGGGACCCCTGGACGAAAACTAGGGGGCAGGGTGCAAATGGGAAGGGTAGTGGGGAGGGCTGGGGAGGTGGGCTGGGATGGGAGTAAAAGACAGAAAACTGTACTTGAACAGCAATAAAAATAAAAATAAAATAAAATAAAAACTTAAAAAAAAATTAGTGTCTTTAGTGTATCCACGAGCTAAGACCCTTTTTTTGGACTTTAGTTTCTGTGCTATGAAAGTAATGGTTGTGTTTTCATCTTTCGATGATAAAAACATAATGTTGAATGTGTTTTCTCAAACTACATATTGTTTCCATGTTCCACCTGGGGAGCTTGATCTCCTCTGAGAGAATCGCTACAGTAGGAAGTTAGTGCAGGTGAAATTCTTGAAATAATGATCTCAGAAAGATATGCCACAGATCTTAGAAAAACAAGGCAGCTTTTTCTAATAGATAAAGAAGACAAGATAAGGCAGATAATAACATTTTGGGTTATAATTGTTTTTTCTCAAACATTCTTTCCTCCAAATCCCTTCGTGGATTAAATATTATTCTGGGAAGGCATTTTGGCTATTTCTAAGTTGTAATTTCAGCCATGCTTGCCGATGTCTGGAATTTCTTTAAGAAAGAACCACTCTATTTTTCCCATTGAAAGCTGGGGTTTTAAAAGCTTGGGAGATGCCCTTTCAGACAATGAAATTCCCACCAAAGTGTAAATGATTAATCAAGGTCTGTCCTTAAAGTAAATTTTGATGGGGTGAGGGCAGAGAGCATGAGTGCTTTGTGTATCAGAAAAGAAAAGGAAAAGCCACAGAAAGGGGAGGCCCAGGAATTGGAAGACATGCGGCTCGTGTCAAGGTTTTTCTACAGGAGTTTCAGGGCTTTGATGTCCTCTGGCATCTGTCCATGAATGGCAGGTGAAGGGCCAACGTGATGTTTACACTCAGCATCCCAGTAGAGCACCTGCCACATAGTAGAGGCTCAATAAATGTTGAATGAATAAATGAATTTTTTTAAATATTGCTTGGTATCTTTTCTAACTCTTGCTACTTGTCATAGGGAAATAATGGTCAGTAAGCAGATGGCTTGTAACATCCCAGGGGCTTAATCTGATGTATAAAGTTCATCTGGGCATCTTAGGAGACCTTGCAGAAAAATATAACTTTCATAAAGTATGTATAAGACACAGAACAAGTGTCAGAAGCCTGATCTTAGTTTTGCTACTACTGCTGTTACAAAATTCTCCAAATCTCAGTTTTTTTACCTGTAAGAATATAGTGGTAAGTACTTCATAGAGTACTGTCACAAGGACTAAATGAGATGTGTATGGTATGAGGCACAGAGACTGCCACCATATCAATGTTAAAAAAACCCTGACCAGCGTGGCTCAGTGGGTTAGATGTCTCTCTGCAAAGCAAAAAGTCACTGGTTCGATTCCCAGTCAGGACACATGCCTGGATTGCAGGTTCAGGCCCTGGTTGGGCACATGGAGTGGTCCTTTATGGTGACATTGCCTGGTTCTCAGGCAGGGTAAGAATGTTATTTTTTTGACCAGCCTGTGTAGGAATGTGACTCAAACCAGGGGTGTAACTCAGAAGCACTAGAATCTCTTCACACTGGAAAGACCTTTGGATTTAAGTCAGGTATTATAATAATGTTTTCAGGAGCCATGTTGTTTTTTTTTTAGGTCTTGACCTTGTGGTTTGAAAGCTACATATTTAGGTATCCACGGCCTGGATCATGACTTTTTTTTTGGTGACTACACAGCTTCTAGCCAAGGCCTTCTAGTGGCTGGTAGATGCTTGCTGAGTGAATGAATGAATGCCCAAATGAAGGTTAACCAGAGAAATGAGCTAGAAAGGCTAGATTGCAGGTAGGGAACTAACATAGAGAGAGAGAGAGAGGCTGATCATGGATGGGGACAGCTTGGTGGTTCAATACAAGAAGCAGTGCAGAAGGGAGTCAGAGCAACGGTCACACCCAGGCCAGTCCCATGGAGGATTCTGTGTTGGTGGTGCCACTAAACTTCACATTCTATAGGGAATCTATAGGTTTTCTTGGAGGGCCCCCCCACAGGCAGCTTGGTTCTGATCTTAGAGCATCCTGGGTAACTTTGGGGAGTTGACTTGAGGAGAGGCCAAGTCGAGGTCACCTTTGGTACCAAGACTTGTTAGTCCGACTTGCATGACTGTACTTCCTGGCAGGGTGGAGAAAGAAAGCCCTGGATGCTCGAGACTTCTTATGTATGAGTCACCTTTGGGCTGCAGTCAGCTGTTTCTGTGCATGGTAAGCTGGAACTATTGCAGAATGCTTTGATCATGCTCCTTCATAGTGGTTCTTTTTTAAATCTTTCTCTTCCTACCTTAAGACACACCACTTGGTACTAGAAGCAGACACTCGTGACCTGGTCTCACAGGTCCAGGAGAGTGGTGAACCCCAACTTGTGCAGCATTTCTTCATGTAGGATTAAAACTATTTATTATGGAGCATAGGACCTTCTATATGCTCATCAAATGACTTCAAAAATTATTACCTCCTACATACGGCTTCCTCTACCTTTTGAAGAAGTAAATCTAAACAAAATACCATTTCATAGGCTTAGGGGGGGTCCAAAATCTTCGAATCACTACTACCACTACCATCATCATCATCAAAGCTTCCTTTGAGAATCTGATAAAGCCCACACCAGAAAAATGTACCCTCACTCCTGCACCCAAACTCTCACACACTGTTCTTGGGGATTCATGAAATTCCCGAAACCCTGATGAGGACCATGTGTTAGGGAACCCTGGTTTGGACTGAGGTAGTCAGCTCTGGTGTTTATTCTTGGACCTCCATCAGGCAAGAAGACCGCGGGTTGACATGAGGACAGCGAGATGCTCTTCTGCTGCAGGTGGGGAAGCATAGGTCCTTGCAGGAGGAGTTGAAGTCCACCCTGATGTGTTTCTTCACCCCATCTCTAAAGTGTCACTTACATTAGTCAAAGCACAAAGTATTATTTTCAGTGAAGGTAGAAGAGCTCAAAATCTTTAAAAGTAGCAGATACTTTCCATGAATATTAATGAGGGAACATGAGACTAAAGGAGATAATGGGTTTTAATACTAATACACCAAAATTGAGACAGATAAACTTTAACAAAAATAATTAAAATAATTGATCTAATATAATTTTTATATGCTCCAAATTTTTAAGGGACAAGAAATTGCTTTGCAATTCAAGGTCAGCAGATTCTGTGTTTAAATGCCAGCTCAGCTACAAATGCATCATTACTAACTTTCACTAAGTACCAAAAAATCTATGTGGGGTATATTTCGATTTCCCAATTTCACTTATTTTAAGAAAGAAAACTTAAAAGGTGAATCTATCAACAAGCTAGTATTTAAGCTAATAATCAGGATGACCAGCATAACATTTAAGAAATAAGCTGCTGAAGATAATTGATTATCTCATGTACAGTCAGTGCCATTAACATATGGCAAGGATTACAGCTTAAATATGAGAGTCAGCATAAATGACACTTGCTTGAAAGTACTAAAAATTATAGTATTAGGTAACCAAACAGATGTCTTAACAAGGCCTAGGAATCATTTCCTTTCACTCTTGACAATGATCTCTTTCAGCAAACCCGTCTGCAGTTTCCTCTGCTGTGCTGGCCACTCCTCTCCCTCACTAAAGCATTTTCCTTGACCATTTAGAAAGACAGGGATGGCTATCCCTCATTTGACTACCACGACTAACTCATTACGCTCTACATGGGGGTATGAGCTGACAAGCTCACCTTTAATGATCTTTACTCATTTTCTACCACTCCAGCTACAGCTGGTTTATTTCATAGGATTGAGAATAAGCATGCTAACTTCTGACTTGAGAGCCCTCTGTCTTTGTCCCCCCTCCTTTCTTTCTCCCCCAGTGTGTGTGTGTGTGTGTGTGTGTATGTATATATGTATATACACATTTTTCTCCTCTTAATGAGCTCAGACTTGCATTTAGAAAATAATGCATATCCAGCATTTCTAGATATTTGTAATAGGAGGGTTTTCAGGTTAGTCTTCCCAAACCACGAGTCTGACCTAGTTTCCTTCTGCCTCTGCTTGGCCTTGTCTAGTGCTGACTCTACCTTCAGGTTCCACCTCATAGTTTCTTAGAAGGCTCTGGGCTTCCCATCATGATATGAAGCTGATGTCAGCAGTTCCTGATGTCCACACCAACAAATCCAGAAAAAATGTGGTGGCCCCTTCTAGTAGCTCTCCTGGAAGAAAGAAGCCACATCACTGTGGCTGGGGATAGAGCTGCTGGGCGATTGGAGCCCTTAGGAGCCCCCACCCCTGTATCTACTTTGGAGGGCTGGCTTGCCCAAGTCAGAAATTCAGGGTCTTGATAGCCAGAAGGGGGGAGAATGCTTGCTAAATGTCTATAACAGACGTCCATTTTACTTTCTTTTTTGCTCTTACTTGGACAGGTGTTTAATGAAGTGTGTTTTTATGCTTGTTATGTCAAAATTTGGGGTTTGCAATGGTGGAATCATCAAATGGGGGTCAGGAAAAGGATATACAGTATTATCATGTGAAGGCCAAAAAAAAATGCATCCTAGTATTTTTTGGGTGAGCAATGAATCTGTTGTTAAGAGGCCTAAAAAGTCCTATAAGGCTAACAGTCATGATGGAATCCAGAGAGTTGGTAATACTAGCAGTTGATCACACTAATACTGCCATAAATAATAATAATAAGTATAGTTCTGTAGCAACTTACCATTTACAGGACACTTTTACATTCATTTACATTTAATGGTATATATAAGGCTTGTATGAATCTTATTCCTAGTAGTAGAATCACCACAAACATACCAACTAACCCAGTGATTTGTGGAAGTAACAACTTGTTCTAAAATTATGATGTTATTTTGCTCTGGAAGTAAATATGCGCCTCCAATGACAACACATTAGCTATTCAAAGTTTTATGTACAAAGATATTTATAATAACAAAATAATTGGAAGCCCTATGAATATTGAACAGTAATAGAATGGTTAAATAAATCATGGTGTGTCTATTCCATTGCATTATTAGTAGATGATTTTAAAATGATGCCCTCAAGCAAGGCCTAATGACAGGAAAAGTTCATTATATAAGTAGTAAAAGCAATTTAAAATCTGAATAAACCAATGTTCAATATGTTCCAAATATTATTAAAAATAAATATACAGTAATGACACATGCACACCAACATAGGGATAATTTAGTATTCAAACTACTTAACAATTGTCACAGCAGGCACTAACCAATCAGAATGGATGCCTTCTACTCTCAACTGGTATGGCCATGCTGGTGGTTGAGTGTCTGTTCTCAGAGAGGTAACAGTGGTAAGGCAATTGGGAGAGAATATTCTTCTTTTTGCTTAAACATTTTTTGTACTTTTTTATGTTTTCTAAATTTTGTACAACGAGCATGTGTTATTTATAATAATTAATAGAAAAGGACATAATGCCTTAACACTCCTTTTACAGAAATCTATTTATAATTTTATAGAATTTTACAATGTTCTCCCTTCTTGGTTTCCACAGCCCCTCCTCCCCTCACCCCATCCAGTGAACTTGTCTCTTTCAGTCCATGCAATTTCCAGAAAATACCAGAAATATGTCAAAAGATGTGCTCCCCTAAATGCCCAGTAAAACTAAATTAAATCAGCAGCATAAAAAAGAAAACTCTGTTGTCTCTTAATGATTATTGGTATCAAACCACAATGCGACCAGTTACATTTTTGGTGGAGTGGTCACACTGACCACCCACCGCCTGTTGGCTATTCAAGTCTTTTCTTTGTCAACAGCGGAGACTCAGTACAACATTTATTTAACTTTCGCTATCCACCAGGCCCTGTTATATGCACCTTTCTTAGATTTCCTCCTTTTTTCCTATGACCACCCCATCAAGTAGGTACCGTTATCATTTTTAGTGTACAAGGAAGGATCCGAGGAAACCAAAATTTATTTATAAAAAATTGTGCATTTATTCTTACATGTTTAAACTTCAGTCACCTTCAAAGTACTCTCCGTGTGATGCAATATACCTCTCTCAGGATTTTTTTCTCACTGCTCTAAACAGTTTCTGAGCTTGTCGATTTTGATGCATTTAGTACTCCTGTCATTTTTTGTTTCACTTCTTCCACATTGGCAAAACATTTCCTTTTGAGGACTTCTTCATCAGGGGAAACAAAATAGAAGTTGCTCGGGGTGAGAAACAATGAAGAGGGAGGGCAGGGCAGGGCATGGGGGTCATGCCGTTTTTTGGTCAAAAACTGCTGAACACTCAGCACGGTCTGGGCAGGTGAGCTTGTAAATCACCCATCATGAAATTGGCAAACCTGTTGAATGTCTTTGAAAATTCACTGAAGCCGATTGCAGCTTCTGACAACAACACCAGCTGGTACACTGATACGAATGGGTTCCTAGAACACTCACCCAGCAGGAGAATACTATACTACAAGGGGCTTGCCCTCCAGAACATAATTCTGGTTCTTTGGGTCACCCCTCATATAGATGAGGCTTAGAGAGGTCAAGTAGTTTGTGTGAGGTCACACAGCCAGCAGTGATGGAGCTAAGGTTTAATGGCAGAGAGTCTGACACCACTGGCTTGCTCTTCACCACTTTATCATCTTGCCACCATTGTCTCATTCATGAGTACAGGAGTCAGCATGATTCCAAAAATAGGAGTACAGATACACTACTCTTTGATACACACCCACCCCAAGGAACATAGTATGTCCTTTGTAAATGGTAGGTAATAATCCTTATTATTATTATTATTGAACCTGTTAGCATTTAAAAATCTTTCTAGCTTACAATGATCATAGTGTAGGACATAGTGCCCGTGATCTGTAAGAATTGCTTCCTCTCTATTCTTTACAGCAATATCTATGATCTTATATCCCTGTTTTCTTTCCCATTCCACGGAGATAGTAATATCTGCCATTCAGGCTGCATGAATTAAGTTAAAAAGTATAAAGCCCTTAGATGAAAGCCTGGCAAAGAGTTAAGAACTTAGTAAATGTGAGTTATTGCTGTTTTGTTATATTTCTTTCACTTAGAGACAGAAATATCTGCCTCTGAGGGAGCGACAGAGGGAGGTTTGAACTAGTTCATCATCAAGGCTCCCTTGACAGGGAAAGGCCGGGCACAGACTCTTCAACCACAAAAACCCATGTGGAACATTCAGTCACCATCTTTGTTTCCAGGCTTAATACCAATTTGCACTGTATGTTCCAGATTCCACTCCCTCCCCCTGAGTAACTACCTCCCAAAGACCCTGCTTCACTCAGTAGTTTGGTTAAGACTTCCTCTAATCAGTTTTGCATGTACTGCTCCTGTGTTGTTGATTTAAGGTTAGCTGAGAGTGGATTTTAGCTGGCATGGATTTCAGCAGTTGATTGTAAGTTCATTCATAATCTGGCTGAGGCAAAGAGAATTGTGTCCAGTGGTTGGATGTCAACAGAGTGTGAGGCTAATGGGGTATTAATTGAGCGGGGAATGCCTAATTAGGTGTCACAGGGGCTCCTGCTGGCAGCGAGGGTAGTGAAGGTGCTCAGGGAAGGCTGAGTTGTGGGTTTTGGAAAAGGACCAACTGAGCTTGGCCATTTCTGCAGTTTCCTTGCAGCCCAATGGGCCTTGTCCTTCCAAATTTTCTGGGCAAGTGGCAGCGGCTGGGACAAAAATCCTGATTTGTGGAAGTTGAAAGGATGGTGAGAGAAAGCTCTTCCCCTTCCTGAGGGTGAATTAGATGAGCAATTGATTTCTGGGGCAATCTGTAAATGATTGTACACACCCTGATAATTTGGGGAGCTGCTAACATTTTTGGAAATGGGAATATATTTAAAATTCTAACATATAATTTCCAGCTATTTCCAACCTTCCATATGGGTGTTGCCAAAAGTGAATTTTGAGAGCAGTAGTGGGAAAATACTGCCTGGGGATAAAGAAAAGTTACTGCAGGAGTCTGGTTTCTATATTAATTTATTTCACAATAAGAGCAAATTCCTTTTCCCTAGGGGGGTATTTGACAGAGTAATTGCACTAGGTAACAGACACTGTTTTGTTTCATTTTCTCGCTCTTATTTAAACTTTCTTTGTAAAGCAAAGTGTTATAAATCTCCCTGAAAGAGCAGCTTAAACAAGATACGTGGGTTGTTCGATGTGTCTTATGTGCATGTGTGTATACATATGTAAAATGAATATTACATGTGTATATTCCTTCATTGATTATTGTTGGATCTCACAACATTTTCACAATCAAGTGAGAAAATTAGAAATACATGAGGTCACAAACACTCTGAAACACACCTGCCCAGATTTAAGGAGTGAGACAGCACACACCATCTGCATGCTGTGGCTCACGAGCAAAACTGAGCTCACCTGACCTCTGTCCAAGTAATAGCAATTATATTACTTACAATGATATTTTAAAATTTAAATTGTGTTTATAATACCAATTTTAAGCAATGAATCCCTACCAATGTAACGCTTGTAATGGTTGATACATATCCAATATAAAACATTGTGCTTTATGATGCAGGGGTTCTAGAGGCAGTCTTTCTGTGTTGTAGCTTTCGACTGAGACCAGTTCCAGGCTCCCTGCCACCCTCCTCAGGGGCCTAGGTACTGTCAAGCTATTCTTGTAAGTCCTGGAAAACCTCTAATGAATTCTGCTGCACCGAGGCTAGAGGACTTAAGCTGCTCTCCCTCCCAGGAGCATTTGTATGGAAAGGACCACACAAAGGAGAGGACTAGATTCCCCTATTAGAAGGAAAGTGGTGGAGAGGGTGTGGGGAAAAGGGGACCTTAGTTCACTGTTGGTGGGATTGTAGACTGGTACAACCATTATGGAAAACAGTATGGAATTTTCTCAGAAAAATAAAAATGGACCTGCCTTTTGACCCAGCAATTCCACTGCTAGGATTATACCCCAAGAATCCTAAAACATCAATTTCAAAGAACCTATGCACCACAATGTTCATAGCAGCACAATTTACAATAGCCAAGAGTTGGAAGCAACCTAGGTGCCCATCAGTAAATGAATGGATCCAAAAATTGTGGTACATATACACCATGGAATTTTATGCAGCAGAGAGAAAGAAGGAGCTACTACCTTTTGCAACAACATGGATGGAACTGGAAAGCATTATGCTGAGTGAAATAGGCCAGGCATTGAAGGACAAATACCATATGATCTCACCTTTGACAGGAAGCTAAAGAATAAAATAAACAAGCAAACAGAATAAAAACAAAGACGCTGAAATAGAGAACAAGTGGGCAGCAACCAGAGGGGAGAGGGAAGGGAACTTAAGGGGAAAAAGGGGAGGGATTTTGAGGAACAAGTATGAAAGACACAGAGATGAGGACTGGGGCGGGGGGAATGGGAGGGAGGGGGGAGACCGGGCAGGGGGGGGGAAGAGAAAAAAAAATGTACTTGAAAAGTAACCAAATAAAATTTAAAAAATAATAATAATAAAATAAATAAATAAATAAATATACACAGTTTATTTCTAAAAAAAAAAAAAAAAAGGAAAGTGGAATTTCAGGCACGAGGTGCATGTATCTCGGGGCGGGACATTTCCTGGCACATCTGCATCACTGTCATAAACAAAACATGCACACAAGACTCATACACCCCAAATTCTGCAAAGGAATCTGCAGCTGCTTACAAAAATTAAAATATACAAAAATGAAAGCAGTGCAAAAGCTTTAAAAAGTAAGCAAGGAAAACAAAGGCAATGGAAAAATAAGAGAAAAATTAAGTTGATTCTAAGAAGAATAACATTTCAAACAGATGTTAAATACTACTATTTTTATTATTATAAAGACAACGTGCCACTATAAAAAATTGGGAAACTGACAGAAATAGTTCCTGTGTTTCTTCCCCCAATAAGAAATTTACTCTTTTTTATGTCTTCACCTGAGAATATGTTTATTGATGGTAGAGAGGGAAGGGTGGGGAAGGAGAGAGAGAGAGAAGAGAAGAGGAAAGGAGAAGAGAGGGGAGGGGGAGGGGATGGGGAGGGGAGGGGGGAGGAGAAGGGAAGGGAAGAGAAGGGAAGGGAAGAGAAGGGAAGGGAAGAGAAGGGAAAAGAAGGGAAGTGAAGGGAAGAGAAGGGAAGAGAAGGGAAGAGAAGGGAAGAGAAGAGGAGAGAAGAGGAGAGAAGAGGAGATGAGAGAGATTGAAAAACATCGATGTGAGAGAGAAACATTCATCAGTTGCCTCCCTGTACATGCCCCAACTGGGGATCAAACCTGCAACCTAAGTGCCTTGACTGGGTATTGAACCCTCAACCTTTTGGTACATAGGACAATGCTCCAATGAACTGGCCCACCTGGCCAGACCAAGTGTTACTTTTGTTTAAGAATTTTGTTTCAACAACTAATTTTACAGATTCAGAAATGATTATTTCCAAAACTTAACTGACTTGCTCATGATGGCACAGCTCATGCAGAGCCCATTCAGAATGACAAACAGGACGGACATTTAAGGAAGGCTGATAAATTCTATTGGATAGTTCTTTGCTGATTTTCAGTGCCATCAACTCATGCCAGCCTGTGTCTGATAAAGACTCTCTGATCAGTACATTCTACTGGACTTTCCTTCGAAAGGACAACGCTTCCACATTTCTGAAACTCTAGAACAAATGATCAAAGCAGAACTGGGTCAGACCCCAGGATTCCTGCCTCCAACCCCAGCCCTGCCCTATGGCACATTGCTACTTTACTAATTGAATTGTGAAGCCTAGAGTGGACACTGTTAATATTTTTCTCTGAATGATTGGTTCTACATGAGGATGACAGCTCCTTTTCATGTGAAAATGAATTTAGGATGGGAAATAAAAGAAACAACTACAGTGAGTGTTATAGTCTTTGGATAGTACATGAGGAAACTGAGGCCCAGAATGTTGAGTGGAGAGGTTGAGTCTAGTCTTAAGGTAGGTCTATGAACCTTCAAATCCCACGCTTTCAAACACTAATGGGCATATGTGGAAAATATGTGGGAGTCCCGTTACCACCCCTCATGTCTGTGTCTTGACAGATATTGCTAATTGAACAGGATACTCCTCTTCGAATCCTGACTCAGCTTCAGAATCCTTATCGACACATCACTGTAGGCAACCACTACCAACCAATGGGAACTGACATAATATAAAACCTATTGGCCAGCCTGGCACTGCAGTAAACTTCTTCCCCAAACTAGGTTCGCACAATGGGTAGAGTCCTGAACATCTGCCTGTACCACTTATGTGAGTCTGTGAGCAAATCCCTTAAATGCTCAGAGCCTCATGCTCTGCATATAGAGAATAATGCTTTCCACATTCGAATGTTATGAGGAGTGCGCAAAATGAGAAAATACATGTCAAAGCACTTGGTAAATTGTTCAAATGTAAACAAAATAATTATTATTTTTGCAGATGAGAAAAAAACTATAAAACCATTAGGTATTTACTACTTTTAATTCTTTTTAAAACAAAGTTTAACATGCTTTATTTTTAATAATCTAACTGACAGTCTGGACTCCCAGAAGTGAGGGAAATTTGTTGAAACTGTGCCATGAAATTCTACTAATTTTGTTCAGTTGCTTCCTTTCTACAATAGCAACATTGCTACTTCCCCAACACATGACTTGCCTCAATCTACTGTAAAGTGGGTGTGACTTCTAACATATTTGCATTTCTTGGGTTGGCTTAACTCCATCCTATTCCCTTCTTCTAACACTGGGAAATTGAGAAGGGAGACAGTTTATAATGGCATAAGAAAGGTGAAAATACCACCAAAGGTAGTACCCTACCCCAGGGCTAAAATCAGTAGGGAACTTGTTCCCGTCTGGGCTTGCAGGAGCACAGGAGAAGAGTGGTTAAACAAACCCAGAGAGGGTGGCTGCTGCAGAGGATCTGCTGGTCAGGAGCGTGGGCATTTGGCAGAGAGATGAATACAGCCTGTGGCACCCTGTGACCCAGCAGAAAAGGAACCAGAACTTGTAAGGCAAGAGAAGACTAGCCTGGTGTGCTGGCTGCCTTATAGGACCTCCAACCCTCTCTGATGATGACAAGAGACCCAGTGATGGCATAAAGGTTTTGTGTCAGGTTCTGAAGCTGATTCCCAATTTTGATCCCAGCGTCTTCTTCCTGGTGTGTTCCATGTTCTCTGTCTCTTTAGCACAGAAGAGACAGAGGTACTGGGAATGAAGAGACTGGGGTACACAGAAGATTCCCAGAGCAGCAGGCATTCAGAAGGGTGAGCAGAGAGGTATTAGGAGGAAACATTTATTTGGGGCTTTGACATGAGGCGAAGAGGAGAGGGGGAAGGGGACTGTGATCTCTAGATCTGCACAGTCCAGGTGAGATGAGGTTCCTTATAGTTTGCAGAAATACCAGTCTGAGTTGCTCACCTGAGATGACATGGAGATCCAATATGAAGCTCTGAAATCAACCTTACATTTTCCTAGTCTCTCTGAGCCCCCTCTCTGAAGCAAGAGGGATTGCCAGAAAGCTAAATATCTGCACTGAACTTCCTTATTTTCTAAGAGAATGTCTTTCCGTGGCAGCGATTTACTACTCTGTCATCAATATTTTTATAAGGATATAATTGAGATATAACATGTATAAGTTTAAGACATACAGTGTGTTGATTTGATACACTTATATGTTATGTAATGATTACCACCATTGTGTTAGCTAACATCTTCATCACCTCATATAATTACCATTTCATTTCTGTGGTAAGAACTTTAAGATCCACTCTCTTAGCAACTTTAAAGTATATAATACAATATTATTGCCTATAGTGACTATGATATATGTTAGATACCCAGACCTTAAAGTTCATCTTGTAATTCAAAGTTTGTATGTTTTGACTAACTTCTTCCCATTTTCCCAACTTCCATCCCCTGGCAACCAACATTTGAGTCTGTTTCTATGAGTTTGGCTTTTTTAGATTCCAAACAGAAGTTATATCATACAGTATTTGTCTTTTTTTACTTACTTCATTTAGTATGTCTTCAAGTCCATCCATACTGTCACAGTGGCAAATTTCCTTTTCTTTCATGGATGAATGATGTTCCATTATATATACTTATGTATTTCATTGTGTTTATACATACAATGGAAATGCAAACAGGACCTTGAAGGGATCTCCATACTCCCCTGTTCACTACAGCATTATTCACAATAGCCAAGATGTGGAAACAACCTGTGTTGGGAACCAGCCTGCCTGGTTTCAGAAGCTGTAACCCCCCCATGGCTAAGGCTGACTAAAGGACCTTGGGACTGTAAGCCACTAAGGAGACAAAGCTTATCTCCCAGGCAGGGGTGCCACATCTGCCCCCTTTTACTTCATCCTGCTTGGCCCCTGGTGGATGACTGGTTAGCCAAAGATGGGTAAGATTCCTTAAGGGAATCTTGACGACCTATGATAGGCACTCAGGGAAAGACTTGGGGACTATAGAAAAAGGGGGTGATGGGCCCTCGCCCCTCAGCTTTGACATAGCCTGAGTCTTCATTCTGTCTGCAGGAAGTCTCCTAATCTCTTGGCTATCTTACTTCCCTTGCCTGACTTAAGCCTGAAACAGTGCAGGAGGGTGGTACAGCCCTGGGCAGGAACAGGCAGTTTCCCTGGGGTGATCAGGCCTAAGAAAGAATGCATAAAATCTGGTGAAACCTACTTTGCTAAGAATGCCCTCAATTATCTGATAAGGGTCCAAGCATAAAATGAGTTTTTTTCCAGTTTTATAGCCCTTTATTTTTTAATTTTTTAAACTATTTTATTTTTATTCATTTTTAGACAGAGGGGAAGGGAGTGAGAAAGAGAGGGAGAGAAACATCAATGTATGGTTGCCTCTCACACGACCCCCACTGAGGACCTGGCCTGCAACCCAGGCACTGACTAGGAACCGAAACTGCAACCCTTAGGTTTGCAGGCCAGTGCTCAATCCACTGAGCCACACTAGCCAGGGGCTGTTGTGTTTTTAAAAATATTTTTACCACATTTATTTTACATCATCATTTCTTAGTCCTTATTAAGTTGATACAATTTAGGGATGTAAATACTCCCCTTTTTTGTTGCATATGTATTAGTAAAGGTAGGAAGAACAGAATATGACAGAATAGGCTAGGGGTGTAGGAAGTAAATAGAGTTGAAGAGAGAGTCTTTATGTAATCCCTTCCATAGGCAGTAACAACCAACCAAATACAAAGTTGACAGCATGAAGTGTTTCCTTTTCGTGTGGACTTCTGAAAGTATGAATTAATTTGAGACCACATTCAATATACATTAATTATATAGTATTGTGGTATATGTTTGCTATCAGACATGATACGTATATTCTTTTTTTCCTCACTTTTTAATCTACACAGGTTTTTTTTGCTGATAGTCATTCTAACAGGTGTGAGGTGATATTTCATTGTGGTCTTAATTTGCATTTCTCTGATGATGATTAGTTATGTTAAGCATCTTTTCATCTACCTGTTGGCCATTTGTATATCTTCTTTGGGAAAATATTTGTTCAATGACTATGCCCATTTTTATATTAGATCAATTATTAATTTATTGCTATTGAGTAATTTATATGTTTTAGATATTTACCCCTCATTAGATCTATGATTTGCAAATATTTTTCCCATTTAGTAGATTGCCTTTTCATTTTCTTTGTTTCTTTTGCTGTGCAGAAGCTTTCTAGCTTAATGTAGTCCCATTTATTAAGTTTTGCTTCTATTAATTTTAATTTTCATGTCAGATCCAAAAAGTAACTGCCAAGAACAGTGTCAATAAGCTTTCTCCTATGTTTTCTTCTATGAGTTTTATGGTTCCAGGTCTGACTTTTATGTCTTTAATCCATTTTGAGTTAATTTTTATGAGTGGTATAAGAAAGAGGTCCACTTTCATTCTTCTGCTTGTGGTTATCCAATTTTTTCAGCAACATTTATTGAAGAGACTGTTCTTTTCCCATTCAGTATTTATAGCTCCCTTGTCAAATATTAGTTGAAAATATATGTGAGGGTTTCTTTCTAGGCTCTCAATTCTATTCCATTGGATTATGCATCTATTTTTAAGCTGGTACTGTACTATTTTGATTATTTTGTCTCTGTAATATAGTTTAAAATCAGTATGTATGATGCCTCCAGCTTTGTTCATCTTTCTTAGGATTGTGTTGGCTATTCAGGGTCCATTGTGGTTCCATAGAAATTTTAGAATTAAAAAAAAATTTCTATGGAGAATGTCATTGCAATGTTGAATAGAGATTGCACTAAATCTCTAGATGGCTTTGAGTAGTATGGGCATTTTAACACTATTAATTCTCTGATCCATGAACATGTGGTATCTTTCCATTTATTTGTGTCTTCAATTTCTTTCATCAAATTCTTATATTGCTCAATGTACAGATCTTTTACTTCCTTGGTTTAATTAACCCTTTGCAGATATTTTATTGTTATTCATAGAAACCTCATTGGTTTCTGTATATTTTGTATCCTGCAACTTTACTGAATTCATTGATTAATTTTAACATTTTTGGAGGTCAAGTTTTCAGGATTTTCTATATTGAAGATTTTGTGACCTATGGACAAAGTCAATTTTACTTCATTCTTTCCAATTTGGATTACTTTTCTTTTTTTGCTTGATTGCTCCAGCTAGAACTTCCAGTACTATGTGGAGGGGGAGTGGTGAGAGTAGACATCCTTATGTATTCCTGATCTTAGGAAAAGCTTTCAACATTGCATTCTTAAGTATGATGTTAGCTTGTAAGAAATTTTAAAATATCTTGAGACAAAAGAAAATAAAAGCACAACATATCAAAACTTACGGGATGTAGCAAAAGCAGTTCTAACAAGAAAGATTATATCAATAAACACCTACATTAAGATAAAAGAGAGATTCAATAAAATGCCCTGAGTGTTTTACGAAGATTTGAGCTTTTTGAAAAGTCACTTCAAGAATGTTTCTTTCCATAAATTGCTTCCTGAGATAATGATGATGATTACTGAGTTGTTCAAGGAGCTAGTATCATGTTCTTGAAAATCAGTGTTTATCAAGTATGATCTAAACTACCTGCAGCAAAATTACCAGGAGCTGGTATTGAAAATGTGGATTGCTAGGTCCCAGGCAAGACAGACCGAGTCAGAATCTGCAGGAGGATCCCAGGAATCTGTTTTTCACCGGCTTTCCAGGTCATTCCTAGGGACCCTAAACTTGGAGAACCACAATTTCAGAGTTTTGTACTGGAGAAAAGTGTTTCTCTAGACCTAAGTGATTATGAACTCTATGGCTTTTGGTCCAAGCATCTCTCCTCTTTTCTTACTTAGCTCTAATTCTATTCTTGTTTTAATTTTTTAAGTGTATATGTAAGCCACCTCAAATAATTGCAGAAGTTGACAAGGGATACATAATTCAAAAGTAAAGATAAGGTATTATAAAATAACAGCTTCCCCCCTGCTGCTGACTCATATATATTTGCTTTAGGCTATGCAGTTTTTTTTCAATGTGAAAATTTTACTCTGATAAAGTTTGTTAAAACTCACACCTTTGACTTAAAAGCTCACATTCTGAGTCATTGAGTTGCACACTGCAATTCCACTCTTGGTCTGCATTCCTAGCATCTGCAACTAATTGCACTTATTTAAAAACATGCCTCACTTGCTAAGTATCTGTCTTGAGGTCTGCAGGGGGTCCAGCTGTGAATGTAGACAACAAAGGTCACGGGGGCACAGGTCCTAGTAACATTCTGTGTTGCTGCCAAACATCTGGCATCACCTGCTTTACACCAATTACATTTCCCAGGGACTCTTGGAAAGTAAAGATGCAGTAAAGATACTCGTCTATCTTTAGTGTCAAGCAAACTTAGTCTAAGTCCAAGCTTTGTCACTTACTGCTGTGTAACTAACTATGGACCTGGTTCTTCACCTCACAAGCTTTAGTTTCAGACATTTCAGTGGAATAAGTAGCAGCTGTTAGTGGCAGATTGGATAAAATGGGTGCAAGTAAAGAATGAAGTCAAGGTAAGACTGAGACTATTATTTATTTTTGGAGGTAAGAAACAGGGGATGTTCTCAGGAGCTGTCTCTGGAGCCTTAATATATCTGGGGGCTTACGACACAAGTTAATTAGGTGATTGCTCATTTAGCATCCCAAGAGCACTTTTCAAATTTGCATCCTAGTTCCCTTGACAGGTGCCCACTGACCTTAGTAGGGATCGTCTCATGCAGTGGTTGGCATACTAAAGCCAATAGGTGAGATCTAGCCCCCTTTTTTTGTAAAAAAGGTTTTATTAGAGCACAGTCACATTTATTCATTCATTGAGTCACATGTCTACGGCTGCTTTCATGCTACAACAGACGAGTCAAGTAGTTGTGACAGAGACCAAGTGGCCCATTGCACCTAAATTATTTACTCTCAGGTCCTTTACCAAAAATGTATGCTGACCCTTGCTCCAAGGCAAGGGTTTCTTGCCCCACCCATCTCTCCCATTCTGGTCTTTGGAGGAGATTGACGACAGATCTGAGACATTCTCTTGATGAAATTGTTCCTGGTATCAGGCCTAGTCTATAACAATCTCTTTTTAGCTTCAGCCTGTGAAAGCCTTGTTCCTAAGAAGGAAGCAATATAGAAACTGAAGGCACAGTCAGTGGGGTACGTTTGGGATTGTGGCAGTTGTCTTCACTCAAGTCATACTACACTGACAGAACACCTACAGAGAATGAACATATTTTTACAGTTGGTAAAGCTGAAAACAGCTTTCGCTCACAGACCTGCTTCCTGGTCTCTAGCTCAGTATGCTCAAATTACGAAGGAGGCAGAGACAGAGACAAGAATGGGGGACAGTGGGGCAGTGTGTGGATTACTTCTTCACCCATTTGGGCCTGTTGTCTATCTCTCCTCACTGTGCTGAGTGGGGCAGCAGTCAAGTTCTTAAGGTTAATGAAAGTTGAGAGCTGAAATCTTAGTCCTGCTGCTTCTTGGACCAAAGGCTAACCAAATCTACTGGGCTGCCTTGGAGGACCCCATCCATGATGGCTTACAATAACAGACCCAGTGACAGAAAGATTTTATGTCAAGTTCTGAGGTTGACTCCCCACCACTTCTGATCCCAGCCTCCTCTGCCTGGGCAGGGCACCTCCCAACCCTCTCCGTCCCCAACCAGCTCAGTCAGTATTTCCTCCCCCTTTGCCTGCTTTTCACACTTCCCCTGCTTTGGACATGCTGTGCCTTCTGCCCAGGCTTCCCTTTAACTCTTTGCATCTTTGATGATCAACCCCCCATACCCTCTTTAGATGCCAGGTATAATGTCTCCTCTGCTGTGAATTTTTTCCTGCTCCACCAGACAGAATCTCTGCTCTCTGCCATCCCAGAATGGTTTTCCAACACAGCTGTAGTCTCACTCAGGTGGTGTATTTGTATTTTTATCTTACACTCCCTCAGACAGTGGGTGAGGACTACATCTTCTTCCTTTTTGTATCCCAATTACTAGCACAGTGTCCAGCACCCAAGAGAGTGTAGCACCCATTTACCAGTAAATGTAAAGCAATGAAACATCGAGGCTATGAGCAGGAATGAAGATCTGTGGGACCCTGGGCAAGTTATTTATTCTCTTTAAGCCTTACTTCCCAGGTGTCACGTGGGAATAACAACAGTTCTTAGCCACAGGATTGTTGTGAGGATTAAATGGACTGGTAAGAAAAGGTGCTTAGCGCAGTACTGCTACATAGTAAAGTCTCATTAAGTGTCAGTAGTTGCTATGACTAATAATACCCTCCAAATCTTTAATTGTCTAATATAATGAACAACAGTACCGATGATAACTCGATGGCTGAATAAATTGATGGATGAAAGTTCATTTTATTCTCTTTCATTCCCTTGATGGGGCCACTGACAAAGACAGGTGTGCTACCTAAATGGAAAAGCTGTCCTTTGGCTTTTTGCAAAGAGTTTCCTTTTCTGGAAAGCTTTCTCCCAACTTGGATAAAGTTTGGAGTCTCTGAACTTTCTTTTTCTTCAATCAGGTCAAGCGATCCTGTGCAGGGGGGAACCAATACCAAAGGCCAAGGAATGGGCTCCAACACCCCAACTCATTAATATCGTCAGCATCTAACAAATGGGAGGCCGGATAGCCAGACCGAGCAGCCACTTGGTCACATGGCGGGGGTCTGCCCTGGGGCCCTGCGCACATTGAGCGGATGGGCACAAGTGCCATCCATATTTCTCTGCACAGCCTCAGCCCCCACCTCCCTTGTCAGCCTGCTGAGCAGGCTTGGCTGAGGTTCTCGTGCTTCACAGAGAAGATTTATTCCTCAAGACTGACCTACATGGACGTATGTATCTAAATTCACAAAAGCTTGAGTTTGATGGCAAGCAACAAAAGGTCAGAGGAAAAGCAGGCAAGGCGTTTAAATCAAAATGATGAAACTGGGTAATTTCATTAGCAACAGTTGTATTTACTGGAAGTCACAGATGGTGCAGTTTATCTCTTAGCCAAGTTTTTAGGACAAAATAAGAATGAAGAAAGAAATATTTCAAGGGAGAGGTGGTTAAAAATTAAATAGGCACCAGATGGCTCAAGATTGTCCTTCCTATAAATTTGGTGAACGAAGGCATGCTGAATCCAAAGGCTTTCTGAATGGGTCTTTAAGAATATATAAATAAGACCTTTAAAGGAGAGTGAAAGATCAAATGAGAAATTATATTGAGTGGAGATAAGTTACTTATATAAACCATGTTACATTTCATTTACTTAGCCTTTATTGAGAATCTGTTGTGTGCAATGTTCTATTTTTAAAGTCTATTAATGACACAAAGGAAGGTTATGGTTTCCTGGAATGTTGGAAAGCTCCTTGCTTAGCCTATGAGAGGGAAAACATGGGTTTGAAATACAGTTGGCCATGCTCACACTTGTTTCTCCCCTGGTGCATTTCCTGAAAAGTACTTCAATGATTTCCCATCATCTAGAAATTAAAATCTAATCTCATGACCATACGTGGAACCCTGCATGAGCACTGTCTACCTCTCTACACTTGGCTTTTCCAAGGCTGTTCTGTGTCAGATTGTCTGAGGACCTGCATTTCAGCAGGCATCTCAGTTGATGCTATTGCATGTGAAGGATTGAGAACCACTGTTCTAGACTCTTCTCCCATCTGTACTAATCAGATCTTCTGTTCAGTCTGTGGGGAGCTAGCTGTTACTCCCTGAACTCCCCAGTCTCGTGTGTACACATATACACCTTGGCATATAGTATTTAGTGAAGCCCTTTCCCATTTTGTCATCATGTTCACCCTCAAGTCTCAGCTTAAGAAAAATCTCCTCTGGAAACACCTTTCTTGCTACCAGGGTCTGGACCATGTACAGCCATCATAAGAACTTTGACTGTTCCTTGGGTGAAATGAGGTCCTTTGCAGTATTCTCAGTAGAGAGAAACAAATATGACATGTATTTCACAGGCTCTTTCTGAGAGTTTCAGTTTCAGTAATGATAAAATGGCTCTTATTGGATTAAACCTCCTGCTGATATAAATGATGAAAATACAAGAGCAAATTCTTTAAAGGCACTAGAAAGCAATATATGGCAGGCAAAAGCTGGAGAGGACTTGACACTTGAAATAGGGACAGTATTCAGTGAGGCCCCCATCAGAAGGCTTTCCTTTGGACAGCAGTCCTCAGTCTGCAGTGTGTAGTGGGGAAACTCAAACAGAAAACCAACTCTTAATGCTAATATTAGGGTTGCAGAACAGCTGGTAATTGAGGCAGGACACACTGGGAAATGATGATCATCAAGCTGCATTGAGGTTTTCCTCAATTCCTTGACTGCTCCCTGCATTATGCATGTACAAGATGAGATTCCAGGGGTGCAGAAGGAAAATGACCATAGAACAAAGGGCTCCACAGAGATTTCTACCTTCTTCAGGGAGACTGACTTTGGAACTGAATCCTGCCAAGTCAATGCCTGGGCTTGCCATTAAAACCCCAGAAAGACCACATATTATAGTAAAGACCACATTTTAGGACAAAGGCACTGAAATAGACTTGCCCTAACAGAGCCTACCACTAAGCCTCCACTAGTTCAAGGTGATTCACCAGTAATTTAATTGCCCACAGGGATAAAACTCAGCATTCTTCAGACTAAGATCTGTGATGCATCATTTACAATATCTGTATATTTTTAAATTATAGAATTCCTCATATAGAGAGGCCAGGAATGTATGCCTTTTAAGATTTTATGTCCTTGATTGCTTGTTTGATTTCTTATCCACTGAATGAAATTTCTATTTTTAAGTCATTTCAAGTTAAGCAGAACCCTACTGTAAATGCTTGTGATTGTCAGGGTTCCAAGATTCGATACCTAGTGACATTTCCAATGTTATTGGTTGCTATAGTGGGAAACTAACTACTCTTCTTTGGGTCACTATCCACATTTTCTCTATGATTCCAGTTCTGTTTTCTTTTACATTCTCTGATACTACTGTACCATAATTCTTGATAATTTCATTATAGACATATGTGATGTTTCCAATATTTTGGCCTCCCAATTCCTTGAGCTCCTCTTGCCCATGATTCTGTCCTCTCCTAATTTAGCCACTCACTTTCCAGCTGGAGCTCTAGAACTTATTAATAACTGCACTGCCTCCAACAATATCATTTCCAACATCCATCTCTATGATCAGTACCTTCTCTTTCTCTACCTTACATCTTTTCTTACCTCACTCAGCTCCATCAGCTCTTCACCCATTAGCCATTGATTACCTGCATTGTTTTTACCTTTTCCCTAACATTCCAGTAGCTTCTCTTCCCTCTTTACCATTTCAGTATTTTTTGTACCCTCCTCCCTTGCTCTTCTGCCACTTGTGCATTCTAGCTTGATTAAATCCAACTCTTCTCCTACACGCCTATTCTATACAGCTGGAGAAAACACAAAATCAAGTTAAGGGCTTTGCTGGAGCTCTCTCCTGTTTCCTCTCCCACTCTCTGAGAAAGCTGATTCCATCCTCTTTTCTCCTCAAAGCCTCCAAATCTCTTCCTCACTCTCCTATTCAGACCTTGCCTTCTATTTCACCAGACAAAAAATTTAAATAAGGAATCAGCAAAGAATTTGCTGTATCTCCCCATTTCTATCCTGTGCTCATTTACTCTGATGATGTGGACAGAAACCCAGTACATCCCATCCCTCCACTGGGCCACTACCTCTCAAGAGTATTTCTCTAGCATTTTCCTCCTTTCCCTTCTAGAATGTTAACAGTTTTTCTCTCCACTGGATCACTCCCCACAGCATACAGGTCAATCTTAAAAAATTAAAATGGTAGTTCTTCACTTTTCCCTTCAACTTCTGCCCTATCACTTCTTATTACCGCCAGTCTTCTCAAAGGCACCAGCTCTGGTCACTGTCCAGTATAACTCTTCAAGTCTGTCATTGTTGCGGTATTCCCAGGATTGTACAATATATGAGGTAATTTAGTATAGCGATTTATTGTCCTTTTATTTTTTCTTTAAGCAACATTATATTTCAGTGGAGCTATGGGTAATCATGATTTTCTGTCTTTTACTTAGTTGTTCTTTCTAAATTTTCTATGATGAATATGCAATACTTTAGTTAAAGTGGGAAACAATAAAATGACATAAAAAGAAATACCATATTTTATGAATACTTTACGATCAATTTTTATAGCAAAAATTGGCAGTGGGTTGGAGTAGAATGGGCATTGGGACTGGGGCCAGTTCTACTCCTGACTCGCTCTTGAGAAGACACTTAAATTCTCTGAATTTCAGATTTCTCATCTGTGAAGGGAGGGGAAAAAGTGCCATTTCCCCAGCCTTCCTTGCAACAGTCCTGTGAGGATCTTAAAAGAAAATGGGTTTGAATATGCTTTGGTGCTATGCAAAAGTAAGCCCTGGTTACCCTTACCCAGACATTTGTTTGCTACATGGACAACTTCTTCCTTTTTACTAATGAGGAGGTGGGGGTCCTGAGATGAGGCAAGTTTGTAGCCACATCAAAAATGAACACTAGCAACATCAAGTTTTTATGCTTCTTGGCTAGGTTCTTCTCTGTGTCCCAATTTCTTCATCTGCCCCACTTCCAAAATATCCAGGATTTGAAGTTTTCTTTCATCCATCAAAAATGGCTGTAGGGGGTACTGATGAGAAGGGATTGCTATGATGGTATCTTGGATTACCAAATGTTATGGTGATACCAACCGAAGATGTTTTTAACATCCGTCAGAGAGGATAGATGCTAAAAATGTGGGACCCTCGTAGAGACTGGCCTAATAGTTTTATTGCACTAAAGCTGTGATCTGGAATCTACAACACCAAGGCCTGCTTGGGCGTAGGCATTCTGACTCATGTGCATGCAGAACATGGAGTGTTTGTGTTGCATGCTTCACTCCTACTCTGTTCTTTATATCTTCATTTTCTACCTATGACTTGGCTTAGATTTCTAGTAAGCAGTGGGGATAAGTCTCGCTAATACCTCAGAGGGAGTAGATTTGGTGGATTTTCAGGCATGCCCCATTCTCTATGTCAATCACCTGCTGGGAGAAGTATCCCCCTTCCTTTTACTTGTCCTTAAATTTAGCTCTTGATCTAACATTTGGTGAAAGAAGACCTATTTTCACTGGGGCAAGTAATTCTCAAGACATTGAACTGGCAACCTAATTCCCTTTCTGCCCAGCCCCGCAAGGTTTGACTCAGAGGTCCCCACTTCCCAGGAGGACGCTTACCTCTGCTTTCCACCAAGTGCCATCCCATCCTTCACACAGAAGGGAATAGCATTTACTAAATGTCTACTTTGTGCCAGGGGCATTCATAATAAATGGCTCCATTTAATCATTAAGACAGCCGTTTTCAGGTGCATATTAACCCAGTTAACTGAAACTCTTTGACCCCACTGTAGAGGTATATAGATGAACTGAAGCTCAAGCCAAGAAGCCGTGGGGCTGGGCTTTGAAGGAAATGCTCTGCAATTCCAAAACAGAGTGCTTTCTATCACCCCAGGTGGTTTGTCCTCTATAAAGTTTCCCTTGTCAACCCCTCACTCTCTACCCATTAAAGTGAGAGGAGGAGCATTCGCTCCAATGCTTCCTCAGCCTTCATCTTCCTGTACTGAAGAACACATAATTTTAATTATGCCCTTGAGTTTGCCCAGATGCTGACCAAATCCATCCAGACAGAGATACCTGGAGTTGCTTGGCGCTCAATGGGAGTTTCCTGTGGAGGAGAAGGGCTCCACCCGAAAGGCTTAGAAATGACATGTTGGTTTTCTTGATAATTGGATTGTTAGAGTTTTCAGGGAAAAAGTCTGCATCCAGAGAAGCACAATCTAAATGTAAATGAATGTTTACATGGGTATTTGGAGGGACTCTGGGGTCAGAATACTGATGTGGTTGTGCTTAATATGTGCAGGGACGTTGGTGGTCAGGGGTGGGGAATTATTCCTCCTCCTCTTTCCAACTGACAGAGAGAAATGGATCTGCTCTGGCTTAAGGGCCTCATCCAGCCTGTTTAAGTCTTGTTGTCAATCAGTGAATGAAAACACGATAATGGAAAAATACTTATTTAGCTATAAAAGGAGCTAAAGAAAGGCCCCAGCCTCCCAGTAGTTAACACTCCAATAGACTGCCCTTAGGCGGTCTGTCCTATTGTCCAGCATCACTCTTTTTTTTTGTCCTTGACTGCCCTGCTGTAACTCAGACGATAGATGGCTGCTCTTCCTCCTCTGCTCAGATTTCGGGGAGCCCAGGACTCAACACCTGAGCTTTCACTTTTGGCTCTACCTTCTCTCCCTCGGATAGCTCATCTGTCCTCTTGGCTCTGATGGCTCCTCTCCCCTGCAGCTTGGACTCCTGGGTACAGCATCCTCCCTCCCAAGTGCTCAGATCCTATTCTCAAGAGTGACCTTGTCTCCTTGCAGGTAGAGAGCATGTCGAATACTACTGTATGCCCACTAGGGCAGAGACCATAGTAGATGCTCAAATACTTTTTAATTCTTGCGCATATAAAACCCAGAACATTCACCTTTCGACAGACATGTAATAAACATGAATATAATGAATGTTTTTAAGATTAATACATTGAAACAGAAAATGTATGGAATCACATGATCTCTCCTCCACCCTACCTTCTATCAGGCTAAGGGAAATATGAAGAGAACTGATTTTTTTTTAGGTGGGGAGTAAGGATACGACTAGGAACACAGTGCTCTCAATTAAACTATTTATTGAGCCTCTACTGTGCTTCAGATAGGCCATGAGCTAGGTGCCAAGATGTGACTATAAGCTGCCCTGCTCTCTGGGAGATCACAGTCTAGATTAAGGAGAGACAGACAAATGCAGAAGGTTTGCTGTTCAATGTGACAGGGGGTTAACTCCATGTAAGGAGATGGGAGGCAGGGAAGACTATCAGAAGAGCATTCAAAGGAAAGAAAGTACCTGATTTTTGTTGTAAAGGCTAAATAGAAATGTGTTAGGTGAGAATAGGAAGAGAAATGCCAGGCAGAGAGCACTGCATATACAAAGCCTGGGAATGAGCAAAGGCAACTGTGTGGGAGACCAAAGCATTATTGAAGTACTAGGGAGAATGGCAAGAGATGGGGACAGGGGAAGAAATAGACCCAGAGGGTCCCCTGCAGTCCATCTGATAGTCTTGTTCTTTCTTCTGTTCCATGGGGAACAAGTAGAGGGCTGCTCAGAGCAGCAGCATGGCCCTGAGCTGCTGTAGAAAGATACCCAGGAGCAGGGCGGGGCTGCAGGCTCAGAGACCAGGTAGGAGCCTATAGAAACGCAGAGGAGTGAGATAATGAGGGGTTAAGAGGATAGAGATTTGACAGGTGCATTTTTGCTGCAAAGATGAGGAAGAAGATAGTGGGATTCCAATCCTGTGTCATTCATCCTTGTTCCTTCAACCTCTATTGCAAGGAACAGTGTTTGATATGTTGTAGGCTCTTAATAAAAATGGAAATGAGTGAATAACCCCAAATAGTTATCTAATTCCTACAACTGGTCAAAATTTAAGAAAAACAAAAATAATATAAGCTGGGTTCGAAAACATGTGGGTGGAACCATATCAGCAAATTTATGTAACAAGATATTTGTTACTTGTACACTAGAGGAATTGGCACCAGCCAGTTTGATTAACTGAGATTTGGCTGGATTATTTATAGTAGAATGTATGGCCTTTAATGATGCATTTAAATTATCCAAGACCTAATTTTCTTACCTATTTTTTGATGGAGCCGATAGTATTTTTCTCACAGATGTTTTGTGAAGATCAAGAGAGAACATGATGCCCAAATATTTTGCAATCTATAAGGTCAGTAAAATGGTAGTTTTGTAAGGATTGCTTCAGGTGATGAGTTGGACGCTGATTTACAAGGCTGATCTGGGAAAGTCAACCAGGCACAACCAAGCCTTCTCTGTGTCCAGCCCTGACTGGTCTCTATGAAGACCAGTCATAAAAGACTGTTTTTTTTTTTTTTTTTTTTTTATGACTGAAGAACTACAGCCATAGAAGCCACAGTCTCTGAAATGTCACTCTCTTCCTTCTCTATTCTGGCATTTCCTTTTTTGTTTGCTTTTCTTTTTTCACCTGCCCTAGGTTTCCCCTGCCTGGTGACCCCTTCATGGTGCAGCTCCCAGAATGCTGCCGCCCCTGCCCCTGCTCAAACACTAACCCCTCTTTCAATTAGCAGGAATGGCTACAGCCCTGGACAGCAGGTCATGAGGGAGGTGATGGCAGTACTGGGGAGGTGGCAGGGTCCATGGCAGAGTGTGCCCAGTGTGAGAGTAGCCAAAAGGCAAGCATAGTAAGGGTTCTCTCCCACATAAGCATTCTTGTAGAAAGTTGTGTGTAAGGATGCCCATAAGTGGGGGTGGAATGCTCAAAAACTGTCCTGATAGAGCAGATAAAATTATCTGAAGTTTAGTTGGTACTTGGGTTTACAAAGCTGTTTCACTTGTGTTCTAGCATTTAGTCCTGACAACAACTAGGTCAGGCGGGGCTGCTACTCCTATTTGCCCAAAGAAAAAACTGAGGCTTACAATGACTCACCTATGCTCTCCTAACTGGCATCTTGAGGGTGTAAGCCCAGAAACAGCTTTCTGACTCCATGTATTTTTATTCCTTTGCTGTCTTTGGCAGATGGGCACAGGTGTGGTTCTGGTTTGTGTATCAAGCTGTCCATGGTAGGAATGTATGAAGAAAACTTAAAAGTTGATATTTTCTCACACAAAATTGATAAGTGATTATTGTGGAAACTCTAAAAACAGAAAATTCTAGAGAAAAATCTACAAATCATCCAGAATCTCACCATTCAGAGACAAATACTGTTCAATCTTTCTTCTGTGCTTATGTGTAGCTGAGTTTGCAACTTGCATGCAATTATGTATCGTACTTTTCTATTTAACATTATAGCTAAAGTATTTTCCCACATCATTAAAAGCTCTTAGAATTGTGATTTTTATTGGCTTTGTAATGTTCCTTTCTGTGTGCATACCCTGATTACCATAAGCAATCCCTATTCATTGGTCACTTAGGTTAGGGAAGAGTTTCTTGTTGATTCATTCCTCAGATCCAATGGACACCAAAGCAGCATCCCAGACTGCACTGTGTTTCAGGAGTTTGACTTATTACAAAGATCCTTAGTCTTTTAAGTTGAAATAACTTATTTTTAAGTAAGCCAGTGACTTATTTACTGAACACATAATAAATGCATCATTCAACAAGGCTGACCTGGGTGAAGGAGATGACACAGGAGGTGTCCCTATTCTTTTTTTTATCCTCACCTGAGGACATATTTTAATTTAATTTTAAAAAGGGAGAAAGGGAGGGAGGGAGAGAGAAAAACATCCATCTGAAAGGTAAAAATTTACTGGTTGCCTCTCATATGTACCCCAACCGGGGACTGAACTCGCAACCCAGGTATGTGCCCAGACTTGAAATTGAACCAGCAGCCTTTTGGTGTATGAGGACAGTGCTCCAACCAACTGAGCCATGTGGCCAGGGTGAGACATTTCTACTCTTGAGGAGCTTGCAATATTATATACCTTAGAAAGCTAAAGCACAAGAAAGAAGCAACCTAAAATATGTGCTCCCGGCCAGGCTGTGATATTCACTGCCAGACCACTCAAGGAATGGGTTTGCCCAGGCAGAGCCACGGTGATCAAAATAGCAGGTGTCTCTCTGCCCATTTTTTACACTTGTCTTTATAAGCATGTTGGGCTGTCACAAGTTTGTTCCCCAAGACTGAGTCATGTGTTCAATGATTCCCTTGGTGAACAGGACCCCGCAAGTTCTGCTCAGTTTGTGTTTATAGGATGAATGGCTTGAGTATAGGTACCAACTACAACAGCTAACATGCATTAAGTGTTCTCTGTGTCCTAAGCACCCTAGTCAGTGCTACACAAGAATCTCTTCATTCTCCTTCTACAAGAAGGCAGGGTAGCATAGGGGTCAAAGACTCAACAGCTAAGGTCAAGCTGCTTGCTAACTGTGTGACTTTGGACAAAATATTTAACTTCTTTGTTTCTGTTTCCTGAACCGTGGAATGGAGATAGAAAAATTACCTTCTAAGGCTGTCCAGAGGATTAGCTAAGTTAAGACAGGTGAAGCGTTTAGCCTAGTAACTGACACACAGTAAGTAGGCAGTAGAACTCCTGTTACTTAAGCCACCCAAGAAACTTCCTGGTGGGTCCTATGTTTAACTGCATTCTGTGGAGGCTGAAATTGAGGTACAGAGTGGATAGGTGCCTTGCCAAGGTCATGCAGACACAAAAGGAATCCCCAAAACTGGACTCTAGAGAGCGTACTCTAATTACCATGCTCTATTGCTCAGAAGGAGTTTGCATCAGGAAAGAAGAGCCCTGCAAAGCAAAGCAGGCACACTAGTGTTCTTTTTTCTTTTTTGGTCTGGTTTTGGAAGATGAAAGCAGACTTAAAAGAAAAGGGAATACTCGAGATATTTGTTTGCCAGGGTCCCAGGCAATAGTAAAAAGAATTCTTGCTGCCAGAAGTCAGAGAAACCAGTATTTGTCTTTTGGTCCTTCAAAGGGGAGAAGAATGGGGAACCTAAAATATTTCTGGCTGCAACAAAGTGTCAGATGGGATGTTGGCTGCTGTACTGATGATATAATATGTGCAGATGACTCAAATTTGGTGAAAGAAAGCACTGTCCCTGCAATGGTGTCCTGGAGTAGACCCTGTGTGGGGGCCCTGGCCTGGGCAGAAAGAATCAGAGGAAACTTTGTTTTGATCTTTCAACTCTTTCTCCTTCAGTTAAGTGAAAGTCTCATTGCAGCCTTCCTCAGTTTCCTTCTCTTCCCTTCTTTTCCACTAATAGGAATTGGGTGTGGTATCTATTGGTCTATCTATATTACACAAATAATATATCAACTTTTAGTGTTCTCAACTTACTGTTCTCACTCATTTTTGTGTTGTTGCAATCTATCTATGCTGTAGTTCATTTTAACTGCTGTATAGTAGGTCATCATATGAATACTATGTGTCTACTTCCTTGTATTTCTATTTTGTGAATATTGGCTATTTTAAATCAGATGGCACTGAGCATGTTTGTACCATGGCCTTTGTAAAAATGTGTGAGGATTTCTGGGTTTGGTATCAAGTTACCATATCAAATGAACAGCATAATTCATTTTCATCTCCCAATTACCTGAAACTGTTTGCCTAACATGAGGATTATATGTGAGGTTTTGTTGGTGGTGTTGAGGGTTTTATGAAACAAACTTGTAAGCCACTTGGATTGGTTTTCTTTTTAAGGAGGATGGTGCTATGATGATATTGGAATAATTTAACTAGGAATGGAATCGTTGAACTACATTTTTAAAAATCCTCACCCGAGGACATACTTATTGAATTTAGAGAGAGAGAGTAGAAAAGAGAAGAGGGAAGGGGAGGAGAGGGGAGGAGAGAGGAGGAGAGAAAAAACATTGATGTGAGAGAGAAACATCGATTGGTTGTCTCCTGTGTGTGCCCTAACAGGGGGTCAAGCCTGGAACCCAGCTATGTGCCCTGAGCAGGAATCAAACACACAACCTTTTTGGTCTGCTGGATGATGCTCCAACCAGTTGAGCCACCCAGCCAGGGCCAGGCACATTTTTAATGACTAAATTCCTTCCCAGACTGATTGTACCACTTTATACTTTGAAAAGCATTATATGAGAGTTATTTTTTCTCACATTCTCTCCAACATTTGATATTATATAACTTACCTGATGATATCTTGTAGTTTCAAATTTGCCTTTAACTTATTTTTAGGGACGTTATATTTCCATCTTTTGTGAAGTGCTTGTTCATGTGTTTGCCCATTTTTTCTAGTGGTGTATTTATTTTTTTTCCTACTAATTTTAAGAATTCTTTACATAGCCTGCATTCAAATCCATATAGGTAGCTTTACCCCAAGTTCATAAATACAGGGTCCAGCATAAATAATATCCCCTTTTTATTACAAAATCATAAGCATGTAATTCTCTAACATAAAAAGATCCCACTCAAGCACACCATATGACATTTTAGGTGAAATGTTCAAATTAAAACTATAAATAATTACACCCATATTATTACCCTACCAACCACACTCAAGCAGGTGTGAGCTCTGCTGGGCCCTGTATATTCTTCTATATTTTATTATAGAATTATAAATGTTTGGATTGGTTTTTTGCAGATAGGCATTTAATTTACCTGGAGTTTATTTGTGTTTACAGTATGAAGCAGGAATTCAATTTTATGTTTTGCCATGTGGAAAACCAATTATTGAGTAGAAACACATTTTATTTAATGCTTATTAGTTTATTCAGGTGTTCTAATTTTTTTCTTAGGTTTGTGCATAGGTGTGTGTGTAGAAACTCACATGTCTCTATATACCATATGTATCTATATCTGTGTCTCTCTCTATATATCCACTATCTAATTTCCCATGTCATATAATTTTTTGAATTATGAGTTGTTTTCCACAGGTCACTTTTATGTAGGTGCAGGTCAGCATCACTTTTTTTTTCTTTATTGGGCAGACTTGCTGGAGGTTTTTCTTTTCTACTAGTCATTCAAAACCTAGCTTTTAGTGTTATACATCGTTAGTATAATTTTGCTATGAATTTCTATTTCTCTTTTTTAAATTTATTCCCTTCTACTTTCTTTGAGTTGAATCTGTTTTTGTCTTCTTCCTATTTCTTGAAATGAATGCTTAACTCATTTATTTTCGATATATAGTACATGAAGATAAGACTATAAATTTCTCTATAATTCTCAGCTTTCATCAACTCCCATAAATTTGATATATAGTGCTTTCATTGTCATTCAGTTCCACATGTTTTATACCCTCCATTATGATGTCTTTTCTTTAACTCATTGGTTGCCTAGCAGTGTGATTTTCTTTTTTCCAAATCTATGCTGTTTATCTTCTTCCGTATTATTTTATTTTCATTCCTTTGTAGTCATATAGTAAGTTCTTTATGCCATAGATTTTTTGAAGTTTTCTCAGAACAGCCTTTATGACCTTATAGGTGGTCAGCTTAACAGGCCCTATGTGTGTGAGAGGAATGCACACTCTGAACTTGTTGGGTCCCAGGGCTGTTTGTGTCACCATCAGCTCAAGATTATCATTACTGCTATTCAAATCTATTTATTTGCTATTTTTTGGTCTGCTTCATCTCTTGCTAATTGATGCATGAAGAAAATTCCCATTAGCTATGTTGATTTTCCAACTTATCCACATAATTCTGTCACTTCTTGCTTTACGTGGAAAGATGCCAGTGCACTGACACAAATTCATGATTGTTTGATCTCCTTGGTGGATTTTTTTCTGGAAGGTATTCTTAATACTCTGTATTCTTGCTGTTAGACTGGAGAATGTACTGTGAGGAGAAGGGATGTGGTTAACCTCTGAAGTGTCTCCTTCATTTCTCGTGTCCCTTGCCACAGTCATCATTGTCACCCTGGGTGACATAGCTACAACATGGAGGCAGGCCTCCTAACCTATGTGAGACTTTACATGTGAAACCTTTGGGATTTCAGGAGTTTGTCAGTTGTGGCAGCTAGTGTTAATTATCCTGAAATAGTCTTGTTATTATGCTTTATGCCATAAGTTCTATTTTCCATTTTGTTAGTATTTTCCTACTGCATACATCTTTTTTTAATTCCATTTTGTGAAAACTTTATCAGTTTCTTTATATTCAACTATGTGTTCAATTTTACTTTAAATGTGTATTTTTGGAAATGGAATATTATTAGGTTAAAAATTCATTTAGGTGTTTCTTTTTTGATTAGAGAATATAATTTTATTTTTTGTGATTACTAATATCATTTGTCTCATTTCTACAATTTTATTTCATTTTGTATTTTTAGCAAGCTTTTTCTTTCCTCTACCCCTCTCTTGCCTCTTTTGGATTTCTTTAGTTTTCTCTATTTTCTTTTTAAAAAAATTTTTGGGTGGTACTCTTAAATTTTAATATACAATCTTTTAAATATAATTTTTATTTTGTAAGAGTTTTAAATGTATGAAACATTGCAAAAATACTATAAATAACTCCAGCATATCCTTTTTTTAGCCCCATAAAACAAAATTATCAAAACTAGGAAATTAACATTGATACAGTAAAAATCACTAATCTATAAGTGTCATTTACATTTTCCCAATTATCCTTGTGATGTCCTTTTCCAGGACAACGATCCAACTCAGAATCACTTGTTGCATTTAGTTGTCATATCTTCTTAGTCTCCTCTAATATGCGATAGTTACTCATTTTATCTTTTATGACCTTGCCATTTTGAAGAGTACTAGTCAAATAAATTTGTAGAATAATCTTCACTTTGGGTTAGTCTAATGTTTCTTCAAAATTAAACTGAAGCCCTGGCTGGTGTAGCTCAGTGGATTGAGCACGGGCCTGCGAACCAGACAATCGCGGTTCGATTCCCGGTCAGGGCACATTCCTGGGTTGCAGGCCAGTTCCCTGCAGGCCAATTCCCAGCAGGAGACGCATGAAAGGCAACCATACATTGATGTTTCTCTCCCTCTCTCCTTCCCTTTCCCTCTAAAGATAAATAAATAAAATCTTTAAAAAAATTAAACTGAAGTTATATATATTTTGACAATAATCTTATAAACACGATGGTGGGGTTTTTTTGTACTATGTGATACCAATTTATTTCGTTATTGGTGATACTAAGTTTGATCACTTGGTTATGGTAATATCTGTCAGATTTTTCTGTAAAGTTTCCAGTTTAAAAATAGACTTTATAGGTCTGTAAAGTCTGTAGGTCTATAAAGTACCATTTTTCCTTTTGAAATTGAGAAATATGGGGGGTATTTCTCATCCCCCCATGGAGGGAGACATGCAAACACTCTAATTCTCATGGTACTCTCACTCATTAATTTTAGCATCCATATGATCTCACCTTTAACAGGAACCTAAATAACAAAACAAACAAGCAAGCAAAATATAATGAAAGACACTGAAGTAGAGAACAGGCTGACAGAGACCAGAGGGGAGGGAATTTCAGGGAAAAAGGGGACGGGTTTGCAGGAACAAGTAAAAAAGACACATGGACAAAAAAAAAAAACAAGGGGTGGGGTGGAAATGGGAGGGAGGTGGGGAGGGCTGAGGGGTGGGCTGGGATGGGAATAAAGGGCAGAAAACTACTTGAACAATAATTACAAAAAAAATAAATAAAAGACTTCAGACACTCTTATTTTTTTCCTCTCATGAATGGCTCAATATCACGATCTGGAGCTTCAAATAAGTCT
Source organism: Artibeus jamaicensis (assembly GCF_021234435.1). Lineage (NCBI taxonomy): Eukaryota > Metazoa > Chordata > Mammalia > Chiroptera > Phyllostomidae > Artibeus > Artibeus jamaicensis. Next base: position 11,655,958 of record NW_026521883.1, read on the forward strand.
TTTCTTATAATTTTTAAGCCATTTTGCCACACTGGTTGACTTTCTGAGAAAAACAAATAAACACTGTTTCTTTTAAGCGTATATATTTTATTTACCTTTATTTCAGGAAGTTTGCTTAAATCCTAATTTTTAATATTAATTCTGTTTCATGCTTTAGGTTTTTTTTGGCAACTCTATTATATATTTTTTTGAATCTTCACTGCCTATCTTCTGTATCACTTTCTCTCCAATCTGTTTTAATGCTTTCTTAATTTCATTTTGATTCAAATGTTTTCCCCCTGTTTTTCATCTTCTATTTTTCTTATGGAATTTTCTGTGTTCTTTAGTCACTCTTGTATTCTTTCTCATTCAGTCTTTATTTCTAATCTTCATTTTATTTTGGGCTGGGATGGGAGTAAAAGACAGAAAACTGTACTTGAACAATAAATAAATTAAAAAATAATTTTAGCATCCATTGATAATTCTTGCCTACCACACATACTTTCATGGTGTTTTCAAGATGGTGGTTTTTCTATTTGCATAATGTCTTATTGTTTTGTATTCACTTTTTTCTATGGGTCATAATCTATTACTGTCATTATATTATTGCTCAGAAACATCTTATATCTGCTATTGGGAGTTTCTTCAAGCTGTCTTATGTGTCTTTTTGACATGCACCCATCATTTTTTAAGCGTGTTTTCACTTTTTTGCACCACAAGTCTAGGTTCCCCTTACACTGTCCCTGCCCAGCCCTGAAATCTGCCATTTCTCCAGAGAGTTCTGGTCCCTTTTGTTGGAAACCAAATTCTGAAACCAAGATGGTTGCTAGGTGGGCTCTTTGTTACTGTGTTGTCGTTGCTTCTAGGTCCTCTTAGTAGGCAGAACTGGGAAATCATTCCTTATCAGTTTGTGGAATCTTCTTTATTCTTACAGCTGCACAGTATAAATAACCTCATGTCTGTGTATTTTCATATTGCTGAGGCATGTCTTCAGGGGGAGTTCCTAAAAGTAGAATTGCTACATCAGAAGGTGAATACATAAGTGCTTTGTTAAATATTGACAATTCCTAAGGGGTTGAAGGGATTTCCAATTTTCATTTTCACAGCAATGGTTAAAAGCGATTGCTTCTCGTTTCACCAAAGCATTTTCAATAGAATAGGTACTCTTTTCAATTTTCACTAATATGATAGATGAGAACAAATATTCCATTGTTGTTTTAATTTGAATTTATCTAGTTATAAGTGAGTTTAATATGTTTTTATGTTTGAGGCTATATTAATCTTTCTTTTGGTAAATTGTCTGTTCATGTCTTTTTCCCCATTTTTCTATTAGTGTTTTGGTACTTTATCCCCCAATTTTTAAGAATTCTTTATATATTAGTAATATTATTCCTTTAATATCTGCTGCAAATATTTTCTCCCAGTTTGCCAGTTGTCTTTTGACTTTGATTATGCTTTTTTTATTTTTCATAAATAAAACATTTTAAAAATGTTTGTATTTGCAAACAAATGTTATAGAGAAATTTATCAATTTCTTCTGTTTTTACCTCTGGATTTTGGGTCACAATTAGAATGCCTCCTTGTACAGATATTAAGGAGAAATTCACCTGTATTTCTTTTAGTACCTGTATGGTCCCATTTTCTAACTTAAGCCCATAATCTTTTTGGAATTTATTTTTGTCTATTGTGTGAGGCATGGATTTATTTTTATCTTGTTCTTAATGGCTACCCAATTTCCTCAGCACCATTTATTCAAAAGTCTATCTTTGACCCAGTTGTTTGAGATGACACTTTTCATCATATGCTGAAATTCCACATGCACAGGGATCCATTCCTGGAAGTGTATTTATCTATTCATGGTCCAATACAATACTGTTTTAATTATGGAGGATTTACATTATGTTTTAATATCTGACTGACAGAGATAGTTCCTCTTGTAGTTGTCATTTTTCTGTGTGTTTTTTTTTAATGTGTTTTCCTGGCTGTTCAATTCATGTTTATTTTCACTTATATGAACTTTAGTTGTAACTTGTCTAACTTCCTAAAGATGCTTGTTGAAATTATATTAAACTTACATGAAAAATTTTTATTGATTTTATTTTAATTTTTAAAATATATTTTATTGACCATGCCACCACAGTTGTCCCATTCCCCCCCTTCACTCCCCTCCACCCTGCATACTCCCCCCCCACCATTCCCCCCTTTAGTTCATGTCCACATGTTACAAGTTTTTTTAGATTTTATACTTCCCATACTATTCTTTCCCTGCCCTCTGTCTATTTTCTACCTACCGTCTTTGCTACTTATTTTCTGTACCTTCTCTCCCCTTCTCCTCCTCCCACTCCCCTGTTGCTAACCATCCATGTGATCTCCATTTCTATGGTTCCATTCCTGACCTAGCTGTCCTCTTAGATTGCTCTTGTTTTAGATGTGTTTGTTAATAACTGCAAACCTGCTGTCCTTTTACTGTTCATATTTATTTTCTTCGTAAGTCCCTTTAACATTTCATATAATAAGGGCTTGGTGATGATGAACTCCTTGAACTTGACCTTATCTGAGAAGCACTTCATCTGCCCTTCCATTCTAAATGAAAGCTTTGCTGGATAGATCAATCTTGGATGTAGGTCTTTGGATTTCATGACTTGGAATACTTCTTCCCAGCTTCTTCTTGCCTGTAAGGTCTCTTCTGAGAAATCAGCTGATAGTCTGATGGGCACTCCTTTGTAGGTGACTGTCCCCTTTTCTCTTGCTGCTTCTAGGATTCTCCCCTTCATTTTAATTTTGGCTAATGTAATTATGATATGCCTTGGTATGTTCCTCCTTGGGTCCAACTTCTTTTGGACTCTCTGAGCTTCCTGGACTTCCTGGAAGTCTATTGCCTTTGCCAGATTGGGGAAGTTTTTCTTTATTATTTGTTCAAATAAATGTTCCACTGGTGGCTGTTCCTCTTTCCCTTCTGGTACCCCTATAATTTGGATGTTGGAACATTTAAAGATGTCCTGGAGGTTCCTAAGCCTCTCCTCATTTTTTTTGAATTCTTGTTTCTTCATCCTTTTCTGTTTGGTCATTTTTTTCTTCCTTTTGGTCCACTCCCTTGATTTGAGTCCCAGTTTCCTTTCCATCACTATTGGTTTCCTGTGCATTTCCTTTTATTTCACTTAGTTTAGCCTTCATTTGTTCCTCTACTTTGTGACTAAAATCAACCAGTTCTGTGAGCATCCTGATCACCAGTGTTTTGAACTGCGCATCTGATAGGATGGCTATCTCTTGGTCGCTTAAAATTATTGGCTCTGGGGCTTTGAGCTGTTCTTGAGCCATAATGTTTTGGTCTGTTTGCACCTGTTACATATGAGGGGTGGAGCCTTAGGTGTTCACCAGGGTTGGGCTACCCAGGTCGCTGGATTGTGATGCTGTATGTGGGAGCAGGGTCAGAGAAGGGCAATGGCATTTGTTCCACTCTCCCAGATTTTGGTTCCCTCTGCTGCTTCCCACAAGCAAACCGGGCCTCCCTGGTGCCGGCTCCCAGGTGTGTGGGCCTGTGCACCTCCAGGACCCTGTGGGTCCCTCCAACAAACTCTCTGTGAGCCTAGGAGCTTCTCCTGGCACCTCGACCCTGAAAATTTTTCCAGTTGGTGCTTTTAGGCTTTAATTCCTGTCACTGGGGCCCTGGCCTGTGTGGTCTGTGTCACTGCTCACTCCTTCGCCTGGTTTATCTGAGCTTGAAGGTGTGACCGCAGTCAGCCAGCAGCCTTGTGCCCTCACTGGGTCTGCCCGTTGCCACCCCATGCCTGGGATCTTCCAAGTGCCGCCTGTGCTTCTGGGTCAGTCCAGTCGATTTTTCCTGCACAACCCCCACTCTGCCAGCCACTGACTCCACCCCTCTTACCAGTCTGGCTGAATGGTTCATTGTTGTTGGACTTCTGTACAGTTCAATTTTCTGTTCTGGTTGCATTTTTGTTACTAAAACTTTGTTGTCTTTAAACTTGGTTGTGCGAGGAGGCACACTGTTTCCACCTACGCCTCCATCTTGGCCAGAAGTCTTTACTGATTTTAGAGGGAGAGGAAGGAAGAGAAAGAGAGAGAAACATTGATTTTTTTTGTTCCACTTAATTATGCATTCATTGGTTGCTTCTTGTATGCGCCCTGACCAGGGATTAAACCCACAACCTTGATCTATCAGGACAATACTCTAACCAACTGAGCTACCCGGCGAGGGCTGCATTAAAGTTTTTAATTAACCAAGGGAGAATTAATAATTTTTAGGATGTGGAGTCATCCTGTCCAAGAGTAGATTCTTTCCATTTGTTTAAATTTACTTTCATGTCTTCTAAGAGTACTTAAAAGTTTTCCTTTCACAGATTGTATACATTTGTTGCTAAGCTTTTTCTAAATATTTAATCTTTTGTTATATCAAAATTTTTTTACCATTATTTCCTTCACTGATTATTGTATATGTAAAAGGCTGTTAATTTGTATATTAACATAGATTTTTCTTATTGAGATATAATAAACATATAACATTACACTAGTTTCAGGCATATAATGTAATGATTTAGTATTTGTATATATCGCGACTGATCACCACATTAAATCTAGTTAATATTGTTTATCATATGTAGTTACAAATTTTTTTTCTTGTGATGAGAACTTTTTTGATCCACTCTCTTAGCAACATTCAAATGTACAGTTCAGTATTATTAACTACATTTTCCATGCTGTATGTTATATAACCATGACATTTACTTTATAACTGGAAATTTATACCTTTTGATTCCTTTCATCCATTTTACCCAGCCCTACTTTCTGCACTGGAAAGCCCAATGTGTTATCTGTTTCTGTGAATTTGTTTTGCTTGTTGTAGTTTTTTACATTCTACATATAAGTGAGATCACACAGTACTTGTCTTTCTCTGTATGATTTATTTCACTTAGCATTATTCCCTCAAGGTCCAGAGATATCACAAATAGAAATATCTTATTTTTTTCTATGGCTAAATAACATTCCATTGTGTGGGCATGTGTATGTGTGTGTATTTTCTTTATCCATTCATTCATCAGTGGGCTTAGGTAGTTTCTATGTTTTGACTATTATAAATAATACTACAGTGAATATGGGGTACATATATCTTTTTGAACTAGTGTTTTTGTTTTTAGTACATTTTAAATTTAATATACTGTAACCCTCATTCATTACCTTAACTTTCCTCCTGAACAATGTAGAAACTTAAACTTTGATCTCTCCATTCATACCTTCCATTTAATTTATCTTCAGTAATTCATTTTCTCTTTGATTTCTCCTCACTAGTGTCATTATTTCTGGTTTGTGAATATCTTTGCTTATTTTTACTTTTTGAAGTTTTTTTCATTTCAGGTTTACTTTCTTTCTAACATTTGTTTTAGTAGGTCTTTAAAAAATCTGTGTATGGTTAATTATCTCAATATTTATCTGAAAATGCCATTTTTTTTTAGCATTCATTCTTGAATGGTGGTTTAACTGGTTAGCATATTCCATTGTTTCCCAGAACCTGCTGTTCCTGGTAGGAAGTCTTCGATCAGCCTAATTCCTGTTGCTTTTTAAGTTTTCTTTTTGTCTTTGCTTGCTTTTAACATTGCCTCTCTGTTTATAATGTATCATTTTATGACTATGTGTATAGGTATGCATTTGCTTTAATTTATTCTTCTCAGAATTTTGTATGTTACTACAATATGAGGACTTATGTCTTTAATTCTGAAAAATTCTTTAGTATTACCTCTTTGAATATTGACTTAATTTTGTTCTATTCCTGAGTTCTGGAACTGTAATGCATATGTTGGAAATGATTATATCCTCCATATATATTAACTTTTTTCAAATTTCCTCTTTTTGTTGCATTCTGAGCAATTTCCTTACATCTATTTTTATATTTCACTTAATCTTTCATTTGTTCTGTCTAGATTTTGTTCATCTCTTCCACTAATTTTTTTCTGACTATACTTTTATTTCCAGATTTCACATTTCATCCTTTTTAAATTTTTTCACACTGCCCTATTTTTTTTGCCGTAAAATTTGTATTCCTGCTGCTAACTTTTGAACCAGGGGCAGGTCAACATTTTGTGAAATCTGAAGCTTATACATTTTGGAAGATCCCTCTTTAAGGAAAGTAATATGCAGTTATAAATACAAAATTAAATATAATAGTGAATATTTATTTGGAGAACAGAAATCACAAAAATTGTAGATTAAAAAAACCTATAAATACCACCAAATATTACACAAAATTTAGAAAAATAACAGTATACTTTTATTAACTGCCTGACACACCTCTAAAGTTGGCCTTTTTCACATATGACAAACTTACAATATTCTCTTTGAGGTGAGAATAAAAAGATAGATAGCTCAGTCTTTTTTCTAGTATAGTTGATCAAAGTTTAACTTTATTACTTATGGTTTATAAAAGTTATTTTCTGTTTTCTTACATAGCTCTTGGCAATATTATACATTTTAAGAATCCTTTTAACTTTGGAAAACTTCTAATTTCTGTCATATGTGATTTGTAAAAATTGAAACAATTTCTACATATAAGCTTCTATATATTTCAATATTCTTTTTCTTTTTTACATATTTGTGGTACAGAGTACTATAGAACAAATTTTACTGGGATACTATGTCTGGCTATGTACTTTCACACCACTACATGGAAATAATTATGAACCATATACATGTGTTTCACTAAATCCAAACTAAATGTATCTTCAACAGTAGCCCAATTCCTGAGTTGCCTATCGCTTTTCCAATACCTTCAAATAAAAACAGAAGTATGACAAGAGCAAAATAGACAGAAATAATGGTCTTAACTAATGAAGGTTAAGATATCTTTTATAAATTTTATACAATCTATTTAAATACATTGCTAGGATCCCATAGGCTTTGAAATGGGCCTGTGCCAGTGAGAGGCCCTGAACTTTAGCTTCATTAGCTTTACAGTAAATCTGCCTCTGCTTTGAACATCTTAATTATGCTGATTTTAAAGCCTCTTCCACAGTCCTTTATTATTTCTAGGCATAGTGGTTGTATCAGGGGACTCTTTCCATGATGTGGTTTTACCTTGTATTACCTGTGATCTTGGATTATGAAGTCAACTTCTGTGGGAGTCCTTTGGAGTCAATAGTGACCTCGTGTGTGCCTTTGCCGTGGCCCCTGGGTCCCATGTTTATGTAAATTTCTCAGCTAGGCTGGGAAGTTACAAATATGCTGTGGACAGTATGAATGTCTCAATTTAGACTGGGGATTCCAGCCCCTAGCAGGTGACTCTTTTCACCCTTGTGTGGTGGATGCCAAGTTTCCTTTCTGCTTCACTGAACCATGGGTGAAGCTCTTCTAGACCCTGTTTCAAATCTAAAGCAGCCCTTCATGGGTCTTCGGAGTTTTAGCCTTTCAAGGGCATGAAGCCATTGGTCTCGCTCCCTTCCCTGCATGCTCCAGAAGTCTGTCTCCCAGCTATTAGGACTTACATTCAGATCCAGGAATCACGGGCCATTTTGTTTCAGTTCTTACTCATCACAATGACTTTGAGTTTTCTCTTTATTTTTGTCACCTTAGTTTCGAGCTCCATTATGTACCCAACATTTTTTTGGGGGGGTTAGATTTTATCTGACATATCCATGTATTTGGAAATGCAGAATGATTGAATAAATCTAGGCAGGTCAGCTGCAACTCATTCATTAGTTTAACACTATATTGTTGAGGACCTTTATTTGTCAGATATTTTCTAGAATATTATCTGTTCATCAATATGTAATTCATACTCCCTGTCTCTGTGGAATTTACTTTCTAGTAAATTGAAATTAGCTCTTCCTTCCTTCCTTCCTTCCTCCTTCCTTCCTCCTTCCTCCCTCCCTTCCTCCCTCCCTCCTTCCTCCCTCCCTTCCTCCCTCCCTCCTTCCATCCCCACCTCTTTCTTTCTTTTGCTAGGAACTCTTTTTATTCCCCTGCAGAAAGAGTGAAGATGCCTAGCTTCCTTCCCTTCCCTTCCCTGGACATATCCAAGGCTACAAACTTGCTGTAGCGGCGTTGTGACTATGACTACTGCCTGAGCATGCAGGATACATGAAAACTCAAGGTCTTCCCTGTAGTTTTAGTGTGACCAGACCTTTCTGCCACCATCTCTCATATGCACTGCAATAACAATTAAGACTCACTATCTTTAATTATCTGAAAATAATTTCCCTTTTTATTCACATACATACAGAAATATTAACCCTAAGAGACTTGACAGACTATACATATAGCTATGCATCCACCACCACAAACATTATACAAAATTGTTCCATTGCCCTCAAATATTCTCTTATACTCTTTGTTTGTTGTCAAACTCTTCTTCTCCTCCCAGCCTTTGGCAACCACTGATCTGTTCTCAATTGCTTTAGCTTTACCTTCTCAAGAATGTCATACAAATGGACTCATACAGAATGTAGCCTTTAATGTGGCCATGCAACACGTTTGTGTTGCTTGGGGTTCAGGCCATGCCAAAGAATATGATGATGTTCCAGAAAATGTGGGAAACCTGAGAGGTGGTAGATATGATTTTTAAAGCTGTTTTAAAATACTGAAACTACCAGGCACTCAACAAATACTTGTTGTATATGTGAAGAATGGACTGGAGCCTCACTGAACCTTAGGGGCTTCCTGAAGTGTAGAGACTCCCAAGTTGGTGATTATGTGTCCAAAAGACTATCTGCCTTCAATCCCAAACATCCTGGCTGCTGTCTGCAGTTTTCTCTACCTGCAGTAGCAAGGGCTTTGGCATGTTCTCAACCTTGTGGGCTTATGGGGCAATGCAAAAGAGCAGCCAGTTAGTACACAGCAGTCATTGTCCCATATCTTCCCAGGAGCTTGTTTGGGGGCTGCCTGCCAGCTGCACACTTGCTCCAGCTTGCCGAGTCACATGGCCCACTGAGCAGTTAGTCCCTTTACACAAAGCAGCCATGCACCTGTTTTCTTTTGTCGGGCAAGTACAGTAAATGTGTTTATGGCATGAGGCAAATTTCACCTTCAGATGTATGCTCAGAGACCCCATCATGGGTGACAGGAGGCAACTGCACCTCAGGGGCAGGCAGGGATGGGCCCCTGTGGCTGACAGAGGTAGTCTCTTCCCACACCTGTGTGCTTCATACTCAAGCCAAAAGGATACAAAACACATATTAAATACAATCGCTGCTTTAAAGAGCTTACTGCCATTTTGGAGGCAGTGGGTCATATTGGAGAAGGTTCTTGTTGCATGCTTGTTGAGTTAATGACACATTCCCATCATTTTCGGCAGGAAGTAAAAGTGTACAGAATGTCAGTGTTGGAAAAACTATAAAGATCATCCAGTCAGGTCAACCAGGTGACCACTATTGCTTGGACAGCTGTTTCTGCCTCTGCGCCTCCCCTCTGCTGCGTGATGTGTGACAGCTGATGTGAATTACATCACTGACTGGGTCTCCCCTGGGCATTGCCAGATATCCTGGCTCAGAGCGCATTGGTCAATGAGGCTCCCAGCTATGAGCCATTCCCAGAGCACTAACAGGGAGCAAGAGTGAGAAGCCCTGGTTTGGTCTGGTGGTTCTGAGAGCTTGATTATAGCCAACTTCCTGATGAATACCAATTTGACTTTAAAGTCCAGTGGGTTTTTTTCAATTTTTTTAAAATGGGAAAATGGTATGTCATAAGAAAAAATTTCAGAGTTTCTCTTTTTTACATTTTTGGTTTTATACAGAACTAAGGCTTATTGTTGGAATCCTATAATGTCAATTACTAAGAGTTACTTCGATTTGGTATCCAAAACCAAAAATGCTAGTTTACTTAACCTTCTCCTACTTTGGAATGTTTACATTAAAATTCTTTTCTATAATTTTAATGGATCTGTAAAATAGGAAACCCACTCATACGTAATCAAGAAGTAACCATCAAGGGAGAGGTAACCACATTTGCTAGCCTTGGTGAAGAATGAGGAGTATTTTTCAGAATTAAGACAATTGAAACCCACAGTCCAAAATGGGCTCATCCATGTTTCAGTTTAGAAATCTTAGCCAAGGAGCTGGGTAAACAGTGGTCAAAAACACAAATGGTATTCGATGAGAGAAATTCATAATATAGTTTAAGTATGCACTGAATTTTTTATTAAAATACTTGGCTTATTAAATGCCATATTTAAAGTTGCTTTCCAAATACTGAATAATGGTCATAAGCGCACTGCAGTGTAGTGGGTGTACCCATTAAAAGAGAAAAATGTGCTTACACTGTGTCGTCATAAAACCTGTAAACTGCCACTTTGTAAGTGGCTAAGAAGTGAATTGCCACAGAAACCAAGACTTGGAGCAGCTGCAAATAAAGGAAAGAAGTTTCTAAATGCTGACACTGGTCGTGAAACTGATATTTTATTTAGATGTCCTTGCAGCATGGAGCTCTCAGAAATCATGTTTATAGTCTTCGTGCAATAGAAATACAAGCAATAGTGTACATTTTGGCAGGTGGTGCCCGATTTAGTTGTAATAATTCACAGCACTGCTCCAGGGCTTCCATGTTGCTTCAGGCAAAAACCTGTATCATAAATTATAGCACACAAAGCTGAATTTGACCTACCAGTTGATGCATAATAAACTGACTTAATTCTGAATATTAACTACACATTATGGCCTAAAGGTTTTATGCTCTCTAAATGTAACAATAAATTATACAAAAATCTTCCTCTTGGGTGAAGCCTAAATATAAATAAATCCCCAATCTTAATACTATGCTGAAAAACCAGTTACTATAGATACCAGAGAGAATATATTAATCTTAAATATTATTGCTGAATAAAATAACTTTAGAATATCACTAAGTACCTGAAGTAATTATAGAAACTTCGGGGAGAAGTTTCAATATTTGATAAGCCACTTTCCCATTTTCCCCCTTTCTTGAGTGGTAAACTGAAAGATATCACCTTGTTTCTTGAGTAATCATCATGAGTAAAAGATTGGTTTTACAAAATTCTCCCCAGTCTCAAGCACAGGGTTTAGTTCATATAAGCGTTCAGCAATTACTGGTCAGTGAATGGGGGAGTTAGGAATGTTTGGAAATATCACATTGTCTGATCGTAATGGTCATAGGTTAAAAGAAGGGATATTCCCAGCTTCAGATATATTGTTTTAAAAATTATTCCCTGTGTGAGATTGAGAAAATCACTTCATTCCTCTGAGCCTCTTTATTTGTTTGTAAAGGGGATTAAGAACGAGTAAAAAGGACCAATTCCTATCTTACATGATTGTGGTTTGTGAATAGTTGAGACCCATGTCTGTAGTTTTCTGAAGTTTATTATTTTAAGCAAAGATGTCATATAGAGGCAAGAAATTATCAACCCTAGCAGAAAGGGTATTCTCTTTTTACCTTGCTTGAATGATGTGACTTCATCCCTCCCTGGTCATGGTTGATTGTACCTGGGTAGATAGATTTTCTCTTTTTGAGAATTTGAGCTGACAGATCTAGAGCCGAAGAGTTAATTTACAATTATCCCTAACCTGAAAGTTCCTTCTTGGGGCCTGGTTGCCTTTCCCACCCACAGTTTTTATGAGCTATTTTTTTGCATCCTAATAATAAACCTCACTTCCCTCAAGTTATGTGGAGTGGGATTCTATTTCTGACAACATTGTGAAGTTCCTTTACCCATTTCTTGAGCACCTACCATAACCGGATTCATGTATTTTGAGCTTAATATTGAGAGGATAAAACATAAAACTAACTATAATTTAGTCAAAAAAAGTTAATACATATAAAAATGCGAGTTATGGTTTAAATTAAATAAAAGGGAAAAATAATATCTGCTCCAGGATTCAAGGTAGATTGGGAAAGTCCTAATAGATAAGGAGCTTTATATGCATCCCTTTTTTTTTCTGTACACTGCCTCATGGTGCAAGCTCACCATCACGTCTTGCATGGACTATAATAGTAGCTTTCTAACTGCCATCTTTGCCCTGTGTCTGCCCTCCATACTGCTACCAGAGTTAACAGATAGCATCAAACATATAGTATCAGACATTGGTCCTAAATGATCTTTAAAAGGCCCCCACACCTGCAGGTTAAAGTCCAAACTTCTACCCTGGCCTTCCTGACATACTAGGTCACATGATTCCCTTCCAGACTCATGTACTACTTCTACTCCACATGCTCTGGGCACCAACCACCTTGACCCTGTCCCTGTTGTTGATCATGTTTTGCACTTGCCTCTGTGTCTTTGCATATCACATTCTATCATCTTTCCTGGAAATCCACTGCTGAGTTCTAGAGCCTCAGCCAAAGTCCCACCGTTTCTCTGAGCCACCCCATAACCTCTTTTCAATAGTAGAATTAATATGTAAAAGTCTCAGTGTATACAGTGCATTGTACATGTTAGCACGGTGTATTATAGTTAATTATTTATGTGTCTGTCTTGCCTTCTCTTAGGGAGGAACTAGAAAGGAGGACAGGCACCACTTGTCTTTGCATGTCCAGTGAACAAGTGGCAGGAGCTCATGTAAAAGGCTCTGGAATGATTGTTTGACTGGATGGGGATTGGATTTAAATTGGTCCTGGAACAGTGGCTAAGATTTTGAAAGGTGAGTGTGGGCCAGAGGCTTTAAGGACTAGAGAACCAGAGCCTGAACATGAAGCAGGCAGGAAGGTTCTGAGCAGATTCGGGCAGAGCATGCCATTGGTTTGGCTGGAACAAACAGGGGAGATAATGAAGATAAAGAAGACTCCTGTTGGAAAAATCAGTTGGGATCCTGTTGTGGAGGATTTTAATTTTTGTAGGCAGCAGGGAGCCATATCCATTGAGCATAATGGTGATGTGATCAAAACCGCCTTTTAAAGACATTAACCCTGGCAGGGTGCAGAAACGGTAGACTGGCCTGGGGAGGCTGGTCACTCTCATCACACTCCAAGGAGGAGGCTCAGTCACCATCTCCCATCGTTTCCACCTTCTTAGCTATTTTATTATGTTTTACTATTCTTTTTTTTTTTTTTTTTTTACAAATTGAAAGAGTCATCCACTCCTTTCCCTTCATCTCAGGTGTTGCAAGGATTTTTTGGATTTTAAAGCATCTGATAGACAAGAACAAGGGCACATCATTCCCATCCAGGTGATCGCAGTGACTTTCATTTTTAGTAATGCTGGCGAGTTGGAAATGGTTTGATATGGGGACACGCTTGACCTGTTCTATTTTCACCATGCTTTCAGGCGGCTTAACAAGAACACTGGGCTCCTCTTCGATGAGGGAATTGGAAAGTTTTGCTTTCCCTGGGTGGCATTGATTTTCCTTGTGGCTCCCCAAACTCAGCAAAATTCAGAAACCATGACCTCTAAGTCTCAGCTGCCTTCTTGCACAAATATCACTTCCTCCTTGAAGCCTTCGGGGATTCTTAATCCTCCACCCCCACATCTGAAGTGAAAGGCTTAATCATCTTCACCTCCATTTTGCAGATGAGAAAATCAAGTATGCAAATGATGTACCTAAGGTTTCATGAAGTGGTAAAGCAGAGTTCCAAATACATTTTTTTCCTTTCAAATACTTAAATACTCTTTCTTCTCTACCCTCCTAACTCATGCTGTCTGATGAATGAGTAACTGAATTTTAGTTAGGATTTTTTTTAATTACACAAAATTTTAGTGAGGAAAGAACCTGTTGAGATGCCATCACACTCTGTAGCATCCTGGGGAGGCACACATGACTAGCAGAATAGTGTGGGAGATTTCCTTGATCAGTCTGAGATATTTAAAATTCAGCCATTAATCATAACAGCTGTATTCTTGCTTCAAGTGATCAGATACTAATGATTTTGACATTCTGAGTTTTAGAAATTCCTGTTAATTGTCCTTAAAAAAAGGGCAGGAATGAATAATGTTGACTTCATTTGTGAGGAAAGAGTCAATCTCTCTCATTCATGTTCCTTTTTTGTCTTCAAAATCATTTCATTTAAAGTACAGTTATTTTCTGGGCTCTTGAATCTCTGGGTCTGACTTTTAAAGGCCGTCTGTTCTAGGTAGCTGTTTGGCCTTCAGAATAAACAGGGAGAGACAGGCCTTTTAATAACAGGTGCTTCTGGGAGCTGGCTGAGCTTTGGAACACCAACCAGCCAGAAGACAGAGGCAGGATGTGAGGCTGAAGACGGTAAACACCTTCTTATGGTGGGGAATTTCTCTAATGTTGAAAAGGCAGTATACCTTCAAAGATACTATATATGAGTACATGTGTACACATATGGATATATATGTGTGTATAGATACATGGATATATGTGTATGTATATATATGTCTCTGTACATATTTCCCCACATATGTGTGTGGGGTGAGTGCCTTTACCTATACATCTATATCTGTACCATCTCTATATAATCATCCTTTGCTAGGACTACTCAATACCAAAGCTCTTGGGTTTTTCCATAATTCCTTTTATTGTTCATAAATTCACAGCATTTGGTATAAAGGTTTGGAGGTTTTTCTTAACCTGCTATGCAAGGTAATAAGTCAGTCTTCAATAAGTCACTAATGATTAGAAAGACAACCATCTCATGTGGACAGCATTTAATTGCTAATAAGTGAGGAGTTTAATTTTCTTTCTCATGGGAACATTCCTAAGAGGATTGCATCAGGTTTGTTTTTAATCACTTGCATTTAGATTTTTTTTATTGTTGTTCTGTTACAGATGTCCCAGTGTTTCCCCACTGCTCGCCCTTGCCTCACCCACCCCTGCTCCCACAGTCAATTCCCACCCTGTTGTCCATGTCCATGGGTCATTCACACATGTTCTTTAACTAAGCCCTTCCCCTTCTTTCCTCTCTTATCCCTCTCCCCTCTGGTTGCTGCCAGTCTGTTCTTTGTTTCCATGCCTCTGGTTCTGTATTGCTTGTTTGTTTTGTTCATTAGGTTCCTCTAATAGGTGAGATCATGTGGTATTTATCTTTCCCCACCTGGGTTATTTCACTCAGCATAATACTCTCTAGGCCCATCCATGCAGTTGCGAAGGGTAGGAGTTCCTTCTCTTTTTCTGCTGTGTAGTATTCCATCGTGTAAATGTACCACAGTTTTTTTATCCACTCATTTATTGATGGATACTTAGGCTGTTTCCAGTACTTGGCTATTGTAAATTGTGCTGCTATGAATACAGGGTTGCATAGGTTCTTTTGAATTGGTGTTTCAGGATTCTTAGGGTATAAACCCAGCGGTGGAATTGCTGGGCCAAAAGGCAGTTCCATTTTTAGTTTTTTGAAAAAATTCCATGCTGTTTTCCACAGAGGCTGCACTAGTCTGGATTCCCACCAACAGTGCACTAGGGTTCCCTTTTCTCCACAACTTCACCAGTACTTGTTGTTTGTTGATTTGTTTATAACGGCCATTCTCACCAGTGTAAGGTGGTGTCTCACTGTGATTTTAATTTGCATCTTTCTGATGGCTAATGATGCTGAGCATCCTTTCATATGTCTCTGCGCCCTCTGTATGTCCTCCTTGGAGAGGTGTCTGTTCACATTATTTGCCCATTTTTTAATTGGATTGTTCATCTTCCTGACATTGAGTCATATGAGTTCATTATACATTCTGGAGACCAAACCCTTGTCCAAAGCATCATTGGAAAATATATTTTCCTATATGATTGGTTCCCTTCTCATTTTGCTGATGTTTCCTTTAGCTGTACAGAAGCCTCTTAATTAGGTGTAGTCTCATTTGTTTATTCTTTCCTTTATTTCCCTTACCCTAGAGGATGTATTGATGAAAATATTGCATGGGATATCTGAATTTTTAATGCTTATGTTTTCCACCAGGACTGTATTTAGATGTTTTTATATGAACCTGTGTATTAGTTTAGTAGGCTGCTGTAACAAAGCACCACAAACTGAGTGGCTTAAACAGCCCAAACTTATTGTTTCACCATTTGGAGACCAAAAGTCAAGATCAAGAGGCTGTCAGGGTCTGTTCCCTGTGAAAACAGCAGAGGTTCTCCTAGCTTCCAGCACTCCTTGGATGTGGCTCCAGTTCTCACATGGGGTTCCCCTGTTTGTGTCCAAGTGTCCCTTTTTGATAGGAACACCCGTCCTGTTGTTTTAGAGGACTGCTCCTCCAACATGACCTCATCTTAACTAATTACGTCTATAACACCTGTTTCCAAATACAGTCACTTTCTGAGTTACTGGGAATGAGGACTTCAACATGTAAATTTTGAGGAAAAAACAATTGAATACCCCAACAGTATTTCCTCTGTCCTTACCCCCCCTGTGTTCATGTCCTGCTCACATGCAAAATACATTCACCCTATTCAGATGTTCCCCAAAATGTTAACCCATTCCAGCACCAAGTCTAAGTCCTAATGTCACCCAACTATCATCTAAATCAGGTGTGGGTGATACTTAGGGTATAATTTCATCCTGAGGCAAAATTCTTCTTTACTTGTGAGCCTGTGAAAACAGGCAAGTTATCATCTTCTAAAATCCAATGATCAGAGAGGCATAGGCTAGATAACCCATTCCAAAAGGGAGAAATCAGAGAGAAATGGGGTCATAGGTCCCAAACAAGTCTGAAACCCAGCAGTGTAAATACCACTGGATTTAAGGTTTGAGAAGACTCCTCTTCATATGGGTGCTCTGTTCTCCAGGGCACCAGCCCTTCTCTCTGGAATGGAGGAAGTACAGTATTTTGCAGACTATAAGATGCACCACTCCCTGGAATTTGGGAAGAAAAGGGGGTGTGTCTTATGTAAGAATGTAGTTTAGCTGGCTCCTGGGGAGGGGGGTGGCCAATGTTATTTATGTTATTAAATATTTTTCCACATTTTTTGCTTCAAAATTTTGTTTCATATTTTCCTCCTCTAAAACCTAGGCATGTCTTATGGCCCTAAAAATATGGTAGCTTTTCTTTTTGGAACTAAGGAGAGGGCTCTGACCTTAGGGACATTTTTTCCCTTTTGTTAAAGGGTAGAGCCAAGCAACTCTGTTGCCCTTTCCTGCCAGAATCCCAGAAGTCTGACAGCTTTCCTTCATTTTTGCCCTCTCTCTGTCCCTTTCAGTCCAAATTAGTAGCGTTTCTACAGAAGTGGGTGATTGAATTCGTATGTCACACACAGCCTCTGTAGCAAACCGTTGGGCAGGCACACTTTTGGTGTTCTTTCCACAGCACACTGGCATCGTTTTTTGCATCATGCTTTCTTCAGTTTATCTCTACTCTTTCATTATACTACAAGCGGTAAGAATAGACCTGACATACCACCAACACTTAAAAATCTCTTGAACTAAATATCTAGGTTCATCACTTATATATCTTATTTTCTACAAACAGTCCAAAATAATTCATGCAAGTTCTTTGCCACTTCATAGCAAGGATTTCCTTTCTTTCTTTCTCTCCTTCTCTCTTCTCCCTCCCTCCCTCCCTTCCTTTCTTTTTAGATTTTATTTACTTATTTTTAGAGAGAAGGGATGGGAGGGGGAAAGAGAGGGCAAAAAAACATTGATTGGTTGCCTCTTGCATGCCTCCAACTGGGGACCTGCCTACAATCCAGGCATGCACCCTGACTTGTAATCAAGCTAGTGACCTTTTGGTTCACAGGCCAGTGCTCAATCTATTAAGCCACACCAGACAGGGTAACAGCAAAGTTTTTTTTTCCTAATTAAATCTGAAAGGACCCTATTTCCAAATAAGCTTATATTCAGAAGTACTCAGGGTTAGGACTTTAATATATAAATTTTGAGGGGACACAATTTAACTCATAACAACCTGTAAAATTTTCAGTGTTCTAGAAGGACCCAACTATTACCTCACTCAAATTCCAAGTTGCATTTTTGACATGAGTGTCCTCACATGACAAGATAGTCACCAGAAATGTCAGCAATTAAGCCAGTCCACTTCTAAGGAATCAATTTCATGGCCATATGACTGTCTGGGGCAAGGTCTCAGCTTCATGTCTGGCCCAGCTAAGTTGGTAGGCATTAAATAATAACAACCATCATTTTCCAAATGTCTACAACATACAGGGGACTATCCTAGGGCCTTTACAGATATTATATAATTCTTAGAGAAATATTGCAAGGTGTTATTTATAGTGCCCATTTTACTGATTAGAAAACCGAGGCTCACATAGTTTAACAGACTCACCCATGGTCATTTCTGCAGATATCTAAGCCTTGCAGTGTGTTAGGAATCTGTTGCCATGGTTAAGTCAGTCTGGAGTCATCTGCAGACCTAGTGTTTGGTCTGTCTTTGTTAACTAACTCATCAACACAGCCAACACAGCCTCACCCCTGTTGAGGCTCTATGTCCAGATACCCAAGAATCTTCTCATTTAAAAACAATTTTTAGTTTTGATTGGTTTTCTAATTTGTTACCACATCCAGAGAACAGATTAATAGTTTGTTGACTTGCTTGGCACCTTGGTCACTGCCTTGTTCCTTCCAGACCTTTCCTAGGGGTCAGGTCCCTGTACTTGAAATCCTGGCTACTGGCTGTAATCCTGTGCTCATTTGGAAGGACCTTCTTGGAGCAGGACTTGCTAGAGGACATGTACTCTACCTATTCAAGCAATCTCTCTGTCAACTGAGTTCAGCCTGGATCACACTTTAAATTTTCTAGAACCTCATGGCATTGCCAGACATTGTATTGTATGTGAGTTTAACAATAGAAAAGCCACAGTCATTATCCCTGACCTCCAAGAGCATCTCAGGCTCCTTCCAGACCCAGTTTATTCCTCTATTCTTGAGTTTATATCATTTAGATATTAATGTGCCCACATCCTTGGCTGCATGAGTTAGAACATGACTACAGAACAGAAGCCCATGGAATTATTGAGATGCAATTTGCAAATCTATGCTCCCAAAAATTTCAATGTATAGCCATACCATGTTACTTTGACTCCCATGCATTCTGATATCCTTGCTTCAGTAAATGATAAAGTGGTAAAAGTATAGCTCATATTTTGTCTATGCCAAAGGCCAAAATTTAGAGATAACCTATGAGAGTATATGTTGTGTTTGTGAATATCATCCATCTCGTGTGCCACAGGGGGAAAAAAAGTTTGGTAACTGCACATTAGGTCAATTTTAAAAGATTCTGGCAAACTTTCATCAAAATGACTTGACTTCTCAGTGATCCACATGGATCTCTTGTCCCCAAATTCCTCTTTATGGGCTTTGAGTCTATTTGTATGTGGCCTATACCACCTCCAGGGCTAGTAAGTCCCATAAGTTTCCTGCCTACTGTGTAAAGTAGTATTTTCTTTCAATTGTTCCCAAATGACTTCCTTCCAGTTCAGAGGCTGTTCTCTAGTCCTTTAGTGTAGGGTTAGCTGAACAAGGCCATGTGCAATTTCTCACTTCCCTAACCATTACCTTTGGAGACTTAGATTCAATTGTTTCTGAGTCCTGGTCTCTTCAGGCCAAGGAAGCTGCATTGTTTGAAACCTCTCCTAACACTGCAGAGGCTGCCTACCCTTGATCATACTGGTTTCCTGTCACAATGGGGCTGCTCTGACTGTTAGATCTCTATAAGTGTGGCATTCAGGACAGCAGGGGTTCTTCCATGCTGGGCCCCCTCCTGCATCCCTTGCCACCTGTAATTTCTTGGCCGCATCTTCCTTGTTCTCATCTCACCCCCCACAATAATCCTTCAGCCACCAAAGTGTTCCTCTGAGAATTCTAAAGCAGCAAACATCCCACAAAAAAGGGAAACAAATTTCCTTGGGGTCACATCATACACTCTCATTCTAGACATCTGATTTTAGATTCCGAAGTTCTGAACAACCCTGAAGAGTGGACTGCCTGCTGGGGGCTTCACAGCTAGCCAGGAAGAATCCACTGAAGCAGGCTTTATTTTGAGTGTGAGGACCTGGCTTATTAGAAGCACTGAGGGGGATAATTCTTTTCTGAAACTTCACACATGCTTGTGAAATTCAGATATGAGAAGAAACATCTTGGGATCAATCAGAATTAGCTGGCCACCTGTCTGGATGGAGGTATCCATCCAGGAGGGGAATGATGGAGACTTTGAAATTTCTGCCTTGGATAAAGTACCCTGGGTCCCTGGGGTTGGGCAGGGGAAAATGAAATCTGCTTTGGCTTGTGCTGACATCCGTTCCCTTGGGTGAATGGCATCTGCTGCAGGAGGCAGGATATTCTGTTCTTTGTTTTCAATAGGTACCTTTGTGATGCCTGGTTTAGAGTATTTGAGCACTGCCACTGCTGCTCTCTAAAGGATGGCTTGTCAATACCAAGTACTGGGCAAACCTTGGAAGGGTAGTCTTGTTCTTGGCCAAATGCTGATTAAAACTTAGGTTTTCCTCCATACTTGCAATTGAAGATCAACTCAAAGACTTGGCTTAACTAAGAGTAGGCCAATGAGAAAGATAAGTAACCATCTTAGTAATAACTCTGCCCATTAGGGAGCATTCACTAAAAAGTGGATTTTACCCAAAGTGACACTATTTTATGTTCAACTCCTTCTAGATAGGGAAACCCACACTGAGAAGTAAGGGAATGATATCTATTGAGCAGGTCATCATGAGAAATAAATATGATGTCTACAAGATGGTTAACACAATGTGCAGCACATAGTAGGTACACAACAAATGCTAGTTCTTTTTTCATCTACAGAGGAACTACTTAAGGTCCTTCTGCAAAGGAAACACTGATATGTAATAATGCACTATGTTTTTGTTTAATTTCCTTTCTGCACATACTATGGAAAAATATTGTGAAGCAATAGCAACATATTTATATGGGGGTTATTATGACTGTGGTGGGTGGGCAGGAGTGGGTTCATCCTTCCATCCTTCCATCCTTCCCCAGGAGGGTATAGACAGGAACTTCCTGAGAAGATGTCATTCAAGAATGTATGGAAGGCCTATGATGGAGATCGTCAGTGAGGGTACATTGAGGGAAAATGGCTTTATTTCATGAATATTAATAATGGAGTTTATATTGGAAGAATACATACTGATTGCATGGTTGCTATTATAGAAAGTGATTGCATTTATTTTTTAATTTTTGGTCAATGAAAATGTGCCCTTAGGTAAATAGCTAAAAAAAATGGCAAGACAAAAATAGAGAAAACATAGAGTTGCAAGACTAAAGAGGCCTCAATTACTTTAGAAAAAAAGAAGAATATCTTCTGGCGAATGAAACAGAACCTAACCATCTACCTGGGACATAAAATGTCCCCAGTCTGTCTGATGTGGGCAGCCTTGCCTCTTTCAACCCACCATTCCATACTGAGCTCTGTCATCTTTGGGGACTTCAGCCCAAATGCTGTATGTTTCTCTCCACATCCTTTTCCAACACCTCAGGATGACTTAGGAGTCTGGTTTTAGTGAGTGGTCCAGGTCAGGATGGCAGTCACCAATTAATTAACCATAGGAAAACATATGGTCTTCAAATGTGTTTGCCAAGAATCATTTGCTGAGTATCTGCTTCTATTGTCAAAGCTGTGCTAGGTGTCCTTGTCTCTGGGGTGTCTGGGACCCCAACCTCTGGGTCCTCACTGCACTTTTTTGTATTGTTGTTCAAATACAGTTACCTCCATCTTCCTGCCACCACTTTTCCCCACCCTACTCACCCCCACATCCCACCCTCAATCCTTACCCCCTTTGGCTTTGTCCATGGGTCCTTTATACATGTTCCTTAATGAACCTTTCCCTTCTTTCCCCTGTTATCCCCCTCCCTTCTCCCCTCTCCCCTCTGGTTACTGTCAGTTTGTTCTTTATTTCAATGTCTCTGGCTATATTTTGCTTGCTTTTTTGTTTTGTTGATTAGGTTCCATTTATAGATGAGATCGTATGGTATCCGTCTTTCATTGCCTGGCATATTTCACTTAGCATAGTGCTCTCCAGTTCCATCCATGCTGTTTGTTGCAAAGGGTAGGAGCTCCTTCTTTCTTTCTGCTGTGTAGTATTCCATTGTGTAAACGTACCACAGTAACTAAAAATGGAACTGCCTTTTGACCCATCAATTCCACTGCTGGGTTTATACCCTAAAAATCCTAAAACACTAATTCACAATAACCTATGCACTCCAATGTTCATAGCAGCACAATATATAATAGCCAAGTACTGGAAGCAACCTAGGTACCCATCACTAAATGAATGGATCAGAAAAACTCTGTACCTTTGAAATGCCTTGTTTCCTGTCTTCAATGATTTCAGGGAATCCACTTCAATTATTTTAGGGAAAAGAATATAAAATTAGGCATAAAATTATTAATTTAGGATGAAGAAAGAAATCATGAAAATTACAAATGTTAAAAACCTGACAAATACCACAACTGTCACAAACTTTAGAAAAATTGCTTTTTGTTTTACTCATTGAATTAAGTGATATACCTCTTTTTTGTACAATTTCTTGTTTCATTCTTTTTGATTATTTTTGCCTATGATTGTGATTTTCTAATGTCTGTAGAGAAGATACAAAGACAAACTACTTCTGTATCATAATTGACTGAAATTAGTTTTTATTCATTATTTAGAATAGTTTCATTCAGCTTCAGAACTTGTTGGTAACTTAATGTAAATTTTTAGAATTTTTGTCAACTTTGAGAAAACATTAATCAAGATTATTTTCTATAAGAACTATAAGATTTCAGGGCATTTCACTTTTTTTTTTAGTTTTTGTTTATTGACTAAACTTCAATGGTCTTTAAATTTATTATATTTGAATGCTCCTGGAACCTAATATGGCTAGCAATAACTTAATTATACTTGGAAGTTACCATGTTCCATATAGATACATTCTAGTAAATTCAAATTAAATGTTTCCCCAACTCCACTTCCCAAAAGCTGCATTTCCCAAATGCTCAAGACCACTCTACTGTTGTCTAAAGCAGAAAAGTAATGCAAGGTAAATTGGACTGGTAAGAGACAGGACTAAACCAATTAAAGTTAAACTACTTTTTGCAAATTTTATAAAATTTTATACCTTAACCTTCATTAGGGTCATGGCTAATCTGTCTCCATCCTCTTGTCTCTGGAACTGTCCACACTGGCACCTGGTAGAAGGTCAGTTAGATGAATTAAGGATACTCCAGGCTTTGTTTACGTGCTCACCCTGCTAATGCTTTCCCTTCTCCCTCCTGCTAACCAGTGTCTACCCAACCATCAAAGTTCCACTCACATACTTCTCCTCCGCCATAGTCACCTGCTCTTATATTGTTCACATCAACTCCCCACCTGCCATTTCTATATTCCCAGTGAGGTGGTCATCAACCTGGGGGCAAGGATACCTAGCATAGCCTTGGCACTTAAAGCACACTCAGCAAACAATTCTTGACAGACAGATTTGAAAATCCATCTGTTTTCCTATGGTTAACTAATTGGTGACTGCCATCCTGACTTGGCCCACTCACTAGAACCAGATGTTTCTATAAGTTATTTTAGGGATTGCTTTATAAATGGAATTTTGACTTTTTTTCTCCAAAGATAAAGGAAAGCCTACTGGGTTATTGCTCTCCGTCTACAGGATGCACAGAGGAGAAAGCCTCTCATAGATGACTGATTTCTAGAACAGACATGCCAAGTTCCTTGGGCTAAAAACTCTTTAGCTGGAAATGAACCAGGGCATTTTTAATATGAGTTTTTAGAACATGTACTTACAGCAATGCTAATAATGATCAAGGCGATGGTGACTTGGTTTAAGGGTTTCGAGGATTGAGAGTGCTAATAAAACTGCCTGGAGGAGCACAAGCTCACCTGATACAGCAGAACTAATGAAGGACTCCATGCACAGAAGTGTCTCTTGTCAGAGAAGAAGTATTTGCTCGTGATCTCATCCAGCGACGCACTTGACAAGGATAGAAATAGAAAACTGTCTGTGGCCACCCGGCAGAGATTTTCCTGGTGCCTTGGCTTATTATTCCTACTATTATACTTCCTCCTTTCCTAAAAATCTTTTTCCCTCTTGGCCTTTCAGTTGGCTTCAGCACCTTTTGTGAGTTCTCATCAGCACAATTCATTCTTTGCTGAACAATGCAAAGATAAGGGAGGGAGAAATGAGGGAATTAGTCTATTACTAATTGTGATGGGTAGTCAGAGGAAATGGTGCTGGCTTTCCTGTTGTTCATCCAAATCATGTTATTAAATATTTTTCCTTAATACATGCTGGAAGGAGATGATTTCTGTATTTAAATGAAGAGCTGTAAGTATTGGGGGCCTTCTCCATAGTAAGATGAAAATCATTATTTATTGAGT
Organism: Artibeus jamaicensis; assembly: GCF_021234435.1. Lineage (NCBI taxonomy): Eukaryota > Metazoa > Chordata > Mammalia > Chiroptera > Phyllostomidae > Artibeus > Artibeus jamaicensis. Next base: position 11,680,125 of record NW_026521883.1, read on the forward strand.
ACTTACTATGTATTGGGCTCTGTGCTTGGCACCTAGGCCAGAGAGGAAAGACAAATCTCTTGTCCTCAGGTTCCTAAAAAGCTCTCTATTCTGGAGTTTGTTGTCCTCACAGCACAGTGACTACAATCCTGATGGAATACCCTATCTGCGTTAGGAACCATGAGAGACCCAGAGAGGTAAGACAGCCTCTGCCGCCCAGGTAGTGTGGCAATGCCAGACAGCAGTCAGGACTATGTCCCTGGGAGCAGAGGGAGACATCAGTGCAGGCTGGTAGGGGAAATGATAGAGAAGGAATTCATTATTTTATTTACACTGGTAGCTCATAGCAACCCTAGGAGGTGGTTATCCCATTGAAAATATGAGAGCCCCAGGTTGTTCATTTGGTTGGAGTTTTGTCCGGTATACTGAAAGATTATGGGTTCCATCCCCAGGGAATATATGGAAGACAACTGATCAATATTTCTCTACCTCCTTCTCTCCCTCCCACCTTCCCTCTTTCAAATAAATAAGCATAGCCTCGGGTGAGGATTAAAAAATATGAGAACTTCTGCCTCAGAGAGGGTGATTATTCTTCTCAGTGTCCCACAGCTCTTAAGAGCTGGACATGTCTTATTCATCTGTAAATCTTCAAAACATCCAGGGTAAACCCTATTCAATCTTTAGGACTAAAAAAAAGAGTAACAAAGTTCTGAAAGCATGTTTCAAACTGAGAACTTTCTGATTCCAGGGTCTCTGGTCTTCCCTCCATGGTGGGTACTGCTGGCAGAATTGGAGAAATCAAGATGAGTGAACAGCTTGAAAAAACAAACATAAGACCATTTTCAAACATCTTGAGTTTTGACAGCAGAGATTCCTATAGGTCCCTGGTAGATATGGGACTAATGCTGAGGAATAAGTTCAGGGCTGAAGGGGGAGACTCTTGAACTAGAGGGAGTGGCAGAGGGGCTGAGGTAGATATAGACAGAGACGAGGGGAGGATAGAGGCCTAGGTCTGGGGATGTGACCTTCTTAACATTATTTAAATTGTCCAAGTTGGGTGGGCCTTAGAGATCTTCCAGTGTACCACCTGATTTTGTAAGAGAGGAAACTGAGAACTGAGAGGTTATGTGCACATACTGTCAGTGGCTGGACTCATGTACTCCCTACACCTTCCTTTTCCATATGCTGCTTGTAGTTACCCAAGGAGCAAATATTTAATGTGTCCACTGTCAGTGGCATCCATCCTTGCCTTGTGTTTCTTTTTGTTTTTAAATGGAGATTTAGGGCACTGGACAAGCATTAAACCCCAAGAAAAAGTTCTCTTTAGTTTGTTTTGTTGCATTTCCATAGTGCAGGTCATTTGGTCACTGGTCTCTTAAAAAATGAGACTTGTTCTCACCTGACAATGGAGATGTTGTCACATAGTGTCCGGTATTTAACATGACTCTCCATTTCATTTTACATGAAAATCGCAAGGATCTGATAGAATGATGCAATAAAGAATATCCTGTGTACAAATTTGATAAGCTCTTAACAATATGGTGCCTGACAGCCTCTCACTTAAAGAGAAGACATTCTGTCAATCAGCATGAAGCATGCTAAAAATCTTCGCTTTCATAAAGTTCTTTTTGCCTGCAAAGCAGCTTTCTTCTCCCCGACTCTAAGTGTCTTTAATATAAAATGCCAACTGTGGCAATTGGAAGCATAACGAACAGTAAGTTGCTTTCTTACTCTGAAGAACTTGTTATTCCCTTGACACCAGCAAGACTCTGGCTCTGAGCGCTGATGCATTAGCACTTTTTTCAGCTGTCTATCCTCTGCTCTTTCCTCTATTTGAAGGGCAGAGCAGAAGAAACGATTGATCAGGCATTCGCCTTAAGCTGGGCACTGTGCTACTTGATTTCTCTTCACCCTCTTACTTAATCCTTACAAATCTTAGAAGATGATAGATGGTGTGTATGATAGTGTCTCCACCATGGAGATCAGGACACTGCATGTTATACACTGAATCGTGTCCCACAAAATTCATATGTTCAAGCCTTAACCACCCATGTGAGTATATTTGGACATAAGGCCATTAAAGAGGTACTTACGGTTAAGTAAAAATGGAGGCATAAGTAGATATACTTTGCATACTTGCACAACCAAAAGAAGGACAAAAACAAATTTAAAAACAAAAAATAAACAGAACTGTGAGAAAATCAAACTGTATAGAATTCCAATAACTAAGGAGTTGAAGAAGAAACATTCATCCAGACCAGGAGGAGGGACAAAGATGGGCAGCCAGGGAGGATAGGACTCCAGACAAGGCAGAGGCTCATGGACCAGGCTAGGTGGCAATTGGTGGAGTGGTCCATCCCACATTTGTATGTGGATAAACCAGGAGTAACAACTGGGGAGTGAGACAGACTGTGCAACCTAGAGTTCCATCATGGGAAAAGAAAGCCTCAAAATCTCTGACTGTAAAGACCTGTAGGGGTTGTGGCAGTGGTAGAAACTCTCAGCCTCACAGGAAAGTTTGTTGGAGAGACTCACGGGGTCCTAGAATGTACCCCAAATCACCCACCCAGGAATCAGCACCAGAAGGGTCCAATTTGCTTATGGGCAACAAGGGAAGTGACTGAAAGCTGGCAGAGAGCCGAGCAAGTGGCAGTATTCCCTCTCTGACCCCTCCCTTACATACCGCACCACAATGCAGCCACATGGGTTGCCCACCCTGGAAAATACCTAAGGCTCTGTCCTTTACAATGTAACAGCTACGTGGAGACAAAGAAATATAGCCCAAATTAAAGAACAGATCAAAACTCCAAAAAATAAAACTAAGCAACGAAGAGGTAGACAAGTTATTGGATGCAGAGTTCAAAGCACTGGTAATCAGGATGCTCACACAAATGTCTAAGTATGGTTGCAAAATATAGGAAAAAATGAAGGCTATAAAAAGTGAAATAAAGGAAAATGTACAGGAAACCAAAAGCTATGGGGAGGAAACTGGTATTCAAGTCAACGGTTTGGAGCAGAAGGAGAAAATAAACATTCACCCAGAAAAGAATGAAGAAACAAGCATTAAAAAAAATGAGGAGAGGCCTGGGAAACTCCAGGACAACTTTAAACCTTCCAACATCTGAATCATAGGGGTGCCAGAAGGAGAAGGGGAAGAGCTAGAAATTGAAAACTTATTTAAAAACATAATGAAGAGAAGTTCCCCAATCTGGCAAAGGAAATAGACTTCTGGGAAATCTAGGAGGCCCAGAGTCCCAAAGAAGTTGCACCCAAGGAAACACACACCAAGGCACATCATAATTACATTACCTAAGATTAAAGATGAGGAGAGAATCTTAAAAGGAGCAAAAGAAAAAATACAGTTATCTACAAAGGAGTTCCCGTAAGACTATGAGCCAATTTCTCAAAAGAAACCTTACAGGGAAGAAGCGGCTGGAAAGAAGTATTCCAAGTCATGAAAGGTAAGGACTTTCATCCAAGATGACTCTCTCCAGCAAAGCTATAGAATGGGAGGGCAGATAAAGTGCTTCTCGGATAAGGTCAAGTTAAAGGAGTTCTTCATCACCAAGCCCTTATTGTATGAAATGGTAAAGGGATTTATCTTAAAAAAAGAAGATAAAAAATATGAACAGTAAAATGACAACAAACAAGTATCAACAACTGAACCAAAAACAAAAACAAAAACAAACTAAGCAAACAAAACAGAACAGAATCACAGAAATGGAGATCACATGGAGAGTTATCAGTGGGGAGGGGGAGGGGTAGAATGGATGAAAAGGTACAGGGAATAAGAAGCATAAATGATAGGTACAAAATAGGCAGGGGGAAGTTAAGAATAGTATAGGAAATGGAGAAGCCAAAGAACTTATATGTATGACCTATGGACATGAACTAGGGTGTGGAAATGCTGGTGGTGAGGGTACAGGGCAGAGGGGAATAAAGGGGAGGGAAAAATACTGTAATAGCATAATCAATAAAAAATATTTTTAAAAAGAGGTAATTCAGGTTAAACAAATCATAAGGGTGGGGTCCTAATCCAATAAGATTGGTGTCCTTATAAGGAGAGCCAAGGATACTCGCACACAGAGAAAAGGCCATGTAAGAACTCAGTGCAAGACAGCCATCTGCCAGCCAAAGAGAGAGGTCTCAGGAGAAATCAAACCTGTTGACACCTTGATCTTGGACTTATTTCTTCCAGAACTGTGAGAAAATAAATTTCTGTTGTTTGAGCCTAGTCTGTAGTATTTTGTTATGGCAGCCCTAGCCAAATCAATATACTGAGGCTCAGGGAAATTAAATATATAGCCTAGAAATGACTATTTCTTTTATTGAGAATGAGAAGAAACCCCCTGGGGCAGAGGAGAGATTTAGGAGAGTGAATCTGCATCCAGGCTGTCACTAATGAGCTGTGTGACACAGGAGAGTCACTGCAAGTCTCTGAGCCTTTTTCTTTGTTCATTGAACATGAAAAGAGCAAAATAATTCAGCTCTGGCATCCTTTCCAACTCTGAAATTCTGTGTTTTCAGACAATTTCTTCTAGGCTTTATTTCCTCATTTGTAAAAGGGAATGAGAATGTCTACCCTGAACAATGGGAAGAGAATCAGTGAATTCAATAAAGAGGTTTAAAAGAGGAAGGACTAAGTGTGTATAAGATGATGCAGCATGCAGCTCTAACTCAGATCAAGCCCAGGTTGGTCCTTCTTCCCAGCCAAGGGGTTCTAAATAAGTGAACTTACTGCTTCTAAGCTTCCATGAACTCATCTACAATATGGGTGAAAAAGTGCTCCTTAACTTAAATGGTTGTAAATAAAACATACGAATTCTCTCTGTAATAAACCCAACACAGAGCAGAGCCCATCACATTCTCTGTTTCATGTCAGTGATTATTATTGGTGTTCTCAAAGTCCCAGAATGGTGGCTTGTGTGCCATGAGCTCTGCTGGCTCCTGTCAGAGCATGGCATTTAGAATCAGCAGGATCAGGCTGCACTTTCAACTCCAACACTCACACACAGGCCACATTCTGGGCACATGAACCTGGGCAAGGCGCTTTGCCTCTGTGATCTCTGAGGTTCTGACAATTCCATGTGTTAGGTTAGTGCCTACTGTACAGACAATTAATTGAGATAAGGCATACTAAATGTGCTATGTCAATTATAAAGCTGAATATAATTGTGAGGAATTACTGGTATGAGCAAAGATCATTTCCTCTGTTTTCTGCAAAGGGTCTTGCCCAGAGATGCTTGAAAGAAGGGGACAATAGAAGGGACGGAAGGTATATGCCCACTGTGGCAATAGTAGCATACAGAGATGTCATATTAGAGCATAATGAATGGTAAATTTTGAGGGGGGAATTTGGAATACATTCCAAATTTGTTCCCCTCCCCAGTCATTGCTAGAGAGTGTCTCAAGGCAGGAAAGTGTTTCCAGGACAAACACTATGAAGTGCTTTTAGTTAGTCCAGATAGAGCTGGAATTCCTCTGCTAAATAACCACACCTTCCTGCCAACCAGATCATTGGTAAGAAAGCAGAGGTTTATCTGCTTTATTCCTATGTGGTCCATAAAAGCTAGGCTATAAGGGATTCTGAGGTTAGGCTGATGATTCCTGGTTGTGGACCATCTGGAATATCTTAGGGTCAGGCAAATCATAGGAAGAAGTCTGTGGGGACTCCCAAGGCCAATGGAGAAGGTGGAGTCAGAGCCTCCTAGGACCAGGGGCTCCTGTCCCAGCAGTAGCCCTCTTTATTGGTGTGATTTGTGGACCCACTCCTGCCCCTTCTTGAAAGTAAGGGTTATAGTGATGGGTTGGAACCAGGAATGTGAGGAGCGGGTTGTCACAGGCATTTGGGCCATAGAAATTCTTTTCTGAAGCCTCTCTTTCAGCATCAGATTGGTTCAGGTATTTCCTGACTCCCATTGCCTGAAGAACACCATGAGCCCAATAAAATTTCCAAAGATTCTACTATTCAATGGTTCTTGTCTTAATTTCTGTGAACTGTTTTTCAAATGCTTTGAACACAACTCACATTAAGAAGGATATTTTCTTAATGATACAATTCATATAAATGTGTGCATGGTATATATTTTGTCACAAATTAGTATTTACTTTGTGCAACTGACTGTGATGTTTACTTTTCTATTTTTTTCAAAAATGTTGGTTAAGGGTGACTAAATTTATGCCATAATGTTCAGTTTAGTTAGATCCCTCAGTTCGGAACCACTGGAGTGTTCATCCAGAGATACCAGGCTTCCTGTGAACAGTTATTTATCTTTACCTTTATGACCTGTGCACTTTCTAATGCAGGAAGTCAATGTGGAAAGATCATGGGCTTTGAAATGAAATCTGGGGCTGGCTGGTTTAACCCCCTGCTTCTTAATGCCTCTTTTGCCAGAAACAACTGGGTGAGCACATGCATGTGAGAGTATCTAACAGCCTTAGCCCAAAGTAGAACTTCAATAAACACTAACTCTCTTTTTGTTTCTAACCAAGTTGAGATCCATTGTCTCTGACAATACTTGCAGTTTCTTGGAACATGAGGTCCTGCAATGCTGTTAGGTTCAGATCGTCTTTGATGAAAAATAAAAGCTTGCTTCTTTAAATGATTGTTTTGAAGGGCTTCTTTGGGACTGATGTTCAGAAATATCACGGTTGCTAGGGGTACATTTATGTTGTTTGCACTTAGTGAATTAGAAGATGGTTAAGGACCTTGCAACACAGAAGAATAAAATTTTTGGCCTTGGCTAAATATTTTTTCTGGGTGAGAAGGTACTACACATACAAATTAGAAAAGATGGTGTCCAAATTGCCTTTAATAAGAGGGATGCCTTTAAAATGAATATAGGAAGAGAGCAAATTTACCAACAAGCTGAGCCAGTAAAAATACTATAGCAACTGCTGAGCAATTAGATGAAATGCATCTGAGCATTCTGTGCTTGCTTTCAGATTTTTGTGTCCCATGTTTGGCTTCCCAGGACATTCTCGCTCACAGCCAGGGTTCAGTATATTGTAGTGATCATTACCTGCCTGTGTTTTAGACACATCATAGAAAAATCTAGGCTGGACTTCCTAGTATAGTGAATGAAAGAGTCATCTGTTTTCTTCTCCTTGTCATTTTATGACTCACTGTGCTTGCTAATCTACTTTGCTGCTGGTCTTCTGAGACCCCCTTCTCTCTCTAGATACTCGACTGCCACTTCAGGCTAGCCATAGTAGATAGAGAGTAAAAGCAAAGATGCCCTCCCCATACTCATTGTCCCAAGTATGCGCCCAGGCTTCCCACTGCATCACAAGACTCTTGTGTTTTCACACACTTAACTAGGGGGATGAGCCCATCAGTGGTTGTGCATCATCACTGGAATCCCCTCCTGGACCTGCCATTAAGCCTTGCCTCCTTGCATGGTATTAAGGGCCTACTCTTTAAATTCACTCAGATCAGAATCCTCCCTCTTTCTCTCTTTTATTTAAATTATACCTCCTTTTGACACCCCCTCTTCCTGATGCCCAGGAAACTCTAAATTCAATTTATAGTATGACACCTTCTCCCCAAAAAGGACTTGCTTTATCATGCAGACTGGTTTAGTTCTTTTCTGCTGCAATCCCTCTCCTTTGCAAAAAACTCACTGCAGGCCCATAATCTTCAAAAACTGTCTTTATTTCTGAGATAATTCTTTTACTCTTAGAACTTGAAAATGCTTACAGACAGTGTTTTGTTTTGGTCCATTATGTTTAGGGTGATTATTAGCTGATGCCATCTGAATGGGATACATTTACCAACTCTGTGCCCACCCCTGAAGTTACCTCCTGGCTCTCAGACTGTTCCTGATGACAAATCTTGCTTCTCCATTCCAGCTTGCCAGTCCTTGGAGTGGTACGAACTACAGGGGGGATGGACTTTGTTCTACACAAGAAGGGAGTGGGTCATGGTCATAGTTAAGGAGACAGTGGGTGTCTTAGCAAGACTGTAATAGCCAGAGGATAGTTTTCACGGAGTAGGACTGAGAATTAAATAAAATATTGCCCTAAGTGGCATCCTTCTGGCACTAGGTAATAACCACTCCTGAAGCCCCTGTCAGAAACTATCAAAGGAGTAGAGACATCCAGCATATGCAGAGGACATTAGGTGCATTAATATATTATTAGGAGATGATAGGGACAAATATTCAAACCAGGGATTTGGTTCTTATCAGTAGGGATCTTGGTGCATTAGGAGAGGAATTATCTTTCACTTGAGATGTGCAGGGTGTGTCCAGACTTGTGAGTCTGGTTTCGGAGTCACCAATGGAGATGCACTGAATCTGACAGAGGTGACAGCTTCTTACATATGGAAAACTGAATAATAACCACAATTCCATTTGTGAAGAAGGGCCAGAAATTCAATTCTAATGCAAGGCAGGGGCTGAGATGAACACATTCAAATTGGAGTTTGCCTGGGCTCACCATTTCCTTTTAAAGTGAAAAAGGAGCCAACGGTTGATGAAGTTTTTTCTAGGGGACCTGGGAAAGAGTCTTTCTTGCTATTAAAAAAATGAGATTTCACATAGAGGCTATTAATTTTTACCAGCCATTTGGTAAATGCTGCATTAACTGGTTTAACACTATCAAACAGCACATTGCCCATAATGATCTGAGTGGCATGCTTGTAAATACAGATCTCTGATATTCAGAGAGTAATATCTGCATATAAAAAGTACATGTTGGCTTGGATATTTTTTATTTGTTTTGGTGTGATGGAGCTCTGAATATAATGGAATAACTAGATGATTTACATTAGAAAATTAATATCCAGACAAAACTGGTTTTAAAGTCAGGGGGTGTAGGAGACAAGCCCCAGCAAGTGGGCTGAGTTGATTGGAGCATCCTTCTGTACACCAAAAAGTTGCAGGTTCAAACCCCAGTTGGGGTATGTACAGGAGGCAGTGGATTGATGTCTCTCTCTCATAGTGATGTTTCTATCTCTCTCTGCCTGTATCTCTATTGCTCTGTGTCTCTCTTTTCCTCTTCCTCTCTCTCTAATATCAATAATAAAAAAAATCCCCTAGTGAGGATTAAAAAAATAATGAAGTTGGGGAGGTGATGAGATCTTGAGTCCTAATTTCTTGGATCAAAAACAGGATAAAACAACAGCTGGTTTATAGTTGTGAGTATATGAGTTTATTCTTATATTGTTATTTATTATTGCATTATTTTTCCACATAAACAACTGTAAACCTACCTTTGCCTCACCCTGTATTTACACAATTACTGTATTTTAAGCTAAAGTTACTTTTGATTTCAATTTCAACAGTCTCTAAAATCTTGGACTCTGGAATCAGAGGCAAATTAACATGAGTCCATATTCTAGCTTGGTTTCTGATTCTTGCCTGGATGGCTAGTTAACATGGGCTACTGGATCCAAGAAATAGAATTATTTGGTCAAAAGTATTTTGACAGATTTTGGTCAAGAGTACCAAATTAGCTTACAAATACATTGTGATAATTTTGCTGCCACTAGCAATAAAGAATATCAATTTTCCCGAAGCTTTGCCAACAATGGGTATTGCCATTAAAAAATGGTACTTTTGCCCTGGCCAGGTTGCTCAGTTGGTTGGAGCATTGTCCAGTACACCAAAGGGTTGCAGGTTCAATTTCTGGTCAGGGCATATACCTAGGTTGCATGGTTCTCTCTCTCCTTCCCTTCCTTCCTTTCTCTTCCTCTTCCTATCTTCCTTTGTCTCTAAAATTGATAAACATATCCTTGGGGTAAGGGTCATAAATAAATAAATAAATAAATAAAGTTACTTTTATAGGTGAATACTAATTACTAGTTTTAATTTCTATTTCATTGACTACCAGTAACTTGAATATTTTATATGTTTATTTACTATTAATATGTCCTCTTTACATATTATCTGTCCATATCTATTATATATTTAGGAGGATAGTATTAAGTTATTAAAATAATTACATGGACTCCTACTCCTTATATAGTAAAACTATTCATCTGTGCTTTATCCGACATGTTTTGTTAGTCTTTTTTTTCCCATTCTTTCACACACTGTTTTAGATATATAATGTTTTAGATTTCTAGGTGGTGATATTTGTTGATCTTTTACTTTTTAGTTAATGTGTCCTTTTATAACTTAGCACATCACATCATCTTAAAGAGTCTTATCAACACTGAATTTTATCTTTTAATTTAAAAAAGTATTTTTAATCAACTAATTCATTCAGAATTTATCTTGCCCCATGGGATGATCTAAAAATATAAGCAGTTAACCAATTATCACATTATTTTATTGGTGAAAGTCAGTCAGGAGGGGTGGGTTGGGTTATGGGGTTGAAAGGAAGTTGTATTAGGAAGACAAAGCCCAACCCAGTAAGGAGCAGAATTGAGAGAAGCAGATCAATGCAGCCAGGTCACAGTGTTCTGCTCTATGTGGGTTCCAGCTGCATCAATTTATTCTGGTAGAAATGGAGCTACATAAATTGATATTGAGGAAGAGTGTTGCAGAAGTACTTGACCAAGAGTGTGAAAGCTCCCATCTAGTGAAGTCAAACTGAGAAAGCTTCCCTGTCCCAAATGTCCAGGTGTCCCAATTCTCTGGAGCCAAAATGCAACCCCAGTGAAGGGCGGCATAATGAGAAACCATTCTTTCCCCATTAATTCATAATCTTGTATTTAACTCTGATTGCTATCTAGTCTGTACTTTGATCAAGCCATTGATTTCTACATCAGTAGCAAATTGTTTTAATTATTGACATTTTCCTGTGTGTTCTGGATTTACAAGGGCTTCTTTCACTCTCCACATGATTTTGTATTGTCCTTTTAAAATATTTTTTCTTGATTTTTCTCCCAAATTTATTTTATAATACTATCTGATTTAAGCAAACAAAACAAGACACACTATTGATATTTTAATTTAAATTTATTTAAAGCAATATATTGAAAAGAACTGACATCCTTAAAATATTTAGACTTTTCATAGAGGAACATGCCGAATCTTCCCATTAGTCAAGTTTTATTTTACATCTCTCAGTAAAATACTCCAGGCTCCTACCCCCATCTCTCCTAATCTAGGTCACACACATTTCCCATTAAGATTCTATCTTTATATTTTTTGTTCTACTGGGAATGGGTGGGGTTTTTTTTTCCCAGCATGAAATGTTCTGTATCCTTATCTAGCAATTTTATTGATTTTCAAAAATGAATTCCAATTCTTTTTAAAATGGATTCTCTATAAATACTTATGATTTCCCCCCAATATATATAAGAGTTTTTCTCTTTCCCTTTAATTGCTGGTCACAACCCAACTGTGAATATATTTGTTTTGTGCCTGATTTTATTAGTGTTGTCTCTAGCAGTATCAACTTTGTGTGGTGTTTGTTGGTTTAAAACAAATGTTCATATGTTGAGTGAGACATGCTTCTATTTCCACTACTTGAAGGTTTTTTATAAATAGAGGGTATTTAATTTTACCTACTTCTTTTCATCTTTTTATAATAATATCATCTGATTTACTTGGCATATTGGTGAAATTATTACAATGTCTAGTACTGATCTGCTCTTACTTTCCAGAAATCAGTGCTATCTGACTATAATGGCCAGGTCATTAAATTGGTTAGTGAATTTCATTTGCTATTACAGTTGAGATTTTTATAAGTAATAGATATCTATACATTTTTATCCTGCATACTTCAGGTTTTATGTCACTTTTATATCTGCTTGGACTTGTGTAGCTTTTAAAATTATTTTCTGTTTATCAAATTTTAAAGAAATTTGTAATATCTTTTTTCATTTTCTTGAGAAAGTTTTATTTTTAAAGATTTTATTTATTTTTAGAGAGAAGGGAAGGGGTGAGAAAGAGAGTGAGAGAAACACTGATGTGAGTGAGAAACATTGATTAGTTGCTTTTCATACACGCCCACACTGGGCACTGAATCCACAACCCAGGCCCAGGCCTGACGGGGAATCAGCTGTCGACCTTTAGCTTTGTGGAGTGATGCCAAACCAACTGAACAATACAGGTCAGGGCTTCTTTAGGAAGTTTTAAAAGATTCATCAGCAACAGCTACTGATGCTAGGGATTTGGGGAGGGATACCCTACATAAAAATGTTTATCTTTCTTTATTATTTTATTCAAGTTTTATCGTATTAATATTATTAATTTTTTCAGAATATCACCAATTTCATTGGTAACTTCAAATATAACAGTATTCTTTCATTCTTATAACCTGTATATTTGTTGCTAATAGTTTCTTTCATTAAATTTACTGATCTTTCTCCTTGATTTTATATACCATAGATTTTGTTCATAACTTAAAAAAATACTGGTTTTATTTAGTAATTCTAAATAAAACCAGATACTGGTTTTATTTAGTAATTCTCCTGTCCAAAGACAGAAGCAACACACACATAAATTATTAGAAAACAGACAGTAAAATTATTAAATTACATTACTAATCTGATCTTGGTTTTCCCTTTCCTTTGTTGATTATCATTTTTCTCCAGTCTGGAAAGTGAAAGATTTACTCTTCATCCTTGGCATTCATATTTCCCAGGGAAATACCCAGGTCAGCTATTTCTACAATAATCTTGTCTTCAACACAATCAGATTTTTTTCAAAATGAAGAGTCAAATATTTCTTGGGAAAATATTGACCTATTCTGTTTAAACTTTAGGGATTCTTTATAATATTTAACTTTTATTTTTACCAGAGTGTTATCTGCATTTTACTAAAAGAGTCAAGTAGGCTCACAAGGCTTGCCATGAAGAATATTCCTCTCCCTACCTGCCAATCTCTCTTCCTACAATTTTCTATTTTCCAGAGGTATCTACTTTGAAATCTTAGTTTTTTAATCTCCATGTTAAATAGCATGCCTATGTATCACCTTTTGAGTGTTAGGTGATAGCATTATCTGTTAGATTCTCATCATGGATGTTGCTGACCATTCCCCATCCCATTCATAGCTCCCCACGCACACTTCCTAGTCTCCCTTCTCCCAATGTGGTCTTCTAATTCTTTTATGTTTCCTTTATTTTCTATTTACCTATCTTTTTGCTATATATTTTAAGAAATTTCCTCAACTTTACCTTGTATTCCTGTCTTTACTGTCATTTCAGTAGGGTTTAAGTATTACTCGCACTTCTTTTTTTTAAACAGAAAACAGTAATTGCTAGTTTTCTGTCCTCAACTACTAGTGTAAAAGAATGAGAATTTTTGAATGCATCATATATGTTTTCTTGACATTTACATTTTTGCTTTTTATCATGTAAGAATTTCATGAGCCAGTCTTTTAAATTATTCCCTTCCTCCTTTTTTTAAAGTGTCTTTCTTGCTATTCATTGTCTTTATTCAATTTCTTTGAATGTATAGGGTGATTTAAAATGCTTTCCAGTAACACTTCTGTATTTTCCATTTGCTCCATTTGCTTTTATTTTATGGAATCTGTGTATTCAATAAGCACAATATATTATTCCTTGAATTCAGTCTATGTCGGGGGGGACTGTTTACTTCAAAACTTCCAGCTTTGTTACCTTTTTTCAAATTGTTAGTCTCTTTACTTATTTTACATATTTTTTATCTTCAGATTTTATGAAAGCTTTTATAACTGAAGTTTCACATTTTGAGATCAATCAGGATTGACAGCCATTACAGATTTCATCAAGAGTGGTGTATATAAGCCGTTTGTGTGTGTGTCTGTGTGTATGAAATGAACTGTGATTCTCTTTTCCCTTGTGGGCCTCCATACAGTACAGAAAATATATTTCATCTCTCATTCACTTCCTCAGAATTTTAGGAGTGTTACTCAGATTTGTTCTTTGCTTCATTAGTGAAAAGGCGGTTAGTATTGGCTACTGAAATTTTATTTTGAGGTAGTTTTTTTGATTCAGTAAAAGCCAGGTCTAATAGTATATTATTGAAAACATTAAGCAGGTTTTTTTTCCCCTAATATGGGTAACTTTGGGGGCAAATCCATTTCAAAGAAAAATTTTGCTTGGTGGAGGTATTCGTTTTTTGTTACCTTGTGCTGGATATTTTCATAGACCTCACTTGATTTTATTCTTTTTCTTTTACTTCATTTTTGAGCTAGGAGAAATGTTGGTGGCCCAGTGGTGAGGAAGAGTCAGGAGGTGAGAATTACCATCAAGTGCATGTTTTGCCTGAGCACTGCATTCCTTCTGTCAGGTGGACCACAGCAGTTCCTGTTTTGTAGAAAGAATTGTGCACCTAACTCCAAGTTCTTCCAGTCCTTCAGGCCAGGGCTGCCCAGGAGAACTTTCTGAGATAATACTATATTATCATGATATGTATCTGCTCTAATAGCATGCCATTCATCACATGTGGCTGTGAAGCATTTGAAATATGGCTAATGGGACTGAGGTCCTATGTTTAAAATTAATTTAATTTCAATTAATTTAAATTTGAATTTGAATAGCTATGTGTAGCTAGTGGCTGCCATATTGGACAGCTCTGGGCATCTCAGAGCTTTCAGGTGGAAAAGGAAATATCCCTCGAAGGAGTAATTCTGAGTCTAGATGAGAAGGAAGATGTCAGCCAGGAACTCATGGTCTTCTGAGAGCTTTGGTCCACAGATGTAGAAGGAAGCTTCAGATGAGACTGAGAGGTCTTTTGGTTTGAGAAAATGCAGATTCACTTACAGAATAGTTGAACTTACAGCAGGGAAAATACAGACCCAAATGCTCATCAGAGTTGGAAAAAATAGACACATGGAACACAAAGCTACCTCTTTAAAGTGCCAATTTTAATCCTGAAGCCATTGCTTCATAAATTCCTTCCAGCACCTGTATATCATCTTTTTCTGCTTCTCATTATGGTTGCACAAAATTTCTTTTTCATAAGGTTTAACATTTAGTTTAAGGACTATTTGGGAGAGGGGTTTCCTTGTATTTAGCCATCTTCCTAGAATTCTTTTTATTTTATTTCCAAATTTGGAAAAAAGAGTGAAGTCATGAGCTAGGATGATAAAATGATTAGTTTGATCATCTGAGAAGTGAGAGCTTATAAAAGGTATTGGTTTAAGCTCTCCACTTCATCTTGATAGCACTTTGCCATCTGACACTCAATTTAATGTTAAATTTGGGGAGAAAGTAGAATAGGAGGGGTGTGGGTGTCATTTGTTATCACCTCTGTCCTCATCTGCCTGGTACTCCTATCCCATTCAGATTCCTGTCTCCAATCATGTTAACCTGAATCTCATCTCAGCAAAACAACTTCTTACCCTCCTTCACCCTAATCAGATTCTTTTTAACTGAGAAAGATGATGTCCATGATTACATACTCAAAACTCCATCCATTTTGCGCTGTGGCCAGATTTCCAAACAGCCTACAGACTTCCTGTCAATGAATTCTGTGAAACCAGTTGCACATCAGGATGGCCTTATTTGCTTTGGGTGTTAAGTAGAAAAATTGGATTTAGAAAGCTTTTCCTAATCTGGATCTCTGCAATATATAATAAACTTCTTACATCTGTCACCATCAGCATTCTCCTTGCTGTCTTTACTTTTATGTTTCAAAGAGGACAGACAGGGGTGCCCCTACTTTCTCTTCCTATGCAAGCACTATCTTGGGACAGCTAGCCCTGAAGATTAGAGACATCTTCCTGGCTGGGATGATGGGCACCGAAACAAATTTAGGATTGTCCTCTATACCAATCACATTCTGCCCTTATTAACTCTAAGGAGCAACTCTTGAACTGGAAGCTTCTAAGTGTTTTAAACCTTTAATAATATAAAATAAAAGTTAAGCCTAAAGCTCTCTGAACATCCTGTCTCTTGAGAGCATTGATTATATCCTAAAGATAATGTTTTCAAAGTAGGGATTGAAGTCTGCTTGCACCAGAATCACTTCCTGTACTAGTTAAAATGCAGATGCCTGGGTCCACATCAGGCCCTACTAAACCAGAACCTCTGAGGTCAAGGCCTCATCTGCATTTTAATACCTCCTCAGGTTATTTTTATGCTCATCAATAACCACTTCAAAAGAAGTAATATTATCAAATAGCTCATTCAATAGTCACTGTTACAGTCTGGGGAATCAGACAGCAACCTTTCCATTAGTAGAGAATGGACCTGTGGAGAGTAAAGCATAAAGTGTAGGAGTAAAGGAAGTACAATTTTTTATTCTGCACCATTATTTCCCTGCTGTGGGACAAGGAATCTCCTTGACTTGGATTCCTTGTTTGTAAATGCTCGCTTTGCAGGCTTGATGAGATATGAATACAAATCACCTGGAAAAGAGTGAGCACTTGGTTAATGTTTTCTATTATGATTTCTCAATGGATACTGCATTTTAAAAAGATTTTATGTATGAAACAACTTTATTTTATGAAGCAATAATTTACTTATTCATCAAAGACATGTATACCAGCCAATTAGTGTTCTGATGAGCTTGAGTTCCCCCACTGATATCACTCCTGACAGTTACAAAGAAGTTTAGTATCTTAGCCTAGTATTGCCATTGGGTTTTTTGAAATATTCAAATAGTTTCTGTATCTTATTGACTACAACCTTTGTCATTATTTACTGGTACCTAAAACTGTGGTTGGTAGCTGCACAATTTTAGGCCCATATTTAGCTAACAGGGACAAACAACTGTCTTCCATGTCCTATAATTGAAAGGACAATTCAACTGGGTTTTATTCAAGATCCCATAGTTCCAACATCATGCTCACTCTCCACTAGGGCTATCAAATAAGCATCACTCATGCTTCTTCCATGAAGCATGTTTTGGAGTTTAGGGGAGCTTATTTTTCTATTCAGAAATGTCCTTCCTCATATTTAACAGGTTAATGCTTACAGTAGCACTCACCTGAGGGGCTGGAGTACCTAGAGATCTGGCCCCTACTGTATGGAGAAGTCTAGACTATCAGAAGGCATGTTCGTGTGGTTTCTCAGCGATGCCTAGGAACTGTGGAGGGCTGACTGATAAGATCTGCATTTCATAGCCCTCTTTATCCATAGCAGCTCATCATGAAACCCATTTCATATTTTAGTATCCATGTATGAATTTGAAAAGAGTGTTATTGTAAATATTCAACAACAGTCTTTTAAAATCACTGATGTAGTCCAACATATTTAAGTTTAAATTATGGCTTAGCAAACTGAAGTTCCACACACATAAAAAAAACAAAATGCCTGAACTAAGGACTCAGAGTTGGTTGGACTAAATCAATTTCAAAAAACATGTAAGAAGTGCTTACTGTAGAGCTGGGTAAAGATAAAGGGGCCAAAAAAACATGGTCTTTGATCTCAAAATCTAGTAAAGGAGCACAAGAAAGGTATAGAATAAACTACAGGAAGGCATGCAAATGTGTTAAAAGTGTTATGGAAACCCAGCTGTGAATCCAGAATGATAGATAACATTGAGCGCTAACTCTGCATTAGGAACTATGCTTGATTATCTTCTGTCTATCTATCTATCTATCTATCTATCTATCTATCTATCTATCTATCTATCTATCATCTTTGTGAAACAGGCATCATTTTTATCATTTTACATTAAAGAAAACCAAGATTTAGAGATTTAGAGAGGTATATCTTGCCCAAGTTCATATAATTGATGGCAGAAGTTGGGATTCCAGAAGAGATAGTCTGATTCTAGAGCTCAAGTTTTCATCCACTAGGGAATTCTAAGACCATTTCAATAGGAGTTAGCTTTTGAACTCAGCCTAAAATGATAAGTATTTTTAAAATGGGTAATGGGACTGATGACTCCCTGAGACCTTACCCCACCACAAAGCTCTGTAGGCACCTGATGGAAGGATAACCAGATATGGTACTGGGACTTTTTCTGAGTGACCTCAGACCCAACACTTGCACCAAGTTTTAATCTGTTTGGGTCTGGTGAACACCACCTTCCCCTACCTGGTAATTTGCTGAGAAACTACATCATGCAACTAGAGTACTACCAGTATCTTTCAGTGACTGAGACTAACAGGGAGTTAGCAGGTGGAGGCAGGTGAAAGTAGATCTTGTGGTGCCTTGGGCCTTTTGTAGACCTGTCCCCAGGCTCAGTGCTGGTGGAAGCCAGCCTTGGTGTGCAGCTTGGTCTTTCCCATGCACACAAAGGTCCAGCATATGCAGCCACCAACTGTGGGTGATTCTGGAGCTCCAAATAGGTTGCCCAGGGCTAGTCACAGGCAGCATCTGATATTGATCTCCATTGAAAGTCCCTGCCATGAGGCCCCAGAAAGACATAACTAGTGACCAGCTTCAGATAACAGCAGAGTAGAATCCGATAAGTTTCACAAGCAGCATATCCAAAGGGAGATTTTTGCAGGCACCAAACCCTGCTGACATAAATTCTGCTCTGTGTGGTCATCACCTACGCAGCAGCTCACATGCTGCGGTTGCAGTTGAACCTCATAGTCAGCCAAACTGAGGATGCCCCTATGTAGAATGGGCCAATAGCAATCAAGATTCAGTTACAACAGGAGGGCTCACATAACCCACACAAGGGACATTCCTGGAGTACTCAGCTCAGGTGATCAAGAAGATTGTGCCACTGGGTCCCACAGAACACCTATACATAAGGCTACCCTACATAGAAGATTTACCTAATACATGGGAAAAAAACACCAAGATGCAGCCAAAATGGGGAAACAAAGAAACATGGCCCCAGTGAGGAACAGGAGACATCTCCAGGAAAGAGCTAAATGAAATAGAGACAAGCAATTTATTACATATAGAGTTTGAAGTAATAATTATAAGGATGCTCAAGGAACTTAGTGGTAACTTCAACAGCATGAAAAAGGAAACAGAAATCATAAAAAAGAACCAACTGTAAATGAAGAATGCAATATCTGAAATGAAGAATACACTAGAAGGAATAAACAGTAGTTGGATAAATAATAGAGAATCAAATGAGCCATTTGGAAGACAAGGTAGCAGAAAACACCCAATTGGAGTAGCAAAAAGAAAATAGAATTCAACAAGGAGACCTTCAGGATTGTTTGGGACAATATTAAGCTTAACAATGTCTGCAACATAGGGGTTTCAGAAGGAGAAGTGATATAGTAAGTGATCAAGAACCTATTTAAAGAAATAATGACTGAAACTACCCTAACCTGATGAGGGAAAAAGACAAGTCCAGGAAGCTCAGAGAGTCCCCAAAAAGATAAACTGGCCCATATTAAGGCACACCATAATTAAAATGGTAAAGGTTAAAGACAAAGAAAATTGTAAAAACAAGAGAAAGACAGTTACCTAGAAGGGAGCTCCCATAAGATGGTCAGCTGATTTCTCAACAAAACATTTTATGCCAGAAGGGATTGGCATGAAATATTGAAAGTGATGAAAAGCAAGGAACTACAAATAAGACTACTTTATCCAACAAGACTATCATATCAGAGTGAAGAAGTAAAGAGCTTCCTACATAAAAATTAGCTAAAGGAGTTCATTGTGACCAAAACAGTATAGCAAGAAATGCCAAAGGGGTCTTCTAGGAGGAGGAGAAGGAGAAGCAGAAAGAAGAGGAGAAGGAAGAGGAAAAAGAGGAGGAGAAGGAAGAAGAAAAAGAGAAGGAGAAGGGGGAGGAAGAGGAAGAGGAGGAGGAGGAGGAGATGGAGAAGAAGAAGAAGAAGAAGAAGAAGAAGAAGAAGAAGAAGAAGAAGAAGAAGAAACATGGTAATAAAGAATAAAATGGCAATAAATATGTACCTATCAATAATGATCACTTTAAATGTAAATGCCTTAAATGCTTCAATCCCCAAACACATAGGGTAGCTGAATGGATAAGAGAACAAGACCAATGTATATACTTTCTACAAGAGACTCACCTCAGAAAGAAAGATACACACAGACTAAAGCTAAAGGGATGAAAAAAGATATTTTATGCAAATGCAAATGAAAAAAGCTGGGGTAGCAATACTTACATCTGATAAAATAGACTTTAAAACAAAGGCTATAATAGATAAAGAACACTACTTAATGATAAAGTGAGCAATCCAACCAGATGATATAACCCTTGTAAACATTTATACACCCAACATAGGAGCACCACAGTATATAAAGCAGATCTTGATGGATATAAGGAGAGAGATCAACAGTAATATAGTCATAGTAAGGGATTTTAACACCCCACTGACATCAAAGGATACAACTTCCAGACAGAAAATCAGCAATGAAACAATGGCCTTAAATGACACACTAGATTAGGGGGATTTAATTGGTCTTATCAGAATATATCACCCAAAAACTGCAGAACATATATTCTTTACAATTGCATATTTGCATTATCTAGAATAAACTGCATGTGAAGACACAAAACAAGTCTCAGTGATTTTGACAAGATTGAAACCATATAAAGCATCTCATCTGGCCATAGTGGTATGAAACTAAACATCAAAATCACAAGAAAAAAATCTGAAAAATACACAAACACAAAGAGGCAACATGTTACTAAACAATGAAGTCGTAGACAATGAGATCAAGAAAGAAGGAATCAAAAGTTACCTGGAAACAAAAGAAAATGAGAACACAACAAACTAAAATCTATAGGACATAGTGAAAGCAGTCCTATAAGAAAAATTCATGCCATTACAAACCCCCCTCAGGAAACAAGAAAAATCTCAAATAAATAATCTAACCCTGTGCCTAAAAACACTTTTAAGAACAAGAAACAGAGCTCAAAGTGTCTAAAAAAAAGGAAATGCTAAAGATCAAAACATAAATAAATGAAATAGAGTCTTAATACCATCTAGAGACTTCCACCAAGATGGAGGCATAGATGGAGATGCCATGCTTTCTCACACAACCAAGTTTAGAGACAACAAAATATTAGCAACAGAAAACACAGCCAGAACACAGAAAATTGAACTTTTCGGAAGTCTGATAACAACAAATTCTTTAGCCTGACCAGTAAGAGGGGGCCAAACCAGCAGCTGGCGGAGCAGGGTTGCACAGGAAAACTCGGTCAGAGGGACTCAGGTGTGCGGATCCCAGGTGTGGGGTTGCAATAGGCAGGTGAGCGACCCAGTGAGCGATTGGCGGACCCAGCCAGGGAGCAGGGCAGCAGGTTGACTGTGGTCCTACATTTGTGAGCAGATAGACCAGCGAGGGAGTGGGTGGTGAGACAGGACTGAGCAGGCCCCAGCAGGGAGAGGCAGCAAAGGGGGCTTCCATTTCCCCGCTCTGACCCCGCCCCCACAGAGTCACCACCCAGCCACCTGGGCGGCCCCATCCTGGTGAACAACTAAGGCTCTCCTCCTCATACTTAATGGATGCAAACAGACCAAAAATGGCTCAAGAAGATCTCAAAGCCCCAGAGCCCATAAATCTAAGCAATGAAGAAATAGCAAAACTTTCAGATGCATAGTTCAAAACACTGGTGATCAGGATGCTCACAGAACTGGTTTATTTTAGTCACAAATTAGAGGAACATATGAAGGCTAAACGAATTAAAATGAAGGGAAATGCACAGGAAACCAATAGTGATGGAATGGAAACTGGGACTCAGATCAAGGGACTGAACCGGAAGGAAGAAAATAATGGCCAAACAGGAAAATATGAAGAAACAAGAATTCAAAAAAAAAATGAGGAGAGACTTAGAAGCCTCCAGGACATCTTAAAATGCTCCAACATCTGAATTATAGGGGTACCAGGAGGGGGAAAGGAACAGCCACCAGTGGAAAACTTATGTGAACAAATAATAAAGGAGAACTTCTCCAATCTGGCAAAGGAAATAGACTTCCAGGAAGTCCAGGAATCTCAGAGAGTACCAAAGAAGTTGGACCCAAGAAAAAACACACCAAGGCACATCATAATTACATTATCCAAGATTGGAATGAAGGATAGAATCCTAGAAGCAGCAAGAGATAAGGGGACAGTCACCTACAAAGGAGTTCCCATCAGACTGTCAGCTGATTTCTCCAAAGAGACCTTACAGGCAAGAAGGGGCTGGAAAGAAGTATTCCAAGTCATGAAATCCAAAGACCTACAACCAAGATTACTCTATCCAGCAAAACTTTCATTTAGAATGGAAGGACAGATAAAGTGCTTCTCAGATAAGATCAAATTCAAGGAGTTCATCATCACCAAGCCCTTATTATATGAAATGTTACAGGGACTTACCTAAGAAAAAGGAGATAAAAAAGATGAACAGTGAAAGGACAGCAAACTCACAGTTATTAACAACCACACCTAAAACAAAAGCAAACTAAAAGGACAGCTAGATTAGGAGCAGAACCATAGAAATGAAGAACTCAAGGAGGGTTAGCAACAGGGGAGTGGGAGGAGGAAAAGGGGGGAGAAGGTACAGAAAATAAGTAGCATAGACGGTACGTAGAAAATAGATAGGGGGGCAAGAATAGTATGGGAAATATAGAATCTAAACAACTTGAGACACATGGTCATGGACTAAAGGGGGGAATGGTTGGGGTGAGGGAGTTCAGGATGGAGGGGAATGAAGGGGGGGAATAGAACAACAGTAATGGCATAATCAATAAAATAAAATAAAATAAAATATTAAAAAAAAGAAATAGAGTCTTAAAAAATGACACAAAAGATCAATGAAACCAAGAGCTGGTTCTTTGGAAAGATACACAATTTTGACAAACCTTTAACCAGACTCATTAAGAAAAAAAAGGAGAGGACCCAAATAAATAAAATCAGAAATGAAAGAGAAGTAACAACTGACACCAAAGAAATACAAAGGATTGTAAGAAAATATTTTGAACAACTATATGCTAAATAATTGGACAATCTGGACAAAATGGATGAATTCCTAGAAACATACAATCTTCCAAAAATGAATCAGGATGAGTCAGAAAATCTGAATAGACGGATTACAACCAATGGAATCTAAGCAGTAATCAAAAATCTTCCAGCATGCAGATGTCCTAGACTGGATGTGAATTTTAGCAAACATTCAAAGAAGAACTAACACCTTTCCTTCTCAAACTATTCCAAAAAATTCAAGAGAAGGGAAGACTTCCAAGCTCCTTTTACAAGGTCAGCATTATTGTAATTCTAAAACTAGATAAAGACACTAAAAATGGGAGAAAAGTATAGGTCAATATCCCTGATGAATATAGATGCTAAAATCCTGAACAAAATATTAGCAAGATGGATCCAACAATGCATTAAAAACATTATGCACTATGATCAGGTTGGATTTATTTTGGGGTTGCAAGGTTCATACAATATCTGCAAATCAATAAATGTGCTACACCACATAAAGATAATGAAGGTTATGTACCATGTGATCATATCAATAGATGCAGAAAAAGTGCTTGGTAAAGCCATTTATAATAAAAACTCTCAGCAAAGTTATAATAGAGGGAAGATACCTCAACACAGTAAAGGCTATATGTGACAAATTCATAGCCAACATCATACACAATGGGCAAAAACTTTAAAAAATTTCTTTATGATTGAGAACAGACAGGGATGTCCACTTTTACCACTTTTATTCAACATAGTATTGGAAATCCTAGCCACAGTAATCAGACAAGGAGAAAAAAATAAAAGGCGTCCAAATTGGAAAGAAAGAAGTAATACTTTCATTATTTTCAGACAATGGTACTGTATATAGATAACCCTAAAGATTCTATTAAAAAACTACTAACACTTATAAATGAATTCGGTAAAGTAGCAGGATACAAAATAAATATCCAGAAATCAGTTGTATTTTTATACAGTAATAGTGAACTCTCAGAAAAAGAAACTAAGAAAACAATGCCATTTGCAATTGCATAAAAAAACCCTAGGAATTAATTTAATAAACATTATAAAAGACCTGCACTTGGGCTTTGCCTGGGTGGCCCAGTTGGTTGGAGCATTGTGCCGTACACTAAAAGGTTGTGGGTTTGATCTCTAGTTAGGGCACATCCTAAGTTGCTGGTTTGATCCCAGGTAAGGGTGCATAGGAGAGGCAACTAATTAATGTTTCTCTCTCACATCAGTGTTTCTCTCTTGCTGTCTCTCTTTCTCTAAAATCAATAAACATATTCTTGGGTAAGGATTAAAAAATATAGTGGGAAAACTATAAGACACTGAGGCAAGAAAATGAAGATACAAATAAGTTGAAGCATATACTGTGTTCATGTATAGGAGGCATTAACATCATTAAAATGACCATACTACCCAAAGCAATCTGTAGATTCAATGCAATTCCCATCAAGATACCCATGCGTATTTCACAGAGCTAGAACAAATATTCCAAAAATTACGTGCAACCACAAAAGAAATCCCAATAACCACAGGAATTTTGAGAGAGAATGACATTGGAAGAATCAGACTATCCAATATCAAGCTATATTATAAGTCCATAGTAGTCAAAACAGCATAGTACTGACACAAAAACAAACACATATATAGATCAGTGGAACAAAATAGAGAGCCCAGAAATAAACCCACACTTCTATAGTCAATTAATATTTGACAAAGGAGGTAAGAAAGTACAATTGGGTAAAAACAGTGTACTCAATAGATGGACAGACAAATTCACAAAATGAAATGAGACCCTTTCTTATACCATACACAATAATAAATTAAAAGTGAATTAAAAGATGTAATGTAAGGCTGGAACTCATAAAAATCCTGGAAGAAAATATAGGCAGTAAAATCTTGTACATTTCTCGTAGCAGTATTTTTTTTTGATATATCTCCTCAGGCAAGAGAAACAACAAGAACAAAAAAAATTACATCAAACTAAACCTTTTGCACAGTAAAGGAAACCATCAATGAAATTAAAAGACAATCTACTGAATGGGAGAACATATTCACCAATGATACATCCAATAAGAGGTTAATATCCAAAATTTATAAAGAACTTATACAACTCAATACCAATCCTCCCCAATCAGTCCAATAAAAAAATGGGCAAAGGATCTGAATAGACACTGCTCTGAAGAGGACATATTGATGGCCAACAGACATATATATATGAAAAGGTACTCAATGTCATTAATCATCAGATTAATGTAAATTAAAACCACAATGAAATATCACCTCACACCTGTCAGAATGGCTGTCATCAATAAATCAACACACAAGTGTTGGCAAGGATGTGGAGAAAAGGGAACACTGATGCAGTGTTGGTGGGAATGAAGTTTGGTGCAGCCACTGTGGAAAGCAGTATGGAGTTTCGTAAAAAATTATAAGTGGCACTGCCTTATTCCACTTGTGCAATGAAACCTGAAACACTTAATTTGAAAGAATATACGTACCCCACGTTCATGGCAGTGTTATATATAATAGCCAAGATTTGGAATCAACCCAAGTGGCCATCAGTAAATGAGTGCATTAAAAAAAAAAAGGCACATTTACACAGTGGAGTACTGTACAGCCATAAGAAAGAAAGAAGAATTACCTTTTGGACAACATGGGCAGACCTGGAGAGTATTATGGTAAGTGAAATAAGCCAGTCAGAGAAAGACGAGTAGCATATAATTTCACTTATATGTAAAATAAAATAAAATAAACAAAATAGAAACAGACTCATTACTACAGAGAACAGACTGACAGCTGTCAGGAGTGAAGGGATTTGGGAGGCTGGGTATATAAGGTGCAGGGATTAAACAAAGAAAAAAAAGAAGAACTCATAGACAAAGACAACAGTATGTTGATTACCAGAGGAAAAAGAGGGTTGGGGGAGGTAGAAGAGGATAAAGGCAGGGATAAATGGTGATGGGAAGAGACTTTACTTGGGGTGGTGAACACAATATAATACACAGATGATGTATTATAGAATTGTACACTTGATATGTATATAATTTTATTAACCAATGTCACCCCAATAAATTCAATTAAAATTAAAAATTAAAATGGGTGGTGGAAAAGGACCATGGATGGGGAAGGTATTCCAGGTAGAGTGCCCAGTACAGATGCAGTCCTGGAAACTTATTGAAATGGTGAAAATGCAGTGTGAGGACACATTTTGAAAAGTCTGCAATTGCTTTGTAACCTCTAGGCAATAAGTGAATGAGAGATGGCATGGGATGCTGTTTAAGAAGGTTGGAATCAATATCTGCCTCTTCACAACTGTGTGACACTAGGCATGCTATTTAATAAAACCTCACGCCTCAGTTTCCTCATCTCTAAAATGGGAGCATAACTACCTCACAATGTCATTATAAGGATTAAATGAGGCATTTAACATAGTACCTTTCACATGGTGAATACTCGATAAATGACAGCTAATTATTTTTATTAACTCAACCTTATGACAATCGAGACAAGCTAATATTTTTGAGTACTTATATGTAGAAGGTATTGCACTCAACACTGCACATGCATTATTTAATGTTCATAGTAGCTTGATGGCATAAGTACCATTATTTTCCTAATTTACAGAGGGTGAAGCTGAGGATTCCAGGGTCTGTTTCCAGAGTTCTTTATTATGTTTCACTGTCTCCCTTTACAGTATACTGCTTGGAAGTTTCATCAAGATTTGATGTAGGTAGGAGGTTGTTACCATGGTTCACTGGTAAGAGAGATACTTGAAACAAATGGGCTTTGTAACGACCTCTTCAAATTATACCAAGGAAATGATAGCCACACTCTTGAGTTTTATACCTTTGCAAGGGCCTATAACCTCTATATTAAGGTCTGCAGTTTCACTTTATGCATACCCTTTTACCAGCCATTCTATGAACGTATTTTACTTTCTCCACCTCTTTGTGAAAGACTGTATAAATTAGCTTTTACTACATAATAAACTACACCCATATTTAGTGACTTAAAACCATAGTCATTTACTTAGCTCATGGCTCTGTGGGTTGGAAAATGGGGCCAGGCTCAGCTAGGTGACTGGTCTTTCAGTCTTGGCTAGGCTAACTCTTGTGTTTGAAGCCAGCTACCAGATCTGCTGGGTCCAATTGGTCTGATAAGAAATTCAATTGGGATGACTCATTTTTGCTCCTTCAACCTCTCATTTTCCAAGCTACTAGCCTGGACTTATTTATATGGTGGTAGAAAAGTTCTAAGAACTACAAGAGAGAGGACAAACTCTAATGTGCAAGCACTTTTTAAGTCTCTTCATTTTTCATGTTTGCCATTTGTCTTGCTGGCCAAAGCAAGTCACATGGTCAAGCCCAGAGTCAATTCAAAAGGAGACAGTGCATGTGAACATTTGAGTCTATTACTATTACAATCTACCTCTCAGGTTTTGCAAACCAGCTGCAGTGCCAGTACAAGCTTGGAAGGATGTGGAGGAGGGCATCTCCAGTGGAGTGGCACTGTGTGTCTGGCTTACCTGAGAGCACTTAGGCATATTCCTGGTGTGACTTTGGTACCAGATTGTACCAGAAAATGACATGATATATCAGGGACCACATACTCCCAAGTTGTCCCCTTCACACCCCCATGCTCAGCCCTTGAGTCTGAAGGAGGCACTTGTCAGAGATAACATTCTACTAGCGGGTGAGGGCTGAGCTATGGAATGACGAGTTTATTTTTATCTTCCTCCTTCACTGTGCCCCCAGGGCTGGCATGGCCTGGAGAAATAGCTGCTCCATCCATTAGAATTTCTATAGCCCTTAAAATACCTTGGCTAAAGCTTGTGCAGCCCTCTCCAATCACTGTCATTCTAAAGGGCCACTAAGTTAATCTTGCTTATCTTTGAAATTAGATTATGATGGTATCATCACATAAACTCTCTGGGGTAATAAGCTTTAGGCTTAACATTCAATTTTGTTGCCATATCAATGGTTTCTGTAGTTTCATTTCTGTTCAGCTATATGTTATGTCCTGTTTTATTTCACGAAGGATGAAAATGCTGTATGGTATGTGAGGACCTCAGTATGTGGTATCAAGTTGGACGCACATAATGTTACAACCCCCTGCTTAGTGCTGGTCATCCTCAGAAACTACAATGAAGAGTCTGGTGAAAACAGTTTTGAAAAAGTGCTTCTTTTCCTCCTGTTATTTTAGTAAAAGGTGAAAGATTTATACGATCTGAAGAGAAACCAGAGTATCCTCCTGTTATTTTATACGTAGACGGTATAACAATAAAATTCACTGGACCAAGAAAAACATTTTACCTCTTTGTACATATCTTAAGAAATATTATGGCCATACTTTTTCATACCCTGAAACTTGAGGCTCAGAGCAAAAGATTCCAAGAGAATGAGGTGATTATGCTTGCCAGGGCTCAGCCTCGCTTACTGCTGCCACAGACATGTGTCATCAAGTTCTGGATTTGGCTTCTGTGACTTCACTTTTTATTTCACAGGCCTTGTATGGAGAGTCCTCCTTTGTATGTGTGGTTTTCTTACACTTCCCACAGATAATTTTAATTGAGGGTTTGGGGATTAAAGGTTTCAGTTCCCTAGGGACAGTTCTTTGACATTAGACCATCAGCTTAATTCATTCAATAAGCATTTTTGGAGCTACTTCTATGCCAGGATCTGTGCTAGGCTGTTTATACATGAAGCCCTGACTTTGGGTGCTTAGAATCTGATGGACCTGTGGACTAAAAGAGTATTACATGATCAAGTCACCATGAAGAAGAAAGGGATTACTTATGGGGGAGGGCAGGAGGTTACAGAGAAGATGCTTAAGGGATGTTTGTGGAGGGCAGGAGATCCCAGAGGAGATATTTAAGAGATGTTTTGGAAGACAAATATTGAAGGCCATTCCACCTGCCTTGCTGAAAATTGAGGTCTATAAAGATTAAATGGACTACTATGTCTGGAGAGAGAACTGGGAGACAGGATAGTTCATACGCTACCAAAATACACTTGGCAAAATACCTAATCTATCTAAATATACTGGACAAAATGTTGAGTGTGTCATAATTTTAAATAAAAGGATGAGCAAAAGTAAGGGAATTTCTCCAAGGTTAAAAACTGAACAGGAGCAGGAGTCCAAAGAGATAAGTGAGGGCTGAAGTAGCTGTCTATTTTATTACCAACTATCAATAAATTCCAGGTGACCAGAGCGCTGGCTTTGGCAGCTGTGCCTGTGTGTAAGGGAAGCAGACAAAAGGGACTGCACAGGGAGGGAGGCCAGCTGGGGACTCCTAAGGAAAGTCGGGACCCGTGAAGAACAACATCCTCAGGGAAATGGTGAATTAGGAAAGGCACACACTCCATGAAGGCAGACAGAAAAGAACCTTGGCTGATGCGACTTGCTATTGATGGGTGAAGAACATGACAGTGAACCAGCTACTACATACATGGATTTAGGAACTGAATTTGCACTGTGTGCATGGTCTGAATAACCACAAGCTGATGGTTTTAATTTAAAGCAGACCTGGTAAAGCATGAACATGCATCTCCAGAGGAGTCCACATGCAATCTGTACTTCTAAAGAATTCCCACAGGCTGGATCCCAATGAACGTGAACTTGTAAGTAGAAATCACAAAATGTACAAGGAAACTAAATATCGTGGACAAGAGTTAATGGAGAAGCCAGTTGCACCAATGGCCTCACATATTTAACATGTTTAACACGCTTAAAGAAATAGAAGAGGGAAATGAAAATATGTGAGGGCTCATGGTTTCTGTACCTTCATTTCTGTTCAACTGTGTGTTGTGTCCTGTTTTATTTCATGAAGAAAGAAAGTGCTGTAGGGTACCTGAGGACATCGGCGTATGTTACCAAGTTGGGTGCACATAATGTTACAAGCCACTGCTTAGGTTGAGGAGTAAGAGACTATCAAAAATTACCTAATGTGAGATATTTGAAAAAGTGCTAAATGAAATGTTGAAATTAAAAAAATTGAAATTTAAAAATCAATGAAATAATAGCCCTAAAGTAAAAAATGCAGAAATCCATCCATAGCAGAAGGGATAAATAAACTGTGGTATATTCATACAATGGAATGTTAACAATGCAATGGAAAAGAGCAAATTATAATACTTCTAATGAAACAGCATGCATAAACCTCATAGTCACAGTAAGAAGCAAAAGAAGCCAGATACAGAGTATATGGGCTCTATGATTCCACATACAGGAAGTTAAAAAACAGGCAAAGCTAATCTATCATTATTGTGATCAGAATAGTGGCTAAGTAATGTGAGAGGGTGTTGATTTGGAAGGGACATGAAAAAGAAGGGGCACTGGGAACATTCTATATCTTGGTGTGGATGGTGGGTACATGAGCGTGTACACCTGTAAAAATGTCATCAGCCTGTACACTTAAGATGTGTGCTTTTACTGTGATCAATGCTATTTATGCCTGCATCTAAAAGAATAGAAACCTCAATGGCCCTATCTTCCAGTTCCTTTGACACATGCTCCTCCCAAGACTAGATTAGAAACAAAGAGAAAGTTAATGAGCTAGAACTAAAAAGAGTATACAAAATTCATCACACAGAGGCAGAGACCCCAAAATGACAGACACTAAGAAACATTGAGGCTAGGGTGAGGTCTATGCAAAGCCCTAGAAGGTATAATGGACAAGCAATTTCTAAGAAAAACACAAATCCTTTGGTTCTGAATGTTCAATGAACTCCATGCAGGACAAATAAAAGAAATTCCTCCTAAACACATGATAGTAAAACTGTGGGTCAAAGACAAAGAGAAGACCCTAAAAGCATCCAGGATGAAAATACAAATTGCCCACATAAATCTGTCACTTACACTGAGGAAGTCAGTGGTGTTGTGAGTTGGTAGATGAAAGGAGATGCTACTACCATCACCATCTGGAAAACAAAGTAATTCTCAATCTAGAACTATACACTGAAGGAATGATGGCAAAATAATATTTTTTAAAGATCAGGTGAGCAAAGCAAAACTGAAAAAAGACTTTGTTACCAACAGATTCTCACTCAGGGATTTACTAAGTGAGGTGCTCTGAAAAGGAGAAAAATGAGTACAGGACTGTCTGAGATGCAAACAGAAGTGAGGAGCAAGGTAAATGTTAAATATTGATATGTATGTGTGTATGTGTATATATATATATATACATATATATATGAAGTAGAAAGTTTTTGATACCATCTCTATATGTATATATGTCATATATTTTTATATATTTGAATATATATTCAACCCTCATTTTTTATAGTATAAGGAAAGAACTAGAGTGTTGTGCAGGGTACAGGCTTCCCCCCAAAACAGTGCATACTGATTAAAGTTAGTTGAACTGCTGCTCAATACCCTTTCATCAATTCTGTTACAAGGTATTGTACTTCCTGAGTGTGGAGTTTTGTTATATTTCATGGAATTCGTAGAATTGCCACCGAACCATGCTGTTAACTCACGGTGCCACCCACTGACTCTGTTATATGTATCAGTTCTGCCATATCTGATCATTATCAATGTTCTTCATTATAATTGTTGAAAATAGCATCCCCATAATAAAACAGATTTTATTCTTATAATGCAAGAGTAAAGCCTGGAGATTAATTAAAAACAGATTTTATTCATTTGCATAATTAGGAAATTACTTGCAGCATCAGTCCTAATATATGTGAATTTATTTGACAAATGTGATGTTTTTTCCCAGGATAAATACAAGGGAAGGGGGAAAAAAACCTGGAATTATCTTCTGGAGGGTGGGAAGCATCTTACTAGAAGCTTCCCTCACTAGGTGACTGTTATAGGGACCCATCGGTATCAGTGTACCAGCTGGCATTGTTGTGAGAGGCTGTGTTTGGCTTCTGTGAATTTTTTTTAAAGACACTTCAACGCATTTGTCCATTTCATGCTGGGTGGTTTACAAGCGTACCTGCCCACACCACACTGAGCGTTCAGCAGTTTTTGATCAAAAACAGCATGACTCCCATGTCCCACCCTCCCCATTCACCTGATTTCACCCCTAGAGACTTTGTTTCCCCAAAAGAAAAAAAGTCCTCTAAGGGAAACATTTTGCTGATGTAGAAGAGGTGAAATAAAAAATGGGAGAAACACTAAAAGACATCAAAATTGATGAGTTCAAAGACTGTTCTGAGCAGTGGGAAAAGGTCTTGATAGATGTATCGCATCAGATGGAGAGTACTTTGAAGGTGGCTGAAGTTTAAACATGTAAGAAAAAATACACAATTTTTTAATAAATAAATTTCTGTTTTCTGGGTCCCCCCTTTTATGCATCCTTTGTAAATACTTTTGATATTGGTGGAGGAAAGGGGCCTTTAAGGAGCCAGTGACACAAATGCCCGCCTACCCTGCCAGGAGTGCTAAGTGCTATAAAGACGTGAAGCACGCCTCTGGATCCCAGCTAGGTGAGCACAGCACATTGCAGAGAGTGGAGAGGGCGGTGGCTGGTTGCCTCAGCTGATAATTCAAGAATCCATTTTCTTGGCATTCTCCTATCACTGTTGTAATGACAGGCTGGTGGTTTTAAACCTTGACCTCAATTTTCTAGTTTTTTCATGACCCCACGGATCCTTTCCATCTTAAACAGGCCTTTAATGGCCTTTAATTCCTTAGTGAATATTTTAACCTAAATAAAAATTCATCTTTTTCACCCTCAAGAGACAGCTCAGATCTCACCTTCTCTGTAAATTCTGCCCTGAATTCCCTGGCAGGATTAACCATACCCTCCTCCACACCCCCCTGCCACTCATGTCTCTCTATTGCAGTGATTTGTTTGGAGGCAGACAGAGAGCTCAGGGATGGCATGGCAGAGGCTTTGCCACCTTCTCGCTTCTCCATCCCTAGTCATCAGTCTGATAAATGCTAGTTAGGTTGAAATGGCGTTATGTCCGTTTGAACAGAAACATGGTTTATATGAAGCTGCACCTGATGAAGATGATGAAGCCTTAGTTTCCATCGTGCTTCATATCTTCCAGAGCAGTTCCAATGTCCTCCTCTTGCTGTATCTGCCTCCACTAGGTAGTTAGCACAAATATTTGAATCCTCGTTTGAAAGATAAAAGCCCAAGAAAAGAAGGTTTAAATGGCTCATACAAGTTCTGCAGTTTGTGTAGAGGGTGAGCCGATGGAGAGGGTGGCGGACAGGAAATTTAAGAATGAGGTTTCCACTCCTTAGAGAAATCACTTCATTAATTTTCTTTCCACTTAAATCCAGCTCCGCCTTCTCCAGTCCTTTTCTTCATAGGATCCGAGAAGCAGCATTTGATGGAAGAAAGACGTACCACAGAGCTGCTAAATATGAGCTGACCCTCACATGGGAATCATTTTCCTGCGGAGGCGGCAATAATCATAATCATAATGCCTGCTTGAACTTGGCACTTTTCTTTTCCTTGGCATAGAGTCTGAAATTACCCACTGGTGACTTCGGCATGGCAGTGGGCTGCTGAACAGAGGAGAGGCTGCAGACCGTGAAGTGTGCTATTGTGGAGAAACCCTCGAAGCCCTTGCGGTTGTGAATGGCTTTGGTGAATAAGCCAACCTGAGACAGTTCAATAGGTGAGGTGAGAAGTAGGAAGCTGTGATAGTGTTTCTATGGAAGTGGGCTGCCGTCTCTCAGGAGCAGAAAGGCCCATAAGAGCACATGCCAAACGTTTAGACTTAAACAAGCAAAACCCTAATACTCAGGGACCCCAACGACATCAGGAAATCTGGTTTCAGAGGCATTGATAATGATGAGTAACTCTTCACCTTTTTTTCTCCATAAACAATATCACGCACTAATATGAGGATTCTCTGGCACTGATTTTCCTAGGTGTGAATGTCACCCATTTCTGTGGGACAATCCAGTGTTTTCTTCTGAAGAAAGCAGAGGTGGTGAGAATTTAGGAACCTCTAAGGGCTCTTCTTCAATGTTTTCTTTTGGCAACTGAGAGGATAGATCTCAATAGCACAGACCTGTCTGCCTCAGGCCAGGTGCCCTTTCCTTCCATTTCCCCCCAGCTTTAGTGAAATGTAATCACCATTCAACATGGTGTCAGTTGAAGGTGCACAATGTATTGATTTGATACACCTATTGAGCCAGGTCCCATTTTCTCTCAACTGCAGTCAGAGTTCAGTTAGAACTGGGCCATTGCACTCTGGTGGTGGGAGAATGTGTTTCAGGAGAGGATCATCCTTCATCAGGGTTCTTGACCTTTGTTGTACATCAACACAGAGATGCCATCCACCCCGCCTGTCCTGACTGATCTGTGATGGGGCCCTTTGGAAGCCCCCATGGTGCTGCCAGAGTGAAAATATTTGGCCTGTCCTCTGGTCACAGTTCCCAGCCATCCTATCAGCACACTCCATGGGGCACACTACAATAGTCAGTCAGTTGATGGGAGGCATGACTGTGAAATCCATCCAAGAATTCTGCCTCCACACTCCCTCTAGCAGGCATACAGGCTCCCATTCTAACCAAGAGAAGGCAAAATACTCCTGAGGGAGCCGTTTACCCAGATTTGTGTTTGGTGCCTCAGCCAGCTGCCTGGGTTTGTCTCCCCAGCCTGGCCCTGACCTCTGGTTCTTATGATCAACTACTCTACTTTTTCCTGGTGTTTGATCACCTCCCTGGCCTTGGCCCAAATACCTATTCTGGATGAGCTGCTAGATTAATCCCCTGAATGCAGATTACACACACAAAGAGCAGTAAAGAGGGAAGAAGGAACATTCTGTATTAAGCACCTGCATGGTGCTGAGTGGTAGGAAATGAGTGTTTTAGGAGCTGATAGTACTGTGTGGTCTAGTGTAGGCAGAAAGGAGGAAAGCAACCTGACAGAAAAGGTATAAGGGCTTCATATAGGAAGTAAGAACTGAGCTGAGTGGGGCAGAAAGAAGGAGTGGGAGGAGGGGAGGAACAAGACAGCATGGCAAACTCAGATTCATGCAGTCCTTCTGAATTCCTGGGGTATGGAGGCTGAGCGGGGACAATAGAGATGAAGCAGGAGTCATGTTCAGGGACTGGGTTATAGGGACCTAGTGGGCCAGGGCAGAAAGCGTGGGCCAAGCCAGAGGGGCTACCGCGGGGATAAGTGGTCACTGGAGTTCAAGTCATGGTGTCCAACGGGGCATGGTATACTTGGGTTGATTCAGGCTGCACTGGTGTCAGAGGCCACAGCATATCCTGGTGGTAGTGGTCTGTGAGGCTAGGTGTTGGTGGCCTGTTCATTTTGAGCAGGACCTTAGGCTGAGGTTGCATGGCTAGGACACAGAGTCCACCCTGAATGAGAGGGTTGAGCGAGACAAGGCCAAATGACAGGGTCACAAGAAAATGGGCTGGGTTCATGAGAAGAGCAGCCCAACTATGTAGACTGGGCCAATCCAAGTGGAGTAGGGAAGTGTGGCTTAAGAGGTTCACATATGAAGACCCAGTCTCCAAGCAGCAGAATAATTCCAGGTCCCACCTTCCAGTGGAGAGGAGACACCTAAAATGTACCTTCACCCACTCGGGCCAGCCAGGGAGGCCGGAACGAGGGGAGACAGAGGCTGATGTGGAGATTTCAAAGCAAAAGTGGTTCAAGTTTGAGGTCAGGAGGCCACTCTTATTTTTGGATAATGCCAAACCATCTGCTCTGTGACCTTCACAGGTGTTTCCCGTGCTTGGGCACTCCCCTAACTCTGAGTTTGGCCAGTAGCTATAAGAGGCCTGCTCTCCATTCCAAAGCACTGAAATCCCAGCATCTTTATAAGAAACTTCCCTCCCTCATCTCAGCCCCAACAAGAAGCTCTCCATCTAGAGCCCTGCCTGCTCAGCCTGAGAGCCAGGACAGGCCACCTCTCCAAGGCTTCCTCAGTTCTTCTAGAGTACTCACTCCACTGGGTAGGGGCAGGCCTCACTTCCTTCTGTGTGGAAGGAAATTCCAGCTCCCCAGGGACCTGCAACCAGTTCTGTTACCTATATAATCTCTTTCTGCTGCTGCCAGAGGCAGTATTTTCAAAATGGTTTATGAGAAATCTTCTGATAATCTAATCTGCCCCAGCCCACTGAGATTTTTTTTTCATCCACCAAATACACACATCTTGGGACATTTACTGATAATTTCCCCTAGTCATCTGGAATGCTGAAAGATTTAAAATGGAAATGTTACCACACTGTTGAGAAGAAATTATTTAAATAAAACTCCACTGTCTACTGAAACTGTGTCTTACACCCTCAGCCATAGCCTGGGGTCCTATGCACAGTCCTGGGCCACTATGTTGTCACCCACCGGACTGTGAAGAGTCTGGGGCTAGTGATGGGCAGAACATGCTCACAGGAGCCCCCAGTCTATGAGTGACCTGCTGTTGATTTCACTCTTTCCTTCCGAACCCCAGCCAGCAGGCAGGTGTAATGCCAAGGCTGGAGGTCTCAGGGAAAGGCAGGCCCCTTCTGGAGGACAGACGTGGGCCCTTCCTGTTCCTGATGACCCCCAGAACAAGCAAGGGTGATGCCTACTGTTGTTTCTCTGAAAAAGTGAGTTGAGTCAGTCTGCTGAATGAAGGCTAGTGCCATCCCAGCGGTCAGGTGGACGGGATTCAGAGCAGGGAAGCTGGTCTGAGTTGAGGCTGTCTGGGGTATGGTGTCTGGAAGGACAGGAGCCTAAAGTGTGTCAGAGACCCGGTGTGTGGTGAAGTGCACCCAGCATCAGGATTAGGTGAATTTGTCAGAAGGGCTGGCTGCTTTTCTGTTCCTTTCCCCGGGAGTTTTATTATTTTTTTTATTATTTTTATTTAAATCTGAATGTTGTTGCCACATTTATTGTCATCCGTCATATGGTAGAAATCTACAAATACTTAATTTTTTGTTTGGTAACTTTTAAAAATCGAATTTAATCGGTGACATTGGTTAATAAAAACATACAGGTTTCAAGTCTATAATACATCTGCATACTCCATCATGTGCTCACCACCCAAAGTCAAGTCTCTTACTCCCCTCCCCCTTCCATGGCCCCTGTCCCTCCTTTTTTATACTCTTAAACTCAAACAGAAGATGAAAGGGTAGAAGGCAGTGAGCCTGGGAGCATGTGTAGCCGAAGGATGGGCTTAGCTCGAGTGCTCTGAACCCCTCCTCCCTCCCTGAGACCACACTTTCTCGTTCCCTCAGACACAGCTTTCTGAGAAGTTCAAAGAAGGGAATTAACATGAAAAATAGAATTTTAAGTATTTTGCTGGGTTCTTTATATATATGATTCATAAAAAACTTGGAAAAGAATAATTTTTTTTTGTATTTCCAGATAGGGAAACTGAGACTTACAGGTAAAGTCATCCAATCTGAGACATTTGTAAGAGTAAAAGGGGGTACTAAAATACTTCAAATTACATACACGTATATACAGTATTTTAAAGTATTTACTCTCCAAGAAATGTGTTTTATTATACAGGGTCCAGCAGAAGTAAGGCTTGCTTGAGTGTGGTTGCTAGGGTAGTAATATGGGTGAAATAATTTATAGTTTTAATTTGAACATTCTACCTAAAATGTTTTATAGTGTGCTTGAGTGTGATATTGTTATGTTACAGAATTACAGGTTTATGATTTTGTAATAAAAGATTTTGTAATAAAAAAGGATCATTGATGTGCCAGACCCTGTATTTTCAGATAAGATAATTCTACTCAAAACTACTTATCAAGAATAACATTCTTTCTTTTAATAAAAACCAGCAGAGGTAAACCAGGACTATCTCTGACAAGTGGAGCTGTGTGATTATCCAGATATTAAGTGACTTTGCCAAGGTCACACAGGCAGTAAGTGACAAAGTCAGGCATCAAAACCAATTATTATTCCTTGATTTTCTGCTGTTAAATAGGGGATGAGGGGGAGTAGGTTACCTGAGATTCATCGAATATTCCAGAAGATTACTTTCAGACTCAGGCAGGCCTCTCTTTTCACTGGGGAGTTGAATTTTTCTCTCAGGCCATTTCCTTCCTGCCTCAGCTCCCCCACTGCCATGGCCAGGCCCAGACCACTCCTGAGGTCTCCTAACTTCTGGCACTCCCTGACAGCTGTATGGCACTTGACCTGATTGAGGACCCTCCCCCTACCTTGACTTGTGGCACGTGGATGTCAGTAGGCCTTGGGTGTCTTGCCCTGGGTCTTCCATGTTTCTTAAGACTTTGCTACTCCCTTGGGTCCTGGCTGCTGGGTCTGCTTTGACCATGAACCCTTAAGTTCATCTCTGGGACCCTGGGCATGGTTCCCTTCTGCACAACTTTGCCTTTCTCTCCCTGACCTGGTCCATAAATTCACCCCTGGCTGTGGTCCCTTTACCCTGCCTCCACACCCACATTCACAACTTGACAGTCTTTGACATTTAATCAACTATTTCATTGAGAAATTCAGGTGTATACCCACTTGATTTGAAGAGAATTAGTTTAATGAAGATAATCATGTGACCCAAGTTTTCTGGGGCAGCCCTAATTTTAAATATTATGTCTTTTTGTCCTCATGACAGCTGAGTACTGAAATCCCAGTATTTTGGCATATACATGCCATCAGGCACCCATAAAAAAGGGGCATACATCCGTAGTCAGACAATGTGTCCTACCTTTGGCTTAGGACATATAGGTCTCTGTTAAACCTTCATTTTTATCAGCATGGGTAAACCAAAGAGAGAACAGTGTTTTTGTTTGTTTTCAGAAATCTCGCCTGTATGGGTGTCCCGTGACTACTACTTTCTGTAAAAATTACTTGATTGTCTTCATTGCACAGCCAGCATGTTCTTTGCTGAGTCACACTGCAGTTTCTGTGGTCTGTGCTTACCTCATAGCAGGGTTGTAACAACCTCAGCGAGATAGATAGCTTCCCCGTGAGATCTGCCAGGGCCAGGCCTCCACCCCTGTCTGTCTCCCAAGCTACTAGGAAAATGGCACTTCCCTCAATGCCTGCCCCGCCTTCCTCCCAGCCCTTCCTCCTGGCCAGGATTTGTTTAGGGAGACCTTGTGTCAGGACTTCCCCAAAGGTCAGAGTAGCCATGGGCCTAAGCTCCCACCCCAGGTTCATCATGGTCCAGTCTGGTCCTCCAAAAAGAGGGTCTTTCTGTCACAGAAATACCAAAGAGGAGGAGCATCCTGAGTGGGCGCCATGGCCAGAGTGACATGTCCTGAGATCACTTGTTCCCCGAGTGCTTCCCAAAGGGATCTGTGGCCAGTGGAGCAGTGTAAGGCTTCCCAGTGGCTGGGATGCCACCAGTACAGTGAAGACTCGGAGGTTTTGCACTAATGTCATCAATTTTTCCTAACTGTATTTGACCACAGGACACATTTTTCAAATAACAACCTTTAGTATCTTGAAGAATCAGGGTTAAACAAAAGAGATGAATGTTTGGAGTCTGAGGGCCCTGCCTGGGTTCAAGTTCAAAATCCTCACATTCATCTGTTTTCCCTTGGGTAAGTTATTTGGCCTTAGTTTCCTTGTCAGTAAAATGAGGATAATGACAGATGACCTCACACAGGGTTGTTGTGGGAGTTAAGCCGTCCTGGATACGAAAGCACTTGGTACTGATGTAAGATATCTATGAAAGAAGAGTCTTTGATTGGGTTGAAAGTTACTGAGCTAGTACCTCCTGTGATGAAGAGTGTTCGGAAGCTGTGCTTCCCCATTTGTGGCTGTTCGGGATTGCCAGGACTAGCATATTCAGTGTGAATGTCAGGAGTCTTTGCTAGCTAAACAATGGAGGATGCTTTTGAATTAATGTGTGTTTTTAAGAAAATATTTTTAAATTTTGCAACAAAATACCAGATGAATTGGAGAGGAGAGGCTTAAGGCTCAGTCTCCCCATCCCTGGTAAGAGGCCATGCATTAGAAAGTTGCTAAAGATGTGGCAAGAGGGCATGGGTGGGCTAGAGACATGGTTCAGGCTGAGGAAGGCAGGGACAGAACTGAGACCCATTACAGGGAGGTGTCGATGGGACCAGATGCTCTCCAAGGGATCTGTGTGTATGGCCTGGGAGGTTTGCTTTGGGATATTGGCTCCTTTTCATGTATACAATTGAGTTAACCCCTATATATTCTAAATGTCTTTTAATGTCTTGGGGTTTTGTTATCTTTATTCATTAAACCAGTTCTTAACCTATACAGCATAGTCTATTAGGGTAGAGAGGCAAGGTCAAAAGGTATGCTTCAAGGGTCCAGAAATTCCTTGAAATTAGAAGCAAATTTTTTGTGCATAGGCATATGTGCATTTTTATAGGCATGAAAGTTCTAAACCACAAAGTGGGTTTTGGTCTCTGTGAACTGCATAAATCACGTTCAGAATGAACTCCCTGGCCAGCAGAGTTCACTCTACAATTGATAATTGGACAGGGGCTCCAGCACTCCTGTGAACCTCCTGGGTCTCTGTGACTGGTCTGAGGCACTTGGCTGTTCTGCATCATCAGCAAGCCTTTGATTTTGCTTGGTCCTCTTGCTCTGGGGAGCTGTAGCTTCTCTGTGATCCCTCCATTCCTCTTCAGCATGCAAAGTCCTTGAAACCTGCTGTGGAGGCTGCTGTAAATCCTGGGTTACCTATAGGTGGCTGACATGACTTTCACATTTACCAATGGAGCAAGCAATGTGAATGTCAGGTA
Source organism: Artibeus jamaicensis (assembly GCF_021234435.1). Lineage (NCBI taxonomy): Eukaryota > Metazoa > Chordata > Mammalia > Chiroptera > Phyllostomidae > Artibeus > Artibeus jamaicensis. The sequence goes on from NW_026521883.1 coordinate 11,720,389, forward strand.
ACTCAAGTTATTTGCATTTTAGCAGATACTCATGGACACCGTTGGTGCTATGCATTGTGTTAGAACCTAGGCATAAGAAGGTGATAGAAAATGAAAAAGGATGACAGACAGCCTCTGCCTGTTAGAGGCTTCTGGTCCAGTAGATCCAGACAAATGTACAACTCATAATAAAAGCCAAAAAAAGGAGATGACATAGGATTGTGGCCCCTACATTGTTAGAGCTGTGTTGTGACTCTGTTATAGAAGAGTGAGCCTGCCTTGGTGTCCTTATGTCTCCTTGTTTATTCATTTAACAGGTGTTGAAAGCATGTCGTGCCCATCATGTCTCAGCCACTGCACTAGGTACCAAGGATCCACTGACATGCAAACACAGGCAGGGTTAGTATGGAGACTGACAGTAATTAAAATCTTCACACATACGTACACACATGTAAAATTAAAACTGAGATCTGAGCTCTAAGGATGAGAGATGTGGTACAATAAGAGAATGTTATAGGGGACATTTGACCTTGTCACAGAGACTTCTAAAGTCCTTCCTAAGGAAATGATGCCTGATAAGGGAACATGGGAGTTAACAAGGTGAAAAGGAAGGAGACTTCAGATATCAGGAAGAGCATGTAAAAGGCCCAGTGGTAGCGGCAGGGAATTGCCTGGTGTCTGTTTGTAAATAAAAGAAAGTTCAGCGAGGCTAGAATCCAGAGAGAGAGAAGTACACTGTGCAAAACGAGTCCAGGGTAGAATCTGGGGAGCTTTGTAAATTGGGTTGGGCTGTAATCTTAATCCTAAATTCAATATCAAGTCAGGAACAGGACAAGCCATTTAATTGGGGAGATTAGGGAAGATTTCACATAGTAGGTGGCTTTGGAGATGACATTTGGAGGGTGAGTAGGAGCTCATTTGTTAAAGAAGAGAAAAGATCTTTATGGAAACAGCCAAAGATGAAAAACATGGAAGACTGTCAGTGTACACAGTGCCTTGGGAATGGTAAATGGTAGCTATGATGGAAGCTTCTTGTCTTTGGAAAATGACTGGAAAAGTTAAGGGAGGAGAGTTTAGGCTTCATTGAATGGGAAGTCAGAGTTTTTAAGGAAAAATGTAGAGTGATTTTGCCAGCAGCTTGAGTCCTAAGATTTCTATGAGAAGCTCCCCAATCATGTCCAGCCTCTGGTTTCTATCTCTAGTTGGATAGATTGCCAGGTGCCTAATCAGAACCTTACTTTGTTGTGGCAGAAACTATCAGTTGACTCCACTTTTGACTTGGGCTGTCCTTGGTCTTCACTTTGTATTGGGGTTGGTCATCTTGATTCCTACTGAACCGAAGGTTGCAGCATCCTAATCCCCATGAAGTACTGAGATCTGGAAGTTCCCCGCCATTAATTGCCATCACTTATGGATGAGGCTGCACTGCTCATGGAATTTCCCAAGTGAACGAAGGGAAACTGAACTTTATTAAGCATTTGGAAAATCTATTTTACATGATAGCAACATTTACTTCTCGAGTCTGAGATTTCTTCAGTGTGGTTGGTAATTGAAACAATTCTGGACTTTTAACCTCTCATCTTGTAGAAAAAAATGGTAAATGGCTGTATGGGTTTGGCAGTTGTTGAACACGCAGAATGTGCCTATGAGACACCAAGTGCTCAAACCATTGCAGCGGACAGTAACTGTCCTGTGATGGTGTTGTCCACAATTTATTAAGCCTAAATTGGAGACTAGAACAAAGGGTAGAAATGAGCTATGAAAATAAAGCCCCAATCCATGCTGAATGTTTCTCCCCAGGACACATTCTGAGGTGAAGATAAGAAGAAGAGAAAATGTCCTAAAAATTGTTTTGAGGTTTTTGAGATTTTATCTATATTTGTGATACTACTTTAAAATATGATGTGTATGGTTTGAGAGGCAAGGAAGAACATTCCCTTTGAAGTGGCTGAAGGAAGGGAAGAAAGTGGATGAGAAGTAGCTTTTGTTGAGTATCTGGTGTGCACCAGGCATGCCACCTGTGATGCATTGCCCATTTTTATGACAACTCTGCAGAAAGAACACAACTTTAATATATCTACTTTACAGATGAGTGAGGGCATGCTACTTCTAAGTGGCAGGGCTAAAATTTGAATTTGGTTCTGTTTTCAAACAGAACCAAAATGCAAAAGTCCTGTGCCTTTTGCATCATTCCAATTTCACAGATGAAGAAATGGTAACTAAGATTTCAGTGCTTCGAGGAGAGTGCCAGCTGTCAGCTAGCTTCTTGATCTACCTACCACGCAGCCAATGGAGAATAATGGGGTGAGGTCCAAAGAGTCATAATCATAATAACTAATGTTTATTGAGCACTAAACTCTTCCAGGTTTTAGTTCACTTAATTCTCATGAAAACCCATTAATCCAACTGCATAGAAGAGGAAACTGAGGCAGAAAGCCAAATAATTTACCTATACCCGCATGGCCAGTAAGTGTTAAAGCTGTGATTCAAACTGGGCAGTCTGACTCTGAGACCTGTGGTTACAGCCACTTGCCACACAGCCGAGCTTCCCACAACCTATCCCAGGAAGCTCTTTCAGAAGCCCTGCTTCTGTTGAGACTGGGGTTTCTGTTTTCTCACCAACACAGCCTGTTGGTTTGATGTTTCCCTTTATTTTCATTCCTGCCTGCATAAAAAGATATCACTAATGTCCTATCAGGCTGTGGGAAATTCTCCTTGACCAGCCCCTAATTCAGATGGTTTTGTTCAAAGCATCCTGGAAGAATTCCACTTAGCTTAATTTTCAGGTCCATAGACATAAAACATGGTTCTGTTTAGGGTAAGTTTCAGTTATTGACTCTCAGGATAGATGACTCATAACTTGCTCCTTTTCTTTGTCAATGTCTGCCCCATCTTTGGGAATGCATGGTTGCCTTAAATATCTGCCCAGAAAAGAAATTGGATTCTGTGTTTGTGCCTCTGTGGGTTGTTTCTTTCTGACATATTCTGAATATTTTACCCTTTTTACCAGCATGGAAATTTTTATAGTCCTAATAGAATTATTCGTTGCATGGTGCTTCATGAAAAATGACATTATTAATATTAAAATGATAAATATTGTGATTCCTGAAATGATATGTTTTGATCACACTTTAACTCTAGCAAAACACTTTCCCAGGATCCTTTCAAATATTGTTCTAACCTTATATTCACATGCCTACACAGATACGGGTCATCTAGGCTGACATTTAAGAAGATGAAACCAAGCTAATTCACCCACAGTAGTCTTTGATGTAAGTTTACAAGGGAACAAAAAATTTCTACTTCTGATGACTGTATATTAGGTACATTTCAAAATAAATTTTAATCTTTCCTTTTCACTGGGGTATGAAACAAGTCCTAAATGGATGTTTGGATGTCAGCTCCCACAGCTGAATCTTTGTGTTAACTTGCCAGACAGAGGTTCCCCCATCCTCGGGAGAGAGAGCCATACCCAGTGGTGGCTGCACCGCCACAGCCCGATGAAATGGGATGAAATTAGGGCAAGGGATCGGGAGGCCCAAGAGCTGACACCAGCTTAGGAAAATACACTTAATAACTTGGGCCAGTTTCTTCCCTAGGAGCCTCAGTTTCCCCATCAGCACAATGAAGAGCTTGAATTGGATGGTGGCTATAGACCTTTCTAGCACTAATGTTATATGACTCTCTGGCTCTTGATAATGGCCATGAGTAAAATCCATGAAGGTCTCCTTTCTAAATGCTTAATGTAGAATTAATACTTTTTCAATTATCATCCCCTCTAGTTTTTCCTTGGAAGGAACAATAGAAAGCAGTACAGAAATGTATAGCTCTTTCTAACCCTGAAAGTATTAAAAATATAATAAAAACTATTTCTTTTTATTCTGTGCCTATCAGTGCCCATAGAGCCCTAAGTCTTTTGCTATTTCTAACCTTTAACCTGCAAGGAAGGTAGTAGTGGTCCCATTTTATAGGTGCAGAAACTGAAGTATGGAGAGGTAAAGTCACTCACCCAAACTGTCCAAGCTACCAAGTGGCAGAGCAGAGAGAGAAAGCTGGTGTGTGGGACTCCTGGCCTGAACTTTGCTCCTGTCTCCACTGCCAGCCCACCCTGATGTTTGCTGGGACCAGAGCCCAGATGGAGGCCCACATGCCATATGTCTACATATGTAAAAGTTACACTTCATGTTGGCCATGTAGAGACCAGAGTCAAGGTCAATAACAGTGTCCCCTGTCCTCTGACCCAATTCCCCTGCTTTCCTTTGGCTGCGTTTTGTGAGCTGAGAGGAGTGGTGTTTCATACCTGCATGTGAGCACAGCTTCTGACTCTTGGCCAGCATTTCTTTAGCTCCTCTGTTAGTTTCCTAGGGCTGCCATAACACATTACCATAAACTGTGTGACTTCAAACAATAGGAATTTATTCTTTCAGAGCCATGTTGCTCTGAAGGCTCCCATGCCTCTTCCTGCTTCTGGTGGCTCCGGGTGTTCCTTGGCTTGGGGCTGCACATCTGCAATCTCTGCCTCTGTCTCCCTGTGGCCTTTTTCCTTGTCTGAGTCTCATATCTCCCTTTACCTTCCTCTTATAAGGATACCTGTCATTGGATTTAGGCCTTAAATCTTGGAATGACTCATTTCAAGGTTCTTAATTTCATCAGCAAAGAGCCCTTTCCATATAAGGCCACATTTATAGGCTCCGAGGATTAGGGCATGATGTGTTTCTGGGGCCACCATACAACCCACTGTGGTTCTGGGTGCCACCAGCTGGACTTACCCAGGCCTGAGGTGACCATTGGATAGCAAAGGCATAGATGGAAGCAAAATGGACAACCACCCTATGCACAGAAGGACCAGGTAGTGGATGCAGAGAAGGAGGGGGTATTTGGTGGGAGAGTGACAGCAGTTGGCACACCGGGGGCAGGGCTCTGGGACGAAAGCCCAAATCAAGATCCCCACTGTCAGTAGTCAGCATGTACTGAGTTTCTATTCTGTGAGGTCCTACAGGGAAGTCGGATGTTTGAACCCATGCTGGGGCTCAGGGTTTTTGGACTGGGAATAGGAATGACTAAGGGGAAAGGTCTTGGAATGCAAAGTGTGCTGAGACTCTCTTAATACCATGATGGTGAAAGCTGACAGGGTTGGGTGGTGGCTGGAGAAGTGGTTTCAAATTCAAAATTTACTCAGCAAAGGGTAGAATAATGAGCACTTAACAAAGGAGGCTAGGTATTAGAATTGATCATTGTCACCGATAAATCATATCATTAGCAGTATTAATAGGCACCATTATGGAATGCATATGATGTATATCAGGAGGTTTTGCACTAAACACTTGTATGAGCATTATCTTGTTTAATTCTCATGACAGCTCTGTGCAATAGGCACAGTCTTTTGCAGGAGAATTCAAGACTGAGAGAGTTTCAGAAATTTCTTTCATTCATAGCCTATAAAGGGCAGGACTGGTATTCACATCCTGAGCTATGTGTGTCAGTGTCTCTCCCTTCAGTCCCTCCTGAACATCTGGGTGAAGATCCACCCATATCTAGCAGGGCCCAGCCAGTTTCTAGGGGTACAAGGGGACACTGAGTCAGCCTCTGGGAGAGACAAAAAGAACTAGGGTACAGTCAAGTAAACTGGGGTTTAAGATAGAGCCTCAAGCTGGGTATTCGTTCAGGAAGCCAGCTGGATCCCTGGATATGGATTGAGGTAGAGACCAGCCCTCACAGCTTGCTCCTTGTATATGGAACAGTGGAGGCAGCAAGATAGGCTTCCTGTAGGGGAAGTAGCCTGATGATTGGACATGCAGAGACTGGCTCCCGTCTAGGAGTTGCCTAGAGTAGGGAGTGGGTTATTTTTTTATTTTAATTTTTATTTTTTTGCTTCAAACTAAGATCAGCTCAAAAGCAGTTTGGAGGCAAGGAATAGGTGGGGGATGGTGGATGGGCAACAGTGCTCCCAACCCTGAGAAGCTAGAGTACATCTCAGAAACAAGGTGGCAGGGGACAAGTGCATGTATGTGTTCACCAGCGTGTGGGCATGTGTGGCTTTATTAGGTCATGGAGGGAGATGGGGGTTTGACTCTCTTTCTACATAAGGAGGCAGAGGCAAGGGACTCTACTCGTGATTTCCCCTAAGTTTCCCTCTGGTTTCTATATCCTAGCATCTTGGAGTCTTTCTCTTTTCCCTGTAAAAAGTTAAAGCCTATGCGAGTTCAGAGAATTTCTCAAAATGAACTTATTAGCACTTTAGTTGTATAAATAAGTATTTTAATTTTTGTGGCGCACATTAAAATTGGTGGATGGGAGGCTGTCGGAATTCTTAATCGTCGTGAAATATGCTCTTAATAATCAGTCTTATTAAATCTAAATGAAATGCCTGTATGAGGCCCTATTTCAGTGTTTTCTGAACTCACTGCCACTTTTTTTTATCTCAAACAGCAACCAGAGTCATTCTAAATCATCATCAAATTAACTATTTATGCTCCTTTCACCATTGTTCCTTCTCTCTCCTGGTCTGTCTCTCCACCACCCTCTCCACAAGTCTCATGTTTTATGGATAAATGACCAGCTTTTGCAGTTCAGCAGAGGAACCCCTTGGAGTGCTGGGAGGGAGATCCAGTCACCCTGCAGGACTGTCCCCGAAGCTCCGGGAAGTCCAGGGGAAGCTTCTCCAGAGGATGCTTCCAAGGGCAGGGGCAAGCCCACAAGAGCGCAGCCTTTTCTGAGACAGAGATGCCCCAGTAGCTCCCTAGGTCAGTTTCTTTTGGCAGAGGCCAGTGACAAGGCAACGCCTCATCTCAATTTCCTTCAGATGTGATTTGGAGGAGAGTAGCCAACCAGCTTTTCAAGACCTCATCTTTCCCTTTTTGAAGGCTGAGCAGAAAATGTCCAAGGCAAAGATCTTGGCCAAAACTGTAGTGGCAGAAATGTACAATAGTCACCTTAACATCTGGACAAGATTGTGAAAGTTTCACCTGTGACTTTCTAAGGAGCAGGGAGCAAGGGAACTCAGAGGTGACATCTTTTATGTAAAGACAAATTCCCTCTCCACTTATTTCAGGAAAATGAATTGGACTTTTTGCTGGAAGAAAAGGGAAGGGACATTAGTAGTGTGTCCAGAAGTGTTCAGAGTACAGGTATCTTAAAATAGCTAACATCTTACCAGGGTCCCTGCCTCCGACTCTGAGCCCGTCACAGGAGCCCATAACGAGCTCTGGTTTTCTCCTGTGTAAAACCAGCACCATAAACACTTTCCACATGGTTTCATTGAGATTAAATAAAGTCAGCAGGGTTCATGAGGATCAGAAGCTTCCATTCCACACCTGGGGTGGGAAGTGGACGTGGTCTGCTCATCTGCTCAGCCAGCTCGTCTCAGGTGCCTTTACTCCCTTCCAGTCATCAGAACAGCCTGGGCCTAAGGCCTCCCTTTATTCAGTCCTTCTGTCACTTGCTGTTATGCTCTCCCTTTTGCAAGGGGGAAGCCGAAGCTGGACCTTTGGTCAGGGCTGTGTTTCATGGCCAGCCAGATATGAAGAACCCTTATTCTTTCTCAGGAAAACATCAGCTTAGCAACCAGCACTAGGACACTGAAGCTCCTCATCTACTTTCCTAGTGGCGAGGAGAGTGAGGGAATTAGAGCTAGTCTGAATGCCACCAACCCTGCCCCACCCCCACAGGTAAGTAAACGAAGGCTGAGAATGGTGCAGACATGCCCACAGTGCCACTGTTCTTAGCACAGAATCCAGACCACTCTGCACAGCTTCTAGTCCTGCAGGTAGTGTCTCTGCCACCTAGGAGACCCTGATATTCCTCTTCACTCTTCCCCAGTACCTCCTCAACATGTCTGGGTTCTCTTTTGTCATCTATCTGAGCCAAGCAAGCATCTTAAAATTTGGAAGAAGTTTCCGCTGTGGTATCTAATCTGGGCTTGAATCCCACATCCACCACTCACGGACTAGCAGTCTAGGTCAAATGGAATAACTATGCCAGGTCCCAGCTTCTCATCCTTAAAATGCAGATGGTAACTGCACCCTCTCAGGGCTACATGAGAACACACGTGTGAATTTTCTGACCCATGGCTGGTGCTCAGTAAATGCTTCTTCCTTCTCTTCTTCCACAACAAATGCAATCAGTTAAGGAACAGGATTCTGGACTGTGTTTGGCATCACCTATATGCTGCTATTACACTAGCAAAGATGTCTGAGTCTCAATTTGACACTATCCTTTTGTAAACTGAAGTTGTCATCATCCTGAAATGAGCACAGTATGTCAAGTTCAGCTATTTTTATACCGTGGAGAGAAACACTTGTCAGTTAAGAACATAGACCCCATCCTGAAGGGTTGGGAAGGAACAGTCCCAAAAACTGATGGCAGCATTCCAGGCACTTTGTGTGAGTTCAGCTGTGCCCTGGCAATGTGATGGTGTCTGCTTTCCTCTGACCTGGCTCAAAGGACCAGGCACACAAAGCACAGCTGTGGCATACCGTCTGGGGGCCTTGAGGTGGCCAGCCGCCAGAACATACCTCAGCCCTGATTCTTCTCAGCCTCACACCACAGCAGCACTCCAGGTGTCTGGGAAACCCTGTAGTCTTAAGCGTCTTACCATCCTTCATTCATTCATCAAATATACATAAGTGTGCCCTTTAAGACTGAGCCTCAGAGAGGCAGTGATGATCAGTGGTATTATTCCTACAAAATAGCACTGCCTTTAAATGATAGAAAGCTACATCAAAATGAGTATAATGACCAAGAAACCAACAAAAACTATGGCAAGTCAGCAAATACAAGAAATAGCTTTGCTTTTGAAAACTGACTATTTAAAAGGGAGAACTATGTTTTACTGGAATCACCTATGCAATGATGGAAAAAGAATTGGATTGCAACCCAGGGTAGCTAAGTCTAAAGCCTGACTTTTGGTTTTGGTTAAGTTACTTGGCTTGTTAGAGCTCTGGTTTTCTCCTGTGTAAAACTGGCACCATAAACACTTTCCACATGGTTTCATTGAGATTAAATAAAGTCGGCAGGGTTCATGAAACCACCTAGGTACAGGGCCTGATACCTAAGTGGATGGAGGCTGAAACTGAGTTTGGAAAGGCTGCAGAGAGGGTCAGGAGCTTCAGACAAACCTTATGTCAGATAAGGTTCAGGTAGCATGACTTAGAACAGATGCTTCTTCAATTATCCAAATTAAATTGAATGAAAAATCCAAGCTGGAGATTTGTAGGTGAATTTAAGTCCTGTACCTACTCTTCAGTATTTTAGCTCCTACACTTGACCACCCACTGTGTAGAGTTGTTTTTCCTTTAGTTTGTCCAATATTTACCTGTTTTGAACTCTATGGGGAACCTTTTTGTTCATGTGGATGTCAATTCTTTATTGACACAAGGATTTAGGAATTGCATGGACTGAACAAGCTGATCTCTATGAAGATATTCATGACACTATCTACCTCGAGTATCTTCTTCTGGGGCCTATTTAAATACAAACCAACTTGTCCTAACATTCTCCCTCAATGGCCCTCCTGCCCTAGTCCTGTCCATGGCCCACAAAACATCTGGTCTTGATTTCAGTTGATACCAGACAGTCATCAAGTCATAGACTGGGAAAATGACAATGAGTCTGTTGGAGCAAGGGAGTGTCCCTATCTTCTAACTCCTGGCCTGTGGGGGGAGGGGGTCTGCCTTCAGGGTGCCCCCAGCTGCCATGGATGAGAATAAGTCTACCAAGACATGATCTGCTTGGGGAGGAAAGGTGGCCGATCTCTCAAAGGAGAAGGGCCAAGAGCCTTTTCCTCAATGGGCTTTTATTGGGTTCATTTTGCACACGAATACAGGTAAAGCTCATTAATCATTCTTAGGCAATAAGGATCAAACAATAGATAACACAAAACTCTGAGGGCTTATTCTGAGTCAGGATCAGATAGCTAAAGAGCTACAAAACTTTGAGGAACAAACTCACTTCCTGCTTGGACCCTTATTTAATTGAGAGCATTCTAAACAAAGCAGGTTGCACAAGATTTTACATATTCTTTCTTAGGCCTGATTGCCCTAGGGAACCTGCCCTTTCCAGCACAGGGTGGTACCCACCACCAGCATTGTTTCAGGCTTAAGGCATTGTCTCAGGCTTAAGTCAGGCAGGGGTAGTAAGGCAGCCAAGAGATTAGACTTCTCACAAACAGAATGGGAACTCAGGTATGTCAAAGCCAAGGGGCCAGGGTCCATCACCCCCTTTTGCTGTAGCCCTCCAAGTCCTTCTTTGGGACCTCCACATGATTGTGCCTATCTTAGGTTGTTCCCCCTTGGGGAATCTTACCCGTCATTGGCTAACTGACTAAGCATTGGGGGCCAGTTGTGGATAAAGTAAAAGGAGCAGAAGGGGCACTCCTGCCAGGGAGATAAGCTTTGTCTCCTTAGTAACTTATGGTCCGAAAGTTGCTCACTGAGCCTTAGCCATGGGTGGGTTGGCGGGGTGGGGGGTGGGGCAGCACATCACAGCTTCTGAAACTAGGCAGGGGGGTCCCCAACACTGGCCCAGCTCTTTTATCATTACTTAGCGCTCACAGTTCAGGTGCTCAGGTCTGGCCAGGTAGTTCAATTGGTTAGAGCATGGTCCCCATACACCAAGGTTGTGGTTTCAATCCCTGGTCAGGGCACATACAGGAATCAATCAACAAATGCATAAATAAGTGGAACAACAAATCAATGTTTATCTCTCTAACCAATCAATAGAAAAAAATTTTTAAAAGAAGAGCACACTTCTCTATCAGCCTCCTGAGTAGTTCAGCAGGAGGCACCTTGCTTTACCCCTTACCTGTCTTAGACAAGTGCCTTATTCAATGCAATCTGGTACAAGGAAACTGCCCCAAATTTATTTTGCAAAATAGGATCAGTGCATCCTACCTACCTGGATTTAGCAAAACCTATGATTGTTTTATTCTACCCTCCCCTTTGCCACTGATGCTGTCATTCTTAAATACAAACACAAACAACAGAAGGAAAACTTTGCAGTTGCACAGCAATTCATGCTTTTCAAGGTATTTTTGCATACAGTATTCCAGTTGCCCCTCACAGAACCTTCTGCAGCAGATGTGGCATTATCATCTCCCTTTTTATAGATGTGATAAAAGCACAGACATGTGCAGTGACTCCCCTCGGCTCACTCAGCAAGGCCAAGATGGAGCACATTCTAGTATCCTGGTACTTGGGGCCAGTACTCTGGGCCATGTTTCTCAAGGTGCCAGTAATCTTTAGGGAAACCGGGGCACCAGTTCTTGGCGCAGCTCTGCAATTCCTCTTCAGCTACATCCACCACCCTTGTGCACACTCTTTCTTCCAGGAATGATTACGCAGAAAATGGGAGCTGACAGTGATAGATGGACTTTTCCATTTTCTGCTAACGCGGCTATGAAGTCAGAGCCCATTTTAATGAATGTCCATTAAGGTCAGATTTGGAAAGCAGGTATTAAGAGTCATTGCCACTAATTACACCCTGAGAGCTCTATTTGTATTTTCAAATTGGATAAAAAGGTTAGTAAAATGGAACATTTCAGCACAGGCTGGCTCCTGGATCGCTCTCCAAGTTTTCGGAAATGATCGGCTGCCCAAACTTGCTGAGAAATAATGTTGTGTCTTATTCTTGCCTCATACCTTACAGGTGAGCCAGCGCCGTTGAGGAGTGACTGCCTCTTGTCAGTCTCTGGCAGATCCGATTACATCTGGGACTCTTAAGAGTACTTGAAGCAAACAGCACTGGTCTATTTTAAATCCTGCTCCTTCTAGAAACTAGAAACTGTAAGGAGAGTCTTTCTGCTGACAGGTGGCTCCATAAAAGTCGTCCATCTGCTGCTAATTATGGCAGAGAAAAAATTCACACAGCCAAGTTTTCAGTTTATTTGCTAAAGATCTCCAAAGGTGTAACTGCCTTCCAGGATCACAAGGCCATTCGCAGCATTACATCTATAGAGCCTGTTAATTATTTAAATAATTTAGAACCTGGGGCGGCAGGGAGCATTTAACAGAAATCAGGCTGGGTCAGGATTGGTGTGCTGGTCTATCATGACAGAGGGAGATAATCTGTTCTCACAGCTCAGAGTCTGGACTCACAGGGTTTTGTTTTTCTCCTCACCATTCTTTCCAAGGGAAACTCCGAGAGAAGGGGAATTAGTCATAGTTCAGACTTGATGTGTTTTGATTCCCAAGGTCCAGTATATCCCTCCCTTCTATTTGTAACCGCAACTGTAGAATGGGTATGAGCTTCCACTGCCTAACTTGGAAAGCTGCTGCAATCTAGAAATAGGGTAACTTATTAGAAAGTGCCATGTATGGAGTAATTACACTATGTAAGATTTTCAGGCCTATTAAAGAAGTAGAAAAGATAAAGTCTGATGGATCAGATGATGAAATAATTTAATAATAGAAAAACCAATATTTTCTTTATTCTTGTAGTTTCCTTTCTTCCATGCAGGCACCAGTAGAAACTAAAAGATGCTTCCTTAGCTATGTTCTCATAGAATTATATCTACCTATCTATATGTATTCCTTTTTTTATTTATGCCACAAAAATGGTTTTACATTGTACTTAGTCATTGGTTTATAGGTTCACTACCCTCTGCTAGGAGTGCATTGAGGATGGGAACAAAGTTTTATTCATATTTATGCTGCTAGGGCTTAGCAGAGCCTGATACATAGATGTTCAATATACGTTAAATGGAAGAACCTAGACATTAAGCAAATGAAACAAATGTGATTTTATTTTATAGAAAAGTTATGTTCAACACTAACCTTAGTAAGTGGCACTGAATCTGTCAGATTTAATCATTTCTGACATATTTGATGATTTTTTTTTATGTGTGTCCAGGTTCTAGAAATTCCATAAAATCCATTTAAAAATATATAATTCCAAGTTGGGGGTCAGTGAGCTGGAACCCTTCGGATCTGTTCTCTAGTTCTCTGGGTTCTGTTCTTGCCCAGTACACTCTGCTCTACATCAGAGTCCAGTTTTCAGGTATAAAATGAAGGTAGGACAGGTAGGGTTAAGTAGGCGACTTAGGTTATATGAAATATCCCTGATAGGTTTTTCCTGTTTACTTGATTCTACCACTCTCTAACCTCTCCCTGGCCTGCCCAATAGTTGTCATCCTGTTCTCTTTGAGTTTGTCTCTGTTTTCCTTTTAGTTCAGTTTGTTCATTAGATTCCACATATGAGTGAAATCATGTGGTGTTTGTCTTTCTCTGACTGGCTTATTTCACTTAGCATAATGTTCTCCAGGTTAATCCATGTTGTTGCAAAGGGTAAAATTTTCTTCTTTTTTATGGCTGAGTAGTATTTCACTGTGTAAATAACCCATAGTTGTTTTATCCACTCATTTACTAATGTATACCTGGGCTGCTTCCCTATCTTGGTGATTGCAAATAATTCTGCAGAGAACATAGAGGTGCTTATGTTCTTTTGAATTAGTGTTTTAGGTTCCTTCGGATATATTTCCAGAAGTGGGATTGCTGGGTCAAAAGGAAGATTCATTTTTAATTGTTTGAGGTATCTCCATACTGCTTTCCAGAGTGGACATGGGCAATAGTGTGGTGATTGTGGGGGAGAGGGGGAATAAGGGAATTAAATGGTGATGGAAAAAATACAATAAAAACTTATAAAAATAAATAAGTAAATATTCCCTGATGGCTAAAACTTGGAAATCAGAGACTAGTCTCCATATGAATAATTTGCAGAGAATATAGAGAAAATACACAAATAAAACAAAGCAATTGTACATGAAAATGGTGGGTCAATGAGATGATGCTGAGGTCAGAGGATGAATTCTTCTTATAGGGCAGATGGAGCTGGGTTACCCCTGGCTCCCTCTGACCTAGTTGTCAGATTTCATTTGGATGTCTGTTCATCTACATGATATTGTTAGAATACAGTTTGTATGGTTTTCTATATATTCAGGTCCCCATAGAGGGTAGTTTGGGAAAAATAAGTTATGATAAAAATGCTGTCAATCCAGATCACAATAAAGAAGTCTAAAAAAGAGTTAGAAAAGGATTAGGTGGTACAGTGAAAAGATTTTTATTCCAGTAAATCCTATTAGGTAAACCTGGTTGCATTTGCTGTTGGCTTTATTTTTAAAGTATTTTGTTCTGTCTGTGCTCTCTGCAGACTTTCCATTTCTGATTGTTCAGTGCCCCCCTATTCTTGAAATGTTACATTGCACTGAGGCTGCCAGACAGCCACTACATAGAAATAGGTGTCCTTGTACCCTGATGTGGTTGGGGATCTTTTGAACTAATTGCCTCATTCGCCTGGCCTTTAGTTCGTCCTATTCTGATCTTAGCAGCTCCTTGCCTCTTGATTCAATCCCTTGAAGTTGAGCCTCACCTGGCCTTACTTCTATAGCTTTGGTTCTTGGGTTTCTTTTCTTGATCTCTTTCCCTAGTATGCAGCCTGCTAGTTTACTGGGTAATCTCTTCCAACCTGGCACTGCCCCTGAAAGCAGTACTTCTCTCCTGGCCTTTCTGGCCCCATGCGCAGAACCTGTGCAAGACACAAGGTAGATAAGTCTCGTGTCATTTTTTCCCCCTGTAACTTCTTCCACTTTCACAGTGTTTTCTACTCTTCATTGTACTGTTTCATAAGCTCCCATGGTAAGATTTTCAAAATCTGATTGCTCTTTAGGCCTTATGTGTTTGATTGTAAGAGATATGATTGCAGCTTACAACTGTAAGACTGGAGGAAAATAAAAAGGGGCTCTTCGGAAATGATTGGGAATATTGGGCTCATAATCTGCTTATCATGAACTGTAATAGTCTTGGTTTGTAAATACTGTCTCCTTAAATAGATGTTACCTTCCTTAGAAGGTATTTTTCTCTTGCATTTCTCTCAAGTTTAATATGGTGCCCCCCCCCCCACACTCTAGGACTATCAAGTGTTAATTATGAAAGTCATCATAGTCTACCCACTAATTCCTGCTTGAGGGTTATTGCCATCCTCCAAAGCTGCTGAGAATCACATACGCTTCTCTGTCCTCATTCATTTACTTTTGTAAACTAAGGCCAGTGAGGTTATACTTCTGTTTTTTAAAGAAGAGTTATTGGTGAGAGTATGCCAATACCTTAATATGGTATAATGATTGCTATTATAGCCTAAATAACTATTTTGGAGTGATTTTATATTTCAACGAAGAATATTTCTATGATAAAGTGAAGTACATATACAAAAAAAAAGGTTTTTGGTAATTATTTTTTTAACACCCCAGTATGTGGCTTGATGTTTTGAGAAAATACCTCATTGTCACTATTCTGTGGGGCTTTTGCCAAGGAACATTTTGCTTTGCTAGTGTAGAAACGGCCTTTCTATGACCATTAAGGATTTCTTGGCAATCTTGAAACAAAATGGTTTTGCCAGAGCCTAATTTGGGGAATCGCATTTTTTTCCTCACTAATTAACTCTATTGTTTCAATTAGGAAAGAACTATTTCTTCCAGCCCAGAACACTGTCTCTGAACAGGAAGATGGCTTTGAAATGCTTTTGCAATGAAGGCAGAGATTTGTACTAAGCTCACCCGTTATCCCTTGTAGCCCCATTTTCAACATGGCTGATCCTGTTTTTGAGGGTCAGTATATTGGAATCAAAGGGTTATAGAGTTAGTAGTGATGCTGAAAGAGTTCAGAGGAAGATAAAAGGATTCTTTTTGTTCCTGTATTATGAATGAAGGCTTACCTAGGTCAAGCATCTTGTCCAGGGTCACCAGTTAGAAAGTAAAAGAATCAAGGTTAGACTCCAGGTCTCTTCACTCCTTGTCTAGGCACAGTAGTTCTAACTGGCTCAAGAGGAGCTCAAATCCTTGAAACTTGTCTTTTTATAAGTGTGGTAACTAGCCAAGTTAATCAGTCGTAAATTCCAAAAGTCATGTCAGCCACTTGATCCTGATGGTGTACGGCTGAAGAGATGCTTTGAACCCAGAGTATAGAACATAGTCAGTAGTCTGTGATCTTTGGCTAGGAAATCTAAAATTACTTCCTCTCTAGTAATACAAATTATTGTAATTAACATAGTTGATGCATTTAATTGCTATTTGTAAAAAAACACTTTCTATATGCATTAAACTTTGGAAAAATTGCTGTAAATATTTTGGTAGTTCGTGATAGTAAATTAGTTGCAGGACTGACTTGAGAATGATTTGGAACCTTGTCGATCTGTCAGCTCATTTCCCCAAGTGACTTTGCCCCTTTAAGCCAGGAAAAAAAAGTCACCAAAGATACCTTTGCCTTTGAAAGATGCTCTTTATCTGTCATACCCATGTTGAATATTTTTATCTTCAAGGAGGATGATAGAGTATGAAAGATGCTAGTTTGGCTTTTCAGAAGGGGGTCTAGGAGCTGACGGGAGGAGAGATAATATTAAACTACCCTTCTCTCTTCTCATAAGATTTCCTGTCTTACTTCACCCATGGACTATTAACTGAGCATAGGACATGGGATCTAGGGGTCAGATGTGTGCTCCTTCCAGCTCAAAATATGCTCTAACAGCAGCTTCAAGATTGTCAGTACTGACACCAAAAGGGTAAGAACAGAAATCAAACAAGAGTTTTATTTTATATTGTCCACCTATTGATTTGCAAATTATCATCTCAGCCAATAAATCATATTGATTCAGTAAGTTCCCTATTTTGACTTTTGCCTGTATGAAAAAAATTTCCTTTTATCTATTTGTTCTGAACCTACACTTGCGAAAACTCCACATACTGTTCTCTATTCTGGTGTTCCTGGTTTAATTAGGCCAGAGGGGATGGGGGTGTATGCTGGAAATAAAGTGTGTTGCTGATGCTCCAGCCACTGTTAAAGGTAGTCATCATAAGAACACCATGTCTATGATATTGTCTCCTATTGTTTGCAAAGTTGCTAGGCTCTGGGATGCTGAGTTTGTCAGAGAATTGGAGTAAAAGTCTCCCCATTAATGTTGTGATTTCTTGTCATCTGCATCCAACTGGCAATATTGATACCCAAATCTTTGTTCTTGCTCAGCATTTCCTCCCTAATGATGCCTAGTATTTTGCTGATTTTTTTTAGTAGCTGTATATAGATCAATATTTTTTAGAAACAATAATTTTTAAATCCATTTTTTTACTTTTTTCTTAGGCATTTTTTTTCCTTACTGTATTTTTACATGACCATTTATCCCCTTAGATCCCCTCTGCCACCAGTCACCACACTGTTGCCCATGTCTATGAGTCATTTTTCCTTTTTATTCAATCCCTTCCTCCTAACCCCACAGAGCTGTCAGCCTGTTCTCTATCTATGATCTTTCTGTATTTTGTTAGTTCAGTTTGTTCATCAGATTCCACATATGAGTGAATTATATGATACTTGTCTGTCTTTTGACTGGCTTATTTCACTTTAGCATAATGGTCTCTAGGTCCACCCATGCTGGTGCAAAGGGTAAAATTTTCTTCTTATTTATGGCTGAGTAGTATTCCATTGTGTAAATATCCCACAGTTGTTTTATCTATGAAGCTACTGATAGACACTTAGGCCACTCTGTATCTTGGCAATTATAAGTAATGCTGCAATGAACATAGGGATGGTTATGTTCTTTCAAATTAGTGTTTTGGGTTTCTTTGGATACATTCCCAGAAGTGGGATCACTGGGTCATGAGGCAGTTCCATTTTTATTTATTTTTTTGAGGTATCTTTTTAGTACTTTCTGCAGTGGCTGCACCAGTCTGCATTTGCACCAACAGTGCAAAGGTTTCCCCTTTCTCCACATCCTCACCAGCACTTGCTTTTTGATGTATTGATGATGGTCATTTTGCCTGATGTAAGGTGACATAGCACTATGATTTTAATTTGTATTTCTCTGATGATCAGTGACATTGAGTATGTTTTTCATCTATTGTTTAGTTTGCAAACTTCTTCTATATATATTAGGAAGAGAGGATATTCATATTCAAAATTTATAGAGTAAGTGTTATATTGTAAGAACTTTGAAGTTAAGAATAGTTTTATTCATAATTTTATAACTCATGGTATAAAATAGAGCCTAAAACATAAGAGGTACACACTCAAATTCACTAAATTAAATTAAGTAAGAGAAATGACTGTGGCCTTCTGTAGATATCAGAACACTTAAAATGGTATTTGGAAGACTCTGAGACATGGCAGTGGCGATCACATCTCTGGAGCCACCCATAAAATATGCTCAGAGTAATAGAGTAGTAAAATTAAAAATGAGTATACGATGTTTATCATGGAGCTAAGAGAAAAGGTATTCCCACATATGCCACAGATTGAGCAGTATTAACTGGATTGGCATGGTTAGGAGAAAGCAGAATGGAAGAAAGAAGGGCTTCTGATGAACTAAGTAGTAATTAATTACCAAACTGACAACATATACTTAATACAAAGCTCGACAGTTGTATCCCAGGAGAGAAGCTAAATTTGAGCAAAAGGCTAGCAGACTAGAATTCATGGGTAAGGCTGATATTGCCAGAGAAATATAACCTATGAACTTTTGATACTAATCATCCAAATCTTTCTTATTAGATGATTTCCCCAGGAAGCAGAAACTTCTGTGGGTAGAATCCAAATAGTTTGGGTTAGGGACAATAGGAGCAAAGAAAAGAAGAAAAAAGTAAGGAAGGGGAGCAGAGTCAGCAGGTTTCAGGAAGTAGGAGGGAAAATGATTCTGGGCACTTAACAAAAATAATACAAGGGAACTGGAAAGTTATGACTCTAAAAATACTATTATGGTTTGTTTTTCCTTTTAGCACAGAAAAAGTATATCATCTAAAATGAGCAACAGAAACTAATTATAAGCAAATCCCATAACAATTATTATAAGAAAAAAACCTAGTGCCATATCAATTATTATGAGGACCCAGTCAATATCCCTATAGACAATCAATGAGACCTGAAAAGTATGCTCACAAAATAGATGAAAAGTCTATGCCCACAAAATAGATGAAAAGATAAACCAATATTTCAAAGTAAATATAAGAAGATAAGAAAACAATAGAAGCTGTGAAAGAACAACACAAATACAAATTAGAAAAATTCTAAGATTCTGTATATGAATGGAGAAACAGTAAGAGAAAAGGCAGGTTTGGGGGAAAAGGTCTATCTAAATCCAGAGAATAATTAAAAATAAAATGAAGATTAGAAATAAAGACTGAATGAGAAAGAATACAAGAGTGAATAAAGAACACAGAATATTCCATAAGAGAAATAGAAGATGAAAAACAGGGTGAAAACGTTTGAATCAAAATGAAATTAAGAAAGCATTAAAACAGATTGGAGAGAAAATGATACAGAAGATAGGCAGTGAAGATTCAAAAAATGTATTGTCAAATACATTGAAGTTGCCAAAAACCCTAAAACTGAGTTGCCAAAAAAACCTAAAGCATGGAACAAAATTAATATTAAAAATTTGGATTTCAGCAAACTTCCTGAAAAAAAGGTAAATAAAGTATATACACTGAAAAGAAACAATGTTTGTTTGTTTATTTTTCTCAGAAAGTCAACCCAGTGTGCCAAAATGGCTTAAAAATTATAAGAAAAGACTTATTTGAAGCTCCAGATCATGATATTGAGCCATTCACAAGAGGAAAAAAAATAAGATCATCTTAAGTCTTTTGTTTATTTATTTTTTACTTTAATTGTTGTTCGAGTACAGTTTTCTGCCCTTTATTCCATCCCAGCCCACCCTTCAGCCCTCCCCACCGCCCTCCCGTCTCCACCCCACCCCTTGTTTTTGTCAATGTGTCCTTTATACTTGTTTTTGTAAGCCCTTCCCCTTTTCCCCTGACATTCCATCCCCTCTCCCCTCTTGTCACTATCAGCCTGTTCTCTATTTCGGTATCTGGTTATATTTTGCTTGCTTGTTTGTTTTGTTGATTAGGTTCCTGTTAAAGGTGAGATCACATGGTATTTGTCTTTCACTGCCTGGCTTATTTTGCTTAGCAAAATGCTCTCCAGTTCCATCCATGCTGTTGCA
Source organism: Artibeus jamaicensis (assembly GCF_021234435.1). Taxonomy (NCBI): domain Eukaryota; kingdom Metazoa; phylum Chordata; class Mammalia; order Chiroptera; family Phyllostomidae; genus Artibeus; species Artibeus jamaicensis. Next base: position 11,740,342 of record NW_026521883.1, read on the forward strand.
AAGGGTAGGAGCTCCTTCTTTCTTTCTGCTGCATAGAATTTCATTGTGTAAATGTGCCATAGATTTTTATCCATTCATTTACTAATAGATACCTAGGTTGCTTCTAGCACTTGGCTATTGTAAATTGTGGTGCTATGAAAATTGGGGTGCATAGGTTTTTTGGATTGGTGTTTCAGGGTTCTTAGGATATAATCCTAGCAGTGGAATTGCTGGGTCAAAAGGCAGATCCATTTTTCGTTTTTTCAGAAAATTCCACACTGTTTTCCACAGTGGTTGCACCAGTCTGCAATGCCACCAACAGTGCACTAGGGTTCCCTTTTCTTCACAACCTCTCCAACACTGGTTGTTTGTTGCTTTGTTTATGATGGCCATTCTGACTGATGTGAAGTGATATCTCATTGTGGTTTTAATTTGCATCTCTCTGATAGCTAGCCATTCTTAGCATCTTCTCGTGAGTCTCTGGACCCTCTGTATGTCCTCCTTGGAGAAGTGTCTGTTCAAGTCCTTTGCCCATTTTCTAATTGGGTTGCTTGTCTTCTTAGAGTGGAGTCATGTAAGTTCTTTATATATTTTGGAGATTAAACCCTTGTCTGATACTTTTAAAAGGCAATTATTTAAACATCATTATCTGAAAACATATTTAGGACACTCAAGGATGTAAAGGAATTTATACCCAGCCACACTGATCTTCAAGTATAAACATTGCAGCAACATCTTATATACATACAAAATTCAGGCAATAGCTAAGGAATCTGCCAAATGACTGAAGGTACATTAGCATAAGAATAGATATCTAATAGTAGCAGTCAGAATATGTGAAGATACCTCTGCATTTCTTCTGAAAATAAAAGGTTTGAGTACAAATTATCCTTTCAAGCAAGTATAATATATAAGGTCAAGTATAGTCAAGGATAAACCAGCAGTGTTCAACTGGTTCAGGTACTTCAGTATTAGAGATGAATTATCATGTATGAATCTCCCTTAAGGTAATCATTGCTTATGTAAGATGAGGCTTTGAGTGCCACAGCAGAGGAGTAGACATAAATCAGGATCCATAAATTTGCTGGCTGCACTTGGCTTTCATAAGGATCCATTCACAAAACACCTGCAAAGAATTCCCAGAAGATCAGTACCAATAGCATCTGCCTATAGACCCTGAGACACCCTTGACCAGTAACTACCTTAGGAAAAATTCCCTTAGATAACTATATCTAGAAGTAGATATTAGCCTGTTCTAAAAAAAAGATAAGTTGTTTTGTGTAATCCTAGAAAGGAAGTTTAGTGGTACCCTGTGATTGAGACCCTCAACCAAATGTGCTATCACATTGTTTTGGCCACAAGGTGATATGTTTATGGTGTGACCTGTAGAACTGGGAGGGATTCCTGAGCTTGGAACTTGCTACACATGATCCTCCTGTGAATGATTTTCTGTAATCTGAACACATGGATCATGGGTATGACATTTTGAAGTGTGCTACCTGGCTTTGCTCACAAAGCCACACTCTTCCATGGAAACAGTACTTCCACATTCGTTAAGCCCGTCTGACTCACAGACACACCCTGGAGATAAGTAAGAACAGAGGGCTGCCTCAAGCAACATATTCTGGTTCTTAGGACATTAGCTGTATGTCCTACATATCCTCTACTGCATGTCCTACTGTAAGGCTGTATGTCCTTTCAGTATAGGAATGGTAGAGAGGGGCATTTGGAAAAGCCGAAGTACCTTGATGCATGTCCTTTGTCCCCAAATCTAAGGATTGTTATTGTTGCCAGATTGTATTAAACTGATGGGTTGAATCTTGCTGAATAATGTTTTCTTTGTTTTATTTATCCCCAATAAGAGTAATTTTGAAATATTCTAAAAATAATTGTACTGAATACAACTTTCCTTTTGGAATTAACCATGTCGGAAACCAATAAGCAGAGGGTAAAATTTCCATTTCTGCTGACTTGGGCTAGATTTTTCTTAAAGCTGAGATGGGCTTTATGCCCTAACATCTTGGTCTTTTCCAGTACCTTTCAAATGGAACAGATTTGAGTCATTCACAAAAAGCCCACATTTATTTCTAGTTTACATAATCTCAGTGTTACCTCCCTTTTTAATTACTGTAAATGACTGACACTAGAAATGCTCCAACATGAATCTGAAGTTATGGAAAACTCTTAAATTCTAGTGTTAATAAACTCAACATCATTTCTGATTGTGTGTGTGTGTGTGTGTGTGTGTGTGTGTGTGTGTTAGGCTTTCTGCTTTCTATAACCTCTTTCCTCCTTTTCTGGATCATTCTAGAACCACATAACTGCTTAAAGAGGAAGCTAAAGGTCTGTCAGGTTGATATACTTGTGGCTTCAGTTTTTGTTTCTTGGCAGACCAGAGGTAGTTTATGACTTTCTCTATGATTTCTACTTTCATTTCCAGTGTTGTCTTTTCCTCTCTGGGATACTGCCCCTTCTGAAACCTCTATCTCCATGATTCAACAGCGTTTACTGAACACTCACTCATCCTATGCCAGGCATTTTGTTAGACACATTCACTTTCCCAACTTAATCCTTGTAGTGACTGATGTGTATATGGTAGGGCCATTTATCCCTCCTTTTTTTTTTAAAGATGAGAAGTGTATTAAAGGGGTGACTTGCCTAAGGCCACAGAAAGTAAGTTGCTGAGTCAGAACTTGAATAGTCAGGCTTTGGAACCAAAACATCTGGTTGTAAATCCTGAAAGCAACATTTATAAGTAAATTACAAGCTCATTTTCACACTGCCTATTTGTTTTTGTACTGAATGATAGACCTTTATCATTCCTCCTATCACTCCTTAAATGTCTAATACCAGCTCGGTCTCTGCCATGAGCCTGCCCCCAGCTTCTCTTTCTCTCTCAATCTTTCTCTATCCTTCTCTCTCTTCCCTCTCTCTTTCTTTCTTTCTCTGCTTTAAAAAAAAAAACCTTTTAGTTCAGCCCCAATCTTGGGATCTCACCCTCAGCCATTCTCTGGTTGGGAGGGTCGGGGAGAGGGAGGATGTGATGTTGGCTGGCTGGATTTTCTTGCCCTGGCTTTAGGAATGTCAATTGTCTATTTCTACACCTCCAGTCCAAGCCACACCAGCCTCCAGACAGAATGGCCTGGATGCCACCTGGAGTTTCTGTTACTTCCAGCAGAGTCCATGCTTTTCAGGACTGGATGAAACTGGGCAGGAACAGCCCCCTGCACCCCAGACCTTGACCCACAAAGTTTGCTTCTTTGTGGGAAATGCTCTCTACCTCCTGTCTCAAAGTGCTGTGTGCTAAAAAGTCAGAAAGGGTCGTGAGGAGCCCTACTTAACCTGCACAGGCCACTCATCTCTGCACCATTTCCCTGAGCACTTGGTTATTTTTACTCTCTCTGAGCTTCTTCCCATTCTTCAGGTGCTGGGCGAGGTGGCGTTCATTTGGCTTTGCTTCTGACACAAGATAAACGAGCTCGGGGCCCTTGGCGATTCACTCTGGCTGCCAGGGGGTTCCAAAATAGCAAACTATTTTTCATAACAGCAACGTGATATGAAGGGAGATGCAGCAGGTGCACTCAGATTTCCCATTGCCGTCTGGGGCGTGTGGTGGAGGGAGAGGATTCATTAAAGTTTGCACTTGTGTCCAGAAAAAAGAAAGGCCCACTCTCACAGTGGCCATTTCCCTTCGGCTGGGTCAAGGTCTCCCTCCTGAAGGCGAATCTTGTCCTTGGACAAGGTGGAAGTACAATAAAACAGCAGCCCGGCAGCCCCACAGAGTTCCATGCCTTTTTTTTTTCCTTGTAGAAAGATAAGGTTATGGATGTAAATATCTACTGCATATTTTTTAATACTATCTTGTGTGCTGAACAAAAACAGCAAGATTTCTTAAAAGTTTCAAATATTTGACATCTTAGCTTACTACCTTGTGTGCTCATTTCAGAAAGTTTAAGAGGTAAACTCTTTTATTCTCCCTGTTCCCAGCTATGAAAAGGCAAAAGATTGAACTGGCATTGCCTCTGTTACTTTCTTCTCTCCTACTCCTGACTCATTAGAAAAAAGCTTCTGCTTTCATGGCACGAGTCTCTATTATAAAGTTGGTCCCTAGCCCTACATTTACATCTGATACTCTCCCCTTATCCCTCATCATGAATTATGTACATGTTTTTAGGATGAAAATTATAACAAAGCAAAGAGGATTTTAATTTAGATTTGCATGTCCTGGGAGTTTCTTTTTTATATTTCTCCCCCCACCATCAAATTACTAGATCTTCCTGGTTAGGAATAAGCTAAAAATAAAACTGACGTATATGTCATAATAATAATGATAATAATAATAAAGACTTTTTAAAACTAGAGTGAGGCAGGGGGACAAATTCTTTGTGAAATGAGTATGAGGAAGCCAATATTATATAAAAGGTACATGCTAGTGAGCTGTAATTGAGTGCATAAGACACTGGATTTTGTCTTATAATACATCTTAATTTAAACAGTTCTTTTCCCGGGGGACCACAGAGTATGTGGTGCATGAATAAATAAATGCCATGGCTTATTTTGGAGGCTCCAATCATAATGCAATTATATGCATTGCAAATTTTCATATGCTACTTTTAGTTTCTATTCTTTCAATTATTAAACTGCATTGCAGGAAAAGATATAACTTAACCCAGCCACAAAAATGGGGTCCAAGAGGTTGGTCAAGCTAGACAGCAGAATCTCTTTCATCGTGAGCTTCATTCACCCCATGAGAAAAATTGTAATTGCATTTCATATGGAGTTATATACTAATTACTGTCCTGGCTCAATCAGAAATAGAGGGACCAGGCATAGAAAGACAGAGTTGTGATTCTCCCTTATTGTCTTGTCTGGCTGAATTTTAGAGACCGTTTCTCTTTTCAAATCAGTGGTAGCTCCTCATCCTACCAGAAGAACATAATAAATTTTTCCTCCTTAAGAACAGCAATTTCTTTCCTCAGGTTACTAAGATCCATTTGCTAAATAACTCTTGAAGTCTAAAAAATTGTCTTTGAATAGCCAGAAGAGGTGAATTCAACCTTGCAAATAGTTTTCTAAAACCATCGCCCAACTCAAAAGCCTTTTCTCTTTATATGGTGTGTATAAGTCCCACTTACATGGGGTAATTTGCCATCTTGTAGTCTCTCTTATCTCTGATCTTTATGTCTCTCCAATTCTCTTTATTAAGAAAACATAAAAAACATGCAGGATCGTGCTGGGCAGTGAGGTTCAAGGGCACTGGCTTGCAATTATACAGACCAGAGTTTGAGCCTTTTTTCCCTTCTCTCTACTTATTGACCAGCTACGTGATCCTTGGCAAGTTACTTAATGTGTCTGTTCCTCAGTTTTCTCACATATATATGAAAAGATTATAATAGTTCCTATCTTACTGGATTGTTGAGAGGATTGAATTAGATACTACATATAAAATGCTCAACAAAATGTCCACATGATCTCAATAAATATTATTCCTTGTCATATAAAAAGCATCTTACTACAGGAAACCTGCTCTGCTTATGGTTTCCCATACTAGTCTAATTAAAAAATTGAAACCAACCAGATATTTGGATTAACCCAATTTAGAGACTGAGTTTTTCTCTTTCATTTTGTCATGTCAAGGAAAACGTGGAATTTCCTAAACAGATAAGCCCTCCCCCCTTATATCCTGGTCTCATGGACACCAGGTTCACTGCTTCCATATGCATGGCCACACTCTCCCTTAGAAGACGAAATGAAAAGGGAATTGGGGAGCGAAACAGGGTTTGTGGTTGATTTTTTTTGGTATACCTACACACATTGACTTGTTTTCTCCCTCTTAGTATTTAGAATCCTGATGATTTCTCTCTTACTGGAAAACTCAAGCTCTGGGCTCATGAACCCCTCAGAGACTAATTATTATAAATTATCATTGACCTCCTATCCACTTAAACCCAGAGGTCAGAACTTAAAAGACATTGTAGAGTGCACATTGATGCATTCAGACATCAGCTTTAAAGCATCCCGACAGTGCTATGTGGGAGAGATAACTGGGGCTTACAGGCCTGGTGGAACAAGATAGTTGGCCAGCATTATAAAGCTCCTGGGAGAGGTAGTCTTGTGAATGAAGATCATGGACAAGGATGGCACACCACTGATTCTGGCCAGTAGGTGGAGCCACAGCCAGGTGGGGCCCCCTGGATTCTTCCTGCTACCTATGATTTTTCATTTTTCCCTTGAAACTTGATTTCTTCTTCCTCAATGTTACTAGAATGTTCCCTTTCCTTTCTTCATTCTCATTCAATTCACTTCACTGATATTAAAGTGCCCACTATGCACCAGACACAGATCAATATGGTATTAAGGCCCACAAGGTCTCTGTGTTTTGGATGCTGACATTTAGAGATGTAAGATAGTGCTTCTTGACCATTAATGTGCATGCAAATCATCTGAGGATCTTGTGAAATTGCAGATTCTGATTCAGAAAGTCTGAGTGGAGCTAGAGATCCTAAAATTCTAATTAGTGATGCCAGTGCTGCTGGTTCAAGGCCTGTCCTTTGCATAGCAAGAATGCAAAGTCCTTTGTTCCCCCTTCTCCCCTAAGTGACTGGCTTTTTGTCCTCATTTATGTCAGTGGAGTTTCACAATGTCACAGACTTGACCTTCCCTGTGAGACTGTCAGCTGTGTTTTGTGACTCTGACCTAGGCCATCATTCATGCAAGTATCTAAGAAGCATATGGGGGAAATGGGTGGGAGGGTATGGCTAGATGACTCCATAGTTTTCCAGGCTGGCCAAGTCCCGTGCTGTATTGTGAATGGGAGCACTGAGTGTCATCACAGGCACAGGGTGGCTCCTGGCTTCTGGCTTCTGGATGATAATAGTACATGAAGCACATTGTATTATATAGCCTTTCTCTGGTAACTGGGGTGCAACTTACTAATTTGCTGCTCTTACATGACTAATTTAACTCCAGTTACAACTCAGTCATTAGGGAGTCACTTATTCACAAAGCAGAATCAGGCTAAATAAATAATAAGAAGCTGGGAAAAGAGGCAGATGAAAGTAGAGAGTGGAAGTTAGCTAATGTAGGCTAGAGACTTGCTAGTGTTTAATGCAGATCCCCATTTAGGGCATAAATGCAGACTCTCCCTCTGTTTTTAAGTCCCCGTGACCCTAAATGAATAGAACTCTGCAGCAGAGAGCAGCTACCTTCTCTTCTAATAAGAATCACATCCCAATAGAATGTACATTTCCAATTACTATGCAAAAAACAATGGCAGAATTACTTAAAAATGTACAGCCCCCTAAGGGCTCTCCATGCTGTAGTCCATGTGAATCTATCATTTGCATGCAGCTATTGTGGGGAACAAGTAAATCCTCCATCACAGGCTATTTAATCAAGCGAGAAGCCACTAAATTTCTTTGCAAAGATTCACGAGTTGTGGAGCTAAATAAGCTATTGGTAATATATTCTGGCTGCCTGCATGCAGCCTCCCTTGTTTCATTCTGAATGGCATGGTGTTTGCATTGACATTTAGATGATGGGTCATCTTGAATTTCTCCTGTTCACAGCTGGAACTTTAGTGGCATCTCCCATTAGTAATCACTGTGCTTTTTCCCCCTAGTGACTGAGCCGTTTACAATCCAAGAAGAGGAAAAATTATATATTTGGGTAAAAACTGTAGAAGAAAAATAAAGTACCAGCACAGTAGGGAAGGTGCCTAGGGTTACTTTCTGTGGATAACTGAAGATCAAGGAAAGTGCTAAAACCATGTGTTTCTCCCACCCTCATTCACCAGCCCTGTTGCCAGACTTGTTATTAGAAAGTTAGATGAAAACAGTCTGCAAAGACAGACTTCAGGATCAGCCACAGCCACTAACGCTCTCGGATTTGAGGGAGGCAGAGAGACTTTTTTTTACATAAATATCTACTTTTCTGATCTATCTAGGTTCCTGGAATGCTCTCTTACTTTATCTATTTTATCTGTCTATCTATTTATCTATCTACCTTCCTACCTAGCTACCTATCTATCTTTCATTTGTCCTCTTGATGTCCTGTTAAGATACAGATGGGTTTCGTGGATGGAGCACCTATCCCAAGATGCTGGGAGTCACAAATATTTTGGTTTCATGTAGATGTCAACTTCGCAATCTGTATGTGAGCACTGAGGGGCCTTTGGAGCTAAGAACCAGGGGGAGCGGGCCAGAGGCAGTGTTTTCAGAATCAGGGAAGCCCTAAGCACTGAGAACATAATGGCCCATTGCCTCTGATACACAATGCAAAAAAAATACAGCCTATGCTATAAAATTAGTGTAAGAAAATCAAACTCAGTTTTGATTTTTCCTATGATAGCAAAGTATTTCCATAGCATTTTATGTCACTGTTCTTGTTTTGTGACTGTTCTATGCTTGTGCTTGGCCTACTAAGACAATTTGTCCAGTTCTGGGAGCCTGAAAAATCCAGGAGGAGTCAAGGCATGAAATGGAAGGAGAGAAGAGAGAAGGGAGTAAAGTGTTTCTTCATGAAATGTGTCTATTTGGCAATTTTGCTAAGTCTAGTCTGTGCTTCTTCCAGAAATGAAAAGAAACCATCCTCCTTTTCCTCTTTAATCCTTTAAATCATTTTCTATTATTGCTCTTGCTATGTGTAACATCTCAGCTCAGCTCTGAGGCTGACCCAACAGAGTACTTGTCACTCCACTGATGAATCAAAAGGTTTCTTTGAGCTAATTTAGCTTGAGATGGGAACTCCTTGCACCCTGGCTGAGGTGGAGAAGAAAGGTCAAGAAGATATGAGCCAGAATGATCACTGTCCACTCTACCATCCTGCCATGGAAAGTGGGCTGGCCCGCTTTCCTCACAGTGCTGGGCTTTGATTGTTTCAAACATCAGCAGATGACCCATTTTCTAGAATTAGGATGGGATTGTAAGCATACTTATAGAAATGGTTTATATCTCTGAGATATTGTTACACATACTAGCTCATTTTCAACTCACAACAGTTCTCTGAGGTGAGTCTCATTATTGGTGACATCACCCCCATTTCATGAATTTGGAACCTGGGACCCAGGGAGACTAAGCAAATTGCCCAAGGTTATGCAACTAGAAAATTGCAGAATAGACTTGGATTCAAGTCACCATCCCCAACTATGAGCCCCCCTGATATGTCCTAAGTGGGAGGAACACTGGAACTTCTCAGCATCTTCATGAGAACTATCAGACTTAAACACAGATCACTGCTGCCGTGGTAGGGCAAGACACTTCAACTCCACAAAGACCAGAAGTGGAATAACAGGAGCAGAAACCAAGCACAGTGGATTGAGGAGTTAAAAGTCTGTCAGGAAATGTGTCCTGACTTCTTTTTTAAACAAAGTTGGCTATATAGCATGGTATGAGAAGTATAAGGTTTTGTATTTATTTTTGTTTCAAGAAAAGGGAAGCCTAACTATATTTTAGAAAGAAGGAAAAGAGCCAGAAGGGGCAGAAGAAAGAGAAAGAATGTTTTGTAGACCTATCTCTTCCAAAAACATACTTCATACTAGTCACTGAAACTTCCATAATTTGAAGACTATGAATTCTGCAAAAATGAAACTATTTCTTCTGCAGACATAAGAATGAGACCAGGATAGTAAGAGAAAATAATGAAAGATTGGTTCTATAGTTAAAAGGGGGTAGATTGAAAGCTTTTGCATTGTATAGACTTAAGCAGTAAAGTCGATGAGTCTTAATCTCTGCATACAAGGAACAGAAATAAGCATAGGAGTCCGAGAAGCCTGGAGAAGTTATGGGTCAGCCACTGTGAATAATGCAACAGGAAGCCAACAATAAATTTGTGGAGCCGGAGGCCAGTGGACTGCATTTCTTGGACTGCATTACTACTGTTTTCATGACTTTCTCCACCATGGGAAATGAGGTGGCAGGAAATAGAAGTTACTCACATTGGAACTTGTCAAGGAAAAATGGTAAACATCACCGGTAATGGGATAGGGTGGAGACCAAAATGATTCTATGAAAGGAAGTAAACGACCTTTGGAAAATGGATCCAAGAAGAGAACAGAGTGGGAAATGAGGGAGGGCTCAAGGGACTGGTGGTCTCCATGCAGCTAGAGTACTCACTAGACCTAAGTGGACCCAATACTTGATCACTTCTGCCCCTCTCCTCTGCTAACCTTAAATTTGGAATTGACTTCTTCCTACTCCATCTCCAACTGTCAAAATCCTATCCATCTTTTTGTCATACGTTACCTGTTCTAGGTAGCTAAGATTTCCCCCAATGAGAATTTCTTTATATATTCTTCCATTCTTCCTCTGGTTCAGTGTTTATATCTCTGTTGTGGGACTTAGTACATAATAATGCATATTATACCTTTTAGATATTTTCCCCATGTTACTGTAACTCAGAGAGTATCAAGGCTGACAGAAATTGTCTAAATAGTTGTCATTTTTTTTTTTTTGAGGAGATGGGAGAAAGAAAAGGAGAGAAATAATAATATGTGGTTGCCTTTTGTACGCCCCCTACCTGGGGACCTGGCCCACAACCCAGGCACATGCCCTAATTGGGAATTGAACCAGTGACTTTCTGGTCCACAGGTGAGCACTCAATCCACTGAGTGACACCAGCCAGGGCTGCTGTCAGTTTTTAAAGCACCTGGAATATAGCAGGTGCTCAATAAGATCTTGGGAAGTGAATGACTGACTATTGCCCATAGTCAAAAGAGGAGAAATAAGTAGTGTCAGGCACAGCCATGTCATGGAGGAGTTACCCTGAAGTATCATGTAGTCTTTTAGTATTATAAGAATTAAGGTGCACTTCACTCCACTCTAGTCACGAGCATCCCATAAAAGCTACCTATCTTGAGTGTTTGTGCTCACTGTGCTGCAGACACTGGACAAACACTTTTGACACATTATTTTTCTTATTCTCACAATAATATAGTTGAGTACTATGACTATCCCTCTTATTTAGATGAAAACTTCATCTATAAAATAAGTTTTAGAGTGCTCAAATAATTTATCGGTGGTCACACAGCTGAAAATGGACTGAGCTAGGACTCACACTCTCATCAATTAGTGCTAATGTCTAACCTCTTAATGACTGCACTACACAGTTTATATACTAAACTTAATTTTTAGATTGTTTCTCAGATTTAAAACCATTCAAAACAAATCCACACTTAGTCTCAGCCATTTCAACCTGAAACTTGTGTTCAAATTTCAGTCCCTAACTGTATTCTTTTTAAAAATTTATTGTGAGTCAGTAACATTTGTCCCGCCTTTTTCCCCATTGCTCACCCCTACCCTGCCCCCTACCCCACTCCCACAATCAATCCTTACCATTGTCCATGCCCATGAGTCCTCTATTTGTGTTCCTCTGCTTGCCTGTTCCCCTTCTTTACCCTGTTAGCCTCTTCATCCTCCTCTCTGGTTACTGTCAATTTGTTCTTTAATTCCAAATCTCTGGTTCTATTTTGCTCATTTGTTTATTTTGTCGATTAGGTTCTACTTATAGGTGACATCGTATGGTATTTGTCTTTCACCACCTGCTCATTTCACTTAGCATAATGCTCTCCCATTCCATCCATGCTGCTGTGAAGGGTGGGAGTTCCTTCTTTCTTTTTGCTGCATAGTATTCCATCATGTAAATGTACCACAGTTTTTTGATCCACTCATTTACTGATGGGCACGTAGGATGTTTCCAGCAGTTGGCTATTGTCGATAATGCTGTCATGAACATTGGGGTGCATAGATTCTTTTGAATAGGTGATTCAGGATTCTTAGGGTATAGTCACAGCAGTGAGATTGCTGGACTGAGAGGCAGTTCCATCTTCCCTGACTTTATTCTTGATTTATGGTCCAGTGCTCCTCTGTGGGATATGGAGGCATCTGTTACTCTTGCTGCACCCTTGGCTTTTTCTGTTACTACCCTAAGGAAGAAGGCTGGTGATTTCATTAAAGTCATATAGAATTTCATATTCTTCAATAAAAGCAGTTGATCTCACCTTTAAAACTCATCCACATTCTTTTTGGACACAGTGAAGTCATACATTGTTATTGCCTGGTTAGGAATAGCTTTGTCCCCTTCCTTGGAGGGGATAAACCCATACATGATAGATTATATGCCTTCAGAAATAATTACCTGACAGAGCAGTATAATCTCCAATTGTAAGTTCATTGATAGGAAAGAAAAACATTCTACCTTCCCAAAGTTATTTTATTTCTCACTGTATTGTGGGGTGAAAACCATTGCCTATTTTGTAATGAAGTCTAGACGTGACTACATTATGGAACAGAGAGCTCTTGAACAAACAGGGATAATAGCTGACTTAATATTGTCTGCCATTTAGTAATTACTTAGTAATTTCTAAGTTACTAAGAAAATGAATTTCTGATTACAAAATGACATGTGTTTTTCTAAGTTCCACAGTGTATTTGGTATCTGTGTTTCTGAGATAGCACTACCACAGCCAGGTGTTAAACTCAGTCAATGCTTTCTCCATGCTAAACAGGAAGTAGTCTCTGAGAACTGTCAAGTGTAATGAAAATACTGTCTCTCCATCTCCCTTTAGAGACATAGACATTATGTGAACAAACCATAGTCCCATCATGGTCAAACATGGTAGAATCTCTTTTAGGGTTTATTATATGCTTTCAGTCTTCATTTATTGGAAATGCTAATTAAAAGCCAGTATACCCTTATTATTTCTTAAAGAAGAAAGCAATTTGGTGATTTTAATGTAGCAATCTAATTTTCTAGAATTATTTACTAACAACCTCTTATCAAATGGATATTAGGTGAATTAGAGAAAAAAATGAGTGAAACATTCTAAGATACTCAGAGCTTGCCCAAAACATGGAGATGCACGTATCAATATTTGTAGAACTAAAACTATCTAGCCCCCAAGCTGACTCTTTTTTTATTTATTATTTTTTTTATTTTTTAACTTTTTTTATTGATCATGCCATTACATTTGCTCTTCTCCCCCTCCATTCCCCTCCACCCTGCATACCCCTCCCCCACCATTTCCCCCTTTAGTTCATGAACACGTGTCTCAAATTCTTTAGATTCTGTATTTCCCCTGCTATTCTTACCTTCCCCCTATTTTCTATCTACTGTCTATGCTACTTATTTTCTGTACCTTCTCCCCCCTTCCCCTCCTCCCACTCCCCTGTTTCTAACCCTCCATGAGATCTTCATTTCTATGGTTCTGCTCCTGATCTAGCTGTCCTCTTAGTTTGCTTTTGTTTTAGGTGTGGTTCTTAATAATTGTGAGTTTGCTGTCCTTTCACTGTTCATCTTTTTTATCTTCTTTTTCTTAGGTAAGTCCCTTTAACATTTCATATAATAAGGGCTTGGTGATGATGAACTCCTTGAATTTGGTCTTATCTGAGAAGCACTTTATCTGTCCTTCCATTCTAAATGAAAGCTTTGCTGGGTAGAGCAATCTTGGTTGTACATCTTTGGTTTTCATGACTTGGAATACCTCTTTCAGGCCCCTTCTTGCCTGTAAGGTCTCTTTTGAGAAATCCGCTGACAGTCTGATGGGAACTCCTTTGTAGGTGACTGTCCCCTTAGCTCTTGCTGCTTCTAGGATTCTCTCCTTCATTTTAATCTTGGCTAATGTAATGATGATGTGCCTTGGTGTGTCCCTTCTTGGGTCCAACTTTTTTGGGACTCTCTGAGCTTCCTGGATTTCTTGGAAGTCTATTTCCTTTGCCAGCTTGGGAAAATTCTCCTTTATTATTTGTTCAAATAAGTTTTCCACTGGTGGCTGTGCCTTTCCCCCTTCTGGTACCCCTATAATTCGGATGTTGGAACGTTTAAAGATGTCCTGGAGGTTCCTAAGCTTCTCTTCATTTTTCTGAATTCTTATTTCTTCATTCTTTTCTGTTTGATCATTTTTTTCTTCCTTCTGGTCCACTCCCTTGGTTTGAGTCCCAATTTTCTTTCCATTACTATTGGTTTCCTGTGCAATTCCCTTCATTTCAATTAGTTTAGCTTCCATATGTTTCTCTAATTTGTGACTAAAATCAACCAGTTCTGTAAGGATCCTGATAACCAGTGTTTTGAACTGTGCATCTGAAAGACTGGCTATTTCTTCATCGCTTAGATCTATCGGTTCTGGGGCTCTGAGTTGTCCTAGAGCCATTTTTGGTCTATTCGTGCTGTTAAGTAAGCAGAGCGAAGCCTTAGTTGTTTACCTGGATGGGGAGACCCAGGTCGCTGGTTTGTGACGCTGTGTGTGGGGGCGTGGTAAGAGAGGGAGCAATGGCGTCCTCTCCACTAGCCCAGCCCATCCAGTCACACCACTCGCCCTGGGCCTGTTTATCCGATCGGAATTGTGCGAGCCTGCTGCCCCAGCAGGCTTCCCTTCTCACTGGTTTCTCCGCACGCAGATGCGCGACCAACCGCAGACAGCCCGCTGCACCTCTTCCCTGTGCGCTCCCGTAGCTAGCTCGCTCGCGATCAGCGCTTTTGGCTGCTTGCGCGCTCACCGCACACCACCCGGGAATTTTTTCTTGCTAACCTGTTCCGCTGCTGGCTTCACTCCTTATACCGGTCCAGCTGAGTATCTAGTTGTCCTTTGGACTCCGTATTGTCGATTTTCCGTGTGGCTTGGTTGTGACTGCTGTTAAAAATAGTTGTTCTTAGATTTGATTGTGCACAGAGGCAAGGTGGTTCCTCCACCTACATCTCCATCTTGGCAGAAGTCCCCACGCTGACTCTTGTGACCGGAGTTTCAGGGAAGAAGTCCTTTAAGCACATATACACATTCCTTCCTCCTTCCCACATTTGATCAATTAGCAAGCATCTTTTAAGAAACTACCTGATGTAGCCCTGACTAGTGTGGTTTATTTGGTTGGACGTCATCCTGCAAAGCAGAAGGTTATCAGTTTGATTCCTGGTTAGGACATGTGCCTGGGTTGTGAGACCAACCTCTGAGATGCAACCAATCAATGTTTCTCTCCTTCTCTTTTTTCCTCCCTTTCTCCCACTCTGAAAATAAATAAATGACACATTTTTTAAAGAAATGATCTGATGTCAAAATTGTGTTAGATGACTTAAATTGGCTGGCAAAGCAGGGTAAGGTGGTCTGTACTCTAATAAATTTAAAACTTAGTCCTGGAGATAAGATATAAACATAGGTGATGATATGTGTGTTATGAATCTAAGCAAAATATAAACAATACATATGACTTAAACCAAAAGTTAGTAAATTATAATCTGTGCACTGCTTATTTTTATAAATCCATTTTTATTGGAACAGAGCCACTTCACTCTTTTACTTATTGTCTGTAGCTTTTGCACTACATCACAGAGTTGAATAGTTGTGATAGAAACTACATGGCCTACAAAACCTAGAATATTTGCTATCTTGCCTTTTATAGACAAAGCGTGCTGAACCTTGGTTTATACTTCATTGAGGAAGGCTTTGTAATTAGGCAGCCTAAAAGTAAAGAAAAAAGTACAGCTGCCAGAGATTTCAGCTCAGTTTTTTATTAGGGCATCTAGAAGACAAGGTTCCAGTTCTCTCTCTCCCACCTACTAGGTAGAAGACTTTGGGCCAACTTGGCTTCAATTTCATTAACTTTAAAATCACAATGACTTTTTAAATTTAATTATTGTTTAAGTACAGTTTTTTGTCTTTTACTCCCATCCCAGCCCACCCACCCCAGTGCTCCCCACCTCCCTCCCATTTCCACCCCCCTTAGTTGTTGTCCATGTGTCCATGTGGTCCATGTGTCCTTTATACTTGTTTCTGTAAATCCTTCCCTTTCCCCCCTGAAATTCCCTCTCCTCTTCCCTCTGGTCCCTATCAGCCTGTTCTCTGTTTCAGTGTCTTTGGTTATATTTTGCTTGCTTATTTGTTTTGTTGTTTAGGGTTCCTGTTAAAAGGTGATATCATATGGTATTTGTCTTTCACTGTCTGGCTTATTTCACTCAGCATAATACTTTCCAGTTCCATCCATGCTGTTGAAAAGGTTAGGAGCTCCTTTCTTTCTGCTGCATAGAATTCCACTGTGTAAATGTACCATAGTTTTTTGATCCATTCATTTACTGATAGGTACCTAGGTTGCTTCCAGCACTTGGCTATTGTAAATTGTGCTGCTCTAAAGACAGATGAAAAAATGCTCAATATCGCTAGCTATCAGAGAGATGCAAATTAAAACCACAATGAGATACCACTTTACACCGGTCAGAATTGCCATCATAAACAAAGCAACAAACAACAAGTGTTGGAGAGGTTGTGGGAAAAAGGGGACCCTAGTTCATTGTTGGTGGGATTGCAGACTGGTACAACCACTATGGAAAACAGTATGAAATTTTCTAAGAAAACTAAAAATGAATCTGCCTTTTGACCCAGAAATTCCACTGCTAGGATTGTATCCTAAGAACCCTGAAACACCAAGCCAAAAAAACCTATGCACAATGACATTTTTAATGTCTCCAGCCCGTATTTTGAGGGAACTCAAAGTGACCATTTACTACACGTACAAAGAAATCAATATTAATGACCATGGCCACCAAGAAGCTTTGTGTTGCTGACAAACTACATGATGAGGGATGAGGCACAGGCAGAAGTTAGGATCTTTAAAAGACTGGCAGTATGTGGGGACTTCAGTTTGAAAACACTTTCTGAGTGAACTGCTAAACTGAGAGTATTTTTCATGCAGAAAAATATTTTATACACATTTTACCAACCCAATAATAGTTTTGATGATTAAACAGTATCAACAGAGAAGCCAAAGTGAGGTAGAGCAAGTTATCATTGTTCTGATAAAATCTAAATTATATTTACTATCCCTTTGAAAAAAGAAATTCCCTTTGATTTTGTATTTTTCTCCTCCTTTGATTTGTTGATGGTTCTTTTAAAAACATTTATAACAGCTGTAGTGTAAGACCCTTGGAACATGTCATTTATCTGGGAAATAACATTCATTTTAATATCATTTCACCAAGGAAGCAAGACTTAAACCCATATTTTCTGATCCACTTAGTTGATAATATTCTTCTAAAAAAATTCTGGCTGGTGAAAGGATGATAATTTAATTTAAAGAGATTAGATATATTGCTTGAAATGCAAGTCCCCCAGAATTTGACAGCAGAACAAGACCAGTGAACAGAAAAGTCATTTTGCCTCCTTGCTAATACGCGCATCGGGGAATTTATAAGTTGGGACGTCAGTCTTTGCTCCATGCAGTAATGTCAATGTCACTGATTCTTAAAATCTGACATTCATTAAAAGCACCCACAGTGTGGTTATATAGCAAGATTTTTGACAAATCAGCCATGTGTCACCATCCTGTAAAGGATTATACAGTGATGCTTTTCAACTTTGAGCTCTTTCTTTAGACTGAATGGATCTTGTCTTCCTAGAGCACATGAAAGATTGGGTTTCATTGCTATACTAATGGGCTGATTTCATGTTTTCCCATCAAAACCAGGAGGCAATTAGGAGACAGAGGAACTAACATTTATTTTTTACTTACTACAAGCTGGGTACTGTGTAAGTTCATTCTGTCTATCTGTCCATCCATTTATCTACCTACAAATGTATAAATATGTTATATACTTACGTATGTATCACAATATCCTATGACTTAGCTGTTATAATTTATCTCCATTTAACAAATAAATAAACTGAGGCTGAAAAGGGCCTAGTCATTTGCCCAAGTAATAGAGTTTCAGTAATGAGGAAGTTTATAAACTCTTGTTAGAAAATATACCAGTGACCAAAAAGTGCCCTATGCAATTACATGGGCTAGTCTCTCCTCCCCATGTCCACCTTTGTAGAGGAACTAGAAATCTACTAATGCTGCTTGGCTCTTGGACTTCACGTTCTCCTCAAAAGCCTGTGCAGAAACTCTGTAACAGTATTTAATATTTAGAAAACAAGCACACGTTTGCCCCTGCCCCTGCCTCCAGTTGTGCTGTTAGATTAGAAAGAATGCTGCCTGTGGCTCTCTGTGCCCTCCCCTCTCATTACAGCCCATCCTTGGAACACAACCATTTTCTGTGTTATCCAAAGGTGTCATTACTGGGTGCCTCTAATGCAGTTAGGTCAGCATCAGCAGATTCAGTTTGAAACTCCCCCCGACCCCAGCTTCCATTCCTGGGGGATATTACTGGGCCATAAGAATTCCTTTGGGCTACTATTGGATAGGGACATACTTTGTGTCTGGGGGAACTGTTTTCATAAATTATTATCTATAGCATTAGGTTAAATTTGAATAAATTCTCCCCTCAATTTCAGGAAAACAATAGATCAGGGCTGTCAAACTCATCTTCATGGGGAGCGGGGGATGGTGGGGCGTACATCAGCCTCATGGTTGCCTTCAAAGGGCTGAATGCAATTTTAGGACTGTGTAAATGTAACTACTACTTAACAGTTAAGTGAGAGCTCGGTAGAAACAAGGTGTCAGGCTGGATAAAACAAGGTGGAGGGTGGGATTCTGCCCGTGGGCCTTGTGTTTGCCACCTGTGCAATAAATCTACGATTTCTGGTAGAAAAATAAAGTGAATTTCGTGAAGGCTTTGAGAAAATCAGAAAGAAGACAAGCCCTGGAATGAAAAACTGGAAATAAAACTTTTATTTAAATTGGAAGTTGTAAAATGAATATTGTTGAGGCAGAATTTTATGTTCTAGTTAGTACATTATGCTGGAACTTAATCTTCTAGTAAATTGTTTAATGGGGAGTTTGAAGTCTGCACATACTTTTTCAGGGTCATGAACATTCCACAGTTATGTCCATGTTTTCCTTACAGCATCACCTTTTAATAAACTATGCCTTATTCCAACTTCAAATATTTTTATATCAACAAGTAGGAAGTGCTGTATTCAGAGTATAGCTTAAAGGTAGAGAATGTATAAGTGTTAACCACAAGAGTAATAACTACAGTTCACTGAGAGCTGATATACAAACTAGGATTTATTACGCAAGGACTAAGAGCAGGGACTGGGAGGTCAGAGTGCCTCTGTCAGCCAGTGTCACGAGCTTCCCAGCTGATGAGCCCGGCTGCCTTGGGCAGGTCACTCAACCTCTTTGTGTGCTGGATTCCTTCTCTGTAGCATTAGGGTAATAACACCTACCTCACAGAATTGTTAGGAGGAGTCAATGAGTGAGTTCAGGTGTTGGGGAAGAGAAACTTTTCTTCCACTCTTTTAAATTCAATCCATGGGGGCCTGTGGTTTAAACAAAAGCCAGATTAACTGGAGAAGAGGCATACAATGCTTATTAATGTTCACGTGCCCTGAGTTCACAGATCAGAACCAAATGCAAAGAAGTGATTAGACTTGGGGCTTATATACCATTTTAACAATGGAGGGAGTTTGGGCCTCAGGAGAGATGATATATTGCAGGAAAGTGGCCAAGCAATACTTGGGGGAAATATGGGGTAACTGATGGAGATAATGGTTATTCTAGTAAGGTCTGTTTATACAAATGTGTTTCTGTGTTGACACTCCATCTCTGCTAATAAGAGTCATTCTCCTCTTCTTGGTGCAGGGAGAAGCCTTCACAAAGGGAAATTATACCCAGGTTTTAGGCAAATGAGGGGAGGGGAGAGAACTCTTTCTGCAACTTCTGATTCTTAGTTGCCTTCAGTTCAAAATAATCCTTATGCCCAAGGGCCATAATTTGGGGTGGCATATTCTGACCTCCCTCACAATTCAAGTATTTTTAAAAGTGCCAAGCACAATTTGCATTAAAATTCTTACTGTGTTAATAGTTACAACTATCTATCACTGGCACATCAACTTTAATCCTCACAAGAACCATGAAAGCTAGATTAACCTCCATTCTACAGATGGGAAAACCAAACTCAGAGTTGACATTCTCAAAGCCTGATACATCATAAATTAAAGAGTTATATAGCAAGCCAGCTGGAAGAGCTGGCACTTTGAATAGATGTGGGAGACATGGGCTTGTTCCTGGCAGGGCTTGGTGGGTTGTCTGAAGTAGTGGTTCACTGCTTCTTCAGCTGAGAACTTTACTATCCCTGTGTAACAGTCCAAGACCTGGAAGGCCACTCCAATCCCTGGAGCAACATCAGCTTGATAATAAGGATGCAATAAAATCTGCATAAACACCTTAGTTACAAACAGTTATCAAGTGCCTATTATATGCCAGGAGCTCTTGGGAGATAGATGTGCTGAGACTTCTCCCAGTGTGCTTGGAGGCCCTCAGGGAAAGCCTGTTTAGCAAGGGCACTCCAGGTACAAGTGCAGAATCCACTGATCCCTTTTCCAGTGTCTCCTCCCTTCAGGCAATACAGCCCCTGAGGGGACACAGGGAAAAGGGATGCTCAGGAGAGAGGTGGGCTTCCTTGGGGAGAACTTCCAGGAGGGCATATTTTCTCTGGGACACTCTGAAGGATGAGATACTCATAAAAGGCAGGGAAGCTATTCTCTGGGCTCCTCAATCACAAGAACTTTGTCTTAGTCACTTGGGGTATCTTGACAGGGGTGTCCAACCCACAGCCTATGGGCCACATGCAGGCCAGGATGGGTGTGAATTTGGCCCACCACAAAATCATAAATTTACTTAAAACATTATGAGAATATGTTGTTTGTTTTCATTAGTGTTTGTGTATTTAATATAGGGCCCAAAACAACTCATTTTCTTCTAGTGTGGTCCAGAGATGCCAAAAGGTTGGATACCCCTGTATGCACACTGTGGAAACAGGTTAAATCTTAATACACACCACCTATCACACAAACCCCAGGGCTCATGGACTCTGGCACCCCTCTTCTCCATCACAGCAGGGCAGCTCCTGCCCTAGCAGCCTGGCCAGGTGTGGGCCAGGGGCTCTGGACCAAAGGCAGTGCAGGGTGGGACCCCTGAGGCCAGAATGGGGCAGGGAACTGGGCATGCACAGCCCTAGACCTTCACTCTTCTAGGAGAGAAAAGGGCTAGAGCAGTGAGGAGGGTCTCTGGGGTGGAACCCTGGGGCCCCCAGTTGACCTCTGCCAAGGTCCAGGCCACCTCGACCTGTTCCATTGCACTTTCTCTGCGTCAGTTGCTTCTCCCAGCAGCTGTGTGGTTCTAAAATTCATCCCAGGAGACCATTGCTCCCTGTTCCTGTAGCCTTGCCCCTGAAGAGCAGTCTCAGGAAATTACTCTTTCTTTCTGACCCAGCTTATCCATCAGCGCCCTGCAGTGGGGGAGCTGGGTCCTTCACCCAGTTCCCTCCATCAGGAAACAGTCTGTCTTTTGAACACCAAGAGGAACACCGGCAGGCCAGGCCTGGTCCGGGTGGAGTGTGGGGTTTCCTGTGAAGGCAAACAGGCGGGGTTGGAGCTCCCAGGGTGCATCATGTGACTTTGGGCACCCAGGGGGGTGGGGGGGGTGGGGAGGTAAGGCCAGTCCTGATGGCAGGCAGGCTGAGGGTGGGCTGGGATGCGCCGAGTGGTAGGGGCATGGTGACTCAGTAAATGGTGGCATCTGGCTGGAGGGTGCTGTAGGTGCCACCACTCTTCCCATAGGAAGCCAGATATCGCACATTCTCTGGAGTGCTGAGGGCCCCGCTGGGGAGTCCTGGAATGAGAAACACCTGAGTTAATGTAATGACTTGAATTCATCCAAACCTCAAATACAAAATCTAGTCAATTGTGGGTAGAATTATGCAAGGAAGTGAAGGAGCTGAGGTGGAGACTAGAGAGAGATAGGGGATATGTGTGTGTGTGCAGGGTGAGGGGGGAGTTGCTGTTAAAGGCAGGGGGGTAGGGTGGCATGCCAAGCTCACTAAATGAGTGGACTCAAGTAGCATTCACTCCACATTGTTGAGAGGGGTAACAAAAGCACCTGGGGAGCTCACAGCTACTCAGGGACTCAGGGTGACAAAGGTCTAGCAAGGGTCCTTCACAAAGCACATTGGAGTAGTTGAGCAGAGCTGGCGCTCCCTAGAAACTGAGGGGGGCAGGCAGGGTCTGTGAAGGAGGGAGGGCTTGGTGCAGCTGACTAAGGAATTGCTACATGACCAGGAAAATGTCATCTTAAAAGAGTGTCTGATAAATTTCCAGCCCCTATGTGTGTTCATGAGGCAGGCACTGACCAGAATAGAGTTACTAATAATAGCTAACATTTACTGAGCACATATAGATCAGGCACTGTGCCAAGTACTTTGCATGGGTTATCAGACGTGGGTCATGCCAGAAATACTGCTTATGGAGGACCTACACTGTGTGTCAGGCACTGTTTTGGGCATGGGGGATTTAGCAGTGAACGAAATATGTTAAATCCCTGTCCTCATGGAGCTTTTGTAGTTATTCTTCCTGACAGCCCTGTAACAATGCGTAATAACACAGTTCTCACTTTACAACGGAGATGGCTGAGGTACAGCACAGAGAGATTCAGTAATTTGCCCAAAATGACATGGGTAAATGCACAGTTCCTGCTGTATAAAGGAGATGGGGGTAGGTGCTGAGGATAGGGAGGCGGATATGCTTTATTTTGTGCTCTGAATGAGCATGCAGGTGATCATTATAGGTTAGTGTAGCATATTTGAGCTGTTGAGGAAATAAGGAGCAATGAACTTTGCCAGTGGGGTAGAGAAGACTTTTTTCAAGAGAGATAAAAGGGTGAGTAGGAACTTACTGGATAGAAAAGTGGGTTGCAGGGCGACAGGATATTTGGACAGGGAAAATGGTGCTCCAAATGCATGGAGGAGAAGCGGTGGGGAGGGAAGCTAACCTTTGTTGATTATGTGGTTTCTACTCATGCTGCACATATTTTTAAATTAATACGTGGAAAAGATATTGACTTTATATATGGATATATGTGTATATACACACATATACATATATACATATACATACATATGTATGCATGTACATATATTTGTATATACATATATATACACAAGGTGGGGCAAAAATAGGGTTACAGTTGTTTGTACTGAAAATAATGCAATAATTATTAAATAATGGTATAAGGATAAACTTATGTACTTACAACTGTGATTATATATAGTATATATATTGTGTATATATTATATATAGTACACAAGCACACACACATGTGTGTATGTGTGTATATACATATGTATGTATACAAGGCCTGGCAGAAATAACCCCTGTGTGGGTGTGGTTGGTAGGGTACTAATATGGTTGTAATATTTATAGTTTTAATTTGAACATTTTGCTGAAAATGTCATACAAATATGCTTGACTGTGATATTGTTATGTTACAGAATTACATGCTTATGATTTTGTAATAAAAGCTTTTATAATAAATAAGGGGCATTATTTGTGCCAGGCACTGTATATATAAATTTCAAAAGCTTCAGCTAGTGATACTTTCTTCAGAGGAGCAAAGCAATCCAGTGGGCTGGGCCTGGGATGGACTGTGACTGGGCCAGGGACATCGCCACTTTCACTAGGATGTCAGGCTGGGCCTTTGGAAAAGAGACGTTGATCTAGTTCCTGAATGGTGACAAGTTACTAGTGATGTAAAGTCCTAGGGAAAAGTGCCTCTGGCAGAGCAAACTGCAAGTACAAAGGCCCTGAGGTGCCTTCTGTTGAGAGTTTCATGAGACCAAATGCTTCAACCAGAAGACCTTAGCTCTGATCAGGTGTACCTGTCCACATTGTGCTTAACTTCCATGTGCAGTACAAACAGAAATGTTGCCCGAGGGAAAAAGTGGCCAAGTGTTAACACTAGTACTCAGTCAAAGCCAGAAATCCTTATCATTGAATGGACTTCTAGGGGATAAGAATGAATCTGATATATAACTTAAAAGTAAATTATTATGACATTTTTTACAATTTTATTGAGGTAAAATTGACATATTACATTTTATTAGTCCAAGGTATACAGCATGATTTGATATATGCGTGTATGTATTGTAAAATTATTACCACAGTAAATTTAGTTAACATCAATCACCTCATATAGTTACACACTTTTCCTTATGATAAGAACATTTAAGATCTAGTATCTTAGCAAACTAAAAACTGTGGAACAAATGCACAGTGGAATACTATGCAGTAGAAAGAAAGAAGGAGCTCCTACACTTTATGACAGCATGGCTCTGGAGAGCATTATGCTAAGTGAAGTAAGTCAGGTGGTGAAAGACAAATACCATATGATCTCACCTATAAGTGGAACCTAATCAACAAAACAAATAAGTGAGCAAAATAGAACCAGAAACATGGAAATAAAGTAAAAACTGACAGTAAGCAGAGGGGAGGGGAGCAGGAGATAACAGGGGAAAGAAGGGGAAGGGTCATCAAGGAACATGTATAAAGGACCCATGGACAAAGTCAAAGGGGAGAAGGATTGAGGGAGGGCGGTGGGGATGGATGGGGCAGGGGAAAGTGGTGGTGGAAAAATGGAGACAAACATATTCGAACAATAAAAAATGTAAAGGTTACAAAAATTCAAATATGCAATACAGTGTTAGTAACTATAGGCACTGCTATACTTATACCCCCCAGAACTTACTTATCTTAGAGTTGTAAGTTTATGCTTTTTGACCTCATTGATCCATTTCTACCACCCCATACCTCTACCTCTGGCAACCACCAATCAGTTCTGTTTCTATGAGTTAGTTTTTATTTAGAGTCTACTGATAAGTGAAATTATATAGTATCTGACTTATTTCCCATAGCATAATAGCCTCCAGTTATATTCATGTTGTGGAAAATGTCAGGATTTCCTTTTTTTTTATGGCTGAATAATATTACATTGTGTGTGTGTGTGTGTGTGTGTGTGTGTGTATCACAACTCCATTATCCATTTATCTGTTGATGGACAATTTGTTTTTTTCTATGTGTCGGCTATAATAAATAATGCTGCAGTGAGCATGGGGGTGCAGATATCTTTTCAAGATTGTGATTTCATTTCCACTGGCTGTATACCCAGAAGCGGAGTTGCTGAATCTGGTAGTAGATCTGTTTTTAATTTTTTGAGGACCCCTGTACTACTTCCTGTAGTGGCTGTACCAATTTACCGTCTCACCAATAGTGCATGAGGGGTCTCTTTGCTCCACATCCTCACCAGCACTTTTATTTCCTGTCTTTTTGATGACAGCCATTGTGACAGGTGTAAGGTGACAATTCATTGTGGTTTGGGTTTGCATTTCTCTGATGATTAGTGACGTTGAGTACCTTTCCATGTACCTGCTGGCCATTTGGATGTCTTTTCTGGAAAAACAAAAACATCTGTTAGTTTCTCTGATCATTTTTTAATTAAACTGTTCCTTGAGTCATATAAATTCTTTATATATTTTAGATATTACTCCCTAATGAGATATATGATTTGCAAATATTTCCTTCCATTTTGTAGATTGCTTTTTTATTTTGTTGATGGTTTTCTTTGCTGTGCAATGACAATTTTATTATTAAAATTTTAGTAGTCACATTTTAACAGTTTATTATTATGTTGGAACTTCCATCCCTACATAGAAATTAACTTTAAACTGACATCTCATAACAGTACTAGGTTTACATACATGACAATATAATTCAGAATAAAAGGTTTTCAGTAGCACATGTTCTGGAAGGGACTTTGCATTTAGGCTGCACATGATACAGGGTGCAGCCAGGGGTGGGGGGCCCAAAAAAAGATTTGAAATGGTGTCCAGAATTCAAAGTGTATAGGAATATTGGAGAGACATATAAGATGTCCTCACACTTCCCCCCCCAGGGGGAAGAAAGGAATGGAGCCAGGCCATTGAGAACTGTTTTGCATAGCAATAGTTTTGCAGCTAACCTCTGGAATGGTTATTTAACATATCTATAACCTTTAACTGGTTTCATAGATATGTTAAATAGCAGTGGCCAAGTTTGGAGCTGGGGAGAAGGGAGTAGCTGGGACTCAGGAGGATGGAACTAGGGTCTGCACTCCTGAGTGAGAAGGGCTCGGGACTCAGGATGTAACGAGGGGCTGCGCTCCTAAGAAGGCCTGGGTGAGAGCTTGGAAAAGACAGGCTCTGAGGACATGAGGGGAGAACTGCCCAGGTGAGGAGAGGGCCACACCGTTTGGGGCAGAATGGAGATCCCTGCAGCCAGGTGAAGAAGAAAGCCACATGCTTTTGGTGGAGTGCAGACCGCTGCAGCTTTGGTAGAAGAGGCCCATGCGGCTTTGGGGTGCCCCGTTTGGCCGCGTGGCCTGGAAAGCAAGAGAGACTTTGACTGGAACTGGGTACAAAGGACTCTTGCCAGTGGACCATGAGAGGGTACCACAGTACTTTGGATTAACTCAAGATTCTGCACAGTGACACAGCTGATGGTGCCAATGGCCTGCAACACAGACGTGTGCTCTTTTCCTGATTTACAGTACCCGGAGTTGGGACAGTGGGAGAAGGGAGCGCTGTGTGGGTATAGGTGTACAACCTAAAGGACTTTGATATTTTAGTGGAGGCATTAGGCCTGAATAGCATTAAATAAACATTTTGTTTCCTTTTCACAAATCTCTGGCTTTAAGAGATGTCTTTCCAATTGGCGGCGGACAGAAGATTTTAGTATTTTGTTTTTGGGAGGGGCCCCTGTTGTATAGCAGTTTTGGGCATCCCTAGGTGGGCCAAATATTGTATTGCCCCTCCCTCGGACGTCTTGTTCGGTAACACACAGGTTGGTCAATCTAAAATCCTTTTCCTTTCTAAATAATGAAAATGCTATACTAGTAGTGTATGATACAGGATCATTTAAACAAGATTTTTGTTTAAAAGTTTAGCTTCCATGGGTGGGGAAATTGTAAGGGCTGTTTTCCTAAAATAGTCAGCTGTTCTGTTGAAGTTTAGTGAGAATAAAATGTGTTTGGCTTCCTTCTTTGTGCCTAATAATTTCCCTTTCTTTTCATATTCTTTTTATTTTTGTTCTGTTAGGACCAAATATAATTTACTGTGGATGTTCTACAAAATTCTGAAGTTTTTGTTCCACAGGACATTTTGTTATGGTGAATCTGACATTCTACTTTTAATTTGCCCTCATAAAATGTGAAGAATTCCCAAATAAGCCTAGACTAGACTGGTGTGGCTTAGTGGTTTGTGTGTTGTCCCACAAACCAAAAGGTCTCAGGTTTGAGTCCTGGTCTGGGTACATGCCTGGGTTGTGGGACAGGTCCCTCGCTGGGGGTGTGTGAGAGGCAACCAATTGATATTTCTCTTGCACAACAATGTTTCTCCCCCTCTCCCTCTCCTTCCCTTTCCCGCTCTCTTTAAATAAGCAAATAAGTAGATAGATAAATAAATAAATCTATATTTAAAAAATCTTAAAAAACAAAAACAAAAAACAAATTCCTGAATAAAATATTTTCTTAACTCTTGGTCTAAATGGAATTAAATAACAGCAACTTAAATACACTTTCTAAAGGTTTTTTTTTTAACATAATGGATGCTAATACACCAAACAATTCTACAAGGATTAGAAATATAATACAATTGAATCTCTATTATTCCATCTTGCATTGTTATTTAAATTTTATATTTAAATATTAATTCCTGGCTCAAAAAGGATGTAAATTAACTAGCTAACAAGCTAATGTATTTTTTTAGCCTTTATGTTGTCAGCTTTTCTATTTATTTAACCATTTGAAAGCTAAAATTTTTTTGTACAAAAATTTGCACGTCACTGAATATTGTAGCATATTATTCTTGCAAAAATACATATTCATCATGTAGTAACTGATTATGATATTCAGCTTATAAACCATATAAGAAGATTTTTCTTGTTACAGCTAGAATATTTTCCCATATTTGAAAGTAACAAAGTCAAATGATGTTATTACAACGCGATACTTAGATACTAATAATGGCTATGTTCATATGATCACTGATCATGCATAAGTTCAGGGAAGCCAGAACTGATTTTGATGTAGGCATTTGGTTATTTGGACTTTCAAAGGCTGAAGCTGAAATGGCCAATTCCATTTCAATTCGATTTCAGGTTTTTGGCCAATTCCAAGGCTTAGGCTGGTTTTCAGTGCCCCCTAAACTTAGTGTAGATCCTGATCTTCTTTTCATTTTGTTTTGTTTTAAACTTTTTGTTGAAGTACAACATAGCATGGAAGTACTCAAATAATCAGTGTTCAGACTGATTAATTTTTGCAGAGTGAATGTACCCAAGTAAACAGCACACAGATCAAGAAACAAACCAGCAGCAGCATCTCAGAAGCCCCGCTCATGCTCTCGTCCAAGCACCACCCCCACCAGGGGAAGCAGTTATTCTGACCTTTAACACCACAGATGCTCTGCCTGACCTTGAACTTTTTGTAAATAGAGTCACTTGTATGTGTGAGCTCTTTTGTGTCTGCTTTCTTTAGCTCAGTATTACTTGTGAGATTTACTTATTTTGGTATGCGTAGCTGTAGATTGTTCATTGTTGTTACTGTAGAGCTTTCCCTTGTGGAATATACCATGATTTATTTATCCATTTTGCTGTTGATGGGCACAGAGAAACTTCCTAGGCCTTTGTCTTTTGTCGAAGACTTATTTTAAAATGAAAAAAGGAGCACAAGCACAGTTTTCATATTTGTTATGAAATTATCATTGAGGTTCTTGTCCATTTCATCACCGTTCAATAGCCTCTAAGTCATGCCCCCATTTCTGATATTTCTTTCAGAGTTTAGCACCAGCGAAAACCTTGTCTCCCTGAGGAATAAGTATATGTCCTCCTGCTTTTTAATGTGTGTTTATTAAACTTTACCTTGTTCTAGAAAGAACCAGAGACAATTTAATAAAATAAAGAAAACTGTGCAAATTAGAAACAAATAAAAAAAGGTGAGGCACGTTGAGAATCTAGTAGCCTCACCCATGGACTCAGCATCGAGGCTTTTCAAGCATTGGTATGATGGAGTTCCATACGCTTTCTTTCTTGGGGCCCACATTCAGCTCTGGCTTCAGATCAGCTGATTCTAAAAAGAAAATCTGTCCTACCAATCTGTGTCCAAAACATAAGAGCAAGGTGGTTCTTAAAAAGAAGGGCACCTCTTTCCGGTGTCAGAGACATTTCTCTCAAGGCTTCTCTGGCAGGAGACTGTCTCAATATCTGTGGGTAGATAGAGCAATGAGTTTAGTGGGAGTGTGTATATATATATACACATATGTATATTTTTTTGACTGTCCTTTTCTCACAGCATGATGCCATTCCACCAGGTTGTGGGAGCTGGGGAGGGCAACTCAGCAAAAGTGTTTAAACAGTTCAGAGAAGGCCTTGGGAGGGTGTTGGGAAGAAGTCATCCAGTTGTACCATAGAAGCCATTCACTTCCAGCTCACCTGACGATTCCATGGTAAGTATTGTGTATCTGGAAGAAGATACGTGAAAAATCCTTTGACTTACTCTCCCTGCCCTCATAAATACTGCTTTTCTCAATAAACTTGGTAGGTACAAGGTGGTGAAAAAAACCAAACAAACTTGAGACCCTTAGCAAACATAAAGGGTATAGTTCTTGCATGTTTGCAGTTAAGCGTGGTGCCACCCACTGCAACAGCCAGCTGAACCGGGGCTGAGTGAACGCCCTATGAAGAGAACTGAGAACCCCAAACAGAAGGTCACCCACCTATTCTTTGGCTGAGTCAAGGTTCAACATGGAAAAGAAATCTGAATCTATTGTCTATAATGCCTATACATATGGCTTTTCAGCATGGCTGAGTCCTATGCCAGCCATATAATGTGGCCATAATGACTGTAGCCTGGACAATTCCAAGGCAGGTGTAAATAGATGCCCAAAACTCCCATTTAACATCAAACTCCTCTTTGATACCTAGTTTGACAGTTATATAACATGCCATGTTTGCTTCTTGTCCTAGCTGGCAGGAATCTCAGAGACAATTTTTAAAGCTTAATTTTTAGCTTTAGTTACAAAACTTAAGTTTTAAAGACTCATTGAAGTCAGCTTTGCGTATGTTTACATTTAAAACATGTGCTGCAGCTGCTCCTGTTGACTCCAGGGTCCTCTTCTCTGTTCCTTACTATTGATAAACCTTATTTTGAAAAAGGTCTCAAAGCCTTTCAGGAAAAGGACATGGTCTAAACAAATTTCAGGAGAACAAAGTATAAAGGGTGAGGAAAGTGATCAAGAATTGGCAAGTGTCTAATGTGTGTCTCCAGTTCTTCTGCCCTGGGAATAAAGACCTGTCTGTACAAAGGCTTCTTGACAGCTGAAGGAACAAAATGCTCTCTGGAAAGAAAGAGCCAGAGTCACTCCATCTCCCCTCCACCCCTGCTTTAGAATGAAACAATGCCTCCCAAAGGAGCTGGCAGCTGGCCCTTGGCAGGTGGCAGAAACAGCACTGCAGCTTGCACAAAGACAGAAAATCCAAACTTTCAGTGTGATTATTCTGCCTACTACTTCTTGAAAGAGAAGGGACTGCCACATCAACCAACCAAGCTGAGCTTTTGGAAATCACAGGTTCTCCCCTTAGCAATTTCTACTGTTGCTCCTGTTGCTGCAGGCCTGACAGGTACACAGCTCCTGACCTTGTACCCTCGGCTCCTTGCTCATTCTGCATGTTTTTACTCACCTCTTGTCGATGTGCTTGCAGGGACTGCCAGCATGCCAGGAGGGCACATGCAGAATGGCAGGAAAGGGAGGAGGAAATGGAAGGTCAAAGCCTCTGAGAAGAGGGGCTATGATGTGCATCCTCCACTCTGAGGGTCTGAGGAGGAGTTGAGGTTAAACTGGACTTGGGTTGGCTGTGTGGTTTCTGGGTTTTCATGCCTACTTTGACTCTTTGGAAGGAGGTGCATAGCTAAAATGGGGTTTTTTGGACAAGAACACTTTTCACTTTTCTTTCTTCTCATTCACCTTACCTGAAGATGGAAAAATAGTGTTAATGTGAAGGTCATAAGTATTTCACCTCAACCTATAGTCATTAATCACCTACTATGTGGTCACAACTGCGTGGTACTTGTTTGTTGATTATCTGCTACATGCAACAAGCATGGTCTTTGCAGCAAGACAGACCTGTCAGTGCCATTCACTAGCTTGGAAACTTTGCACAATGTAGTTGACTCTCCTGAGACTTGATGAACATGTGAAAATAGAGGTACTGATGCACACCTCATAGGGTCTCTCTCATAATTCAGTGGAGCTAACCCATGCAGGATACCTGGTAGAACAGAGTTGGCATTCAGTAAATGAAAGCTATTGCCATCAGAATAATGTCCATGAGAGGGGTATAAATGTTAGGAAGAATTGCATTTGTTATTGCAAAGTTTGTGGGCTGATGATACTAAATGTATGATAACATTTTTCAGTTTTTAAAATATCTAATTGTCTTTTCTGCAACCACAGTGATGATCAGGGTCACTGGAGAAGTGACTGAATCATTGGATTAAAAGCACAAGCTATCAAGAGGCTGTTCACCCTGGTTAGCTGCTGGGGTGGATCAGCTCCAGGAATTCTCAAGGGAGAGGAAGGACAGTGGCTTGACTGTGGCAGAGTGGAAAAGTAGGAAATAGGGCTAAAAAAGTTCCAGTCTAGCACTTGGAGTGCTGAGTTCTGGACTTCAAGCAAATCACAGAAGATAATTCATCAATTACCATTTGTTCACCTGTTTAGTGCCAAACACATAAGGACTTAACATATACATCTATCTCATTTAATCTTGAGGACAAGACTATCTACCCCTCACAGAGCAGCTAAAAAGGTCAAATGAGATGACATGTGCCAGAGCCCTTAGTATTTTAATTGTCATCATTAAAATGGAATGGTCAATGGTTACTGGAAAATGGTCTGCACTTTCCCCTTTACGGAACCATTGCTCATGCTTTATTGCTTGAATAACTTGCACTCTGTCCGACACAACTGCCAACATACCCTGCATCTGATATAACTCACCATCGTTACACTAACTACGAACTGGGGTTGCAGCCTGAGCCCCCACTTATAGGGTGTGTGTTCTTGAGCAGGCTACTACAGAATGCTAAATAGGATTGCATGGTAAGAGAAAGATAGCAATTCTACTGGGTTTTGAAGAAAAGAATGCTTGCCTGTGGTGTGAGGGTGTGGAGGAGGGAAGAGAAGGGTCAGGCATCAGAGTCTTCCTGAGAAGGTGATATTTGGGGATAAACCTTAAAAAGCGAGCATGATATTTTAAATTAATTTTTGTAGTCAACAATTAAATCAATGTGTGTACATCATTAAAAACACATAAAAACAAGAGTAAAAAATTTATCATATGACAACCAATTAAGGATATCATTTATATATTTTGAGGTGTTTTCCATGTGCTCAAATATGTAAATACATATACACTTAAAAGTACATATATATGTATATGAATATACATGTACATGTTCGCTATATATAGTTACATAATTTTATGTACTGATTTATTCACTTGAAATTTTAAGGGCTTTCTCACTCTGTAAAGACTTTTCATAAATGTGATTTAATAACAGCATAATAATGTCCCAAAAAATAAATATATGCCAAAAATATACCTAACAATTTCCATGTTTTAAAATACTCTAGTTTATCATTTCTAGCCATTACAAATGATCCAGTGGTCTGTTTAGCAGAAGCAATAAAGCTAAATGCCAATTATCTGGTCTGGGACATTGACAAATAGCTTGTAGGTATCAAAAGATTGTCTATGGCAAGTGTCTTCCCTGCTTCAGTCCTTCCTCCTACTAAACTGTATAAATCATTTCACTCTCATTTTCAGAATCTTCACAATAGTGACATTCAGTTCCTCACAACATAAAATCCCAGCTTCGTCTCCTGCCATTCCAGTTCTCTAAACCAGATCTTATTCCCTATGGTTGCTTTCCCTCCAAAGATGCCTCCTATCCCTTCCCTGTCTTATTCCCTATTCTCTATTCTGAGATCTTCAATCTTATTTAGACCCTCTGTCCCTCCAGCCCTCCCTTTTCTCCAAATCTGTCAGTCCCCTCTTGGTCTTGCTTCCTCTCCACTCTGATTTACATCTCACCAGACTCACTTTTTTTGTGATGGTAAACCAAAGCCTCAAGGCTCCTCCTTTCATAGGCCCTTTCCCAGGTGCTGTACCTGATTTTGCATTTGTAATTTTATGTTTT
Source organism: Artibeus jamaicensis (assembly GCF_021234435.1). Classification (NCBI taxonomy): domain Eukaryota; kingdom Metazoa; phylum Chordata; class Mammalia; order Chiroptera; family Phyllostomidae; genus Artibeus; species Artibeus jamaicensis. Next base: position 11,773,302 of record NW_026521883.1, read on the forward strand.
TTTCTTAAAGAGGGGCCTCAAATTGCATAAGCTTCAGGCCTAACAAAACCCGGATCTTCTCCTGAATCCCATGTTGGGCACCTAGTCACTGAAGCTTCCTGTGTCCTCTAAGAAACTTATTTTCTTCTCTTTACTCCTATGCTTTTCATGTTCTCTGCTCTAGAATTGAACATATTGAGTTATAATTGTGTGGTCATGAGTTCATTGACTATATCTTATTTATATTTATGTCAGTAATAAATGCATGTTTGCTGTATGATTTGCTAATTCTTGGCATCTTTCATCAAGCTTACTACTACTAGTACTACCACTAATGGCTACATACAGTTTTATTAGGTGTAGCAGGTTGCATTTCCCAAAAACAGCTATGGTAATATTTCTGGTGTCAGACATTCTTTTATTTTTTAATTTTTAAAATGGTTTTAAGTATAATTGGTATATAATACTATATTAATTATATTGGTTTCAGGCATAAAATCTAGAGATTTGATTTTTGTTTTGTTTTGTTTTGTTTTGTTTTTAGATTTTAGAATTTATTTTGACACCTAATCAGTGCTCAAGAAATGGTAGCTATTTTTTATAATCATACTCTACGCCAAACAACTGTAATAGCTTAACAATTTACAAAGCTCTTTAAGGACGAGCAATGCACTTTTATGCACTGCTCATTTATTATTTTTTATTTTTTTTTACTTTATTATTTTTTAAAATTTTATTTGATTTTATTGATTATAACATTACATTTGTTCTATTCCCCCCTTCATTCCCCTCCACCCCCCACCCCCACCATTCCCCCCCTTTAGTTTATGACCATGTGTCTCAAGTTCTTTAGATTCTATATTTTCCATACTATTTTTGCCCTCCCCATCTATTTTCTACCTACCATCTATGCTACTTATTTTCTGTACCTTCTCCCCCCTTCTCCTCCTCCCACTCCCCTATTGCTAACCCTCCATGAGATCTTCATTTCTATGGTTCTGCTCCTGATCTAGCTGTCCTTTTAGTTTGCTTTTGTTTTAGGTGTGGTTGTTAATATTACTGTGAGTTTGCTGTCCTTTCACTGTTCATCTTTTTTATCTTCTTTTTCTTAGATAAGTCCCTGTAACATTTCATATAATAAGGGCTTGGTGAGGATGAACTCCTTGAACTTGATCTTATCTGAGAAGCACTTTATCTGTCCTTCCATTCTAAATAAAAGTTTTGCTGGATAGAGCAATCTTGGTTGTAGGTCTTTGGATTTCATGACTTGGAATACCTCTTTCCAGTCCCTTCTTGCCTGTAAGGTCTCTTTGGAGAAATTCGCTGACAGTCTGATGGGAACTCCTTTGTAGGTGACTGTCCCCTTATCTCTTGCTGCTTCTAGGATTCTCTCCTTCATTTTAATATTGGCTAATATAATTACGATGTGCCTTGGTGTGTTTCTTCTTGGGTCCAACTTCTTTGGGACTCTCTGAGCTTCCTGGATTTCCTGGAAGTCTATTGCCTTTGCCAGATTGGGGAAATTCTCCTTTATTATTTGTTCAAATAAGTTTTCCACTGGTGGCTGTTCCTTTCCCCCTTCTGGTAGTCCTATAAGTTGGATGTTGGAGCATTTAAAGATGTCCTGGAGGTTCTTAAGTCTCTCCTCATTTTTTTGAATTCTTGTTTCTTCATATTTTCTTGTTTGGTCATTTTTTTTTCTTCCTTCTGGTTCACTCCCTTGATTTGAGTCCCAGTTTCCTTTCCATTACTATTGGTTTCCTGTGCAATTCCCTTCATTTCAGTTAGTTTAGCCTTCATATGTTCCTCTAATTTGTGACTAAAATCAACCAGTTCTGTGAGCATCCTGATCACCAGTGTTTTGAACTGTGCATCTGAAAGTTTTGCTATTTCTTTGTTGCTTAGAGTTTAGGGCTTTGGGATCTTCTTGAGCCATTTTTGGTCTGTTTGCATCCGTTAAGTATGAGGAGCGGAGCCTTAGTTGTTCACCAGGGTAGGGCCGCCCAGGTTGCTGGGTTGTGAGGTTGTATGTGGGGGCGGGGTCAGAGTGGGGAAATGGCGGCCCCCTTTGCTGCCTCTCCCTGCTGGGGCCTGCTCTGTCCCATCTCATTGCTCACTCCTTCGCAGGTCTATCTGCTCAGGAATGCTCGACCACAGTTAACCCGCCGCTCTGCGCCCTCGCTGGGTCACTGGGTGGCTCACTGGGTTGCTCACTGGGTCGCTCACTGGGTCGGCCCTTTGCAACCCCACACCTGGGATCTGAGGGCCTGCGTCTGTCTGACTGAGTTTTCCTGTGCAACCCTGCTCCACCAGCTGCTGGCTTCACCCCTCTTACTGGTCAGGCTGAAGAATTCATTGTTGTCAGACTTCCGAAAGGTTCAATTTTCTGTGTTCTGGCTGTGTTTTCTGTTGCTAATATTTTGTTGTCTCTAAACTTGGTTGTGTGAGAAAGCACAGCGTCTCCACCTATGCCTCTATCTTGGTGGAAGTCCGAGATTTGATATTTTTGTTTCTCACAATGTGATCACTCCAATCATTCTAGTAATCATTTGTTGCCATGCAAAATTATTACAATATTATTGATAATAGACCCCCTCACCTTTTCACCTATCCCCCCACCCCCTCCTCTTTGTCAGCCAGCTCTTTGATTTCTGATTCCATGAGTCTGTTTTTGTGGGTTTTTTGTTTGTTCATTGTTTTGTTTTTTTAAATTCAACATATAAGTGAAACTGTATGATATTTGTCCTTCTCTGACTTATTTCACTTAGCATACTATGCTCTAGGTCCATCCAACTTATTGCAAATGGCAAAATTTTATTGTTTTTTATTGCTATGTAATATTTATATGTATATATATATCACATCTTTTCTTCTTCATCCATTCATCTGTCAATGAACACCTAAATTTCTTTCATATCTTTGCTATTGTAAATAATGCTGCCATGAACAGAGGGGGGCATATATCTTTTCAAATCAGTGTTTTTGTTACCTTCTGATACATAGAAGTAGAATCAGTAGTTCATATGGTAGATCTATTTTTAGTTTTGTGAAGAATCCCCGTGTTGTTTTCCGCAGTGGCTGCACCAATGTGCAATCCCATCAACAGTGTGCCAGGGTTCCCTTTTGTCCACATCCAGTAATAGCCATTCTGACTGGTGTGAGGGGACATCTTATTGTGGTTGTGATTTGCATTCCCCTGATGGTTAGTGATGTTGAACATCTTTTCATATGTCTCTTGGACATCAGTATGTCTTCTCTGGAGAAATTCCTTTTCATATCTTTTGCCCATTTTCCTAAATCCTCACTTGAGGATATGTTTATTAATTTTAGAGAGAGAGAAATAGTGTTGTGAGAGAAATGTCCATCTGTTGCCTCCTGTATGCACTCCACCCAGAGACTGAACCTGCACCTAGTTATGTGCCCTGACCAGGAACTGAACCCACAAACTCCTGGTGTACGGAACGATGCTGCAACCAACCAAGCCTCCTGGCCAGGACTCTGCTATACCTTTTTCAATCAAAAGGGTTTTTTTTGTAATTTAGTCTGTAAGTTCCTTATATATTTTGGATATCTCACCTTCCAGGGGTGTCCAATTCATGGCCCACAGGCTGTATGTAGCCTGGGATGGCTATGAATGCAGCCCAACACAAAATCGTAAATTTACTTGAAACCTTTTTCTTTCTTTGCTCATTAGGTTTCATTAGTGTTTGTATATTTAACATGTGGCCCAAGACAACTCTTCTTCTTCCTGTGTGGCCCAGAGACGCCAACAGGTTGTATACCCCTGGATCCTTCCCACTCTCTAACCAGGGGTAAGTCATTTTCCCCTCCCTGTGAACTTGCATGGGCTCTAACCAATAGAATGTGGGGGAAGTGATGTTCTGTGAATTTAGAGACTAGGTAATAAAAATGAGTATAGTTTCTCACTCTATGAATGCTTATCTTTGGTACCCAGTCACCAGCTATAAAGAAGAATAAGTCATGTGGAGAGGCAAGCCATAGACACTCCAGTCAGTAGGTCCAGCTAAGATCCCAGCTAGCACGGGCCACTAGACATGTGATGTGAGTGAGCAAGCCTTTGGATGATTCCAGCCCCCAGGCTTTTAGCTGGCCTGGCTGATGCTGAGTGGAAGAGAAAGATGTTCCTGCCAAGTACTGCAAGAATTCCAGCTAGTAGCAACATGTTTTTTTTCAAATTAAATTCATTGGGGTGATGGATAATAAAATTATATAGGTTTCAAGTCTACAACTCTATGATACATTTGTATATTGCCTTGTGTGCCCACTCACCCAAATCTTCTTCCATCACTGCATATTTGACCCCTTTTACCCTTTATTACTCTACCACCCTTCCTTCTGGTAGCCACAAAGCCGCAAAGCAAAAGAAACTTCCAACAAAACAAAAAGGCAAACAACTGTACGGGAGAAGTTATTTGTAAACAACAGCTCTGACAAGTGGTTAGTATCCAAAATATTTAAAGAATTCATACAACTCAACACCAAAAAAGCAAACAATTCAATTTAAAAACAAGCAGAGGACCTAACCAGACATTTTTCCCAAGAAGACATACAAATGGCCAACAGATATATGAAAAGATATTCAAACTCACTAGCTCTTAGGGAAATAAATGTTTTAAGCCACTAAGTTCTGGGGTCACTTGTTTCTCAGCAATAGTCAGGCAGTATGCTGAAGCCCTTCCCCGCATTACTTTGCTGAAGAAACTGAGACCCAGGAAAGGTAGAATGACTTGCCCAAGCTCAACTTCTCTCTACCTAGCCAATTCTGCCATCTTACAAGGTCTCCTCTACTAGATCTTTTGTCCTGTGTCAGCACACATAAATCCTTCCTCCTCTACACTCATACAGCCAATTGTGTTCCTGACACCCCACAACAGCCTCTTGATGTAGATGTATCACATCCCTTGTTTTACAGTGAAGGAAACAGGTGCACAAAGAGACTGGAAATTTACTTAAGGAAACAGTGAGTGGCAGAGGGCTGGCTTCTCTAGATCTCATTCTTCATGATTAAACAATTCTGTAATTACTTTCCTAAAGTCTTGATTTGGATCACTTACTTTAAAGCAATAGTGTCTTGTTTTACATCCTAGTCATTTTTGTATATGTGTTCTCATTTTCCACACTGGACTGTACATTCTTAGACAGTCTGCATGTATAACAGGGTTACATCATATGTTTCTTTGGGGTTCTTCTTAGCACTCTGCACAATGTTGGGCAGGCACATAAGGGTCACTCATGAATTGAATAAATGTAAAGTTATTCAGTATCCACAAAAGGTATTTTTAGAGTTTCCTTAAGAAAAGCATATAGAAACACAGAAGTCATACTTTGTAGCTAAATCAGTAAGGGCTTTAGGTAAGTCTTGGTGATTTCCTGTTTTCTGCCTAAAAATTTCTTTTAAAAAATGTTTGGATCTATCACAAGTATACATAGTCAGTTAAGTATTTTTAAAGCAGATTATTTTTTAAAAAAGACATGTGGTTTTCTAATCAACTTAGTGTTTTTGTAAAGGGTTAGAGTCTTTGTTTTGTTTTTAGCAGATGAGATATTTGAATGAAGTTCTCATATTGATCTCCCTTATTGCTGTTGGCTCCAGCTCCAAACTGAAACTTGATCAATATGGATTTGAGTCAGTCTGGAACATTAAATAAGACCTTGCTAGACTGATATTTTTTCCTTTGTATTAGTTAATCTGGAGGGGCAGGGAGGATGGGTGAGGGATGGATGTGTATCTGGGAGGGTTCGGTTTTCTTTCTCATGATTTCCCTGCAGCAGTCCTAGGTGAGTGGGGACAAAAGGAGTGGCGTTGTATGACTGTTCTATGCACTCACAGTCCCTTTCTCCAAACATAGGTTATATATTTTAAAGATCTACGTAGGTTGTATATTTAAAAAGAGGAATTTTATTTTTAAAATTTCTCAAAGCTATTGAAAATATTTGAGGGAAGGAATGGCACCTTAAGAGCCCCATGCAGGAAATTAAAATATAAAGTCTTTATTTAAAACACCACTGACACATTTACTGAGTACCTACTATGAGCCAGGCACAGGGATAGCAAAACAGAAAGCACGATGTAGCTGATCTCTAAGAGCCTGCAGCTTTGCCTCCCATTTCAAGGCAATATTCTGTCTGAAAGATATGGGGCTGGAAGGAGCTGTCAAATTGTAATCCCATCTGACGTGACTGTTCTCATAGCAACACTACCTTATAGTTTTGCTGAATATGAGTCTTATAGCATTTTGGATTAATAACTGGTTTCTCAATATAAACTGCTTAATGTGGGAGATCCTTAATATCTGCATGTCCCTTAAGCTTAATACTAATTTGGAGGCATAATTTAGACAACCAGCATTTAAAAAATGGAGGAGATAAAAATATCACAGTATAGAGGTAGGAAAGTTGAGACTTCTCATTTTATAGATGAGGTAATGGAGGCCCATGGCAGTGAATCATTTAACTCTGTTGGGGTCAGTGGATCATGTAAACACATTCACCAACAAACAGAAATGTTTAAATGAGGGTGATTTCCTTCGTAGACAGTGGTGCTGTGAATACACAATAAATAAAATACAGCTGCTGCCTTTAAGAAACTTAAGTTAGAAATTAGAGCAACATAGAAAAAAGAAAGCAATAGCTATTATTCTACTGTCTTCCGAGTTGAAGACAGTTTTAATTTTATTAACTATAGAATAAAGCTTGTGGGTCCATGATGCTTTTACTTCAAATTTTTTCTGAAAATAATATGACTGCTCCTGTTTCCTTTTGGCTTGCTTTGCCAAGTAAATTTTGCATTATCTTTTAATTCAAACTGAATTTTCATGTACAGTTGAATTTGTGACTTTGACCCTAATCTGCAGTTTGTTGTCTTCCAATGAGGAAGTTTATCCCATTCACACTTACTTTCACAAGTTGTGCTTGGTCTTCTGTCACCCTGCTTTTAATAATTTATATCACATGACAAATATTTATTTCTTATTTTAAGTGAATTAGGTGCTATTAAGTCTGTTTTCTTTCTATTAGGGTTATGTTTACATTATTCCAGTATATATATATATATATATATATATATATATATATATATATATACACACACACACACACACACACACACATATATGTATATATACATATATATGTATATATAAATATATAAAATTATTGTTCAAGAAAAATTGTCTCCATTTTCACCCCACCCCACCACTCCACCCCACCCATCCCCACCTCCTACCCTCAAACCCATCCCCTTTGGCTTTATCCATGTGTCCTTTATATATGTTCCTTAATTTCCCCCTTCATTATTGCCTGTTATCCCTCTCCCTCCTCCTCTCCGATTACTGTCAGATTGTTCTCTATTTCAATGTCTCTGGTTATATTTTGCTTGCTTGCTTGTCTTGTTGATTAGGTTCCACATATAAGTGACATCATATAGTATTTGTCTTTCACTGCTTAGCTTATTTCACTTAGCATAATGCTCTCCAATTCCATCCATGTTGTCATGAAAGCTCCTTCTTTCTTTCTGTTGCCTAGTATTCCATTGTGTAAATGTACCACAGTTTTTTTGATGCGCTCATTTACTGATGGGCACTTAGGTTGCTTCCAGCACCTAGCTATTATTAATTGTGCTGCTATGAACTTTGGGGTACATAGGTTCTTTTGAATTGGTGTTTCAGGATCCTTAGGGTATAATCCCAACAGTAGTATTGCTGGGTCAAAAGGCAGTCTAGAATATATTTGAGGCAATTTTTTTTATCTCAAATTTAAAATGTCAAGAATGAAATGTGAAAATACAGGATCATATTGAAGTTTCATTTGTACCGGTGGTTTTCACAAAGGGGTGATTTTTCCCCTATCTGTGTTTGTCCAGCAATGTCTGGAGACATTTTTGGTTGCCACTACCAGGGGAGGGTTGTGCCTCTGGCATCTAGTGTGCAGAGAATAAAGATGCTGCTGAACATCCTGCAAAGAACATGACAGCCCCACAACAAAAAATGATACGGCTCAAAATATCAGTCGTGCTGAGGGTGGGAAACCCTGGTTTACACTTTTGCTTGATTACATTTGCTAAGTAAATCATAACCATGGCAAACATTTCCTAATTTTAAAGTTGAAAATAAAAAGTAAAGGAAATGCATATATGTTCCCTATCTCCTTGTTTTCTGTTAATTTATCTTTCTTAATTTGTTCTACCTAAAAATCAACACTCCCTTTTGACATAATGTCTCTTTCCTATTACTTGTTTACTTTCCTTCTCAGGCATGTTATACTGGAGTTAGGGCATTACTCAAAGGTGGCACATATAAGGGACACCTTTCCCTTCACAGACTAACTCAACTGAAAACGTGAGCAACATCAGGAGATTCCTGGCCTGTCTCCTAAGCGCCAGCACTACCTGGCTTCCTCACTTTCTTATCTCAGCTGGACTCAGGGACCTCACCTGGGAGCAGAGGGCGGACATTCCCTAACATCTGATGATGTGTGTATGCATACAGCCAGGGTTGCTGCTTGTGGGCATTGAGAATCTCCCTCAGGCAGAGCTGTTCAGACTGTGCAATAATACACTAACTTAATTGTTTTTCCCTGGAGGATGAAGTAAATACGATATGGAACTTTAGAGCCAGATTGTAATTAAATTATTTTCATTATACATCTTCTTTCAATAATTGTTATTAGTGATAATTATTTAATTAACTATGTTTTAGTAGAGTAATTCTCAACCATAGCTACACATTAGAATCATCTGAGGAACTACTTAAAAATACTTTTGGGGGGCCCATGTAGACCAATTAAGTCAGTATATCTGGGCAGAGAAACAAGGCAGTACTCTTAGAAGCTCCCCAGAGATTCCAATATGCAGTCAAGTTTAAGAACCCAGTGGTTTAGTGGTTGCATCACTCATCACTAATTCTGTTGAATCCCAGTTCTCTCATTCTTGACCTCTCAGTTTTATTCTTTTCCTGTAACTGTCCTTATTGTGTTCAGGTTTCTACTTATAAATTAGTATCTATGGTCAGAATTGTGTAGGTGTTGTTTAACTTTTTTGTGTGTTTGCATATTAATGTGATTTTTCCCACTGTCTGGAGTCTTCTACAATATTTTCTTTGTCCTTGAAATTCAGCAATTTATAAGGCTATATCTGACTTGGTTTCTTTTAACTTGTTCTATCTAAACATCAAGGAGCCCCTTTGATGATGAGGCACACATTTTCCTTCATTTTGGGAGCATTTTCTGCTACTGTTTTTTTTTTTAATCTTTATCCTCTCCTATGTGCCTTTTGGAATATCTATTTCACATATATTGGAAGTGGTTCACAGACTTGTTTGCACATTAAATTTACCTGTAGATCTTTCAAAATTTTCAAAACTCAATTCACATTCAGCCTAATTAAGTCACATTGCTGCAGGTGGAACACAGGCATCAAGAGCATTCATTTGAACCTCCCAGGTGATTCCAGTGTGCAGACAACGTTGGGAACCACAGATATGCTGAGTTTCTTGGATTTGAATTGGAATATAGTTTCTTGGAATATAGAAAGATAGCTATAAACTCACCTGACCTGAGGACTGAATGGAGGGAAATAGAATGACAAAATTCTTTCTTTTCATATCCTATCTTTATATTTTTTATTGTTGTTCAAGTACATTTGTCTCCATTCTTCCCCCGCCAATCCCCCCACCCTGGCACCCCCACCTCCCACTTTCAACCTATCCCCTTTTGAATTTGTCCAGTGTCCTTTATATATGTTCCTTGACAACCCTTCTCTATCTTTCCTCATTATCACCTCCCACTTACCCTCTGGTTACTGTCCCTTTGTCCTTAAATTCAATGTCTCTGGTTATATATTGCTTGCTATATATATATTTCCATATTTTTCTCTTTTCTTCATTGTTTTCAGGCATACACACCTGTGCATGCAGTAGAAGGTTCAGAGATGCTCAAAGAACAGTGTCATCCCCCCAAAATCCAATTAAAAATGGGCAAAAGACCTGAATAAACACTTCTCCAAGGAGGACATATAGAGGGTCCAGAGACATAAGAAAGGGTGCACAGCATCACTAGCCACCAGAGAGATGCAAATTAAACCCACAATGAGATATCACCTTGCACTGGTCAGAATGGCCATTATAAACAAATCAACAAACAACAAGTGCTGACGAAGTTGTGGAGAAAAGGAAACCCTAGTATACTGTTAGTGGGAATGCAGACTGGTGCAGCCTCTATAAGGAAACAGCATGGAATTTCCTCAAAAAAACTAAGAATGAAACTGCTTTTTCAACCAGCAGTGCCATTGCTGGAGTTATACCCTAAGAATCCTGAAATACCAATTCAAAAGAACCTATGTACCCTGGTGTTCATAGCAGCACAATTTATAATAGCCAAATGCTGGAAGCAAGCTAAGTGCCCATCAGTGAATGAGTGCATCAAAAAACTGTGGTACATTTACACAATGGAATACTAGGCAGCAGAAAGAAAGAAGGAGCCTCCTACCCTTCACAACAGCATGGATGGAATTGGAGACTCTTATGCTAAGTGAAGTAAGCCAGGTGGTGAAAGACAAATACCATATTATGTCATCTATAAGTGGAACCTCATCAACAAGACAAACAAGCAAGCAATATATAACCAGAGACATTGAATTTAAGGACAAAGGGACAGTAACCAGAGGGTAAGTGGGAGGTGATAATGAGGAAAGATAGAGAAGGGTTGTCAAGGAACATATATAAAGGACACTGGACAAATTCAAAAGGGGATAGGTTGAAAGTGGGAGGTGGGGGTGCCAGGGTGGGGGGACTGGTGGGGGAAGAATGGAGACAAACGTACTTGAACAACAATAAAAAAATATAAAGATAGGATATGAAAAGAAAGAATTTTGTCATTCTATTTCCCTCCATTCAGTCCTCCGGTCAGGTGAGTTTATAGCTATCTTTCTATATTCCTTTGCCACAGTTCAGATTTTACTCCTTGGGATCGTTTCCTATCCCTATTAATGCCATCTTCAATGGCATGTATTTCCCTTTCTGCCATGGGGCCATTACATGCATTTGGGTCCCTTTTGCTTAGCAAACACTAGTTCTCAAACTTGGTTGAACATTGGAATCATCTGAATCCACTCCAAGAGATTCAAATTTAATTATTCTAGGGTTCAGAGGGGGTGAAAAAACTGTTTAACACTCCTCAGCTGGTGAGGATATGCAACCAAAACTGAGAGCCACTGTCCTAAGGCCTTATATTAGCCTCTTTTGGGGGGTTGGGGGTGGTGATGATGGCAGTACTCAAACTTTACTGTGCAAAACAGGATCACTGGGAGGACTTCTTAAAACAATTTTCTTTGCCCCCCTCCCCAAGTTTCTGATTTAGTGGGTCTGAGGTAAGGGCCAATAATGAGCATATCTGACAAATTCCCAGGTGATGCAGGTGCTCTCTGGAAACCCTACTTTGAGAACCACTGGGCTAGGGGCTGGTTGGGCCAGAATCACTGAGCTCCTTTAGTAACAACCCTCTTTCCTTCTTGGCCATGCCCATGATAAACTGGATTTCTCTAACAGTGGCATTTGTCTTATCTAATGTGTGTTTTTATGTATATGCACATAATCAGAGGTTTTGATACTAAGACATCACAAGCACTCAGCTCCATCTGGGTCTTTTGGAGTGCTGTTTAGCAAATACTGTGTACAGCAAGGTACAGAAGGGTGGAGAGCATCAAAAGGAATATGCCTACCCATGTAAATACCCAGATACCCTCCCTGACAGCTTTACTTGTTATGTTTCCAAGTTCTGTAGATGTGGAAAAAGAGATGGAGCTAAAACGGTTGGCAATTTGGGAGATAAACTACTCTGTGGGCCAAAGCATAAACCATAGGTGTATTTGTGCAAATTTATGCTTCAGGGCTGACCCTACAAAAATGCCTTTTCTGCTGCCACAGTGCCTCTGTGTACCTTGATTCTGACAGCGTGTTAAAACATCTGCAAACCAGAAGATTCTCTGTCTTATGGAAGGTCAGGTTTGCCTTGGCACGATAATACCATTTACTGACTTGATTGCAGTTTTTAATTTAACAATGGTATTTTATACTTCGGTGAAGTTTTCCCTTTCTTCTAGTTTTACAAACACAATAGTCTCTTGATATATATTGAGAATGTAGTTAGAAACTTTCCTTTTTTTTTTCTTGGAGTAATTTTCATAGGAAGACACTGGGTCTGTTTTTTCAGTACAGTTTCTCGCTTTGTGAACTGCAGAAAATTTACCTGTTTCTAGTGGTTTTTCTCCCTGTGCTTGTCCTTCCCAAAGGGTTTCTGTGCTTTCCTAATACTGGGAGCTGAGGTGGGTTTTGTTAGAATCTGTGTGTGCTCTGTTTCAAATCTCCTAGCCAAAGGGAGAGATTTATTTTTCCTTTGCCAGTGTGGACTTATAACTGCCTGGGGGTATAGGTATAGTGTGAATGCCAAATTTAGAGGCTGTGTGTCAGGAGCCTGTGCCTCTCAGTTCAAAAATTATTTATAACAGGCAGGAATTAACTGAGAACCATCTATTTCTTTACCTAGGACCAGAGGTGGGTCAAGGGCCACACAGCAGTGGCCTACCTCAGGGATGTCCATTGGTGGTTTTTGAAATTTTTATTTATTTTTACCTTTACCTGAGGGTATTTTTTCATTGCTTTTAGAGAGGAGGTGAGAGAGGAAGGGAGGGATACAGAGAAACATCAATGTGAGAAAAAAAAAACATTAACTGGTTGCCTCCTGTAGACACCCAGACCAGGATCAAAAGTGCTCAGACCGGAGATTGAAGCTGCATCCTAGGTATGTGCCCTAACTGGGTATCAAACCCATAACCTTTTGGTTACATGACAACACTCAACCAACTGAGCCACACCAGCCAGGGCAGCCCTTGGTGTTTTTATGCTGCAAAGGCAGTCACGTGTTGCTGACTATCCCTTTGCCTGGCCTAATCTCCAGGCCTCATCCCTTCCGGTAAGTGGGTGTTTTCATCTTATTCCCTAGGTGATATGTTCCTTCACAGGTGGGAAGGTGTAGAAATAGATCAAAGATCTCCAACCCTTTTATGTAAAGGCCCACGCAGTAAATACTTTAGGTTTTCCAAGAGATACTCTCTCTGTCAAAACTGTGTCTGCTGTTGTATGAGAAAGCATCCATAAACAAAACATGAACAAATGGGCATGGTTATACTCTAATAAAATATACTTACAATGGGCCTTAGTTTGCTGACCCCTGAAATGGATATTCTGCTTTCCAAGTCACCCACCTAAACTCTATCATCAAAACATCCTCAAAGTTCCTGATGTCCTTTTTTTCCAATTTAAATTTAATACAGGACTTTCTTCATTTTTCTACTGTATTTGTCATCTGAAAGGTGATAATGGAAGTGAGTCAGACACATGCCCTCAAATAGCTGTCTTTTCTGGAATCCCTAAATGCCTATTTTTTTAATGTTCAATATCACACCTATAATGTTCCATGATACACATCTTTAATGTTCTTTAATGTCTCATTGATATTTAAACTCAAAAATTGATACCAATATCTGAAGCTTACTTTTTAATTTAAGAACTCTCCTTTATACTTATATAACAACAAAACAAAACAAAACAAAACAAAACAAAACAAAACAAAAAACATTCCTTTTGAGATAGTGAGATTTGTGTGGAACCTGAATTTTCCGGCTTGATGGCAGTTTATACTGTTGCAGAAAGATTTTTTAGGCTAGAGAAAAATAGAAGCTTCTTTCCAGATTCTATAACTGAGAAAATACCAGCACTTGAGTCCCATTGGAGGAATAGTGAAGACTATTCAAGTAAAAGATTCCTTCTCAAGGTCATGTTTTTAATAAATTATGAACAAATGAAGATATGAGAAGTCCTTGAGTGGAAATCCAAGCAGTAAATATAAAATAGTTGCTCTGTTTTAGATACCATGGATGTTTAAGTTGTAGTTTCTAGCCTCTAGGAGTCCATCATGAAATTAAAGGAGAGGATGTTTGGCAATAATATCTGATAGATTGGTTCATTACTTTTTTCAACATGCATTTATTGAGTGCTCATTGCATGTCAGGTCCTGCTCTAAGCATTTCAAACAAAAATGAAGATATGCTCCCTGTGAAGATGTTTACAGTCCATCAGGGAAATGGATATGCAAACCAATAATTGCAATAGTGGCGTGCTATAATGGCACAGGTCACAAAGTATGATAAGTGGACTCAGTCCTGATAGGAGCAGGAGAAACTCAGAGCAGGCTTTCTAGGAGTTGATTAAATTGAGTTGACTGAGTTTAAAATGACTGAGATTTTTCACTCAGATGGGGAGGAGGTGGCAGAATGTGCAAAGTCATGGAGCAGTGAAATCACTGGGAGAACTCAGGGAACTGTTTGTAGGTGTGTCTTTATAATTTCCACACTAGGTGTTCACAGCCAAGTTTAAGGGCCATGGTATGGAGGAACTGGAAATTTTGTCAAGATACAGGTGTATAACCTGGGTAGAGAAGAGGGTATTGTTTAATCACTGCATCTTCAGCACCCAGGACAGTGCCTGACATAGTAGACATAAATAAATGTTTTTTGAATCAACAATTCTTTAGCTAGTGAATGAATACTGCTTTCAAGTGATAGTGTGATTCTGATATTCTGTATTCAGCCTAGAATCTCTTGTGAAATGATGATTTCAAACTACTAATTTTTTGTGAGGGGAAATGGTCCTGGAAAGATAGCACATTGCTAGTCTTGATGGAAGTAAAGATGGCTAAGAGATACTCCTTATGTAGTCAGCCCCATCTCATTGAATATTACCAAAGTCTTGAGTGACTCCTCCTGTTTTTCTCACATCCCATTTCCATGTACACACAGATCCAGTCTACTGCCAAATCATTTGGCTCTGTCTTTGAAATATAAGTGAATGCAGCACTTTATCTTCTCCACAGCCCAAGTACCATCATTGCAAATAATCAACACTTCCTGTAATCACTTTGTCATTGATTGTTTCTATCAATGATCCCTAGTGATATCCTTTCTACCAGTAGCCAGAGTAGCCTTCTAAAATGTAAATCAGGATCAGTTGGCCGTCTAGTGGCTCCCCACTGTCTTTACCATGGTCTACAAGCCATGGTCACACCCACCACTTTGTGACCCCTTTCCCCACAACTCTCCTCACTGCTCACTGAGCCCCAGCTATTCTAGGTCCCCTGCCTTTCCATGTACTCTTCAGGTTACCTCCTCCTCAGGGCCTTTGAACTTGTTTTTGCTTCTGTTTGGATTGCTCCCTCATGCCATCATTTCTCTACTCTGATGACGCCTTGTCAGAGAGGCCATCCCTAACCTCCATCTAAAATAGCACCTTTGCTATCCCAGACATGTCATATGTTTATCTGTTTACTTTTTGAGGATCTTTTACTCACTATAATCTAAGTTGTTTGTTTCATAGTAATGATTTGTAACCAGAAAAGTACAAAATTTGATTTTTATCACAGAGTACAATTTTGAATTTAGGGTGGCTGATATTTACAATAGGAATTATCCTTTGCTCTGTGTGGAAGTAAGAATGAGGCACTATGCAGAGCTCTTTCAGCAGGGCCATGCCATTCTCCCTTAGGGACCTTAGGCAGCAGTTAGCTGGGACACAGTTGAGCCTCAGAAACTACAGTTTTTAGGGATGCAAGTGATGCAAAGTTTTTCTACCAGTTCTCATAAATAATAATAATGACTTACATTGGTAGGTCAACTGTGTAACCTATGATAAAGTGTTGTATTTTCTCCATATTATAGATAAGGCAACTGGGGTACAGAGAGGTTAAGCAACTTTCCTGAAGTCTCACAGTGAGCAAAGTAGTTAGCAGAACTGGTATTTAAACTGAGTTCAGCCAGCTCCTAAGTCTGCCTGCTCAACCACCTTATTGTTTTGCCCCTGAGGGGCAAGGAACACAGGCTGTTTTCCTGATGCCTACCTATCACATTCCCAGACTGGATTCACTCTCTTCATGGTACTAAGCACTGCTTTCAGTACCACAGTAAGAGCTCTGTCTCAGTTTCTTCACTGAAACTATACTCATGACTCTTTTAGGAGTTCTGGGAGCAGACTGTGTGAAGTATGATAAAATGCATTCATCCACCATACAAATCAGCCTTAAATGGGGCAGAAGGATTGAAGACCTCTCCTTGAGTGAATGATTTTGTAGATTATTGATTTGGGCAGCAGTTTATTTAAACATTAAAACCTTGAATGAAGTAACTTAGCCTGAAGAAAAATGTGTCAAGTACAGTCCTTGTTATAGCTAGTTTTTCAGCCTCTGAGGACTTTGTAAACTGTCCAGATGTATTTATTTTTAAAAAATATTTTCTCGAGGAAAAAACATGGATGGATTGGGAAAGGGAGAATGGGATTTGTCTGTAGAAATTATTATCTCTTTGAAAAGGAAACTTTTGAGAGGGATTTTTTTCCTTCCCAGAAGCATTCTCTGCCTTTTGAGCCAGTCCTGAAACATTAGCTGGTGTTATTCAGATTCTGAAGAATGTAACATGCCTCCCTCTCTCTGCTTGGTTGCATCAATCCTCTTTATCCTTCTTTATTACAGCTGGTATATGGACTTGGTATTCCTACCAAATGAATTGGAAGAGATGAGAACATTCATTAACACAAGTAATTATGTGCCAGTTTAAAACTTGAGGGTAAAACTCTGGGCCCAAAGCAAGGTTTCAAACCTAATGAGTACTTGCTCGCTAGCTTAGAGGCCAAGGCTGGCAAAGTCCATCTCTTGCATTTGTTGAGTTGGAACTTTGATGTCTTCTGTTGGCTTTTCTGGTTTCCTATACCTGGTCATGCCCATTGCTCCAAAATCCTGCTATACAATCAAGGTTTCAGCACTCCACCTGCTCCCTCCTGGCTTCCAAACCTCCTGACTTTCCCACTCATCATTGGCTTTCATTTCTCACCTGGCCTTGACAGCTTGCACCAGGTCTGTCCTGCAATGCTTATTGGCTTTTGCCTAGTAAATAAATTACCATGGACAGCATGTGGTAATGTTATGAGACAAGTCTGCCTTCTCAATGAGAGACTAAGCCCTTTATAAGGGCTGTACCTCACTTGTTTTCTTGAACCAGTGTCTGTCCTAGTGCTGGGAAACATCACCACGGATAGCCTGAGAGTCCATTTAGCAGTGGTGATCCCCTCTTTTTCCGTAGACATGATCTCATCTTAGTTCTGGTTCTGATTTAGAAGAATTTTGGTACCAAGAAAAATGGGCAGAGTTCGAGTTAGACAATAGTACACCGAAGCTGAACTCTTCTGGGAAATTTTTTTCTTTGAGCCTTGGTTTTTTCATCTCCAAGAGGAGGTTATTTATTGATAGTCTTGAGATTTCTAAGTAACTACACTCAACAATAGTCCTGCTCATTTGCTCACAGCTAATGGTATTAAATCATAATGCAACATCAGAAGTGAAGGGATGTCAGAGTCCATCAGGTGCCCGTACCCCAAATTCATAGATGAACAACTCCAGAGGTCCCATGGGATACAATTACATCAGTAGATTGTGGAATTAATAGTTGGAACCGCATTCTCTGTTTAACCCAAGAATCTTCTAGGACAGCTTCCTCCTTTAACTTGTGTTATTTCAGCCATGAAATTTTTGGCATTGGCATTCTTGCTGTAACTTCATCTCTGAGCTAGAATACAAAAGTATATAAAGAATCCGATGGCAATTTTGTTTGAAACCTGAATGTAGCCAGACTGAAAGGAAATACACAAAGATGTTAAACCCTGTGTACATTCTGGAATTATGGGTGTTTTATTCTTTTCTATTTTCACTTTTATCCAATGAATGAATATAGAGGTTTTATAGTTAGAGAAAACAGGTAGTATACAAAAGTACTTTTTAAAATTCTAGAGTTTACTAGGGATAGGAAAGAAACAAAGGGAATATGAAAGAGGAAGCAGTTGGAAAGTCATGAGTAAATTACATTTTTGTTCATTCTTTCAATAGATGTTCATTGTGTACCTAGTATAAATAAGTCCTTAAATCCTTAAAAGTATATTAGAAACAGAAAATTAAATCAGAAAGTTGATCTTAAGTAATTTGGACTTTAGCAGGAGATATATAATGTATATAAAATTTATAATTAGAATCCACACATTAAAAACCATATGCAACCCCTCACAAGCAGTTTTGACTTAAACAGGATAAAGGTCAATTGGGGTTTCTAGGAAAGACTTTGTTAAGGAGTTGACATTTTATCTGGCCCACGGAGGGCGAGTAGGATCTTGATAAGCAAAAATGGCAAGAGGAGACCATTATTCTCTCCACCTACTTCCCTGTAGCTAGCCATGAAAGTATGTCAGATAGAAACTGTGGAGATGGAAACTCTAAGCTCCCAGTGATATGAAGGTGGGCCTATGAGGAGAAGAGTTGAAGTGGTGAACTTCCGGAGGGCAGGAATTCCAACCCCCCTCATTTTCGTATTCCCACTCTGGGCATACAGTGTCTCTGTGCTTAGGTAAAGCTTAGTAAATAGACAAAGAAATTATCAGTGAAGTCATAAGCCAAAATGGTTAGTGGTAACATGAATTTTTCCAAAATCATGGAATTACTCAGATTTACTTTCCAGGAGGGAGCTTTAAATATGTAATGTGAGTTTGTAAATTGGTTATACATTTGCCGCTTTAAGGTTTCTTATTCTCCATTGATACATACATACCTTCCCAAGTGTTCCCATTGTTCTCTGAATGTTCTCTGTTCTATCACTGGGAATCAAATGCTTAACTGTAATCCACCAGCCCCATTCAACTCTACTGGCTGAGGACCGCATCTGTGTGTTGTCCATGGCTGTTCCCACAGGGCCTGGTGAAGCCGACTGCTCCTGAGTGGGTACTGTATAAATACTTGTTGGATAAAGGAGTACCTGGTGTCCTGAGTACCTGATGATCATGATAAAGTAGCAGACAGCTGTCAGTGGATATGTCAACTTGAATTAGCAGAAAATTCAAACATTCAGTAACTGCCTTCAAGTACATTTGGGGACCTTAGCTGGGTCATCGTTTAGAGATGATGGAATTAGTTTAGAGTAGAATATATAACATGCTTTTTTGAATACCAAGGGACAAAATAACAAATACAGTTGAATGCTATGTGGCTGGACAGTAAGGGAAGGGCCACTCAGAACTTCCCTCATGGTGTTCGAGTAGTTTGAGAGAGCTTCCATTTGGTCTGGATCAACCAAAATAATTCAACCCTCAGGAAGCGACAAAGTAGAGAATTTTAGTACCTTAAATAAAAGTTGTCTGAAACCAACT
Source organism: Artibeus jamaicensis (assembly GCF_021234435.1). Lineage (NCBI taxonomy): Eukaryota > Metazoa > Chordata > Mammalia > Chiroptera > Phyllostomidae > Artibeus > Artibeus jamaicensis. Next base: position 11,792,585 of record NW_026521883.1, read on the forward strand.
TCCTTAACATTGTCCCTGCCCTTTGTTAAAAAAACGGGTACTCTTAGCCTTCCTGATTAAACCCCCTAATGACTTCTAGATTTGGTCTTCCCACCTGTTAACACAGATGAGCTGTTACTGCTCCAACCACAGCCATTCCTCCCCCTCTACTTGTGCTACATGCTAATCCCTCTTTGCTTATTTAAGGATTTTGCTCTCAGGAATGTCCTTTCTCTGTATTGGATAATTCCCATAAATATATAAACATGCTGTTATTTCTCTCATCTTAAGAGAACCTCCTTTAAACCTCACTTCTACTGACTACTGCCCTTTTATTCCCCCTTTTAGCAAAATTTCTTATAATACTGTGTGTATTTGATATCTCAAATTCCTCTTCTCTTCTTCCCTCTTCAACCACTGCAGTAAGATTCTTGCCCCAATACACCATCAAAACACCCACCGAATACACACCCATGACCTCACATTAATAAAGCCAGTGCTCAATTCATGATCCTTACCTTGTTGGGCTTTTCAGTGCATTTGCCATGGTTGATTACATGCTCCTATTTTTTTCCCCACTTTGTTTTCAATTTCACTGATGCTTCCATTTCAGCGCTCTGCTGACTTTTCCTCTTTCCTCACCTCTTAATGTTGGGATATCCCAAGGTTTACCTGTTGATCTTTGTTGCTTTATTTTCACTCCTTTCTTCATTCAGTCATATGACTTTAAATACCAAATGTGTGTTGACAATTCTCAAATATATCTTCAGTACAGAGCTCTCTCTAAAACTCTAAACCTTTATATCTAGTTGCCTTCTAGAAATTTCCAGTTGGAAGCCCAGATAACTCTTTTACTATATCTAGCCTTACTGTGTTTCTTTCTCTCATACTCCAAATCCAGTTCCGGGTATATTCTGTCAACTCTATTGTAAAAAGTATATGTAGAATTCTACCTCTTCTCACTGTTTCCAGTGTTGCCATTCTGGTGTGAACCTTCATCACCTCTTGCTTGAATTACTGCTAAGATCTCCTAGCTGGTTTTCCTCCTTTTACACTTGCCCCCTACAGATTCTTCTCAGTACAGGAGAGATCCTTTTAAAACATAAATCAGATCATGTCACTCTGCTGATCAAAACTCTGTCATGTGTCTCTGCCTCACTCACAGTAAAAGCAGAAGTCCTTTCAGTGACCCATAATGTGTTATGTGGTACAAACCCTTCCTGCTACTTGTTTCTTCATCTCTTACTACTCTGCCCCTCATTCTTTTTTCCTTTTTAAAAACTTTATCTTTCAATTACAGTTGACATTTAATATTATTTTGTATTAGTTTCAAATGTACAGCATAATGGTTAGATAATTATATATACTCTACAAAGTGATCACCATGATATTTCAAGTATCCAACTGGCAACATATATTGTTATTACAATATTATTGCCTATATTCTCTATGCTGTACTTCACATCCCTCTGACGTTTTTGTCACTACTAATTGACTTCTTAATCCCTTTACCTTTTTCAGGCAGCCCCAAACCCTCCTCTTATCTGGCAACCATCAGTCTGTTTTTCACATCTATGAGTCTGTTTCCATATTTTGCTTGTTCATTTATTTTGTTCTTTGGATTTCACATATAAGTAAAATCCTATGATATTTGTCTTCCTCTGTTTGACTTATTTCACTTAGCATAATTTCCCTCTAGATTCTTCCATGCTACCACCACTTTTTTTATCCACTTATCTACTAATGGGTGCTTGGGTAGCTTCTATAGCTTGGCTATTGAAAATAATGCTGCAGTGAACATAGGGGTGCACTTGTATATCCTTTTGAATTAGTGTTTTGGGTTTCTTTTGATACATTCCCACAAATGGAATCACTGGTCCATGAGGCAGTTCCACTTTTAATTTTTTTGAGGAGCCTTCCTATTGTTTTCCATAGTGGCTGTACCAATTTGCATTCCCACCAAGAGTGCATGAGGGTTCCCTTTTCTCCACTTCCTTGCAAAAATGTGTTGGTTTCTTGATGATAGCCATTCTGACCAATGTGAGGTGATACCTCATTGCGGTTTTAATTTGCATTTATCCCTTCATTTTTTCTGCTCCAGATGCACTGGCTTTCTTGATGTTTTCTAGCATGTCAGAAACTCGTAGGCCCTTTGTACTGCCTGGAGTATCTGCATGGTTTTCCTCCTCACCTTCAGACCTTTGCTTAAATATCACCTCAATGAAACTTGCTCCCTCCTATTCCTAGCTCTGCCAATTCCTCTTATTCTGCTTGGCACTAATCAACTTCTAGCATATTATGTACTTTACTCATTTACTATGTCCTTTGCTTACCCTGTCTCTACCTGTTCCAATATAAGCTCCATGTGGACAAGGATTTTTGCATGGTTTTTAGTGATAAACCCCAGACATATGTAACAGCTCCTGGGCATAAAGAGTATTCAGTGAATACTTGGTGAATGAAATAATGATGCCTCCCTTATTCTTCCCTCTTCCCTTGTAGCCAGTCATTCCTTAAGCCCAGTTATTTGCACTATTCCTTTCTCTAACCATCTCATTCCACTCCAGCCACATCCATTGCCCAGACTCCCATTATCTCTCACCTGAGCTATTGTTCTTTACTGTCTTCTGGATGATATCATCCCCAGAAACTTTCTGTAAATTCATTTGCAAAGTTATCTCTGACTATGCTGGGCTCCTAACTTTAGTGATACTCTGTTGCTCATATGATGAAATTTCAGCTCCTTGGCCTCGCCTCAAGGGCTTCTAACTCACCATTCTAGTCTCATGTCCCACCCTTCCTCCCTACAGCTCATCCTCCTGCCAGATGACCTCCCCTTCAGTGTTCTCATGACACATTGCCATTATCTTCCTCTCTGCTTTTGCATGTGCTACTCTTTTCTATCCAGGAAGTCTTCTCTCCACTCCCCTGTCTGTTCCTCAATGCTTTGTGGTCAGGATCTCTGATCCTGGCCAAAGTAGGCATAGAAGGCAACGAATGAATGACACACTGACTCTAATAAGCACCTAATGGTGCTTATACAGCTCCTTTAAACATAACAAGGAACTTTGGCCAATAGGCGTGTTATAGAAGACATTACAAAGAATAAAGAATAAATGTGTTCTCAAGGTGGGAGATGTCATAATAGATTAATTTGATCATGTCATTAAAGCATTTCCTAAACCTCTTGGTCCAAAAGATCTTTTCCCCTCAGACTTCTCACAATAGTTATTTATCTGAACCATAAAAATGGCTATTCTTCATGTACTGCATTGTAAAGGTTTCCTGACTGTTCTCTTGAACAATATACATGTGTATTGCCATTTTATTTCTAATGTGTTTACTATTGAGGGATTTTTCCCCTCTGTGAGAACAGGAACCATCTCCTACACTGCTAGGTACCCCTTGCCCAAGGCAGGTGCTCAGGGGGAATATTTGCATCGACAAACAGGACATACTGTCATGCGGCCACCACACTGGTGGTGATGAGGGAAAGAAGTGCCTCTGTTTCTATCTGTGCCATCAGTGGTTTTGGAAAACCCTGAGCCTGAACCCTGATGGCTCCATTTTTTGACTTTCCTTTGAATTAGGATTGAATAGCTGAGCCAAATCCCACTCCACTTTGGTCTTCATGCTGGTGATTGGCAACCTTCCAAGGGACTAATTTTGGGGAGAAAACATGTTGATCCTCCCTTGCTGTGTGCTAGCCAAGGGCTCAGTCCCGTGCTCTTTCCTTGACCCTTGACCAAAGCACAGAGCATAACTTTTGAGGGCTAAGAGTAGGAGAAGGGAATGAGGAAGGGCCAAGAGTGGCAGTGGCAGGCATGGGCCCAATAGACACAGGTTCAAACCTCACTTCTATTGATTTCTAGATGTTTGATTGAGGGCAAGTTGTTTAACTTCTTTGAAAGCCCCAATTTATTCACAGCTATCCAATAAGGTAGAATTCCTTGTTCATACTCTCTTTATAAGGGTTAAATATAAGACATCTAAAATAGTGCCTGACTCAGAGGAGATACCTAGTAAGTAAATGGCAGCTGATATATGCTGCTTTTGAGTTTCCAAAGTGTGGCCTAAGTAATGACAGCATTTACTTTTTATAATAACTATGGGGTCCTCTGCTGAGCCTCTTTTACAAAGGAATAAACAAGAGTTCTGGGAAACATAACCAGTTTTCTGAAAATCACTTATAAATGTCATGAGTAAATGAGGTTGAAAATCCAAATCTTCTGTTTTCTAAACCCAAAACACTTTGCTTGCCTATACTTGATATGAATACAGCATATAGTTAAAGTACTTATAGACCAAGTGGTAAAATATTTTTATGTCAGTTATATAGGTACAGCTTGGCGTGTTCTTTAATTGGGCCTTTGTATTTCATCGGTTCATTTTATACAAACTCCGTGGTGGATAGTAATGTTGAGAAGGAGGGTTTATTTTCCCTTTCAGTACCTTATTCTACAAGTTTTGTCAGCAATGCAACATATAGTAAGCTAATGCATTTTTTATTTTCTAAATAAAACTGTAAGGAATTTCTTTATAGAAAGTAGGTAAAACTTATATTTTCTGAAGTGGGTCTCCAAGGATGCAAAGAACTGCCAGGCAAGTACTTTCCTCCCCCTCCATATAGGAGGCAAAACATAGTCTTATTAAAATCCTGAGAGTGAATTCACTTACGCTCCCCACTGCAGGATGTTTTTCTGACAAGTTCTGTCTTGAGAAAGTATGTCGTACAACTAATTAAGAAATTATTTTGACAGGATGAATATTTTGAAGCACTGTGTTGTACACAACCTAATATGATCTAGTTTTCTTCCAGTGAAACAAAATATGTGGATTAGAAAAAATGGATGGCCAAATAATATCAATAATAACAGTGTCTCAGTTTCAGCTGAGAAGTGTTCAAAAAGCGGCCAGCTAGTTTGTCTCGGGAAATTTGCTTTCAGTCAAGATGGTGTAAAAGGTCTTGCCCATGGGCAAACCATTCATTTTAAAAGTTTAGAAAAAAATTTTTCTTTTTACTGATTGGAAGACTTTTTTTCAGTTACCATTTTTGTGTGAGAGGATGCAGGATGAGTAGTAAATGGTTAGCTATCTAGAGAGAAGTAACAAACTGGGAGTGGTTTTGAGTATTTACAATTAAGCTATGTTCTGGGTTTTAAGTCTATTTTGGGCTTGCAGCATATTCAAGAATGATAGTGGGTAAGTTGGAAGCCTGGAAATGCCAAGCTAACGAACTACTCTAATGTTTGTGTGTTCTTGTATTATTCTGCATGTGTGCATGCACATGTACATATGCATGATAATGTGTACATGTATATACACATGCACATATATGTGAATTACTCCAATTAATCCCAAATCTTTTTTTCTTATTCCTTTTGTTTCTAATTAATGGTGCTTTTAGAATATAGCTTAGAAAACTTATAACAAAGTGAATACTTTACCAAACAAGTGCCACTTATAACGTGAATTTTTATATTAATTCTTTTATAACCACTTTCATTGTGAAATGAGAAATATCTTCTTGAAATATGTGCTAGGGGTGGCTGAGGTTACCAAAATTATACATACAAATGCAAAGAACATTAGAAAAATGAAAATAGTATTTCAAGTCAAAAGCTAATAAGGCTTTCAAAATTATGAATACAAAATAGATGAGGGTATTTTCATTTTTCAGAAGGAATTAGTAAGCCTATAGGTTGTTTCTAGTTCTGTCACTGCATTCTGTAGCACACTGGTTCCTAAATCCCGCTGAATCAAATAGTGTGCTTTAAAAAAAAACAACAAAACATCGCTGGCCTGGCTGGGTTGCTCAATGGGTTGGCACATCATCCTGTAACTAAAAGGCTGCCAGTTCCATTTCCAGTCAGGGCACATGCCTAGCTTGTGGGTTTGGTCCCTGGTCAGGGTGCATATGGAGGGGCAACTGATAGATGTTTCTCTCTCACATTGATATTTTTTCTCTCTCTCTCTCCCCCTTTCTCTTTGTAAAATCAATAAACATATCCTCGGGTGAGGATTAAAAAAATACCCATTCCCCAGCCACAGGCCAAACCAGCTGAATGAAAACTTTTTTTCAAAAGCTCCTCAAAAATTTTGACCAAAAGGAATTATTAATGAGAGAAATCAGGAAGAGAAAGTAGTCTAGAAGGACTTTGATTTTCTAACCTGGGTTATAGGATATGGTGCCAAGAGAGAAATGTAGCTTTAAGGGGAAGGAGTAGTGTTTGGTCTTGGATGTGTTTGTTGGAGGTGCTCCCAGGAATCTTGGTAGAGACAGCCAGTAGTTTGCTGTGAAACATGATTTGGGGGTCAATGGAGAAGGCCTTGTCGGGGACATGGATTGTTGAATTGTCTGTTGGTTCTTGATCATTGAAGTAACAGACATGAGCAAGTTTTCTCATAATGAGAGTTGGGAGTGAGAAGAATGTGGTAATCTTTAATTCATAACACATTTTTCTGGTTACCTACTATGTATCAGGCATGGAACCAGGCACTGAGTGATCAAAATGAGTAAGTCTCATCTCTCAATTAATTCATTGTTTAGTTAGGAAGAAATTCACAACCGAATATATTGGAGAATAATAATGTTCTAAGGGTCCGTGGTAGTGCAGGTGCTAGAAGACCTAGAAAAAGTGGTCAGAAGAGAGGGCCATCTTGGAAGCCCTTAATATTTAAAATCAACAAAGCGAGGGGTGAAGTGAGAAGTAAATTTTCTCAGTAGTCAAGATGGTTTGTCATGCTGGTAATGGGGGATAAAGAGTTGTCCAACCCTTTCTACATCACAATTATCAAATTTAGCTCCCCCACCGAGCCAAAACAAGCAAACAAACAAACAAAAAAACTGGAATGCCCAGTTAAATTTGAATGTCAGGAAAAATAAACATAGGTATATTTAAGTATGTTCCATGCAATATTTGGAACATACTTATGGTGAAAGAAATCATTGTCTGAAATTCAAATTTAACTGAATGCCTTGTATATTTGTTTCTACTTTAATGATTCTGTCATCATCTCTTGCTGTATTGTTCTTGCTATTGTTATTTTTATTAGATACCATTTTGATTGTGCTTTACAGCATTTAAAATGTTTTTACAACTTTATGGTAGCCCTAAGCATGTTGAAACAGTACTTTCTCACTGGAGAATACGTTTGCACTGGATCACTGTTTCTTTGTCAGTAGAACGTTCTCTGAAAACATAATTATATTTCTCATGGTGGTATCTTTATTTACTTTCATTCAGTGGACAAAATATTTTCATATAACTATCTCACATGTTCTCATAACAACCCTTAAGAGGTAAGTAGGGCGAAGATTAGTATATCCATTTCTGCATTAGCATATCCATGTTGAGGTTCAGTGACTTACCCGAGGTCACACAGCTTGATAACGGTAGAGTGAGGCCCTATTCCATCTCTGCTGACTTGAGCTCCAATGCATATTATGTTATGCTATCTCTACAAAAAGATACAAACCCATGACATTGAGGTTAGCCTCTGCATTCTCAGATTGGCCTGAACATAACTTTTAAATTGTATCTGAACAAACTTAAAACTTGGGACCAACGATAACAGACCTATGGAAAAGGGACTGACCTTCCTAAATTAGCTACATTTATAGAGAATTAATATAAATCATTGAAAATATTCATATGTCTTTCGAATGACTGCCATTAATGAAGCCTTGAAATATTCTTTATAATTATATGGTGATCGCTAGATATAGTCTATTCTTATGACTTTCGTATTTGGAAAAAACATTTTTATAGCACAATATATCCAGTTTGTTCTTTGGTGTCTGTAAACTTGTAAATAATTTTATGAATTAAAATGCCTTGAGAAAAGAACATAGTTTATAAGTGATGCTTTAATAGGGCATAGATATTTATGTAATCTATTACTAAGTATTTGCTCAGCAATGTGTTTCCTATGTGTTTTGTGGGACATGAACGTGATCTCCGAGAGTCTAAATCGAGGTCAGTAGATCTATCATTACAAGGAGACTAGCTTGTTATTAGAAGAACATAAAGCTTTTTACTTTATCTTTAATACTTAATGAGCATCTTGTTTTTTTTAAGTTGCTGAAAGTAGGGGCTCTGCTAAGTAGGCGAAGATCCTTCTGCCTATCAGTCCTCTGTTTCCCAACACTGAGCACTGTTCCTCCGTCACTTTCTTTTTCTGCTGCTTTTAGTCCCGGCTCAATAAATGATACCCGTATTTTCATGTTAAATGCTATGTTCTTTTTTAATTTTAGTTTTTTCCAGTTTTATGGAGTGTTATGAAAAATGGCTCGCTTTAAGAAATTGACAGGTCCATTAACAGAGAGCTTTATGTCTGAGAGTCCAAGCAGTTAGGCCTTCTGGATATTCAGGAAGTGGAGGGTGTTAGACCAGTCATTTTTATTGCAGTCTAAAATGATGGCTGCAAGGAGATGGGCTCGCATTATGACTTCATATAAATCACCCATCCTGTCTTTCATGTCTTGCCTTTGCAAATTTGGAAAGCTCAGAGAGTTCTTACACTTCAAATAAGAAAAGAATAGAAAGCTTATGAGACTGGGTCTAGCTCCAGGTTCATTCACCCAGCTGTGTCTCAGGATACTAAGGGACATCTAGGAAGATGTGTATGTCCCCTTTGATTACAGTCATATACTGCATAAAGACATTTTGGTTGATGTCGGACCACATAAATGACAATGGTCCCATAGGATTGGAAGGGGGCTAGATTTTTCTGTAATGAATGAATATGTTGGTTCAGGAGAAACTTTTTTCTTTGATGGGAGCACTATCCGGAGGGCTTGGCAGTAGATTCCCTCTCACTCACAGCACCTTAGTTTTAAGTGTACAGATTCTATCCCAGTCAGTCAGCCACTGACCTGCTTCAGCCCAGAGGAGCCTGTGCCCTAGCCCTGCACATTCAGAGGGTGCTGTAACCCTCTCAGGTCTGCTTGATGGTCTTCAGAGTAATTTGTTGTGAATTCTTTGTTGAGGGCCTAAGATCCCTTGTAAGGACACAGGATCACAGAAGCTACCCTAGCAAGTATTAAGTGTCGTTGCAACTTTGGTACAAGCTTCTGTGGTAGTGTGGAGCCAGAGTGTCCCTGTACTTTGGAAATATTTTCAGGTTGTAATAGTGTAAAGCATAGATAAATTTTATTTTGCTCACCAACTCAATGCCAGAGAGACTTCTTTGTGCCAAATAGAGTCAATGGACCTAAAAAGAAATTTACAAAATCAAAATACTGACTTCTCAGTCCTATTCTATACCCTGTCCATGTTAAACATTTTCTTTACAAAAATAAATACCACAAAGTTCTTTAAACTGACCACTGCCCCAACATGCCATAAGCAAAACCACATTGTTCTGACAATCCCCTTTGTTCCTTTGCCTTTCCATCTTGATTTCTTATTCCTACTGATCCTCAGGTCTCCTTTCAACCCCTCCGCATAGTCACTGCCAGGATAATCCACACCTCAGCCAGCCAGTTTCTCCTCAATATTTCCAGTCAACTCAGTCCATATTCCTGTTAATGGAGAAACACTGACAGCTTCGAAGTTCTGTTTCTCACCCTGTCAGAAGGAAGCAGAGGTAGATCTTATGGGACAGTGTTTATAAAGTCTACAATAGGGTACAGTAGCGACACACTCACTTAGCACTCACTGGCTCACCCAGAGTCGTAGAAACTCCTTTCATGGCATGTGCCCAGTACAAGTGTGCCACTTGGTAAATCTTTTATTTAGATGCACAAACACTTAGCACTGTGTCACAGTTGTTTATGATATTCAATATAGTAACAATGCTGTACAGGCTTGTAACCTAGAAGCATCAGGCTATACCACACAGCTTAGTTGTGTAGTAGGCTGTACCCTCCAGGTTTGTGTAAGTGCACTCATGCTCTGATGTTTGCACAATAAGAAAATGGCCTAATGACACATTTCTCAGACATGTGTATCCCATCACTTAGCGATGCATGACTGTAATTTCAAAGAATATGTATGTCTCTCAAATAAATTAGTATGGCTTTATAACCAGAAAAAATTGGTTATAAATCTCAGCCTTGCCATTGACTAAGTATGTGACCATAGGCAGGTTGCTTAACCTTTCTATGACCCAGTTTTTTCCATCTATAATATGGTGACAGTATTGACCTTAGTCTTCTGATGAGAGAGATAGAGGTGGCCAAGACTTTGAATTTCCCATCAGAATTTGTTGAAGGTATGTAGAGGGGGCATTCCAGGAAAATGCACATCTTTAAGGCCATAGCTCTAAGTGGGCTTCTCCCCTGGGAAGGTGAAAACTGAGAGAGGCACAGTTTCTTGGTCAAAGACCCAGAATAAATGTAGCTTCCTGAACCCCTTTCTCCTCATGCACCTCAGCTGGCTCTTTGGAATTTTACCCTTCTGATGTCAAGAAGGGGCACAAATATAAGGCAAAAAAATAGAGGGGTCCTTTTCCCCACACACTGGAGCAAGATTGGCCTCCCTATCAACCTAACCCCAGACCCTTCTGAAACCAAGCTGGAAAAGTGCCAAAGGGAAGCAGCCTCAAGCCCATTTTGTGGCCCCAGTCACATGGATCAAGATCTTCCACTCAGAAAATTCAAGAAACTTAGAGAACTAGGAGAGGAAAAAGCCAAGAGAATTAGCTGGTCATGCGAATTGAAACTCCCCAATTTCTATGACCCAATTATGTGTTCTCCTTCCTATGGATTAGAGGCAGGGTTTCCCAACCTCAGCACTGTGGACATTTGGGGCTGGATACTTCTATGTTGCAGAGGGCTGTTCTATGCATTATAGGATGTTTTACGGCAACCCCAGCCTTTACATATGCTGATAACACCCCACTTCCAGTTGTGAAGAGCAAAATTATCTCCAGGCATTACTGATGTCTCCTGGTAAGCAAAAATCACCCTCTTTTGAGAACTACTAGGTTAGAGGGAATAGGGGATCTTGAAAGACAATAAGAAAAGGGCCATTCACAGTGCCTGGGATATAGAAGGTGATCCATAAATTTAGGTCTTTTTTGTTCCTCTGTCTCTGGAGAGGATACTGGACGATGCCACCAGATCTCCTCAATGAGTGAGGCACTTGTTCCCCCAACTACTGGGAACACTGACTGCTGCCGGCTCACAGCTGAGTCTTTTCCTGGGGATTGCCCTCAACTGGAGCATACTGCTTTAGCTGAGGGCAGGTTACATCCCCTCCCTGGGAGCAGTCTGTGCCCAGAGACTCGCCCTTGCAGGAACAGAAGTCCTGGCTGCCTTGGCTCAGTAGGAGATATCACTGAAGAGCCATTACCACTTTAGAGCCTAGCTCCCCATGGGGTCATTGGAGACTTTGGTGATGCATCGAATTTCCACTTCTCCCTCACCCAGTCCTGCTTCCCTCACTCCTCTCAGGTGCTACACTCTCCTCAGTCAACTTCCTGCTTGCACACCTCTGCCACAGAGCCCATTTCCCCAGAGGACTTTACCTAGGACATATTTCTTTTGCTCCAAGCTTTACGGGAATCTGTCACTTTATAAATGAGACAATGCAAGTTAATTCCTTTGAACTGTAGTAAGTGCAATAAATATTAGCTATTATTATTATCCATGAATTTACTCATGATTTAAATGGTCTATATCTTAGACTTCATCATTCCCTGTGGGTAATATGTTTCTGAGACAACTGTCCTTAGGAATAAATTGGATATAATTTCCCCCCGGTATTATACCTTTTGTGATTCATGGAGTTAGTTCATCATCATGAGTTCTGGTGGAGGTATCTGCTCACACTGGTATTTTCCTAATTTTGTAAGTTTTGGTTATAGGTAGTAACTCCTTTTTTAAAATGTCTCCAGTGAGCATGTTGAGATGAACTCTGAGGGGTCACAACAGGGAGGGAGGGTGCCTTTAGATTCTCATACTTTTTTACTTGTTCTACTTCCACACTGTATTTCACTGGTGAATAAGGGTTGTTTTATTTTTTTTTTCATGCCTGCCAGATCAGTAGTTCTTAAGGGTTCCTCCTTGTATCTCTCTCTTTCTCTTCATCTTTACTCCCAACACTTCACAACACAGACTTTCAGTACTTAAGAACCACGGTGTGGCCGAAGGGGCAGGGTTTGGACTCAGGAAGCAGAAAGGGATGTTCAGCTGAGGGGTAAAAACAAATCTTCTCTCACTGGAGAATGTGAACCACAGGCTTTTCAGTGGAGGATCAGGAGGTACAAGACTGATAGCATAAACACAGGAATCTCTCTGGAATATGATCAGTGGCATAAATCCACATACCATTTATTAGGTGCTTACTACACCTGAGAGTCTTTTCCCTGACCCATCTTTCCAGGCATCTTTTGATGCCCTACCATCACTTTTCAGGTGAGGAAGCTGAGACACAGAGAACCTATTCAGACCACAAGGGTAGAATTCAAGCCCAGGACTGCTCAGTTTCAGAGACATATTCACGACCCTTCTAATATAAAATTTCTCAGGCGATCTGGCCAAAACCTTTGACAAGAAATCTTATGAGGCAGAATGTAAACTTTTACCAATTTTATGATAAAATTATGAGAGAGCGAAAAAATTATTCTGGGTGGGAGCAGGTCATTTTCATTTACCTTCTCTGTTCTCCTTTTTTAGAGGAAAATCCATTTTTCTCAATTTTGGTTTCCCCTCTTCGTTCCCAGCTTCCCTCCTCTGTTTTCTCACACCCTGGAGAGGAGGAGTGGACCTCTCTGACTAGCAAATGTGGAAAGAGTAACTGAGCACCTCGGCTCTGTGACTCCTCTGCTATTCTTCTTGAGAGGGCCCCCACCCCTAGAGAGCAGCTGCGGTCCTCTACTCCACCATATGCAATTCCCTCCTGGGTGGGCTCTCAAGTCCTGGGTGAGTAGGTGAGAAGCCTTCCTAGTTCAGGGGTTCACTTAGCTGGACACTGGATTCTCACCTAAGCTATAGTCTTTTATTTAGCTTTCGTGATATCTGGCCTCCATCTTAACTCCTCTATTTCAGAGGAGTTAAAATTGTTCAGAACCTGGCTGGAAAAAGGAGGCTATTTATTGTAGGCTCCCTTGGAGCCCTGAACGTTCCTGACTGCTAGGAGTATTTGGGGAAAGCTTAAAGTCTGCAGGTCTGTGTATTAAACTGCCTTTCCTGCTTGTTCAGCCCTAGCCTGGGAGTTTCTCACAAGCAGGAAGTCTATTCACTAATTCCTCTTTCTACTTTGTAATTTTTCTCTTGCCAGTGTCCACAGCAAGGAGCTAAGTAATAATTTTATTATCTACATGTCTTATGTTTCTTGGGTGTACAAAAGCAGACCTCATACTATGAAAATCTTCTCTTCAGAGATGATCTGGTTGTTTCAAAAATGATATTAATAAAAACAACATATGAAATTGACCGTTTTCATAGGGCACCCGTGGTAAGGTTATTGTTATAACTGACAAACCAGGTGCAGAATATTCCATGTATAATTTAGACCCTTCCCTGTGGGCTGCTCTGCTGCTTTTGTATATAACTTCAGTTATTATTGCCATTAAGAAAGATATTTTAAGGACAAACTCATTTTTTGAATAGATTGTTATCTCAAATTAAAAAAGATTACGGGAACTGGCAATCAATGCAGCCATCTAATTGCTATTTCTGCAATTAAAAATTAATATACAGAAAGAGCTGCCTGGAACCAATTGGTCTTTAGATAATTTTGAAATGAGGAAAAAATAACAGTTTAAAAGCAGTGTGGCTGGGAGGTGGAGGAAAGGTTTTGGGCTCCTCGTCTCCTCTGCAGTAGGGCTGCAGGGCCAGGCATGTTCCTGACCTTGCACCTGTGGCCCTCACACCCCGGGCTGGCTGAAAACAAAGGAACACTGAGCTTGTGTTTCATTGAGCTCATGTTCCTTCTCTGTTATAGATTTATGTAGAAAATCACTGTGTTTTGTGAGGTACTTAAGAATAGATGGCAGGTGTCATTTTTGTACAGTGCATGTCATTTTATCGAAGCAGCGGAAAACGTGTGTGACGGTGCTGTGCTAAAAATGTGCCTCTGTTCTTTGAGGATGTCAGTGATGCCGTCCCAGCTCTTTCTCTTCTGCAGAACTTCATTTGCTAAGCAGTGTTCAGATAGATGGGGACCGAGGAAATTGAAATCAAAAGAAGCTGCTTGTGACTTGAAGACAGGATGTCCAAGTAAAAAAAAAAAAGTAAAAACTTGGTTAAATCTTCAACCTGAAAAAGCCGTACTTTACATTTTGAGTATAATAGGTACTTAATTTTAATTTGGAGCCAGTTATTATACATATGTGTGCACGCATACATGTGTATGGTAAATAAAGTGGGTGGGGAAGCTCATGTATCCAGAAGCCTAATCAGATCCCAGGAAAGAGGTGGGTTTTGGTGAGAAAGTAACTCTTTATTTGATGGAACAGGAGTTGTATGTGGAACCACATGGAACTGGAATACTGGATATGTTACTTCAGGTCCTCACGTCTCCAGACAGATAGTATGGGGCTGGAGAAGATTCAGAGGAAGAGCTGGGGATGACTCGAGGGACAGGAAGCTGGCTAAAATGGATAGAACTCTGTATGGAAAGGTTGGGGCAGAGAGGGGGTGTGTCAACTGCCTGCAGAAGCATGAAGGGATTGGAGCACATGAGCAAGGATATGTCCAACACAGCCCCATTGGTGCACCCAGGGAACCACCTATGAAATTTGTGAGGAGTAACTGGGGAGTCATAAGGGAAAGAACTAAGCCTGAGAGGAGGCCGAGAGGCAGATTTAGAACCAGAAAAAGGAATGTTACTCAGAATATAGGCACTAAACCTGTGCTACTCATCATCTTCAGATGGAGTAAATTCTACACAAATGGTTCTCATCAAAATATGGATGATGAATCTTTTATGTGATGTCAAGGAAGAGCAGATGAACCAATTATGTGATGTCAAGGAATTTCTCAGAATTCTTTATTTTTTCTATTTTTGCTTTGAGTCCCACTCAATGGCCCTCTTGGTGTTTAATAGTTAAGCCTAAGCCTTGGGACTTCCTAGATACCTCCTCTCCCTCTTACCCAGCCCTCAAGACCTTGGACTTGTGATTTCTAAACACATCTCTAGTCAGCCCTGGTTTTCAGCCTTCGTAACCTGTAGGAGACTGTTTTGTGTGGCATGGGCCCAGCTTTCACTCCAAGATGCACAGGACCCACACCCATGGATAGGTTCTCCTGTGGGGAATCAGGCCTGCACTGTACCTGAACTGTACTGTACCTAGACTGTTATGAGACTTGCTTTTGCTAAAACTCCCTCACCCTGAATTGAGGTAGCAAACATTTACTGCAAAGTAATTTCCTAAAATCCATGCTAGACCTTCCAAGGATGGGTGTAACTGGTTCAACCACTTTTCCCTTTTCATTTGCAAATATCCCTCTTCTGTGATATGATTAGTGGATTACCTTTGTTTTCTGTAAATGGTAACCACCTAAAATGAACCTGTGCATAGCAAATGAAGACCTTCAGGTAACATGTCCAGAAAGACAATAAAAGCTCATCCCGAGGCAAGGGCTGAGGCTTTTGCTCCTCTTGAGAGATAAGGGGACCCACCCTTTTTCTCCACAGGATCTGGTAGTCCCTGTGAATTTCTTTTGTTTCAGCTGCAATGCCATGAACCCTACAAGCTGGGGTCCAAGACAGTAGCCACTGCCTTACTGATGCTCAGACTGTAACAGAAATCAAGTAATTCACAATCTAGGGTAATGGTGTGGTATCTGAAGCATTGGTATTTTTGAAAAGTTAGCCTGCTTAACCAACCAGACTATTTTCTCCCTACACATATCTCAGATACTCCTGTCTCTTGGCCTTCATCATACAACTTTTTTTTAATGGAATGCCTACATTTTCCACATTTACATCTATAATCCCTAGCACTTTTTCAGTCCCAGTTCCCTTGCCACCTTCTCCAAAGCTTTCTCAGCACTTTGGAAGAAATGATTCCTTCTCAGGGATGATTCCTTCTTTGTAACACTTTCTGTTGTAGTGTATTTATCACTTTGGAGTTAGAATTTTAGATATGAATATGCATATCTTATTTCTCTTTGGAGAATATAAGTTTCTTGTGGACAGGTCTTAGAAACTTTTTGGTGGCCCTCAGTGCGAAAAAGTAAAGTAGTTTCAACATGGCCAACTCATAGATCTTAGACCTTTATAGGTACTTGATCAGTTATTCTTCATAACCATCCTATAGTGCAGGCATCATTAGCATCACCATTCCCATTTTGCAGATAAGGAAATTGAGAGTTACTAAACCAAGATTAGGTTAGTATGTGGTTGAGTCAGTATTGGAACCCAGCAGTTCATTTCCTGAAAAGTTTTCTCTGCTGCCTCTCAAATCAATGAATGACTGAGTAAAAGTACATGGGTCAGTGTACCATGCATTTCAGCAGGATCCTTCTGACCACCAGGACATCTGTCAAAAGCCAGGATTCCAGGGGCTGAGCTGGGCCCTTATCAGGGTACACAGTTCTATGCCTCCAGGGAACCTACGTGAACTTCTTTCTGCCTGAACCCTTCTTTTCTGGGCTCAGACTGTGGCTTTTCCTTCTCTCAAGGAAACCAGTATGGAAGGATACCAACCAGCATGCTCCCACATGGTCTGCTGTGGAGTGCAATTAGGCAGAAGATTGCAACAAGTGTGTGTGTGGAGTTTTGTTTTTTGGGGGGGGTGGCTATGTTTGTGCCTTCTATAGCTGCCTCAGCAGTTTGTTTGTTTGTTTGTTTTGGTGAGGATGGGTTTGGGTACCTTTGTGCCCCTGGGCTCAAGTGTTTCATATTTTACCATCTCATAGGAAAACCTTATAGGTAGGGGTGTGTATGTGTGTGTGTGTGTGTGTGATGTGTCCAAGAAAACGAGGTTTTCTTGGGACCACAAGGTGGCATGGTGGGGCGGAGTAGACAGTTGGAATGACTGACTATTCCATCATCTCTGTGGAAGGAAGAACTAGAGAGCAAGTTGGATGCAACAGTTATCAAAGGAGGCCCAAGAGCCACAGGATTCTGCAGCCCAGACTACTCAAAGCCAGAGTGCCTCCACCAAGGCCACGAATGCCACAAAATTAGCCAACTGCAGGATTTCACAGGCAGCTGCTTCCCTTTAAATTTTCTATTTAAAAATAGAGTATAAATATGGTCACTCATCCCACAAAGAAAATCCAATTGGTTATTCCTTCATTCATCTACTTGTTCATACATTGAACACCCATGTACTGAAGACTAACTCTGTTTGAAGCCCAGGGATGGCAGTGGCCAGGGGGAAACATTTAAAAAGCCAGCCCTGCCCTCATGGAGGCAGACTCATAAACAACTAACTATAATTATATTTAAAGGAATCGCTAGATAGGATAGATGACAACTCCATTTTTCATCTATCCTATTCACCTAAATAGGATAGGATGCAGAAGTCAGTATATGGGATAAGATGAGTTCCTCATTTTCATGAAACTCGATTAAAAATGATATATCAAGTTGAATAATCACTGAAATCACACAAACATCTTGAAAAGATGCCTTTGTCCTCCCCTCTGGCACCTTCAATTTTCTGTGCTTGGTTTTTTAGAGTAGCTCTATTTTCTGCCTGTTTTTGCTAGCTTCTCAGCATACAGCTCCTTTTCTTTTTATTTGGTTAAATTGTTTTTCTTTATTTATAGGGGACTATGGGATTGGGGCTCAACATTCAGAGGCATATATTTAATATAAAGGAGTGCCTAGATCCTCTGTGGTCCACCCCTCGTGCCAGCCACACCACCAAGAGCTTCCTATTATAGACTTGTTGTGGATTATTGTTGATGGTGGTAGGGAGGTTAGAAAGGCAGAGAGTTAAGCTGAATACAGTGAGATAGTAGGAATCCCCCAGAAGAACACTGGAAATGTGGTTTATTGGATTTGTGTCCTAGGCTAGCTATTTTGTGCCCACACCTTCTTGAGTAGAGGGAGCACAGGTTTAGAGCTAGGCCAACCTGAGTTTGAAAACTACCTACTAGTTATGTAACTGGGAGGTATTTGACCCTTCTGGGCCTCTATTTTCTCATCTATAAAATGGAGTTGAACCCTGGCTGATGTAGCTCAGTGGATTGAGTGCAGGCCTGTGAACAAGGAGATCATGGTTCGATTCCCAGTCAGGGCACATGGCTGGGTTGCAGGCCAGTTCCCAGCAAGGGACACACAAGAGGCAACCATAAATTGATATTTCTCTCCCTATCTCCTTCCCTTCACCTCTAAAGATAAATAAATAAATAAATAAATAAATAAATAAATAAATAAATAAAATCTTTTAACAATAAAATGGAATTGAAAATAATACCCATGTGCTATTGCAGAGAAGACTAAATTGAAGAAATATATGTATTATATATTATATATATTTGATTAGCCATTATTACCCAGCCTGTTTAAGCTGGACTTTAATGAGTGGCTCCAAAGATAAATCAGGTAGAGAGGCTGAATTCTGTCAATATAGATCATATCCCTTCCTCGAGCCTCTTTGTTGAAGCCAAGTCCAGAAGCATGGCCAGGCCTGATTGGGACACTGCGTCCAGTCCATAGGCATTCTTGCTATAACTTGCTCCAGAGAACTGGCAACTGTATAAGGATGCCTCAGAAGGCAGAGAACCCAAATGTCACTGTCTCCTCTGTCATCTGTTAGTTTTGTTCCTAACACTCAGAGTAACCCACGGCCACACGCTGGCTATTGATAGTTGCCTCTAAACTTTATCACACTCAATACCGTTATTTACTGGCCTAAGGTTATATCCTGATCTTGTTCTGTCATTAGGTTTTCCAAAAAGTGTTACTTCGTGTACCATTCCCAAACCTGGCAACCTCACTAAGACCTGTTCCTATGGCGGACTGAGAGACTCTCTTCAGCTTTCAATTCATCTTTATCTTAAAGAGCCACCAACAAGCAATTTCTATAGACTCCACCTCCAAAACCAACACCTACCAAACGAAGACTAGAATACCAAGAAAATTATTTGTACTTGGGTTGCAGATATAGAAATTTCTGGAATCTTGCAGAACATTCTGTTCCATGAACAAGATTCCAGCATCAATTCATTTGCATTACTTGCAGAGACTTTTGAAAGTTGAGCAGTCTTTAGCCAGCCTCTGTTTTATATTTGATTCTCAAAATCCACATATAATACTTGGGAGCATTGAAAATGGAACTTCCTTCTCCCAAGCCAGATTATGTTTTGGATAATTTTAGCCTGCCTATTTGAATTACCTCTGACACTGCCTCAGGACAAGAAAGAAACTTGGATTTCTTTGGGTGAAAAACTGAATTATGTACTCCCCTCATCTTTTTACCCCATAGTCTGTGCCAAGATTCTAGTTACTGCAGTGGGAGATTCTGTGTCAGACCAAGTCTGAAATCCCTTGTCTCCCATCTACTAATATACAGGAGAAACACACATACCTACAAGGGGAGGAGGGAGCTCTTTATTGGGGCTAAACTATAGCAAGCCATAAGTCACTAACATGATTTGCCAACAGCAAACTTAAAGGTGAATTGTACTGCAGCAAGCCAAAAGTTAATCTATCCAGAAGAGCAAGATAAATTAAAAAGCAAATTGCTTGCCTTCTTCTTCTTCCTCTTCTGTATTTTTCTCAGACTGACCCCTAATGTTGGTGAATAATAAATCTTGCAGACTCACCTCCTATTTCCAAGAGTTTTTAGATTATGATCAACACCTCTTAGTGTATTTTAGCAGTGAGAGGCACATGGCTCGGAAGAGGACAGGAATGTCATGGCCCTCCATGTCCAACCACGTTCCCACCACCTCCACATGCTCGGAGATTTAGCTGCCACTCTGGTTTCATAGCTGGCACAGTCATCTTGGCACAGGTAGTCTCATGAGTCATTGAATATAGAGAAGGTTGACACTCCACAATGTTATTGTGATGTGTAATATTATCTGTAATATTTTCCTAGCTGGTTTTGTCACCAGAGAAGTCTTAATATTCCTCCAGTGCCATGTATCTCAGTTTAAGAAACTGAACTAGGTGGCTAATGCTGAATGAATGAAAATAATCCATCCTGGTCAAAAGCCCCCTTGTCCTCAGAAGAGCAGTCCAGATTCCCAAATGTCCTTTTCAGATTCTCTGTACCATTCAAGGAGAAAGCATTTAGTGAGCTCTTCCAGCACAGTGATTGGAGTCAAAACCCAGAGGCCCTACCCCCAAAAACACTTATGATAGACTTGCTCATTCTACCTTGGGTTTGGGTTTCAGTTTCAGGTTATATTCTAGGGTAATTGAAATAGACTAAATAAAGTAATAAGAATACTGAAATAAAAGTTTGGTCCTTACTCAGCCAATCTCTTTATGACTTAGGACAGCTAACTTAACTATCAACTAGGATACTAGAGGTCACTCTGGACCTCTGTTTCTTCAATGGAAGATGAGGAGGTAGTCCTCTTTCTTGTGCTTATAGTTTTTTCTCTATGTTCATAGTTGATGGATATGCATTGAACGAAACCCCAGATTTGTCTTGCATTTTTTTTGCAGTACCATACCTACGGTATCTAGTTTTCATTTTCTTTATGCACTTTTGGGGGAGGTCTGTGCCTTAGACCTCCTGTTGTTGAGGTGTTTGTGCTCCTTGAATCTTTTTTTTTTTTTTTTAGCTGCCACGGACAGTTTATTGTGATTTTACTCCAGACATTCACATGTCTCTTTGTTTTTGTTTTTGTTTTGTTTTCTTTAATATTAAATTTTATTTAGTTACTTTTCAAGTACATTTTTTTTATCTATTTCTCCCATCCCACCCCCCCCCCTGCCCGGTCTCCCCCCTCCCTCCCATTCCCTCCCCCCAAGTCCTCATCTCTGTGTCTTTCATACTTGTTCCTCAAAATCCCTCCCCCTTTTTCCCCTTAAGTTCCCTTCCCTCTCCCCTCTGGTCGCTGCCCACTTGTTCTCTATTTCAGTGTCTTTGTTTTTGTTCTGTTTGCTTGTTTGTTTTATTCTTTAGCTTCCTGTCAAAGATGAGATCATATGGTATTTGCCCTTCAATGCCTGGCCTATTTCACTCAGCATAATGCTTTCCAGTTCCATCCATGTTGTTGCAAAAGGTAGCAGCTCCTTCTTTCTCTCTGCTGCATAGAATTCCATTGTGTATATGTACCACAATTTTTTGATCCATTCGTTTACTGATGGGCACCTAGGTTGCTTCCAACTCTTGGCTATTGTAAATTGCGCTGCTATGAACATTGTGGTGCACCTTGAATCTTATAGCATCATTCAGCCCTGTGCACTTCAGGCTATATTCCATGGGCTATGGGGTTGTCGGGGCTCCTTTAGGTAGATCACCCCTAGTTCTGTTTTACACTCTGGGCTTCAACTGAAATTTTGTTTGAGGAGAGGGCTCCCCAGTCAGCTAGTGAGCATCTGAAAATCCCTAGTTTGGATCCACTGCTCTTGTTCTTAGAACTTTTGCAGAGTTGCCTCTCCAGCCTGCCCACAATCTTCTGGTGGCATTCTCCAGGGCCTGTCTTAGTCTTCCACTTTTCTTACCTTCTTGTGTGATTTTTCACTCTAGGGTTTTAAGAAACCACTTTTCAGATATCTTTACCTAGACTGAAAACTCAGTTTTTCTAAAAATGAACAGTCATCTTCCCCACCTTCACCTTTTACCTCTCAAATACCTGGTTTCCCTTCTGTATTCTTCATCTTTTGGGGTGGCACCATCAACCACATAGGCTCTGAACTTAGAAATTTGGGATTTACCTGAATTTCTGCTTCTCTTTATGTCACACTACCATGCAGGCACCAAAGGCTGCTGGTTCTATTTCTTTCCATTTCTCCATTGAATCGTCTTTTTCTTCTTCCCCCTGTCATGGGCTGCTTTTAAAAAAAATCTTTAGAGAGAGATGATGGGAGGCAGGAAGAGAAACATCAGTATGTGTTTGCCTCCCACATGTTCCCTACTGGGACCTGGCCCACAACCCAGGCATGTGCCCTGACTGGGAATTGAACCGGTGACCCTTTGGTTCACAGGCCCATGCTCAGTCCACTGAGCTACACCAACCAGGCTGTCATGGGCTTTTGTTTAGCTTTGAGATTTCCTTGGCTGGTAAAGTAATCTTTACACGATAGAAATACGATTATGTCTGTCCTATTAGAACCATTGCCCAAGTGCTCTCATTTCCTACCAGTGAGATCTGCCCTCCTTGGCACAGCAGAAAAAGTTCTTTGTGATCTGATCTCTGCTTGCTCCTCTCATATTCCTCTTCTACTTTGTACTTGACGTCCTACAATATCTAAGCTTTTGTGATCCCTGAGATGCATCATGCTGTCAACAGTTCTCATCCTTCCCACATGCTGTTTCCTCTTCCTGCAGTGCCCTTCCAACCTTGTTTACTTGGGGAATTAATGCTCATCCTTCAAATGGCAGACTTAGTAGACAGCTTCAAAGACTCTGTATAGACAGGGGTACTCATTTCCTCCCCCATGTACTGTACCTTTGCTGTATCCCTTACCATGAAATATGACAGTTTGTTTGCATGCCCACACTTTCCTGTAAACCAGGAACTTCTTAAAACAGAATCGTGCCTTTATTTATTTATTTATTTTTCCCACAGTGCCTACCACAGTATCTGGTTGATGTTCCGCTAAGCTGAATTCTCACTGAAGGCAGCTGAGTGCCAAATTACCAAATTATAGGGTTCCTTAGTAATAAAGAGTTAACTCACTTATTTTATTCTAAGTTGTCAAAACACTCATATGTTTTAAAACATCTAGTCATTATTCTGCCTAGAGAGGAATAAAGCAAATGGGAAACCAAAACTCTAAAAAAAAAAGCACTTTGCATAAGGCACAAATTAAAACGCCTAGGTAAATAGTAAGAGACACAGTGGGGGATTTTAGTATGAGTTCCTCAGGAAATATTTGCAGCTAATACTTTTAATTGATATTTTCCTGGAGCTGTGAACGTTCTACTGTGTGGATGACTAGTTTCCATTTATTTTTACCTTTCAGCTGGCTTTATCTTTGCATAGATTATCTTCTCTGGTTCCATTTTAATTCCAGTTGCTCATGGTGTGCTACCAGAGTAAAGCAGTTGGGAGCCCTTTGGGATTTCATAGCCATTTGATTCAGAAATTTATTCTAGTGAAACCCTTTAAACTCTGGTGCTTAAAACCTCATGGATAATCAAATGGGATGAAGAAATGGTCTCTTTGGGGAAAACATTTTAATTTATAAAATATTTCCCTCAGATGCCATAGGAGGGAAGGGAATGAATGTTTTCTGAGAAACCCACTGGCAGGTGACATTCTTTTAGTTAGTGGCAGTCCTTCTCTGAGTCCCCTCAAGGTCTGGGTCAGCATCAAGGCGTTCAAATATTTGTGGTACCTGAAGTTGTATGAGGTCCTCCTGTATGAGGTCCTTCTGCCCAGGAGATTCTCTTCCTTTGAGGAGTTTGCATGAGGACAGAGGCTGAGGTTAGAGCTTTGCTTTTTCAGGGGAAGGCGGCTCATTTGTTCTTTAGGCAAATGCAGCAGGTGCTGACTTGCAGTGGGGGAGCCATTCGGTGGCTGAACCTCCCCAGGCCATCCCAGATTTTGTAAAAATCTAATTTGGTATGGACGTTGGATAATTTTTTTTCATCCTATTTAAAGTGAATCAAGCAACCTCTGGAGATTTAGCTATTTTTATTGATCTGTGTTAAGCAACCTTGAGTAAGAACAGTGTGCTTGCTAGGAAATGTAACTTCAATATACACCCCAGACCCCTCTTTCACTCAGTTTGCCATGCCTTTTGTTCCTTCTGTACAGAAACTCGAACCCCCCCTGTTGAGTTTCCCAGGGGGTTAGAAAGCCTGTTTTAAGATCTCTGCTGCATTTCATTCAAGGCCACATCTAAGGATAGTCAGTGGTGCTCACTTGGGAAGAGGCATGGACTGCATGTCCAGAGACACGGCTGTAAGCTGCAGCTCTGCCTTTGAGGAAACTGCCTCTGGCGCCTTTTGCTGTGCAGAATGTGAGATTTATCTATGTAGTTGCATGTACCAGTAGTTTGCTCTTTGTTATTGCTGAGTAGTATTTTATTGTGTGAGTGTTCCACAGTTGGTTTATCTATTACGCATTCACCAGCTGATGGACCTTTGGATTGTTTCCAGTTTTTGGTGATTGTAAATGAAGTTTCCATCAACATTTGTATATAGGTTTTTATGTGGGCATATGCTTTGATTTCTCTTGGATGATACGTAGGAGCAGAAGTGCTGGTCATATGGTAAGTGAGTTTACCTTTATAATAAACTGCCAAACTGTTTTTCAGAGTGTCTGTACCCGTTTGCATTTCCACCAGCGACGTCTGAGAGTCTCATTTGCTATGTGCATACTCACCAGTCTTTGGTATTGTCATTTAAAAAAAATTGGACCATTAGAATAGTGTATAGTGCTATCTTTTAGTTTTAATTTACATATCCCCAATGACTAATGATATTTAACATCCTTTCATTTGCTTTTTTGTCATTCATACCTCTTTCTTAGTGAAGCATCTGTTCAAATCTTTTGTCCCTTTTTAATTGTGTCATTTGTTTTCTTACTGACTTGTTAGTATTCTTTGTACTCTTTATATGTTGTAAATAAAAACCCTTTATCAGGTATGTTTAGCAGAGTGTTACAAATACTTTCTCCCAGTCTGTGGCTTATTTTTTTTTCTACAAGTATTTTTGGAACAGCAGATATTTTAAAATTTTACAGAGTCTAATTTATCAATCTTTTATTTATAATTGTTCATGGCTAAATCACAAACACACTTGGGAAAAGGTAGTAGAGGTACCTTTTTTCATCCAAGAAAAATTTCTAAAATTTTATATTTTTGGAAGAGGTACCTTTCAGGAAGGGATACCTGCATTTTCATCTTCAATTACCTTTATGATTAAAGTTTCTATGTCTTTTCTTCCTAACTGTTCTCTCTGTTGTCCATGTCTTCTTCTCATTTTTCCTGTATTCGCCTCTACTTCTGCCACTCCCAGCTTTGTGTGTTACAGTGGTTAGCTGAGATCTGAGCTGGAAAGTGCCCTTTGCACTCTAACTTGACTGATACTTTCCCTTCCAAAGTTTTAAGCCACATTGGCAATGCACCTTCTTTTCCAATGTGCCCCCAAATGAGAAAGTGAATTCTGGATTCCATGCTCAACACATCTAAAAGTATTCCATATGATGTTAATTTATGCTATGGGTTTCCTTGATTATTTTATTTCATGTAAATTCTTCTGCTTGGAGTATTTTAATCTCTAGTTGCTTCTGCCTATTCATATCAGCATGAATCTCTGCTACAGGCACATTACTATCCATGGACAAACCCCCTTTGTGAGGCTGTATTCTGCGCTTGGAATGAATCTGCCTGCCTGCACCTGGTCAGACTGTAGAAATACTACTCTTCCTTCATAACCCATGAAGTCTTCCCGCCCCATTGCCCAGAGCCTCACCCCAGTCATTACTGGTTTTCCTCTATCCTCTGTGCTCACAATGCACTTCACATATGCCTCTGAGAGATCTGTTTATCCTGTGGTCATTACTGATCAGCAGACAAAACCATTCCTTCTAGAACATGTACTTCTTGAGGACAGAAAGTTCATCCTTATCTTTTGTTTCAAGTTTCAGGCAAACTTCCTGCCACACTTAGGACGTCAAATGTGCAGCCCAGGATGGCTATGAATGTGGCCCAACACAAAATCATAAGTTTACTAAAAACATTTTTTGGGTTTTTTTTTTTGCTCATCAGTTTCTGTTAGTGTTTGTATATTTAGTGTGTGGCTCAAGACAATGTTTTTTCTTCCACTGTGGCCCAGAGATGCCAAAACTGTGGATGCCCCTAGAGCTTAAATCACCTTTGCTTAATGAGAAATTTCACTGTTGCCTTTTATCTGTTTTTTCTCTTTTCCATTAAATGTTTCCTGTCTCTTCCTTCTATCAACTTGACTTCTATTCTTTTTCCAGGTCTTATTTGGAGTTAGTCTCCTCCATAAAGCCTTCTCTGCCCCCTCCAGATTTCACTCAGCTCTTTTCTTAGCTCTTGAGAAGCTGTCAGAATCTGTGTCTCTTAGTCTGTTTCTTAATCATTGTATTGTCTCCCACTATTGCTTCTGTTTCATTTGCAGTTATTCTGCTTCCATAGCCTGGCTATGGGGTAATGCTGGACAGAGGCTCTGCCTTAAACCTCTATTATCCCAAACTTGTGTGCTGTACTGTCACTTGTCCCAGTCCTGGCTCAGATTTTCTCAAATCTTCAGAAATGACCATCACCTCCTCTAGGCTACATTGTGTACTGTGTAGATTTCTACTCTGCACTCTAACATGCCACTGAACCTCATAAGGTACCCATCTGTCTTCCCATGACACAATGTGAATTCCTCCAAGGCAGGGACCAAAGCACAGTCTTTAGAGTCACCCCCCCCCCACCACACACAGATGAAATTCCAGCTCCTTTATTCACTATTTGAATGAAGTTGAATTTGTAAGTTCATTGACACCAGCTACAGTAACAGCCCCACAGTCCCAAATGCCTTAATACCTTAAGGTTTATTTCTCTGTTACGTCAGTCATATATGGGTCTATGGTGATGGCAGGAGTCTCTGCTCCCTGCAGTCATTCAGGAACTCAGGGTCCCTCTGTTCTGTGATGCCCCTGTCTTCAGCATGAATGATAACTAGCAAATGGAAGAGCAAGCATGGGGGATAATGCAGCAGGTATTACTGCCTGGCCTAGAAGTGGCATATACAACTTTCATTCCTATTTCATAGGCCAGGACTCATTGATGTGGTCCCAATCGAACAGCAAGGAAACCTGGGAAATGTATTCTTCCTGTGTTCCTGGGAGAAAAATTAAATAGGCTTATGTTCACATCTAACATCATATCTCTCACAGAAGTAGGAATCCCTTAACTTTTTTAAGCCTCCTTTTCTTCATTGACCAAGTAAAATTATATCAGTTAGGATTAGGTTTTGGTTTAAGTTATGCTGCTTAGATAAGCCACCCCACCACACACACACACACACACACACACACACACACACACACACACACACACACAACAGGATGTTCAGAGTAGGTGGTTCAGCAGTGGTACAGTAACTTCACAGAATGGTCAGGGAATCTGAATCCTTATAGCTCTTTACTTAACCATGCTTAAGATGTAGTAGCCATCACCTTCATGATTCAAAATGGAAGCTAAAGCTCCAGTATCAAATGCCTGTTCTTAGAAACAGGATAGAGGAAGGAGGCAAAGAAGAGGCACATTCCTTCTTTTTAAGGAAACTTTCTAGATTCTTCACATGACTATTCTATTTACATTTCATTGGCCAAATTTAGTGATG
Source organism: Artibeus jamaicensis (assembly GCF_021234435.1). Lineage (NCBI taxonomy): Eukaryota > Metazoa > Chordata > Mammalia > Chiroptera > Phyllostomidae > Artibeus > Artibeus jamaicensis. The sequence goes on from NW_026521883.1 coordinate 11,819,909, forward strand.
TAGCTATACTTATAGGTAAGAGTATATGGGAAATAAGTTGAACGGACTGGGCAAAATATATGCCATTGGAAACCAAGTTTCTATTTCTAAAAGGAAGGAAAGAAAAAATATTGAAGCTGGCAGCTAGCATTCTAGGCCTGAATGGTAAGGATATTTATTTACTAGACTGTTTTAAGAGTCAAATGAGATAATGTATAAAAGTGGTGGCCAATGAATGGTATTTACTATAATTATAAGCACTATTATTTTTATTTGCATGCCCAGAATATACTCAAGGCTTACTAGAAACAAATAAAATGTCAGTAAGCAAGAAAGTGTTGGTCTGCATTTCATTGCTTCATTATTCCATTTCTTTCTAATCATTAAGTATTTGTTCCTTTTTTTATGTTGAAGACTACTATTCCTTATTAGTTGGTATTTGGTAAGAATTTTAAAAATCATGTCTTATTGAGCCTAAGGTCACCTGCACTCATGGAACTCAGGATAGAGGACTGAGAGGAAAAAGGATGAAAGGAGGAAAAAGTATGGAGTAAGTAAGACTTGGGAAATACAGATTTTAATCCCAGCTCTACTTCCAACAGTAAGGCCTAGGGGAATGAATCCCTTACCATTTCTGAATTTTTGTCTACTCAGCTGTAAACCAGGCTCTCTTATATTGACCAAAAGGAATTACACATTATGTGTGTTTTTTGCTTTTTCTCCATGTTAGTGATAATCTCATTAAAAATGGAGATTATGTTTAATGTGCTTCATAAGCACCCAACACTATTACACATATGTATGAACTGGAGCTCTAGCCTAGGACACCTGGTTTTTGGTACTGACTCACCACCAATAAGCTGTAGGAACTTGGGCAGCTTTCTTTCTGGTCTTCCACTTTCTCAGTGGTAAAATGACAGGTTGGCTTAAATCGTCTCTCAGAGCACTTGCAGTTCTAAATTTCTGGTGTTGCCGCATAGCAGCCCATTGCCTGCACCACACATTTCATCTGGTCAGACTGATTTTGCAATATAGATGCTGGTGATTTTTGACTGACTGAAGTAATTTTCACTGGCTCTATGTGCCTCTTGAAAGAGAGTAAACTGGCCGTTGACCCTGACACACTGGCCAGTGTCTGGTCTCTGCTTCCCTCATCAACAACAGCCTGTATCCTGAGCCACTTGCTTTGGCCTGTTTCACCCAGTACATCTTCATTGTCTGAAATGTCAAATCCTCCAATGCCTCCTTGGGTCCACTCTATAGCCTTGAACAAGTTAAATAACCATTTTGAATCTTAGTTTTGTAGTTTTAAAAAGAGTATTATGATATACATCATAGAGGACTTATGATGATTACTAAAAATATGAGTGAAAACTTCTGGCATAGATTAAGCCCAACAGAAAAGTAACTGCTATTATTTATATCATTATTGTTCAGAGACTCACTTTACTCTCCAGAGCAATGAAAAGGAACATAGGATGAATGGACATTTGATCACCAGATAAATCATATCAGGTCTTCAAATTGCAGTTCCTAAAGCAAAACTGAAGCAGAGGGTTAGAGTGAGCAGGATGCTGGGCTGGTAGAACAGGTAGGTCTCAGATCCTCCAAGTCCCAAATTTTGAAGGGTCATGAAATAAAACCTGTGCAGGGCTTAGCGCTGTTCTAATAGGTGTGCTCTGTGAGTAATGGGTGCTCATAATTGTGCCTGGGGAGTATTCAATGTCATCTCTCTCTTTCAGGAAAACATTATCACAATTTGAATAAAACAAACGAGAAATTTTACTAGTATAGACTTTTCAGAGCAGTATATTTGAAATCAGCTTTATTTTACTATGAGTTATCCCAGTTAATGTGGATTTCTAGGGGCTGATAAGAAGTTTAAGCAACATCAACAACAACATCAATAATAAAATTAACAATGACATTATGTATTGTTTAAAACATTCCTCCCAAAAGAAGGTAGAATCCCGACTGCCCCCACCAGCTTAATTGTTTGCTGTTGCGATTAATGGGTAATTTGCAAAATTTATTATTCCCTTCTGGCCAGCAAAGCCTTTCTACTGAGGAATGTAATAAATGTGATTTGGGTTTAAAACCAAAAAGGGAGATCAAGCCAAAAGCTCATAAAAGACTCTAAATCTCAGAAGAATCCCTGCTCAGCCCTGAGGTAGGTTGGGTTGTCCTGAGGACATGTGTTCTTGTCTTAACAGGAGATAAGAGAATAATTGTAGAAGCAGATACTGACCTTCCAAAAGGCCACCCTGGGTAAGGAGCATGAGTATGGCTTCCAGACTCACAGAGACTGCTATACTAGAAGCTTATTTCTCCTAGTTAAAGCCCAGAGGGTAGCAGACTGGAGGGACAGTCCATCTGTCCCTTATACTCTGCACACTCAGAGTCATTTTCCCCCAAAATATAGGGTTGGCCAAAAAGTTTGTTTGTTTGTTTCCATATGATGGCTCTAGTAGCACTTAGTTGTCTTTAATGTCATTCAAAACAATTTTGTTAAATTATATTGTGACAGCTATCATATCAGCATGCATTAAAAAACTTACTAAAATTGGTGAATTTTTGTATACCCATTTTAATATTGAAGATGGAAGAAAATACACATGTTCAGCATATTATTGTTTATTATTTCAAGAAAGGTAAAAATACAACTTAAACACAAAATAAAAAATTGTGCAGTGTATAGAGTAGGTGCTGGAAATGATTGAACATGTCAGAAGTAATTTGTGAAGTTCCATGAGATTTCTCTCTGGACAATGCTCCACACTCAGGTTGACCAGTTGAAGTTGAAAGCAATAAAATAAAGACATTAACTGAGAACCATCAATGTTATACCATGCGGAAGGTAGCTGACATATTAAAAATATCTAAATCGATAAAGTTATTGGTGAAAACAAAAAGTGTGTCTTTTGTTTTATGGAAAAAAATCCATATGGACTTTTAGACCAACTAAATAGAAAAATCCTAAACCTGTAAATGGTCAGGACATCTGCCAGTGTTCTGGGGCAATAAGACAAGCCATCCAGAAAATCCAAGTGGTCTTTTTAAAGGGATATTGCAGATAGTTCTGATAGTGTAAGGGTAGCCCAGGCAGGAACTTTTGTGTCACTGTATGTGTCCTAGGTTGTCTGGTACCATGAAAGACAGCTGTGGAGTGCCCTCCATAGTGGGGACCTTTTCTTGTACCTCTTTGTTGGAAGATCAGGTGCTCCCAGTGACTGGGCTGTCTGCTTGTTCTATTATGGACATTGTGTCTGAGAAGGGCACTAGGACGGTCCCTTGTCTGCTGGAGAATGACTTGAATTGCCCTCCAGGCAAGCCAACATGCATGAGATTTTCATTTATGAACAACAATCAGGTTGTTCATAACCTGTTTGTTTAAGTGAAAGTAGGCAGAGGAACATGAAAGCTGTCTGCTCCCTGCCCCACTAGACCATGAGCTCCTTCAGGTCATGGCCATGACTTTGGGAGGTTCTGGTGCCTAGCACAGTGGCTGGTACTTAGTAGGCACTCAGTAATGTTAGTTGAAAGGTGGTCATTTCCAATGAAAGGATAAAGTGGAAGACCATCTACTTATTTGAAACCCATCTGACTTTATTGCCAAAAACAATAAAGACCTGCTTTTCTGCTTCCTGTTGTCCTGATTCAAATACATAAAGTGCCTGGGTGTGCCTTTTGGGGATAGTTAGGAGCACCTGCTCTTTAATTCTTATAGTTATGAGTTTATGCAAATTCTAATGGGACCAACATTCCTGTGGGATACTTTCTTGAACTGCAAGTTATAATTTGCGGAGATTTGTTAACTATGAACTGGACATCAACACACCAAGTGCTGATGGAAAATAGAGACTTTTTGTTCTAAATTGCTCACATTCCAGGGTGGGACGTGTTCACTTGACACGTGAGTATAATGAAGCGCAATAAAAAAGTCTAGTACCGGGAGTTCAGAGTGCCACAGGAATGCAGAAGAGAGACTGGCAGGGGCAGGGGAGGTTTTACAAGATGTGAATAGGAGCTGGCTCCTTAAAGATGACTAGGACTTTGCTAGGAGTATCATTTCAGACATTGGGACCAGCATGTTTCAATTTCATTCCCAGAAACATTCAAGACCTTGGTGGTTTAAAGAAAGGTGAAACATGCTCATTGTCAGGGATGGGGGGCACTGGCTGTGGGCAGGGCCACATGGTGAGGGGCCTGGTATGCAAGGTTAAAACATTTGGATTTTACCCGAGGAACATTCATTCATTCACTCATTCATTCATTCACTTAAAAAATCTTTGTTGAGGGCCTATCATGTGCCAGGCACTATGCTAAATGTTAAGGCCTCACTTGAGCAGAACAGACTAGGACCTTAGCCTTGTGACACCAGTAGTCTAGTGGAAGGACAGACAGCAGGGAAGTGAAGAAATAAGTGAAGAAAGTAATAGCAGACTATGATAAGTGCTGTGAAGGAACTAAAGAGGGTTATAAGAAAGAAGTAATGGGGTGATTTCTTTAGATATAAGAGCTTTTTAGGGGCAAAATGACATTTAAACTGTGTCCTAAGGTAGTCATTCAGCCAGGATAGATTGATGGGGAGTAATTAGCAAGGAGCAGTTAGGAGACTGGTGTAGTCAGCTGGGGAAAGAATATGAACTATTTGGGCATGAGATTACACAGGCCTCAATGTACAGGATAAAGAGGATGTATCTTGGCAAATTCTCAGTATTAAAACAAAACAAAATAACCACAGGGGGCAGTTGGATAGAGAACTCAGGTGAAGGAAAGGAGTTTGGGAGTACACAGTACAGAAGTCATAACAGATGCCAACCAGGTACCTTCCATCCCATGGAATGTGAGGACTCCCTTTTATCCCCTCTTTGCTGATGGTGATTTTGTGCTACCAACAAGAATAACAATTTATTCGTCGAGACTGGGACTCTTATAGCCTATTAAAGTTGAAAGGGCCTGGAGGGATTGTCCTCTCTAACTGTTTTTGGTCCTGAGAAAGGTCAGCATCATCACTGTCTGACAGATGTGGCAAACTAAGGTCTAGAGTTCAAGTGGTGTTTTCTTTTTTTAAAAATATATTTTATTGATTATGCTATTACAGTTGTTCCATTTCTCCCCCTTTATTCCCCTCTTTTTAGTTCATGTCCATGGGTCATACATATAAGTTCTTTGGCTTCTAAATTTCCTATACTATTAGTAACCTCCTCCTGTCTATTTTCTACTTATCATTTAAGCTATTTATTCTCTGTACCTTTTCCCCCTCTCTCCCCCTCCCACTCCCCTGCTGATAACCCTCCATGTGATCTCCATTTCTGTGATTCTGTTCCTGTTGTAGCTGTTTGCTTGGTTTGTTTTCATTTTTGTTGTAGGTGTGGTTGTTAATAACTGTGAGTTTGCTGTCATTTTACTGTTCATATTTTTTATCTTCTTTTTCTTAGATAAGTCCCTTTATCATTTCATATAATAAGGGCTTGGTGATGATGAACTCCTTGAACTTGACCTTATCTGAGAAGCATTTTATCTGTCCTTCCATTCTAAATGAAAGCTTTGCTGGATAGAGCAATCTTGGATGTAGGTCCCTGCCTTTCATGACTTGGAATACTTCTTTCCAGATCCTTCTTAGCCTCCAAGGTCTCCTTTGAGAAATCAGCTGACAGTCTGATAGGAACTCTTTTGTAGGTAACTGTCTCCTTTTCTCTTGCTGCTTTTATGATTCCTTATCTTTAATCTTGAGTAATGTAATTATGATGTGCCTTGGTGTGTTCCTCCTTGGGTGCAACTTCTTTGGGACTCTCTGAGCTTCCTGGATTTCCTGTAAGTCTATTTCCTTTGCCAGATTGAGGAATTTTCCCTTCATTATGTTTTCAAATAAGTTTTCAATTTCCTGCTCTTCTTCTTCTCCTTCTGGCACCCCTACAATATGGATGTTGGAACATTTAAAGATGTCCTGGAGGTTTCTAAGCCTCTCCTGATTTTTTGGAATTCTTGTTTCTTCATTCTTTTCTGGTTGAATGTTTCTGTCGTTTTTCTGGTCCACACAGTTGATTTGAGTCCCAGTTTCCTTTCTGTCACTGTTGGTTTCTTGTACATTTTTCTTTATTTCACTTAGAGTAGCCTTCATTTTTTTTCATTTAATTTGCGACCAAATTCAACCAATTCTGTGAGCATTCTGATTACCAGTATTTTGAAGTGTGTATCTGATAGGTTGGCTATCTCTTTGTCACTAAGTTGTATTTTTTCTGAAGTTTTGATCTGTTCTTTCATTTGGGCCATTTTTTTTTTTGTCTCAGCACAACTGTTGCATAGTAAAGGACAGAGCCTCAGGTGTTCACCAGAGCAAGGCAACCCATGTCCCTGTGTCATGATGCTGTATGTGTGGGAGGGGTTCAAGAGGGAAAAATGGTGCTTGCTCTGCTCTCTGCTTGTTTTCAGTCACTTCCCCCACTACCCACAATCAAATTGGGCCCTTCTGGTGCTGATTCTCAGGCGGGTGGGTTTGTGTATGTTATAGGACCCTGTGGGTCTCTCCAATGAACTGTCCTGTGAGGCTGGGAGTTTCTCCCACTGCTGCCTCAATCCCCATGGGTGTTTTCAATCAGAGGTTTGAGGTTTTATTTCCTCACACTGGAACCCTGGGTTTTGCAGTCTGTCTTGCTCCCCAGTTGTTCCTCCCAGTTTATATGCACGTGAATGTGGGACCACCTGCTCTGCCACCTCCTGCCTTGCCCACCTCACTCTGTAATCCACCTCCTCACTGGGTCTGCCAGCTGCCGCCTTGCTACCAGCCCTCTCCACCTGGCTGTCCATCTCTGCCCCTCCTACCAATCTGGATGAATGTATCTTTAACTCGTTGCTTGTCGGACTTCCATACAGTTCAATTTTCTCTCAGTTCTGGTTGTTTTTTGTTTTTAAATTGTTGTTGTCCTTTTGGTTGTGTGAGCAGGCACAGTGTGTCTACCTATGCCTCCATCTTGGCCGGAAGTCAAGTGGTATTTTCTGTGTTAGTAAGGCAGCACCTTGTGTGTATGGACTGGAAAACTTGTCTCCTAACTGCTGGCCCAGTGCTCTTTCCATGTTACCAGGGTCCAAGTTGGGAGAGGTACTTGGGGAAGGATCAGTAGAGCCCAGGCGGTGATGGGCCTCAGTACAGACGCAGCCAGGCTTCTTCCAGGGGAGTTGGAGTCCTACATTGCCAGGGCTGGCAGAGGTCTTTCAGACCACTGCAACAGCTCCTAAAGTGTACAGATAGGAACACAGAGGTCCAGAGATGGGTGATTGACTTTCCCAAGTTCACAGAATCAACAACCAAGATGTGCTTTCTCCCTTCACCAGTTCTGTACCCCAGTTGCACAGCAGAATGACCTGGGAATCCCAAGAAAAAGCACCGAAGCTGAGTCTTCACCCCAGAGGTTCTAATGTGGTTGGTCTCTCATGGAACCCATAGTTTGTTTTTTTGTTACCTGTCACTAGCTGACTCTAACATGTAACTAGGTTTGTGTTAAATAACAAAAATTCAACTGAGTAAAATTTTAAAAAATTATTGGCTTTATGGAATGATTAATGAATTAGGCAACGTCCCATGTAGAAGTAGATGGGTGCTCCAAAGGGCTGTACAAAATGGAAGGCTTTTTTTTTTTTAAGGCAGAAAGGATGGCAGGAAAGGGAAATTATTAGTTAGGAATGCTTTGTTCAGGCAAGGTTACCTTCTGAAGGGGAACAGAAGGAATCTGTCAGTGGACTGCCTCCTTGTTCTGACCAGGACATTCCAGACTGGCTGGTTAAAGGTCATATTCCTGGGGAAGGTTGTAACTGTAACTGGGTTAGGTATTAAGTCCTGGAGCTTGCTGATGTGGGGCTAATATAAGTGACTCCACTCGGGGGGCCTATTGTCTCTTTTTTAGCAGTTGAGAATCACTGTCTATTCCAAGGACTATCTCAGGACCTATAGCTCACTCTCTCTGAGAAAATGTTGACAGAGATTTCAGTAGTCTTGAATTGGTGGAGTACCTCATGTGCCAAGGCGCTTCACACAATTGCAGAAACACTGAAATTTGCCCTCTTTCTGGGGGCTGGGACAATCTCCCAAGGCTGTCAACAATAATACATATAGTCATCTGTGTGTTAGAAGAAAGAACTGAGAAAATATATGGGTAGCAAGGAAAGTATTGAAACCAAGAATTTCTTATTAAAGAAAAGCCACCAAGTCACTCCAATCACTGCACAGTTAGACCTTCCTTTGAAATGAGGTTCATGAGGAAAGTAGGCATTAATGGAGGAAACCCAAATCCTGGTCTATTGATAGATAGGAAATCTAAACCAGAGAAGTTCAAGTGATTTCTTCTCAAAGGAATAACAAAAGACCACGGTACATTTGAAGGGTTTGAACCCAGATCTTGACTATCTCAGCCTAATGATATTTAAATTATACTTGTCTGACATAAAAATATATTGCAAGTTGCTAAAAAATGTGCTGCCTGCTGGTAAGTGCTGTCAGTGGCTTCTATTTTAGTCTTTTTCCTTATCATGTTCTACTTCATGTTACTCTAAAAGATACTGCAGAGTCCCATTAAGCATCTTTTGACATCTGTTACTTTTAAAAATCTTATTTTTATTGTTTATTAACTATTTTTATTAAAAAGGTGATACACACATGGTAGAAAAATCCAAATGGTACAATAGGGCCATATGGAAAAATGAGAAAGTCTTTCTCTTGAGTGCAGATCCCTTCCCACCATTACCTCATCTCAGGCATCCATTTGGAAATATTCTACACAGCTGTCAATATTTGTGTGTATGTATACATATATATGGTTATGCATATGTCTCCTAATGGCCAAAAATAATTCCATGTTTTACAGGAATATGAAGTGTGTACCAAAAATTTCACTCTAATACTACCCAAATTCTTATTTCAAACTCTTAATTGTTTTCTATTTATTTATATGTTTTATCTTCATTTTTGGAAGAATTTGGCAGCACCAAGACATTTGGCAAGAAACCCTTTCTTTTCTTGCAGTAGTAATTAAGAGTCTCTTCCAAAATGTAGTGAGTATAGTAGATCAAATGAGTAGATATGTATTAGGCTAATAGAAGTACCCTGGTGTGGTACAAGCAGCACAAGATGCTGGGAATCAGGAACCTAGCTGTTCTATCCCCAGTGTGGTCCTTGATAAGTCATTTCATCTCTCTGAGGTTCAGTTTCCCTACCAGTAAATTCTGAATCCTAGGCTAGATACTTTGCCAGGTCTCCCTGCTCTGCTACCTTATGGCTCTATGAATTCTGTAAGAAAATACCAGGCTGGAAATAGAGAGCCTGGGAATTTACCACAGTGTAGTCATTAATTCTGTTGATTCAATAGTTGCAGTTCTTTTAGGTTATGCTGTAGGGATTACATTCCCTCCTCTTCTGATGTTAGTCTCAGCCATCTGACTTGTTGGTGGTCCATGAAATGTAAGTGGACATGACATGCTTCACTTCTCAGCAGAAGCTTGAAGAGTCAGTGCATAATTTTGTGTTCTTTCTGTCTCAGTAATCATAGACTCAGATAGATGCCTCCTCCCAGTCTGGGTTTCTAAGTGAGGACAGTGTAGGGCAGAGCATCAGTTGAATCACAGTGGACCTATAGCGTGAGTGAGAAATAAACCTTCATTGTTAGAAGCCAATAAATTGTGAACACTGTTTGTTATTGACACTTGACCAATATGTCATATAAATGCTAGATGTGTTTCTATCTCCCAATGTGCATGTAGCTCATTTCAAACATATGAAGGATCTTTCAGTGATCTTCCTGGTCATTATTAATGCCAGGTAGAATCTGTAGTTATCTTTCTCACCCTTTGTATTATCTTTCTTCTTTTTTATTCATCTCTGTTTCCTTTTAATTGGTTTCCTAAACTTTTGACTTGCTTCCCTTTTATATTTCATCTTTTGAGAGCATGCTGTCTCTCTTCCATTACCCCTGTGCCTCTATTTTGGCTGCAAAGTCTTTTCTTGACACTCATCCCCTGACAGTTGCTTTGAGAGTGCCTTTCAGCTTTATAAAGCCCCATGTCGTCCCTACCTCCAGATTTTTTTCATGTATCTTCCTCCTTCTTTTGGATCCTGTCTAAACTGTTTTGTCTGAATTCTCTAGTCAAACAGACAGACACCTTCTCAAATGCCTTTTGGATAATCCTCATCCTCCTTGACCAACCTACCACCCCTAAAAGAGCAGATGACACCTTCTTTCTTAGTTTTGTTTCTGGGGGATCTTTCAAATAATGAACATTGACTTTTATTTCAATTTAACTAACGTTTCCTGAATCTCTACAATGAATGGGTCACTCTACTGTTGATGAGAAACCTAAAAACTGTCTGGGCTATGCTTGAGGAATAATACATCACATGAGCTCTAGAAATATTTCTGAAATACGACAAGTTGTACCCTTGAGAGTTATGAGATTAATCTGCCGGACTAGATCCAGCTCCATCTTGCCATCAGGTCAAAGGAGCTAAGTGAGTGCATCCCTGAATCTATTGTGGTCAGGAGTCATGCATAGTAACTTAAAGAAGCAGACAAGGAAACAGGAAATGAGATCTTAGAGAGTATCCCATTGAAGAGCCAGGGTTTATTTTTATGCTCTTGCTGTGGTATGAATTAAAGGTTTCACCTGACAATGGAAACTTCCAAACCAGTAGGAGAAATGAACATAGATGCAGCTTTTCCTAATTCAAAGCAGGTTGAGATGCCAGACACAAGAGGCAGCAGAGCAAAGAAAGCATTCCTTGTGACTGGGGCATCCATCCAGTGCTCAAGTAAAGAAGGCTTCCCAGAGGAGTTTTGAGCTGGCCTCATCCACAAAATGAGGGCAATAATAACTACCTCGCAGGGTAGGTGAGGGGTTATGGAAGGCAGGCATGTGGGGTGGAAGGACAGGTACATGGAAGTGTGGCAAGTGTTTGTGGGATTTTGTTAGCTGCAGAAGAAAGGGTAAGAGAGGGGAGGAGCAAAAAAAAATGGCTCCCATAGTCTCTCACTTTTAATTCTGATTTCTTTCTTTTTTGCTTTGAGATTCAACTTGGTCCAAATTGTAGTGTTAAGTAAGACTCTTCTGAGGCACACAGCAATTCTGAAATGAAAAAGCATCAATTTGCAAAATGCTAAGAGTGTATATTCTAGACCTGATAGTCTGGGTTCAGTCTTGGCTATCCATTTGCTAACGAGCTGAACCCAGTCAAGTCACCTTATATATCTAATCCTTCATTTTTTATCTGTAAATTGAGAATGATTACAGTATTATAGTGAAGATTGAATGAGACAACAGTCCTGGCCCATGAAAAGTATTCAATAAATTTTTTTTTGTTATACTAAATATATTGTTAATCAGTGCTTAATCAAGAGGACTGAAACTACTCTAGATATCCCAAAGAAAAAGGACTTGAAACAGAGAATTAGGTTTTTAAAATTTCATCATGCTGTACAACTTATATATCTTATATTTTAATGTATGTTATCTCTACATATTTTAATAAAAAGTTAAATAATTTTTTAAAAAAGCATCAAAGGACTGGCTGCCTAAGTTAAAGCAGAGGGGCAGCCACTAGCTTTCAGCTTTACTGCTAAAGCTGTGATTCTGAGAATCAGAACTTCCTAGTCATCTCCCAGTGGTCAACAAACTGCAGAAAATCACCATGGGCAATGGTCACAGCTGGTTTTGCATCTCCCAACAATCAGTGGAATAGGGATGCCAGTAATGACATGTGGCCAAAGCCATATGTTCACCAGCTGTGCCAGAGGAAAAGTAACTTCTACTTCTCTTCCAATACTCATTTAAGTGCATCTCACAGGCAGAACCTAAACCATAGCAGGAACTCTGCTGACATAGGAGTCTAGGAAATGCAGTTCCCAGCCATCATTATCTGAGACACTAGGAGAGCATAGAAGGGGCTGCAAATGATGCAAGTGCCAAGTAGTCCCCCCCCCACAGATGTGCCTGCATCTGGAATCCTGGCAATGGGCTGGAAGTCTACATTCTATTTTCTTTTCATGCTCCATGGTCAACACCCCCAGGGGACTGTAGCTCTCTTCCTTTGAGCATCTGAGTCTGAGCCTATAATCAATTTGTGTCCTTACTTGGCTGCTATTGGGTCTCTGGCTGAACTCAGGGGATGTCCCCTGTCACACTTAGTGTCCCTGCCTGCCACAGTGAGGTCAGAGTCATCTTTGTAATCCATGCCAAATGCATTCACAATGTTTTGGATCCAACTACACAAACTTTGGACTGGAAAGGAGACAGTTTTAGCTCTTAGAATGCTTCAGCAACATATGATTCTCCTCCACAAAGTGCCTCCCATATGTCCCGGCAGATTTTCCACACTTTCTTTTGAAGCATTTTTAAGTTGACTGCGATTCAGCAGCATCACCTTCCTGCTTTTAGACGTCCATCCATTAGCTGTAGGACCCTGGGCAAGTTGCTTCACCTTTCTGGGACTTGGTAGTCCTATGCACAAACCAGGAGTATTAAGTTAGATGGTCTCTGAGCTCTTTTCCAAGCCTGATAGGTTATTATGGGAGGCTGCAGTGTGTAGTGCTTAGAGCATAGGCTTGCATACCAGCAGTGCTATGGAACCCTTGGATACTGAAAGCATTGTCTCCCCTCAATTTGCAGCTGCCCCACCCATCCATCCCCCCAGCTAGGTAAAGACCCTTGGGTCAGAGGTCACACCTTACCTAGGTATGTACCTTGTAACTATTGACACAGTTCAGATACTGCTCGGAAGCACATAAGTCTCTGTGCCGAGGGCTGGGGCACCAATGAGAGGCCGGGCAAATCCATGTTAGGACAGAGACATGTCATGGCTCATTTTTGCCTTTGAGGCCCTCTTTGTTTGGAAGATGCTTGTTATCTAAAGTCAGCTAAATCTATCCATATTTTGTCAGCTAGAATGTATGCTCTGAAGAGAAGCCTAGCAAATCTCAGCCATGTCACACTTTATTAGTCATGGGAGCACTTAAAAGCCTGCTAGAAGAACCCAATTCCTGGGATTGGTGGTCACAGCACTGAGAAATGCTGCGCTGACTCTTTTAGGATTTACCTCAGAAAGCAGGATGGAGGGCAGGATGTGAAATCTTCCAAACAATGAGTGATTTTCCCCCTTTCTTGCATGATTGACAAATGAGATATTCAAATCAAGAGAAAATGTACAAAGTGGGATAGAGTGTTGGTGTGGACTTTCCCTTAGATATGCCATCCAAATCCCCTTAACCTTTCACCTCAATTTGAATTTAGAAATATAATTAAGTGGCTGGCATTGGGTTAACTATTTAAGGTACAGACAGGGAGAGAAAGTAATGTTTGTTGAGTACTTACTTGGAGGAGGTACTTTATGTTCATCATTTCCTCTAGTTCTAAAAACAATATAATATGGCATATGGTTGACCCTCACTTTACAAAGAAAGAAACTAAAATTCAGAGAAGTGAATAATGAGAGCCAGGTGGTAAATTCCACTTACTTAACTCCTAAGACTTTATTCTTCCCACAACTAGCATCAAGATAAGTACATTGAGAAAATCAATTTAACTGTGATTTTGAGATGTAAAAATCCCTGTCTTTATATTGGCTTCCAATTTCTGCATACAGCTCTCTGTCAGCGCTGTATAATTTCACCCTGTGAGGCTCCAGGGTCAGGACATATGTTCGAGCAAAAGCTGCAGATCTTCAGCTACCAGGCACTCTCTGCACGCTTGGGCCCAGGTTGCTTTGGCAGTTGCTGAACAAAATCTCCACTATAAGGCCCACACAATGAAAAAGCAAACCTCTCTGCTATTGGAGGGGAAAAGGAACTCTCCACAGCTTTTGTTCATCTGTGATTATATGGCAGGTTGACAATTTAAACTCTCTCCTAACAAACCCTTCCTGTAAAATTTCTGGAGTTTCTAAATAAAGATGAATGCTTAATTCAATATGACAAGATGACTCTAAGCATCCTGCAAAGAGTAATCACTTTAGTGCCCCGACCCTACCACATCTCCCCTTCCCTGGGAATTAAAGGCCCAATATAAACACCAGTCTAGATTGTCTGAGATCTTTTCTTTCATCTCAGAGAACATAATGGGATTCATGACCCTCTGCAAACTGGCTGTCTGAATGTTAGTGATGGAAGGGGCCTTTGAGAGAGAAAATAAAGTCAATAAAAGTGAAGTGACCCATGCCAGATTTGACTGCCAGTTAGTGATGGAGCCTGGAGTAAACCTGGGTCTTCTGACTTGAGGATCAATAGATAACAGCATGGGAGAATTGAAGAAAGAAACCTCTACTCTTGATGCCACTTTTTAATAAACTATATGACCTTAGGAAACTTCTAACCAATCTGAGCCTCAGTTTCTTCATTCAAAAGGCTAAACTAATTGAAATGAAGGGAAATGCACAGGAAGCCAATAGTAATAGAAAGGAAACTGGGACTCAAGTAAAAGGAGTGGACCATGAGGAAAAAAATGACCAAACAGAAAAGGATGAAGAAACAAGAATTCAGAAAAAAGGAGGAGGGGCTTAGGAACCTTCTGGACATCTTTAAACGTTCCAACATCCGAATTATAGGGGTACCAGAAGAGGGAAAGGAACAGCCACCAGTGGAAAACTTATTTGAACAAATAATAAAGGAGAACTTCCCCAATCTGGCAAAGGAAATAGACTTCCAGGAAATCCAGGAAGCTAAGAGAGTCCCAAAGAAGTTGGACCCAAGGAGGAACACACCAAGGCACATCATCATTACATTAGCCAAGATTAAAATGAAGGAGAGAATCCTAGAAGCAGCAAGAGAAAAGGGGACAGTCACCTACAAAGGAGCTCCCATCAGACTGTCAGTGGATTTCTCCAAAGAGACCTTACAGGCAAGAAGGGGCTAGAAAAAAGTATTTCAAGTCATGAAAACCAAAGACCTACAACCAAGATTGCTCTATCCAGCAAAGCTTTCATTTAGGATGGAAGGGCAGATAAAGTGCTTCTCAGATAAGATCAAATTCAAGGAGTTCATCATCATCAAGCCCTTATTATATGAAATGTTAAAGGGACTTACCTAAGAAAAAGAAGATAAAAAAGATGAACAGTGAAAGGACAGCAAACTCACAGTAATATTAACAACCACACCTAAAACAAAAGCAAACTAAGAGGACAGCTAGATCAGGAGAGGAACCATAAAAATGAAGATCACATGGAGGGTTAGCAATAGGGGAGTGGGAGGAGGAGTAGTGGGGGAGAAGGTACAGAAAATAAATAGCATAGATGGTGGGTAGAAAATAGATAGGGGAGAGGGCAAGAATAGTATGGAAATATAGAATCTAAAGAACTTGAGACACATGGTCATAAACTAAAGGGGGGGAATGGTGGGGGAGGGGGTGTGCAGGGTGGAGGGAAATGAAGGGGGGAAATAGAACAACTGTAATGGCATAATCAATAAAATACATTTAAAGAAAAGAGTTAAAAAAACAAAATAGGATGAAGGTTGAAAAGAACATTTGAGATAATAAAGTACTAAAGAAAGTGCTGACATAGAGTGGGTATTCAATGAATGGTAGCTAATATTATTAAGTGGTAAAATCACTAACAGTTATAGGAGTTCAAAGAAGGAAGAGACCAGCATACTGGAGTGGTAAGGAGTGATGGGTTAGAGAGGAGCATTGAATCAGGCCTTGCAGATCTGATATTTGGATAGAAGTAAAAATGGGCAGGGTATTCTTGATAGGGCAATGAAATGTGTACATACTTGTAGGCAGAAAAAACAAAGATTCAACTTAAGAACAGTGAGTAATCAGGTTTGACTGGAGCATTATATTAGATTCAGGAAAGTGGGTTGCTGGAGATCAAACTGCCAAAGTCAGATTGAGAAGAACTTGAACATCATGCTAAGAAGTTAGAGATGTAGGCAGTCAGGAACCTGTGAAGGGCCTTAACCAGAAGAATTACTGAACACAGTAAATCAGTCTGGAAATGACATGGAGCCACCTGGAGGTGAGAAGAGAATCTTCGAAAGGTTCTCATAGGAAGCCAGGTAGGAGAGGAAGAACAAAATTGAAAGTTGTGGCTGCTGAAATGAATAAGAAAAGATGAATGTGAAGGACATTTTAAAAGAAAAGTTGGCAGGGAGAATCAATACTGTTACAGGAAAAAGAATTTATTAGCTTTGTAAAGTGGAGAGAGAGTATTCATGGATTGTTAGGTTGAGTGCTGTATATTAAAGGAAACATGTCCCAGTCTATAATCTAAGAGAAAAAGAACATGATAAATGATTAAGCCAAAATGACCCAAAGATTTTAAGAAATGGTAAAATGTACTCAAATTAAGATTAAATATTCAAGATCTGCAAGTCTTGGCTCAAACAAAAACTCTTAGAGTTAACTTTCAAAATGTGTCTTGGTGGAGTCTTTTTACTAATGGCAGATCTACTTGCTGAAAAATGATGGTAGCATATTAAAATCAGTACATTTTAATGCTCCCTTTGCTGTTCTGTCCTTTATTTCTACAGGGAGGTTCACCAAGTCCATTTGAGCCTCTCTTAACAATCATATTTTAAACTTAACAGTAACACTCAGAGCTGCCTTTCTTCTTAGGCAGCTGCTTGGCAGAAGGCTGGACCCCTGAGCTGTTCCTTAAAGAAAGGGACATAGTCCAATAAGGTCTTGAGATGCCATATAGTGTCAGAGGTCAGTTAGGGTGGAGACAAAAACCTACCAATTATTTGAATGGAAAGGAGTGAATATAAAAATAGTTATAAAATTCTTAACTAAGTAACTGAAAAGGCAGAAGACTAAGTTATCACAGAGGCAGCAACTGCAAGCAGCAATGATCCCCACTATTGCTGGTATTATCAAATATACCAGCTGGTATTAATAGGGCTGGTTCTATATTAAATTCTAGAAGGTTGCAGAAAGGGCACCAAGATGCTGAGACTTAGACCTCTCAGGGTGGGGGGGGTTGCTGCTTGCAAGGTGCAAGTTTCTGAGCTCAAAGAAAGAAGAGACCCATGGGTCTGGGCCCCAGACTTCTGAGGAGAGGATTCTAGCTACCTGGTGCTGGCATCTCCTGTGCAGTGAGGCTGGTCTGCAAGGGTTGGAGAAAGAACAAACTGGATTCAGCTCCTGCATAGGAGTGAAACAGGCTGGAAACAAACAGGAAGTTCCTCTTCTGTCCTCCCTGCCTCCTCCCAATGCACCCTACTGGCAGAGCATATTGGGGGAAGAGGCAAGGTGGCAAAGCAGAAATGAGGTTTGCGGAGTTCTGGTCCCAGCACTAGAAACACAGAATAGAGGATGGGTTTAGAGCTGAGACACAATAATTTAATAATTGGCACATGCCACTTACTGTATCAACCTCTTGGATAGTCACTGTGCATATTAAAGGCTCTGAGCAGTTCTAGAGAAAAGAAGTCAGTTTAACTGTATGTAACTGAGCTTTCCTCAAATTGACAGGAACCTTCTTATATCCCTTGTCCTTCCCAACATAATGAAATACAACTATGAAAACAAATGGGCTGGATCTATACATTGACACAGAAAGATGCCCATTATAAGCTACTGTACTTTCATGTGAAAAACAAATTATATGTTTATATAAAAATAGAGAAAAAGGCTGAAGCCTGAATGCATGCCAAACTATGAACAGTGGTTATATTCTGCCTGGAAGGGCATCAGTTATGGGATTTCTCCCACTTCCTGCCTCCCTTCTAGAGTGTTTGTATTTTAACATGAATGTGTATTATTTCATAATTAAAGAAAATCACTTTTCAGGTAAAAAAAGAAAGAACACCTAGAAAAAAGTCAGTTTTCACAGGACTATCAGGGTTCCTGTTAATATATGGCACCGAAATGAATGGACTAATTTTGAAGAGAAGGGAAAAAAGAATGTAAGCAGCATTTACTAAACACCTACTGGCTGCCAAACTACATACCTTACCTCATTTAATCTTCTCATCACGTCTGTTATTCCTGTTCTCTAGCTGAGGGACAGAGCTCAGAGCTGTATGGAATTTCTGTAGTACCTAGTAAACATAAGGGACTACCACAAACCTACTACACCGTACTACCTCATTATTAGCTTCTATTTCTTATATTTAATGTTATTTCTCCCTGATAATAATTGTTAATATTCAAGGGCTTGTATCTTCTTTCTTAAACACATCTTAATCCTTTTGAGGGATGTCATGGGCTGAAATATTCCCCCACTTTCCAATTCACGTGTTGAAGTCCTAACCCCCATTACCTCAGAACGTGACCGTATTTGCAGATATGGCCTTTAACAAGGTGATCAACATGAGGTTGTTGTGGTGGAGCCCAGTCCAGTCTGACTGGTGTCATTATAGGAAGAAGACATTTTGACTCACAAAGAAACACCAGCGATGCTCCTACATAGACTAAGGGATGACTGTGGGAAGACAGTGAGAGAATGGCCATCCGCAGCCCAGACAGACAGCCCTCAGAAGAAAAGTGGCCTGTCCACACCCTGATCTTGGACTTCTAGCTCCAGAACTGTGAGAAAGTTAATTTCTGTTATTTAAGGTCTTCATTGATATTGTTTTGTTATGGCAGCCCTTGCAGACTAATACAAGGGAATTATTATGGCTTATACTTGTTTAAATTAGCTATTAGTGCTTTGCAATAGCAGATCTTTTGTAAGCATTTTGGTTTTTTATCACTTTGTTCTTTCTTTCAGTTATTCAATCATCTTACTTGAGTAGCTAGTTTCTTGTTCTAGAGCCTGTGAGGATATACAGTGGACAAAACAAGAAAACCCCTACCATCATGACACCTAGATTTTACTAGGGGGAAGGCAAGAAACAAGATAAACAAGCAAATATACACTATGTTAAACAGTAATGAATAAGTAAAATAAGGAGGGAAAAAACAAATGTAAGAAAAGGATGTGGAATGGGGAAGAGGGTGTCCAGGAAAGACTCATGAAGTAGGGGACATTGGAGAATCAGCAGGCTGTCTTGAGTAGGTTTCCTCGGTAATTTTAAACTTCTCAGTCTTCTAAAAGTCAGCAAACATGTACTTCCTATGCTCTCAAAATTTGTATTTCCATCACAATAGGTCATTAAACAGCTAAGAGATACAGGTCAATTACAGACATATTTCTTGCTTCAAAAATGGATTACTGCCAGGTTAGCTTTTTTTGTTGTTGTTGTTCAGAAACTGTCTCTTCCTCCAACAGTGTTTAAAGCTTTACCATGGCAATCATTTTTTTTTAAGCAGACAATGCCTAAAAGTTATTTCCATCAAGTCCAAAATGGAAATGGTTTTTAGTGGGTGTTAGCACCTCCACTGGAAAGGACCTAGGAAGTTTTCTGTTTGCTCACACCACTTCATATTTTAGCAGCAACAGAAAACATTGTAGGGTAGTAGTGGTTGGAGAAGAGCAGAGACTAAATCACTTCTAGGATTTACAGATTTGCTGGCTGACCTCGACTAAATCTCCTTAACCTCTTTTCTTGAAGCCAAAGTTTCACACAATAGCAGGGATAAAGAAATGTGTGGTTTTTTCATTGTTATCAAGTGTTTAAAGCTTGTGGTTAGAAGAGACAAAAAGCGGGCTGCTGTATTTGCATAGCATTTTTATTGCTCTTTCTTTCTGTCCTAGTTGCTGTTGTAATCAACTCTGGACAGCCAGTTGCTCCCTCAGCCCTCCCAGACCACCCAGCAGAACCTGCCTGTGACCTCTCTGCTTCTCTCACTTTTTGCAAACTGCCATAGCTCAAACCTGGTAGCTGTGCACTAACAGTGAAGCTCGTGGCTGCCTTGACTTGCAGCATCCCTTTGTTTTAACCATAATTTCAGCTTCATTATATCTATCTGTACCTACAGGACAATGTCAGTGGCAGGGAAACATCCTAATGGACATGGAGAACTAAATGAATTTCACAGGATCCACTAAGCCACCCTAGATATCTGGGAGTTAAGGGCATGGACAATGGCACCACCCTGAGAGGACCTTTCTTTGTGATTCTCCTCCTGGGTCTGGGTGGTGAGACTGGTGGAAACAGATTTCCTGTGTTCCATAACTGCAAATGTGAGAAACTGGTGCCGTGAGGGGCACTTTCTCAGAATCCTCAAATGGACAAGTAAAGACTGCACAAGGTGAAGAGGCTCTTGGTAATTGAGGCCTGGAGGCTACTAGCAGCATCCCTGACTCGGCCCATTCCCAGGACCTCATCCACCTGCCAGATCCCCTTAGGATTCCCCCAAATGACAGATGGCTCTCCCGGATGGCCAATCAGCACAGATGTGATCCCAGCCTTTAGATAAACAGTAGCCCTTGCTGGCATGGAGAGTAACCTAAATTTCTCCAATTATAAGTCCAGCAAATGCCACAGTGTTGGACAGACACTGTTTCTAGGTCCCCATGGTCAAATTAAGGACAGAGTCACTTGCACAGAGTAGAAGATGGAATAATGTATGGGGAAAGCCTGAGGTCTGGTCCAAGCCTCTTTCACCAAACAGCTGAGCAACCTTGGCCAAGTCATTTCCCTACTGTGGGCCTCAGTGCCCTCATCCACACTGATTGCAGCCGTAGGTCTTTATGGCCCATAATCCACATGGAATGCACATGTCGACCTCAGTGTCTGCCCTTTGAGATTCTACTAAAGCTTGTTTGAACCTCACCCCATGTGCAGTGAGACCCTCCTCCTCCCAATATCTGGGGGTTAAGGATGTGGACTGCAGGAGGCTTGTGGCTTTCTCTTCCTCTCTGCCTCTCAGCTCTTGTGTCAGGTGGATTTCCCCACTTTTTAGCTCATGGGTGAAGATCCAGCTCTGTCCTGTGATCCATGTTATCACTGATTTCTATCAGTGAACAATCATACAAACAAATTCCTTGTACCGGGCCTTTGCATGGGAGGCAAACCTAAAACCCTGAGTAGGAGGAAAATCAGAGACTTGGTCTTAGATATCCTGATACTTGAAAGGCCATCCTTTCCAACCTGGGCTCCAGGCTTTGGCCACATGGTTGGGGCCTATTTCTCTCTCCCACTCCCCATTTCCTCTCAGAAATAAAAGCAAATCCTCCCACTTTCTATGCAGAGCAATTAATTTCCTGCCCTGTCCTTGTCTTCTAGTCCTACTTTTTCCTTCCAGACCTTGTTCTGGAGGCTTTATGGTTTCACTCTCAAATTGCCCAATAATGTATTTTTCTCAATGTAGGTAGTTCCTTTCTAAGAGAAATTCTACTGCTAGCTGTTATGTGAATATACACACATTTAATCCCTCCACACTTGTAAGTCCTCAACATTTCAACCTAATAGAGATCATTTGAGCATGTAGCTTGGTAAGGGGGTGACTCAGTATGGAATCTAAAAAACCCCCCAAAAACAATATGTCCAAATTGGCACCTATTCAGGTGGGAAAACAAAATTAAAACACCCAGAGAACTGAGTACATTTAACTGGCAAAATGTATGCTAGGAAAAGTTAAGATAAGGAAGGACCAACTTGATATACGGAAATTTTCACAGATAATAAATCTTGAGAGGGGCTGCAACAAATAGGCTGCCTGTACCAGGTAAATATTTTCAAAGAAGTAGGTCATTTTGAAAATCTAAGAAGTAGAGCCACCACCTTCTGTGAAGTGCAGTGATTTTTTTCAAACACATACCTAGCTGGAATTTCAGCTTGAGCTTATGTGTGGTTTCTCCAAGACAAAGATGATACTGATCCTCACCTGGTTTCCCTCTATTCTCCTACTTGTTGAGCAATTACTTTAAACCATTCACCATTCTAGGCTCAAATCCTTACCCTCATGGACCTATGTTTCAGATAGCTCAATGATGAGGTGGTTGCACCTTGAGTCCAGTTGTCAGGCCAGCTTCTTGTTTGTGGTACACATCTGTGAAAACATGACTGACGGCAGAGTACAGTCCATGAGCAGACCCTGGAGAAAGTGAAGATAGAAGCCCAGGGCCTCCTAGGCAGCATGTGTGTACTCTCATTTATTCTTTTGCTGGCCATTTTTAGAGGGTTCAGTATGTGTCAGGGGATAGGAAAGAAAGTAAAACCCATTCCTTATTTATGAAGTTACCAGTCTTTTAAGTCCTGCTTAAAATATGGCTTCTGTGATATAAATGGGTAATGAGAGCTCCAGAAACTCAAAGTAAGAAGCCAAGAATCAAATAAATGATTTGGAACAAAAGGAAGCAAAAAAAAAAAAAAGCCAACCAGAATAACAAGAAGAAAAAAGGATTTAAAAAAATGAGGCTAGCATAAGAAGCCTTTGGGACAACTTCAAGTGTTCCAACATTCACAACATAGGGGTGCCAGAAAGAGAAGAGAAAAGGCAAAAAAATAAAAATTTATTTTAAAAAATAATGAAAGAAAATATCCCTAATTTGGTGAAGGAAATAGACAAGTCCAGGAAACAGAGAGTCCCAAACAAGATGGATGCAAAGAGGCCCACTCCAAGATACATAATAATTAAAATGCGAAAGGTTAAAGGTAAAGAGAGAATCTTAAAAGCAGCAAAAGAAAAGAAGTTAGTTACCTATAGGGTTCCCATTAGACTGTCAGTTGATTTCTCAAAGAAACTTTGCAAACTAGAAGGGATTGGCAAGAAATATTCCAAGTCATGAAGAGTGGGGTCCTACTGCCAAGATCATTTGGCCCAGCAAAGATACCATTTAGGATGGAAGGGCAGATAATGAGCTTCTCAGACAACAAAAAACTAAAGAAGTTTATCATCACCAAACCGCTATTATGTAAAATGTTAAAGAGACTTATTTAAGAAAAAAAGAAGATCAGAACTATGAACAATAAAATGGCAGTAAATTCATATCAGCAGTTGAATCTAAAAAACATACTAAGTAAACAAGAAGAACAGAGACAGAATCAAGGATATAGAGAACATCTTGATGGTTGACAGAAGGTAGTGGGTTGTGGGGGAATGGATGAAGAGGTGAGGGGATTAAGACGCACCAGTAGGTAGTTGCAGAATAGCCATGGGGATATAAAACACAGTGTAGGAAATGGAGCAGCCAAAGAACTTATACATATGGCCAATGGACATAAACTATGGTGGAGGGGTTGCCTGAGGGAGTGAGGATGCTGAGTGGAGGAGGGGAGGGGGGCGAAACTGAGACAACCTGTAATAGTATATCAAAAAATAAAAATAATAAAAATATGCTTTAGTTAAGAGTGTATCAATAGTTTAGCTGTATCAATGCACCTTTTATGTATTAAAAATTGTACTCATGATTAAAAAGAGAAACATTTATTCCTAGTATTCTCCTTGAAGGTGACCTGTAAGAACTTGTGATAGTGGTTTCTAGGGAGTTGCAAGCTGGTCCATGAGCCCCTCTTCTCTCACAGAGATTGCCTGAAGATGTATCTGGTTGCTGAATAGAACATGCCTTTTTTGCTTCCTTTTCTTAATATGATGAAGTCCCCAAGCACAAGGCGAAAGTGGGCCATTCGGCACAGAAGTGATTATAAAAATTGACTTTTATGTTGACTGTAGATTCCCTGACATGCCTCCCACCCCATGGTGTGAGAAAAGAAAAAGTGTGACAGGTCTCACCCTGAAGGCAAAGGCACAGCACTTGCCGAGCACTGCCAACCAACCTGGCAATCTGGTGCTATGGCCAAAGGTGTCCTCCAGAAACATGGATCCAAAGGACATTGTGGCTGGCCCTTTCCTCTGAAAGCTGCTCCTCTAAATATTGCTCTGAACCTGTGTACGTAGATGTGAAATTATTTTTCAAGGGAGTCTAGATTTTGCAGCTGGATTTTGGGAAGTCATGAGAAGAGCCCGATAAATTCTCTCCTCCTAGACTACAAACACCAGTAAAACAATTATGCTTGCACCTGGAACAGTAAAAAATGCTTTAAAATTCTCAAATTGTGGCTATAATTCCCAGTTCACATTTAGAAATGTGGGACTTGGGAATCATTATGGATGATAATGAAATGGCCCACTTACTGCCCTTTCTTGGCTAGAATGTTTCTTGAAGGAGTTGTTTTCTACTTACTGGCTCAGGCTATACAATGCCAAACATCTGATCCATGGAACCAAAACTTCAGCCCATTATTTGCTGAGAAATATGAAAATGAAAAATATAAAAGTAATGAGAGGGGGTGCAAGTACAGGGGAGGATTAGGAAGGGGATGGGCTGTCTATATCATTCCAAACATTTAGATTGGTTCAAGGTTTCACTTAGTTCAAAAGCTCTTTCTCAATGATGTGTTAGAGATACAACTCTTGAGTGTCAAAGCATGGTTTCATGAAAATTCAATGCAGCCCTCCCTTCTTCTGAGTCAGGCAGTTATTTTGATCTTTCAGCTTGGATTTCTGAATATTTTGGACATTATTTTTTTGGTGGTGTGTTGGGCTCAAAATGTATTCAACAACAACAAAAAAATCAGAAAACAAAGATGTGGTTTCCTCCCAGTAAGATTCCAAGGAGGAAGCCAAATGGATGTTAGTATTCTCCAAAATTCCCCTACATCCTGGTGGGTTATAATAAATAACCAGGACCTTAGGAGAGAGGGATGTGAGGAAAGGGAGATGGCCTTCAGATGTTGCCTGCCAAGCATCATCTGATCTGCATTATCTATCCCTCTTTTGTCCATTTCCAAACAATCTATCAAGTAAAATTGTTCTGTTTCTTTTTATGCTAATATTTAATTAAGCCATTACCACAGACCAGATGCTGCTTTACATTCATTATCTGACTCAACCCTACAAGGTAGATGCTATTATTATTTCTGTTTTACAGGTGAGGAAACCAAAGCTTAGAAGGAACAAGTAATAGTTTCATGGACAGTGAGCTTTGTTGATTTGAAGCAGGATTGGAAAGCAGGGTATGTTGCTCCAGGACCCCTTTCCCCACTCGTTAAGCTCAGTGGCCTCCCAATTAAAGATCCAAATCCTCCTAAAGCCCCTTCTAATGATCCCATCCACAGTGCAGTCTCTCTACTCAGAATTCTCTTCCAAGTTCCTGTCTGCAACCCATATCTGGAAACTTCCCATTCTCAAATTTAATATTATGTAATTCTAATAGTTTTTCTTGTTATTTTAATGACCATTTAATACTTGTGCTTTTTGAATTTTCCTCTCAAACATATTTTAAGTTATGGTAAAGTGCAGACCATGTCTTCAGTATCTATATTCTTGCCACACACCACCAAATTGCATGTGGGCCTGTTAGGTGGCAGGCCTACCTTATTTTCATCAGCAGCTAGCCCTTGGCCACAGTGATATCAGTTAGTCATACTGAAGCTGGGCTCATAAGGAGACCAGCTCCTGCAGTCTTTCTGTTCACTTGGGAGTGTGTGAGTAGGTGCTTTGAAATTGCACAGTTCTGCTCAGAAATTTGGAGCTCTATGGGTGGGGTTTACTCACTTCTTAGAAATAGCTGGAACACTGGGCAGGTTTTGAAGGCAAGAGGCATTTTTCTGACTTGAATGTTGGCATTTTAGTAAGCCCCCTCCCTGGAGTGTTAAGTGGGGGCTTGAGAAGTGGGTAGGCAGCCAGTGTTCAAGTGTATAAGCCTTTTCTGGAGATGACACAGAAAATTCAAGCAAGACTTGCAAAGTGGTTTCTGTGTTCTTGGAGTTGTCATTTTTGTCACTTTATTTGGCTGTGAAGCTGATTTTCACACAGGCCTGGTGGTTGTTAAAGTAAACACAAGTATAGTATTAATATCCCCTGCATGTATTTAGGTAAAACTGACATCCACTTGAAGTCAAGAAGTGTTTTGCTTACTCATAGTTCTTGGAAACTGTACACATACTGATTGAATACTTATGTTCCCCATGTATACTTTATGACTAACCGTATCTCCTCGTCAAATTTTATAAAATTTTACAAATTTAAGCATACAAAATATGCTTAAAATACCAAGTGAGTATTTTGCAACCACTATACTTTGAGAATCTGCCAAGCCTACTCAGAGCATGATTCTGAAATATTTCACTTTGAAGCTCTGGGAATTTGGGAGTTCATTCATTCTCTGGAGTTACAGGCCATTGACTGCTACTAAGTAGACATGTATTTCTTCTGATTAGTCACCCACACTGCAAGGATTCTTATTGGACTATTGAATTGACCTCAGCTCCTTACCAGCTTCAGCATGTTTTAAAAATGAGGTGCTGCCTCAGCCAACATGGCAGTCAGCAATAATTGCTTTAGCTAAAGGAAGGCTCACTGGATCCTGGGGCAGTGGTTGGCATTCAGATTGCTTCAGTGGCCCCCAAGTCTTACTTCCACATCTGTGATGAACTACATTGTATTTATTCCACAGTGACAAGGTAATGATAGTTTTGTGGCCTACTATCTCCATGTCACCTCCAGTTTCCTGTAGATAACTAGTGTGCATGAAGTATTTGGTTCAAAGATGTATGAACCTAGTCCTTGACTTCAAAAAGTTTGCAATTTATTTGAGAGAGAATAAAGTCCCAATAATGTAAATTACCTAAATAGTTAATGTAAAGTAGAACTGCCAAATACTGTATAGTAATTACCAAATGAATTATAGGTAATTATAGGAATCAAAGAATGGGAGATCACCATGGTCTGAGGCAACAGAACTTTGCTAAACAGCAAGAGAAAGTTAGCCGGCATTTATTAAGCACCTTTTGCAAGTGAAGCTCCAGACTGGTTATTTATTACATCTAGTCTTCAAATAGAAATCCAATTCTTTCATTTTTTAAAAAATTCATGTGTATTTTTATTGGTATTTATTGGGATTAAAGCTATAAGTAGTGCTTTCCAAGTTAGAATATTCATCTTACACTTGTAGAACTTCTAGTACATCTTCCCATTTTTCAACTTTTTTTATATATCACTTCGTAAGGTATTTTGCTTTCCTTCATATATATTACATTTCTTAAAAGGTATTTCTAGATACTTTCTATGTTTGTTGCTCTTATGGATTTTTCCTACCACATGGTCTAGATAGATATTGTTGAAAAAATACATATATATATTTGATTGTCTTGAATTTTCTATGCTTATTTGAAAGACCATCTGAAAATATAGTTATATGTCTCACTTCTGTTTCATGACTATTGCATTGCCTAGATTTTTCAGAACTGTAGTCAACAACTTGGTGATATTTGATATATTTTTTCTAGTTTTACTACGAATTTTTCTAATTTAATGATTCTTGATATTTGATATGTATTAGAATCACCTGAGAGAAGACTCTTGGGTATATGTATTTGGGGTGCAGGGGAGAAGAAACTCTACAAGTAAATTCTGTAGCACATAAATTTTACTACTGTCACCACCATTATTATCACCATGAGCACCATAGAATTTAGTACACAAATGTTAGTATAACACTATTACTCTGTTCCAAGTACTATACTGAGAACTTAGCAGGTCTCACTGTAATGATGCTCACACTAACCTTATGAAGTGGGCAGTTATTATGTCCATTTTACAGATAGAACCAAGGCAGAAAGACTAAATAATTTACTAAGCAACTTCAGGTAGAAAATGAGAGAGTCAGAATTTAAACCTAGGTCAGAATGGTTTTAAAGCACACTACTCACAACCAACATTCTGTATGGCTAGGTTAATGATCAATGATCATGTAAAAAAAATTATTCTGTTCACAGTTTTATGAAATACACTTTAAAAAATTTATCTACTGCTTCTTCAATACTCATTGAGATGGTTTTTCTCCTTGCCCTATTGATGTTATTCATTATAATAATGGTTTTCCTAATATTAAATCACTCTTTCATTCTTAGGATAGTTTATCAAATTGTAGAGGATAATTCTTTTAGATGTCATTGAATTTAATTGGCTAGTATTTTATTTAACACTTTTCTGCTTATATTGATTAGTGCCATTGATCTATTGGTGATGTGAGTGTAAGCATTTTTACTTATCAAATTTAGGTTTCAGGGTAATGCTTCCTTATTAAAATAATAAAACTCCGCAGCTTCTGAGCTTTTCCTATGCTCTGAAATAAATTATGTGGAAGCAGAATAATGTGATGGAGGTTCCTTCAACGTTTGAAGCAATTCAAAGAAAAAGCCTTATGGCCTTTTGACATAGTTTGTAGATAATTCTTTAATAACTTGTAAAATTTCTTCCATGGTGATTGATCTGGGGGAATCATTCATTACAGGTGGAAAGGTGTCATTGTTATTTTCTGCAACTTGTTCATTATTGAAAACTTAGAAAGTATGAACAGTAAAAAGAAACAAGAATAATCACCAGAGTCCCACCCCCAAGATCTACTGCATGACCATTAATGGATTTTCTTCTACCTTTTTCAAACTCACAATTTTTGAATTTATACTGCATACAGAATTTTCTCAATTTAGGTGACAGCATAAGCATTTTACTAAAAAGATTGTCTTAAATTACTGAATGATGTCCCCCCATTGTCAGGGTAGTCTATTTGGATTTAAGTTCTATATACTTGTTTAATGATTGCATTCTCACTAAACTACCTGTAGAATAAAGGAACAAAGGAGAGGTAATATACAAATGAATTATTATTAAAAACCATACTTCTCTGGGATGTTCCCTGGCAGGGAATACAAAGAAAGCCAAAGTAGATTTCTGTGCCCACCAATTTAACTCACTCCTATTTTAATATTACATATTCATTTGATGGATAATTTTATCATTCTACATAGGAAACAGAAATAATTAGAGTGGTGAAGGACTCCATTGCTATAGAGGAATGAGGCAAGAGGATTTCTGGTAGAGGGGACAGTTTCAATGTATTTTAAAGGATGAAGAGAAATTTCTAGGAGAGTAGAAAATAGAAAAATCAAAGACATGAAAGTAAGAACCAGAAAAGTGTTTCAGGAGAATTATATGTAGTGCTGGGAACACCAAGAGTGAAGGACAGCTGGCAGAAAGCAGGTCCAGAGAGGTGGGTGCTATTGAGATCAGGGAACGACAACCCTCAGTAGGAAGGGATCTGAAAGCCAAGGAGTGTTGGACCACCTAACTTAACTGTGCCTATCAATATTATCCTAACTTTCAGGTGCTGTCAGATTGCCAAGTTTTAAAAAATATTTTTAAGTAGATGCTTTTTAAATCCTCATTTCCTCAAGTTTTGATTTAGTAAGTAATTATTTTCTGCTTAGTTAGCAATAATTGGTTGGTAGTATTTGTGTTCTCACAGAAGCAGACACTAAGACGAGGATTTAGGTACAGGTAATTTATTTGTGATTGATCTCAGGAAACATGAGTAGGAGAGTGGGACAGGGATAAAGGGAAGAAAGGGCAACTGGTACTGTTACTGATATGAACATCTGGAGCTTCATCCCACCTGGAAACTCTAGGAATATAAGCCACATCCCCCAGTGTCATCCTACCTGAACGGCAAGGGAGCTGGGGTATGTATACATAAACTCCTGTTGGTAATTATTCAAAGATTGCTCGGGGAAGGTGCATAATTAGTTCCCTGCATATCTGACATGCTGTATGTTTAAGGAGAGTGGGCTCTGGAGGCCAGTAAAAGACCTCAGGTCAGGAGGTACAGATGGAAGTCAGACCAGCATGCACTGCAATAGGCTCAAGGGGATATGGGTGGGGTGCTGAAGACTTCTGCTATACCTGGGTAGTTTGTACTCTAGATAACTAAATGAACTAATGTTAAAGCTTCTTTGTGTTCATAAGCTTTTGTTTATTTTGACAAATTCCATAGAATCTTGAAAAACATACAGTCCAACTACCATTCTTATGCAAATCTCTCAGATTCCATGGCTGCAAATTGTTCACATAGTCCTATTTGAACTGCAGTGACTCCTTCCCTTCTTCCCAAGGTAGCCCATTGAATCAAAATGCATCTCCTATTATTCTGAAAAAAGCTTGTCTCTCATCCATTGGCCCTTGGCTGCATCTGACTTCTCATTTACATGGGGGTTCCTTCCCAACGCTGGCTGCATGTCAAAATCACCCAAGAGTCTTTTAAAGTGTACAGATTTAGGGTGGGTAGATCTCCCTTTAAGGCAACTGAATAAGAATTTTGGGGGGATGGGACAAAAGAATCTGTAGAATTATCCTAGGACATTCTTTCAGGGCCAGTCCAGCTCTGGCCTTGGATTAGACATTGGGACCGTTGCTCTGTACAGCATCCTTTAGTAAACTGTAGGCAGCTTTCACAGCCATCTCAAGAGTTCCTCTCTCCAAAGGAAAGCTTCCTAGTCCTTGCAAATCCCTAAATACATGGTTTTGAGTTTCTTCAATATTTTTTCCCTCATCTGAACATAGTTGTATCTATTTTACATTAAAATAGATATATTTTAACGGAATGTAATTATGATCTGAGAGTACAGAGCACAGCAAAATTATCCTGTCTTGCCTTTTAAACACTATAATTTAATTAATGCACCCTCAGGTCACATTAACACTTTTTGAGGCCAATTAAACTACGGATTCATGATGAACTCACCATTGATAACAGCTTCTAAATCTCCCTCCGTACTTTGGAAGTTAGACTTTTACTTTAATTTTTATTGTATTTTTCCATTATCATTTATCCTCCTTACACCTTCTGCTTCCTCACCCTATCTCCTCCCTCCCACAATCACCACACTGTTTTTCGTGTCCATGAGTTCCTTTTCTTTTTTGCTTGATCCCTCATCCCACAATACACTCCCCTGTCAGCCTGTGCTCTATCATTGAGTCTTTATTTTGTGTGTTAGTTCAGTTTGTTCATTAGATTCCATATATGGGTGAGATCATATGGTATTTGTCTTTCTCTGACTGGCTTATTTCACTTAGCAGAAAGTTCTCCAGTTTCATCCATACTATCACAAAGGGTAAAATTTTCTATTTTACTAACTGCTGAGGAGCATTCCATTGTGTAAATGTGCTGTAGTTGTTTTATCCACTCATCTGCTAAGGGACATTTGGGCTGTTTCCAAATCTTGGTGATTATAAATAATACTATAATCAACATAGTGGGGACTCAAGGGCATTATCTTATTGTTTTCCCTTCTCTTCAGTATTTTTTTATCCTAATTCCAACACCTACCATAGGACAGACATTAAAGAGATGGGGTCAACAGGATTTGATGATCAATTAGATATTGACACCTGATGATGTGTTGAGGGTTCTAGCTTGGAAAGCTACATGAAATATCTATTTATTAAGAATTATAGGATTTTAGCAGTTGGAGGGTGGAGTAGAGGTGATAAATTCACCTTTAGCCCTGTGGAGGGATGCTTACTAGATAGATATGAAACTCAGAGAGCAAGCTAAAAACAAATTTGGAGCCCACAGGTTTCTAGGTGGTAGTTAAAGCTACAGAACTATTCATTCTGGCTTAAATTACTACAGATTTTATCAATCTGTTTTAGTTATAATGTGGTCATTGAAAAAAAATACAGAACTACAACATGGTTCCAAAAACAATTCCCTGTGGGTTGCCATTGATTATCCAAAACGTATTTCTATATTAAACCTATTCGAATAGCATAAGAAATCCTGTCAAATTTCTAAATGAAATTCAGATATATTATTTCTATTTCATTCCCCTAATGTCCCAGATTAATAAGCAGGGAAAAGGAGTGAGGTCTGACTTCAGGAACAAACCATTAGCAAATTATGTTTCTATTTACAATTCTAGTCACAAAGTTATTTGTTCATTGTTTAAGTAATGCCTTTTGGCTTGAGCAAAAGTCTTTGCTCATGAATTGCATTCCAAGTTTTTGTAAATTGTTTTAAGATATTTGGCGAGGCAAACATAATTTCGATTAATGATGAGCACTCTTTCTCCAGGAAGAAACTTTTAGGAAAAAAAAAACCAATGACTTCATTTAGAAAATAAAATAAGCCAAAACCATCTTAACAAATGTATAACTTTCTCTTTCTTAGCAGTCAGGTCTTAAGTTGTGACATGGTTAAAACAAGAGAAAGCCTTTTGGGGTTTCAGGGGAGGAATTCTCCTTTAACCTGCCTTCAAACAGAACAGAGCAATTAGGTATGGTTCTGTATGCTTTTGGTATATGTGGTCACTTCTTTGCTATGAATTGATTTAAAAATTATTCCCTTTGCTCCTGTTTACCTCATTATTCTTTGGGCATAAATCTTACCCTCAAATAATTTATGTGTAAAGGAATCTGATAGAGGAACAGAACAGGCTCACTAAGTGTCTCCTGCTCATTACAAGAGAATAAATACGTAGGAATACCAAACAATCATTCTCATTAAAAGAATGCAGTGTGTTTTTTTTTCCCTAGACATATCAAATAATTACTGAGGGATTAGGGGAACCTAACCACTGTGAAACTTGGCAGAGGCATATCAAAGTCAGCACAAATATCTGGGATTCAGCCCCAGTGGCATTATTTTCTACCATAATAAGCCTCTTCATGATTAATCAGAGATTTTACACTGTCAGGAGCCAAATTCTCTGTGGAGATAGTGTGGAGTTAGGGGTAGGGTGCATTTTATTGGGAGTGTTTTACTAGGACACTATTTTGTTATGACACAATTCAGGGAATTGGTATAATGTTTTGCCTCAGATTATTTGGTAATGCATGCTCACCCCAAATTAATAATGATCAGAAGAGTGAATCTCATTGGCCTACATGGGTGTTATGCACATACCTTTGGTTTCATGGCACAGTAGACTAACCAGCTGAGTATTCTCACCACCAAGAGCCACCTTCCTCTTCTATCAAATCTAAAAGTTACGTGCCCGATGTAGTGTCCACTTTATTTCCACACATAAGTTGGTAACTCAGTGTTTCTGGAACTAGAAAGGGTACTAGCTCCTGACTCTTCCTTGGCATCCAGGGGCTCATACTAGATAGTGAGCTTATGGAGGGTGGAGGATGGTGAATTGCATCCTAGACTAGATACAGATGAATCCCACTAGAAGTTGTAATTGCCTTGTGCTAGATGCTCTGCCCTTCTTCCCAGAACCCCCTTCAGGAACAAGGGACTTCTCTAGCTTACAGGTGCTGGGAGTGCTCACAGGTGGCAACTCTCAGCTATTAGTCCTTTTAGGGGATTGCCTTGGCTAAAGAAAATGGCCTCGCCAAAGGTCACACCTCTTCCCACAGGTAGCCCACACTCAATTCAATGACTGATCAACATAAGGGCATAAAAGCTCAGCCCTCTGCCCCAACTCAGGACAACTCTAGAGGGCCATCCTGCTGCAGAGCTCCCCTTTGAGTCCCCTGGGGCTTGCTAGGAGACTTCATCACAGCTAATATTGCCTTGTGCCCAGCCAGATTCTTTCCCCTCCATTCCACAGGTGCTATTCCCAGGAGTCTTCCCAGTTAATCACCATCTCAGAGTCTATTTCCCAGGGACCCACACAAATTTGATGTGTGTCAATTAGCTTTCTTTTGTGTCATTTCATTGGTTATACCCGAGTTTGTTCCAAAAGTTTTTTAATTCAAGTCAAGACAAAGTCTGAAATAAGTAAAATCCATGGCTATTGGTATCATCTTGGGGACTGGGATTTTAGCTAATATACATGTGGCAGATCGTCAAAATAATCAAGGGAGATGAGAAGGTTTTTAACATAGAGTTTCCCCGCCCCTCTTCCTTAATAGGACTCTCTAGCACTAAGGCCTGGGGATCGGTATTTGCTCAAAGCCTTCCTCATATTTTGAAGTGCAGTCTTCTTTCAGAATCATGGCTCTAGGCCATGCTGGCATGCTGGATTGTGGAGAACTCAAGGTACCAAGCCCTCAAACTGATTCTTCCATTGCCCTGACAGAGATGTGACAGTTTTTTTCCTCTTGGCTCCAGGAGAAATATATGTCTGGGAAAGTTTCCAGGGTGTTTTTGGTCTGCCCTCTAACAGATATTCAGGTGTAGCCAACAACTAATATGTGCTCCAGACCTAGGAGCTCTAGTATCCAGCTTGACTCTGTGCTATGCTTAGGGGAAGGACATATTCTTGGGCTGCTTGAAGCTGTGGGCCGATTGGCTAGCCAACGTGTTCAATGAGCCAAAAGACATGCACAAGCTCTTGGGAACTTTGTACAGCCTTGGGAGTCCTTATCAAGCTTTGCCAACTTGAAGTTGCCCCAGGAAGTTCATTAGGGAGGAAGCTTGGGCATTATATTAGGTCTTAAGAAAATGCTTCATCCCCTGACAAAGGCACGTCTTTTTGGTGCAGATCAGTCAAATGTTCAGTTGGGTCAAATGCTCATCATGGTGTTTTGGGAAAATGGTTGAAGATTGAAGATGTCTTTCAGGGATTATCCAGGACCCTTTCTCAACGTGACTATGCCACCATCCTCCAATACCATTTCCCCACTATCACCACTATCCTCACCCTCACTTCTTTATCTGGTGCATGTTGCATGAGCTCTTTATTTGGAAGACATTAAAATTAATCCTTTCCTAAGAAAAAGGAAGACATTTTGGGGATGGATTTCCAATGGTAGAATTTCAATCACAATGTCAGAACACAGAGACAATATTTCCAGGTTACCTCCGAGTCATACGGGAAAAGATACTGTCTCCCATGTCTAACTCTGAAGCTGTCTGAAAGGCAGGCAGGAGGCTGTGCAGAAGGCTGACTTATGACAGCCAAGGGAATTCACCTAACAGCTTTGCAGTATAAGGGTGCAGTTGAGCAAGGGCCCAGGTGCTGCATTTTGAAGTCCATTGCTAAGTTTGCACTGCAGCCACACCCTCTATGGGTTTCCCTCACCCATGGACTAAGGGTGAGAGTGATACAAAGGCAGGCACTTTCGGGAGACATGAAACTCCTCTGGAAGCCAGCTGTGGCTTGAGGGCTCCCCAGGAGCCTTGTAGCGTCTCCTTAGACTTCACAGCAGTTGGGGACACTTCCGCCCAGTCTCTCTCTCCCTTTTTTTACTGAGGGGTTGGACTGTCACGACAGTCTGACAGCCTTTCCAGATCTCTCAGCTCTGCCCATTTCCTCTTATGGGCACTTCTTCTAATAAAATTCTTGTACATTTAATCCCTTCTTGGCTTCTGCTTTTCCAAAACCCAGAATAATGAACTAGTCATCTGTCTTAGCTGCCAATATTTGACTACTTATTAATTAGCTCTTTCTCCCACCACCATCTCTCATCTCAGGAAATTTTGAAATGGTCCTTTCCCTTAGGAAAAAGGGTTGTATACTCAGGAAGCCTCAGAAAAAAATGTAGGGCAAGAAATAGCAGCCACCAAATGATAATAGTATAATAATAATAACAGTAACTTTAAAGATTAAAAAGAACATGGCTATGTACCATTAATTTAATCTTCCTAACTCTACTCCATAAGACAGGAGAGAAGAGAACAGCAAGTGTTTATTGCATTATTGCAAATATAATGCATTTGCCTCATAATTTT
The DNA here is from genome assembly GCF_021234435.1 of Artibeus jamaicensis. Taxonomy (NCBI): domain Eukaryota; kingdom Metazoa; phylum Chordata; class Mammalia; order Chiroptera; family Phyllostomidae; genus Artibeus; species Artibeus jamaicensis. The sequence goes on from NW_026521883.1 coordinate 11,855,157, forward strand.
CATAAAAGAAATGAGTGTCAACCCAGGTGAACAGATGAGAGATCCAAGACATGGAAAGGCAATGTAATTAATCCAAGGTCATGCTATTAGCAGGAAATGAGCCAGTAATAAAACAGCATTGTAGAACTTCAAAATCTGTGTGGTGCCTACTTGTTGGGAGTAAAATAAAGATATTTATTCCAGCCTTTTGACTGCAAGATGGAGAAATGAAGTTAGTTGCCTTAGCAGCTAGGCACACACTAGGGTCATTTCCTAGCTGATAAGCCAAGGGTGACACATTTGTGCTTTCCTAAGTGTCTCTGCAGCAAACAGTTGTGGAAATACACTCTTAGAGGCTCTGAATAGGGCAAATGCTCTAGGCTTCCTGCTGAGCAATTGCCAGGACAGATGACAAAGCCTGGGTGAGCAAGAAGGAAGATAAGAAGCTACCTTGTTTACACAGAAAATTCAAGGAAAAAAAAACCCCAGACACTACAACTTTTCTCTGGAAGGCAAAACACAGTTGCATAGAAAATCCAAGGGAAAAAAAAACAAACACTACAGCCTTGCTCTGGAAGACAAAGCATAGTTGCATCCTCACAAATAACCAGAATATCCTCTAGGCGCTCCTCATCCCATCTCTCTTGCCTGTTTAAGTCATTTTTCTCTCATGCTTGCCCAGATGCTAAGCTGAATTATCTTCAAGTCCGAGGTAGGGGAATTTGGGAAGAGTTCCAAATGGTAATTGTCTTGGGTCCTGCTCTACCACAGGATGGTTCTGCCTCTCTCAGCAGGTAGAGGGTTTCATTCAGCCTCGTGGGAAGTTCAGTTCCCTGGAGAAACCGGCTTCCAGAGATTTGGGGGTGTTTAAGTGTACTTGTGCATGTGAATTTAATTTTAGAGGTGGTCAAGTTACTTAGAAATGACTTCTACCCTCCTTTTATGGTCAAAAGGTATTCTATAACAACAACAAAAAAGTCAAGCTGTTGAAACATTTAGGAAAGTTCTACTTTTGCTATAGCCAGAGAAGAACATGGAATGAGAAGAAAATTATACCAATGTCTTTTGCATCCTGGAGTCCTTATAATTCCCAGCATGTCACATCATGGCACTCTGGTCTCTAGAACAGGGATCAACAGACTTGAATGCACATCACCCAAAGTTAAATTAAGCCCAGATCCTCAATTTTATGTCTTTACTTATATGTATATTTACAAATTATATAAATATGCTATTATCATTTGCTAATATTTTAAGGCACTATATATATATAATTGCATCAAGGTTTGTTCTTCATGAGAGTAGCTATAAATCTATATTCAGATAGTCTATTATGATTTGTAGTTTCTTTAGCTGACCTCTTATTTGATTTAATGAAATCATCATTGTTTATGTATTGTAAAAGGGTTTGCTCATCTTTTGAGTTAAAGGAGTATAAGCTCAGCTTTTTTCTTTTCATTGGTACTCCAATAATATATAATGTCATCTGTGAGTCAGTTTTTAATGGGTCTCTCTTTTTTTTTTTTTTTTTTGCATGTTTTGAGAGCAGAGGTTCTGACTGCCTTCACTCTGAAACTATCTTTTCAAGGGTGTTTGTATAGCAAACAGCCTTACAGCATGAAACCAGTGGCTCCCTCTGGAACAGAGAGCAGGTTTATTGCTGTCTAATATTATGAAGATAATGTCTTCCTCTGGAGCAAAGGTTGGGCAGGGTTTTGAGTAATTCCATTATAATGGAATTGGGTTTCCTTCACTTCAGCTTTACAGCTGAGACACAAAACAGTGAATGTGCAGCATCCACCTGGCTGTCCACAGTGGCCCTGTGGGACCTGGGGGGCAAGGATAGCCAGGACAAACGTGAGGCTCACACTGTGTATTGTGCCGTGAGTAGTAAAGTCCCTTGTCTCTGACCCAGGAACATTGCATCTTCTGCCATCATTTGTGAAATGTGGTAAACTATCTTGTTAGCTTGCAAGTAGGGTAAAACCTCAGATGTTCCACAATTTTTGACAATATTTTAATATATTTTAAAAATAGAACAGGAATCTTTTAAAATCACTTGCCTATTTTATGAGAGTTAGTTTGGTTAAAAGTACATAATATTGCCAAAGTCACCTAACTTCACACACCCTAATTCATTTGAACCCAGTGACATGAAGTCCTCACTGCCCACCTACCCTTGTGCTGAGCCCACCTTTTCTTCAGGTTAGCTCACCTGCCTCCCAGGTCACATGGATACTGACACTGAATGAGGTAGACTATGGGTCACTTCATATATTAGGCATTAGTGAAGCTAATTTCTTTCCTTTGTAGATAAAATGCAAGTATCAAAAGAAATCATAATGTCTTCTCACACCCCTAAAGAATGAGCTGGGCACCCCCGTCAGAAACCTCTTCTTCACCAGGGCCCGAGCAGCCACGTAATATTTACCCAACACTTAGGACAGACCAGTCACTGAGCAAACACTTCAAGTGAAGCATTTTGTTTACTTCACATTTATTATGTCTGAGCTCTACCATATCTCTTTTACAGGCATGTTAACTGTGGCTTAGATGCATTAAGTAACTTTTCACAAAACCGAGTGGGTAACAGGCTTGGTGGCCACAGCCCAAGCTCCAATACTGCCTCTCCACTTCACAGACAGTAAGGCTGAAGGCCAAGGTCACTGACTGACTAGTTCCCACCTGGCACCAATTTCTACGCATGGCAGTGCCTTCCTTGTTAAAATAACATAGGATGGGCCTTCCGGGAGCTATTTTTGAAATTTTGTTTCTTATGGATTTCAGGGTAAAGAGGGTGGGTAACTTTTTCATTGTTTTTAGAGAGAGGAAGAAAAAGAGACATTGATGTGAGAGAGAAGCATCAATTGTCTGCCTCTCATATGTGTCCAGATGTGGGTCACACACGCCCAGATCAGGGATCAAACCCACAGCTTAGGCATGTGCCCTGACCAAGAAGTAAACCTGTAATCTCTCAGTTACGGGACACATTCCAACCAACTGAGCCACACTGGCCAGGGCCACAGTGAGCAGTGTTTGGGGTAAGAGAGAGACTTAGATTAGGAAACAAAGGAAAGAATAGCCCTTCAAATGATTATATCACATTCAGGGACATATTCATGGAAGATCAAACACACACATGCATGGGAAACAATCTACTGGTTCCATGGCTAAGATACGATACATTATTTTTCTCAACAAGACTCCAGCAAGTCACTTCACACCTGCTGGTCTTTACAGAGATTGATTATCCTGACATCTCTGAGGAGACCACCATTGCGTACCACCACTACTTTCTGCATTCTAAAAACAATATTTCAATTTAATAGAACACAAGGAAAGTTTCAGAAACTGCCAGACAATCTCCTGGTCTGCAGTTGTACAGGGAAAAGCCATCTAAGCTCCCAGAAGTAGGAGGAGTGCTTGTGTTGTGTATATGGGGGATGGGGGAGATCAGAGGGGGGTTTGAATAAAGGGAAAAGGAGAAACATGAATTTTATAAAAGAGAACTTGAAACACATGTGGCACTTTGTTGTACAACCTGACCATAAAACACTGCTCACTGTGGCCCTGGCCAGTGTGGCTCAGTTGGTTGGAATGTGTCCCATAACTGAGAGATTACAGGTTTACTTCTTGCTCAGGGCATGTGCCTAAGCTGTGGGTTTGATCCCTGATCTGGGCGTGTGTGACCCACATCTGGACACATATGAGAGGCAGACAATTGATGCTTCTCTCTCACATCAGTGTCTCTTTTTCTTCCTCTCTCTAAAAACAATGAAAAAACATTATCCTCACCCAAGGGGTGAGGATAAATTAAAAAAAAACACTACTCTTGGTATTTTGTGGCAATATACTAAATGGAAAGCTTTCTGGACGTTACTGAATATGTACTTGTTGGAGGCTGCAAAGGTGTGTGGCAAGAATGGGTCCTGAGGATGGATGGGGAAGACGGGAGGTGGGCGAACGAGGCAGAACATGGGGTTGGGCAGCAGCAGTCAGACTTTGGGAACTTTGCACAAGTTTTTCTTATTTTTTTCGCATCATTTGAAAGCCCTGTGATATTTCATTTACTGCCTGATCTTGTCTTTGCCATTCCCAAGATGATTCTGGCTCGTGATCCTTTTCTGGCTCATGGCCATGTACAGAGGTAGAAACAATGGGCCTGCATTGGCCTCTTGAGACTGCGTGTCACAAGAAGATCGCTGCATACTTCTGGACCTTTTGTGGAGGAGGAAACAGAACGTGAGGAAAGATATTCGGATAAATAAACCAATTCACTTGTCATCTAGGGGAAAACAAGTCAACAATCTCTCTTGACCACTGACTAGGACATTTTGAAATTAGTGAATGAAGTAACTAAAAATTTGGAAGTTTTTTATTCTTAGAACAAAGTCTTTTTAAAAATCCCTAATTTATAGCAAAATGCTTTCATCTTAAACTAGACAAGCATAATGAGAGCACAGGACTGGTACAGAGCCTACCTTCCTCGTTTTACATAAAAAGAAGCTGAGGCTCAGAGACTTACCCTGAGGGCGCACAGCAGGCCAGGGCCAAAACCAGGTCTAGAATCCAGGGGCCAGGATGAACCCTCCATTCTTATAAAATGCGAATTTCCCGAAAAGGATCAAAAATAATTCTCATATGTCTCACTTCAAATGAGTTTCCCCCTTGACGAGAGAAAAGTAGACAGATGGAAATCTTTACATTTTGGAGGGGTAGAGGGCACAGAACAGGTCAGTAAAGAATCTGAAAACAAACCGTTCTTTAATACCATTGTCCAGAAACACTACCCACAAAGTTATTTTCTCAAAAACCTGCTGTCATTATGTTACTCTTCTGCTCAGAAATCTTCCACAGACTCTATCATCAACTAAAAATGAAAACCAAATTCTTAATGCACAAAAACCAACTCCAGCTTTCATACCACTCCACTCCAGAGGTACCTACTTTGAGCCCAGCCCTTGCAAGACATGGGACACAGTAGTAATGGCCAAACAAGATCTATTCCCTCTTAGGACTCACATTCAATAGGGGGGACAGTGACTAAGTAAAGAAATGAATGGACAAAATAATTATGGCTTATGTTGACTTATAAGGAAAGCAAACAAGATGAAGTGACAAAGAGTAGCTTATGGTGGCCATGGGGGAAGGGGGAGGAGAGTTCCTAACTACCTTATCTGGAAATGACATTTGAGCTGAGATCTGAAGGTGATAATGAGCCAGCCCTATGAAGAGCTAAGGAAAGAAATGGTGAGACAGAGTGAATTGTAGTTTCTCAAACTGGATAGCTAGCTAGTGCTTGCCTGCCTTCACTTCTTTGTTAATGCCACTTCTATTGTAGGAAATGCCTTCCCTGCACTTGCCTAGGCTGACCTGTTCCATCTAAAGCAACATTGAGTGGTGGTTGCAAGTGTGGGTCTGGGTTAGATCTGGATAGGATTCTCACTTCACCACCTGTAAGCTGGGTGGCCTGGGGAAGTCAGTACCTCAATGAGCCTCAGTTTCCTCATCTTTAAGGTGGAGATGATAATAAAATCCACCTTAGGGAATTACTATGAAAATTAAGTAAAATATTTCATATAAGACACAACATAAAAAGTCAGTAAATGTTGGTTATAAAAGTAAAAAAATGTTGGTTATTATCTACTTTTCAAGACCCAGCTCAAATCATTTCTCTATAAACTTTCTGGACAACAGCAGCCCAAAGTAGTATTTATTTCACTGAACTTATTATTTTTTTGGACCTGAACACTCTCACCTTCTGTAATTTTTTTATCAACATTCTCTTGTTATATATTTTGTGTGTCTCTTTTATTTATCCCCCCTGATAGATTGTGAGCTCATTCACTATAATCATGCTGTGTCCTCTCATTGCCTTGCTCATAAGTTACACTACATGTGTGTTCAAAGTGCATAGAAACATGGGTGGCTGAGGAGGAGGGAGAATGAGAGGCAATGCTTACTATAGGTATGTGAGGATTTACTAGAGGGTGCATTGGTTGTAGTTTTATTTTTACCCTCATAATTGTGGTGGTTCGATTCTAAGACAGCCCCTCAGTGATCTGCTCCTGGTCTTCATACTCTTGTTAATGCTCCCCACTTCAATGCTGGTTAGACTTACAACTTCTTTCTATTCAATAGATTATGGTAAAGGTAATGACACTCCCATGATTAGATTGTATGAGTGTGATTTCCATCTTTTTGGGACACTCTCTCTTTGATGAAGCAAGTAGACCACTTTTAGGGAGGCTCATAGTGCAAGGAACTGAGGGTGGCTTTTGGCCAACAGTGACCAAATGACTACATTCTGCTAAGAAGCAAGTAAGAGCACTTGGGAGAGGGTCCTGCTCCAACTGAGCCTCCAGATGAGATGCAGCCCTGGCTGACACTTTGACTGCACCTGTATTTATGATTCACGGATACTGTGGAACAATACATGTGTGTTGTTCTCAGCCCTTAGTGGTAGTTTGTAATCATTTTGCAGTAATTTGTTATGTCACAATAGACAACAAATACACTTGTTCAGTGATTTTAGGAAGATAACTTCATTTCTCTGACCTGGAATCTCCTCATTAAAGACCTTCACGGTGCTGGGCACTAGAGTTGGCACCTGGTCTACAGTAGTAAACAAGTCAGGCAACATCCTGCCCCGTGGAGGCACTAGTGTAGCTTCAGGTCAGGATATGGCTTTCATCCTGCTGGTTGCCCAGGTCTCAAGCAGTTTTGGGCTTTTTCCTTAGGAGGTCAACCCTACCACTAGGTAGAGAGACAGAAGCCAGAGGAATTCTAGAAGCTCTTAGGAAGGAAAATCAAATCAAACAGATGGGGGCTTTCAACATAAGCAGATGCATTTAGGCTTAAAAAAATTACTGTGCTTTTAAAATAAAGGCAAATGTGAGGCTTCTTCTGAGAAATGAGTGTACGACACGAAAGACATTCTGTAACCAAAACACATTCTGTTTACCTCCAGCTCAGAATGGAAGTCTTTTTACTTTTTCAAGAGAAACATGATTATAAGTATCATTTAATACAAGGAATAGTAGAACATTGACTGGATGATGGAAGTCAGCTCTGGGCTAGAAGAAGGTGTCCCTGTCAGAGGCCTGTTTCTTTTATCTAGCCTCACACAGACTATGAGACCACTGTCAGAAGGGAGGGCCCAGTGGCCCAGCCTCCGGATTCCCAAGTCCCTTTCTTTTTTTTGCATCTCTTTCCCCAGATGTTCTCCCATTAGTAACTTTCTCTACACCCTACTTCCCAGATATACCACTTTATGTGCCTAGCCATAAATTTTTAACTCCACATTTTGCCGTCTTTACTAGGTGGCCAGTAGCTTATGTGAAATTATTCTCAGAAAGGATTTATAGCTCTTAAAGACACAAAACTTGTTTATCTTTTTTGAAGGCTAAGTAAAGTCCTCAAAAATAAATGGCCTGTTGTCCCTTCCTGGAAAGAAGATGCAAGTACTTTCTTCTTTGAGACTTATATCCCATGCTCTCTCTTTCTCTTAATATTTTATTTATCTATTTTTAGAGACAGGGGAAGAGAATGGGAAAGAGAGGGAGAGAAACATCAATGTGTGGTTGCCTCATATATGCCCTTGCTGGGGACCTGGCCTGCAATCCAGGCATGTACCCTTACTCGGAATTGAACTGTGACCCTTTGGTTTACAGGCCCACACTCAGTCCACTGAGCTACACCAGCCAGGGCTCATCCCATGCTCTCTTAAACATATAAACAATGTATGGAATGTTGTCTCTAAGATTGGGACTCAGCTACCTTGCTCACAATCTTAGCACAGCCACTAATAGCTGTGGGACTTAAAATAAATTATTTAACCTCTCTGGACTCTGTTTTTTAAATGGGGACAATAAGAGCATGAACTTCATGGACATGATGTAAAATGCTTAGAATGGTGGCTGGCACAGGGCAAGCACTCAGTAAATGTTAGCTATTACTATTAATATAGCTAAAGGAACAAAAAAAAGACAGTTTTTATTTTCAGTTACATTGAGTGTGATCAGGACACAACTAGGAAAAACTAGAAAAACAGACAGTATTTGTTCTCATTGACTTTCTACTTTTTATTTGAATCCTCCTTTACCTGTGTCTTTTTCCCAGCTCCCCTCTCTGTTCCTGTCCTGGCCAAAGGCCCTCAGGGGACAGTACCCTGCCTGGGACCATCTCCCCCAAGCCTCAGGTTGTACTGTCCCACTTCCTGTTCATCACATGTCTCCTCTCCTTTGTCCTTGTCTCTAGGGCTTTTGCTAGCATCTGATCAACTAATTTGTGCCAAAATGTTAATCACTCCAGGTTTAAATCAATTGTTCTAAGTTTTTTAATATCTGCACACCATGCACATGGAATGTATAATAAATCTCCATTTGTAACAACATCCTTCACTACCCTGTTGATCTTAGCTCAGAGGAAGGGGGCGTGGAGTCTAGAAAAGCAGCTTACCCCCAGCAGGGTCTCGCCCCGGCTCCTCATGACATTGAGAATCTCAGCAAATGCTGCCTCCCAGATTTGTTTTTTGGCAGATACCTTCAATGACTTAACCCACATAATTTCTGAGAATGAAAATTTAAGAATCTACAGCAGAGCCATATTTAAGGCCTGGAAGAGGTTGATGGGTGGGGGACTTGGGAGAAGGCATATTTGAATACTTTTCTAATGATACATGTAAACTATCCTCTCCATCCATCTCTTAAAAACCAAGTAACTGTGGTCTGTTAGCCTCATTTTCCTTTGGCTTTTAAATTAAATGTTAGACAAGCTCTTCAAGGTCATTCCCTACTAACATCTTCAGAGCTGTCCCTAGGAAGAGGGCAACATCTTTATTTAGAATTGGGAATAATATTAAAATTGGCTCTCTGCTTATTTGAGGCAACATATGAGCTGTTTAATAGGAGAGGCCTTCTTGCTACTGAGGACACTGGCTTGTCTGATGGGCAAGGTTGGCTGGGAAGGGCTAGACAGGCTTTCTGCTTTGATTCCTTAGGACAACTGGGATAGAGTAACTACCTACATCCTGGTGTTAGTGTCCTTGATGTCCCTAAATCCCAATCCTCATTGGATGATCTGAAAAATGCAAATTTTCCCAGCAGGAAGTACACCTTATGCTATCTAGTTCCTGTCTGGTTTGAGCTAAGTAAAAGTACATCAGTGAGTAGTATGCTGCTGTGGAAGATGAGTAAAAATTACCAGACCAGCTCCAGCTTCAAGTGTTTAATTCTGTCTTCATAAAACCGTCCATGATGCTTCATATTTTAGTATCAAAACAAAGTCTTCCAATTGGATCTGGCTGATGATTACATATGTATTACTTTATTTAAGTATTTTATTTATTTATTTTTAGAGAGAGGAGAAGGGAGGGAGAAAGAGAGGAAGAGAAACATCATGTGGTTGCCTCTCACATGCCCCAAGCAGGAACCTGGCCTACAACACAGGCATGTGCCCGGACTGGGAATTGAACCAGTGACACTTTGGTTCGCAAGCCAGCATTCAATTCACTGAGCCATACCAGTCAGGGGTACGTGTGTATTACTTGAAAATATCCTGTAAATGGCATGAATTGTGTGTGCTTCTGTGTGTAGATGGGTGGATCTACTAGAACAGTGGTTCTAAACCTTATATCACAGAACAATTAAAGACTCCTTCTGGCTTTAGTATTTTTAAAGTTTCCCAGTTGATTCCAATGTGCTGCCAGTTTGTGAATGCGAGTGCTAGAAGAAAGGGACCTGTCGCAAAACAAACAAAAAGATTTCATTTCCAGTGAAAGCTTATCTGTAAGATCCTTTTGAGCTCTAAGTTTCTATGATTAAATAAATATTTGTTGCCTTACAAAAGGAAAAATACAACTGTGAAACTTTCTCTTGCACTTGACGATATCAGAAATATAAACAAACAGAAAGTCTTTTGTTCAGAAAATATTGTCCTTAGACTAGAAACTTTGCAACTTGCCACACAAGTTCTGAGAATGTCCCAATTTTCCTACAAGCTGGCCCTGTCTAGTCTAACGCAAATGTTTTTAGATGTACATTTGATTTCTCCAGGGAAAGTGTCCTAACATGGATAAGCAAAGACAAAAACCTAGAGGCTACATGGAAACCAAGTATCCTGGCTAAGTGTTGAGTTCTGCCTGTTGCATTAGCATAGATGGAGGTCTTGAGACATAGTTTAAGCTGCTGAGGCATCATTAGTTTCAATTAGATGGAAAGTCTTGGTAGTGGATTACTCCAGCAACAGTTGTTTCCGGATGTCCTGCTAGCATTTGCCTTCCTTTCCCCCTCCACCCTTCAACTTACCCCAGGGACACTGCTAATGGAGTTTTTCTTTTATCTGAACAGAGGCTTTATTAAATCTCCTCATGTCTGTAAGTGCCTGTAGCTGCCCTGTTCCCTCTTAATTCATTTTCTGTGCTGCATTGTGAAGTATTTGGAATCTCTGCAAAAACAAATAAACCTCTGAACTCTGATACACATGTAATCTGCCAAAGTCCACCCCACAACTTCAGACTGTCCCCAAGCACGGCTGAAACAACATCGAAGAGCATCAGTGTTTCCTGTAATCCACTTGCCAAAGAATGCTCCAGACGTGTCATGCTCTTATTTCAGCCGTGCCTGACATTGCTTTCCCTCCAATAACTGGAGCAAGGGGTCAAGGGAGATTTTCAAGGTCCGGATTTGTTAAAGAAAAAGTACCATCACTCTAACTCCCAGGGTTCAGCACTGACCACTCCCTATCTACTTTCTTTCACTTCCCTATTTTTACTCAACGGATGGAGACTGTGTATGCTGAAGGGCTCACTGAAAGTTCTTACAGAAACCAGCTCTACACCTTTGGGCCTCAGCAGTTGCCTCTGTGAAATAGATAAATCCTCAGTATTTTCTAAATTTCTCTGATTCTGTTCTACTAACCATATTAAGTAAAATAAGCAAAACGGGGTTATTTCTATTATCACAGGTACACTCTGACTCAACTCCCTCTTGACAGCAAGTTTATGGCCCTAAGGAAATGTAGACACTTTTCCAAATACTGGACTAGGTGACTCCAGGTTTTCCAGGAACCAGGAAGACCAAGGACTTGATAGGTGAGTACAATACACTCTTCCCAATTTCTATGTAAACTGCCAGAAACCAGAAACACTGGGGATGCTTCTCTCTCTCTCATAATTACGTGGGAAGGAATGTCATAGCCTCAAGCATAATTAACAGCATTTTAATTCATTCTCTCTTTTTAGGCTGTTCACATGCTTACTATTGTAAGAATGAGTACAGAATTATGGTGTGTTAATTTTTAAAAATGAGGCCACAGATGTTGAATTATAGCCATCCCCATAAGGAACCTTGCTCTCTGCTTAAACACAGGTTGGGGAAAAGCATTGTGTACCTGTGATGAAACGCAGGTAGGCCTGCTGTGGTCTTTCATCCCCCAAATGACTTACAACCAACATTTAGTTATGCTTATCTGAGGCTGCGCCTGCTCATTATCTGGTCGGCAGGGAAAGAGTTCACAAATATACCGCCCACTGACAAGTTACGCAGTTAGCCATGAGGCCCTGACAGTGCATCTGTGGGCTGGCCCTCTCTCTCCCCGCCCACTCCATGACTAGGCCATGGCAGCCACACTCGCCCGCTCCAGCCCACATTTTAATGAAGAGAAGAGGTTCCTGTGTATTTGCTTGTGAAAGACACTGCATGTTATTCCATAAAGTGAAATGTGATGATCTCCTTTCCTGAAATGTTTTCTGCTCTTATGGATATCTTCCCTTCACTCAGAAAACACACAAAGACACACCTGTACTCACGCAGAGGCGTACATCGACTTAACAGACGTGACAAGTTTTGTCCAATGTTTAATTTCATATTCCATGGTAATGAGTTATTACAAAAGAAGCAGTAGAATGTGAAACTGACATTGGTTGAAATTCAGGGCATCCTGCTTTCCCTATACATTATTCCTCGCTTCTGAAATATTCATAACCACTTAAAGATGATTTATAGATATATATATGGAAAATTGTATTCTGATAATAACTGCTTTATATATCTTTATTTTTCAGAGTATAGATATGCTTGGTAGTAACTGAAGACAAAAAAGCAGTAAATATTTATATGTATTAATTACATAATATAAATAGACATATAGTATATATATACATATATATTTGCCAAAGCCCTACATTGAGTGACTCCATGTCAAAAAGCAGTAAACTGTCAGGAATCTATGGATATAAATAATTTTTGGCAATAGCATATTATCAAGGCATTCTTAACTACATTTGGCATTTTTGGAGCAAGAAAAATGCTGGGTTTTCATTAAACTGCAGTGCAAAGGAAATGGAGAATTTGGATTCTATGTGGGAATGTCCTTGAAATGAATAGATTGCGTAGAAAAGCTGAAATCACTCAAAATTGGTCCCCTGCAAGAGAAAACTCAATTTATTTTAAGTGCCCAGAAATTAACAGAAAAAAATGTAGTAAATAATTGAGTACATTTAAATGTCATATACAACATTATTCATGATGAAAGTGAAGTTCATAGGATTTATCTCTTTTCTTACATAAAACAGCAAGATCAAATAGAATGAAAAATTCTGTTTTTATGGTCTATCTCAATTGTATACATTCTAATTTGATTGTAGAAAAATTACAGATGATATCTAGTGATTTATTGCCAGAAAAGTACCTTTTTCAATGATGAACACTAAAGTTACACAGCAAATTGAAATTATAAATGATTCTTATTATGAAACACCCAGGCAATATTTTTACTGTAATTTGGGTGCCAGAATATCACCCCAGGTACCTCATTGAAGCTGGCCAATCTGTGCTAGTCTCAGAAAAGAATGCATTTCTGGGAAATTCGCCATTTGAAATTCCAATGGTTGCTTATCCCTTTCTGAGGCTAATGGTGCCAGTTGCTAAGAAAACAGGGCTACTTGGCTGGCCAGAGGACACAGCCCTTTCTCTGTTGCTGCAAGATCAGGGATCAACTTTGAGACACTCATTGTCCTGGAAACTTAGTGTATTGTGATCTTTCTCAAACCTGGCGCCCAAGCATGTAATCCATATTGCTTGTTTTTCAATCCCCAGGAAGGTGCTGATGACAGTTTTGAAGTCAGCATGTACTAACTCCCAATATGCTCCTATTGTAAAGAACTCAAGGTCTGGCTGGCTTGTGAGGAGACTTAGGGGGAGAATTTCTTAAGACAGAGCCAAAGCTGGCTATAGGGTTTAGTAATATTTTACCCCTGCCCCTCATCTTCTTTATCTCTCAACACCAGGGATAAGGTATATTAATTTTGGGTTATACTCCCTGCCTCTCTATGTTCTCTTGAGCCCTGTGCTCGATGCCTGATGTTGCTGCTGAAAATGTGCTACTAGGAAAGGATCCCCTCATTTCTGTGCCCAATCCACATGCCAGATTTGACCAGAGACGAAATGGCTCACTAGTGCGGGACAGGATGCCATTGAAACAATAGTCAGGCTGTTCGAAGTAGTAGTCAGATCTAGAGACATCGTCTCGAATCAGATTTTCTCCAGAAAACAAGACCTAATTTTCACTTACAAACTACGTGTTTTCTCCAAATCCTTCTGAATGTAAATCCAAAGCTTTTCTACCTGTACTTACAGAGGTGGAGTATGCTAGATGAAAGAAGTTGAGTCAAAGGGAGGAAGGTTCTAGAGGAAGAGGATGATTTGGAAAGAACTGTGGTGTAAACAGTAAAATAAAGCAGTGTCGACTAGCATTCTCCATCTAAGCAAGTGGTATCTACTCCCTAGTTATAAACTCTAAGCTACTCTTTCACTGCCAGGAACATTCTCCCTTCCTTGTGGCAATGTCGTTTGTCTCCTCTACCCCAATTCTTCCTTCACAAAATAATAACACCAATGTTATCATTGATAATATTTATCCATCTGTACCTGGCTACAAATGTATGTTATCAATAATTCTTTCCTGGATTATTCAAGGAAGATTAAGCTTTCCTCTTTTTACAGATAAGATAAAAGAAGTTAAGAAATTTACTAAGATCAAAAAAAAAAAAAAAAAAAAAGAAATTTACTAAGATCAGAGCTAACAGGTGGCATAGTTGGCTTCAAACAAGTCTGTTTCCAATCCAGTTGGTCTGAACCCAGCCTGTTATCTTATCCACTGTGTATTCCTCATGTCTGTCTAGTGGTTCAGATAAAACCTTCCTGATTCTTCCTTCCTCTCTCCATCTCCACTCAATAGCAGCAGCTCCAGATCCCCCCAAACCCGAGACCCTAAATCCAGATCAGTCTGATGCCGGAGCCTCATCATTTCCCACTAATTTGCACTGTCCAATGCAGTTGCCATTAGCCACATGCAGCTACTAAGCCCTTAAAATGTGGCTGCTTCTCATTGAGATGCGCTCTAAGTGTAAAATACAGATTTTAGACTTTGTTCTTTACAAACAAAGAATGTAAAATATCTCATTAATAACTTTCATATTGATTTTATATTGAAATGAAAATATTTTACATATATTGGGCTAAATAAATACATTATTCAAGTGAACGTTACCTTTTAGAATGTGACTCCTAGGTCATTTGGAGTTATCTCTGTGGTTCACACTGTTTTTCTGTTGGGCAGCACTGCACTAGATCATACAGGGTCGGCAGGGAAGGGGTTGGTGAGAAGCTGCGGCCAACCTGCTCTAGGAACTTCACCAGCTCTTTCACTCCAAGCTCTCTGAACCCAATGCCACCACCCTTAGTGGTCCACCTACTCCTTTCACCCTTGGAACCACAGTGTCAAGTTTTGTCCTTCTGCCACATGGCGGTCTGTTTATATAGACAGATTTAGTTGCGCCTGTGCAGACCAGCACTGGTGCTTTGTTATTCAGCTAGAGGTGAACTGGTTCAGAACTTGGATTTCAGAGTCTAATTAGATTTGGCTTCAACTCCTAACCCTATCGTTTCCTACATGTATTGACCTTTAGCAATTTTCCAACCTCTATAAGCCTCACTTATCTGTAAAATAAGGGTACTCCCAACTTTGAAGGGCTGTTGTTTGGAGGATTAAATGAAAGAATATAAAGTACTTGGTAGTTGTATATTTCTCTGGTAAAACCAATGGAAACATTAAAAATCCATTATAATGGCCAACATATTGATCACACACACTACGCTTTTAAGGACTCATTTAGAGTCTTGCAAAAGGCTCAATAATGGTATTGGCTCTTATATTTTAGGACAGAATCATCTGCTATTGAAATTTTGCCATGTGATCCCTTAAAGATTTGTTTGAGGTAATCCAAAAAAGGGATGCATTCCTTATTTCTATTTATGTCCTATTTTCAGTTGTATTTCCTTATCTAATTTCTCTCTTCTCTTCTATTGAAGTCAGTGCTGAGAATCAGCACCTTACAAGAGCATTTCAGCAAAGGAGTATAGGGAATCCACGGCCAATTTCATATAAATATTTGAAAGCACAGGAGAAGAAAAAAAGTGAAGAGAACAGTTATCATGTACTGTGCAGTCATAAAAGCATCAGAAATACTGCAATAGAGTGGGTCCAGCCATTCAGCTGCCTTGAGTTTCTGTCCCTGGCACCCAAGGCCATCCTTCCTAAGTCACCTTGAAAGTTTGGGTATGACACAAACAGATTTGCTTCCCCTCAGTATCCTAGTAAGCCCCTTAATGGAGAGTATTATATGTTTTTTAAATGCCTACCTGAGTGAGTGTTTGTGTGTGGAGGGGCGTGGGGGTCGAGAGAGAGAGAAAGAATCTGTCAGACCTCTTAAAATCACTATGTGTTTATTTGAACTTAAACTCTCCTTTCACCAAGTTTTCCCCAATCCTGTGAGCAGAAAGTTTGGTTGTCTATTCCCTTAGTTATTTCAGGAGTCTTTCTCCAACCTTCTCCATGGTGGTTACATTTCATTGAGGCCCAATGACCAGAACTCAGCTTTGGGTGATGGTGGCTGTTGGGGCACAGTGTGGTACTTGATTTTCCCTGTCAGACATTAATTCCTTTGATGATATCTAGGATGGAGACCTCCCTCTAGGCCCTAGCATATTCATCTCACAGTTCAGTCTATAATGATTTTTATACCAATTTTTTACATATAGACAAATAATGTAGTAACCAATAATACAAACTTGGGTCCTGTAGTTCTATACGTGTACTGAGGATCTTATATTTACATATCATTTTGTCATATATTTCCAAATTTCTAACCCAATTTAAAATGTCATTGCTATCAACACTTTTTAATGAAAATTATTCCCTAATTACATTGTGCTTACTTACCTTCAGGGGCTACAATAAAATAAAGTGCCTTCATTTATGTGTTACTAGGGGTTTGAATTCCCTTGTACCACCTTCAATTAGCCCATTTTCTGTCTTTATTTATGACAGACTTTTAAACTCTGCTGCATGTAATTCATGACTTGAAGATTTTGAAAATATATTATTACTCTCAACTTTGACTTGAAGATTTTGAAAATGTAATCTTACTCTCAACTTCTGAGTTGTCACAGTGGTAAATTGGATGTGCTCATTATGCCTTCTCTCAATTTTCTATTAAAATACTCCAAAATACATAAAAGATAGAAACTAGTGACAGAATTATCAACTAAACTTGCCATGGTCAGAGGTTTACATTAACCGAGTCACTGAAGAAAATGAATTGAAAAGCCTTGTGGAGGACTACACTTCACATACCACACATCTTGTCCTGAATCAGAGTAGGACAGGTACTCTCAGTGAGTACCTTCTTAGGCTGAATTCACACCTACTGTCTGGGCTCACTGTTCTGCCCAGGAAAATAGGGAGATGCAACCCAATTAAATACTGACTTTCAGAGTCCTCCTCGTCCTCATCCCTGTCAGCTATTTTTCTACATTTCTCTAATTCAAAGCTGGCAATACACCATAAAGTAATAGCCCTAAGTTGTCTAAGGAAAAATATCACAGACTAGGAGTAAAGATAGAAAAAGATTTATGAATGGTGGATGTCGACCCAAACTGTGTCCGATTCTCTATGTCGTGTCAAAAAAGAAAATATCAGATCAAGGTTCAGCTGAACATACCGGCACTAGAAGATGCCTTTCCTTGGCAGATTGAGTGAGGGTATTGCACATCAAGCTGAGCAGAGAAGCAGGAGCTGCCAGTACCCAAGTGAGCAGCAGGGATCTAGGGAGCTCTAAGCACACCAACTTTTTTTGTTGCTGAGACAATAGCCCTAGAGAGAGTATTCTCTCTATAAGAGATGAGTGAGGGAAGGAAGGGAGGGAGGGAGGGAATGGAGGAGGGGGCAGAAGGAACATACAACATGGGGCTATAGATATAGGTATAGACAGATGCAGACACAGATACCTACATGGGTATAAATATATGTCTGCACTTCTGAATTGACAGTAAAACATAAAGAAATATTCTCTTAAGATTTGGAGGAAGATATTTTTTTAAAGAGGATTTCCTGAAATTAAAATCTTATACTACGTTACTCTGGTTTTCTCAAAACACACACACACACACAGGAGGAAATGATTTCTATGACAGAAGAACAGATTGTCACAAAAGAAAATAGAAAATTACCGAGAGCAAATATACCAAAAGGATCTAGTCAAAACAAGAAATGACTACAAAGCAATCCAAATTTCAAGATCGGCTTTAAAAAAACCTCATGGGAAGCCACAAAGCACAGGATAGATACTGCAGAAATGAAAATTGCATTAGTGATGTACAGACAAATATAATTAGTCATCCAAAATATGTAAAGGAAGTCCAAGATAAAAATCAGTGAATGAGAAGTTGTTCAATAGAGGGTTAGAATCTGGCATTACAATAATAAAGTGACTTTATAGTAATTTAAAGGATAAAACCCAAAAAATAGAAACAAGTATAGTAATCAAAATACTATAACAGAATATTTCTGTGCTAAGCAATAAATTGGAATAACTGAAATCAAACAAATAAAAGCAAATGTTTCTGAATTTTGAAAATAAGGAAAAACTCATAGACACCAAAGAAGTAAAATATTTACCTATAAATTAGGTTTACCTTAGACTCTACCTCCAAACCAAAGATAACAAAACAAGCAAACAAACAAACAGAAAGCAATTGGAGAAATGTCTACAGAACTTTAAAAAGGAAATTTTGTGATACATTTCTAAACCCAGAACTCTAATATTTATTTGAGGTCTGTCCAGAAGTTATCCAGACATGTAATACGAAAAATAGAGACATTTATCCAGAAGACACAATATAAAAGAAACATTATACACAGGACAATGATGCCTCAGTCCCCTTCAAAGTAGGCACCTTGGGACATCACACAGTTCTTTCTCCCAGTCGTCATCAGCTGTCTCGTAGTATTTTGTTGAAGCTCATTGACTGTCTGAAATCTCTTGCTGTTCAAAGGTGATTTTAGTTTTCGGAAAAACCAGAAGTCTCAGGGCGCCAAATCTGGGCTGTAGGGGGGGCTGAGTCACCTGGTTAATTTGATATTTTGCAAAAAAAACTCTGTACAAGACATGATGAATGAGTGGGTGTGTTGTGATGAAGCTGTCAATCACCATTTGCCCATAGCTTCAGCCTTCTGAATCATCCAAATAGTTTCTACAGAGGAATGTTCAAGCTTAACACAAAACTTGATGCAGATTCATCGCTCTACCCAGTCATTTTGAATGTGATGGCCACACAGTACACATGCTTGCTCAAAGGTGTCTACCACCCCCACTGACTAGTACAGTGAAACCATCATTGTTCACACATGTGCACTCCAGTCCACTCTCCCTGGCTGCCATTGATGTCGTGCAAATCATTCTTGTTATTTTATTTTATTTTTTATTTTTATTTTTAAATTAATTTTATTTAGTTATTTTTCAAGTACAGTTTTTTGTCTATTTTTCCCTTCCCAGCCTCCCCCGCCCCTTGCTCCCCACCTCCCTCCCATTTCCACTCCCCTTAGTTTTCATCCCTGTGTCCTTCCTATTTGTTCCTCCAAATCCCTCCCCCTTTTTCCCCTTAACTTCCCTTCCTTCTCCCCTCTGGTCACTATCCCCTTGTTCTCTATTTCAGTGTCATTCTTATTATTTTAATAATGGCTTGACTTTTTCCAGACAGACCTCATATATCAAAGCACCAGAAAGAAAATTCTAGAGATACTTCTACAAATAAAACAGACCACTTATATCAAAATGAAAAAAAATGAGAAGTTATACAATAAGATGTAATAGCATCAGACATTTAAACCACTTAAATATAAGGGAGCAGGTGCTTTCAGTATAAGCCCATATTTTTTAAATTGTTAAACAATGTCTCACTCCTACTTCTGCTCTCCTGAATTAGGACCTTTGAGAGAAGGAGTCTAGATTTTGTGTTTTTCAGGAGCTCAAAAAGAATTGTGATATGCAGTCAAGTTTAAACATCATTATAATAAATTGATAATATCTTTGCTTGAATCTGCCTTATTGATCAATATAAGTCAAATTTTAATATATTAATTAGCTATTTTTATTTTTTTGTGAGTTACCTGTTTGTGTCTTTGACAATATTTCTATTCATATGTCAATATTTTTCTTACTGTTTTAAAATTTTTATTTGTTAAGAACATTCAGCATTTGGCATAAATGCTAAAAATGCTTTTCACAGTTTATCATCACCTTTGAACTTTGTTAAAAAGTTTAAGTAGACATTCACATTTATAGTCATGGATTTTAATGGTTCTAGACTGTCTGGATGCATATAATATTTTAAATTCTTGCAAGTATTTTCCGAGTGTCAAGCATTTGATGTACCCTTGTGTAGGGTAGTCACAGCACTGTACAGAGGGAGAATGTGGTAGAGACATTCAAAAGTAACTGGGACAACAGGAACATTGACGGGCACATACTGGGCCTCTTAAGGCCAGTCCATGTTGAGGAAACATAGTAAATCCTTGTTTGAACTAGAATGGAGAAAATATAACCACTTTTAAGGTCATGACCCCATACAACTCACCCAATTCTGACTGAGAGCTAACTTCCTAAACCCTCTGAGGAGGACCCAAGCATCTTTTTGTCTGTTTTCCCTTGGTTTTCATATTTAGAAAAGCCCTTACCACCAAAGGTACTTTTTTCCTGATAATTGATTTGTATTTTGTCTAGCTTTATGAATTCATTATTCACCTTTAACTAATTAAACTTGCAATTGCTGTATTATTCTCTTTTTCCATTTTCAGGTGACAATATGAAATCTCAGAAATGATTTAAAAAACTTGGCTCAAGGTCAGGTCTTCTGATTCTAAGGCAGTTCATTCCCAGCAACTCTGGGATATAAAATTGGTTTCCAACCACGTTACCCCATATAATTTCTGTGATCATAGGAATGATGCTGAAGAACGCAGCTTGGCATGGGCTATCCTAGCCAGTGCAACAGCAGTTATCGGAGAGATGCTCCACACAATGCAAGGCAATGAGGCTGTGATCTGCCCTACAGCCCAGCAGGAGCCACCTTTATATATGCTCAGACTTCAGCATTAAGAGCCTTTTCCAGGATGGATCTGTGGAACCTTCTAGAAGTTTGCTCCCAATTATTTTCCTGCATATCTTAGCTTTTTTTCCAAGAAACTATAGGACTAATGTTCTTTCAAAGATAAAAACAAAATTGTTTTCCTACACAGTAAGTACTAAAGAAATCAATTAATTTTAGTGAACATTTAATTCCAGAGGTTTTTTAAGCCTATTAAATGAAAATAATTACTTTGATCTTTGAGAAATGAGATTGGTTCAATTTTTAGAATTTTGGAGAAACATTATAACATGAAAGAAAAATGGGCTAGACAGTATCACATGCGTATGCCTTTCTTCTCCAGCATCTCTTCACTGACTCTGACTCTCACATATGGGTGCTCACAAGACCTTTGGGCTAAGACTGACTTGATATTAAGTGTCAATTTGTCAATACAGAGATTTACGAAAAGATTGAGGAGAAATTTATGTGTGTTATTTAAAAAGTGGAATTCAAGATTCTAGTCAATAAATTTCTACTTGGTATAGTGGATTTTTATTAACGAGAGGGAATGTGATACAGTCTTAATTAAAACTTAGCTCTGGCAATTGCTCCTTCTTCTGTTAGAACGGAAAAAGAGAAGTAATTAAATAGGTTGTGTTTTTTAAACACCCATGTGTTTTCCTGATATCTCATTGATAAGAATACACTGTACTGAAGGTGTAAACTAACTACTTGCCCATTTTCCCTTTTTTTTAAATGGTAGGTATAAATTGCAAATCATTTTGGACACTATCACTTAAACTTCCCCTGTGAACAAAGCCCACCCTTCTTTTGGAAGACTAAGCTAATTAAATTAGTAAAATTTAACTGAATATAGCATGTCCAGGTTTCCCAATTTATATGCATGGTATACAAATCATTCATTCATTCATTTATTCATTAAACACTTATTGAATACTTAGATACATCAGGTACTTTGCAAGATATTTGGAACACAAAAATGCAGACAACTGCCCTTGCTAGGTGACTCATTTGTTTGGAGTGTCATTCCATACACAAGAAGATTGCAGATTTGATTCCTGGTGTGGGCAGGTACCTAGGATGCAGATTCAATCCCCAGTCAGAGCACATACAGAAAGCAATGGGTCAGTGTTTCTCTCTCTCTCTTTCAAATCAGTAAACATATCCTCGGGTGAGGATTTAAAAATATATACAGACAATTGTCCTCAGAGAGCTCACGGTCTAGCTAATAAGGGACAGAGATGAGTGAGGTAAATGCTCAAACAGAAGTATGCATCAAGTATTAAAACAGAATAGAGGAGGGAAGTGCCAATCTACCTATGAGAGTTAGGAAAGGCTTCACAGAAATGGGAATATTTTGGATGAGTCTTAAAGAAACAAAGGAAGTTGAGCAGTTCCACCAGCATGAACAATGTGTTTAGAAGTAAGCAATCTTAAAAGAAAATGGTATATTTGGAGAATAACAAGAAAATCAATCTGATTTTAGGATATGGGGAACCCATATTGGGGATAGATATTTATAAAAGGATACTGAAAAGTGGATTGAGGCCTAGAACAGAGTTGGTAAATTTTTTTCTGTAAAGATACTAAATATGGCTTGGGGGAAACTTAAAATATTTAACTCTACCCTTGTAGTGTGAAATCAGTGGTCAACAATATGAAAATGAATGGGCATGGTTGTGTTCCAATAAAACCTGATTTATAAAGAGTTCGTGGGCCCATGGGCCACAGTTTGTCACCCATGGCCTAAAATAGGAAGGGTATTTTAATGTTATGTTCTAGATTTGAACCCTATCCTATGGGCATCTTTAAGCATGGCATTATCTAACTTATTTTCCAAGGAGATTCACTTGTATCTTCATGTAGACATAGTGGGAGTGGAGATGGATGTTAGGCCAGTATTCTAGGTGCTAATGGAGAAAGATAGTGGAGAGAGAAGAAAGGCCAGATGTTTGAAGTAATCCCACAGTCAGGAGGTCAGGAACTGAAGGTAGAGTGGAGAGGGAGACACTAAAGTTGACTTTTACTCTGAAGTCTCCCCCAGGTATCCTGACTGACAATTAATAAGGAGATCATTCACTTCTGTAGCCCAATTGTCCTTTCATGCATTTTGAAGATAAAACCAGAAGAGAAGCCCAAAGAATTTCTATTTAAGGTAGTATTTGTCTGGTTTTAGGTCTCAAGTCTTATTCCAATGATCAAATCCGAGTTATGAAATTTTTGGACCTGACCTCAGACCTGGCCACACCCCTGCTGAATTTCTGATATTAAATGTTCTCATTTTTTTTGAAAAGTCCTTGGAGATCTTGGAATCTAAAAATATAAAGGATAAAAAATTCAGTTTTTTTTTAAGAATTTAGATTTGTGTTTTACTTTTTTTTTCATGGATATTAAATGTTCCAAATGGCTGTATCTTGACTATGATGTCCAGAGTACATTGGAACTTAAAAATAAATTACTGCCATGACTCAGAATTGAAATTACCATATCATAAATTTCTCAGTGATCTATCTGTCCCCAGGCACCTGGCCTTGTCACCATGTGTTTATATCCTGTGATTTACTCTTCACCTCTCCTCTGCTCTCCCACCTCCACTTCTGCTGTGACAGACAAGAGTCCATTCTTCTAAACAGGACATTTTTGTGCACCATTACTAGTGGTTTGGCTTAGTCTCATAGACATAAATCAACTCAGAGATTTCCTGAAGCAGCTTTTAACATGGAGACACTTGACTTTCTTTGGTCAATGTTATGAAAGCATGGCTCATCAGAGAACTCGTTTGAAGACTTTTACTATTTTCTTATGATGACTTACTGACTTTGGACCTCAGTCTCCCCTTGTGTTGGTTTGGTTGTGTGGCCATGCTGGCTTTGTAGGGTTTTTGGGAACCCAAGCCTTCTCTGCCTCCTCCAGGTCTTGCCTGTGACCCTGAGATGCCCATCGCTGCAGATAGGTCTGCTTGACTGATTTGCCTTCTATTCCTCAGAGGACAGGTCATCTCATAACTCCAAATAAATTAAAACACAAAGCAATGAATGAGTGTTAAGAGATTTAGTGATCTAGAAATACTCCCTCTGAAAGGGAGTTGTCTGTATGTCATCAAGGAAATTGCAGATTGCTGCTTATGTTCTTGCCTGTGGTCTGTTTTCAGGATTGGCATCTAGGATATCCAAGTTCTTCTCCTAGGACTTTGATTTTTTAAAACAAAGGAAAAAAATCACACACACTCTACGTTTTTTAAAAAGTTTAATTTGAGTAATTTCTTATTTGTAAAATAATGAAATTGGATTACATGCTGAATGTCCCAACCAACTTTAAAAACGTTATATTGTTTTCATCATTCAAAATGAGTTGCTTAACAACTAGGCATACCTCTTCTGTGTTGTCTTTCCTCAAGAATGAGTTCTGCCTAGGAATCAGGATGCAGCTTCTGAGCCTGGCTCTGCCATCAGTTACCAGAAGCAGGGGTTCCACCATCTCCCATCTATTCAGAGAAGAAGATGAGCTCCTATCACTTTAGGGAACCTTTATTTCCCTTCCTTTGCTAGGTATAGAGTTGAGACAACGCAGGAAATTCCAGGTTGGACTATTCATTTCCCTTTTCTCACTCACTTCTCCCTCATCTAAAAATTAGATGAAATGGTCTCT
The DNA here is from genome assembly GCF_021234435.1 of Artibeus jamaicensis. Taxonomy (NCBI): domain Eukaryota; kingdom Metazoa; phylum Chordata; class Mammalia; order Chiroptera; family Phyllostomidae; genus Artibeus; species Artibeus jamaicensis. The sequence continues at coordinate 11,879,273 of NW_026521883.1, forward strand.
TGGGCCTCTTCAAGTTCTGAAGCTCAAAGATAGCATATACTGTAATCTAATGTTTTTGCGTTATAATGTTTTAAGAACTGGAAGAGAATTTAGATGTCAGATCCTATAACATTAAGTGACATACTGTCTTTGTGAAGACTGGTAGAACAGAGAGAAAATCAGAATGATTTGGCAATGTTGGAAAATAGTATTAAGATTCTTTGATCAATAATTCTCATTTCAGTCTATATATTCAACTGTTCTAAAATGGTTTTCTGACAGAATTCAATAGATATGGCTATGTTATGCTATTATATAGCAATGATGGAATATTTTCTCTTAGGAATAATCTCGTCAGGGGACTTAACATTGAGATTTGTTCAGTGTCTTGGGTTGGGCTCCCTAGAAGCAGAGTCAGAGATGTGTTTCGTTGTCAAAGTGACTTACGAAGGGGGATTGCTCTCAGTGGACAGTTGTAAGGCACTGAGGGAGTCAGGGGAGCACAGGAAAGGCAGGTAGGCAAAGATGTGGATTGAGGTGACACCTCACCACAGCCTGGCCCCGCCAGGAACTCTGGAGCATGCTGGAATCTCCTCATCATTCTTCCTGGAAGCATCAAAGCCCTATCAGTCAGTCATTGGCCATGAGCCACCATCCCTGTCCCCTCCAGTCTTATGCTTGACCTTAAAATATTTCATCACTAAAAGTGTTTGCCCTAGGTTTTTATTAACTTTTTAAAAGCATGATGGTATTTTTCTCTGTTTCTAGGTTTCTAAGAATTTTATCATGTAAGTATTCCAAATTTTATAAAGCACATTAATTATATATCTTACTTTTGTAAGTTTTGGAGATTCCAAGGTAGAGTGCATTATTTTTACCATGCATGGTGGTATTCAAAATGCTAACATTCTTTTTTTTTAAATTTATATAGCTGTGGTCATAACTGAGTTTAGTCTATTTAGTCTCAAGGTTGTACCCTGTTCATGAAATGGATTTAAAGCTTTCTTCCTGTTTTCTGTTATTTAGAACAATTTTTATAATATTGGGATTTTCTGTGTATCTGTTGCCTGAGGCTGCCGTAAGAAATTACCACACACTTTGCAGCTTAAAACAACTGTTCTAGTAGCTGGAAGTCTGACATCTAGGTGTCAGCAGGGCCAGGCTCCCTCCAGAGGCTGTAGGAGAGATTCTGTTCTTTGACTCTTCTAGCTTCTGCAGGTTGTGGCCACATCACTCCAATCTACCTGTGTGGTCATTTGGCCTCCCAATATTCTGCCTGTGTCTCTCTTATAAGGACATGCCATTGGAATTAGAGACTACCTGCATAGTTCAGGACAATATCCTCATCTCAGGATTCTTAATTATATCTCAAAGGGTTTTTTTTTTTTCAAATATAACATTTACAGATGCCAAGAATTTGACATGAATAAAACTTTTGGGGAGGACACAATTCGACCTACTATAATCTGTTTCTTAAAAGTTTGGTAGATTTCACCTCTAACATCATTTGCCCATGGAGGGAAGTAAATATTTGAATTCTGATTCAACTTCTTTAATGATTTTAGGCCTATTTATTGTTTCTCTTTGAGTCTGCTTTAGTACTTCCATTTTTTCTAGAAAATGTATTAATTTCATCTGTACTTTCAAATTTAATGGCGTGAAGTTGTACATTAAACTCTCTTAAGATTTTCTAATCAAAATATGTTGTATAAATACTTATATGATCTAGTGCTTTCTTAATATTATTTATATAGTTGTTACTGTGTGCATATAGACACAGGTATGTAATATATCCCATTACTGTATAAATACTTGCATAATCTATTACAGTGCCAATATTATAATGTGCATTATTCTCCTTTTATTAATTTTTGATAAAATCTTCCAGAGATAATTCAGTTATATTCATTTTTCAAAGAGCATAAGTCACTTCCTTTTTACATTTTCAGAAACCATCACTTCTAAGGTTTTTATCTTCCAGATCCCATGTCATTTGTGTATCCAACTTGCTTGCTTCCTTTTTTTCTCTAAATACATATCACCTTCTGGCATACTATACATTTTATTTTTTTGTTTATCTTATTTATTTTCTGTCTCCCAAATAGAACATAGTTTTCACAAGAATAGAGATTTTTATCCATTTGTATCACTACTAAATCCCAAGTAAATACAACAGTCAATGAATGTTTGTTGAATGAATGAGCCAAAATTTGCCTAAACTGTATTGGTTTCTACCATTGCTTTTTTTTCCTGTTCATTATTTTCTGCACTTTATTAGTTATCTATTTTTTTCTTCTCATTTAAGTTCATTTTCTTAATGATTCTAATTCTAACTTCTTGAGTTGAATACTTAGATTATTACTTTTTAAAATTGTTCTTCTTTTGTAATATAAGCACTTCTGTGGCAATATGCTTAAGTTTTTATTTGGAGGATCTTCATTGCCATTTAGTTCCAGATGTTTTATAGTTTCTTTATGATTTCCTCTTTCATCTATGAATAATTTAGCAATAGTAAAAATTTGTGAGTTATTTTTAAGGTTCTTAGAGAGGAACAGCTATTATTTTGTTATTTACAATTTTACTGTACTTTGGTGGGAAAAATATGGTCCTTGTGATGCAAATTAATTGAAATTTGTTGAGATTTACCATGTGGCCAAGTAACATAAATATTTGTAAATGTGCCATGTGTGTTTGTGGTATTACAAGTATGGTAGATTTTTCTGCTAGTTCACTGTCCCTCAACTGGGAGTTTGTACTTCCAGTCTTATGAACATCTCCCCTCTCTCATAGACTTGTCTTCCTAACACGATGGTCACCGCATTGCAATTTATCAATATCCATCGACTTTAATGAATACATTATTTTTTTGCAACATACACAAAAGAATGTTAAATTGTAGTTGAATGAATATCACTCATTTGGCTATTCATTCCAATGGTATTAAATACTGTTCCAAAGTATCAAACTGCAATTTTAGGAGAAAGGTGTCTTAGTGTTTTTCATAGAATATTATGTAATATCCAGAGTGTTTTTCCTTACTGTATCAATTGGAAATTGCTATTATATACATTATTTCCTATTTGAAAAAAGTAGGGAATGAGAAATTAAAATATGGTATCTATCTTTCACCAACTGGCTTATTTCACTTAGCATTGTATTTTCTAGTTCCATCCATGCTGTTACAAAATGTAGGAGTTCCTTCTTTCTTTCTGCTGTGTACTATTCCATTTTGTAAACATATCACAGTTTTTTTGGCCCACTCTTCTACTAGAGGAATCTAATGAACAAAATAACCTAATGAGCAAAATAGAGCCACAGGCATGGAAACATGGAACAGATTGACAGTGAGCAGAGGGGCTGGGGAAGGGGGATAATGGTAGAAAGTGGGAGATGGGGCTAGTTAAGGAATATATATGAATGATCCATGAACATGGACAACAGTGTGGGAATTGACTATGGGGGTGGTGGTTTGAATGGGTGAAAGAAGATAAAGGGGAGAAATTGGGACAACTGTCATAAAATAACAATACTTTTTAAAAATTAAATAAATTAATAGTAAAAAATGTAAAATGTGCTATATGTACATAGGGCTATAATGTTTAAAAGTTTATTTTAAACAAAAGCATTTTTAACATTAAAAGGGTTATTCTTGAAAAAATTTAAAAAATGAAAAGGTTATTTTGGGGGAGGAGAAAGATATTTTTAACCAGAAATGAGACTTTTTGAGTTAAAAAAACCATTTTCTTCAACTAAAAAAATTTTTTGTCTATCTAAGAGTTAAAATGAAATGTCTAAAAAATTAAACATCTAGGTCATCACCAACACCTAGTGACCAAAAATGTATTTGAAAATATGACATGTATTACAATGTCAAAGACAGTACAGGCAAGCCTCACCTCCCACAAAAACATGCCTTATAAACATGTTCCTTTATAATTCAGTGTTTGGAATTTGAAGGACAATGGCCCTCAAATAGTGTAAAAGAAAGAGACTAAGATCCTAGGCAAGCCCATCCCTAATGATATATAAAAACCAAATTGACTAAGAACAAGTACTGTATCATTTAATCACTTATAAAATAATATATCTAAAGGAAAATATGTTTAGAGACTCCATTGGATGTCAGGCACCCATCTCTCATTCAGCAGAGAGATGGAGATTGCCCTTCCTCTGCCAATCTTAGCCTCAAGCTGCCAGTGAGGGACTGCTGAACCTAGTTACAGGACTAGAGTTTTCTGGGGAGCTTGGGTCGCACCCATGAATGCCCTCCCTTCCTAGCCCCAACTATGGTGCCCTTCATTCTTCCCTTCTCATCCCATTGCATGTACTGTTTATATGAATTAGTGGGAAAGCATCAGACCGAAAAGAGCAGTGGAGGTCAGAGGGACAACATAGCGTCCTGGTTGAATCTGCTCTGCCCCTTACCCATTGTCCAAACTTGGTTTTTCAGTGCTTGCTCTGAACCAAAAGAACCTTCTCTTTGAACAGTCTCCTACAGTGTTCTTGGACCAGATGCTTTCCAAGCCTCTGCTAACTCTTTGAACTGTAATTCTCTCCCTGTGGGTTTACTTCTACCAGCTTGTTTTTGTTGCCAGATTTGTGAGAATCAGACTTCATCCAATTCAGCCTGAAGCCCTTGATTCTAGGATCTATCCAAATGAGAGGAGCTAGTTTATACTTCAGTCAAAGCACTGGACTATTTTTGTCTTCAACTTTGAATGCAAATTTCTTTCTACAAACCAGCTCAAACGTGGGGACAAAGCAAGAATATGGTATTTTTCATTTCTAGCTCCCTCTAGCACCAGTACCTGACACAAATACTGGCTCTATCAGATGACAATGTGTTGACTACTAGTAACAGAAATTCTGACTGCAGTTGCTTTCACAATAGGGGTTTGTTTTTCTCAGATAAGCAGTCCAGGGGTAAACATCTGTTGGTGTTGGTTCAGCTGCTCAGCCGTGCTGCCAGGGATCCAGGCTCTTTGTCCTCCCTTCCCCACAACATATTGCATTTTTGTTCTCATACTTGTCAGCCATGTTCACAAATGGCCACCCCAAGGTCCAGGCATCATAAGACAACATGCTCATCCAACCTCACCCTCATTGCCCTCCTGATATATTGCAAAGATCTCCAACCCATCTCTCTGCTTACATGCTGCCACCACCCTACGTGCATTTTTCACCTAACAGCCACGATGATCTTTTTAACAATAAGACCAGTTTGCATTTTTCCATTACTCAGAACACTCCTATGTCTCTAGTAGATTTAGCAGAAAATCCAAAATTTTTCCTTCAGCTTGCAAGGTTTTCAGGATCCATCTAGTGCCCCCCTTGCACCTCATCTCCTATCATTTATCTTTACTCTCATTATGTTCAACCACACTGGTTTCTTGCTGTTCTTCAGAAATATTCTGCTTAGTCTCTCTCTAGGCCCTTTGCATTTGCTATTTCATTTGCATGGAATGTTTTGTTGCTTCTTGTTATCCATGTCTCAGCTCAAAAGCCCCACACTAACTGGAACCTTTCCTAACCATCCAAAATAAAGTACCCATGCCCTCTATCTTGCCCTCCCTCCCTCCCTCCTTCCCTCCCTCCCAGTCAGTCCCTTGTTTTATTGCACTGTGGCTACTCAGTGATGCTCACTCCTGGCTGCATGTTTGAATCACCTGGGAAACTTTAAAAATACCCTATTCAGTTCCTATTTTACAGATTCAAGTTTAATTGGTCTGGGATGCGCCCCAAGCATTGGTATTATTTTTAAAGCTCCCTGCATGATTCTATTGTGCAGCTGGGACTGAGAACTACTGGGCCTCATGGTTAAAAGTAAAAAACCGTGAACAATAAATTTGGATAATTCTACAATACTGACTTTTTTTTCTTTGATATGATTTGACTTGATAAGGAAACCTCAGGATTGTACCCATTCTTGGTATTTATGCCCTGTAGCAGCTAGTGGGTATTTGTGTTAAGTCAAAACTTATAGTAAAGAATTCCTTTCATAGAAGAAAATTATCCAAATAAGGAAACAGTGTTTGCTCTCTGTGTGTGCATGTGTATGTGCATGTGTATGTGTTTTCCCAAAGAGAATGTGGTTTCTCAGTTTAGCTTACCCTCTGCACCCCCTCTTCTAACTGAGGGGCAGTTTTCAGTCAGGTCTGGGGAGATGGACTGTGGAGGCAGGGACCTCAGGGGCTCTCAGAAAGCCTGGAGCAGCCGGAGGAGCCTGTGAGAAGGAAAGCACGGGTCAGAGGCTGACAGATGGTCTTTCTGCCACATGAACTGCAGGCAGATGGCTCTGACAGTTTGGACAAGGCCGCAACTTTGGGCTGCTCAGGCGGAGCTTTGAAAAGATGCTTGAGGAAGCTGCTGATGACATTTCTCTCTTGCCCTGAGCAGACACTGAGCCTGAAGACTTGCAGGAAGTGGCACAGAGGAGGAGAAGCAGGGGCAAAGGAATGAGGAAGATGGGGAGACTGAGACATACTGAATGAGGCAACCCTTCCGAAAGTCACCCTCCGATTTCCTGCTGCAGAGCCTGGGGAAGCAAGCCCCCAGGCTGGGAGACAGCAAGTGCAGTTAAGCACAGTCTGTTGTCACCCACAGCTGCTGTAGTTTCAACTCTGCTGCTCACTATGTGCATAACCTTCAAAGGTTACCCCACATCATTTAATTCCTGTTTCCTCTTAATTATTGAATCTAACTGAAAGCATTGTCTTGTGGAGGCACATTTGTAAAATACTCAGCATAGGGTCTGGCCCACAGAAAGGACTCCTACCAAGGGAGCTATGGCTTGTGTAGCCCAAGGCTTAAAAGGAAGTAAACCCAAACCATGGCTTCATTAGAAACATATCCAACATTTTTACTTTGGCTCTGGGGCACCAGTCTTCTCTTTTCCGACCATATGCTCTTATTTTAATTTACCAGTATGGTCAATTTATACTCAAAAGCAAGGAGATAAGGTATAATGAGAAGGAAGGATGTGAGGATGTGGGAGACTGGTCCCATGTTTATCTCTTCTTAGCAGGAGACCCAGGCACTTCACTTAACCCCTCTGCAACAATCGTTTGCACTGTGTAGGACTTCTTTGCTTGCATTTCCGTCCATCAAGGGCCCAGATGAAGGTTTCTATGACTCTCCCCATTTGGTCTATAGACCTCTGGGAATGGCTGCTGCAATGAGCACACCCGTCCTCTTTTCCCCACACACCAGATTTAGCAAGGCTTCCTGGCACAGAACTACAGTAGACATTTAATTAACATAAAACACTATATAACACCATTAAGACAGTAGCTAGATTGGGAAGCTGGCAATTCCCCAACCCCATGCAGCCAAGTTTCCAGACACAGGTATGTCCTTCAACTTGCTCACTGTGGTTGAAGACACAGGCAGTCTTTCTTATTCAAGATCAGTCACCTCTGAAGCTCCCCCAGCAACATTTTCTGGTGTATACTTTTAGGGTGGAAATTTGAGGGTATTGCTTCACTCCCTTCTTCCACTGTCTTTTGGGACCTACCATCTGCTTTGCTATCATTAGGTCACTACAACTACATGCTGAATAACATTTGCAAACGGCAGATCTAATCCAGAACCCTTAAGGACTTTAGAGGCTCATATTTTTTCCTTGCTTATGCCAATTTGTCTTCTTTGAAGCCTGCTCCAGGTCCCCACTCTCCAGGTTCGATCTTGATGTGAACAGAGTCTAAGGCCCCTTTGGAGACCTATAGGTCACACCTAATTTTCATGCCGATCCTTATCCTCCAATTAACTGGGTCATCCCCATTGTAAGTTATGTTACATGTAAAAGAGGAACATGTTCAGTTGCTTAACAAAATGTGATTGAGTACTTGCTATGTGTCAGCAACTAAAAACATAAGGCATGGTCGTCATGGATGAGAGGATGTCTGGTTGGATAAGATCCACACATACACCTCACTTGAATGCAATGTAAGTGCACATACAAAATCCGCTAGAAGCAGAGACAGAGGGTTAATTTCAGCTAGGTAGGTGTGCTGTGTAGAATCAGAAGAAAACAATGGTGTCCAATGTTCTGAGATAACCACACCCAGCTTTCTTCCTTGCTGCAGGTACAGATGTTGGGCTTTACAAACACAAGGACCTGAATGATTAGGAATATAAAGGGATCTTTTATAAGATCACCTTCTGTGGCTTGGCCTATACCTAAGATGTCAGCCTTAGGTATAAGGCTTTTTAAATTGTCATAATTTAGGGAGCAAGTACTCCTTTAAGAGGAAGTACATTATGCCTAAAAGGTGAAGTCCTTTTGGATTCATTTATTCTACTTATCTTTAGTACCTCTTTGGTTTTTCTTTACTTCTAGAAAGAGAGTCTGACAAAATGTGGTTGAAAGGTAGAGTTCTGCATAGAGGTTTACTTAGAGTTAGGCCTACATAGGGGCAAATACCTTTTTTTTGTTTGAATTTAGCCAAACATTACTTTGTTAGAAAACCAGTGCCTGGGGTGGGGGTGTGAGTGGTGGGTAAGGATAGAAACACAGCAGATGGAAGCATGAAACCCAAACCAGAAATAGTAGCATTTACAAAGACAGTACGATGTAGTAGGGAAGTAGTGATTTTGAGTATTAGGAGACCCAGGCTTAGGTCCACGTGTGAGTACTTACTGGTTTGTAATGGTTTATGAGCTTTAATTTTCTCCCAGGTACTGTTTTGGTTTGTTTTGCAGGTCTACCTTTCTGGTTTGTTTTGCAGATCAAATTCTACAGTTATATGAATGGCCACAGTATAATAAGATATTTTCTTATAGATCTCATTTAAAGTGTGGTTCATGGACCAACAGCATTGTCCTTACCTTGGGGGCTTATGAGAAATGCAGACTTTAAGGCCCCACTCCAAACTTAATGAATCAGAATCTTTATTTTAGCAAGATCCCAAGTGATTCATTTTCAAACATCAAAGTTTGAAAACCCCTGGTCTAGACCACTAGTTCTCAAATGTGATTATACATTAGAGTCACTTAGGAAACTCAGAGATACTCATGTAGTTGGTATGGGGGTAAGCCTGGGCATCAAGGTCTCTAAAAGCTTCCCAAGGTGATTTTAACATGAAAAAATTTTTTTCAAGAACCACTGCTGCTAACCAATTCTTCTCAAACCATCTCTAGCAAAAGACCACTTTGCATGTAAATGTTCAATCCATCTGGTTATAAAATTAAAAAGTATCACATGCCTTAGATATAGCAGCAAAGTCATACTGCTATGAAGTGGGTAAATGCTTATTCTCAATTTGTTCCTTCTCTGGTCAGAAACCTGTAATAAAAGTTGTCGGAATAACAGTGGTCCTTGGACCACCCTTGGATTGAATTACACTGAGTCCAGGAAGCCAACCCACCCCACTTCAGCCCCATCTCCCTTTCTCTAGGTTGAGGGTTTGAGTACACTATTTTATTGAACACACTTTTATGGCACCTATATTGTACCAGTACTGTTCTAAATGTTTTACAGTCTTTACTAATATCACTATTAAAGTAATTTATCATTACCCTCTTCCCTTTTATGGGAATGGAAATGGAGGTGCTAGAAAGTTAAGTAACTTGCACAAAGCCACTGAGTTGGTATATGGCAGAAACAGCATTCTGAACCCCGTTCATCTGGCTCTTAATCACTGTGCAGCCTCATCCACAGGAGCTTGTGGGAGAAAGAGTTGGTCTCCTATATACACCACATCTCATTGGTCACCTGTCCTTCCCTTTTGATCCCCAAATGTCTCTCAGCCCCATTCCTCCTCCATCCATTTGCCCTCTTCCTACTCACTGCCTCCATCCAGGCTCTCATCATCTCTTTCCTGCACCATTGCAATAATCTCATCTCTCCCTAATGTGTCCTCTGAACCTTTATCAGGGTGATCTTTTTAAATGTAAAGCCAAGCAGATTCTGAATCCTTTAATAGCTGTAACTCTGGGCCTCCCAGGAGAGCTCACACTCCCTAGCACTGTGCAGCTGCCACTGTGATGGAGCTCTACCCGTCCAGCCTTCTTTATGCCTCCTCCCCTCTTTTCACTCCAGCTGAGCAGAACCAACCATATCAGCCTGGACTCTGCCTCAGCCACTCATGCACCAGGTCCTTCGTGCACCTGGATGGAGGTCTTCTGTCTAAAGGTAACTCACCCTTCAAAGTGTAGCTCAAGTAAGCCTCCCTCAGGAAATCTTTCCTGAGTATCTCCTCCTGATGCACTGACAGCTTTTCCTTCCCCTTTGACACTCTCCCATAGCATTTCTGATGCTCTATTTTGGTCCCTGAGTTCTGTGCTGTCATCCTTCTTGACTCCTTCCATCAGTGACCATGCTCTACTCAACTTTGTATCCTTAAAACTAGCACAAATGTGGGATCATAGCAAGGATTCCAAATTAATCTGGAATGGACAAGCGAGAGAATGAGTGAGAGCAACACCATTATACCTCTTTAGAGACACAGTAGATGACGTCCCTTTTTGCCTTTCCTCCCTTCCTTACCCCACACCCTTGCAACCCTCACCACCCTCTGCCTTTGAACCGGAAAGCTATATGTCCTCTTCTGGCTTTTGCTGAAGCCATTCAGACTGTTGGCTGAGGGATCCTGTCCCTTCATTCTAAGAGCAGCAGCTGTTGGGCATCTAGTACCACACAGTGGTCTAGCTTCTCCTTATCACTTCCTTGCTCTGTGTGCCCTGGAGAGAATATTAAATGTGTGCAAAAAAATACATGCTAAAATATTCATGAATATATTCGGAAGGTTTGTTGCTTAAACCCCCTTTGTCTAAAAATAGAACAGAAAAGACAAATAGACAAACGTGACATACAAAAGCATGGAAAAAAATATACAATAAGCAATTAGTTGCAGCTGAGCACTTTGCTTTAGGTTACCTAAAGACCAGTCTTAAAACATGTCTGGACATCAAAAAAGAGACACCTCCCCATTACTGGAAGAATGTGCTTTTTAATGAATGTCTTCCTTCTGTCTTCATGACTGTATGGTCTGTCCCAGTATTGTCTGCCTTCCTCCTCATCTTTAGAACTCCTGCCCCATTATCTCTTGAGGAAACCAGGCCTCCGTGAACACAGAGAACTGGGTCAACCTGGATGGCTTTGCCTCAGCTTGCCTGGTGTTGTGCAAAGGTAAACTGAGGAGAAGACTCAGGGTAGGCAGCTAGCTGGTGACAGTGGTTGCTGATCATACCTGGTGCTACCGGGTAGCCTAAGTCAGAAGCAGCAATGGGCAGACCCACATGAACAGGAGGAGGCACTCTCTGTCCTTATGGACCTTCCACTGTGTTCTTCATCTCTCTGGTTTCCACAGAGGGACCCAGTTCCTTCATCAAGAGCTCCCCACCAGCCTTGACCATGGCATGTCTCACATGCCTGACCTCCTGGAATGTTACTCACTTTTACTGTTTATTTCCTTCTTTCCTTCCCTCCTTCTTTTCCTCCTTCCCTCCATCCTTCTTTTCCTCCTTCCCTCCTTTGACTCCCTGTCTTACTTTTCCTGCCCCTCTTTTCCTCCTTCTCTAAAAATCACTTCCAAACTTGGAAAACTATATGTGTGGTACATGCTGTTTCTTTTTTTCAAATTAAATTTTATTGATTATGCTATTACAGCTGTCCTGATTTCTCCCCCTTTGCTCCCCTCCACCCAGCACACCAAGTCCCTCAGGCAATCCCTCCACTCTTGTTCATGTGCACAGACTGGCTATTCCCTTTCCTATAGGTACTTTACATACTCATGGCTATTCTGCAACTACCTATTTGTACTTCTTAATCCCGTCACCTCTCACCCATTCTCCCACATACCTCCTTCCATTTCTTTATCTTTAACCTTTGGCATTTTTATTATGATGTGTCTTGGAGTGGGCCTCTTTGCATCCATCTTGTTTGGAACTCTGTGCTTCCTGGGCTTGCATGTCTATTTCCTTCACCAAATTAGGGAAGTTTTCTTTCATTATGTTTTCAGATAGATTTCCAATTTCTTGCTCTTCCTCTTCTGGCACCTTTATGAAGAGAATATTGGATTGCTTAAAATTGTCCCATAGACTGCCAACACTATCCTCATTTTTTTCTTGGATTCTTTTTTTCTTATTGTTCTGATTGGCTGTTTTTTTTTTTTTTGCTTCCTTATGTTCCAAATCATTTATTTGATTCTCAGCTTCATCTACTCTAGTGTTATTTCCCTGTAAGTCATTCTTTTTTTCAATTAGCATATCCTTCATTTCTCTCTGGATCTTGTTTATGCTGCTGAGGTCTTTCACTAAATTCCTTGAGCATTCATATCACCAGTGTTTTGAACTCTGCACCTGAGAGATTGCTTATCTCTGTTTTGCTTAGTTCTTTTTCTGGAGCTTTGATCTGTTCTTTCATTTGGGCCATGTTTCTCTGCTTCATTTTAGCCACTTCCCCATGTTTGCTTCTATGTATTAAGTAGAGCTGCAATGACTCCCTGCCTTGGTAGTGTGGCCTAATATAGTAAGTGTCCTATAAGGCCAGTGGCATGGCCCTCCCCTTTCACCCAATCTGGCTTCTCACATGACATGTGAGAGCGGTATACACCCTTTTTTTTGTAGTTGAACCTTGGTTGCTGTTGGCAGGTCAATGGGAGGGATTTGCCCAGGCTGATCATCTGCAAGGATTAGCTGTAACCACTTACCACCACCCTCCACCCTCCATGGAGAATCAGCTGTGCAGGGGCAGGGTGGTGGTGCTCCAATGTGGTCTGTACCTGTCCCCTTGTTGTGCTGGCCCTGGGGTTTCCTGGGTGGTGTAGGTCAAGATCAGCTCCCACCTGCATTTTGCCCAGGGCCACCCTGCCTGAGTTGTAAAGCAATCTGAGATGGCTGTTACTTGTGCTGGGCTTGGAGAGTTCCAGGCAAAGCCAAGCTTTGAATCTGGTCTGCTAGTTCTGGGCCTGGGGCTTACTGAGGTCAGCTGCTGCTTATTTGAGAAGATTTAGGAAGCTGTGAAGCATTAGCCAAAAACAGTCAATCATGTGGGAAAGCAGCTTGGGGTGGGCCGTAAGTTGGGTGGGGCAGAGTCTCTGGGGATCTCAAAGGCGGGTCAAATAGTATGAACTAGGTTGATGGAATCTTAGATATGGCACCAGTCTGCCTGCTCTGTGTGGGGAGGGCCCAGAAAAGAGACAAAAGCCTCTGTTCACTTTGATGCCAGACACCTGTCTCCCCCTGCATGCCATTGGTGCCTCTCAAGCTGTCTCCCCAACGCTGGAGCCCAGAGGGAGTGAGTCTGAGTATGTAAGTCCACGTGTGGGTTCTTTAAGAGGAACTGCTTGGGGTTCCAGAAGTTTCTTCCACCAACTCAATCCCCACTGGTTTCTGGTGAAGTGGGGATATATCTTCCTGGCACTGGAACCCTGGGCTGGGGGGCCTGGTGTGGGGCTGAGACTCCTCCCTCCTGAGATATCCCTCCCAAATTTTTATCTACCAGCACCTATGTCCCTTCTACCAGTCTGGATAGATGTGGTTTCTCTAATTCCATAGTGGTCAGACTTCCACTCAACTCAATTTCTGTCAATTCTGAGTGGTGATTGTTCTATATTTTAGTAATAATTTGTTGTGGTTGTACAAAGAGGCGAGCCGTATCTGCCTCTGCCTCCATCTTGACCAGAAGTAGTTCATGCTATTTCAACATTTATTAAATGGATTGGAAATTAAGCAGCAGTGAGGAGACTCAAAACCTATTGTCCACTCAGATATAGCTCTTTCTAGGGGCTAATATCATGATGATGATGTAAAAAGATGGCTGTGCTAACATAAAACTCAAGCTTTCAGAAATGTACTGATGTCAGATTTGGGACTGAGTAGCCAAGGTATGAGGGCAAGGCTGCCCACCCTCTGGGAGTAGGGACAAGACTGGGGTTTTTCCCAAAGGGTATCAACTTTTCCCATTATGTCTCATCCTGGAAGCACAGTGTCAGAGTGGAAAATGAGAACTTGTGAGACAGAACTTGGCTCAGCCCAGGTGCTAAGGCCTGAAACAGTTTCTGAATTGGGGATGATCTTCCCCAGACCAGGGGAGGCAAGCTATGACCCCAAGAGAAGTTTTAGTAGTTGTGACATTTCTGTGGGCTCAGTATACCCCATTTTCCTATCTTTTGTTCAGTTCTTGCTTGAAGTTATTATTCATATGTGCAGGGCTAGGGAGAGACTAGTGTCCATGCCTGTGAAGAAGGAGTATGTGGATAGCAGGGTCCTGTCCCCTGAGGCCTGAGATGAGGGGTGGAAGGAGCTACACCATGCCAAGGGCCTGATCTCAGCAGGCCCCTAAGAAGCCAGTTGGTAGATAGCAAGAAGACATAATGAGGGGGTTACAGATAAAGAACTCAAGTGTGTCTGTCCTGAGTCATGAGAGGCAGGTGCCTGGAAAAACTCTTCAATATAGCTGAGGGCTTTGCAGGGAACTGGCTTACGTGTGTCATCAGGCACTGTGCCTCCATCATTTGTGGCCAAAGTAGAGTTGAACTTGGATAACAATAGCTCCAGCCTAAAGGAAGACAGAGCCTGACAGGCTGAATGGAGCCAGGGCCTTTAAGATAGGCAGAGCAGGGCTCAGATCCAGGCCCACTACCTTAACAATGATTTCCTTAAGTTATAAAATGTCTCTGAGAACCGGTGCATTATCAGGAACACAGGAATTGGTAACAAGTAAGAAGTCTGGTTAGGATTAACAAAAGTAGAAACAAAAAACACAGTGCCTCATGATCAAGATCAGCAATTTTTAGATTTTTAATGGCTGTGCCACAAGAATTTTTAAAACATGTAATCCCAGAGTATTTAGTCAGGGGCACTGACCTCCTTTCTCCTAGATTGTCAAATTAAAAAAAAATGACAACTGCCAATGCAACACTAGCTGTGCAGTGTGAATGAATCAAAATTATATCTGGTTTTTTTTTTATCAGATTGACAAAAATATATTTTTGGTGTGTAGCTGAATTTTAGTAATTCCTTTTTGTGTGCCATAAGATGCCATAAGATGAAAAAGATTGAAAATTGCTGGTCTAGATGGTCATGAATGTTAGGCTTTTTCTTTCTATCTAAAATGGTAGCTGTAGGACACTTGTCCCAGTGACAGGCATCACTGGTCACACTGTTTTTTAAGTGTCGACACCAACTTCTCAATCCTCAGTATCGGACCTGGTCCAGGTAGCTGCTGCTAACCATGAGTTTAGCATGAAAGATAAATTTTCTCTGCCATTTTGCCAGCATATTATGCCATTTAAACAAGTGGTTGGTTCCCGTGCTAATTGCTGGTCCCATTTCTAAGCATCCTCCAAGGGATGCAGGCCATGTGGTATGGAGAATCTCCTACCTCAAAGGTCTTGCAAGGGTGTCCAAACTTTTGGCATCTCTGGACCACACTGGTAGAGGAAGAATTGTCTTGGGCCACACATTAAATACATTGTGATGTGTAATCACAAAAATATCTCACAGTGTTTTAAGTAAATTTACAATTTTGTGTTGGGCCACATTCATAGACATCCTGAGACACATGTGGCCTGTGCACCACAGGTTGGACACCCAGGTAGAGGCTGAGGATAGACCCTGAACTCTGAAGCCTAGTGATGAAGACAGAATTTCAACATTATATAGTGCATGCAATGGCAGAAGTGTGGATAATGTTTTATGGAAATCATGGCAAAGGTGTGGACAACATTGTATGGAAACAGCAGCAGGAAGTGGATGGAACAGTCAGAGTTCTTCCTGGAGAAAGATAGCACCTTGAGCTCTGCCTTACAGGGAAAAATGAGAGTTGACCAAATGAAGGGGGCTGGGGTGTAGGGCATTCTATAGGTAAGGAGACATATTGAGCCGACATGCAGGGATGAAAGAATATAATATATGCAGGTGTGCTGGAAACTACCAGAAGAATAATGTTACTGGAGAATAAAATTCAAAGGAGGAAGTCAGGTTTGAGTGTTAAAAGGGAGTCAGGTCACATAAAGTCTTAAAACTGTATGTGAAGGAACTAGTAATTTTACCAGTGGGCAATGAGTGACTACCAAAGGATATTTCCCAGGGAAGAAACGGTCAGAATGAAATCTTAAATCTGAGGAGGGACATGCCATCTGGTGAGGGACATGATTGGAAACAAGGTAGGAGGAAGCTGCTGGTGTGGGGATGGGAGTAGAGAGGAGGGGGCTGATCTGACAATTCTTTAGGAGCTAAAACAAGGGATGCATGATCGACAGAGTTACAGGAAGAAGTCTTAAAAATAGAGGAGGCACAGAAGCCCTCCCCAAATTTTGCCTTTCTTGCCTAGAGTCACTGAGTAAAAGTAAAAGTGTAAGAAGAATCCAAGGCAGAAGGACAAACCTTACTTTTGAAATTTGATAAAGGTGGCCCTTGAGCTTGAAGCATTTGAACTAAAGAGAATAGCCCTTCCCATGTGAAAATCAAGAAACCCTGAGAAAAATGCTTGCTACATCAGATAAGGAAAAATAATAAGAGGTACTTTTTTAAAAAAATGACATTTGTGGCCAATAATCTTTAAGAATATGGGCTATATGATCACAGAAAGTAATTTTAGTCTTAAATTATTTTTTAAGACATAAGCTCCATATAGTCTATAGGCATAATATTTTATAGCAGAAGAAAGAACAAGTGAAAGAAAGGGAAAGAGAGAAGGCAAAAACTGAACCTGAATCTGTTGTAGAATGAGGACACTTCTGCCTTTTCCCAGCCAAGCCCCCCTTAGTCCAGCCCTCTCCTAGATCTTGCTTTCCCTGCTGGGGCAGAAAGTTGGTGGGCCGACTGGTTATAGTGGAGAACATTCATCTGGTCACATTTTACCAGCAAGTGTGGTTACTGTGCCTTAAAAGGTAAATCTCACTGCTCTCCTCTTTGTTCTTGCACCCCACTTTCCTCCACACCCCTGAATTGTGAAGGTGACGGTGCTCCCAGAGGTCTTATCTCCTTCTTTTCTGTGTTTCCACACTAAGTGGGTGAGCAAACCTACCCTAGCTGTCTCTCTCCTGACTAACAGCCTCATGTGAAGCACACTGGCCTCATAGTTTAGATTTGGGGTGTGGGCATGGAGATAGGGGAGTGGAGATTATTTGCCCACATTAGCCTCAAGTCCAAGCTATATGCTACAACACAGTTTTTTAATCAGCATTTTAGTTTGGGCTTCTGCACAGCTATTAATAAACTAGCACTTTTGTTCCCATTCTGTTACTGTACTCTGTGCATATAACACTCTCAGGGTAGGGGGTGGGGATGGAGAGAATGGGGAAGAGTGACTGTTGAGAAAGAATATAACTATTCCTGGTGGTCTTGAAAAAAATCACATCATAGCAGGCAAACTGACACATCAGTTCCTAATGATTGTAAAAAAGAAACCTATCTAAAGAAATATGAAAACACTACTGTGGAAATTTGATCTAGACCTAAGGTTTAGAGATTCAAATTTCCTTTCAAATCAGAGGCTGTGGCCCTTTCTGATGTATAAAATTTACTTATCATTCTCCCTTTGACCTATAAAGTCTCAGGTCATGTTCTGTACAATCCTATGTTCTGACCTTGAAACCATTTTACTCAAAGGAATTATGTTAGGGGACCAAATGTAATGTCCAATCTTAACTATTTTATTAGGCACAGAGGTTAAAAAAAGGTTATGATCTACTCAAAATCTTTGAGGGAGAGTGAGTAGTAAACAATATACAGATAAAAAGGGGCAGAAGCAAGTCCATGCACTGCACCTGATATGTGCAAGGCATGTGCTCTTATTTTACTTGTGTCATTTCCTTTTGTAAGAATTATTGGAAATGTGCTTTGCATGTCAGAAGGCACCATAGGGATGTCAAGTGTCCTATTGTCCAAGAGAGGAGAAGGCATAGATTCTGACGGGAAAGACCAGTTTACATCCCAACTCTGCCTCCTAATGGCAGTGTGACCCTGAGCCACTGCCCCATCACTCTGGATAGCTGCATCCTTCTACGTAACCATTCAGTACAGAGTGACTGTATCGATCGTGCTAGAGATAATATGTGCAAAAGAGCTTTAGAAACACTTTAGAATATGGAGTTTGTTATTTAGATACTTTGTATGTGTGCTGTCAGGGGTCGGCCTTGTCCTTGAAGCTGGTGTCTGGTGAATAGGGCACTTGGGGAAAGACCACACAGAACCATGATGTCTTCAGGGTCATCAGATGACTGCGTTCAGTGTTTTCAACTGTAAATGAGTGCTCTGGCCTTACCTGCCCCAGATTTTGCTAAGTCATTTCGCCATTACATGCCTGCCAAGGAGGTGCCAGAGGAGCGTAACTTGCTACACTGCTCTTGTGAGTGTGAACTGCACTTCTCAGGTACGACAGGGCTGGCAGGGCTATTATAATATTTGGTGTGATGTTGCCTTCTGTTATCACCACCTTACCTTCCTCTTTTTCCAAACTGTGAGAATAGGAGAGGTGCTATATGGTTCATATGATGGGGCTGTATCTTAAATTGCTCTTCGTGATATTAGAGTCCTTTATACAAGGTCTGGTGGTACAGGGACCACCCACGACTTACCAGAAACTGGAATTTTTATTTATTTGGGATTTTCTTGTCACCTGAAGGCAAGAACTCTACCTTTTGTTTTCAATAGATATTCCATAAATGTTGAATAAGCTTTTCTTAGTTGGACTTAAATCAGTTTACCACTCAGAGCTGTCCAAATGCTTAATAATTGAACCCACTATTATAGAAAGCCACCAGTAGGTACAGACAATGCTGAGTGGGTAAGAGCAACAGAAGGCCAAAAACCAGTGGTTCTCATCCCAGTCAGCACAGTAGAATCACCTAGGGAGCTTTGAAAAAATCACAATGCATAGGCTTCCTCCAAGAGACTCTGGTTTAATTAGTCTAGGGAAGGCTCTAAAAATTGATATTGTTAGTAATCCATCAATACTGAAGGCCTGCTTTTACTTCTAGTCAAGCTTTTTTCCGTTTTCTTTTTATGACATCACATTTGAATCTTCTGGGAAACTTGAAAAAGCACTGATGCCCAGGTCCCACTGTCAGGGTGTTTTGTTTTATTTTTTAATCCTCACTGGAGGATATATTTAATGATTTTGAAGAAATTTGGAGGGAAAGAGCGAGAGAAACATCAGTGTGAGAGAGAAACATTGACTGGTTGCCTCTCATACACACCCCAACCAAGGATGAAATGCACAGCCACCTTATATGCCCTGCCTGGGAATAGAAGAGTCAGCATTATGGTGTTTGAGAGAATGCTCCAACTAACTGATCCAACCTGGCCAGGCCTATTTGCTCATTTTTGATGATAGCTATTCTGACATGTATGAGATGATATCTCCATGTGATTTTGATTTGCATTGCCCTAGTGGTTAGTGATGGGAAGCATTTTGTAATACATCTTGGCCATTTGTGTGTCCTCTTTGAAGAAATGTCTATTCAGACTCTCTGCCCAATTTTTAATCAGATTGTGGGTTGTTTTTTTTTTTTGGTGAGGGGCATGTTAAAGTTATATGAGTTTCTTATATACTTTGGTCATTAACCCCTTATCAAATGTATCATTTGCAAACATCTTCCATTAAGAAGGTTGTCTTTTCATTTTATTGATGGTTTTCTTCACTGTGCAAGTACTTTTTAGTTGGATGTAGTTCCTTTTTGGCTTTCTTTTCTTCTCTTTTCTCTTCTTTGGTGGTGTTGTTGCCACCCTTGCCTGAAGAGACATATCCAAAAAGATAATGCTAAGAACAATGTCAAAGAGTTTACTGCCCATGTTTTCTTCTAGGAGTTTTCTGATTTCATGTCTTATATTTCAGCCTTTAATCCATTTTTCAATCAATTTTTATATGTGGTTTAATTTTTATTTGTTGCTTGTATCTGTCCAGTTTTCCCAACACCATTTATTAAAGAGACTGTCTCTACCAGTTGTATGTCATTGCCTGCTTTGTTATAGAATACTTTACTATATACACAAAAATTTATCTCCGGGCTCTCTATTTTATTCCATTGATTTGTATAACCATTTTTATACCAGTACTACATGTTTTTGATTATTGTAGCTTTGTAGTATAATTTTATATCAGCAGTCATGATACCTCCCACCTTGTTCTTTCTCAATATTTCTTTGTTTATTTGGGGGTCCTGTGGTTCCGTATAAATTTTAGAATTGTTTATTCTAGTTCTGAGAAGAATGCCACTGATATTTTAATGGGGAGAGTATTGAATCTGTTTATCATTTTAAGTAGAAAATGCATTTTAACAATATTAATTCTTTCAATTCATTGGGATGGTAAATCCTTTTATTTATTTGTATTTTCCTCAATTTCTTTCTTCTGTGTCCAGTACTTTTCAGAATACAGGACTTTCTCTTATTTGGTTAGATTTATTCTTAGGTATTTTATACTTTTTGATGCAGTTATATATAGTATTGTTTACTTAATTTTTCCCTCTGATCTTCTGTTGTTTGTGTAAAGGAGCATGGCAGATTTCTTTATATTATTTCTATATCCTGCAACTCTATTGAATTCATTTATTAGTTTTAATAGTTTTTTTTGTGGAGTCTTTAGGGTTTTCTATATATAGCATTAGGTCAACTTCAAATAAGGAGAGTTTGATTTCTTCCTTTTCAATTTAGATGCTTCTTATGTTTTTTTCTTATATAATTGCTGTGGCTAGGACTTCCAGTACTATGAGGTTTGTCCAGAAAGTATCCAGTCATGGAGTATGAAAAAGACACATTTATTGAAGAGGATACAAGATACAAGGAACAATGTACATAGGACAATGATGCCTCAGTCTGCTTCAGAGTAGGCACCTTGGGCCTTCACATAGTTCTTCCAGTTGCCATCAGCTGCCCCACCATATTTTTCTCAATCTCATCAAAAATCTGAAAGCTTCCCTTACAAAGGCGATTTTACTTTTTGGAAAAGCCAGAAGTTGCAGGCCACCAAATCTGGGTAGTAGAGTGTTTGGGTCACCTGGGAGATTTGATGTTTCATCAAAAAACTCTGCACAGGATGTGATGCATGGGCGGGTACATTGTCATGATCAAGCTGCCAATCACCAGTTGCCCATAGCCACAAGCTTTCGAATCATCCAAATAGTTTCTGTGGAAGAATGTTCAAGTTTAACACAAAATTTGATGCAGATTTGTTGCTCTACTTGCCCAGTCATTTTGAATGTGACGGCCATAGAGTACACATGCTTACTCAAAGGTGTCTGCCACCCCCACTGACTAGTACAGTGAAGTCATCATTGTTCACACATGCACATTCCAGTCCACTCTCCTTGGCTGACAGGTTACACTGGTGTCATGCAAACCATTCTCATTATATTAATAATGGTTGGACTTTTTCTGGATAGACTTATAGAATGGAAGTGGTGATAGTGGGCATCTTGTCTCATTCCTGATCATAGAGGAAAAGGTTTCAGCTTTTCATCATTGCTGTGAATTTTTTATATAAAGCCTTCATTATGTTGAGGTATGTTTGTTCTATACTCTCTTTGTTGAGAGTTTTTACCATAAAAAGCTGTTGAATTTTGTCAAATGCTTTTTCTGCATCTATTCAGATAATCCTATGGTATTAGTCCTTGTTAATGTGATGTATCACATTGATTGATTTATGGATATTAAACCACTCTTGCATCTCTGAAATGAATCCTATTTGGTCATGGTGTATATAGTCCTTTCAATGTATTATTGAATCCAGTTTGCTAATATTTTGTGGGGAATTTTTGCATCTGTGTTTATCAAGGATATTGGTTGGCCTGTACATTTGTTTTGGTAACTTCTTTATGTGGTTTTGGTATCAGGGTAGTGCTGGCTTCATACAATGAGGTTAGAAGTGTTCCTTCATCACGGATGGAACTGGAGAGCATTATGCTAAGTGAAATAAGCCAGGTGGTGAAAGACAAATATCATATAATCGTAGCTATAAGTGGAACCTAATCAACAAAACAAATAAGCAAGCAAAATATAACCAGAGACATTAAAATAAAGAACAAACTGACAATAGCCAGACAGGTGTGGAGGGGTTGGAGAATGGGGAAAAGAAAGGGAAGGATCATCAAGGAACTTGTATAAAGGACCCAGGGACAAAGCCAAAGAGGGGGAGGGTTGAGGGTGGGAGGTGGGGGTGGGTGGGGCAGGGGAAAGTAGTGGTGGGAGAATGGAGACAATTGTACTTGCACAACAACAAAAACCAGGAGAGGAAAAAAATAAATATTTTAAAATAGTTTAAGACGGATAGGTATTAACTCTTTGAATATTTGGTAGAATTTACCTGTGAAAGTGTCTGATCCTGGAACTTTATTTATTGGGAGTTTTTTGTTTGTTTGTTTTTATTTCAACTTCAATTTCGTTGCTAGTAATTAGTTCTGTTTAAATTTGGTAGTTCTTCTTGGTCTTGGTTTAATCTTGGAAGTTTATATACTTCTAAATATTTATTTATTGATTCTTGGTTTTCAAATTTGTTGTCATATAATTGTCCATAGTATTTTTTAGTGATTCTTTGCATTTCTATGGTGTCAGTTGTAACTTCTCTGTCATTTATGATTTTATTTTTGGAGGCCTCTCTTTTTTATTATGATTTTGATTAGTTTTGTAAATTTTTTTCAAAGAACAAGCTCTCAGTGTTACTGATCTTTACCAGTTTTAAACAATTTCTATTTTCTTTATTTCTGCTTTGATCTTAACTATTCTTCCTTTGGTTTACTTTTGGTTTTGTTTGTTCTTCTTTTTTTCTAGTGTATTTAGGTGTAGGCTTGTAGAGCTATGAACTTCCACCTTAAAACTGCCTTTGCTGCATTCCATAGATTTGAAAGTTATGTTTTAAGATAGTTTTTATATTTTCTATTTGATTTCTTCTCTGAGCCATTGGTTGTTTACTAGTATGTTTAGCTTCCATGTATTTATGTATGTTTTTTCCAATTTTCTTCATGTAGTTTATTTCTAATTTCAAAACTCTGAAATTTGTTGAGAATTGTTTTATGGATCAATATAGGGTAAATTGTTAATATTCTATTCACTTTTAAATAATGTACATAATGCAGTTGCTGAGTATTGCGTTCTGTGTCTGTCAATTAAACTAAGTCTGTTGATCATGTTATCCAAGTGTACTGGCACATCTTCACTGATTTTTTTTTTGTTGCTTTTGCTATCAGTTACTCCTATATTTATTACAGATTTTTTCTTTCTTCTGGTAGTTCTGTCAATTTTTAATTTATGAAAGCACATATAAATTTCAAATTGTTGCAACTTTCTAGTTAATGGAAAGTTTTATTGTTAAGAAAACTTCCTCTTTATCTGTAGTATTTTTTTTTTTTTACTTTAGGTCTATTTGGTGTGATAGTAAGATAATTAACTAGTTCTCTTTTGGTTAGAATTTTTCCAGTATGTCATTTTCCATTTTTCCCTTTTAACCATTTTATTCAACATATGTTATAGATGCTCATCTTGTAAGTAGCATATGGTTAGCTTTTTAAAATTCATTCTGATATTTTTATTTGTAACACTTATTCATTTATATTTAATGCAATTTCCAATATATTCATTTACCATTATATCTTGGGCTTTCTATTTGACCTTCTCTTATGACATTCTTTCCATTACTTATTTTTTTATCTTATTCAAATTTTCCTCACTGCTATTTTGGAGTTGTTTTCTATTCTTTAGAGGTTACCTGGGAGATTACAGTATATCTATGCAATGTATCAGGGGCTAAAATTAATTACTTTATCTTTTGCCAAGATAGAAAAAAATGTGGAAGAATTCAACTGCTTTTTTAACCACTCCTCAAGTTATGTGCTATTGCTGTTATGTGTTCCACTTCAGTCGTCTTCTTTTTTTAAAAAGCCCTTAATATATGTATTAGGTAATACTAGGTGTTACATCAGGTAAATCCTAGAACTGGGGTGCTATACTGTGAAAGCTTGTTTCACACTGATGTGCCAGTTCAAAGGGAGGTATTTGTTTGGAGGCAACAATCCATGTGGTCATGGATTGGGATCCACTCTCCTTTTATCCCATGAATGTGGTCATTCAGAGATCCATTCTCCTTTAATCCCATGGTTCCACCCTCCTTTTAAGTTTTGGATCTCTCTGCATTAAGTCAACTAATGGGAAAAGAGACCAGGGGAAAAGGTATACCCATTTTATACCACTTCATTCCAGAAATAACTTACTCATATCACTTTTGCTCAAACATTAGTGACCAAAATGCAGTAATATACCCACATTCAATTGCACTTAACTCAGGTATCTTATGATAAAATGGTCAGAACAATGGTGACTACCTTACAGCACTGTGCAAGCACAAAACTCAGTGTATGGCTGAGTATTTAATCAGTTCTCTCCATGTGTCAAGTACTACACTAATCACATAGTTTAATCTTCACAACAAATTATAATAGACGAGCTAATTCATCTTCATCTTCAGACAACACAAGGAACTTCAGGTAGAGTGAGTCTTCCATCTCGAAACTGTCCTGTAGCTGTTTCTCTCCCATGCTGACCTCTTCATAACAGTGGAATCCTCCAAAGCTAAGTAACTACAGGGAGCCTCTTCTGAGTCCTCCTGTGCTTACTTACTATCTTCTCCTAGGTTCCTGTCGAAATAAAGCCATCTGCACTTATATAAACAACCTTGCATGGCTCTCAGTTTGTTCCATGTGGATTAATGTTGTTTTCACAACTAAATGGTGACTTCCTTGATGACATGTACTACACCCAACACCCAATTTATCATTCCTAAAGCTGAAAGCTGAGAACACTGCAACACGGCAGGGTCTTGATGCCTGTTGTTGATAATGCCTGAGACTCTCTCTCTTTTTTAATAGTTTGCAGTTCTTTATGCAGTGCTGAACACATAATGGATGCTCCATAAATTGTACTGATTAATGTATAAGTATATCTTTATATGGAGGATTTGAAAAATGTTCAGGAGGCTGCAAATAGAACGGACTAGAATTCCATTTAACTAATTATGTGAGTTTGGACTGTAATTCCCTGGGCTTTACCTTATGAATATATAAAATCAGGCCTCTAAACTCAAAATCATAAGCCTCCTTTGACTCTAAATTTTCATAATTTTGTGGAGTTGGGGATGCCACATGTATTAAGTTTTTACATAATTAATTCATTTAATCCTCACAATAAACCTAGGTGGTAAATAATTATTATCTCAGTTTACAGATGAAGAAACTAGGATTCAGAGAGGCTAGATTACTTGCCTAAAGTCACACAGTTACCAGATGGAAGAACTGGGATTCATACCTGGGTCCCATAGAAACTAAAGCATACATTCTCCCTACTTCACCGCTCAGTCTCCAAAAAACCTCTGCCTTAGCAGCAATGGAGATTTTTATCAGACTTCTTTTTAACTGCTTTTCTTCTAAATGCACTGTCTCATGATTAACCTCAGTAGAGAAAATCCTTAGGCTGTTAGATCAGAAATCAGCCTGGCAGCTCTTCCTCACAAGGTGCATGTTTGGCTCACTTTAATTTGTCATTCATTAAGCCTGGAGGAATGGAAGGAGAGACATCTTTGACTTTGTAGGAGCCAGAAGAACAAAGTTAGTGCCCAAACTCAATGTAAGCACTTGGGTTTCATTTGAGTTTGAGATTTTGGCAAAGGTTCAGAGCTTTCCATTTTCTCTGAAGCTATTGCCCATTCCTGTCAGGAGATCAGTAAATTTTGAAAGAGATTCCAGAGCTGACGGATGAGTCACAGATGTCCAGACTCCATAGGGCCTTGCTTGCACAAATGAAATGACTAGATAAGACCCTGCAGCTTCTTTGTGTTACATGGACGTTTGCCATCAAACATGATGTAGAACTGAGTTCTTAATGCTAGTGGATGAGAGGACATAAGTTGTAAAAAGCACCCTTTGAGGAGTGTCCAGGGGGCGTCCTTAGTCTTTGATCTGACTGTAAGATATTGTCAGGTGCAACAGAAACATCAGGGGCATGTCAGGCACAGCTCAGGGTAGTGGACAAGGACGTGGGATTTGAAATAGGCTGACCTAGGATTGAATCCTCACTGGCATTCATTCATGAACTTGACCAAGTTACTTAACCTCTCTAAGATTGAGTTTTTTCATCTATAATTTAGGGATAATATTGGTAGGATGGACTATTGTGAAAACAAAATAAATGTGTATGAGGAGGTTAGCATCATTCCTTGTACACAGTAAACATAACATAAATTATAGAAGTTTTTAAACATTTGAAAGAACATAAGCACCCCTCTGTTCATGGCAGCATTATTTACAATCACTAAGATATAGAAGCACCCCAAGGGTCCATCAGTAGATGAGTGGATAAAACAACTATGGGACATTTACATAATGGAATACTACTTGGCTATAAAAAAGGAAGAAAAATTTACCCTTCGAGAGAGTATAAATGGACCTGGAGAACATTATGCTGAGTTAAATAAGCCAGTCAGAGAAAGACAAATACCATATGATTTCACTCATATGTGGGACCTAATGAATAAACTGAACTAACGAGGAAAATGGGGACATACAGATGCAGAGCAGGATAACAGCTGGATGGGGGATGTTAAGAGGTGGAGGGATTGAGCAAAAAGGAAAAAGGACTCATGGACTTGGACAACAGTGTGGTGACTGTGGAGGGAAGGGAGTAAGAAGGGGACTAAATGGTAATGGAAGAAAAATAAAGATTAACTAAAAAAATAAAAGGAAAAAAGATCAGGTTTGCAAAGCCTTAGAGACTGTGTGGTTTGCTATCTTTTCAGATATCTGAGGGGACTGAGGCCCAGAGAAGGGAAATAAACAGCCACTTCATTTAACCAGTGATGCATAAAGTACCCGTCCCCTGTTTCTGGACTGAACTAGCTGGAGAAGCCTTCTAGCTTCCTTTCTTCACTGGTTCATCTGACTGAGATGAACAGAGGGCAGGAGGGTAGGAATAAAAGGAGAGCTCTGAGTATCTTTGAGCTACTAGGGGTCTATGTCAGCCTGGGCCAGGTGAGACCAAGTGTTGAGTACAGTTTATAGGACTTCAGCTTATGGCTTCATACTCTTTATTTGTCATTGTTTGATCCCTGTAGAAAACGAAACTGTAAAAATTCTCTGAGAGGATGCTGGGAGAGAGAAAGCCCCTTTCTGGTTGGTCCCTGGCCTTTCAAAGTCTGGCCAGGACCTGCAGGTGGCTGACATCTTCAACCTTAGGCAGAGCTGAGAAGCAAGTTGTATTTGCACTGCAGAAAATTGGCTTCAGTTGTCAAAACTTCATGGAAATCTGTCCTAAAGTTTCACCAAAGTATCCCAGGGAATGCCATGTAAATCCAAATTCTAGAAAAAAAAATTAATAATGACATTTCACAGGTTGAATTTGTTTTCAGACTTCTCCTCACAGCCAGGGGTATCAGCAGAGTTCGTTGCTTAAAGAAGGAGCTCTTTGCCATCAGGTTTGACTGCAGAGAAATTTGCATGAAGCGATTCTGTCTCTTTGAAGAACCTCTCAGGCCAGTATCCCCTTATCTAAATCCAGGGACAAGGTTGCCAGATAACTTCAGGAAAAGGGCAGAGTCCTTTATCAAAACCTATCAGTCTAAACCTTGTTCCCATGAAATACAAGAAATGAGGTGATCATATGCATTACAACTTATATTTTAGATTAGATTTAAATGGTTTTATTGGTTGCTATATCTGTATTATGTGTGTGTATGTGTATATCATTTAAGTATTATATCTGTGCGTTTACCACAATGTTAACATCAGTATTGGTTAATTATTCATTCAGTAAATATGTATTAAGGGCTTCCTATATGCCAGACACTGTTTTATTCAATCTGTTGCTCTCTTCATTTTATAATCATGACCCTAAAACTTCTTCCACAGCATCAACTGACAGAGAAATTGAGAAAAATATTAAATCATTTTCAATAAATTCAGTAGAGTCTCTGTTGAAAGTGAATATTTCCATTTATCAAGGTATGTTCCTTCAAATGATAAGAACATTATGTCCAAAGCACATTCCTCCTCATGAAGAGAAATCAAAGGGGACTATGTCCAAGGTAGCAGTGACTAGATTTCTAATGATTAGCCAAAATTAAGTTCTTAGTCATGAAACAGTAATTTTTCAAAAGGGAACCAGGTCTCCAGAAACTTGAAGCTCCTATGAATTCATTTATTGCTTTTAAGGGGACTTAATCAAC
This sequence comes from Artibeus jamaicensis, assembly GCF_021234435.1. Taxonomy (NCBI): domain Eukaryota; kingdom Metazoa; phylum Chordata; class Mammalia; order Chiroptera; family Phyllostomidae; genus Artibeus; species Artibeus jamaicensis. Next base: position 11,907,402 of record NW_026521883.1, read on the forward strand.
TAAATGAACAAGGTAAATAGTTCTTCTGTAATGGAACTAAAACTTACACACTGAACTATGTATCAGCCATTAAAAAAAAGAATGTCTGTGCTCAATTAAATGTTATGGCTTTTTTTAAGAACAGAATTCTTTACCTTAAAAGGACTCTATGTGATAAAAGATAGGTATATGTTAGAAAAGGATACTACCAGTTTACCACATTGTGTACTTTAAAAATACATGTTAGTAATAATATTTATGAAGCATTTATTATGTGCCATGTTCTGTGATGAGTTCCTTGAATTCATTACTTCATTTGGTCTTCATATCACAGTGCAATTGATATTATTCTTATTCTTTTTTAACAGATGAGGAAAGTAAGGCTATAGAAAGTGAATGACTTGCCCACAGTCACGTACTGGTCAGGTGATAAAGCCTGGCGGTCTCTCCAGAATCCGCCCTCTCCAGAAACTCAGGTGGAGCAGAGGAATTTGAGCCTTGGAGGCAGAAAACCCCTTGGATTAGAATTCCAACTCTATCACTTACAGGCTGCGTGACCTTGGGCTACACTGTGTATTCAGCACTACTATGTTGCAGAGTACTTGGCTGATAGACAGAACTATATTGATTAGGAATTATGCCAACTGAGTCACCATGTGGTATGGCATCAAGATACCTATATTAACTCATCAGTAAGGCCAGGGATGTGCTGGTAAATGTGTAACCACAGACCCTGCAGGGGAAAAGATCAGTGTTTGCCGATTTCTGTGGTGTAATTACTCCCCCATGGCTGATTTTGGTGTGATGTAACCGAACGCTGAGTTGCAAAGAGATGCAATCAACTATTCCAAGCTGACACAAGCCAGCTCTAGCACACTACTGAGTAAGACTCATTTTCATACTCACCACTGACTAAGTATCTTGGTGCTTAGTTTAGGTCTTAAGAATGAATGAGAACATCCAGACATCAGGCAAGTCACAGCATGATCTCCATATATCCCCACAAGGCTATTTGTCACAGCATTGCTCAAAATAACAAACAATTATATGCAACTTAATGACACCAAGTAGGAGATTAACAGATTCTACAGTACGGTCCCGAAGTGCTCAAGACATTCACCAGAGCACTGCCAAATTCAGATCAATGAGTAAAGTGCTATTTTTATTGCAATGGAAGGACATACTATCATGGATTCATTCAGCAGGTGGAATGTTGTATTACATGGGCATGTCCAATAAGAATAGAAAAATACAGGAGTTTAGAGAAGTAGCATAATGCCAAGCTGATGCCAAAGAAAGATTTAGTGTTTACTATAAAATAGAACAACTTGGCCTATTGGCAATATAAAAAGAGTGTTATCATGGCAATTAATAATGTTACTCAGATAGTTACACAGTGATGAACGGTGACCAAATGAATATGCAAAGCTCTTAGCACAGTGTCTGGTACATACACTGGCTATAATTATTACTGTGATAAATTGCAGCATCCCATATGATAGCATAGTGGTCACTGGATTTTTTAAATGTGTATTGACATGACAAGGTTCACAATATATTTTAAAGTAAAAAAAATTGATCCAATTCTTATAAATTATATGTGCTCAATTTTTATAATGGAAAAATATTTGAAATATCGTAAGTGGTTCTTTATAGATGGCATGATTTGGGGTAATTTTAATTTCTTTGTTGTGCTTATGAAGAGCTTCAATTTTTCCCCAGTGAATATTTATCATTTTCTTATTTAAAAGACATTTTTAATTAAAAGAGCAAATACAGACCTATATAACTATTTCTTTCCTTGTTGTCCTGGGAGAAAAATTAATACCTATTCATGTGGTCCAACACTGGATAGTTAAGTGTTTCCTTTGTTAAGCTTGTTGAATGGTAGGTTGGTTAATAACTAGTCAGAGAGTCTGGGTATTATTTTGAGTTCTCTGCTTCTCCATAAACCTGTATGACTACCAATCACAGCGGGTCCAGAGAATGGGAAGTGAGGCCAGCAAAAATAAGGAAAATGTAAGGAATTGCCTCATATCCTTTTTCCAGATTTTATTATTAAACTGTCTCTTCATATTTAAAGTGGACTTCTTTAGACCACATTTCACTGGTCTTTTATCCAATGTGGCAATCTTTATCTTCAGGTAGAATGTTTAGAGTATTGACATTTAATAAAATTATTAATGTGATTAGGTTTAAGTCTACCATCTTGCTGGTCCTTTTCAGCTTATCCCATATGTTCTTTGTTCATTTTTTTCTTCTCCTACCTTATGTTGGACTAATTGAGTTGTTTAACAATTTCATATTGCTTCTACTATACATATACCTCTTTGCTATTTTTATTCGATTGGTTGCTCTAGGGTAGTAAATGATAGGCACTTATTACAATCTACTTTATACTCATTGTAGCTGATGCAGAAGTCTTATGTCCTCTTTAGAGGAAAGCTAGTATATAATAACCATGTTAGAATTAATGAGCAAGACATGTCTATTAAACAAAAACACAATCAGTGGATCTTTAAGTGAGATAGAATATGGACCTGCTTCCAATGCAGCAATACCTGAGTAGGTTTTATGCACAGTTTATTATAAGGCATTTCCTTCTTTTTTTCTTGTCCTGTGGTTCCAGAGAAGCAGCACAATGTATAACAATAGAAAGCATGTACTTTGTAATCAGGCTACTGCTTTCTGTAGTGTGACTTAGGTAAATTACTTAAAATGCATGAGCCTCATCTATAAAAAGGAGGCAATAACATCCATTCCTCAGGAACTTTATAAAGGTTAAATGTCATCGGTATGTGTAAATGCTTTGCTAATACAGAGCGCATGCTAGTGAATGGCAGTAGGAAGTTCATGCATCTTTTTTTTAATAAGTTTTAAATAGCTTCCTTTGGTCAAATTTGTCTTGGAGTCAAAATGAATTTTTATTTCTCAAGTTCCCCACCCCCCAAAAAGTCAGGCTTCAAATTCTGGCTCTGACACTTACTACATGAAATTGGGTAAGTCACAAATTTCCAAGCCTTCGCTTCCTCCTTCATGAAATGGAGATATTTTTGTCTGAACTTTTTCAGAACGTGATTGTGAGAAGGAGTAGAACTCTCCAATTTGCGAGATCACAACTAGCAATAATGGGTAGTAGGTCATTGTGGAGGAGAGGCACGAGCAGTAAGTGCTGAAACATTGCAGGGAAGAGAGAAGTCTGTGGATCCAAAGGGTAACAAAAAGCTTCCATCTTGGTGAGGGGGAACACGGCCAGGGCCATAAACATGGGTAAGAATCAAATGAGTAGAAGAGGAAAGGGAGGAGAGACCTGCTCAAGAACTACAGCAAAGGGTCAGGTGAGCAATGCACAGGCTGGTGTGTTTGTACTGGGAACAGAGAACACAGCAGTGCAGCTGGGGAGTGGTCTTCTTGGGGAAGACAGGACCAGAGAGGTATGCCAAAGTCTTGAGCTCCTCAGTGAGGCATTGAAATATTTTTCTGTGAGTTAAAGTGTCGTGGGAAGGGATTAGGGTAGAGAGGGATTAGACACAACATGAGGAAAACAGTGTCAAATTTAGTCAGACCCCGTAATTGGCCATTCCACTAAATTAACATCTAGCTAAAAGACTGTCATTCTATTAAACTGACAACTAGCAACCCGCAAACATGTTTTTGTGTTGTAATTTTTCAAGAATATGGCAAAACATTTTTATATAACCCTATTTATTTGGAGTAGTCAACAAAGTATGCATACTTTATATAATAAGAGAATGTTACGCAGAAAACAGTATGTCTTTAGACAATTATTGTTTCACTTCACTGGAAACATTACGTAAGTGCCACACGCTCTTTCAGAATGGAATATGGAACCTGAATAAGAAGACACTTTCCTTCCAAGGCCACCTTCCCATAAACTGCCGACACTGGATGTGGATGGCTCGGGAACAGGGTTTGGCCTTCGAGTAAGAGACAATCTGCTGGCTTTCTCTTTGACTTTTTCCCCTTTGTGCCTTTTTTGTCCCATTCTTTATTGACTAGTTTCCTCTTTATAAGGGAAAAATGTGGTAGCAAAGTTTTGCAGGTGAAGTGAAAGTTATTTTTAGCCTTTTTTCATAAGCTACTGGGGAAAATTGCATTTCATTTACCACATGTCATAATGGCTCTAGATGGAATGGAAAACTATTAGAACTGAGGAACTCGAGGATCCAGTCCAGTAATATAACTTTTGTCAATTCAAAAAAACTCAAGGACAGTACTCACCAGAATCATTATTTTACTTAAACTTATAACTAGTTAGACTAACTTGGCAGGCTTGAATTTAGTTGAAATTCAATCCAGTTTTGAAAACCACTCAGACAGGCTGATGGAATTAACTAGTTATTTGACTAAATTGACTCGCAGTGTGAGATGACTAGTCAGTTTAATCAAAATGTTCTGACTGATTGAGCATGCAGATGTAAAAGTAGACAGCTGAACACTCTTTCCTGGCTATTCTTTATTAAACAAAATGACAAATGTAGAGTTTTTTAAATATAATACGAATAGCAGATTACATAAAATGAGCCAGAAAGCAAGCAGTTCTGCCTTGGGATTAGCATCAGTAGTTTCACTCACGGATTCTGGATCTTGTAAACATATTTGCCAGATTCCCAGTTAAACTCATGTCCCATCCTGTGCTTTCCTGACTACCCCTTTGACATTTCTTGTTATTCTCTGGACAGCCAAAATATTTTGAGGATTTGTTCTGTTCTATAAACATCTTTATACTTTACTCAGAATGCATACTAAGTCTATATTTTTTGATTTGGGGAAGGGGTGTGGAAACAGGAGATCAGATCATCTGTAATTTGTCTTAACAATAAGCCCAAATGTTTCCTGCCTGGGATGTATCATTTCCAAATTTCTGTGCCCCAAGAGAAAAAAAAAGAATAAAAGGAGGGAGGGCGGGAGGAAAAAATAAAAGTAGTTTATTGCATATTTGAGGAAAATATTGTATAGCATTATAAAATATTGTAATCAACATCACACAAAATGAGTAGTAAATCAAACCAAAGTAAAATATAAAACAAAACTTTTGCTTAGCATAATCCTTTCTCCCACCCCACCCCTTTTTCTTTGGAGGCAATTTTATTAAGATGCTATAATGCTTCTTTTTAAAGAAAAGAACAGATTTTTAAAGATACAGGGTATGTTCAGTAGCATGCTGGACTCTAGAAATAGGAGTTCTGAATGCTGAGCCTGAATGTTACTGTCTTTTGGGAAATGAGCTTAGTAAATGAGTCCTTATTTTGGAGAAAGAGAAAAGTTGAACAGTTTGAAGACTTCTGAGCAGTGAAACCCCCTCTGAAGAGCCTTTGAGGTGGGTGAAATGAATCAGAAGCATATGGATTACATTTTGCTTTGTGTGCCTCAGGGCTCAGAGTGTTGGGCTAAGTACATTTTAGATTTTTCCCAATACAGAATTGAAAAAATACTATTGCCTGAAGCACTTTTCCAAACCCAAATTTTACTAGGTAGGATTCAGCTCAGGGAACATCTTGCCCCTCTTCCATTAGAAATGCAAATGAGCCCAAGGTATTCATCCTTTTTCAGAATGCTGTCAGGGAATGCATGCTCAATCTATAGGCAGGAGCTGCATAGATGGCATCACTTATGAGAAAAGAGAGAGAGACAAGGTTTCCAAACTCTCCAGATATGATGAGTCATAAAATTCAACTACTAGGATCTTCTCCTTTGTGCTAAAACATTATTTATGTCCTGTCCACATGCCTTTTCCCCTGAGCAAAGGCGATTCAGAGTGGTGTAGTTACTCCCGTGTGAACGAGGGCTTTAGGTTGCCTCCCGTATAGGTCACTGGAAAAGGTCAGTCCACACCGAAGCCTCTCAGATCCTCCAGAAGAGGAGAGACTGGCACTTTTGCTAAAATAGATACAGGATACATGTTCCCTCCCCACTGCAAAGGCAGTGATGATGTTGGGACTAGATTTCAGTTGACTGACCTGTGTTTCAAATAATTAAGATAAAATCAATGTCAGATATTTTCTTTAATATGGATAGTCTAAATTTTGATGATAAGTTTTATGACCCCATTCTTAGATATTCTGATCTAATTTTTCAGGATAGGGTATGAATACTTAGTGCCCAAGAGAGAACACGTATACCAGGAAATGTTTTGAAGAGTATTGTGAATAACATTCTTCTTGTAATTAAAAAAAACAAAAAACTTAAAAACAGCCCAAAAGTTCCTAAGCAGTGAAATGAAAAAATAACTGTACCATTGTCATAAAATGGGGATTCTCTGTAGCAGTATGTTGGACTGTGGACACAAGTTATGAACATATAAACATGGCACTATCTGAGATACACATGGGGTGGATACTCACTCTGCAATGGTCACTCCTCGTGCCCCTGAAGGCCAGACGCAGCCTCCATTGCTGCTGCTCCCATCACCAAGGCAGTTGTTTTCCGTCCTTGGGGTCAGAGTGTCCGATGGGCAAAATGAGCCCATGACTGTGAGGCAGCCTGGTAAAGAAAATCTCTGTTACTTTCCAAGTCTCTAGTGGCAGGTAGATTAGGATCTTGATTACGAGGCAGGAAATTTTCAAAATAGAGGAAGAAAAATTGGATGCTGGGCCTCTGAAAAGAATACCAACCATCATTACATAGACTCCAAGAGACAGACATGAGATACAGGAAGGAGGAGGGAACCAGATATCAGTAAACTCATTTTTAAGTCTTACATATAAATTATATATATATATATACATATATACACAAACATAAAATTGCTAGATCAGATGGTACATGCCTTTCTAGTTTTGATAGATATTACCAAAATTGCTCTTTGAAAACCTTGTACTCTGTATATCCCACCAATAATGAACAAAAATGTTTCTTCATGTCTTTATCAGCACAATGTATTACCAGAGTTTTCAACATGGCCAATTGGATGGGTGAAAAATGCCACTTGTTAATTTTAATTTGCACTAAAAATTAGTCAGCTAATTTAATTATTAGTTGAAAACTTGATGTTTAATACCCATTTATATTTGTTTTTCTGTATGTTGTTGTTTTGCTCATTTTTATAATGCATGACCATTTTTATTATTTTTGTATTGTGGTAGAATATACATAACAAAATTTACCATTTTAACAATTTTTAAGTGTATAATTCAGTGGCATTAGATACTTTTACATTGTTATGTAAACATTGCTATAATCAAGCTCCAGAAACACTTCATTATCCCATAGTAAGACTTTATACCCACTACACAAAAACTCCCTGCTTTTTTATTAATTTTATGATCTCTTTATATAGCAATATCATTTTGATTTGCCATTTCAATCCTCACAATAATCCTGTCAGGTTGGCAATTGCTTTTGAGTCACTCTAGTTAGACTTTACCTTCAGCACTCAACTAAAACTGCTCCAAGTTCATCAATGACCTCCATATCACCAAATTCAGTCATCAATTTCAGTTCTCAGCTTACTTGCCATATTTGTGTCAAACAGAATTTGACACAAATGATCACTTCTTTCAGTAACCTTTTTTTCCACTAGGATTCCAAGATGCTGCAACCTCGTGGTTTTTCTTTTATCTTATTTGCTACTCCATCTCATATGCCTTTGTCAAGTTTTCTAAACTCTGGAGAGCCTTAGGTCTTAGTATTTGCATTACTTCTCCTCTTTGTCTATATTCACTCCTTTAGTGATCTCTTCCAGCCTGGTGCTATCATCTATATGCTAAAGACTATGAAATTTATGACCCCACCCTAGATCTCCAGCCTGAACTTCACACATGTATAATCCTCAGTGTTTCCACATACATATTTAATAAGTATGACAAACATAATAGATTCTAAATTAAGTGCCTGGATTACAGCTTTTGACAGTAGTAGAATAACTTGGTTGTACTGTGTGTCCTACAAATAGCAATTTAAACATCTGGACAAAATATTTGGAAAACACTTTTGAAAGCACTGTAAAGCAAACAAATGTAGGAACCACGGGCAAGTGGGCCTTTAAAAGATAGGAATTATGTGTGGTACTATGTGCATTTTTGTGGCTATTGGTTTTGGGGCACTCACTCCCTGGTTTATAGATAGTCTCAGACCATTGAATTGAGGTGCCAGTTGACATAGTTTTGGGCTAGCAGAATGACTTGAAAAATAAAGGTGGAAGTTAGGGGGAAAAGAACCAGAAAGGAGGGAGCTCCAGAGGGGTCAAACACCAGTAATATAAACATAACTTTTCCAATGACTGAGTAATCAGTGAATTGTGAGTGTTCTGGGGATATTCCAGTCACAGATATGTTGTTGATAAACTCCAACTTTGTCTGAAGATGTTTTTGTTTCATCTTCATTTTTTTTAAAGTTAGTTTTCCTGGGTATATAGTTATAGGCAGTTAGTTTTCCTCAGATTTTTCACTGTATTTTGATTTCCATGTTGTTCTAAGGAATCTGATGTGAGTCCAATTGTTATTTCTTTGAAGATAATCATTTATTTAATATTGCTTTTGATGTTTTTATTTCTCTTTTTTATTCTATAATTTTATTTATAGATGCAGATTTATTTTTTTTTATTTCAGATTTGTTGTGGTTCCTGAATCTGAGAATTTGTGACTTGCGTTATTCTGGAAAAAATTGTTTTTCAAATGTTACCCTTTTCTACTTTTTCTAGTATTTTCTTCTGGAGCTTTAGATAAATGTTTTTTATATTTTATATTTTGGTTTTTCATATTTCTTTAAAGTATTCTATCACCTTTTTATCTATTCCTCTAATTGCTTCAGTGTGCAGTATAGTATAAGTAACTTCCTTAATGGTCTTTTCTAGCTTACTAATTCTCCCTTTAACTCTGTCCGTTCTGTTTTTTAATTAATCTGCTGAGTTTTTAATTTTAAGACTTATAACAACTTGCCCTGGACAGTGTGGTTTAGTTGGTTAGAACACTGTCCCATATCTGTAATGGTTGTGTATTCAATTCCCAGTTGGGACATACATACTGAGGTCATGGGTTCAGTCCCCACTCTGGGGGGTATAATCCCTGGTCCAGTCACATATGGGAGGCAACCAATAGATACTTCTCTCTCACATCAGTGTTTCTCTCTCTCCCTTCCTCTCTCTTTAAAAGCAGTGAAAAAAACATGTATCCTTTGATAAGAATAAAAAAGAAAATGTCCTTGGGTGACAATTAAAAAAAAAGAGTTAGGAAACTTTTTATTCCTAGATGTCTATTTGTTTGGTATTTTTCAAGATGTCCTTGTATTTTTTTCACAATGTGTTATTTCTTGATCATATTTTCAATGTCCTGTTTCATTACTTTGCACATTTTAAAACATAAATTGAATGTTCTTTTTCTGACAATTCCTCCCAGAAGTCCATGAGAGCCAAAAGCTTTTGTTTGTGGTTTTGTCAACTCTCATTCATTTTGATTTGATTCTTAGAGTTTTGTAATTTTGGTTTCTTAACTCCTATTCATTTCAGTAACAGTTGCATGAATTATGCAAAGTCCATGTTACAGGTGGAATTTGCTTTTATTTCTGCCAGGCACTTGTTCCATGATCACTGTAAATTAAGACTTTTGTCTCAAGGCTTCCTAGATCACCCAAGTAATATAGAAATAAACTTGAAATCCATGTGAGCACAGAACTGTGTTCACAGGTCCTCAAGTGAGACTTTTTTCCTCACAAGAGCTTACACCCAGTTTAACAAGTTTCTCCTTTTGCCAGTAGGCTGTTTTCTACTCACGCTTTCATTGAAGTTAGGCTCCTTTTAAAGCTCTTAATTATGTATAGGAGTCTTAATTTCACCTCTGTACCTTGCACAGTCCCCAGGTTTGTCTTATGTCTTCATGTGCAGCTATTAAAGTACCCTGAGTCACAAGGACCATCAATGGTCCTGAGAACAGAGAAAGCTTCAGTATTTGTCCATAATTCTTGATTACTATTCCATTAGTTTTTTGGCCACTAAGAATTTTCTTTCCTCTGTTATAAACTTAGCCAGACCTTTAAAAGTCTTCGTTATATTTTGTCCTGTGTTTCTAGGTGTTGTGGAGCAGGTGGGTTTTTCAAGATACTTAGCTGGTAATTTTCTGGTATGGATCATAAAGTAAACCCAAGTCAACCTTTTCTTTATAGTAACACAACTCTGATTTCAAATAATTTTTGGAACCTTAATATATTAAAATAAAATTTAAAATATAGAAAATGAAATCAGCTGTAGTCAAATGAAATCTTTGACTACAGCTGGGCAAGCCCAGAATTTCATGTTTGAAGTTGTTGTCATTCTTCATGGCAGCATCCAAGATATCTTCTGGGACACAGGTCACACTGAAGAAAAGTAATCTTGACCAAACTCCTATTAAAAAAAAGAAAAAGCCTAAAATTATTGAACTTGCCTTGTTCAGGCTTCCTTCCCTAGACTGGATCCATTTCAAAGATTGAAATGAGGAAAGATAATAAATTCAGGAGAATATCTTTTATTGAGGCCTTTGGTTTTCTATTTGTAACTACCAATTGAGGCTTAAACATAATATTAAGGTTAATACATTTACACAGTTCTATTAAGTTTACATTTAGGGTTACCTTGACTTCTGAAGTAGGTATACCCAGGGCACATTTCATGTAAAATCCTCACATTACTTCCTCTGTTATAACAGGGTTGTGTCACCATGGGAAAAGCAGTGCAGCTCCAGGATTCAAGACTACCTTACAGCATGCAGAAAATCTATTATAAGTGCATAGTAATTTTTAAAAACCTTATGATAAAACATTATCTCAATAAAATATTAAACAATAAAATGGAACATTGTAAATTAAATTGTAAATGAGATACAGAATAAATAAACCTCATTTCATTAATCAAGCACTGCAGGCCTTAACAGATTGTATTTGTTATATTCACAAACCTCCTCACATTCAAAGACAGCTGAGTTGAGCATGTCCTCTCTGATGCTTCATTCTCTGAGAGTTTTGGGTTCCCACTTTTCCCTGGTGTGTTAGGACAGGTGACAGTGGAGTGGAGTAAAAAGCTGGTCATAGACACGTAGTCTTGGGTTTTTCTGTAACAAGAGCCTCTGTTACAGTAAAGTCCCCTACTTTTTCTCTTCTGGCCACCATTATGAGCCAATATCTTTGTAGAGGCTGATTTCCAAATCCAGAGACAGAAAGATTTGTGATTGGAAAAATGGGATTGGGTAGAATGACCACATGGCCTGGAGGTTTGTTTGTTTCCTTGGTAGGACAGCAAGACCAAAGACAAAGACATGAAAGTGAAGCAGGAAGGAGGGAAGAGAAACAGACCAAAGAAAAACACAGAACAAGATGCAAAAACAACAACAACAAAAAACAGACAAAGTGCCTTTACTCAAATGAGCAGAGTCAAATTTAAGAAAGGGCACTTGCCTGATTCAGTTCCTCCAAACTCCTTCACTCAGTGGCCAGTATTTTCTACATTTATGATATGCTCAGCTTCCTTACTAGAATCTACATTTCTTAAGACCAGGTTGACTCCTGTGTTCAATCTACCACATCTTGCATAGGACTTTACACATAGCAGATGTTTATTTAATGAAGAAATAAATGTTTCTGGAAGAAATCAAACTTCATTTTGAGATGATTTGCAGGAATCACTTCAAGTATTCCTGTTGAATTATATCATGTTTATGCCCTGGCCACGTAGCTCACCTGGTTAGAGCATCATTCTGATATACCAAAGTTGCAGGTTAGCTGCCCAGTCAGGGCACTTACAAGAATCAATCAATGAATGCATAAAGTAAGTGAAATAACAATCAATGTCTCTCTCCCTGCTTCCTCCCTCCATTTCTCTCTCTAAAATCAAGATTAAAAAAATAAAAATGAATTATATTGTGTCCAATTCAACTCTTTAGTTATATATCATCTAATATGTTATATGTAGTTAATTTCCACAGGCCCGATTTTCCAAATACCTCCAGGTATTTCTCCTACATAGGAGGGCCAGTTATAGTAATACATCCTCTTTCTATAGTAGGTTACAGCTAATAATCTCTTCTGGAGCCTGGAGTTGGCTCATACTGCTGGGTGTGATGGTTAAACTACTAGAACTAACATTTGTAAACCATCCACCAGAGGCCAGAACAGTTCTTAGAGTTTTCCATTTATCAAATCATTTAATCCCCTCAAAATACAATCCTATGTGGTAGGATTATAACTAACAAACCTCAGAGGCATTTCCTAGATTAAGTAATTTTCTCAAGATGACTTGCTGGCAAGTGGGAGAACAGGAGTTAGGAATGCAAACTGAGGTTGATCTCATTCAGTAAACATCTCTGGCAAACCCATTCTGTTCCAGTAGGTTCAAATGCAAAATTCTGTCTCCAAGGAGTTTTTAGTGTAGCTGAGGAGGCAGCCAAGCACAAGAAGGTAGAGGACTGCAGTGCTGTGCGGTAAGGGCCATGTGAGAACCAAGCCCAGTGTGCTGCAGCAGGGGATTCAAGGAATATCAACATGAGACTTGGAGGTCAGGAAGGCTTCCAGAAGAAGATGACCTTGAACTGAGTCTCTAGGGATGTTTGAAATTTAATCATAGCCACCCCCCAAAAGAGCAAAATGTGTTAAAGACAGGGCCCATAATATACATAAGATACAGGAAGGCAAAACATATTGGTCTTTGGACATGATTAGTATTCAATAGTAATTTTATGAAAGAGTGAACAAGCAGATAAATAGATAGTTGGTCTACTCAGAGAACTATCAAGAAAGACAAAACTTATGAGTATGTATTGTACAGTGGAGCTAGAAAAGTAATAAAAGCTTGTGTATTAAACTCATAAATTGGGATGAAATCACTAGGAGATAAGAGTTGAGATCTTAAGAAACACTGAATATAAGAGGCAAAAACAAGAGCCTAAAATGACCTGGAGATGGATAACCGGAGGAGGCGGAAAACCAGACAGCAGGCAGGGAAATGTGATATGGACACCAACCCCAAAAGGGAGTGGTCACTCAAGAGGTTATAGAGAAGACAACTGACATCAGTCCAAAAAGTTTTCCTGTGTATTTCGCAAGGTAACCCTGGAAAGGATGACAGGATGGAGGCATAAATCACAATGTCGAGGGCTGCAGGACAACATGAAGAGTAGACAACAGTAAACATTCTTTCAAAAAGCATATCTGTAGAGGGAAGAGCTAACATAGGACAGTATCTGAAGAAGGATCACATGTGTTATATATGTGAAGGATATATGTGTCATAAATATTTTCACCCAGTCTAAGGCTTATTGGCTTGTTGTCATAATCATGTCTGTCTCTGAACTGAAGTTTGTAATTTTGATGGAGTCCAATTTATCATTTCCCCTCTTTATGATTAGTGCACTCTCTGACCTCTCAATGAAATCCTTGCCTACCCCTTAGGTCATGAAGATGTTCTTCTGGGTTTACTTCTAGAATTTGATATTAGCTCTATGTTTAGATCTATGATTCATTATAAATTAATTTTTGTATATAGTGTGAGGTAAGAGTTGAGGCTCATTCTTTTTTCTATGAATACCCAATGATTCTATCATCACTTTTGAAAATACTTTCATCCTTGAATTGCTTTGGGTCTTTGTCAAAAATTATTTGACGCAGAAGTGTGTGTTTCTTTCTAGCCTCTATATTATATTCTATTAATCTATTTGCTTATCCATTTGTCAATTCCTTATTATCTTAACTAGCATTTTGTTTTGGTTCTAATTATTCAGTATTGAACCAATGTTAGTTCATTTGACCGTCCATAATTATGGAGACATTTGCCATTGTTTGTTTTTTTATTCTGTCATAGGAAGAGATACACTTACAGAAAGAAATCTGTATTATACGATGAGCTAAAATCACTCCGTCAATAAATATTTATTGATCACATACTATCAGCTTAGCAGTGTGGAATACTGAAGTCATGTCCAATTTCAGTTTTGCTAATGGAAACGTTAGCTTCTTTCCTTAACCTAATGTCACTCACATTAACATCTTCCTCAAGCTACACGTTCACTGCTAATTAGTTGGATCCTTCTCTTTTGAACATTTTCCCACCAAAGAAAGCATAATAATATGAACAGCAATACCTTGCATTAACATGGGGCTTTCAGCTTTTCAAAGTGATAGTACATCTATTATCTTGTTTTTCTCTTCACATTATGTTTTTAGGAAAAGCAAATATTTTTATCTGACAGAGAGACAAGTAGATCACCATCAAACAGCTAGGGCTAGGAGCCTTTTCCTTTTCCATCCCTCCCAAATCTCTTCCTGCCCCTCCCCCCCATTACTCTCTCTGTCTTCAGCATCTTATCACTACAGAGTGTACTTGGAAGACTTCCAATTTCAGGTAATACTCCTGGGCTCCATGTTAAACTGCCACAATGGTACCTTATGTTGAAAGACTACAATAGATTGTCAGTGTTATCTTCAAGTGCTGACGGAGATTTATGAATAGGGATGGAGAAGAGAATCATGCTCATTTTCACTATTACAACTGCCTGAAGAAGATTCATAAAATTTCTGACAGTTTCTTCATCCTTTTTGCTGGGCATCGGCTGTCAGGGGAGGGTTGCCCCTTCCCACCCAGCTTTGGAATGAAGTGATAAATGTGTCAGAAAGCTCATGCTGGGTGCAATCTTCTGCCTTGTAAACAGTTTTCACTGATACATACATTACAGTTTGCTGTCTTTTTTAAAGCCTCCATAAAGGTGCTTGAAAAACAGCACTGTCCCTGATAAATGTCTCCCCTGTTGCAGGACTTTTAAGGATAAGGGCTTGTTTAAAGAAGTAAAGACGTATATGTGGCTTGGTATCTTGAGTCTTATTTGACAACAGGCTGACCAGGGTGTCAGGACTGTCATTTCAATATGCAGAAATATATGCAGAAGTTCAGAATTTGCATGAGTTCATCTCCTTCTTCCAGCCCTTCTCTTACCCACTTCCAGTCTCTTAACACAAACAAACAAATATCAAACCTCTGAAGACATGGACATAGTGAATGCATATTTTTTTTAAAAAAGGATTTTTAGGTCAGTTTATTTTTTCAGTGCTTCATGCAGAAAAGGACCTCATCTTGTGTTCCCATTTGCAATGTAGACAGAGCAAGGAAGGTATAATTGGGATCATGGCAGGAAGTGTGCAAGAGACTGAGAAAAAGTTTTGCAGAATTAGATTATCTAGAAGATAAGGGTGGGGGAGGGAAGAATATCTCTTAAGGCACAGCACAGGATATATAGCACATGCCCATTTCTCAACAGAAGATGAAAGGGATGTGTTATCCTGTCAAATCAAGAAACAAAGACTACTACCTTAAGCAGAAACCAAGTGATCAGTTTAGTTCTAGGTCTTCGACTTTAGCTAGTAGTAGTATTAAATTGTATGTTACCCAACCAAGCTTCAGGGTAAGGGGAACAAGGTCAACATTGGATCAGAATGTTGGATCAAATGTACATCTACAGTACTTTCAATTTCTTAGTCACTCAGACTCATCAGCAGAGTCACTCAGACTCATCAGAGACTGCGTAGATTGTTTATCTAAATTTACACAGATAGGAAAGTGTCCAAGCAAGAAACTAAGTCTTTTTGAGTTAGGCCTCTTCCCTATGCTTATCTGGTTTGTTAGAGTGCCCTGGCAGGTTTTCTGCTTTTATTCTTCCATTTCATTCCTGCAGTCATCATGTTTACCAAGTCCCTCAGCACTTTACATCCAGGGTCCCTCATTCTGATCTCCCCCTGTCTTACCCATCCTGGACTCTGACCTTGAGAAGCATGGCTCTCACTGAGTCATACCCAGGCATGCCTGCTCTCCCTTGACTGCCTCTTTCTCAATGCCAGTCAAAATCCCTGTAACCCATGCCCTTCTGTATTAAGTACCTAGGGCTGCCATAACAAAATACCACAAACCAGGTGGTTTAAGACAACAGAAACTTATTGTCTCATAGTTCTGGAGGCTAGAAGTCCAAAACCAAGGTGTCAGCAGGGTAATGCTCCCTCTGACTCTTGTCTTGCCTCCTCTGACTCTGGGTGCTAAGCTGCCAACCTTTGGATACCAAAGGTATCTTGTGGTGTCAGCTACATTAACTGCAATGTCTGCTTCTTCGTCACATGGCACTCTCCTTGTGTGTCTCTGTTTTCACATGGCCACTTTCCTATAAGGACCCCAATTACATTGAAATAGGGGCCTAACCTACTCCAGTAGGATCTCAACAAATTACATATTCAGTGACCTGATTTCCAAATAAAGTCATATTATGAATATGGCACCAGAAGTTAGAATTTCAGCATATTTTGGGGGGGGGCATATTTCAACCCATACCATCTTCCTAAAGTGGCCGCACCCAACCTAGCTAGTTTTAAACCCCAAGCCTCCCAACATATAGCCTCAGTGTGGTTCCAAGAGTGCCATACAGACAAGCCCAGTGACAGGGCTACCAGGAGAAAACAGAAGCTGAGTCTTGAGGAGTACATCCACCAGGGAAGGAGATTTACCTAAGGTCCCCTAAAGTATTAACAGCTGAATGGAGCTGTGGTCAAGGTCAGAATCAAGTTACCAAGTAGGACTTCATGTTCTCCCTTGTCTGATACTCACCATACTCACTCCCACTTCCAGGGCTTGACTTACTATGTTTCTTTCTAACCCTAAGTAGCATCCACTCTGCTTACTCTTCAAAATCCATCCCCAAAATTATTTTGCACAGTCCACATTTCCTCAGAAGATTTTGCACAACTATTCAGCTTTCATTGTTTTCATTCTCCAGCCCTAATGGTACCTGCAGCTTACATACTTCAACTTTGATCTGGTTTTTTATTGGGGAGAGCTACATAAGACATCATTTTGGTTTTAAAGAATTTTCCAGCAAGAGGAAAGTTTGGAAAACTCTAATTTATTGTCCTCATTTTACTAAACTTAGATGCAGCAGACTAAATGTCTCATCCACCATGAAAAAGCTAGTTTGAGAACTAAATACCTTCTTTCTATTAGTATTTAGATGTATACCTACTTTATCTCACATAGTTTCCACAACAAACTTGAAGAAAAGGTATTGTTATTATTTCTCTTTCAAAATTAACAAAATTTAATTCAAAATAACGTTCACATGATTCACTGAGCTGTGCCATTTAGCAGGACTGTGGTTACATCCTGGAGCATCTTTCATTCCACTAGACTGCACCATCCCAGGAGAATCAGGGGCTGCTGAAGCTAGACCACGAAGATCATTTAGTTGACCCACTTTTTACGATGTTTGTGGCAGGAAGAGAACCTAGACCTCTAATCATAAATCCATTCAATGCTGGTTACCATTATGATGTTTTTATGGGACGGGAGGCCTGGCTTTGAGTGGGTCTGCCTAAGGCCAGCTGGCAGTGTGTGGCTTCTTGACTTCATGTAGGAAAGATTTTGCAGCGTGAGTCCAGGTGACTATGAGGGTACAGATAACTGTGAGGCTGTTAGGCCAAATTAAGCTAAGGGTCTGAAAAGACCCCATTTTTTCTGGCCTTAAACAGGAGACCTTCTCTGATAACAAATAAGGATCCCTAACCTCTTTCCACTTGAACAGCATGACCCTGAATCCAAGGTGGTTTATAAAAATGCTAAGGAAAGGATCTTTCAAGTTTGAAGTGGTTATTAAATATTCTACTTTTGCAGGCCTTTGAAGTAGCCACAGGTGCTAACCAGTATCTCTCTATGTCAGTTATGGTGTCATAAAACTGGCTAATAAAAATTTAAAGGGGTACCTTGCTTGTCTTCCCTAGATGATATTTCTCCTCAGCTCAGTAAACAGCAGAATTCTGAATTCCACTAATGTGCTGCAATGTCTAGGTCTAGGGCCAGGGAGAAAATTGTCCCCAAAGTAAGCAACTATTTAGAAAAAAAGGGGGAAGGCTAGCATGAACCCTGTGGTATTGGACTGAAATATGAGGTATAGATATAAATATGAAACCAAAATCTCATGGTTTTGTAATTGACAAACAAAATGATAGACACAGAAATAACCATAGGTGCCTTTCTGTGTGTATATATCCACTAATACACATATACGTATTTCCTAGCTCTGTCCAGTGACAGGGCCTAGGAGAAATGGCACTCTAGTGGCGACAGACACAGGTAGTGCCAAGATCTTGGTTTCTAAATACCATTCTCCAATAAAAGCAACCTGGGCTTTTTGGATAAGTGATTGATTCCAGAGCTGGGGGAGAAAATACAGGATGAGCCTGGAGTATCTGTGATTAAAAGTCAGAAGTGCTCAAAACCAGGATGGGATATGCTGAAAGGGCACAGAGTTCTGGATGGCCAAGGCCAGAACAATCTGTACAACCATAAATAATGGTAGTATTGGATCACAGTCCATAAAATAAATATTCATGAGTGTATGCTAATATAAATAATTGAATACATAAATGCATAGAAAAGAAGGGACAATTATTTCTTACAAAAGAATTCCAATTAATCATTGTAAAAGTAATGTGAAAAAATATAAAATCAACATTACAACACACTAGCAATAATTGTTTCAAGCAAGATCCACCAATGGAAGCTAAAACTAGTGGACAAAAGTTTGAGAAGAAAAGGGATATTTGTATAGTCTAAAACCATCCCTCTGTAATAAATAAAAATCTCTCCCAAGATTTTTATTTATTACAAAGGAAAAAAATAACTTCACAGAGGTGGAATCCTTCAGGCACCATCTTCACTGAATGATCAAGGTCAACTTTGACATCACGTTCACCCTGGTATGCACTTGTCAAGATGGCAAGATTTAACACATCATGCCCAAAATGTGTGACCTCAACCCACTCACTGTAGAACGTCAAACAAACTCATACTGAGGGTATTCTTCAGAATAATAACTGACCAGTGTTCTTTAAAAGTATCAAGGTTGTGGAAGACAAGGAAAGTTTAAGGAAATGTCACAAGATAGAGGGAGGCTAAGGAAGCATGATACCTAAATGCAAGTGAGATCCTGGGCTGGATGCTAAAACAGGAAAATGCTTTTAGGGGGAATACTAGTGAAATCCAAATAAAGTCTGGAGCTAGTTAAAAGTATTATATTAATTTCCTAGTTTCAATCATTGTACAGTAAGTTATATAAGATACTAAAATTATAAAACTGGGTAAAGTGTATACAGAACCTCCCTGTACTATTTTTTGCAATTGTTCTGCAAATATAAAATTATTTCAAAATTTAAAAACATTAAAATTTTAAGTAGGCATCCAGCTAGGACATTTTCTTTCACAGTAAAATTTGATTAATTGCAATCCAACTAACTGGAACATTCAAATGTTGGATTTTTTTTCTATACTTCTGCATTTAGTAGAAAACCTGACAAATAAGCAGTCGCATAGGATTTATTTAGAAAATTCACTTTCAAGAGAAAGCCTGAAGTCATGGAGATTCAGTGTAGTCTACAGGCCTGGATTCTGAGCTAAGCTCTACCCAGTATTCCTGTCCAGTCTCCTCCTCTATTGGTAGCCCCACTCTGCGACTAGTTTCTGAACCCACTGGGCACTTCCACTCCCACACTTGGTCCCTACTTCTTCCTCAGCCAGGAGCTGCTTTTCCCACTTACCTGTGCACTTTGGGGTCAGGCAGAGCTTTGTTTAAATGATGGATGGCCCTGCCAAAAATTAATTCTCTGACTAAGCAAGTTACTTTACTCTCTGAGTGTGAGTTTCTTCATCTGTAAAACATAGGTGCCAATCCTCACCCTTTGTGAATTTTAACATGTTTAGTGCAGTGGCTGACTCTGGTAGACACTATAAATGGCAGCCCTGCAGTTAGCAATGATGGAAGGCTCATCTGTGGCACAGTTCCTATGAAGTTCCTTCCTTCCTTCCTTCCTTCCTTCCTTCCTTCCTTCCTTCCTTCCTTCCTTCCTTCCTTCCTTCCTTCCTTCCTTCCTTTATGTATTCATTAAACAAGTCTACTGAAATCTGCTCTGTGCCAGGCACTATGCTAGACCTTGGAAATACAGCAGTCAACACTGCAGACTTGCCCCTGCCCTGGCACAGCAGAGACACAGGTAGCAAACAAGTCATTTCAAGCCTGAGCAGAGCTGGAAGAGCAGAATGGTTTTAAAGCTTGCTGTCATCCCATCGATTAGAATCAATGACTCCCTCCTCTGCTTTCAGGCAGCAGGGACAGAATCTTGATAGTCACTGATTTCCTCTGGTTGAGCAGGAACAGGGCAGGTAACGTTAAGATAGCCTATTTGCTACTATGTTAGAAACAGAGTTTTCTGGACAACTTCATTTAAATAGATAGCATCACTCTCCATGCACTCAGTGTGCTAGTGAACTGCAGTTTGCTTTAACTCTTTATCCAGGCTACTCACTTCATTTCTGCATTCAACTGCAATCTCTCTAGTTGGGGTGAGGTCCTTTGTTGGACTGTTGCCTCAATGAGCTCCCATCCAATGGTTGTCATGACTGTACATAAATATTATATTACACTGTGATGTGCTAAAACCCACAGGTGGAACTTTAAGTTCTGTCTCAGGGGAGAAGTCAGGGACGGCCTAACCACAGGGGTGATTTGATCTGTGTCTAAAGGAAAACAAGGCTACTTTCTGTGACAAGAGCCAGGATATTATTACATAGAAGAACAGAGAAGATATTACAGGATAAAAAATTATTAAATAGGCAGCAGTACAATTCCAGGCTAATAACTAATAATTTTTCTTCTGTTCCCTCCCACCCCCAGATTTTGGAGACTAGGAGGCAAGGACCAGGTGGGACCCCAAGAAGGACTACACTTGGGGCTCTGTGCTGACAGTTCTGAGTGCTATCTTTGGGCTGAGTATTTGTGTTTATGTTCATCAAGTTTGCAGCCATTCTGGGTGATTCTATTCTTTGTTCAAGTGTTATGCTTCTTTTGATTACTATCTGCATATGAGTCACTCCTGCCTCAGATACAAGCTGTATCTGTTCATGCTTAGCCTATCTCTTTCAGTCATTTCCAAACACCTCCCACCTCTCAAATGCTGCTTTGTTGTGGGTGTTTTCGCAGACAGCAGGTCCCGCCCAGAAGCCTAAGTCTCCCATCTTGGCCATCCAATAAATCATCAGTCTGCACACCATGAGAATAAAAATTCCTGCCCTGGAGGACACCATCACTTCAGGGGTGCTTGCCAGTGTTTCCCCAAACTTGGTTTCCCAGAAGAGTCAGACACTGGGGCATTCCAAAAGGGCACATATATATTGCACCTTGAACATTCTTCAGTCTACTTTTTATTTTAAGAGCAAACAATGCGGATGCTACAGAGGGGGTTGTTGAAAGAGCCTTAACCTAGGAATCAGGTTATTTGGATTAAGCTCTCATTCTTTCCCTTAGGAGCCACTGTAAGCTTTAACTTCTCTAAACTTCAGTATTCTTTCTGTTAAATGGGGATAAGGATAATAACATGACCATCTTCTTGTAAATGTCAGATGAGACAATGAACATGAAAGTACTCTGTAAACTGCAAAGAACTGTAGAAATTTGAGCAAGGTATTATTAATTTCTATGATAACCTTAAATTATCCTAAATATAATGAAATGATTCCTTGCTGACATTTTCATATTTCAAAATTAATCAGAGCCACTTTTTTCTAGACAGATTATTGTTATTATCATACATTATTAGAAGAAGGAAATTGTGATTTATCTGAGCTTTTCTAGATATATTTCCGATCCCCCCAAATTGCAGAATTTTAATGAGATGATGACATTTGGACAGTACCCCTTCCCCAGAGATTGTCTCTGAAATCTGAGGGATGAAAATGCTGGAAAGCACATTCAGGGCCAAGAGCTGGTGCTGAGGGGCCAAGCACATAACGTTTGCATCCTGACTTGACTGGGTCACAACTGGAGATCTGAGAACAGTAGTTGATTTCTCTGAGCTTCAGCCCTTTCTGGGCATGATTACTCCTCCTTCTTAGATTAGAGTGAACATTAAATAACAAAGTGCACCTGGAGAATTTTTAGTAAACTATTTTGCACTTCAGATAAATTGTAGTTATTGTCATTAGGTGAGAGATCTTGTATTCTTTTCTAGATTGGCAGAAATCGATCATGTTTCTGGGCGTGGTGTGCATCCTATCATGCTCTAAGTAATAATGCATTAGGACATAGTGGAAAAGGCCATGAATTACAGCCACATTTCTGGAGTTCAAATCCCACCTGGCTCCATCTTCAGCAGCTCAATGGGCCGGGGCAAGCTCTTTATCTTTTGTGCGCCATAGTTTTCTTGTTTCTGAAGTGAAAATGACAACTGCATCAACTTCATAGGAGTGTTACGAGGAGAAAATGAATAAGATAATGAATTACAGAACTAGCATGTAAAGATGAATTCTTTTTATTATGATGCATTTTGTGTGTCCAGCATCTCCAAGGAGCCCCTTCTTTCATGTTCAGAGTGAAAACATGCCAAGGGAAGCACTTAAATGCCATTAATGGGCAGCAGAACTTGTATCTGAGAAGGTATCTAATTTCTCTCAGCTGTTTTTTGGTTGCAGGTTTCCCATTTGGGAGGGCTTTTCGTTGCCTCTCTGCCGGTGCCACTGCTGGCTACAACATCCAAAGGAAAGAAGGGTTTTCTTTATCTTGGAAGCATCCTGACCCCAAAAGGTTTCTTTGTATTTTGCTCATCATGTTTTAGATACTGCTGTTGTACAAGGTGGGACACTGGCCTGGGAGATGCCAGGTTTTGATCCCAACTGTACACCAACTTGCTGTGGCCTTGAGCAAGTCATTGCAGCTCCCTAGCTCCCAGTATTCTTCTGTGTGCTGAAAGAAGAGGTACTCTGTTTAAAGTCATGTGCTCCGATTACCAAAATACTTTCTGCATTTTTATATTAAAAATTGTATATTTTTATTTCTGAAACAAAACAAAGATTTTGTTGATAGGTTATTTTGGGGTTGTTTGATTTTATGCCCATTTTGAGGCAGAATTAAAACTGGCAATTCCATTGCTACACATACCTACTTCTCAACCTCCATCTGAAAACACCTGCACTAGATAAGAGATAGGCACTGACATGTGTCTCTCAGTGATGGCTGCCTGACAACTGAGCCCCTGCCCCCACCCCAAGCCCACTGGAAGGAAGGACTTTGGGGGCTTCACCTTGTCATTATTTATTAGGAAATCTAGATCCCCAAGTGCTTTGCAGAATTAGTACAAAGTGAAGCAATACTAAATGTTTAATGAACAGTTACAAAAGACAGTTGAGGTAAAATAAAATGAGGAAACTGAGTTTCAGATAAATGTCTCCCATTTTTCTTCCTCTTTCCTCTTGGCACCATAACCCTCATCACCTCATACTGCACTGGTCTTCTCCTCTTTCTTCCCCTTGGAATGGAAGCACCTTCCTTTGGGGTAGGGGTTATATCTTATTCCTCTGTATGTCCCTAATAGTAGTAACTGACTTTGTACATTATCAACACTTATTAAACATTAATTAAATGAATGAATGAATGAATGAATGGGTGAATGATCTCTACGATCCTTTCAGCTTGCACATTCTGATTTCTCTACCAAAATATTGACTATTTTTATTTCGAAGTGCCCTTTTCCATTATTTCTCACATACTCTCCTGGACTTTGGGAACAGAATTGAAGTATAGTACATTAAAAAGCAAAGCATGTCCTTCCTCCTTCCCTTCATTCCTTCCTTTAGTCTACAACAGACACTGGGTTAAGTACAACTGAGCAAGACTGATATAGTGCCTGCTTTCATAGACCTTACAATCTACTTAGGGAGGTGGATATGAAGCAGATCATCACAAAATAGAAAATCAGTTACCATGTGGATAGTAGTAAAGCAGAGTGCATGCAGTAGAGGGAAAATGCATGCTACCTAAGGTGGAAAAGCCTGCAAGTGCAGCTGGTATCTTTCCACTGGCTTTCCAAGAGTTAAAGTGAGCTATGCCACAGACTGACTAGAGTGTTTTTCCTGAGACCATCCCTACTTACATCCATTTCTGCCAATCAGAATGTCCTACTTAGGTGAGCTTGCTCAGGTATTATTTCTTCTCAGCAACGTAATCTTCTACCCTCTCCAACCTATGCTGCCATCTTATTTTTATCCTAATGGATCACACGCCCCTGTCTGACTCAGCATCATATCGTTTAACTCCTTCACTGGCCAGCTCTCATGTTTCTCCCTTTCTGTTTTCTAGTATTGATATATTGTGTTTTTGTTACTGGCCTTTTTACCACTTGCCCTGTCAGCTAATGGGGGAGGGGGATGGATAACAGATTATAGAGAAAAGAAGCCTGAGTTCAATGAACAGTTATGTGAACTTGGGTGAGTGGCCAAATGACCAGTACTTACTTGGGTGAGTAATTCCAAATGACCAGAGAGGTCACATAAGATGAGGAAACAGTTTCAGAAAAAACTTCCCTCCCATTGTTTTCATTCAGTCTTGATTGGCTGAATAATAATAGGACTTATGATATATTAAGCACTTTTAGAAATGTTTTACACATACTTGCTCATAAATTCCTCACACTATTTTCATGGGTGAAGTAATCCTCAATCTCATCTCTATGCTCCTTTTATATCAGAGAACATAGAAGCGCAGGGAGATGCGGCATGTGCCCAAGGTCATAACAGCTCATGAATGTCAGAAGCCTGCTGTAAACATTGGCATCTCACTCCACCACCATGCACTATGGTGCCTCCCTGCTCCCAATTATACTTCTCATTTGTAAACTGAGACTAATAGTATGCAATGCATGGAATTATCATGTGAATTACATAAGACAATGTATATAAAATTCCTAATGCTCTGCCTGACACTTAGTGGATAATAAACAAATGTCAATTCTGACTTCCTCCTTTTTAAAAACATATATATTCTGTCATTTTCCATATGTCTTCATTTGTTAACATGTGCCCATTGCGTCCTACCTATTCTCCATTCCATGTAGACATCAAAATGTATCATGCTTTTCCTTTGATAAATATTCCCTCTCCTACATTCACCCATTATTGTCTCCTAACTACCATCCCATCACCTTTATTAGCAAAAATGATTAGTATCAGTGTAAACATGTGCGTAGTTCAACAGCATAAACAGGACAGAATATTTGTCCTAAAAATACGAGTTCCCTGCCCAGTCTGCCACATATTCAGTCTCCGCTCCTAAAAGGCAGCTACTTTCAACTATGTTAGTCTTTTTTTTCTAGTTTACTTTTATGTTTCAAAATAATATGTAGATGCGATATATCTTGGTTTTAAAACAATTTTATTGAAAAATAACCTTTCTCTTGACATCTTACATTGAATGAGCATTTCACAAAAAACCGCCACCATGGCCCCCAGCCACACACACACAACTGCCCCACACATCCCTCGATTTTAATTATATCACAATTTTGAAAAAGTAATGTTTGCTCTCCATGTCATTATAAGCATATCTGTTTATAATATGAACTATATATATTTAGATCTGTTGATAATGTGTGTATATATGTATATAATTTGTTCCTTAACCAAGTCATAGACTATGATTACATTTGGTTCTCATTTTTTTAAACATTTTTATTTATTTATTTTTAGAGAGAGGGGAAAGGAAGCAGAAAGAGTGGGAGAGAAACATCAATGTGTGGTTGCCTCTCATGTGTCCCCTACTGGGGACCTGGCCCACAACCTAGGTGTGTGCCTGACTGGGAATGAAACCAGCAACCCTTTGGTTCACAGGCTGTGCTCAATCCACTGAGCTACACCAACCAGGGCTCATTTATTTTTAATTTTTCTAGAATTAGTAACTACCTTTATCTGCGTGTGCCCCATCACTACATGAAGTGAGACACTCTACTTTTGAGAAGGAAGAATCTACTCTGCCTAACCCCGGGCTTTCAGTCGAGCACCTCTCCTCTCTCTTCCTGCCTCCCATCCCAGACCCAGAGCTTCTTCAATGTAGTCATGGAATAAGCCTCGGGTTCATTTTTGTGGGGGAAGGAAGTGATAGATACTTGTCTGCCTGAGTTTAGGGAGAGATGAGGGATCCTATAGGTAAGTGGTTCTTACCTGGGGGGAATTTTACCCCTGAAGGGACATTTGGTGATGCCTGGAGACTTTTTGATTGTCACAATTGGAGACTGGTGCCCCTGGCATCTGGTGAGCAAGAGGCCATGGATGCTGCTAAACACCCAACAGTACAGGATAACCCCCCAAACAAGGACTTCTCCTGCTCCAGATTTCAGGAGGACCAAGGTTGAGATACTCTGCTTTAGACAGAATTTCCAGCATCCATCCTGTTTGCACTTCTCTGCTGTCTGCAGAAGAATCTGGTGTCTCTAATTCCTGAGCTTTTTAAGGCCCTAAGACATGAATCAGCTGGCTTTTCACTGGTCCCTCCTTATAAAGGCACTTACATTCTGATTATTCCCATTCACAAGTGTTCCACCTTTCAAATGACTTTTTAGCATCTCTGGTCCTCTGTCATCTCCTGTTCCATTTTCCTTGTTCTCATAGGCTTAAACCTGTCTTTTTAGTTGAGTTCGGAGAGAAAGCCAAAATAAATACGTGTGTTCAATCTGTCCCATTTAACGGGAGTCTACAGTCTTTCTAAAACTCTTAAGAAACTATTTTTTCTCTTTCTTTTTACAGTCCAGTGTCAGGAACAACAAGTTGCTCCAGTGTCTATTACGTAAAGATTCTGGAAGGCACAGAGCCTGGTGAATTGTCCTATGAGGAGGGTGGAGGGAGGGGTGTTTTGTTCTCTGTGAATGTGTTTGCATTATCAATAGAAACCGCAATCAGAGGGCTCAAAAGGTGAGGTCACTGAGGCTCCAGGGGTGCAGGGGCCTTGATCATCCAGACCATGTTTCCTACCCTCCGTCACCACTTGACCATTCCTGCCTTATCTGTTTGTCTCTTGTACAAATAATCGTACTTATTAGACAAATAATTGTACTTATTAGACAGGTCTTTAAAACTTAACATTTCATTTATTTTCAAAGAATGCATTATATTGCTATCAATGGAATAGTAAAATCGCTTGCCATAATTAGAAGGTGGCCTTAATATGAAATACCATTAGTGGGAGTCTATGGGTGGGTGCTATTTAAATTCTAGGTAGAGACTACTGCCTGTCAAAGTCTCTAAGCCTGTGGTTTGCTGTGTTAAAAAAAGAAAATCAGAAAGGGATTAAAGAGATGTTAAAAATATTTCAAACTGAAACTTTCTCCACCATACAATTTAAGAAAATACTGACAGAAAGTTGAAAAGGGGTTAATGTTTCAAGTATACGATTCAATGCTATTAAATGCTCCCAAATCCCAGGTTGGTAACCTTAGACCTCTGCTCCTTTGGGAAGCCCTGGCCTAGTCCAAACCTTCTCTTTGTTCCTCAGATGATGAGTTGAAGGATGAGGGGTAAATGTCCCTCGTAGTGCCCCCAGCCTCGGTAACAGCACTGCTGGTGCTCAATTCTAGGTCTCCAGACCTTCTAGTCTGTGTTTTCTCTCATGTATTCCTCCAATTTTCTACTAAAGTACAAACATTAATGAGGCAGTGTTGAAAGAACTGAGTGATAAAATGCAAAATCAAAAAAAGTGAGTCCTGTTTCTCTTTCCCTCTTCCTGTCAAATAAGCAGGAACACACAGGGATTGTTAAGTGGACATGAATTTGTCATGGCAGTTCTCTTTGTTCGCCTTCCTTTGGATAATTTTTTTTTTGGGTGAAGGCTTGTTTTTCTTTTGAAAATATGTTTTAGCTACTCTTTCACAACATTATCCACACTTTACAGAAGGAAGCTTATTAAAAGTTAAAAAGGAGCACAGAAAATAGCACTTAGGTTGCCGCTGAACAAAAGAATGCATATGGTGGAGAAACTGAGAATTCTGTCTTTATTAATTAAATGACAGTATTACAGGCTCTGTTTTCCTACACATTTTTAACCAGACAGATTTAGAAATAGATATTGAACAGCCATGGTCCTGAAAATATAAATCATATTTTGACTTGGAGTTTCAAGAACAATAGAGGAAGGAATGTATCAAACATAATTAATTCAGCTCACCAAAGCTACAGTAGAGATTCTCACAAAGAAGCAAAATCAAGGAATCCAAGTAATTCTCCCCAATTCCTGGGCTCTTTTATTTCTTCAGCCCTTATTCCTAGATGCATTTCAAAGCCTACTTTCACTTCCACAATTAGGCTAAATTTCACTAGCTAGGATGCCCCATTATATGGGATACTGGAGTCTAACAATCATTGAACACATTTTATGTAATGCAAGTGGGTATTTTTTAATGAGGTGAAGTTCATCTGAAAATATTACCCCCTACATATTTTACTTGTCTCCTTTTATTTGCTAGTCACATCAACCCTAATAGGTAAAGTATTGGTATGTTAGTCACAGTAATTATGCCTTCTCTTTTTATTTTAATACATGGAGCCCCCTCTGGCTGGGAGAGCGGGGCTGTACTGCTCTTTGCACAGAAGCAGCCCCTTAGTGAGGCAAGGTGGTCCTTTGACCTGAGAAAGTCTCTCAATCAATGGTCAGCAACCAATGACCTGCTGTGAAGGGCTTTATCCAACTGGGCTGATAATAATGGGCTAATCCAATTAGGTTATCTCCTTCCTTAAACTCACACACACAACAGAAGTGGACAGGCAACGCTAGAGAACTCGTTTGGTCTGTAGAGAGTCTTGGAAAGATCTATGGGCTTGGTTCTGAAGTTTTCCACTTCTGGGCTAATTTACTCATACTTTTTCAGTAACTCCCTTCACTTTAAAGTGGTCCAAGGGTGTTCTGTTGCCTAACTAGCATAAGTAGGTATTAGTAGGCCTATATTATAGATGAGGATGCTGAGACTATGAGGTAGTCTATAAAAATCACTTATACACTCATTTAATTCAAGTTCAGTCCTGCCTTTGCCCCAACCCAGCACTCTATTCTCCATGCCATGCTACTTCCCTAGATACATCATTTAAGAGCCTCATATGCCAGGATCTCACACAAGTACAGAAACGTTCAGAAGGAGGGAAAGGAGATCTCTGTCAGTCGGACCTTTACAGTACAGCCCCTATCCTTTTACTTCTCTTTATTATCCCCTCAGTTCTGGCCTCACCCCATCATCTTGCACTTGAAACAGGTAGACCTGACTGGACTCTTTGCTTCAACTTCTGCTCTCATCCAGCCCCTCTCCATACAGCAGCCAGAGTGATTTTCTTAAAACATCAATGAATCATGCTTCAATATTGAGTATGATTCAATACTCAATAAGCTACTTGTCACCCACTCCCCTTTCTAAATTCCATTAGGTTTAGGAAGCAAAGAATGAAACACATTGTTTTTTAAGTGTTGCATAGAGGAAAAGAGGAGATATATCCATAGTAGAGATTTTGATAAATTCCTGGAGGACCATAAGTGGGATCACATCATGTTAACTGATAAACCAGGGATAAAGGAGACCCAAGTCAGAAAGGGTACAGGAAAGCTGAGGGCTCTTCTTTATGTGGAGCTCTGGAGTAGCTCTGGGACAGGAAGTGGCAGACAAGAATTTCCATTGAGGACAGAAGTCCCCAGGAGAAGCTGGTCCTAGCAAGTTCATGTATAGTGCTTTCTTGAGCTAGATGCTCAGCATGGTCCTTCATTTGTAAATATGGAAGTATGACTAAGGGCCACGTGACAGATGAGGCAATCCAACAGCAAGGAGGTGCTATTCACAGCAAATCACCCACGAGGTACAGAGAGAATGCAGGAAGAGATATGAGCTTTAAAAAATTCTTTTTAGTATCCTCAAAGAGACTTAAAAATATATTTCACCTATAAAGTAAAAATAGGCTGTCATAATGAAAAAGAAGCAATCGAATAACAAGGAAGAATTCATTATCAGAAATATATATATCAACAAATTTATTTAAAGAGCTACTATAAAACATTGAGGAGTTTCCCTAAACATGGGTCAAAAAAAATAAAGATAGAAGAAAGAAGGGGAAAGTGTATGAGACAGAAAATCAATTAAGATGGGCCAACATCCATCAAAAGAAAGAACAGAGAAATGGAGGAGGAATAATAAAAGAATAATAGGAAAATCTTTCTAGTACTAGAGATTCCAGGTCTTCAGAATGAAAGGTTTCACTGAGTTGTCAGAAAGAATAAAAGAGAACCACACTTAGATACATCCATATGTAATTTCAGGACATCAAGATTAAAATGGAATTCCTCCCCAAAAAAGGGTAAAGACTTTCAAACAGACATATAAATATACAATATACAAAGGAGGATGATAGGTAGGTGGTAGGTGGGTGGGTGGATGATTGGATGGGTGGATGAGTAGATGCATAAAGAAGTAAATAAAAGATTTTAATACTTTCAAATGGAAATATGAATACAGACACACATATGTCTATGTATATTTGTATTACTCACCAAAGAACAGGAATCAGATTATCATCATACTTAACAACTTTTAGTAGTAAACACAATAGAATCACGTCTTCAGGATGGTGACTTCAGTATTTTACATATCATGCATGTTTCATCTGACTCTCTCAACACCCTATGAGAAAGTGTACTAGATATAAAATGGTACCCCTCCCCCTAAAAAACAAACAAAACAAAACAAAAAAACAAGGTAACCTGTATATCTAATCACAATGGCTCAAGAAAATCATACCAGAGGCATTCTTTCTGCTCTTGGCATATATCGATAACAGATACAGTTGAAGATCATGAAATTAAAAAGTCAGAGATGGATCAGAAAACCAGTTATACATTTCTGTAAACTAGAAACAGAAGAGAAATTCAAAGTGATTATCAGAGAGTGGGGCTGAAAGTAAAACTGCTGCAGGCAAAGACGTGGACCAAAGTGAAGCTCCTTCTTGAAGACTGGGGCTGGAGTAGAGCTGCCCTATTCATAATAAAAGTTTCCCAAAATGCTATTGACCATCAGCTGGGGATTTTTGCCTTAAACATGCTACCAGTCACTGAGACAAGATGACACAGATACTTTTCACAAGCAGGATCTGACCCATGCTCCTCCTTGTCCTCATGATTGGATCTGCAGTAATGTGAATTTCACCTTGGGAATGGAGTCCTGAAATGTCATAGTAAGACTTGGGTCCACACCAAGGACTCAGGGATCCAGGAAGGATCCTAGCAAAGGCTAGATAGAAAGGGATATGCCCAGGGGAAAAAATGGGAAGGAAAAAAAATACATGGGCCAAAAATTCCCCATTCAAACTGAGCCTACAGACTTAAAGTCAAAAACCAACAAAGAAATCTAATAAAGCTAATAAGATCAGTAGTCAATCATCAAAATATGACTTCACGGGTAAAATTAATCCTATAATCTGACAAGACTTAAAAAAAGGAATGTTTAGAAT
The DNA here is from genome assembly GCF_021234435.1 of Artibeus jamaicensis. NCBI lineage: Eukaryota > Metazoa > Chordata > Mammalia > Chiroptera > Phyllostomidae > Artibeus > Artibeus jamaicensis. Next base: position 11,938,681 of record NW_026521883.1, read on the forward strand.
ACCCAAAGACAAAGCAGAAATTTAAAAAAGTAATATAATCCTAAGATAAATGTAGTATTAAAATTAAAAACTTACAAATTTTAGGTGAGACCAAGTTTAATGAAGAATTCATCAAAGGAAACTAAGATGAAAATATGTTTAACTTCACTAGTTATCAGGGATTTCAAATTAAAACAATGGGATAGTATTTCACATCCATAAGGTTGGCAGAAATTCCAGTTTTAAAATACCAAGTGTGGGTAAAGATGTGAATATAAATGGGAAATCTCAAGTACTGCTAGGGTATAAATTGGTGCCATCTCGTTATTAAATATTTAGCAAGGTCTAGTAAAGATGAAAATGCATATACCCAACATCCCAGCAATTTCACTACTTAGTACCCTAGAGGGAATTTCACACATGTGCACAAGGGGATATTTATAAAGAGGCCTATTATAGCATTGTTTTTAATAACTAAAAATTGAAAACAACTTTAATACACAAAAGGGATAAATTTAGATATAGCCATACATACTGTTGAATGCTTTATATTACCTAAGAAAGGATGGATTGCAGTTATCCATGTCTTAACATGAATAAATCTCAAAGACTAAACATGCAATATGATACTATTTATATAAATTTGGAAAAAAATATACAAACCAATTCTCTATATTTCTTAGACATATATTTGTAAACTACAATTATGGAAGTGAGTGAAAAACACCAAATTCAGAATGGTGGCTACCTCTGGGGAAGATGAAAGGAGAATGTGATTAGAGAAATTTACACAAAAATGTTTAATGATATCTATAGTTTAAAAAGATATTATGAAAAAATTTAAATATATAAAAAAGCAGAAAAAAAATAGTAAAACACACTCCCATGTACCCAACAGCCAGCTTCAATAGTTATCAAATAATTATGAAGCACTTTACCAACCTTATTTCCTTCATTTTCCCTCCATGCACAACAACTTATTTTTCTGTGGCTTTTAAAGCAAACATCAGACATCATGCTATTTTACACATAAATAATTCAGTTAGCATCTGTAATACATGAGGATATTTTAAAACATAATTAATATTATATCATTATCATAATCATCAAAATTACCAATACTTTCTGGAGTACAGTGAGTAATGCTCCCCCTAAGGATCCCTGGAACCTGTGAATATTTTACCTTATATGGGGAAAGGGCTCCTGCAGGTATGATTAAATTGCGCCTCTTGAGTTGGGGAGAATAGCCCAGTATAATCACTAGGGTACTTATAAGATGGAGGCAGAACTGCCAGAGGAGGTGATATGAGGAGAGCCCACACTGCTGGCTTTGAAGATAGAGGAGGCCATGAGCCAAGGAAAGCAGGCAGCCTTCAGAAGATGGAAAAGTCAGGGAAATAGATTCTCTCCTAAATCTTCTCAAGGGAACACAGTGCTGCTGACACCTTGATTTTATTTAGCTCAGTGAGAGCCATTTAGGATTTTTGACCTCCAGAAATGGAAAATAATAAATTTGTGTTGTTTAAAAATACTAAATTTGTGGTGATTTTTTATAGCAGAAATAGGAAACAAATGCAGTTCCTTAACACTATCTAACAAATAGTATTTGTTAGATTTTCCTAGTTGTCTCAGAGTGTCTCATTATAGTGCTTATATCTGGTGTTTCAATAGAAGAACTAGTGTAGGTATCAGAGGCCAAGATTTCTTGTTTTGTGACTTTGGCACTTCATTTACCCTCAATGCTGTTTATTTTTGTTTTTTATTTATTTATTTTTAAACTTTATTTATTATTTCTTAGATGGAGGGGAAGAAAGGAAGACAGGGAGAGAAACATTGATGTGTGAGAGATACATCAATTGGTTGCCTCTCTCACGCCCCCAGTTAGAGACCTGGCCCACAACCCAGGCATATGCCCTGACTGGGATTCAGACCTGTAGCCTTTTGATTCACAGACTGGCAATCAATCAACTGAGCCACACCAGCTAGGGCCTGTTGTTTTTATTTTTAATCTGTGTAATGGGGAGTTTTTTCAATAGCATCCCTATCACAGGAAATACATTAGTAAATGTAAACATACTTTTAAAATGTTAAAATAGCCCTGCCTGGTATAGCTCAGTGGATTGAGTGTAGGCCTGTGAACCAAAGGATCATGGTTTGATTCCCAGTCAGGGCACATGCCTGGGTGTGGGCCAGTTCCCAGCAGGGGACCCACGAGAGGCAACCATACATTGATATTTCTCTCCTCTCCTTCCCTTCCCCTCTAAAGATAAATAAATAAAATCTTAAAAAAATAAAATGTCAAAATACTTTCTAACTATAGGTTATTGACTTATAATCCAATGAGCCAAATAAAATTTATTGAGAAACTATAATTTACAATGCACAGGATACTTCAAAACAGAGGCAGTACTCCAATATGAAAGGACTTAATTCCTGACCAAAGGATGCTTACCATCTAGTTGTGAAAAGCATCTTACTGTTAAAGGAGACAATATGAAGTAGTGGGCATGAGATACGGTACGTGGCAGAACAGCTGCAATTGATAAAAGCTACAGAAAATGTCAATAGGAAGGAAGACCATCCCCCACCAGGTTTATGGCTTATAACTGCAGAGACTGGCTGAATCCAACATGGTGACTCATTTCACCTAATAGTATCTCCTTCATTATACACCTATTGTAATACATTAGCATGCTAAAAGACACACTCTGCCCTGCTAGGATTTGATACAGAAAGCCCATATGAGGACACGAAAATGGTCAACAGAGCTCCTCTGAGGAACCACCCTATTCAAGGGAAGATCCTGAATATTGCTTTCCCTTATTGAATACCCTATCCTCCAATTAAATGAATCGAAATGAAGCAAATTTTGCTAAAGAGGGGCTTCTGTGTTTGTGGAGTAGCCCATTCTCTGTCTCACAAAAAATGCACTTCCACTTTAAACTATATGCTGGCTATTCTTTGATTCTTTCCTGCTCAAAGCCAAGAACCCATAATGTCTCACTGACCCCCATGTCCCAGGACCCCCAGAATGCCTGTATCAAGCACACCAAGATCTGAGAGTCAAACAGACCTGCATCCATCCAAAGGAAGTCTGATTTCCAATTTGGCCAATCACAAGCCAGATACTCCTGGATAAGTTGCTTAAACTCCAAGAGCTCTTGTGCTCTTCAGAGAGGTAATAGGATGATTAAAGTAGTTTAGCCCTGTAAAGCTATGGGCAGGTAAAAAGTGCTCCAGGTAAACGGGTTTCCTTTCCAGGTGTTTTATCAGCAAAGTAAGTATTACTCTGTTCAGATTCATAAATCAGCAGGATGACTCAGCAAGATGAAACTCTAAAGGATATATAAGCCCCAGGTATTGCCAGATCAGAAAGGGTGATACCATTGTCAGGTAGAAGTCAGTGGCTTAAAGAAGAGTAGAATTTGACCCAAACTTTGCCAAGTGTAGACTATGTGGGTGGGGGGAAAGCAGGGAGGAAGTCATTCCAGTCAAGAGAGGACAAGGACAGGGAGGCAGGCTCACATTAGGAGTCAGGCAGCAAGGAGATGGTGTCAATGCAGTAGAGATTTACAAAGGGCAATAGCAGAAGAAAAGATGGGGGCCAAAGTTTGCAGCCAGATCATAGGAAGTTCTTGATGGTACAACCATCCTTCATTCACTAGTTAAGTGTTAGCACCTACAATGTGCCATATGAACCCCTCCCTTTCCCACTGCTACTGCTTCTGCAAAGAACCTTGAGATCTGGTTTGTCTTGTCTTTTGGAATTCTATAGCTTAAAAAATAAATAAACTTAGTACAAGGAAAATTAATAAATCTCAGACAATGGCATTCTGACAGAGAGCAGAGCACACTGAGTCTGTTGCCAGGAGCCATTTCACAATTTCTGCTCTGAACCTTTCATTAATCCCCACTGTTTCCATTTAATTTGGAGACCTGCACAGAATGTCCCACACAGAACTGCTTGTTATCCCATTCACCTTCATCTCCAAGTTCCTGTGTGACCCCTTACATCAGCATATATTACTCAGTCCCATATCCTTCATGGTTTTCCATTTGAGGAAACCAACTGTGAGTGAAGCCATTCCTAGTCATGTGTCCCAAGGATTTGGGTGGGCTGACATAGGAAGGGGGAATTGTTTCAGTGTTAAATGCTGGTTCCTTTCCACTTGCTGGTTATAGGTTAGGGGGGCTGGGTGGGAAGTAGTGCTATAGTTTAGCAAATAGAAATCCTCTGCATTTCAAACAGAATGGCCTTCAATACAGGAAATTGACTTATCACATCCTTGGGAGTGCTGCAGGAGTGGGCTTTAGGCTGAGACCACTCGCCCAGTGACTCCCAGAGCCCTGTAGAATTGACCCACTAGGGGAGCTGAGGACCACTCCAAGGTCACCAATATTCCTGGGACAGAGAGCCACTGTTGCCTTCACCATCCAATTCTTTTAGTGACTCTCAGCTCCACACTTCACCAGGGTGTGATGCTGGGAATTCTCAGATCCTTAATTTCCTTTTCTGGAAGATGGGTGTAAAAATTTAACAAGGAAGGTGGTAAAAGAAAAAGGAGATAGAATATTGGAGGAATGCAACTCCACTGGTTTGAACTCTCAGTGAATTTTGGTTCCCTTTCTGTTCCTTCTATAACAACTAAGTGCCTGAGAGAAATAAGCAGGTGAGTATGGAAATGAAGTTTAGTTTTAAGTTTCAGGCTACTGATTGTGGAAGAAGCATCTGGGACAATGTCTAGGACAATATCTGGGACAATGTCAGAAAGTTAAACCTTTAATAGAAGGTTTAATACTAAGTCCATGAGAAAGTAGTCACTGTGTGCAATTTAATTTAAAAACAAAAAGTAAAATCACCAAGTGAAGGATAGTCTGTTCTATTGTCCACAAGGAAAGAAGGGTTTCATATGGACACTGCCTTGTGGCCCTTTGCCCCTTATCACCTCCATCCCTCCTCTCATTCCTTCTCACAATGTCCTCTTCCTAAAGAACTTCTCCAGTAGAGCCCAGAGGAGCCAGCTCAGCAGCCGTAGTCACCAGCAATGTCTAAGTCTCTATTATAATGGGGTCTGCCTGCTCGTTTCTTGCCACAGAGTCTTGATCCCATTATAATCTTCATGAGTATCTCTTCAAATATTAAGTACCATCTCCTCACTCACACTGGTGATTAACCTTTTTACTCTTAATATTTCCTGGGAACTTACACTAGGCCAGACAGTAAATGCACCAGAATCGCTCAAACAGAGAGGGAGGCAGATGTGTCAAAGTGTACTATGAGGCAGTGCAATGAGTGTATAAAGAGGGTCAAGGTGGGAGGAGGGTGGAAAGAAGAGGATCCCTGACTCTGCCAGAGAAGGCTGGGAGTGCTTTCCAGAAGGGGCTTGCCTTAGTCACCCTCAGCAGCATCCCACAGTCCACCACTTCTTCCTCTTTGGATCCTCACCCTCTTGTCTTACAGGTCTTACTACTCTCCCCTTGCTCACTGCTGCTTCCTCATCAGTCTTCTTTGCCCATCTCTTCCTTTTTATTGCAAGCTCTAAATGTTGAGGCTATTTGAGGTCCTCTACTGGATTCTCTACAGTTTGTTATTCCCTACAGTTTGTTATTATGTGATTGAATATTTTTCCCATGGGTTTAAATGTCCGCTAGGTGCTGATGACATCCACATTTCTTCTCTAAACTCACGCATTCAACCTCCTACTTAACATCTCTCCTTGGACATCTCGAGAACAGCTGGAGCATAATATGCCTGAAACAGAATTCTCTAGTCCAGCTTGTCTGCAGCCCAGGTTTCTCCATCTCATTAGTAGGACAGTCATCCACTCTGCCCTTTGTCTTCCTGAACATTTTCCTTCATTCCTCCCACATGCAACCCATCAGCTTGCTGATGTTCAACTTCCAACATTTATCTCTAATCTCTAAGTTTAGGCCCACCATCACTTCTGGCTTTCACTGTGCAATAGCTTTTTATAGTCATACTGCCAGCACTTCTGTCCCTTCCAATCCATTCTCACAGAGTAATACATGTGGTCTGTTAATAACAAAAACTATATCATACCAGTCATTTGCTTAAATTTTCTTATAGCTTCCCACTGCATTTAGGGTAAAATAGAAATTTCTTCCGTTCTATGTAAGGTCCTGAATGATCTGGCCTGCATCCATCTCCCTAGAGTCATCTCCTGCCATAAAACTAGGTGGTGTCAGAAAAGTTGCTTTATACCAAAGATTCCTGACCTCCCCCTACCCCCTACCCCTCACCCTCACCGAACAGCAGTTCCATCAGCCCACCCAGACCAGGCAGACTCAGTGAACACAAGAGCAGCATCCCCAGTGACCAAGCAGGACATGTCCTCTCATGGGAGTTCAGGCAACCCAGAGGACAGGTGCCCTACCTCCTGTACCCCGGTACCATGAAAGGAAGAAGTGGGGGGTCAGCTTGAAAGAACAGAAAAGTAAAGATAGGAAGTTTAAACTTTGAATTGATTTAACAACTATCAAAGGAGAAACTCTTTTGTGTCAAAGAATCACTTAAGTGGAAATGTTAAGTTTTTCTTTTTTGTTTGTTTAACTCCAGCAGTTGGAATGGGGCAAGGTGAAAACAATTATAGTAACTTTTAAAAGTTCTGCAATTTGAACACAACTTATTTGTGGGCTCATATTTTATACCCATTACAGGTGAAAATATAACTATAGATATGATGTGACTTGGAAACAAATGAACCCAGATGTTATCAATAGTCATCCCTGGGAGGTGAGAGTAACTATTTGAACTCTTTTTGAATATTTTTCTCATTTCCAATTTTTCTATGATGATCACATATGACTTAGAATCAGAATAACACAGTTAACATTTTTGAGAGTTCAAGCCTCTCTTCATCTGTTAAGACTTCCCTGAATCCAAAGCAAGACCTAAGAGCACCTTTCCTGTCTCCCCATTACATGGCCCCGTGGCTCACTTTTCTCCCTGTATTGTAATTATCTGGCTTCTTCGTGAGGCTGTGAGCTCTTCAAAATAGGAGCAGTGTCTTTTCATCTGTGTATTCTCAGTGCCAGCCCAAGACACACCACCACTGGTCATTTAATAAGTATTTGTTGGATGAAAGATTAAGAATTCATCATGAGACTTTGGCTTCACACATTTTAGTTTTAGGAGACTTTTGCTCAATTGCTGATTTGTAGGAAGAGAATGGACCCTTTCTCAGCTATTAACACTCGGTAGGGATAAACTGAACAGGGCCTAGAAAAACAAGGCAGCAGACAGTAAATTGACCTTGTCAGGAGCAATCAGAGATGGGTTCATGGGCCAGCACACTACTACATGGAACGAGGCAGCGTGGGGTGTGGCATGGCCGAGGCTGAGGAGGTGACGGAGGTATTTGTATAGGGTCCAGAATCTCAGGGGGATTCTAGGGTATAAAAACTCAGCCATCGAGGTAAATATTTTAGTGCACTATTTTAACAATTAAAATTTACGCAAAAATCCAGATAAACAAATTATCAAAATTGTTCAATAAAGATAAGATTAGGATTATTTATTTCTCCTTTGCCTCAGGTTCCAATGTGGCTATTGATCTTGTCTTTACTTAAAAGTTTGGTATTTTGTTTATCATGGATTGTTTTGGGGGTTTTTTGTTGGTTTTTTTGCATTAGTTTAAATTTTTAAAAATTTCATGAAAATATTCATCTTGATGATGAATTATTTAGCACCACCTTAAGTTTTGCACTGAGGTGAGGCCTCTCTCTTCTCCTTTTGAAGGCCCTGGCTGATTGCCAGCCATGGGGAGTATGTGAACAAGTCCATACTTTGGGGCAGGAAAAGGGATCTTGCCTGTCCTGACATCAAGTGTCTCAGTCTACCGGCTACCATAACAAAATACCACCAACTACACGTCTTAAACAACAGATATTTATTCCTCATAGTTCTGGATGTTGGAAGTTCTGGATGTTGGAAGTTCTGGATGAGAGTGCCAGCATGGCCCGGGGCTTGGTGAGGGCCCTGCCAATGGCCTGCTATGCCCTGTATCCTCCCATGATGGAGCCAGAGAGAGAGCGAGCTCTCATCTTACAGAGGCACTAAGCCCATAAGAGGGCAGACACCTTCACGACCCCATATAACTAGAATGTAACTTGGGAGATGGTGTCTCAAAGGCACCATCTCCAAATAGAATCACACTGAGGACTAGGGTTCAACATAGGAACATTCAGTCCGTAACACAAAGGGTAAGCATTGCTTCTGATAATAGTATATGTAACAACAACAGGGCTATTAATAACAGTAATAAGCTCTTACTTAAAGTGTGTCTCAGCTTCACTTTCATTGTCTCACCTGATCTTCACAAAAAGTCTGTGAGGAAGGGTGAGCAGGCATTATTAGTCTATTTTTACACCTGAGGGAACTGAGCAAACACAGGTTGTGAGTTGATAGCAGGGGTAATATGTGAACGCAGGGCTCCTGGTTCCAAAGGAATGTTCTTTGCACCACTACCGAGTGCTCTCTCCCCCTCCCTGGACTTGTGAAGCACATTTTTTTAATCATGTACTTTAACCTCCATTATCTCCTTTATGATTATAACAACAACTCTGTAGGGTAAACAGGACAGGGATTTTTATTCACATTTTATGGATGTGGAAGCTGAGTCCAAGAAGCGTTGTATTGGCTCAAACCACAGAACACCAAAGTGGGAAGACCAGATTTCAACCCCCCAGTGCTTTGACCACACCTCTTTCTTAGCAGAGATGAATTCATGGCCCCAACTTGTCCCATTGTGGGGGGTAGGGGTAGGTCCTGCTGCTTACTGGACCTGGACCACTGCAATGGAAAAGGGTTGTGCAAACCTGCCAAGGTTCTGTGGGACAGGCTCCCTGGGGTGATGGGATGTGGGCAAGGCATCCACCCCCCTGGCTCCTCTACAGGTTTTTCTGGAGGCCCTGCCAGTGCTTCTGATGGTCACAGTCCTCCTATGGGTGATAGCAGGTCCCAGGCCCACAATATACAGATGGTCCCCAGGGCAGGCTGCAGGAGAGCCAGACTGAGGCCCCTTGTTACAGCAGCACCCATCAACTGGTAGCAGAAAAGGGGTTTTAAAGGTCTTCCATAAGCCATATTTCCTCAAAACAGGAGGTAGCATGTGGGCCCAGATCCTCATCAGGGGCTGTAAAAATGCTTGCATGTGGAAAATAGATCACACATATTGAAATTAAATTTTGGTGATAGAAGCAAAAACATAGAAAGATAAAGTTGATCCCAGCCAAAGTCACTGAATCAAAGAAGAATAAAATGAAACCTTTTTTGGAAGAACTTACTGGGGGCCTCATACAGGACCCAGCCCTTTGAAACCCCAGGAATCAATCACGGAAGTCCTTCATCTCCTTGGTGGAGTAATGACGAGTCTTAGAAAGAAGGATGTCAGGTAAATGTGTTTCTGACTGAACAAAGAATTAATAAGTGTCAAAGAGTTCAGTGGCTATAACATTAAATATGAATGATTGAGCACAAAAATGTCAGAGGCTGTTGAGGTGTTAGAAGCTGCCAATGACAGGAGAACCCAAGGGAATCTTTATCTTCCATAGAAAGCATCTATCATGGGAGAATCTAGAGTGCACATTATAATCTACAAACACCAGGTATCTCTCTTCCTTCTTCACCTTTCTTACCATCCTCCACCTCCTCCTCTCCCTCTTTCTTTACTTTACTTTTTTTCTTTATATCATTTTCTTTCTCCTTTCTTTTTTGTTCCTCTTGTTTCCTTTCTCTCTCCCTTTCTCTCCCTTCCTTCTCTTTCAATCTTCTCTTTTACTATTGCTCCTTTTTGTACTTCCTTTTCCCCTACTGTTTCCAGAAAGATTTTTCTACTCCTATATGCTTTTGGCTGTGTGATCTGGGGCCACCTGGAAAACTCAGAAGCCTTCTTGGATATGGAAAGACTACAATACTTTTTTGGCACCAGAGAGCACATGTGTTGCTTATAAGTTTTCCAAACTGGAATGTTACATAGCCATGAAAAATGATGGCCCCCAAAACTAGAAATGGCCTGAAAACAGCTTATCCACTACATTCAAGTGGAAAATTCAGGATGCAAAATTTTATGTGCAGCGTCACTACAATTGTGTTTAAAATCCAGCCAAAATGGATGTGTAAAAAAACCTGGAAGAAAATACTTCAAAATGTTAACAGTTATTTTTGTTAAGTGGGGAGAATTTGGGGGATTGTTTTCTATTTTTCACTCCTCTCAAGTTTTATTTAGTAAGTATATATTGCCTTTTCAAGGAAAAAGTAAGCAGGAAAATGGTCTTGCCAGAAAGTTGCTGTCAGGGCACAGCCATTCTGCAGCTTGAGGTCACACCCAGTAATGCGCAGTACTTGGTGTGAGCTGAGTGAGAGCCTGCTACCCACAAAACTTTCTCCCAAGCCCCTCACATTGTGTAAATGATGCACCCCACTTGGCTCCTGTCTAAAGGTATGCTTCCCATACCTTGCTATCTATAGCCCTAAGAAGGGGGGGATGTTATCATCCCCATTCTACAGGTAAGAAAATTGAGACTTTGAATTGCAATGTAATTCATTCAGCATCACAGAGAAACTCAATCATAAAATGTTTTAATTTAGTTTGGTTTGAATTCTCCATTACCCTAAGTGATCTCCAAGGAGTTGAAGGTTCTCAAAGAACCAGAGGAGGAGAAAGTCTCTTTAGGATTATAGAAACCAGAAAAACTTGGTTTGGGAATGAAACTAGCTCAGGCTACAGAGCTATATGCCCCTGGGGACTGAATGATTTTGGTTATCACTATTGGCTTCTGAGAATTCTTTTCCCTTGACATCTTAGTTCAAAACATTTCCATATACAACCAAACTATTAATAGCTAAGGACATAAGAGTTCCACATCCAGTGCCCATTACTATGCACTGCAAAAAGTAGAGTTTTAAAATATTTTTAAGTCAATGTCATTAATTACTTTTACTTACTATCAAGACAACTTTATAATATTTCAGGAAGGAAAATAGGATTTAATAATCTGATCATCCAATTATATTAACTATTTACATTCTTCATTTGGCTCTATAACTTTTTATATGTGTGTGTTTACATAGTTGCAATCATACTTTTATATAATTTTTATCCCTGAGGTTTTTCCCATTTGCTATACTTGGTTTTTTCATCATCTTCAGTATGTACCTAATGTTTTTGAAATGAATATGCCACAATTATCTTAATTCCCCTATGTTGGGCATTCAGGATTTTTATCATTACCAATAATGATGCTATAAATATGTTTTACATATCACTTAATTTTTTTATCTCAATTATTACCTTAGGCCAAATTCCCAGGAGTTAAATTATTGCTACAAAATATGTAAAAATAGTAGTGACTCTAAATATGTGCTGCTGAATTATAATCCAAAAGCATAGGCTAATATACAGTACCCAGATCTTAGTAGGTACCCAATAAATGTTTAATGAATACATTAATAAATGCCATCAGCAACATATGTAAATCTTCTTTTGAATATATAAACTGTTTAGGAAAAAGAGATTTGGCCTTAATTTATTAAATGCATGCATTCTAGACACATTGACTAAAAACAGAATTTCCAAGAATCAAATATTCTTTTCTTCCTTTATTGTATTTGTTGTAACTGCAGATTTCTAAGACAGGAATGTTCTTCAGGAGACTAACCTGGAAACCTTTGTTAGGGAAAGGGTGAGAATAAGTGCTTCCACTGTGGCCACTGCAGCCTGGGTGCATGGTGGAAACCATTGGGATTTCCAGGACCCTTCAACTCGCTGAACTTTTCCACATCCCCTTTGGCTTCCCAGGTCTGTGCATGTTTTCCCTAACCCTCAGCATCTCTGAGTTTAAAGCTTCAGTGTTTCCATTTTTCCTCTGCTGATTCCAGACTTGAGCAGAGTCCTAGAGAGCAGATCCACCACCAATAACCCAAATGAAGGCATGCAGCAACCAGAACTCAAAATCTAAGTCCCAATACCAAGTGTAAACTTGAGGGAAGCAGGAGGGAGTCTCTGAATAAACAAACTCATATTATAACTCCAAAGAGGAAAGCCAACAAGAATAGAAAAGATACCAACATAGGCAGAATCTCCCTAAAAGCAACAGAAGTCATCTGATACTAGCTCCTTTGATAGATAGTATGGGGGAAAAAAACTACAAATGAGAGCTTGTAGGAATAACAAAAGATGGTGCTGAACTTGTAATAACAGTCCAAAGGCATCCGTGTAGACCTTTCCATCAGGGTAAAGAACTAGCTGGAAAAGCCTATGTATACCCAACTGAAACCCTACAAAATGTCCTAACATTTGAAACAGTGCAAGAGAACGAGAGACCTGAGCAAAAGAATGAGGAGAGTTACAGCAAATGGATAAATGAAAAGCAAGACCAACAGGACTAGTAATGAAGAATGTAGAAACAGGGAATGGGTGGTGAGTTCAAGCAAAGTATCTAGTATTTACTCTAAGAGGGCATTTGCCAAGGGTAATCCTTAAAGAAAGACCACCAGAAAGTGACCCGTCAAAAATGAAACTGAAGGACAAAGACAAGCTTTTCTAAGGATCAGATACAAAAATAAGTATTATGTCACACTTCACCCATCCACATTTGGCCCACACACAGCAAGGGCCCTTGGAGGGACATCCACCCAGAGCCAAGAGAAATAAAGCAAGTACATGTGCAGCTTCTTGCCAAGGTTATTGTTCTCCTTGTAAGCCCAGAGACAGTGTTCCAAGACCAACTCACAAGACGTGAAATGATTTGTCAACAAAGTCCCACAGACATAAAGATTGTTTTAGGAAGTAATGAAGATTCAAAGCTCAGCAGAGGATAACATTTTAAAAAAATTATCTACCAGTAATTAATATTCATTTTACCAAAACTTCCTGTCTCCTATGTTCTTTAGCCTAAGTGTTTCTTGAGTTTATAGCTCTGGTTAACACACAATGAAGTGCTGACCCTCTTTTTCAACTAATCTTGTAAGGTCAAAGCTTTGAACTCATAAGATGAATTTATTTAAAATGGAAGCAGTCCTGTGACTGTAGAAACAGTACTTAACACGTTGCTCTGCAAATTTCATGCATTGTACAAGTGTTGGTAAAAAATAAAAAAGCCTGTGTTAAAACTGGGAAAAATTATTTTCGCTCACCGAACTTGGATTTTAAAATGTTTTTATCAAAGTAATTCATGCATATCATTTAAAAATCAAAAAGTTATAAAAGGACTATAACATTTTCTAAATAATTACCTTTTCACCTCTCCATATTCTCTCCAATCACCCTCTTTAGAGGCAACTATTCTGTTTTTTTTTTTAGTTTTTTCTTCTGCATTTAAGCAGACACATTTCTAAATACTGTCCACATATTGCTGTCTTTGGATTAATGAATTTTAAGTCTTATCTTCCTATTATGGTAGCTGAGGATTTAACTCCTCTGCTTCTCCTTCACCATCATATTATAGGGTAAATCAAGATACAGTATTTCTATGCAAATATTTTCAGTTTTGCTCTGTAGTGTATTGAATTTGTTTTTTGCCTTGCTTTTTGTCTCTTTTCTAAGTGGATTAATATACATGGATGTGCATGTGTTTGTTTTCATGTTAGTAGTCGTCTTTGTATATGTTGCTAATTTCCCCCATATCTACCAAAAGCTTTCCAGTACAAGTTTCTGCACAGCTGTGAAAGGATTTCAATGTAAAATGGAACTAGAGGATATGAAATGGAGTGCCCTCAGAAGAATAGAATTTAACCAAGAGACTGATTTCCCATAAATGCCTGATTTATGCAAGACTGAGGCTTACCTCCTCACCATTGAACATCCACCAAGAATCTCTCTCCATCGTTAAGCCAGTGAACTTACTATCTGACCTCTGGCCGGACCTCCTACTCTTGGCACTCCTTGCCCATAATCCAGCCAGCCCCAAATCCTCAAGGGGCTTGCCTGTAGCTTACTACATCTCTTTCCTGATTTGTAATTCCTCAGTTGTTCCCAGATAAACTTAATTTCTGATAACTTGAGCTTGCCCCAATTTATCTCTTTATATATAAAGTTGACATAGTCAACCACATCAAGAAATTTATCTTTTACATTTTTTTTCCTTGGGTGTATCTCACTGGAATACCTCCGTTCTTCTTGTATCTCAGCCAGGTTGCTGCCCAGACTGGTAGAATAGTGGCATTCTGGAAATTTTCATTGTTTTCCTCATGGGTTGGATCCACTGCCCTCTAGGTTTTTGTGATGCTGTTTAGATATCTAAAGTTATTCTGACTCATCTTTCTGTGCACCTGTTCATTCTTGCACTCAACCTGTAAGATCTTTTCTTTGAGCCAAGCACTCATCTCTCACAATAGTATATGTTGATGAGATCCCTTTTTCTTCCACTGCACCCTCAGGGACCTTTTCAGTCGGGAAATTCATGTCCTTCAGGAAAACGTTTTCAAATCATTTTATTGATCATATTCTCTCCCATATTTATTCTATTCTCTCTTGGATAACTATTTTTGGATATTGAAACAAATTTTTTGATTCTCTTTTTAAAATCTCCAAAAATACTTTGATTGAAAATTTTAATTTCTGCTGTCATATTTTTTTTAATTTCCATAAGTCGTAGTATGTGTGTGTGTATTCTAACTGTTCCTTTTTCACTGCATTCTGCCTAGTTTCATGGATATACTATCTTCTCTTATTTCTGAGAATAGTGATAGAGAATAGTGATATTTGGTTATATTTGTTGTTTTGTTTCCCCTGGATGGCCTCTAACACATGTGATTTACATTGTTCTGTTTGTTTGTTTTGGCCTCTATCTTTTGTTTTCTAGGCTGTCCTCAGATGTTAGACAATTCTTTTTTTTTTTTTCATGATACTGGGGAGTGGGGTATTTGATTGAACTTGAGACCTGTTGTAGCATTTCCTGGATGAGCTGCTTGGGAACTTCTTGTGTGATTTTTTTTTATGTTTCATCCCTCGGGCTTGGACTTGTCCATACACTCTGGGGAGTACTCTTCCAATGCCCTGCCTGGAGGACAAAAGTCTGGCTGCCAGCATTCTGGAAAATGGAACACAGAAGATGTTCGGAAGTTCTCAGCATTGGGTATATAATTAACCACTCAATGCCATCAATTAGTCCTTGTCCAAAGACCTTTGTTTATCCTCCCCACACAATAAACCTCTAAACTTTTGATGAGATAGGGAAGAGGTAAGAGGAATGGGGAAAGAAAACTCCATAAAAGTGTCCTTTCCATCCTTTTGGGTTTACCTTGCTACCTCTTCACTCCCATTTTCAGGGGTTCTGGTGCTGAGGGTTCTGAGCCTTTTAAAGATTCTGCAGTGCACCTTCGGTTGGTCTTCAGGTTTCCTCACTCCACCTTACAGTTTCAGGCAGGTTATCACTCATCTGCCCTTTTTAAAAACTTTATTTTATTTTAATTATTGTTCAAGTACAGTTTTACGTCTTTTACTCCCATCCCAGCCCAACCACCCATCCCTCCCCACCTCCCATTTCCACCCTGCTCTACTTTTTGTTCATGTGTCCTTTATACTTGTTCCTGTAAACCCTTCCTCTTTCCCCCTGAAGTTCCCTCCCCTCTCCCCTCTGGTCCCAGTCAGCCTGTTCTCTATTTCATTGTCTTTGTTTATATTTTGCTTGTTTGTTTGTTTTGTTGTTTAGGTTCCTGTTAAAGGTGGGATCATATGGTATTTGTCTTTCACCACCTGGCTTATTTCGCTTAGCGTGATGGTTTCCAGTTCCATCATCTACCCTTTTTTTAATACTTCCAAAGTCTTTTAACTATTGTTGTCCTTCCTGTATTTCCTTCCATGCAGATTATTCTTACATTTTTTAGAACAATCCAGTTGCCTTGTTTTAGTGGGTTTTGGAAGGGAGTAGAATTATTGTAGGTGTTCAAGTATTGCTTTTTTAGACTTGAATGATACAAAGTTGCCATTATAATAGATTAAAAATGTATGGAAATTGGCAGTTTTATATGGTTCAACTTTATGTATGTTTTTCCCTATCACTTTAAAGATCTCTTTTAATGGGAGGGGAGAAATCATAGTATATTTATTTCTAAATTATGCTCCACATGAAAGCATAAGATCACTCTGAGAAACTGACCTAAGTATTTTTGACTGTATAATATCTGCCCCTACATTTACCTCCCCACATTAATCACTCCTTTTTCCAGAAGAGAATTTGACACTATTTTCCTAGAGTAAAATAAGCCAAACTTTGGTGTAATGAAATGAGCAATGGTATTAACATTAAAGGAATCAGTTCTTACCTTTAGTATTTACTCCCTGTATAATATTTGGGTTTTCTTGAACCTCAGTGTTTTCTTTAATAAAACCCTCTGTCTTTAGTATTAGCACTGTTCAAAAATTAATTAATTAGCTGGGTGGCCTTGGAGAGCCCTTCTCTCTGAATGGAAGTGATAACACACACTACGGGAGGACTAAATGAACTCATGAGAGCAAAGGTCTTAGTGTGGTACCTGGAATGCAGTAGAGCTCTCAACAGTGTTAGCATTATTATTATTATTAATTGTTTACAATATAACAAGAATAACATGTATGACAGGTATTAAGTTATAAGAATCAAATATATGTTCATTTCCTCTCTCACCAACACTTCTCTGTAGATATAAGAATCAAATGAGACAACATATATAAAATCTCTGTAGTTTCCCACATATTGCAGACCACTGATCATATGATCTCACCTTTAACAGGAAGCTAAACAACAAAACAAACAAGCAAGCAAAATATAACCAAAGACTGAAATAGAGAACAAGGGGACAGTGACCAGAGGAGAGAGGGGAGGGAATTTAAGGAGGAAAAATGGGAGGGATTTAAAGGAACAAGTATAAAGGACACAGGGACAATAACTAAGGGGGGTGAAAATGGGAGGGAGGTGGGGAGCACGGGGCAGGGTGGGCTGGGGTGGGAGAAATAGACAGAAAACTGTACTTGAAAAATAACTAAATAAAATTTAAAAAAAGAAAAAAATACTGTCCTATAGATTTGGTTAACCCAAAGGCAGTTGCAAAATGTTGAAAATAACTGCTCAATGTGCCTGCCAATCAGACAGCTACTGCCTCTCTGCAGCGGCTCCCTAAACCATTGGGTCCCAGATTAGCAGAAGTAACAAAAGTCACAGAGACCAAACCCCTTCTTGATATATCCCAAATGTATTTTACTTTTCAAGTATAAATTGGTTTCAAAGAAAAATCCTTTCCCCTAAAATCTTCAATTAATGTAATAATTAGGGAAAATAAACCTTAGGCTTTCTTTTCCAAATATGATCTTTCTTGCTTATTTTTGAAATGAGAGATCAGTAGATAAGACTGACCAAACATTGTTGCTCGATGTGGCTTTTAATTTCATTGTTGTGAAATCTACTGTGATCTTGTACAACTTCATGAGATACAACTATATGAAGAATCTGTAGGTGGAGTAAAGGACTAAAAAATTTCCAAGGTCATCTTTCCATTGGTTGGAGACTGTTTCTATGGGAAAGTCTCCAACAAGAATGTAAGTCTTTTGTCAATTTGATAGAGTGGAGTATCTTAGGGGAAAATCTTCAAAACAGCTGTACTGTAATGTATTATTGCTAGTGACTTGTTGGTAGGAAATGTCTTGCAGAATAAAAGAACTGTTTAAATCATCCAACAGTCTAGTTTTTGGAATTACAGAATACTAAAGTTACAAAAACCATCAAAGTGGAGGAGTAAATTAACAGTCATTGAGGACCAACGCTTCTCAGCTCTCTGGGGAAGAAAAAGTGAGAGTTAATATCTATTAAGCAGATAAAAGAGATTAAGTAGCATGCCCAAGAACTCCTAGCTCTTTGTGTTGAAGTGGAACAGGAAATCAGGACTGTCTGGTTCTAAAATGT
Source organism: Artibeus jamaicensis (assembly GCF_021234435.1). Lineage (NCBI taxonomy): Eukaryota > Metazoa > Chordata > Mammalia > Chiroptera > Phyllostomidae > Artibeus > Artibeus jamaicensis. The sequence goes on from NW_026521883.1 coordinate 11,956,558, forward strand.
TAGCTTTTTGTTCTCTAACTTGACCAATGAGAAAACTAAAGCTCAGAAAGGGCAAATAATGCACTCAGGGTCTCTCAGGTCTCTCAACTCTTAGTTCTGTTTACCAAACCATACTCTGTATTGCCTTTTCCACAAATCATCCTTAGACTGTTATTGTATAAATAATTCTCCTATGTCCAAAAGTAAGAATGGATTTGTCTTGGTCTCAGGCCTTAATACACAGTTAACTGAGAGGGTAGAGATGAGACTTGCTGTAACTGATGAATAGTACTTAGTCTCTCCTGGGATGAATTTACAGATGGCCAGGGGGCCTGGTTGGCAGGGATTCTTTGTAGTTTCTTGATGTGGTCAGATGGTAGCTGATGAGATTCATCATCTTTTTGGATGTCTGCTAAGTAATTGAGAACTAGGAAGGCCTCTTTCCAACAGTGATACTAGAGTATAATCATGAGAACCTACATCATTTGTTTGACTTTGCATAACAGAAAGCTCATTTGTCTGCAGAAATATCCCCTCAGAGCATGATGATTCAGGCCATCATGTCTCTAAATCCACTCTTGTCATTACAGAATGCACTGGCCTGACCATGGCAGAAGGACTTTAAATGAACTCTCTGAAAAAGCTTTAATGGGGCATATTGATAGCTAATTGCTGTACTTAATGCCACTGTGTTGGAAAATTTTGTTTTAAGTAAAAGAATCCTTTTCATGCTGTGAAAGAATTGCCTTACTGATGAGCTCCAAGTTAAAAAGTGTTGAAAACCAACTCTATATGTGTATATATAAATGACAAGAAGAATTATCATCATGAAAGTTATTATTAACTCCTAGAATATTATAAATGCAAAGAATAACTGACAGAAAATATTGAACAGATCCATGGAGGTTCTTCAATAAGGAAGAACAAGTGATGAAATTAGGATTGTTTTTAATTTTCACTTTTATTTTCATTTTATTTACTCAATTGTTAAAGTGTGTGTCGAATACTCAGTATAACATATGTGTTTGTATGTATGCTCTGCATAAAAATTAAGTGGAATGAAAAAGGATAGTTTGGTGAGTTCTGACCTCATGATGGAAAGATTTTAAATTTGAAACTGAACAGACCTGAGTTAAAATCTATGCTTTGCCACTTAGTAGTTGTGTTAGCTCTAGTGACAGAAATAAATATTTTGAGTTTTCTATAGAGTCAAGATAATAATGCACATACATATGATAAAGCTCTTCGATGAGTGCCTACTATATTGTACAGATTGTGTTATTACCTACAATTCTTTACCATTTCTTGTATTCATGATACAGGGTGCAGCTAGGGGGCCCCCGAATAGGGATTTGTAATGGGGTCCAGAACTCAAGGTGTCCAGGAAATATCATATATATATGATATCCTCACCCCACAAGTCTGAACTGGGGATTGGGACACATGGAGCAGGGAGCGCCATTGAGAGCTTTTTTGCATAGCAACAGTTTTGCAGCTAATCTCTGGCATGGTCATTTTCTTTAAAGGATTTATTTTTTAAAAGATTTTATTTATCTTTAGAGGGGAAGGGACGGAGAGAGGGAGGGAAATATCAATGTATGGTTGCCTCCCGTGCGTCCCCTGCCGGGAACCAGCATGCAACCCAGGCATGTGCCCTGACTGGGAATTGAACCACAATCCTTTGGTTCACAGGTCTGCGCTCAATCCACTGAGCTACACCAGCCAGGGCTGGCATGGTCATTTAACATATCTATAAATTTTAACTGGTTTCATGGATGTGTTAAATATTTGTGGCCATGCTTTGAGCCCAAAAGATGGGAGTGACTTCCACCCAGGATGTAACTGGGAGACAACTCCCCCTGGTTACAGCACCTGCATTAGAGTTTGGAGATGATTGGCTCCACACCATGGAGTCACACCTGCCCAAATTTACTATGGTGGCCAAGTGAAGCTGGAAAAATATGGGAATGCTGGCAGGTATAATTGATTGTGGGAGAAGTTAGAAATGGGGCCGCAAAGGAAGATTGGCACTAGGATTTAAATCCAGGCCCAGCAGCCATACCAAGCTGGGGACCATGAGGCTCTGACAAAAGATTGGGACTACATGGCTTTGGGGTGCTCCCTTTTACCATGTGGCTTAGGAAACAGGAGAGAACTTGCTGGGAAGAAAAATTGGTGAAAGGACTCTTGTTGGTGGGCCATGAGAAGGTGCCACATGGTTTTGGGTTAACTGGAGATTGCAGCAGCAACACAGTTGATGGTGTCGGGAATTGAGAGGCTACCTGAGCCACGGACTTCTACTTCTTTTCCTGAGACACAGTACCCCAGACTGGGCAGAGGGAGAAGGAAGGACTGTGTGCATCTATGGGTATTCTAAAGGACTTTAGTATTTTAATGAAGACATTAAGTCATTACTCTGTCGGTATAACTTTTTTAACAAATAATTTCTTTTCTTTTCACCAATCTCTGGAATTGAGAGATGTCTTTCCCTGGAAGTGAGCAAGGCAAACCTAGTACAGTGGGGGGATCCCTGGAGCAGAAGTGGGAGTCCATTCAGTAATAGTATATTGTTCACCCTCCCCCGGGTCTGTTCTGTAACATTGACACTCTGTGTTATGTACCTTTACCGCGTGCTCTGCTATGAGCAGGACATACTCCCTTGCCTCTTGACTTAGGTTTGGTCATGTGACAGACAGGCTTAGCCAATAAAATGAGGCAAATTGTGACATGAGCTGGTTCATAGCCTCGCCTTCAAGAGATCTTGTGTGTTTCAGCTCTGCTTTTGCTCCTTTGCCATTATTATAAGAACATTCTGGGATAGCTTTCTAGTCTCAGAAGGAGGCTAAGAAATGTGAAGTAGAACATCCCTTAACTGAGCTTCCACAGCCTAGAACTAAGGCCCCTGGCCCTACCCTACTATAGCCAACCTATAGATACATGAATAAGTCCAGCCAGGATGAACAGAACCACTCAGACAAATCCAGCCTACATTAGCCAACCTCCAGAAGTATTAGCTATAATAATAAATGTTACTTATACATTCATAAAATAAATTATTTAAACCACCAGGTACTGAGGTATTTTGTTACATAGCAGTTGCTAACTGATGCACTTACAATAGGTATCTAGTAAGATCTTTGCCAATAAGATCTAGAGTTGACAAACCATAGCACATGAATCTCTAAACCACATACCTATCTGTAACAGCTTGGCTCCCCTAATGAAAATCTGTACATCCATGACTGAGAACCCAGGAGCCCTACAGAAAGTGCTCAGAGATTCTCTTCAGTAGTTGAAAGTTGGACTCCAGTCTCCTCTTCTCTGATAAGATATCCTCAGATTCCATTACCCAGAAGCTGGATCCTTCCTCCTAGCCCAACTCTGCAGACTTTTGTGTGGTCATCCCAACCATTTGGCTTTTTATTTTGATTGCAGGTGGAGACTCAGTCACATGATGTTCAGCTTTTCTCAGTAGTAGCCCGGGGGCTTGTCCTACCACATCCCCATACTGAGCCCTAGTTCTGAGACATGAGTTCTGGCTTCCCTTTTGTCTAGGAAGAAAAACTGAGCAAGAATTACCCCGTATAATGCTTAAGCGGTACTCTCATTGTAACTGTCACTGTAATTATTTGACTAAACAATTTTTATTGTAGTATGAGAGCAAAACAGGGTATTTAGCAATGTCCTGTTAAAATTCTTCTCTCAAACCAGTGAGACATGGGAATCCTCAAAGCCTGCTGATTGGACAGAGAGTATAATGACATCAATCCTTAGGTGTACAAAGAATAGAAATAAAGAAGGTCCAAGAGACAACATCCATGAATGGAACCAATATCAAACGTCAAGTACACAGTTCAACCCAAGTGTCAATACAAAGGACTTAGGCCAAGAGGTGTAATTGAGAAGTGAGGCAACAGGTCAGAAGCCAGGAATCTCAGTCCATGTTGGTTTGAAAAGGGATTCTGGAAAACCTCCCTATACTATTGGATCCCCTGAGAGGTCAGCTATGGCTGGAAAGAAGCTTCTCAAGTCACATGCTAACTCCATCAGGACCTTCAGTGAACTGTAAATTAACTAATTACTGTCAAAAGACTTCTAATACTTCTTGGATTATGTGCATAATACACATTCACAAAATGAGTCTCATCCAATCATCTTTTCCCCAATTATTCCAATAGTAGAAGAGGATAACAGAATAACTGCTCCCACTCACCACTGGGGACAATTTAGCCTTTTCACTTTTGAGGGATCCCATGGGTGCTGGGAGATGCTATTGACAGTGAAGATAACTGCTGTGCATATAGGAATAAAACCATTCATATTTTCCCCTGGGCCATGTGCAGTAATAGAACTTTAACACACAAGTTGACAGAGGTAGGGAGAGAAAGCTAGATGACCAAGAAGAGATAAATCTTCCAATAGGTTGAATTAGTAGACACCTGAGTGTGGATATAATTTTAAACGCCTAGTAAATCCTATACCATTTTAGTATATCTTGTATCTCTGCCTGAAATTTTATTAGAGATTCATTTACTGGGTTAAAGAATACCTTAAATATTTCTCCAAGAGTACTCAATTATAATGCAGTAGTTCTTGGGAGAGGTAAGAATAAACTAGTCATTTAAATCTTAGTGTCAATAATCTTAACAGGATGAGGTTGAGAATAAGTAGGCGACCTGGTGGGATTTCATGGTGGGTATCTTAAGGCTCTGAGCACCTGGCTGTGAAAATGATGATAGGGTAGGGACCAGGAGACATAGAAGTGAGGAAAACACAGAAATGAGAAAATTTTCACATACTTACCAATTAGAATACTGTAAACAGGTAGAAGGGAAAAGGACAAGCCAGGGTTCTAAGGCTAGAATCTTCTTCAGTGGACTGCCTAGAGGACCAACTAAAATAATGAAATGCATCTAGCACAATGGTTGAACACATCAATAAATGACAATTATTGTTATTCTTTCCTATTAATTTAACTTTATTTATTTATTTATTTATTTATTTATTTATTTTTATTGTATTTTTCATTACCATTTCATCTCCTTAGACCGCCACCCTCCCTCCCACAATCACCACACTGTTGTCCATGTCTGTGACTCCTTTATCCTTTTTGCTCAGTCCCTCTGCCCCTGACTTTCCCAATCCCTTAGCTGTCAGCCTGCTTTCTATGAGTCTGTCTCTATGTCGCTTATTAGTTCAGTTTGTTCATTAGATTCCACATATGAGTGAAATCATATGATATGTTTCTTTCTCTGAATGGTTTATTTCACTCAGTATAGTGTTTTCCAGGTTCATCCATCCTGTCACAAATTTTCTTCTCTTTTGCAGCCAAGTAGTATTCCACTGTGTAAATGTCCAATAGCTGTTTTATCCCCTCATCTACTGATGGACATTTAGGCTGTTTCCTTATCTTAGCAATAGTAAACAACACTGCAGTGAACATAGGGGTGCTTGTTCTTTTCTTAGTGTTTTGCATTCCTTTGGATATATTTCCAGAAGTGGGATCACTAGGTCAAAAGGCAGATCCATTTTAAACTTTTTGATATATCTCCATACTGCATTCACAGTGGCTGCACCAATCTGCATTCCCACCAACAGTGCAAAAGGGTTCCCTTTTCTCCACATCCCCACCATCATTTGTTGTTTGTTGATTTATTGATGACAGCCATTCTGACAGGTGTGAGATGGTATCTCATTGTGGTTTTCATTTGCATGTCTCTGATGATGAGTGACATTGAGCATCTTTTCATATGTATATTGGCCATATGTATGTCCTCTTTGGAGAATTATTGTTATTTTTATTATAAGTAAGATTTGTCTCCCTAAGGAGATGCCTAACTTCTAAAAACAAGTGTCCAGAGACCACCAGTCTTTGCAGGTCAGATCCTATATCCGATAACCTCACGTAGGCCCACTTTTCAATCCTCATTCTGTCCAGCCCTCTTGCTGCCAGTCTGCTGCCCATTTCCCATGTAAGTCCTTTCCCTCTCCTTCTACTTGGATATACATCCTGGTTCTAGTTCCTTCCTTTTCACTTTTTCCCCCACTTCCTTTATTCAGTGTGTGTAAGGACCTGGAATACACCATTCAGACTCTTCCCTTATGCACTGTTCCCTTATGCAGACCTTTCTAATTCATCCTGGATTCACAGAAATAACCTTAATGGAAAGAAACTGGCACTTTTATTAAACACGAATGTCAGACCTGGCACTGCACTTGGTAGCTCTGTGACCATGAGAAACTCACTTACCATTTCTGAGCCTCAGTTTTCTCATCCTTGAAACTGAGATATCCATGAAAAATATCTTTTCGACCTCTCTAAGAGTTAAGTAGGCAATTTAAGAATATGTGTGTTGATTTAGACTATTACACATCACTGGAAAAAGTCTAAATGTGTAATTGTATTACATAGCATAGTTTTAAAATCTTATTTAGCTTGTAATTCTTTTATATTGTCTTGGGGATTGAATGTGTTTCTTCACTACTGAGCAACAAACTGCCTCCCGTTAATATAGCTGGACAAAAGTAGCTAAACTAACATTACCGGAGAATTCCCAAAGTGGAGAGATGAAACTACTCTAAATTAACATGTCATGTGATTTTAGGTTTCTTTACTGTCTAAATGATTTAAGCTGAAAATTGGTTTATTCTTCCTCCTGCCCTGGATATATTTAGGACCTTGCACTCAGTGATGAAATACCTACTGCAGTTTTCTCTATGTTCATCTGCTCTCCACTTAAAATAGAGCCATCTCTAAAATCATATCTACCAACGGACTCTTTTAAATTTAATTTAATACTAACTAAACTTTTTCCAATTAACATTAAGTATTAGTATTCAACATTATACTAGTTTCAGGTACATGGAATGGTGGTTGAACATTCCTGTAACTTAGAGATACTTCCCCCGATGGGTCTGGTGCCCACCTGACCCCATGCATAGTTGTGACAGTGTTACTGGCTATATTCCCTATGCTGTGCTTTGCATTCCCATGACTGTTTTCTAACTGCCAATTTATACTTCTTGGTCCCTTTGCCTTTTTCACCCAGTCCCTAGCCCCCTTCCCATCTGGCAGCCATTGGATTGTTCTCTGTATCTATGAGTTTGTTTCTTTTTTATTTGTTCTTTTTTTTCTTTGATTCTGTGTGTGGGTGGGATCATATGATATTTGTTAAAAAAAACTGAGATGACATTTTCTACTCTATTTATTTAGCATTAATCCATATTTATTGAACAATATGCTGGGTAATAGTAATAAGTATACTATAGTGAGTGAAAAATAGATATGGCCCTTCTTTCCACAGAGCTCATAGTCCAAGGTAAGAGGAAGAAAATTCAGGCATTATCAAATGATGTAGATAAATATAAAATAATAAATGATTTAAAATAACAATAAAATAACTGTGGCAGATGCTATGAAGAAGGGGTGTTGGACATATAATAGAAGGATTTCACCTAATTATGGAATCAGGGGAGATCAACTTCCCTTGAGGAAGTGGAGCTTGAGTAGGGTTTGAAGAATTTGTATGGGTGAACTGAAAAAGCAGTAAGAGAATGGCAAGCTGGGCACATGGAAGAGCATTTTCAAAGGTCTTATGTATACACTGATAACAATCAGTGGTGGACTGTATAAAGGTGGAGGAGATGAAGATTCAGAAGGTCCTTCTTGCTTTCTAGTGAATGAGTGGCAATCCATGCACTGTATGGCTGTGAAAAACTAAGAAGAATCTAAGATTTTACCCTACTTGGAAGCTAACAGTTTACTCTGCTACAGTTTTATGAATGCTAGCAGAAGGCATGAGACTTTCAAACTCATGACATAGCCAGTGTGAGCTTCATGTTTGCATCAGTTTCCCTTACCCCCAAATCCTACAGGGCTCACAGTGGCCAAGGCCACTGCTACGCAGACAGTTGGTTCTCATTAGAGTTGAGGACCTTTAACCTCAGGAAACACAAGTTCTTAATAATGGGCTGATGCAAACTTGCCCTTTGCCTTGGAAGGGGACATGGTCTTTATTTGACTAGACAACAAGCAAATCTGCTCTTATTAACAATGTTTCTAGAGTAAGTGTGGACCTCTGGATCAAAGAGGTCCACACTTACTCTAGAAACATTGATAATAAGACAGTCCAGTTGTACCCCTGAAACCTATATCATTTTATTAACCAATGTCACCCCAATAAAATCAATAAAACCAACCAAACAAACAAGGAAAATACCATGTCTTAGAATGTAAGAAAATAAATAAAGACAAAGCCCACAAAAGGCTGTGAGTGTCTCTGCTCACAAGATGTGCAGAAACATGAGAGATCCAGAGGGAATTGTCACTCTATGGTGGTAATCCCTGGAGAATAATTATGAGATTTTATAGCTACCATGGGGGTTTTATGAGGATCAAAAAATGTGTGTTAAATCAACTGCATAACTACAAAGAAACAAGAGTTAGTAACCATGCAGCCACATTTTCTTAGTGAAGTCATCCTCTGTTCTTCGATTGAAGATTTGCCTTTAATAAGGTAAAGAGAATTATTGGCTATTCCCTACATGCCAGGTTGAATGCTAAGATACAGTATCATTTTTAGGTCTCAAAATCACACGTAGAGTTAATTTTATCCTCCTTTTATATATAAGGAAATTAAAATTAAAAGAGGTTGTAAAACTATCTCAAGGCCCCCCCATGGGTAAGTGGCGAAGCAGCCATTCAATCCTGGGTCTCTGTGACCCCTCAGCCCATTTCTTGGCCATTGTGTTACACTATATACCAATTTTCCTCATTTGATCGTCAAACAAGCTCCATCAGGTTGGCTTATCATTCTCGTCTTTCATAAAAGAACACTAAGGCTTTGAGAAGTTGAGTAATTATCTTGGTTTTACATTCATGGGATGCAGAGGCCTAATGGATCACCCTCCCTGAGTCCCATTGATTAAAGTGCCAGTAAGCCAAGAAGAGAGGCCATGGCAGTGGCTGCCTGGCCTCAGCCAGCAGAGGCAGAATGGACGTCACTGGCTCATGTTAGACTGCCTTACAGCTCATAGTATTCGTGAGTGAGTTTTATGTGCCTCCAGTAGAAATGATACCATCTCTAATATGTTTTGGCAAATAGGCAAACAAGCCTTCTTTGGAAATTTGTTATAATAAAGTATTAAAAAGACATCAAATATCATCAAACATCTGCTAAATAAATTATGGAATGTCCATGCTGTGAGACACTATGTTTGCCATTGAAAAGTAAAGTAGGTATATATACACTGACTTGAAAAGAGCTCCAATGTATACTCATATGTGAAAGCAAGCAAATAACAAAATAATATTTACATTACCATCTACATTTATGTGAGAAGCACAACCAAAAATATGTGTACATGTGGGACCATATGTAGGAAGGGGATCAGAAGCACTAGTTCACTCAGCAGGAAATAAGTCCTTGGGGATTAAGGGCCCAGTGAGAAAGTTGTGGCATTAAGGGGATCTTTACATTTCATTTTATATACTTTGCACCGTTTGAATCTTTTACAATAAGAATGTTTTTTCATATCACTTATGCAATTAAGTATAAAGACAAAAAAAAGAGAACCACTTATATTTGGTACTTCCAATGTCTTCCATGTGCTTATTTGTACCACAAGGACATATTTCCATTTATTACCACATGATGTGCATTTAAAGCAAGTGCTTGAATTTTGCATGTGCCCTAGTACCTTTTAACATTGTCAGTTTAAATGTTTCGTACTGCTTCTGAAACACACTTAATCTTTTCTCCATTAATCTGCTTTCCCTAAACCTTTCCCTAATTCTTCTCAAGGATTTCCCACCTGCTGTGTGGGATATACAACAGAGTGACTCTAATCATGTTTGGAATTATTTTTATCAATTTAATCCATATTTGGCAGTTATTTCCATTCCAAAGTCTTAGACATTTTAGGCTGTATGCTGATCAGTTTCTCAGCATTAAGTGACATTGGCAACAGATAAGATAATAAATGGATAATTATCTTCTGAAAAATAATGTTAGCTCTTCACATAGGTTAAGCTAAGCTTAGATCTAGCTATTGAATGTGTTTTAGACCTTCCAGTTGTGGACATTCTCTACAACCAAAAATAATACCTTTTCACCAGGTTACGTAGAGGCTGCATGTGTTTGAAGTCCTTCATGCAGGCTTATGTGTTCACTGTTTTCTGCTGGTTTATCAGCTACTTTTTGATGCCTAATCCAGTCTGAGACTTTAAATAGAGAGGGAAGGTCAGATGGCTTAACATTGGAGATGCCACCTCCCTAGATTTAGCCAGGACTCCCTTTTGTCCTTGGGATGAACTTGGGTTCAGTTCTCCTGGGCTGGTCGCCCCCTGTGGCTGCAGATTCCGGATGTGCCTCTTCACTTTGCTTTGCAGCCATGCGTGCTCCTCACTGTCCTCTCATTTTCATAAAACAGCAGCCTTTGGGACTGTGTGGGGAAAGCAGCGAGGCTGGTGTTGGAGAGCACAGCCACTGGGCACCAGGTAGGCACAGAGGCTGCCTGGAGATTCCATTCATTCCATTCAGCAGCCACTATGGGGCATGTTGTTTGATTGTGTTTGTTCATTGTTCTTTTGTTGGAAGTGAGAACCGTGAAATAACACCTGGTAGTTCTGATAGAAAGCTCTCATTCTGAGCCATAGAGTCATCTCTAGTTGGACCTCCTGTGTGATGTGAGCACTATCTTCATGGTCTCTCAGCACTGTGAATCCTGACCTTCCAAAACTGGAAATTACAACAGTATCCTTGTTCTAATGTTGTCGTAAAATACTAAAAATCCTTTACATAAGTGAAACCTCACCAGAATAAAATATTTAATTACTTTCTGCACCCTGATTCAGCCACTTAACAGCTGTGTGACTATGGTCAAGCAATGTAACCTCCCAAAGTCTCAACTTCTTCATTCCAGCAAACCTTCCTCATAAAATTAACATGAGAATTAAATTTTTAAAAAATCAACCCTGGACCAACCCTACCTCTGAACTTCTCATCATGTGAAACAACTGATGTCTTTACACTTGAAAACACGTCACCTGGGGATTCTCCTCACAGGCAGGAGCATCCTGAACATCTGATCATGCTGCTTCCAAGCCCGAGAGCTTTCCTTCCACAGACACAGCCTAGTCTTCAGGCCTCTCCCCTGGAGCAGTGCTCATCCATGGGTCCTCATCCTTCCACTACATCCTGACAACAACCATCTGATAGAGCCCTGAACTTCCTAGTTCTTAGATATTAGGTTCCTGAATCATTACATTACACTATATTCTCTTTAATTGCTTCAGAGAGGCAAACCCTTAACTCTTTTCTCCCAGCTGTTTCACATAAACCCAAACCACAAGGCTGAGTGCCTGCCTACCCTGTGTTTGTTTCAGGTCTGCCATTGAGCCTCAGGTTTCTGTCTCACAATTTCCTTGGCAGCCACTGCTATGACTTTCACAGTGAGCATCCCCTCCCTCATTGACTTCCTTTCTCTGCAGGCAGCACTAAGCCCCTTGATACAAAGCTTCACAATTTCTCTGGAGCTCCCCATGAGGACAACACTGCTAGGGAAAAATTAAACAACGATTACATTTCTTCTCCAGTTTCCTTTCCTATATCCTTCTTTTTCCAGGTACATATGAATACAATAACATTGATATGTTTGAAATACATAGACCTCAATTTTCTCAGATTCTAAGGCAATTTGTTGAACTTTGAAGCTTCCTACTCCTTAATCATCAATACCTTATTCAACTGGATATTGTGTAAAAAAATGTCTGCCACTGAACTGCAATGACTTAAACCATGATATTTGCTTAAAGTAAGACCAGGTTCTCCAACAATTAAATAAATGAATAGATTTCTGTTGCCCAATATGGTAGCTGTTAGCCACATGGGAGTTTTAAATTTCAGTTCACTACAATTAAATAAAATTTAAGATTCTTCAATCACACTAGCCACTTCATAAGTACTCATTGGGCACATGTGGACTAACAGCTAATGTAATGGACAGCACAGATTACAGAACATTTCCATCATCACAGAAAGTTCTTTTGTACAATATTGTACAGTACTGCTCTAGGTTCTGAAGTGTCAAATTTTAAAAGCTGAATATTGATATTCCTGTTATAGAAGGAATATGGGTTTAAATACGGTGATAACTCATTGACCCTCAGGTTCACACTTTCATTCCACAACCTAAGTAACCATGTGACCTTGAACAAATCACTTTCTTTTCTTAAACTTTAGTTATTTCAGACCTATAAAATGGAGATAAAATAAATTATCTACTTCCCTGAGCTATTGTATATGAAAGTGCTTTGTAATTACAAATGTCACGTTGAGTTTGGTTGGGATTGCAGAAAAGGCATGTAGTACGAGTGATCACTATATATCTATCACCAACTCTTAAAATGAAGAGAACTATTTCAAGCTGACCTTCACAATAGGTTGGGGGAGAGATATGGTAGTTAGGCCACTGCTCCACCAGCCAATGGGATTGGCTGCATGCAGTTCTTCACAGGGGCATCCTATTGTCAACCTCTTCTCTCAACCTACCTACACCCAGGAACATATACTGGTTGCTTGACTATGTTTGACACATTTCATCCAGGGCCACAGCTTTAAGGGATGATTTTTTTCAGTCTCACTAGTGAAGATCTGAGTAGCACAGAAGGGGTCCAGGTTGCACCCAATGGCTAATATTGACTATCTCCTGACCAAATGCAGGGATTTCATCCTCCCTTCTGATGCAAGTGCAGGAGTGTGCCGCTCACCCTGGGATAATGCCCTTGCAGAGCATCACTGAGCTGACTCTTAAATAATCTCATCACAAACAACATGTAAGCCATTTGCAGAGCCCCACAATTTATGGCATTTTCCCATGGAGGATGACATTAGAAACTCAGCCCCGTTTTATTATCCATTTGAGTAACTTTTTCAATTTCGAGCTTGCTGCCTAACCAGGAGGTCTGAATTATGACTAGATTCTCTCTCTCATGCTCTCTCTTTCTCTTTTTCCAAGCCTAGTGAAAGCACTAAATAGATAAATAAAAATCACTGCAGAATAATTGTAGGTGCTATGGGCTAGAGGCCAAACTGGGCCAATCTACAGACTCTGAGCCTTGTCTGTCTGGGTATTTTTTTTTGGCCCATCATTATAAGGGATTCAATTATAATCTTTCCCCATAAGCACAGTGGAAGTTTGCATACACCAGCCCTGGGGCAGTATTCATCATAATGCATTTTGAGAGTGAAAGAAAAAGAGGGAGATGTCTGGTTTCCCCTAAAGCTGTATTTTTCATTTGGAGACTTGGTCAAATTTTAACATTTTTAAACCTCCCCTAAGTCCCTGTCGAAAGCATAAGCTATTCTCAGAGTGTTCTCATGAAAATGCTAGGGGATGCTCTAGTACGGTGAAGCCTCTTGGAATTTGATGGGGAGGGTCCCTCAAAAATGGCCAAACAAGCAGAAAGAAGTTTAGGACTGGGAATTTATTCCTTTCTATGTATGTTTTTGAGACAGTCATGGGGAAAGTTTCCCCTGAAGGAGAAACATCCAGATCTGTAGAAATGTGCTCTCCTCGGTACCACAGCCTCTCCTAATAACAGCCACCCTTGAATGAGTCCTGTGGGCCAGGTACTGTTCTGCCTCTCCTGTTTCTAAAGGTATGAAACCATTTAAAGGTCACAGAACTCCCTGAGGAAGGTAGCATAATTATTCACGTTTTTCAGAGACAAACTTCAAAAAAAATTGAAACTTAATCCGGGTCATAGAACCAATAAATAGCAGAGATGGGACTCAAAATCTGGACAGCCAGAGCCTCTGCCTTTAGCCTTGTAGACACACAAACTATTTCACATCAAAATAAGGAAGGAATACTTGAAACTACTACAGTCCTCATGTCTGGTCAGGTGGTTATAGATATTTTTCACAGCTATTTCTCCCCACTACCCATTCATTATTGTGTTGGCTGGTTGTGGTTCCTTGCCTAGCAGGGTACCCAAACCTTTGTACCTGAAAGGCCTTGACCACAAGCAGTCCTGTTTATGTTTGGTTGTTTCAGTTTTCCATTTAGTTTAATCATAAGATGGGGAAGTATTAAGGCTCCAAGGAATTTCTTGCATTCCAGACATATTCTTTCTTTCCTTCAGTGTGTAGCAGCAAACTGGTTTCCCCTGGTAGTTAGGCTCAGCCACTCCAGGCAGTAGACTAACCCTCTTTTCTGCCTCACTAGCTTGAGGAACAAAAAATGGCCCGGTGGCAGTTCCAGCTTTTACTTCCAGAGAACCATTGCTGTGTCCCACATGCAATATTTCCCCCTTTGTAAAGTATGACCACCAGAGGAGCAGGTTCCACAGCTGTGGAGCCTGAATGCAAAACGTTTTCATGGAGACACTAATGAGAGGAGTCTCTGCCATTCCCACCCCTGATCACAGTCCTATGAATTCTGTTTATGGGGGAAATAGCACTCTATGTTGGTGGCTGATTTAGAACACACCCTGTCTCCTAGAGGACACTTTCCCATCCTGGCAAGATTCTGCTACTCAGCTGTCACTGAGCCTTAAAGGCCATGCCATCATTCTATCAGGCCAGCCACTTTAGGGGTAGTTGGAGAGCATGATAATACCACAGCATATATCCATTGCTGTAAGGCATTTGCTAAAAGATGTGTTCCTGGATCAGAAGCTAGGCTGTGTAGAATATCATTATGGTGTGAGTCAGGCATTCACAAGTCAATGTATGGTGGTTTTGGAAGAAGTATTGCAGGTAGGAAATGCAAATCCATATTCAGAGTAACATTCTAGGGAGAATACAGCTGCTCCTTCCATAGAGGAAGGGTTCCAATGTAAACAAGCTGCCACCAGGTAGCTGGATGATACCCTGGGAAAAGGATGCCATATCAGTTTCAGCAGGTGGTTGGCAGATTGGGCACTCTGTAGGGTTAGAAGCCAGGTTGGACTTCATGAATGATAGTCCGTGTTACTGAGCCCACTCATAACCTCCATTCATGTCACCATGGCTACTCTGTAAGCCAATTAGGAAGGGATAAAGGTGGCTGAGGAGAGACTCACTGTTGTGCACAGGAAAGGTCGTCCTCTCCACCACATCAAGTTAAAAATTAAGATACAAATACACATTTTTAATAATCCAAAGGTATTTTTCAAGATATATATGTCTTCTCATTACTGAAAGGGGATGTGGAAGGCACCGTCATTCCTACATCTCCCAAGGCCTCGATGGTGTCACTAATCTACATACTCCCTCCAGAAATGGAGGGATATCACTTTCTGATCACTAGTTTGGTGCCTAGAGACAGTTTCAGTGGCTCCCATGTGTCCATCAGCAAATCTTGAAGTGAAAGAGACTGTATCAGGGCTGACGGTTACAATAGGTGGGGGAGAGAGGTGGTGGCTCCACTGGCTGCTGGGATTGGCTACTGGAATGACTGGAAGTTGCTCTGGGTGAGTCAGTGCCTAGGACATTACTATAGACTTTATAACACTGTACACTTACACTACACTAATTTTATACACAAATATTTTTTCTTTGATAATAAGATAAATAGCTTACTATAACATATTTACTTTATAATTTTTTGTTTTTTTAACTTTACCATTCTCATGTAATAACACAGCTTAAAACACAAATTGCACAGCTATACAAAATATTTTTCTTTATATCCTTATTCTTTTTCTTTTTACTTTTAAAACTTTTTTTGTGAAAAACTATGACACAAAACACACACACTAGGCCTTCACAGAGTTAGGAACATCAACGTCACTGTCTCCACCTTTGCATTCCTCCCACTGGAAGGTCTTTGGGGCCAGTAACTCCTGTGAAGCTATCACCTCCTGTGATAACAGTACCTCCTTCTGGAACATCCTCTGAAGGACCTGCCTGAGGCTCTTCTTGGGGATGTGCCACTCTTTTCAGAAACACGTCCACAGTGGTTTTCACGGTTTGGGTTTTTTTTCCATCAGAGGTTTGCTTAAGCAGATACACACCATGAACACTCATTTTATTAACAAAAATCTTTCACTGTAAGGCTTCATGTTTTCAAATATCTTAGGGAGCTTGTTGAGGTCTACTTGTTTAGCTTCTGCTAAACCGTCCACTGTGGGTTTTCTTGGGGGCTTCTCCTGTAGTTTCCTTTCCTCTTGCCTCTTTTACAGCCATGTGTTCCTGTTCCATTTCCAACATCTCCTCATTACTCAGTTCCTTAGGAACCACCTCTAGAAGCTCCTCAATGTCACCCTCATTCATACCCAGGTTAAAGTTGTTTGCATCTCATCCACATCCTTGTTGATTTTTGACAACCTCCTTATCCTTGGCAAACCCTTAGAAGGGTTTGAACCTCTTGTGTGTCTTCTTCCAGATGCCATTGACATGTTCCTTGGTTGTGTCACTCGAAGCCCAACCAAAGAAAGATTTTTGATGCAGTCATAGATGTGGTAATCCTTTCTGAATTGCATCATTGTCTTTCTCAGTTACAGCAATATCCTGGGTAAAGGTCCTCCTCAGGTAGTGGGCCTTAAAAGCTGCTATAACTCTTTCATTCATTGTTCAGATTGAAGTGATGGTGTTTGAAGGAAGAAATACCACTTTGATATAAAGGTCACCAATAAAAGGAAGATGTCTGTGAGCATTAGGAACAATAAGCAAAATCTTGCTAAGTATGTTATTCTCCAAGCAGTACTTCATTTTATTTCTCTGGCATAGCAATTCAGTAGGGTATCCTGGAAGAGAAGCTTGATACTCCATGCATTCTTATTGCTCCTGTGGTACATTGGTAGTGTGTGCTCATTGATATGCTTGAAGGCCCTGAGGTTCTCACTGTGCTATATCACAAAAGATTCCGATTTCTAGTCCACACCATTGCCCCCAAGTTAGACTTCTGTCCTTACAGACCTCGAAACCTGACACTGACTTGCCCTCATTATGGATGAAAGTCCTTTTAGGCATCTGTTTCCAGAACATGGAGGTTCCATTACATTGAATATTTGTTCTAGCAAGTAATTTTCCTTCACAATCAAGTTATCTAGAGTTTCCAGAAATGTTTCGGCTTCCTTCACAATAGCACTTGCAGACTCTCCACTCGCTTTCACATTATGTAATGAATGATGATCTTGAATCAATTAAATCACCTAGAGCAAGCAAAAAATTCAACATCATAGACAGGTCCAGCCTTTTCTTTCAACATTGCAACAAACATTTTGCTTTCATCATGGTCATCATAAGGCTGAGAGGGATACACTTCAATCCAGGCCATTAGAAGTTTCTTTACATCTGATATAGGACTTTGTTAAATTGTTGTTAGTCTTGTTGCCTTCAATGAAAGATATCCATTAACAGCTTCTGTCCCTTGTTTTTATTTTTCAAGATGGTACCTGGGGTGGAATGGGACATGCCTTATTGATGAGCAGTAACCATCACTGATTTTCTACCTTTGTAGTCCTTAATCACTCTTGCTTTCATTTTCAGGTCAATCATTCAATGCAACCTCTTACTGGCACCACTAGCAGTGCATTTTGTATGCATGAACAAAACAACATGAGATTAAATCAAGCACAAGAGAAAATGAAACAGTTGAGAGATGCAGTAACCAGGGGGTGTAAGAAGCTGCTGCCAATGTAACACGGTACACTGTTTTACAGCAAATTTTTTTTATAAGTAGAAAGAATGCATTCTAAATAATGATAAAAAGTGTGGTATGGTAAATACATAAGCCAGTTGTTTATTATATTTTCAAGTATTATGTCCTGTACAGAATTGTATGTGCAGGAGTACTTTTATATGACTGGCAGTGCAGTAGGTTTGTTTACACCTGCATCACCACAAACATGTGAGTAATTAACGTGTTGCGCTATGATATTTTGAAGGCTACGGCATCATTACTAGATGATAGGAAGTTTTCAGCTCCAGCATAATCTTATGGGATCACATTCTTCCATTAACCAAAATGTTGTTAAACAAAGCATGCCTTTATGTGATTCCATTGATCTGATATCTGGCATAGGCAGAAGTAGTCTATCAGTGTTTGCTTAACCAGAGGACAAATGGGGATTGACTGGTTTGGGAATAATGAAATGGGACTTTGTCATCTGTACACTTAAAATGGCTACAGTCATTTGTAACCACTTTGTTGAAGTCAAAATATCATTCAATTCTCTCTTTTTAAATGTACAGTTTGGTGGTTTTTAGTAAGTGAAACAGCTGTTCAACTATGACCCTCAAAAATGTCCTCCCCCATTTTTAGTTCATTCCCACTTCTCTCCCCAGCCCTAACAAATCATTGGTCAGATGAGTATCTCCACAGTTTTGCCTTTTCTTGAAATGTCATATAAATAAAATGATAAAATGCATAGTCTTTGTATCTGACTTGTTTCATTCAGGATAATGTCTTTGAGGTTCACTCATGTTGTTGCCCATATTAGTAACACCTACCTTTTATTGCTGAGTAGTATTCTATTATATGAATATGCCACATTTTATTGATCTTTAATCTAGTCTAATCTATTTGTTTATCAACTCCTTTGTCTATAGGCATACCTCATTTTACTGCACTTCCACGGTGTTGCTCTTTTTTTTACCAATTGAAGGCACGATTCTCCACTAGCAGGAAGATTACAACCCACTTATGGTAATGTTTGATTTACTGCAGTGCTATGGAACTGAACTTGCAATATCTCCATGGTATGTCTGTGTTCATCTGATGATTGGCATTTGGTGTGGGATAAGCTGCTTTTAACATTTGTATATATATCTTTGTGTGGACATGTGTTTTCATTTCTAATGGGTAGATAGAAGTGAAATTGGTAAGTCATATAATAAGAGTACATTTAACTCATGAAGAAACTGCTGTTTAAAGAAACTTTTTAAAGAAACATCATGGTATAGTGGAAAGAGTAAAGGCATTAGAAGCCAACAAACCTGAGCTGACATCCCATCCTGCTATTTAGCAGCTGAATGACCCTAGATAAGTCATTTAACACTTCTGCTTCCTCATCTGCAAATGAGGATAAATAATTCTGTATTTTGTTCATGTTGCCAGAATTTATTGAGATAATTTTTGTAAAGTGCTTGGTAACATATGAAAAGAAGGCTCTCAATAAAAGGTAGCTAAGTGTAGTAAGTAGTAGCAGCAGCAGCAGCCGCAGCAGTAGTAGTAATAGATAATATCCCAAATACTTTGCTATTTGGGGGACAGAGTTACCACAAGCTAATGGTCCACTGATCATCCCCAAATTCCCAGCCAGATTAGACAGCAGGTGTATGTTGTTTGTGGTGTTTATTTTCATTCTTCCTTCTTTTTCTGAGCCTCACCTGGCATATGGATCGGTAAACCTGTCCAAATGCAGGCCAGGAAAACAGCAGTTGTCCCAGAGCTGTGCATGGTAAAACTTTCCTGAGTTGCTCAAGATCCGAGAGGTGATCGCACAAGAGAAACAGGAATAGAAAATAATCGTCTTTTTACCTAAATCTGTTTAATGTAACAATTTGTCTTTTTACCTAATACATGCTCAGGAATGGGTAATTAGGAGCACAAGGTATTTGGAAGGACAACAAGCATTCTCTAGCTCAGAGAGAGTTATCTAGTTAAGAGAATAAGCATAACATCCAGAAAAGAGTCAAGCAATCTGTAGTCATTTGCTCAGTCATGTGGTCCAGATTCACTCACTGTGGGACTCAGGAGGAGAATGAAATCTATGCATGCATATATGATGAAACCTTCTTGAAAACTGTAGGATTTGAGGTAGACACCAATTTTTTTCTCTTTTAAGACAGATAACTTAATAAGGACTCAGAAGGAAGAAATATAGTAATAGCAGACAGATGTTGGAGGGCAAAAGGGTAGATGAGATGGATGTACTGTGAAATGATCACTCTGTTTCTATGAACGTGACACTTTAAGACATGGACTGATACCAATATGGCCATTAAAATGAATTTAATGTTCATAAATCAAATAATGATGGCTTTTACACTCAGTGTTTTTGAAGTCAGGTATCCAGTAAATAGCTACCTTGCAAGAGAAAGGGTGGCAAAAAATCTTAAAATTATGTATAATTTACTGCATTTCACATCATGTATAAATTACTGCATATGTACAGTATGTAAAATCATTCTGATTATATAGTAAATAGAATGTATGTTGGAAGAATTTCAAAAGACATAGATATATACACAAACAAAAAGGAAACTCATTTGTCCCCAATCCCACCATCCTGAGATTCTGCTTGTTAGCATGTCATTATCTTTTCAAAAACATTTATACATGTAGTTGAAATGATTGCATTGAAGTCACATATACAGTCTCACAGGGCACATTAAAACCCATCCTCTGTGCAGATGAAAACCAGGTCACTTCAGATAATGAGAAGTCCTTCAATCACTTTTGGTCACAAAGCATGTTGCTTCAGTAATTAATGTCCAGCCCAGAGCAGCAATAGAAACTTTAATCTTTACCTAAAGGCAAAGCCTGCCCACCTTCCTTGCCCTCCAGTTTGGTCAATGTGGGCCTGCTGCCTGCAGTGGGAAAGGGGGTTTCTTTCTTCTTTCCCCACCCAGCACTTTAACTTTTCTGACTTTCCCATCTTGTTTCTGAGCCTATGCAGCTAGAACATGGGGTGGGCATTGGGAGCAGGGGAAGAAGGAGAAAAGACACAGGAGAATTCTAACTTGACTGATGCTCTCATGAATTGACCTCAGTGCTCTCTGGTCCTGGTAAGTATTTAAGCTCATTCTTTCTCTTACAGAGCATTTCTATGGGTTCTTCAGAGAATCCCACCCTGCTTGTGGGAATTTCTCATTTGTAATTTCCTTGATACATGCATGCATGTCTTCTGGCTTGTCCTTTGAATTGCCTTTCTGAGCCTCTAAAATCTGGTAGTAAATTTCCAGCTTGCTTTGCTGAGGTTCCCACTTCTGCCCAGGTGGCTCCTCTTAGACAGGATCTCAGGCAGCTGCTCACCATGTGACTCTTAAATGTGACCCAAAAAACCTAAACCTCTTACCCATAGCAGGAGTGAAGTTACTTCCCAACTTGCAACCCCTAGTCTGCTTCTGCCAGCTACTGACCCCAGTCCAGGTTCTCCCTCTTTTGGCCTCTCAGGCATTATGCAGACACACTCCAGGGACATATAGCAAGTTGTCCAAGTTCTCACTGAAACCTCTTACATAAGCTTAGAAGGAGGAAGGAGAGGCATGAGCCTCCTACAACACCGATTGTTCTCTTTCTCTATACAAGTCCTCTTTGCATCTGTAACTTCAGGTTCTTTTTACTCTTGAGGTAGATGAAAGATTGAGTTGCAAGACTGTTTTGCAAACACCTTCTTTGCAGATCCTACATGGCACTCTCATATCTCACAGCTGTTGTCAGAAATTGAGACTAATTTGGTTTTGTGTTACATAAATGGATATATATATATATATATATATACAGTTTGGCTGTGGCAGAGATTAGATAGTTGTTCACCAACCATTATTTTGTTCCAGACACACAGGTATATAATACTCCCTACTCCCCTTGCACTTAAGTATTCCCATGTGATTGTGGGTCAGTTCTAGCCAATGGAATGTGAATGAGTGGGACATATTCCTCTTCCAGTCCTGGCCCCTACAGCATCCTATATACGAATCCTGATTTTTCACCTTTTCCATTGGTTTGTGCAGTGGAGTACAATCATCTTGGAAGGCACATGTCAAAAATGGTGGAGCCCCAAGTGGAAAAAGCCTCCCACCAATGAGGAATACTTACTTAAATTAGATTGTGAGTTAGAAAGTGCCTATGTTGTAATTAGCCTTGGAGATTATGCTGTTCCAACTGTGAGCACAACCCTAATTCATATATTAGGGCATTGGTTTCTTCTCACTGATTTGTAAGAACTTTGTATTTATTCTTAAATGTGATATGGGGAAAAAGTAGTTTCACAATTGTGAGTATAAAAAACACAGCTTATTCTTGATTTATTATTTATTAATTATTATATTATTTATCTGTATTACAACTAGAAATCTACTTTTGCTCACCCTGTATGTAATGTGCAATTGTTTTCATAAATTTTGCTAAAAATGTTCCCACCTTGTTGTTTGCATTTAAAATGGTCTTTATGGCATTTGGGTGCCTAGAAAATTGTTTTGTAGAGTGAAATTTGGCAATCATTACTTTTATGGTTTGAGTCTTTTGCCATTATGTTTAGAAAGCTATTTTGGAATGTTGATAATTGTAAATTCAGTTGCCAACCTTTCTGCTGATGTGCTAGGCTTCCCAGTAACTCTTAATTCCTGATTTGGAGACTTCTCATCTAGAGCTATACTGAGATTTTGAAATGATCATTTGAAACTCACTTTGAAATACTTAGTGAAAGGGTCCTCTGCCACAGAGAGAGAAAAAATATATGCCTTTGGGCCTGGTACATAAGATTAATTTCATACCATGAAAGAACAAGATCTTGTCAAAATTCACTTAAGTAAAGTTCAAGTTTAGAGTTTTGATTGTCTGTATCTTCATCCCCATCTTTTGCCAGACACTCGACACTCCCAAGATAACTCTTGGCTGGCTAGGAATCTTCAAGAAACACCTGTTATTCCTCACATTTGAGCCATGTTTCATGCACCGAAGTTTTATAATGCCACCCTCCACCTTGTTTCTTATATAATAGTTGTCTTGACCTGTATTATATTTCTTTAGATAGCTGCAGTGAAAAACAGAATCTGAATGAATATGGACCTAAATCTCTCACATTTGTATTATCTATATACCACAATCAAAGCAGCAAAAAAAGGGAGACTTTGTGTAAGGAACCTTGGAGAAGAAATTTTTATAGTCATTCTCGCTCAGTTACTCTCACTTAATTTATAGGAAGGGCTGCCCTGAGTCAGACAATGATCAATGCATTTATTTAGTAACTGATTTGATCCCATACTGAAAAAAACACAGGGTTTCCCAATGGTATAATTTCCAGTGTCAGTTTACTTAGGATTTTAATGAAATACAACATGTTATTTAGGGACAATCCTGCATGTAAAATGCACCTACCTTCTCATTACTTAAAACAGTGCCTGGTATAGAAAAATCATTTAATAACTGGCAGTTTGTACTTCTTAGTTACCTTTAGCTTTCTCACCCATCCCCCATCCCCTCCCATCTGGCACCCAACATGTGAATAAGTCATGAGAATGTAATGTACAGCAGAGGGAATATAGTCAATAATATTATAATAACAACTTATGGTGCCAGATAGGAACTAGACTTATATTATGGTGATCACTTAATAAGGTGTATAAATGTCTAATCTCTATGTTATACACATGAAAATAATATAATGTTGTATGTTAATTTTAATCAGAAAAAATAAATATAAAAAATTTAAAAGAGTCGTTCAACACTTGTGTTGAATGAACAAAAACTTTTGCCATTCTAGGGCACAGAAAGTATTTGATGGCCTGATGCACAAGAGCACCTGAGAAACAAGAGAAACTAGAGGGGAAAAAATTATGCTTTGACAACATTTATATAATTGTCCAGCAGCATAGGCATGTGTAAAGATTACAGGTTTAGGGCATCAAAGCAACAAGAGGAAGGAATAGGCAAAAGGGTTATCAGGAATTGCTTTGGGTCCTGGGGGACAAGAGCTGTCCATGAACATGACATTAGCTTGACAACTTCCATTTGTGAGAAACCAA
The DNA here is from genome assembly GCF_021234435.1 of Artibeus jamaicensis. Taxonomy (NCBI): domain Eukaryota; kingdom Metazoa; phylum Chordata; class Mammalia; order Chiroptera; family Phyllostomidae; genus Artibeus; species Artibeus jamaicensis. The sequence continues at coordinate 11,980,218 of NW_026521883.1, forward strand.
GAGGGAGTCTCAAGGAAGAGAGAACCCAGGAAAGAAGCATATGGCAGAGAGCCACTCCTGAGAAAGCCGGGTGGGTCAGAAGCAGGAAGACTCCCACCTCCTCTGGAGATGTGTTAGTTAAGTGGTTACCCACTGGAGGACTCCAGGCTACTCATACCTCCCAGGACTCTTGGTCACTGTGCACATGCTTAAATTACCATGGGGACAAGGCATTGTTTTCTTTTTTTTTGTATTTTAATGCCATTTTATTTTTAATTATTTTTATTGTTATTCTATTACAGTTGTCCCAATTTTCCCTTTTTGCACTCCTTCTCCCACCTGCTGCTCCCACAGTCAATTCCCACACTGTCGTTCATGTCTGTGGGTCATTAACACATGTTCTTAGTCTCTTACCCTTCTTGTTTTCTTTTTATATAACTCCTTGCTGAAACACTACCCTGAAGTATTCTATAGGTAAAGTCAAGGTAGCAAGAGGAAGAATCTGGAATACCAGAAGGGAACCCAAATACAGAAAAATTTGACAGGGTCCTCTACCCTAAAAGTGGAAACCATACCCAGAGCACCTCTGACATAAGATCTGAGTAGGGTAATATCTACCCTCACAATGGATTTCATATGAAAGATCACAGTTTGTACTGTATCTAAATGTGTAGCAGATCCACTTGACATTTAGCAAGTCCTCTACTATTATTTGTTATTATCACGCCATGAATTTATTAAGTCAAAATAGTGTCTCAGATTAGTATAGCAGTGAATAGGCATTGGAGGGTAAGAATGCTAGGAGATCTTAACTCCTGTAAGGAGCTAGAAGATTGGATGGTAAAGTCTGTAACAATGATTCCCCAAGTATGGTCTCCAGACCCAAAAGCATCAGAGTAACCTGTGAACTTTTTAGAAATTAAAGTTATTGGGCCCTACCCCAGACCTACTGAATTAGAAAGGTTAGAAGCTGGGTCTCATTATCTGTATTTAACAAGTCCCCCAGATAATTTTTTAAAGATATATTAGAATTTTATTTCTTGTATTAATTTTAAATGCACATCAGCTCATTTCTCTTTTTAATTAATTAATTTTTAAAAAATTATTTTTCAACTACAGTATTCTTTCTTTTACTCCCTTCCCAACCTACCCCCTATGCCCCCCACCCCCAGATGATTTCGAGGTGTGACTAAAGATTATACATAGCTGAGAATCACTGGCCTAGAGCAGAGGACTGTCAGGCTCTGTGGTGTGACTCCCAAGCAGCCATGACAGCATTAGTTTCCTAGACGGGTACCAAGAGGTCAAGGGGAACCCCAGACCTCTTGGTCACCTAAGTCCCATTTGTCTATCTCAATATCCTGTTTTAAATGTATGCTAGGATAATCCACAGAATGCATTTGTAGCCCCAGAGGTTAGACTTCAGCTTGGAAAAAAGTTAGTTAAAGAAAAGCAGTGAGGTTCAATGGAATAAACCTGGATTCTGAAACTGAAGCCTGTTTGCAATGTGATCTTGGGTAATTAATTTGTCAGAGCTTCTGTTCCCTATCTGTAAAATAGGAAACATAGAAATTCATTTTCTGAGTTGTTTTGAGAATTAAGCAGAATGGTGATGGGTGAAGTTTGTCCAACAAGGGCCCTGGATCATTGTTAAGTGTTCAACAAGTGTTGGCCATTAGGCTGTGATATGAGTTACTTGTATTATCATCAGGTTGAACCACATGGAATGGGCAATAGGCAGCCATTTCTTGGTCTCCAAAAATGGGAGTCTCAGATGGTTCAGCCTACTATGTCCTCACAATTTTGGCACAAGTGTAGTAAGCTCTCATACTTTTCTCTAAACTACTCAATGGCTTCATGAACAGAATTGTGGCTGGCTGATTTGTATCTTTGCCTTATAGAATTATTGGATACACAAGGGTCTTAGTTTACTTCTGAGACCCAGTACCTTACGGGAGAACCATGTGAAGAGAATGTGAAAGCATTGATATATGACTGACTTTAACCCCTGACAGGATGGAGTGGTGGGCCTGTGTTTAGAAAGAAAACAAATCCCCTATTATTGTCAGTCAGTAGACCCTTCATCATCCTTAATGGAGGTGAGGAGGGGTTGAATCATCGAGAGGGGAGACCAGGTAATGACACACTGACTTGCTTCTCCAATTTAACTTTTTCAAAGAGCCTCATAGTACCACGACTATTATAGAGAGTTCTACACAGACAACTGTGGTTTGTCCTCTGGAGCAGCACTTCTCAGAATACAATTATGGTGAACGTTCTGACTCAGTGCGTCTGGTCTAGGACCTCACATTCTTGTTTTGTAACCAGCTTCCTTCCTGCTGTTGCCAATGTTGCAGATCAGTCAATTATAAGGAAAAACTCCACAGGATGTGTTGAGATTTGATACCAAATTGGTTTAATGTTCAGTGGAAATAGGAGCTGTTTAAAAAGGTGAGGAACATCTGGAACTAACTGAACAGTAATGACCAATGGAGGCATCAAAAAGCACACGAAGAAGAAAATATCTTAGCTATCTCAGGGTTCCACAAATGGCAGCCTGTCACCTGTGTTTGTAAATAATGTTTTATTGGGACACACAAATATCTGTGTATGAGTTGTCCGTGGCTTCTTTCACTCTACTAAGTCAAAATTGGGTAGTGGCAGTAGAGACCTCATGATCTGCAAAGTCCAAAATATTTAGGCCAGCATTTTACAGAAAAAGTTTGCTGACACCTGAACTACAGACTTCTGCCTTGCTCCCCTTTACCATGAGATACTTTTTGAAAAAAGATTTTATTTGTTTCTTAGAGAATGGGGAATGGAGGGAGAAAGAGAGGGAGACAAACATCACTGTATGAGAGATACATCAATTGGTTGCCCTCTCACATGTCCCCAATTGGAAAACCTAGCCCACAATTCAGGCATGTGTCCTGACAGGGAATAAAACCAAGGACCCTTTGGTTCACAGGCTGGCACGCAATCCATTGAGCCACACCAGCCAGAGCTCATAAGATACTCTTAAAAGAAAGAGGGGGGCCTGTTTGCTTTCTAATTAATGCTCAATCCAGTAGCATGCAAAAATTAAGAGTCTCAGAACTGGAACCAGAGCTAAGGAAGACTAACAGGATGTGCATTTGATCATCACACCTGCATTTACTCTGTACACAGGCCCAAGTTAAACTCTGAGGAGAGTATAATAAAAGTCAGAGCCATGTCTCAGTTTTAAGAAGGCTCAACATTTGGTTGAAGATGATATTCCATTCTACTTGACTGTTTTTTTCTAGATCCTCCTTCTGAAGCTCAAAAACACCAAGCAGTTGAGTGATTGGCCAGTTCTGAGGTACTGATTAGAAAATGATTCCTCTGTCATTTCCTCATTTAAATAGAATGCATGTTTGTAATGTTTATTGAAACTTTCTTTTAAAAATCTTTAAATCAGCAATAATGTGTATGTACAATTTTGGTATATTGTATCATAAACATTTTTCTATAGGTTTTATTATCTTGATTGTTTTGGCTGCATAATGTTCTGCCAAATATACTACATGAATTTACTTGACCTTTAATATGTTATTGGAAATATGCTCTGTCATCTCTAAATAGTTATTTCTCTTAAATACAGGAAATGGTATTTAATATAGAGCTTTTCCTATATTTTGGATTATTTTCTTAGGATAATTTCTCAGAAGAATATTTATGGGACCCCCAAAATAGAAATACCTTAAGCCACATTATACATAATTCTAAATGGCTTTTTAGAAGGATTCTATCAATTTATATTTCTATCAGCAATGAATAAGCATTCTAGCTTGATCATACTCTTATTAGAATAATTTGTTTTGGTTAGTTTGGGATAAATATAGGAAAATTATGGTGTGAATAGAGGGGTGATTTAATCATCATCACTAAGCAGAAATTTTTATTGTACCTTCCTTGTACTTAAAAGTAGAATATGAGTTGGTATTGCCCATTCCCTTCATTGGACTAGAACCAGAAACTGGACTAGAACCTTCATTGGACTAGAACCAGAAACTGGAATCTTCTCATAATATTTTTTGCTCAGAAATCAGAATAAGGCATGTCTGATTTGAATCACATCTAGGAGCTTAGTTAATTTGGTTTCAAAAAGAACCCTTAAGAACAACACCAAATAGAAGGTGCTATTAAGGTATGATTCTTGAAGTGTTAAATTGAGGTTTCAACATGAAAAGAAGAAAAAAATTAGAAAGGATAGAGTAAATCACATTCAATCACTTGTAATCCCTCATATTTCTATAAATCTTCAAACTAAGCATTTTACATTAATTATTTCATTTGTGCCTCATAAATACCCCTAAGGTAGAGTAAGTGCTGTTATTCTAAGTCTGAGGAAGTTAAACAAAGCTTGGAGAGGTAAAGTAACTTGCCTAAGGTTACATACAGAGCTACTTATAGTAGAGATTGACCAAAACCCTATAATTTCTATTCACTTACATGTCCATACATTCACTGACTAAATGAATAAATGTTTGTTGAACATGCTGTATTTCAGTGCTAAGCCCTGAGGCTAGAGCATTGAACAAATAGAAATGATCCTTGCCCACACATAGCTTGTTGTGAGACAACAGGAAACAGAAAAGTACTCAACTGCATAATACATAAGTTTTCAATTACATAAATTAAATTGTGGTAAATATTATAGAGGAAGAAAATGGGAGAATAATGAAGAGAGAGCTATTTTATTTAGATGGGGCAGTCAGAGAAAGCCCATCCAAAGAAGTGATGTGTAAGCAAAGATCTACAGGAAAAAGAAGCCTTTGGGCAAGAACGTGTGTGGTGGGGCAGGTAGCCTGTGTGTGTGAAAGAAGGGGAAAGGGTGCCATTTACATGGATCATGATATCCAAAACCCCTGAGGTAGAAAAGATGTTGACATGTTTGGAGAATGGAAAAATACCAGTCTGGCTAGCACAATCTACAATAAAATATATCAACTGATAAAGCCCTCTCAAAATCATAGAGCTTGCAGTTAACTCTCTTTTGAGTACAAATAAACAAAGAATAACAGATATGTTAGGAACATCTTCAAAATGAAGAAAAGACAAAAACATACAATCAGGAAAAATAAGAAGAGGGAAAAGCCTTAAAATCAAACAATAACTACTATTTTCAGAATGGTGAGAGATGATATGATACCCATAAAACAAGGACAGAATGCTATGAAAAAATAGTAGAGAATAATTTAAAATTTTTGAAGATTTTGACCTGACAATGATTTTAAAATCAATATAAAAGATGGAGTACGAGTTAGAGGCAATCTCATAGATCACAGAAAGAGAACAATGACAAAAGGATAAATAATAATCAACAAAAAGGACAATTAGAAGATTGATACAAGAAGCTCATCATTTAACTAAGTTGATTCAGTAAAACTTCCCCAAATTAAAAGACACATTCTCCAGCTTAAATGGAGGTACCAAGTGCCCTGTACAATGAATGAAAACAGGCCTAGAAAATGACACATTGCATTGTGAAATTTAGAGCCTACAGATAGAGAGAAGATTCTAAAAGCCTCCAGATTGGAAGAAAATAACCATATACAAAGTAAATGGAATCAAGAGCATTGAACTTTTCAATAGCAACACTGAAAATGAGAGGAAAATGGAGCACTACTTCAAAATTCTGAATGGTCATGATTTTTAACATAGAATTATATTTATAGATAAATTATTAACCCAAAGAATGAGAATAAAATAAGTATATGCTCATAATTGCAAGAATTCAAATGGATGTACTTTTCCTTGAGAGCAGATTTGGAGGTTCTAGCAGGGGAGCGCAGCTACTCAAATACCCTTGACCAAAGACTGGTCCTCTCCTCCAGTTGGGAAGGTCGTCCTCTTTGACCGAGCATGCAGATTCAGGAGCAACACACATGGATTGGAGAGAGAGGAAGGGGATGTCCACCCAGCCAGCCAGATCAGCCAAATCAACCCTGGCAATCAATGGGCTCACAGATGTCACAGACAGATTGTCCTCGCATCTGGATGCACTCTTTTTTAAAAAGCTGTTGAAGGATATCCTTGAGCTAAATAAAGTTGTAAACCAAGAAAGAGAAAAGGATCCCAGAAAGATTTTAGCTAACATAGCAGGGTGGGAAAAGGAAGTCATAGGGTGTCAGCTGTATGGGAGACACACAGTTGGACTAAAGCAGGAGGATAAGAAATCTATGGAAGACTCCAGGAAAAGAAATGGAACATCACATTAACTAATGTGTTTCATGTTTGGAGGATATTATTGATAGGCTTTTAACAGTATTATTTCTAAAATTCTGTACATATGCATCTTTGATAAAAATTAAAACCAATTTAAAAAATAACATAAGCCAATGGACTGGATGAGATTGCTCAGGGAGAGAGAACATTCTAATTTAGAAGTCAGACAAAGGAGGAGAAATGAGCATCATGAGAGTCAATGAAAGAATATAAAGAAAGGGTGATTGACTGCTACTGCGATATTAAGATGAGATTGAAAGCCATTCATTTGATTTCACATCCTGGAGGTCTGGAAAGCCAGTCATGCACATATCTGGTAGAAATCACTGGCAAGGTACAAGAGGATAAAAGCTAATGTGAAGTGGGGTAAAAGTTAGTGTGAAGCCTACAACTAGAGTTAGTGTGGACAACTCTAAATTTCCAAACAAATAATACCCACAACTATCAGAAAATTGAGTTGTATGGAAATGCAACAACCAAAGATTTAAAGAAGCCACAATCATTCAGATGGGTCAGAGGGGCAGAGACATGGAGGCAGGATGGAGAGGCAAGGAGATACAGAGAGGTGGTGGTGGTGGTGGAACAGGCAAGGGTGGTCCCACATATGCATGTGGTGGATAAAAATTGGGAGGGATACCTTGGGAGTAAGAAATCCCAGCCCAAGGCCAGATCGCACAGCCCAGGGTTCCCGTGCCAGGAAGATAAATCTCCATGACTTCTGGCTATAAAGACCAGTGGGGTTTGGGGTGATGGAAGAAACTGCTGGATTTTTAGAAAAATTCATTTAAGGGGCCCACACAGTCTTAAAATTTTTGCAGAATAACCCATTATGGGATTCAACACCAGAACAACAGCTGGAAGGGTGCCAGTCACATATGGGGAGTGGGTGAAGTGACTGGAAATGGGGTGAGTGCTGGGTAAACCACCAGAAGCCAGGCAGCAGCACAGCCCCCTCTCCGAATCTCCCCCCCACCCACCCAGAGCTACAAAGTGGAGAAGTGGGTTGTCCCATCCTGGTGATTACCTAAGCCTCTGCCCCACATAATTTACAGGTGCCATTTGTAGGGAGTCAGAGCAGCTCTACCTAATACATAGAAACAAACATAGAGAGGCTGCCAGAGAGACAAAAAAAATATGGCCCAAATGGAAGAACAGGACAAAACCTCAGAAAAATAACTAAACAAAACAGAGATAGCCAACCTATCAGATGCAGAGTTCAAAACACTAGTGATGAAGATGTTCAAAGAACTCATTGGGTATGGCAAAAACATAAAGGAGGAAATGAAGCTCACACTAAGTGAAATAAAGAAAAATCTACAGGGAATCAACAGTGAAAGGAAGGAAGCCAGGATTCAAATCAATGATTTGCAACATGAGGAAGAAATAAACATTTAACAAGAACAGAAAGAAGAAACAAGAATTCAAAAACTAAAAAAATGAGGATAGTATAAGGCGCCCCAGGACATCTCCAAATGTACTAACATCCAAATCATAGGGATGCCAAAAGAAGAAGAGAAAGAGCAAATAATTAAAAGGTTATTTGAAAAAATACTGAGAGAAAACTTTCCTAATTTGGCTAATGAAATAGACATACAAGACCAGGAAGCACAGAGAGTTCCAAACAAGTTGGAACCAAAGAGGACCACATCAAGTCACATCATAATTACAATGCCACAGGTTAAAGATAAAGAGAGAATCTTAAAAAGAGCAAGAGAAAAGCAGAGAGTTATCTACAAAGGAGTTCCCATGAGACTCTCTGTGGAGTTCTCAAAAGAAATGTTATGGACAAGAAGAGACTAGCTAGAAGTATTCAAAGAGATGAAAAGCAAGGACATACAACCTAGATTACTCTACCCAGCACAGCTATTATTTAGAACGGAAGTGCAGATTAAGTGCTTCCCAGACAAGATAAAACTAAAGGAGCTCATCATTACCAAGTCAGTATTACATAAAATGTTAAAGGCACTTATTTAAGAAAAAGAAGAAGAACAAAACTATGACATTAAAAGGGCAACAACCATCAACAACTGGATCTAAAAAAGAAAAAAACTAAGCAAACAAGCAGGACAGGAACAGAATTATAGGTATGGAGATCATCTGGAGGGTTATCAGCTGGGAAGGGGAAGGGATAGAATGGGGGAAAATGCAGGAATTAAAAAGCATAAGTGATAAGTACAAAATAAACAGGAGGAAGTTAAGAATTGTATAGGAAGTGGAGAAGCCAAAGAATTTATATGCATAACCCATGGACATGAACTTCATGGTGGGAATTGCTGAAGGGAAGGTGTGTATTGGGAAAAGGGGGCAAAGAGGGGAAAGTTGGGATAACTGTAATAACACAATGAATAAAATATACTTAAAGAAAAAAGAAATGGGATGTACATGGAAAGAGATATGAGATTAATGGAGACTTTCTTTTGCTTTTTTCATAAATACAGGAGATAATAAAGCATATTTGCTTATCAGTAAGGCAGATCCAGTAAGAAAGAGAAAAACTGGTAATGTATTGAGAGGAACAACTGAATTGGGACAGTATTTGAAGGGATGAGATCCAGGCTGCCCGTGGAAGGGATTGGACCTTGATAGGCTGCAGGGTACTTTTTCCATTTTAACCTGAGCAAAGAAGGAGAAAATGGGCCCCAGTAAAGATTGCAGGTTTGGTGAAGTAAAGATGATTTTTCAGTTTTATCCATGAAATGAGAAATCATCATGTGAAGACAGAGGAAGGAATGGAGGAGGTTTCAGGAGAGAAAAGAAGGTATAAAATAGCCTTCTCAGAGAACAGAAAAGTAAGTAACAAGAGAAAAATGAAAGACCTGCTGGGCAGTTTTGAGTGCCCATTTGAAGCTGGAGATCATGCATTTAAAGTGAATCATTTAGCTCTGCTGCATTTTTTTTGTCTACCTGTAGCAGCTCAGGTGCTCAGAGAAGGAGAAGGTAGAGCTCACTCAGAGTTGGGCCCTAGTCTGATGAATAAGATGCAGGGAGTGAGGAAGAAAGGATTTTGCAAGAGAAGAGTGCTAGTGAGGGAATGCTGGAATCTATCCCGATGGCTAGAGGGAAAGGGCTGACCTAATGAAAAAGTGGAGGGATCATCAGTAGACAGGAAACCTTCCTGGCCCAGCACCTCCCAGTTTCCAGGGAAAGTAGGCATCTGAATACTGTATTACGGCACAATATAATTATTTTTGCTGGGTGGTAATTGGTGAGCTAGGATTGCATACTGGTCAAGAGAACATGGCATTCCATGGCAGGGCTCAAAGTGCCACTATCTGAGTTACTGCCATTCTTCTTCTTCAGAGCCCCAATAACTCAACAATAATTGTTGGCTTCTGAAAAGTTGGGGACCAACTGTAGGTAATCCCTGGCAGGCCTACAGTTCCTGTGCATTTGGGGAGAGCCACTTCCCTGACCCTACTTCGTTTGCACCCAGATTTCTACTTGTACCCACATTTAAACTTGTGCTCTCTTGTCCTATGTTAGAAACTCTTGGACATTCTTTAGATTATTTATCAATAAAAGTAGAATGTGAATAACTAAAAGCTTATAATAATGTCTTTCTTGCTGAACTTCTGTAATAATTACCGATAAAATGTATAAGAACTGAAAACATAAAAGGAGCTCTGGTGCTGGTGCTGTTTCTACCACTGCCTTCATTCCATGATCCCACCTTGAATTTCCTTACCTGACTAATCATGGTGCCTATAGCTTTAAATAGACCCTGGTTAGATTATTATTTTATTGTCAACTCTCAGCTCTCTCACACAATTACCCTAATGACATACTAGATAACAGCTGGGGAGTCTTAGGGATGTCAGTCTGGTTTTAATTTCATTAAGAACTGCTTGGGACTGCTGCAGAGATCTGGCCACTCACTACTTAGTAGAGAAGGGAAGGTACTGAGCCTTGAGAGAGGTCCTATTCATAGTCCAGTGAATAACTTAGAAGCGTTGGGTGTCAACTAGGATTATGCTACTTAAAGTGTGGTCAGCAAAGTAGCAGTAGCAGTACCACCTACGCACTTGTAGCTCAGGCCTCACTCCAGCCCCATTGCATCTGCATCTGTCATTTAACAAGAGCCTCAGGTGATTTGTATGCACATTGGTATTTGAAAAGCACTGAACCAGGACAAACCATAAGAACGGCAGTCCAGGCAGTCTGCATTAGCTGATGGAGAGGTGCCATGCCACTGACTGACTTGGCAGAATTCCAGTGGGATTATGGGAAGCGTGTGTACACTGTAATCTGATAAGTGGTTCAGACCCTGGCTCTACCACTGGTTTGTTATGCCACCTCAGACAAGTTGCCTCACCTTTCAGAGCCTCATGTCTTTATCCGTGAAATAGAAATTATCACGCCCACCTGCCCATGAGGAACAAATGAAATAATTAATATATGTTGAAATTACCTCAGAGAATCAGAAAGTATTAATGTGACAATTTCTAAACAATGCCTAATGACAACTAGCTGTAGTCTTTGCCTAAAGAACATTAGGTACCATGGAACATCTCTAGACCACAGCGCCTAGACAGTGAATATCTGTGGACCAGGTGCTAGAGTCCCCATATGCATGTCTCTAAGAGTCTTGGGCTCTCCAGAGTGTAGGCATCTGCCGCTGGAGCTGCCCTCAAACCAGAAATTAGCCAGGGCCTACTTGATAAATTCTACCCCAAGGGGAAAGCAACTAGGACAGATCCCATCCTAAAAAGTAGGAATTATGAGTCCCATTTGATAAACAAAGAAAGGAAAAATGCTTGACTCACAACCCACAGCTTTCATTCAAAAACTTGGTGTTTAGACATAGCTCTTTCTACTATATTATTATTGTGGACACATTGAAAAACCCATAATTTTAACTGGGATTTTAATAATACAAATCTAATAATACCAATCTTATGGTAGGATGCTGCCTTCTTTAATGCACATTCACGATACATAATCCATTCACCAAAACAAGGAATGTCTTGTTTAAACACTTTTGTAAAAACAGATTTCTCTTCAATTATAATTTCCTTATACCCCACTGGTCTTGGGTCTCTAACTGGTTTTATGGTTCTGTTTGGTGCAATTAGGTTCTCGTGTCACATTGAATGGTCTTTTTTCTTAAGACCGTGGTTTACTCAGTGAGATTAACTTTGTCATATTTCACCCTCATCTTCCTGGGCTAAAAAGCATCAACATTTTACATCAGAATCTTGATTTACTAACCATCTGCTCAATAGTCTGTCATCCACAGGGATGATTTCTTACACCCTCCAGACAGCAAGACTTTGCCAAGGTTCTAGTGAGTCAAGGCCTGACCTTGAAGGCAAAAGGCATACCGTATCTTACTCTTAATTGATTTAATTGTCTTCCTGTAAAGGTAGGCAGTGAGCCCTTTCAGTTTTTCTTGCCAAATATTTTACACATTGGAGATGTGACTTAAAGGCAACCTCATGTGGGGATCTCTAAGGAATTTCTTCTTTACTGAGACTTCATTGTTAGTATCTTTGATGCAGTAATCTCTTAGTTGGAAGGAACAGCAATTTTCTTGGGTGCCTCTGGGAGGGAAAAAGAAGAGATTAAATGAAAAGATACATGTGTATGCTAATTGAGGAAAAGTTGAAGAAAGAAGCAATAGCAAACTCACACACACACTGAGAAAATTTTTTCTTCTCCAGTGATTTTTCTTTCATGAGGACTTTTGCTCTGTTTTTATTTCTATCAGGTTTAGAGGCGATTTCCCTATAACCTCATCTCATGTGCTTGCTTCATCAGGGATGACAGGTCCCTCTACTCCACAGATATTCTTTAACACTCAGGCCTCACTAACTGGCAATAGCCTCTCCATCTCCAAATGGCAGAATCCCTTTCAGAAAAAGTCAGATTGGCCCAGTCATTTTTACAGGACAGGCTTTAAGATGGCCTTTGAGTTGAGTGTTTACCCTGGGTCCAGTCTGATTATGGCTTCTTTGTCTCCCTCTTTCAGTAGGGGCCATGAGTAAACAGATCCCCTGGGCAACATTATGGGCAGGGCATGAACTTGTTATTCCAGGCATGTCTTCATAATCCCAGTTTTTTGACCCATGCTTTCACCATGGGCAGAACAAATATGCCCAAAGTTATCTCAGTTTCAAGTACCTCCTGTTCAATCCCCCCACCCCTGGTGACCTCAAGAGCACCCAAACACAGCAAGAAGAATGAAAGGGAGAACAAATAGCAAACACCCTCGATGGAACAATGCCTGATCATATGTTATGCAGGCCCCTTGGTTTGACCCTCAAAGTCCTGTGTCTTGCTGACTTCCTGGCTCTCAGGTTTCCCCTTCTTCTGCCTCTAGTTAACCCTAACCTTTGACTCCACGGACCCAGCCCAGAATTCTTAGTGCCCAGGTTTTGATCTGCAATTTGTAGCCTCTGATGCTTGCCTTCTTATCTAATTTGCTTTCCTTTTCATTTCCTCATTTCAAAAATCCGACATGAGAATAAGATGCTATAGTATTTAACTCAATTATGGGCATCTAGCACAAGTATAGGTAGTGGAATGGTGCACATAAAATAAATTGACTCTTTCCTCTGGAAATAATGTCATTGTGCTGTAGAATATCAAATAGCCATCAATAATGAGAAAAATTATATACAAAGAAAGATTCTAAAATAGAATATGAAATAGAAATAATGTAGCTTATGTCTTATACTGTGGGTATTTATATATAAAATATGAGATATATGGATTATGAGAGACAGAAATATTTAAAGAGAAAATGGTTGTTCTGGGGTGTGAGAACTAGGGTATTCACTTTGTATTTTTTTCTTACAATCATCCTGAGTTCGGTTGCCATAATGCATTTATGTTTTGTTAAATAAAAGAGGGGATAAGAATGGTGTAAACCTAAAGAACTAGTAATCAAGGAAGAGGAAGCTCTTTCCAATTAGCCAGACACAATTGGATGTGCAAAGTGACCCTGCTGCTTCTTCTCTGTCCCTTGAAAACAGTGGGAATGCATCACAGTGCTTTGCTAAAAGTGGTCAATAATTTTTCTTTCAAGCCTGCTTTGTCAAAATAATGATTTAAAGGATGGAGGGTGTAGTAGCCTGGAAGCACAGAGCTGAAATGAGGGGCCTGCTTAGAGGGGAAGGCTTGGAATTTGGGACTTGGACAGAAAGAGCAGTTGCATTATGGGCAGGAAGCACCAACAGGATGAAGCAGAATGGCCCCAGGGTGATGTGTTTGGAGGCTACTGAGACTCCCAGAGGACACCCGAAGGTCTCCAGTGGCGTTTGGAAGTACAATGGACCTGCCTCACAGAGGCCCACATGTTAACAAGATTCCAGGGCCCAGATAACTAAGTGATAGGGGCACTCAGGGCAGGGAGGGCAGCCCTCTTCAGCTAATGTCTATCCCACCACCAGAGTTAGGAAAGCTGAATTGCCCAACTGTGTGTGGTACCAGGGATGATGACCTCAGGCCTCATAACAACAGTGTCTCTGCACATCAGCTTTCTAGTAGGGATCTATGGCTTCTCATGGTCCAGCTTACATGGATTGCTCTGAGGAGTAGGTGACACAGGGAGATGGTATTTGTTTTTGCACTGCATGCTAAACTTGTCTCTGTCACGTATAAGTGACCTTAGACTTTCAAAACAGGCATTCTTTTGATGGATGTCAGGTATCAGAATTTTAGGGAACTTGCCTGTATCACCACAGATTTCATATGGATGGCCCTGGGCCTTGACTGTTATCCCTTTGCATTGGTAGCTCAACAGGCAATAGTCAGTGGCTCTCAGATGAGGATCTTAGTGAATCTGAGTCCTGTTTCCCTATAAATGCCAAAGAAACATGGATGAAAAGTAAGGTAAAGAGTACACTGCAAGACAGTGGAGCTAAGAGTCCAGGAGCTGTATTCTGTAGGAAGCTTTGCAGCTCACTTGTGTACCTTGAGCAAGTCATTCACCCTTTCAGGAACTGAGTTCCTCTTCTATCATATAGAAATAGAACTAGTTCAAACTTTTAAAAAGTTATATTAATTATTATCTGATTCAGACCTATTGCTTTAAACTATTCAACCCTTTGCAAGTTCCCCAGACAGCACCCAGTAATAATAAGACCCCAAGTCTCTTATGTGACGCTCATCGTGAACCATTTCATCCTGTCCAGACTTGCTTCCTAGCTCACACTCGGGTTTTCTTGGCTCCTAACACCTTCTTCCCCAAGAGGAGCTGCTTAGGGAAGAAGCCTATGATCCCAGTCTTCTCCCTCCTTACACATTTTCCCTGTGGACTTGTCCTCTAGACCCTCCCATAACAGCCTAGTCCACCAGACACTCTCCAGCACCATATCCATTGCATCCCCTTGGTCCCAACAGTGAGTACATTAAATATGTCTTTCAGACATGATTTAACAGTTACCTGTAGGGATCAAGTCCTAAATATGTAAAGTGTATTAGATACACTGGAACAAAATAATCCAAGGGAAAAAAAAGAGAAGACTTTAGGAGATTTATAATCAAGTCCAAAGTTTTTAAAAACCTACTATATCACATACAAAATGTGATAACTACTATATCACATGCAAAATGTGATAACTTTGAAAAATTATTAATACCTTAAAATAGTAAAAAGTGTATGGAGTTATCTAAGGAAAAAAGGCAGAGTGAAGTACAACTGATATAAAAAGTAATCTGGAGATAAACACAGGGGTAATCAGGGAAAATTAGCATTCTGGAAGCTGGAAAGCACTTGAGCAAGGCATAAAAACTTAGCAGACCTGAGAAAATGAATTCTTAACTTGCAAAGGAAATTGCCAAGAACCCATCTGACTTTGCAGAACCCCTGAAAACTCGAGAGTTGATCTCACCACTTACTTCAAGAAGTGGGAGGAGGAGGTTAAAATTAAGGATCTTGAATTGAAAGTCTAAGGCATAATCAAATCTCCAGATCCCCTTTCCTGCTCCTGACAGCACAGGAAAATGTTTCACCCCTTTTTCTTTGTCGCACCCAATAAAAGGTGAAAAGGGTAAAACTGTCTCTGTTTTGGGGGAAGTCAGCACAATTTAGGATGAGGGTATTATATTGAAAGTGGGGCAATTAAGAAAACTTGAACATTTTAAATGCCAAGGATTTTAGTTCTCCCACTCCTACCCCCGTATTTTTTTCAAAACAATGGCAGAGAGGCCAGGCAGGTAAAATCCAGACTGACCTTTCTGATTAGGAAAGTCAGAAATGCCAGTTCTCAGGGATTTGAACTGCCTAAGACAAAAGAGACATCTAAACATTCAAGCAAGGTGTCAACAGAGGTTCAAGACATCTAGGCAAGGCTTCTAAAGTGGAAGCTGAAGAGCAACATAAACAGAAATGAGCAACTTGAAGGAAGCAGAGACTAAGCAGGAAGAAGAAGCTTTCAAAATATTTTCATCAGTGTCCTGGGAAGAGAGAATAGAAGATTCTTTCACCGCGAAACAAAAACAGAGTACTGTGAGAAGGATCATTCAAAGCACCGCCACCACCAGTTCTCAGAAATTACAGTCAAATGGACAAAAAAATCATTGACAGTTTTCAGAAATGAGAAAAATCTCTAGAAAAATAAGGCAAGGATAAGAGAATAAAAACTTAGCCAGTCCAAGAGGTGCAACACCTAAAAATTCTAGAAAGGAAGAACAGTAAAAATGCATGGAAAGAAACAATCAGTAGAATAATTCAAGAAAATCCCCTGGAGATGTAGAACCTGAGTCCCCCATTTGAAAAGGCTTACTGAGGACCCAGAAAAGTAGGTAGACATTGACTCATACAGGGACCATCATTCATAAATTCCAGTACAGTTGGCTCAAAGAGAAAAACATATAAACTTCCAGAAAGAAAAGAAACAGTCACATGAGAAGGACTAGGAATTAGAATGGCTTCAGGCTTCTCAAAATCAACATTGGAAAATAGAAGGTGATTGAGCAATACTTTCCTTCAAAATTCTAAAGGAACATGTTCCCAATCTAGAATCCTATTATTATCAACCAAATTAGTGTTCAAAGAAGGGTATAATAGATATGTTCTGTGATGCAGAATCTCTAAATATTTACGCATGCAAAGCAAATAGAAAACACAGGATATGGGAAGCAGTCAATCCAATACAGGAAAGGAGCAAAGGGAATCTCAGGGTGCTGGTGAAGGGGAGTCCCAGGATGCCAGCTGTCTGCTAGGTTTCAAGAGCAGCCAGTCTGCTTTGGAACACTTCTGAAGTTTTCCATGTGGACTTCTTCAAGGGATAAAACTGATAGGATACCTATTGCATGTGGATGTCCTGAGAGGAGATCTAGACAATTGGTGAGGAGTTCAGTTTGTGATTGTTATTAGTGATAAAAACATAGAAACTAAGCAAAGACACAAAACAAACACAAACACAAACACAACTGGTATTTACTTTAGGCAAAGCCAACAAGATGCAGAAAAGGAAAAACTGTCTTGCTTTGAATAGCACTTACACGGTTGCTATAATAGAATGCTAATAATGTCCTATCTAATGGAAATTGTAACAGACTCTCTTGGGAGGGTGGAGAGATGGAAAGGGTGTTTGTGTGTATAGGAGCAGAGGAAGGAAAGATAAATCTTCATTCCTTGTGGTGGGAAATCAATACATATTACAATGCAAGGACATTTTCCAGAAGTCTTGAGGTAAGTTTCAAAATAACCAGCTAAAATTTTTTGCTCTTGGGAACAGAAAAATGAAAATTGGATGTGAGGGCTGCTAGGAGTGAGATGAGGTTTGTTTGTTTGTTTATTTGTTTGTTTTGGGTAGCAAACCTTAGAAAACTATTTTACTCTCTAATGTGTGTGCATTTATAACTTTAACTTGGATTGAAAACAAAAATCTAAAGTAAGGAGATGGAGTAATGGAGCAAACAGGAAAAAAGACTCAAAAACATGGACAACACTATGGTGATTGCGAGGAAGCATAAAGCAATAAATGAGAATAGAAAAATACAATAAAAATAAAAGTAAGTAAAACTATGAAAGAAAAAGTGAAGGTAATTTATAATTCATAAGGTTAGTATTACCTTCAACATTTATTTGTAGACCAGTCTCAATTACAAACAGATGTAGAAGTCATGCATAAAATAGTATTAACGCATCTAATTTAGCAGCATTTAAAAACAATATGTCAAATCCAAATATTTTTAATCTCAGAAATCAAAGAACAAGTAAGAACTTAAAACTGATCAATATAACACATTGAACTTACAAATGAAAGGGGAAAAGTGGCCATTTTAATAGACTTAGCAGTATCACTTGATAAAATTCAATACTTATTCAGGAGATAGACCCTTAGTAAACTAAATTTTGGAAACAACTTCTTTCATCTTTAGTTACTAAAGATGAAATAGTTACTAAAAATTCATATCATGCATTATATTTAATGATAAACTTTACAAGCAATTTCATTAAATTGAAATATAACACAAGAATACTTATTATCATCGCTTCTAAGATTCTAGCTGTTGAATCAAGATAAGAAAAAAGTTATAAGCATTGGATAAAAAGGAGAAGTGTGTTTATTTATAGTGACTGTTTATATAGAAAGTCTACAAAAACTTATCAAAAATTTGCATAATTAATAAGGGAACTCAGAATGATAGTTATAAGTCATTTTACCAATAGGAGTCAATATTTTTATATATACCAAGAATAAGTTATTTCAAATGAAATGGAAATAAAAATTCCATTTACAATAGCAAAAAAATTCTTAGGTAATTAGTACTAAATCAACAAATATGTCTATTATTTCCCTAGAGAAAATTTAAAAACATTATTGAATCACATAAAAAAATGGTCTGAATTAATAGAAAGTTATACCAATCAGTTGGGAAATACAATACCACATATATGTCATTTCTTACACAATTACTCTATAATACAAAAAAATGTCAAGCAAAATTCCAAGGAAGTTTTTAGAGCTTAACAAGCTAATCCTAAAATTCATGTGGAAGAGAAAAAGGCTCTGTGTATTCAATACAGTTTTGGAGAAAAAAACAAATAGTATGTGGGCAAAGAGAGAAAATTGGGGACATCTGTAATAGTTTAAACAACACAAATAAAGTCTTTTGTAAAAAAAGAACAAGTACAAGTTAGCAGTGGTGCCCACCTTTACAGACATCCAGATGCTCTATAAAGGTATACTAGTTAGGATAATACATAAGAGGCAGAACAACAGGAAATTAGACCAATAAAATGAATAATCAAGAAACAGCTATTAAAAATGTAAAATTGATATATAACAGAGATGGCATTACAAATTAGCAGGAAAATGGGCTATTAAAATAAAAACATGTGGGGGCAAGTGATGATCTATAAGGAAAATGTAAAATTTGATCCCTATCTTACACCATACATAAATGAATTCCCTGTTGACTAAAGAATTAAGAATGAGATACAAAACTTTAAGTATTTTGTAAGAAAACATAGAATAGCATCAGTATGACTTGTGGTTAGAAAGGACTATATAATGCAGGCACAAAATTGACTTCAACAAATTTTAAAAATTCTGCTCAACAACAGACACAATATGAAAAATGAGGAGACCAATCATGGGATGGAAGACAGTACTTACAATGCACATAACTTATGAAGAATTGATATGTAGAATCTATGAACAACTCTATGAATATTCCTTAAAAAACAGCCCAATAGAAAAATAGCAAATCATCATCATCAGCATCATCTAGAGAAGAGAAACCTAAAATGAAAAATAGATAAATGTAACAACATTTAGCTCTAGTAATAATCAGGAAAACACAACACAAGACAATTTTATACCAACCAGACAGACAAACATTCAAGGGCCTGACAACATCAAAGGTTAGCAAAGGTGTAGGGAAATGAGCTCTCTCAAGAACTGCTGGTAATAGTGTCTTTTACAGGATAATTTGGAAATATCTAGAAAACTTAAAAATATATATGCTTTACAATTCTGCCCTTCCACTTTTATTTATGTATTTATTTATTTTTGTTCATTTTACAATTCTTTAATCCTCACTCAAGGATACATTCTTCTATTTTTTATTTATTTTAGAGAGAAGAAAAGGGCAGAGAGAGAGAAACATCAGAATGAGACAGGAACATCGATGTGGGAGAGAAATATCTACCAGGTGCCTCCTATGTATACCCCTACTGGGGCTCGAACCCACAACCGTTTGGTGCACAGGACCATGGTCTAACCAACTGAGCACCTTCCACTTTTAGTATGAACTCTATGGAAACAGTAACAAGTGTGCACAAAGAACCAGGCAGGAAAATGTATGTTCTAGCATGGTTTGTAATAACAAAAAGTGAAATATGATTTAGCTAACGATGGCTATTATTTCCTGTCCAATGTCATGTGAGCTACACATACTTAAAAAATAAGAATAATTAAAAAAATTTTATATTTTATTTATTTATTTTCAGAGAGAGGGGAAGGGAAGGAGAAAGAGAGGGAGAGAAACATCAATGTGTGGTTGCCTCTCATGTGTCCCCCACTGGGAACTGGTCTGCAACCCAGGCATGTGCCCTGACTGGGAATTGAACCGTGATTGCATGGTTCGCAGGCCCACGCTCAATCCACTGAGCTACACCAGCCAGGGCTAAAATATTTTTTAAAACCCTCCATATTCCATGTCACAGTTCTGTGCTGGTTCTGTGCTTGTTACCAAAAAGGACAGAGCCAGACACCTCAATAATGACTGATTTACCATTCAGTTTTGCCAATTTAAAAGGACATAAGTATAATCTTTGTGGATATAAACAAGCAAAGATTGACAACTATGTTAATCAGATATTTATTTGTCAATTATTAAAATGTCTTTTAACTTTGTTCATTTTTACTTAATTCTATACGTGTAGATGTGTTTGGGAAGAATCGATACAAGCCTGGTATTCCCTGGTGATCAGTGGGCTCCCCTGCGCAGCCCCTGGTGACACACTCTCCTTTGAACAGTTAGTACTTTTGGCAACAGCCATCCCTTGGACCAGGGAGCCGTGCTTTCCAGAGCCTCTGAACATCTGTCCAAATTGTGGCACAAAACCTGCCTGTCCTGAATTGACCTCATTACTCATTTATAAACATACGAATAGACGATGGGGGAAAATCATCCTTGTCCTCCACAAGGGACCGCTCGTTACACTTCCCATCGACTCTGCCACTGGCTTGCATTTCTGGGGAGACCTGGAGCGCTTTTCACAGGGCGGCCTCCACAAACACCACATTACCGCTCTGGATGCAGCACGGACATAACAAGCCTGGAGAAAAGAACAGTCTTTGTCCCTCTTATTCAGAGATGATTCATGTATGTAACAGGAACACATAATCTGAACAGCTAGTTCTTTGATGCTTGTTTCCTGTTTCCTCTTTTAATAAGTGGCCCAGGTTTCCCTGTGCACTGCAGGCTTTGTGAGTCCCTAAATGGTTTCTAGGGAGCTACCAGTAGCAATAGCTGGTTTGGTAAAGAATTTGGACACTTGCCCAGTTTCCTCTTCACCTTCAGATGAGGAAGAACCCATTTGAAAGCCTTGATCAGACTCTATGCTTCCTGTAGTTTTTATATAGAACTTCAAGGACAGCATGAGAAGGGTGGAATTTGTGTTCAATTTGCTGATCAAATCCAAGCAAAGGGAAGTTGGTAATACTTGCTGTTGAGTATGGGCATCTTTTTAAAATACAAACAATGCTTTATTTTAGCATTAATTATTTTCTCTTTAAGACAAGTCAATCTGTCTATTAACAAGTATAAAATATTCATAAATTACCTAGCACAGACCACTGGCAGTAAGTGGTCAAGGGTATAGACAGCCCACATTTGAACCCAGTCTCTCATACTCCCTACCTGTGTTGTCTTGCATGATTTACTGAATCTCTCTCTACACCTCAGTGTCTTCACCTATAAAATGAGGATAATAGTAGTACACACCTCACAGGGTTATTGTGATGGTTAAATGAGTTAATGCATGAAAAGAGCTTAGAATATGCCAAGTACATGGCAAACATTTGATAAATGTTGGCTGCTATGAAAACCTAGTGCTATGTAGCTCATTTTGGGATAAAAGAAATTGTACAGCACTGCTGCTTTCCTCAAAGACATTTAATGGAAGGAGACAAGTAGCAGCACACACACATTTTTTTATCAGCAGCATATGCTGCAGCAAGCTACTAAACAGTGTGGTGCAGACTGTTAGGAAGTAGGACTGCATCTGCTCGGACATTTCAGCCATATGGTTCTCAAAGAGTTAACAGAGCCACTAGATCTGAGAACAATGGAACCATGAAGATAGATCAGGAGTGGAAACATAGAAATGAAGATCTCAAGGAGGGTTAGCAACAGGGGAGTGGGAGGAGGAGATAGGGGGAGAAGGTATAGAAAATAAGTAGCATAGACAGTAGATAGAAAATAGATGGGGGGGGCAAGAATAGCATGGGAAATATAGAATCTAAAGGACTTGAGACACATGGTCATAAACTAAAGGGAGGGTAATGGTGGGGATGGGGGGGTAGGGTGGAGGGGAATGAAGGGGTGAATAGAACAACTGTAACAGCATAATCAATAAAAAAATTAAAAAAATAAATAACAACAACAACAACAAAAGAAAGCCTCAAAGGGAAGATAGGACTTCACCTGGGCTTCGAAGGTTCAGCAAAATACAGACAGAGTAGAAGGCAATTTTGGAAGTAAGAATCATGTGAGCAAAGAGACAGATGACATTAATTTGGCATATAAAAAACTAATAAGGCTTAAGAATGGGATTTGGGAAAGACTCAGTCTGCAGCACCAACTTGGAAATGCGCACCTGCAGTGAATTTATTCATTGCTTTTCCAACCAAATGCCTCCCTTCCTGTCCATATTATTTTTCCCCCTATCTTTTACCTAACAGACCAGATGCTCCCCTCTCATGACTACAGTGGGAATATTCTCCTAACTGAACAGCCTCTGGACATTATTATAAAAAATCTCTCCCACTCTAACATGGTGCCTGGTATCCATTCCCCAGCATGGCACTCTTGCCAGAGTTGAGCCAGATGAATCTAGAGGAAATACACACATTTATCAGTGATATGCATGGTCAGCTGCTTCATGAATACATATTTTAATATGAAGCCTAACTAAAATCCCTGTCATCTTCCCTTTACTTGAAGATACAAGCAAGTTGTTGCTTGGAATCAGCATTATATTCTCTTACAGTATTATTTTTAATGGCTACTGTTTTATAATGTCCTCATCAAATCTCCAAGTAAAAGAAATGATCTAGGAGAGAACTTCCTCCCACAATGAACATCTGAACAAAACTAACTTGAGTTTCCTTCAAAGTTTTCTCCCCGCCAATTTTCCTTTAATTGAAAATTTCATGTTCATTATGTATCTTCAGTGAAAACAAAAGACAGCTAGATACAAGGTGCAAGGAGATAAAATGATATGATGAAGAAGAAGAGGACTCCTCTCACTGACGTCCTAATACACAAGCTGGAGATTCGCTTCCAGGTAAGCTCTAGAGTACTTTTCCTCTCCAAATGGGGCTTTGCAGTACTGCCCAGCATCACTCTGGAGTGATTTCCAGTAGAGTCACAAGTCTTGAGTGCTGCCACCCTCACCAAGAGTAATACCTCTGAGCCACAGGAACAGTGGAGTTGCTCTACAGGTGGGTAAGGTGGACTGCATTCCCAGAGCCCGTTCATCACGGAGCATGTTTCTGCCAGACTGGTCTGCAGCTCCCAAGCTCCAGGCTTGTGCTCCTTAGGAGGAGATGCTGGGGGGAGAAGAAACTCTCTCAAAGAGATTTCCACCCAAACCCTAAGCTTTCATTAACCTTCAACAAGGTGAAATCTCTTAAACAGTGCTCATTCCCCTGTAAAATGTCAGTATCTGACAAGAGGCCTTTGAATCAGAATGAAATAATTCTGCACAAATATATATATGGCAATTGCTGGCTCACTCCTTGGGAATCAGTGGCATACAATGCTCTTGTAACTGGCCCAGAAAAGAAACACGGTCAAGGCAACAATAAAACAGAACACACATTTTGACTTTCTATAAAATAAGCCAAAGAGCTTTATATACAACAAGAAGCAAGCCACAAACATGGTAATGTACGTCAAGTGGACCGACCATGAAAACCAAGTTTGAACTGATCAGGCCACCTCAAGAGTACTAGATGGAATCTCCTCCAATCCACGGAACTTTTGTCAGTATCTTACTACCTCTAGGGACCCACACAATGTGTGGTACAGGTAAGCATTTGATAAGTTAGCAAAAGTTGTACATTAGTGATTCAGACAATTTGAACAGAATCAATCAGGAGAGTGAGAGACTGGGGTATCACATAGATTAGTGGGATTGTTATTACGTTAGTTTCATCCACACTGGAGAAGACCTGCAGCATTCAGGATTTAACAGATCAGTTTTGTTCATGCAAGAGGGAGCTCAATGGTCCATGGTGTAGGGAATTTCTATTTTATTCTTAGGCACTAATTTGAATTTATGTGTTGTTGGGTTAATGTGTATGATCCCACCAAATGATCACTGCATGACCCTAGCAGACTGCTAGAATCTATAGTTGACACAGGTTTCTGTTATCTACTCATACCTATGTATGTGCTTAATGGGAGAAATATTGTGGGAAAAGTATCAAAGTTCCTGAGGGCCTCCTGTGCAGAAAGACTTACCATATAGAGTATGAAGGAGGCATCAGATCTAATTAAAGGTCCCACTAGAACTAATGGCATAAGACACAGGATGGAGATTTCAATAACTGGAACAGGTTTTCTTTCAAGGAAGCTTAATGATTTCAAGAGGGGACCAGATAGTCAGTTATTCAAGGGTTTTGTAGTCAAGAGAACCTATGACATTTGTCTTCTTACCTGCAATACTCAGCTCAGTGGCTGGCACATGAAAGGTCCTAGTGTAACCATACACTATTAGAGCTATTAAGGCTCTGATCTTACCTCACCACTAACTTAGGAGGGAAACAACTCCCCAAAAGGTTAACTGACTTGCTCAGTGTCTCACACTATGAAATGGTGGGGCCAGTAATAGATCTTAGACCTTTAAACGCCATTTCAGTGCTGTTCCTGATAGAGAAGCTCTTCACATTTATGTTCATAAAATACTCTTGAGAGTTAGATATGCTGCACATATTAAATGGTTTGATGAGCTATTTTTAGAACTTCCTTGAAAGAAAGGGTTGTTTCAGGACACAGTAAATTGGAGCTTTCTTTCCTGTTCACCCCAGACTCTTCACTGCATCCTCTCCTCCACAGTGAGAGGATGTGGGAAAGGTGCCCAAGGAATTCACTGCCCCAGAAGGTTAGAAGCCTCATCTAAAGAACTGGAACTTGGAGAACTCAGTTGAGGGAGAGGGGCACTTCCTCATTCACACTCTTCTATTAGACTTAGGCACACAGAAGGCTTTCAACAATTTATTCAGCAAGCGCTGATAGCATCATGTATGTTTCAAGCACTGAGCACTGTGAACAGTGCTGGAAGGATGCAAAGAGAAATGAAATGGTGATTGTTGACCATTATTAGCCCGGAGGAGAGATAAGACAACTGCTTTCATAGTACAGAGGGACAGTTAAAGTGCTGACGAAGCTCCAAAGAGGAAAAGACCCTATCTTTAGGAATATAATCAGAAAAGCCTTCCTATTCCTGGAAATATAAGTAGGATCTGCAGATGTAGTTTAAAGATCATTCTAGGAAGAGGGAACTGAGTGGGCTAAGGCATAGAGGCTGGAAAGCTCTGATCTGTCTGTAAAATACTAAATCAATCTGTCAGAAATGTTAGATTTGTGAAGAAAAGCGAAGGGCAAGCATGGATAAGTGGATGGTTCCAACTCATTGGGACTTTAATGTAGACAAAGACCTTGGAGAATTTAGAGAATCATTAATGATTGCTAAGTGGAGCAGTGATTGAGCAGTAGTACAGCAATGTTGAGTGGGTGGTATGTGAAGGTCGGTGTAATGGACACCATCAAGGCTCTGTCAAGTGCCCAGGTCCACCCAGATTTCTTTTGCTATTTCTCTATGTCCCCCGTCCTGGCTTCTGTATGCTTTGCTTCTACTAGTTCCCACTTCTGACTTTATTCAGAAGACTGCCTTTGGGCTCCAGGGGGCACTTTGACAAAACAGGCACAGTGCTGAAAATACTGGGCAATTGGCATCTCTGGGGACAGCCCTAAGCCAGTGATTCACAGCGTGTTGATATGAAAGTCCAGAGTTGGCACAAACTCTGAGGTGTAATTTACACTCCAAATTTCCTATAGAATCAGGCTGGGGCTGGGATGGGTACAAAAGCTCATCCTTGAATAGTTTCTTCTTTGTCTTACTTCCTGCACCTCCTTACCACTTTCTTCCAGAAGTAGTCCCTTAACACATTACTTGCTCATGAATCCTCATCTTGGGGCCTGCTTCTGACAGACAAGTTGGAGTGAGAGGGCTGCTAAGGTAGAACCAGTTAGGAAGCTCCTGCAAAACTTCAGGCAAGAGACCATAGAGGCTGGTGCTAAGACAGTGGCTCAGTGATAAAATTGGGGAAGGGAGAAGGGAAGTATTCCAGGAAGAAACAGACAAGACCTTTAGAATTTGTGAGGGAGGAAGAAATAGAAGTCAATCAAGAGTGTATAATTTCAATCCTGGGTAACTGGATTCTGTTGGATCCAGCTGGAGAACCTCAAAAAGAAGAGCATACTAGGGAGGAAATCAGGTTCAGTTTAGAGATGTTGCTTTTGCAGTAACAAGGGGAGAGTGTAGTGTAAGTGCTCAGCAGCTGGCAAGAAGATGCAGTGTTGGAGATCTCATTTTGATGATCATAAGCACTTAGGTAGGCACTAAAGCCATGAAGTAGGAGAAACTTCCAGAGAGAAGCTGGGCTTTGTGTCCATCTATGGTGGTCCCAAAAGAGGAAAATATGGTAAAGTTCAGGTGCAACCCCAACAGTGGGTTTGACAGGTCTGGGATGGATCCAAGCTTACTTCTATACCAATGTCTACTTTAAAAAATAGTCATTGAGCGACTAGCCCAGGAACTAATCTCCACTCTTGTTCACAGGCCCTTCCTCAGAAAGGTGTCTAGAAAGCAGTCAGGGGCCTGATGCTCCCCAGAGGATAAGCTGTGACAGTTCTTGAGGTGTCAGTTTGAAGGGGACATTGCCTTTAAAGGGGAATTGTTCATGAATCTGTTAATCTAAAAATCTTACCACAGGATTTCAAGGCCAGGTGAGAACTGAGAGGCCATTTAGTTTATTTGACAGACGAAGAAGCTTGAGACTAACAGTTACATGATAAGTTGTGGCTAGATCATGACCAAAGAACTTGTGCCTCCTAAGTCCAGGGCTGGTCTCTTTCCCACCCAGAGGAGTGCTGTCCCCCTCTCATGGTCACTACCCTGACCCTGGGCTGCCATTTACATCCTGGTGATAGACGGGAGGCTCTCAGAATGGAATCAGTTTTCCAAGTGAAATGACGAGTTATATCTACCAGAGCACCTCAGTATGCCACAGGATTATTTTTAAGGATCTACTAAGATAAATGGAGTGAAAATGCTTTAATATAGAAGAATCTACAAAAGTATCAACATCTACAAAATGCAAAATGTCTTTATTTTCTGCATGGTGATTCTACATGATGATTATAGATGTGGATGGACTAGGATCATGAAGTTAAGTGAAGCTGCCAGACCTGTGCAGGATTAAACATTCTTCTTTCATTTGCACTCACAGTGGATTCCAAGCAAGCAAATTTACATCACTTATATCTATTGAAGGGAAATCATATTTAAACCCAAAGTCCTGGTTAATTAAGCCAATCAGCTGTCCCTGCCATGAAATAATTAAATTCACTACATATGCTGGTCAGCAACTATGGGCTACGCCTTTGTATGATGTTCTGGACTTAGAGAAATGAAGTACGATCTATGCTCTCAGGAAGTCACACTCCAGCAGAGGCAAATTTGTAAAGAAACACTTAAAATACAACAAAATAAGTACAATAATGAAGAATTGTACAAGGTACAGTAGTGCCAAAATGGGAGTCCTGGCTCTCATGGGGGAAGGACTTGATTCACAGAGTACTTAGGACTTGACATAGAACTTGGATAAGATGGAGGTGAGCCAGACAGAAAAGGTAGGTCTGTCATTTCAGGAAAGCCGATGACAAAAGCAAAGGCAAGGAGGTAAATATTACTTCACTGCTTTCAGGAACTATAGTGGATTTTGTATTGGACACATATTTGTTAAATGAGTGAACAACTGAAAGACTGAGTGAATGTCAGTGGAAGACAAAGTTGGAAAGGGAGAAAGGGACCAAATGGGTTAAGGCATTCTCTATCAGGATGGCATGCTGGCCTTATTCACTCTAGGACACTGGTTCTTAAAGTGTGGTATCTGGACCTGCAGCAGCATGATTACCTTCAAAATGGTTACAAATGCAAATTATCAGGTCCCAAAACTGACTTATTGAATCAGGAGCTCTGGGGGTAGGATCCAGAAATCCGTGTTTTAACTAGACCTCCAGGTAATTGTGATGGATGCTGAAGTTAGAGAACCATTGCTCTAGGCACAGAGGAGAAAGTAAAAGTTGAAAGAACATTTTATGGGAACAAAGAATTGTATTAATTTATTGGCTCTAATAGGAAGAAAGGAAGCATTGATGTCTCTCTACAAAAATGCTAGCTCAATCCTCCAGAAGTGCTCAGCCAGAGCCATCTGGGATCCTGCCTGGGTCTTTTCAATCAAGTCCTCCTGTCTCATCAGGTAAGTAATCTTGTAGAAACAGCACCTCATTACCCTCCATCAAATAAGCAGTGAGCAAGCACTTTTCATTTGAGAGCTAGATGACTGAAAAAGATTTGTCTGGGGCAATCGCAGTAGATGGTAGTGATTTAAGCTAAATTCACTTCTGCAAGACAGCTGAGCGATGGGACAACTTGTGTAAAGTTTAGGCTGAGGTATCAGCAGGAATGCTGAACAGTGTACTCAAACCTGAAATAGAAGGAATTAAACTCATTCGTGGGTCCTCTTTCAAACCAATTTATATATTGAATAAAATGAAGTTTTCACTTGGCCTCTAGTCTGAAAATGAAGTCAGATAGCCCACGACCTCGTTGACTGAAAAAGCAAGCAATCAACCACCACTATCACCCTCCCTAAAAACACTAATGAAAGAAAATGGAAAAATCAGTAGAGAAGCCAAATGATTCATAAAAATCAATTTAAGCAGCATGAGATAAGCAGAAAGCTTAAATTTTTAAAAATGCAGTTAGGGCATCCAACAATTCCAAATGAAAACAAACATCTTTACACAAGACTCCAAATAACCTTGGGCAATTACATTGGGCAGGATTTGACCACCAAAACCATGGTTAACATCTAGGGAGATATCTTTGGCAGCTTTGGCTGGAGACACATAGTAGACAAAAAATGGTAAAAGGAGTTGGGGGGGTCAGCACACTGAACAAGGGCTTGGGAATGATGGGCAGAGAGGTCCAGAGGTCAGTACTGTGTATGTGCACATTCTGGAAGCTTCCCCCTTTGCCACAACACACTGCCCACTGCTCCATACCCCAGCAGCTGGAGCTGGTGTGGAGCTGACAGAGCACATAGTCAATAGGCAATTACAGTAATCGAATCTTGGAGAAAGTGACATCAGTGTAAATAGCCTACTCCCAGTTGGCCTGTGATTAACGTGACAACAACTTGGACATAATTCCCTCTGTGGAAGCAAAGGCAGCCTAGTTCATTGGAATAAAACTGATAAAAGATTGTCCTACTCTATTCATTACACCAAAATTGTCAGTAAGTCTCAGCTTGAGAGGAGACCTAGGATGAAAGGAATAGGTGGGTGCACCTAGAAATAAAAGAAGAAGCCTATGTTGGAAGTACTGAATATCTGCAAAAGTCTTCATGCAGTAGTCCCCACTTATCTGGAAGAGATATGGGTCAAAACCCCCCTTGGATGTCTGAAACACAGATAGCACTGAATTCCCTACATACTATGTCTTTTTTCCTATATCCACAGTTTTTCACTTAACGGTAGTAATTTACAGCTTCTCTTTGACATATCCAAATTGCCAGCATCACTACTCTTGTACTTTGGGACCATTATTAAGTAAAATAAGGGTAACAAATACACACACTGTGATACTGTAATAGTTAAACTCATGACCAAGGGGCAGGGGAAGCAGGAGCATTTGCAGTGTGGATACCCTGGACAAAGGGATGATTCAGACCCCAGGAAGGATGGAGTGGAATGGCATGAGATTTTATCATGCTACTCAGAGCAGAGCATAATTTAAAACTTATGGATTGTTTCTTTGTGGAATTTTCTGTTTAGTGTTTTCCGACTGCACTTGACTGCAGGTAACTGACACTATGGAAAACAAAATCACAGAGGGGAGTGTGGCTACTGTATGTACATTAGTTCACTTAATCCTTTACTAAGCAGATGTTAGCAGGAGCCCCATGAGAGCATGGGTTCAGGCTCATAAAACAGTCTTTCCAAACAAACTGGGAATAGCATATCAGATGTGAACTCATGAGTTTTCTGAACCCAGATCCTA
This sequence comes from Artibeus jamaicensis, assembly GCF_021234435.1. Taxonomy (NCBI): domain Eukaryota; kingdom Metazoa; phylum Chordata; class Mammalia; order Chiroptera; family Phyllostomidae; genus Artibeus; species Artibeus jamaicensis. Next base: position 12,009,985 of record NW_026521883.1, read on the forward strand.
AGCTTTTCCAACCACAAGAAGAATAAGATAATTAATTGGGGCTGCCCAGGAGGCAAAGGGATGCATGCGTGTATAATCAAAAGGATTAATGAAAAGCTTAGATCCAACCTTAGGTATTAAACATGGTCCCAAAGTCAATACCATGTCAATCACTACAGCTGTATGCTCATATGGGTAAGTCAGGAATGTGAAGACCTTCCAGGCCTTGGCTGCTAATGTAGACCTTCATCTTCATTTTGGGACTCAAGACAGTACAACCACCTGAGCAATGTGGGGATTTGGAATATGGTTTGAAAAATGAGTCTCAGTGAAATGAGAGTGAGAGCCATTTATGACAAACATGATGTGAGAGAGCCATGTCTCCCTGCCCACTGAGCTGGGGATCAGGGATTCTAATTCTCAAGGTCTTGCTTTTAGTGAAGCTAATTTTAAATTAGAGAGGAAAAGGGAGGTGGTAATTACAGCAGCTAAGATCAGGTATATGGGAAGCAGAGTTTCATATCAGAAACAGGAAAGAGAGTGAAAAAGCAAGCTATATTCTAAAGGTAAGGAAAGCATCTTGGTAAGCAGGAGAATCTCATTTTTAATAATATCTGAGGTACTAGAGGGAGGGCAGGCAACAATCTGACTGAAGGGAGTCAGAAGCCCAGGGACCGTGGGAGGGGAAGTGTAGGGAAAGCTTTGGGTTATGTGTTCAACCTTCCTGGGAGGCCAATAATACCCTGTAATGCTACTCTATATGTGCTCACTCTCAAAGCTTCTGCTGATACATGCTCAGAAGGGCTGGAGGTGCCCGCTGTGTCGGGGAGAACCATTCCTCCATTATGAGCTATCAGATCCAGGGAGAAGTTCCCAAAAGGAAGTCTCAGAATCAAGTGCTTTCAGACCCCTTAGGATAAGGAGGGGGAGGCTGTACTTGAGTCTGAGGAGGCCTCAGTGCCACTGGTTATTGCTTATTTTGCTTCTCTAAACCATCACTCCCTTGAGACCACAGTCAAATAATAACTTGCGGGGACAGTGAAGACATTTTACTCTCTTTTTGCTGGGAGGCAGCCAATAAGAGAGAAGTGGGGAAGAGAGAGATGCTCAAATAAGCTGCTCATGATGCAGGCTCAGAGGCCAAAGCCAGCTTAAGTGACCAGAGGTGGCCAGGAGCTGTCTTCAGGAAGAAGCGTGCTCCTAACTGGAGGCCCCTGTGTTACAAATATCGTGATCAGTTTGGGCATACACATGGGAGGATAGAGAGTAGGAGAGAGTCTGACTCTTTAAATGAGAAAGAAGTTAATGTTGGGAACAATTGAGAGAAAATATCTAGCAACACTTGGGAGCTTCATGATATCTGGGTTGGGGATTAAAGGGCTTGGCCAAGAGGCCACAGAAGGGTGCTGGGAGAACAGCAATGTTGGGGGATTTTACAGTGTTGGTTTGGCATGTGATGTAAACCTCCCCTTCCGTGGCCTTTACATTATCTTTGACTCTAGGTGCTTAGTGATGCTTCCCGACAAGTGAATGTTTACTGGGGGTCAGAGTCATTCTGGAAACAAGCTGAGTTCTGCCTTTTGCAGGGACATAGGAGCCTGATGTGTAGGGAAACAGCCCTCTGAGTTTTTATGGATGGCATCATTTCACATTTTCAGCCCCTTTATGGAATAAATACTATTACTGCTATTTGAAAGTGAGGAAGTCAAACCTCCCAGATGTCTAGTAATTTGCCCAAGAAGTAAACCCAAGGCTGCACCAAAATCTTGGAGATGCGAAAGCTCGCTCAATTTGCTTTCATATCAACGGTTCTCAAAGTGCGGTTCCCTGGGAGAACCGTGGCTTCAGCCTCACTGGAGAACTTGTTAAAAATGCAAAGTGTTAGGCCCCTCCCCAGATTTCCTGAACCAGAGCCTCTGGGGGGTGAGGCCCAGCATCTATGCCTTCACAGATTTCCAGATGATCCTGAGGCATGATAAAGTTTGAGGACCATTGATCTATATACTACAGTGCCTCATGGAAAGCTCGTCCAGCACTTCAGGTCTGATGGGTCTGTGACTTATTGCTGGGAGATGACATGCCACTTTGACAACTCGAGGTACCTGAGTGAGCAAAGCCTAGAGAGACACAAAATTCAGTCAGTCAGTGGTAAAATGAAATACAACCCCAAATCTCAGAGGAACTGATGGGATCCCTTGGGTGGGGAGCGTGCAGACATAATTATAGCTGGTCTGAAAGTCAAGGCAACAATGTTAAAAGGAAATTTAAATGGCTTGCTCCAACATCACCCTGCCTCAGGCCATCTCAGCAGGGTCTATCTTTGGGCACAAGTGTCTACTTTTTGTTTTGTCATGTCTATAGCCTATCTTCTAAATGGGGGAAGTGAGTCTTTTGGATTATATATATCACAGATATATGGCTCAGGAAAACTGAACTCTCATCTGAGCCATAGGAAAGCAATGTGCTGTATGGAGAGTATTCCCAGGCTTTTGAGCTCTAAACTCAGATTTAGACCATTTGCAGACTTTGCAGACCATTCCCTCTGTGATCTAAGGCAACTCATATAACCTCTTTGTAAAGTAGGGGTCATAATAACATATACTTCTCAGTTTGCTGTGAGAAGGAAAGATAATGCTGAGGCAATGCTTTGTATTGTTATCATTGTTTGCGTTCGATTCCCGTAGCCCCAGACCTTCAAACTTCACACATATGTCCCTGTTCCTCCACATCTCCCTCTTTCTAGAGTCAGTGATTAAACAACAGACATTCCTGTGGCCAGTGAATCCCTGTATTCTCTGACCCTCCCTAGATAGCACAATGCCCTACATAGAACATGCTAAGGCTGGTGGGGCAGACCAGGAGATGGAGGGATGCTTTCGTCCTGGGAGACCTGCAGCCAGTTTTCCTGCAGGGGCCTCCTATTGGTTTTTAGGTCAGGGAGGGCACTTGGAAATCATGGAACCCATTCTTACCACCCACCACCCCCTTTGTTTATAGATAAGCAAACATAGCCCTACCCAAATAGCCTATTTCTTGATTTCTAGGTCCTGAGCTATTTCTTTCTTTGTGAATTTTTCAGTGGGTAATGGCCCCTGGCAGGGGCAGTGGGGGTGGGGGGCAGCCGCTGTGGAGAGGATAGAGGGAGTAGCCCTTGGAGATGTGCCCGTGGGAAGTGAGGGCCCCTGTTGTAGGCAGTGACATCAAGCCAACCCCTCCACTGGGTGCTGATGTGAGCTATTCCTTTGCCAAATTTGCACATGCCTAAAACCAGCTCCTGGCTGGAGCTTTTCCTAATGATATTGTATAACCAGAGTCTGATAGATGGCAAGTCAACGTGGAGTCTGGGGAGGAAAATATACATTCAGAAAAATACTAAGCTTTTGAATGCAGTGTGACCAGAATATATTTATAATCCCTGGAAGTTGGTTAAAAAGCATGCTAGCCTTAGAAAAATGAACATAGCCTGAATTTTAAAGTATTCATAAAAATAATACCACTAATAATTAACATATATTGGATTCTCACCAAGGGTCAGGTACTATGCTGAGTGCTTTGTATGGATTAACTCATTTCATCTCTGCAAGAGTCCTGTGGATTCAGTATGAGCATCACCCCCATTTTAAAGATGACAATGCTGAAGCTTAGGTAAGGAAGGCTTGTGTATAGTGATGTGCCCAAGGTTAGATGAGCTGGACATGAACCAAACAGTCAGACTCCAAAGCTTGAAACCAGTCTGCTCACTTGGTGTGCTGTCTGCAAGGACAGCCCCATGCAAGCTGGGGGGCTTGGGCCAAATTATTCACCTCCCTGAATGTCATCTGAAAACATTCAAATAGTCGTAGTCCCGCAGGCGTCTCGGGGATATTGTAAGGATCAAAAAAGAAAATAAAAAATGCTGTTAACTTACCACACACAAAACTCATTATTGTTTGTGCTAGCTTATTTTCAAAAAGAATAAAGGACACATTTATTCCAGGGGCATTAAAGTGAGAATAAAAGACCAGCAGCAGTAGCAGGAGGCCCGCAGTGACGCGAGTGCTGCTCCGTCGTGAGCCTTTAGAAAGCGGCGTGACACAGTGCCGCCCGGTTTGCCACTACAGTCACTGCGTTCAAGTCCAGCTGTTGCAGTTTACGGAAGAAGATGGCGCTACTTACTTCTCAGGGTTGGTACTGGCTGTCCTCCATATTCCCTCCTGTCTAAGATCCATTCTAGCCCTTTGCTGTATTCAGTACCCAAGAGGCTGAGGTTTATGGACTGTATCACCCAGTCCCTAGGCCCTCTGACTTCCCCTGGGGTTCAGCCCACGGAGGGTGGGGAGAGAAGGGTCGGGGTATTTATTTCCTCCCACAACCTCTATGTACGCAGCCTACACTCACTGGGATTTTAACTGGGTGGTGGATGCTGTCCTCAGATCCCAGGAACCTGGTTCCCTCCCCTGCTCTCCTTGTTATGATAAGCAGTAATGATCCCCGCTGTCAGTAGCCTGTGGGTCTGCACCCTGCTCCTCAATTCTCTCAATCCAGGCTGCACATTTACAAGAGTAAACAGCTCCTTTATGAACTCTTCAGTTGTACCCTTTGAATATGCCATCTGCTTTCTGTCAGGGACTCTGATTGATACAAGGTTGTGGGGAAGTTAATATGCTTAGACAGCACCTGACACATAGTAAGGGCTCCCTAAATGCTGGGGATTGTTGTGAGCATCAGCAATGGTGGTGGTGGTAATAGTGGTAGTAGATCTCAGCCCTCCTCAGCCCTAAGGGAACTACATAAGCTTTTTCTTATCTTTATTGACTGAGAAATCCCAGAGCATGAAGCTCCTGCCTGATGAACCATTGAATTATCTGTTGAGAGGGATTAGCTGAAAACTCTCATTTGATTGGAGGTACAGGAAAAGAGGCAGCCAATCCTGAAGGAAGAAAATCTCAGAGTGGGAACCCTCCTTAGGGTTTGCTATCAGGTGCCCCCACCCTGATAGCAAATGTTGGAGCCAGAGGATAGGGAGTAGGCTTCTGGAAAAGAGCCCGGGGCACAGCGACAGGTTGAGAGGTCACCTCTGTGTTTTGGAATGGGCTTCACCACCATTGGCTCAATGACAGGGTGAACACAACCCATAACACCCAGGTCACCTGGAAGGAGACCTGTAAAAGCAGAGAGGTGAGCTGGAGCATCTGTACTTTGGAATCAGACCAGGTACAAGTGTGGCGGGGGTGAGGGGGGAAGACCCAGGGGAGAGGACATCCTGTTCTTGTGGAAAAACTTGAAACTATGGAAGTTGGTTGGAGGTTTTGGTTTTTGAAGAGCATTTACCAGCATGTCACTACAAGAAACATCCCAGGGCTATTAACACCTAAGATCTGTTACCACTCCTCGGCTTAAAGGACGCGGAGGAGGGGGTGGCAGCAATTTCAGAACCTCCAGGCAAAAGACTGTGCAGACAAGGCCTCTGGACAGTAACTGTGGTCTTTGGTAGGGAGACAGACATAACCCATTGTAATCCCACAAAGAGCCAGGAAAATCTTTACCAAACTTCACTCTCCTCCTTTCTGCTCCAATTGGCCAAACCCATTGAAAACTAGAAGGCCAGGAAGCCAGTGGACACAATTCACATTGGCCAGCCTCCTGGCCCTGGAGGCTGAGTGCAGGAGAGCAGACCTGGAGAGTGTACAGCAATCAGCCAACTCCCATGCCAGAGGCAGTTCAAGCACTGTGATCAGAGTGGAGATAGGCTCTGGCTCTGGGACTTTTGAGCCTCTTGCAACCGAAGAGTCTAGGAGAAAAGAGCAGGGTTTTCTGAGGTCCAAAGGTCCAGGCACATGTTTAAATGGTTGAGGTGAAGGGCAAGGAACCATGAAAAGGAAAGAAGTGGCTCCAACTGTATGGAAACCAATTTGCCTGTCTCAGTCCAGTCCAGCCCAGCACAGCATCTCTATTGGCATTTGACTGAGGACTGCTGCCCCTCCACCCCACCCCCCACCCCACCCCAAACCTCGCCATCTCCGGCAAGGGCCTTTGTGGCTTTGGAATCCATAATGAATCCCTATTCTCTGGCTTCTGTTATTCAGCACGTTTCAGACTGGAAAAGAAACATAAACATTTCCATGCCACATCTAATACAATTATAAGGTCATTATACATTCTGTAGCACAAAACAGCTGTTTCAAAGATCCTTATTAGAATTTCGCAGAGTTTTATTTGTTTGGGGCAAAAGAAAGCAATCTTTTAAATTATGATTTAATGAGACTGTTAAATGTTCATCATCAAGTAGTTAGTTATTAAAGCTGCATGGAGCTTGGCTATTTGAGTTCATAGGAGGTTAAGGGCTTTCCTCCCCACCTCGGTGCCCCTCCCCACATGCACACGCGTAGAAACAAACTGACACGTTTGAATTTAAACTCTCTGTTCTCCCAAATGACGCTCTATTCTTTTTAAAGACAAACTCCATAAAGCTAAATAGGTCTAAACTCTAAATTATTGTGGCTGATTTAGCTTTTAAGTCAAATTTGTGAGTTTATGGAAACATACCTTGGCTTCTACCTTTGAAGAGGGGAGTGTCTACATCACAATTCACCAAATGATGAAATATCTACGGCCAGTCCCAAGTACTGGGGCTTCTACACGTATAGGTTCTTGTGAGTTTTGTATTGTTTCTCACCAGATTGAGAAACTTTTCACACAGCCCCATTTTCTGGGGTGAGGGCTGGGGATGGCGGGGAAGGAAGGATTTTGCCTGATTACCTACCAGTGATCTAATACAGATGTGTCATTTTGTCAGGCTGCGATGCCATAGCAGTTAATCCACCAGCATTTATAGTAATTGCTACATCCTGCAGAAGCAGTATTGTGACACAGTGTATCCCTGGAATTCATAAGTAGGTTGTTTAAATGCAAAATAATTATTAAGCACTCATTCTTGGAATTCATCCTGAGATAAGTAGGCCTTAAGAAAATGTCTAATACAAAATGACATTTGGGTTTTAGAATATATAACCTTTTGTATTAATGGTATCCCAAGGTGTTTTACATAGTAATTGGATGGTAGTGTGGTATTTCAGTAAATGAAATGGCTCTTGGGACTGAAGTAGAGGTTTAGCTATTCTTGGATTTCAAGCTGGATTTCATTGACTTGGGGAGGTGAGGTGGAATGCCAGCCTGTTTAAAAGTAGCCCAAGGCCTTCATGAAACTTCACTGAAAACATCAGGAAGCAGAAGGGGTCTCAGAGGCAGCGAGAACAAAGCCCTCTGTGATAGATGGGGCACCTGGGCGCAAAGGTGAGCTGGTAGGCCTGACAGGGCTGCACACCAGCTCTCCTAACTATGAGGACCTGAGGCATTACATCTCTTCATGGTTCGCATTTCAGGTCAGGTCCTAGCTGGGGAACTTAGAGCAAATTACTAGGTATGGCTAGGCCTCCATTTTGTCGTCTGTAAAACAAAAAACAGTAATAACTGCCAGAGTCAGGGGAGATATAAAAATAACATATGTAAAGTAACACGTACAGTTCCTGGGACATAGTAGGTGCTTCATAAATGGTGATTAGTATTATAAATCCACAGTGCCACCAATTTTTCCTGCTTGAACATTTTTAGTATCGATTTGCATCACTTATCATGTTTATGCTGTTATGTTGTACAATTACAAGTTATAATTAGGCAAATATGACTCATCTGATTTTCCATGTCCAATTCTCAGCACTCCTCCCAACACATCAAGAAACAAATCAAAATGCAATTAGATGCTGACTAGATGCTAAATAGAAAGTTTATAATTTATTGTCTCATAGAAGATTACATTGTGAAAGTGAATTGATCTCATGTCAGTAATGGAAGGGTTGAGACTAGATCTATGTCAGGCATGAGGAAGATTAATGTAGCTGCTACTCTGACATGTTTGGTAGGGGAATGTCTTAAATTGCAACGGGTGGGAGCTAAGAAGTGCAACCACACAGCAACAGGCTGAGAGAGAGGCTGCCTAGGGTATTGGAAGAGATAACATTCTGACTTTTTTTGTATATTATAATAATGTAAATATTCTTATATGTAGACCACCCAGTTAAGAACCATGGAAGTTCATATTTAACCCCTCCAAAATATTAAGGACAATGATTAACTTTACCAAAGGAGTCATGATCAGAGGGCTCTTTGAAATGCCTCATCTCCCTAGTGTGAGTAAAGTGTGTTTGACTCATTTTAAAATCAATTGACGAGTACAAGTTTCAGGAGCACATCTGCTAGGCAAAGTATGTTCCTCCTGCCAGTACCCTGCAATGAAAGTGACAGTGAGATATTCGGTTTTTATAATGAGTAAAATTATGTGAGCAGAGAACATAATTATATATGTTTTAAAAGAGTGTAGAAATACTTATAAACCTCGGATTTAAAAATCACATTTTAAATTTCTAAATCACTATTTCTAAATCGCCCATTTCTCTAGATCCGCCACCTTTGAGGCACAAGGTAGATCATCCCACAAATATCATGGGGAACCTACTAACAGTGGCACCCTGGAGGCTGCTGGAAAAGTTGCAAAGTGTTTGTACACTGGTGACCTAATTTAATCCTTGACAACTTTGTTTGTGGACTGGAATATCATTATCCCCATTCTGCTTATGAGGAAATTAAGGCTCAGAAAAATGTACAAGCTCACAAGGCTGGAGTTCCAGGCTGCCCTTCATGTTTCTTAAAACACACCACTGTCCCTTCTCCTCCCACTGCCCTGATTAGGAGAAGCACCGTCTATCACCCCAACTATCACAGCAACGTCCTCTTCCCGTCTCTGCCTCCCCTGTGTCCCCCATGTGTCATAAATCTGACCTTATCATGTTCTGCTCGAATCTGTGAGTGGCTTCTCATTACCAACACATGAAGTCCAAACTCTGCAACACGTATGCAAGATTCTTCACCATCTGCTCTCTGTATATGTCCCTACCCTTATTTTCATCCCTCCCTGCCTTGCATACCTTAATCCCCACCACATAGTTGTATTGAAGGTCTCTACAAACGCAACATATATCACCTCCACTGTCTTGTTCATGCTGTCTCTTCTCTCTAAAATGCCTTTCTCTCATCTTTGTCTGGCTTGCTCCTGCTAGCCCTTCAAGATCCCATTTGATGATCACCTCCAAGGTCCCTTATCTGACCTCCCCCCTCTTCCTTTGGCAGGCTTTGCTGCCTCCCCAGGGTTTTTGTAATATTTCCATACCATCCTTGATGCATTATTTCAAAGGAATGTGCTTGACTAGATATGTCCCTCACATCAGAGACTCTCTTACCATCTTTGTGTCTCAGGGCCTAGAACAGATGAATGCATCTGTGCACTAGTAGTAAAACATAGTAATGAAACATAGTCCAAGGCTCTTAAATGTAAGTCTAATTCTATCTTCAATATTCCAAAGGTACATAACAAAAGATAACAACCCTCCATGGGCTTCATACTCAAGAAGCCCACAGTCCCCTGGGTATGGGACACACAGACCCAGAACTAAAGGGAAATGGCAGCAAATGGTGCTCAGGGATTCCTTGAAGCACCATCCCCTCTGGAAGCTCCAGGGAAGACTCCTTCCTTGCCTCTCCCTGGCTTCAGGTAGCTCCCAGCAATCCTTGGTGTTCCCTGGTTTGTGGATACACCACTCTACTCTCTACCCCATTGTTACATGGTCTTCCTCCCTGTGTTTTTCACATGGTCTTCTTCTTGTAAGAACCCCAGTCACTGGTTTAGAATTTACCCTCATCCAGTTTAACCTCACTTTAACTTAGCTAATTACATTTCCAAAGGCCTTAGTTCCAAATAAATTCACAAAACATTTCATATTCTGAGGTTAAAGTGGTTGTGAGTTTTGCAGGAACATCACTGAATCCAGTATCAGAGGTATCCCTCAATCTTTTCTATAGATGGCCCAGGTTACAAAGTGGTTGCCAAGACCCTTCTCTACCTCCCACCCAAGCCTAGGTTGGAGTGTCTACAGAACTTCACCAGACTGGATATCTTTCCCTTGAACCTGAAGTTTTCCCATGCCTGGGATCCCAATCACCAATGCCGGACTTTCCTGATATCAAAGCCTCTTTCACTGGACTCCAGTCTACTTCCCACCTCTTCCTTCTGTTTGGATGATACTGTGAACCAGAGTGACCTCCCTCTGGACTTTTGCCTAGTGGTACCTCATATCCTCCTGCTGTGCCTCTCACAGACTGACCTCTATGTTAAGAGCCACTGAACTCGCATATCTACACGCATGTGCTCCCAAGCCCTGCCTTGGCGCCCACCCCCAGACCTTCGGTCATGCCTAGGCCTGCTGCTGTGATGGAGTCCCCGTCCTGGCTTTTTCTGGGGTGGCCCATCCCACTGCTCATAAAGCCCTGATTCTGACAAAGAAATATCTTTTCCCTGAAGTAATTTTTCCCTTCCCTAAATCCCTTGTGGCTGTCATAGCTCTCATTTATAAACTAAAATAGTGCAGATGACAAACTCCAAATGTACTAACACTTTAGCATCATAACCTGTTAAAATATTCATGGTCATCTTCCTCTTTTTAAGGTGTTTTCTGTTGATCAATCTGTATGCTTCCCTCTAGGGCACCTCTTTAAAATACCTATAAAGGCAAAGGCAGAGAATTCAGCTATTTGTGCAATTGTTGCTGGCGTGATATACTGGAGACAGATGTGAATTTCATCTTCCATTAGCACAGTACCTATAGTCTTTTAAAAATGGCCCTGCTTATGAATGTGAGGTATGAAATTCATCTGAATATACTCTTCACCCTAAAAAAAAGACAGCAAATTTCACACCAGTAACTTGCTCCTCTATCAGGCAATGGGGTGAGATGAGGTTTTGACAAAAATGGTAGGTATTACATAACACTCCCGTCTTCTTACAGATGCATGCGCAGCATTAAAATAGAAACGGGAGAGCGGTGCATTGTCTGCAGAAGCAAACTGTTTGAGGGAGGAGAGCAACATTCCCTTTGCCCACAAATATTAAAGTAACAAATTAGAAAGGAAGGAGAAAGATCCCTGTTGGGCACTGCGGAGTGATCTCAGAGAAAGGGTGTTGGTAGGACGTTATTTAGAAAGTTTCAGCATTCACAGAAGGGGGTCCATCCCTTGAGGGGTGTCTGACTTTGAGTCAGGAGACTCTGCCCCCATGTTCAGGAGCAGGGTCTCGGTAGCCCCTCTGTAAGTTGTACCATCTACGGAAAGCATGTAGTGGGTTAAATAGTGTCCCATAAAATTCATATTCACCTGGAACCTCAGAATGTGGCTTTATTTGGAAAGAGGTTCTTTGCAGATGTAATTAGGTGAGATGAGGTCACCCGGGAGTAGCGTGGGCTCTAAATCCAATGGCTAGTGTCTCTAGAAGAAGGTCATGTGCAGATGCACAGGGACAACCAGAGATGACAAAGGCAGATACTGAGGTAATGCAGCTACAAATGGGAATGCCAAGGGTTGCTGGGAGCCACCTGAAGCGAGGGAGTGGCAAGGAAGGATTGTCTTTGTTGGTAGCTAGTGGTTTATGGCAATTCTTTACAGCAGCCCTGGCACACTAATATACCATCCAATCCATTTCACAACTGGGGAGAAGCAGGCTCTCTGTCTTGCAATTGCTCCCATGAAAATGCTGCCCCACGTCACACAAATGCTTTCTTATTCACTAATCCACCTTGCCCATCGACCTTTAGGCCCTGGTTCACACCTTTGGCATTGGCTTTTCTCTTTACTCTCCGCCAAGTCTAGTTTCTTCAAGACCCTCCTCAAGGCCTCAGCCCTTATCAGACTCAAACTACAGTATTTTAGGGTATCCCTCTATTAATTGTTTAGACCAATTATTTGGGCCCGCTGCCATTAGCTTTGAGCCTTCCATTCCTACAGACCCCACTGCTCCCCAGTCCTGGAGAGGCTCTGCACGCACGGCACACTCACTGAATTTATGCTGAGTGTGTGTTACAGGCCTGGTGAGTCAACAGCCCAGAGAACAAATGGAATAGGTTTTCATACAGACTTCAGGGGTTTGTTCCTGTGTGGGAATGCAGATTCAAACATGGTATAAACATAAATTAGGTTTAGGAGATGGTTTGGCATTGTGGGAAGACAAATCACCTTGGAGATTTACAGTGGAGATCCCATGCCTTTGCTACTTGTTAGATGTTTTAAATAAATTAGAGGTGACAGAGGGAAAGTGACTTCCTTCTTCACTGGCAACTCTTAGTTCAGGTCCATCAGCCTCCTGGTTAGATTGTTAGCTCTGCTGGTGTGCAGGGGAGGGTGGGGTATGCTGTTGAGGCTTGAATTCAGGATTTGCACAGTGGAAGTGGAGGAAGTGGGGACATACCACTAGAATGGAACCTCTGGTGCTAATCAGAAAGTGAGGTTCTAGGCCTGCCATGGCTGCCCAGTCTCACATGTTTCAGATTCAGTTCCCTCAACAGGTTTTATTGCAGCCCGGAGGCAGACCCCCCTCAGCCACTGCTGCCCACCAAGAGAGAGGAAGGGTATGCAAAAGGTATGCTCCCACCCACCAGCCTGGCGTCATGCCTAGGCCCCTGCTCAGGGCACCTGCCACTCCCAGAATGGGGCACTCAGCATTATTCCCAAACTTCATCAAAGAATTCTAACAAAATAATCTTATTCTTCAGTCTAGATCCTGCTGCTTTCTTTTAGATATTTCTCCTCATTTCTTCTAGGCTGTCATTTTTTTCCAGTGTTGTTATGATTTTCCCCTTCCTTCCTTCCTTCCTTCCTTCCTTCCTTCCTTCCTTCCTTCCTTCCTTCCTTCCTTCCTTCCCTCCTTTTGGAAAAATACATTTTTCATTTTTAGGGATTTAAGTCAGGAAGAAGAGGTTGTAGTGTGTGATCAATTTACCACCTTAAATAAGAAGCTCAGGGAAATTGCTTAACTCCTCAAAACCTTGTCATTTTATCTGTAAAATTAACAAAATAGTAGTACTAACTCATAAACATGCTATATGTATTAAATGAGATAATGCCCCAAAAGTGCATAGTACAATGCCCACACCCCCCAAAAGGGCATAGATTTTAGAGATGTTTAGCCCTTGATGAATCGCCTAACTTCTTTGAGCCTCTGGTTCCTCCTTAGTAAAATGAGGACCTAATAATGATTTCATCTTTAACCCCAAGATGGCATTAGTCAGTGTTTTTGACCTTCTACTTTTCTCCTGAAAAAACCTATGTTCTTGCCACACTGGTCTATTCGAAGTTCCTCAAACACTTCATTGTTTCCAGGCTTTTGAGCTTTTATTGAAATATTCTTTTTGTTTTTAACATACTTCCTTGCCTATACCTCCCTGACTAGGGAAACCCTACTCATCCTCATGTTTACTCAAATCTCACAGGCTCTGGTTAAATCTTCTCCTTAATTCAGACAGGAGGTTCTTCAGTCCCGAAGTCAAGAAATATATATTGAGCACCACACTAGGAGCTGAGAATAAAACCATGAACAAGATAGACCAGATCCCTGGTCTCATGGAGCTACGTTTTTTAAAACAGACTTTCTTTTCTTAGTTGCTTTTTTTTTAATCTTTACCCAAGGACATTGTTTTTTCACTGTTTTGGTTTTGTTGTTGTTGTTGTTATTTTTAGAGAGAGAGAGGAAAGGAAAGAGAGAAACATGGATGCAAGAGAGAACCGTCAATCAGTAGTTACTGTATGTGACCAGACCAGAGATCAGGAATCAAGGTCAAATTCACATCCTAGATATATGCCCTGACTGGGAATCAAACCCACAACTCTTTGGTTACAGGATGACGCTCTAACTGACTGAGTGAGCCACACTGGCCAGAGCAGTATAAACTTTATTTTCTAGAGCAGTTTTATGTTTGCAGTGAAACAGAAAAGGTACAAAGATTTCCCATATACTTCTTGCCCCCACACATGCACAGCCTACTCCACTATCAATATCCCCCATCAAAGCAGGGCATTTGCTATACCTGAACTTACACTGGCGCATCATTATCACCCAAAGTCCATAGTTTACTTTAGAGTTTACTCTTGGAGTTGTATATTCTATGGGTTTGGACAAATGAATGACTTATACCCATCATGGGTATCATACAGTTTCACTGCCCCCAAAATTCTCTATGCTTTACCTATGCACCCCCCTCTCCTTTCTAACCCCTGGTAGCCACTGGTCTTTTTACTGTCTCCATAGTTTTGTCTTTTCCAGAATGTCATATAGTTGGAATCACATAGTATATAACCTGTTCAAATGGGTTTCTTCACTTAGTAATATGCATTTAGGTTCTCTCCATGTCTTTTTGTGGCTTGATAGTTTATTTATTTTTAACACTGAACAATATTTTATTGCCTGGATGTACTACAGTTGATTTAACCATTCGCCAACTGAAGGACATCTTGGTTGCTTCCAAGTTTTGATGATTATAAATAAAGCTGCTATAAACATCCATCCATGTTTATGTTTTTGTAGACATAAGTTTTCAACTTCTTTGGATAAATACCAAAAACTATGATTGCTGGACTGAGAAGAATATGTCTAGTTTTGTAAGAAACCACCAAACTGTTCTGCAGAGTAGCTGTTCCATTTGACATTCCCACTAGCAATGGATGAGAGTTACTGCTGTTTCACATCCTCACCAGCATTTCTTGTTTTCAATGTTCTGGATCTTGGCCATTCTAATAGGTACATAATGCTATTTCCTTGTTGTTTTAATTTGCATTTGCATAATAAGTTGATATGGAGCATTTTTCATAGAAGCTAATATTTGAAGGCTGGGAACTTGGTCTCCCCTCTCTGCAGCCATAGGCCACAGCGCACAGCCCTCTCCAGAAGCACCTGTGCATGACCATGTTGTTGCTATCTTCTGCAGGATAGGAGCTTTGAAGCAGTCTTTGTCAACTTTCACTTCTTATTCTCCAGAGCACTTTGCACATGGTAGGTGCTCACTAAATGCATGTGAGATACTTGCAGGTTCAATGACTGGTTGAAATGAGCAGCATACTGGTTTAGAGAATTCATGACTGCGGACCAGAGTAAAAAGATATGTAGCAGCATTTATGAAGCAATAAGCAACAGGCATGTTATGTCAGTGTCCAGATCAAGTGCCACTCTTAGAAATGCAAATCGACTTCTGGCCAGAGTCCTCTTGGAAATTTTTTTATTCTGCAAATGTAGCTCTTTTCCTCATCTTGACAGGGGAGTGTATTGAGTACTCCCAGATGGGCCTTACCCCAAGCAGGGCTCACTGGGGCCCAGATGAATCAAGTTGAAGGATAGCAAGCAGAGTCAGCAGCAAGAGAAAGACTTAACTGCAAGGTCAAACCCCATCTAAAAACAGGCACAAGAGGAGACAATTTTTCTTGGATCATTGTACAAGAAATGGAGATGTTTTGTTCCTTTGCTGATGAGTTCCTTGTTACTGTGTGACTAAATAATACTATCATGACTGATTATATTTATCTCACCTAAAATGAGACCCATGAGAATGGTGGCAAAAGCCTGGAACCCAGTGTCAGAGGACCCAGTTCTGTCCCTAGCACCATCCTAGACAATTTGAGTCATCTTGGAATCCTGATCTCTCTGTGTCTTAACTTCCAGATCAAATAAAATGGGTTTGGTAAAAGCTTCCTCCTGACTCTGTTCTGATAAAATATGGTGATTAATATGAAATGCTTTGAAAACTATAAAGCACTCTATCTACAAAAGCAAAGTATTAATATTTTCCTCTGAGAAGCAAGTTCTTAAAGTGACCCTTTGCCTAATCAGCATCTTTCGCTTTCCCCTGTCTCTGCTTCAGGAAGCAGCACCTAAAGCACATGGGGAAAAGAGCAGAAAATGCAGAATTGAGGGAACCAGGGGCCTCTAAGGAAAGAAAGGGGCAGAGAAGCAAAAATATAAAGGAACCAACATGACACAAGGGCACCAAGCAATACTTAACCATTTTAAGATGGTTTTGCACATTCAAAGCACATTTACTACCTACTTTATTCAATTCTCACAATGGCTGGTTGAATCTATCCAAGTACATTAGGCATTCCACTGCATCTGAATGATGAACAAACTGAAGCTTAATAAGAATTAGAGACTTGTTTGAAGCTCATGGAAGTTTTGAGTAGAGCCAGACTAGACTAAATGTCTCACAGATCCTAACCTGGCACTTTTTCCAATGCAGCACATCACGCTGCAGGATCATGCAAGAGTGAGTGTGCCTTCAGTCCTGCAGTCCCTGAACTGAGAAGGATCCCAGAAGACAGCCTTAGCTTCTTGAATCTTAATGGACCGCTTTGAGATTGCAATGCAGCCCTGTAAAACCAACTTCCAGGAAATGCACACAACTCATTCGCAATTTTAACATACATGTTCAAGGGCTTGCTTGAAATTATTTATGGATCTGGAGTTGAGTCCCTCTAAGTATTAGAGGGACTAAGTATTCTAGGGTTACTTAAAGGCATATTCTAAGGAAAGAGGTGAAATGTTACTGACTGTTCCCGAGATAACTGATATGAAGGGACTTCACTTTGGTTTTTTTCCTACATATTCTTTCTCTCAACTAACTCAAGTAGATTTCAGTCCAAGCAGCCTGTTCTAAGAACTGTCACAACTTTAAAGATACAAATCTAATTTTTAAAGTGCTTCAAGGTAGACTCAACCGGTTATTCATTTTAGAAGCTGTTGTGTTGTTGTTATTATTATAATTTCTATAATTCCAGTCACTCTTCCTCTTCAAATCTAAACTCTCACCTAGCTAATACTAGATAGGGAAGCTAAGTGTAAAATGCTGAAATTTTTAACACTCTCTGCTCAGGAAAGTATCAGCTGATGGGTAAAAAGATCAACAACTTCTAAGAAGAATAGTTTTATCTCCTTTTCATAAATTGAAATCAAGGCAAGTTTAGAATGAACTACAGTTGTAAGCTTTTCTACACCCCAGTGTATATTCCCACAGTCATTTCTTTAAGGCTTGAGTCCTAACATGTCTGTGCCAGTTTTTTAATGTAAATTCTAAGTGTAAATTCTTAACAACAATAAGAAAAAAAAACACTGAGAAAAATCTCAATTCAGTAGTGTTTGGGCTTCATGATCAAAGACAGGATTGATTAATTCAATGTGAAATCTCTTTATGGATTAGGTATTCTTTAAAAACAGGGTATTTTAAAAATTTTGCCCAAATAAAGCTCATTCACATTCATGGCTAACGTGTGGACCCTCCAGACTCTTTCCAGGGTTTCGGTCCTTCCATGGTTTTATGTGAAACCTAGAAGTACCCCTGAAATTCCTCATTCGAAGTATCTGAAGTCGAAGTCTCTTTTCTCCTTGAAACTCCATCCTCCTCTTCCAGTTCCTACTGAAGACACCATTATCTGCCTTGGTATGCAGTTAGAAACCTCCAAGACACCTTAGATGTTTCCATCTCTGTTCCCCAACCCCCAACACACACCATCCATTCCAGCCAGTTGCCAGGTCCTAAATTGTCCCTCTCAAAGTATCTCTCAATTGCCCCACAGCTTCAGTCCCACAGGTGCTCTCTTAGTTTCTATCAATACTGATGTTACTGGTTTTCCCATATCTAGTATCTATATGCTCCTTCTTAATATCATATAGTACTTTTGAACAAAGACAAAAACTAAGCAAACAAAACAGCTCTGATCAAGTAATTCCTGAAGCTCAAACTCTTCAAAGGCTTCCTAAAATACATTCAAATTACTCACCATGGCATTCATTTTTCAGGACCTGGTTCCTATCAGTCTCTCTTGTCTTGTCCCCAATGACGCACTCTGGACTCCAGGAGCTTTTCACTGTTCTAGTCTGTTTTTTTCTACTCCTACTCTTTAATCCATCAGAGGGAGAGATTGGGAGCTTCACTGCCTAGTTTTTCAAGCTCAACCCATTGCAAGCTGTTACATTGGGCAAGGCTGTTGTTTGTAGTGAGAATAATAACATGGGTGCTGCGAGGATGACATGATTCAAGTATGTAAAATACTTAGCAGAGTGCCCAGCACACAGGAAGACATAAATAATTGTTAAATGCCATTATTATTGTGCCCAGAATGCAGTTTTTCTTCCTGATTTACTTTTATCTGAATTCTTGTCATTTTTTAACCCTGAACTGTGTCACCAATTCTTTGAAGCCTTCTCTGGTCCTTACAACCTGAAGGATAGTCTTTCTCCTGTGGACTGTCCTGCTGGGCTCCTCTCCACCTTCTTTATGACACACACCATTTTACAACTGACATGAGTTTGTATCCACACATTATCTCTGCTGCCAAATTTTTTTATTTTTTATTGATTATGCCATTACAGTTGTTCTATTCCCCCCTTCATTCCCCTCCACCCTACCCCCCCATCCCCACCATTACCCTCCCTTTAGTTTATGACCATGCATCTCAAGTCCTTTAGATTCTATATTTCCCATACTATTCTTGCCCCCCCCATCTATTTTCTATCTACTGTCTATGCTACTTATTTTCTGTACCTTCTCCCCCCATCTCCTCCTCCCACTCCCCTGTTGCTAACCCTCCTTGAGATCTTCATTTCTATGTTTCCACTCCTGATCTAGCTGTCCTTTTAGTTTGCTTTTGTTTTAGGTGTGGTTGTTAATAACTGTGAGTTTGCTGTCCTTTCACTGTTCATGTTTCTTTAACTTCTTTTTCTTAGATAAGTCCCTTTAACATTTCATATAATAAGGGCTTGGTGATGATGAACTCCTTGAATTTGATCTTATCTGAGAAGCACTTTATCTGTCCTTCCATTCTAAATGAAAGTTTTGCTGGGTAGAGCAATCTTGGTTGTAGGTCTATGGATTTCACGACTTGGAATACCTCTTTCCAGCCCCTTCTTGCCTGTAAGGTCTCTTTTGAGAAATCCACTGACAGTCTGATGGGGACTCCTTTGTAGGTGACTGTCCCCTTAGCTCTTGCTGCTTCTAGGATTCTCTCCTTCATTTTAATCTTGGCTAATGTAATGATGATGTGCCTTGGTGTGTTCCTCCTTGGGTCCAACTTCTTTGGGACTCTCTGAGCTTCCTGGATTTCCTGGAAGTCTATTTCCTTTGCCAGCTTGGGGAAATTCTCCTTTATTATTTGTTCAAATAAGTTTTCCATTGGTGGCTGTTCCTTTCCCCCTTCTGGTACCCCTATAATTCGGATGTTGGCGCATTTAAAGATGTCCTGGAGGTTCCTAAGACTCTCCTCATTTTTTTGAATTCTTGCTTCTTTGCTCTTTTCTGTTTGGCCATTATTTGCTTTCTTCTGGTCCACTCCATTGATTTGAGTCCCAGTTTCCTTTTCATCACTATTGGTTTCCTGTGCAATTCCATTCATTTCAATTAGTTTCGCCTTCATATGTTTGTCTAACTTGTGGCTATAATCAACCAGTTCTGTGAGGATCCTGATCACCAGTGTTTTAAACTGTGCGTCTGAGAGTTTTGCTATTTCTTCATGGCTTAGATTTACAGGCTCTGGGGCTTTGAGATCTTCTTGAGCCATTTTTGGTCTGTTCCCACCAGTTAAGTATGAGGAGCAGAGCCTTGGACTCCCAGGTCGCTGGGTTGTAACGCTGTATGTGGGGGCGTGGTCAGAGCGGGGAAATGGCGGCCTCCTCTGCTGTTTTGCCCCGCTGGGTGAGGAGCAGAGCCTTAGGTGGTTCACCATGGTAGGGCCACTTAGGTCGCTGGGTTATTACGCTGTATGTGGAGGCGGGGATAGAGCGGGGAAATGGCTGCGCCCTCCGTTGCCGCTGGCCACTGGGGCTGCTGGCTCTTGTCCAATCGCCCACTCCCTCGCTTGTCTATCCACACACAAATGCACGACCACAGTCAACCCGCAGCCCTGCTCCCTTGCTGTTTCCCTGCGGTCGCTCGCTGAGTTGCCCACCAGGTCCAACCCTGCGCCTGGATTCCACGCACCTGAGTCGGTCTGACCAAGTTTTCCTGTGCAACCCCGCTCCGCCAGCTGCTGGTTTCGCCCCTCTTACTGGTCAGGCTGAAGAATTTGTTGTTATCAGACTTCTGAAAAGTTCAATTTTCTGTGTTCTGGCTGTGTTTTCTATTGCTAATATTTAGTTGTCTCTAAACTTGGTCGTGTGAGGAATCACGGTGTCTCCACCTATGCCTCCATCTTTGCAGAAGTCCCCTGCTGCCAAATTTTAAATTCCTTTTTTAAAGCAGAATTTATTCACTCAATTAATAGCAGTTGAGGGCCTGCCATGTGCCGGGCACTGTGCTAAACACAAGATCAATGTCATGTTCCTTCTTCTGAGCCTTCCAGCGTCCTGGCACAGGAAGACACAGGCCCTTAACAGACATTTTTGTCATCGATGGATGATTATACCCTTCCACTTATGATTTGGTAAGGATACAAATTATCTCTTTTCCCCCAAACTGGGAGAGTGTTTAAGGCCCAATATAGTGAAATTAGCAATCTCAGACTACTTTAAAACAGAATTTAAAATTAAAATCCTGAGAGTTTCTACCCTATTCTTAGCCTTTTAAAAATTAATATTTTTATTTAAAGTTTTATTTAAATAAAACTTTTTTCATAAAGTTTTATTTTATTTAAATATGCTATTTAAATAAAATTAATATTTTTATTTAAAGCTCTAAGTTTTTCTTAGAACTTAAGAACATGTATAGATTTATGAAATATTATTCATCAATAAAAAAGAATAAACTAATAATACATGCAACAACTTGGATGGATCTCAAGGGTTTTAGACTAACTGAAAAAAGCTAAATCCAGAAAGGTAATATTCTATAGGATTCAATTTATATAATATTCTAAAATGACAAAGTTATTGAGATGGAGAGCAAATGAGTAGTTGTAAGGGGTTAGAGATGGTGAGGAGAAGAGGGTGGGTGGGTGGGACTATAAAGGATAGTACAAGAGAGACTTTTGAGGAGCTGAGATAGTTCTGTGTGGTGATTGGGGTGGTGAGTACAGGAATCTTCACACAGACTTCATCTTATTGGGGTTAGCTTTGTTGTGCATTAAATACATTGGGGTTTTTGGTTGTTGTTGTTGTTTTACAAATTGATGGTTTGTAACAATCCTGTGTTGAGCAATTCTATTGGCATATTTTCCCAACAGTGTTCACTCACTTTGTGTCCTTGTATCACATTTTGACACTTCTCGCAATATTTCAAACATTTTCATTATAATTATGTTTGTCATAGTGATCTCTGACTCCTGATCTGTGACTAGTGATCTTTGATGTTAATATTATACTTGTTGTGGGTGGCACAAACTGTACCCATATAAGATGGCAAACTTAGTCAATAATTGTTGTGTGTGTTCTGACTGTTCCACCAGCCAGCTGTTTCCCTGTCTCTCCCCCTCCCCTCAGGCTTTCCTATTCCCTGAGACACAACAGTATTGAGATTAGGCCAATTAATAATCCTACAATAGCTTTTAAGTGTTTAAGTGAAAGAAATAGTTTCATGTCTCTCCATTAAAATTAAGAACGATCTAAC
The DNA here is from genome assembly GCF_021234435.1 of Artibeus jamaicensis. Taxonomy (NCBI): domain Eukaryota; kingdom Metazoa; phylum Chordata; class Mammalia; order Chiroptera; family Phyllostomidae; genus Artibeus; species Artibeus jamaicensis. Next base: position 12,031,398 of record NW_026521883.1, read on the forward strand.
AATAGCTAGAGGGGAGGGGGCAGGGGACAGTGGGGGAGAGGTTTTTCAGGAAGTACTATAAAGGACACACAGACAAAACCAAGGGGGAGGGTGGAAGCAAGGGAGGGAGGTGGGTTTTGCTAGAGTGGGGAGGAGTAGTGGGGGGGAAATTCAGACAACTGTAATTGAACAACAATAAAATATTTTTTTAAAAAAAGAAAAGAAAGTTGAAATGCAGGATTAAAAAAAAGAAAAAGTTTCACGTCTCTCACTTTAAATTAGAGACTAGAAATGATCTAACTTAATGAGGAAGGCATATTGAAAGCTGAGATAGGCCAATAGCTAGTTCTCTTGGACCAGTTAAGTAAGTTGTGAATGCAAAGGAAAAGTTCTTGAAGGAAATGAAAGGTGCTACTCCAGTGAATACACTAATGATAAGAAAAGTGAAACAGGCTAATTGCTAATGTGGAGAAAGTTTTAGTGGTCCAGAAGGAAGATCACACCAGCCACAACATTCCCTTCAGCCTAACCCAGAATGAGGGCCTAACTCTCTTCAATTCTGTGAAACCTGAGGGAAGTAAGGAAGCTACATAAGAGAAGTTGGAAGCTAGCAGAGGTTTGCTCCTGGGGCTTAAGGAAGGAACCTGCCTGAATCCATAACCTGAAAGTGCAAGGTAGAGAAAAAGTGCTGGTGTAGAAGCCACAGCAAGTTATCCAGATCTAGCTAACTCAACTAATGAAGGTGGTTATACTGGATGACAGATTTTCAATGTAAATGAAACAGCCTTATATTGGAGGAAGATGTCATCTAGGATTATCATTGCTAGGGAGAAGTCAATGCCTAGTTTACAAATTTCAAGGGACAGGGTTACTTTCTTGTTAGGGACTAATGCAGTTGGTGACTTCACCTTGAAGCCAGTCCTAGCCAAGTGGCTCAGTTGGTTGGGAGGTCATCCCACACACCAAAAGTTGGGGCTTCGATCCCCAGTTAGGGCACACACCTAGCTTGGGGTTCAATCCGCAGTATGGGCAGGTATGGGAGGCAACCAATTGATGTTTCTCTTTCACATCCATGTTTCTCTATCTTCCTCTCCCTCTAAAAATCAGTAAAAATATCTTTGGGTGAGGGTTAAAAGAGAAGTTTATAAGATGAAGCCAATGCTTACTTACTATTTCAAAGATCTTAGAGCCCTTAAGAATTATGTTACATCTACTCTGCCGGTGCTCTATAAATGGAACAACAAAGCGTGGATGACAGCACATCTGTTTGTAAGATAGTTTACTGAATATTTTAAAGCCACTGTTGATACCTACTGCTCCGAAAAAATGATCTCTCAAAGTATTACTACTCATTGATAATGTGCCCAAGAGCTCCGAGGAAGGCGTACAATGAGGTTAATGTTGTTTCTATGCTTGCTAACACAACATCGATTCTGCAGCCCGTGGATCAAGGAGTATTTTCAACTTTCAAGTCTTGTTATTTAAGAAATAGATTTTACAAGGCGATAAGCTGCCATAGATAGTGTTTCCTCTCACGGGTCTGGACAAAGTAAATTGAAAACCTGGAAAGAATTCATCATTCTAGATGCCATTAAGAATATTTGTACTCTGTAGGAAGATGTCAAAATATTAACAGGCATTTGGAAAAAGTTGATTCCAACCCCCATGAATGACTTTGAGGGGTTCACAACTTCAGTGGAGGATGTAACTCTCCATGTGGTAAAAAGAGCAAGAGAACTATACTTAGAATTGTAGCCTGAAGATGTGACTGGATTTCTGCAATCTCACAATAAAATTTTAATGAATGAGGAGTTGCTTCTTATGGATGAGCAAAGAATGTGGTTTTCTGAGATGTAATCTACTCCTGGTGAAGATGCTGTGGATAGTCTGGAAATGATAGCAAAGGATAGACTATGGCACAAACTTAGCTGATAAAGCAGTGGCAGAATTTGAAAGGACTGACTCAGTACCGAAAGTAGTTCTACTTTGGGTAAAGTGCTATCAAATGGTATTGCATGCTACAGAGGAAAATTGTTCCTGAAAGGAAGAGTCAATCAATATGGCAAACTTAATTTTAGTCTTATTTTGAGAAATTGCCACAGCCACCCAGCCTTCAGCAGCCACCACACTGATCAGTCAGCAGCCAGCAGCAGCCAGGCAATACTCTCCACCCGCAAAACATCATGACTTGCTAAAGGCTCAGATGATACTTAACGTTTTTTAGCAATAAAGTAGTTTTTAATAAAGGTGTGTATATTGTTTTTTTAAGATATAATGTCATTGCACACCTAATAGACTACAGTGTGATATAAACATAACTTTTATATACACTGGGAGACCAAAAACTTGTGTGACTCACTTTACTGGATGCTTGCTTTGCTGTGGCAGCCTGGAACCCAACCCACAGCATCTCCAGCATATACCAGCACACAGGTGATAAAATAACAGAACCACGCACGTACATTGTGGCAATGGTGATTTCTTGGTTTCTATGTGCTACATGTCCAGATTTATCTTCAAAAATGGTCTGTGCTCTTCTTAGAATTTTAAAAGAAATCATCGAGTTTACCAAAGACTCACAAGGGCTGAAACTTCCTTAGAAGCTTAGGCAACTTCATAGGAGACTCTCCTCATCAGTCCTCATGTCACTGCTCATCAGAGGTACTCTTGTCACCTGACATGCCTCTCTATCCCTGTCACTGCTTTCTTTTGGTACTTTGCCTGCTAAATGAGTTCTCTTGAACCCTTAATTTTCAACCTCTGTTGTTTTAGGTATATTTCTCATAAAGAACCTTGTTATTTGTTCTCAATGAGATTTGGGGGTATGTATACATGAAGATGTGAGTTTAATCTGTTTATGTAGTATATTGGTCATGGTTCAGTTGGAGAAACAGAACCAGTAAGAGATTGCAAAGAACTGGATCACAAAATTGTGGGGGCTGGCGAGACGGTGCTAAAATCGTAGGGTGGGCCATAGGAAAGGGCAGGCTGGAACTCTAAGGAGTGGGCTGCAGCTGCTGTCCACAGACCAGATTTCCTCTACAGGGAAGCCTCAGCTTTGGTTTAAGGGGGCCTTTGAATAGACTGAATCAGACCCTCAGAGATAATCTAGGATGAGCTCTTAAAGCAGGGGTGTCAAACTCATTTTCACCGAGGGCCACATCAGCCTCCTGCTTGCCTTCAAAAGGTCAAATGTAATTTCAATGTATACAGTTACATTTATACAGTCCTAAAGTTATTTCAGCCTATTATTTTATTAGGTTTTTTATTTGCTGCTGCTGCTTCTCCTTCTTCTCCATCCCTTCTTTCCCTTCTAATCTTCTTGTCCCTCAACCCCTTCTTTCTTAATTTCTTGCCTTCTGTTAAACAGCGAGTTTCTCAATTACCTTTAAGCTGTTTTGTAGTTTGCAAGTGAAAAGTTTCTTTTTTATTATTTATGTGGTTGTCTTTAAATTTTTCAAGATCCATATCTAACTGTACTTTTCTAACAAAGTCTAAAGTTAATTATCTTTGTTTACCCAAACAACACAAGGAAAATGGAATGTTCTAATCCTGTGTGTACTACTCCCCACTAACAAAATGACTCATGTTTTAGAAAGCTTTATTTTAAACTCTTACATTAGATTTTTCTTTTTTTGTGTTTACTAATTCCTTTTTCATCATCACCACTTGAGTTCTTTTTCTTCCTTCTAGATTCTATTCTTTTTATTAGAAAGTTTTCAGTAAGTAGTAAACTCTCTTTATGTGTCCTAAAATATCTTCATTTCACCCTCATTCTTGAATGATAATCTAGTTAAGTGTACTGGGTGTGGGGGGGCACCCAGCAGAGCTCTCCCAGCTGTCTCCAATGAAAAGAAAGAAATCATCCCAGATACAATCTGTTGTTCCAGGGGAAAGGGGAGTGGCTATTCCTTCCAGTGGAGAGAGAATGCCCCCAACCCTTCTCCAAAAAGGTTTCTACTGGGATCCGTAAGTGCAGGGGTATACAGCATACATACATAGCTCACCAATCCATGCCCAAAGGCTATAGTTAATAGAAAACAGATATTATATTTAGATAACAATTGAAGTAACACAGAGATGTCTCTGGGGGTTTGCGAGATATGCATGTTCATGAGATAAGGAGTTCACTCCTTACCCTTTGAACTCGAGCATCTAGCTTATACCAACAGGTCTATTGCTAGGCAGAGCAGGCTTCAAAGGATACAATGTATAATTTCTGGTCTGATTTCCCACCTGAACTCTAGGTGTTAGTATTTGGTCGTATCAGCCACTCGCTTTCCTGGTTTTCCAGGGAGACTTATTGGCCTCTTCCAAGGCTTTCCTCAGTGGGGGTACAGTCTCCAAAACCGCAAGGAGCAGTCCCCAACAGTGTACGATTCTGGATTGGCTGTTACACTTTTCCCTTGACACTTAGAAGTAATTTTTTCATTTTCTTCCAGATTACCTTCTTCCAGATTGACAGTGAGAAGTCCACTCACTGTCAATCTGATTATTTTTCTTCATAGGTTATCTGTCTTATCTCTTCTGGTGGTTTTTAAGATTTTTAAAAAAATATTTAGTCTCAGTTTTCTTCCATTGGAAATTTGTTGTGTGATTTTTCAATCTGAGAACTTCCGTCTTACTAGAAAACTCTCCACCAACATGTTACTATTCCCACATTACTCCTCCCCTTCTGAAACTCTTAGACTCACATTGGGATTTTTTATTTACTCTTCACATCTTTCCTTGACTTTCTCTTAGAGTATATTTTTTGAGATCTCCAAGTTACATTCTTAAACTCATCTTCTAGTTTATTAATTCTTGCTTTGGTAGACTTTGACATGTTCTATTGAATTTGACAATTATGATAGCAGTATTTCACATTCCTAGGATATATGCTTATTTTCAGGTCTGCTTACTCTGTTTTTGTAATGTCTTCTAACAATGTAAGTTCAGTTGATTCATTTATCTCTTTGAACATTTTTTAACATATTTACTTTGAAGTCCTTTGGAAACTGCTCTGTTTTCTTTAGTTTCTCAACTGGGGGTTCTCTCACTTGCTGTGTTTGCTGATGCATTCTTGTGGAGGTGGATTTCCTGAGGTGCTTCATATCTTTTTACTGTCAGCTTATTTTCAACAGTGGTCTTCCACACCAGTTTCTCAGTAGAGCCCTAGCTTGTGGAGGTGATTCATCCAGCAGTGCCTACAGATTCTCCAGTTTTGGACCACTTAAAACTTGTTTTATAATAAAAAATATATTTATATCATATATTCTTGTGTTTATTTATTTTTTTACTTTCAACTTAGGTTTTAAATGTACTCAATTCTTTTTCTAACAATTCTGACAATCTCTATGTGTAACCACTGAATTTAGACCAATTATAGTTATAACCCACGTACTTGGACATATTTATGCTATGTTATTATATGCTATTTATTTAACCTTTTTTTATTTTTGTCTCTTATTTTTCTAAGGTTTTGAAGAGATTCTTTTTTTTCTTCCTGATTTTTTTCTTCTACTGGTTGAGAAATTGCCATGATTTTTATTCTTCTAGCAACCCTTAAAATTTTAGCACTATAACATTCTAATTTTGATTTCTGGAAAGAGATATCCTCGGCCAATTTTAAAGTCAGGCTCCTGTGGCTGCTGACTAATGTGAGTCTGGCCTGGAGCATATGGTACCCAGCACCCAGCACCCAACACCTAGCACTCAGCACCCAGCACAAGAGTCTACTTTCTTGTTCTGGCAAATGTATTGCTATTTTATTCACGACCAAGGATGAGTTGTATACCACCAGGGTACTTCTCCAGCTACTGATCTGAGTTTTTTGTGACAATAGCCAGTTACTTGCTGAGTGCCAGCTGCCTGAGTTCCAGTCTCCTCCTCAGGCATTGCCTGCCTTGCCTCACAGCACCAGACAGGTCCTGGTTGCCCACGGCCTCCCTCTCCTCAGCTTCCCATGGCTTTAGTTTTGAGCATCCTTCTCATTTGTGGCATCTTGACATTTTCGTTTCTTGCCTTCATCCTTAGTTACATTTTAAAACATCTTCTGAACATTCTGTGTGTCATGTTTGGAGGAGAACGATGGTATCCAGGGTTAGCTCAATATTCCCACCTGAATAAAGCCAGACAATTTTGTAAATTTACAAACATTTTTATGCTAGCGTGGAAGATCCTTCTATATAAATCCGCTTATCATTAGAGTATTTTACTACAGTACAGAGGAGATAACGTAATATAAATAAAAGTCCAGGTTGTAGGTAGACGTTGTACTTGATTATGTGTCAGGAAATTCATGTCCCAGTGCTAGCTCTATCGCTAACTTTGTGACTTGAAGCAAGTTAGTGAAGCTCTCTGGGAGAAGCTTTTTGCCCTCATGTAATGTGGCTACTAATGTTTCCATCTGCTTCCTATTTCAAAGAATTCCCTTGAATATTAAATGGAAGATTAAATTACATAAGTGAAAGTCCTTAAATTATTTAGAAATATCTATAGGAAGATAATTTCTACAATTATTGTCATTATTAATGATGAGTTATCTACCATAAAAGAGAAGAGCTGAAATTTATGGAGGTTAATAACAACTGCATTTCAGCTACCCTACAGCTTGGAGCATAGTGCCCTGAGCAGAACAGACATCTTCAAAATTATGGGTGGGTCGATGTACTGCAAAGAATCCATACCGCAATTTATAGGCTACTGTTTTATTTGTATAAAAGTTAATACAGTTAGCTTTAGACCTCATGTCATAATCTGAGGCATTAAGTCAGGAAGTATTGTCAGGATATTGCTCCCTAGAGTAGAATTCAAGTAAATCCAAACTTATTTTCAGTTATTGGTAGACACTTAAGCTTTTAATAATGGGTTAAAAAAATCTTACTCAGAATGAATGATTGCTCTTGAATGCTGAAGTGTGGTAAAGCTTTAAATAATGCATTAACTAATTGCTTGTTTTCTCTGATATTTGCTGTTAATGGTTTTTAAATCTAACATATGAATGTTAATTCATTTGCCCTCAGAAACCAGAAGGGAGTGAGGGTAAACATGGTGACTGCTACCCACCCCAGGAGTTGCAGAGGTACACTTCATGTTTCACCTATTTGGACAATATAAATTGAATTCTCTGCATGAGACCTTCAGAACCCAAAGCGAGAGAGTTGATTGCAATAGCTACCCTGGGCAGAGTCTTTCAGAATGAGCTATTGCCCAGCATTGTCAAAAATGTACTTGTGAAATCTCAATGTGATTTTTGGTCCCAGTGGGTTACTGTAGGTACAGACTTTGCCCACAAGACAAGGGGGCAATGTTAAGATCTCTCTATTATGTGCATAGATCTGACTAAAATGTGGGAGGCCATCAGGGAAGATGAGGCTCTGGTCACACCTAGTCTGAGTTCATCAGTGCCCATTCTTGTCGGGGATATCAGAATCCCCATTAGCTGGGGAGTGAAGGAGGGTTATTCAACTCCTTCCTTACTTCACTTGTTTAAGATCTACTCTGGTAAACCCAAGCAATGCTCTTCACAGTCCAGCAAGCTTTGCCTTCTTCTAGTCTTCCTCTGTCTTGTTATGAAAATACCATTTATTGTATTTTATACCCATCTCCTATTAACGCCTTCCCATTGCTCAGCATCTAAACTCCTTACTCTGCATTCAGAACCAGCCCCTCTGTGGTTCTGGTTTTGGGTCTCACTCTGGCTCCTCTCTCTGACGTGATTTCCTATTGTGAGCCCTTGTTCTGCAGCCTAGTTTATACAGTGGCTCAATGTGTTCTACTCATGTCCTCTTGTTTGCCAGAGGCTCCTCTAGCACAAGAGGACTCTCCCACCTCCAATTTAACTGAATCTGGTTTTCTAACTGAAGGCAGGTCTTCCTCTGTTTGGAAAGTTTGCCATTTTTTACTAAGTTCTCAGCTTTCGAAGGGCTCCACTTGGAACAATATGGGATGGAGTATGCCCTTTAGCCATCCAGGTGAGCCAAATCGATCTGGAATGCCCTGGACAGGGGGTGTGGCAGCCAGATGTCACTCTCACTCTGAATCCTCCATCTTTTGCAAAGCTGGTTGAAATTCCACCTTTTCCAGTGCATCTCAATGGGATCTCTTTTTCCTTTTAATTGTTATAAATAGTATTCATTTAATATAAAACAATAAAAAATAAAAATTGTCTGTATCAACACTTCCCAAACCTAAGACACATATCAACCCCTCATGAAAAAAAAATGTTCTGATATCCCTAATGTTAATTTATTTTGTGATGATTCTTAAAATCCACAAACATAAAAAGCTACAGATAAAAATTTATACATTAAATAAAACAAAAACATAACAAAAATTGAGTTCACAGCATGTCACAATGTTCTTTCTCTGAGTAATTATGACAGATGATGTCATTTTGCTGAAACTAAATTAGCAACAAAAATGTGAATGTAGCCCTGGCTGGTGTAGCTGAGTGGATTTAGTGCGGGCTTGAGAACTAAAGAATTGCGGTTCGATTCCCAGTCAGGGCACATGCCTGGGCTGCAGGCCAGTTCCTGGCAGGGGATGCACAAGAGACAACCTTACACTGATATTTCTCTATTTCTTTCCCTCTCTCCTTCCCTTCCTCTCTAAAGATAAATAAATAAAATCTTTAAAAAATTTAAAAAAAAATGTGAATGTAGTTTGAGGTGCCATACTGCTGCAAGCATGCACAGATAACTTCTCTGAGCCTCAGTGTCCTCATCTGTAAAATAGATCAGTGGCTGCATCAAAGTCAAGTTATTATGAGATCAAATATGTCTGGGAAATATTTCACTATAAGGTAATTGTGAAGAATTAAATTAAATATTCATGTAAAGTGCTCTGCATAGAGTCTAACACATGATAGGAGTTCAAAACTTGTTACATATCATTATTATAGTTATTTTCATTATATCATACTTTAAAAACTCAGTCTTATTCAACACAAGTTTCCTTATGTCAAAATGCTCTGGTAAGAGCTTGCAGTATAGAGAGGAAATATTGTAAATTTAGGCTTCATGCTGGTCATACATAGATTGACTCAAGTTACACAATATTTCAAAAACTGTGGGGCATAAAGTTTGTATTACAAGAATATTTCATTCCATTTATTAATTTATTCCAACCCTGTTCCCACAAGGATTTGAGGCAGTTTTCCTTTGTGTAATGCAACACACTGAAAAGAAAAACAAAATAAAAAGGAAATAGAGAAGCTATGAGGAGGCCAGGTTAATATCAGTGAGGCATGCTATACATTTCAATAAAGTCATTAAGGGTAAAGCAGATATTTCCAAGTTTTTAAAGAACTGAAGCACAGGGGATTTTTCTCCTGTGAGCCCTCCAATAAAATACTCTTTGAAGGCATTGATTTCAACAACGTCCTTTCTTAGACCCATTTGTGAGTTTCATGCAGTTGGTAATGGCTGTGTTCCCCAATGCAAGTGAGTAGCATAATGCCAAAGATTAAATCGGTAAAAGTCTGCTTCCACCCTCGGAGGACCCAGATGCTGGCCCCTGCTGATACGGGGGGGACTATAGTAGTTCTTTCAATGGGACTTTGGTAAATATGGAATAACAGACCTTTTTTAGGCTAATGAAGATAAAAGTAGCTGCATTTTGAGTGACTCCTATGGTCGAATCATCAAATGCTTTGTATTCATTATATTCAATACTAATGGCTATTACTATTAGACCCCAGCAGTGGAAAATTTTTCTGACATACCTAATATTAATGTAAATTATTTTTATAATGGTACTTAAAATATACACAGATGTATTTGGTGCTTTCCATGTGGCAGGTTCTATGTGACTCTATAAATAGTTACTGCATTTCATCCTGCAACTCTCCCATTTTATCAGGAGAAAAACAAGCCTTGGGGAGATTATTTAACTTGTCCAGGGTCACAGAGCTAGTCAGCCTCAGAGCTGGGGTTCCATCCCAGGTGTGTCTCACCACAAAGACAATGTCCATAGCCATCATCTCCTTGCTGCAGAGCACCAGCCCTTGTCAGAGCTGCTGGGGGCAGGACAGCAGGACCAGACTTTTCCTCACTTCACAGTTCAGGTGTTTTTGTATGTATGGCTGGTGATTTTTATTATATCCGTGATTATAAACACTTATTGAGCCTATTATGCACCAGACACTGTGCTAAGCACTTTAATTGCATCATCTCATGTAATTTATTACCCTGTAAGTTTGGTACCAATGCTATTATCCCCATCTTATAGGTAAAGAGACTACAGATTAGGAAGATTAAATAACTTCCTCAGAGTTGAGGAGGTAGTGGTGCCAGAATTTAAATCCAGGTCTGTTTTCAGAGCTGACCCCATCATGCTGCATTACGACTCAGTTGGGAACTGGGGGCAGAGGGACGGTATAATCATTATAGATTTTCTTATCTTTAAAGTCACATGGCCATCCAACAGTGGGTAACTCCAGGGCTGTGGTTGACCGATGGAACTGTCAGGGTCATCATTACTATGGATTGTGTGTTAATGGTTATACTGTAATGATGCTTATAAAAGGAGGTAAAAAGCTATGGGTGCAACAATGATAAATGATAGATAGACACACAGAGAAACTTCCCATTCCATCTCAGCTCACGTATCCTGTCTTTGTGTGTGTTATCTTCAAAAACTTTACCCATCATATGCTCTGGGCAATTTGCCAGTGTGCTCTTGTGGAGAGGCTAAGGAATATTCCACATTATAAATTAGTAATTTAGAATATGGAACTTTTCCTTTCTCCTGAACAATCCAGGTTTTTATAGTTTTAAACAATGAGGTCATGTGGCAAACAAAAAAGTTATATTTCATGCCCATTTTATCAGAAAATTAGTCCCAATTCTCCACTTCTCTTAGTAAGTGTAGACCTGGCCAAGTTGTCCTCAAACATCCTCTCCTACCTCTGAAAGCCAGCCAAACTCCAGGGCAGAAGGTAACAGATTTCCAGAATGAAACCTTTCAACGCAGCAGCCAATCATGTGGGAGCGAAGGAAGCTCTTTCCTACAACTGAAACCGCAAGGGAGTTAGAACAGGAGGCAAGATAATTACCTACCTGGACAACAGCCAGGGAAGCAGCCCGGGCCTCTTGTGAAAATGCCATGGGAAATGCAATGACCACATGTGGTAAGGAGGACCTCGGCTTCCAATCTGATCTGATAAGCAAGGTCAAGGCAGGACGCTGATCCCAGGGACAGAAGGGACTGGTATTTATTATTTATCCAACACTAGCAGCCAGGCAGGTTCTACATGAACAGGGATCTATCTGACCACCTACCATAGGGCTTAACATTTGTCTCTGGGGACCTGAACTTCTGGAGTTCTAATGTTCCCCATTTTCTTAAGCAAAACCTTGAAAGTCCTGGGGTCTTTAGTGACCTGTCTAGGAGTGGGGGGCAATGGTTTAATGGATATCGGGAGTTCGCCCTGCACCCTCACATATCCATTTCCCTAGGCTTCTCTTCTCTCTGACCCATCTCCCTGTGGCTCATCCCTTAGGACTTAGCTTAAGTTTCTTTCTCCTGATCCCCCAAGAGTGGGCAGAAACACTGCCTTGGGGGATGCATAGCACTTTGTAACATCTTCTACCACAGCACTCACTTCACTGAACTGCGAGCTCTGGTTTCTCCCACTAGACAGGGGACTATTCTGTATTTTACTCAAAGGTGGCATCCCCAGTACCATCTGCCCTTCCATAACACATGGTTTCTGTGATGCAAATTACACACACAAATCATAAAGAGGGATATGATATCTACCCGATGTGGAAATCTTATTGGATAACAGGCAATTTTTTCTAACAGTTTACTATTTTGTTCCATGAAACAGAAGCTGATGCATACTAACACAGCAGCTAGCAAGCCACAACAGATTGCAGTACTAACCCAATGCCCTTTCTCCTCACTGTGCATAATCCCCACATACCCCCTGGCAGATGCCGCCTGGATCTTCTACATCCACCCACTTCTGTGGGTCACCTGTAGATAATTCCAGAACCATCAGTCACTTTCTGCTTGTATCTAACGAGGGTACTCTCTGGCCAGAGGAGAGATTGTTTGGCCTGTTACATAAGGCAAAAACTGCCAAGGAATTGATGCCCCAGGGGAGAACTGCAACCTGACAGGGTCCAACAAGGGGCTGAGACTCAGTGGCCATAGGAGTGGATCTGTTCACTGGATGCACTTGATAAAGGGAAGCAACTTTCGTCCTTTCCCTGTCTCATTCTTCCACTCTCTCACTGTGCTTCCAGGGAGCACCTCCCTATAAACTATGTGCATCAAAATCCTGATCCCACAGTGAGTTTTGGAGGAAACCTAAACTCATGCACATCACTCTTCCTCCTCACTGTCTTCATCTAAGGTCTTGAAAGTGCTTGTGGTACCATCCTCTTGTAGCCTTGGTCCTGCCTCTGTAACTCAGTGGTCTTCACCCTGCCATACACCTCACACCCGCTTCCCCCACACAGCCATCACACTTCTAAAACAACTTATTTAATAAACATTTCCCATATTTTTAATATTTTAGAAATGTGATGAATCTTTTTAACTCTACTGGGATTTTTTTAAGACTAGTTATTATTTCTTTGTTAGTGCTCTTGTTCCAAAATTGTCTAGGTTTTGAGTGGTCCAAACTTATTTTGTTCCCAGGTCTGGTTAGTTTTTGTAGTGCATAATTTTACAGAGCTCGAGGTTTTTTAGGAATGCATTTATTATGTTGCACCATTCTCACCTGTGATTAGCAAGGTACTTGGCAGTCATAAGTTGATCAATAAATATTTGATAAATAACCAAATAGATGAATTTCTGAACAAGCATTCTCGTTGTTCTCCTAAATTTTGGGAAAAACATAATTTTCTTTCTTTTTTAAAAAAGATTTTATTTATTTATATGCTTATTTATTTATTTAGGGAAGGGTGGGAGTAAGAGAAGGAGAGAAACATCAATGTGTGGTTGCCTCTTGTGTGCCCCGCCTACTGGGGACCTAGTCCAAAACCTAGGTGTATGCTCTGACTTAGAATCAAACCAGTGACCCCTTGGTTCATAGGCCAGCACTCAACCACTGAACCACACCAGCCAGTGCAAAAACCACAATTTTCTATGTGACTAAATTTTCACACTAAAATACCAATTCATATGTCCATCAGGATTTTCAGCAATGTTTGCATTTTGACTACCTGTCTTACTGGATTTAATTATGTATCATTAGGTAGTAGAAGAAGCATTTAAATGCTTAAGGAGGGGGACTACCCAACAAAAAGTCCCTCTCAAATTTAAATGCATATAATACATTATTTCTGGTGACATACTTAATTCTACTGAAGCACCACCACCTGTAAATCGATGGCAGCTATTTCAGTGCCTGCATGTAGGTTGCTCTTATTTCTGCTATTTCTACATTTTAAAAACATTATTCACTGCCAATATGCTATAATAAAAAGTAGGGTCAATTTATACAATTTAAATAAATATATTTCAGCCAGCAAGATTAAAATGATCTACTTAACTCCACAGAGCAGTCAATAAATCAGCATGTATGGAATTGATTAAACATTTTTTATGTGGAAGGGACTATGCTATGAGTCCTGAGAAGATGCACAAAAGTATAAAATGATCATAATTCTAGGTGTTTCATGGTTGGCCTATGTTCTTCCCTCTTGTGCCCAGAAATACATGAGCTCCACTTTGGGGTTTGACTGGTGTCACAGCCATAGTATCAGTTTCTCCTTCATCAAGGGGCTTTCTTCTTTACTCAGGAAGAGAGATACGTGGGGAGAACAACATATTGAGATAATACAAGTGGCACAGATCAGTTTCCTCCTGAACTCTGTGCCCCATGTGCTCCAAGGGTTCTTTGGGAGGTGAGGGAGAGCTGACTGTGGGGGTCTGCCATGGCCCAGGGCTCTACTTGTTTTCAAGTTGGACATATAAATGAGATTTCAATATTTTATAGAATCTATTGCTAGTGGAAAAGTTGAGAGTAGAGGCAAAATCAGTAAAAACATGGAATTGGGAGAAGGGATTAGGTTTGGGGGTCCCAGTGAACTCGGGTTGTGTAGGAAAGACTTTTGAGGGAGAATAAGGAGAAAGAGTCTTATGTGGGCCTTGAAAAAGTGGTGAGATTAAGGTAAGTAAAGAGGAGGGAAAATATTAGGCCCATAATGAGGGTCATCCTTACATATACACACAAAACACCAAAGACACACAAAATACCAAGGACACACAAAATACCAAGGACACACAAAATACCAAGGTAAACCAACCTACCAACAAACAAACAAAAACCTGCTATCTAAAATAATTTACAATGTAGTTCCTGATCCAGCTGCTTTGCTTAGTGGTGGAAAATGGCTTTGGCAGAAGCTGGAAGGCCTTGAGGCTGTGGGTCAGGAGCAGGGCTGAGGTAACAAAGAAATATATTAATTCTCTTTTCAGCAAAGATCTCAGTTCTAAGAAAAATCTTGATTAATTCAATCAAGGAATATCTGTCTACTTATCAGCACCAAGCTTTCTCTGGATTCCAACTACACTAAGTACACGCTCTACCACACCTACAATGAATTGTCCCTATCCCTTCACTTGACATTTCTTCGGAAGGCCCCTCTGCTCATCATCTCCTACCTCCCTCTTTACTTGCCCAAGGACTGACATCACATTCACTTAGATTAATATTGTGTGACATCTGTTTTCCCCGTTAGTGATCTGCAATGGTGATTGCATGGGTCTTAAAGAATAGACCAAATTTAAGGATTCTGGGACTTTATATGCCTTTGATAGACATTGGCTAAAGTGGCTGTTACCTATCCTGTTGCACATGCATGTTTGAAAGCTTCTTTACTAAATACTGAGAAATAACCTTGACTGTGTCCTGAGAGATGTAACCATTCCTAGTCCGTGCTGTCAACATTCAGTGGCTATGCCTCATGGGTCCGAGAGCAACTCCAAGGACGTTGTCCTCGTGAGAGTGTCTGGCACTCAAGGACAAGATTGGGAGCAGGAAGAGGGATCTCATAAAAGAACAGTCTCTGCTTATCTCTAGGACTGTCTCCATCTTTTGGCCAAATGGAGCCGTGATAAGACTTGCTCTGTGGCAACTCTGATGTTCTCCTTTATGGAAGCTGACTTAAGGCACCATTGCCTCCAAAACCACACTAGGTCATGGAAGGCCTGTCACAAAGCAGTGATTTCATTTTAATTCATTATTCAACATTTACACAAGCTTAGGTTCATTTGGTAAATGTAATAGTGAGCAAGCCAAGTTTCTTTTATGAAAAGGAGAATTCAAACACAGAGTAATTACTCTGAAGAGGGAAAAACCACCGTCAGTCAAATAGTGCCACTCTAAATATTGACACCGTATACTTTCTGTTCAGGGTTAACCATTTGGATCCCACTGGCCTTTACATGTGATTCTGGCTCTACAAGAGAAACTGCATGTGTAAGAGGAAGGTATTAGACAGAGGGAAATAGGAGGGAAAGTTGAAAGTATGAGCAGCGGCCCAGAAAGGCAGGAATAGAAGGGTCAGTGTGGTGAGTGGGTAGGCCACATGTACAAGTTACAGAGATCGTGTAGCCACCACTTACTGTGCTAAGTGCTTTATGTATGTTAGCTTATTCACTGCTCACATAAAATTCTTGTGGGAAGTTGTAGGATACCCATTTTCCACCATCATCCCTGAGTTCATCATGAGCAGACCACGCACACTTACTGTTAACAGAGTAAAGGTCTTTGTGTCCCCAGAAACCATCATTCAATCCTCCCCTCAACCTGGACATCTCTATCATTCCACCTCCCAAAGTGAATCTCTATTAGCATTTGCTTTGTGTCTGTTTCTTCCCTCCTAACAATTCAAGTTGAGCATCTTCACATATCAAGAATGTTCATGTGAGAACCCTGGTCCTCTGGCTGAGTCCACGGTAGGAGTACAGAACACCTGTCCCCATGCAGGAGCACCTTTCTGTTTCTGGAGAGGCAATGACTTTGGGTGAAAACAGACACAGGTCTTCAAAAACAATCAGTTCTTCTTTTTTGTTTGTTCATTTGTTTGTTTGTTTAAAGAAGTCAGACATCAAGGGGACACCACAGTAGAAAGAGAATCCCAACACATTTATTACAAAAAGAAAAAAAGGCAATGACATGCTCCCATCCCCTCCTGACACCAGTGAAGAAATAAGCTCGGAGATGTGAGAAAGCATGTCCAAGCCCACAGAACCAGTTAGTCTGAAACCTCGTCTGTGTCCTACACTCCAGCATTCTGCTGAGTGTCTCCTCTCATGAGGCCAATGGTAACCGGAGAGCCAAAATAATTTGAATCTCAAAATTCAGTAATTAGTTATTGGAGTCCCATCGTGCATAAGAACCTAAAACTATGAATGCCCAGCACTCACTTCCATGCAGATGTGAAAATCCAACTAGCCATCTGAGAGCTTGAGCAGTGTTTGCTCACTACTGAACAGACCCTCATTACTGAGTTCCAGGGGTATCTGTAGCAATGCTTTCCAAGTCCGTAAAGGTGTAGACTCCCCATTTCCAGGCATGCAGGTCTAACGAAATGTGTGACACTGATAAGGGAGAGAAGGATATTTTTCTTTCAATAGCATAAAATTTTACTTGAGGCCATACACAGTTATTATCTAAATTAAGAAGATAATGATAATGGAATAAAATTTAAGGATATCTAAAATCTCACCACCCAGAGATAATTACTGTCAACACTTGGTCCATCCTCCCAGGTGTTTTTCTATGGATATGTGTGTGTGTGTGTATGTTTCTCTGTGCTTCAGTACTATTTTTTCCTACAAAAAGAAGATAGTGTATTTACTGTTTAATAATTTGTCATTAATTGTGATAGTGAATGTATTCTCATGTCGGTAAATTTATTTCTATTATAGAACCTATTTTGATGGAAGCAGAGTATTTTATGGTTATATATTTATTTAATTCACTCAGCAAACATTTATCGAGCACCTATTTAACCCCCAGTACTTGGCTGGGTATCAGAGCTACAGAGGTGAATAAGAGAGAATCTTGGCCCTCATGAAGTTACATTAGTGCCCGGTATCCCCAGTTCACTTCCCAGCACCAGTCCAGGCCCTGTGATGGAACTTGCAGATTTCTAGAGCAGGGCAATAGCTGGCGCCCAAGATGCTGGGCTAACAGCTACCAAAGGCAAGGAGATCCTTAGAAATAGTTTCTGAAGAATATAAAATGTTATAATATCTCCTCTTCTCTTGCCTTCCAATTCTGTTCTTACTATACAGTGATGCTTGTTAAGTACCCAATAAATTTTTGTAGATTCCTTAATGCTAGTTATTATTATCTGATACATGAATTTGTTTTTAAAATGTTTGTTATAAAATAATTTCCTCCACCACAGAGGTCACCTTGCTATTCTTTACACTCTACCACTTTGTTCAGTGTTAAACTATACCAGTCTATGCAATGCTGTGCTGAAATTCATACCATGTGAATAGCTTGTCACATAATTGTTATACTTTGTCCTAGTGTAAGTCTACAAAACTTGTTTTTCACTCACTACCATAGGTGGGTAAGAGCATTATTGCCCTTAAACATAGAGAAAGTCAAGGCCAGAAATGTTAGGTAACCTGCTGAATATCCTAAACTAAGCTATTGGAACTCGAGCCAGAATACAGGCCATGGCTTTGCCGCACGGGGACAGGTGTTCTGTACTTCAGCTACAGAGCATCAGTAACCAAGTAATTAAATTCAAATAACATGAAAGCTAAAGTGGAGAGTAGATGACAGCAGGACTTCCTCGGTCTGCAATGTGGAAGGAAGAGTGAAGAACCGTAGGAAAGTGGGTTTCAATCTCAGCTCCATTCACAGATTTCTCAACTTCTGTGACTCGGTAGGGATTTGCAGAGTTGTGGTGAGTATTAAAAATAATGTGAATCAAAGTGCCTTCCCAAGAGCTGGTACATAATAACGATCAGTAAGAAGATGCTGTTGTTGATACCATCATTATCATGATCACCATTATTACTATCTTCTGTAAGAGGGAAGACGTTCCCTTCCCTAAGTGTATATTGGAATGTGCAGAAGCGGAGGAAGTTTGGTACGGCTCATCTGCCATGGGGCTCTGTTTACATCTTGAATTACTCAAATTAAATGTAAAAACAGCTTCACAGCATCTTAAAGTGCTCATTACTTTAATTCAAACAGCACAGAGTTCCCCTCAAAATAGATGACTCTGTCCATCTGTTTATTTCCCTCTACTAAACTGATTTCCTGCTTTTCTTGGGCTGGTGAGAAATGCTTCAAAGACAGCTGATGTAAACTAAGAAGGGAAGTCTCCAGTCCCACCGCTGGGCCGCGGCTGCAGACGGCCTGGAAGGAACAGGCATGAGCACACTCTCCAGGCTGGGCGTAGGTGGCGTCCACAGTCCACAGGCTCTGTTACTGCAGAGATCTGCTTTAGGGAAGGGTTCGTTTGAATGCTAGTTTTTCCCTTTTGGACATCACTAATTTTTTTATTTTCAGTCATGTAGAAACCAAACTTTTTCATGTTATTTTTAAGTGCTGTTATTATTTGTCAAAACCTATTTGATTTAACTGTTTGTTAAACAATGGATGGATTCCTTTAAATATTTAGACATTATATTTGGGCCTCCATTTATGTACATACTTGTCCCTGGTCTAGGAGGGAAGGGCATGTTCCTAGCTTCTGGTGACTACAGTGGTTATGTGGGTCCATGTGTCTGATGGGGCAACTGTTGGACTGACTAGGAAAACCGAGAGGTTGACAAATTAATTGCTTCTTTTATGATTTTATATAGAACTGATCTTTCTATTCTTGACTGTGAATTTCAATCAAATGTTCAGGGTTTGCAGACTGTAAAGTTCTTAAGCACTGTGGTACTCTTTGATTTTTAGGTTACCTTGAATTCAGTGTCATCCAGATAATTCCTGAACAGTTTTAATAATAAGCAGATCTTCCCATTTATATTAGAAATAATTTTCAAAAATCTTACCATTTTTACAAGCAAGTTATTTTTATTTTTCTATGGGCCACCATGGTCCATATTATATGCATTACTAAAATTGTTACAATTTTAAATTCTAGCCTACTTAGAATTTTTATATTCTGTTTTGGTATAAGTAAAGTTTTCTATGTTGTCACAAATAACTACAGAAAATTCATCAATTTGGAGACTATTTTATATAATCATTTTTCTATTGCAAGTTCTAGTTATGTCCCATTGCTTACTATTAAGCAGTGTTGCAAAGTATTGTTCTCCCTCTCCCCGACTGGCCCTATTTCGGGATTACTTAGCAGAACCAATAGTAATGGTAGTAGAAGAAGCATTCCACAATTCATTATCTAGACCCCTTGGGACAATTATGTTTTGAAATTCAGAATCAGTTAGATTTTAGAAGGGTTATATGGTGAGTTTGCTGTGTATCATGTAAAACTCCTCCAGTGTCTGAAAGCAACAGCCCCTAATCAATCCCACTGATATTTCAGGAGTGACATATATGAACATTCACACTAAGCAGTGGAAATAAAGACTATAAATATCCCCTCATCAGTTTAGGGCAGGTTTTTCTATCAAATGAAATCCCACCAAGTTAGATATTATTGCCAGATGAGGTAGAGAAAAACTTTTCAGTGGTTTTGGATTTGGAACTGAAAATAAAATATTGCAGAATAATGGAAACTATAATTAACATGAGCCTCCATGAATGTATTGTACCAGAATTTATTATTAAGGGCCAGGCTCCACATTTGAAGCTCTTTAAACAGCATCAATTTGGGTTTTACTTTACATGAAAACAAATTCTTACTTTATATAAAAATTTGAAAATCTTTTTCTTTTACTAAGGTTATATTTATATGAATGTAATATTTGGTCTCCATGCTATCTTATTTGTAATTATTGCTTGTGTTTACTAAGTTTTTCTAGTTGAGGTGTCCAGTTTGCTTTTTCAAACATTTTATTCTACTATTTCAGAAAGTCTATATTTTATTTATTTTTTAAACATTTTATTTATTTTATTTTTAGAGCGAGGGAGAGAAACATCAATGTATGTGTTGTTGCTTCTTGAATGCCTCCTACTGAGGACCTGTCCCACAGCCCAGGCATGTGCCCTGACTGGGAATTGAACCCATGACACTTTGGTTCCCAGGCCTGCACTCAATCCACTGAGCTACACAAGTCAGGGCTATATTTTATTTTAATGGTTATATATGTATTAATGTTTTTATAGTGTTCTGAATTCCCTCTTTACTTATTTATTTATCCTTGTCCTAAGTTTAAGTGCCATCATTTAACTCTCATCTACAACTCATATAACAGTCAATTTACTTATTCTAAACTCTCCTTTTTTGCTCCCTTCTCTTACTTTTTAGTTGCATTCTTTCTACTCTATCAAAGCATATGATGCTTAAATATTACTCCTCAACCTATGATGCCTTTCTCTTTCTAATTTCAGGAGAAATATATGAAATAGTCACCATCAGTCCTCCTCCAAAGTTTTCTCATTTATCATTGGTTGGATGATCTTCATTCTCTAAATTAACAGTTGGCAAACATTTTCTATAAATTAGGGCTAGAAAGTAATTATTTTAGGTTTTTTAGGCCAAATGATCTCTATTACATCTATTCAACTCTGCCACTGTTATCACAAAAGCAACCATAGATAATATGTAAACAGATGTGTGTAGCTGTGTACCAATACAATTTTATTTTTTAAATGGGTGGCAGACTGAATTTGGCCTCTGGGCTCTAGTTTTGACCCCTGCTCTAAATCCACAGGAATGGAGCACGTGTCTGATAGTCTCTGAGTTTTGACACATTCAAAACAATTTCATTTAATCTTGATAGTTGAAGGATGGTATAGTTGGTTACAATAGCCTTGGTCTGTGCTTTCTTCCTGAAGCTCATGAAAATGCTGGTTCACTGTCATCTTGCCTGGTGTGTAAGTTTGGAAAATGTGATGCCATTCTGACCCTTTGCCTTTGTAATGTATTTTATCCTTTTGCCTGGAAGCCTTATGGAACTTTCATCTTTAAAGTCTAATGGCTTTACCGGGATATTTCTCAGACATATAAATCATTCTCCACAATTCTCAGTGAGCCCTGATTCAGGTCTTCTTTTTCTTATGGAAGATTTTTTTGAATTTTAGTTATAATCATTACATCTGATCCATTGTTTCAAGTTTCTTTTTCAGGGACACCAACTATACTTATGCTCACACTTCTTTTGCCTAACTTCCATTTCAACCACTTTCTTTCTGACCTGCTTTCTTTCTTTATTTTAATTCTCTTGGTTGTTTATCAGCTTACTTCAGTGTCCTTTATTAAATTTTTACTCCTAATAAATTTTTTTATTTTTACCTTTTCTCCTTTTTTTCCCTAGAAAACAAGCAACTCATCTTTCACTCCCTGCTTTAGTTATTTTGTCTGTTTGTGTTATGACTTTTTGTATTTCTGATTTGCAGGGGAGTTTGCTGTCTTTCATATTTCCAAATCTTGTTTGAGGATATGTAATTTAGAATGCTGTGTTAAACTTTTCTTCAGTTTCATGGCTCATTTATGAGGGAATACTTATTATCAGAAGAAAATTTTTATTCACATATTCTGATATTTTGCAGTAACTTCATGTAGATATGGTATGCTTTTTTATTAGTCCTATTTATTTTACAGAGTTTCTAGTTTGAAAGCAACTTTTTTTCCCAGTTCTGTCCTCTTTGAAGCACCCTTTTAAATGATGATTTTGTTAGTGAGCAGAGGCAGGGCACAAATTGCATGTTTTATTTCTGTTTTATTTCTTCAGAATCCTCAAGCATCCTCTTACCTTCTTTTTTTCTTTCCCTCACCTCTTCACCAAGGGATACCACCTTTTCTCTATCCATCTGATTCTCCCCAGAAGCAACACTTCTCCAAGGCTGACACTCTTAAGCCCCTTCCCTACAGGCAGGGCTACAAATAGCCATGTCCTGATCTGTGTTCAGTACTTTGGCATTTACTATTGTACTTTCTCTCTCTGCATGTGATTTGGTCAGAGCTCCCTGTAAGTCATCCAGTCTCCTTTGTTCTTTTACTTCTGAGTCTTTCAAGACTCTATTCTCCCATTCTCTGCACCTACAGACTTGCAGCAGTTATGGGCAGCAAGATCTCTGTTGGAATTTATTTCTTTATTTTTATACTCACAGGGAATTTAAAGGTTGTAGAGTTCTCTTTATCCTGATAATATAGAAGGTATGTTTTTGTGTGCTTTTATTTATTCTCATTGTTGATTTTATGTTTTGAGGGAGAGGGGTAAAGGAAGGTTAATAGTCATGTATCTATCCTTGTTCAGCAAACCTAGATGTCTACCTATTCATTATGATACTTTTAAAAGTATAAAAAAATCTCATATTGATTCAACAATAAAGCCTAGTAGGATTTTTAAAGATATAGTTTTGCACCTCTGGGGATCATAGTTACACCATGGAGATTACCTTAAATATTCATTCTCAATGGTATGAAAGACCTACTAGCCAACTCCGTTCACCTTTAGATAAAAGTTTCTAGCATGAATTAGCATAAGTTCTCTCACAATGTAATGAGGTATAATAACACAGTTATTATTGTTTGCTTCTGTTATTCAATTATACATAATTACTATCTAATTTGCTAATCTTATACGGACCTGTCATGTTTTGGCACTTGAATACATTTGTGCAAATCACAGAATCTCAGAGTATTAGCACAGAAATCCAGAGGCAGATCAAATAATCTGATGGGGTTGCCTCAAGGCTCACAGGCTCCAAATTCCTCTCTCCCTATGCTTCACCAGGAACTAATGGTATTAATGGTTGGTATTAATGGTTAATGTTCTTCATTTTTCATATTAGTGATATTAAACATTCCTGTTATACTATAAATGTATTACCAGAAGAGGCACATTATTATCATCAATTAATAGTTCAATGCACAAGTAAAGCCCTGAGAAAATGAGACTCGGGATCAGTAAGGCTATACTGTTAAAAGTAAGGTGTTGAAGGAGCTAAAAACAGCAGCAATATGACAGAAATATTATTAATAGCAGCAACAGCAATCTTATTGGCTAATATGCAGTGAGCACCAACTTTTCTAAGCCCAGGCACTGTACTGATCTATTTACAGGATTCCATCCTCTTGATAATCCTTTGAGGTAGTTAGTATCATTATTTCAACTTTACATATAAGGAAACAGAACTTTAAAGAAGCTAAGTCACTTTTCTAAGATACAAAAGGAATTCATATTGGTGGGTATATATTATGTCATTTAATTATTATAATGATATTCTAAGGCATTTATTGTGATTGTTCTCATCTTATAAATAAAATGTAAACTCAGATAATAAAATGTCAAATTTGAGAAATTTTAGAATTAGTTTAAAAAAACAAATAGCTCACAAGGAAGCTAAAGAATAGAAAAATTAATTTAAATTTATTTCCACCATCTTGTAGTTAGTACTGTCAATATTTTGCTACATCCCCCTTCAGTAAATATACAAATACATACACAGGATCATACCAAATGAATTGTTTGAAAACTCTTTCAGTAGCTATGTGAAAATTCCTCATGTGCATGTTTTATTCCTCTATTTTGATCATTCAGGTTGTTTTTTTTTTTATTTTTTGTTTGTAAGTAATGCTGTAATGAATATCATAGAGGGCAATATTTCTGCTCACGGCTAATTACCTCTTCTGGATTTAATTCTCAAGGGTTACTTCTTATTTTAAAAGTATTGCATCTTTAATTATTTCATACTTATAATTAAATCTTATCTTTAGTAATCTAGCATGTTCCAGATTAGAATAAGACCACTTTATGTCAAAGTTTCAAATGTCATTCAATATACTGCAGTGTGTGATCACAGCACTCTATACATACTTGCACATTCATACTCCAGTGTATAACAGTGGCTAATAATATATTTTTATTGAAAGAATTTTCGAGGACCTATCAGTGAAAACTAAGAAAACCATTTCTGTAGATTGGAAACAGTCAACAGCAAATGGGAGCAGAAACCTTGGTCTTGCTGGACTTCCAGAACAGAAGCAGACAAAGGCAAGCCAGGGTTTCTTCCAAGAGAAAGTGATCAAACACACCTATTCATAGTGACAATCATGTTTAGACTCACTTTGCGAAAAGGTCTGGAGTCGGGTTCTCCCAGTGAAGTAAGGCTGACAAATGTCTAAACTGCTACCTGGGTCTGCTGAATGGCAAGGTAATTAAAGATATAATCCCAGGGGTCAAGATCTAAGGGGCTCTAAATATGAGACCTGTTGCTGGACAAGGGACTGTGCTTGGGGGAGCCTGATGTAGCAACCAAAACACATCCAGTTGAGAAGATTGAATACAGAGAGAAAAATGTAACAAAACTTCAATACATCCCCACTGCCCACCCTTGATCCTCCCCGCTTTGGTTTTGTCCATGTGTCCTTCATACATGTTCCTAAAAACCCTTCCCCCTTTATGCTCCTTATCGCCTCCCATCTCTCCTCTGGTTACTGTCAGTTTGTTCTTAATTTCAATGTCTCTGGTTATATTTTGCTTGCTTGTTTGTTTTATTGATTAGGTTCCACTTATAGGTGAGATCATATAGTTTTTGTCTTTCACCACCTGACTTATTTCACTTAGCATAATGCTCTCCAGATCCATCTATCCTGTCGCAAAGGGTAGGAGCTCCTTCTTGCTGCTGTGTAGTATTCCATCATGTAAATGTACCATAGCTTTTTAATTCATGCATTGACATACAAATGTGAAAAAATTAAAAATATATAATTATTAAAAAAAGAATAAAATTCTATAAATAAAATCCCCTCCCAAAAAACCTTCAGTACAAAATGAACTTGCATGTAAAATTTCAAAGCTAATGCAGAAAATTAATGTATAAGATACCTCATCAACCAAAAAAATTCCACTTTGAGGATATGGATATAATATGAGATTCTTAAAGTGACTTCAAAATAAATATATGTAAAATATTTAATGAGATTAAAGAAGCAACAAAAGATTATTAAAGAAACCAACTAGAAATCCTGAAAAAAATGTGGCTATGAAAAGGAAGGCCTTGCAGGCAGAATAGGCACCACACTGATGACACAGTTGAAAAGAGAATTATTGATGACAAGAAGGATAATACTAAGGAATTCATTCAGATTGAAAAATGGGAAAAAAATGAAATATATGAAAGAGAACTTAAGAATCACAGATAAAAGGAGATGCTATAATATATATTAGAAGTTCAAGAAATAAAGAATGGACTCATAGAAAGGCAATGTTGAAGATATGTTAATTGAGATTTTGCAAAATTAAAAAAAGACTTCAATGATCAGATATATAAAGTGAATTGTAACACACTCAGGAAAAATAAAAATAGGATGGATACATGACAAACTGATGAACCCCATGTTTTCTGTTATGGAGTATTTACAAGGTCACCTGCATTATTTTAATACATTGGTTATTATTATTAGCTTTGTTCCTTTTGAAATAATTATTAAGTATACATGAGTAAATAATGGGGAAAAGACTCTTGTGATACAATACAATGAAGTACATCACATGAGTTCTTCCACATGAAGTTGCAAGGACTTTGTTATACAAGGTCTGCCAGAAAGTATCCAACCATGTAATATGAAAAATAGAGGCATTTATTGAAGAAGATACACGATACAAGAAACACTGTACATAGGACAATGACACCTCTGTCCTCTTGAAAGTAGGCACCTTGGTACCTCACACAATTCTCCCAATCACCATCAACTGCCCTGTCATATTTTCCTGAATCTCACTGATGGTCTGAAATCTCTTCCCTTTCAAAGGTGAATTTAGTTTTGGGAAAAGCCAGAAGTTGCAGGGCACTTAACCTGGGCTGTAGGGGGCGCTGAGTCACCTGGTGATTTGATGTTTTGCCAATAAACTGCAAGAGACAGGATGCCTGAGTGGGCTTTTGTAGTGATGAAGCTGCCAATCACCAGTTTTTCATACCTGTGGCCTTCTGAATCAATCATCCAGATGGTTTCCTTGGAGGAATATTAAAGCTTAAGACAAATTTTGATGCAGATTCATTGTTCTACTCACTCATTTTAAATGGGATGGCGACACAGTACACATGCTTACTCAACAGCATCTACTGCCCCCCACTGACTAGTACAGTGAAGTCATCATGTATGTGCATTCCTGTTCACTCTCCTTGGCTGCCAGTTTACATTGATGGCATGCAAACCATTCTCATTATATTAATAACAGCTGGACTTTTTCTGGACAGACCTTGTATAGCTCAATTTCTTCAGTTTTTAGCCACCAAGACTACTTAAAGAATAGTCTTCCTACATAGAGACAACCAATTTTAGGTTAATATTTTAAATATTAAAAAATAAATATTGTAATAAAATGTTAGCATTTTTAACTAGAACATTAATGATACTTCTAGTGGTCACTTGCCTTACGTACCAGCCAAAGCTGCTCTAGCCGCAGCTCCCTTCATTCCCAAGGCTCTAAAGCCAGTCTTCTGCCACCACTGAGGAGCCCCCATCTATGATGTCTACTGACTAAAAAGACTCCTCTGGGTGGAATAGAGCTATGGAGACTTTGGATGAAGGAGAGTGCCACCTTTTGAGTGGACTTCTAACACTGGAAAATGAGAGGCAATGGGAATCAGAAAATAAATTTGCCAACCTTTCTCCTAATTCATCCCTCTCTGTCTTTCCCTGCTCAGGATTGTTCTGAAGCACAAAAGTTTCACGTGGCCTCAGGGACGATACATCTCTTGGAATGACCAACTGAGCTGTATTTGTTATGGAATTTAGCCATGTCAGTAATGCCCTCCCTTGTATTTGATCTCTCTCCTTCCCTGAATTAATTCCCACTTTCCCTCACTCTTAATTTCCTGGAATTTCACTTCTCAACAAAGTGTTAGCAAAAAATCTTTTGATTTAGACTCTTTTAGCAGACCTGGGTTAACACTATCCTACACATAAGCTGGGCCATAGGCTGTGTTCTGTATTCAGACAATTTCTTTCTCTTCTTTGTATTCACTATATTTAAACATCTAAATTACAGTCACAGGTTGCCAGGAATGGCAGCAAGTTTTTGGTGGCTCTGACAAATGGCTCTGGATTGGATATAGACATAGAAATTATGAATAGATTTCCCACTGAAGACTACTTTCATCATTCAGTCAGATACTAAATCAACGAGCATATCACATTCAAAAGCCAGAAGTTGAATATTTCAACTTGAGAGATGGTAGCAAATGGATTCCCAATTTTACACTTATTGCATTTGATTTTGGAAAGTATTTCTGCATGTTCTTATGGTTCTCATTCTCTGTAAGTGTAGAAGATCAATGGTAAACAACCTCAAATTCTCAGTGACTGTTAATTGTATCATACTCTGGTCTTTATCCTTGACATTAAGAAGCATTAAAAACCCTTTAATAGGTTTATCTTATTCAAAAGACTTAAATTATTGCTAAGAAATAAACATAATTAAATAGCTAATATCATAGGAATGATCTTTACAAGATTTCTGAGACCGATAATTTTATTTATTTTCTTAGACAAACTTTGACACTACATTATGAAAATTTTCCAGTATTCAGAAAAGATGAAAGAATTGTGCTGTGAATACTTTTGTATTACCTAGATTCAATATTGGCTTCTGGCTAAGATGGAGGCATAGGTAGGTATGCTTCACTTCCCCTCACAAACAAAAAAAGAATAATAACCAATTTTAAAACAAAAAAAACACCAAAAGTTCCAGAAAATTGAACTGTATGGAAGTCCAACAACCAAGAAATTAAAGAAGGAACATTCATCCATACAGGTAGGAGGGGTGGAGACCAGGCAACTACCACATTTGTGTGCAGATAAACTTGGAGGAACAACTGGGAAGTGAGGGAACCCAGGGCTCCAGCATGGAGAAATAAAGCCTCAAAACCTTGGCTGTAAAAACCAGTGGGGGTTGCAGTGGTGGGAGAAATTTCAGTCTCACAGAAAAGTCCACTGGAGGGGCCTATGGGGTCCTAGAATGTATACAAATCCACCCACCCAGGAATTAGCCCCAGAAAGGCCCAATTTGCTTGTGGGCAAGGGGGAAGTAACTGAAATCAGGGTGAGAGCCAAGCAAGTGGCATTGTGCCCTCTCTGACTTCTTCCCTACACACAGCACCACAACAAAGTGTAGTGGGTTGCCCCGCCCTGGCGAATACCTAAGGCTCTATCCCTCACAATGTAACAGGTGTACTGAGACAAACAAATATGTCTGAAATGAAAGAACAGATCAAAACTCCAGAAAGAGAACTAAGGTATGAGGAGATAGACAACTTATCAGATACAGAGTTCAAAACACTGGTAATCAGGATACTCACAGAAATTATTGAGTATGGTTACAAAATAGAGGGAACAGTGAAGGCTATGCAAAGTGAAATAAAGAAAAATATACAAGGAACCAACAGTGAAGGGAAGGAAACTTGGACTCAAATCAATGATTTGGAACAGAAGAAAGTAATAAACATTTAACCAGAACAGAATGAAGAAACAAGAATTAAAAAAAAAAAAAGGAGGAGAAGCAGGCTTAGGAATCTCTGGGACAACTTTAAATATTCCAACATCAGAATTATAGGAGTGCCAGAGGGAGAAGAGGGAGACCAAGAAATCAAAAACTTATTTGAACAAATAATGAAGGAAAACTTTCCCAATCTGGTGAAGGAAATACACATGCAAATCCAGAAAGCTCAGAGAGTCCCAAACAAGTTGGATCCAAGGAGGAACACACCAAGACATATCATAGTTAAATTACCCAAGATTTTTAAAAAAATTAAATATATTTGATTGGTTATGCTATTACAGTTGTCCCATTTTTTATCCCCTTTATTCCCCATTGCTCTGTACCATCCACCCATCAACATTCCCCATCCCCTTAGTTCATATCCATGGGTCATACATATAATTTATTTTGTTTTTACATTTCCCATACTATTCTTAACCTCTCCCATCTATTTTGTGCCTACCATTTACACTGCTTATTCCCTGTACCTTTTCCCTCATTCTCTCCCTCTGCCTCCCTGTCAATAACCCTCCATGTGATCTGCATTTCTGTGAATCTGTTCCTGTTGTAGTTGTCTGTTTAGATCACTTTTGTTGTTTTAGGTTTGTTCCGTTGTTGATAGTTGTGAGGTTATTGTCATTTTACTGTTCATATTTTTTGTCTTCTTTTTCTTAGATAAGTCTCTTTATAAATTACCCAAGATTAAAGATAAGGAGAAAATCTTAAAAGCAGCAATAGAAAAGGAGAGAGTTATCTACAAAGGAGTTCTTATAAGACTGTGATTTCTGAAAAGAAACCTTGCAGACAAGAAGGGGCTGGAAAGAAGTATTCAAAGTTGTGAAAGTCAAGGACCTACAACCAAGATTACTCTATCCATCAAAGCTATTATTTAGAATGGAAGGGCAGATAAAGTGCTTCCCAGATAAGGTCAGGTTCAAGGAGTTCATCATCACCAAGCCCTCATTATATGAAATGTTAAAGGGGTATAAAGGGGAGGGAAAAATGGGACAACTGTAATAGCATAATCAATAAAATATATTTAAAAATACTTTTGTGTTACTTAGATTCCACAATTACTATTTTACTGTATTTTCTTTATCATACTTTTTTCTATCCATCCACACTTTTATTCATTTATCCATTCATCTCATTTTAGATATATATCAAAGTGAATTGTACCATGCATATTGTTAACTATAGTTTAAAATTATTATAGTTTCTTATAAAAATTAAATTCACATATAATGAATGCATAAATATTAAGTATACTATTTTAGATGAAAGATAAGGACAAATCTAAACACCTATGTTCTCTAAAGCCCTACTATTGTATAGAAATGTACCATAACCTCTAGGAAGCTTCCTCATGTGACAGTTCCCACCCCTAATCTTCCAGGGACAATCCTACTCTGATTTTTTAATGGTAGATTAATTTTGCCTGTCCTAGAGTTTCAATAAGTGGAATGGTAGAGTATTCACTATGTACTATTTCATGTAAGAACTTTTTTCACTCAGGGTAATGTTTTAAAGATTCATAGAAGCCACTGGGTAGAGAAGTAGGACATTCTTTTATATTGCTGTGCTTTATAACATTGTACAAATATACCACAGTTTAGTCAGCCATTCTACTGATGAACACCTGAATGATTTTCAATTTTGGCTATTATGAATAAGACTATGATCAGTCTTCTATTATTTTTTTTGTAGATATATGTTTTATTTCTCTTGGGCAGAAAAACCTAGGAGTGAAATTTCTAGGAGTGAAACTACCAGACTATTTTCTCAAAATAATTGAAATATTGCATAGGACATCCATGATATATGAGCATTTTCTTTTTTTTCCCAAGGAAACCATTATATTTAAATACAGTTATCAAAATTTTTTACATTTTGTGATAAAGCAACATATTCACTTCTTTATTAATATAGTATATAATATGATCTAATATTATATACTATTAATATAGTATATAATATGATCTAATATTATATACTATTAATATAGTATATAATATGATCTATATAGTATATATAGTATATAATATGATATATCACAGTTCTGAAGCAGTGATAGACACAAACTACAATTTGAGATTCTGCAACAACTTTTTTTAAAAATAAATTTTATTTAGTTATTTTTCAAGTACATTTTTTTATCTATTTCTCCCATCCCACCCCCCCTGCCCCGTCTCCCCCCTCCCTCCCATTCCCCACCCCCAGTCCTCATCCCTGTGTCTTTCATACTTGTTCCTCAAAATCCGTCCCCATTTCTCTCCTTAAATTCCCTTCCCTTTCCCCTATGAGCATTTTCATTGCTTCACAGCCTTGCCAACATTTGATATTGTCAGTCTTCGTTAAGTTTAGTCATGTTAGTGGCTCTGTAGTGGTATCTCATCATGGCCTTAATTTGCATTTTCCTAATGATATTGAGCACATTTTCATGTGCTCATTAGCCATTTGTGTATCTTCCTCTGTAGAATATTTGTTCAAATTATTTTACTCATTTCATATTGAGTGAATTGTCCTTTCCATTAGTAGGTTGTAGGAGTTCTTTATATGTCCCAGATACCAATTTTCCGTCGAATTTATATTTATAAATATTTTATCCTAGTCTATGTCTTGTCTATTTATTTTCTTAAACGTGTCTGTTGATTAACAGAAGTTTTTTATTGTAATGAAGTCTAATATATCATTTTTTTCTTTTTATGGTTATTGTGTTCTATTACCAAGGAAAATTTTACCTAACTCAAGTCACAAAAATATTATTTTATATTTTCTACTATAAGTTTTAAGGTTTTAGCTTTTATATAGAGTTTATTATCTACCTGGAATTAATTTTTGGATATTATGAAAGGGAGGAGTATTTATTTTTTTCTATATAGATATTATCACCATTTGTGAAAAAGCTTTTTTTCTCTATTGTATTAACTTGGTACCTTTGTAGAAAATCAGTTGAACTTCTCTGTAGAATACTCCACCTAACAGCAGCAAAATACATATTTTTTTCTTGTGCACATAGAACATTTTCCATATGTTAGGCCATAAAACTAGTCTCAGTAAATTTTAAAATGTTGAAATTATACAAAGCATGCTCTCCAAACACAATGGAATGGAATTATAAATCAAGTTTAAAATGAAATCGGAAGAGTTTCCAAATATGTGGAAATTAAAAAAACACAGTTCTGTATAACCAATGAGTTAGGGAAAAGACTATAGTCAAATGAAAAATACTTTGCGATAAATGAAAACAAAAGCACAGTGTACCAACAGGTATGAGAACCAGTGCTCAGCTACACATTTACAGCTGCGAGCGCCTTCATTAAAATAAGAAATATCTCAATCAGTAATTCAACTTTCTATCTCAATGAACCAGAAAAAGAAAGAACAAACAAAAACCAAAGCAAGAAAAATGAATGTAATAATAAAGATTAGAGTGGAGAAAAACAAAATAGAGAAGAGAAAAACATTACAGAAAATCAACAAAGTCAAATGTTGGTACTTTGAAAAGATCAACAAATTGACAAACCTAGAGCTCGATTGAACAAAAAGGAAAGAAATTACTACAATAAAGAATTAAAGAGAAGATCTTAACTATTGAGTGCATAGAATTAAAAAATATTTCAAGAAATTACTGCAACTGTACGTCAATGAATTAGATAACCTAGATAAAATAGGCTAATTACTAGAAACATACAAACTACAAAAACAGACCCAAAAGAAATAAAAACCCTAAATGGACTAATAATAAGTAAAGAGATTGACTTAATAATAAAAAATATTTCCAACAAAAAAAGCCAATGACCAGATGATTTCACAGGTGAACTGAACCAAATATTTGAAATAGAACTAATACCAATCCTTCTCAAAATCTTCTAAAAAAATGAAAGAGAATACTTTATAACTCATTCTGTGAGGCTAGTGCTACCAAAGTTAAACAAACACATCATATAAAAAGAAAACTAAGGATCATTACTGCTTGTGAATATAGAAGGAAAAATCCTGAACAAAAAGCTAGCAAGCTGAATTCAGCAGCACATTAAAAGGATTATACAACATGATCATGTTGGATTTATCCCAGGAATTCCAAAATGAATCAGTGATCATCTCAATAGATGCAGAAAAAGCACATGACAAAATCTAACACACATTCACTGTAACAAACTAAACGAACTTGAAATAGAAGGGAACTTCCTCAACTTGACAAAGGGTTTCTATGAAAACCCACAGTTAACATCATATTTGGTGAAAAAGTTAAAGCTTTTCCCCTAATATTGTAAACAAGACAAAGGATGTCAGCTCCTGATACTTCTACCCAAAATTATTCTGGAAGTTCTAGGCAAGACAATTAGGCAAGAAAAAGAAATAAAAGGCATATACACTGGAAAGGAAAAAGTAAAACAACCATGTATTTACACATGATCTTACATATAGGAAAACCCCACGAATCTAGAAAACATATATTAACTGAACATATATTAACATATATGTTAATAAAACATATATTAACATATAAAAGTTCAGCAAAGTTGCAGGATACAAGAGCCATATGAAATATCAGTTGAATTTCTATGTACTTGCAGTAAACAATAAAAAATTAAGTCAAGAAAATTCTCCTTACAGAGCCATCAAGAGTAAAATACTTAGGTTCTGGCTGGGTAGCTCAGTTGTTTAGAATGTCATCTCAATTCGCCAAGGTTGTCAGTTCAGTCCCTGGTCAGGGGACATGCAAAAATCAACCAATGAATGCATAAATAAGTAGAACAATAAATCAATGTTTCTCTCTCTCTCTCCTTCCTTTCTCTCTAAAATAAATACATAAAATGTACTAAAAATAATACTTAGGAATAAGTTTAACCAGTGAGCACTTATACACTGAAAGCTACAGAATGTTGATGAAAGAAGTTAATGAAGACCTAAATATATGGAATGATATCCTGTATTCATGAATTGGAATACTTAATATTTGTAAAACAGCACTATTCCCTAAATTTACCTGTAAATTCAATGCAGCCCCCATCAAAATTTCAACTGCATTTTTTGCACAAATGGACAGGCTGATTTTAAAATTCATGTGGAAAAAGAACCACAAGTAGCCAAAATAATCTTGAAAAATAAACATGGAAGATCTCATTGCAGAATTCACACTTTCTGATTTCAAAATTTGTTATAAAGCTACAGCAATCAAGACAGTGAAGCATTGGCAGAAGGTTAGATATAAAAATCAATGGAATAGAAGTGAGAATCCCAAAACAAGCCCAAAGAGCTATGGCCAACTGATTTTTGATATGAGTGTCAAGATAATGCAATGAGAGAAAAAAAAAAACATAGTCTTTTTAACAATGGTGTTCAAACAACTGGAATATCCGTGTGTAAAGTTTGGGTCCCAAAACTCACAGAAAACACCAAAGTTATTTAAAAAAATCAGACCTAAAAGGTGAAACTATAAAAGTCTTACAGGGAAACATAGATGTAACTCTTTATGCCCTTGAATTAGGCAATGGTTTCTTAGGTATGATACTAGTAACACAAACAACCAAAGAAAAGAAAAAAAAAAGTAAGTTGGACTTCATTATTCAAAACTGTTGTGCATCAAAGGACACTATCAAGAAAATGAAAAAGAAAATCATGCAGGAGAAAATCTGATGAGTTTAATATCCAAAATATATAAAGAACTTTACAACTCAACAATGAAAACACAATGAACCCAATTAAAAATTGGTCAAAATATTTGAGTACACATTTCTCCAAAGGAGATATACAAATGGCCTCTAGACACATGAAAATATCCTTAATATCATTAGTCGTTAGGGAAATGCATGTCAAAGCTATAATGAAATACCACTTCATGTCCACTAGGATAGCTATAATTATAATACTTTTTAATGGGAAATAAGAAGTCTCAGTAAGGATCTGGAGAAATTAGAACCTCACGTATGGCTACTTGAAATGCAGATTGGTACAGCCACTGTGGAAGAAGTTGGGCAGTTCCTCCAAATGTTAAGCTTAGAGTTCCCGTATGACCCAAGAATTTCTCGTCTTAGTAGCCATAGCATTGAAAATATATCTTCATATAAAAACATAGCACCATTATTCATCATACCCAAACAGTAGAAACAACCCAAACATCCATCACCAGACAAATAAAGTAACAAAACGTGATATAGCTGCAGAGTAGAGTATTAGCAGCCATAAAAAGAGAATGAAGAAGTACTAATACATGCTACAGTATGGATGAACTAGAAGGATATTACACTAATTGACAGGAACCAGAGACTAAAGTCCACAGATTGTATCATTCCATTTATATGAAATATGTAGAATGGACAAATCCCTGGAGACAGAAACTAGGTTAGTGATTTCCAGGGGGTGTGGAACAGGTAGTGAGGGCTAGCAGGTACAGGTTTGGTTTGGGAATCATGAAAGGGTTCTGGAATTTGGTAATGGTGGTAGTTTCACAGCGCTGTCAATGTACTAAAAGTACACTTCAAACTGTATACTTTAAAGTGATGAATTTTATGTTATGTGAATTTCATCTCAATACAAAAGTGATTTTTAAAAATCGATTGATGTTATAAATGCTGGTCTATTTCCGGGCTTTTGAGTCTGTCCCACTGGTCTTTTTACATCATATTGTCTTGACCATTGTAGCTTTATTGTGAGTTTTGAAGTCAGATAGAGTAAGACTTCTTTTCAAGATTGCTTTGGATAGTTTAAGTGATGCCCTTTACTTTTAAAAACTTTGTTATGTATCTTTTCCTTTCACAGTAAGCACATACCAGCATAGAAGAGCATTCTTGTGACTGCTGTCCATTTCTTTTTTTATATATTTTACTAAATTTTTGGAGTGATATTAGTTAATAAAATCATATAGGTTTCAAGGGTGCAAACCTATAATACATAATCTGTATATTGCACTGTGTGTTTACTGCCCAAAGTCAAATCTCCTTCCCATTCCTTAGCATAGCATATAGAAGAGTGTATACTTGGTAGGTATAATTTGCTCATTATTCACAGAAGTCAATATTTCCTTTAGTATTTAATCAAGATCAGAAGGAACATTGTTCACTCACAATTGCCTTTTTGCAATAAATCAGTCTGCAGATTGGTGTTAAGATAAAGTATCTTTGTGTGATTATAATACCTTTCCTTGTTGTGTACATGTCTGATGATGCTCGATCAGTATTTATCACAATATAACTTTTCCAGTTTTATCTTCGTTCACAAAATACCATTACCTAAATTCCTACACTTGGATTTTTCAGTGATGAACAAA
Organism: Artibeus jamaicensis; assembly: GCF_021234435.1. NCBI lineage: Eukaryota > Metazoa > Chordata > Mammalia > Chiroptera > Phyllostomidae > Artibeus > Artibeus jamaicensis. Next base: position 12,067,183 of record NW_026521883.1, read on the forward strand.
GTCTCACACCCTTCTTTCTCTTACGTAGACAATGATTTTTTGGGACCTGATTTGTGTACTACACAACCCTGTTTTTTTCCAGTTGGGAACCTGCATATGAGAGAGTAATTGCTTTTTCATACTGTGTGCCGCTGTGGTTGTGCTGTGTCCATCTGTATCATTTGACCAAGAAATTTCAGCAATAGCTTGTTCTTCTGGCTCTCCAAGCAAAATATTTGTTACATTGGGAATCATTTTATAAGCTTCTCAGGAGCGATGAAATGATACTTGTTGCTTTTTATGCTGTAAGAAATATGACTTTGAAGGATGCTTCCATACTTTGATTTCTTTGCTTTTAGCAACAATGTGCATCAGTTTTGTGCTGAAAAACAATTTTTTTGTGCTTATTATGGAAAATCTAATTTTATTTACTAGAGAAGTCACTGTGTTTTAGACTTTTTTTAATGTGGTGATTTTATACCACTATTTGACAGTTTCACATGAGACAAAATACTTAGAATTGAGAGTGAACAGCTGGCTGGCTCAATAAAATCTAATTTTCAGATTCATCATAATTCTTTCCATTACATTTTTCCTTTTTAGATTACGTTTGAAAAAATCATCACACTTGGAACTATGCGCGTCCCAACACATACAGATTCACATTTTCTGTTAGCACCGAGCTGCTCACTATTCATGTTCTGGACATTATTTTGAATTGTTTTATTTTATCACCACTCATTATAACTCAAATTTTAGAAAATCATAATTAATCTCACATTTCAAGCATATTCAAAGAGAATTATTTTGAGCCTTTTTCTCTGAAACCATGAAAAGACCTGGAGAACCTCTGATAAACTACCAGGGACCACCAAGATGCGCAAGGCCCCTTGAGAAACACTATTTTATAGTCTTACCTCCCTACTGAGACACATAACCAAAATGTTTAAATATCCCCCACTTAGCAAGCCTATCTTCTTGAAATGCTTCATTAATTTTCTTCCAACTTAGCCAATGGTCTGTCCCCTTGCTTGCTGAACAATCTACAGTTCTCAGACACCTCCCGGGTCCTGGAGCTCACGCCGTGCCAAATTACCATCAGGAAAGCTCCTGTCAATTTCTATTTTCCAATGGCTATGAGTGAGAAAGTCTGTCTCCCCAACTTCACCAACTCTGGGTATAAAAAAATGCAACTTGTGCATTTTGTATGCTGTTTAGATTTTAGAAACAGCCCTTAATCAGATGCGGTCCAAATGACTCTAACATTGCCCGTGGAGTAGACAGGAAATAAGTCCACATTTCTTGTATTAAGTACAGTCTTAGAGTTCAGGCTCATTGAATGGAATGGCAAACCAAATAACGCCAAGTGTTTCATTGTGATTTTTTCTCTCCCTTTATGTTTGATCATTTGTTTTTGACTGCATTATGTTTTAATTCACTTACATGAAATACGATTTTTTGTTAACTGTGTTTGTGGTTTAAAATTTGGAGTTTTTGCCTTCTTCGTATATTAAGGGTATGACTACCATTTTAATGCATATATACTTTTAATTTGTTTTCTACAGTGCCATCTCTGTGCCTGGTATGCTCTGTGTGTGTTTGTATGTGTGTATGTGTGTGCATTCTGTTTGCAGCCCTCTCCACCATTAGATTAAGAATGTGACATTCTAAATTTAATTTCCAGAATAATTTTATTTTCTTTTATATTTCAATTTTTAATCTTAATGGAACCCCTTTTTCTTTACGGCATGAGATAAGCATCCAAGTTTATTTTTCCTCAAGAGCTTATAAAAATCATCTCCTGCAGGAAAATCCTTAAAAATTCCCTGTCATTTTTGTATCTTCTTGTTCTATTTTCCCTACAAGGCTTTCAGCTGTTAGTAATCTGAAAGACCAGGAAAAAATCAAGTGTTTTCTATACACAAATTTTTGCTTTAACACATTCATGCCCAGGGGTTTTCCTTCCTCTTGGAAGAGAATGGTGCTACTTCAATTATTTAGTTATAAGTACGACAATGGAGAAAAGAAAAAGAAGCTGTTAATTATCCCTCAATATTAGTTCTTGCCTTCCTCCTTAGTAACAGACATCCCAATTCTTAGCTGGGTACATGATGAACCAGAATAAAGACTACATAATTACTAGCTTCCTTGAAGCTAGGAAATAATTGTGTGTGTGTGTGTGTGTGTGTGTGTGTGTGTGTGAGAGAGAGAGAGAGAGAGAGAGAGAGAGAGAGAGAAATGTCTGTAAAGGTAGGAAGTATAACCTTTCTTGTCCCTAATTCCTTGTTGCTGGTGAGGAGGAGGACCTGATGATCGGAGCTATAGCAGCCACATTGGGCTATGTAGCCTCATGTTAAAATGGCCAGAGCAATGAGATGGAAGTAGCCTGGGTCCCTGACTTTGTGGAGCTGACATTTCAGTCCTGGATTGCCTGTTTCACTTCTTCTGTTACCCCAACACCCCCCCCCGCCCCAAATGAACTTTTAGCTAGTACAAGACATTGTTTTTTATTGGATTTTTGTTATATGTAGCTGAACTTATTCCTGAATGATACATAAACACAGGGAGGAGTTATATTTTATTCATCATTATATTCACAGGGCTTAACACTGGACCTAGAACATAGTAAATGCTCAATAAATGTTTGAAGGAGGCATAAATTTCCATTAGTAGGCAAGATAGTAGTGATTCTGAGAATTTCAGATAAGTTGGTACAGTACATACACTTATCTCATCTTTCATAATTTGGACTTTGAGACCTTAAAGAAAACATCATCTTCTCAGCTGTGGGTTGTATAACAATCATTGTTCACAAACAACTCTTTAGAAGCACCTCTTTTATTGACTTTTACTTTCTAAGAACAGACAAATCTGGAGCATTCAGCATCATTTTGGTTCATTTCCCATTGGAGCACACCATGAACAAGGAATGGTGAGTGCTCTAGAAGAGATCCCAGCCAAGGTCTGACACGGTGGTAACGTCTCTGCGAGGTTTATGCACCTATTTAATTGCAGTTACATCCATCTCCATTCCCCGAGGGCCCATCTTTATGGAGAAATAGGCAGTTGGCTGAGGATGTTGGAATTGAACATTCCTTGCTAATTATTTAATTTTCATCTGGCACAAACTAAAGCCTCTTAAGATTAGTGGGAACTAAAAGTCAATTACCTTCCTTTGCTATCAAAGAGCCTACCACTTATAACTAAAAACAAACACATAGCTTTATTCTTGCCCTTGTCCCAAACCCTGCCAGTGGAACTGCTTTTTTCTGTCACCTGCTGTTCATGGAATAATGAGGGCAAGCATCTTGTGCTTTCTATTGTAAAAACTGAGGCATGGGTAAAAATGGAGTGTAGACAAAAACACCAGCCTCTCAGACCTCCATTCCCTGAACATGTTCAAGACTTCCTTTATTTCAGCTACAGTTTATCAAGTATTAGCTTGGGATGTAATACCCATAAGAACCCATCTTGAGGAAAAGTCAGGAAACTGGGGCTTGGACTCACCCACAGCCACACAGCTAATAAGTGGCAAAGAGAGGTTTTCACAGATCTGCCCTGGTGTTGATTTGGACCCCAGACCAGGGACCTATTACTGTTACTACTGCTAAGAGGGTCTTTGACCTTCTTTTTTCCTTATTGAACTCCTATCCACCATTCACGACGTGTTACAGTTGCTGCTTTACAGGAAGCGACTCATGCTGCCAGGGACTGAGGCCCTCCTGGTGCTCCTGCAGCAACCTGAATTTTTATTCCAATAAAGCATTTATTTTAAGCATTTCATTCACTGTGTGCTGTAAATATCTTACATGGATAACCTACTGTAATTCTCAAAAGCCTTGTCAAGGAGGCTACTGTGATCATGGACAATCTAGGAGGAGGAAACTTGAGTAACAAAGCTCTAGGAGTACAAATTCAGGTCTTTTTGATTCAGAAGCACTTAACCATTACAGTGACCCATTACAATGAATTCGTTTATTCATTTGATTGTCTCTCTCATGAACTGAGTTAAGATCAGAAACAGTTTCTTACTCATTTTGTGCTCTGATCTGGTGGTACAGAATCTGACTCATAACAAGCACTAGCCAATCTGATTTAAATTTCCCTCCCCCTCTGTCAGCCCGTGAATGTGCCAATACTACATGAGGTGGGAATACTAACTTTTGGGGATGGGCCTAGTTTTAAAACGAGTGCACATCCCCTCAGAGAGAAAGAACGGTAGATTCATTTTCCTTATAAACTTCTCTCAGGCACTTCAGGTGTGTGATGAATAGTAGCTTTCAAAGAAGTCCTGCCCAGGAATCTTCCCTGTGGGCTGGTTGTCACTGCTGTGTCACTGCTGTGATTTTACCAGGCGTTTCCCAGGGAACACGTTAGGGTTTTCCTCGCCTGCCGCCTTGAGTTAGGGGAAACCCATGTGGCTTTCTTTGGCCCATGCAGTGTGGATAGAGCAACAGATGTGGAACTGGTGGCTTTGAGAGTCCACTCATGACTTCCCACCGCTCTAGTGACCAGCATTGTTTGAAATACGACTATGGAAAGCAGACCTCCTCACTCTGACGTGCAAATTTATTGTAATTAGTGTGATCAAATCACAAACCCTGGTTGTTATAAGCTATTAAGTCTGGGTGGTTGATTGCTACCACAGTGTAATGGTCTATCCTGACAGAGACACCCCTCAAAGTCTCCAAGGAAGTGATTCTTGGCATTTTTATTTTACATTGAGGAGTGAGGAGGAGAATCATGAAGCTGAGGCCTAACCCCCAGAGCTTTAGACTCACGAGAAGCTTCACGACTCTCATTGAGCTTAAGAAAGTTCTGCTTCGGAGGGTGCTGCTGGTCACCAACTGGTCCTCCATCTCCACTGGCGGCAGCGAAGGTGAGATGAGCCCAAGCTGCTGCAGAAGAGATTTCAGTTAGGTGAGCAAAAATGTTTGAAGGTCAGAGGGTGGAGAGACATCCCAGAACCTCCTTCCTGATGCCCTTCTGAAATCAGCAAAGATGGCTACCTTGCCGGAGACTGTGTAGTGAGAGTATACTGGAGCATTGTGGGGGCTGGGGGGACCTGTTGCTTTCAAGGCGTGCCTTCTGGCTTTATGATTTTATATCTTCAATCTTGGCTGGTTAGAAGATTCATTTGTACATTTAACCAGATTTTCCCAGGGTGTAAATTCCCCCCCAGAGGTAAATTAAACACTTTTAGGGATACAATCAGTCTGTGAGGCCACCAGGGTACCATTCACTGCTTTGCAGCAGCAATTTACCCAATGGTACCCTGGTGACTTAGGGAGTGAGTGTGCATCTGTAAAAGGGCTTCCTTCACATCCAGGGATGCACTGTCAGAATTCTCCCTGTAATGCATGGACAGCCGAGGGTGGAAAATGGGGGAGTAAGGCCCCCTATTGCCCTTCTGTTCCCATCACACTCTCAGGCTGGGCTGCTGTGTCAGTGGAAGATAAGCCACTGACACAAGTGAAGTGGGGAACTTAGCTCCTGAGCACGTGCCGTTTCTGCTCAGTTAGAGCTACCTCCCTTGGGATCTTCTCTCTCAAGGGGCGGGTGGTGTTGCCCAGAATTTCAAATGTCAAGGGCTTTTTCTGGACCACATTTCCAGGGAGATAGCCCATGCTTTTGTCCTGTCTTTTCTCTCTCACTTCATCAACACATAACTGTATTATTTTTCTTTCTTTTAGGATAGCAAATTGATTCATTTATTTATTTATTCAACAAACAATTAGCAACCACGTATTATATTCAGGATAAAGTGTTAGTTAGACACACATGTTCTTGGTTTAGATGCATCTGAGTTTAAATTTTTGCTTCATCACTGACTGCCTGCCTCTATGTCTCACGTTTTCCCATCTATAAAATAGAGGTAAAGAAGAGTACTTCTCTCATGTTGTTATAGTAAGGATAGAGTGAAACAATGTACATAACAGGTTTAATAAAGTGCTAAGCACAGAGTAAATATTAGATATTATTCTTACTTACCGTTGGCTGCATGTACCAGGCGCTGGAGTGCTAGAGATATAAATATAAATAAGACCTCGTTCTGACACTCAAGACATGCACAGTCTAGAGCAGTGATTCACAAAGTGGTGTCCCAGACCACCATCAGCAGCATCACTGGGGAACTTGTTAGACAGACAAATTCTCAGACCCCACCCAGACTTAGTGGATCAGAAACACGGGGGCCCAGCAATCTGTTTCAACAAGCCCTCCAGGGCACTCTGACCCTCACCTGGTTTGAGAACCTCTGCTTTATGTTAGAGGAATACTAGTACCCTGATACCTGCAGAGTGCTTTAAGAGTATGAAAACGTCGCTACATGCTTTCAATACAACAGGCAGGCAAAAGAGGAGGATTCTTTCCCCATTTTCAACAGAGGAATGGCAGTTTCTGTAGTAGAAATGGCTGGTTCACTAACAGGACTGCACTTGTGTTTGGCTCTTCATCCCTCAGGGAAGGTGACCTCCAACCATTTAGAATAAATCCTGACTAGTTAGCCTTAACCAATTCTGGTACTCGCAGTCCTTTTAATGGTTGGGTTAGGATTGGGATTGTGACTCAGTCTGGTCAACAGGCTTGAATGGAAATCTGCTGAGGAATTTCTGGGAATGGTTTTCTCTCTTTAAAAAAAAAGAGCAAAAGGACAAGATGGTCCTCTTCTGCTAGACACAATTCCTCCAGCAGCAGCCATCTGTTACCACGAGGGGGGTGACACTCCAGCTGCCATTCAGAGAGTGCAGACTGGGGAGAGGAAAGGCCCTTGTCAATAACAGCGAGGGGCTGAACCAGCCGGCCCCAGGCCCGTCCTATCACAGGACCTCTGGTATTATGACAGATTTCTCTTCCTATTAAAGCCACTTGGAGTTAGGTTTTCTGTTCCTTGGAGATGAGATACAACCTGATAAAGTCCCAAGTGGAAGAAGCCTGGCCCAGGGGAGCAGCGGTAGCAATCTGAACTCATGTTCTGAGGTTTTGAACCTCTGCACTTTCTACAATATAACTGGATGGTGGCTGGATTCTGATGGATGGTGGTTCTGATGGATGGGGCCAACTGATGCAGCGATTCATCTGTGTCCCTCACGCTGCATCCCACACCACTCCCACCGCCAACCCTGTCTTCTTGAACTGCGACTCTAGGTTGCCACATCTTCATCCCCAGTACCCGGCAAAATGCCTGGCACACGATAAATGGTAACTAATATTACTTTTACTTTTATAATGCCTTAAAAGTGTTTGTCTAATGGAGGAAATGACCATGTAATCACATGAATAATGAATAAGTGACATCAATAGTCATTCATTTATTCATGCCATGTATATATAGTACTGCTTCAGCTTTATTAAAGTCAGTTTAATGGTAGTTTTCTATGCCTTAATCCAGACAAGCCCTCACTAGAAAAGTGTCTGAGTTCAGTGGGGAGTGCACTGGAGAGGAAAGAGGCTTATGCTTTCCATGGAATTGCTGCCTGTAAGAGCAGAAGGGGACTTTGTGGTTACTGAGCCCACCATTTTACTTTTTAATTTTTTGCAAGGTTTTACGAATTTTTTTCCTGAGCCAAACTGACAATATATACTGGGGAGCAAGATCTCAAATATTCCAGAGAATGGCAGTTTTGTGGTTCCTCTTATGCATTTAGGATAAAAGGAGAGAATGTAAGGAAGGTATGTGAAATCCATTGGTGGTAAATTAAGGGGCGGGAGAAAGCAAAGTGGGGGAGTCTCTAGGATCGGATAGAAAGCAAAATGGAGAAACACGTGCTTCTTTACGTTGGTGGGTACAAGACAGTCACTGAGAGCTGGAGGCAGCAGCATGTTGGGAGGTTTGGGAGAGAGGGCTGGCACCACTCCCCCAGCCTCCCCTCCCCTCCTTCTTCTCCTTTACCTCTTACTCTAGTTTGTTTCTGATCTTCTGTTTTTATTAGTTTCCCTTCTTACATAGAATCAGCAAATGTCAGATTTGGAAAGGATCCTAAAACTAATTTAAAATAGCTTCCTTGTTTGATGAGAAAGCTGATGTCCAGGGAGGGAAAGTGATTTGTTACGAACCCTGAACAGCTCTAGCAGGTGCCCTGGGAGGTGCAGGGCAGGTTCAGAGCGGGTCCCAAATTGGGAAGGTGTAATGGGGTATCATGATGCAACTCTGCCCCCATGAGTTGGATCATCTTGGTCATGTTACTTACCTTCTCTGTGGGCTTCAGGTTCCTCAACTGTAACGTGGAAACCATCACAGTAGCTGCCTTGTTGCATTGTTGGGTGGGAAATACGTTAAATGCGCTTGGACAGTGAGTGCTTCGGTGGCTGTTAGTTGCATAACAATATCTAATATGTGCCAATAAGGAGGGTGGGATGATGATTAAGAAGAAAGACCTGGAATTTGGACCCAGGTTTCAGCAGCATTCTTGTTTATTTCCAGTAACTCATCTGGTTTTTTTTTTTTTCCGTTGCCTTTTTTGTTTCCTCTAGCCTGAGAGTTAAGCTCCATTTTTGTTTTTATCTTATTAATGTTGGCATTAGAAAATATGTCATAGAAAGAACATGGACACTGGAATTAGACAGACCTAGGCTGAGAGCTTGTGTTCACTGAGTGTCAAACGTGGAGCCTTGGTCAAACCCTGTCATAATCTAGGCTAAGCTTCTTTGTAATGCAAGGGCTCCATCACCCAGTTCCTAGCACTGTCATAACATAAACAACACTCCTAGTATGGTTCAGGATGTGTTGGTTTTTCCCTGAGGCCACAGACCAGTAAGTATCCAGGCAAGGGTTCCAGGTTCTAACTGTACCCCCAAGACTGAGTAGTGATACTGTTTGCCAAATTCACTTCGGGCCAACTCCAAATTAATTCGAATCTATTCTGATCATTTGGTGAAGGCTGAGGCTGACTGCTGACCTTCTAGAATCATGTGGTGAAGGGGTGGCTGACAATGAAAGTGAAATGTTGACTACCTTTGGGGCCACATTCACTGGGATCATGCTGTCCCCATTTCATAGGCCATCCCTGACCTCAGAGATCCTATATCCCCCCCCCACACACACACAAAAAAACGGTGCTTTAAAGTGACCTTTCTCTCAGCCAGATGAGGAGAGCTGCCTGTCAAGTTTGATGCTGCCTAAATTTGGTCCATGAAGCAGCTTGGGGCAGAAGGAAGGCTCCTAAATGGGGAGTTGGGTGTCTCGGGTCCTTCCTTCACTTGGCCACCGACTCTGTGTCTTTGTTCAAGTTTCCCCCAGCCTTTCTAGTTTCCTGAGTGTCCAGGAAAACTGTTATTTCTCTGTTTAATGAGCTTCCTCGGCATCAGAGCATTCCACCCATAGCATCTTCCATACTGAACATCTATCTGCTTTTATCCATCTCTTGTCGTACAGTTCCCTCCAACATTGTCATTTGCAGCACCAAGTATTCATTAGGCAGTTAAATGGAATTACACAGGGGCCTTGGAAGTCACCTCGTTCCTCAGATCAGAAAATTGAAGCCCAGAGATATTGAGCAACTTTTCTGAAGTCACATAGCTTTTTGGCAGCACTTCCAGGACTCCTGCCTCCAGCCTTCTGCAGTGAAACGGTGGTTGTGTGTGATGATGCATCCTGGTCACGTCATCCTGGAATAAATGCAAAGGGTAACAGCTGTGTAGACTGAAGCCTTTATTTTCTTTATTATGACAACATGTCCCTGGGAAGAAAATATTTGTGGATCCAACTTTTGGATGTGAAGTAAGTGTCAAATTGAAATCTTATTGACTCCATAGTGCTTCCTACTCTGATAAATGTATCCAATATGTTCCCAGTGACTCATTTGTAGGGCGGATGTCTTTTTTTTCTTCTTTCACACTGACATTTTTTTGTTGCTCTACACAGTGCTCCTGCCCCGAATTGATAATTAGCTATAGCATTATGGAATTTCATCCCAAATTAATAATTAGATTGATTATTCAAAATCTCAAGCATCCTGACAGTCAACAATCAATTGAAGGAGGAACTAAAATGTAAACTGATGATTTATCTTCTTTTTCCAACAAATTAGCTCACCTATGAGCCAAACAACATATTGAGAAATTATGTTTTGCTTGATCACTATATCTAGAAGGTCCCTGAAAAGTATGAAGGATTTTCTAAAACATAGGTCAGTGTTTGAAATACAGTCTCTCTCTCTCTCTCACATGCACACACAAAGAAAATAAGAAAGGGGCATGTGCTGTAATATGTTTGTTTTCACAGTGCCATAAAGAGGTTTGGGAAGATCCTAAACTGTAAACTGAAATAAATTAGTGATGGAATAAATGACATGAGAGTTCTAAGACTAAAAAAAAAAATCAGAGACACTTAAGTGGCAAAAACTCTTCTGGGAAGAAGTATGGTTTAAAGAGGACAGAGGCTGCTGATTGTAACTAGCCCTGGGTATCCCTTTCTCGAACCTGTGTGGCAGAAAACAACCCTCTTAGAACAGATCTTTGCAAGAACAGCTGTAAAGTCCTATGACTTCTACTGGATTAGCCAGAAAGTTCCTTTAGGTTTTTTCTGTACAATGGCTCTAGTAGGGCTTAGTTGTTTTTTGCTTCATTGGTAGCAATTTGTTAGATTGTATTGTGACAGCTGTCATATCAGCATGCATTTTAAAAAGCTTATCAAAATTGGTGAATTTTTGTGTATCCATTTTAATATTGAAGATGGAAGAAAATAAGCAACATGTTTAGTGTATTATGCTTTATTATTTCAAGAAAAATAAGAATGCAACTGTAAAGCAAAAAATAAAAAGATTCGTGCAGTGTATAGAGAAGGTGCTGTGACTGATTGAACATGTCAAAAGTGGTTTGTGAAGTTTCTTGGTAGTATTGACATTTGGGCCAAATAATTCTTTGCTGTGGGGATGTCTTATGCACTGGAAGATGTTTAGCAGCACCTCTGGCCTCTACTCACTAGAAGCCAATAGCAGGAGATGGCTGACTTACTCGAAAATCCAAATCAATAAAGTTATTGGTGAAAATGAAAAATATGTCTTTTATTTTATGGAAAAAACTAAATGGACCTTTTGACCAACTCAATATTTATTTACAGAATTTTGAGTGCCAGAAGGCACACCCGAAGGCAGCAGTGGTGGTGGTGGAAGGCCATTCTCCATGCACATACATATAGAACATATGCAAGTAAATGAATAGCAAAATACGTGTGTTCATCATCTGTGCGAGGGTTCCATGTCTTGAGATGGCAGAGCCTAACTTCTAATGACAGCACAGCAGGACTCCATGCCCCTCTGGACTCGTTCTCCAGAGTTGCAGACATTTAGCAGTTAGCACCCACACCAGTGTTTTCACTTTAACATAGATAAGTAACCAACAGAATCACTAACAATGCATTAGGATTCGATGCTAAGAAAATCTCTGATGATACCTTTTTATGACTCTGACCTGAGGCTGCTCACTGGGTGAACTGAAATTGCCGCTGCCACAGTAATGCTGTAACTGTAACAGGTCTTTAATGATAGGGCGTTCCCCAAATGAATAGGAAAGGAACCTCCCCCAAGCAGTGGTCAAAATTGTTCATTTGTTTAATCAATAGCATTTGGTTTAACACCAGTGGTTCTCAGATGTGGCTGCTCATTAGCATCACCTGGGGAGCTATTACCACTCCCAGCCTGGGCTGTACCCCAAACCAATTAAATCCAAATCTCTGGGGGTGGGACGGAAGCATTAGTGCTTTTTAAAATTCCCCAGTGGATTGCAGTGTACAGCCCAGCTTGAGAACCTTTGATCAACAGATAAGCCATCTCTGATCAGTGAATTATTGGCCCCAATTCTTCCCTCTCTTGTAGTCATTCTATACATTCACAGCCTTGCCCTGTATCTTGGTGGACAAAGGGTGCTTCCCACCCTTTGACTTTGGATTTTGCCATGTGACTTGCTTTGGCCAATGGAATGTTAGCAAAGGCTTAGCTGTGCTTGGTTGGTGAGCTCTCTCTTATGCACCTGCCTTTGCTATGAGCCCAGCAGGCCCCAGTCAACCACTGTCCCAAGAAGAGTGGAAGATGCGTAGAGCAGACTTAAGTTCCATCAGCCACCTGGAGACAAGCCCAGCTGAACCCTAGCCTTCCCACAGACAAGAAATGAGAAGGAAATGCTTGTTGCTGAGTTTTGGGATTGGTTTGTTACTCAGTATGGTTGTATAATAGGTAACTGACATACCTAAAGTGGAAAAAATCATTTAGTGAGATGCCGAGCCACCATTTGGGGCCAATTATTTTTCTTCTAGCATGAGAGAGAGGGACAACTGAGACTATTTCTAAAGGAAAGTTTGACCCATAATATCTAGTATGATGTAGCTTTTTTGAATAATGCTACTGTCTTTGTCACCCTTCTGATCTGTTAAGCAGAAAATATTTCCTGCTGATTTCTTACTCAGTTTCACACAGGCCCTCCATCTAAATATCTATCTTCGCCAGGGCAGAACTGGCATTCTGAATCATCAGTGCCTGAGGCTAGTTTGACAGTTTTTATTCTTTTACTTTTTCTTTTCATTTTTAACTTTAAGCTCTATCCAAATTTGTGCGGAAGAACAGAAAAAAGTTCTTCTCAGTGTCATTACCACCAAAATAATGAGATAGGCATAGACACAGTTATGGTTGCTTACTTGTGTTGGGAAATCTGAGGTTGTGCTGGAGTCACATGGAGACACGGCTCTCATCGCTCATGAGATGAGTCCTCTTTTAGGATTCATAGTTATTCACATGAATTTGTATTTCTAACAAGTTCTCAGGTAATGCAAATGCTGTTGTTTTAGGGACCACACTTTGAGAACCACAGATCCAGGGTGAAAACATAGATGTATGAGATGTGTTCTATCTGGGACACTGCTTGGCACAGAGGAGATTCTGATGACTTTCCTTGATGGGTCAATGCGTGTAACACTGAGAATAGGTCCACCTGGAGAATATGAATGGAGTTGGTGATCTCAGCTCTCTGTAAAAAGTTTAACCACACCCATTATATCCATAACCACTTACCAAATGAGTACATACCTGTAGTCCCGACTCTCGGAGAAGCAACGGAGAAGCAGCTCATAAGCTGCCTCCTCTTCTAGGAAAGCTTTCTCGATTTCCCCACCAGGGAGCACTGGCTCCTTCTGGAGTCTAGTACTTTGTCTGAACCTGCCCTGTGGCATTCAGCCCTTCATCTCTTCAAGTATAGGTGCCGATTGACTTGTCTCAGCTCCTCACAGAGCTCTACCCAATTCACTTTATAATCCCTGACAGCATCCTTCCATATCAGGTACAGAACAAATATTTATAGGATCTAAAATTTATGAATGAATAGCCATGTGAGGGTAGCTCAGAAGTTCAAAAGATTAAAACTTAAAATGAAAAGCTTGAAGTCCAATACAATGACCACCAGCCACATGTGGCTATTTAGGGCAGCTTAAGCTTCTTTCGACCAAATGCCATGCTTAGTTTGGGTGTGCCTATCTTACTTTCTCTATCACACACAATAGTATTGTCTATATTTTTCTTAGCACTCAGCTTAATGTCCTGCAAATAGCATGAAGATTTTGCAAAATGACAAGACAGATGTTCACTTTTGACCCAGTGGTGCCTCCAACTGAATGCTAGCAGTTATTCTAATTAAACCATCATAACACCTACTATGTGCCATACATGTTCCACTCCAGCACTGTATAATATATACGATGCATAATGTAAAGCAAATAGTAAGATTATATTATCTAGTAGTCAGATTTTAAAAAGTTAAGAGATGAAATTAATTTTAATCACATATTTTACTTAACCCAATATATCCAAACTATTGTCCTTTCAATATGCAATCATCATAAAATTATTAATGAGACTCTACATTTTTTGTACTGTCTTTGAAAATGAATGTGGATTTAAGGCATATTTTAAGTACTCAATAGGCACATGTATAGTGGCTAATATATTGGACAGTGCACTTTCATACAGTATTTTATTAACTCCTGTAAGATGCATAACAATAATAGCAATATTTTGAGTGGCAAGCATTTTAGAAGGATCATCTCATCTAACCTTGAACAACCCTCATCCATAGATGAGGAAATATAAACCCAGAAGTGGTTAGTGACTTGCTCTCCACCACGCTGCTCGTTTGTGGCCAACCTGGGTCTTGATTTCAGGTAATTTGAAGCTACCACATAGTGCCACAGATTAATTGAGTGGTCTTGAGCAAGTCACTTCTCTGCATTTTAGTTTCCTCATCCACAAAATGGGAAGAGGGGTGGAGTGGGTCATCCAGGGTGGGTGCTCCACGCTTTGGTGTCTGGCAATCTTGGCTTTCCAGTTCCCTCCCGTGGAGACCTCAGGTTCCCGCCATTTCTTCTCTGATTGGAATGGAGGGCTCTCCTAGCCTGGACTCTCCTCAGTGGAGCCACCCCAACAATACGCAGTGCATCAGGATGGAGCCCCTCCCAGGTCCAAGAGTGGTGCTGCATTTTCATCTGAGTTTTTCATATTTTCAGCCTGTGGTCCAGCTTCAGCTTCTTGATGCATTTTTGAAAGAAAGGAAACTTCTTGACTGGATACTAGCTTTTACTTTTCTGTCTTCTTTGTTCTCAGGCCTGTTGTAGAAAGCTCCCTTCTCCCAAGGAAATTCTATGTATTTCCATAATTTTCCTTCTCTTCCTCTCCAAGAAATGCAAAGAAAATAACTGTCAACTTTTTTGCATATATAAATTTTAACAGCCCATACATGTCAACTAATCTTTCATTCAGAAAGGAAAGGTTTATTTCAAGTGATTGAAAGCTGAAATGCTTAAGTTTTCGTTCTTGCTGTGTAATGGAATCACTGTGTAGACATGCTACCTTATGATTAGTTCATCAGTTTCATTCCCCAAACCCACTAACTCTACCAAGTGTCCACTGTGTGCAAGGCCAGAACCCCGTTTTCAAAGAATGCATCTTCCACCAGGGAGGGTAAGGCAGATATTAAACCAAGCATAGCACAAGGTAGAGTATACCAAGCACCTTCAGAGGCATGCGAAGTACTAAGACAGTTCAAATATTTGGGGAAGGTCCCACAGAGAAGTTGCCTTCTAGAATGGAGCTTGAAAGAAAAGTAGGGTTTTGATAAGCAGAGAAGACAGGAAGGGAATTTCAGGGGAAGAGGCATGGACACCTGTCTCCTACACTCTGGACTACAAGGAGGAGGGGAAGCAGGATTTATCAAGTGGCGTAGTTTGAGGGTTACAGATGGATTGCAGGGGTCATGTAAGAATGGAAGGTAGTTGGCAAGCTCCTGGCATGAAGGTCATACTCCCAATCCTCCACCTGGGAGACAGCATGAATCAATCACAGCCCGTGCCTTTCCAACCAACCTCAGGAGTTCCTTCATGGGATGAGGTTGATTTGTCATCCTGGTGCAGGAGTGCAGCAAAAAGTAAGGTAGAGCCTTGAATACCACATTGACTAGTTAGTTAATTGGATAGGCAGCGGGGAGCCATTAAAGTCTCGTGAGGAGGGGAGTGACATGGTGGGAAATGACTGCTCCAGTTCAGGGTAATTAACTTGATGGTGCTATCTGGGATGGATTAGCAAGGTTATAAGACTGAAGACCAGTTATCTGGAAGGTTACTGTCATGGTTTAGGCAAGCAGTAATATCTGGAACTGGCATGGTGGTGGCAGAGAAGCAAGGCAGATGTTACAGAGAGAGAATGTAAAGCACCTGACAGATATGCCAGGTTGCAGAAAACTAGGTAGGGTAGGGGCAGGGGCCAAAGAGAGGAGTTAAAACTAGTAGTTACTTTGTTGTAAGAGAACAGTAGTGGGAAGCTACTTTTACCATTAAGAGAGAAGCCTGGGATCTGTTAGGAGGCAGAGAGAGCCCTGGTGAATTTGGGGAGGGAGAGAGGAGTTGCAAAAAAATAAAAAACGGATTTAGGCTTATTTGTTCTACAAAGCATAGTATTTTTTTAAAAGCCATCATCTGTCAGAGAACTCAGAAGTACAAAGTGAAATAACCATTTTTAGGCAAACACTATTTGGTCCTTGTCAATGAGCAGAATTTAAAGAAGGCTCCCAGCTTTCCAAATATTTGGAATTTTTGAAAACCTTAATTAGTGCTCAGGGTAAGGGCATGAGGGAAGGAAAGAAATATAAACCTAATCACTGTGTTTTTCAGGTTTCAAATACTTCCCCAATCCAGGTAATTTACACTTTAGTAACAGTGATTGACAGTCAAGGAATGTATCTAACTCACTTTTATTTTTCCCTTGGGGAAAGCACTTGAGTTCCCAATTGTTTTAAATTGCAGAAGCAGTAATTGAGAGACTTAGGAGAAATGTGGCTTTTTGGAGCTGAAATTTACCGGGGAAAGGATATATGGATTCTATTTTAATTGACTAAGGTCACTAAGGCCATTTTCAGGAAGGTCTTTCCACAGTGAACAAATACCAGTTCAGGAACCAATTGCAGGCCCAAGTGAACAGACTTAACCAAAGAAATGATAACAAGTTGCTACTGGTACCTACAAAGGAGTCAGGGATATTTTTAAGGCACTGGTATCCCCAATATAATTATTGGTGAAATTTAATATGGAAAGTATTTTTTAAATATTCTAAAATAAATATGGGTCAGTGGATGTATTTTGAGACACTGTCCCACAGGAACTTGTCTATTAAACTGCACACTTTAATAATATGTGTTTACTTAGAAAAGTCAAGTGTGATGAGCTAGGTCAACTATATCAAGAGCACTCATTACCAGAGGAATCAGTTGTGAATGGTGTGAAGGCTGCTCTGGATATCTGTGCTCTGCTGTATGGGGAAACACACATCTTATCTGGGATGGAGGAGACAATGACCGCATTATTCGTAGGTGCTGACAGGTAGAATAAAACCAGGGATCCTTGCAGAGACTGGATTAAGGCATCAGAGCTGTTCACATCTCATTTATATTACTCTCAAGAGTGGACCACAGGTTTTGGTGATTCACACACAGACCATGGCAAATAGCACTGTGTATTTGAAATCAGACCAAGATGGGTAACAGTAACACAAACCATGTGTGAAGTCTGGCATGCAGAGATTTCTCTTAAGCTATTATCTCACTAGGCATCCACTCTTATTTTTAAAAAGCATGTTCCCCCCAAACTGGGAAGTTAGCAAAAGCAGAATGTTCCCCAATTGCCCCCCAACCTACCCTTGTAAATACACATATTTATGTCACCTTTGGTATATAATAATAAAATTTGGTATAAAATAATAGAACCTGCCAGTGAGCCTTCTGAAAAGGTGGGGAGTATGTGTTAAAAATGTACTGATGTTAACTGTGTCTCCTCAGGCAAAAGGAAATGGTGGATTTAGTACTGATGCAGAGAAATGAGGTTACTGCCACCTGAATGTCTTACACGGATCCACTTTGTATTGTTCCTTCACAATACAAAGGGGAGAGGGGTTGGGGGTCAAGGTAACACTAATGCAATTCTCCAGTTTCCTTGGGTTTCAGTAAGCACCTTCTTTGTATCAACGAAAAGGGGGAGGGGCGTAGAATGATGCCTATAAGGATGCAACTTATTAGGCGGTGTTAATTATCTGAATTTTATTATCTAGATTTATTAATGCTTCTCCGGTATATTTTTTATTGACGACGCTGTATACTTAACAGCAAGTTACAGTGGAAATTGACAATTAGCAGCCACACATGAACAAGATGCATCCTACTTGACTTAGATGGTCCTCAACCAAACAGGCCAAAGTTTTCTTCAGTAGAAATTGCCCTGCCAAGTGTTTCTGGATGCTTCGCGGAGCAAATAGAAAGCGACCTCTTACAATCACAGCCGAAGTTAGCCGTCCACGGAGATTCTAAACTCACAAAATTTGTTTTAGACACAGATGTATCAGACCAACACTGGAAACCCATTGGACGTCGCATCCCAAAATCAGAAGTGCCCCGTCCTCCCATTCTTTGTATTCCATTGGGCGTCAAGTCCAGGTCTAATTCCTTTTAAGTTTCTTCTCAGTCCTGGACTGGGTTGGACCGGGCTACAGGAAACTGCCCTCGGTTCCCCAACGTGGATAACCGCACTGTCTGTTCCCAGGCTCCTGCGGATGCGGACAAGCTCTGTTCCCGAGAGAGTCTCAGAAGTAGGCACAGAATCATCTCCCCGATCCTAATTTCTTTCCCTGGACAGGGGAGAGGGGAAGATTGGGGTAGGAGAGGTTCTCCCCCCGCCTCCCCTCTTTTCCCCACCTCCCAAAATTGGCAGCCAGTCCGTGGCTCTCGGTCTGGGGTCTGGAGGGTGGGGAATGTGGGTGTGGGGGCCGGCTGGAGAAGCTCTCGCTAGCGCTGCCTGTGGCCAGACCCGCCTCCCATCCCCTCTCGGGCGCACACACACGTCCACCCAGACACTCTCCGCGCGCTCCCTCGCGCTCTCCTTGTCCGCCCGCCGCCGCCTGCTCTCTCCCTCCTGTTCTCCACGGTCTCCTTCGCCCTTTTTTTTTTTTTTTTTTTTGGTACCATAGAGTTGCTCTGAAAACAGAAGATAGAGGGAGTCTCGGAGCTCGCCATCTCCAGCGATCTCTACATTGGGAAAAAACATGGAGTCAGCTCCAGCAGCCCCCGACCCCGCCGCCAGCGAGCCGGGCAGCAGCGGCGCGGACGCGGCAGCCGGCTCCAGGGAGACCCCGCTGAACCAGGAATCCGCCCGCAAGAGCGAGCCGCCCGCCCCGGTGCGCAGACAGAGCTATTCCAGCACCAGCAGAGGTAGGAGCTGCGAGAGGGGCTGAGGAGGGGGCGGCGGGAGCCGGGGTGCGGAGCGGGGGGCGGCCCGGAGCTGTCGCCCGGGGCGCGGGGTCCCGGACCGCGGCGAGCCTGCAGCGGCACCCGGAGCCCGGAGCACCCCTCCCCCCTCCCCCCACGGCCCCCCAGAAATGTTGCAAACTTTTGCAGCACGTTCTCGGTTTGCGGGAGGAGAGGGGGGCGGGGGAGGCGGCAGGAGGCTTGACAGCCGGCGGGCTCACCCCCTGGCTCCCCTGGCTTTGATTTTTCTGCAAACAGAGGAGGAAAGCCGCGTTGCCGAAATTAAATACGCTCCCCCAAAATACGGAGAACCGGAGAGTGGGGGCCCGGGAAAGAAACTTTTAAAGCGGCAGTGTCCTTTTAAGAAGGAAAAAAAAAATTGTTTATGGCCACCTTCCTCCCCTTTTACCTTTTCTCCTCTTGACAGTTTGGGCCCCGGCGGCCGGAGACGGGCTGTTTTCGATCCCCCAGAGAGCTAAGTGGGGCGGGAGGAGTGAAACCCCGGGGGTGGAGAAGGGGCGCCCCTGATGTGGGGGCGACGTGAGCCCCTTCTCAGGAGCACCACGGTGGGCTTTGGGATTTGGAAGAAGGGCTGGGGGGAGTGGGCTGCGGGCGCACGAGGTGCTCGCTAAGTTGTCTGGCGGGCGCGGCGTGGGGAGATGCGCAAGTTTGCAGACTGGAGGTTCGAAGCCCCGCGCCGGGGCTGGCGGGGAGGCGTGTGCGCGCCGGCGCGCGGGGGGCGGCGGTCCTGTGGGGCGCTCCGGGCGCATTCGGAGTGAGCGTCTGCAAAAGCAAACAAGCACTAAAAGAAAGCTCGAAAGGCACCAAAACTTATTTCTGCTCTGGGAATCCTTCCGTCCGTGAGGTTCCAAGCGTTTCGGCAAGAACCTGAGAATGGTCAGTGCAAGTTGAATGCTGGTTGGATAGTGCCAGCGATGTTCCCCACCGCCCCGGGCGATTTTTACACTTCGTTTGGAGTCTGTGGGTGTGGGGGGACACCATTGTCCCTTCCGTGCCTTTTCCTAGTTAAAGTAGTGTTCGGGAAAGCTCACTCACTCCCTCTTTCTTAAAGGTGTCGGAACATGATGAGGGCTTTTTCTTGGGGTTGGGATAATTATTTATTTGAATGCGCCTGGAGTTTGCAAAGAACGGGAGGAAGCTATTGCTTTAATTACTGTTGTAAATAATGTATAAATCACGCCTGTCACTCTGGAGGAAGCGGGCTCCCGCGAGCAGCCCAGGGCTGGGGACAGAGAGGATCTACAGTCCTGGCCTGAGGACGGGTCCAGCGCACCCCCTCCTCTCGCCCCTCAGCTTCTGGCGGCGATTGGGGAGGGCTGGGGAGAGGCGAGTGGGGACCCCGGGAGCCGCTCCCTTCCTCTCGGTGTTATAGTTGGAGGCAGGAATATGGCTGATCATGTGCTGGCTGTTTTACAGTATTCTCCCCCCCCCCCTTAGCCACACCCCCTGTCCCGGCGCTTTCCCATTCACGGAATTTGAGTACAGTTAAAAGCCATCAGGATGACACACGCGAAAAACATTTAATTAAAGGCCATTTCGTAAGAGTGAATGTACCGAACCGCGGCATGAGCGGGAGGGGTCGGGGCAGCGAGGGCTAGGAGTGAAGGTAGAGGGATGAGGGTTGGGGACCTGGGGGCCTGGACCTGTCACTAGCGCAGTGAGTTTGTGTGTGGAGAGCTCTTGGCTGCAAAGAGTATATTTAGACCCTGAGACGGTGGATTTGGAATGCGAGCGGGTTATGTAACAGGGTTAATCAGAAACACTGGAGAAAATCCCCTTCATGTGTTTCTGAGGCTTGCTTTTTCTTTTTCTTTTCCTTTTTTTTTGGAGAGGGGGATATATTATTTAGGAAGCCACAATAATTTCTGGTTTGAGCTGCCACTCCCCTGTCTTAACCTGCCCCCTCCCCCCCCAGTTTATTAGCATCTTCAGGTGTCATTCTTGCCAGAAGGTGTTCCTGCAGGAGAGATCAGGGTGGCAAGCTGCAGAACCGACAAGCAAATCGGTAACTTGCTGTTCTTGCAAATTATATAACAGGTATTCAGTACCACCAGCCCCCTAGGCTCAGTAAAAAGGGGAGAGGGACAGTATGAGCGGGCGTGCATGTCGAATAGCTGACCTGCTGACCCATATCCCCTTGCCCCAGAGGGTCACCCCCACCTCTTCTTTGAACCAACCCCTTGTCTATCCCTCAGGGGATTTCATGAGGAGAGGGTGAAGAGGTAAGGCCCCAGCACTCAACTCACATCCTGCACGCAGGCACTTGGTTATATAACAGTCTGAATGGAAAAAGGAAGGTCAGAGATGGAGGCATCCTTTAGCTAACACAGCAGTAGTAACAGCTTCCAGAAATTATGTGCATTTGCAAGCTTTAACCTCAGATGTAGCATCTGGTCCTCATGGGCACCAATCTTTGTGTGTGAACTAGGGAGAAAAAGAGAGAATGTGTAAGTATGCCTGGTAGATGAGCATGATTTGAAAATGGGAAATGTTTGGGTTTTCAGATGATGTAATGGAGTTGGCAGAATATGCAAGTCGGCTCCCAGAGTGTAAGCAGCAAGAAAATTGGAGCTGGCATCCTGTATTAATGTTGCATAAATTACAATATCTGAGAGAAATTAACCTACACACTAGGTGATTACACCTTTTTAATACTTAAACATAAAGGCATACAACTCAAAGGAAAAGCAAACATCATCACCTTATAATTAGCATTTTCAACCTCAAGGAAGGTTGAGTGGAGTTCTTGGCATTGGGTGCATCAGGAAGCTTTCTGACTTGGGAGGTGTTTTCCGGAGAGGTTGCAGGATTAGCATCCAGCCAGCCAGTGTTTTAAAGGCACAGAGATTGTGGTCTGGATTCTCATGACATTGAGGTGACCTCATGAGACATCTAGGTAGACTTAAAGCTGTTGCTAGATTTCAAACTCCTCAGGCTGTGTATGGTTTGTGCCCGAGCTTCCGAAATCTGACGTGTGACTCCGTAATCTGAAACGTGGCCCCTGTCGCTCCTAAAAGTGGACAGGAAATGATAGCAGTTTTAACAAAAACCATTCCATTTTCTAGGTGTATTAATGGTGTCATTCAGTCCCATCTTTACAACACAATGAAAGTGGGGAAAAAAGGCAAGAGGCAACATGGGAAGTAAGAATGAAGTGGAAAAACACCACGGCGAATCTTTAATTTAACAGGGCTTTCAGGGACTTCGGGGAGCCATGAACATTGTGACATAACTGTTGTTAAGAACCCTTTTCCAGAATCTCCTTATTATATGCATGCCAGAAGCTTACATATTTTGCTTCACTGAAGTTATCCTCACAGGGCTGTGTGCCACGCAGTTGGTGTGGAACACCAGTGCTGAAGGTTGAACGCTTTTAGGGCAGGCCAACCTAGGGGGAAAATCAAAACCAAAGGGTGGGATTAACACTGAAAAGCTCAGATGCGTTGAGATCGAACCCCCTGGAAGCTCAGTTTAAATTGATTTAAAATCAGTTAACAAGGCCTGTAGTTTATTCGTTGCCCTGCGGAATTCTAGAACCACACAGGTCTTTGACTTTCAAAGTGTTTTGTCTCCACTCCTGGCTTCAGTCTTACCTGATTCACTTTGTGGCAATTTAGTACCCTTTCTAGAGACTGATTCTCAGATCAGCTTTTCTTACGTGGGCACAGCTCTCCGCAGTGAACAAATGATGCCCCATAGCTTAAAAGAGATGCTGGCTGGGATAAAATCCTTTGCCAGAGGGATGGAATAATTATTTTTTAAACTAAGGGACTTTAATTTTCCGGTAAATTGCTCATAAAAACATTCATAATTATACCCTCTGAAAATGTAATAGAATAATTTTAGAAAAATGCATTTGATGATATTTATGATAACCTTTTCTGTTGCTCCCCTCTTTATTTCTTAAAAAGAATTGAATTATTAATCCAGAAGTCACATCCTCAGTGGCTAAAATCATTTATAGCAGAATCTCTTCATGTTAGTCACCTGTCGGAATTTCCCAAAGCCTGCTGGCTTTATAAGGAGCCCTTGGCTTTAGAAGAAAAAGTCTCCGTTTCTGTTGCTGAAACACAGCCTGTGTGGAAGCCCTCTAACCAGGGGACCCTTCAGCTTGTGTTTTCCAGGCAGCAGAGGTGCTGGTTCCACACTAGACTCCTAAGTGGGATGCAGGGAGTTTCGTTGCAATAGTTTTGCCTCCAGATGGAAACGTTCTGAGGATTTTTTGGTGACGATAGAATGAATCACTTTGGGAAGCAAATTGATGTCTGTCCACCAGAGCTGACCTTTCGAATGCGTTCTCCAAGCCCAAGGGTTCTTCTTGAGCCACACTCTCTCACTTCTAAGTTAAAAGGCACATTTTCCTCCCATTCTGGGGAGATAATTCTCCCATTTTTGCCTTGAGGAAGTGATGGAGTAAGGTTGGAGGGACAGACTGAGCTGGATGTCACTGCAAATTCTGTGTGAGTGCCGTGTTCTCTACAGTACATGCTGCTCTTCCGGAGTATTCTCGTCCTTTTCCTCCCTCTTCCGAGTCTGCCTGATGAATTGTACCTCTTAGCTTCAGTGTGTAGTTCAGCATCTGCAGAAGCAAAATGCATCACTACATTTCAGGTGTCTAGGGAAAGAGTCATAATGTGACTGGCCCACATGCCAAAAAAATTGTATAGAAAATGCAGCTCTTCTTATCTGATATTTCCTGCAACTCACCCTGTTTGTCCCCCATGAGTCAGTGTGAGGTGGACATCAACCACCGCCTCCAGGAGATTTCTGACCCGTTCATGCCAGATTAGCACTAAATTCTTCCAGAGCAAGAAGAGCCTGCTCTGAAAGACCTGCAGATTCTAGGCCACTCGCCTAGAAGGTGGAATGCCTTTCTGAATATGAAGACTGTCTTCCCTGCTGAGAATTTAGGAACAGGCTATCTCTTTTGTCTATCATTTTTTTTAAGTTTTGTTTTATGTATATATTTTTTTAAATCTCATACATGATGGGAAGTGTTAGTTTGAAAATGAGCTGTTAAATTTTTCACCCATCTTATTAAGCTGTATGTTAAGGAAAATAAAATTGAATAATTTTGAATTAATGTTTCAAAAAAATCTCTTTACATAATCAGTGCTCAAGTGTTGATTAATATGCACTAAACCATGATTTTTCTATAAGAGTACGAACGTGTTACTGATGATCTTTTTCTCTTTGGCAAGCAGATTAACATGAATTTTTAAAAATCTTTTGCTTATTACTATATTTTTAAAATGTGCTGATCCTTTTTTCTACCCTAAAAGAAAGTTGAGGATGTGACTGGCTCTTTGTGGCCAGGGATCTGTGGTGCCCCGGGTCACTGTTCTGAGGGTGAGTTCTGATTGTACATTCTGTGGCACTGTAAGTGGAGATGGTGTCAGGAGTTGGACTAGATCTGTCCTGATCTCATCTTGGAAAAAATTTTTAACCTTTCACAGCAGTATGTTTTGTTATTTGCCTCCTTTGTTCTCTTAGTTGCAAGCACCAAAGTAGAAAGTCACTTCAGTTATGTGCTTCCGGTTAATTGAGGTTTTCACTGTATGAGAAAATTTCAGCCCAAGTCTAGAGCCATTAATTCTTTCTCGAGAATTGTAAAGGATATAAAAGCACTCGCAAATGTTCAGGCAGGCTGTTGTACTCACGAGTAAGTTACATCCTGTCGTATTACAGCGGTTTGTAACTGCTCCGCTGTGTGATGGTGGATAGAAGTGCCAGCTAGTTCTGCCTTTTGCTTGGGTATGTTCAAGGGGTCTCTTTGGTAAAGGGCTCTTAGTCTGGAAGGTTAGGAAACTCCAGGGTTAGAAGGAAAACTTTCCAGAATATCAGTGAAGAACACCCAGATCTGCTCCTGCTGCCTCCACACCCAAAAAGCCCTTTTCCCAAGCCTAGGCCTAGGTTCCCTGGACCAGTAGGAGAGGAGAGCATCGCAGGGCCCGCACCACAGAGGCTGCCCGACTTTCCCAGCCTCGTCATCCCACTCAACTTGATGGCAGTCCGTGGTTATCTTTTGATATCTTTGATGTTGTAGTGTTGGGAATTCAGCTTGGGAGTCTTGGTGTTCTTTTGCGACATCCCGATTATTTATTTATTTTTTTTGCTTTTGTAGTAAAAAGATCAATGAGATTGTCTAAAGAGAGCCTTAGAAGAAGGGAATGAGGCGTGATGAGGAATGCATGTGCCGGAGATCACGGTTCAGGCTGGCTTACTGTTTGCTCTGGTTTTTCCATGAGAATGGTAAAAGGGATTACAGGTAACAATTCCCTTGTGCTGATGGAAGAACAGTATTTTTTTCCCCCTCACAGATGTTTATGGCCTTAACTGACATGTCATTATTGCGCACTGTCTTATCACATTACATGCTGTGGCACACCGACAAAGCGAGGTGCTGTGGTTTCCTGGTGATTATCTTGTCCTCAGAGCTGAGACCCTGGTGGCCAGCTGGAGAGCCCTTTGCAGTGTCCCCTCAGGACTGAGACTAGAGGCGTCCCACGTCCTTGAAAAGGGCTGAAGGCCGGCAGGCTGTCCCAGGTCATCGGTATCCCAACGCCGCTTTCCCTGAAGCCCAGGCAGAGGCTGGAAATGAGTAGGAACAATGATTGTGCAGAGGATTTATCGTCTCCCAGCCCCAGATCTCCTCTAGCGGTGTGATTGGGCATTTGAGTTTTGATAATGAACTATCCGAATGTTTTTTGAAATTATGAGAAAGCTCCCAGATCCATGAAGAGACCATAGTAGATGACACTCTTTGGGGTAGAAGGAGGGGTGCTGCCTAGTCTGGGATGCTCAAGCCTGTAAGAGGCAGCGCACTGTTAAAAATACCTAGCTTACTTCGGGGGAGGACTTGGCTGAATACTGATGAAGTTTATGAAATATGAATGTAGTGAAGTTGCTGTACGTAAGTGGTAGGCGTATGTGAAAGAAGTAAGAAGAAATAAAATTGTGTATAAATGACACTCCGAAACTTGATGGAACTGTGTACGTGACAAGAATGGTGGCATTCGGGTCTGTGCTTAATGGGGGGAAAGTATACTGGCTTAAAATCTACATGTCAAGCTAGATGTGGAAATAAAAATTACAGAATATGAAATCATTTGACTTATTTTATAAGCAAAGAATGCCACCAAGGGTAAACAGGCGGGTTGCAAAGAATAGAGGTGAAGCAGCATGGGGGACCGAGGACGGACGGACACTCAAATTCATAATGAAGGTATGCTCATCACTGTTTTACATAATCTAGAATGTTAACTGGGTAGAGAATTAGCTATAGCCAAACAAAAGGCATAAATGTGAATTTTAGGTTGTATTGGGGAAAATCCTCTTGATCCCCAAAGTATAAATGCATGTACTGAGAAGCAAAGCTGCACACAGTGTAATTTTTTCTGTCTTATCCTGATTAATTGACAGCCACTGTATGCCTCTCTCCTGAAGGTGACTTTACAATCTCCAGACACAGACATTTCTCTCAGAAGTGGAGTGAAGGAAGGAGAACCACAAGCTAAAGTGTGTTTCGCTGGGTGAAGTATTTGCGGGAAAAGATAAGAATGGTGACGTAGGGGGATGGAGCAGAGCGTACGGAGGTTATTGGGGCCGGGGAGTGGGGGCTGTGAATGGAGGAAGGGACTGTGTAGAGGGGACAAGAGACTTCTCTGCCAGAGAAAATGAAATGAGCATTGAGTCTGAAATGGCTGGGAACGTGCCTTTCTAATTTTAAATTATCTTTAACAAGGGCAAGGAAAATTGGAAAAGTTGACACTTTGAGAAGTTATGGTGAACTTGTCAAGAATGCCAGTTGACAAAGGCAGGTAAGGGAGTACTTGGAAAAACAGAACCAGGACAGGTCTGAAGGGTACGGTGATCTGCTTCCTGGTGTGTTAAGGAAATCAGCGGGCATGTTTATTGACTATTCCACTTAGTTTTTAAAGAAACCTGAAGCAATGGACACAGACGGAGAAAAGACTACCAGACGTGATTCTGCCCTTCCAGAAGCCAAGAGGCTTCTGTCACCGCACACCAGCAACGCCAGTCACGGGGAGGAGTCACTCTATAGAAGTTAATGGATTTTCAACATACACATCACAGAAGAAACAAGGATATATTTAGCAAGTCTAAAAACTCTTCAATAAACTGCATTGCTTTTCGTTTTCACTGTACAGTTATAAAACTGGGGGGTGGTTAAGAAGGTTGCAGTAACAACATAGCATATACTCGGAGGGGCATTTGTGTGATGGGGATATTCTGTCTGAAAGGACAGGGCAGCTGGGACGGTTAACTGTCCATTACTCTCAATTGTCCAGGTAATGAAGCATTGGGGATGCAGAGGCAGATGAAATACTTTGATAATCAAAACTGATTCTCCTTTCAGTGATCATGCTAGTTGACTGATGATGACAAGTGTGAAATTGCCAGCAGTGTGTTTTACCCTTTCTGGCACTCGTGAACCACGGCTGATGAACACGTTTGTGCAGAAAGTGGACAGTTTCTCCAGACTGGGCTGTCAACCCAGAAGTTATAAAATTTCAGTGTGGAGGATGAAGGTTGGAGATGAGTGAGGTGCTACAGTTTCCCAGGGCCCCGCAGAGAATCCATAAGAGGACTGATGCTTCTGTGAAAGGGCTCTGGAAATCTCTAAAGCTCGCATTCTGATCTCGAGCTTGGGGTGCTTATGTCACGTGTGGGGCACGTACTCTCTGTGTGTGATACATAGATAGTAGATGTAGGTAGAAATAGATATGGATGCTGCCAGGCTTCGTTAGAATAACGCCTGGTAGAGCCAGAAGAGGCCGGTGAAGCATTTGGCCAAGCCTCACATTTAAACTGACTCTCAGAGATCTTAGTAATGTGTGTGAGGGCCCATTCCTGGTATGTAGCCAGGCCGTGACTGGAGCGCTAGTCTTCTACTTTCCTTCCTCAAATCGTTCCTTCCACTTGTGTGCTTTGCCAGGGTGCTCAGAAGTTCCAGCAAGGTGCAAAATCAAGTTCCTGCCTCCCAGGAAACCCCCCTGAGGATATTCCGACAGACACAGGTTAATCTAGCATTAGGTAGTGGGTATGTATGAAAGTAAGTGCCAAGTTTTTTTTTTTTTGGCTATTCATCAATAGCGAAGCATTGTCAGTAATTGTTATTTTTTGAAATCCCACTGGTCATTTTTATTATTAATTAAAATTAGCCAGTGAGCTTGTGGCTAAGTCAGTAAAGCCATTCTAAAGCATAGCAAAAATAGTGCCTGCATATCATGGTCTGGCTTAGTGGAAAGTAAAGCACTGGACATGGAGTTGAGTGTCTGTTCTCACTGCTTGCCCAGTGGTTTTGGTCGCTGGAGCCAGATCCAGCCAGGGGCGCAGCAGGGAAGGGTGTCTCTCAGCAGTAGCCCTGTTTTCTCGAGGCCTATGGTTTAAGGTTGTGCCTTTTAGAGATGCTCAAGAGCACATCTGCAAGTGGAATACTACATAGCCAGAAAAAATGATCTTGTACTAGAAAAATATTTAACGGGAAAATATTTATGATCTGTTGCTTAGTGAGAAGTCACAGCTTCCATAGCGTTGTACACAGAGTGATATACTCTTTATAAAAACTATGGTGTGTGTGTGTATACATGTATATATATATATATACATAGATACACAATATGTATCTATACATATACATATTAGAATGGACCCACATATGCCTACATGATGAAGTTATAAAGTGGTCCTCTCTAGATGGCGAGATTATCTATGAGTGTCCTTTTCTTTATGATCTTCTGTATTTCAAAGTTTCTTGCAGTATACATGTATTACTTTTGTAACTAGAAAAATACAATTATTTTTCAAAAAACATTGGTTGTGTGTTTGAAACCAGGGATACCTTGAAGGAACAGATTCTAAACTTAGCATGTTCTGCAGAATTTTGGATGTTTCAGGATGGGCCAAGTTGACTGGCCTAAAGAAGGAACAGTACTTTGGATAGTCCCATTCAACCAGGAGGGCAGGGGCCATCCAACCTGGGTATGAAAACGAGTGTCTGAATATTGGAGTTTCTGGCCCCTCTGGGGCAGCTGGTGTCTTTCCAGTGTTTACACTGTAACCTGCAGGAAGGAAACACACCACACCGTGAGCCAGCACACACTCACACAATTGAAATAAATTTTTCACGTCAAGTAATAAGCTTTACTTGTAATACACTGTTATTTTTCCTCTGTCATTTAAAGACAGAATACAAGTCATGAGCCACCGAACTGGCTGTCCCTGCAGCCTGAAAACCCCTCTCCTGGGCAGGAGGTGGAGGTGGCCTGTCCGTGGGCCATGACCTGGTGGTGGAGGAGGAGGGGAGGGAGGGTTTCCACGGAAACTCACGTTGCACCCCAGGTGTTCTCATTCTGGTTTTGGGGAGGAGGTGGGAGAGGGAATATAATGTAAGTGGTATTTGTAACCACACGGTATCTCTGTGCCACTTTTACCACATGCCCATTAATACCCTATCGCATACAGGCGTGCTTCTGCATAGACTGGCTTAGAACGTAAATTCTGGGATCCCCTTTGCTTGGAGCTGATGTCACTGTGTAAAAGCAAAAGGAGGGAGTTTTTTTTATTCAACAAATATTTGCTGAGCACCTTGTATGGGCTCTGGGGATAAAGCAGCAAATAGGAAAGGCCAGAACCCTGCCTTCCCAGATTTTACATTCAAATGGTGGCATTTCTCCATGTGCCCTACTCTCTGGGTCCCCTTTGGCCAGACACTTCTGATGAATATCCTCTAAGTATGCCTTGCACTCGGCCAGTTTCACCCCTCTTCCTTCTGTGTGACATTACCCTTCCTTCCTCTTCTCTCCCACCCAGCCTCCCTTATTATGTTCCAGTCT
The DNA here is from genome assembly GCF_021234435.1 of Artibeus jamaicensis. Lineage (NCBI taxonomy): Eukaryota > Metazoa > Chordata > Mammalia > Chiroptera > Phyllostomidae > Artibeus > Artibeus jamaicensis. Next base: position 12,096,804 of record NW_026521883.1, read on the forward strand.
CTCTTTGCCTGTTCAAACCCTACAATCATTTTAGCTCCAGGTGGGATGAACCCTCTCCCTCCTGCAGTTACCATGATCCCGTCTTTTACAGCAGTCACTCATTCAGTCAACATGTAACCTCTTCCTTTGCCGAGTTCCTCTATACTCTCTTGTCGTTTTATTTTCTGGGTAGGAGTGTAGTCACCTCTGGGAACCCGGCACCAGGGATTATTCTTTTATTCGTGCACAGTGCCTTACAGAAAGTAGGTGCTCACTAACACTGTGATGATAATCTCTCCTGCATTGCCCTGCAGAGCTGTTTGCTTCCTCAGTGGATTCAGCTCTACACTTCCCCAATCTGCAAGCACAGCTTCTACTTGCTTATTTTTCCAACTGGGCCTTAGGTTTGGGTCCAGCTGCCCTCATTTGTCCCACTGCTGTTTCTCTTGGATCCACGGAGCCTCCTCTCAGTGGCAGGTTCAGGCTTTGCTCTAATCTTGATCAATTCAGACCAAGGCTGGACGCGTTGGGAGACAGCATACGTGGTTCTCACAAGCCTGCGGTGAGTGGGACAGACCTAGGCCAGAGTCCTAGGTGTGCTGTGTATGAGCTGTGTGACCTTAGGTAAGTTCATTAACCACTCAATCTGTTTCTTTAATCACCTGGAAACTGGGGATGATAATAGTGCTGACTTCCCAAGGTGAACGCGGGGCTTGCTGTGTTCTGCATATTGCAGCACTTGGCAGGATGCCTGGTACACATCAAGTGTGGCTTCAGTAACAGTGGTGTTGGTGGAGCACAGGGTGGTGATGCTGGAGCACATGGTAGTGATGGTGGAGAACCTGGTTGTGATGCTGGAGCACTTGGTAATGATGGTGGCGCACATATCGGAGCAGTAGGTCCCTCCAGCCACTTCCCTCTGTGTCCTCATCAAGTCTTCAGCTCCCTTTGCTTGGAGCATTGTTCCTTGGTTCTGATCGTTGCTCTGTGAAGTAAGCAGGAGTTCCAGGGCATCAGAGTCCTGAAGACCTTACCGCCAGTTTCCCTTCCTGAACTGTGTCGTGCCCCAGTCTCGGCCCGACTGCCATGGGATGCATCCTGCCAAGTGAGGATGGATCATAGAAATTCCACCTGCTCAAGCACTTGTTGCCTTCCCTGAGGTTACGTACACCCCACGCCTTGAGCTGAGCCTGAGGAGGGGCTGTCTGGCTGCCCCCTTCCATCCTGCCCCCACTAGTCCTGTGGTGCCTGCTGGCTGACTCTAGCCACTGAGGCTAGGGGAGCTCCCTCCTTCGCACTGTGCTTCCGAGTTCTCCTGTGCCCCATTTCACAGCAGCCCATCGTTCTTTGGCCTCCCTACCTTTTTACTTACTTTCTCCTTACTGCCAAAAAATCACGTTGGAGAAGCTTGTCTGTAAGGGTTCCATTCAACTTGTTCTGCATTAATGCTCCACTATGGTGACCCACTGCTGAGTCTTTCACTTGTAATGTAATCTAATAATTTACATGCACTTTGCAAGTAATACTCTCAGAGTCTTACAACCTGCTTAAAATTGCTCTGCTGTTACAGTATGTGAGCTGATGAGAGAGCAGCATGAGAAAGAGTGGTTATTGGTACACAATGGTATTGGGTAAACCCAGGAAAATAACATTAGCATAAGGTAAGGGCGTGCTGATGGATTATAATATCTTTTCTTAGAGAACTTGCTAAAGGTTTTTTACGTTGATTTCAGCTTGTAATTAGCCTATAGTAGGGGTAGAAGCTTCGCAGGCTGGTCGAAGTGCACCAAAGTCAAGTCCTGTCTTTGTGGGATGATGTGAAAATGGTCCAGTTTCGATGTGCCACATGACCGTTACAGAATTAATTAGCACCGCGATCAGGTTGTCTCATTTCTTCGCTCAAACATGCTGGAAGCTGATTCTAATGTGCACTAATAGTGAGAATAGAGTAATGCTGTAATAGTAGTGCCATTGTAAAGTGAATTATACCATTAAGCATCTATTTTGCCCAATTTGTATCGAGATAGTATGGGTGATACACACACATACAGACTTAGAGTGGCTGGTCTTTAAGAAACCGACTCAACTGAGAAACCCCAATCCTATGTTCAATATAACAGTCAATAAATGAACAAGCCCTTGTTCTGTGAAAGAGAGACTTTGTATATGTTTAAATATAGTTGTGTATATATGTATGCACACACATACACACATACATGTAGATATACATACACACATAGGGACACGGACATATTGCGCCAGTCAGGCAGACCAAGAAGAAGATATTTAACTGTCATAAAAACGCTCACCTTGTGTTGCCTTTTAACAAGCTGGCTAGTCTATGTGGGGACATGCATCAGCTCTGGCAGGCCAAGGCAATAATAGCGTCAAAACAAGGGTTTAAAAACAAGGCTTTGTGTATTTGGTTCAACCTCTTCATCCTCATTACCATGTTTGAGAACTTCTAGTAATGGTTATTTTGTAAGTGTGGGAAGAAGCATTAAGGGCCAAGGAACTATAGTCATTTTATTTTGTCATTTGTCTCCTAAGGAAGGACATTGGCCATACAACTTCTTTCACAATGGAAATATAGAGGCGTATTTTTATGCTTTAGGTCATAAACTAACCCATAAGCAGAACAGGATCTAAGAAAGCAGCATCAGGTGGTGCTGCTCCCCCAGTGGGACTTATAAATTAAAAAGTCCCAGAATGTATTACACTTTGAGTTGGTTCCAGTGACTTTATCCCTTCAACCCCCGGGGGGACTGGCATCAGGGGGTCACTTGGCAGTAATTGCCCATGAGTTGCCAACCCTTTGGAGGGCACGTCCAGGGAGATGCTGGCGACTTACCTGGTTCATCTCCAGCCTGGATTGCTGCCTTCAGGACTCCCTCCGTTCCCTGCAGCGCCCTCCAGGATGGGTTTTCCTGGGAGCCTCTCCCTCTTACTTGCTCTCATCCCAGGATTTTGCTTCAGCCACACCACTACTTGGTAAGCCAGAAGCTCAGAAAGACCTTGTCCAAAGAGTGGAGACTTTGTGTACCTTAGAACATATTTAACTTTCACATATGCAATGCTTGCTCTAATGACCAAAATAGTGAAAATAAATTTGCTTCATAAACAACTCTGCACTCCCTTTATCTCAGATCAACAATGTTGATCTGAAGCTCCGTGAACACGTGAGGGGAGAGTACGCAGCCTTGATCAGTGCCTGGCATCAGGATTAAGAATCTATTTAGTGGAGAAATTTTATTGCAAACCTCAGTGAAAAGTATCAATATCGTATTGTGTCTAATAGAATGTTGTCATGAAAATTACCATGGTGATTGACAACATCCCCTTATTAATTGGTCTTTTCCATTAGTATTTTCTTAGCAGCACACGCACTCCGGTTTTATCGCTCAGTGCTTACAGCCCGTATTGAATTCACATTTTGCCGCTTCAGCTGTGTTTGTCTTCTCATTGGTCTCAGCTCCTTCAAGGGCAGTGTTTGTAGATTGTCATGAGTCTTCTGTCCCATATCTCTGTCTCTTACTCAAGCATTCAGTGAGGGTAGTTTACAATCAATATATGAAAGACCAGCCAGCTGAGGGTAAAATGAGATGGGGTAAGAAAATCTAATACTCATTGAAAGTTTCATGTGTTAAAAGGTGAGGCTATATATCGCCTCCTTTCATTGACCCATCAAGTAATTACTGAGTACTTCCTGTGTGCCAGGTCCCATGTTTTTCCGTGCAGGTACAAAGCTGGATTATGGGAATTGATAGGAAAGACAAATCGACGTATAATTTCTAAATATGTGAGGAGTGCTGTAATAAAGATACTTACAAAATGCAAAGCACACAGAAGAGAGAGAACACTTCATGAGGAGTCGGGGAGCATTCACTGAAGTGGATGCCTTTGCTTAGTTTTTGGAAAAATGGGGAGTGATTTTCTAGGAAGGCAAAAAGTGAGAAGATATTCCGGGCCGAGTGACATGAGGTGGAAGTTTGTGGTACATTCAGGTCGTGTAAACGAGGTATGCAGCTGAGCCTACGTGTGCAGTATGTTGGTGTGGGTTCGGAATCAAGGTAGGAGAAAATAGGCAGAGGTTAGGCTAAGCATTTTGGATTTTTTCCTATGGCACATTTTTGAGCGAGTGAAAGATACCTGATTTTTTTGTTGTTGTTAAGATATTTAAGTAGAGGTATGTTGCAGTTGGGATAGAGAATTGACAGTGTAGATAAGGAGCCAAGTTAGGAGATCCTTGTGATAATTCTGGAGAGACACACCGCAGGCTGGGCCTTAAACGGGTAGGGAAGTGGAGTTGGGTAGGATTTCCCAGAAGGTGGACTGGGGGGTGTGTGATAGGAGCAATGCTGGCTGGAACCTCTTAGTGCGGAATGAGAAGAGGGCAGAAGGCATGGGTTCCATTTGGGGAGGGAAGTTGGAGGTGCCAGGGAAGGGTCTGAGGGGCTGTTGGAGATATGGGTCTGGCAGGGAGCATGTTAGTAGGTTTCCGGGGGGATCAGGAGGGAGATGTGTTTTGACAAGAGCCTGGAGGTCAGGAGGGACAGCTGGCCTGGAGTCTGCATGGAGCAGCACTTTTGACAGGGAACTGGAAGGTGAAATTTTTATATCAGGTCATGTTCATGGGTTTTGAAGTGATATCAGGAAAAATAAGCCTAGGGTCCAAGTGAGTGTGGTGGAGAAAGTAAAGAGGATGGATTGCTGTAGTGACAGAGAAAAGGATCTCACAAAACTGGCTTTAGCCCTGGACTTACTACATACACGAATGGCCTAGGAAAGCAAGTATGTCTTTAAGTTCAGAGTGAGGTTCTAACACACACTGCGACTTCCGGTTGCATTGTAGTTGTGTCTGCGTTGATGGTGGTGTCTTTCTTGACTTGTCCAATTTATGATTGAAGAGTGGCTGCCTTTTTTTTTTTTTTTTAAACGTTGTACACAGCCAGGCATTGATTTATCCTGTCTCTAAAGGGAAAGTGCCTCACAATTGGCAGAACCTCAAGGCTGAGAGCAATGGGATGAATAGTCACTGCGGAGAGGTCTCCACCTTGCCCCAAGGGAAAAGCTTCCAGGGAGGGAAAGTTGAAAGAGGGTCTGGAGAAAGGGTGTCAGATCTTCAAAGGATGGTCTAGCCATGGGAAACTAAATGAAAGATTTTTTTTTTTTAGTTGACCAGGAAGAAAGAAAAAAATGCACAAGTATTTACTGGCAGGTGGATGACGGTGTTGATTCTGGTTAGAGTGGGATTGCCCGTTGTGTTCCTGTTTCAAAGGGCTTTCAGCTGTGCCATAGCCTGTGGAGGTCCTGGAAAGAGGCCGATGAGGTTGCAGCTCACGGAGGGAGCAGAGAAGGGTTGTGTAATTATTAGGGAGACTCGTTCACTTAAAACAACTCGCATACAGGTAGGCTGCCCTTTTCTTTATCAGCAGGAGAGGTCTCTGCCTGGGGGAAGGGCCACACCTTTGCCTTCTGAGGCCAAAGCCAAGCTCCTTATTGTTTTCAATGGGCTCTAAGTACTTTCCCTGTACATCTTCCACTGTATGTCACATGAATTATGTGTGTTATCTCTGTGCTGTGAAATTAGAGACCTGCACCCACAGCGTGGTAAGTCGATTAAAATGAAAGCCTGTTTTTTATGGTGTGGGGGAAGCCAAGCAGATATCAAGCAACTGTTTGTGTGCGTTTGATCCGAGGCGGGGAGGCCTGGGGAGGCCAGCGCCTTCTAAAACCTGCATGCCGAGCTCCGGCTGGAGTTTTCTTCAGAGAGGTTTATGTTTTATCCCTTGGCACTTCTGAGAGGGAAGGAAGGTTTGAAGTGGGTGATTCTCTAACGATTCTTTTCTAGCTGCTGTTTTCCTCTCTGTCTTTTTAGCTTTGTAGAAAGCCCTTCCAGTTCTAAGGTCAGACCCCATTCGGACGTCGGTGGCCGAACAGTCCCCTTTTGTTAAGCGAGCGTCCTATTTTTGTTTCTCGTGAAAGGTGCCCTTCAGGACAGCAGAGCCTTTATTTGGGCTGTTTAGAATTGAGCCCTGGAGAACCAAAACAGAAATCATTCTAAACCCAGGCCAAGTGCCTCCTTTGCCTGGCCAGGCAAAGCTAACCCCACACAAGATGAAATCTAACCAGCTGGTTACCTGAGAACCACCGTGGGGAGTTCTCCAACTTGACTTCTCTCTCACTGGCCACCATCCCAAGAGCCAGAAAGCTGAGGGTCACGGCCTCTCTGTGCAGAGAAGCAGGAAGAGGGTTACGACTCTTGGTGAAGTAGCATGGATTTGGTTAGATTTTAAAGGGCCCTATGTCAGCCTGCAAAACTTGATGGATGTATAAGGATCCTGAATGGAAATGGGTCACAGATGATATTTATGTCCAAAAACCTAGTTGTCTTAGGGTGGTGCAGTTTTTCTTTATCGATCAAGCTTTCAGTGGGTTCATTTTATTCAATTTATATATTTCAATTTTTTTAAGGAAAAGGGATTCGTAGCTTTAGCCCTCCCTGACATACTTCCCGCTTCTGCTTTGTTTACAAATTAGGTAAATCGAGTCATTCAAAAAAGCAGGGTATATGTCTGGGATTTGATAATTTAGAGGTCATGCAGTTTGAGGTTATTTTATTTTCTTTTGTTATAATGGATATGAGGTTAACCTCTGTCATTTGAAATAGAATATTTGTTTCTTACCCAAAGATCTTCTGGTTTAGGATTCGGACAGGCCTCCCTGCAAAACAACTGACTTCAGTTTGGGAACTTTTCTTCCTACTTGAGGTATCACCTAGGTCATTCAGGGGAAGAGTGTTGGGCTTTGTTGTTAGAGAAAGAAAGACTGGCTAGATGAGTTTGATCCCTAGGGGCAGTCCACAGCCTTCAGGGGAGTGTGAGGTCATCGGTATATTTAAATTCTGAGCTTCCACACTTTCTGGTCAGCGAAGCTCTGCTCTTCCTCATTAACTGCCTCTTTCCCCCTGTGTTCTGGGGAGGAGACAACTACCTCCTGGGGAACCTTCAGCATCCTGGGAGCATCTGTTCAACTGGCCCCTGTGTGTACAGACGACTGCAAAATGAGGCAGTTTGGAGACAGGCATCATTTTGAGGCTAAAGTCATACATTTTATAGCAAGTTAAGGACGGGTTCTATGACAGGGAAGTTGAGCTAAATATGCAGTTCTATTTTAATTTTCATTTTATGCCAAGGCAAAAGCATTGGGAGATAGGCTATAAATGTGTAAGTAAGTCACTGCAAGAATAGCCCCTTGCAAAATGCAGATTTAGGAAGGCTAAATATTTTCTCACATATTTTAATGCCCATGAATAACTAACCCCTGATCGAGTTCCCGAGAAAGGGATATTGTATAACCACTTAACCTTGATCACAGCAATGCACTGTACAGAGGTCCACATAACTAGAAAGTAAATATTTGGTTGTCTTAGCTTGGGCTGCAATAATAAAACACCAAGATTAGTTCTGGAGGCTAAGAAGTTCAGACCCAGGTGATGGCAGGTTTGCTCTTGGTGAGGGCCCTCTTCCTGGCTTGCGGACAGCTGTCTCCCCTGCATCCTCATGTGTTGGAGAGAGGGCATTCTGGTGTTTCTTGTTCTTATAAGAGCACTGATCCTATGATGGGAACCCCACCCTCATGACCTCATCTAAACTGAATTACCTCCCAAAGACCTCACTTCCTAATATCATTGCTGTAGGGGATCAGGGCTTCAACATGTGAATTTTAGGGAGCCACATTAAGTCCCTGAAGTTGGTCAATGCTTAAAGCTTACTAATAAGTAAGCTTATTACTAATAAGGGTGGTCATTTTTTCTCTAAAAAGTTGGTTAAAAATCTTAACTTTCTCGTTTGTTTGATTAAACGGGGTCCTGTTTTTCTCTGCATGTTTTATCATGGGCATGGCTGTGTCTCACGCTATCCCAGCACCGTCTGAAAGCTACAGTAGTAAAGCTGATGGTAATTAAGGCTGTGGTATCATTGTTTTAAATTAGTGCCTGTGACTTTTTTTTTGTAATTCAACAAGTTCCTTCATATTCTGCATAATTGGATCACATTTTAATTTTGTAGCAAATAAAAATCTATTTTACATTTCTATTAGGAAGATAAGCCCCTGTGGCTAGGTCTGAATTAGGATGTTTGTGTTGGTTGTACTGAAGCAGCAAACCTTTTAGAGCTGATTCAGCTTCTTAAAGACTCATCTGTGAATCTTTAGGGTGTGGAAAGTATATCTTCGGTGTACAGGTTATATACAGCCATGCATCTCATGCAGAACAAATGGTGAGAAGATAAGAGACATGCTTGTGAAATATACAAGCAATAATATGAGCAGAGAATAACTGAATCATGGGTTATCCAATAGGGTATATTTTCCAAACACATATTGATCTGTGAGTCAGGCACATCCGATTGTGAACATACTTTGTTATCTTGATAGTTAATGCCATAGGAGTTTGTGTGAAACAAAATAATGAAGATAAACCGAAGAGTGCACTGGACAAGTCAGCAAGAGGCCTGGGTTCTTTAATTATATAAGTGGCTTTGAGCAAATGACTTTCCTCCATCTCCCTCCCAAGACGGGCCTCACTGTCTCCAGGTGAACTCCAGGTGCAATTCAGGGATGCACTGAGCTACAGGTTTCTTCCCAGCCTGACATTCTGTGACTTCATGACTAAGGCCCAAATTTTTTAGAGATCTAGCAAAGAATACACCATCCTTATTCTCTCTACCTTCTTAAAAATTGAGGCTTAATTTAAATATCATAAAATTACCCCTTTTTAAATGAATAATTCAATGATTTTTAGTAAATTTATAGAGTTGTATAATTTAGTTGTAGAACATTTCTGTCACCCAAGAAAGGTCCCTCATTTCCATTTGCTATTACTACAGCTTCCTACTCTTAGTCTAAGAAAGCTATTAATCTTTCTATCTCCATGGGTTTGCCTTTTCTGGACCTTTCATTTAAATAGAATCATACAATATGTGGTCCTCGGTGTTTGGCTTTTTTTACATAACATAATTTGGGGGGGGTTCATCTATGTTGCAGCAAGTATTAGTGCCTTGGCCTTTTTATTGCTGAATAATATTCCATTGTATGGATATATCACATCTTGGTTATCCCTTCATCAATTGGTGGGCTCCTTTTCCTTTTCTGTTCTGTGGTGTACTTATGTCCACTCTAGCCTACTCCATAAGGTCTCTCTCAGAGAAATGCAACGTGTTTTTTTTCAGGCCTTCTGTTGTATCAGAGGCTAGAGTTTTGAGTTTAAGCCACTTATAACATTCCCAGTCATTGGACTGAGCTGGCCGGATCATTGAAAATATGATTAAACACTATCAGTAAGTGTGAAAGCACTCACTGTAGATCCTTCTCTGTGATATATAATTAATATAAATGTGAGGTTTCCTGCTAGGGAACTTGACTCGAAAGCTTTCCCAGTGGCAGCCTGTTTGTTTTACGTTTATTTCACACCTTGGGTGATGAAATACTTGGGAGCAAGGGTTAAGGACACTGGCCATTATTCTGACTTAGTAATGTCCCTTTCAGCATTTTCCTCTGGAAGGACACAACAACAAATCCAGAGAGAAATACTTGCAGAGAAATTCATGCTTTGCTTTTCAGCTGTGAATCACAAAGACCACTAAATACAATCGTAAAGAAAAGGTAAATAGATTGAGAAGAGGACTGAGTTAAGTGTTCAAGCTATTGATTTTTTGAAAGGGATGCCATAGGCTAGACAACTGTTAGTGACTTTGATACTTGGTGCTCTTTTTGTGCTGGGAGTAGAGATGGGTTGTGCATTTCCATGTGGTAGTCTCAAGCTAGTGGAGGGTAGCAATTCAGTAGTCTCCATGCTCCTCAAATGATCTTCCAGTTAGGTTCAGCTCTGGAACTGTGGTTAATCTGCAGTGTGTTTCCATCTTTAGTTGCCCCCAGGTCAATTCAATTTCCTGGAATCCATCCTTGGCTAGTGTGTCATGTAGGATGAAGAAAAAGGGCTATTCCAGTTGCCTTTCTTACCTCCATATGGTAGGTATGTTTTGTAGCCACATTCTGTTTTAAATTTCAGAATGATTGGACCCACACATAGTGTGTGTGTGTGTGTGTGCGTGCACATATGTATATGAATGTGTATATGTGCCCACATATATACTAACACACACATCCATATTTTTCTAAATGCATAATGGGGTGAGGTCTATGAAAGCCAGCAGCTTAACTCCATTTAATTTAGCATGCTAATTATAAACGACATCAGTAGTATCTTTTGGAATTTAGACATTGGACTGTTTTTACTATTCCCAGTGGTGGAAGTGATGTTTAGAATATCACACTCTGCCTCTTGGGTCCTGGGAAAACTTTCTTGGTGGAATTCATATAGTAGGATGTTGCAGAGAAAGATAAGCCAGACCGTTCTTTAGTAAATCTCAGCCCCTCTATCGTGCTGAGCCTGAGGTATGGTAGCTCTGGGCAGAGAAGACTGCCCAGGGCTGTGTGCTCCCAGGCCTTCTGAACTATGAACAAGCTGCACACCTTTCTTTGCCCCAACTTTAAAGAGGGAGACTTTCCTTCTCTCAGTCAGGAAGGAACCCCTTAGGAACAAAGTGTCCTCTTTGTTGGGTGGTGGGTGGTGGGGGGAAGGCCAGTGGCCCTCCTCACTCAGACCTGTGTTGCAGCATTACCACAGTTGATCACGGCTGGGATGATTAACATGTGAGTCTCTAAGGTGTGAGTCCTTGAGGACAGAGATGCAGGGAGGGACCATTATGTTTCCCAGTGACTCCAGCACAGTGCTTTGTGTACAACAGGCAGGCAACTTTGTTTTGGGAGTACGTGGTTGATGAATAAATGCTTTCTATACAACAAGCGATATTTGTGAATGTGTAAGTATTCACAGTAGTGCCTCATATTATTGTCAGGAGCCAAAGATAGAGAAATAAAAGACAGAATACCTGGCTCTTTCACTCCCTCTCTCCCTCGTCCCCTCCCCACCTCCTTATTTCTGCAAACACAAATCCAGTTCTTACACTTGCCAGGCACTGTTCTTAGGGGCTGAGGTTACAAGGATGAAATAAAATATTATCTGTATCTTCAATGAGTTTGCAAGAACAGTTTCCTGGAATTTCATATTTGATTTGATCAGAATTCATAATAGTTATGTGCTCCTCCGGTGCTCCAGGCACTGGCCACACTGAATTCAGTCCTTAAAATTGTGATCCCCATGTTGCAGGTGAGAAGACTGAGGCCTGGGAGGGTTGGTTTGTCAGAGCTTAGAACATTGTGGCAGACCCACTACCACAGCTCCCCGCCCCTTCCCCTAGTGTGACACAGGTGTCTCGATAACAGTCCAGTTCCCCTGGGGCCCCTTTCCATCTCTGCTTATGCTCATCTCCATCTGTCAGAGCTCAGTCTCGGGGAGTGGAGGGAGCACTTTGGAGTTGCATAGTGGTCAGCCAAGTCACCTGACCACAGCCGTCCTTGAAGACTTTTATTTTTTCTTTACTTTCTCTTGCCCTCTGACTGTTCCTGTGGCAGCATCTTCATCCTTCCGGTCGCAGGTTTTCCTTTCATTCCTTAGACGTCCTGTTGCCCTTCCTAGGCCCGAGATGGTCCTGCCAGAGAACTCCTTGAGACTGAACTCTCTCCCTCACTGTCTTGGCAGACTTCCGGCTGCTGAGACAAAGTGAAACTCGGATCTTGCCAGAGGAAGTCCTGCGTACAGTTCTGACAAGGAACTTGAACAGATTGTTGAGAGCGACCTGCGATTACAGGAGGCAGATGTGTGTGCTGTGGACTATGAAAGTTAAGATGCGGAGTTTGCCACATGGCAGGGTCCACCCATGCAAAGATGACCCATCGTCAGAACCTCCCTGGCTCCTCCAGTGCTTTGCAGCCCTAACAAGAGGCGCCAACAGAGACGTGCTGAATTTGACATTGGCTGGGGAGTGGTTTTATTAAGCCTGGCTCTCAGGGCTTGTTGTCCCTTTCTAGAAGCCATTTGCACCAGGAAAGTCATAATTATTATCACAGACCCTTCTCTGCTTTACTGCTTTTTGCAAGAAGGGGAAAACTCAACTTCACGAAGTTATATTAACCTTTGCTTGGACACATTGATATTTCAGGGATGGTTTGGACCAGTGTAGGGCAGATAACATGAGAACAGCAACGGTGCCAATGAGCACATTGAAGTTTTTAGACTGAAAAGCCAGAACAGAATGTTCAGCTGGAGCTGGGGACATAGTCCTTTCCTATTTTACCATTGCCACAAGCCTCAGGGCTGTTTGGAAAACATGCCCACTGCAGGATTTGGAGGCCCAGGATTTTATGTTCATTTCTTAGATGTGCTCACACATAGTCTCTGTCCCCCCGTCTCTCCCTATTCCCCCTTCTCCCTTGTACCCTCCCACCTTCCCTCCTTCTCTCTGTCTCAAGCTCTTTGGGTGGAAATCTGAAAGCTGCTCATCACATTACTGGTGAGGAAGAATTCTTCCACCTCAGAGAACAGTGCCAACTTCTCTGGCATTGACACTGGGACCCAGGCAATTTTTGTAAATGTAAATCTAATGAATCTAAACCCTTCATAGAATTTCTGTTGCTCTTAGAATAAAATGCAAACCCTTTAACCAAGCCTAGCTCAGCATTTGTTTGGGTTTCCCACCTCCTGGTTCACCTTTCCTCCGAACGTGCTCTCTTTTCCAGCCATACTGAGATTCGGTGCTCAAACATGCTGTGCCTCCTCCCCTCCAGGTGCTTTCCCTTACCCCTGTGTTCTAGCCACTCCTTTGGTTCATTCATTCTTTCATTCACTTGTTCATTCATTCAGCATTTATAGAACACCTCCTGAGAGCCAGGCACTGCTCTGAATCCTAAGGATACTACAGTGCACAGACAGACAAGCCCAGCTCGCACGGAGTTTCCAGTCCTCATTTGCTAATCCCGTTCATCTGACAGATGTCCACTTGGATTTGCCTCTTCCTGGAAGCTTTCCCTGGGTTAGGCATCTTTTATTTTGTTTTCTAGGGTGTCAGTGTTTCAGCCATCACAGCACTTAAACACATTTGAATCCAGAGTTTTGAGCTTTTTGAGAGCAGGGAAGTTCCTTGACCAGGCTGGCACATAGTAGGTTATCAATTAAAAACCTGCTGAAGGAATGAATGAAGGATGCATTTAACATGGAAGACTTTCCTGAAAAAAAAAAAAAAAAAAAACTTCTCTCTGCAGTCATTTCCAACAAAAGTAATTTTCCACAGCTTGGGGTGGCCTTTGACCAAACAGAGGCACAGAACGTGCAGTGGTAAGTTTGCTGTCAGCTAATTTGCTGTTTCTTAATAGGTAATTGTCTTCCTGGTTGCTTTTCAGATTTCCCCTTTCTCTGGTGTTCAGCGTGGCCTCTATGATGTGTTTAGACATAGAGCTCTGTATTCATACTGCTTAGGATTTGGTGTGCTTGTTCACTCTGATAGCTCATGGTTTCTTTCATTCTGGATGATTCTCAAACACTGTGTTTTTCTTCTCTATCTGTCTTCCTGGGCCTCCTTTTGGATATGTGAGAGATGTTCTCATTTCTCTTATCTTTCAGATCTTTTCATCTGTTTCTCTCTGGTCAATACTCTGGGCAGTTGTCTTGGTTCTTCCTTTGAGTTCACTAATCTTCTTTAATTTACTGGTTAAGTTGCCCACTGAACTTTTCAAATGGTGGTCTAACATATATGCAATGAAGTAAGGATGACTTTCCATGTGAATACACTCCTGTCACCATCTCCCAGGTCAAGATGGGCAGCATCGCTGGCTGCTCTGCATAGCCCCTTCTTTCTGAAGCTAAATGCTTTTCTGACTTCATAGTCATAGAGTAGATTGGCCTCTTACTGAATTTCAACTGAATGGAAACTTACCAAATACATCCTTTGTCTCACATCCTTTGAGTTTTTAACATGAAATGATTAATATCTGTTCTTTGTAGATATTTTTGCACTTTGTTTGTACTTATTGCCATTGTGTTCTGTAACTGCATTATTTACCTTATGTTTTCTAACCACTTTAATAATTTGGGGGTTTCTTATCTTATAGACCCTTTTGTAATATTTTATTATGTTATGTTCTAATGGTGCTCATCCTTGTTATTTGTATCTTATGCACAGTGGGTCTTTTCCATATATAACTGTAATGTTTCTTTCATTCGCAGTTGGCATTCAATATTATATTAGTTTTGGGTTATGTGACTGTAACTACTGATTGCGAATTCATCTTCATCAGGGATTCTCCACCCAGGGGGTTCTGTGGATCTCGAGTTGTAGAAGTGCCCCTGCCCTTCAGCACAAGAGGAATAGACGTTCAGAATCTGCATTCGTTTGCATAGGTTTGGGATTTCAACTTTTTACAGGAGACTTCTTTTTTCTCTAGCTGGAATTCTAGGTAGATGGTAAGTTGCTTTTTCTGGTCCTGGAGCGTTTGTTCCTCTAGTGTTCCTTTCACGAAGGGGAGGGTTCTTTAGGGAGCTCTGTTTGAATAGGAATCTCAGTTCTAGCTTCTGGCCTTTCAAGGATGCAGGTCCTTTCTCCCATCTCTGTGTGGGTGTTAGTGTGCCAACTCCCGGGTCCCCTCCCCAGGGTATTATATTTAGGGATGTGTTCTCCTCCCACCCCCCAAGCCATCGTTGCATCATAAAATCATTACTTTTCTGACTCTAACTTTTTTGTTATTGTTTTTAAATTTATTTTTCTGCCTCTAACATGTTTGCTTTGCTTCTGGCTTCTGTGTTTTAGCCTAAGTTTGGGCTTCTGGTAAATTTGTGTAAAATAATAGATTAGTGAGGCCTACCCCAGACCTACTAAATTTAAATCTCTAGGAGAAGGACCTAAAAACCCTATGTTTTTATGAATTGCCCCACGTAGCTATTAAAATCGGGCAAGTTTGAGAAACATTACATGCAGTAACCTCTTAGGTCCTATTTAGTCTGGGAGGTTACGAGGACCTAATGCTGCTTTTTCTATTTCCACCCATCTTCCTTTCTCTCACCTCTCCCCTTACCCCTCTACAAAAGTGGGCATTGGAATGTCTCGTCTGCATGCTTGGGCAAAAATGAGTGGGTTTCCTTCTATTTTGAGTTTTTATTATGCTTTCCTGGCCCAGGGCTGGAGGAGGCCGTGAGACAGTGGTTCACTGCTTTCTGTCTGCCTGACTCATCAGAAATGTAGTGGTAACCAAGTGGCGTGTCAACTTCTGAAGACCAAGAGAAAGAGTCACTAAACACTTTAGTTAATTCAGAAATATTTCCTGGAAACATTCGAGTTAATGTGCAGTGTTTGAGAAAACCTTGTGCAGTTAGATCCCCACGGGACTGAATCTGACTGGAGGCAAATCACCCAATTACTTGTCGGGAATGAAATCCTGTTTGCAGAGAAACCTCCCAAATCCCACTTGCCCCTGTTCCATTTCTTCCCTTCTTTTTGCTGGCAGCAGGGTGGCCTTGCTTTGGGGGCCTGGTTCAGGCTTATTTCTTAGTGGATTGCTCTACTGCCTCCACTGCTCCCAGCCTTTCCAAGCACTGTGGTTTAGGAGGGATACAAGACACTGCCTGTAACTCTTCCCCTTTATTTTGAATCAGCAGCAGGTCTGTGGATGTGCCGACAAATTCACGGAGATTTTGACACTCACAGCACTGAATAAGATTGGTCAACCTGGTCTGACCTTGCTTGGGCACCTGGGTCTGGAAACAATTAGCTGTCTATCTTTTGGCTTTGTGTGCAGTGCCTCCAAGAAATGCCTCGACTTTCCAAACAAAACCCCCTGAATGTAAATTATGAGGGTGGCACGGAAGATAATAATTGCCTAATTTAGAAAAATCATTTATTGCTGCTGCTCAGTGGCTGTGAAAAAAAAAAAACATGTAGTCTCTTGCATTTGTTAAAACAAGTCAGCTTCTGCTTTCTGGTCTCAAAACACACTTTGCATTTTTTTTTGTTCCTGGGACCGTCAATTTAATTCAGGGATGATCTAATTATGAGGAAGTGGATCCAGTCCTCTGGATGGTAAGTGTTGACTACCCTGGGAGAAGCCCTGGCAGATGGTTAGTTCAGAGTGAATTTACCTTGGGACTGGGGCTTTAGACTGACAGCTTTTTTCACTCAATTAAGTGCAACAACTGCCAAAAGGACAGCATTGAACTTGATGCAAATTGCTACTGTCGCAGGCGTTGATAAAGTTTAAGCCTGTGCCCTGAGTCAACCAAACTTGTTAGGGTGTTTCAAGGCACCACACTGTGAACAGAAAACAAAACCCAGTGATGCAAGGGAGGACTGGCAGGCCCCTCCTTTGAAATAAGGTATTTATTTCCTTTTCCAGGTCAGCTGCTTTATTTAGGGCCTCTATTTTGGTGTCCTGCCTGTCAGTGATTCATTAGCTATCGCCTGCAGTTTGCTTTTGCTCTGGGCCCCACAGATCCTGTGGTGACTCTGTGCTCCCCAAAGTTCACTTACTACTATTTTCTGTGGGATCCCGAATGACCTCACTCTGCATGCCTTGCCCGCCCTGCGCGGCCCCCTAAGCAACTGAGAGGCAGGGTCCAAAAAGAAGAGAGGCCTTCGCAGTGTGTGAGGCACTTGGGGACTTCGAGAAGCTCTGCAGACCTTTCTAGGCCATCCTCAGGAAGGCAGCTTCCCCCAGACACTGCCGTGACTCCACTCCCTGGCTTCTGCCGGGTCTCGGATCCTCACCACAATGTACCACTTTGACTTTCGTCTGCCTCTTTCTGCTCCCTGAAGATTCCTTGGACTTAGTGCTGTACTTCTGTGGTGTCCAAGGTCAGACCCCATTAAGATGTTTTTGAACAGTGTAAGGAGAAATGGCCTTCTTCACAACAAGTCTTGGAGGTGGGCCTCTCAGAGGGGCCCCTTGGCTCCCCCCTCGCCCTGGGTCTGCAGCCTCCACTCTTCCCCCTCCAGGCGCCCAGGTGCTGCACATCTTGTTCCATGTTGTTATTTCTGTTTTACAAGCCAGGGAACCTGAGCCTGAAATTCCTCACTCAGGTAGATGCTACGGTCAGCCTGTTATCAGTTTCCTGATTTACTGCGTAAGCAGTTTTGATAATCCCTTTCATATGTGATTGCCTTTCCCCCCTTCCCAGAACATCTCAGTGTAATTGGTTTGATAAACTCAACCTCAGTCCAGTGGTTTGCCTGAAATATACTTTCACCTTCTACCTGTGTGACTAAGATGGTTTTGAATTGCTCTGCTCAGGGAAATCAGGCCTTGAGTACCAGGCCCGTAGCTGTGGAAACAAATCGCACTGGGCAGGCGGTGCAGGCCAGGGAGAGCAGGGACTCCAGTTACAGGCCGGGAGTCCAGGTGGAATTTTTCTGCCCTGCCCCACTCAGGCCAAGAGCGGCCTGTGATTCGGCATCTGCATTCTTCAAGATCCAAAGAATATTCATTTTGTGTCTGTATCAGGGGCCATTCATGAACCTCTTTTCCATACTTCATCTCTGCTAGAAGTTGGATGTACCCATTTATTTTTTTCTTGAATTCCTACTTTGTTTCACGAGGGGTCAGTGAAGAAAAGGCGCTTTACTTTTTTTTTTTTTCCTTTTCTATTTTCCCACCAAAGGTGCTGATGCTAAGGGTAGAGAAGGGGGGATCAGTATGCTTTGACAGAGAGTGTTTTGGGTAAATGAAACATTTGGTTAATTTGGGGTTAAACTGAAATACAGAAGCTATTTGGAGCTATTTCTTACTAACATTAACGTGTCCCATAATTTAGCACCCAGCAGAGCTCTAAGGCTTCATGGAGAAGGCAGTTGCAGAATGGAGATCGGAAGAATGAATAAAAGATTTAGATGAGGGGAGACAGGTTGGGCGGGAGAGAGAAGGCTGTTTCTGTTCCTGTGGGGCAGAGGCAGGAAGTCTGGGAAGCCAGGGTTGGGCAAAGGAAGTCAAACAGAAGCAGAAGCGTCAGTGTAGAGAGTAAAGCTCTTGATTTCTGTGTTTTGGAGTTGGAACAGGAGTCTGCAGGGCTTCAGGAGCTGCGTGAGGTTTCTGAACGAGGGGTGGCATCATCAGACCTGTGCTGCCAAAAAGCAAACACTACAGTAGCATGTGTGGTCAGTCGTCTTTTTTTAGAGGAAGATATAATACAGGCTAATGCTTTGTCCCTACTTGATTAGTCATTATTTTAAAGAATTATCATTCCAAAAAATTGGGGGGATAATATTTCCTTCTAAGACGCAGACTGTGCTGGAGTCACCCTTGAACATTTCTGGTCTTAGCAGACGGAGGCCAGTACCCCGTCGCTGGCGTATCCCGTCAGCGTGATGCCACGACTCTGTGCTCATTCTCACATATCCATGACTGGAGTGCTTAGCAAACGGAGATGTGGCTGTGGCAGGGATGAGGATGTAACAAGTCATCAGCAGTAATTTCCCCTGGTTATTTACCTAGCTCTAAATTTAAAGTGGGATCTAAAGGTGTTATTACAGTGGCTTATTTCACACAAGTCAGACTTACGCTTTTAAAAGAATCTGGCTGTCTGGTCATTACTAGACTGCTGCTCTTTTTAACGTTTGGTATTGTGCTCATCATGATTTTTTTTTTGCATCGACATTAACTTGTAAAGTATCATATTAAAGTATCACTTATCTTGGTCCCCCAGTTGTTCGGCTCCCTCGACGTTCTGGCCTCCTCTGTCAATGCACCCTCCACAGGGCGCTTGTTCTGGCCTGAGGTGAGCGCCCTGTGGAGGGTGCATTGACAGAGGGGTTGCCTGAGGTGGAGACCCACTTTGTTCTCAGTGCTGTGAGGCTTTTCAGCATCTCCTCCAATCTGTTCTGTCCTCGTAAAATATGTCCCTCACACTGCACAGAACAAACAGTAAGCAAATCAACGCAGGTCGAAGCCTTTTTTGAACTCGCTGGGGTGTCTTGTCTTCAGAAGTGGCAATGGGCGTAATCAATAAAAAAAAATTTTTAAAAAAATTAAAAAAAGCAAAGACCATTAAAAAAAAAAGAAGTGGCGATGGGCGTTTCTCTGGACGTGCCCCTCACCACGAGGTTTTGAGATGGGCATGGGGAGAACCTCCTTGTCAAGACTGACTTCACCAAGGCTTTTTGGATGTGGTCCAGGACAAACCCGCTTCATAATGAGTTCTGCTGAGGAGTGAAGAGGCCTGGAAACACGGTCTGGTGGATTTATATGTTTTGACATCTTGACAGTTCCCAGTGAATGTCCTTCTCTTAGTCTCACCTGACACAGCCCAGTTTAGAATGAGAGGTTCCCTGCAGAGTTAGCCCTTGTCCACAATGAATAAAGATCTACTGATGAAACCAGAGGAAGGAACCAGAGAATTGCAAGGCCTCCTGGACCGTTCACCGCTTCCCCCTATTTTGCAGTTGGCAAATCTGAGTGAAGCGCAGAGAGGTGATGGGGCTCCTCCCGAGCCACAGGGCCGGCAGCCCAAGGGCGGCCCTGGAGCCGGGCCACATAGTCCCGCTCTCGGCAGGCCTTGCCAAACCACGGGAATGGGGCAGCCCTCACCGGGGGATGGGGGCCCACTTTGTTCTCACTGTAAAGCAACCTGTTATTAAAGCCTCCCCCTGATTCTAGGCTTCAGTGCCTTTCCTTCCGAGCTACATTAGGCCCCCTAAGTGCCTTTATTGCCATGGAGGGAGAGGGAGAATGCAGACAGCTTTGTAATTGAACAACCATGCTCTTGTCAGTACTCATTGTTTTCAAACCAGCGATTAGGGGGGGCTACCGCCCGCCTGTGGCTCAGGCAAACTGCGCGGGCCTTTTCCACCGTGCAGCCTGGACAGCTCCCTAACCAGCTTTCCCCTGTGGTCCACGGGGCAATGTGTCTTTAAATTGTTGTTGTTTCCTAAGTTCTGCTCTGGCAAGCAAGCTCTGCCTTAAACCTGCAGAGTTAAATTTACCCAGACTGACAACTGTATATGCAGGGTTTAGTTACATAACAGCAGTTGCTGCTTTTCACAGCACGCTAATCCGAACACGGTGCTCACCAAGACCATGAAAAAGCACCCTTCCACAGGGTGCGCGGCATGGGTGACTGGATTGTGTGTCTTTTACATTTTTTTTTTAAATACTGTGACAATTATCTCATCATCCTGACTTTGGTGCCATTAGGTGACTTTTTAAATATCTTAATTATTAGGTTAGCAGATGCTCTGTGCACATGTGCAATTTGTTAATTTATGCTGTTTGAAAGGAAATCCAGTTGTTTGCAATGTATTTCATAATATTTTGGCTAACTGAATCACAGTGCTATCAGAGTGGCAAAGCACTAGCAGGGAAAATGTGCGTGTGAGCCTCATGTACTCTTTGATAATGGCCTTGTGTGCTGCTCGTGTAGCTGCTCTGTGACTCTCACCTCCCCAGTTCTCATCTGAGAAGACCATTAGATCCTTACAACCTGTGATGAGCTTGGCCTCAGAGCTGTGGCGGCGGCTGGGGAAGGAGGTTTTCCATCTCTGAGGGCCCCTGGGCTTGTTGGGTGGACTGCTGGGCTGCCGCACAGCGACTCAGGGGTCTGAGGACTGGGCACACGTGCTACTGGTTGGCTGCTAATCTAATATTGCAGACATTCAGCACAAACCGCTTCTTATCTATGTAAGCAACCCATAAATATTTAGGAGGATGCAATGTTAAATATGTAGGGTTTTAACGAGCAAAATTACACAGTCTTCAGGGGCAGATCTTGTTTTGCATTCTGGCTTTTGGTTTACCTGCAGTGAAGCCTTGGCCAGGTAATTTTACATCCTTAACACTCAATTTCTATGAAGGTAATGGAAATATCCACCCTAATAGGCTTATTGATCGAGATTATGGAGTGACCAGCAACAGGCTTGGCACATATCGGGTACTTAATAAACAGCATGCCTTCCTTTCTTTGTTTTTGGACCCTCATGTGGGATAGAAAGACAAACGTCACTTCAGGAGATTACAGTCTATTTGGAGAGGCAAAGCATCAGTGTGTGCTCTCAGTGTGTGCTCGGTTAAACAGAGGCACAAAGTAATAATGCGATATGTGTCACAAATAGTCTGGGGCTCATTCGCTAGTGATTGGCATAGACCTGATGTTCAGTGAGTTCAGAGGAGGGGCTATATCACTAGTAATTTGAAATGTGGAAAATGCTTCATGAAGAGGTAGACCCTGGGCCAGTCTTTGGAGGATGAAAAGAATTTAGATAGATGGAAAGACCATGGGGAAATGTGCGCGTGTATGTGTTGCTTATTACTGAGGGCAAATAGTGTGTGTAAAGGAACAGAGATGAAGAGGCCCAAGGGCCATTTGGGAAACAATGAAAATATGCATTTGTTTGGGAGTGATAGTTTATATATGGTTAAGAGCAGATATGAGGGTAGAAATGTAGGTATGATGTAGGTATGAACCCCACTGTGCAGATCTCCGAATACCAAATTAAGGAGATAGCTGTATTAATGTGGTTTGGTTATTTAAAACATGGAGCTCTGGGTAGACCAGCAGACCTCTGGGGAACTCAATAGGGCGGTGAACCCATGAATGAAAGGCAGACCTCTAGTGGCTGAGAGAGTTACTGCAAAGCTTAATAGTAATGAATCTTGTTTAGTGTGTGTTTAAGCTTGACTCTATTGTAAATTGGAGGCAGAAAGTAAATACACAGTGTGCAGGCTGACAGCTGTAATGGCTCACAGCCTGAAATCTTAGAGTCAAAAGAACTACAGAGAGCAGAAAAAATCATTAAACAGCCTGGGGCCTCTTAGAGATGGTGTAAACCCACTTACATACATAGATCCCAAAGGAATCACTGTTTTACCAAAAAAAAATGGATGACATGAAAATAACATTAATGACATTATTACTTTTAACAACGAAAAGGCTAACATTTTTTGACCAGCACAGTGCTAAGCATTTTACTTGTATTATCTTGTTTAATTTTCACAGCACTTCACCGAGGATGGTCCTGTCATTATCCCTGTGTTACAGATGTAGAAAATGTAGCTTGGAGAGGTCTGTTAACTTGCCCAAGGTCATACCGGTTGGAAACTTTTATAAGTGGGATACAAACTCCAGCAGCACGGCCTTACCTGTGCTTTTAACGGATGCTCTGTAGTCCCTGATAACCTTCACACCTTAGGTCATGATGAAATAATGTTCTGAAAACCCTTTCAACAACATTGAAGTGTCCAATGTTTAATTTGAAAATGTGGTGAAAAGACAGACAGTTTTTATTATCTGTGAAGTCACTTGCATGGAATATTGCCTTCTCCAACAATGTGGTCTAACTAAGAAACTGACACATTTAAAGTCAGCACGAGAAACACTTGCTGGTTTGCTCCCAGTCCCCCTCCTCCCGACCTGTGTGTAGTTTTTCTTCTTTGGAATCTTGGAAGGGCACACAGTCACACACCTCTGAAAGGCATTCAGTTAACCTTCTGCTCTAGAACTTGAAGCAATTTCATTAGTGCACTGGCCATACATTATGAGTCTTGGCCCAGCTGCACAGGTGATAAAGGGCAGCAGGAGTTGTGGTTTGTGGAAGCGCGCTCCTTGGGGTGGCAGTGAATTGCTGTGGCACCCCTTCTAATGCAGTTCTTGCAAATGGGGCCCACGGTAAGACCAGCGACCCTTCCTCTGTGCCCCCAGAGCTGACCGCTGAGGTTTGCGTCTGCAGGTGGGATGTGGCAGAGATGGAGTGTTAAGCTAGGAGTCTTGACATTTGGCAGTGTTACCACTTGTGTGATGTGACCTTGGGGGAAATTATTGAACCACTCTGGGTCTCAACAGGTCAACAGCTGTAAAGGTGGAAATTAAAAATACGTATCTGCGAAGCAATTAACATAGTGTTTCGTCACACTGAAATGGAACTGCTATGAATATTGGCAAGGGTCACAATTCTTTGGAGTTACATGAGACAAACCAAACTCAAACTGGCCAAAAAAGGGGAATTACTGGGCTTATATAACTAACAAGTTTAAGGGGGAGATCAAGGGAGTCAAAGAGTTTCTGAGTTGGCATTTCTCTATTTCCAGGCAGTTCCTCTCCAGCAACAGAGTCAAGGGAAAAGATACAGTTTCCTCTCCCTGGACCTATATGCATCCTTAAGAACATACCCATGGGCTCAGACTGGGTCATGTGACCCCACCCAGTATCGTTAACTGTGCCTAGGAGGGGGTGTATGCATTATACTCAGTGGCCATGCTGGGTCTTCTGTCTACACTGTGGAGCACATGGTGGATTCTAAAAATATATTATTGGTTTATGAATGGATAGAGTTTATATAGGCTGAGCTGAGATGAAGACAGGAATATTTTAGGGTGATATGAACAAAAGTGTAAGGGGTGGGAGTTGGTGTAATATGTTCAGGGATCAGTGAAGGGTGGGTGGTTGCAATAGATGGTTCAAACTGGGAGAAGAAGATATAAGCTGGGAGCGGGAACAGGGGCAGGTGGGTCCTGATGTCTGGGCTCCGGTCTGGTGGTTCTCCTGATAATAGAGTCATTGAAGGTTTCAGTGACAAGGACTTATAAGATGAGAATAATAGCAACAACTGATTTACAAACACTGTTCCATTGGCCAGTCACTGGCATGGATACCTTTTCTGTTCGACCTCACAGCAGCCCTGTGAGGCAGGTGTTAGCACTCTTTTACAGATCAGAAAATATGAACCCTGAGATTTGAAGGGGCTTGCTAGAGTTTTCCAATAGCCTGAGTCACAGAGCTGGGAGGCAGATGAGTCTCCGCGCTCACCCAAACACATGTGCTCTGTGTGGGGAGCAGGGTGGGTTGGGATGTGAACTGGGAACCACGTGCAGCAATCATTCATTCCTTCCCTAAGTCACGTGGAGGGCTAACCGAGGAGAAGCAATAGACTAACTGCACTGGCTGGGGTCTCAGAAAAGTAAAGAGCCACGTTGGGTCATGGCAGGCACCTGTATTTGGGGTGCTTCCAGGTACATGAGGCTGGGTCCCGTGCTGAGCTGCAGACAAGGCCGAATTTACTGAGCAAGTTTCCCTCTAGTTTGTAGCAGGTGTGCCTTTTGGTGATGAATGGGGTACCTGTGGGCCTCAGGTAGGGATGGCAGATTTTGTCTTCTTTTGCAGCCCCTTTAAATTCTCTCTTCTACTCTGGGCACAGTGGGCTGGATCCCTTGTAGCCTAGTTGAGAAACCGGCAACCCAGAGTAATTTGCACTAAGCAGAAGCCAGTATAACATGTCACTTTAAAAATAAAACACATTAATTTACAGAATGACTGTTTCATGGTGAAGAGCAGCCTGTCTAAATGAGAGGAATTAAAGGCCAGTGGTCAAGTCTTCTGCATTATTCACACCACCCTCCTCAATAAATCACAATTGCTGAAGCTGCAGGTTAGCACTTACTTAAATAGCAGTGTGCTGGTCAAGGCTGACACGTGCTGACATGACCTCTGTTTGCACACAACATGCTCTGTGCAGAGTTACCCCCCAAAAGCCTCACATATTTCTTGGCTATCAACCTAAGTATTGAGTGCACCATTAAACAAGGTTTAGCTCAAGCCTGGACTGCAGGTGTAATCTTCATTCTGGGCAGCCCGTTCTGAGAGAAGCGAAGCTTGAATGGAAGCAGTATTTGGCATTCAGACCTCATAGCACTCGGCAGACCTGAGTTTTAAATGTTTCTGTTGCCACCAGGTTTTCAGGACAGATGCAAGACTACAGGATGGGGGGAAGCAGAATTCATGGGCAAGCCCATCGGCCCCCTGGGTCCTGCTGAGCTGCCTTGACGAACAGAGCTGCACGCAGGGTTACCAGGCTGTGTCCTCGGGTTAGCACTTGTGTGATGCCTGCCTCGGGGCCGCTGAACTGCTGTTCCTGTTTGGTGAGAGACTAGACAAACAGTCACTCGCTCAGTTCCACTGAAGGAAGGATATGGGGGGCAGATGACTGTTTTAAAGGCCAACAGCGTTTTCATCTGCAAAGCACTGGTTTCGTCTAAAATGGTTTGGACACAACCTAAGAAATACAGTGGCCAGCCTATTGGTGTCCTGGGACGCGTCTGAATTAGTGAGAAGGGGGCTGCAGGGCACTGCCATCTTCCCACCCCACTTTCTTTTTTATTAATCCTCACCTGAGGATATACTTACTGATTTTAGAGAGGTGGGAAGAGAGAGCAAGAGAGAGATTGGTTGCCTACCATATGCGGCCCTGCCAGAGATGGCACTCGCAACCTCTTGGAATGTGCCATGACTGGGAATCGAACCCGCAACCTTTTGGAGTACAGGACAACGCTCCAAGTAACTGAGCCACTCAGCCAGGGCCCATTCCACTTTTCACTAACAATTACCGGATTAGGTGTTCCTTGGATCGGAACCGATGTCTTTTTTTCTTTTCCTTTTTTGCTATGATGAGAGAGTTGGCAGTGTAGATGTGCTTGCCTTAAGAAACGCCAACCTGCGAAACAGTAATGCAGGTGACAGTTGTGGAGCCTGTGCTCTGGTGCTGAGAGTCCTACCGGAGTCCGCGTGAGCGGGCAGTGTTTCCATCCTGCGCGGGACCGGGACCAGGACAGGGACAGGACCGGGACCAGGACCAGGACAGGGACGGGGCGGGGAAGTGCGCCTGCTCTGGCTATTTTTAGACGAGGAAACGGAGGTTCAGAGCTTTGCCCAAAGCTGCGCTGGTGGAGCCAGCGTTTCAACAAAGGTCCCTGCGACTTTAAAGATCAGGTTCTTTCTGCTACACGACACTGCTTTTCCAATGAAAACCGAAATACACAAAGTACCTCCCTGATGCATTTAGTCTTTGTGTACAGACCATTAATTTCTCAGCTGAAAGACTAAGAATCTCAAAACTGTGCTGTTTGTTATGAGCTATTGAAGATCAGTCAGGTATTTGTTTTTTTCTAAGGAAGCCAGTGGGAAAATAGGATTCATATATACAAACAAAAGTATTTATACTTTATATAAATTTTATATAAAACTGTACTGACACATACACACGCCCTTGCGTATGTGCAAGCATTCTGTAGTACACCAACGGATGATATACAGGTTCTTCCTTGACTTTCTTATGTAACCTATCTTTCATGGCTTTTTTTAAAGCCTTTCTTTATACTTTTACATATTTTATTTATTATTTTTAGTGAGAGGGGAAGAGAAGGAGAAAGAGGAGAGAAACATCAATGTGTGGTTGCTGCTGGTACTCCCCATACTGGAACCTGGCCCACAACCCAGGCCTGTGCCCTGACCAGGAATGGAACCTGCACCCTTTTGAGTTCAGGTTTGCAGCCTGCACTCAGTCCACTG
Organism: Artibeus jamaicensis; assembly: GCF_021234435.1. Lineage (NCBI taxonomy): Eukaryota > Metazoa > Chordata > Mammalia > Chiroptera > Phyllostomidae > Artibeus > Artibeus jamaicensis. Next base: position 12,123,052 of record NW_026521883.1, read on the forward strand.
AGCTACACCAGGCAGGGACATGGCTTTCTTTTTTAGTAGAAGCGTCTTCTGATACTTAATAGTGGGCCTCACCTTATGCAGGCGATGCTTCTGTCAAGTTCATGTTAGTTTGGTTTCCACCAGACGTGCTTTCCTCAAACCCAGTAAAACATTCAGTTTCAGGGAATCTATTGGCATCCCCTTGTGGACAGGAAAACTCTGCAAAGTTAGAAGTCCCAGGTGCTCTTGTGTGTGCCTCCTGGTCTCACTCTGAGCACACTAGTGTTCTTTCTGACGTTCTTAGGGCAGGACACAATGATTTTGTTATTTGGACCAAGTGCTAATTGATGGACAAAATCATTTTTATTCACATACATGAAAATTTGCCTCAGCAGGCTTTGGGGATGATCATGGACTTCATTTGAAGTCAATAGAGATAAATCTAATTTTTTTCTTAAGAATCATAGAATTTCACATAGTAGAGACGTAGATTCATTTAGTCTTCCCTGCTGATGAATGTGTGCTTTGTAGTTCTTTTTTCATGATAAGCAACGCTGGGATAATTAGAGATATTAATTCTACCTTTAGTGTCTGAGACCCTTTTAGGCAATGGCTCTCCTTCCTGCGGGCACACTGTCATGGTGCCAGCCTCACAGGGTGCCGTCCTCCACCAGCCCTCAAATCGTCTACTGCAGATCTGCTGGGAGCCGGGGAGCCAGGTGAGCAGGCCGGAGAAGATGCTCCGTAGGCGGAGTCCATGGGTGCCAGTGGGAACCTGCCCACACAGTGCCTGCATCTGGATGCTGTGTGTTGTCTGTCTCATCCTTTCATGTGCCCCACTGGCACACCGTTAACCCCTAGTAAGGCAAACATCGTCTCACATTCATTTCTGAATCTTTCATAACATTGAGCGTGGATGTGGAGTTCATTCATTCAAGAAACACTGGACACTGGAGAGTCACGCATGAAGATGTGGTATTTTGACTCTGTGCATTGCTTGTTACCCAGCAAATCATCAGGAGAACTGGGGTCTCCTCATTCTCGTTTTTGTCTCACTCTTGCCTTTCCCTAATGCCGTGTGTATTTTCATCTCGTTCCAGAAAATACGGACCTGGGTTGGTAGTGCCGTTGGTTCTGATGGGCTTGTCAAATTTCCTTTTTCAGGGAGGACTCCAAATATCAGCTCTTAATATTGATGATGGCGGTCAGGCCTCCCCTCACCAACTAGTGTTACTCCTGTGTTAGGAGACAATGTCCTGCTTCGTCACAAGTGTTCTGAGCCACTCGAGGGAATCTTGTAGAGAAACATGTGGCATGAGATGCTTTTGAGATGCTGTATTTGCTTCTAAATGGTGGGGTCACTTTTGTTACTTGCCCTCTCTCCATTATAGACCTCGAGTTTTGAAAGATTATGATCATCTGCCTTATTTATTAATGATCCTTTTTCAATTTGTGTTCCGAGTGCAAAGTAGTTATCAAAGCAAGTGGCTGTTATGATTCCAGTCAGGAGATTTGGGTTAGCCTGTGTTACCGTGGAGGAAGCAAATGTATCTCCGCTGTCAGAATTTTCAAGATCTTTCATCCAGTTTTGCAGAACTCCTCGGTAACCCGTGGCCTGCATCGGGCCCTGCTGCTTCAGAGTGAGAGTCGGCAAACTACATCTCATGGGTCACACCTACCCCCCTATGTCTCTTTCGGGGAAAGAACATTTTATGGGAGAACAGCACACCCATTTTTCCATGTTGTCCAGGGCTGTGTCAAATCACAAGGGCAGATTTGAGTGGTTGCCACAGAGACTGAAAAGCCTGCAAAGTTACTACCTGGCCCTTGACAGAAGAAGTTGCCCATCTCTGGTCTGGTCTAGAAGAAGTCTAATAAGGAGGGTGGGGTGTGAAACCTCCTTAAAGCATAGGCAGCTGGGGGTAGCTGGGGGACCACAGGAATGTACACACTGCTAAAAGACAAGGCGTGAGGGAGAAAGGCATTGTCTGGCCCAGGGCCTATTTGGAGCCTCCCCCATGTGGGCCAAAGGAGGGGCAGGCCTCGAGGCAGGGATTCAGGGCTGTTGGGTGAGCACTGAGGTGGAGGATGTTGGGGGACATCCTTTAAAATTCCTGCCTTAGGACCAGCAAGCACAGAGGTGTCAGGCAGTTCTGTCTCCCTCACAAAATGTTTTCTAGAGCCCCCAGGGTGCTGCTGGGGAGGGGACCAGATAAACAGCAGCTCTCCCTGATGGTGCTGGCTTGTAAACTTTTCCTCCTTCCTTTTTATGCCTGTGGTGATAAACATATGCTTTGAAGCATGAGATTTGATTATCCTGTCTTAGTGCTTATAAATACAAATGTGATTAATGGTCATAAAAAACAGGTTGACAGTATAAGACTAATTCTCAGCAAAGCGGCCCCATGCTCTTCTCTGGGAGCGCTGGTGTCTTGCAGAGGCCTGTGACCAGTGTGGGGATGCAGGCCCCCTCCCTGACCCCACCACATCCCCTTGGGTTTTCCCCTCAGACCTCCCCCTCCACCCCTCAGAGGCTCCTCTCCTTGATAATTAAAGTTGGTGGATTTTCCCCCAGAGAGCTACCTGAGGTAAGCATCCCAGTCTCTTTGTCATGCCATTAATAGTCCGGAACTCTGCGGAAAGGCATTTGGCCGCCTTCTCCGTTCCCCACTTGGGCCTGGCGGGCCGCCTGTACATGCTGCAGAACAACACAACCTAAATCCGGACAATTTGTATTTTAGTAGTGATGGGGATATTCACTCTCTCCTTCTGTCATTTCGCATTAAAGACCTGCCATTAATAAAACTAATTAATAACTGCTGGCTCGGTGTGGAATAGTCGGACTTCTGAAACCTGGCCGGCTGCCACCGCTGCCTTTGAAAGAAGCACTTCATCTCTGCCACGGACAGGATGAATATTTCTCCACACTTCTAATTGGACAAAGTGCCTTTCAAACTCGCTGGCATTTCGCAGAGAGCAGATAAGTAGTTTGTGTGCTCTCTAGATACAATCACCTCTCTGCTGCCTCTGAGGTGGGGAGCCAGCTCCTGAGAGAGGCCGGCTCACAGGGCCCCAAACTTTGTCTGACTTTATACCTCTAAGCTTTGACCCCAGAGGGAGGAAGCTTGAAGGGCAAACAGGGGACTTCTGGGACTTGTCAGAGAGGCCATGGGAGGGAGTGGTTCTCCTGTTTGGGGAGCAGCAGAGTGAACAGGCGGGAGTAGGGGACCTGGTGGAAAATACAGATTTCTAGAACTTTCTGCGGTCCTCTGAGTCAGAATCAGCAGGGGCAGTGCTATGGCATCTGCATTTTTAACAAGCTTCCCAGCTGCTTCTGAAGTGCACCAGCAGCTGAAGCACAGGTGTGATCCTGATGCCGTCACTTCCTGGTGCGGGTCGGCGTTTATTCTTCGTCGAGCAGTAACACATCTTTATAAATGAGCCACGTTTTCAGGGTGCTGCGCTGGGAGCTGGGAGGGAGGGAGGGGCTCACAATCCAGTCAAAGGCAAGATGCATGTGCACACGAAAGCTTAAAGGATAAGAGTTACATAATAGCATTCAACAGACAAATTGTGCTCTGCAGACAATTGGTGGACTGGCAGTTGTGCACATTCTGGTGGGGGCCACAGAGAGAACATCGGTGTGGAGTACTAAGCAATGCAGTGCGTTTGTGTTTTTCCTGGGGTGAAGGGCAACCAGTGCCCTTAAAGCTGGGTGTTGAAGGATGTTTAGGAGTTTGTCAGGTAGAAACAGCGAGTACGGCATTCCAAGATATGGTTTCTGTCACAGACTGGAAAGGAGTGTTGTTAGTTTGGGTTATTTCAGTTGTCAGTTGTGTGGCTGAGAGAGAGAAGTAATGACAAGTTTGTTTTCTAGTTTGGGGACCCAGAGAGATGACAGTGCAGCCAGGCCAAAGTATAGGAGCCATCAGCACAGGAGAAATAGAGGGAAACCACTGGGAGCACTGGCCTGGCTGGGATGGAACGTTCTGGGCGGATGTCACTTCTTTGTACTAGAATAACCCTGGTGTCACTACAGATCCTTCTGGTCCAGTTACCTAAACTCATTCTCTACATTCTTCATGAGAATTTATGCTCACAGGGAAATAAAAAAGATGGGATCAACAAGTCTGGGGGTTAAATATTATTTCAGTTGCTGCAGAGACTCAGGAAGTCGGAGTGTCAGCAGATAATCACTCACATTTCATCAGCGTGCTGGGGCTTCACACCTGCAAGCTGGCTGCAGCAGCGATGGACCTGTGGAGTGTCTTTGCAGCCTGTGTTCATTTGTTGCAGGTAATGCCTGCATGTCCCAAGTGTCTGCTACCCCAGACAGTTCCTGGGTGCCAGGAGGCAGAGGATGGGAATAGCAGTCATTCTGATGCAGCAAACATTTCTTGTATCACTGACTACATGCCAAGTACTGTCCTAGGGGTACACAGTAAATAAATCAAAGTTACTGCTCTCAAGAAGCTCTTGTTATAGTCAGGGAGGCGGGTGTGTAAAGAGGTAATTAAAATGAGTGTTATAAGAACTAAGCAGAATTAGGTACAATCTGTAATACAGAGGTATTACAGAGCAGGAAGTGATTAATTCTGAGGAGGATGAAGGGTGTCCATGCGAAGCATCCGGGAGGAGGGGAGGCAAAGGTTTGGGAGGATGTCTGGATGGACACTTCTTCAGACTGAGAAGGAGGTGGAGGGCAGTCCAGACAAAGAGCATGGGAATTTTCAACAGCATTTGCTTCTGAGATGTTCAGTGGGTGAAGGCAGTGTGCTACATCGCATGCTGTGAAGAGACAGAAATAAGGTTGCAAACACATTTGCACAATATGTTTAACTTATGGAAGGAGGAGTTGGGGGCAAAATGATGCAATGCAGCCGAATGCATATAACTCCTCCATGGGAAGCAGGTGCATCTAACATCAGCTGTTCAGAGATGGGTTGGTGAGTTCTGTGCATGTGGGGGTGGGGCTTCAGTAGGAGAGGGCTCTGTCAGTGCAGCCCCAGATGAGAAGGCTCATTGTGTCGGGGCCAAGGGAGCACTGGGGGACCCTCCCCTTCTCTCTGAATTCCAAGGATGGACAGGTTTAGCCAAGGTATGTATGTCTGACATGAATGCAAAGAGGAGAGGTATGAAAAAGACAGCAAGGGGCTCCCGAGTGTAACTTACTCACATCGCTGACACTTTCCCCCATTTTCTTGAGTTGCAATTGACACAGAGCACTGAACAAGTTTAAGGTGCACAGCATCGTGGTTTGACTTCCATAGACTGTGAAGTGATTACCACTATAAGTGTAGTTAATATCCATCATCTCACATAGATATAAAAAAGTTTTTTCTTTGAAATGAAAATTCTCTTCAACTTTTAAATATACCATATAGCAGTGTTAACTTTGGTCATCATGTTGTACATTGCATCCCTCGTACTTACTTATCTTTTCTTATACCAGGAAGTTTGTACCTTTTGATCACCATCCAGTTCACCTACGTCCCCTTCTCTTGCTTCTGGTAACCACTAATCTGATCACTTTTTCTATGAGTTTGTTTTTAGATTCCACATATAAATGAGATCACACAATATTTGTCATTCTAAGTCTTATCTCACTTGACATGATGCCATCCATGTTGTCAGAAATGGCAGAATTTTCCTCTTGTTTATGGCAGAATATTCCATTGTACTTGACCTTCAACTTCTTTATTCATTCTGTCATCGGTGGATACGCATGTTGTTTATATATCGGTGTAGCCAACGTTTTAATTGAGCAGTTTGTGAAAAACAGAGAGGAAAACATACATCACTGCTCTTAGCAGTGATGAAGATTCTTCCTGGTTTCTGCCCTTAAAACATTACCACTTTAAAGACAGGTATACCAATTAGCAGAATAAACGAGAAAAAAGAGCTTGTGGAAAGGGCTTTTGAAAGACAAAGGAAAAAGTAATAGATTTTAAAGGGGTTGAGAAGAGGGACTGGAAAGTCTTCAGTTCTGTCTCCTGCCCATCCATGAGACACTAAAAACATTTTTTAAACTTTGAAATAATTTTAGACTTGCAGAACTGTCGCAGAGATAGTATGTCGCTCCTGCCCACTCCGCAACCAGCTCACCCGAAGGGAGCATCTCCCACAATGTCCCCATGGTGCAGTCACCAAAACTGAGAAGTTAGCACTGGCACAATGCTGCCACCTACACTGTGCACCGGATTCGGATTTCACCTGTATTTCCACTGGTATTTTTCCTTTGTTTTGGAATCCAGTCCAGGATCCTACATTGCATTTAGTTTGCTTGTGTCCTCTAACCCATGACAGTCATATCCTTGGTTTTTCCTTGTTTTTCATGATCTCGACTTTGGGAATAGCACTAGTCAGGTAGATGATAGAGTGCCCCCAAGCCTGGGTCATCTCACGGTGAAGTGGAGGCCAGGATTTGGGGGAATACCGCAGAGGTGAAGTGCCCTTCCCACTACGTCATGTCAAGGGAACAGGACATTAGTTTATCCCATTTGGGGGGATATAAACCCTTATCCCTTAGTTAAAGTGGTGTCTACGAGGCTTATCTTTCCTTTCCTAATTAACAGATCCTCTGGAGAGACACTCTGAGGTGAGGCAAGGATCCTTTTTCTCCCAGACCTCTGCACGGGCCACTGCCAGGCCTGGGCCCTGGCCCACGGGAACGGCCTCCATCTAGACTCAGCACTGCTGCTTCCGGTGGTGCTGTCATCCATCTTCCCACGGTGGGCGTGAGGCACTGAGCACACCTGCCACGGATGTCCCCGGATGGAGGCGGCAGGTGGAAAGCGTTGCTTTTATTTATTTAGGGAGGAAATGGTGCTCGGGGCTGGCAGCTTGTCCAAGTGCACATTTCCAAATGAGCATCTACACTTTTTGCTTTGATACTATGGAAGCAGCACTGGGCTAGAGGAAGGGAGACCTGAGGCACTGTCTATTTCTGACGGTCCTTGGCTGTGTGACCCCAGGCAAGGAACTTGAGTCTTCTGGGCTGAAATTTTCCTAAAGTGAATGGGGTTGGATTAGTCCTTTACTGGGGTGACTTTCAGCTCTAGCATGGTGGGATTTCCCCTGGGCTAAGACTCTAACTTTAATGAGGAAAATTTAATTATAAAGGGGTAAAGAAGCAGATAGAGAGAATGTCTGGGTGTTTTATGAATTTAGAGTCTCTGATAATTGAGACAACCAATAAGGGTGGTATGAAATCAGACTAATAAATGAGAAACAAATTACTATTTTCAAAGTCTAACAAAAGGATACACATCTAATTATACTGATGGTTGTAAGGATGGACAAGCTCTTTGTGCTTCAAGAGAGTTTTATTGTCTGTAGATTTTGGAAGATTAGATTGCCAGTAGTTACCTAGTCTGGACTTTCCCTCCAGTATTGGCCTCTGCGTTTGGAAGTATGCAACCATCTCTTCCATGTTAGATTCTGGGCAGCGTCGTAATTCCTACCACATGGCTAATATTCTTAAAGCTAAACATGGAAACAGGAAACAACCTACGTTACCCATTTCTTTGCCAAAGCTAACCCTAGGCAAACAAATCCTTCCTTTGCTCTGCCAATGAAAATATATGTTCTTTTCTGATGGGCATGTCACTTAAAAGGTGGCAACAAAGCCTGATTCAAATTAAAGCATGACTTTCCAACCTTTCTGATATCACATAAGCATTCCAGCTTGTTAGATTCCCCCCTTCTCCAGTCCGTTCCTGCTAATTGACTGTTTTTCACTTTAGTACTGTTTGCCTTGTGAGGTCTTACCTTCGTTTAACGTATCATTTGGAATACTTGCCTGTACCATTTGCAGTTTGTATCCTTTCAGAAGGACAATAGAGCTAGATGTTCTTCCAGGAGATATGTTTTTACGGTAAGCTCTCTATGTGGACTGCTCTTCATTCTCAAACGTGGCAAGACTAACTCACCATCATTGAGACACATATGCTGGATTTCCAACTGGGCTGAAAAACAAGGGATTTCACTACTTCCTTATTATTCTTTTGCATTTAACTTAATTCTGCTAGTTGCCCTCTAAAATGATTGACTAGTTTGTGCGGGTTTGTAAAGTGGCTACCATGTTTTGGCACTGTGATAGATACTAGAAGACACAGGTCAACACTTGCGCCCTGCTTTCAGAGGGCCCACAGTCTACTGAGGGAGACAGTGAAAATAAAGAATTGCAGCCCTGGCTGGTGTGGCTCAGTGGATTGAGTGCCAGCCTGCAAACCAAAGGGTCACTGGTTCAATTCCCAGTGTAGAACACATGCCTGGGTTATGGGCCAGGTCCCCAGTAGGGGGTGCACAAGAGGCAACCACACTGACATTTCTCTTTCTTTTGTTCTCCCTCCCTTCCCCTCTCTAAAAATTAATAAATAAAATCTTAAAAAAGAGAATTTCGATAGCATATACTATATGCTGCCACAGACATGTGTACAGAGATAAGGCAGATGAAGGAATTTTTAATCTTCTCTGGGAAAGAATTCAAGGAAAGCTTTTTGAAGTACACAGTGTCCAAAGTGGGTTGATTTCCTAAGATAAGTAAGACATAACCAGGAGGAAAGCTGGGAGAAGCACATGAACACCATGGCTGTGGAACCCAACCAAGTTATCTAATTGGTCCTCACAGATGACCCCAGGACATGGTAGGGCTCTAAGCACTTGAACTGTGCAGGATATTGCACAGTTTAATTAGCCTGTGCATGAAATCCTCATAAACTGCTTTAGAAGACCATGCTGTCTGAATTAATAGCAAGTATTGTCTCTCCAAAATGGGAAATAAGTGGGCATAGGATAGATAAAGAAGGTCCACTTACAATTAGGACCTCTTTGCACTGACCTGCCTTTGTTTTCCTTGCCTTTCCATGTCCTTATGCCATATTACCTGCATGTCTGTAAGCCATCCATCCAGGTATGGGTGTAAAAGATCCAATGCAGTAGTGTATAACAAACACTGCATTCTCTTTAAGGCAATCATTATTTTTCCTACCTTTGTGTTTGTACCATCTTTTTTTTTTAATTGGTAAGCAGGTGCAGGGGACCTGAAGATGGTCTTCCAAGGGTCTTTACTGACCATATCCATCAGTGGAGTGTTTCGTACATTTAAAAACCATAACGAAAGCACTTCAGTCGGTCAGGTTGCCGCGCCCCCACGGAGCACTTACTGTATGTCAGGCCGTGTGCTCAGTCACTGGCTGTCAGACTCCTTGCTCTCAGGACTCCTTAACAGTCTTAAAAGATATGGAGGGCTTTCAAGAGCTTTTGTTTGTGGGAATTATAAATGTTGATATTTGCCATATTAGAACTGAACATGGAGAAATATTTTAAAATATATTTATTTTTAAAATAATAAACCCATGGCATCCTAACATAAGTAACATGGAAATGAAAAAAAAAAAAAAACCCAAACTATTTTCCAAAACAAAACAGAAGAGTGGCATTCTTTTTTTTAAAATTTATAAATAATCTCTTTTATGCCTGGCATAATAGAAGACAGCTGGATTCTGGACTCTGCTTCTGCATTCAGTCTGTTGACACATCACCGTCACATAGCTTCTAGAAAAGTCTACGTCTTGTGATGAGTATTGTCACGAAAATGGTTTGACCTCATGGGTTTCCTTGAAAGAGTCTTGGGGACCCCCAGAGTCCATGGACTGTACCTGTGGTAACTGCTGTGCTAAATGATGCTCTTACTCTCGAGAATGGAGAGGCTGAAACACTGGAAATGGCTCGAGAGGACCCTGAGGAGGCAGAACTGCAATCTGAGCACCTCCAGTCCATACTACAGTGTAAGATTAGTCAGTTGGCTGGAGCCTCGTCCCCATATGCTCAGGTTGCAGGTTTGACCTGCCCAGGCATGCGCAAGATGCAACCAATAAATACATAGATAAGGAGAATGACAAATCAGTGTTGCTCTCTCTCTTTCCCTCCTCTTCCCACCTCTCTCTCTTCTCTTTCTCTCTCTCACATCAATCAATAATAAAATAAAAAATTACTCTGTGGGTATTGCATGTGACTGTGTTTCTGTACATTTGTATCTATGTAACAGACTGCATGTGTTTAGGTTTCCTTGGTGCCAAAGAGAAAAAAATACGTAGGCGAGGGAGGATCATGGGAAAACATTCAATAATGTGTTAGGTATACCAAAATGTTTTCGTTCCATCCAAAGACGTTTCAGAAGTTGTGTATGTTCTACATAGTGAGCTGTTCAAAAACTGTGTCATTGATTTGATGTTTCTGTTTATCAGATGTCTCTTGGTAGGTTTCTTTTTGTTGTTCAGTTGTATGTACGCTTGTTTTCTTTTTTTTTTTTGACCCTGTGAGTGATTTATTTATTTTAATTATTTATTTATTTTTATTGATTATGCCATTACAATTGTTCTATTCCCCCCTTCATTCCCCTCCACCCTATCCCCCATCCCCACCATTACCCCCCTTTAGTTTATGACCATGTATCTCAAGTTCTTTAGATTCTGTATTTCCCATACTATTCTTGCCCCCCCCCATCTATTTTCTATCTACGGTCTATGCTACTTATTCTCTGTACGTTCTCCCCCCTTCTCTTCCTCCCACTCCCCTGTTGCTAACTGTCCTTGAGATCTTCATTTCTATGTTTGTTTTCTATTTTAACTAATTGGAAAACTGGTTTTCCTTGTCCACTTTCCTGTGTATTTGTAAAGTGGTGTTGTCATTTGTAGTTTCTTCATAGAAAGAGTAACTTTAAGAAGCATTTCAGAATAATTGTTTATTTCAGAGTTAAATTAGTCAAAATATCAGAAAGCGTTTCCAATGATTTTTTGGAAGCACAGTAATAGACACAGTACTCTATCAATATTTTTCAGTATTCGTGAAAGAAATGGGTATGGATATTCTAGATAAAACTGATATATTTATCTGTACTCCTCAGCCCATAAAATGGAATTTGATCACTTTTGAATTATATTTTGAAACATTTACAGGAAAGTATTAAAAATGTTCTTAACGTTAACTAGGGAGAAAAGATGAAAGACTTAATTTCTTTGGACCTGAATAATTCAAGTCGAAAGCGTCTGTATTCAATTTTCCTTGACTTCTGTTGGTTGGTTTGGGATTTTTCTTGGCCCAGGATTGAATATTTCACGTCACTTTAGGGAAGTCAGGATGTATCTAGCTTTTCAGCTAAGAACCCAGATTTATAGTTGAATGGATTTAGAATCAAAGGATTTTGAAAAGCACACATTAGGTCCATTTCTATTTTTTTGAATACCATTAACAGAGAATGAGACTATTCTAAATACACTGCCCAGTGAAACTGTTGGAAATCTTTCTGAAAGCTAAGAAAATGGAAGGATGGTTTTTTTCTCCCTTGGTTTTTGGCCCTCCCCTTCTTCTTTCTTTTCCTCACTTTCTCCATTCTTCCTTATAGATTTTTTATTCTTTATACTTCCCCTTCCCAGATTGGCAACATTCAGATGCACATTAAAATGTAAAAACAGTGACATGAAGGGGACCAGGCCCCAGAGCTGACAGCAGCCTTTTTCACATGCTGGTGAACATGTGTGCGGCCACAAATTAGTCTTCGGCTCAATTGTTTGTAGCAATAATACAGTGATTTATAAAGTTCCCTTGCAAAACAAAATCTGGAGTATGCAGACCACACAAATTACAAACATATTTAGAGATGTAGGGTGAAAAAGCCAAGCCTGTTAATATTTCTGAAGACAGATTTCTGGAAACACAAGCCTCCACTTACCTGCTTTACTAATTGCATTTTCCTTGAACCACCTCCTGCTCGCTTGGATTTTCTAACCTTAACTCGGAGACGCAAATCCTCCCCCTTTGCTGGGAATAGCATTAATTGTGGGTGCTGAAATGTTCTAGACTTGAACGTCAGAGCTCCTTCTGTCACTTCACAGAAGGCCTGTTATAAACACTGAATGTTCCGTGTGGGGATTATCTCTTTAGCGTGTTTTAAATCTTCAACCGCCAACATCCATGTAAGTTTAAGTAACCTTGTTCCCTTCTTCACCAACCCCTGGCCCCCAATACCTGTGGGAATGGGTGTTTCACATATGTGGGGTAAGAAACATTCCAGAGGCTGGTACCATGCTAGTGAAAGGTCACGTCATGTAAAGCATGAACATTCCTATCCAAACCTTTGTGCCTCTTTTACTGTTGTATGAGCACCAGCCTGTTTTCAATAACAACAGTACTAGTGGCCCTTTTAAGATTTTATTTATTTATCTTTAGAGGAGAAAGGAAGGAGAGAGGGAGAGAAACATCAATGTATGGTTGCCTTTCATGCGTCCCCTGCTGGGAATTGGCCTGCAGGGAACCTGCCTGCAACCCGAGTATGTGCCCTGACTGGGAAACGAACCACGATTGTCTGGTTCGCAGGCCCACGCTCAATCCACTGAGCTACACCAGCCAGGGCACTAGTGGCCCTTTTATTAAGTGCTACTGTGTACCAGGCATCATGTGACGCACTTGACAGGTGTTATCTCATTTAATTATGAGTTTTACTATGCTATAAGGTAAGTATGATTCTTTGCCCATTTTACAGGTGAGGAAACATTGGCCTGCCCAAGTTCATGCTGCTTAGTGTGCAGGTTTTTAAGCAATCAGTAAAAACATTTCATTTTCATAGACTGGTTTACTTAAAGAGCTGGCCATCTGGTATACCAGAAAACGGAACCCACTCTCAGAAAACAGTGTTCCGCTAGTCACTGCATTTAGGCGATCCGTTTTCATTTTGATCCACATAAAACCAAATGAGTTAGAGGATCCCCCAGCCTGAACTCATTGCTTACATGGCAGTAGGGCGGTTTGTGGAAGGTACACCCAGCAATCAGATTGCCCGCCAGTGAGAGGAAGTTTGGACACATCGTGCAGCTGCCCGACTGTGGAGTGCTGTGCATCACCAAATGGGAAGGAACCATAGCTAGTGGACCCAGGGAGATACTCAACATATGCTGAGTGATAAAAGTTTCAGAAATGGATAGATGTATGTGCTCATCTTGTTAAGGACTGGGTGTGTGTGTTTCTGTTGATGTGTGTGAGTTTAGGAACTAGTGTGATGAAGTCTGACTTGTACACACCCCGCTGTGGACTTGTACATACCAACCTTTCTAGAAGACAGGAGCCTCGGGTAAGGGTGGAACAGGAGATGCTTGTTTTCTTTACGTAAGCTTACTGTTTTTCTGCTATGGTGATCCTATTTTGTGTGTGTGTGTGTAATTCCTTAAAAAGAAAGAAATCAAGCCTGACTCACAGCAGGAAGCATAGATTTGAGCCTCAGCTTAGTGGCTCATTAGCCACGTGACCTGGGCCGACACCTACCTACTGTGGGCCTCAGTTTCCCCATCTTCAAAGGAGAGAATGGAACCTAGGATATTGAAGATCTCTTTGGCTCTTCTGATTTTGGGAACCTGGTGAAAAGCTGTGCTGGCAAGGCAGCTGGGCATCTGTGCTCATGGCCAGGTTGAACCCAGGGCTCTGAGGACTGAGGACAGGGCCTCTGTAGGGTCTTTAGTTGAAAGAGTCCCAGGCAGGCTCTACCTGGTGCCTGATGACTCAGGGCTCTTGTCAGGGTGAGCTCTCAGGATGAAGCGCTGTCTGTAAGTGTTTTCCAGCATCCAGAGCGTAGACCCAGAGTCTTTCCCTCTTCCACTAGTATTTTGATGTCATTGCTTATCCTCTGTAAAGTCATACAGATCTTCTTGTGGAAAAATTAGCAGAGTAGTTAATTAAGAACCTAGGCTTTCTAGTCAGACATGTTTAGGTTCAAATTCCAGCATTGCTAACTGTGCAACTGTGGGCAAGTTATTTAACTTCTCTGAGCTCAGTTTTTTTTTTTTTTTCATTTTGAAAGTGGTGATAACAACACCTTAGAGAGCTATTGTAAAGATTAAATATTATGCATATAAATTGAGGCTGCAGTTTCTGGGACACAGTAAGTGCTCAATAAACATTAGTTGGTAATCAGTAAAATCTGTCCCCTAGGGAACACATGCAAATTGAAAGTGTGGACCTGGATGGCTGAGGCTGACTGGAGTCTGGGAGGCGTGATAGGGCTCAGGAGGCACGGGCTTCATTTCGGGTGTGACTGAGGTGGGTGATCGTGATGACAAATGCAAATATTAAACCTCTGTGTCAGAGTTTATTACAGAAAGTTTTGATCACGGTAATACTAGTTCCTGAGGAGCAGTTGTCCATTAGTAATCCTGGATCACATTATGGAAAAAAATGAACCATCGCTTTTTTTCTCTTTGTTTAATTCCTGTAGAAGCCTCTCTCCCTCCCCCTGCCTTTCCCCATCTGTTGGTCAGGGAGAGAGTCTGTTTCTAGCACAGGGGCTACTCCTGGCCTCCAGTGACAAATTAGACCTGCTAATCCTTATTTAGAACCTTCCAAGTCCAGTGAGAAGAGCCGGGGGAGCAGGGAAGGTTAGTGAGAACCAGTCCTGTTCTTACAGAGCGACAGCCCGCTGGGTCAGACCAGGGAACAGCTCTCCCAGAGGAAGGGTGGCGTGTGAGCAGGGTGCCTCGGGGGCAGGTGGGACAGGACAGATTCGACCAGGAGGCAGCAAGCAAGGCTTCCCAGAGGAGGCCTCTGAGCTGGGGCTGGGAGGAAAGCGTGAGACATGCATTTCAGGCTGGGGAAAGGTGGTGGGCAGAGCACCAAGCTGGGAGAGTTGGGAGTGTGCCTGTCAAGGGCGTGTTGCTCAGGAGATTAGAGTTACGCCCGTGGATGGTCACAATCACATGGAAACATTTATCAATCTAACCTGCCAATCAACATATTCTTGGGAGCTTGCAACAAGTAGAGTTTCTCAGGCCTCTCACCTATTGATTCAGACTCTGTGCTTAACACAGTTCCGGAAGATGGATTTGGAAAGATAGTGAGGGCCAGTTCAAGAAGAGCTTTGAATTTCATTCCGAGTTTTGAGTTTATTTGACTTTATATCCCAGGGCAATATTTTTTAACTAGCTATTTTTGTTTGGTGCTAGAAGAATCACACCACGAATGATATTCAGGTGGTCCTAGGCCAGTGGTTCCTAGGGTGAGGTGTGGAGTAGATAGGGATCCCTGGACACTTTGATGGGGCCCTTCAGGCTATTTTGGGTGTTTTGAACAGTCTAAAGCAAGTTATGCATTATCCTTTAGAAGTTTGTCACTAGTTTGGCTGGTCCTTTCCTTGGTTTCTCTTAACATGGACTAACATGGGTCAGACAGGGCAGCGGTTACAAGCATGGACTCTGGAGACAGGTCTGAGATTTAGACTTATCCCACTGCCTGCCAGCGCCAAGATCTCCAGCAAGGTCATTCACCTGTGTGCTGCTGTTTCCCATGTCGAGTAGGGATAGCAGCAGTGCCCGGCGCATAAAACTGGGGTGACCATTCCGTGAGAGGATGTGTGCACTGTGCCTGACAGAGAGAAGGTGTTCAGAAAATGTTATTCCTATTAAGCTGTCTCACGGAAAAATAATTATAAGTGACTGTGTAATTTTGTTTGGTAGCAAAACTCAGGGGAAATAATAATAATGGCAAAGGGTTCGCGCAGGTGAAAAGTGTGGAGAGCTTCTTGAAGGGCTTGTTTGGACACAGCATCCAGAGCGGGGAGCAGGTGCACGCCTTTCCTTCCCTCCCGCGGTCTAGGGCAGAGGCTCCTCAGAGGACCCTCACACTTAAGCTCTGCCTCTGAAGGGCGATTTATCCTGGAAATGGTTATAACAGAAAATAATAGAAAATTACTTGCCAGGGGAAGAATCAAATGAGTGTATATTTACTTTGGGCGCTTTTCCCATTGCACTGGGTTAGCCTGCCAAGAAGTTAAAAATAGTAGTGATAAGCAGTCTGTGAATCGGTCCCCCTTGGGGTGGCAGGGGTCAACTGAAAGCAGGATGGTACCTCTGGGCTCCTGAGCAGGCCACTTTGTCCCCTTTCACTCTGTCGAGAGCCTTTCTCGTAGCTTCTGTTGGCTGCTGTCCTGTGATCTGAATCCTCTGCCTCCTTTCCCTGCCTGTCCTATCAATTCCTCAGACTTGTTCTAGGCAGCCTGTGTTAAACCAACCAGCTTTGGATGGCCTCATGTTTTAAAGACGCTATTTATAACCAGTAATTTATGTTTTCATGATACTGCATGTAGCAGCTGGTCCCTGTGCCACTGTAGTAAGGGAAGAATGAAATACATGGTGTTTATGCGGGTGGCTGTAGTGTTTGTCATTTTGTCTATGGATTGCTATTGTAGAAAGTGTGTAAAATTGCAAAGGGTATTTTTCCCCCTTAAAGATAAGCCCTAGCGTATTAAATATTCATCAGCTGTGTAAGAACACTATACCATCTTTTTGTTTCCTTCATCCTTATTTTTTCATGGAAATATATTCAGATGTCTATACTCTGTATTGTTCTTATAAAATGCTCCTCATTGCAACTGGTCCCCTGAGCAAAACTGAAAATCTTTTACCAACAGCTGTTCCCAAATATGTTCGTGAGCATGCCCCCCAGTCTGTAGGGTCGCAGCTCAGTAACGCCACTAGCACCCTGGAGGCCTTGGCTCCCCGATTCCTTGAAGTCCCGAAAGCTCATGACTTTGAGCTGTGGGTTACGTGTTGAGAAGTGGTGGCCCGAAGAACATTTTGCCCTTTTTAAATAGTCGCTCCTGTCCTCTGCTGCCTCATTTCCTAGGGCAGTGTTGGGTGTCTTCTGTTGCATTTCATATTTCATTATTTGTGCAGTTGCAGACTGGGAGGACAGGTGACCAGGGCCTTTCTTCTGAAGATGAGATAAAGCCAAAGCTGCTGGCCAGGGCCCCCTGGGGGAACTGCAGGGGAAGTGAAGGAGCTGGTGTAAGTTGGGGGAGCAGGGAGGGGGAGTGGGGGGCAAGAGGGGATCACTGCCATCCCTCCCTGAGCAGTTTCTGTCCAGTGGCCCTCACAGCTCTGAGGAAATCAACAAGTGGGAAGAGTGTGTGGTGACCGGTGAGGGTGGATCCCTCCCGTGCAATGTCTCCTCCTCCGAAGAATTTACCTCAGGATGACTCCAGAACAGTGGTTCTCAAAGTGGGCCTGGCTCCCAGTGTCCCCAGGGGTGGGGGTGGGTATTTGAAATGCAAATGAAGGCTTTCCCTGGTCTGGGAGTGTGGCTCCAGGTGATTCTGATCGTGCTCTGGGTTCAGAGGCACATCCCATCCCCTTCTGGTTGGGCTCTCCTAACCCTCGCAAAATGATGAGGGCTGTGCCGAACACAAGAGAAGTACAAACCCATTTTCTGACCAGAAAGAGTGGGTGGGGCAGCCCGATACACTGCTGATGGCCAGGGGACGTGGGAGCCAGTAGGTGGCCAAGTCCTGGTGCCTGGAAAGAGGACAGGCAGGCTCCTGTGTCAGACAAAAGAGGTTCAGTCCTGCCTTTGCTAGTCACTAGTTGGCTGACCTGAGCAAACGGTGCAGCCTGAGTCTTATTGTGAGGAATGAAAAGTGGTGCTACCTAGTGGGCACCCAAAAAACCATGGTTTTCAAAAATAGAGGATGCAGATATGAAACTCTAAAGGGATGCACCTGGCACTACCCAGCCTGGATAATACTTCCCTTAGCTCCCATGAAACTTAGAAGCACACGGTCTAAGTAAGCATTAACAACCACTTCCCCCACCTGCTAATGCTGGCATGGATGGATACATTGCTAGAACTGTGGCTGTCATCTCCAGAGAACTTTCAGGAGCCAGGCAGGGTCCTGAGGACCGTGTATGTGTTCTCTTTCTGTATTTGCAGAACGATCCTATGAGAGAAAGGTGGTGGGCAAGTTAGTGAGCCGCTAACAATGTCCATCTTCTAACTAACTCCTGGCACCTGTGAACAGGTTACTCCACAGATGTGATAAGTTAAGGGCCATGAAATGGGAGATTAGTCCAGATGATCTGGGTGGGCCCAGCGTAACAACGCCCTTCAAAGAGGCAGATGGGAGGGTCTGAGCTAAAGGAGGAGATGTGATGTTGGAAGCAGAGGAGAGAATGACGGGAGTCTAAAGGTGGAGAAGGGGCCTCGAGCCACAGACCGCAGGTGGACTAGAGAAGCTGGGAAAGGGGAGAAAATGCATTCTCCCCACAGCCCCCAGAAGAAACACATCTTGCCAGCACCTAGACTGGAAGACTTCTGCCCTCCAGAACCGTAAGTACTGTTAATATGTGTGTGTCGATCTAAGCCGTAGTAATTTCTTTCAACAGCCATGGCAAAGTGCAGTAATACAGGGAAGCTGACACGTGACACAGAGAACTGGGCATGAGAAAGACCAAGCCCCTCCGCCTGGGCCACACAGCTAGGAAGTGGCACAACGGGGGTGGGGGGGTCCTGCCCCCTCTGGAGCCACAGCCGGTGCTTGAGCTGTCACGGCACACACATCGTTTCCAGGAGCAGCTGCCTGGCATAGTAGGGCTGCCTTCTTTCTGTACCTTTTCTTTGATTTTACTTGCCTAGTAGAGTTGGCAAAAAAGGTTCATGGGAGACTCAACATCGTGATGAAATCAGATGAGGTTTTCCTCCAGAGTGATCTGTACTGTTAACGCTGTTCTCTTTTCTAAGGCAGTCTGGAAGGAGGGCAGTTTCTGGGGGTGGTATTGAGGGAAAACAGGGAGGGGCTTTAGCTTCAGTATGGCTCATCAGCTGCTTGAACAGGAGCCAAAGGTGCTTTTTCATGAAAATGGAAAAAATAAAACCCAACAACTAGGTAACAGCGAGGCTGAGAGAGCCTCAGAGTGGTCTGTTTCCCAAGCTGAAGCAGGTTAAGTTGCTATGTGGAGGTGAGGAAGAGGGTTGGGAGGGCACTGCTCTTCTGCTCACATAGGTGGTTTATACTCCGGGATCAGAGAGACAGGAGGCTGGAGAAGAGGCTGCAGAATTGGCTGCCAAGAGAGAAGCTACAGCGGGGAGGATGCCAAGCACAGAGGCGTTGTCAGGACCCTGAAGAGCCAAGCTCTGAACTGAGTGTTTTTTAGCCTCAAAGTCAATCCAGGGCCTGAAAGAGTCCTAGGCTTTCTCTGAAGTTGTCTACAGGGATGCAAAAGGGAAAGGTCCAGAATCGAGGGTGATGATAGTTAAGGCAAAAGGAGATCCCCCATACAGGGACCACTCGCAGAGCCAGCCCTGTGCTGGTGGCTCCTGGGGCCAGGTGGAGGAGGCAGGCCAGCCCCACCTTCAAAGGTCTGCATCTGCCCTTGTGGGGAATACAGCATTTTCACAGATTCCTCCAAGGTAGAGCCAGCAGGATAGGACCTCAGGGAGGCACAGAGAGCAGGGGGGTTGGAAGGAAAAGAAATCACACTAACAAGGGAAGGAAAGAAATGAGTAAGGATGGAGGGTTGCTGTGAGGCAGGCTCCATGCTAGACATATTCACGTAAATTCTCTCATTTCCAGTCAGAGACACCAAGGCAAATGTTACATAGCTTCCTAGATTGAAGCTCAGAGAAGCTCAGTAATCTGCCCAACCATAGTAAGTACTCATCAGAAGGAGGCCTGAAACTGGGTGTGGGGGCTTGAAGCTTGGGTGTACTTTCCGTCACACTGCACCAGCTCCTCCGGTAGGTGGGGTGGAGGGCCACAGAAAACTTCGTGTGTTATTTAAGGATGCGGAAAAATGTTCAAGGGGTATAGCTAAGTGGCTAACGCAGGTTATGTGATCCGGCTCTTAGTAACGCCCATTTATCCTAAAAATATCAAGGTTAATATGTAATACATCAAGTGGCCACCTCTGAGTGTTGAAATTTGGGCCATTATGTTAACATTCTTTTGGCTAATCTACAGTTTACAAAGTTTCTACAAGAAACAATTTTTAATATATTCATAAATACTAATAGAACTTTGGGCTTATAAACCCTTCTGGAGAGGTTTTTCCTGAACAAAGATTTTCAAGTATTTTAGAGGTATCCAAAGGATGGGTGGGCCATCAGGGGGTTCCCAAACATAACAGAAGAGCAAGAGCAAATGTATAGAAGCGGGGACTGTTAGGACTATTTTTATATCTGTGTGCATGTGTAGGAAATACAGATTCAATGTGGCTGTAACATGAGGACTGTGTACGATATTAGTGGGGGCAAGTGTGGGTCCTGGGGTGGTTACTTTGCAGCGCCCTGAATACCAAGTTTAAGATTGGGTGCCGAGTTCTGCAGATTATGAAAGACCTAATGTAGTGGTTGAAATGCTTTGCTAAAGTAACACTTTAAATGTGTGGTCGAGAATTAACTGAGGTCTATGCTAAAGAGGTTGCTCTTTGATTTGGGAAGTGTTGGGGAGTCAACAGATTCCCTCCCCCTTCTGGGTTGTGACACACTATCACCATCTAGTGGTCATACTGACAAATTGTAGGGCTAGTGGGCATGGAGCCCTGGTTGTAGAGACTTCCACCAAAGCCAAAACTCCTAGTCACGTCACCTATA
The DNA here is from genome assembly GCF_021234435.1 of Artibeus jamaicensis. Taxonomy (NCBI): domain Eukaryota; kingdom Metazoa; phylum Chordata; class Mammalia; order Chiroptera; family Phyllostomidae; genus Artibeus; species Artibeus jamaicensis. The sequence goes on from NW_026521883.1 coordinate 12,143,440, forward strand.
TCTCCAAAAATGTCTAACCCTTTATAAATATCTGGATAAAGAGTCACCTATTTCATTGTTAACTTGTGCATCTTTAATGATGTGGACATTGTTTCTTTGAGTAACTCAAAATTATTCAAACCCAGCAGAGAGAGAAAGAACATTTATATTCTCCGAATATACACAACTATCTGGGTTCAGTTGGAAGCTGAGAGCACTCAGTAGCTTTGAGACCTGTAATGAAGGGGAAAAAACTTTCTTACTTCCTACCAGGTTGGCATTTAAGAGCTTTAACTGCTGAGTACTAGACGAGTGGTGATTTTTACAGAAGTCCTCATTTCAGCTGATTCTACTGCCTGATTAGATGTCATTACAAGGCCCGGATTTTGGACAGAAGAAGAGCTGGGGATGTAGCAGATTCTGTGATTTTTGTGTCACTGCAGCCAATTTGAGACATCTTCTGGCAACTTGACTTTCTCATTCTGTGTTGTAATTGTGGGGAGGCCTGGGCTTAAGTGAGAGTAGCTGGGCTCAGATCATTGTTATTGGTAAGGGGATTGAGGGGGGTGAGGATGGGACGGGTAAATCTAATCATGGGGACAGCGAGGGAAAGAATCTTTTACCACGTTAGCTTTTGGCAGGCGAAGTAGCTGTGGAAAAACACATCCGAGGAGCTGTCCTCTCTGTGGTGGGACAGGCGCTGTGCTAGGAGTCCTGAGGTCTGGCGTGCACCCCCCCCCCACACACACACTGCCATTATCTCTGTGTCTTTGGGTAAGATGACCTCTCTGAGGCCGCATGTCCGTTAGCTGTAAAGCTTGGTTCTTATACATGCCTTTCCTGTACCGCAGTGGTGCTCTGTCGGACAGCACCGGGTGGCTATGGTGGGTGCGAGGTATGCCAGTTACCAGTGGACGTGCAGTTTCTTTGAAGGGTCCAAGTGCTGTGTGAGTCTCACTTCTCACTCTCCCTCAGGCCCCCCTTCCCTCCCCCTCCTGTCCCTCCTTCTGTCCCTCCTCCTGTCCCTGTGCCCGTTCTCTGTGTTCCTGTTCTGAGGTCCGGCCCTGGCCCTCTCCTCTAGGAGATTCGAAGGGCAGGGGGAGGGGAAGTATTCTGGAATTCCAGGCTGTGTCTCACTCATGTGTTGTCTCTGAGTCCAACCTTGGGCTCAGTCAAGGTTCTGCCTCTTGGGTCTCTGTGACCTTGGGTAAGTTACTTAACCTTTCTGGTCTTCATATTTTTTTTTATCTGTAAATTGAAAATCTATAAACTATACAGAGAGTAGCTGTGGTGATTGAGGTATCTATAAGTGCCTGTGTTAAGGTGCAGATATTTTGAATTTTTGTAAAGCAGGCCTATGAGTTTAACATTTCTCTCTGCCCTGAACAATTACGAACAGGCTGACATTCTCAGCTTTCATGTTCAGGAGGGGACGTAGCTTTCCTTCCTTTCGTTTTCATGAATCCTCTGTTGCTCCAAGTTTTCTTTACTTTTCTCTGCTTTCAGGGATCAGCACCGCCTGGCCCAGTGATCCACAGGACCTAGGGTTCTCCAGGCTGGGAGGCGGTGGGACCCCAGCCCCCACCTCTGCTCTTGTCAGGCAGCTGGCTTTCATTCTTTTTCACACACTGGAGTTTAGAATGGGATTTACTCTGGGTAAAGTCTCCTGAGCAAAAAAGAGAGAGTTTGAAAATACCAACCATTGGCCTTGGTGTAGGACAAAGACACTGAGTCAAAAGAAAGAATTAGGTGCAAGACTAGACTCTGGTGACGCGTAAAATGCTCTGGGAGTAAAGAGCAGATTGAGATGCACACAGCCACTTGTGAACTGGTGAAAAGATGGGTCTATAATTTCAGCAAGAAATAACCCTAAAGGATGACAGAGTTGCATCGACAATCAATTTTTTTGACTGATGATGGTTTCCTAACCAGAAGCTTGTGGAAAACTGACTTCCGTCACTGGGTGCTTGACGCGGTGTTGAGGCAGGGGTGCTGCTCCCCAGGCAGAATTGGCAGGAAGCTGGGAAGAAGGAAACCGTGTTCACTCTTGTAGCCGTTTCTTCCGTGGGGTTTGTGCGGAGGGCCTGGTGAGAGACACAGGAGCCTGCCTGTCAGCAGGTGCTGGGCGGGGCATGTGAGGAGCTGCCAGAGTGGGTCTGGAGTGCAGCGTGGCTTAGGGCAGGGCTCCAACTCTGTCTTTGCAAAGAGTCTCTGCTGTAAAACAAATGGCACAATATTCCTTAGTATGGAGGGACACTCAGAATTTTGTGGTGTTGGCTTTGGAAAATACTCTGTAATTACCTTCAACAGCCTTCTTTTTTCTGTTATACCTCTGTACCTCTCAATTTTTCAAAAATTGGTCTTTCAGCTTCTGGATCTCCTGGGCTCTTAGTAGGAACCCTCCATAGACTCTGCAGACCTGGTACAGAGAAGGGTGTTAATTTAGACCTTACCGATGCAGAATTTGTGATAATAGTGTCAGAGGTAGAGAGCATAAGTATCAATAGCTCTGCTCAGGAGAAAAGGGCTCTCCAGAGCCAGTTCAAGGGACCAAGGAGTACTGAAGAGCATGCAAAAGGATGTTGTAATTACAAATCCTTTTTGCCTTTTCATTAAAGCAGGACCTCTGCAGGGCCAGGTTGTGTTATGTAGGTCTGCAGTACCCCTCTTGATAAAAGAACAACACCTGATTGTTTAGGAATAAGCAGACTTTTTGTCATTTATTCTGCTGATCCTCCACCCCCTTTTCCTCTGACTGGTCTGAAGGAAAGGGGCTGGACGCCTCGCCTCGCCAGCAAATGCCGGCCGTGCTGGGGTCTGACGCTGCAGAGAGGCAACATGTGGAAAACAGCTTTAAAGTGCTGATGAAACCTTATATTCAAAGTCAGAAAAAGCACATGTTAGTACACAATTAAGAATGAGCTCTCTACATGTTGTTGATCTGAGGCAGGTCACTGAGCCATCTGGCTCCATATTGGCTGTTCCAGTGATACGGGAACCTCTTCTCCCTAGAGCAATGAAATCTCCAATGGCCAGAGCTTGTCCTCTTTCTTTCTTTTTTAAAAAATTATTTGTGGTACATATGTATTTAAATGATCTAGCAGTTTATTGAGCCCAGCTTCTACTCCTGCTGATTTGGACCAAGTTTGTTGATGTTACCTTGGGCAAGTCATTGCATCTCCTGGAAGACTCAGTTTCTCCATGTGATCCATGGGGGGAGGGGGAACAGACTCTTTTTGGGAGGGAGCTCAGTGCTGACTTGCTTCTGCACAGATGTTCTTGGGTTTCCTGTCACATCATGACACTGGTGTCCAGACTTTGACTAGTCCTGACCAACTGCACACACACACACACACACACACACGTAAATGGAGAAATAGATAACTGAAAACAGACAGTAGATTTTTTTCTAAAACCCTACTGAAATCAATGGAGGGAAGTCGTAGTATATAATTACATTAAATGTGTTGCTTTGGCTACTTGCACCTGTAGGCACTGACTTAGTCATCCATTGACTTACATCCACCCTATATTGGGTCTGTATATCTTATGAGCTATTCTTCTGGGTACAGTGAGTGACACATAGATTGGAAAACCCATTCTGTTCCTATTAAATGGAGCATAAGGCCATTCTGTATTCTACCACATTCCTCAGTAATAGTGGGCCTCTGTCTGGTGCTGTGTTGAAGAATTGCAGCATGGACTTTAGTACCTGGAAACTGGTAACAGAAAGCCCAGCTATGAACTAGCTGAAGTAGCTTGTATACAGCTCACTGGAGGACCAGACCGTGTGTCTGCAGACCCTGTTAATGGCCTCAGCTCTTTCACTAAGTGTGGGACCATAGATAAGACACGTAATCTTCATCTTGGACCTTGGGTTTTCTAGCTATAAAAAGAAGCAGCTGGTCTAGGTGAGCCCGCTCTTGAGTTCTATTAATTTGCAGAAATGATTTTGAAATGTCAGGGCTGAAAGAGAGTCATGGCTTGCTTCTGCCTTACCTCTGTTACACAGAGTGGATTTCTTCACCGAGATGGCTCCAGCTGAGCCTAGTGTGGAAACTTCTGGACCGTTAGCTCCAAGTGGCAGCATCTCCTTTGTGAACCGTCTAGCCCTGTGGCTGGTCTCCTGTGTCATCTGACAGGCTTTTGCCAAGACTGGTTTCTACAAAAATGCACATTTAACCAAGGTGTTTCTTCTTTTGCTTTTTACAAGTTTTCAGTTAGTGTATAGGAAGAGCAAAATTAGCTGTTAGAAGCCTTTACCAGTGTAACGACCTAGAACTGAAGACTGGACCATGTGGTCTTGAAACACAGCTGAGGACCCATGGCACCTGTACATGGTGGGCCCGTACAGCAGGGGAAGGGAACACGTTACCTTTCAGAGCAAATTAACAGAGGGCCACAGAAGCTTAGCATTACTGTACTGTGAAGTGTTTTTAAAGCCATCTTTAATTTCTTTCTGACTACAGACTGAGTATATGCTCATTTTGGAGGAGAAAGCAACAATAAAATATCCTAGATGTGACCAATTTTATATATTTATGCATACACATAAATACATTTTTATCTATTTACATTCCAGCTTTTGCATCAAACATGACAGCCAATGCATTTCTCTTATGATTAAAAATGGTTCAAAAACATGATTTCCAATGGTTACATAGAAAATCCACAGTGGTCCTGGCACAATTGAGCTATTGCCACGGCGTACCACTGTACTTTTGTTTAGACCTCACGAGTTGTTTTTTTGTTGCTGTTGTTTGTTAAGTGGCCTTTGTAGGTGGAAAGACAAATATGTAACACATTTGAAGTTCATATTCACTGTGAGAAGAAATTGCATGCAATTAGCATATTTTAATTTTCCATTATAGCCACAATCTAAGATGCTTAATATTTAAAGATGCAAATAATACATAAGGACTTCTTTTGGAGATTCTATTTTTGTCCTTCTGTGTGCCCAAACCCAGTAATAGAGATAAAAACAGTGAAAACAATACAGCATTAAGAAGAGATGGGAAGGGATGCAAACTGACAGTTCTGGAACCCAGGCTGTGTGGATGCACGTACATCACCTTGTTAAGGTCGCGCTGCCAGTCGGTGAAATAAATGTCACTTATCCTTATTTCACAGAAGATAAAACTGAGCTCAGAGAGGGTTTGCACTTGCCCAGGTTTCTGCGGCTGGAAAAGGGCAGAGCCAGCATTTGAACCTAGTTGTGCCAAATCCAAAACATAACTTCCATCTGGATCATACCAGGCTGCCCAAGTATAATTCAACTCTGGCTCAAGGTCATTGCATCCTGTTTCCCTCCCCTACTTACTCTAAATCTGCAGGAAAAATTCAGGAAGAAAACCCCTGTTCCTTGGCATTTCCTGTTCCTTGGAACCATTTGTGGGGACCTGGGATAGTGGGGTTCTTATGGCATCCATGGTCCCTCAGCCCGCCATGTACTTCTTCCCTGCTGCTTCAGAGCACCCAGCTCTTCCCAGTTTCACAGATGAGACTTCTGAGTAAGAAGTTGCCCCCACTTTGGCAGCGCCGCCCCCTCCCACAACACAGCAGAATTCACGCCCTGGTCTTTCACAGGAAGCCACTTGATGCAAGTGGCTTTTCACAGGAAGTCAGCTCAAAGCAGACCTGTGCTCACCCAGGGCACAGTGGGCTTGTGACATTGGTACAGGCCCCTAAGTGTCCTCCTAATATTTCCAATGGAAATAGTCACTTCTTGGACAATTATTGTGTTGTTTGGGCCTCAGTGAAAAAAATAATTATCTTTGTACCCGACTCTGCATTGCGACTCTCATGTTTTCATTGATGAAGACAGTTCTCTTCATAACCCCCAGAATTCCCACTCAGAAAATTCTTTTCTGTGATCTATTATGATAGTTCTGAAGCAGCGTGCAGCCCGGAAATTCTCCACTTGTCACCATGTTTCTTATCACCTCTGTGGCCTGTGCACTCACCCACTCATTCATCTTCCAGCTTCCGAGCTCCCATCTCAAGCAGCTTCCGAGCACCAGCTACAGACCAGGCACGAGGCCACATTGCATCCTCACCCATGTCCCTTCTCGGCATTGGTCGAATGCTATTTTGCAAGGGAGTTTCACGTTCATTTGAAGTAATAATATGAATTAACTTATATACTGAATATTAAAGCTCAATAATAACATACTCAGTGTGAAATGTGGTTCAACATTAAAACAATGCTGTGAAAAAATATGAAATGTAGCATGAACTTGTAAATTATAAAAAAAAGTTGTCTTTCTCACCTCAGTTACTTTACATATGGTACCTTAGGCTGAAGATCTCACAAGCTAATGTCTGTAAGTGTGGAACAGCTTTTACCAGCATTGGTGACTAGAGGCAGGTTCTTGTTACTTTGCTACTATTTTCTGTTTGTTTTTAACTAGGTCTTGTTAGTTCTCGGGTGACCGATCCCTGTCAGTGACATGAGAGCTTGTGCAGTATGTTGCTTTAAGTTCGTACAGCACTTTACCGTCTTTTTAAAATTCTTCCCAGCAACCTTGTGATGTAAGTATGCACTAGTGTGCCCATTCTGTAGATGAGGAAACTGACGTCATGCAGCTGCTGATTGCAGAGAAGGGACTGGAAGGAATCATTTTCTATCTCAGAGTCTATTGCATGACAGTTTTATTTTTTAGAATCATGTGGATCATTTGGTGTACCTGTCCTCAGATCCTCACAAAATGAAACTTTTTCAGTAAACATGCATATTCCTACTTGAACAAACAAATGCTTTTCATTCACAGTAGAAAACTGAACCTCACAAAATGAATTCGGTCTCTCTCTTGGGACAGCTGCCCAAACTGGGAAAGCATGCACAAGGTACACTTCGCTGCCGCTGCACATTCCCAGTGCAGTGTCATTGGCGTGAAGGCACATTAGTACCCTCAGTCAATATGCCGCCTAAACGTATAAAGGCAATAACAATGTGGTATTTTGGAACATGATGTTACGTTTCCTGATTGGAAATGTTCTTGAACTAAAATATCCTCCGTGAAAAGCTTTTTTGTGGTTATAAAAAAAGATCAGCATCTCGCAGGTTACCCGATTTGCTAATTACTTAGAATTCAGATCAGGTGTTTGTGTTGAAATTTGCATGCGATAACCATCAGCTTTTGACAAGGGCTTCTGATGGAAGAAAGGGATGGCTGTAGCTGATAAAGTGATAAGAAAAAAAGGAAGTCGATTTTCATGGTTAAATTTTATCACCTGGGTGAGATGAGGGCTTAATGTCTTAATGATGTTCAGCAAGAGCAGATGGATAAATAGGAAAAGCAGAGTCACTTTATGAGAAGGGTCTCAAACGGTGTGACTTTCCCTTCAGAAAGGCTAATAACTGGAACTCTCAATGTGGGCTGTTACCCCTTGCATTCTGTGTAGGAGAACTGGCAAGAGCTGGTTATTTTCCGATTATTAACAAAGGGTAGAGGGTGGTTCTTAATATATTTACTTAGAAGCCCTGATTTATTTCCACCTATTTGTGTATGTCCCTGCCTATCTCTATATATCAAATCCTCCATGCTTGCAGTTTACTGAGGTCTAATCTTAAATGACTGAGGCTGACGTTGAGAAAAGACCCTACATTTGGGTCATGCCTTTCCCTTCCTGTCCTCTGTCCTTGGCTTAAGATGCTGATACAAATGTGAATGCAGTATGAACAATGTCCTTTTATCTTGTGACCCTCCCTGCTCCCCACCTCTGCCTCTGTCCTTTAAAGGCCATAGACTATGCTTCGGAATGACTCACCCTAAAAAGGAATGGAGCTTTTCTAATTCTCGAGTCTTTCATCAGATATCGTTTCAGCCAACGTAACAGCTCCTGCAGTCGTCCAAGACTGAGAGCTGTTTCTTAGCTTCCCTGGGCCCATATCACCCCATTTGTACACTGGGGGCAATAACGGTACCTGCCTGAAAGGACTGGGTGAGGAGTAAATAAGTATATGTTTTTAAAGCACTAGAAAAGTGACCATTATACAGCAAGGCTCAAAAAGTGTTCATTCAATAAAGGCAAAGATCAACTGCTCTCAAAGAAGTAATGGCTGCCTAGCCATTTAGACATAGGCCCATAGGCCCATCTCCCACCAGTTGTAGAAAGTTGAGAATCCAGAACTTGCAAAGAGCATCCTGGCTGATGTCCAGTAGAGATGACCTTTCTGTCAAGGAGAATGTCAGACGCCCCCTTTAAGCCAAGTCAGAGCAGCACGTATCTCCCCACGGCCTGGAGCAGTGGAAAACTCCATGCTGTCACTTCAGGCACTCTGGAGATCACATCTGTCAGAATGGAATCGTTCATCCCACAGTCTGTGGACAAGGGCTTGGCCTCGGAGCCCGACATGTGATCCATGCTCGTTTGGGGCAGTGGCCACGGCGAACTCTATTGGAAGGGAATTTGGTGAGTTTTCCTACGAGTCAGTGTGCAGCTGGGGTTGGGCTTTGGCATGTCCTCCCGTGCATTGGACTGTGGCCCTCATGCTCTCCAGGGGCTGGGATTTGGCTGCAGCCAGGGAGCACACGCAGGCCTCCGAGGCCCAGCCTTGTTGCTCTCTGCAGCTTCACGGATTGTGGAATTTTACTGATACGGGTCTGAGGCACAGGCAGATGTGCCTCAGTGCTGCTTTCATTTCCACCCAGTCATTCTTCTGTGCCTGCATTTTCCCATCCATTTATTTGATGGTCACCCAGTAATGGGTAGTGGCCTGCTGTGTGTCTATCCCTAAATGTGCTAGTAGGACAGATATACATAAAAGTTAATGACAAGATTTTTTTCTTTATTTCATTTGGCTATATCTAGTTCCTTTCACAGTGCCTAGCACTTGGGAGGTGTCTCTTACATTCTGGCTGTCTGAGAACAATGGGATAAATGTTACAATAAAGCAAGATACAAAGTGCTGTAGGAACCGAATATATGGCATTTGTGTAGCACAAATACCTAGCTTTGTCCAGTGTTTTTAACTTTACAGTTTGGTTTTATATTCACTCAATCACTTTGTTTTTGCAAATAACTTTTAAAAATGAAAATCTGTTTTTCTTCTTTTCTTGATGGATTAAATACAGAGGAGCCAACGCAACTCCCCAGCACCACACAGCTCTTTGGTTACCAAGCCCATCACAGAACTGCCTCCAAGTTGAAGTTCCTTTTCACGTTCATGGCTCTGCTTACACCAGGCCACAGGGGCTTGTCCCCCCACTCCCAGGTGCTAAAACCCAGTGCTCCAGATGATGCAATATACTCTCATTTTGCCAAAGTGCTTGTTTTTTTTTTTTTGTCATTTATTTATCCAGCAAACCTATGCTGTGTACCTACAGTGTGCCAGGCACTAACTAAAATGTTCTGTTTATGACTTACTACATGTGACATCTGGGGTTTGTTTGTTTGTTTTCCTGAAGCTTGGAAAAGGACCAGTTATGTTCTCCCTTGAAAATGCATCCCTGGGTCGTTTGGAAGGACTGGTGCTCCGACAGCCCCAGGTTCTTCAACACAAGTGTCTCTCACTGTTTATTACAAGAGATAGATGGTGTTGAGCTGAATCTGCCCTGGTTGTGCTTTACATTCTGGAAAATTCTTTTAAAAAGCAAAGTCTTAATATGGGCCAGGGCTAAGTCCTAGAAGTGTAGTCCTGAGCAAGTTTATCAACCTCTTGTCAACTTGGCTTTAACGTCGTCTGTGAAAGAGAGGGGTCCAGAGACCCAGTCACTTCCTCAGGGTCTTTCTGTGCAGTGCCAAGCACTGGCTGTGCTGCAGGGCCCTAACCTAAGTGACTGCTCTTGGAGTGCCATAGTTACCAAAACTGTCCTCCTTCCCAAACAGCCTCGACCTCCTAGGGTCTCGGGCTTCCTGTTTGCTTTTCACTCCCACAGATTCCTGCTGGGCTGTTCTCTGGCGCCATCTCTCCCTGTCTCTGGGGAAGATAATAGAGACGAGCTGAGAAGACTGCATGGAGCTGCCTCTTCCATGAGCTGTTTTATGACTCATGTACTGTAGGGGGTGCTGGCCTGTGGGGGGTGTGGGGAGAAGGGAAACTTCCCTTTGTTTCTTCCTTTCCACTTAGAAGGAACAACTCAAGGATCCTACTATTTCCGGCAGTTGCCTTTTCCACACAGGGTGTTTGCAAAAATTACAAAGCAAATTCTAGAATCCTAAAAAGGGTAACAGGAACAGATTTTTAAATATCTTAATTCATCTCTTCTGACTATTTCCCACCTTGTTTTACCCTCTTTTCCTTTGCTTTATTTTCCTAAAATAAACAAATAAAAAAAGTGACAGGCAGCTGGCTTTTCACCCAGTAAAGAATAGGAACATCTCTTTGGCTTTGCAGCAGCTCATGAGATTTCGCTTCAGAAGTTTCAGGGAATTCCGTCCAGAAAAGACTTGGGTGAGGAGGGTAAATGTTTGCAGCTGGATTAACATTGCCTGTTGGGTTCTAAAGCATCAATGGCATCTTTCTCTGTATAATCCCATCCTGCGGGATTGCAGATCCCAAAAGGCACTCCTGCCTTGGCTCCAGGACAATGCCGGGGTCTCCCTTCACCTTGAGTGTGGGGAGCAGAAAGAGCCGCCATTGTGAGGTGCCTGGATCCTGGGCCCCACGCCCGGTGATTCACCACATTCTCTGCATCTAAACACATCATCAACTTTGTCAAGTTTCTGCTGTGGTTGGATAATTAATGTTATTGGAGGACACGGCGAATTTTTTCCTCTCACAGCTGAAGATGAGACAGAATTTCTCAGGCATCACACACAAGTGTACTTTGCTTAATCTTTCCCATTTGAATGATCTCGTTGCCTAATAGAGCCCAAGAACTCCTCCAAAGATCTTTCCGTGCCTGAGGCCCCAGCTCCCCAAAACACCCAGCATCTTCTAGCTTTACGTTTTAACTTTTCTTTCTCATTCTCTCTTTTTCCTTCATAATTTGGAAACACTTTTGGTGCCTTCTTGATTTGGATTTGGCAGTGTTTCAGGTTCCCATGCCTGAAGAAATATTCCTTCTAATGTTTTAATCCGGGGAAGCGATGGTGTCCTCATCATTGCTGTGCCCACAGATCGCCTTGCTCAGGTGACGCCCTTGTCATAATGCGAGAGGCAAGACCATCGTCGTTCTTCCATTTCTTAGCCCACGCTCCACTCTCGAGTCAGCCGAAGGTCTCAATATGTATTTTCTGACATCATACATGGCAGACATAACCAATGACATTTCCACGGAGGACACGTGCCCACATGGAGGCATAGGTGTAATGGGTGTCCTGGCTCTGACACCTCCATTTTTTTCCTGTTCGAGGAAACATGCTGAATGGGGGGCTGTGAGAGGGGCTTTATTATGTGATAACCTTCCGTCCCTCCACTTTATATAGGAGAGTAATTACTTAGAGACTAGAATCTGTACTGTTCTTAGCCACAAATGGCTCATGACACATCTGGAATGGCAGGTCATCTAGAGTCACCGAGAACCACCTCTTTCCAGGCCAGATTTTTCTGTGGACCGCTTGCCCAGAAGTTTGATCAGAAGTGGAGTGCTGTGGCTCACAGCTTCTTAGCAGTTGTGTTTCCCACCTTGAAAACAAGGGCATGAGGAAGTTTATGGGGCTGAGAGTCAGGGTGACCTGCTTGGCATATTAACAGTTGACAGGTGGCCCCAGGGAAGTCTGGTTCATACGTTTTGAATCAGCTTATCTGTGGGTCCTTCCTATGTTGCCCTTCCCTTTTGTATCTCTTCCTATCTCATAACAGGGTATGCTAAGAACGTCATTCAAAGAGTGAAGCAGTTTTGTTAGTGGGGAACAGTATCTTCAAAATGAGCTGTGGGCTGTGGGGAGGTGAACCATTGAAGTGGGCATGAGAAAGGGGTACGTAAAAGCCTTAGTATTAAGACATGAAGGACAGATGGAGAAAGAATTTGGTTAGGACTTGTGGGATATAAGCATCTGCCCCACCGATCAAGCAGAGCCACCTGCTTTGTTTCGATAAGCTGTGTGAACCCACTGCAGGCTAGATGTCCATGGGGCCAGAAGTGGCTTGGCCCTACAGAATCTGCTCACTGCGAGGGGCCAATAAATGCTCGTTGGCATGAGTGGTAATGGTCGAGTCCCACTGCAGCCTGGGACTGCGCGTCATTGTGAGTCCTTGCAGAACATTTTGCTCCTGAGGGTTCTGAGCAATTGAGGAGGGAACCCATGCATGAAACCCACAGTCCAGAATGCACAAGGTCATTACTGAGGCATGTAGCTATAGAGAAGAGTCATGGAGCTTTAGAGCCAGAAGAAAATTCAGAGCGTGTCATGCCCGAATCCCCTCATGCAAATCAATTAACAAAAATTATATAGCCAAACATTCACATTGATGCCCTGTAATTAGTAACTGGAGTTTGAGGTGCTCAACAAGGTAATAAAGCCCATTAGCAGCCGTCAGACCCGTGGAGTCTCTCTGGCACAGCCAGTGGGTTAGCAGCTGCTCACTGGATGAAGTGGTTGAAAGCAAGAAAATGCCATCTCTCCGGGTATGTTGGGCCCCATCCAGCCTGGGCCGGTCACACTCGCATTTCCTTTCCTGGTAATAATTAGCAAAATTTTCCTCATTTGCCTGTGGATTGGACAGGGATCAAAATATTGAGGGACAAACCATCCTATCCAGCTAAGGAGTATATAGTATAAGCCTATTTGAATAGAATATTAAGCAAAAATTGGTTCATCATGCCATTATTCCAGGTTAAAGGGCAAACTCCTGGGCAGGCACTGAACTCCTTGCGGCTCCCGCCTGCCTTTCTACGACCCTCTCCTCCTAACCTCCTCCTGTGCTCCAGGTCCCAGGGCTTGTGGTGGATGTCCCAGCCCTCTCTGCACTCCCATAAGTCTCTCTCTGATGTGATCCTCTTTCAGGATGCTTTTCTGCCACAGTCTACTTATTTACATGCACGCCTGTTCGCCCTTCAAAGGCCAGTTCGACTGTAAGTCGTCTCCTCCCCTAAATGTGTAAGGACCACTGACCACTTCTCTGTCCATAGCACTTTGTCCACCCTTCTGTTAAAGCAGTCTGTTATTCTTGTGTGTTTCTTACTTATCTGTAAGTGCTTGGAAGTGATGGTCTTGTTTTTCCCCAACTTAACGTAGAGCCTGGCATGAAACAGTCACCTAGCCAATACTTCTGAATATATGGGTGGACAGATGCACAGACAGATGTCCCCAAAAGCTGTTTTCCTGGTTTTATTTTTTGTATAAATGTAAACTCTATAAGTCCATACATGTCCATCTGTTCAGAGCTGAAAGCCCCAGCACCTAGATTAGTACTGAGCATGTAATGGTTTCAATAAATGTTTGTTGATTGAATGAAGGAAGCACAATGAAATAATTAAAAATACTTTTTTCTTTTACTGACTTTAGAGAGAGGGGAAGGGAGGGAGAAAGAGAGAGAAAGGAATAGCGATGTGGGAGAGAAACGTCAGTCGGTTGCCTCTTGCACACACCCTGACTGGGCACCAAACCCACAACCCAGGCAAGTGCTCTGACCAGGAATTGAACCCACAGCCTTTCAGTTTGTGGGATGACTCCCAACCAACTGAGCCATACCAGTCAGGGCTAGAATAATTTTTTTAAGGTTTTAATTAATTAATATACTAAACTTTTGCTCACATATTTTATGGATTTAAAGGAAAGTCCCTCCTAGACCTGTAATGACTCTTTTCCTCACAGGATTGGCAGAGATGTTCCTTTCCTCAGGACTGCATGTTGGCACGTCCTTCTTGTAGCTTTTTATTGACAGTTGGGCAGTAGCTCAGCTGTTTCTCCAACTTAGGAATTGGGGAATCTTTAAGGGAATGTGAGCATGTGTTCACTTCAGAAAAATGTGCATTTAAAATGTGTTTATAACACTTACTTTTCTACCACTGCCTTTCCTAGTTTATCATTCTCTACCAGGAGACATGGGGGAGGAGGCGGGAGGTGCGGTTGTTTGCTTTCGTTTGCATATCGAGGAGAGAAGCTATTGAGTTGCAGAGAACATTTGAAATAGCACTGGAATTTTTGCCAAGCGACTCTGACTGGCAGCTTGATGGGGAAAGATGAGCAGCTATTTTCACCAACTCTAAAGCAAACTGGGCCTTCTTACAACGTGAGTATGGCAGATGGAAGACAAGCCATGTGCTAATAGGGGACATGGGAACTGGAGAGCAGTCTACATATTCTGTTTGTCGACTTTGCCCTGCACCTATTGAAGCACTCTGCTTACAGTGGGCTATTAGTAAACAGACACCGCGTGTGAAGTTAATGTTGTTTGAGTTTCATCATTAAAAAAAGTAGTAGAAGTGTTAGAAGCCAGATATTTGAAACTTTCCATTTAAACATGAAAACGATGGTGCCCAGAGAAGAGAATATTCAGTACAAAGTGTCACAGGTCTAAAATAGTGAAGTCAGGAACAGCGTGCAGTACTTATTCTGTGGGATTTAACTTGTGAGGTATTTGGATTGGTAATTAGGAAATGGATGGTAATGGTTGCTCCAGTATTTTTGAATCCAGGAGTGAGTTGCAGTCTTTTCCATTCGCCTCCTAAGCTTCATTTGGTACCCAAATATTATGACTTGATAGTAATTAGGAGCATCGTTCCATTCACATCTCCCCACAGGAAAAGGGGAAGGCACTGAAGAACACAGGGGAAGTGTCTGTTTATTCACTCATCCCATGTGGTGATTGTTTAAGTGTTACAACACAGCACTTGGTATCCAGTGGGAGAGCTCTGGAAAGGGGCTGTGTAGTTGAGGGGTATCGTCCTGACTCAATTGCTTAATGACTGTGCACCTTAACCACCTTGGAGTTTGGTGTTTTCTTCTCAATATTGAACTTGAATGATGTAACCAAATGCAAAAGCTTCCACCTCATGTGCTGTCAGTTGGTATTAACTGCCTGTTCTGCTATGTTGAGAAGAAATCAGAGGCCACATTTGGGCATAGAGTAAAGAGATGCTATTCTTGATTGGCTGGTGATGTCTGCCATGGACAGGGGCAGGGAGTCACAGCGTGTGTGCAACTCAGTTTCTGTCTTGGGCCAGATAATCTGTGCACTTACAATGCCTATGTACTGTTGTTCCATAAGGTTGAGTCTTTGCCTTCTACTTAAAACTGCTGCATATATTCATGGTTCTGTGCAATTTAAAGATGAAAGCACCTAAGGGCAACTGAGGCAGTGTAATGGTGATAAATCCCTGCTTATACATTAAAAAAAAAGTCAGTGTTCTTACAAGCACAATTTCTTTTTCATGCCATTGGTCTTAAACAAAACCGAAGAAAAAGGATGGCTTCCCCTGGTCAGTCTAGTGTCCATCTACACCCATGAAGACTTTTTAAACAAATCCAAATGCACCAGTAGAATTCTTCCTGAGTTACCATTTAGCCTAAATGAAAGGTTAGTCATCTATGCCTCATTTCAGTGAAAACCTTGAATTTTAAAATAAGTCACATGAAGTTTAAAAATATAAGCAAGAGACTTTTTTGTATATTTTGGTCTAGGAGACAGATTTAACTCCAGTTTGAAATTTTGTTTCATTAGGATGTTTTCTTTTGACTGTGGGTTTAAATTAAGATTGTTATACATAAGTGTCGGTGCAGGGAGGAACAAAGAAGGTTGCTAAATGTGGGCCACAATTCTGTTTCTTTGCATGCATTATCTGTGTACGTTCGTTTCTGTGCAAATTATGGCTCTAAAATAATTATTTTAAAATTGTACACCCCATTTTAATGAATTGGGCAATTGATGTAGAGCTTTAGAAGTCCAGAAAGGATCAACCAGATAAGGACAGTAAGCATTTCGCAACTGATTTTCCAATAGTATATTTCTAAGAAATATGATAGAATGCCCCTTGTCATATGTGGCTTATTGTCAAAGAAAGTCATAAAGTGTTGAGTCATATGATACCTCCAAAAACATAAAAGCTTAAGAATTAATTTATTCTAGAAGGAGGATTTAGTCCTGTTTGTACACATACAGAGGAGTTTGACCAGGTGGGATATTTCTACGTTTTTAAAAATGAGTGATACATTAAAAATCCTGTAACATTGGATAGGAAAGGCTCTTTGGTTCTTTCCTCTTATTTTATCCGAAAGATGAAGATATTTCCTAAGACTTTTGCTCATTATGGCAGAATTGGCATTCTGTGAGGAAATCATTTTTTAAAAGAGTTTATTTATATACTTTTAGAGATAGGGGAAGGGGGGGGAGAAAGGGAAGAAGAGAAACATCCACGTGAAAGAGAAATATCAATTTATTGCTTCTTGCACATGCCCCGAACCTGCAGCCCAGGCATGTGCCCTGACCAGAAATCAAACTGGCAGCCTTTTGCTTTGTGGAACGATGCCCAACCAACTGAGCCACACTGGTCAGGGCATGAGGAACTCTTGACACCTAGTCCAGTATTTGTTCTTTGCTCAAGTAATCATCAAATACATACCGTATAAAACAGGATGAAGTCATGTAAGCATTATAGAGGAGAAATGGGAGTTCTTATCCAATGATTTGGTTTTCCCAAGTCAATGCTTTGAAAGCTTCTCTGAACTCAATGAGATGTTGGTATGTTTCATCATTTCAGATCCTAAACAACAGGTAGCTTTCCCTAAGTAATTTACCTTTTCTTGTGGCTACCTGTGATTCCTGGCTGATGTTCAAGTTGAATCTCAACAGCTACATTGATCATTATGGGGTTGGTACATGGCTTTCTGATTTTCTTTATGGCATATCTGCTATAACCACCTTCAGATTCTCTCCAGAGGGAAGTAGAAGAGGAAATGAATAAATAAAAAAAGGAATGATTGAGGGAGAATGGTATCTTCATAGCAGCTAAAGTAATGTTTTTTCTAGTAGTGGTAGTAGGGTTCTTTTCATTGTCTGATGGCCTCTCTGTAGGAGAGAAGGAAGGCTTTAGGGTACCCACATTTCAAACCAAAGTTAAGGTTTCTCTGTAGATGAAGAGGGACAGGAAGGCCCACAGATGGGGGGTGAGCACAGAGAGAGGAGGGAGGAGAGTGTCTAATGGGGACCCCTCCCTGTGGTCCCACAGATCTTCAATAACAGGAATGATCACAGTACGCCAAGAGTTTCTCATGGAAGCTGGTGACAGGGCTGTCTTTTGTGTAGGTGACAGCACAGGGACAGACAGCTGACCAGATATAGTCCTAAGTCCTGAGTTACACCTGCTTCCATAAACCACACCTCAGCATTTGGAATTGCCAGATGTAGTTTCTGTCCATTTGCTGAAGCATCATCAAGGGGAACAGAGCAAACTGCCTGATGTGAAGCCCCAGCAGAGCTGGCCAGAGGGCCCATCGAACAAGCACGTGGAGAGGAAGCTGAAACAGATGCATCCACAGATGTAGCTGCCCTCCTCTCTCTGCATCAGGTGCACTGTGTACAGGGTGTGTGAGCTCCCTCTGTTTAATCGGCCTTTGAAACGGGTCACCTGGGTAGACGTTGGGCCATACAAAAGCTCATCCGGGCCTCCTTCCCTTGTGCACTAGTCAGACCACATGATCCCATTATAATCTGATTTTATATAACTGCTGAGTAGATTTATAAGGGCCTCTTAATAATATTGAACATTTGGTCAGG
Source organism: Artibeus jamaicensis (assembly GCF_021234435.1). Classification (NCBI taxonomy): domain Eukaryota; kingdom Metazoa; phylum Chordata; class Mammalia; order Chiroptera; family Phyllostomidae; genus Artibeus; species Artibeus jamaicensis. The sequence continues at coordinate 12,161,024 of NW_026521883.1, forward strand.
GTGTTATCTGTTCCACTTTCTGACCTGAACAAATTGGCCATGACATTGCATGAATGCTATAAGCATCAGCAGGCGGTTCCTCCCACCCTCTCTCCGTTGTTCTCCTTTCTTTTTGGGAGCGGGAGAGGTGGTTTGAATGAATTAATTTATTAGGTCTTTTAATAATACTTAATAGGAGTAAATCCATTCTCTTTCATGCTTTGGCCATTTCTGGAGACTAGGGAGAACTTTCCAATAGTGAGCAAGGTGCTGTGGTGACCCAGGTGGCACATCACTGTAGTCTAGCAGACTGTGTAATATCTGGGAAGGTGGAGCTAACAAGCCAGAAGTCTAGCAGTAGCTTCTGAACACCTCCCTTTGAATGGACCTCAGGCACCTGCCACCCAAAGTGTGTGAAGCAGAGCTTGACGCCCTCCTCCATCCTCCCCAAACCTTGTGCTCCTTCCTGTTCCCCTCTGACCCCTAGAGACCAGCATCACCTTCCTCCTCACTGACTGGCCTGACTTCAGAATGCCCATGCCCTTCTCTTTGCCCACATTGCTGCCCGCTTCACTCAGCCCCCACTGCATACCCTCGGTCCACACCTGTGGTCCTCTTCTCTCCAGGATTGATGTAACAGCCTCCTCACTGGTCTCTTGGTCCCTGTCACAGCATTTTTTTACCTTGTTGCCAGACTGATCACTCCAGGAGCAAACAGACTCTGTCACTCTGACTCAGATTCACAGGTGTCTCGCTGTCCTCTTCCTGATAAAGTGCATATTTCTTAGGGCGAGGCCGAATGGCCTGGCCTTGTTCTGGCCTGCCCTGTTTCTCACCCTTTCCTCTGCATGCTACCCAGGGTGTAAGCAGGTTGAGCTTACACAGTGAAGCAGGCAGGTCAGACACCTAAAGAATGAACACACACACTCACCCACACACAAAATCACCCACATCCATTTGCCTGCTGACCAGTGACTCCTGTTTTAGAGCCGTGACTGCGACTGTCTCCATCCAGGTCACTTGGGCTTAGAAACGTGAAATGAGTGTCACTGCTTAAGACAGCCTCCCTGCTTACTCATTCTTCCTGCCGTCCTTTCTACCAGAATCAGAAGTTACTGATGGAAGGCCCATTTCTCCTCGATTTTATTCCTTTATTTTTTGCCTGTAACCTATCTGTCTTCCAGGAGGGCTGGAGTCAGGATTTCCTCAACCAGAGTCAGCTAGCTTCTAGCAAGGGTTGGAAACTTCCACACTCCTTTTGCAGTGTCCTCTTGCACCTGTCAGGTGACCCTCCTCTCTTTTCCTGAAGGGTCGGAAAGGTGGCTGGGACCTGCTGTGCCCAAGCAACTTGGCTTCCAGCAGGAGCAGAAAGAGCCAACCAAGCTCAAGTGGACAGCCAAGCCCCACAGAAGGCCCAAGTCACCGCTGCTCAGCATGTGAACATCTTCAGGGCCCCTCCCCGTCCTCACAGTGCCCTCAGGTGGAGTGGGACTGGAGGTTTAAGTGTTTTATTTCAAAGATTCCCTGGTCACAGGTGGTGACAGTGTCTGCAGTTGAGGCCGTGGCTCTATGGTTGCCTCATGTGAAAGTTCCAGGGAATGAAATAAGGTGGCCTGAGAACGGCTAGAACGCACACGGCATCTGCCAGAATCAACCGAGTGTGGTGTTTGGCCTGCCTGGTGCTCTCCAAGCGCTCAGGGGCGGCAGAGGGAATGGAATCCATTTAGTTCCCCCCTGACTGCCCCCCACCACGAATCTGCTGGAGAGGGTTTTCTTGGGAAAACGTCTGCTTCGACCTTCTGCTTCTAGCCCTTGTTGTATTGCCTCCCCCTCCTCGGCTGCCGCTGCTTTGCCGCCTCTACCCTGACAAAGCACCAGGTTTATTCTCTCCCTCCGCGTGTTCACCCGCTTGGGAGTCTAACCAGCCTCCCAGCCTCAGCTAATACATTAGAATTTGAATAAATGTGTAACAGCAGGTAGCAACTGACTGGTGACAGGGTGACATATTGACTTAATATCTTGTGTAATGCGATATGAAAGATGTGCCTTTTGGTGTGTATTTTCATTTTAATTATTTTTTGTTGCTTTTCTTAGGCAGACACTTGTAGGCAGTTTTGAGTAATTGTCTGAAATCATTAACATGTTTATTAAATAAGGAAGCAGAGTGCATTATCTAGCAAATCAATTATGTAAATGCACAAAAAGCATAAGAAATTAGCCTTTAACTGTTGCTGAGCCGCATCCATTTTCTAAATTATAGATGAAAGTTGCTCTGTGCGCCTGCGAGGGCGTTGGGGGTGTATTTAGAGTCATCCCCCTTTCTCAGAGTTTTAAAGTGGCCACAATTTATGGGTCTCTTTGGGAGGGCGCATTTCTGAGGTAAGCAACTGGTAGGGACTTAACGTCGATCCTTCGTGTAGGTGACAGCAGATGGTCGGTGGTGACACAGAGCAATATCTACGGAAGGGTCCAGGGGAGAGGATGAACAGTGTCAGCGGAGCAGAGGCGAGTCTGTCCTACCTCTGGATAACAGTGATGCTATCTAGGTTCAAAATTGCCAATGCTGTATATTTTTTAAATTAACCCATTATTTACTCTGATCACCTACAATTAAAATCTTCTGAAAAAGATTTCTTCTGTTCTTGCTCAAGCCTAGTTTTTGGTAACATTGGCTGTTTTCATTTGGGAAGTGGTTGCCTCTTGTACATAGGAGCTCACTCCATGTAGCCACCATCCCCTAACTGATTAAATTACTTCAACATTTAAGAAAAGTATCCTTCACTTCATGCCCCTATTGTTTGTTTGACTTTGTTTGTCTTTGTTTTGTCTTTTGTTTGTCTTTGTTTGTTTGTCTCAGAACTTTGTGGGTCCCCTTTCTCCCCACAGATTCAAATAGTTCACCCAAACATAGATTTCCATTACTTGGCCTTGAGTTTAATGACTAAAAGGAAAACAATTGTTGGCTGGACTCCTTCCCCTTCTCTTGGCTCAAGGTATTTCCTCTAATCCTTCTTCTCATGGCAACCCAACAAGGAAGACGGGGCAGAGATCCCACCTACTTTGAATTCTTTTTTAGTGAGAGGTTTACGAGCAGATTCAAGTGCACTCAAGAGCAGATAGTAGGGAGGGTGAAGACTGGCATTCTAATATGCGAAATTTTAGTTTTCTGAGCTGGAAGGAGACATTTGCCTGTTACTGTTTCTTAGTACATGGAAATCTTTAAAGTGGAACTCATACCACTTATATTTAATGTAGGTTCCCAATGTCTGCTTACAAAATATTTTAGAAGCCCCTCACCTCCCCCCAAAACAGCAGACAGAAGGATGTGCTGGAAAGAGGTAGGTAAGCATCTGGATCGGGGCTGGACTTGGGTACTTTAATCAGACTACATAGAACTGGTCATTTAACCATTGTACGCTCTGTTTTCCTATAAGTAAGTTGGGAACAATAAGACATACTCATAGGCTTTTTAGGATTAAATCGGAATATATATTAGAATGCCAATTAGCATAACTGGCACATAGTATTTCAACAACTCAGTTTCCTCTCCAGAAGTGTTAAGAACTACTAGGATTTGAGTTAAATTGGCATAGTTTCCTATGCCGAAGATAAATACATTTGGAGACTTTTTACAGATTGTTGCATAGAGTAAGCTTCTGATATTGATTGTAAAAGAATCAGGAGATATTCCAGCTACAGGAGTATGGAAACAAGAAGAGGGTTCTGTTAGGTATAGAAAAATCTTAAGGCTCAGGCCATAAAGATATCTTTATACGTAGAAATTTCAATTACATGTTCAGATTTTCTTTTGACCATTAGAACTTTAAAGTAATAAATACACAGAGTAAAGAATACCAGTATAATATGGAAGCATAGACAATGAAACACAGCTCCCATCCCTTCCTTCTGGACCCAGTCCCCAGAAGTAACCAGTGTTAACAGGCTTTGCATGTATTTTGGGTACACATGCGAATCGATCTGTAGGAACAGTTCCTAGAAGTGGAGAAGCTGGATCCGAGGGTGAGTGCACTTTTGATTTAGAAAGACAGGCCAAATTGTCCTCCATGAAGGTTGGTAGGGAATCATTCCTCTCAACAGTGTGTGAGAGTATCAGAATTAACACCTCTGCCTTGGCAACCATTTTATCTTTGTTTCTCTAGTAGGACAAATGGCACACATTGTTTTTTTAATTTGCATTTTGTTCTTAAGAATGAAGTTAAGTATCTTTTTTATGTGGATTAGGCATTTGCCTTTCTTTTTCTGTGAATGGCACTCACTAAAGCAGACCCTGCTATGCTCAGCTACCCAGAGGGCTGTTCTGGAGGAAGCCCCCTTCCCTCAGCTGCTGCGAGGGCTGTAGAGGAAGGAACTAAACTGTCAGCTCCACTTTGGGGGTTGCTCCAGGTGAAGAGAGACCACCAGCCTAAGTTCTTCCTCCCTTCCTGGAAATACCCATGTCCAATGATCAGTCACTGGCAGAGGTCTTGGTTATGGTTTCAGCACTGCCCAGCTTCACCAGTGCAGTCCTGGTTCCTTCGCTTCTCCATACGGGGTTGGTCCTGGGAACACTCCCCAGTGAGCCTCCTGCACTCTCTTCTCCGTTCCTCAGTCTGATTCCCAGAGAGCCCAGCATACACCCTAACCATACCCATTTTAAAGCTGAGTTCTCCATCCCTTTGGAAGTGGTTTAAAGGTGCTCTGCTTAGGACACATTAGCTGTTTCTCTAAGTTGCCAGACTTTTTGCCTCTTTGTCGTTTTTTTCCCCACATTGTTGTTGGTACTGTTTGCCTTTCAAATGTTTCAAATGCTGATGCAAATTTATCAGTTTTTCTTTATTTTTCTTTTTTGATTTATGGCATTTGGTTTTTTGTCCTTAGCCTAGTAGGGCCTTCCTTATGTTAAGACTTTTTTTTAATGTTCTCATTTTTTGTTCTAACAACTTTATTTTTCACATTTACATTTTTGAGCCATCTGGGATGTATTTCAATGTAAGACATGAGAATAGAACCTGCATATTTTTCTGCCTAGTAACTGGCCAGTCATACCAACATATTTATTGGTTAATCCATCATTCTTCCACATCTCAATTGCCAACTTTATTATAAAATAAATTTCTATACATATTATATCTGTTCCTGATCTACTTTTGTCCTATTTTTCTGACTGTTCCTTGTGTTAGTAACAAACTGTTTTAATTACCTTAGCTTCATAGTATGTTTGAATATCCAGTTGGGTTAATAACCCTATAAATCCTGACAATTCTCACAGGTCAGTATTTTATGTGCATTTTAAAATTAACTTTCCAAGTTTCAAAAATACTCTTAGTGGCATTTTTATTAGGATCACATTAAATTTATAAAGTGATTTGGGGAAAATAAATCTTTACAATGTATTTTCCACCCATGAGCAAAGTACATGTTTCCATTAATTTGTCATTTTTTTCTATCTCACTGTAGGATTTTAAAGTTTTTCTACTGAATTCTATGTACTTTCAAATTTATTTCTTGAAAAAGTATGCTTTTTGCTCTTGTACATACTAGCTTTCTTCTGTATCTTTGGTTAGCTTTTGTTTGTATAATAAAAGCTATTAATTAGTGTATGCTAGTTTTGTAATTCATCTGCCTTAATTCTCTCTTAATGTTTTTATTCATTTTCAGTTGATTCTCTTTGATTTTCCAGGTTCCTATATGTATCATCTGCAAAAATAATCATTGTTTCTTCCTTTATAAGTTTTATTATTCACGACTATATGACTCTGCTTGGGCCACCATAACAAAATACTTTACCTGGGCTGGGGGCTTAAGCAATAGAAATTTATTTCCCACAGTTCTGGAGGCTGAAGCCCAAGGTGAGGGGTGTGGGGAGGGGCTGAAGCCTGAGCTCTCTGGTATCGTGTCTTGTGAAGACCAGTCCTGTGGGATCAGAGCCTGCCCTTATGACCTTGCTCAACTTGACTTCCTTACTCCAATAAAGCTACGCTGGGGTTTAGGGCTTGAACACGTGAATTTGGAGGTTGAGCACACCAACATCCTGTCCATAACAATGATTTTCTCCTAATTGCATTGGAGAATGTAAAATTATAGGGTATTTCTGTTTGTGGCCATTTTTGTCTTAATGAGGATGCTGCTTGTGTGTCACCATTAAGCCTGATTCTGGCTTTTTAGTTAAGATTTATTTATTTATATATATATTTAAAGATTTTATTTATTTTTAGAGGAGAAGGGAGGAAGAAAGAGAGGGAGAGAAACATCTACATGAGAGAGAAAGGATTGATTGGTTGTTTCTTACATGACCCCAACTGAGGGGGGACCTGGCCTGCAACCTTGGCATATGCCCTGGCCAGGAATTGAACCAGTGACTGATCTGGGGGAGGACACCTAACCCACCAAGCCACACCAGTCAGGGCAAGGTACATTTATATGTTTCTTTTTCATATAAAGTATTCATAGATTCCTGTTTTATTAGTACATTAAATCATATGGATTTTTATTTTATTAAATGCTTTTTTAGCATTTATGGAAATTATCATCTGGTCTCCATCCATTAATGTATTAATATTATAAATCATAGAGGTACAAGTTCTGTTTTTGAATGATGCTGGTAGCCCTGTTTGGTCATGATATGTTATTCTTTTATGTGTTGTTGGATTTTTGTTTGCTAATGTTTGAGTTAATATTTTTACATCGTTATTTATAAGTTGGATTGGTCTGAATTTTCTTGAGTTATTTTTGTCAGGTTTGGAATGAGTGTTAAAGCCGTTTTGAAAAAATAACTTGGAAGTTTTTTTTCCTGAATACATATTTAAGTATTTTAATGTGAATCAGCATGAAACAGCTTATTAATAGTGGGTTTTTTTCAGTGATTCCCTAAAAATGTTTTTAGAGGAGAATATTTGACAAGTTATATTATTAATTGACTAGGCCGGACCTGTTCTGTTCAAGCTGAAAAGGGGGGTGGAGAGCCTCACAGACAGACTCCTCAGAGACACTGCAGGTCCTTTCCAGACGACCACGACAGAGCGCGTATCACAGCAAAGTCATAGTCTTCTTGCTGGTGGAGAGTCTTGGCTTCGATGAATTTAAAGAAAAAAGGCCCCCTGGCTGGTGTAGCTCAGTGGATTGAGCACGGGCCATGAACCAAAGGGTCGCTAGTTCGATACCCAGTGAGGGCACATGCCTGGGTTGCAGGCCAGGTTCCCAGTGGGGGCCATGTAGGAGGCAACCACACACTGATGGCTCTCTAACTCTCCCCCCCTTTCCTTGTCTAAAAAAAATTAAAATAAAATTAGAGAACTTTAAATAAATAAATAAAAATAAAGAAAAAAGGCAACATCTGTGAAGTGCAGTAAAGCGGAGCACAATACAGTGAGATGTGCCTGTATTCCTGAGGCACGAAGAAACGCCACAGGTGCTGAGCAGTTTGCCTGTGCGGTGGGAAGGTGGGGAGCTGTGATCCTCACCTGGAACACCCTGGGAAGCCGTGGAGAAACCCTGGAGATGTTTAGGATAACAAGAAAGCCTGTATACATTGGTCTATATTGTGTGCATTCTGAAATTAGGGATCTTTATGTATTCACACTGTTATCCTGTGGCAAAATGGAAGAAGGGTAAATGTCATGGTTCCCCCCAGTTTGTAATTCCTTTGGAGACCCTCCCCATACCTCAGCCTCCTGCCTCTTCTGTACTTAGCTCAGGTTCCACCTGGTGGCAGTCACTGGAGAGACACCAGGACCCTGTCACTCTCCTTCCCCCCAAAGTGTACCTTTGTTAATGAACCGTTTGGCCAGTCCAAGCTCAAGTGCAAATTGGTGATAGTGGTTTCTTTCTGTGTCTTCCAAAGATGACCTCTTTGTATTTTTCAGGGCGGCTTGACAATACCTAAAGCAGGGAGCAGGTGGTGACCTAACAGGCAGGCTTTCAGCGCCTTTCTGTGGGTCTGGTGGAGCCTCGCTCCCGTTCTCACTCAGGCTGTGATGGGTGGGGTCGACTTTACGCTTGTGAAATCAAACCCATCTCATTGGGTCCCAGCAGTTGTTGCATCTTTGAAGGTGCTGATTTCTTTGTAAAGCCCTCTTGAGGTTAATCCTCTAATTGCTAAAATTTAAAGAAAAAAAGGCCCTTTCCCTAGGTTTCTTTTTTCTTCTTTCTCATGCTAGACAGTGGGATTAAATTGGATCATTTTGCTTTTTATTTTTTTAATTCATTTTAATTTGTTTTTTCTCTCTTGTTGTCTTGCTGCTAGTTCTGAGCAATTGTGTTAGATTTTATAATAGGGCATAGGACTATGACATAAACATGTGCATTAGCTTAAAACTGCTTCAGCCACAAACTGCTCTGCTGTTTATTCCAAATTCTGCATCAGTTCCAAACTTCACTCATCATAAAGATGTATTCCTTAAGAACATATATTGAAGAACACTGTTCATGAGACAAGCCTGTGAATGTTGCTTCAGCCCCAGAAGTCAATACGCACCCCTTTCTAAACACAGCCTTTTGAAAGGCTGTGACTCCTTGAGCAGTTTTTGGCTTTAAAAATAAAAAGGATTTTTTTGGGGGGGGTCCAATTTACACTTTCTCGTTGTGATATTAACAGATAAGGAGACTGCAAATAGGAATGGAAGTTGGTAGGATTTAGGGTTCTGAAAGGAGGTTTCTTGTGTGAAAAACAGCCTTTTCTTTGACAAGCTGCTTGTCAAGGTTTTCATCAGCCTCTCTTTTCATTTATTTATTTGGTTTGAGGGAGTTTGCAAGTTGTTTGGTGTGTTTTGTGCTTGCCGCTCACCGTCAATAACAGAAGACTAAAAATATTCCCCAGTATGAATATTCAGTAGGTTCTTCTTCCTTTTCTGCCCTAGAGGACCAGAGTTAAAACCCAGACAAAGGGCTGACCCTGGCAAACCTGCCTGAGCCCAGCCCCTGTGCCTCTGCTCTTGGTTTCCTGCACCCCCAGCCCCGGGCCACACGGGCTGCTCCTGACTAATCTCTCGGTTCTCCTTGGCATTCCCTAGCTCACCAGCTCCTCATCCGTGATTTGGACCATCCTGTTTTAAATTAAATTTATTGGGGTGATGCCAGTTGATGATAACATTATATAAATCTCGGTGTGCATTTTTATACAGCTCCATACTCTGTGCTCATACCCACAGTTTAGCCTTTTTTTGTCAACTTGTATTTGACCCTGTTCCTCTCTGCATCCTCCCCCAGCCCCCTTCCCCTCTGGTAGCCACCATTCTGTTGTCTGTGTCTGTCATCCTTTTCTTTCATGTGTTTTTTATGTTGCTCTTTGTGTTATATCCCACGTATAAGCAAAATTTTGTAGCTCTTGTTTTTCATCTGAGTTATCATAGTACCCTCGATATCCATCCATGTTGTTGCAAAATGCAATATTTCATCATTTTTAATGGATAAATAGTATTCCATCATCTGTGTGTATCACAGCTTCTTTATTTAATTATTTGTTGAAGGTCACTTAGGTCATTTCCATGTCTTGGATATTGTGACTAATGCTGCAGTGAACATAGGAGTCCATATATTTTTATGAATAAATGTTTTCAAATTCTGGGGGAAAATACCCTTTGGTACCTTCTGTGATGATTTTGGATTTTTGAGTCATATGGTAACCCTGTTCTTAAGGTTTTGAGGAACCCCCATACTTTTTTCTATAGTGTCTGCACCAATTCACATTCCCACCAACAGTGCACAAAGGTTAACATTTCTCCACATCCTCTGCAACACTTGTTACTTCTTACTTTTTTGATAATAACCCTTTAAACAGGTATGAGGGAGTATCTCATTGTGGTTTTGATTTGAATTTCCCTAATACCTGGTGATGTTGAGCATCTTCTCATATATCTCTTGGCCATCTATATGTCTTCCTTGGAAAACTTTCTATTTTATATGTCTTCCTTGGAAAATTTTTAATCAGATTGTTTGGGGGTTTTTTTGTTGTTGTTGTTGAGTTATTTGAATTCTTTATGTATTTTGGGTATTAGCCCCTTACGGGAGGTATCGTTTGCCAATACCTCCTCCCATTCAGGTGGGTCACCTTTTTGTTTTGTGGATGGTTTCTTTTGCTGCTCAGAAGCCTTTTAGTTTGATATAGTCCCATTTATTTATTTTGCTTTTACTTTTCTTGCTTTGGGGGTCAAGTTCACAAGACCTCTCTGAGACCAAGGTCCATAAGTTTAATGCCTGTGTTTTCTTCCATGTATTTAACTGTTTTAGGTCTTGTAGTCAAGTCTATAATCTGTTTCCAGTTAATTTTTGTGTATGGTGTCAGATAGCAACGTAGTTTCCTTCCTTTGCACGTGGCTTTCCAGTGTTTCCAACACTGTTTATCAAAGAGGCTTGCTTTCTTCTCTGGTTTTGACTTCTTTGTTGAAAATCAGTTGCTCGTATGTGTGTGGGTTTACATGCACCGTTCTTCAACTCTTCTGTGCAGGATTGGAACTTATATTTCCTGGCTCCAGTGCTTTCCATTGTTAAAAGGTAAACTGAGGCATATTCAAAATTTTAAGAGTTTATTTGAGCAAAAATCTACTTGAATCTAGCAGTGACTAGGAGCACTCCGCCAGCAGCAGCTCAGGGACAAGACTTACATAGAGAAAGTGTGGAAGCAAAGAAAGGAATTACCTGACTGGCTATAGTTTAAAGCCTATTGGCTGTTTGTGATTGATTGTCCTTAGCGGTTTGATTTCATAACCTTGAGGCATTTACAGGCTTAGATTTTTGTTTGCTTTCATAGGCCACCAGGGCATTAGAGTCACTTCAGTCTAATGGGTTCCTTGTTGAACTAATTTAACACTCTCAAGACATTTTCTGGAGTTCTAGGAGAGAACCATTAAAGAGTGAGAGAGAGCTCACATCTGGGTAGAAACACCATAGAATATTTCTTGAATAAGGTGACATTTAAAATGGATCTTTAAGACGAGTAGAATTTTGACAGGGGGTTATCAGTCAGGCACACCTTCCCGTGCAATGGCGTTCCTCACTTCCTTGCAGAGCCCCTGTCCCCAGAGGGCTCGAGGCGGAACATTTTAGGCACTGTGCTTGGCCTTCTGCCTGAACAGAAAGTGAGTGAAGTCAGAACCGAGTTTTCTTCTTCTGTCTTTGTATTTTTGGCAATGAGCAGACACTGGTAAAATGAGACAATTGACATGTTGAGGAGACATTTTCTCTCCCGAAAAATAAGTCCGACATTGTACATTCAGTGTGCTGTGAATGTATATGCATACCGGTGGTTACATTTATAGCAGTGCAACTGAGAATGTGCAAATGAAGCCCGGGGAGTGCCAAATGGTGTCCTCCAGCAGCTAGCAGAACTTTTCTGGTGTGAGAGAAACTTTCAATCAGGTAGCAACTCCTTTCGGCCCAATTTATTTAACTCTGTTTTGAAAGAAAACCTGCAAAAAGAGGCTAGAATTTTGGGAAAACAAAACATAAAGCCTTGAGGGGGCCATGTTTTCATTTTTTTACTGTGATTTTTTTTTAGGTTCATTTTCTCGCATCAGATACTAGGGTTCCTGTGTCCCACCTGACCCTGGTGGCAGCCACCAAGGCAGGGCTGCAGGTGTGTGTTGTCCTGTAGTGGACTTGCTGGATTTCTTCAATAGATTGGTGAGTGAGAGGCTGTCCTGAAGAAGCAAACTCATGGACTCTTCCAAAGCGCTCTGCCTCCCCCAGCAAGATGCAGGCCCTTAAAGCCTGAGGGTCACTGTTGTGCTACTAGTCTAGGTGGGTCCTGGTCACATCTTCTCACCTGCAAATCAAAAAGCTTTCTATGAACTTATCCACATGTCGACATGTTAAGATCCTCTCCTTTCTTTTGTCCTAGTTTGATGTCTTGAATTAAATTGTTTAAAATATTTTTCTTTGTTGGTATGTTTGTTTTTGTTTTCTAGGAAAGCAAAAAAAAAAAAAATACTTTGGGTCTTTTCAGGCAAAATGTTCCCCAAACAATTTCATGGAATACTGGTGGTTGGTGAGGGTGGTGGTGGTATTCCGTGGAGAGTATTTTCCTGGTCAATTTAGTTTGGGAAAACCTTACCTGCTGTGTCTCTCCTTTGTTGCTTCCCAGTGCTCATTAGTATATTAAAGACTGAGAAGTTTGCAATTTAAACATTCTTAAACGTTGTTTAGCCTGGACTGTGCAGAGAAAGGCCCTCCCCACACCTCATAGGAGCTTCTCTGTACTTCACAAACTTTCTTGCTGGTGGCACTGGTTTGATTTTGAGGCATGAAGGGACTTGGATTTCTTTTACTGTGAAAGCCTGCACATTTTGCAAAGGAATTCCAAGGATCTGCGCTTAAAACAGGCCCTTTTGCGATTTGAGCATTTTTAGAGTGGTCTTCTTTGCCCCAGGGGAGTAATGACAGCCAACCTGAAGCTGTAAGTTTTCATACCGTGTAAAGTCTGCTCTCTGAACATTTTTATTCATGCGTCGTTCAGCACACACGAACCATCTAGCTCCATCCCACGTCTGTGAGTCACTTTTTTTAAGTACTGCTTTTTTAAAAAAGTGTCTTATGCACATAGATAATTAGAAAAAAACGAATAAAAATAAATCTTGTTGTTTAATTAAAAAACCCAAATGAGTCTTAAGAATCAAATACATATGTTTCTCACTTTCTTGGATTACCAATAATTACCACCTTTGTTCTGGTCTTATTCCAAGCATGCGAGTTAGCATTTTTTAGCATAAAAATGAATAACATGAAAACAGCATGTCAAAATAGAGGTGATACTGTATTAAGTTCTTCCAAATGAGTCAGTATAAATACAAAATGGAAACGTTTACTATAATCGTATGCTTCAGGTTCACAGCCTCTTGTATTTCTCTTTCCAGGCTAATTATGTTGTCCTGATGGACAGTAACTTTCCAATTTGTAGGCTCCTCTTTCAAGACTGTTGCCCAGGAAATGGGATGTTTAAAGTTATTCATTACTGTTGAGTGGATTTACTGATTGTATCATATTTGTCAGAATTGGAACCTGCTATTACCTATTATTTCATCATTAAATTTAACGTATGAAGACTGTAATTTTATAGCTGTTCATTACTGTGTTAATTTAACGTAATGCAAATTGATTGTTCAGCAAGAGTGGCACTCGTCTAAGCACATGTTTTAAATTAAAAAATGCTAACTGTAGTTTGGCTCTGTTCTGAGCACCGGGAGGAGGAGTGGGTTGCAGCTCAGGAGAATGTTTGCAGTTGGAAGGGCCCAGCACACTGAGCAGGCTCAGTAACTCACTGCTGCGGGCTGATGCCTCTTCTACTACAAGTATACACTGCCAGGAATGGGGGCATTTTACCAAGGGAACACGTATGTGTGATATATTAATTTTGCAGGAAAGAGCTTAAGGTCTGTTTCTTTAAGAAGGTTGATATTCAGAAACGTAGGAGACAGGTGAACCTCGGTCTTCAAGTTTGGGCTGTCTTTTTCTCTTGAGAGAACATTTTTGAAAGTTATACCAGTAACTGTTGTGGCTGATATTGTATATGCTGCAGATAATAGGAATGATGGAGAGCCCGGAGAGAAATAAAACATGCCAGATTTTGTGGTATTCAGAAGGCGGCTTTAGCCTGGCTGGTGTGGCTCAGTTGGTTGGAGTGTCATCCCATAACAGAAAGGGTGAATATTAGATTCCGGGTCAGGACCTATATCTGGGTTGTGGGTTCAATCATCAGTCCAGTTTCATGCAATCCCTAATCTGGGCATGTACAGGAGGCAACCGATTGATGATTCTCTCTTGCAGTAATTTTCTCTCTCTCCCTTCCTCACTCTCTAAAAGCAATGAAAAGATGTCCTTGGTTGAGGCTTAACATTTTTTTTTAATAAAATAAAATTAAATTGAAAAGAGGCAGCTTTAGAATCAGTATATAAAGATTTCTTTGGAACATTTTTATTTATATTGGAACACATTGGCCATATTTATTTGGGTCTGGAGAGATCAGTGCTCCTTCCCTTTTGACTGTTGTTAGCTTGGGTCTCCAGCCACTAGGTGATGGACCATGTCTTCTAGGAATTGGTGGACGACAACATGGAAATCCCAGGCAATATCATATGCAAAGCATTCTTAACATTGGACTTAAAATACATGTCATATTTATGAGCCTTATTTTTAACGGTGTGAACTTTAGGAAGACATAAAATCCTGACCATGAAGCACTGTGATCCAAGTTTTGGGTACTTTGCAATGGCATTGTGTTACAATTGCCATCTTTACTATGATCACCATCCCCTGGGCCAGTCTTGGGCTGGTTCCTCAGCCCTGGTGTCTCTGAATTACATATTAATTGAAGTACTTTAGCCTGAAGAACTGCCCTTTTTCCTGTTCATATGAGTCATCTTATTTATTTTTCCATGTTTGAGCTATAATTCATATACATTACTATGTGAGTCTAAAGGGTACAGTATAATGACTTGACCTACAGTATTGTGAAATGATTGTCACAGTTAACATCCATCATCTCATATACATACAAAAGAAAAAGAAAAAGTGTTTTTCTTGTGATGAGAAGTTTTAGGACCTACTCTTTCAACCTTCAGATATATTATGTAGCAATATTAATTATAGTCATGGTTGTACATTACATCCCCAGTACTTATTTATCTTATAAGTGGAATTTTGTACCACTTGACCACCTTTATTCAATCCCTCCTCCTGCCCCCGTGTTCCACTTCTGCTAACCACAAATCTGATCTTTTCTTATGAGTTTTTGTTTGTGATTAGATTCCACATATAAGTGAGATCATATGGTATTTGTCTTTTTCTGTCTGACTTATTTCACTCAGCATAATACAAACTTTGTTGTAGAAAATGGCAGGGTTTTCTTTTTTATGGCTGAAAAAACTTTATTTTATATATGTGTGTTTTAATATTTTTTTGCTATTGAATTATATGAGTTTTTAAATATATATTTTGGATATTAACCCCTTTTCACATATGTGGCTTGCAAATATTTTTCCATTCCATAAGTTTTTTAAAAATAAAGATTTCATTTATTTCTAGAGGGAGAGGAAGGGAGAGAGAAAGGGAAGGAGAGAAATATCAGTGTGTGGTTGCCTTTCATGTGCCCCCTACCAGGAACCTGGCTGGCAACCCAGGCACGTGCCCTGACTGGGAATCAAACCAGCGACCCTTTGATTCGCAGGCTGGTGCTCAATCCACTGAGCCACATCAGTCAGGGCTATAAGTTTTCTTTTTCATTTTGTGGTTGTTTCCTTTGCCATGCAGAAGCATTTTAGTTTGGTGTAGTCCCACTTCTTTATTTTTCATCTATTGCTTGTGCTTTAGGTGTTAATATCTAAGCAAATCATTGCTAAGACCCATGTCAAGGAGCTGTTTCCCTATATCTAGGAGTTTCATGGTTTCAGGTCTTACATTTAAGTATTTAATACATCTTAAATTAATTTGTGAGTGGTGTGAGATAGGGAGCTCATTATTTTACATGTGAACATCCAATTTTCCTAGCAACGTTTATTGAAAAGACTTTTTACTTTTCCATTGAGGATTCTTGACTTTCTCATCAAATATTAGTTGAACATATATGCATGGATTTATTTCTGGTCTCTTAATTCTGTTCCAGTGATCAATGTGTTTGTTTCCATTTCAGAACCATATGATTTTTGTTGCTAGAGCTTTATAATAGAGCCTGAGATCAGGAAGTGTGATGCCTCCCACTTTGTTGTTCTTTCCCAAGGTTACTCTGGCTGTTTTATGTCTTTTGTGGTTCCATGTAAATATTAGGGGTTGTTTTCTTTTTACTTTTGTGAAAAATGCCATTGGAATCTTGGTAGAGATTACATTGACTCTGTACATGGCTTTGGATAGTAGGGCCATTTTAACAATATTAATTCTTTCAAATCATAAACACAAGATTCCTTTTCATTTATTTGTGTTTGCTTTGCTTTCTTTCATGTATGTGCTAGAGTTTTCAGTGTAGAGATCTTTCGCCACCTTGGTTAATTATATTCCTAAGTATTTTATTGTTTTCGATGCTATTTTAAATAGGAATGTTTTCTTTTTCTCCAGATAATCATTGTTAGGAGAACTGCCCTTTTTTTTCTTTTGCTATGTGTTCATTTATTGTTTGTTTATAATAAATAATCTCTCTTTTTTTCACAACGTTGTCTTGTGGTAACAAGGTGCCCATTCTGTTTTACCTCATTATAGTCTATTCTTTACTTTTTCTTTAATTAAGAAACAACCTACTTAAATGATTTTGCTTGGATTGTCAATGACTGCAGATTAAATCTCAAACATTAGGTACGAGTTACAAATTCACTCAACTGTGAACTTCACCACTAAAATGGAACCATCTCTAGGGTCAAGTGTTCCAGTTGGTTAATAATGCCCATTGGCATCACATAACCATTCAAGAAAGAAAATGGGGGGAAATTGTATGTGGGAGGAAAATAAGTAGGGGAAGTGTGAATTCTCCAGATGGTTTTGTGGACAGATCATTGTGGGGGCAGTAAGAGTCTTGGTGTAGGGATGACAGTGACAACCACAGATTCTGAGCTAGGAAATACTCCACACCCTTTCAAGAATAGTGGAGAATAAGTTCCGGAAGTGGCACATGAAATCAGAGTCCATCCCTAAAAAGGAAAACAGGTGATACATAAGGATGTTCAAATCAAATTCTACTTGGACATTTTGGTAGCCTTTTTGTTTGAACTTTTGAGGATTTGGAAGTTATTTTCCCCTCCCCCACAAAGCTTTCACTTCTTCATCCCACGATGGGGTGTCAGTTTTTCTGGTGTTTCAGAACAGGCAGATAGATGGCCAGTTGGGTAAAGATCATAGTGGTGCCTGTTGGTTGTCTGTGTTTAATTTGAAATGATGTGTTGGGTCTGGCTCCTAATATTGCTTGGTATCTATTAGATTTTTCTGATGGGCCAGCTTATTGCTTTCAGCCGTCTCTCTGCGTGCATCACCCATGCTTCCTCAGTCCTGCTTTCCTCGTTCCGGTGCCAGGCGAAGCGCTTGGGCAGGGAGATGTACTGGCATTTGTAGCTACATGATTTCAGGGCTTGGTGGTAGGTTTTATTTAAGATTTTGAAATGTGGAAATACAGGCCTCTGACGTTAAAAATGTGAGAATAACATCAAAGTGTGAGAAAAGCTCTCACACTTAAATATTATTCTCACACTTTGGGGAACAAAATAGACTTTATTGGTAGGTTGTGTCTGCACTTGCTGTAAGTGGAATATGTCATATTATTCCTCCAAAGTTATGATATAAACAGACAGCACAAAAGTTTTGTTCAAGCACGCATTTAACTGGTGCATCTGCCAGAAACAAAGCAATATAAAGAACGTGAACTCATTGCTGTTAGAAAAAAGGGGGAGGGTACTTTTGTGAGTTCTAAGGGTTTTTGGTTTTGACTGTAAGAATGGCCTTTCCCTCAAGAAATGAACAGCCAAATTGGGTTCTTCCACGGAAGCAATGAAGCCCGTATCACAAATAAATTGTAACTGGTAAGGAACTGATGCCTTTGATTAAGGCTCTGGATCTAGTCATTCCAGATAAAAAAGGAATGAAGATACTATTTTTTTAAATCCTCACCTGAGGAAGTTATGTTATGGATTTAGAGAGAGGAAGGGGGGGACACAAAGAGAGAGTCGGAGAGACAGTGATCTGTTGGTCGCCTCCCATGCATGTCCTGACTGGACAGGAGACCTGCAGCCTCCGAGTGTGTGGGGTGATGCTCCAACCCACTGAGCTGCCCAGCCAGGCCAAGGTACTAATGTTTAAATTACGTTTTACATGGATGGCCATCAAGTTTCAGCAAAGACTTTGGCTTATTTCACAAATAGATCCATTTATTCCACCTATATTTGAAAATTAATGCAAATAAACTATGTATCTCCTCATCAATTTTCAATTTCTGGTCTCAGTTCTAGTTCTGGTATCCTTTGATTTTTGTCCCAATGAAGGGTTTTCATCTTTAAAAGGAAACTAATTATTGACCAACAATATGGACTTTCGTGTGAGACCTACAAAACCAAAGAGAGAACTGAGAAATTATATAGATACCTAAGAATAAAAAACATGTTCCTCTTGATTAAGCGGGTAGGTAAGACCAAAAGAAGAATTCTTTTAATGTGTTTTTCCTAATAGAACTGTTGACATTTTCAACTTTGTCACCCTAGGGAAAAATAACCTTACATGGTGTATGCTCCTGAAATCTGTCAGGACAGTGGTTTGTGGGCAGATGCCACATTTCTTGAGGTAACAATCAGTAAAGGATGGAGGTGGTGACGTACTGATAAGGAAGATGCCTGTAAAACTCTGAAAAGTCTCAAGGTGTGACCACACCTGTCAGACACTTGCTTACATTATGTTTCTTGGGCCAAAGACACCTAGAAAAGGCCTGAATCACATTTGCACAGTATGACGTGCATTTAATAATCTAAAGTAAAATGCACACTTATGTTTTTTACAAATTAAACTTGGACCTTTGCATAATTTTTGCATTCCTACCCACAGAGCTGAACGTAAGGACTTTTGCTCTGTTCCTTATGGGTTAATTATAAAGACTAATGTTTGTTGAGTGCCTGCTCTGTCCCCGGCACTCTTCTAAGTGCTTTACATGTATTCTTTGGATCTTGCCTTACAGGGTTTGCGAGGCACTCTTACCATCCTCTGGCCTTGTGAATTGGGGGAACTGAGGCACTGCAGGTGAACAGGAGCTGGTCATAAACCCCAGTGATAGGCTGCAGAGTCCATGTCCCTTGCTAACTCTAGGCTGCATGTCCCTATGTGGGAAATGGACTCTTTTTCAACGCGAACTGATCAAGAAACTTTACAGCATGTTCTAAAACTACTCATCATCAGTATGCCCTCCAAATCCAACAGACTGTCCTGTCCTTTCAGACTGGGCTGGCCAAGCCAATTCTCAGCCTTTGGGAGGTTTCTGAGGGAGAGAGATAAAGTTTCAACGAGCTGTAAAAGGCTAAATCAGGGTGCTGAGTATGGGTACCAAATAAGAGGTCTGTCTGATGCAGAAAGAAAGAAGCCTGGGGGTGCTCTGTGGTTCCAGAAATCTGTGGCCTACCGGCCTGAGCCTCACAGAAATCAGGCATATCCTAAAAGAAACCAGAGAGTGGTTTCAGCAAACCCACCTGGCTTCCACTTCAGTTGCGCTTAGGTAAGATGCCTTCCTGTGGGGCATTTTGGGGAATTTCATTGTGTTTTGCTGCCGTTAGAGATTGTTTTTATTGAACCTAATGATGCAGTAGGGAGAAGGGTAAGTTTTAGAAAAGGGCAGGAGGCATCAAGACAAATATTCCCAGATTCCTGGAACTAAAGGGGAACCTGTATATGAAGCCAGAGCAACGAGTCAGCTTCAACAAACGGCTGGTTTATTTCAGGTTGGAGGAAAGCAGAGAAGATAAGTTGACGTAGATGTAGGCATGGCCTGAAAGTACCTCCAGTGGAGCCAATGGGCCTTTTGTCTGTCTGGACTCTCCCTGGCCACTCTAACTTCTGACTCAGCCTGTCCCCTGGCTTGCAGAGCATTACAGCATCTGCTGACCACCTCCTCCCTCTCTGATCAATCAGCAGCCTTCCATTTTCCAGGTTTCTTAATCCTGATATATGCTTCTCCAGATTCCTCTTGCTTTGGGTCATTTTTGTTTTAGTGTGTTTTGTTTTCACAAGAAGATGGTTATGTAAACCTGCCGAAAGGACAGATTTAACTTATTTCATTGTGTGACAATGACTACCTTATGTCTTGTGAGCGTACTGTAATTTAAATTTGTAGCTGTCCCGTTGTTAAAAGATGCAGGCAGGTGTGCAGGTGCTCAGGACCGCCTTCCCTTTGCATCCCAGAGGGCTTTAGTGGTTACTGTGCAGAACCATATTAACTGACCGGCATTATTTTACATATACGTTACTCATTTGGCAGTAGCGCTTACAAAAGCAAGGCAATTTTTGTTTGGGAATAAGGAACAAAGCTATGGTTTCTTTTATACATTTTCTAGTATTTACATAAGTTTACCATCTGAAGCATGCTTAGTTACTATTAAACTATTGTGTTCCCATAGTTGGAAGAATCTAATAAAAAACAGGCTATTTTTATTAACTGCCAGATTTCACAACAGTGGAGCTGTTCCATTTTGATACCGAGATCTATAGCCAGATTTATTCAGCGAGTTCTTTATATTTATAAAAGTGTCAACAGTAAAAACAGCACACATTTATACAGGTCGGTCATAGAAATGTACCGAGCAAATGTCGGTACCAAACTTCAGGGCCCTGTTTCCCGCCGGCAGTGCTGTTTGACCTTATTTATGCAACGGCAGGTAAACTCTGTGTTTGTTCTTCAGCTGTTACCTCTCTGACAGCAGCACTGTTACAACAGCATGCACCCGAAGCCGAAGGAAATTCTATTTATGTTTCTAATCGCCAAAGAACAAGCCCTTAATGATTGCACTTCAGTGTTTTAGAATTGTAATTATAGCACATTGAAATTTACATTTTCATTATTCATCTTTGACATTATTTATTGCAGTATCATGAGATTATTAAAGATAATATTGGAAACAAGGAAAAAAGTCTAAACTGGGCTATTTGATGTCTACAAAACAGGAACAAGGAGGATTATATTTTATTATGGAAAAGATATCACAGCAGGGATAACAATTTGAGACACTTGGCTGTACTGTCTTTGTTTTGTCATGATGGAGGTTGCGGTTTATTGATCATTTAGATATCTGTTAAGATATAAAAAATGAATAATTTTCCTGTTGACACGTATTTATACTAGCATTTAAGTGGCTATTCATTGGGGAAATTAAGATGAATTGGATTTATTTTTCCGGAATGGCATGGTTTCTATAAACCACTCTGAATTATGTATTTCAATGAGCTTCTACTTTCATTTTATCCAGAGAATAGACAGATTAGTGAGTGAATCCCCCCTTTTTTATTCTTTTAAAGACGTGCATGCATATCTGATTTCTTTTAAAAAGAGAGAGGGAGAGCAGGCAGGATAAAGAAAGGGAGTGGATGGGGAATGCCCAGAGGGATGTGAAGCCTCCACAGTACGTTCCAGATCCTCCCGCCATCCGGCCCCAGTTCCAGTTCACTGCAGTTTTTCCAAATGGAAATGCCCTCATTTTCCATGTGAAATTTCATGAAGGGGAAGTGACTGGCCCTAGAACCACTGAGTGCCAGAAGTGAGGAGTCGGGTTTCCTTTTGCCCAGCCCTGCGCCCCTTCTCTTTGACTCCCCATAAGCATCAGAGCTTTGGCTCAGCGCATTTCCCCCGCTGTACCAAAGCAGGGCTTGGATTTTGGAACATCGACTTTTATTTTGTATTTAGCGAGTTAATAGATGAAAAGTGCTTAGGATATTGTCTAACAGGTAACAGACAGTAGAGCATGTTTGCTATCAGTAACACTGCTTTCATAGAATAACTAATTTGCTCCTAGTTTCTTGAGCTTTCCAATAAATGGTCAAAGCACCCCGTGTCCTCCCTCAGTCCTTGCTCAGCAAGCCCTCGGTCCCCACCGAGCCCAGTATGCCTCCCAAGGGACCACCGCTGCATTTCCTACAGGGGGGCTGGAGCCACCCTGCCCAGCGAGCGCCACTTAAATCTGTGAGGAGATGCTGTTTGACAGAGTCTAGATTCAGCTTTCCACAAATGAATCAAACAGTTTCAAGACAGCTCGTCTATTTACTTTTAATGGGTGAATACGCACATACTGGAAACACTTCGTTGAGACCTGGGCAGAATCAGGTCATCTGGCAAGTTATGGAAATAGGCCCTGTAACAGCAAGGGCAGGGATGCTAGTGACTACCGTGTTCACACCCAGTGTTCAGAAATAGGTAAGTCTTCCCACAGAACACGCTAGTGTCTTCCTCTTAGGTGAATTGTATTTTGCCTCACTGGAAACAGAGGGTTTGAGTAGCACCCTAGGAACTAAAACCTACTGTGTGTGCTAAGGTTATTCATACGTGTAGGGGAGTGGGGAAACTTTTATATCTGGAGTCAGGAGACCTGGGTTTCAGCTACCACTGATGAGTGCTAGTTTAATTCTCATATGAGGATACATTTATTGATTTGAGGGAGGGAGGGCGGGGAGAGAGAGAGAGAAAAAGAAGGGATACAGAGAGAGCAGCATCGGTTTGAGAAAGATCCACTGGTTGCCTCCTGTACATGCCCGGCAGGCACCAAACCCATAGCCTAGGTTTGTGCCCTGACTGGGGATCCAACCCACAACCTTTTTGGTATATGGTATCATGCTCCTACCAACTGAGCCAACCGGCCAGGGCTGATGAGCCTGGGGCTTGGTGATACCATAACTACATTGTGGAGATAGATGCCAGCCTTCTCTTTGCTTCTTCTTGAAGCCCTACATAATTTTTTATGAATTTCATAACTTTATTATAAACATGTTGAAACACATAACAGTGGGAAGAAATGCATAGGGAAAACCCATCCTACGATGGATTCCAGCAGCCACGGGCCAACAACGGTCGTGTATTGAGTGCTGATGTGTTAAACCCTTCCCTGCATTTTCCACGTATCATCCTCGCAGAGACAGACTTACTTCTCCCCATTTTATAGATGAGGAAATCAAGGTCCAAAGAAATGAAATTACTTGGAGTACTTTTAGCTATCAAGTGGCAAAACAATATCTGAACCAATGTGTTAACTCTAAATTCTTCATGTCTAATCCCCACCTTACTTCCAAAACTTCTTGTGCTGCTAATGACAAAGCCTTCATTTGATTCTTCCATTTGCATAGAATCACAATCTTCAAAGCATCAAACCATTCAAAGCCCCCCCACAAAATATTGTCTTTTCAAATCTTCAGGTGCCTTACTTTAACTCCCCGGGCCTCTCTTTTCCCCCTGAAAGCTGAGAAAGCCGTAGAATCTTCTGAGCCTCCTCCAGTCCTAAGGTCATGTAGAATCAGCTCTACTGTTACCTGTAAACAAATGTGTACGTGTGACCTCCTTTCCAACACAAATCTGAGTCATCTTCATTTTATGGTTGAAGAAGCCAGTAAATTATTATGCCAATATTTTTTATAATCAATATTATGCCTCCTCTTCAGAGCGGAGCACTATCTTCTGAAAGTAATTAATCAAGCACTCAAGGTTCAAGAAAAGCTTTCTCCAGATACTGTCATCTCCCCTCCTCTCTATCCTCCTTCTGCTGCTTTTCCTCCCCGTTTTTCTCCTTCCTTATTGGCAAGAAAGGGAGACATTATCAGGAGGTAAACATCCAGAGCATTTTGGAGTTCATAAGCAGCCATCTTCAATTTTCTGTTATTTGCAGATGGCCTTTTTTTTTAGGTTGTGAATGATCTTTGGACTTTATTTAACTATGAAAATATATTTTTTCTTTTATGTTTTTATTGTTATTCTATTACACTTGTCCCAGTTTTTTCCTGTTTGCCCTCCTCCATGCAGTCAGCTCCCAGGGTGTTGCCCAAGTCCATCGGTCATTCATTCCCACATGTTCTTTCACTATCCCCTTCTCCTTCTTTCCTCCATTATCCTCCCCCTCCTCCCTTCTGGCCACTGTCAATCTGCACAGATGCTCTTAAGAGATTGAATCTATCTGAAACTTTGTTGACTGACTATGGGTTGGTCACCCGCTCCTTTGAACTCTTAGGACTTTTTGGCCAAGAAAGGAGGGAAAGGTGGTGGTCTGTGTTCTCGTTCCTGTCTTCTCAGTCTCGCATCTCTTTCTGCTGCAGAAAGATCTCAGGACTGGAGGTGAAAGCAGGAAACCAGGTGGATGGAAACGGCTCCTTCTTTCCTCTACCTCTTCATGAAACAGAGTGAACAGACTCTGTCATCCATTGATTCATCTGCCATTCATCACTATGCAAACTTGTAATTCCACCATCTAAAGCACTGCCACTTTTTAGAAACTGTGGTAAAATACACATACCATAAAATTTACTGTTTTAATCATTAAAAAATATACATTTCATTGGTATTAAGTACATTCACAGTGTGGTGCGCCATCACCGGTCTCTAGTTCCACAACTTTTTCACCCACTCGGACAGAAACCCTGCACCCAGTGAGCAGTCACTGTCCACACCTCTCCCCCAGGTCCCCACGGCGACTAGTCTACTTTGTCTCTATTTGCTTATTCTGGACATTTTATATAAATGGAATCATACAATACGTGGCCTTTTGTGTCTGGCTTCTTCCACTTACTGTGTTTTTAAGAAAACATTGGCATTTTAAATCAGCAGGTGTTTTGTTATAGACATACTTTTGCCTTCAGGTCACAAATGGTACCTGAATTTTTAGCCTCTTCAAATGCCTTCTGTAATGTACAGAGAAGGAAACTATCTAGAAGTGAAGACGATATCTAGAAATAGGAGATCACAGAAAGAGGAGACATATTTCCATAATGACTTGTAAAACTGCCAAATGCAGATTTTGATTTTCTGCCCAGCTGGAAAGTCATTTAGTGTTAACGAGACATGTGAATTCTTAAATTATTCATTTTTTTAAAAATTATTTTCAGCTATTTTAATGCATGATACTAAATTATCTTCTGAAGGGTCGGGGGCATTTGCAGAAGGGAATGGGTCACAGGCAGACCCAGGTGTTGCTCTGTGTGTAGGACTACATGGCGGTTCTCCTTCCCTGGGCCACTGCCTGCCCATGCCCATGGACTTCACCTACTGCCTGACTTCCTTCCTCTCAGGCTGTGTTGCCAACGTTGGATTGTTCCTGGGAGAGTACATTGATCCCTTGTGATCTGCTTTGACTCCCCTGGAGGACATTCAGTAATCCTCCTCTCCCCTTCCCGGCCAGATGTCACAACTCTGGTGTGTCGCTGGCGGTTGAGAACCAGAGGAAGGACACTGCAATCCTCCTGCAAAGCTGGGAAGGCCGAGGGACTGTGTGTGACGAGATCGATGGCCCACCCCAGGATGTCTCTCTCCCCGTATCCCTGAGTTCCTGAACCTCATCAACAGCCTCCTAGGTCTGTGCTCATGGTATCTGTAATTTTATTTATTTTTATGGGCATCCAGGGAATTCCCGTGACCAGGCGTGTGAGTGGTTCCCTGTGAACAGGAGCTTGCTGGAACGACAGCATCACTTGGGGTCTCGCACATTTCATGGGACTGATCTTAAATTTATATACTGCTTGGATTCTTTTTTCTTGTTATTTGCAGTTTAAAAAAATAAAGGTAAGCCAATCATTCTCAGGCCAGTTTATCATTTCTTCTTAGTGCTTTCTGTGTACCCCTGGAGGAAAAAAACACACACGCACAGCAATTGTGATAGAGGGGAAATACAGGAATCAATCCAACTTAAGTAGAAATGACAAGTGAGCTGACTCCTGAAATTATGTTTCAGTGTGAAACCAAAAGTGTTTTGCCTCCCTTTTCCCTTCTCATTTTTTCCTCCAGATTTAGAGTCCTACGGGTAAGGCTCTTGCACTCACTGCATAATTAGGTGGATTAATTAGCACCTGTCCTATAGTCGTTAGAGGTTTGTGCACCCAGGGTGGACTTGTAGTCTCCGCCAGACCACTTACAAAGAAACTGCGGGTTCAACGCCTGGCCCTTTGGCATTTTCATAAATTGAAAATGTTGAGTGAGAGGCAGCCACAGCGCCGTGCTCTTGCCGGAGAGCTGGGCGGACAAGTGTAGTTGTGTGGGGCGATCTGTCCGCATGGCCCATGTTAATGATGACAAATGAACTTAAAAGCGGCTGTAGAAAAATGTTGGAAGCCTGAGCTATGCCATGGAAATGCCCTGTCAAATTAAAGAAAATCAACTGAGTTGTCACGAATGTACATATTGTAGTAGGCAACTGAAAGTAAATTCCTGAATAGTCAGATATGCTGCCTATTTGATATTGCCATTAATTTGGTTTCTAAAATCACGTAAGAAAAAAAAATAATGGGTAGTGGGGAAGTGACTGCCTGTTTGTTTTGATAAGTATTTGCTAAACACTTCAATTCAGTGAAGTAACAAGGTTAATAAAGAGCCTAAAACGTGACAGGCCCCACAGAGACCTTTTTTGTGACCCCGTGTTTTCTGACATCACACAGAGTCCCATCTCTGGAGTCCCACCAGTTTAAATGTTGTGTTTAATTTGTTTAATAATCTGCATGAGGAAGACTCAGTGTTCCTCACATCATCCTCCAAAGTCAACGGGTGATGGTGTTATTAAAGTTCCTCCATCGTGAGAAACAAACCGAGCCCTTTTCCACGCCGAGAAAGGCTGCCAGCCATTGTTTAACACACCCTCAAGGTCAGAGGGCACAGTCAGCCATGCACAGGGAAGCAATTTGAAGACGGTGACACACTGCCTTTCAAGATGGTCCCCTGCTGGATCTTTCCTGGGTAGGTGTCTAATATCGTAATATATTTATAATTGGATTTTAATTGCAATCTGATTTTAGTGTGTGTATGTTCCAGTTTGCCGCTACAGAAGGACAATGCTCCAAATGAAATTGTACAATATCTCTCCTGGGACAGTTGTTCTCCGCCAAAAGTATATTGGGAGGATAAAATGCATCGGCAGTGTTATTTGCCTTAGTGTATTGACTTAACAACCCAAGTCACTCTGTTCTTGGGTGTTTTACCTTCTCTGTGGTGCGCCCAGCAGTGTATCCTGGTGGGGAGAGCATGGGCAGGGCATGGGTGGGGTCGCAGGCAATGGAATTGCGTAGTCAGTCTGCCCCTCCCTAGCCTGGAGTCCCTGGGCAAATTACTCACCCTCTCTAAGTTCCATTTTTCTCCTCGGTAAACGAAGTAGCGGTCTTTATCAAGTGTACGTGTGGGCTGGGAGTGTGTAGTGACCATTGAATAGGATGAGGCAGGAAGAGTATCTGGCATCTGGAATAGGAGATAACTTGTTAATTACGACTCCTTTGATAATGGTAAATTTCTCACTTAGTATCCTCCACTGTCTCCATATATTAATCATAAAAAAATATTTGAGCACCTTTGTTGATTTGAGGACGTGGAAAAATCAAGGTCTGGTTGTTGATTGGAGGAGTGGCTAAATGATAGTGAAGGTTCATGCCTTGTAGCCTCAGAAGAAGGCCTTTCTGAAGAAAAGTAACCAGAAATCATCCCAGCTTTCATTACCCAGCTGCAGAACTATAATTTAATGTAACGTGAGACTTCAAACAGAGCACAATATTAATGCATGTGTCGGTTGGTATTAGAGTGCAGCTTCCCAACATGAAGTTGGGCTTCTCGGGATCCTGTGCCGCCGTCCCTCTGCTCCTACAATATTGCGCACAGTAAGCGTGACAGTTTTCCACTACTTTTAGCTAATTGATTTCTTAAATGTGCTAATGGGACTGATTATATTCCAATCAAAAGCATTTGATAGCAGGGCTTTGATGCAAAATAGAAATTTTAGGTTCATCCTTGTTGGTAGTTCTGATTCTCCGGGGAAGAGAAATGGGGACATACAGAAAAAGCAGAAAAATTATACCAGTATTTGCTAAATAAAGGTATTGCAAGCATAGTCAGTTTTTAAAATCCATTCATAGAAAAATTATTAAAATAGTATAATAAAGTTACCACATTCTAATCTATTTTTACAAATGGGAATATTCAGGATCAAATAATATAGCACATTCATTGTAATCTAACAAACAAAATGATTTGGTGTACTATAACTGAAATAAGCATGAATTCAAACAAAATTAGTAAACCTCCTCTGCCCCTTGTTTGAACACCATTCAGAATAGTGCAGTACATGTGTTCGGTAACCTAATAGTACTAATCAGGAAACCGACTGCTCTGCATGAAACCCTTGGCAACAGCCCCCTATGGTGTGATTTTATAACACCTCTCTGTCTGCAGTACCAAGAATATTGCCCAAACTCCATCAGTTTACATAAATACACATACGGTATTTAATGTCACATTTTGTAGTTCCCTCATCCCTTTTGCCCTTAAAAAATGCATTTTTTGCAATAATATGATAATTGGCTTTTGATATGAATACTAAATTAACGTATGTAAAATATGACATTTACTGGGGGTGGGGGGAGAGGCAGTTCTGTTTTATAGCCAAGTTATTTTTATACCACCAATGCTGCAATAATAGGAAAAAATTTAAATTCTTTTGATTCTCAACTTGAAATACACACTTATTTTGGGGGGTGTCAGAGGTAGGTAGACAGGGATGGGTTGTTTAAGGGAAGATAACAATATTAATGTCCACTATGGGTTAGATGCTATATTAATACCTGAGATTATAATGGGATAAAAAGGATTTACTGTGAGTCATGTGAGTTCAGAATGGAAGATAAGCAGTCATCTAGTCAAGCATGATCTCCTTATCAGAGGGGGAAACTGAGGCCCAGAGAGGCATTTGGTGTTAGTGGGTGTTGTAAGGCTCATTAGCAGTAGCACCTGCCAGGTTTAGGGATGAAGTTTTATTTCTCCCAGGTAGGAATTTAAAATTAAAGGAGTTAGGGAAAAATGATTCTGAGAAAAAACAAAAGAAAGGTTAAAAAGTGGTTGAATAACATAAGCCAGCCATTGCTTTTAAAGTTACCTGTGACAGAAACTATGGGGTTATTCTTCTTTTGAGATTCTCTGGCTAGAAAGCCATGTTTAAGTTCAGCCCTCTTCTGCTGTTGGTCTTTCCGAGCTTCTGTTTAAGAAGCCAGGGCTGGGAGGCGGACTCCACACTCTGCTCTCAGGCAGCCAGAGAGGGTGCTGAGTCGGCACACGAGGCGGGAGCCTCCTCCGATGCTTCCAACTGCATCCATTTTGTTCCCGCCCGGAGGTAGACTGCAGTCAGGATCCCAGTGTACGGGAAACAAAACCTACAGCGGGAGTTATTATAAGCACCCACTAGAATATAAAAATAGTATTTTCCTAGTGTTCACATTTTCTCTGAGTCCTGATAAGGGAATTGCTTAAAGTAAAAGGAGCTGATACCTTAATGGTAGGGGGTGCCAGGCTGCATAATGGTCCAAGAGAAGGGAGCTTGGCCTTGGGAAACTGCAAGGGAGCTGTGCTTTGAAGGGAATCAGCAGAGCCAGCATGGTGCTGGGTGCCTGGGGGGTAAGGAACCTCGCACGCACAGCCTGCAAAGGCTGTTTGCCTATACTTGTGGAAGGCTGAGGCTGATAAGCATTTAATTTAGTAGATTAAGCTGAGACTTAGAAGACTTTGAAGCAGTCGGAAGTGAATTGTGCCTCCCTTCTACCAGCGTCCTATCTGGAGGTGTGTAGTGCCTGGAAAGGTTGGCCCTGAGATGGAGGGAGTGGACAGTGTGACTGCAGCCATCCCTGTTTCTCGGTAGGGGTGGATGAGGAGGGTGGGAAGACGTTCTAGGTCAGAGGCATGCAGGGTAATAATCTCACTTAGATCTAGGCTAGAAGTTTGCTTCTCAAACTTGCCTGAATATTAGAATCACTTGGGGAGGGTGGGAGAGGGGGATGGGGTTGGGAACAGGGTTAGGAACAGGGTAGGGGACTGTTAAAAACCCCTTTTCCTACACTACACTCTACCCTAGACCAACTACATCAGAATCTGGAGGCATGGGGTGGGTGGGGGGAACCCAAGTATCAGCTTTTTTAAAGACTGTGTAGGCGCTTTCGATTTGAATCTAAGTTTAAGAACCACAGGGCTAGAATGTTCCTGATCTACGGATAGTGTTTTCTAAGGAACTTGGGGGGAAGGGTTGTTTGGGCCTCAGGAATGTTTTAGGGACTCTTTACCTGCACCCTAGAGTGGATTAGACACCTGGTTTAGCCTGGAGGAAGGAAGAGGAGGAAGAGGAGACAGAAAAGGTGCCACCTGCCCTTTTGTCATATGGGGTGATGCCTTCGCAGGTGTTCGCTGCTCTGTTTTGACAGGCATTGATCTGTGAGTCAGTGAGAACTCGGAGTCCTCCCCACCAACACACACACACAGACACACACACCACGCTGGCTGGCAGTTAACTCAGCCTTTAGAGTATGAAGAAAAATCCTCACTACCCATACAGGGTGCACCATTCCCCTGAGAACAGGGCAGAGCCGAGACAGAGGATTGGAGCCCCAGGAAAGAAGTCTCATCAGGAGTCGATTAAAACCCCAGCCTCCTGACCTCCAATCATAAGTACCTGGCCCTGGGAAATCGCTCTCTAATGGGCTTTAGGCGATCAAGCAACAAGGTTGAAATTGAGGTTACATTAAAGCCTAATTTTCTTCTGAGGAAAATTGTGCAAATGAATATGAAAGTGGTATACCTTTGTAATACAGCTTCTTGCCTGTGCCCAAACATCCTTAGCCTTTTGTCTCAATTTTCTCAGTACAGCATATGCCTGAAGCTGCCCGAATATATTTTACTTTGTAACGCAGTTTCCCTTAACTGGGGTGTGGGCAGGGAGAAATGGCTTAGCTCCACATGGGGCGAATCAAGACTAAAGAAACCTGGTATAGGTATGTTTGCCTGTGAGCCACACACCGAACAACAGGCGGATTTCTGGATACCAGAGAAAGAGTCCAGATACCTGGCTACAAGGACAGCCCCTTACTAGCTATGTAAGCTTGGGTGGCCCTGGGGAAGTGGAATCAGATTCTCTTAGCCTTGTTTTTTTTTTTATCTGAAGAAAAGGGATATATCCTCAATGGGGTATTTATGAGATCATATCTGGGAAAGAGCTTTAAGCATTATAGAGCCCTGTGTAAAATGTAAGTTAGGACTTTATTAGACCCAGTTCATCCAGGAGGCCAGCTTTATAAGCTCAGGCAAATGCCCTGAGCCTGGTTTCCTCATTTAAAAATCAGGAGTTTAGAGGGAACACATTTAAATGCATTGTAGCTCTGTAGTTCTTGCATCTAGAGTCTAAGAAAAGAGCATAAGCATGCAGTTTTCCCAAACTGCCCTTTTTCAAGTACTTCCTTAGTTCCCAGTCCCTCTCCTCCCCTTTCCACCGTCCATTGTGAGATCTTAGAAATAAAATGGCAAGGTGGGAGGCTGGGGGATAACACCCTCAAGAACTTTTCAGCTCAAACAGCAGAGCCTGGCTTCTGAAAGAAGCTCTGTGCGTACAAAGAGCTGCTGAGACTCCATCCGGAAATGCCGTTTACTCTCTTGCAAGCACCGTGAAAGGTGATCCCGAAATACCAAGTGAATATCTTCCCTCTTACATGCAGGCCTTATTTCCCTGGTGTTACTAGGCAGTATTAGCCTTTATGCTTAAGCAACCCATCTTATATTGTCCGGGGTTTCATACACACTAGATGACATTATGCTATTATCACTTCTAATGCTGCAGTAATTTTCATAACCTGCAGTATGTATGTGGATCCTTATAATAACTTCTACTTGGGTCCTTTTTTTATAAGAAGTCATTTTTTTTTCTCTTGACAGCTACATTGCTAAGGGCTTTGAGGGTTTCCTTAATGCCGTCACTCAATGGGTGTGTGTTCTGAATTGTCATTTTCTGCTTTTGTGCAGTTTCTCCTGTTCCTATGAGCTTCGTTACCTGCTCATGAAGAATATGACTCTTTGGAAGTATGGATTTCA
Organism: Artibeus jamaicensis; assembly: GCF_021234435.1. Taxonomy (NCBI): domain Eukaryota; kingdom Metazoa; phylum Chordata; class Mammalia; order Chiroptera; family Phyllostomidae; genus Artibeus; species Artibeus jamaicensis. The sequence goes on from NW_026521883.1 coordinate 12,192,498, forward strand.
GGTAGTGCTAGCGATGCCCAGAGTCTTGTTAGGAGGGCATTTCTTCTTGCCCTTGGCATGACAGATTTGAGATTCTGGTGCAGACTGAAGCTGAAATGAATTGCCGAGATGAGACCCCAAAGACAAAGAGACATGCTAGTGGCTAAGGGCTTCAAGGGGCAATTTAGTCATTGCTGACTTCAGGCTTACTGGTTTGCAGAAATTGTTCCTGTAGCAGCAAAAAGCTCCCACTTTGAGAAGTTATTAGAACTTGAGTCAGAGAGGGTGGTGGGCTCCCAAAGTCGTTGGATGGTATTTAGAAATTTCCTTCAGAATGAATGAATGCGTGGATCCCTTAGGAGAAAGGCACAGCCCCCACCCCAAGTTTTGCTTTTAACTAACTGTGTGCCCTTGGGCAAGGAGTAGCCTCTCTGAGCCTCAGCTTCCTCATCTTTAAAATGGGTATCTTATAACCTAGTTTATTTTACAAGATGATATTAAAGTATCGGAGAGGATGCTTGTTATGTTGTTGTTTGCCCTTTTTTAAGCACTAACAGAACCCTCCATAAATTTTTACTAATTTCTATCTAGTAGATACAGGAATATAATGCTTTGATTCCTGTTAAAAAATGGTGCCCTAAAATGATGGGATTTTTAAAAAACATTTTCTACCTGGGACAATTGTCTTTATCCCTGCCTACATATCAGATCCTGGCTTAATTGCTCCAGAATGCAGACTGGGCATCAGTATTTTATTTATTTATTTTTGAGGTATGTGGTTTAAGACAGGAAAGTACACCAATTTTAAGTGTATGACTGGATGCATTTTTACAAAGGAATGCATCCATGTAACCATCCCCCCCATCAATATACAGGACCTTTGGCATCTGTGCTTTTTGTCCAGATGACTCTAGTGGGCAGCTGGGGCTGAGAACCATATCCTGAGCAGGCGGCCATCCACTCAGGATGTGACGATGGCTTTTTCTCCCTCCCCAAAATGTCCTGTGTGTTTTCACAGCCCTGTGTCCATGCTTTCCCCCACCATTATCTCTGCTTCACAGAGCTCTTGTCCTTGCCCACCGGTGTGCCCCAGCATCTGGGCACTCTTCTTTAGTTGACCTTGGCTCTTTGCACCACAGAGTGAGTGGGTATGTATGTGTCTCCTCCACAGAGCTAGGAACTTCTCAGCTCCTACAAAGACTGGAGATACAAACACTGGGTGTTCCTGGTTCTTCATGTCTGCAGGGTGAGCCCACTGAGCCTGCGTGGAATAAATGAGTCAACTCTGCTGTACCCTACTTTTGTCTGCTCACCTGTAAGAATTAACTGTGATGGGAGGGATTGAGTGTAGTTCAGTCTAATTTTTGACCATGGCCCTTGTGAGGAGCATCCATGGAGCAAGCTATAATTGCACATTACCTCTAAGGACATCTCTGGGAAATGCCCTTCCTCTAGTTAAGCCCAATGCTTGTCCCTGCACCTCCTAGTGATCTTTCCACAGTGGCCGCCCCTCCTACTCTGTTCACTGAATCCTCCCAGACTTCAACACCAGCTTGAGACGATGTCCTGTTTTATACTGTATTCCAAGGACCCCATCCCTTACAGATTCCATTTTTATTTTTCTTTTATTTCCTCCCACACTTGAAGTCTGTATCGTGGTCGCTCATGACAGGCTGGTCTGGGCCAAGCCTAACATGAGAGATCAACTGAGCCTTAATACCTCCTCTGTCTGGCTCAGAGGGAAATGGAGAAATAAACTGTTTCAGAAATATTTGGGGAATTTTAAGTGTGGATTTTGTTTCCTCTCTGACTTGCTTTTATGAAGGGAAAAAAGTAGAGAAGGTCACTCTTTCCATTTTGGGCAGGAGAACTGTCACCCTTGAGGGGAGGGTAATGGAAGGAAAGCACCACCTCCCGCTGCATCACCGCCCAGGCCCCGCTCCTCTCCCACCTCGCGCTGAGCCTTTTCCTTTTCTTTCCTTAGCAGAATCTTCCCTCACTCTCTGGGCTCTGTGCCTAAATTTTCTCATCTGTGAAATGGAGATACGTAGTCCTTTCATTTTAGCTTCTCTACAAATACAAATAAGATGAGAAAATTGCTGAAACTGGATTTAAAAAACCCTTGTCCAAATCATGTTTGGATGTTTTCCTTAATAGCTAGAGACGCAAAAGCACTCATTCATCATTCTACAGCCTTCCGTGTCTCACCGTGGGAAATAATCCCAATCCGGCCTGTCTGTGCTTTGGTTCACAAGGCCCTTTCCCAGCTGTAATCTCACAGGAACATCACCACCGGCCTGTGAAGCCAAGACAGGCAGGTCTTGTGTAGATTTATCAATGCGGCCGCCACATGTAGGATTACCTGTTTGTATGTCTTTCTCCCCCTTAGGCTGAGGGCTCTTCGAAAGAAGAGACGGTCTTCCATCATTTCTCTCTAACCAGTGCCCAGCATGGCACCATGCTATCATGTTTAATATGTCTTTATTGAATGGAAAGAATGAATGAAAGAAAAAAAATGAACAAGTTGCAGAGTTATCAAGTGGAGGAGGAGAACTCTGGTATCCTGAACTTATAAGGACATTTAACCTAATTCTTTTATATGATTTTCTGGCTGTCTTATTGTGGATTTGAAGTCATTTGATGTTACAATTTATTTATTACTATTGTATTTTATAGCAGTAATAATGAAGAATACTTTCATTTTTATTTTGATGGATTGTATGATGCTTCAAAATAGAAAATTCACAATTTCAGAAACCCCAGTACAGGAGCTAAACTGAAATTATTGACTCATTTTCTTTTGTCAGGGAATGACTTGGAAAGGTTCAAGTGATCTCAAAATCCAGCTTTCCAGTGTCTGAGAGAAAATTTCTCAAAGATGTTTAGTCAAAACAATGTTATATGGTCTAAAAGAAAGCATTTCTATTTCAAATTAAACTTTGCTAATTCTGTAAATGAGAAAAAGGTGACTATTTAATGGCAAAATATTTTCAGCAGGAAAAAATTTACTTTGGGAGATACGTCAGCATATTCTTTTGGGTTGGCCAAAAAGTCATCTGTGTTTTTCTGTAAGATGGCTCTAGTAGCAGTTAACTGTTTTTAATTGCATTGGAAACCATTGTGTTGGATGGTATTATGACAGCTGTCATATCAGCATGCACTTAAAAAAAAACTTACCAAATCGGTGAATTTTTGTATAGCTATTTTAATATTGAACATGGAAGAAAATAAGCAACATTTTCGGTATATGAGGTCTGTCTGAAAAAAGTCCAGCCATTGTTAATACAGTTTGCCCAACTGTAAAAACAGTTTGCCCAACATCGATGTAACCTGGCAGCCATGGAGTGTGGCCTGGAATGCACATGCATGAACAATGACTTCACTGTGCTAGTCAGTGGGGGCAGTAGATGCCATTGAATGGGCATGTGTACTGTGTGGCCATGATATTCAAAATGACTGAGCGAGTAGAGCAACTAATCTGCATCAGATTTTGCATGAAGCTTGAAGATTCCTCCGCAGAACCTATTTGGGTGATTGAGAAGGCTGCAGCTATGGGCAGCTGGTGACTGGCAGCTTCATCACAACAACACGCCCTCTCATGATTCATGTCTCATGCAGGGTTTTTTGGTGAAACATCAAGTCGCCCAAGTAACTCAGCCTCGCTGTAGTCCAGATTTGGTGCCCTGTGACTTCTGGCTTTTCCCGAAGCTAAAGTCACCTTTCCTACGATTCAGGAAAATATGACAGGGCAGCTGCTGGTGATTGGGAGAACTGTGTGAGGTCCCATGGTGCCTACTTGGAAAAGGACTGAGGTGTCATTCATTGTCCTATGTACAATGTTTCTTGTGTCTGTTATCCTCTTCAATAAATGTTTCTGCTTTTCATATTACGTGGCTGGATACTTTCTGGACAGACCTCTTACTCTGCTTTACTGTCTCAAGAAAGGTAAAAATACAGCTGAAATACAAAAAACAAACAAACAAAAAACAGAGTAGTGTGTGGAGAAGGTGCTGTGACTGATCAAACATATTGAAAGTGGTTTGTGAAGTTCCATGCTGGAGATTTCTCACTAGATGATGCTCCACAGTCAGGTGGACCAGCTGAAGTTGCTAGAGATCAGATCCAGACATTAACTGAGAATAGTCAAGGTTGTACCACAAGGGAGATAGTCGACATACTCAAAATATCCAAGTCAATAAAATTATTGTTGAAAATGAAAAATCTGTCTTTTATTTTATGGAAGAAGCAAAGTGAATTTTTTGGCCAACCCAATATTATACCAGTACTATTGAACAACAAATTCAGCAATTTATAGGCATTGGAAGAGCTTGAATTAAGGTAAAGGACTCTTTTTTTCTATTCATATCTACACATTAAAGTGGAGAAAAGGCTGTGAGTATGAAGTTAACCAAATCATGGTAGATAAACAGTCATGAGAACAAAATCTTTGAAAGGTTTTATTTTAGATTTACTTACCACCACTAACAGAAGCCTTGTGCCTGCAATCCAGTGAAGTTTTATTTTGTTTTAATCCGATTTTGTTGGCTGAGGCAGTTATGTCGTTTAAAAAAATGTAACTTTTAACATCCAGCTGCTTTTCTGAGAATTACCCATCTATGAAAAAAAGTGGCACCATTAACATTTATGAGAAACAGACTTAACATTATCATAAATTATACAGTAAACTCTCTTGGCCTGGGATTGAAAGGTGTGTGTTTGTCTTTGAAGCTGATGTATTTTGACAGCACACCAGGAGGCAGCTCGCTCTGAATAATGGGTGAGATGAGAGCCTCAGAGGAAAGAAATCACTCCCTTAAGTGAGCATAAACCAGATAGGGGGTAAATGAACTTCCCCACCTGGACACATCACAATTTTAGAAGCATTGATCACATAAGAAGTTAGTGCTAGCAGGGACCCAGGAGCCATTTGGTTATATCTTTTTTATTTACAAATGCAAAATCTGAGGTTCAGGAAGAAAGAATAATCCTCCAAGCTTTATCCAGTGTGTCAGTGGTGGGGGCAGGAGCAGAACTCACCCGGCACCACAGCGTTGGGCCCTCGGAGCCTAGGGAAAGGGCAGCTGCCTGCTCAGCCGCTGCCACCTCCCTTATAAAATGAGCACGTTTGAGCTTTACTTTAAAAATCTCATGTTTAATGGTATTTGTAATCATATAGGTGATTTCTGCATTGTACTACCTTGTCTTATCTGTTTGCCTCGTAGGGATGGTGGCTCGGTATGGGATGTGCAGAAATGGAGTGTCCAGGGTAGGTGATTGTACCATGACATGTTAGGATAAGGGAAATGGGCAGGGGTGTCTTTCAACTGCTGCTCTCCTGTTATTCTAGGGCAACAATAGGTCCTGCTTAAGGTCAGTGATAGACATGAGCAGCCCCTATCCTGTTTTATGTGTACCTAAAAGCCTAAAACTGGACCCACTGTTGGGCAGTGGGTCAGCAGACCTATTGCTCAGGAGGAGGTCATCTCTCAGCTGTGCCTGTTAATTCACATTTTCATATCCACCGTCTTCATTCTAACGCTGTCTACATCACACCTGAATGATGACTACAGACTTATAACTAGTCTTCTTGTGTTCCCCATCCATCTTGCCCATCATTGTTAAGATGTTTCATCCTTCATCAAGACAGTTTCTTGAGGAAGCGTTCAAGTAGTGGGTTGCTACAGATTACTGCTGCTGCATTGCCTGGCCTGCAGCGGCTGTTTTGGTGGTGGTGAACACTTCCTTCGGCAATGAACCACCCAACCAATTCACACTGTGTCCCCTAAGTATGGCCCACTCTCTTCCCCCCCTACCCAGGTAGCCTTTCTGCTGATACAGAACGAGTTCATGACTACTCCATCAAGGAAGCCCCCTCTTTGACAGCTTCTTTGCTTTTGGCCTTGGCTTTGGGTGTTGCATGTGGAATAAGTACTGGATCGTTCAGTTCTGGTGTCCACATTGTTGATGTCCTCTTAACTCAGAAAAGTTGAGGTGCTACAATTCTTTCTTCCCTCCCAAGGCTCCTTGGTGCCTGCCCGAGTCCCCCAAGCCACATGGCACCTTAACAGGGGCACTTCTTTGCGGAGGCCAATTTTCTGAGACTGCTACCATACTAGGGGAAGGTGGCCATTTAGCAATGCGATCTCTCTCTAATAATAATAATGATAATAATAAAACCTTCTTCACTGTGGAGCCACAGAAATGTGCTTTGGGCTTTGTTGGATGGAGTCTGTTTTGGAAATTCCATGGTCGCAACCAGCAGGGCTGTGGCAGGAGGCCTGTGGTGCGGCATGTTCCGGATCAAGTGTCCTGTCTTTCAAGTCAGCCGGGCTCCCTCTAAGGCCAGTGGTTTGCTGAGATCTTGTGTGGTTTTCATTTAAATGGTGCCCTTCAGTGTGGCTAGCATTCACATTTCACTCCAATATCCATTACAAAGCCTTCGTAGTAGGGAACCTCCCAGTAAAAGGGGCAAAATTAAAAAACTTGAAAGCCAGCTCCTTCATGCACTCTGGAGACACAAAACAGGACGGTGTCTTCATTGGGCCAGTCCCAAGATTTCAAACGTATGGGTGCCGAGCCCGGAGACCTCTGAGTCTTCACCAGGGATGGGAGCCCATATACCTCCCACCACCCAACAGTGCTTACCCACAGCACACAGAACATTGTCTCTTCTACTCTTGCAAATAAATACAGGTGCCTTGGGATCTGTAAGCACATATTTATTTTTAAAGCACTGGCAAATAATTTGTGAGAGTTTTAATAGGCTGAAATTGTAACTTGAAAGATGTGGGAGTCACATAAAATTTTGATGTCGTAAAAGTCTTCTCACACTTTCTCCCTGGGCAAACAGCCAATGGACAGAGACCCTGGGGGTCCATGGTCATGTCTATGTGGACAAACATTGGCCAGGACTCCAACTCAAATAGATTTGTACACCCACTTGGGTCCATTGCCACGACAAGAGCAAGGCATAGGGAGAACTGTCCTCCCTGATAAGCCAATTATAAATCCAACTGTATCTGAGGGGTCTTACAGACCAGCATCTTGTTAAACCATTTTGTAGGTATAGCATTCATCTACAGGATTTTGCCTGGAAAATTCTTCCAGGAAACAGAGGTAAATGTTAATGCCCAATTTCATTCTATCACAGCAACATTTTAGTAAACATGGATACAATGAAGAAAGTTGAGAACCAGGCCTAACAGCAGTGTATTTTTCTGCTAAAGATCATATTAATATAATTGGGCTTTTTTTTCCCCTTCACAGAACAGATACTCATGGAGTAAATTACTTGGTCTCTTTCCTTACAAAAATTTTTAAAGCTGAAACTTACCTGAGCACTAAATGAGTTTGGAAGTGTGTGCCAGCTGTGGGATAAAGCTGAAATTTCAACCCTTTGTTGCTTTCTCCAGAGTTCACTTGGGTTTTGGGGAGAGGGACGTGGTGACATTGGGTAGACAGAATGGTGACATCAGTCTCCAGGCATTTAAAGAGAAAGGCCTCCCAGTCGCCTCTGCGGTGAGCCACATTTTCAGTCTCCCAGTTAAGCGTAAACCTAAAGCCCTGTTGGCTGAAATGGGAGATTTGCGGAGTGACATTTCTGTTTAAGGTCTTCTGTGGGGACCGTGTTGCTGGTGTAGGAATTTAGCTTCATGGAGCAAAAAACAGTTTCAGGCTCTAGTGAGTAATATTCCCCTATTTCAGATGGAAAACTATTGAAAATCATGATTTTGGCCTTCCAAGATCAGCTCTTCGTGGCTGCCACAGTTAACTCTGTCTCTGGTTTTGCTTTGGCAATGACAGCCAATGCACTGCAATAACAGGGACTTTGATTTTTATGGCGCTGACATCTTAAATTTGCTGAGGTGCTTCACCAGCTGGTGTCCAGAGCAAATGTGCCTTCCAGTATTTCAAGGAAAGGTGGGGAGGAGTTATATGTGGGTGTGTATATGTATATTTGTATTATTATAAATTACATTTATACATCATATTTAGTATTGTGTTATTTACTATTTTAACAAACAATAAAAATTGTTTTAAAGTAGATTTAGGAACTCCCTAGCAAGACATTGTAAGGCCCTGTCTGCAGACTGTAAACTTGGGCATGACAACAGCCATCGTAGGTACCTCTCTGAGGAAGCACTGACTGTTATATCAGCTCATTTTTTTTTAATTTCTCAAGAGAACTGTGACCTAGGGCCACATAAGTAACTTTGTCATTTTCCACAGTACTGTCCTGCTGAGCCCAAGAATGTTCTTTGTGGAGGTAAGGAGCCTCCCATTGGAATTTTACGCTCCATCCATCTGTATTAGTGCCTTCCTGTCTTCAGCTCCAAGTCCACTCGCAGAGCCTGTCTATCTCCTGGCCCCAACATACTGAGCTGGTCTCCCTTCCTGCCTCTCTGGAGGCAGCCAGGCCTGTGTTTGAGTCATCGATACAGTTTATGTCACACTTACTTAAAAGCAAGTGCAGCGTTGCTATACTAGTTAACTGTTAGGGGCAAAACACACATCTCGTAAGGTTAGATTTAGCTCTGTAGTTAACTAGCCAGAGGTACCAATTCTTGTCCATGTGATGTGAGGTGGCTGCTCATAGTAGGGGACAGATGCAGCCCAGCTCAGTGGAGCTCTGCCCAGGTCACTAAGAAGGGTCTGCAGCAACAGGGGTCTTGCTGGATCTGGGAAGCCCATGCTTCTTGCTCTCCTGCCCATTCATCTTTGGGCTCACATCACCATTGCAAAAGAACCCGCAAGAAAATTTTATGTCCCTCTGCTTAAAGAGAATATTTACATATCCGGCTCAGTCCCATGCCCTCTTCCAGCCGGAGACCATGGAGTTGGTGCCCTTCTGTCTCTGAATGGTGCCTGTCTCCCACCTCTTCAAGGTGCACCCTCACCTCTGATTTAATAGCCTTCATGTGTCTGGAAACCATTCTCACAAATCACTGTCCCTGCAGGTAGTTGGAAGGAACAAATGAGATAATTTCCACCTCATTCTCAGCATAGAACCCAGCTCACAGTAAGTAGCCTATAAATGTTAGCCCTTATTATCATTATTATTCGCCTGCCCTTTGCTTTACAGAGACTTAAATACATGCCATACACTATATAAACCTTTCATTTCCTGGCCTCAACCTTTCACCTTGCCCCAAAAGGCCTTTCTCCTGTCTTTGTCTCCAGATTCCTCCAGTTCCATCTGCTGTGCTCATGTGCCACTCCCTCCCCTGTTCCCCTCCTGGGACAGAGGGTGGCTCACTTGCTTGCTTGCTCTCCCCTCCTGGGCACTGTGCTACTTCCCTTTGCGCCAGCAAGGCTCCTTCGACTTCTCTTCCACCTTCAGTGCATCATGGATCAATACTTTCAGAAGAAACAACTAAAAAGAAAAAAACAATTAAAAATACAAGCCCCAGTTTTTTTATTATGAGTTACCAGATATAAAGCTACACTGAAATTTATGTGAAAGGTTTTTAAGGCTCTCAGTTTCTGTCCTTCTCTTGTCCCAGACTGGTAATGACCAGGTTGAGGACCAGCTCTGTCCACGAGGCACACTCTGAATAGTGCAGGTTACATCATCACTGTCTTTCCTGGCACAGTTATTGAGGTACATGTTGAATCCAGTGCCCTCAAACTCCCACACCTGGTAGGAGCCTTACACATAGAGGGCGCTTGATAAATTAGTTGAACTGAATGGGGGAATAAATGAATGCACCACAAATATTAGTTGAATTGAATGAATGAATAAATGAATGTGCAGAGCATATTTAAAACTCATAATCCTCAGGAAGAATTTTCTTAATGAATGGCATGCCAAAGGGATTATCATTTTTTTTCCTTTTATAAAATTCACTCATTTGCATTGCATATTAAGACTCATTCTTTTTCCTTGGTTGTTGGAATTTTCTATCTCTGATAGATAAATGGAGATAAGGTTTATGCTTTCACCAGAATATGAGCATACTTGATAATATCCTCAGCACCAAGGCACAGATGAGAATCTTAAGTGGACACATACCTTGTGCTTTGGTGAGATTCAGAATTTCTGAAGTTTATAATTGCTATTTAGAGAACATGAGGAAGAGATTACTCATATGTATATAATGTCGATTAGAAAAGTCACAAATCAAAAACCATGCTTGAATTAAGAGAGGTACAGTTTTATTTTGTATCGCCTTCAATCACTGATTCAATGTTAGATAAAAAGAAAAGCTGCCTCCCAAGGTTCTCTTCTCCCCAAGGAATGTACTTTGGTTATTGCCAAAGATGTGGAAAGGGACCAGTTCCCCAGGTAGCAGGGATACTTGCCAATAATCTCTGCTTCCATCTCAACAAAAAAGAAACCCAACGAGACATTCTCTATAATCACGTAAAGGAGTAAAGGAGGCTTTCAGATTTGAGGGTAAGCTCTATACATTCTTTTCTACAAACATGTTACTATTGTTTCTTACCTTACAAAAAAAAAAAAAAAAAAGGACCTATCAAGACCTGCAGACAGTTCAGCTTTCTTCATTTTACTGTCTCACCTCCCCACGGGCTCTTCAAATGCACAGTAATCTCTCCTGCCTCCGGAGTCCACACTGCCCAGTCCTTCAGTCCCCAAACAATCATGGAGGTCTCCTGTGTGTGAAGCTGGAGTCAGCAAGACACAGAGGCAAATAGCCACACACACGTGGTTGATAGTCTATGGCAGAAGTAATTCCAAGAGTGGTGCATCTATGGAAAGGAAATGCAGAGTGCAAGGAGTATGGGAACTGTAGGGCGGACACTGACCCACTCAGAGGGTGGGTTGGTCAGGGGAGATTGCTCCAGAGAAGCAGACATGAAGGATGGGTAGAAATTAACCAAAGGAAGTATGGCATGGGGGAGGGGCATGTTTCAGGATTTCTAGATCATTGTTTTCTCTAATCATCACCTCTACCAACAAATGGACTCACAGATTATTCTATCTTACTAATTGCCTCAGGTACCAGTTTCTTACTTTCCCACTCAGAGTTAAGGAAATACAATAAAAGTCACTTACGAGTATATATTAGTACTTATTATGTGACGAGCACTGTCACTGTGCAGTAGCCCTCTTAGTTGGATATTATCACTGTCCCCATTTACAGACGGAGAAAGTGAGGCAGTAGGAGGTTCAGTAGCTTGCCCAGGGTCACATTGCAAGTGACTGCTGGAGAAGCAGGTGTGATCATTGAGCTCATGCTTTTAACCACTGTGCTGTTTCCTGTGTGCTGGAGGCAAACAACATCCTCTTTTTTTAGGCTTTTTTTTTGTTGTTGTTTCTAACACAGTGCTAAGCAAATCAGCACCAATAAAATTATTAGCCATTTAATCAGGTTAGATTTAGTTATCCCATTGCCGAAGGGTCTTTATTTAATTGAAAACAAGATGGGCTGGAGGAGACTTGCTGACTAAACCATGTATTAACAGAGGCAGTGAAGTAAATTTTAAGAAAATGAAAACACCAGGTTTTAAATCTCCATTCGGTCACTTTGCCTAATACAGGATAAACTGCTTGGCATTGTTGTGAGAACTCACCTCTATTCATTCTTCAAATATCTTTTGGGTAGTGACAATGTACTACCTACTGTTCTGAGCACTGAGGACTCAGCAGTGACCCAAGCGGACACCCTGCCCTAGTAGAGCTTCCATGCTAGTTACTTAAAAATACGCATTACATGGCTAGCACAGTGCCTCTGATTATCTGTTGATTTTCTGATATGGTGCTCTGTTTACTGCTTTTTTACTGCTTTTTGTAGGGAGTATTGGCACATTCCTAATTTTTCCGTGAGGCGTGTCAAATGAGATGGCAAAACAGGGTTTGTAGATGCTGATGGTGAATTAGGTAATAAAAGGTGGTTTTGTGGCTACTTGGAGGCCTTCATGATGACTCCTGTGGAATTTATCATATATCGGCTGGCCTCAGTTTTTTAAGATATCCAGAGGGTTCTCTTTGGGAGTATTTTTGATAGTGTGCACTTCAGTGCTAACATATTCGCAATAACAAGGATCTACACACTTTTTCTGTAAATGGCCGAATAGTAAACAGGATTAATGATAACAACTCTGCCTTCCCCTATAGCTAGAAAGCAGCCACAGACAGTATGACAATGAATGGGCATAGCTGTGTTCCATTACAGCTTTACTGATAAAAGCAGGCCTTTAGCTCACAGGCCCTAGTTTGCCACCCTCTGTTCCAGAAGAAAATAAAAATCCCATTAGCAATAACATCATACATAGCATCTGCCTGAGAAGGGAAAAGAAAACGTGAACAAAACATCACATTGACTCCCTTCAAACTTGATGTATCCTCTGTAGACAGTTTCAAGTCTGGAATTGACTCTCGATAGTTTTAGTTTCCTGTTTTGCTTGACCTTCTTTCCTGATCAGAGACCAGTACAAAGAAGAAGTTTCAAGAACCCAGAAAGGGCATCTTTCCTGGAATAGAATCTGAGTTAAACTGTCCCATGGGATTTATGTTCAGTAGAAGGAGGAATGTTCAGCAGTGAGGGCCTTGCATTATCGAAACATTACTGAGGAGGGTTACTGCTGGAAAGTATTTTCCTTCTCTAAATGCTTTAAATTCTATAGATAGGCACCACTGGGGTTGCTAGTCAACACACAATTATTAATCACGGACCATTAAAAAATCTGACTTTCACGTTGTCATTTCTGAGGTGGTTAGTTTCTGATCCAGCCAGAAGGCTGATGGTAGATGAACTGAATGGGTTGTATGTTCTCTCTGGGACTTGGTGATCAGCTTTGTAATACTAGCGAACTAGAATGAAGTCTCACTAAACTGAAGGGAGAGGAAGCCAATCTGAAATTTTAAAAAAGGAAGCATTTTCTAATGTCTTTCAAGAAATGAAACTTTATTCAAGAAGCCAAAAGTGCCACAGGGTAATGGGACCATGACCAGCAAACACCTATTGTAGATAAAAGTAAATTTAATTAACATATCAATAGTTTGTAGATCTTAGGTGTTTCCAAAATGCTTGAGGGTGTTTGACAACTTTTTTTTTTCCCTTAAGCTCCTTTGCTTTCTCTTTGAAGAACCATTTTAAAGAAATAGAAACGCTGTTCCCATCTATTTTGATCTCAAGGATGTCTGATTTAATGTAATTTTCTCACGTTCCTACCACTTGCCCAAGGTGAGGAATAATTTAGAGAAAAAGAACAAAGAGTTTTTTGGGAAATGGAGCTAGTGGACTTCTTTTAAAAATAAAATTTAAAGAAAAGGAAAAGTACTATAGTTTTTGTACATATTGGCAAAACTGCCACTAATCATTTTTAAGCTTCTTCATTGTTAGATGGTCTTACTTGCATTTGGAGGCCTTTGCGAATTTGTTCAAATAGTCAGTCATGCAAAAATAGCTCGTGTTCTTCTCTCTCTGTGGTCTCCTGTGTATTTAGATGGGGTTGATGGGTGTATTAAGAGCAAGCAGAGCAGAGGTGATTCCAGCCCATTGGATGCAGCAAGTAATTACTTTACGCCCACTTGGGAAATGAATGTAGCCAGGGTCGGAGTGGGCAGATGCTGGCTGTTCAGTGATCGTGTTCAGGAAGACGTGTGTAGGAAGGGAGAAAAGGTTCCAAGAGGACTCAGTTACCTTCTTCTAGGATTATTAGGACTTAAGTGGGCCTGAGGAAAGGCTTATTTGCCATTCTAACCCCCTCTTTCAGCTATCAGTTGCTCTTAGGAAGACTTACTTTGATTCAAACGAAAATATATTCGTTTTAAATCTGCAGAAGGTTCAAGGGCCCATGGCCTCCTGGAGTTCTTAACAAGATGGAGAAAATATACACCGAGAAAAAGAGAAATGAGAGCTTTGCAATAAAAGATGACTGTGTTTAACAGCACAGGCCAAGCAGTACTGGATGAATAATAAAGTCAGTATGCACAACATAAAATTTTTAAAAGGTGGGGAAGGGGAAAAGTAGAACTGGCCAGGATGGTGAAGGAAGGCTCCGTGGGGGAGATGTGACCTGACCATGGCCATGGTGGGTGAACAGGATTTGGATGGAGGGGAGGATGGGATTACAGTTGGTCGGTGTTATGAGTGCCTGAGGAGTAGGCATGTGGTGTCTTTTTTTTAATTGTTGCTTATTGTTTGGTAGCCACTTAACAGATGCTTATTAAGTGAATGACTGATTCTTCTGATTCTTTTTCTGCTTTGAACTTAGCCTCCAGTTTAGAACTGAATCCTGTACCATCTCGCATTATCAAGGCATTTCTTCTCTTTCTGGCGCTACTGTTCGTAGTGCCTTGTGGAAAAGACCACTGTTTAATACTTTTGCATCTTCTACAGTACTAACTGGAATGTTGAGCATGGAGCAGATGCTGCCTAAACACTCTGCGTTATTGAACAAAATGGCTAAAATCACAGAATGCTAAGCTTTGATTGAAACTAATGTTTTGTTAGGCTCCTTGAGAAAGAAATTTTTGTAGCGTAAGTTGCTTTGTGGGCACAAAGAGCAGACCCACCTCTGCTCGACACTGCTAGTGGGGATGAGCCCATGTACGTTTTATGAGGTTCTATGTGCCAGCTAATTTTCCTGGCAACTAATTTTGTACATGAACTTGGCCCATGCTGCTCTTACAGTATGTCAGCTTTTAGGCATGTAGACTTTAGTTTATGATGGCCTAACTTGAAGAATGGAATTGTTTTCTTCATATTGTCTGATGAGAGCTAATAGTTACCTGGTATGTAGTATATGCCAGGAAGTGTGTTCAGAACTTGGAAAATGTTCTTTTAGTTAATTCTCACAATAGCTTTGTAGATATTGCTTTTTCTATTTTGTAAGACAGAAGCTCAGAGCATTGAAATAGCTTGGCCATGGTTGCACAAACAGTGAGTAGTGAAAGATGAATTTGCATCTAGGGCTCTGATCTAGAGCTGCACTCCTATGAGTGTGTTATGCAACCTCCATGGGCAACTAGGCAGATGGGAGCAAAGAGGTCATTTCAGATGAGAAGCCATTATCAAGGCAATGACCTTGGCAGAAGAGGGAAGTACCTTTGGGGGGACTGATAGGAAGTCTTGAATTCTCCTATGATTTGGTGGGATTATGAAGGGTTTGAAAAATCTCAGACTTTATAAAATGTCATGGGAGACACTGGAAAATTTGTAACTAGAGGAATGACATCAAATTATTAGTTAATTTGTTTAACTACAGACACCTGAAGCATACAATTATGTGCCAAGTTCTGTGTTGCAGCAAAGTGTACATTGTTTTAGCTCTCATGAAACTGCATGGGGAAGATAGAGCTTACTTATCATAAATACTGTATTTAATTAGTTACATGTCATAAATACTGTATTTAATTACCAATTGTGTAATGTGTTTCAAAATAAATGTGTGAAAGTATGAGAGAGTAAATGTGGGTTCTTTCCTATTCTGAGGAAGTGTCTCTTGAATTAAAACCCAAAGGGATGAGAAAGACCTTGATGAGAAGAGGATGCCATACAGAGTAATAGTGTATGCAAAGGCCCTGCAGCAGATGGAAATTTAACCTGTTTGGAAAACTGAGGCAGTAACCTTTGGTGGGACTGAGTAGAATGAAGAGAGGATGGGGGTAAGGTATGAATGGAGTAGCAAACAAGAAGTAAATCTTAACAGGACCTTACAGATGATTGAAAGATGTCAGTCTTTACCAAGTAAGGTGGTTGTATGTTCCTTAGGCGGTGGGTGTGTAGGAGCAACATGGGATAAATGTGAAAGTTGCTCATGACTAAACCCTGTTGCCTCTTCTATTTCAAAAGAAGAGGCAGAACTCAGGGGACCATCCTCCTGTTGTGTTTGCAAGCTGTTGCCACAACCTGGAAAGGTGAAGAGGTTTCAACAGACTTGTCAGAGTTGTGTTCTATGGAAACTGACAGAGCCTACAGGCTGAGGGGCTAATTTTAATAGAAATAACCTAGGTGGGTTTGTTAATTTTCTCCATTCCCTCGGTGACCTGTCTGCATAGCGTGAAGGTGCTTTGATGTGACTAAGAGAACAGAAGGATATTTTGTGCATAGCCAACCGTGAGAGGGATGCTGGTTTTGCGATGAAGAGGCACAGGAAGATGACAGGTGAGTGTGTGGAAGGTGGGGAGTAGAACAGGTGTGGATTTTCCCACCTTCCCAAGTGCAACCTTGTTTATCTAAGACTCATCTTTCCTCTAGTGCAGAATTAAGTTTTATGAACTCAGGGTGTTCAGAGTTCCAGGGAAATTGCACAAATTGGTGAAGTATTTTGTAACTGGCATAGTGTGAGCATCAGAGGAAGGGAACAGACTCCTCTTCTTTCCTCTGATTTATTGAGTTTGTTGTCATTCCTCTTTGGTTCCATAAAACTTCTGGTGCTTGCTGAGGGCTTTTTAGGTCCAAGTCTTGGGACACATCTCGCCTGTGTAAATGGACAGGATGGGGGATGGCTACTTTTCTGCATGCAAATGATCTTGGTGTTGCCTTTGTCGAGGTCTTTGCTGGCTTCTGTATCTGGATCCATTCTGGGGGTGAGTTGCCAGGACAGTGTGAATGCCATGAGAATTACAATGGATCTCTGAGCTTTCTGCACCCACTGCCTTTAGGTCTTTGAGGTTTCCCCACAGCAACAGGCAGAGTCCCCCCAGTATGGTCAGGGCCAGACACTGAGGAAGGCATGGGTGCTGGACCTGGTGGTCCTTCTTGCTGTGCTGCTGTCTGTGACGGTGATGGTGGTTATGTTTCAAATGCACCTCCATGGGGGAGGGCTCTGCTTCCAGGTGCACTACCCCCTCTTTGAGGGCCTGGAGAAGGCCCTCAGCCCATGTTTTACATCTTGCAGGTGGAAGTCATTACACTCTCAGCACTCAGTTTACTAAGATGGAGGGAAGGGGGTAATGGAAGAGGTTCTGGATAATCCCAAGTTTGCATCCAGTTAACTCTCAGTTATCAGTGGGCTACAGTTATGACGATGTCTGCCTCACCCCCACTACCCCTTGACACTCAGCTCAGTGCCAGTCCTCTGCTGCCACTCAGCCCCACCCCCAAGGGGAGGGCAACCCACGTCTCACTGTGCCTTCTCATGGTTAGCCAGGACAATGCTTACCCCTTCCCATACTCCTTCTCCGGAGCACACTGTCTGTAGTTACCCACCTAAAATCAGTGGAAAGACTTAAGAGCAAGGGAGATGTGAGGGTATCTGAACAGAGACATTTATTATGCAGATAGCTCTCTGTAAACTCAATTTTTGTGCAGCTGTAACCTCACAAAACATTCAAAATGAAGAGACATTTAGATTCAGAGTACAGACTAATTCAGAAATGGAGGGTTGGGGTCTCTCACTGGGGCTTTGAAAGGCCTCTGGTAGTCCTTCTTAGGAAAGTACCCAGTCCATTAAGTGGAAGAATCTGATTTTGTAAAACACAGTTGTGGAAGGGAGGAAGTGGTCAAGCAAGAAAAGGTTGAGAGGACTGT
Organism: Artibeus jamaicensis; assembly: GCF_021234435.1. Classification (NCBI taxonomy): domain Eukaryota; kingdom Metazoa; phylum Chordata; class Mammalia; order Chiroptera; family Phyllostomidae; genus Artibeus; species Artibeus jamaicensis. Next base: position 12,209,918 of record NW_026521883.1, read on the forward strand.
TTTATATTAACAGAAGTAAAAGCAGGGGCACCATTCAGAGTGGGAGTGGGAGTAGTGCTGGAGAGGGCAGACTGGCCGGGGTAGGGGGTGTTGTGAGGGTTAAGTGCTGGGGTTGCAGGAACAAAACCAGGAGGTGGGGGTGCACAGCAGAAAAATTTAGATCAGTGCTCCAGCAAGAAAACAAAACCGTACTTTTGACAGTAGGGGCCATTTAAAAGGGAAACGAGATATCAAAGGATGTTTGAGGAAGAGCTGTGGATGTCAGGAGAATGGAGCAGAGGGGATAGCAGAGCAGAAGCAAAAAGCTTGGGAGTCCAGAGGTCCTTAGCTGTGGCCCTGACAGCTGGGGCAGCCAAGGCCAGAACTCACAGTGGGAAGCAGAGCTTTTACTGGGTTGTTTTAAAGGAAGGATGTTTATGGGCCATGCAGGGAAGAGGAGACATTAGACTGTACTGTCTATGTGACATTTTAGAGTCTGCCATTGGCAAAACTGAGCTTGTCAAGTTGGTAGGGTTAAGGGGGCTTATATGGAAACCTGAAGAGTAGAGGTCGGTACCCTGCATGACAGCTGTTGACAAGAATGAGTGCATGGTTCACTCAAGCATCATCTGCTTTCTTCAGTGGGGCCAGGACCTGGACCAGGGTAGAACCTTGTGATGAGGATTGGAAAAATGTATGTACACGTTGTGCCAGAACTAGAACAAAGGGACAGCCTGGAGCTAGTTAATTCTCAGATTATTGTCCTGTCCCAGGTGTGTGCCTAGGAGGTAGTCTGGGAAATGGGCCCATCTCTGGTGGTCTAGGTTACCTTCAGATTGCACAAACCAAAGATAAATATTGGCCCCAGCCACATGTTCAATCCATGACCCAAGACCTTGAGAGTTACTTCCAGCATTCATTCCAAACCCATCCCTCACCCAATTTCATCTGCTTTGCTCCAGGTTCCTGGCCTGCTGACTTCCATCAGCCTTCTGGTCAACCTCTCACTTTTGCTCTTACTCCCTGCCTTGTCCTCCACCAAGCTATAGTAGCAGGAGGAATGTCCTGTTTGAAATGCGAGTCTGATTCTGTCACTATCCTGACTGGAGGCTTTCTGTTACCCTGAGAGCAGAATTAAAAATCCTTCAGCACTGCTCTGACTGGTGTGGCTCAGTGGGTTGGGTGTTGTCTCATAAAGTGGAAGGTCCCATCCCTGGTCAAGGCACAGGGCTGGGCTGTGGATTCGGTTCCCGGTAAGGGTGCCTATGAGAAGCAGATGATCGATATTTCTCTCTCACATTGATGTTTCTCTCCCAATCTTCTCTCTCTAGAAATAAATAAATAAATAAATAAATAAATAAATAAATAATAATTTAAAAAAAAACCTTCAGCAGGTTTACAAAGCTTTGCTTGATTTTATTTTGTTATTTTCAAGGTAGAATATTTTCTGGAAACTTAGGAAAAGGAGAAATTTGATTTCCACATTACTCCTGCTTCACCTTCTTGTTGCTAAATTCCAATCGCACTGATCTATCCATTTCTTGCTGTGTCAAGCTCTTCCCCACCTCAGGCCCATGTACATGTTGAAATACCTAGAAAACTCTGTCTTCTCATCTCTCCCCCTGGCTAATTCTGACTCATTCTTCCAGTCTCAGAAAAAATGGAATGCCTTCCTCAGTGTCTCATGGTCTCTTATAACCCTTACTTTTCTTCTTTCCCTTTGCCACAGTTTGCAATTGTATGTATTTATTTGTGTGATTACTTGGGCGATGTCTGTCTTCTCCATTAACCATAAACATCCTAAGAGCCAGTGCCATACTTGCCGTATTCCCCTCCATGTCTCCAGTGCACTTTAAATATTGATGGAATCAATGATCAAATTGAATGCACCACAGCAGGTCACTATGTTCTTCTTTGTGCTTCTGTGTAGAAGAATTTAAGCATGTATTCATTAATTTGTTCATTTTGAAAACATGTAATGAGCAGTAAGTGTGAGCAAGGCAAGAATAAGGCATATTTTCTGTCTTTAAGGGGATCTGTTGGATGAGACAGTCTTAGAATCAGCTAATTTTCCACACAGTAGAAATGTTCTAATGCAGTTGTAGACAAGGTGGCCAGGTAAGTGTTCCAGGTAGGTTATTAAATGTCATTTTCTGAAATTAAAGCTGGTGTGAATCAATGTGCCAGGGAAGTGATTAACCATTCCCAAATCTCATCAGAAAGACATTAACCCAAACTGTAAGGAGTAGCAGATAAACCGTGATCTAGTTCATTATAACACAAGGGCATGTGTTACTGATGGGTAATGCAGTGTCTGATAAGGAATATTGAAAAGCAGTGTCTAGGAGAGCAGGTTTGTGTCATGGCCCTCTTCCTCCAGGGGAGCGAGGGCTCGAATTCTGCAGGAACGACTGGTCCCCCTCTGGGTACACATAGCCCCGGGATGGAGAAAGGCAAACAGTTCTGCATCTTTCATGTAGAAACCCAGTCCTTGCAGCTTTTCAAAATGCTGTTACAAATTAGGAGAGCATTTAAAGATTGAGCACTCATTATTAGATATGGTAGGGATGAGTAGGGAGGTAATTTCTGGCTCTTTTGGATTCTGCTTGTAATTTAACATGATTGAGCACTTTATTGAACTTAGTAAATTAAATGTGTCCTCCTTTTTAAAGTTATCTATGATAAGAGATGATAATGCTGTATCCAAGCTTACTACTTCTAGAACTCTCTTCACTAACTCTAGAAAAATGACCTCTAGGTAGTTACTCTGAGAGTGTCCCATGGACTGGCTCCCTTTACCTGAGGGTAGAAGGGTGTGAACTTTATTTCCTGACTTGATGAGTATTTCATGATAAACCAGTTCTGGCCCATTAACTTCACTTCTCAAAACGTAGGTTTTAAAAGTGTTTCCTAAAGGAGTTGCTGCTAAAAAAATTGAACAAATCCAGCATGTTGAAAATAAAAATGGTCAGAGCTGAACCTGATACAAAATCTTGTTGAAAGTAGTGTTTTGGTTTTCTTGTGGGGGAGTGTGTTTTAGTTTTAAAGTAATAAGTAACATTTATAAAAAAAAAAAAAACCAACCTGTATCTGATTAGTTGCCTAATGTCCTGTAACTATTAAGAATGCCTGCGAAGGCCCTGGCTGGGTCATTTAGTCCGTTAGAACGTCATTCCAACACACCAATCGTGGAAGTTTGATCCCAGTTAGGGAACATGCAGGAATCAGCCAACAAGTGCACAAATAAGTGGAACAACGGATCTCTCTCTCTCTCTCCCTCATCAGTCAATAATAATAAAGAATGCTTGTGAAGTGTGGAGCCTACCCTCCCATTCTCCTAGCATCCTTCCTAATTTATCTAGAAAATTAAACAAGTGAGGTAATGTTCCAAGAAAGCAATCCCCTCCCCTGTAGGGGGTTTAGCAGAGAACAAGATAGGTGTCTTTTTGGAGGTAATTGTAACCCACATTTACAGGGGTGTCTGCCTATGCATAGAAAGGCTTGTGTAAATGAATTTTCCCCAGTGGTACTTGGGTAAGTTGTGAACTGGAAACCCCTTGGTGGAATTGGCTCCTGGTAGGGTGTGGTCTCATTCCAGGTGTACCTACAACTCCCACTTCAATTTGAGTAAACAGAGATAAAATGGTCACTGGGGTAAACCATAATTAGGTGTGTTCTTAAAATTTTAGAATGATTCTTTCATTCGTTTTTAAAGTCGACAGTATTTGACAGAGAAATTTTCCCCACAGATGTTCCAGCTAATTGCTCCTTCTAGGTAAAGAATGGCCCCATTTCTTGGTCTGTCTGATGATGACTTTTCATTTTCTGCCATAAACTAACCTAATTTGCAGATGAAAATTTTCACTGAAGCATCCGTTGCCTGCAAGGGAATTACAGCCCTGCACCTTTGGAAGTGTTTGGTTGAACATACGATTGCCTTTTACACAAAAGACTTATGATCTTAATTCACAGTTAAAATAACAATCGCTCCTGGGTGGCACTTATTATTTTCAAAAATTTAGACATTTCAATAACAGCAATCAAGAGGAGTTATAGGAATAATTGTCAAAACTTGCTTAGTGCTTCCTGTTTGTAAGGGAAGATTTTCCTGAAATCACACCCCAGTCTCTTGTTGATACATTTCACTGATAGTCTTTCTAGATAATTGGGGACTGGAAGCCCTTTACGGCTTCCTGTGAAGGATAGGAGTAGCAATTCTCTTCCAAGCCCAGCAGATCAGCTGGGTTTAGCAGAAGCCAATAGGATTTAGACCAAGCAGAGGGCTTGGGGTCATGTCTTAGTTCCTATAGTTATTGACTTGTGACTGTCCAAAAGGTTTTTTGGCTTGAGCATCAGTTTTCTCAACTGTGAAGTAAGAATTAAAATGTCCAGTCTTTTTGTGTGGGCTGAGATGACCCTGTACGTGAGAGCTGCAGCAGGTCCCCATGGGGAATGAAAGGCCATAGTTATCAGGCTTAATCCTCATTATAGTCCTTGTGGTTTGGGGCCAGTGAAGTGATTATAGCCCAGGCAGAGTTATTTAAAATTAAAAAATATATATCCAGGTGAGTTGTCCAAGGACAGCTTCACATTTGCTAACTCATTTACACTCTAGTTTAAAGCTTCGTTTTATTCATTTATTTGCTCTAAAGATATCGATTGAGGAACTCCTACTGTGTGCTGGGCACTGAGGATAAAATTGTAAATGAGACAAAGGCCCTGCTTCCATGGTCTTTATTCTGCAGGCAGAGGGGAAAGTCCTGCAAGCTGGAAGAGTCTGAAGAGCAGGGTGGCTGCTGGAGGGGAGGGAAGAGGAGGACCCAAGGTTGGAGAGAAGTAAGGTGGGGGCACACGGGCTTGTAATTTGGGGAAAAGAGTTTGGATTTTACTCCAGGTATGTGGCAGTTAATTCATTTTATTTACTTGGCATGCAGAAAGATCTTTAAAGTTTGGATATTTGGACACACATTGGATTTGCCAGAACAGCCTACAGGACAAGGCAGGCACCTCTCATTCAGTCCTGTCTCCTGTTAGTCTTGCCTGTCTTTCTGGACCCTGCTGCAATTTCATTTCCCACAAGACCTTCCCAGTCTTCCCAGTCAGAATCATTCCCCTCCTGTTTGCTTCTTCCTGTTTATAGCACTTCTCCCATTCCGCCTTGCTTTAATTCTTGGTGCTGGTCTCCTCTGGTGGAGGGAGAGCCATGGGATGCTGGGGCCTTACGTTACTCCCTCTTTCTTCTGCATCCGTGCTCTGCACTTGTGGTTTCTGCATAGGCAATGCCCAGTAAATATTTATCAAGTGGAGATAACTCGAATCCAAATATCAGGCTAGCAGGGAATAGTTTTCTAAAGCATTGCACCAGGGAGAAGCTGATCCTAGAACACAATGGGAAAGGTATCATGAGTGCCCACGGAAGGGTTTCATTGTTTTATTAGTCTTTACTTTTCAAGGATATTATAGACTCAAATGTATTATAGTGCATTATAGATTGTTTCATTTGCTTGATGTAATTGAGAGGATTGTTAACCTGGAAACTTTTAGAATTAAATTCCACTTCAAGGGAGAGCATTTTTATCCATTTTTTAAGATTCTGAACACAATATATACTTAAAAATTCAAACATTTAGAAAAATACATAAAAAAATTGAAATCAACCTCTCATAACCCCAGTATCACCCCCTATTCAGAGGTAATTATTAAGGAATTAAGAATTTCTTGTTTATTTTTCCAGAATTTTTCACCTGATATTTCAATTCTCTTTGTCCATGTCAGTACGTACAGACCTGGTTCATTCTGTGAATGTCACTTAGTCTTCCCTAAAGTGGGCATATTATTTAGACTTTCCCCTATTGAGAGGTATTTAGGTTGGCCTCTATTATAGTGAACTTTTTGCTCAAGCCACTGTACCTCTCAAATGGTGTATTTTGTTGAGGCAACATGTGAGTACATTCTCCATTTTTTAAACCTGCATTTCCTATTACCTACTTACTATGTGTCTGGCACTTTGCTTCCAAATTCTAGACCACTCAAGAATAAATTAGATCTTGCCTATGCTGTCAAGGAGCTCATGGTCTGCTGGTGGGACCTGGCTCTACCTCAGTAATTTTTCACAGTGTTTGAAATGAGCATAGAGGAGAATGCAAGGAGTCAAGGTGACCTAGAAGGAAAACAGTCAGATCTGCTGGTGGGTGTCATGGGAGAAGCACAATAGGGGATGGGCTTTTAATCAGGAGGGTGGTCTGGAGAAGGGCATTTTGGGACAAAGAAAAGCACCAGGAATGGTGGAGCTGGGATGTAGGATGTTGGGGAAGGGAAAAGGAGAAGGGGGTGGAATTGAAAGAGTATGTTCATCAATGGCAGAGGCCTTTATGTGTAAGAAAGGGTTTGCAGGTTTTCATGAGCGTTGTGCTCACCCTAGTGCATTTAATGCAATCATGCAAGAGGTTGCTTCATATTCAAATTCATGTCGTTTAGAAAATAATGCCCTGCTTTTTTCAAAGAAACCAAGCTAATAAGCTGGTTTGAGAACGGAGGTCCTGTTATACTGTAGGGTGCATTTCAGCAGGACTGCCCCTGGCTCCTGTAGGTCTGCACCTGGGCTAAAGTATTTCTTGCTGTCTCCTCACTCTCACCCTCTTCTGGCTCTGCGTGGAGTCTGTGTGCAGAAGGGCCAAGCATCTTTTGCGGATCCTGCATCCAAATGGATCGGACTGGTCCCCAAGGATGTCAGCCTGGCAACCTTTAGAGTGTGAAATCCATTTAAAAGGGGATCAGGCAAAGAAAATCAGAAAGAATGGGGAAAGACTGTTTAGATGGGGTGGCTTATACAGTTAGTGGCTTTAATTTTTATTTCCTGGAAGGGGTTTGAGAGAAAGACATGTAAGGTAAATTCTCCTGTGAAGCGCTTATACAATTGCTACTGCATCAGCAAGGAAACCACAGACCAGGGCATAAGTACTGTGAATTTAAAGCAACCTGGGATTAAATTCCTCAGGTAAGCCTGCTAGTCATGTCTCCCCAGTGCATATTTATCCAGATGTCCTTTTGGGATGGGACAGGACCAATTTTTAATGACTCCGAACTGCCTTCCCTGGGTCCTCAGAGGCTGCATTTTGCTGACAGTGGAAGCTCTTTGTGTGAGCTCCGCGGGTGGCTGTGTGTGCGTAAGGAGGATTCTGCGCTCGCTGCCTCTCTGGGAGCCTGCACCTGTCAGTTTCTCCATCTCTAAAATGGGGATTGCAGCCCCTCTCCTGGGGCCTTGGTGGTAACAGATCATTTCATGCAGGACTGTTTTGTTAAGAAAATAAAGATTTATGGTATTAAAATATGCATGTCTAAAATAGCTTCCAGTGCTATTTGGCTGTCTTTGCCTGAATTTCACTATGTCTGTAAGTGAGATTCAGCACTTTTTTGTGGACAGTGAATTGTTGCTACTAAATGAGCTTGTCAGTCTCTGCTAAAGAACAAAATGTCCTTGGATTTACCCCACACTGCATTGCTTTGTGTCCTTATACTGGAGTGCTAGATACGGACTGTGCCCAATTCGGATGTTTCCCGAGAAGGCTGCAGCTCTGTAAGGGACGCTGGTGCACACAGCCACTCTCCAGTGCCACGGAGGAGTGTTGGAGCCTCGGACCTGGCTCTGCCACAGAGTCCCCCACTTCCATGTGGGTGCAGGCCTGGGCGAGGTGCTACCCCCTGGGCCCTCAATGTATCATCTGCAGGATTCCCAGCTCTGGGACTCATCACAAGGAGCCGGTCCTTTGTTACTCTCATGCCTCTCACTTGGGGATGAATTCTTGGAGTTTTTCTTTGTGGCCCCTGGTGTGTGATTTATAAATTCCAGCTTCTGGTGATTATACAATAAGCAGCCGGAAATAACTGTCAGATGCCTTGGGAGCACATCTTGTTATTTGGAGAGGTGGGTCCTTGCAGTGAAAGATGGGCCAATGTGGAAGTTTCCCGGACTTTTGGAGAGTGCTTTGAGACCCAGGGGACTCCTGGTGTTTGTGTGGGGCCTCCATGGGCTGCTGCCAGATGCAAGAAAGGGACAGAAAACAGTGGACCTTGGGGTCTCCAAGCTCCTATAGCTCCATCTCAAACAAGCATCCTTACTTGCTTTTGCATGAGGATTTCAGGAAGGGGTTCTGCTGCTTTAAAAAAAGTGTTAAAAACCTCTGGTTTATGCACTCTGTGATTTTGTATCCTTGCACAACCTTGGCGCAGTCTTATCTCATTCTCCATGAAATTGGAAAATGCATTTGTCACCCGGGCCCAGCCCTCAGCCTGAGTTGATATTTACGCAGTTGCCAGGATTCCTCAGATGGGTAGCCACTGACCTTGCTTAGTTGTGTCAAAGTCTTTTTATTAGTGGTTTTGTGTATGACTTCCTTTAAAATCATTAATACATGTTATTCACTGTGCTTTCTTTTCAGAAAATAAGCCTTTTAAACAGTGTTGCCTTTTTTCTTTTCATAACTTTTTTTAAAGTATGTCTTCGGTAAACAGATTTTTGTTATAGGTGTCTGAAATCCTTTCGGCCACAGCCTCTTGTGAGAATGTCTGCATGTCCGTCCCAGTCTTCCCTGCCCATCAGACCGCTTGCAGCGCTCTCTCCCAGCACTCTCGCTCATCCCGGATAAGCCAGCTCACTCCCACTCTCCAGCCACTGGAAAAATCTTTCAGAAATGAGGATCTGACCAGGGACTGCCCTGATGATGCCTTTGCACCTAAAGGCCACCATGGTCTGTCTGTCCATGTCCCGAATTCTCTGACTCACTCAGTAACCTTCACTGAGTGCACAAGTGTTTCGGGCATTGTGCTGAGCACTGAAGAATCAAGGTTGATGTGGGAGAAAGTAGGAACCCTCAAGGAGATGCAGTGCTTTTCCCCTGGAATCCTCTTCTTCTTTCTGCCTGGCAAGATGTGGGCCCATCATTCAGTAAGCAGCTCAAATAGCACCTGTTGTGCATTCTTCTTCGAGTAGGCAAAGGAGTGCCTCCCTTGTTCCTGAGGCATTGAAACATATACCTATTTTCCTTCTCCTACTGTAGGGTTAGTTAGTTGTCTGTAGAACTATGCCCAAAGGCCAGCGACTGGGTCACGGTTGTCACTGTGGCCCCAGCAACTCACCCAGCCCCAGATACCTACTAGTTGTTCAGAGGAGATTTCCCTTTTCCTGTCTGGCCTGGGAATAACTTATTCCTCCTCTTTTATGACATTTATCTCTTTCCACTTTTAAAATAGTTATTTATCTAGTTGTTCTATTGTTCTTACTGAAATCTAAGCTCCCTGAGGGCTATTCTCTGTCTAATCCATCTTTGTCTTCCCCATAGAGCCTGGAGCACAAGATGTGCTTGGTGCATTGGTGAGGGGACCTTATCTTGTTTGAGAGCTGGTGTCATTTTGAGGAGGCTCCTTTTCGGAGAATGGGAGTGGCATTCCCGGTTTGCCCTCTAGCCAGTGGATTGGATGTCACCTGGGGGTGGGGCAGAGAAGAAGCTTGTCTGTGCACTGGCATCAGACAGCAACTGCTGAAATATCTGCTACATGGGTTCTGTTTGTTATTCCCTTGTAGTCATATTTGATTAATTAGATTGTGTAAGAGGAAAATACTGCTTTGAGGCCAATTTAATGGCCTAGATGTTGCTTCCTGTAAGTAGGGGGTGAATCTCAGCCATCTAAATGTATATGTCCTTCCGTAGACAGAAACTCTCAGTACTCTGAGATTTCTGTAGAACCTAGGGAAGTCTCAGTGTTTCTGTGCATTCACCTAAAGGAATGTTTGCCCCAGGAATGGATGTTTCTTGATCCTCTATCCTTAGGAGAAAAAGCTGGGTCTTAGCAATGAGTATCACACCTTGACCTGCCACATTCATCAGCATGAGGCTCTGTCCTGTGTCCAAGTCCTACTGTGAGGCACAGCCCTGGGCTCTGTTGAACCTTGGTAAAGGTCTCAGGCCATCTTGTACCTCATGGGAGTTGGCAGTAGAAGCAGGGATGTTTGCAGTTCTCCCCCTGAAGTCACCTCTGTCCTCTGTGGCCCACCAGCGTGGACCACCCACCAGATGCTGTTTCATTTTCAGTCAGTGTTTCCCTGCTCAAACCTTACTTCATGGGATGCTGGACCTCTGTCAACTCTGCATGCAGGGTGACAGCACACAGACCTCATGGAGCAAGAGAAAGATTATGCTTTGCTCCTTCCTCACCTTTCCAGTTTGTTAGCTTCAGAGATGGCTGGGAAGTGATTGATCACGAGGAGACCAGCTTTGCTCCCCACTTCCCAGGGATTGGTGTGAAATGGGCTTTCATCAAGGAGGACCCACAACCCTATAGTCCAGATGAGCACTCTTGCTCACTGTCGACTCACCTGTAGTCACCACCATGTTGTGGAATTTATCCTGTGTGTGTCCCTCTCCCAAATGGTTTCCTGCATCTCCCCACGGCCAGTGTAAACTCTGAGTGTAAGGATGGAAATATTCAACATGTTAGCCATCAGCAGAGAGAGGATTGCATTGTTGGCTGAGGTCTCCATGGGTAAGGAATAGTGCTCAGATACTTTACCAAGTGGCTGTGTGTCTGCATCATTTGTTTCTCTGGTGCCCTTGGCAGACGCCATACCTGACAGCTACCTAGTACAAGACCTTGAGCTGAGTCTTAGAGAAGTTCTGAGTTCAGGATGTTCTCTAATAGCAGCAAATGCATTTATATTGAAAGGAGCCTGGTCATAGAAAGGAAAACTTTTCTCTCTAGTTGGGGCTTCAGAAAACTATTACAGGTGAAAGAATATTGCCCTATTTTGTTCACTTGTCTCTTCCTGGGATAACTGAGTAAATATTGTTACCTGACTCACTTGAGCGAGATATCAGCCATCAGTCTAACCAGAGAGTCTGAGAAAGCAATGGATAGTATGCACTTCAGAAGAGAAGTCCAGGAGAACTGAGTAGCAGTCATCACAGCAAGTACAGGAGGTGGATCTAGAGATGGGGAGTGTTTAAATGGCAAAAGGGCTATATAGGTAAAACATCAGAGTAGGTCAGCACCTACCTCATCCTATAGCTACAATGGTTTTCCAGCTTTCTCTAGGATTTACCCAGTGAAAGGAGCTGTGGAGAAGCCCCCATAGCTCCAGTTTGAATTCCGTTAAGCAATTGCTTCAAAACCTCAGCTGGTATCTGTTGAAGTTTTGACGGTGGTTAGTACTCACCATTCCTTGCACAATGCCAGCACCACCCAGGGCAGTTCATAACATTTTAATTTCCTCCTAAAATGTGCTTTTATATCATTTTGCAACATGTAAGTTCATGAGATTATAGCGATTTAAGCAAATGGAGACTGTTATGTGGAATCTAATGGAAGACACACCCAGCGATCATTTTCATTCATATTTTTCCATTTCTTTTGGCAGCAATAATGCAATACTTCTATTTTTCATTATTATGTAGTGTTATGGGGAATAGTCTTTGTGGGTTTAGATTCCAGAGTAGCATATCTGATTCATACTTGATAAAACAGTGTTTGCTGAGTAATTTTGTTGAAAAGCAGCTGCTTAGGCAGAAAAAGAAGAGCCTACTGTGAAAGAGCAGAGCATGTTATGTAGCTCCAGTGGAGTTCCCTGGGGCCAGGAGACTTTGGCCACCATGACTTCTGGAGACTAAGTTACTTTGATTCAGCTTAAATTTCTATTTTATTCTCTTCTTTCCTCCCCTCCCTTCTTTTCTTTTCTTTCCTCCCCTCCCTCCTTCCATTCCTTCTTTCCTTCCTTCCTTCCTTCCTTCCTTCCTTCCTTCCTTCCTTCCTTCCTTCCTTCCTTCCTTTCTTCCTTCCTTCCTTCCTCCATCCCTCTCTCTCTCTCTGTCTCTCTGTCTGCCAGCCTTCCTTTAAATTAAATGAGTTTCATATTTGCTAATCAACAAGGTCCTTGATTTTTTTTTCTCCCTGTAGGACTGGTCACACCAATGTAAACGATATAGGTGACTCTGCATTTATTGTAACCATGGACAGTGTTGTTGATGATTTATTAAGCATTCTTTCTCCTGACCCCAAACAATACATTGTGTTGGCCCATGTTCCCTGGAGGGTGAGCTTTTCCCTTATCACACAGACCAATGTCAGCTTATTTCTATCTTGGCTGGTTCAGGTGTTTGACAATGGTGTTGGCTTCTTGAACTATAAAAGCCAGTCTTGGGACCACCGTCAAGTGTTTAAAATGTTTTTTCAAAGTATTTCAAAGAAAATTTAAATATACGCTGTTGTATTACAAATCAGGAAACACTGAAGCTTACTTGATTCTTTTTCTCCAGTTGGATACAGGTCCACAGGAGTATTTTTTTTAAATATTATTTTATTTAGTTACTTTTCAAGTACATTTTTTTTCATCTATTTCTCCTATCCCACCGTACCCCCCCGCCCGGTCTCCCCCCTCCCTCCACAGGAGTATTTTTTTTAACATTTTCTGACTTAGCGATCTGGGGCACTGTTCAGCAAAGGTGTGTTGACTCTGCTTTGACTGAAGGAGTTCTCTTCACATATATCTGCTTGCGGGTCAGTAGAGAACATCATATGACTACTTCCTGCCCTTACTCTAAGACTGTCAGACTGAGGAAGCTGGGGGCAGGGCACAGTAACTTACTCAGCCCCAGGACCCTGCTCCCAGAGGGCTTTGCAGTATCCTTTGAGCAGGGGAGCCTGGTGGGATTGGGAGATGGGAGTCTGTGTGCGCCCAGCCCCAGAGTTTGCTGGGCTTCCTTCATTAAACAAGCCCTTGAATCACACTCAGGCAGTAGCAGTTGTAGCAGCGCTAATGGTGCCCATTTTGATGGCAATTTGGCAGGGAGTCAAACTTTGGCCCTAAAGCAGAGGTGGTGCAATTAGACAGCTGAGATGCATTCTCTAAACACACACTTTTAATTGATTTCAGCTTGTTCAGTTCACAAAGATAGAGCTCTGACACATAGCAGCCTTCTTAGAGGGGCTTATTTTTACTTTTCCTTTATTCAGCAGCGTAATTCAACAGCGACAGAAGCAACAATAATACAGAGCTCTACAGAGCGCGTACTTGGCATGGCTCGGATACAAAAAGTATTATTAAGAACTAATGAGTGAGATAGTTAGATGTTAACCGGAAAAGCATTAATGAGCAGAAGAGAATTCTGGCATAAACATCTGTTTCTGAAGCAGATGTTACCTTGTAAATCTGCTGAAGAAAAGCCTATGCAAACGGAACAGAGGGCTGTTTTAGGTAATAGGAGGGGCAGAGAGATACAGCAAGGTTTTCTGACACTGTTTTTCGCTGCTTTGAAACTCTCAAGTGAACTGTGTGTCGAGGCCATGCATTTTAGAGGGTGTTTGGGGGGTGACAGAAGGTATCATACAGAAGCACATCACAGTGTCGGATCACACAGAGCTGTAGACCGTGCATTCCCCTTGCACAGGAGAGATTTGGGCTTCTCATTAACTAAATGGCTTGTCTCTTTTTTTTTTTTTTTTTTTTTTACATTTGTTATGGCCCCAAACAGGCATCTTTATGTTTATATGCTCTACAGGTCATTCCAAGGACCAGTCAGGGCTCAGAACCATGACAGTATCAAATGCAGTGTTTTAACAGAACCCTTCTGGGTTCTTTTTTTTTTTTTTTTTTTAAATTTTATTTAGTTATTTTTCAAGTACAGTTTTTTGTCTATTTTTCCCATCCCAGCCTCCCCTGCCCCTTGCTCCCCACCTCCCTCCCATTTCCTCCCCCCCCCCCTTAGTTCTCGTCCCTGTGTCCTTCCTATTTGTTCCTCCAAATCCCTCCCCCTTTTTCCCCTTAACTTCCCTTCCTTCTCCCCTCTGGTCACTATCCCCTTGTTCTCTATTTCAGTGTCTTTGTTTTTTGGGGTTTTTTTTTTCTGCTTACTTGTTTGTTTTGTTGTTTAGCTTCCTGTTAAAGGTGAGATCATATGGTATTTGCTTGTCTCTTGCCCTGTTTTGTCTAATGCTTCTTAGTCATTTCAGTGTATATGGATTGTGGCTGTTGTCATCATCCTGTGCTGGAGATTTAAGACCTTTTCTGCCCCAACGAAAGTTACTTAACCTTTGGCTGACTAATTGGATAGCTTACTTCCTGTCGATGACCACATGGCTGACAATGAGTTAATGGTCATCCGTTCCAGGATGACGCAGTGAGTACGTTTTAGCAGCTTTCAGTCTTTCATCCAAGACTCACAAGGTGGCAAGATTTTTAGGGATCTCCAGTGGAGGCTTGTATGTTTTTTCAGAGCCTTCAAATACATTGTGTAGGCAACTGCCTCATTCATATCTACATGGGGACAACTTGATTTGGCTTATTTTCACTTAGTGTCATGGAATAAGCTTAGAGCTGGAAGGAATCTTTAGGATCATTTAGTTGGTCCAGACACCTCAGTGAACACACCCAAAAGCAAAAACAAAAAATAAGAACCAAAAAACCCTAAAGTCCTGAAAGTGATTTATCTAGAATTATTGGTCTAGTCTGCAGAACCCAGCTCATGCCTTGGAGTTCCACCTACTTTGCCCCATTGCAGGGAAAACTCCTTCTTCCTTCTCTAGCCCTCTGGAGGTCAAGAATGGAGAGTTTCCTCCAGCAGAAACAGTCTCTTGGGAGAAGATTCTGGCCTTCTTCCATTTGGTGTTTTGAAAATTAGAAGTAGGGTCTAGAGTGAAAGAGAATTCCAGCCCCCAGGCTATGTAGTTGGAGGTTGTCCTTGCATGGCTCATTTGTTTATTTAGATCCACCCTCAGAATGATCATAAACATGGTAATTGAAATTTTTTTAACCATTCGTCTTTGGAAAGCCATGTTTACCAACAGTGTGACGAGTCATGGTTCCCCAGCGGCACACTGGGAGCCCCCTGCTTGTTGTTACTCTGACTGGTGGGCTGCAGAGGCACCCAGCAGCCGGCCCTGATCCCAGGGACCCAGCGCCTGCCCCGGTGGTGTTTGCCGCAGCTGAATGGGTCTGCCTGTCCCTGCCCTGCAGGGAAAAAAAAAAAAAAACCAAACACCAAACAAATAAAATTTGTGGCTCTGAAACCTTTGAAGGAGAATGTCCTGATTAGGAGGAATTTTCCCCATTTTTGGCTACACTAAGACTCTCTTCCTGGGCCCCAGGGGTTTTTTCCCAGGGACTGTTGAGAAGCCTCTGAGTGTGGCCTGGGTATTGGGACATGTGAAAGGCATCCTTTCTACTTTGTACTGTGTTTACAAAAGCTCTGGGTCTCAACCCCACAGACATGATGATTCCCTTTTCTGTGTGTGTGTGTGTGCACGCATGCATGTGTTGTTCATGCAAGAAAGAGCATGAACAAAGCCCTACTTGCACAAAACAGGATGATTTCCCAAGTTAGCAACATCCATATCCTCCTACGGAGTTCCCTCTCACACAGAATCAAGGACAGCCTTGGTGAACAGTAACCATTAATCTCTGACTTTTTCCCAGAGCACAGACATACACTCATCATCAGTAGGGGCTTTTTGTCCTCCCTAAGAGAAACTGGCACAGCTCATGTTAACAGAAACTTTTAAATTAATTCTTTTTGTTATGCTTGAGGTGCTGATTCATTTCTCTGGAAAGAACCTTTGCGTCTGTCATGTGGCTCCTGGTGCGTCAGAAGCAGGCTTTGTGTTACTTCAAGGGGAAGTCTGTTTCGCACCCTGTGGTACTGGGGACGTGTGGCGCTCACGAAGCTCATGTTGGGTTTAGACTTCGGGGAAGGTGCTCATGGGGCTGCCGGTTTGAACAGTGAAAATTGTATTTGTGACTCATTATCTTCTTGACAGCGTGTCTTCTACTTTGTGGTGATGACCCAGGAACATGGGCGATTCAAGCAGCGTTGCTCTGCCTTTGAGTTTCTCTCTTAAATGACTCCTTCCATCATTTTTCAGAGCTGATGGAAGAGGCTGTCCATAGACTTCTTAAACGTTCTCAAATTCTCTTTTAAAAAGGCCCTTTCTTGCAGTATCGAAAGAGTGTGTTTCTTCCATGTGACTTTGTTGGGAGGTTACAGTTCACAGATGTTTTTGCTCTCAGAACTCAACCATCATCTCCTTGATCCTCGTGCCAACCCTCCGAGGTGCCTGTTACCAATGAGCGCTTTCAGGGTTATGGAAATTCTGGATGGTCCTCAAGGTCACACTGCTAATAGGTGATGAAGTTAGAACTTGAACCAAGATACAGCTCACTCAAGCCCATACTCTTTTCATGGTCGTGTCCCCTGAGCCCCCACCACTTGGTGCCATACCATTGATAAACTTTGTGGACATTCTGAGAGAAATCATTCAGTTTCCGGTAGCTATGGCTTTGTTCGTGTTTTGTTTCTTGTATGAGCAACACACACACATGCACACAGAGCTTTTTTTGCTTCCGTTCCTCATGTCAATCTTTCGATCCTTGGTTCAAAGCAATCTTCTATGAGCTCTTGTCTGTGCCCCTGCTCTTGTCTGGGCAGAGCTCCTTTGGCCCTCTGTGTGGTTCTGTTATAGCACTTTCCACATGGTATTATGTGTCTGGTCGGTCACCTGGACCACCATGGGAGTGCCTGAAAGTCAAGGGCTTTGTCTCAGGGCCTTCCTAGCCCAGCACCTGGAACATAGAGGCTGTATGAGCTTTCTGCAGATCTGAACCAAATCAATAGTGGGAGATTTCAAACCCAGACGGCATTGGTAATATAGGTTACCTACACTTCAGGAGGTAGCATAGGCTGATTCCTTGAGCAAGTCTGGAAATGGCCTTGCTAAGGGAAGACATCTGTGCCTTTCTAGTTTCCTAGCACTGTGACAATCTCCACAAGCAAAAGGTTTTAAGAACTATAACATTTATGGCTCGCCAGCCATAAATCCACTGCAGAATGCATAAAAAATGCCATTCCCACAGGGTTATGGCAGAGATTCAGCATTGCAAACATCTGCATATGAGCAGTAAAGCTAACCTCTGGTGTGCGGAGCTAGACTGTTATTGATGTATATTAACATTAGTGACAATCAAATGTGATTATCTGAGATGGCATTTTATCTGCCAACTACAGACTTATGGCTTCTAAAAACCCATTTGCTCCCTTCCTCATATGTTGTTTTTATATGACTCAAATCACGTGCAGATATTTGTAATTAGTGTGGCTCTGCTTTTATTTTTTTCGGTGGATAATGGGGTATGTATAAATTTTCCGTACTTAGATTGATTTTAGTGCTCTGGCTAGAATAGGCTTTCAAAAGTTTGTTGAACAGCTGAGTCAATTTCAACACATTATTACTTTCCATTTGGAAACATTACTGAGAGCCAGGAAGAAGGGGCCGATTCTGATACTGGTAGACAGGGCTTTCGATCCAGCAGGTTGGTAATTAATTTACAAGGTAATTAATTGTTTGGAGTATACATGTTATGTATCACATCTTAAGGTTTAAATGTTTCCATTGTTTCCTTTCTGTTATTTAAACTAGGGTTTATAGACTTTTTTTCCATAAAGGGCTAGATAGTAAATATTTTAAGCCCTGTGGGTCATATGTTCTCTGTAGTAACTATTCAACTCCACCATTATAGTAAAGTGACAGGGGATGGTTCGTTAACCCGGGGGTGGCTGTGTTCCAGTGAAACTTGGTTTACAAAGGTAGATGGTAGGATAACTTTTGCTTCAAACAAATACAGAGTTTTTGAATAGCTATTGGGAAATTCATGAAAAAAAATTTTTTAGGCCTGTTGGGAATGGACCTCTTATCTGGCTCCTATTCCATTAGATGATTTCCAAAGTGGCCAGATCAAATTTTAAGTATAAGAGTTTAGATAAAAAGTATTCTTTATCCTTGTGTGAAGATTCTTAACATTTATGTGACTTTAGTTAATCTAATGCATATCGTACATTCCTAGTAACTGGCCTACTATGGCACAAATTTCCAAAAAGGAGAGGATCTATGAAACACACTGGTCTGGTGACATTACTCTGAATAATTTTCTCTAAAGTATCTCTTAAAATTCTGCCTTAGCACAAGCCCTACTGCATTTGAATAAGTAGACTTTCAGATGGGCACACACATTTAAGCATCTAAAACGCAGGAGGTTAGAACCAGAATTTTTTTCTTAGATGTAATCCCAGCATCACCAGCCCAGGGTTTCCTCCATCTCACATGGGACTCCTCTGCTCTGTGAGGATGGACACGTGCAGGAATTTGCAGACACCTCCAAGTGAAGGTCAGATTGCTGAACAGCAGAAAGGTCTATGGTTTTGCAGTTTGAAAAGGATTACAGAGCTATGAGCAAGGTAAATATCTAAGAGTATGCCTATAATACTTCTTTTTCTATTGCTTTGGAGTCATTTTTTATGCCTCTCCAAACAGTACGTGAGACGACCAAATTTGCATTGCACTGTTCCAGGTGACTTAAGCAGTTTGACCCAGGATAACAACCTAGGCAAGTGGAGCCTGTATAATTTATTCTTATTCCTGTTTTGCTATTTTGAGTTATTTCCATCTTGTAATTTCAAATGGTTTCCAAGATGCCTTCACGGGTGTAGCAACTGCTGACAGCTTAAAGCTACGCCAGTAGCACTCCTGACCCCTGCCTTTGCTGCTTGTCTTTGCAAATGACTGCGCAGGAGCCGGGGACAAGAGAAAGACAGTGGAAGTGAGGGAGAGGCCTGTGACCTTGGTAGCCCTTTGTGGAATTCTTCATAAGACCAAGGACAAATAGTTCTGCTTTCTCTTACACCACTGAGCACAAGGACAGAGCAGTGGAAAATTTGGAGTGGAAGATACTGTGGGCCTGTGATTTCCAAAGTACATTCCTCACTCGGACTTGCAGCATCAACATCACCAGGAAGTAAGTTAGAAATGCGAATTCTCAGGCCCTGTGGTCAGCCTAATAAATTAGAATCTTTGCAGGTAGGCCCAGGAATCTGTTAACAAGGTCTTTTTGCAAAACTGTAATGAGGCCTCCAGATGATTGTTACTCATAGTGAAGGTTTGACGAGAACTATTGGAGTCACCATCCCGTCAGATCTGTCTCATCCATTTTCATGGTTGTGGAAATTGAGGGCAGGTAGTCTGCCCACCATGCAGCTGGTCTAGATCTCCGTCCAGTGACAGCGTCAGTCCAGGTGGATTGCAGGGAGGCCAAAGGCTTTGGAAAGAGTGATGACGTGGGACCAATGTCTGCCCACCAGCATTTCTGCCATGGTGGAGAGATGCTGGGGCCCAAGGAAGAAGGGAAAGGCTTGAGACTGCAAGCTCCCCTCCTACCCTGGGCAGCCTCTCTCTGTGTAAAAGCCTGGTGACCCTGCTGCTGAACTTCCTCTTTTAAATAAACAGCTCCCCGGAGCATCCTTGGCTGAGCTTAGCAAGGAGGGGCGGGAGGAGAATGGGCTCCCTGTTATCATCATGTCAGTGCAATCACTGGGATTTACTGTTGAGGATTAAGAGTCACTTGGGGATAATTCAGCTAGGCTGCAGAGGGAAACACACACATGCACACACATTCACACATGTGTGTACACACACAACGTAAACAGATTGCTAAAACTCATGGCAAAAAACAAACAGCATTGGAAAAAAAGGATGAGTGGAACTGAAAGGGCCTGCATTTTGAATAGGTGGTATAGGCTCCAGAATGATCTGTTTCCTAAACACTTTGGGTGAAGTTGTATACACAGTGACTAGAGCAGAGCAGCTGCTTCCCCAACTCTGTGCATTGCTCTGTTTCAGAACTCCTAGCATCCTTCTCCTCCAGGCATCTGTTACTGAGAACACTTGAAGGTTCTGCCAAGAGAACTCAAACTGGCAATAGAAAACTTGAAATTTAGAAAATGAGACACACACACGTACACGCTTTTAAAAATATATAGCAAGTCCCGAGGAAAGTGTCAGATATTTCCCAATATCTAGGCACCTCTTCAAAAGGTCAAATACATTATCTGTTTCTTGTGATTATCCTTGGGCTTGACAAGAGACCTGAGCAAGTTTGTGTTTTGCTTTTCCCAGAGAGGTTGTGGACCTTGCTTCTACTTTTTGACATTGGGTCCCTATGGTCAGTACCTAGAAGGCTTTTTCTTGCCATGTGGGGTGAGTGTCCAGCCCAACGGGCTTCTCACAAGCATGGTTAATGGAGTCTGGAAGAACCTTGTGCTTTTTCAATGAACCCTGAAAGAGCTTAATAGGCCAGAGCACTCTGAAATAGAGGAAATAATTTGTCTGCCTTCACTGAGAGGCTTGGCAGAAAATTCAAGTGAGTGGAGTGGCCTAGGCAGTTCTCACGGGGTCAGTCTAAGGTGAGAGAGCCCCTTCAACCCTCACGTGTCTCTCCCTTCAGGCTGGTGGCAGGGACTCATCTCCAAGCTGAAGAGCTGCTTCCCCACTCCCACCCAGCCAAGTCCTGGGCTTTAAACATTGACGATACCAGGAAGGGGTAGAAATAGCCCCAGGCCACCTATTCGGGAGTGGCTCGGGGCATTTGCATGTGCTCTTAATATCACTTTGAGCCAAACAGAAATGATTCTTGTATGTGTGTGTGTTTCTTCTCCATTCTTCTTCTTGCCTTTGAGGGCCTGATAATACCCCGGTCTGTGGGTGTACCCCGGTCTGTGTACCCCGGTGTTCTGTTTGTCCAGCACAATGAGGCTGACTCTATTTTAGTTCCTGGAGAGGAACGATCCCCAGAGGGGAGAAGGGACTTGGGAGAGGTGGCCGGGGGTGGGGGCTGAGGGCTCCTTTTCCTATGCTGAGTTTTCCTGTTAGCCTAGAGCAAGCACTACAGCATCCTTTTCCAGATGAACAGACACTGCAACAGCTGTGTCGACAACAGCATATTCTGGGGTTATTTGGGTCTATTTAAATTGGGCTTTTATTGCACCAAAGGATTTTTTAAAATATGTTGGGTTTTGGTCATGGAGAGATTTCCAGCCTCAGATTTGGAGAGGCTGAGAAATTAATTTCCCTGTCCTAGAAGGTCCATGGGCTTGCATGGCTTTGTATTGGGGAAACTACCTCTTCAAGTCCAAATAAGCTAAAAGAACAAGTCTCTTCTCTGATACCTATGGGAACTAGAGCCACGATCCTGTGGTGACCAGTCAGGCACCGCCCTCAGCCACCAGAAACAGCTTTCACAGCAATTCCGCACCTTTTTGAGATGGATGCTTCTGTGGCCTCAGACACTGGCTTCATGTGAAAAGCTGGCGGGGGGGGGACCTTTTGTTTAGCATGGAATACTAAAGATTTCTGAAACTTGCCATGTGGCACCTAAGGAGTCAGAAGCCCTTCGGTCTAGACTGGTTTGGTGATTCTCTGTCATCTGGGGAGATTCCATTCAGCTCCCCTCCAGCTCCCTTTCCTCATTGGTCAAATGCCTCAGTTGGATTTGAATAAGATGCTTTCTAAAAATAAACCCCCAAACTCCTAGATACAGACAGCAGAGGAAAAGAGGGGTAGGGGGTGGTAGAAGAGGGCAAAGTGGTGAATAAATGGTGACTGAAGGAGACTTGACTTGGGTGGTGAACACACAATACAGTATATAGATGATGTGTTATAGAATTGTACACCTGAAACCTACATAATTTTATTAACCAGTGCCACCCCAATAAATTCAATAGAAAAGAATTAGATGCTTTCTAAGTTTCTTCTAACAACAACACTTTCTGATTCTTTGACTCAATAGTAAACTGACCAAGTCAGTTATTCATATTCTACCTCTTTTCTTAGGATCCTCAAGAAAGCTAAAGAAAGAATGGGTGGAGATTTATTTATAAGTATGATGTAACATTCAAAAAATATTCTGGAGTAACTTTTTCCCTGGAAGGGCAACCCCATCGGCAGTTTCCCTTCAAGCCTGATGAGGAACTGGGAAGATCTCAGCTCCTGTGGAGTCCAGCCCTTGATGAGATTGTGCTGCCTGTGATCACCACAGCCAGCCTGCAAGGCGACTGCATGTTAGCTCCAGACAGGGGAACGATGAAGGAGTGATACAGCTGAGATCTAAATATGGGTCTTTTGTCTCCCAATTTCACAGAATTCTGGTCATTATTCTCAGGGCTAATTCGAACTAATTACTGATTGTAAATCCTGGTTACTCTGTTGATTAGGTAGGATTTTAGCACCTTCTACAGACTCCGCTGTTATATTTGAAAAATAAAACAGAACCAAGGAAAAAAGTATGTACACTGAGAAGTGATTAATGAGATCAGTTCATATTTAGTGTCTGCAATATATATATATATATATATATATATATATATATACACACACACACACACATATATATAGTCCCAAATTTATAAATAAGTTTAAAAATGACTCACCCTCCAGCCTTTTTATAAGCTGTATCTAGTTCGTTTCCCTTTTCCAAATATAAATCCCTAAAGGTTAAGAGTACTGTTATTTTTTAAGGCAATAAGAAACAGACAAAGTTAGCCTTTTCAGGTATTTTCATGTAGGCAGGGAAGCTTGCCAAGGGAGTGAGGATAAGATGGCTCAGTGCCCTTGGGCCTTCAGAAAACATCTCGTGGGGATAAATGCTTTGATTCCCAGCAGTGCAAGAGGGAACAGATGTGAGGCTCTCCATGGTGCTTACCAGAAATATGTATGTACTGTGGGACAGAACAAGGTACTTTGAAGACTGGAGAATTCATCGGCCCTGTGACTGTTCACTTTATTGCTTTCTTCCTGTGCAAAATGTCTCCAGACCCAGAGGGAGAGGCACCAGCCAGACAGTGAGTCAAATGACAAGTTGACAAAATGGTTGTAATTCTAGAAGCTGCAGCCCCATCCCGGTCTCTTTATGTAGGGCCAGGATGGAGCCAAAATCCAAAACAGCTCCCCGGGGAGCAGGAAGATATTGTTGCTAATGGTTGACCAACTCGAATTCTTCCCACACTTATGTCTGCCAGACGTTGGAATAAACGTCTGCATCACATCTACATTCACACCTATACCTAGCAATGGTGAACTTCTTAAGAGTCAGGCAGCCAAGCCTCATAACGACTCTATATCTACCGTGTGCAGGATAAACAGCGGATGTCCTGGATGGCCTCCAAGTGACACCACAACCACCTCTTTTTCTTGTCCAGAGATTTAATGCCACCAGGCACAAGATGGGACAGCAGAATTTGATGCCACATTTGAGCCATGTACTTTTATTAGGGCAGACGTGTACAGGTTTGGACATGGTGTCTATTTGTGTTCGTTCATTCATCTTCTAAACAAATGGTTCCTGACCACCTGCTACCATCCATTATTGTACGAGGAGCTTGGGAGAGAGCCCTGGCACATGGTCCTGCCTTCCAGTCTCTTACACTCTGGTAGACACTGTAGGCAAGAAAACAGAACTCCCAGAAGCGAGTGACATGTTCTGAGGTAGGGGTAAGTTAGGTGCTTTAAGAGCATATGGGATGAGTCATCACTCTTGTGATGGAATGGGAGTTTCTGGAAGAAATGGGAATGGGGGTTTAGGTTAGGCTGAAGGATGAATAGAGGTTAACCAAGTAAAATGTGCATGGTGTTCAAGCTAGGGAAGTGGAAGTTGCAACCAAATGAAGTGGTGCAAAGTCCTGGAGAAGTAAGACAGGGAAGTTCTGAATAACCAGTGGCTTTCTGAGCTGCCTGCCATGTGGGGGGTATATCCACTTTCATCTCCTCAGCTGTGTGCTATTCTTTTTTTTTTAAATTATTTTTCAAGTACAGTTTTTTGTCTATTTCTCCCATCTTGACTTTCATAATCCTTGCTATATGCTGGCCTCAGGCTGGCTTCCTTATATATAAGATTTGCTTATGACCCTGGCCAGGTGGCTCACTTGGTTAGAGCATCATCTAGATACATCAAGCTTGTGAGTTTCACCTCCCCGGTCAGGGTACATATAAGAATCAACCAGTGAATGCATAAATAAGTAGAACAATAAGTCAATGTTTCTCTCTTGCTTCTCCTCTTTCTCTAAAAGTCAATAAATAAAAATTAAAAGATTTATTTATTCATAACAGTACTCTGTTATGAATACTCCTGTCTCCATTTACAATTATGGAAACTGAGTCCTCCAGAGGTTAAATAGCATGCTCTTAGTTGCACAGTAAAGAAAACAACAGAGCCAGGTTTCAAATGAGCGTGAGCTTCTCAGAATCACCATTCACAGGTGCCCAGGGCAGAGTGAAACTCATGGAGCACATTCATTAGTTTGTCTCATCCGAGCATCTTCCTTTCTTAAGTCCCTGCAAGCTCTTTGAGGATGAGGGTTGGGGTACCTTCAGCAGTCCTGCCGTGCCTATGACAGAGCAGGCACATTATACCTTCTCGATAAACATTTGCTAACAGAAGTGCAACTCTACCTCTTGTCCCCTTTCTATCCTTCTTGTAATGGTTTGGAAGGAACTCAGCAATGACAATTGGACTCAGGCATTTTTTAATAGTACTTCTGAAACTGGGTAGATGACTGAGTAAAAGATGAACTAGTTGATTTATGAGAAGTTTAGCTACTCTTAAGAAATACTTGAAAGCCTCATATGCTTCTTATTTATGCAAGTGGGATGATGATTATTAGAGAGGAGAGAGCATAGCCTGCCACCGGGGAAATAAAGTCAGGCTATGTCATTGAAAAAGTTGTACAAACTAGAGGAATGATGTAGAACTGCATCTAAGATCTGGTAATGAAAAAAAGTACATCTCTTTAATTGATATATTCATAATTTTTAATTTTACCAGTTTTTTAAGGTGAATCCATTTTATTAGAGAATTTGAAGGCAACATCTAAATGAATTGGCGGCACCATTTTTGATGCTCAGAGTATGTAATATCTTCATGGGTATGGTCTTAGCATAGTCCTGGATTTGAGTTAGTGTTTTCTTTTACTAGTTAGGGGGAACAGGATAATAAATTGGTAATTGGCTAATAAGGCGATCTTGGATGAGTAGAGCCGAGAAAGCAGAGTGGGAAGCATGTGGGCTTTCTAATTGACAAGCTTGTACGTACCACCTGTGGAAGTGTAGGCGTGTTATTCAGTCACATGGACTCAGGGTTTTCTTAAGTGAGGCTAAAACAGCTCATCTTTTAGGGTTGTTGTGAAGTTTAGAAATAGCATATGAAGAATGACTCATTGCCCAGCATGTAGACATTGATTCTGTGAGATGGATGAACACCCATGCCCTTCTTCAAATTGTCCTTGTATGGGATATGCCCTGAATGTGGCATGGTTTCTGGTCTTGAATTCATGGAAGAGCTTGGACATTGAACTCAGATAGATGTGGATCCAAATCACAAGTTTACTGTTGTTGGTATGACTTCTGCAATTTATGTATTTTCTCTGTTTATTGGTTTTCTTCTCTACAAAATGGGAGTTATTATAGTATCTATCTAGTAGGGTTATGGTGGGGGCTGAGGGAGAGAAGCTGTTTAAAGCTCTTAGTATATAAATTGGCACAGAGTAAGTACTCAATAGATGCTCATTATTATCAGCTACTCTTGTTATCCAGTGGTTGCTTTACGGGGAAGTGGGTAGCAGGCTCTTCCCAATATGAGATGCCTTGCTCTCTTCACTGAGGCTTGCTTTGCAAACAAGGTTGCGGCTCAGTGTCTCTGAGAATGTGACATAGCTGCTACGTGGAGCACAGAAGTGGAGGCCCTCACTTCCTGGCACAGGGGATGTGGGACAGTGAGGTGAGTGAGCCTATCTGCACGGGCAATAGTCATGGAAGATCTACCGAGCAGGGTAGTTCAAACAGCACTCAAGAAGAGACTCCTCTGTGTGGAGTGGGATGGGGGGCTTCAGAGACGTGTCAGGCATCAATTTTCATTTCAGGGACCTAACAGCAGAGAGAAGGAAGAAGGCACATTTTTGAAAAGGTGATTTCCTTGGAAGGTCTGCATCCTTAGATAAACACAGAGAGAAATATTTACAGAAGACATGTAGTTGGCAGTTGACTCTCAGCTGTAGGCACCTGTTTTCTAGTCCGTGCAGTGAATGCTGCATATGCAGTGGTGGCCATGGCTTTGCTGGGATGGCTTGTGAACTGGGCAGTGGGGTAACCCGCTTCTGCCTCACCAGGTTCATCACACTTTTTCTAGGTACGTGCGGTTCAGACTGAAGGAAATGACTCAGACTTTGCAAGATGTAATGTTATACCTGAGACATGGATGTAGAAAGATGATAAATAGCAAACGACTGAATGCAGAGTTCTTTGGTTTCTTTAAACACTGTCGTCTTCATTAGGAACCTCAATCTGCATCTGCTAGGTCACCAGTAATGTGACATCCTTCTAAAAAGATTTCTGTTCATTTGCTCTCCCTCTCTTTCTCCCTCCCACGCCCTACCCACTTTAAACACGTAGCTCCCTGATCACACCTAGGGCCATCTACAACTTTAAGATCACTTCAACTGCTGGGTATCCCAAGCTGTTCTTTAAGACGATTCCATTCCACTTAGCAGTGCCCAGTGCCTGCTGATCCCGCTGTCATGTTTTCTCCGTTTAAGACGTTGCCTCAACAAAATCTGTTTCAGTTTCCCTTGCTTCTCTGTGCTGAATTACAGTCACAGTCAACGGCCCACTTGTGTGCAGTTCAAGAAGCAATTAAGGGCTCTTTCTTTGAACAAGCAAGGGAGGGGGGAGAGTGAAAAATGATCATTATTCTAATGATTCCTCTGTGTAGCTGAACAGCTCACAGATCTTTGATGCTGTAAGTCCTGCACGCTTAAACCCATCGCTGTTACTGCCTTCTGCAGCCATGCCTGTTTGTCAGAGTGACCTGGTGGTGGTCAAGGACACCCATGGCATTAGGTTGGAGCAGCACAATCTGACTGTAGGATTGAGATTAAATACAGTTGAAACAGCTGCACAGCTGTGCATGGCACAATGACGATGGCACTGAAAATCAGAAAGTACAAACTCCTGAGACTTCCCAAGGAAGCCTGCAGTGCCCATGGGCAGCCCTTTGTTTTATTCCAGGTGCATTTATTATCATTGGAATATGGTCGTCTCATCTTTCTAAGCACATGTACATGAATTGTGTCGGTCTTTAGAGGGCAGACTTATTTTTCTAACTTAAACCACACTGGGTCTAAAACAGAGCTTGAGACAGAGGCTGCTTCACTCTTCTTGACATTCCTCAATGAGCACCTGCCGCATGTGTGGGGGGCAGTCAGCCAGGGCCTGGGAAGAGACAAGTCACTGTATGTAGATGGTTCCCAAAGTGTGGCCCCTGCACCAGCAGCATCAGAGCCTCCTGGGAATGGTTAGAAATGTGCATCTTTGGCCCCACCCTCAGACATCCTGGGGGTGAGACCCAGCAGTCAGCGCTTCAACAAGCTTTCCACGGGACTCTGACACGTGCTCGTGTTTGAGAAACACTGGACCACACTCCTCCTGGCCCTCTAATGCCTCCACAGACTTTCTGCTGTGAACAGGAGACTTCAGGTCTGAGTGAGACTAGAGAGCTGGGAACTGAGCTTCCTTGGGTTGAGGACAATCTTTGTCATAGCCTCCCCCATACCTCCTCTGGAAGTTTTTGGGGTTCACTGGCAGCTCAAGTTGTCGAGTAATTCCACAAGGCTGCATGGTTGTGATGTTGAACCGTGCTTGCCATGAAGAGATGTCTGCTTGCTTCTCCACCGAGTGTGCCTGGGGAGGCAGAGAAGAGCACTGATTCTTGCTTAAGATCAAAGCAGTTGTGGTGTGGCGAGAAGAGCTTTACATGTGGAAGACTCGGGTCAAGGCACAGCTATGCTTAGCTTTGGGACCCTGGGAAAATCCATTAACCTCAATAAGCTCAGATGGACCTGAGTTTCTCCATCTTGAAACCGGAGCTAATTATATGTGCCCTAGCAGGGACACTGGACGTTCTGCTCCACTGAGGTAGGGACAGGGAAGGGATATTTCCAAAATTTGTTCCTGGATGAAGGTGCCCTACCAGCAAGAACCGCCACTCAAGTGGGACAAAGTGCTTTGTTAATTACATACATAATTTACATACCACACACACACTGTAGGGTTTCCTTGGTAAGGGGTGGTAGAACACAGGGCTGAGTCACAGCAACCTAAACGAAGCCTCCCATAGCCACCTTGTGGCCAGACTTTATGTCCAGTTGCCCAACCAGCCCTGGCACAAGTAGTGGGAACCCTAAGCATGACCAAAGTCATAGTGGGATAACCACGCACAGGCAGGAAGCCGAGTTGGTCCTGCCCAGTACAGATGCTGGAATAAGAGAGGAGGCGAGCTGAGAAGGCTGCATGAGAGGACCACAACACTGCCCCTTATGAGGGCCAGGCTCTAACCCAGCGCATGGGCAGCCCCTCCCATGAGAGAACTAGCAAGGAACAGAGGGTAGATGTGCAGGTCTGAAGCAATGCTTGCAAGACTCCTCTCAAATGGAAATGTGCTCAAACTCTCTACTCTGTCAGGCAGAAATCCTCCTTCCCTGTTGTACTAACCCTGGGAGAGGATGGGAGAAGTTTCCTCCTTCCTCATTAGCCAAGCAATCACTCTGAAAGTGCTAACAATGTAGAGGTGTGGGATTTTGTATTGCTTTTGTATTTCCTTTCTTCAGTCCTGAGTTCCTTGACTAGCAGCAAGCTCTGAAAACCCTCAATGGCAGGATTGGCTCTTCCCTGCCTACCAGGCAGGAATGGGCCTCCACGGCAGGGTGGGCAGCAAGGTAGCCAGCTTGCTAGATGAGGCAATTCCAGGGAAATGGGGAGAGCAGAAGACATTATGGGAAGGTGGGGGTCAAGAGGAAATCTGGAGGAGAGTCATCAAATAGGAAAAAGCACACACAGAAACAAGGTAGGAGGGGGCTTATGGATGAATGCCTCCAACGATGGCTGGTGTTTGTTACTTACTTTTACCAGCCATCTGGGCCTGTTGAATGGGTAGATTTGCTAGGTCCAAAATTCTAGGGATGTAACTTGTTTTGGCATAACCTAGTAACACACCAAAAACCCTAGTCCCACTACTAAGTGGTACCCGAAGTGTGTCTCAGTGCTGCCCCTCCCACCCCCAGCTGCCTGAGACTCTGCCTGTGTGCCTGGTCCCCACAACTACTCTACTGCTTAAACTGGGATGCTCTGCCACCTGCCTGGTGGAGATGGTCCTCCACCCCAGGGTACTTGAGTGGGAACCTGGGAGCTCTTCCTGCTGGTGTCCCACCTCGGGCCTTATTCGTTGCTGCCTGAGTTCCCATTTCTACTTGTCTGGAGGTGCTGTGTGAACATTCAGCCAACAATGAACATGGCTGTTGGCTTGGGACACTCATCCCTATTTTATACCTGTCAGATGGGACTTTAGCATACCAAGCAGGATGGCTGCATAAGATTGTACAGGACAACTTGAGATAGTGCCTTCTGCATGGTAGTCGGGTATGGAGTCCCCGAGTACACGGACAAGACCTGAGATTGTCATACTTCTTTGTGTACCTATTGTAACTCAGACTGACCAACTCAACTTGTTAAGCTGCATGGCTCCTTATACAGATTTTCTCTTGGGGTAAAAAAGGACAAAAGAATAGATTCAGAGAGATTGCAATTTTTTAAGTCAACCAAGTTTGGCTAAAGATAATAATCACAACCAGCACCCTCCCACTCACTGCTGCTGCTCACATTTATTGAGCACCTGTTACAGGCTAGGCACATAATACATGGTTGAGAGGCATCACAAAGCTTTCTCTCTCTGTGATTCAGCAGGTCCATCTCTCCTTCCTAAACCCGCAGTGGCATGTCACATGTGACAAAACTGTCAAGTCTCCCATAGCCGCTCCCTTCAAGGGTGGAAGGTAGAGACACCCAGTTTCCATTGCCAAGGACATTGAGGTCTGACGGAGAGAGCTTCCGCCTCCCATGTTCCCAAGGCTACCAAACAGTCTCAGCTCACAGTGCCTTTGTGTCTCAGTAACTTTGTGCCTCCCTAGACCAAGAGAAATACCCAGCAGTGCCATTTGTTAATAGTTAGTTTCAAAGAACTTAATGCTAAGTAGTAGTAGTAGTAGTTGTTGTTGTAGTTTCTGTTGTCTGACATTCAGCTGTTACCCTGGAAGTTTTCAAATATCCCGCAGCTTTGCTGTGCGTTTGTTGCAGCCCAAGGCTGGACCCTCACCCGAAGCCAAGGAGATGGAGCTTAAACCCAGAGAAACACCTCTGGGCGGCTGCCACCTGCCTGTTGTATACAATGTTCCCCTGGGCCAGTACAGTATGATAATAAGAATTTTTACCCACTTCTTTGGGAAGGAAGGTGATTTTCATAAATTATAAGAAATTGGTAGATATGTTTTTTTCCCTTACAGTCATTTCAACATCAGTATTAATTTCAGGCCAAAGGACAGAGCTTCTGGCCAAGAATCTCGTTGGGCCTATTGCTGCCCAGGGTTTGGTTTTGGAACAGTGGTTTCTTTCTGGAGGAACAGAATGTTTGATGGTATAGCAGGCCTCTCTCCATGTCTGAATCCATCAGTGGCCCTTGGGCTGCTTCAGGGCAGGGTTCTTTAGACAGCAGGTGCTCAGTGGCTCAGTGTAGCTGTTTTTTCAAATTATGTAACTTCTTTATGGATGGCTTGTGAATGGGGTATTTTTAGAAGCTCACCCAAACAGCCATCACAAAGACTTTAATTTATGAAGTCACCCTGACACACGTAATGGCTTAAATTGGTTCACTATTTCCATGCTGTAATTTTTTAAATTGAGTATTATTGATATCTAATATATATTAGTTTCATGTATACGACATAATGATTCAATGTTTGTGTATATCACAAGATGATCAGAACACTTTAGTTAACATCCATCACCATGCATAGTTAATTTTTTTCTTGTGATGAGAACTTTTAAGGTGTACACTCTTAGCAACTTTCAAATATTCATTATAGTATTAATTATTGTCAACATGGCGTTACAGTACATCCCCGGGACTTACTTATTTTATAACTGGAAGTTTGTACCTTAAACTCCTTTTACCCATTTCACCCACCCCTCATGCCACTCCATCCTGCTTTCTATGTCCCCACCTGCTGCCTCTGGCAACCATCAGTCTATTCCAGGGACATCACAGTCATTTTCACCAAGGGCCACATCTGCCTCACGGTTGCCTTCAAAGGGCCGAATGTGATTTTAGGACTGTATAAATGGAACTACTTATCTAGGGGCAAGGAGCTCAGCACTGCCGCCAGGTAGAAACAAGGGGCCGGGCCAGATAAAACAAGATGGAGAGCAGGATTTGGCCCACAGGCCTTGTGTTTTCCACCTGTGGTCTGTTCTCTATGTCTGTGACCTTGGATTTCTTTCTGTTTATTTTAGATTCTACATATAAGTGAGCTCATCTAGCATTTGCCTTTCTCTGACTTATTTCACTTAGTGTAAATCCTCAGAGTCCATCTGTGTTGCAGTAAAGGTCAAGTTTTCCTTCTTTTTTATGGCTGAGTAATATTCCCCTGAATGACATTTTCTTTATCCATTTACCCATCAATGAATACTTAGGTTGTTTCCGTATCTTGGTTATCATAAGTGATGCTACAATGAACATGAAGGTACACATTTCTCTTTGAGTTGTGTTTTTGTGTTCTTCAGATAAATATCCAGAAGTGGAATTGCTGGATCATATGGTAGTTTGGAGCAAATTCCATGCTGTTTTCCACAGTAGCAATCCCAATTTATATTCTCATCGGCAGTGCACAAGGGTTCCCTTTTTGCCACATCCTCACCAACACGTGCTATCTCTCACCTTTTTGATGACAGCCATTCTAACAGATGGGAAGTGGTATCTTATTATGGTTTTGATTTGCATTTTCCTCATGATTGGTGATGTTAAGCATCTTTTCATGTACCTTTTGCCACCTGTGTGTCTTCTTGAGAAAAATGTCTCTTCAGATCTTCTACCTATTAGTAGATAGTTTTAATTTCTAAAGTGGCTTCCCTACGGTACATCACTGCTGTCATTCTTTAGTCTTGCTTCTTTTAGGTTTGTGGGCAAAGAATAGCATAGGGACATTCAGCAGTGCAGCTAAGGCTTAGGCATACCCTTACAAGAGTTCCCAAGGAGAAGTGGGATCAAAGTGGGGGGTCCTGGGATCCTTTGCCCCTCACAACAATAGCAAGCACACCCATGCAGATTTGTACCTAGGCTCCAGTCTGTAGGTGTCATTGTTTCCAAACAGGAAGCCATTGGAATCTCCCTACCATCCACGTGTTATGATTCAGCTCAGCTGTGATTGGTAAGACAAAGTTTTGAGGGTAAGAAAGTAAGAAACAGCATCTTATGTTCATTGAAACCAGCTGCGTGATATTCTGAAAGATGATGGTTTTGATACCAGGGAATGCCTTTTGAAATTTTGCAATGAATTTGGTGATTGTTGGCATTTGTGATGGGAAAGAATTTAGTAACTCCAGAATACCCAAATGGTTTTTCTCTGAAAGTATCTCTACCATGGATTGCCTGCCCCAACGTGATGATAGGTAAAGCATAATCATATTCACAAAGGGAGTGGCTTGTGAAGGCAACAAACTCATGTCCTATGTAATATTTACCTTATTTAAGTCAGGTACCTGACACATTGAGATGGCAGTTTCAGTCCTGGGGGTTTCTTGACTCTCTCCACAAGTCCATTGCCTTTTACCCACTGGGCCAATACCATTGAACACCTGGGGGTTGAGGCAAGTGAAGCCCAGCAATATAAGCAGTGGCACTTTGGCTAGGTGGTTCCTGACTGTGAGAAGTTTGGACCACTGAGCAGTGACTGATAGTGCTGTGAGGGGCTGGGCCTAAACTACCTCTGCTACCCATCTCCACCCCCAGAGAGTCCATGTGGCTGCGATGTGCACTGTTGTTAACAATCCCACAGGCTTTCTGGGTGTCTTGGTTTGAAATAAAACAGGAGCAGTAAGGAAGCAAATAGCACACCTGCTTGATACCCTCCGCCTTACCTCCCAATCAAACAAAAGCTCTTTAATGTACGACTCGCAACAAATTGCTCAGAGGAGCCATTTACAGCATGGACACAAAGGGAAAGAGACCATTTCTAGGCCTTTGCCAGTCGTCATTCCAGCTGCTGTTTGGAACAGACGTGCCCTGCCTGCCTTGCTCAACTTCTTTCCTGCAGGAAGCTAAGAAAAAACTGCATTTGATAATGGTGGGAAGCGGATGGGAAGCCACACCTTTATAAAAGTCATCATTTGCTATAAAACCACCTTGAAACTGCCCATACTTAAAGTTCCACTTTCCCTGGAACTCCAAGGAACTGGAAACACCGACTTTGACCACTTAACGTTATTCCAACACTTTTACTGTGGTCCACACCATGTTCTGTGCTTTAGATGCACTGACTCAGTGCATCTAAATGCACTTAGATGCATCTAAGATGCATCTAAGTGCATCTTTGCATTTAATTCTCAAAACAATAGTAAAATCCGTAAGAAAGATACTGTTACTGTGATCTTTCAGTCCTCCTTAGGGCCCTGTGGTAGCCTGATATCTGTATCTATAATCTTGACCCTCCACACCAGTTTGTGGGAATAGGGCTAGGCTTTATAAAACAAGAATGATTTATAAGAAAATAAAAACAAGGCAGCATATGGTAACATTTTTGTTAATCAAATGCACAAAGGAAAGACCTTACACAAAACTTCATCTGGTTCTTTAAAGGTTCAACTATGTTGTTGTCGAATGGTATAACTTTTAGCATCAGTTTATTTGGAGGTCATAGACGTGAGTAATCCTTGGGACAGACAATATCTCCATTCAGCACTTAAGTTACAATCAGTCTGCTCTAATGATTTTTAGAGTAGCTCGAAATATGAAAACATGAGTGATTTTGCACCCATCACTTTGGATGTTAGCCCATGTTCTAAAATGATGACATAAAAATGTAAACTTACTGTTGTATTTCTTGTAGGCTTATCAGTGCCAGTGTCCACTGAGGGGCCTGAGAGAAGGGGGCACGATGCAGGTAATAATACTTTTTCATAAAGAGGAAAGAAATGGAAATGTTTGGGCTGTCATTGAGTAACATATAATTTGCAATGTTCTTCCCCTCATTTACAACCCTCTACATGTGTAAACAGTAATTTGCTCTTATAAACATGTACTGTAGTTAGAGTTCTGTTGGGAGCAATTGGTGTTCTTTATCTGTGACATCATGAGCATTAAAAAATAAAAATATTCTGTAGGGAAAAAACAGTAGAAAGAATTAGGAACTGTCTGGAGGGTGTGTTGTATTGCTCTGTCTCTGCGTGTACTGCCCCCCACTCCCATTCCCATCCTTCAAAACTCAGTACAGATTCCCCTTTTGCAAAGCTCCGAAGACATTGTTACTGTGTGGAGAACGGTATTTAGTAAGGCTGTTTCTTTCCATCTGAAATAATTTGTTGCCACGGCTAACAATGATCTTCGAATTCTAAGATCTGAAAATGAGTAAGCCTGGATTCCTTTGTCCTATGCAATGAGTTGTGGGTGGTGATTTTTTTCTTTTTTTTTCTTTTCTATTCTTTTTGTCAAATCCAAGGATGTTCCGGTGGAGTCAAGGTTTGTAGATCTCAGAACGGTTTGAATTGGAAAAAATCTGACCCTGGCCACACTGGTTAGTGCCATGAGACACTAGCAGAAGTATCTGGGTGGAAAGCCTCAGTGTATCAAAGACATACTTCAGTTGAGTAAAACTTGTAGTTACAGATTATCATTTGAACAGAGGACACCATTAGATGACTAATGGGGTATTTACAGAATGAGCAAAGCACAGTAGAAGCTGAATATATAAACAGCTTACCTTCTTAGAGTCCAATTTATACTCAGCTTTTGTAATTTGCAATGTATTTCCCTGTAGGACTGTATTTTGTATGCTTTTGATCTCCCAAGCTAGTTTATGAAAATCTATGTCAAGCATAATGTAGTAGAATGGTTTTTGGGGAGAGGCCAGAATTAGGTGCTCGATACTCCTGGGTTTGAGTCTCGACTCCAGCACTTACTGGTCGCATGGCTCTGGGCCGGGCACTACACCTTTCTAAACTTTGGTTTAGTCGCATACAAAATTCACATGTGGAAACCCAGCATTTGGTGCAGACTTTGCTGGATGAACAAATGCATAAGCACATGTTTTATTGCTGTGGAAAGAATTCACCCAAAGGATGAGGGACCCCTACAACCTCTGCAATCTTTGGAGATTTCAGACTAGTGTCTACAGAAATCCAGACTTCTTAAGGTGCCTTCGTGGCCATTTACATGGCTTTGCAGTCTCCTCTGAAGGACCTGGTGGCTGGATGTCTTGCTGCAATAGCTTCAGAGACAAGCCACAGCGTTGCGAGTGCCTTTCCAGGCTCCTGTTCAGACTGTGGCGGCTGTGTGTGTGTGTTTGACTCATGTACGAGTTAGATGTTTGCACATACAGGACTGTGTGTGGGTACTCTGTGAAATGGAACAAAGGTATAGAGAAAGGTTTTTATTAGAAAGTATGTTAAATATAGCTACATTGTAATTGGCCCAAAGGAGATAGGTCAAAGCATTTAAAATAATGAGAAGGAAAAAAATAAACATACTTTTAAAAAATGAAATGCCTAGCGTTACTCCCAGCAGGGAGCAAAATGATACAAGGCATTTCGGATTTTGAGGCGTTTGTGCTCTGGTTCGGGGAATGGACTGTGGGTTTTTTCTTTTTCAACATGACCCCTAGTCTTCTAATTATAGTCAGTTCTCAAAGAGACACGGGTAGGAGCAGTTTTAAATCTATCTTTTCTTTCAGTAGGCGTACCTTCTGAAAAATCCCTAAAATTTGAAGAGGAGCTTTTCTTCTTTTTTTTTTTTCTTAAGCAATTGCTGTTTTTTGAGCTCCAAGGGCTGACAGCTGTTCTAGTTTTGCTTGGGGACTTTTTCACATTGTGGATTAATCAATGTTATGAACTGGGTCCGTGGGGTTTTGGGAATGTAATTGGTTTCAGATGACACTTTGCTAGTCAATCTGTGAAACAGCCGAATGTTGACACAGCTGAACAATTCCAGCTGTTTCCACTCGCCCCTTCCTCTTTCCTTGGACGCTGCATCCTTTGCCTTTATTTTCGCCTGCCCTCTCTCATTGTGACTTTGCTAAACTAATTTATTATCCTTTCTGAAATTTCTTTTTGCTTTTCTCTCCTTTGGGATGCCATAGGTCCCCATTTGATAGCCTCCACCCAAGTTTATTTTGCAAAACTTTTTTCTTGGCTTACATAGTTTTAAGGAAATAATAACTGTACCGTTTAAGTTCCCTTTTATTTGTGGCAGTCGCGTAGTTTGTTTATTTAAGGGCACACAGCAAGAAATTTGGGCTTTGCACAAGTGCTTGGATCCTGTGAATATTTGGTTTCTCAACTGCTTGATTAACATTTTTTAAAATTACCGCAGGCATTCTATTGAATAAACAATACAAGCTCTTAGCTTCATGCAATGCATAGCTGTTTGCTACTGTATATTCTTCTGAAACAGTGAGAAAAAGAAATTCAGGTGTCACTATTGCTGCTAGGAAGATGTATGATTAGAAAGGAGAAATCAAAAAAAGACCAACTCTGAATTATGTACAGTATATAAAAGTTTATATACTGTCAGGGGAATGGTTTATAAATTGCTTTCCGTGGTTTTTCATTATCAGACTAATTTCTTTTTGTATTTTCAAGAATACTTGCTTCTGCATGTTATCCAATGGAGGAAAGTTTTTAACTGCTTGTGTGCCCAATGAAATTTACTATTTTATTTTGCTATTTTATTGGGTGATAGGCTGCAGAATTAGAGCTAAATGAGCAAAACCAAAGAATAGGACTCCATAGATGCGTTACTGTGGTTATTCTGAAGAAAAAGAACTGAGTCTGTTGATGTGGGAAAAGTAATCTCATTCTTCCCAGGATGGTCCACAGTTACCAAATGATGGCCCAGATTCATAGGACAGTTGTGCAGCCAGGCACCTACCCTCCCTTGCTTGTGTAGACTTGCATGCCCAACACAATGAAATATTCTGAAGTCAAAGTCAAGTCTAGGATGTCAGAGAACATGGAATAATCGAACGATCACGATGAGAATTTAACAAATGAATATAATTGGCATAGTGAATTTTTCCAGATATTTCCTCCCACTATAATTACTAATGAGCATGATATCAGAGGAAACAGCCTTGGGGGGTGGAGGCTTTCTTAGAAACAGGACATGGTGGGTAGATATACAATGTCATTTCTCTGAATGGAGGACTATAAGTAGCACAGGCCCCGAGGTGTTGGTTAGGGCGATCCAGTTCAACACTTTTATGTACTTGTATGTGCAGTAGAACTTCTAGATATTTCTAACAGTGAAACACTACGCCATCATGGGCAAGTGTGCTAAAAAGAGGCAGAGGAGCATCTGCATGAACAAAGCATGTAGACAAAATAACTGCAATTGCCTTGGAGACGAGCAGCCAGAACAGTGGGTCAGAGATGACACAGTGCACGGGGTTGACGGATCCTTGCAGGCGGTTCTCTGGAGACTGACCGAACTGCAGTCATATTCATAAAGGGAGACCCAAGCTGGATGGAATCATGGACAGTGCCAGAATCCAAATTAAAATTATGTCTCTGGCCATTTAGAATTCACAGTTGAACCAATACACCTTCAGAACAACCCGACACAACCAAGGAAAGTCCCAAGATGGGTACAGCAGCTAAGGGATTGGAGATACTCTGCATGAGGGCAAACACATATGCCCAGAGCCCCTTATTTAGAAAGCTGAGGACGGGTGGGGTGCAGAGCTGCAAGATCACAGAGGGTAGGAGAGCATGGACCTCGACAGGCTCCACAGCCGCCGTGTGTGCGCTGAGTGAGCCCCGAGGTATGCTGAGTGAGAGCCCTGGCCTTCCAAGCCTTGTCCCACCATTTATCTCTCCGACCACAGCCATTGCACCTGAACAATAGCACCGCTGTTAATTTGTGAAACATCCTGATGCCTCAAAGACATCATTTTCTCTATTGCTTTTTGGACTCGCTCTCCATGCTTGCTGTAGTGGGAACACTGAGTTAACCCCTTTTCAGTCTCTGCAGGGGGAGACTGGGAGGTGTGAGTAACCAGCTCAGGGCAAACAGTGAGGTGGCCTTAGGTGTTCGGCACAAGGTGGGAAACTTGGGGGGGTGCTTATTATTCCCAAGTGGGCTTGCATCTTAGAAATTCTGGAATTCCACTTCTGTGCCAGGAAAGGGGTGGGCACATTGGGCTCTAGCTTTTCTTGCTGCCTGGCGACAGTGAAAGCGGAGAAGCCTGAGCTTGGGAAATGGTAGTCACCCAGGCAGTCTCCCCAAAAACGACCCACAAAGAGAAGTCTGAGAGTGATTTTCACAGCTCGGGCCACTAACATCAGAGGAATTTGGAGAGGCTCATTAAATGGGCACTTCCCTGGGCTCTGCCACAGACCTGCTGTCCCCAGGTGACTCTCAGGTGCTCTAAAGGCCCCACTAGGGTTTTAGGCTCTGTGGGTGCTGGGTTACAGGCCAGGTGCAATTGGATGGAGTTCACCAGTCTAACAGAAACCCAGTGGGGATGGGCCACGTAGATACACCCTTTGTAATCCAAGGTATTGCAAAAAGAGAAAATTCTTCAAATATTTGGTGCTGAGAAGGTGCAGACTAAATTACCTGGACAACCTTCTTAAGTGGAAGCTGAGGCCCATCATTGCTGTTCTGAGTGATTTGACGTGAGTTGGCACCTTCCCTTCTGAGTGGGATTGCGTCATTGTGCACAGGCACAGCCCGCCCTCGAGGCAGAGGGCTAATTACATAATGTGTCCAATAGGCCCTATCACTCTGTCCTCTAATTATGGCTTGTAAAACGCACTGTGTTGACCCTTGCCATCACAGCTGCCTTAGAGGTGGACTCCAGAATGTTACGGCTGGACAGGACTTGCGGCTTTACCCAGCACTAACTCTGCCAAAGCCTTATTCTGAAGTGAGTGGGAGGCTAGCTAGCAAGGTGAGATGATGTGCCCAAGATTTCACAGAGAGGTAGTTCAGGACAGGACCAGAAGTTCGCCTTCCTCGTGTTTTCCATGGTCAACAGGGAGGCCAAACACACTCTTACTGTCCTTCTGCAATACTGGCTCATTTCTCTCAGGAAAGCTGATTAGAACAGCTTGGGGTTTTGAAGTTGAAAAGCTGTCATTATGTGTTTTACTCTTTTGTAATAAAAAAAGTTTGAATTTATTGATCACATACCATATGCCAGGAAGTGTGCTAATCACTGAATGTGCAATAACCATATCTAGTCCTTTCAGCAGACCTATGAGATAAGTACCCCATTTTAAAGATGGGGAAGGTG
Source organism: Artibeus jamaicensis (assembly GCF_021234435.1). Classification (NCBI taxonomy): domain Eukaryota; kingdom Metazoa; phylum Chordata; class Mammalia; order Chiroptera; family Phyllostomidae; genus Artibeus; species Artibeus jamaicensis. The sequence goes on from NW_026521883.1 coordinate 12,249,145, forward strand.
AGGCTTTAGAAACTTTTAAGAACTTTTCCCAGAAGATGTAACTACTAAATAGGAGACCAAAGATTTTAGCCAGGCCAGTCTGATTCTAGGATATTATTTTATATTCATTAGACTTTTAGTTGATCATGTTGATAAGCAAAACCTCCTTTTGTATAGATACAAAGTCAAGTAACCTTCTCTGAATTGCTTTTACATTTAGATAATAAAAGATGGAGTGTATTCCACATTTACTCTACACCAGGTTCTAGATGACAAAACTGTAGCTTTATCAAGTTACACTGGTAGAATATAAACACTCTAGCATGTTCTCTCTGGGTAGTAACCATCTTCTGTCTGCCAAATATAAATGCCCTGTGGAGACTGAGTGTATAAATTAATATATATAAATGTATACTTATGTTTATGCAAGTAGTGCCCAGGGACTCCTTGAGTTTGCTCCTCTGAGAGGCAAACAGCCTTTTTCTAGGCTGTTCCCTCTGCCTGAAACACGCTCCCTGATCTTCTCTGCTGGGCTGACTCCTCTTGGTTTTCAGTGCTTGGCTCAAGTTTCCCTCCTCTGAGACCTCTTCCCTGACTCCATCCAGGCCAGGAGGGCCCCTCTCTCTACTTCCTGCTCTCTGCTGACCTTAGTTAGCTTCTACACTGTGCTTCGTTATAATTTTTTATCTGTTGGCTAGACCTGGTTTTCAGGGTTCCCAGAGGCCTCTCCAGGGAAATACCAGTCCAGAGAAATGCTCCTTTCTGGCCAAGGGAGAAGAATGAATACTCTTCTTCCTTTCATTAGCATCTGGGCCACGTGCTCCGTGTTTGGGGACTGGGACCATCATCATTACTGGCCCAGGAGCCACTGCATGGGCTCCTTCTAAAGCTTATCACCGATGTGGGAAGAGAGGGAATACTCTCAGAATATAAAAGGGGCTACTTAGCAAGCTCCAAATGAAATGCAGAATCAACAGTGCAATGCTGCAGAGAAGGGGAAGGTAGCTAAGAATAGGAAGGCTTGAGGAGAAGGGTTTGAGCTTGATCTTGAAGGAAGGGCTAAAAAGGAGACAAGAAGTGGGAAGTGTGGCCCAAGGCCATTTCCTCAGTTCTGTACTTCTGGGCAAAAGCCCTGTGGGTGGGCTTGAGCTTTTGTCCTTCAAAGACGTGGTATCACCCTGTGCACCTTCGGGCATTAGGAGCTGAGAGGACCTAGCGAAGAGGTGACAGCACTCTTTGGGGTGCCAGTGTGGGCATCACCTCTTGTCTTTCTATTCAATTCATTAACGTTTCTTGAAAGCTTACTGTATGCAAGATGCTGATGCAAAGATGTATAAAACCCTACTCTGCAGGCTCCTTCTGCCCAGCAATGAAAGTAGTAATATTTTTTAAACTCTTGCAATTACAAAAAAGCTATGTATATCTGAATAATTTTCAATATACCTAGGGATAAATAAATCATAGAAGGTTTTAAGGCTGGTGCATGAGAAAATGTAAAGTCTGGGGATTATACTTTAGAATGAGGGATAGGCCCAGAAGCTCGTCAACACTCACTAACACCGCCCATGCCTCGAATGAGCACACAGCAGGTATGCCAGCCACCAGACCCAGTGTCACCTGGATAGCAGCACTTCCTGCCATGCCCTTGAGTTCCCAATTCTGGGGGAGAAGAAAGCAGCTTCCTCCTTGTAAGGATGTTGGGGATACCTGCTTTTAGATTCAAACTGGATATTTTAAATTGTTTTTCATGCCATATTCTATTTATTTCACTTGTTTTAATAAAAAGAATGAGGTTATGCGTGACCACTGACACATCCCAAGCTGTTGTTCCCATTGTGTTCTTTGGGTGGGAAAGCAGAATCTTCAGGGGCAGGGTCCCTCGTTGCACTGAGCAGCTGATGGTGGTGTGTGGCCAAGAGAGATGTTCTCAACTGTGGCTGGGATCGCCTCATGCCATCCTCTGCCGTGGACCTTGGTCTCCCTTACTCCCTCCTGCCCTGAAGTGCAGGGGAAGGCCCTTGTCAGGTTCCTGCTATTAGGGTGTGTTGTCATGGCAACCACCTGGGACCAGGCCAGGGAGAAGCCAGCTCCTGTAACGCACTGACTTAACTGGAGCAGAATGGGGAGGAAGAGGTAAGCCCAGATGGACATTTGAAACAGGAGTCTGGATGCCACAGGAACAGGGGACATGATTATCAGGTGCTTAATTTTACACATGGTGATGCCCAGTGTGGAGGAGGAGCCTGGGAAATGTGGAATCCGTCTCTCCCTGTGGGAAGCGAGTTGACAGTCTACTCACCAAATATTGACTGAGTCCCTCTCTGGAGCCACACCCCGCACGAGGGGACGAGTCGGTCAGATAATACGGACACCCCTCTGCCTCCATGGAACTAATGGTTGGGTGGCATTTACCAGAAAGGTATTGTTTTTTTTTCAAGCGTGGAACTGTGTTTTGATCTACCTTATACATTTTATGGATTATTTTGTTGCAAGTAACCAGATCCTGTTTTCTTGATCAGAGCTTTTGGCTGCCAGAACTGGAGCTCTGAATCTGCTTATTTTTCTCCTCGATACCATCTGTGTTTGTCCCTGCTTTTAGACTGATCCCCATTTAGAGACAGAAAAGGTAAGGGAAACTGAGAAGAAGAATCTTTTATTGTAGCCCATAAACAGCAGGAAATCCTGGGCTCTAATTTCCCCATGAGAGGAGAGGGTCTGTTGATACCGGTCACAATAGTGTATCTCAAAGCAGATTTTGAACGAAGGAAGATTTCTATAAAACCTCTGTTACTCTAGAAACATGTGTAATTGCTTATACAATGGTTTTATAATAAATAGGTACATTTGAATAACTGTCTGTAAGCAGAGAAAATAAAGTGAGCTATCCTTCAGAGTGACAATTAAGTGTCATTATTTACAGTTGAGTAAACATCACTCCCAGGAACGCAGTGACCATTTTCTGAGATTGTCTGTCCTTGGCTCCGATGGCCTGCATCTTCGTGTTCCTTCAGTAGCCATGGGCTGTGGATGTCCTGACTCTTAAAACAACTGGAAATTATGTTTCTCTTTCTCCTCCTGCTGCCAAGATGAAGCCATCCCCGAGGTTCAGTTTCTGGATTTCTTGTCTTCCCTCTGCTCTCTCTCTGGGGGACTGAGTCATCCTCATTGTCGTAACATGTATCTGCCCTTTGGAAAGGAAAGGATATGACCAGTAGACATTAGGAAGGAAGATGCAGCAGTTTCTGTGTATCATTGAGGGGTTACTTAAGGAAGAAGTCAAAGAGGACCTCTCCTCAATTTCAACACTGGTTACATAAGGAAATGCTTTAATCACTATGAATTCACCCAATTTTCCAAGTGGACCACTCCCCCTTCCCCCCAAATGGAGCCCCCACCCTGTACAATGGCTACTTCTCAAACACCTCCTTTGTGTTAGGGGCTTTGCTTCAGGAGCTTGGACCATATAAAGGAAAACGAGATACAGGCTTTGTCCTTGCCTAGCATTATTCAGGCAACACCGAATAATGGTAACACAATGTGTTGTATCTGGTTGAAATACCAAATGATAGGCCCTGGAAGTTGGGATAAAGTGCCCCTGAATTCCCTGCCTCTGCTAATGCTGCCATCGTTTTCCTGATCACCTCAACACCAAAAACTGGCTATCAGTGCTCTGGTCCTCTCTTCCCGGCTTACCCTCTGGTATTCAGTTAGTCTGGAGCCTCCCTGACATTCCTCAGATGATCACAAATTATCACCCTTGCTTTCTTCTGCCACTGCCTGGACCTAGGTCCCATCTGTCTCCTACCTGTATGGTGTGTCCTTGCTTCCTGAACTGATTTCTTTGACCCTAAACTGACTTTCTTCAAACCTAAATCAGACCCTACGGCAACATTAGAGTTCTTTAAAACAGTTCTTTCCTCCTGAGCATTCAGCTCCTGCACGTTCACTCATTCAGCAAGTGGTTGAGACATGGTTCGTGTCTCTAAAAACCACCATGGCCTTGGGGAGCAACTCCAGACCTTAGCCTGACCCTGTCTGGTCGGGCTGCACCCTGCCTTTCCGGGCAGGATGCATTTACCCCTCTCCTCTCTAAACATGACCTTCCATCCAACGCTGCTTCCTCACAGTCTCACGTCGAGCCTCGTATTATCTTATTTCTTTCTTTGCTCTTTTCTGCTCTCTATGGGGGTATCCCAAGGCCCCACCCTGGTCCAACTGAAGTCCTTTCTTTTCCATGAGGCTTCCCTGGCTACTGGCCATAAGGGGACAGACCTGAATGATGGAAAATACCCTATTCAGTCAGCAGTGGTGCACCCCTAGTACCCCTGAATCTTTTACCAGATCTCTTCTCTTAAACTTGATTCAGAATTAAATACTTATCCTTTAATCTTCTGTAGCCACAGTGGTCTATTTTAACAAGTGTTTTTTCCCTGAAGGATGGATTCCTGAATGAAGAAATTTTGGGAACCCCAGAGTCCTGGGTCATCTACTCTTTACCAAATCTGGGTGAGCCTCTCAAGTGTAAGCTGTGGGTCCTGAAAGTGGCCTTGTACAAAGACAGATATTTTTTGTGTGGTTTCTCCTCTCCTGAGTCTCTTGTTTTACGGGAAGTGGAAGAGGTGAAGCATCCAGAGATTTCTACAGATATGTATGCCTCCAAGGTGCCATGGGGCCCCAAGTTCAGGGACCAGAAAGAAGGCTGGTGCCGGGGAGATGGGCAAAAGTATTTCACTGTCACTTTCATTGTCATGTGTCAGTGTCGTGTGCTGACACCAAATTCATGTGCTTTCCGTTTTAAAATGCTGCATGACATCTAAAGAAGTGCTGAAGACACTTGCCTTCCCAACAGAAAACACTAAACACATCCTGCCCACAAATGCTGGCAGAAAGATCAAGGTGGAGTGTGTGGCGGCCAGAAGTCACATGTTCGTGTATTTCTGCATTTGGGGGCTCGGCAGTCAGAAGTGATATTCTTTGTCTTTTATCCTACTTTTCTCTTTCATACTTGAATATTAAACAGCCAGATGTAATGAAGTGCATAAAATTGAATTAGAAGTGGGTTGAAATACCTTCATTTTATGTAGAGCATCCAGTGAGCCTGCTCTTGCGGCCTCCTCTGACTTCCTCTACCCGCCTAGTCGTAGGAGACCTGGCAGCCTGAGACACCCTTGGGTGTTCAGGGAGATCGGCAGAGACAGGCGCCTTTGATGTGCTCACCTGCCAAAAATGTCACATCCCCACTAGGGCTGTTGATTCACATTGAATGTGAAAGATTCCCTAAAAGGTTAATTTCAAGTCTTGTCCAGGGTAGATCACTGAAGGCCTCACCTTTCCATGGCGCACCTAAAAACTGTCAGTGGGGAGAGGGAAGGCAGGTACAAGGGTGGATCTGGCCGGGTAGTGTCAGGAGCTGTTTGGACAACCACCTGAGGGCGTGTTTACCTCCACTCAGCAGAAGGTGGTGATTGGGGACTGTTTGCAGAAGGAAACAGGATGGGTGTCCGCTTTTCCTGACGGTGAAATAGGTGTGCTCTACTCCAGGACTGGGTTGGGTAGCTATTTTTCCTTCTTTGCCTTTATTCTAGGGTAGAAATTGCCCATATTTTTTTGAAAAATGGTTTTTATGTTTCTATTTGTTTTGATTTCTAGGACCGTGTTTAGATGACAAAAACACCAGCTTGAAAGACTATCCATCTGGTATCTTTGGCTTTCATAAGAGCCAGTTTGAAGCACATCATCGTTGATCCAATGGCTGGAAAACACATATTTACTCAAAATATGGTTAATTCGATGTCTCAGAATAATCCTGGATTGTGTCTTTTTAGCTGGGTCAGGCTTCAGTGTCTCTCCCCCTTCTCCTTTCTCACGTTGAGAGTCATGGTAAGAGGGGAAGGACTATGGGACTGAGAGAGACCCAGATGGCAGCTCTGGTTTTTCCATTTTAGAGCTTTTGCCCTTGGGCAGGATGACCTCTCTGAACCTCGGTTTCTTTATGTGATCTAAGGATGTTAATACCTAGCACAGGATTTAAGCTGAATCAGAAAACACATATTCGAGTATCTAATCAGGAACTAGCAAGTTGATAGCGCGCAGTTCAAAACTGGTCTTCACTATTGGTATGATCGTTTTTTCTTTTATTGAGTAGCTCATTTATGTTTTACATGCATTTATTCCTAATGCTTTTCTCTTCTTCTGCTTTTTAAAAAAATATAAGTAGTATATGGATCTTTTACTCATTTGATAACTGATTAATTGAATGTTTAATAGTTGTATGGTATTCAAAGACTTTGTATTTAGTTGAAGTGTGCTTTTCAATAACAGTACAGTTACGTTGAGCAGTCTGGAGTTACAGCCTCACATAGGGGACATTACCTGCCAAGAAACATTTACTCTCCTGAATGAAGGAGGAGGGAAGAGTGGCGTGATGTGAATTATTTAAAGCCACTTTTTCTGAAACCATTTCTCAAAAGCTGATGACTCTGTTTGTTGCCTGTAGACACTGGCCATGCCAGTCTACACTTCCACGGAGCCGGTTCTACAAACACAGCCAGGAAGTTGTGTTGTGTGATAAAGGTTCAGGATGATGAAACTTTGCTGCCTGTGTACGTTCTCTAAACATTGCTCTCAAAAACCAGCTGGATCTTTGAAGCAGTCTCTTTGTTTTTCAAACCGCCATGTATGGCGGGCCCACCAGTGGCCCCGGGCATCAGAAACACTGTCAGAAGCAGAAACACCTGCACAGTCTTTGCCAGGGAGGCAGTGTGAGAAGTAAGCAGGCAACTGTGTTTTCTTTGGGAAGTGAAGTGAGTTTCCACTGAACAGCTTAAAGCACTCTGTAAACATTAGCCACAAAATAAATATTAGTTCCCGCACTGGCCAGGGACTCGGAGCAGCCATGCTTTCTCCATAAAGTGCTGAGCTGAAGAGTGAGGAGAAATCTCAATAAAAACCAATTCATAAAACACGACATTGAAATCCACGACACTGAACTTCTCTGCAGAAAGAGTGGATTCACATGTCAGATCAAAAAGAGAAGAGAGGGAATGAACTGAGAAAGAGAGGAGGTGGCTCAGAGCAGTCCAGGTGGCTGTCCTCAGCCAGCCTGTGGGAGCGCTCAGGCAAACGCAAAACTGCATTTTACACGTAGAAAGTTAAGGGGCGAATCCACCATCACTCCATCAGTACAGCTCAGAGAATATGGCCTTTTCATAATAGTGCCTTGTTTCATGATGCCCTTTACCCACTGTTCATATGCCTCAAGCTGTGCAAAAATGGAATATTTAAAACAATATGGTTAATGAGAGGAAATATAAAAATACTCATTGAAAAAACTTCATTGGGACACTGAGTATTGATGGGAGTCTCAGTTGGGAAACTGGGTGCTTCTTATGCCTCCAGGGAGTGAGAAGCACAAAGGCGGTGGTGCCGGCTCTGGTGCCACGCACCGGCCTCCTTGCCGCCATCACCCTCGATGTCCATCTCCACGGGAACACGCCAGACACCCCTGAAGGTTAGAAATGGGGCATAGCTGTGGCAAGAAATGAAGCTGAACTCTTTTGCATCTATGGGAGACAGTTTGTCTAGAAAATAAAAGTTTTTTGCAAATGTTTTTGGGGGCTGCAGGGAGACAACTCAGCGATGGTGAGTTTCATTTCCAGCCTTATTCTTTGTTCCTCTCAGAGGACGGATGTGTCGTCTTGTCTTCAGGAGACGTTACGTACATGGAGAAGCACGAAAGTGCTGACTAAGTTCATCCTTAACACTTATTTTAAGTTTATTATAAGTCCATTTGTTCATCACCATTCCTTCCACATTTTTCCCTGGTCATGTGCAACCCAAGTGGGTTTGCTTGGAGCAAACTGGAGGTTTGCAAGTCACACCTACCACCCAGCAGCTTTGGGGTAAAAATATAATGTAGTCTATTTTACTTGGAAAAGATTCCTTTTAAAGAAATAGCTTTGCAGGGAACAAAGGAAATAGCAAAAGTAAGCTGTCCCCCGTTCCCACTTTTCCTTAAGTATTACATTTTTGCAGGAGACCGTCCCTCAAGAATGCAATAGGTATGTCAAGCTCGAGGAGTGTTAAAGGGACAAATGAAGTCTGAGTGGGCTTCACTGCTGTGTAGATTCTGAGGAGCATTTTCATGGAGCGCTTTTCTCTGAACATATACATGCCCAGCTCTTCCTTGTTTTCTGGCTGCAAAAAACCATCGGCTGTACTGCCTCCCTGTAGCCCCTCACAAAGAGAGAAGCAAGGATTTGAGAGTCATTCTCAGAGACTTCGCATACCTGGCTTTGTGGCCGGGGCTCGGCCTCTCTCTCCTGGGCTCAGCTCTGCTCTGGACAGCAGCTTCAGAGCCGCCAGTGATGGTAATCACAAGGGGCATCCAGCATCCACCCGTTTGTAACTGTCCACTCAGCGCCCGCATGGTGGCTGTCGTGAAGCTGTGTTCGCCATGGCAAACCCTCTCACTGAGCTCTCTCTGCTGCTGAGGGTCACCTGTGCAAGGCCTAATTACGTCTGGACAGGGAGGGAGCAAAGGGAACCTTTGTCCTTTTTGTCAGCATGAGTCAGTAGGCCACCATCGAGTCGCAGGGGAAGAGGGGCAAAAGCCAGATTTTTGTGTCCAAAAAAAGAAAGTTTTCACAGCTGACAGATGTATGCAAACAGTAACAGCACATCGTGAGGAGCATTTTAAAATATGGGGAGCTGAGATTATTGGCTTTGGGTGAAAACCAAGTGAGTGAGTAGTTCCAGTCAGTCTTCATCTTCCCGACCACACAGGCATTGGTTGTTCCAGGGAAGTAGGAGTGATGGACCTGGTTACATCTTTAGTCACATAAAGTGAACAAATGGGCATGAATATGAGTTTATTTTTCTTTAGGTTACTTTTTATTATACTCTCATTTCTTCCCAAAAGGCACTTTCAGTGGATTGGAAAAAGGTGTCCCTTCTGCAACACTGTACCAGGCACACAGTTAAGTAGGATACAGGCTGAACACTTCTGTGCAACTAACCACCGTGTAGCTTATTTCCTGAGGTCTCCATCTTAGCCTCTCTCTCTCCTTGTCTGGCTTTTTGTGCACATTCTGTGCTTTTCTCTTATTGATTAACTGTATAAAGACAATCAAGAGTGCATGGAAGTACCTATGACCTAGAGTAGAAATAGTCAGTGAGGGAATCGACTATCCAGTCTGAAAACATACACTGAATTAGTGATGATTTGTAGAAATGGGCTGTCTTTGAGCTAGTGAAGCAAATCCAGTTTTGGAAACTATAGTCTGATAAATGCTTTTCACACCCTCCATTTGTCTCCTGGATTGATGCTTTCCTTCCTTACGGGAAACATGCAGTCATGGTTTAGTAAAACAGCATCGTTTAATACTAGAACCACTATTTGAAAGCACTGTGAGTGGTACTGCTGCAGTTAGCTGCAATTGGGAGGGTGAAAAGCATTATGCATGAGGCTTTGCCATGCAGACTTCTAGAATTCTAGCTGTTCAGTAGACCTGAAGTGTGTGTGTGTGTGTCTGTGTCTGATATATATTCTTTGGTAATTAGAGGTACAGAGTTGGGCTGCTCCTTCTTAGCACAAAGTCACTCATAGCCTATGAGCCTCATGAGGAATGGTTAATGCAGCCATAAGGAATGTTTTGAAGTGAAGCAGAGAATTCAGACTTTTTTTTTTTGCATGTGGAAGTGTTGGCCAGAAATAGCAAATACCAGGCCTCCCCAAAGCCTCTCCTGCTTACTTCAGGACGGGAACAGTACATGCAAGCATCACTAGGTGGCACAGCTGCCTTGGTGTATTGTCCTCACGGAGCCCAGCTTGTGACTGCTGTGGGATGCTTTCATGAGACACCCAATAGAGTGCCTATCCAGAGGCACCAGCACAAGCCGTTCCAGGCAGGTTGAAGATTCCACTAGCACTGGGTCTCCTGACTCAGGGAGAAAGAGAAGCCGTGTGTTAGGTCTGTCACTGCATCGCCTGCACACCACAGTGTTTCCCACTCAGGCTGCTGTGAGCCGGGGCTGCTGAGTGGAGCGCAGGCTTTTGAGTTTATGGTAATGAGTGCTTGAAGCTGAGAGACTCAAATCAGGTTACAGCAAGCCCTTTTGATTTGGCCACAAACCAATGTTGCTCCACCACACTTTCATCTGACCCCTGAGGCTGGGGCCAGAAAACCACCACCCATGGGGCAGAGGTGGCCACCGTCTGGGAAGTTCCCTGGAACACAGCCAACCTCATCCGTCATTCATCCGTCGTCCGTGGCTGCTTTCGCGCAACAGCAGGGCAGAGTAGTAAGGCACACACTCCATGGCTCATAAAGCCTAAAATACTTCTTTGGCCCTTTATAGAAAAAAAGCGGCCAGCTCCTGTCCTCCAGAAAACAGTTTGGGAAACCTACTTCATTCCTGGTGTCGATATTTCTAAGAGATTTCTTAAGTCAACATTCACGAGGCACTTTCCATGATTAGTAGAATGTGTTTAATAACTACAGTAAATCACTTTCTTGTTGGCTAGTCAAGCATTTTGGTAATAACACAGGAAGGCACCGTGCCATGAGATAAGTATGGTCTTCATCTTCAGGGAGCTCACAGACTAGCTTGGAAGGCATTTTGTGAAAAAGTTAACACAGAGCACACGTGAGTGGTGCCAACAGGTGCTGTCAAGAAAGGGGAGGCAGTGCGGTGGTGGTGGGGGGGAGGAGCCAGGAGCGTGGAACAGTGAAACAGACGTGGGATCTCGAGCCAAAACAGTTGGGGCTTAGTCTCGGCTATAACATGTTCTCCTGTGATAAAAGTAAAACCTACTTCTTACTGAACATTTACCATGTACCTGATGCCATCCAATTGCTTTATATGAAGTTTTTTTAAATTCTCATCTCAGTGAAGTGGGTCCTATTATTATTCCAGTTCATTGGTGAGGAAACCAAGCCTTAGGTTCACTTAGCAAAACAAAGCACATACTAGGAAGTGGTGGACAAGGGCTAAACCAGGAATGTGTGACAGGTGACCACCATGTTATAGTGGCTCCTTTTGAGGATAGCACTTGATCTCTGCATTTCCCCAGAGATGGTGGGATGTCACAGCATCCCCTGGTCACAGACATTGTGCAGAATGGAATGTTCTGGAACCTCTGACATGCAGCTCATATTCACTGACCGAGCAACCTCGCAGTGAGCACTACAGCATCTGGGGTGGTAGGAAGGTTACTCTGGGCTGCCTGGTTTCACAGAAGGTCGCCTCTGTGCTGGGCGTCACAGGATGAGAGAAGGGAGTGGGGTATGAGGCTTTTAGGGTGGGTAGAGGTGATGGTGCCACACCTTCAACTTTGCAGGAATCAGAAAAATTTGGGGAAAATATACATCCATACGTACGTGTGTGTATGTATATATATTTCATATGAATCTTTTAACTTCACAGAATATATAACCATATTGAAAGTTTTAAAAAGTCCAGCAGTGAAAACACCCTCTTGGTTTAACCTACAGCTCCCCTGTATCTGTGAGCATGGAGTATGTTTCTTACAGCATGTTGACAACATCTCCCAGACCAGCTAGTCCTCACATCAGTAGTTAGAAGTGCTGGGTTTCTTTACGAATCACTCCAGTGACACCTACTATATTTTTACTAGTAGGAGATTTGCATTTATGAAATTGCGACTTTCATTGGAGGACGTGGACTTTGCGATATCCATTCTCTGCAGGTTTGTGTTTGTCCATGGAAGGTAGCACCTCATTAGAAATGAGCCTATGCACTAACCTGCGTGGCGGGGGTGCTGGAGCAGGACAGCACATCGCAGTCTCGCCTCTGCATTGAGCTCCAACATAAGTGGGAGTTCTTAGAAGCCGTGTGGTTTAATACATCTGTCTCCTTGGCTGCTGTGCCAGCTTTTCATGACAGTGCTTTTCATCATCTGAAACATGTAATTGCTTTTGACGACAACAAGAGAATTGTGGTGAGAGAACTCTCCACAGTTTCCGAAAACACTGAGCCGCTAGCATTTCAAGTCCAGTCAACTTCAGCGTATGCGTTGTCGGGACAGGAGGGTGTTCAGACCCAAAGGGTGTGCAAGGGAGGATGCCTCGGAGTGGCTACCTCGGTGGGCACTTTTCTTTAAAGTAAGGACTCGTGGACAGAGCTCCGTCCACAACAGGAAGGCGTGATGGAAAACTGAAGTGGAAGGGGGTGTCCAGGAAAAGGTTACAAGGTGTGTGCACAGCAGGCTGACCCTGGCTGTATCTGAGACCAGAAGTGGGTCTCGATTCCCACTAAGCTCCAGGCTATGGCATGCGCTTGAAGAGCCAAGTCCTAAGTAGAAGAGACTGTCAGGAGGAAGCCCAGCCCCTATTTAAAACCTCCCCTTAGGCTTCCCACACAGACAAACTTGTTCGAGGGGACTGTGGGTCCTGCTGGAATTGACGTCAAAGTCTCCTTGTGTCCTGAGCTTAGGAAATTTCAAAAACTGCACATGCCAGCAGATTGCCTCTGTCGAGCAGAATAATGAGAAGCAGGTGGGCTGCTCGGCCACGATGCTCTCTGGGCTTCCAGGGGGAGGGCCACCTTGAGGAGATTTGGGGTACGGTTCTCGCAGGGAAAGGGGTCTCATCCTCCCATCCGTGTGCCTTTTCATAGAGGGCAGAGACCCTGCATCAGGGACGTCTGTGCCTTCCTCCCTGCCCTGGTCTTGCCGAGTTGCTGACCTCCCGAGAAGCCTGGCTGATGAGAAAGAGGAAAGAGGATGCCGTGTTATCTCCTGTTTCCTGGGGGTAAAGTGGGTACTTGGGTAAATGAAGCTGGATAACTTCAGGAACACGCTCTCAAAGGCTTATGGATGAGAACCTGAAAAGTTGACCTGCATATAATTTAACCAGTGATACCAGCATGTTGTCGACGTTTAGTTTTTAAGATGAAGGGAAGAAGCCGTGAAAGATGTGAGTTAAAATGACCAGGTGTCAAAAGGAACTCAGCGGAGTGATGAACGTGGGGGTCACGCACCTCACTAAAATGCTGGGAGCCCCTCTTCAGGCACATGTTGTTCTCTGTTCCAAAGCCATGTGTAAATCCATGGTTATGTAAACACATGAGTCCCTTCTGCCTCCTAGGGAGTTTTAAAGTTATTCACTTTGTCGCCATGGGAACAAGTATCTTTGTTAGGATGGTCTCTCCTGGAAAATGGGTTTGCAAGAAATGCTTGCTGAATAAATGACTGTGTCCTCTTTTTGTGGCTGGGGAAACCAAGGAAAAAGTTGTGACCAGAGGACCATGCTTCCTCTGCTTTTTTTGTGAGTCTGTTCAGGATATGAACAATTATGATGCAACAGAGGAGTAGGATGTTTTGTACTGTCAGATGTACAAAAAAAATGAAACTCACATTTTGCATGAAACCATGCAGCAAGAAGACAGAGGTGCCTTAGATTTTTTTACTGAAGCTTTTCTGGACCACTTTTACCACCCTCATTTTAATTTGTTTCTAGAGAACAAGACAGGGACACTCAAAGGAGAAGTTCCAATTGCCCTTTCAAGAAGGTGGAGAATTCACTGGAGGCTGTTCTTGCCAGCCCCTCCACAGGTGCTTCTATGATCTTAAAGCATTTGTTTTCCTTCTACTTGCAAAATCCCAGCCCTGTTATTTTCCTCTTCAGGAACCATGTGGGTGTCGAATGAGAAAAGTGCTCATCCTTTTGAATCTTTCAAAAGCCAGGGGACACAGATCAGTGCCCTGCTAAACTGATTTTATTTCCTAGTCCTGTGCAGAGAAGGATTCTGTAGAGGGACCCAGTCCATGTGTCCACTGGTGGGAAAAGAGGTGGTCCACATCCTGGGACAGATAACCCATTTGTTCAGAGCATCAGTGAAGACCCTCTGTGCTGCCTGGATGAGGCCATGTGGTATCAGTTCTCAGTAGGCTGCAGACCCGGACCCCTTCAAGGATGAATGGAGACAATCCTCACAGCTGCACACTGTATGGGTGGCTACAGTGTGGCTGGTGGCCCCATCAAAGGTAATCAAGTATGTGTTCTGAGTGGAGATGCCTAGCACCTCTGGCTGCCCCAGAGTCTCACTCAAACCAAGACAACCATTTTAAGCAAAGGCACTCTCAGAGAAGGGCCTTGAGCTTGACCGTCTGAACTCCATTTTGACAAGGTATGCTGTCTGGCTGGAGGCTGGCTCTGGATACCTCTGAGGGCTCTTGTGTTTTATCAGAGCAGCTCTGGGGGCAGAGGAACCTGGAAGAGTTCACGCAGGTAAAGCTGTCCTTCCATGTGTGCTGAAGGCCTTGGAGCCCATGCTGGGAGTGACTCTGGCTCCTTTTTTCCAGTTCAGCACTGGGTCCTGCTGCATGCTACCCCATCCAGTCTGGCTGCAGTTTGTTGGTTTTCTTTAAAAAATAGAAAGAAAAGCATTGAACGACAACTGGCAATGGGGCCTTGCTGCATGGCACGGGGGCCTGGGGAGCACCCTCCGTTCACTCTGCGTGAAGACCTTTGTGGTGATCTCTGGCTTGCTCAGGTGGAACTCCAGGCTGCTCCAGGTGTCAGCAGGCAGGAAGGCTGTAACATATGTTCTGTGTGCCCAAGTCCACCTTCTCCTTCACAGGGGCTTATCACTAACAGGAACCTGCTGACTGTATTCCACTTCTCCTTGCCTGCCCCCTAGGACAATTGCCAGAGCTAAGAAACAGCTGATAATGTTTTATAAGAATGGGGTGTTGGGACATTGAACTTGCTTAAGGACCATTCCTGTTCTACAATATGATCTAGTCATACATAGACTCCTCCTTTTCCTCATGCTGATTAAAAGGGGAATGTATTTAAGATTTGAAGACATACCTTCATATTTTTCCCTCCAGCTTCCTCCCTTTCCCTCTCTCCCTCTCTCTCTCCCTCTGTCTGTCTCTCTCTTCTTCTTCCTACTCCTCATCCCTAGGCACATAGCTTCTGATGGAATTTTTACATCCTGACTCCTTTCTCTCCATTCCTCCCCTTTTTCTCATCCCCTTTCCTTGTTCCCCAGTTGCTGAGTCTGTGCTGTGTTTTCTCTCTACCCGCCAGCCACATCCCAACCAGTGCTGTCACCCTCTGCTTCTCTGTCCTGAAGCCGACTGGGTGCTGGGTTGAGGGTGTCTGGGAGAGGGGGCCAGGACACAGACAATGGTTGTGACTGCTGCTCTCTGTGTGCCATAACATCCCTGAGCATTTGCTACTGATTTAGAAAACCAACTTGATGAGTATGTATCTTTATAGCTAACATGACCGGACAGTCCATTTGTGTCGAGGATTCTAGGTCTAGAAAGAATGAAATGGGAAGTCGGGATACAGCGCAGTCCTTTGCCAGATCTTTGATTTGCAGGACGCTGTGGTGTGCTGTGGGGCCCCTTCTGTTCCATCTGCTTGACCAAGCCTGCTCCTCCCCAGGGCCTGGCGCAGGATGCTCTGTACCTCGTGATCCCAGCAGAAGCAGTTCTGCCCAGCTTGGGCTCCTCACAGTGCCCCCACCCCTCATCTCTCTCTCTCTCTCTCTCTCACACACACACACACACACACACACACACGCACGTGTCTCAGCCTTCTTGCTTCCATGGAGTGACTGCAGTACCCTGTCCTTTACATCCCCATTTTAACCTATTAACATGCTTACAATTCACCTGGGGACCTATTTGTAATCCAGATTCTAAATTAGTAGGTCTGAGGAGGGATCGGGATTCTAAATTTCAACCAGATCCTGGAATCTGTGGACCACATTTTTTCAAGGACTACAATTTTTCAAGGCTTCATTCCGTGGGTCTGTTAAAATGCAAGGTGACTACTGTGATGAGTACATCAGTATTAATGAGGTAAAGAGAGAGCCAGAGAAGTAAGGGACTTAACCTTCTCCTGAGTCTTTGGAGTACAGCACCTTCCTAGAGATAACTCATTTGTCCATTCAACAAGTATTTCTCAAGTGCCCGTAGAGGGCGAGACACTGCTTCTCAAACTTTCACAAGCACGCGGGTTGCCTTGGGATCTTGTTAAAATGCAGAGTCTGATACAGTGGGTCTGGGTGGGGCCTGCGAGCCTGCCTTCCAACAGGCTCCCAGTTGAGCCAGTGCTGCTGATGGAGGGAGCACATCACACTTGCCAAGACTCTAGACCAGCGCTGTCCAGTGGAAATGGGGCACGATCCACAAATGATAGCTGCTTTTTAATCTCTTCATAGCTGCATTTAAAAAAAAGAAAAAAAAACAAGTGAAATGAATTTTGAAAAAATGTGGGTTTTAACCCAATATGTCCAAAATATTACCATCTCAGCAGGCAATCAATATAAACATTATTGAGATAGTCACATGAAGTCTTCAAAATCAGGTGTGGCTTTTGCACTCACAGCACATTTCAAGCACAGCCACGGACAAGCCATGGACAAGCCATGGACAAGCACAGCCATGCGTGGCTACCATACTAGTGCGTATGCTGCCCTCCTCACTGGGCAGCTCGGCAAAGTGACCCAGGAAAGAGCAGAAGGTGCCACCACTGGGCCTGGGGCTCCAGTTGCAGAGCCACGTGGTCTTGAGTGAGGAGCAGCCTCATGACATGAATCTTGCCCCGGGTCACTTCCCACCCCTGTGAGAAACAGAAATGTCAAGAAATCAAGAGAGAAGTAACCTTCCTTCCAGAGAAAAGTAAGCGCTTTGGGGTGGGTCAGATTTTCTTTAAGTCTAAAACACTGTGCCCATCCTGCTTCATTAAAGTGTGGTCTCCTTAAACTGCACTACTGAGTTGAGATGGGGGAGGAGACTGTGGTCCATTCTTGTGATCTTTCCAGGTTTGTTTCCGACATCAAACCCTTTGAGCACATACCTTTCCTCTGGGAGGCAAATTCTCCAGACACTGTAACCTGCTCAGTGAAACAGAGCCAGTTGCACAGCGCTTGAGGACTGGGGAACATTTGAAAAATAAAATCCTTTTGCTTCCTTGACTTTGCCCTCTACTGTCCTCTGCATCCCCTGTGTTCTGTGCTTTTACAGTGTTTTGAAGGCATTTTATCCTTGTTGACAGTACACTGGGACGTGGCCGCCCTGGGAGATAACTGTGTGGCAGGCATAAACCTAGGACAAGACACATTTTCAGGGCAGGTTGCATTTGCCCAGGCCCCATGCCTGATGTCCAAGTTAAATGGCTTTATTAGAGCAAATTCTCGAATAGGGTTTAAAGGTTTGTGTAGTGATAACAGTTGACATTTATATAGCGCTTCTTACTTTATGTAGCTTTTTGACCCTCTCTTTATTGTATTTTTACAAAGTTCTGGGTGTGTGTTTTCCGGAGGAGGAGGAGAGACTGAGCTGGGGTCCTCCGCTGTGAGATGAGGCTGAGGCACGGATCTCTCTAGTCCCCTGCGTCTCCGGCTTTGTTGTGATGTGCAGAGTTGGTGCATTTGAATGCCAAGGCCCGGTGGGTGAGAATGCCGGCATCAGACTTGGGACAGGATTTCTGCTCTCAGTCTCAGTTTCTCCATCTCTAAGAAAGGAATGGTAATCGTACCTGTCACCTAGAATTGAGAGAGCATTTAATGAGATAATCTATGTAAAGCACATTATAACTTCTTGGAGCATTTCAGTCATCATCAACATCTCTGTTGCCCTCAGCCTGTCTCCCTCGAGTCTGACTATAGTTGTGATCAGTGTGAAGGAGGCGAAGGACCTAGACAACCTTGCTCTGGCTTGGTCCTGTGTTTCCCCACCTGTCATGCCATCCAATGCCCTGATTCTTTCCTGCATTGTTTTAGAAGGGGAGTCTGGGGCCTTTGCTAGTATTTCCATTTCCAAAAGAAAAAGGACCCATGAGGAAATGAAAAGCTACAAGTTAGAATTCCTCAGGCAGGCAAAAAATGAAGTACATTGGGGCTTGGGTGGCAATTCCCAAAGCAGCAGGCCTGGGAGGGACAGTGTTGAGTGTAGGAAGGAAGGCTTATGCAAGAGAAGCTGCTGGGCCGCGCACAGGCGCCATCCACCATTGAGTTCTGCTCAGCCAGCTAAGTACAAATTAATCTCTCGTGGCTGACCAATTACACACAGTCCTTTGTGAGAAAACAAATTGAAAGAAATGCATTAGGTAAAGAAAGGACTAGCAGCTTGTATGTGTATGGGGGGGATGGGCTTGCATAATGTCAAAAGGCATTTAATTTCACATCTATAGTGCAACTGATCTTATTGGACTGTACCTGAAAGTGACTATGTCTAATCATGTGTGTATGGACACATATTCATTCCTGGGTAACCAGGTGCCTTTTTTCAGCTGGGACACTTCATGTGACAGCTGTAGTCATGGGGTAATTATTAATAGTGCTCCTTTCCCTCTCAGCTGAGTCTTGGTTTGGGCAATAAGTTATATGGTCATCTTAATAATATAAACACTAGCATGCCCATATATATAATAAAAAACATGATTTATAGTGCTGGCAGAGTCTTCTAGGCTGTTGTTAAGATATGGCTTTTCTTAAAGTCCAGAAATATAAATCAAAGTGATATTCTGGAAGGAAGCTGGCCTTTCAGAAAAGGCCAACCTACACCCTATTCTAGAGCATGGTTGGGACCAGGGTCCAAAGTTGATAGGCTGGGTTCTAACCCCAACCCTGCCACTTACCAACTGTGACTCCCTGGGCAAGTTACTTAACCTCTCTGTGGTTTGTTCTGTGGCCTGTAAAAAGGGCATTAGAGGTACCCACCTTGTAAAGTTGAAACGTGGATTAGATGCATGAAACCATGACTGACACTGATTGATGGCTCAATAAATACTTGCTGTTGCTTTAGTCCTAGCTTTACTGTTCTTCAGCTCTTTGGCAATGGGGATGGAGGGCTCTGAGCCCTGAATCCTGGAAAATGAACATACTCCTATCTGCTTCCTGGGGAGCAATCAGTGTCCAGTGGGGGCCTGTGTGTGAAGAGTACAGTACAGCACCGGTTTGTCCATGGACTCTCAACAAAGGTCAATTTCTCATCCCTCCTCCTTTTTCTGATAGCTCATGGAGCTTGTCTCTCATCTAGTTAGCCTGCTTCGAGAGAATTCAAAGTTTTGTGGGTCTGAGGCTGTGAGGCCCATCAGTGTGAGAAGTAAACTTCCCAGGGGTTGGTTGCCTCTCATCTGAATGAGGCGTGGAGGTTCGGAGCCTGGGATGGCTGGAGTGATGAAGCGAAGTGAGTTTTTAAAGACATCTGAACTTTTACAGGGTTCTAAAGTGCCTATTGCTATACCTTGGCCAGGTTTTTTTATTAATCTTCCCACCCCTCTTCTCAGTCCCCCAACCCCTTCATTCCCCCAATGTCCACAAGTTATTTTGTCTTCCACTAACATCTCTGCTTAAGTCATAACAAAAATGAAATGAGCTGAAGACTGCAAAGAAAAATGTATGTGCTAGCTGGTATTACAAAGGAAGACATGCTTAAAATACTGTATTTGCTTTTGGTTCTATGGGGAAAGTAATGCCTAACCAAAAGCTTTTGTTTTAATCAATAAGGACAACCTTTGAAAAAAATGAGTAGTCACTGGTTAACACTGTAAACTATGGATGTCTTAAACTAGCTTTATTCATTCAGACAGTATCCAGACAGGTGAGTTTTTACTTGTTGTCAATCATCCATCCATCCTTTTACTTATTTACTTATTCAACAAATATTTGCTGAGCGCTTACTGTATGGTAGGCAGTGTGCCATGTTCAGGGGATACAATGATGAAAAAAACTGTCCTTACAGAGTGGACTGTCTACTAGTATATAGACACTGTGTGTGTCATTTGAACACACTCCAACACCTCTTAAATGTCCTGAAACACATAAGTAAAAGACAAAATTTAAGCTGAGAAGGAAATGCAGGGGAAAACTCAGTATTAATGATCTAGAAATGAACAAACAAAAAGCCTGTATCAGTGTTTTGCAAGAAGATAAAATACGTAGCTCAAGCTGAGGTCATGCAGACAGACAAGAGTAGAGAAATGAAACAACCTTATTGTGTTCAAGCTTCTGACCACTCTCGCTGCAGCTTCTGGTCTCATCTCAAGCCTGAAGCTGTATCTGCTCGGCTGCTTTTCTACGTCATTGGCCTTAGACAAATTTTGATGGGATGAATGAGTGTTCCACACACCACCTACCTATTTAAGGTGAAGCCTACTTACCCCTAATAGAAGATGCATTTCTAATAGAAGATGGTTGTCTGTGTATGAAACCTTGTGACCCTACCCTTGAAAATGGTGTTCTTGTGATACTGATGATATACACAATTAACGAAGTTGAAAGTGGCTAGGAGGAAATGTGATTGGAAAACCACCATGAAAAAAGGACCCAAATCCTTTACTAACTATCATTACCAATATTTTTCAAGGCAGTTGGCAGAGAAAGTGCATGAGAATGAACTGGGCCTCTTGCTAAAAAGGCAGGTTCTGCGCCCCACCCCACCTATTAAGGAGGGATTTTGGGAGAAGGAGTTCAAGGATCTGCATTTCAAGCAGCGTTGGTCTCTTGCACATTGAAGTTTCAGAATCCTCAAGTTGATCCATTTCACCAGAGAGAATGTGACTGTCAACCTTAGAAAACTGTTGCTGAAAAATAAGCAGAGCAATAATGCAGTAAAAAAGGGGGGGGGACTAATAAAGCAATTCTGGGAGAAAATGCAGAGGAATCTTGGGAATATTTGGGATTTCCAGGACTACACCTGTATTTACGTAGGATTGTTGAACCAAACGCCTTTCACAAGTCCAAAATGACTTTTTTAATGTGTGAGGTTCATAAGAGCCCAAATATATTTGCCAGAAGCAGATTTTTCCCCTCCAATTTCCCCTCCCACTGCCATGCATTTCTAGAGAAATTGAACCCAAGCATTCTTGACAAACCTACACTAAATTCATCAAAATGTCCTTTTAGTAACAATGGTTTGTGAGCCCTGTAGTGTTTCAAAATCCTTTTGTTTTCCCTTAGAAACAGGAAGTTGGTTTGCCTGAGGACAGACGAACCCCACACAGAAAGGGGTTTGAGATGACTCCACAACACAAGGACCGCAAGCATCCTGTGCGTCTCCCACAGGTTCTGGGCTCTCTGCTTAGAATTGGAAACTAACCTTCAACTAGCCCTACCCTATTGCTACCAAAAAGAGAAGAAGACATTTAATAACAGCAGCATGGCTTCTGGACCAGCACTGGGCTGTGGGAAAACTCATGTTTTAGTCTTGGGTGATCATCAGTTATCTGTGTAGCCTTGGGCAGGCACTTTAACCTCTCTGGCTCTCTTCCCTCATGTTTAAATGAAAGGATTAAATTATATGACCTTTGGGTCTAAAGTACTGCTCTGTCTTAAGTGTCATACAATTACTGAAATTGCTGCCTAGCGTCTTCCACAACCACAGTGTATTTGGGTTGGCTTCTCTCTTTATTGCTTCTGCAAACATAGGGCAGTGCGGTGTCTTTGGCTTCTTGCCAGGAAAGACGAGCCAATTTGATTGTGTTGCTCCTGGATGTCAAAACATTGTCATCTGACCAGCCACGGAAGAAGTTTGTCGAAAGTGTTACAGACTGACATAATGACTGATTGGCTGATACTGGTGGCTGACAGTGATTGATTGAGTGTAAAATTATCTGCTCTCATTACTTCTGGAACTGTATTGAGATTGGTTCTATTGGAGGGTTTCCATGGAGACCATAACCTGCTGTAGCAGGTGTTGGGGTTTATTGTGATCAATACCTGTTTCCTGTGCTAGTCTGAAGAAATTATTAGTGATTGTAGTCAAAAGAGGCAGCCACAGATACAGACAAAGACTTGCATTCTGTCTTACTGCTACATAAAGCCAGTGTGGGACTGCTCAGACCTTGGGCTGACTGGATGAGTCCGGGAAACATTGAGTCATTTGCCATTCTTTGTCATTAACTTGGAGGGCTTGCTCTTGAAAAAGTAAAGTGTTCTTGGATTTTTTTGTCTTTGAAGAAGATCAGAGCAGTAGATAAATGTTCGTGTTTTTAAAAATGTAATATATTACAGTAACAAACTTCTCATCACATCTTAAGCACACACATGTTAGTACAGAGAGAGGGGTGGTCCCTCAGGATTTTTCTGAGTTGTTTCCACAAATGAAAAAGTCGTTAAACAATTTCATAGACTTGCCTGATTGATCTCTTATAATGGCATGCTCTGTTGCTCTTCAGGGAAGCCTTTCTGAACTGCCCCCATCAGAGCTAATTACGACTTCCTGTGGGCTCACATGGCGTTCTCCCACCCTGCATTACAGCATTCATCTCAGGAGACCTCACCCTCATGTTACTTGCCTCTCTTTTGCCCTCTAGATTATGACCTCCTTGAGGACAGGATCATTTTCTTTTTTTTTTCAATCTCTTCATATCATCCACAGCGTCTAGTAGAGTTCCTAATACATCACAGGGGTTCAATAAATGTTTGTTGAATTGAATTAACTGGGTCTGCATTGCGAGGTCATCTCTTTCCAGACTGGTGCTTAATGGGATTCCCACGGAGAGAGGCAGTGGAAGGTGTGCTTGGTGGTTCAGTTGAATTGTCTTCTGCCCTGTGCTGTGTTTGCCCGAGAGGGCTGTTTGGGAATATTGTGCTACCGTAGGTTCACACCGTATAGGAAGTCTGCACAGCTTCTAGAGCTGCACTGCAATAATGGTGGTGGGACAATATCTAATAAGGATTCAGGTTTTTTTGCTTACTTAGCAGCATTCATTCATTGGTCCATTTGGGTTCTGCTTCAGCTTATCCTCTCCCCAAAGACTTGGTTCATTAGTTGAGAACACTTTTGGGTGAATCCTCTATTAATAGCAGCTCACATTTTTTGAGCACTTATCATTTGCTGTGCCTGGTGTAAATCAAATTACTTCATATATTCTTCAGTTCTTTCATATTGCTATCATTGTTCCATTTGGAAGATAAGGGAGCTGAAGCACAGAATGGTTAAGTAATTTCCCTAAGGTTACACAGCTAGGAGGCAGTAGAGCTGGGACTGGAATCTGTATAGTCTGGCAGCAAACCCCACACTTAAGCCATTTACCACATTTCATTTTGGTGGAAGCATTTCAAAGTTTAGTTCCTGAACCACCAGCATCAAAATCACCTAAGAATGTTTGTTGAAAGTGCAAATGCCCCTAGACCTGCTGATTCAGACTCTTGGCTGAGGCCAGTGAGTCTGCACCAAGATGCTGCATTCTGGGCTGTACTTCAGAAGCCTTGATAGTGGTTTGTTTTCTTGTTCTGTGAGTGGGAGGGACAACCTTATAAATCTTCACTCTATGGCAGGTACCCCTTGAGGCTTCTAAATTAAAGTCAAGGTTTGTGTTTTATTTAATGTATTTTGTTGACTATGCTATTACAGTTGTCCCATTTTTCACCCTTTATTCCCCTCTGCCCTGCACCACACCTCCCACCAGCATCCCCCTGCCCTCCTTAGTTCATGTTCATGGGTTGTACATATAAGTTCTTTGGCTTCTTTCCTATACTGTTCTTAATCTCCCCTGTCTATTTTATACTTGCCGTTTATACTTCTTATTCCCTGTATTTTTTCCTCCATGCTCCTCCTCCCCCCTCCCTAGTGATAACCCTCCAAGTGATCTCCATTTCTGTGATTCTGTTCCTGTTCTAGTTGTTTGCTTTGTTTTTTGTTGTTATTGTTATTATTGTTATTTTAGCTTTAGTTGATAGTTGTAAGATTATTGTCATTTCACTATTCTTAGTTTTGACCATCATCTTTTTCTTAGATAAGTCCCTTTAATATTTCATATAATAAGAGCTTGGTACTGATGAACTCCTTTAACTTGACCTTATCTGGGAAGCACTGTATCTGCCCTTCCATTCTAAAGGATAGCTTTGCTGGATAGAGCAATCTTGGATGTAGGTCCTTGCCTTTCATGATTTTGAATACTTCTTTCCAGCTCCTTCTTGCCTGCAAGGTTTCTTTTGAGAAATCAGCTGATAGTCTTATGGAAACTCCTTTGTAGATAACTGTCTCCTTTTCTCCTGCTGCTTTTAAGATTCTCTCCTTATCTTTAATCTTGAATAATGTAATTATGATGTACCTTGGTGTGTGCTTCTTCAGATCCAACTTGTTTGGGACTCTCTGAGCTTCCTGGACATCCTGAAAGTCTATTTCCTTACCAGATTGGGGAAGTTGTCCTTCATTATTTTTTTCAAATAAGTCTTCAGTTTCTTGCTCTTTCCTTCTCTTTCTGTCACCCTATGAGTTGGATGCTGGACTGTTTAAAGTTTTCCCAGAGGTTCTTAAGCCTCCCCTCATTTTTTAAAATTCTTGTTTCTTCATTCTGTTCTGTTTGAATGTTTTCTTCTTCCTTCTGCTCTAAACCTTTGATTTCAGTTCCAGTTTCCTTCCTGTCACTGTTGGTTCCATGTATATTTTCCTTTATTTCACTTTGTATTGCCTTCCTTAATTTTCTACCATACTCAACCAATTCTGTGAGCATCTTGACTACCAGTGTTTTGAACTCTGCATTTGATGGGTTGGCCATCTTTTCATCACTTAGTTGCATTTTTTCTGGAGCTTTGATCAGTTCTTTCATTTGGGACTTTGTGTGTGTGTGTTGGTAGATCTGTTACATAGTAAGGGGTGGAGCCCTAGGTATTTGCCAAGGTGGAGCAACCCACAGTGCCTACCTATGCCTCTAAGGGCAGACTCTTTAAGCTCTTTTTCTTACCCATTTCCTTCATTTCAGTGACAACCATAGCATCTCCATGTACCAGGGCCAATGGAACCTCTTAGCATTTATTTCTTTTTCCCTTGGTTTTATTGAGATATACCTACTTGACATATAACATTGTGTAAGTTTAAGGTGTACAGCAGAATGACTTGACAGCTGTATATATTGCAGAATGATCATGATAAGTGTAGTTAATATTGATCACCTCACATAATTATAATATTTATTTCTATTTTATGTTTTTATTATTTTATTTATTTTCTGCCTTCCACCACTAGGAAGTTTGTAGAACAAATGAATGCTTGTGGATTAATGGATTTTCTCCACATCCCCTGCCCCCAACTTTCTCTCTCTCTCTCTCTCTCTCTAATGTTAGAAAGGCTTCCATTCTTGTAGGTATAGCCACCGTCTAAAAGAGTCATAGTCCTGGTCCTAGTGCCATCAATGTGCAGTTGTGTGTGTAGCACAAACATTTTTTTTAAATCCTAGTGATTCAGATACCTGTCATTCAGCTTTCCTGCTGTGGCCATCTGAGGTGAGCTGGAGGACCCCTGTTTTGTTCTGGAGGCTGGTCACAATTGAAAAGCCTCCAGGTGGTTTGCTCCAGGGGGGTTGCTACGACTTCCCTGCCGTCCAGAAATGCTTGGTGACCCCAGCTATGTGGTTCAGACAGGATTCTTAGGACTCTTAAATGAAATGAGACAGAAAATTGCTTGATGTATTTTCCTACCTGAAGTATATTTAACTGCTGCCTGTTCTTTATATCCTTTCAATTAAAAACTCTCCTAACACTGTGGGTACGTTAAAATTTTTTTTTATTCTTATTTGTTCTGTTTAGAAAAAAAAAGAAAAGAATCTAGGCATTGTCAAAATATTTGCTTAATCTTGCAGATTTGGGAAGTTGTATAGCTGTTTTCTCTGATAGACCAGAACAATGGTCATTAAATGAGAAGCAGATGCGACAAAGTGTGCAGTTAGAGCCTTCTATTACGGGCTGTAAGGGGAAAAAATTACTTGTTAACAGAACACAGTAAGCGTTATGGAATAAATCAGAACAAAACCATTCCCAATTACTGTACAAAGATAATTAAAGTCTACAACACTAATTAAGGTCTGTTTATATCTATTTCTGTTTGTGTACAAACATGTGCACATAGTTGAATATTTCCTATTGTTTTTTATGCAATGCTAACTTCAGAGTTGAATCTCTCTGAATTTAACTTTTGTTTTTATATCACCAGGAAGTATAAAATTGAAACCCTGGCTTTTCCTCCTTGACTTTATTTTTCTTGGCTAACTTCAAAAAAATTCTTTAAGTATGTAGTACTACTTCCTTGAATTTTTTTTGTCTGCTATGTTTTCAGTGGATCAATTAGGTTTTGAGTTGACCAATATACCAAATTATATTCACATGCTAGCATATTTCATGCTAGCATTACATAGGATTATAAAATGTCCTTTGGAAATGAATCTCAAGAAAATTTAGACTGAAGAATGAAAAACTGATAAATAATCCTTCCTACTGGCAATTCCCCAGAGTTTTCTTCATAGGCTATAAATATCACATAAATATTCCCTGAAATGTAAGCTCTGATTTTTTGGATGGATGTCAATGGTTTGTAACGGAGAACAACAATGAGCTATAATTATCGTCCAGAAGTGATCAGCTAAACAATTGGGAAGGCAATAGCTTTCAACGAGGGTCCAGGAATAGCCTCTGTAGATACTGTACTTGACTCAACCTTGTGGATCAGGAAGAAACTGAATTCTAACTCGCTGTTGATGTTCTTTTGAAAATCACTTTATGCCACTAAACAGATCAACAGTCACATTTTTAATAGAAAATGCTTGATACTCCTTTTGACTTCCTTCCCATTCTTTCATTCCTTCTTTCAAAACCACCTACTTTCTCTTTTTTTCCTGTTCACTCAGGATTTAATATAGCTGCAGTTTTAATATAGTTCTTTCTTCTAGAATTGAACTAAAGCAAAAAGAACTTGTATGTGATGCAGATCTTCAGCTATCTCACTGTGGACAGCGCTGACAAGCCTTCCCTCCAGTCCAGCTCTATCCAAGAGAACTGGAATGCCAGAGGCCTGTGTGTTCTTATAGTTCCTAGTAGCTGTGTTTTAAAAAAAGTGAAAAGAAACTGATGAAATTAATTTTGATGATATATATTTTATTTAACCTCATGTATCCAAAATACTTTAATTTCTCCCTATAACCAGTATAATATAATTGTTAATGAGATATTTTACATTTTCCTCATAAGTCTTTAAAACCTGGCATGTATTTCACACTTGCAGCACATCTCAGTTGGGATTAGCTATATTTCATGTGTTCAAGAGCCACACAGGTTGGTGGCGACGAAACTGGACAGCAGAACTATTAAATAACACTCAGAGAGGACCCCGTGTTAAATAACAAAATCTGGAGGCTTGGGTGTTTTGTTTATGTTGTTTATATGAAGATACTTACCTAGGTCAGTTTGCAGATAAAGGAGGAATCACCCCCTATTTCTTCACTTGGTTGGTGATGAGTTTGGAGGGAGGAATGTCAGGAGGTCTTACAAATTTGAATAGTCCCTCTGATAGCATGCCTTCTTTTTTGAACATAAAGCTACAAATGGGACTTTAAGTTGTACGTGCATGAGAATGCTCCATTTAGGGCCTCACATTCTTGCTATAAGCAAGGGAAAACTCAACTAGCAGGATGATGGGAAGAATTAGTTCTCTCTGAACAGTCTCAAAACAGAAGGAACATTTGGATTAAAAGAAAGCTCAGCACTCCTCCTTCCTGCTTGCCTGAGGCAGCTCCTGCTGCATCAAAAACTTATGTTGCCTCTTCTGTCTGTATTGTACTCATAGGATAGAGCCTAGACCCATTCTAGGCTTAGTGATAAATCTGTAGAGACTTTTTGAGTTATATCCAAGAGACCATGGACTTTTAGAATCTGATAGCCTTCAGTCTAAACAGCCGGGTGACCGGGTGACTTGAAGCAAATTGCCATCTGAATCTGTTTCCAACTCTGTAAAATAGGAACACTAATGCTTACCTTGCAGAGTTCTTTGAGCAATAAATACCATCAAGTGTATGAAGCAATTGGCAGAGTGCCGACACACAGTAGACAGTCAATGAATGATAGCTATCATCATAACATAAATATTATATAAACATGCAATATTTACATAGACATAGATACTGATGCCATATTTAATGATTATCCCAATCTGCTGCCATGGCCCTACACTGATAGATCCCTTGTATTGCTCTATGGCCCATGTTTCATATGATAATTTTTTTATGAAGCTAGGGTGGGAATCATTAGAGGTCTACATTGTGTTAGGAAACTCCTCAGTGTTTGTCAAACAAAGCTCCTCCTGCCTCTTTTCATTTTTTCAGACTGATGCACAATGAATGTAAATGTTTCTAACACCCACACTTGGTCCATCCTGGGCAAGTTACTGTGTGCTTCCTCTCTCCACGGTTGTCTTCTGAAGAGGTGGGGAACGCTCATGCTTTGGTCTGCTCTGTTCACCAAACACAGACACAATTTTTGTGTTTTCTTTTTAGGAGCCTGTGGTTTTCTTGGAAACCAACTTTTATTATTTCTTTCTCTAACTTTCAGGATTGCAAGTTTAGCAAGATCTCACAATGATTCAATTTCATGGCCAGAAAGGCAGTACTTGCAGGCTTCTATTTCATTTGGGGGATGGGGAGAAAGAGGGTCTTTGTTATTCTATTTGCAACTCTCTGCTTTAGATTATGTTTGGCCCACATTTTATAGCTTATTTTATGATCCATGACAGTGGTAACTATAATTGGCTAAATGTGATGTGAGCCACTTGGAAGGGCTTTCTTTATAGTACTCTGCATGTAATTTTGCTAACCAGTCTATTAACTCAAATGTTCTTCACAGATAGAGCACATGCTGAATTTGACATACACAGCTTACATAAAACATAGCCCTTTCACAGCATACTTTTCTTGTGACATAAAAGGACACTGTTTTAAAGACAAACCTGTTTAGGTAATCAGTGATATAAAGACCATCCTTGGCAGGGAAGTAGGAGGGGCAAATATCCTCCAACTCCTCAGAAGAAGAGTCAGTGATTTAGAGAACAAAATGATGAACATCCTCAATTCTTACTTAGAAATATCTGTGGATAATGTTTTACATAAGAATTTTTTTAGCCATTTCTGTGTTTCTGCCCTTGTGCCTCGCCCCCCACGTCATGAGGGAACAAGAAGGACAGACTGCTGTTCTTTTTCATGTTTTGTGTTGCTAATAGAGATGTGCATGTGCATGGACACATGCTTGCAGGGGGTCTCTCTGGGGGTTTGGTATGGAAGTAGAATGACACTACACATATTGTCATTTTTTTGACATCCAATGCACTTTATAGTGCATCATATATACCCCTAAAACTCAGTAGGTATAGTCCTAACCCTATCCTTTGTTACCTGATTTGCTAAGAAGATCTTTAACTGCCTCACACATGCAGATTTAATGTGCATACATGACCAGGTTCTATTCCAGATTTTATTGACAATAGTCCAGGAAGCGGGCTGTTTGCTAAGCCAAGTCATGTGTCAGTTCAAAAATGCATTGGAACTAAAACCAAATCAAAAGAGTATTTCCATTTGGTGTCATGATACTGGAGGTGTGATGTCTTATGAGCATTATAATAAGATCCTAGGTGAAGAGATCTCAAATAAAGTTACCCTTCACCTGGAGACTAGTGGGATCTGGAAAAGACTGAATATAAATTAGAGTTCTGTAAGGATCTCTTTTCATTGAGTTTGATAGCCAGAAAGACTTTTTTTCTTTATATCATAATTGAGTATCAGTTGGCCAAAAACAACTTTGGATTTAATATTTTTGTGCAGTTGTTTCTCCCACCCTTTCTTTTTCATTGCCAAAATGTTGTCAAGAGGCTAATAATTTTTTAAGAAATTTGATTTAATTCAGAAACTATGTATTGAACAGTTACTAAACAAAGCACATTGGTCTCAAAGTGTTTTGATGATAATTTTAAAGCAGCCTGAGGTATTGTTTTATTAAAGTGAAATATGTATGTGTTGTGTGTGTGCACATGTGTCATACACACACAATACACACCTATTGAACTGTTTTGTGAGTTTTACACCATCTATATATTTTAAATATCTTTCACAGTTGGTAATTTGAATTTTTCTCAAATAAACCTGAGAAAGATATAACTTAAAACACAGTGTATCTGTGTATATATCACATAAAGAATCAGTTTAAAATGTGACATTTTTAAGTCCTGAAATATGGCAAAGGCACATCGTTGTTTTCTCTGCGATCGCCATCTCCATAAGAGCCCCAAGCCTGCCTGGCCATCTTCTTCTGCTTCTCTCGTGCACTCATCCTCCCACACAACATAACGACTATTTCAAGTCTCTTCTGAAACTGTCTTCTCAGGACCTGTGCACCATGGATTATCCGTTATCTTCTACAATCTGCTCCTTCTTAGGAGGTGCCCACTGGCTTATGAAAAGTAGCAAGACTAATCCAGAAATCTTCATTTTTCTCTGAATCATTTGAGAATAAGTGGCCAACCTCTTGCCCTATCACCCCGGAATACTTGGGTATATAATCCCTGTATATCCATATCCATGATATTAACCATCAAATCAAGAAATTAGCTCTGATACAACTTTCAAAAGACATATAGTACATATATTGTCCCTTTATAGCAAAAGCTTCCAGTTCAGAATCATGTGTTTCATTTCATTGTCACATGCCTTTGGTTTCCTTTCATGTGGAGTGGTTTCTCAGTCTTTTCTTGACTTTCAGAACCTTGACATAGTTGAAGAGTATAGGCTAATTATTTCATAGAGTGGCCCTCAGTCTGGGATTGTCTTATGCACAGATTTTAGTTGTGTGGTATCAGGCTATTAAGTGTTGGAATCCCTCAAAGCACAGTTCCAGGCCTCCTCGTCGTCCCACTGAGCCAAGCTGATGCACACCCATGGCTCCACTTCTATTTTGGTGAGTCACAAATTCATATGTCAAGCTCAGGCCTCTCCAGAGAGCTCTGGAATTATAGAACCAATTGTCTGTGCCTCCTAGTTTCTGCACTTGAGATACTAAGTACCAGCCTAACACCTTGTCCTGCTGATTGAGCATCTTACACCTCTCTCTAATCTGTCCATCAGTGCCAGCTCTGCCCTTGCACTGGACTCTCATAGCCTCATACACGGTTTATATGTATGCTCTCTGGTCTATTCTCCTTCAGCCAGAAAGATCTTTATAAATGAAAATTGGATTGTTTCATTCACCTTGCCTGCTTAAAACCTTGCTGTGGTATCCCTGTGTACTTTGGACATGAACCTGAGCATGGCCCGTGGGGCCCTGTGCAGACTGACCCCTGCCTTCCTCCGCCTGATCTCATGCCTGCCCCTCCCTGTGCTGCCACATCAGCCTTCTTCTTGCCTTTGCACTTGTGCTAACCATGCTGCTTTGGTTTTAACTCCCTTGCTCCTTAGCTCATCATACCCCCAGCCTTCCACTACCTTTAAATAACTTTATTGAGATATAATTCACATACCATACAATTCACTCACTTAAGGTATGAAATTCCATGTTTCTTAGTATATAATATAAAATAAGTATACCTAATTTTAGAGTATTTTCATCACCCCCCAAAGAAGTTTATATTTATTAGCAGTCATTCCTCATTTATTCCCATTCACACTCTTCACCCCACCCACCCTCACCTGTTTAACCCAAGGCAACCACTAATCTTTCTCTCTCTACATATTTACCTGTTCTGGACATTTTATAGAAATAAAATCATACAACATGTGGTGTTTTATGGCTGGCTTCTTTTATTTAGCATAATGTCTTGAAAGTTCATCCATGTTATAGCATAGATCAGAACTTCATTCTTTCCTATGGCCAAATAATATTCTACTGTGTGGACATAACACACTTTATTTCCCCACTCCTTGGTCAATGGATGCTTGAGCCAGCCTTCGAGTCTGCAATCAAGCATTCCTTCCTCAGAGAACTTCCTTGGCCCGCCTCGCTAGACCAGATCCTACTAGATGGGATTTCATTGCACTATCTCTCTCTCCTTGGTACTATTTCTCCTATCTGCAATTTTATTTTTGGTTGCATGATTCTTCATCTAATTGAAAGCTGATCTTTTCCACCATGAGTAAACTAGACAAGGAAAGGACCATCTCTTTTTTGTCTCTCCATGGTATCCCATCACCTAACACAGGGTCATGCCACAGTAGGAGCACATTACTAGATATTTGTTAAATGAATGAGTCCGAATTCCATTCATTAAAACCAGATTGCTTTTGGCAGTCTAGATATTTGAACCATTTGTATGAATTTCCTAGGCATGGCCTGTCTTGTGCTTTAGATTAGAAGGGCCCTCCATAAACCATTCAGCTCTTCCTCTTGCCTCCAGCATGCCTTTACTCAATTGTATTTCTTAATGGAATTCCACATTTATTGTATATATTTATTTGAATTAAGTTGCAAAAATATGGATGTGACTATGAGAGGCAAAAGCAGAGGGGCCTGCTGAAATTAATGCATTGTCAGCCTATTGCAGAGCTGGAAAGGTCTGGGTTGCCATCAGATTTGAAGAGAGATGGGATTCCTGGGGCAAGCTTCTGCACGTCTCTGGGGGGAATTTTTTCTAGTGTGCTTCTTCTTTGTCATTAAAATGTGAGAAATAGTTTATGGTTAACATTTTTGCTTCGACAAGTGGTTAGCTTGAATGACAGTAGCCACCCTGCCTGGATTGCCTACTGTGAGCTGCACACTGTACTGTGGGCTTTGGGTGTGAAAGTTTATTTAATTCTCCTGGTGTTACTGTTACCCTTGTAAGATGAGTAAACTGAGCTTTGAGAGGGAAAGTGACTTGGCCTTTATCCCATAGTTTTTCTAGATCCAAATCTCTGTTAACTAGAACAACTTTAGGTACTACCTCTCCATTTGGCCAGATCTCTGGGGTCTCCTTGTAACTAGAAGGTTCAAAGTAGAGAATTAAAGTAGCAAATTAAAAGCAATTAATGATCATGCCTGTATAAAATAATCTTCATTGTAACAGAACAGTTGAAATGGCTTAGGCTGTGAAGCTAGATGGGTCTGGTTTGGATTCCAGCCTCTACCACTTCTTAGTTAAGAATGTTCCTTACTTCTCCTGAACCCTAATTTCCAATGTTAAAAGTAGGAATAGCTCTACCAATCTCAGTGGCATAGTTAGGGACTGAATGAAATAAAACTCCAAGCAAATGCCTGATGCAAAGTAGGTGCTGAAAAAAATGCCACCTCCCCTCTACTTCTGTATGAATGTGTGAACAAATGGCATCAGTATCAAGTTTTGTCTAGCATTTCTGTAGTGCCTTTTCAGGCCAAGGCTAGAAAGAAATTAGGTACTAGACATTTAAAATGTCTTTTTAGAAATAGAAACTTGCATTTCTATCTTAAATATTCTCTTAATTTCAGTGAATATGAGTTCGACTAATACTATTCAAGCACAGAAATGAGGATAATAATAATAGTCCTTGGCCCACTGGACTCATATTCCAATAGAAGACACACAAACAAACAAGCTTTTTAATTTGACCAAATACTGTACTGCTCCCTTACTATGACAAATGCTGTTGAAGCTGCAAGGGGAAACTTGACAACATTTCTGCAGGCCAAAGGCTTTCTAAGCTCACTTCTGATGCAGTTAAACTCAAAGGCGTTGTTCAGATTCCCTACCTAGCACTCCCATGGAACAGAAGGTCATCAGCCATAGGTACTTCTTATGTCTAGTTTTTAAGATTATAAAGCAGGAATAGACTAAAGACAAATTTAGAGTCCAACTGGAAAAGTCAAATTCTATTAATAAACCCTTCTCATTGTTGTGACTCTAGTTTCTTTGTTGTGAAGTAGAAATTGTGAGGCCACCAAATGGCTTATTTTACTATTTACAAGGCAAGCATATTAAATGTGACATAGACCAGCCGGAATTATAGATGGTATTTTATGAAACAGTGTCAAATGTAGGGGGTTAGGAAGACAAGGAGGTGAAGTATTCCTGATTTTCTTCGGAGTCACTTTGCTCTTAAATACATGTATACTAAAAGTTTGAACACATTTTTATGACTCCTTTGTGTAAAAAGTGAATGGAATGGCTACCATTGTAATTCTGCTGCTTCTGGTAATTCGCCAGCAGAGTACATCCAGAAATAGCATGTGTACAAAGCAGTGTATGCTTTGGTAAATCTAATAATCTTGTGAACTCCTTCAGTGCTGGGCTGGTAATCTATATAGCTTTAATGGTGAACTTTATAAAATTGAGAGCCTCATGAATCAGAAGAGAAAAAACCGAAAGTGGACAGTTTTAACAATGATGGATGAATTGCTAGGGAGTAAAATTAAATGGTTGATAATAATTGTGGTAGTTCACAAAGACTGATGTTATTTACAAAAGCTCCATTTTGCATGTAATCAGATGTCTATTCCCATGAGCTGGGTCATAATTCATATTCCACTTTAATGTTCGTGGAAAATGTGCTTCTCCCTGTGTATGTATTATTTTTAGGATGTTATGTTTCCTTGGTGCATACACAATGAGCCTGAAATCCTTTAGGAATGTGTTTAATTTGAAAGTTTTATCCTCTGGGTCTGGTTAATTCAAATACACGGCTAGGAACATTACTGCGGGGCCTAAAAGAATGTAGGCATGGCCAATTACGTGCACAGAGGCAAGCCCGACCTGTGTTGCCGATGCTCATTTGGTAAAAGGCAACCTCCTGGATCACGGATACTCATTTAGTGAAAGGTGGCAAGGAGAATTTTATTCCCCAATTTTTTCATCTACCCATTTCATATTTCTGCGCTAATTCTTTATTTTAATAAGCTTCTTTTACATGGAACCAGATTTCTCTACTATTAAATTCAGGACCATCTCTGAGTCTCTTTTGAATTAAAATGTTCAGCCCAGGGACCTTTTATAAATGTGTGCCTTTCACCCACTAGCTCCAGGGGGTCCTGTGGTCTCCTGTCTGTTGTCTCCGGTCCTTGGTTCCAGAGACAGTCAGAGCTGCATTTTCATCTCTAGTAGACGGGGAGAGTCTAAGGGTCTGACTCCGGGATCACAGCTCTCAGAAAGAAACCGGGTTCATCCTGCTGGCACAGAGGATGTGTTCCTGAGTCAAGTCACTGAAGGACAGTAGGGTCCTGGGAATTTGGCCAGCAGCCCTTCCAGGGGATGAGTGGCTCTCTGGGAGCTGGAAGGTCTCTCAGGAGAGACATTTTCACAGGGCTCTGCGACACCCAGTTTGACATGTGGACAGAAATGTGTTTTATGAATTGAGAAGTCTGAGGAGAAGTTAATTTTGTCCCAGGGTGTGGTGCTATGCTGAGGGAATGATTGGAACATTCAGGAGCATCCTGAGCCTGACAGCATCATCTGAACCAAGCTGTTGTATTAGCCCTAAGACTAAATCTTCCATCGGCCTCTAATTGTTTGGGTGCCAATCTTGCTTCTTAACAATCTCACAGATTGTCATTAGTGGATAGTGGTGTTTACTATATACTTGACAAACCACCCCAGGAATTACCTCAGAAAACGGTGGAGGAACCCAGGGCAGGGGACATTTTTCCTCTTTAAAGAAAGGGCATGAAGAAGGACAGACGTGGGGAAAATATTACTTTAAAATGTGGAAAGCACAGCCAGAGAACAAATGGGGTCATCATGCTGATGTGGGAAATACGGGGCGAGTGGCGGTTGGCAATATCACATTCCGAAGCACTGTGCTATAGGGTGTGTGATGTATTCTGCTGGGCATGTTCTGTGGAGCCGGGAAGCCAGCGCAATTCTGTGCCTTGCAGCAACAGGGTCCTTTTGAATCAGAGGGCTTTTGAGATGTTAAGAGCATTTGGGGACTTAGCAGAACTAAGAAAGATCTTTCCTTTCAGAGGCTGTAGTAAACAAGATGGAAGAAAACTCAGAGGAGAGTAGAGATAGATAAGCTCTACTTGCTTTAAGCCCTTTAGCCTAGGCACAGGTCTAGATGTAGTCTTGGGCCATTTCAGGTACTCTCTCTATTGCAAAGGGCACAGGTTAACTGGCTCAGATACACACACATTTAATGTATTGGTACATAGAGATACATATATGCA
This sequence comes from Artibeus jamaicensis, assembly GCF_021234435.1. Lineage (NCBI taxonomy): Eukaryota > Metazoa > Chordata > Mammalia > Chiroptera > Phyllostomidae > Artibeus > Artibeus jamaicensis. The sequence continues at coordinate 12,284,971 of NW_026521883.1, forward strand.
TGTGAGCACATATGTATCAGCATATATGTATAATGAGGACATATATGAGTACATATCATATATGTATTATACATGCTTATATGGTTGAGGTTACTATATGCATATATACATCTACTTTTGTATGAGTACCTATACACATGAGTTCAGTATACAAATGTATGTGGATATATTTACACACATGAATATTCATGAGTTTAAATACAGATATGCATATACAAGTGATGCAAAATATGTGTGCTCTACCTTACACATACATCCCCTTACAATTTGGGGACTCAGGGCACCTTATATTTATGAAGTATTTTAGATACTTTTTCAGATTGCTTTTTGCATCCTTTTCTCCCTCTTTTGATTCCTAAAGCAGTCTTGGAATATTACGGGGGGAAGCAGGGAGGAAGCCCCTTAAATCAAAGAGGCAATAAGTCCACTGAAGCTCTTGGTCTCTGAGCTGCCTGGGGGCCTGGAGCAAGTGACAGCTAGAGACAGGCAGAGGCCTCAGGCACTTGTTACTTTGAGCCCACTACACTTTGCTGAGTAATCAGGAGGCGAGGCTCTTCTAAGTTAGTGAAAAGCCTGGCTTATATTTATGAAGACTTTTCTACTATGAGTATTGAAATATAGTGAATCCTAACAAAGTATTCCATAAGCTCTTTTGAGGACCCACTGTAATAAATAGAAAGGCAATTGAACAGTTTTACCAATATTCTATATGAACGGTGCTTCTAAATGCTTGAGACAGGCCCACTCCATCATGCAGGCTGAGTGTTGAGTGTGCATTGCTTTAGTACTCACTCTGATATTTATTTGCTTTGCCAACCTTTCACCTCTTAGATAACAGCAAAATGTGACCCCACCCCTCTCGGGATTATCAACACAGGGAATTCAGGGAACGGAAATTTATGTAAGTTTTATCTGTCCCAGCAATTAGGAAGGAATGCACATGTGTTTGTCTCTGGGACAGTTAGAAATGGAAATAAATGCAAAAATATGCTTTTCTGGCAAGTCATCATTTTTAATACAAAAACGGAAAGCTCAAGACAGCTTTGTTTTGCCTTTTTTCAGGGTTGTGGTTGATTTTCTTTTCTTGCTTCCTGGCTTTTGCTAGAAAGAAACTTGTTCATTTCCCACCCACTTCACACCCCCTCTCCCAAGTTGAAGTTTCTGTCCACGGTCATCCTTTTAAGTGCTCAGTCTTAGAGAAGGGAGAAGAAAAAGAACTGTGATTTAAAATATATATGTACATTTTTTTAAGCTGGCAAATTGGGATTTCTCAACTTAATTTGTGTTCTTGAGACATGGGAGTCAAGTTTATATATAGTTTTTGATGTAGGACCTAATTAGGCTCTCAGCATATCTTAATACTTTCTGCTACATCTGCATTAAAGATAACATTGCATACATTTGCATTTCATTTACATAAAAAGTTAGCCATGCTATATGTAACAATCACTTCAACCAAGTACCACTGACAGCAAATATTTTGAATGAGCATGTGAAAATCCATGTCTACACAAAGCCTGTCCTGGATTCTGTTGCATCTCTCTCATTTGGAACTTGCTTATGTGAAGCACATTCTGACAGAGCCCTTGAGGTGAAGCCAACAACTGAGGACATAGCAATCAAGAGGGTCTGATGCATACCATACACTCCACTGGAGAAAGAAAGGCTCAGTTGATACTCATGTGGATGCTGTTTATAATTTCATCAATAATGATAATCAGTGGTAGTAATAATGGCGTGATTTTTATGATGCGTTTTAAAACGGCATAACCTTGAAATAAAAGTATTCATTCATTTCTTTCTTCATTCATATGTCTCTGGATGAATCTATATGGGGCAGCCTTATTTCCAGGTCTCACTTAATGAATCTCAGGTTTATCTGGGCCATTTGACTTTAAAAGTCAGCTTTTACCAGGGGACTGCGCCACAGTTTCCTCAGAATGAGCTGCTTTTTGCGTCTTAGGTCTTGCATGCATCAGGCACACTTCTTATGTTTCAGCCTGCCCAGTGACCCACCTCCCAAGTTCGTACCCCCTTACAGGTCCCGAAACCCGCAGACAGACTCCAGAGTGCAGTTTATGGACATCAGGCATGGCGGCGGCTGCTCACGATGCGCAGGCCCTTCTGTATGTGGTCAGTGCGCCCAAAGCTTGTTTTGTGGAACGTACTCTTTCCAGGGAATGTTCTTTAGAAATGGTTCTAACCAAACACACCTTTGAATTGTTATATAATTTTACTTCTTCTTGGAAAGGCACAATGCTTAGAATAAAAATCTCACCTAATTTTCTGTAAGTTGCTATTTCTCAAACCTTTGGGACCATAGACACCTTTATTAGCCACCTGTTTACCCCACAAGACCGATTTTCTGCAGTGATTTTGGAAATCCCTGTTCTAAGTGAAAAACCTCAAGAACAGCAAAAAGCACAAGAGTAACAATAATAATAGTGGCTAGAATTTGCTAAGAGCTTCCTGAGTGCCAGGTATGAGATGCTTTACTTACATAACTGTAACTAATCCTGGAGGTTAAAGGGTCATATCTGTGTCATTTTAGAGCTGATAACATTAAGACCTAGAGATGTTAAATAGCTTGCCCCACATGTTGCCGCAAAGAAGAGAAAAAGGTGAGACTTGAAATCAGGTTGATGCTCTTATTTACTATTGCATTGTTTGTGGTTTCTCACTAAGCCTGGCACTCTTCTGTTTCCAGGCTACCAATGCATCTCCTTCAGTCATTTCTCAGGTGTCATGACTCAAGTCCCTTCACCCCCCACAGACACCTTCCCCCTGGTTTGTCCATGTCTGATTTGTTTTAATGAACATGGTCCCCCAGGTGGAAGTTGAGGTCCAAGGAGTGGGACAAAGCCATCGCCTCCCTTGCCCTGGACCCTCTACTTGCATTAATGCATTGTAAAATTGCAGTGACTCTTTCACAAGTACATAATTATCCTGTATCATTTGGAGCATATTCTCTGAGTTGCTCAGTCTTCTTTTCCCATGTATGCAGCTCATTTTTAAAAACTGAGATTTGTGATCTATAGCAAATTTCCAACCTCTTTAAGCCTCAGTTCTGGTGAGTAATAATAGCACAAACCTCCCAGAGTTGTGGGGGCAGCAGGTGCACATGTGCCATTATCAGTATAATTGCTTGTACATCATAACTCTTCAGTAAATGTTAACTGGTATAATTATTGTTGTTATGAAAACATTGGAAATTTCTATTGAGCAAAAAGCCTATTTTCCAAACTTTTTCGTGCAGTTCAATGTAATTAATTTTTCTTTACTTAAAAATTTTGAATTTATATCTCAAGTTATAAGAGTGGTTTTGTCGGTGCAGTTGAAATGATTCCCACACTGCTGATTTAGGCAGTTTACATTTTGATATGCGTATTTAGCTGGTTTTTAAAGTCGCAAGACTCTAAGGGAAGAAACTAATCCTTAGTTGGCAGGCAAGTCCCCTCCCTAAATCTTTGGATTAAAATAGAAAGAATCTGCCGCCAGGGCTTTCCCTGTCTTCTGTGATTGAGATCTGTCTCTGGGAGAGACCTCCCCTACCTGTGCACGGCAAGCGCATTCTTTAGAGAAAGAATTTGCAACTTTAATATTTATCGACATACACACTAATTCCCTTGATGATGGTCATTAATAAGGTGCTTATAACTTCTTTGGCAGTAGTTCAATGAGCTTCAAGCTAGCAGGGAGATCCCGTGCTTATTGTATGTGCTAGAATCAAAGATGCTAGAGGAAAATGTGCAGAATGGAGTAGAGAGATTAAAGTTTTAGTAGATAAAATAACTCCAATTAAAACAATCTGAAAGCAAACCTTGGTAAGGCAGCAAGGTTTAAAGATCTAACAGCTTTCTGGGGAGAAAAGTCACATTTCTCATTCCTTTCCCTTCAGCTATGCTGTTAATTTTGCCTACCCATTTGTCTTTCCACCCCTTGGTCTGGTCTGTGTTGGTTAGCAGGGTGAGGTGAAAAGTTAAGCGGAAAACATTTCACTTCCTAAGGCTTAGCTAGTTAGAAGCCAAAACATTCTGTCATATCAGGTTTTGAATAATTGGTCCAAATCTACACTTAATTTCGCCTTAGACAGCTAGCCTTGTAACCCTAGTTAACCTGTGTTTTCTCCTGTTCTTTCATCCTTTAGAAATGAGGTCCACAGAACACAAATTCAGAAAGGCAGAGATTCTAACTCCTCAGAAGACAGGAATAGAAGTCAAAGTGACCTCAATAAATCAAAAGCAACTTGAAGTTCAATGGGGACAAATGTGAGGCAGGATACTTATCTCCAATAAATGGACTCTCACAAATGTAATGTTATCTGGGCACCGTAGTGGTAGAGAGTGTCTTGATCAATGATACAAGAAAGACATCCGTGGCCTTGCCGTAGGACCTACTGTGTGCAGGGCATTCTACCTAAGTCCTTATTTACAAGCATATTGTAGTTATTGCTACAATAACTCTATAAGCTCTGTGTAGTCTTTTCTCTTATTTTACAGATGTGGACGTGGCGGTTGAGAGAGGTTGAATAATTTGCTCAAGTGTTCACAGTTAGTAAATGATGAAGCTGGTTTTGGCCTGTGCTCTTTCGACTTGACCAGGAGCATGTCATTACAGAGCTGTTCTTTCAAAAGCCAACTCAGTTCTTGGCTGTATTAATTTGGATTTCACTTGAGAACAAGATAATAACCTTCCCAGTATATTATACTTTAATTTAAATTTAAAAGAAAAATGAACAGCAGGAACTGGAGCAAGCCCAGAGATACCCGACCCAGTGACAAAGGCAGTGGAAGAAAATGGAAACTGAGCTAATAAGAAAAGGCGCAAGGCGTTTAGGATTATCTAGGTGGGAGGAATGCAGCTATGGGGTCAATAGCACATGAATTGTCTATAAACATCGAAAATGCAATAATAAAAATTTACATTTCATATAAATACTGCAGTTTACAAAGCACTTCCAGATCACTGGTTTCATTGGTTTCTCACAACAGTCTTCCAGAGCAGGAGTTGGCCAGCTTTTTCTATGAGGGGTCAGATGGTTTAATATGTTTGGCTTTGAGGACCATGTGATCTGTCACAGCTACTCAGCTCTGCTGTCATAACATCCGAAAGCAGCCCTGGACAGTTCCTAGACAGATGCAAGTGACTGTGAACCAGTAAAACTTTATTTACCAAAAGAGCTGGTGGGCTGGAGCTGGCTCTGGGGCTCTAGTAATGTGAAGACATGTTAGTGCTCCCCTCATACAGGTGAGGAAATTGAGCCTCGCTAAAATAAAGTGGCTTGTCAGACACAACTCAGTGAATACATGAAGACTGTGGAACTAGAATTTGTTTCCCCAGCTTGTGGTTTGATGATCAGTGCGCTGAATGGAAGATGTGTCCCCAGAAAGATTTCAAGGAGGTGTCTGTGATGGTGATTAAAGTTTGGAGCAGACTAATCTGGAAGTTAGGTGACTACCTAGTGTAGTGAAATAGTATTTGCCAAGCATTTGAGAAGGGATATCAGGTCAAAAAAAAAACATTTCCCAGCTTGCCTGAAATTTCCATTATTAAATCAATTACTTAACAATCTTCTTGAGACATGAATTCTATTTGAATTACAGCACTTCCTGTACATGGGAGAAAAATACATCAAGTGACTTACAAATTCATTTGCCTAGTTATATTAATAAAGGGGAGAATTGAGAGGGAATAAGGCAGTGTAGAGGTTAGCATTTGGGGTGGGGCAAAATGTTGTCAGCAAAGATTACTGTACTAGTGTGGGTGTCCTGATATGAATAACTGAGGAAATCATTAATTTTATCTGCTAAATTTATTGGATACTTAATACCATCTTCTAGCACATGTTCTGAGATCTGTGCTTGAATGAATTCATTGAATCCCCCAAACAATTCTGTGAGACAGGTACTGCTATTGTTTCCATTTTAGAGGTAGGAAAACTGAGGCAGGCACGAAGGTCACATCAAAATCCTGGGCAGCTCTGGGGAAGGGAAGCCTGGCACCACTGGGGAGCTTGGGCTGCAGACCCTCACTTTCTGTGCAAGTGGCTGGACCAGGTAGTCTTCCAGCTCCTTATGTTTTTTAACAGAAATGTAAATTGAGGCAAACTCTCAAGAGAACTGGGCACATTCTCTGGAAGTTAATGCATTATGCCTCTTGAGGCTCCCTGGTACCAACTCTAGCTGAAGAATGTTTCCTCTTGTTTGCTGAAAGAATTCTTAAGTAGGCACTTGTAGCAAGCTTGGTGAAACATACCCTGCTTGGGGTTAAACCTTCCTAAAGCAGAACAGCTCAAGTGACCCTAATAAATGCCAGATACCAAGCAATGTCTGGAGTAATTCAATATATTTCATACGTGTCACGGAGCTAATGCTTTTGTGTGTGTGCGCCTGCGCATATGTGGGGAAGCTTTTGCAAACATACTTTCAATAAGAGTCTTTTCTCATTATCTCCCGTGAGAAAATAAAGGGGAATGCCACTTCTGCCACTTCAAGATTACAGTTTTTATTTCAAATCACTGTTCTCACATAAAATAGCCAAGATTTCTACATTTTAAAATAAACAACAAATGTAAAATCTTTTATCATTTTATTAGTCTTGATATCATTAGTTTTAGGGTATTGTTATTATTAGTTTCTTCCCAAATTTCCATACTTTCCTTAGGATTTAGGAACTTTAATATCTGTATAGTGAGAAATAGATCGAGTAATAAAATAATGCATGCTTATAAAGGAAGAGGTAAAGAGAATATAAAAGATATAGATAGTAGGAAAGGAAGGAAGGAAGGGAGGGAGGGAGGAAGGAAGGAAGGAAGGAAGGAAAAGAAAGAAAGAAAGAAAGAGAGAGAGAGAGAGAGAGAAAGAGAAAGAAAGAAAGAAAGAAAGAAAGAAAGAAAGAAAGAAAGAAAGAAAGAAAGAAAGAAAGAAAGAAAGAAAGAAAGAAAGAAAGAAAAAGAAAGACAAAATGGAGATCACTAGGGTAGGAAGGGCAGGAAGCTAGTTGTGTGTGCTGTGGAATGAGGAGGAAGGAATGCTGAATACGGAATCAGAAGGTCCCGGGTTCAGTTCCCAGCTCTGCCCTTTGGCCTGCTCGACCTTTGACTCATCACTTGACCTTCATCCTATTGCTTTTCTATCAAATGAGAATAATTTCTAACAAGCTTTAAAGAGTGTTTAAGTGATATGATGTGGGTCAAGGCATTTGGCTTCATCTAGAAAGATTTGTGGCATCTAAGTCAATGTCTTTGAATAACAGCAAGATAGAACCAAGGGACCAGGATCAAGATGTAAGCAGATGGGAAGGAAGCACCTCAAGGAATAAATTCATTTGGGTGTTCTTAGCAAGAGTGCTCATCTCCAAGCTCTGAAAATGCATGGACCCTTCTTACTGTTTACTGTGCCTTACACAGCATTCCCTTACATGTAAGTCCTACTGTTCTACCAGGTCGCCAGTTTTCACCAGAACTTTACAAGCCAGCATTTGGGTCTGGGTTGTGTACCATCTTATCCATGGACATTTAAAGGGGTAATTTTAGTAATATGAGGACCTTTTAGATGGGGCTCAAGGTGACTCAACTTGACTGTGATAGTATTAGACTGCGTTTTTAGCGTGCCTTAAAGATTCTGTATAGAAAAGTACCCCCAACTCTATCAAACATAGGCTTTTTCCCCAAAGCTAGGGATTTTCATAAGCAAGATTTAAATTTAATTCTTCTCTTCCAGTGTCTTTTCTTTTTAACTCACCATCTGACAGGGAATAGTTAGTGTATAACCTAAAGCATATGTGGTAAGCTTGTTCCTCTCTGCCTAAATACGAGTTTAATAAAAAATAGCAGTTAAACATATGTTAAAAATGAAGCAGTACAGTTGGGGGCAAAGACTAAAAGGCGACACAACTGTTTATTAGCTCTGTTTTTCATTTTCATGTTCAGAGAATTTTAAAACCCAGATTTTTTTTTCCCCAAGCCTCGGCCAGATCTGCACAGCTACTTACTCTATTTTGGTCTTTATTTCCTACAGATAAACACTAGCTTGACAGTGCTGAAGTCCATGTCCAAAGCAATGAACATCAATTATGAAGTAAATGAATTAGGATCCTTTTTCATGTCCATTGTCCAGGTTAATGATGTCAGGGCCTATAATGTATTACCTCAAGAGAGAGCTTTGGCATTACATATAGAAATCAATTTAAGAAGTGTTAAGTGATCTTGGCTCTCTGAATTTCAAGATTTGTGAGTTTTAAACGTGGGACAAATTAGATAGCTCTGTTTCTCATTGTCATTTACAGCTTTAGGACAGCCCACCTGACTTAAAATCAGTGATTTGTCTTGACCTTACAGGTGAAAATTCACTCGCCAATTTCTCTTTCCTGTGTCACAAGGATGAATCAAAGTAGAGACCTCTTTCACTCTGGAGTAGCTGTCTGCACCAAACCGTACTTGTTTGAAGAACAGGACTGTGCCCTGAGTCCTGGCTCTTTGTTTCATTGTAGTGAAGCCAGGGCGGCAAGCCTAACTTCATTGTGATGTGAATTCTCCCTACAGTAAATTTTGGCCTTATGTGTATGACATCAGTGGCAACTCTATCTATATTCATCCTTCTACCCAAACGGGCTGCCTTATAAGGAGAGAGAGGCAGCATGAAGACAGAGAGTGGAATGGAGGACACCAGAGTTAAGGTTCTTCTCAGAAAAGGTATTGGCACAGAACAGCTTTTAAGTAAGACTCAAAGTGATGAATTAATAATGATGTATAATGTTCTTTTGGATTCAATGCTCATTCGCTCCTTGCAGCAGTCTTGGGAAGTAGAAAGCAAGGTGCCTGTTTTGAATTCCATTTTAGATAGGAGACCAAGGCTCTGAGAGGCTAAGGAGCATTCAAGATGGCAAGTGATGGGACCTGGTACTTTGTACACTGTTTGTCTTTCTAATCGCACTGAATTCCTGCTCCTGAAGTTGCTCCTGGTTGGAGTTGGCCAAGAGGAGGAAAGGCGGTATATGTGTCCCTGTAATTCTTCTGTGTCATTTATTTTCAAGTCTTTTCCATTGTTTGGGTGTCTGTAACTGCAAGCAACTTTCTAAGTAACATAATGTACTCAGTTGTGGGGTTTTTGTCTGATGAAATCAAAGATAAAGCTTTAAAAGGTGATAAATAATAAGGGATGGCCAAAAGAGGATTTCTCCTTTGTTTTCCATAGGACTTCTTTCATACTTGTAAATGGTACATATAACTTACTAGACAACAGCTTCAAGTCACAGAGGCGGGAAGTATAGTTTTCCTTTGTTTTGTGAGTCAGATCTCTTCCACCCTGCAGGGAAAGACCCCAAGGCCGACATCACCCTTGTTCCCGAGCTGCCCTGTGCCCATTCCTGTTCAGGTGCTTTAAGCCCCTGCTCCATGGCAGATGCAGCCAACACCTGGTCTGTGGCTGCAGCAGTGTGGCCAGATGTCTCGAAGGGACTAAATCAAGTATTTTCTGTAGCCCCATTAAACTCAGTAGAATAAATATCATTTTCTTGGGTCTTGTAAAGGAAAAAGGGTAGCCATAAAATGCAGTAGAAAGTGAATTCCAATTTTGTTGTCACTTAACCCCTACCCCTCAAAATCCGGAAGTTCTTTGTACCCCCTTGCACATGGTTATCTAAATTTTGACTTTACAATTTTTTAATCATAAGTTTAAATAGTTGCAAGGGATATAACTCCTAGAAAATTATAAATGTTTACATTTTAAAGTAAAACTGATCACTTCTGGAAATGTACCCAGTGAAATCTAAGTACTATTTTGAGTGAATGCTCGCCATCCTTCATTCATTTTTAAATACGTGAACACTCTGTGTTCTTTAACACTCAAAATTTTACATTATTTTTCCCTTTGAACTTGTATTTCTATGATATTTTTCTGTGGAATTTTATCCTCATGTTATATATTCTTGTGCTTAAAGGCCTTTTATTGATAGTGCTATTATAATCCTTTGCAATAAAAATAAGTATAAAATAAATTTTTATTTTAAAAGTTCTATGATCATAAAACTCTAAGTAATAAAGTCTTCTAAATTGATTTACAATGATTCCGGTACAAAGTTGATAAAAAAATAAATGTATTAAACATTTCAATAAGTAATTATTAAATGCGAGAATTAAAAAAAAATATGCCCTGGTGGGTGTAGCTTAGTGGATTGAGTGCGGGCTGTGAAACCAAAGGGTTGCCATTTCGATTCTTGGTCAGGGCACATGCCTAGGTTGTGAGCCAGGTACCCAGCTGAGAACTCGAGAGAGGCAACCACACATTGATGTTTCTTTCCCTCTCTTTGTCCTGCCCTTTTCCTCTGTCTAAAAATAAATAAAAATCTTTTTTAAAAAGTTCAAATTTATTGAAAACTTATTTGTTAATGAGATGAATAGGCTTTATTTTCAATTACTTCAACCCATAGATGAATATTTTTTATTGTTAAGGGTTCAAGGCCAGTTCCATTCCCAGCTTTAGTTTTTATGGTGTAAATGGTAAGAAACAGTGTCTACATAGCATGTGATGGGACAGATGGAGATCTGTTAGATCATACTATTTCTGTCTTTGAACTTCTGAATAATAAGCCAAAACCAAACCACCACCAGTAGCCACATTTATTGATCTCAGTTAGTAAGTTTCTTAGGTCTTCCATTGAGTTTGTGAAAAGTAAAGAATTGGTCATCACCTGGCTTTAAAAAGCATTTGTTATCCATTCATTAAACTTATCTGCTATCTTGATCTGTACCAAAAATGTATCACAAAGCTTTAACAAGGTAGTAAATGACTGAAAATTATGTACTTTTTTAACTTAGTGATATACTGCTTAACTTGATCGACTTAGAAAGTGTTAGCAATTCAGAAATATTGGTGATTTCAATACATTTTCACCTGCCAAACAATATTTTTTAAATCCTCACTCAAGAATGCATTTATTGATTTTAGTGTGGGGGGAGAAAGAGAGATAGAGAAACATCCATCCATTGCCTCCCTTACACACTCCAACTGGAGACCAAACCCACAACCTAGGTGGGTGTCCTGATCAGGAATCCATCCTGCGACCTTTTGGTGTAAGGACATGCTCTAGCCAGGGCCCAAACAATATTTTTAACATAATTATGGCAGAAATGCTTTGATCACATTCTTTAAGTACCATACTCATCAATCTTTGGATCTGAAATTCAGTTCATTCAGTGCATAGGTAACATACCCTAATTGTCCTTGTCATTCATTCAACCAGCTAAATCAGATTTATTTTGTGTCAGAAAAAGTCTCACTTCATTTTTCAATGAACATATTTAATATGCATCCCCCTGACAACCAGGTCACTTTTTAATTCAAATTTTAATATAGAATTTGATTAAGGTATAACTCTATGAGGACAGGGTTTATATATGTTAGTATATAAACCCTGTATATGTATATACATATATGTATATGTATATACTCATATATATACAATGAGAAAGAGAGAGAAGGGTGGAAAGGTGCTGACTGAGGAATGAAGCTTTGGAACCAGGGACACGTGGCCTGGATGTGGTGAGGCTGCCCAGTAGTGCTCACTGACTCTTCATTCCAGTGGGGTCTCTAGGAATAGTTGAGGGATAGAAGAGATTGTGAAAACATAATTATCATCATTCTTACCACCCCACTCCACCTATCAGAATTCCCCAAACAGGTCAAAACATACTATTTTTAACTCTTTACAAAAGCCCTCACACCCTGGAGTTTATCACCCACTTTGATCACAGGTGGGTCACTTTTAACCTGCGTATCAGATCAGGCTTTCCTGGGCCACTCCAGTGCTGTTCAGAGCTCCCAACCATGTGGTGTAGTAGATTTGCGATGGTGAGAGTCATGTGTGTCTCCTGCTAGTAGGAGAGGGATTATTGTAAGAGGGCAGGTGAGGGTACTGGAATGGAGCTTGAACACAGATGCATTCTCAGACAAATTTAGGGAAGAATCTTAGGGGAATAAAAATTCTGGAAGTTAATTCCCTCAACACTATCGGTGCCCATGTACTTCTTGTAAGGATTTTTGTGACACTTCAGGTGTGTATGTACATTCCCTAGTTTTGAATACCACAGTAATAGAGAAAGAGCTAACTTTACAAAACCAAGTACTATAATTTAAAGAATTCTAGAACTTGGGAGGGGTGGGGAGCCCGGCTGCATCTAACAGACACTGGTAAAGCATCCTTCAGGCAGAATCTATTTCCCTTTGATTTTGGGTCAATAGTCCTCCCTAAGACAATGAACACTGTGTATTAGAGTCCCAAGAACCCCTCCTGGAATTGGTGTGCTCCAGAAGATAGTCAAGAGAAGGGGCAATAGCGTTTATTGAACAGGTACTCTGTTGGGGTGGTTTCACATGCCTTAGCACATTTATTTCTCACTTTAAATGACAGAGGCAATATGACCCGTCCCTCAGCCCAGAGTCGGTGAGTGGTTGTACCTGGCTCCAGAATTCATCCAGGGATAAAAGAAAGGTCTCTCCTTCAATCCTCCTGAGTCCCAAGGAGTCAGGTGATATTAGTCAGAATATCATCGCTAAAGAAGAGCTCATTTTATTTTTTTCTTAGTTGTAAAAGAAACACATGTTCATTGTAGCAATCATTAACAAAAAAACAAAAGACTAAGCAGTAAACAAAAGTTACCTCTGACCCTACAGCTCAGGTATGATTATAGATATTTCAGAATGTATATATTCATGAGGAAGGACACAGGTCTCACAACAGAGAGAATGAGTGTGTGTGGTTTAGACCAACACCCACCTGGGTTTAAACTCCTACACCTGTACTTTACAGTGTCTTTATCTGTCAAAGGTGATAATAGCATACACTTCATGGGGTTGTTGTGAGTGTTACATGAGGTATGTAGGTAGTTAGGTAGGTAGGTAGGTAGATAGATAGATAGGCAGCTTGCTTTAGACTTCTTTTGGTTAGCAGCATTTTCTGAAGATTTATCCGTTTCATTTCTTATTGTATTGCTGTAAACCTGACTTTTAATCATATCCATTGTGTGACTTAGCCAATTGTCCCAATGAACATTTTGTTTCCAACAATTTGCTTTCTTAAACAATGCCGTGATGAACTGAAGGTGACTGATAAAATAAACTGGTAAAAGGCATTTCCAACATGTTGCTCAATTTAACTCCAGAAATATAAGCTCTACTCATTTATATTCCAACTCTAAATAGACATGAGAGTGCCTGTTTGCATTAACCCTCACCGATGGTGGTATTATCTTTCTTTTTCATCTTTGCTAATTAGATAAGATTTTAAAAGTGTAACACATTTTAGTTTGCATTGCTTTGATTATAAGTGCGGTTTGACATTCTTTTGTATTTCTTTAGCCTTACAACAATCTAACAATGAAAATGCATGCAGGTATTTGTTCTTATGGTGCTTAGTGTTATTTACTTGCAGTCTGTATTCATCTCTTTTCTGTAGGAGGCATAAAATTAAAGTAAAACTTTCCTGGAGCGGATGTGTATGCATAAGAGGTTTAATCAATAACTGACAGAGGAAGTGGGGGCTCGGAGTGCCCTCCCAGGGCTCTGTGGATTCTTTATCTTTGAATCTGGCTGCTGCTTCTCTGACAGGTGTACTTCTTAGCTCCGGGGACCTGGACCAGACAGCCCTTAGCTCTCACTCTGCCCGATGTGCCTTGGGACTCTGGACGGTGCAGAAATCCATATGGTCTGGAGAATATGAAAAGTCACAGGCTTATTTTTAGTTTGGGAAAATGAAATTCTGTTTTAAACAGAAAGAACCCTAACATAGGGTATATCCTCTTGCTGCGTTATTTGTCTTCTGATATCAGTTGCTCTCTGTGTGTCTCTGACTTGCTCCATCTCCACCCTGCCTCTCTTTCTGGCAAATTACACTTTTCCATCACAGGAAGTGCTGTCCATAAAGAAAGCAAATACTCAACAAGAAATTTAAATAATAGAAGAAAATGTCCTAAACCTGGAAAAATCTTCTTGTTTGCAAACTGACAGGGTGAGAAGGAATTTTCTCACTTTGCAAAGAATGGGAACTTCATCTTGTCTGAGTTTTCTCCACTCAGAGATGTGGAACCTACGACAGAGCTCCCTGCTGCTTCAGTCCTTCCACACTGGGATTTTGGTTTATTACCCTAAAAAAATTCTTTTCTGGCCTTGACAAAAGATTTCTCATTGAAAGAGAGAGATTGAAAGAGACTGAGAAAGAGACTGTGTGAGAGAGACAGAGAGAGATGGGGACATAGCAGCCAGGGCCAGGCCTGTGCCTTTCTCCCACCATTTCCTGTTCATTTGCTTCCCACCAGGGAGAGAGGCCTGGCCTTGTTAGCCACTGCTGGAGTGAACTGGAACTATTATCTGTACCTTTTCTCACATTTCAGCATTTCTTCTTCTAAAAGCCATTTGGGATAAAGATAATTTCTTCCTAAAAGCTGGCTCTGTTCTCCCTGACCTCCTATACCTGACCTTGTTTTGCATTTTGTAGTTAAAAGAACATGAAATAAACTTTAGAACTTGCTTGATTAAATAGATTAAATAAATATGCACAGCTACACACAAGCCCGCATGGCCAGTATGACCACAGTAGGCATATGTAGACACCAAAGATAAATCTAGTTTGTCTTTGAATTTCCAAAGTTGGCATCTCCCAGCTGGACTCCTCAAGTGCGCCTGCATTCATATATATTCAATACCAGCATAAACGGGATCCTAATTAATGAGTGTGTTAATTCTTCTTTGCCAGCTGGGGACAAAAACCATTGTTTGGTCTCTAGCCATTGTGTGTGTGTGTATGTATGTGTGTGTGAATTTGCAATCTCCAGATTTCAAATCACAAGATCAGCAGATAATATCGTCTTTTCTGTCCCTTAAGATTTTTTAAAAGAGTTGACATTCTTTTTTATGATGGTTAATAATCAGAATCAATCTTTGGGAGGGGGGCTGCATGATATATAGCTTAATGGATGCGTTGAGTAATAGATGTTAGATAGTTATATCCTTGTATTTTCAAGTGACTTACAGAAAACCAGTTTTATGACATCGGTAAGCTCAAGATATTTATATTCCCTGGCTGGGTGCATCCAATAACTCTTTTTCAAATTGGAGCATCAGCTCCAAGGATGAAAGGATCACTTCTCAGAGTTTAAACCCTAAAGCGGCATCATTCATAAGAATGATCTGCTTGCAGAGATTAGCTCTGACTAGATGATGCTTTGGATAAAGTAAGAAGTGGGCTGTCTAGTTCCTAAATTACAGGTAGACTGCATTCAGAAACTCTAAGGTATTTTTTCAATATGATAAAGCCCTTTAATCTCTCTGCATGGCATTGTTTTAGCATTGAGCAAGGCTCCTCAAAGCCCAAGATTAAATTAGGAGAACTCCCCCTGCTGCTTCTATTGAATTGAGTTAATATAATGAGTTTATTGTTAAATTAAACAAAATGAAACTTGCCATGTGAAAGAAATACGGCAGAGATCGCAGTAGGATGTTATTTTTCCCTTCCTGCCTTGCTTCCCCGTTGCCTAGAGGTGGCTTCCTGACCCAGCTGCTGCACCTCCAGCACACCGACAGCACTGTCTCTGGGAGATGAAAGCCGAGAGCTAAGGTTGGCACATAAAGCAGAAAGGAACCTTGGAACTTTCGGGGTGGTCAGATGTGGTGCCCAGGCTGCCTATGAGGAATTCCTTCTTTGTAGGTGCAGGTGCCAGTGTTACGTAGACATGGCTTCTGCTTCCTTCACAGTGTTTCTATTAAAAGACAAGGATGAAACCAGCCAGCCAACCCACTGCCACAGCCTGGCAGGGAGAGTAGCTTATTAGGCAGCAGTCAGCTTCCCAGCTGCCCCTCTTGTCCATCAGTTGCCTCCTCGGCTACATTTTGTTTGATGTTTGCTGTCTCCACTGCACAAGCAGTGCCCTTTCCTCTTGCTCACTTGATCTGACTCTTGCCCGGATCTTCATATGGCTGGGTCCTTTTGTCATTTTGTTCTTGGTTTAAAAGTCACCTCTTCAGAGAGCTCTTTTTCCCTTTGCCACGTAGAAGTAGCCCCTCAGTCACTCTCTGTCATAGTCCCTCATTTTACTGCATTTTTGCTATGTATGATGCACATTTTTTTTGCTCAATTTTTTCTGGGGAAAATAAGGATGTGCATTATACTTGGGTATAATGATTACACACCATGGATATAATAATCTCATGTATAATGCACACCAAAACATGGGTGTGCATTATACATGGCAAAATACAGGTGTTTTTGCCATATTTTATACTGTCCAGTATTTTCGTATGTTTACAGCTGCTCATCCCTTCCTCCACTAGAAGGCAAACTTTGTGAAGGTGGGTGCCATGCAGGCTTCTCCCACCGTGTCCCACAATGTCTAGAACAGAGTGAGCACTTTGTAGCTGTTTGATGAAAGGGGCCTCCTCAGTCTGCCCATGTGACCCGGAGCAGGCCTCCTTACCTCCCTGAACTTAGATCCTCACTTCTAATGAGGAGATAATAAATGCTCCCCTCCCCATGGCATGGTAAGACTAAAATCCACTACCAGCAAACTAGCCCAGAACAATGACTGACATCTGCTAGTGTCCTCCTTCGGGCTCTAAAGTGTCAGCTTTGAATGCTTCCTCTGCCTCTTGGAGCCTGTGCCTTACTCAGCCAGCAAGAACACTGTTACATGGTTGATATTCCCAATGAAAAGCTGAGCTCTAAGTGAAGTTTTAATGACTTTTCTATAGTCCACTCTTCCCCTCCCACAAGGGTTTGTAATTCATTTCTTAAAAGCATTATTTCCCACAATAGACCATGCATTGGTTAACATCATCTTTATCCCAGCAGTTTGGTGAAAAATCAGTGCAGGCCCTGGCTGGTGTGGCTCAGTGGACTGAGTACTGGCCTGCAAAACCAAAAGGTCACTAGTTCAATTCCCAGTCATGACACATGCCTGGGTTGTAGGCCAAATCCCCAGTAGGGGATGCATGAGAGGCAACCACACACTGAAAAAAAATCAGTGCAGAACCAGAATGTTGGGTGGGACACTCAAGAAACCACTGGGTCAAACTTTTGTCTTTTATTAAGGAAATTAAAAATGGAGTGTCCAACTTTACCTGATACTTCTCAGGTAAAGATTTTTAACCTTCTCATTTGAGAAAAGTTTTTTTTTAGTTTATTTTTAGTTAAGAGATTCCCTTGAACAAGAATGTTAGAAGTAATTTGTTGCAACCTTCGTACCTGACAGATGAGGAAACTGAGGCCTATAGAGGTTAAGATGCTCACCCAAGGTCCATCTCCTCATTTGTTAGGAACAAGTGGGTCCCAAGTGGGTCTCCTGATTCCCTGGCTAATCACTGCCCTCTTGCCTGACATTCCTCCCCAGTTACCCACCTGAATTTGTCTTACTTTCACTTAATTTTTCTGAAGCCTCTTATAAAGATCAGTCATAAACTTGGTAAGAGTAATCAAGTTGCTTTTTTTCTTTTCTCCTGAAGTTGAAACTACCCTAACTGCACTAATCTTTCCTCCCCAGATCTGCTTGCTGTCTAGCGATCAGCCCAGGTTCCATTGAGTAGATCCTCTCTATTTGCTTTGCTCCTACTGGGAGGGAAGTGACTGGCATGGCCTCTCACTCTGTCCCAAGCACTCACCCTGGGCAAGGTCCTCTTTGCCTCTGAGCCTGAGATCCTGGGCCTCTTTGGACTGCAAAGTTCTCTCACCAGCATGATCAATTATCAATTAATTTCAATTGTGGATTGTTCACTTTGCATTTCTAGCTTCGATGCCTTTCAATCTTTTATATTAGCTAGTTGATCAGTATGACAATCTGTTCCCCAACTTTAAGTTTGTATATTTAGTGTTGTAAAATGTCTAGTTAATCTTAGGAAAACCTGTATAAGCCTCATGTTAAGCTGATTAAAGTATGATTTAATGTAATGAACATTTTTATTTAGTATAATGAACATTTTAAGAATTCTTGCCATCATCATCAAGAAGTACTAAACATCAAATGTATTTTCCAAAAAGATCTTCTTTAGCTAATAATACAAAATCTAAATGCTAAGTATATCCTATAATTTTACATCTGTTAAGTGATTTGAACTCTGAAATGTTCACACTAAAAACCAGTTTGCCTTTCCAGCTGTTGATCAGCTCCAAACACTGAGCATTACTGTGTAGCCAGTCTTCCTTGTACCCTTGAAGTAGTTCCTTCTGAGGGGGGATGAGGAGCAGATTAATTTGCCTGTAATTTAGCTGTTTTCATTTGTTTTAACATAGAAAGTCTGTTTAGAATCTGTGCCCAGAATATGATGCATTTCTAAATGGCCATAAAGTTTTCATGACTCAACCCTATTCAAAAAGGGCTGAATCTGCTTTGAACATAGCAGGGGGAAAAAAAAACAAGAACTCAGAGCAAAATTTCTTCCTTCCCTTCTCTTCCACATGCATGGCCAAAGGTGCCATGGGTTCTTCTGAAGGCTGAGTCCCCAGCATACACATGTACAGAAATCCTCAATAAGACCAAGTCTGTAAAAGATTTAATTTCAAAAGAAACTCTGTGTTTCCTACCACACTTGATGATTTTTCAACTCCCTTCTAGCTCTGGGGTGTTGTCATTTTAGTGGAATCCATGGTGATTGGTCATCAGGTCTGGATCTGCAAAACCACCACCGACTCTTCAGTGTTCTCATTTCTGCTTGTGGTCAGTAAGCCCCAGGTCTTCGGTGTGGTTGGCAGGAATGCGAACATCCTATTAATATCTTTACATTGTGGCTCATTCTCTACATGAGCAGTGTGTTGAAGACATAAACAAGAGTATTGGTTTGCTTTTTTTAAAATTAAACATAATAATTTCTTTCCATGGGATTATGGCTTTTACTAGCAATGGCTATCACTAGCAATTCTGAAAGCTTCAAAGAGAAGGATAACTTGCCTAGTCACTGAAGCAAAGTTAAAGGAAGCATTGAGGACCAGATGGGAGAAAATGTGGGTGAAAAAAATGCATTTGGAAATGTTATGTTCTAGGCATGGATATCAGCAAACATGCATTGGAGTTTTTAACAGCCGTAACTATTAAAGAGAAGATATACATGAGTACTTTCTAAGATGATAAATATGAGTCATTGACTATAATGCTAGATTATCTTAATTTTCGAAACACTTTATTTGAGCAACCATTTTCAGGGGAAAATTTTTATCCTCAAGATGTTAAAATATTACTTAGTAAAAATATTACTTTGTAGAAAGTTGATGATAGACATAAATATCATATTTGCTTTAAAATTTTAGTAGAGGATGTCATTTAAAACACAAGGACCACAAAACTGGAAGGAGAAATAGACTTGAGAGCCAGACCCATGCCTGTGTCTTCTTGGGCACATTGCTCTCCTTCCTGAGCCTCAACTTTTATATCGATTTAATGAGTTGGAGAGACCATATAACTCAATACTTTTGCACCTCTGTTCTGTCTTTCTCTTCCTGAATTGAACAAATGTTCTCATGTCATCTGCAAATCAGTATAGTTCAAGCAAACCAGTTCTAGTGTCGCGTCCCCTCTAAACTCCCCGCCAGCATTCCCCACAGTAAGGCTTTTGAGACCAACTAAGTCAAGCACCTGACATACTTTATTTTCAGAGTATAAGAATAATGGTAACTAGTCAACTTGCATGTAACATAAAACAGTATCAGCTCTCCTTCCAAAAAGTTATCTTCTGACCACTCTGGATTATTACAAGCTCCTAAAGTGTATTTAAGGATAGTATAGGAATTATTTTCAGTTCTTTTGAAAAAAGTCCATTATGTGAAGGATAACTGGTGGAGTGACACCATGGATATTTTTCTTGTGCATTTATATAGTAGAGAGCGCTTCCGTATGCTGGTATAGATGCATTTTGTAGGCACAGTGAGTGTTACCAGAACATAAGTGCTTATATTTATTTAGATATAATTAGCATACAATAAAATGCCCAGAATCTTAAGTGTTCAGTTCAGTGAGTTTTGGCAATTGTATAGATTGGTGTACCACCACTTAAAACAAGATGTAGAACATTTTTATCCTTTTTGAAACTTCCTTTGTGTAAGCACTTGTTTGAGTACAGCAGGTCCTTGAATGGGATCATTTATTCAATGTTGTTTCATTATAATGGTGATAAGATGCTCTGGGAACTTAACTCTTGTTTCTATCAATTACCCTATGGCAAAATTGGTTTCCTTATATATCTTTTGGCTTAGTTGAAGATCCTATCAATGATGTTAAGTGAGGACTTACTTATCTTAGTTCTTCATTTTGTGCTTTTTATGTAATTATAATCCATAAATAAAAATCATAGAAAAAGTGGACAATTTTATAGGTAAGGAACTTGAGCCACTACATTACCTTGAACTCAATTCACAGTATTAATTGTTTTGCTTGACCTGAATGGCCAGATGTGCCCTCCTTTTGTCACATTCATACTCTGTGTGTGGACATAATAATGTGTAAATAAATGTATATGGCATACTGTTTGGTGTTAGTGAACACTTACCAAGATGCCTTAACCAGCTTGTAGGGAAATGCCAGGGTGTTCTTGCAGAATGTCCAGACTCTGATTCAGTACAGTGATGTGAAAGGAATAGGCATCAGGTGTTCTCTAGGGGCCTTGAGGTGGGCCATCAGATGTGCTCTCAGACACTTGGGGACAAGAGTCCTTTTGCAACCCTGAGTGAGCAGGACGAAGTCCCACCAGTTTCAAGGGAGGCGAGAACTTGTCAGTTAGAAGGGTGTTGAGGAGGGGAAAAGGAGCCAGTAGAGGAACATTCCTTTTCCAAGGTCACTTTTATCCAACCCCAAGGTAGAAGGGGACACTGGTAAGGTCATGAAGGCCAGGAGGACATGTGCTGGCCCAACTCTCTCAGCAATGGCTCCAGAAGACCTGCTGCCACACCTGAGGCAGCCTCTCATCTCTCTGAGCCTCTGTGCCAGGACTGCTAACAACCAGCTCAAATTGGCTGATTTTTCCACATTTGTCAGGGAGCCAGCTGCACTGGCTCAGCTGAGCATCTGCAGAAAGGGAAGCAGAGAACCAGAAGGAAAAAAAAAGCTTTTAAGTCATTATTCTTATTCATTTCCCTATTCTCTGCCCCACCCCTCGCAGTCTCCACTGCCATGCCTCTTTCTTCTTCTTTTTTTAAAAGTCTTTTTATAACAATCTTTTCCTTTATGTGCCTAGAGCCCTTGGCATCCTTCCAGTGACCTGTCTGTAGAGAGATACTCCTCCCTTATAATTAGGCCTTTGTTACACCATTTCCTGATTTTCTTCTCTCTCTTTCCCTTTTAAAGCTTCTGGCCCTTGACACCGCAATGCCCCAGTGGAATAACCACCCTTGTTAAAACAAAGGGTCTTCAAAAGGGTGATGAAGTTGGCTTACTCAAGGAGGACTGTGAGTTCATTCAGGCCTGTCGTTACAATGGGCCAGGGCATGGAAGGACCCAAAATAAGACATGGGTTGAGATGTCTTCATTGTGGTCGCAACCTCACCTACAGAGCTCTCCCCAGCCTTTTAGTCCCTATGCTTGGGCCACTTCATTTCTGGATCACAGTCTCTGCATTCCACCATTCCTGGGCTATGATCTTATTGGTTTCTGGGTAGGAGGATGGGAATTTTGGTTTTCAGATACTCCTGAAAAGTCAAAAAAGAGCTAAATCCTAAAGAGGTAAGGAGAGCCAGAGATGGAAGCAAGACAGGCACAGTACAGACAAATGCAGCTAAGACCCAGTTCTCTGGGGACCCGTGAAATGGTGGTCAGTGGTCTGGAACCTTCGATTAGGCTCCAGAAAAGAGATATAGATCTGGTTATTTGCAGATATACTTGGTTGCATTCCATTCAGTTCTTTTAAAGACAGTATATATCAGGATACCTACACCACCACATTTGTGGTAATAGCCACCACATTTGAGGGGACTCATGTGAAAGCCTGGGAGTCTTGCAGTCACTGGAGTCTTCAGAAAATTCAGAAGAAATTGTGAGAGATTTTAGGTCTCTCAGTCCTGTCAGGATTGGTGATGTGCCATTCTGTTTCCTTTGTGTCGAAATCTGAGATTCAGCAGTAAATAAATGCCAAACAGTCTAGATAACCACTCTTAGTGACCTCTTGTTCTCTGAGGTGACTTTAAAAAATAAACCTGTTAGTCTAGTTCAAACTTAGGCAAAATACTAGGTTTTTATTTGCCCTCAGATCACCTTTCTCATTAACCCAAAGTTGTACCAAATGGCTGTAGTGGTCTTAGATCACATGAGAGTAAAACCAAGATATTTTCTCCCCTTTTATAAGTTTTAGGATTTTTTGATAGATATTATATTTCTTTTTGAAAATTATGTTGGGGGAACATTAAAGATAAAAATAATTGTAACCTTTTCTTTTGTATGGGGTCTCTCCAGAAGGTATCTATCAATGTAATGTGAAAAATAGAGGAATTGTACACAGGACAATGATGCCTCAGTCCCCTTCAGAGTGGGCACCTTGGGACCTCACACAGTTCTCCAATTGCCATCAGCTGCCAGTCGTAATTTACTGAATCTCATCAATGGTCTGAAATCTCTCCTCTTTCAAAGGTGATTTCAGTTTGGGGAAACAATCAGAAGTCACAGGGCACCAAATCTTGGCTCAATGGGGGCTGAGTCACCTGGGTGATTTGATGTTTCACCAAAAAACTCTGCAGGAGACATGATGCCTGAGCAGACACATTGTGTTGAATCTACCAATCACCAGTTGCCCATAGCTGTGACTTTCTGAATCATGCAAATAGTTTCGGTGGAATTGTCAAGGATAATACAAAATTCGATGCACATCCATTGTTCCACTCACTCAGTCATTTTGAATGCAGTGGCCACACAGTACACATGCTCACTTATTAGCAGCTACCACCGCCACTGACAAGTACTGGGAAGTTGTCACTGCGCATGCATGCACATTCCAGTCCACTCTCTTTGGCTGCCAAGTTACATCAATGTCAGGCAAACTGTTCTCGTTATATTAACAATGGCTGGACTTTTTCCAAACAAACCTCACACAGAGATTTCCCCTTAAATTGTCTTTATAACCAACCTACTAGTAGCACTATTTGTAGGTTCCTAGTTAAGAATACCAAATGATCTTCCTGATGGTTTAAAAGATTGAAGTTAGATATCTTGGTAAGTGTTGACTGGGTTGAATGAGAATTAAATGAGGTATTGATTGTAAAGTCATGTTGACTTAGTTAACTTTGAAGCCAGATCCCAGATTTGTAATGTGCTTTATAAGTAACCTAGCCAATCTGTAAAAGGGGGTTATTTATACCTTCCTCACCATGACCCAGTGAAGATTAATGAAATCTTGTTTATGAATTACCTGATAGGATCCTTGGCATTTGTTATATGCTAAAAGAATGAACACATCAGCCATTTTCCCCAAAGACCTTTGCCTTTCAAAGTGCTTTTCAACTTAGAAAGGTTACCAGTATCCAAGTAGGAGCTGAGCTTAATGTAGTGAGGATGTTGTAGGTAACCAACTGCTACCTAGGCTGTTAGGTAGCCAGTGCAAAGAATTGATAAGTGTTTCAGAAGAATCTGACCAGAAATCTCATTCTCTCCTTTTCAAAATAGTCCATCAATTAAAGGGAAGGGGATAAGTGACTAGAACATCTCCAATTTATGGATCAATTGCTTTGAGCTATAGCACTCAAAAGTTTTTTTGTTTGGTTCCAAGAAAGACTTTTCCTCTAAGGACAGAGGGGCAATGTTTTAAGTATCAAGTACCCAAACCACCCCATAGTGGGCTTTTGAAACGAACGAATAAACAAAAAACAGGTTGACTTTTGCTTAGTATCTGTAGTAATGATTTCCAGACACATCATTCCCCAGTGCCACCACATCCTGTGTAAATGCTCCCTGACAAGTTCCATGGTTGCAGACAAAGGATGACAACAGATAGGTAGATGCTCATGGAGATAAACCTGTGTCCTCTCAATAGCTGAGGGTGGTGGTGAAGCCATCCCACTGTGACTCTCCATCTGATCTAGGCTAATTCTCAACTCTGAGAGGGGAGAGAAATGATTCCCACCTGCAGGGTTAGGAGGATCTAGTCTGGACTGTTCTTCACTTCCATTCTTATACATGAATCATTCATAAGTTGAAAGTATGTTGTATCAGTTAGGACCTACCCTACAAGAGTTGTAATGGCAGATTTGTAATGCATAGGTTGTATAGATCTTTTGTCTTATGACATGTGTAAGAAGTACAAATACCCAAATTCCCCTTCATGATTGAAAGGGCTTCTTTGTATGAGGCCCCTACACACTCAGCATCAACATCTCCTGGGAACTTGTTGGAAATGCAAATTTTAGAGTTCCACCCCAGACCTCCTAAACCAGAAACTGTAATCAGACGCAGGTCTCCAAGGCATTCTAGTGGATCCTAGAGTTTGAGGATTACTGGTTTAAGTGCTGAATAGAATTCTTGTCTGCACTGCAGTCTGTGAGGCAAGGGTTGCCTATGAAAGTGGGGTGAGATGAGTTCTGGACAGGAGGGGCTCAGTGAGCATTTCTGGTTTTTGTTGGGAATTTACTTCTGAAAGTAGGGCTGCCAGATAAAATATAACATGCCTAGCTACGTTTGAATTTTAGATTTAAAATATTTTTTAGGCTAAGTATGTCCCATTTGATGTCCTGTGTTTTTATTTGCTCAATCTGGCAACTCTGAAAGTAAATGTAGGTTGTGCAGAAATTTGGCAGATGCCACCTTCAACAAGAGATCAGGGTCAACTTCATCAGTGACAAATCATGCTAACCATTAAGTGCCCCCTCATAAAATGTGAAGAGACTGGCACTTCGCCTCTGAAGTATTTGTCTTGAAAATCATAACCTCAGTCTAGTCGTGAGGAAACATCAGACAAATCCAAATTGAGAAACTGTTTCAAAGTGTTGAGAACAAGGAAACACTGAGAAATCACCGCTGATGGAAAAAAAATAGGAGAAATGAATGACTAAAGGCAGTATGGGGCTCTAGATGGGATCCTGGAAAGAAAAAAAAAGACATTAGTGGAAAAATTGGAAAATTTTTGAAAAAAGTCCAAAGCTTAGTTAAAAGTAATGTGTTCTTATTAATTTATTAGTTTTTAATACCTGCACTGTGGTTATATGTGATGTTAATATTAGGGCCAGATGGATAAAGAGTATATGGGAACTATGTACTGTCTTTGCAATTCTTGTGTAGTTCTAAAATTATTTCAGAATGAAAAGGTTTTTTTTAAATTTTAATTGGATTGGGTATCCTTCAGCAGTTTTGTGAGTACCACCTTCCTCTGATTTCTTATGGAAACAAAGGACTATATCGCTTGAATGCTGGACTGTGTGAGAATATTTAGATGAATTATGTGCACACAGAACACAATTCTTCTAACATTATGGGGGCCAAACATGTTGCAGTGGTTTTAAAGCTGCCATGGACAAATGTAGTCTTTTCCATGAGCACATAATGTGTTTTGTCTGGACATTCATGGGACCCATATTTACTACTATGGCGTATCCACCACCGAGCTGATTGAGGTGGCCTGTTGGGAAGGAGGAGAGGCCAGCAGCAGGGTGGCTGTATGAAAGCAGGTTGCAGAAGGATGGTAATCAGAGTGGCTTGGTTGCTGCAGGAAGATTCTGTTGTATTCCCCTACTTTATAGTTTGATCTGCAGAGTTTGGTCTCCCTGAGCCCATTAGCTGGGGGATTGATAGTAGCTCTTCTACCAGAAAGATTTTTCTACAGCTCTAGTTCGTGGATGGTGGACCAGTGTGTCCTGGAGTTAGTGTTTCAGATAAAAACTCTTCTGGTAGCACCTCTACTTGAGAGCATTTAGGAGCAGACAGTGATTTCACTTTATTCTCCATCCTATCCCCAATTCCATTCAGCAGTTCCTGTATTTCCTTGCTTGTGGATGTGTATTAAATTATAAGTCCCCAAACATAGGGACTGTGTAAGGTCTTCTTCCTAGGGGCTGAGATGCTGAGAGCCATCCCCACAACAAAAGACCTAAGGATTGCAATTAGCATCTCTGTGGAGGCTCAGGTTAACTTCATCCCTCACTATGTTGGAACTCTCTGTTTCAGTCAAGTCTGTTCATTTTTCCTTTCCTCCCCATCATTCCAAACCACGGGCCTTCTTGGTGCCATTTCCTCCAGCTGGAATCTAGTCTTCCTTGTTTGAAACTCTTGTGCTTCTTAATAGAATAATCTTTAAAAGCATATTTGCTAGTAATTATAGATGTTTTTATACTGATCTTAACATTATTTCGTATTGACTTCTCCTTGGGTCAAAAGATGTGATTTTATTTATTTCACTTACCACAATTTTCTTCTGATTTCTATCAGTGATTTATTAACATGAAAAGTTATTGATATTTATTAATGATTTATTTCAATAATCATTTCTTACTGTTAGTTGTTTCTAAATTTTTGCCATTTAAAAAAAACAACAAAATTTATGTTTTTAAATTATTACTTTTAACTTAGTTTCATCCTTTGAGTCATGTTTATTAGGAACAATTCTTAGGTATGTATTACTGGGACACAAAAACTCTTACAACTTTGAGGACTTTGGACACGTATTGTCTGTCAATTTAATTTTGGCATGTCTAAAATGACCAGAAACATACTCTGTCATCCCCTCTAATTCATGCTTATCACATCCTTAATTAAAGGAATTAGCATTAAAGCTTCCCTCATTCAGTCTGCAGTTTCCAAATAAATTCTACCTACTTCTTGATCTTGTCTAGGATCTCTCTTTCATTCATTCATTCAACATACAGTTCTACTTGCTATATTGGTATTACTAGTTTTGTTCTTTGGCTAGAAGTAAACATACTACAAAAAGTTCTGCTGTCTTCCCATTTGCTTGTGGGAAGCATGAGGTGGTTATCTCCTGGACGTAATTGATATCTTGTCAACTGGGTCTAGGCATTTCTTTTATTTAATCATAGTGAACACCCAACAGAATTGAATAAATGAAAATGAGTAAGATTTAGTTCTTTGTAATTTGCAAAACGGCTGTCTTCTGTTTTAATAAAAATAACATAGATGAGGATTATCTAGGATTTGATGACATAGATAATAATTTTATTTAGTTGTGGGTATAACTCACTTTAACTAAGTAGATCTCAGGTTTATCATTTGATTTCTGCCTGCATTCTATTTTGAGATTCCATTTATTTTTAACTTCTTTATAACATCTAGTGCTTGGTAGCCTCAAGTATTGAGTGAGTGCCTATTAAAGTAGATAATGGTCTGAGTATTTTTGTTTTGTTGCGAGCCTGGGAGACTTGCTCATGGTGTCAGTGCATTTAGCTGCAGGTGGGTAAGTGTTTGTGGAAAGGTTTGTGAGGCAGTAACTTGGTAGTATACATTTAGTTTATACACATTTTCAGTGGGCTGTTGTCTCATTCAGACAACACAAATTCTCCCAGAAATCACTGTCTTACCAGTTTATAATCCTAAGGAATGTTCAGAATAAATGTATTTGGCTGTTTGACCATTCATTTTTTATCCAGGAATAATTGGCTTTGAAGGAATGTCACCATTTCTTAATAGTGTATAGGACTCCCCATTATATTTCACTTTTTATTTTGTTTTCACAATTCACTGAAAAAAAGCACAGGAGTAGAAATGTAGTCATTTTCTATTTTTTAATGACTAAGTTTCTGCCCAATCATTACATGAAACAAGTATAATTTTATCTTGTTTAACATGGCTAATAGAAAAAGGAAAATCACACACAAGCCTTCCTAATTCCAAAATATCCCAACACTTTTATACCATTAATTATTAAATCAAAATTTCATATATTCTTTTATTAAGTCCTCTCAGTGTATAAACTCTGCATTAGAGCATAATTGGAGCTTTTTAAAATAAAAGTTATGGTTGATCTAAGAAGATAAAGTCTGTTGCTGTCGATTTTTCCAGGAAACAAAAAGCTCAGATCTCAGCATGAGCCAAATGAAACTATGTTCTATGAGTTCAAATTAGTGATATTAATCATATGACCTCATGGTGTTTGAGTTGGAGCTAAAAGTTAGAATTATTCTACAAAATAGTCAGTGGGCTTTTTTTTTAGCACAAGAAGTTTTAGATTTAGTGAATGGACTATATATGGAGTTAGGAACCAGGTAGACTTGGGTCCTAATTTTAGCTCCATCTCTGACAAGACAGGGTACCTACCCTCTCTCAGCCATAGTCTCCCCATCTTAAAATGGGCTGAAAGCAGCAATTCCACTCCTATGTGTATTCCCACGAGAAACAAAAACACACACACATGCATGAATGTTTATAGCAGCATCAGTCATAATGGCCAAAAAGAAGAAACAATTCAAATGTCCACCCATCAACTGATGAAGGGATAAACAAATTGTAGCATGTACATATTATACAACAGCATATTATTCAGCCATAAAAGAACAAAGTACTCATGCATGTTACAAGTTGGATGAACCTCAAAAACATTATGCTAAATGAAAGGAGCAGCAGCCATACTTAAAAGTTAATAAATTATATGATTTCTTTGATATGTTATATCCAGAATAAGCCAGTCCATAGAGACAGAATGCAGATTAGTGGTTACCAATGAAAATGTGAAGTGATTACTTAATAGGCATGAAGTATTTTTCTGGGGTGATGAAAGTGTTTTGAAACTAGAAAGAGAGGGTGGTTTGCCCAGTATTTGAATACACTAAATGTCATTGCATTCTACACTTTAAAATGCTTATGTGTATGTTATATGGATCGCACCTCAAAAAATAATAATAATGCAATAAGAATACCTTACCCTGAAGTTTGTTAGGATTAGAGTGATGTACGTACAGTAGACACTCAAAAGATACCTTCTTTTTTATTCTATCTTTATCACCACCCACCCCTGCCACCCCCTTTTCAGGATGATTCCTTCTCTTGTGTAAAAGAAAAGAATGAGATAATATTAGCATTTCAACTGAAAGTGAGTGGACTCGATGGGGGAGGGTGCAAATACCAGTTCTGTGCACCTGGAATAGATAAATCTAGGTCAGCCCTTTAAGATGTTAGTGTCTACTAAACCACACGGTGTACCTTGTTTAAAGTGTTTCAGGTGGCCTTTAAACATCATAAGGGGTGGGAAAGTATAGAGACAGCTGCGGAGTCCAGAGCACTTCATCTAGGGCAGGCATTTGCCAAGGAAGCAGCGAGTCGTAATTCTAATAGTTTAGCAACAGATGATTTGCCATAGTCGATAGGCCATTTGTCAGCAAAGCAAGTGTTCTGCCTTTGGCTATGACTTTTATATATTCTTTCCAACAGAGTCAGAACAACAAAACAACAAAAATCCCAAACAGTGCACTCACTGGTTGAAAAATAGGCATTTCTTCAGCTGAATGAAGGCAATTGCCATCTGACCTATGAGGTTATTGGTCCATTTCCAGAGGCCTGAAATGTGACTCCCCTCCTGTTAACATGCTATGACTGATGGCAGGTTATGTTTACCCCTGATTTTCTACCGGCAGGGAGGGATTACTATTTCTACCTGATTCTAGAAATAAGTAATGTATCACTTGCTCCTGGGATCCTCTGTCCCATGCCCAACTTCAGCTCTGCCAGACATGCTTGGGGGTTTTGCCTGCCACCTTGATTTCACTCTTACCACTTAGCGGCCTCTGAAATATGGTTTGCTGACTCCCTGGGTCCTTAGACTTTGATGGCATTGTGCTGATGCTCAATGTGATGGCAGAGGGAAAACAGAGCCAGAGCAGAAGAGCATCTCTCAAAAGCAAGAGGATGGCAGGTAAAGATGCTGTGAAGACAAGGATGCGATCTGACTCAGCTATGAGTTCAGTCCAGTGAACTAACCAGTCAGTCAGTATTGCCCTCCAGCACCTACTGCACCTACTATTCGGAGAGCGCTTGCTGTGATGAAGAAAGAACTAGGGTTCAAGGCCAGCCATGCTAGAATACTCAGCCTCAGTTCTCTATTCTGTAAACAGAAGGTAAAAATCCCTTCTCAGGGCCATTTTAAAAATTAAATGAAAGCAGCCAGTAACTAGCACAAAGCAGGTGTTCTGTAAGTGACACTCACTGTAATTGAATCTCTGCTTCAAAGATGTGGGCTGTCCTCACTGCCTTCAGGGGTTCTTAGGGAGAAAAGGCCAGAACTCTTGAATTATTCGCCAATCATACAAATGCCGAAAGGTGTTCTGATTCTTGTGTTTTGAGGGTATTCATGAGAGAATGGTGGTTGGAATAATAATAAAAGCTATAATACCCCATTTATATTTTTGTACCTCTGATCCTCACAATGACCCAGCATTTTATAGTAAAGAATCTGTGCGAGATTAAGAAACTTGCCCATCTCAGGTCTGGCCAACTCAGTGCCCATGGTTTTCTGACCACCCAATACTAACTCTTTGGGAGGGAAGGGATAGAATTTGAGTTGGACCTTAAAGAAAGAGCAGGTGTGGAGAGACCATGAGTCTGTCTTGGATAATTGTGACTGGAGAGACTGTCCTCCAGGTCAGGAGGAACAGTGGGGGGACAAAAGCATGGAGAGGAGAATGCCTTTCCCAACAATTAGGAGACACAATCAACATTGAGTGGGAGGGATGAACAAGATGTCACAACCCCAAGTCTTCAGCCTTAAAATCTGTTCTGAGCATCAGTATCCCCAACTGACCACAGCATGTTGCCAGCATCATTCTGTCCCTTTCTCTGTGTTTACAGTCCACTTCAGCAGGGCTAGCTTAGCCTCCAGTGAGGGAACATTTGATATTTCTGAACATCAGAAGTAGGGGAAAACAGAGTGCTTTAATCACCCAGTTGAAGGAGTGTGCTACATGAAAGTCTCAATGATTTGAGGTACTTATGTGTCCCCCTAAATTGAAACAGAGCAATAACCCCAGGAAAACTGGAAAACAGTCTATGTGTATATGCAATGCCTGTGACTTAACCAGACCCCACATGACTGGCTTGGAGAAAGCTGTCCTGCAGATAGAGACAGATACACGTCAATAACAACCACAGCCTGTGACGTGCTTTGTGATCTAAGCAGTTTCACAGCTAGAGACTCAGGGTTTGTGTGTCATGGGGCAAATTAAGCTTGACTGGAGCCTTCGCCCTGCCCCTAATAGCTACACAATGAGTCCAGGTCTGAAGCTCCAATGGCCACTGACAGTCACCAGCTTCTTGCCCAGCCAGCTTTTTTCGATGCCCTGACTTGCTTTGATCACCCCAATTTTTTTGGGGGGGTGGCTTGAAGAAGTGGCCTAAGCTGTTCAGAAACACGAAAAGCTTCTAAAAGCTGCCCTGGCTGGTGTGCCTCAGTGGATCGGGTGCAGGCCTGTGAACCAACAGGTCGCCAGATCAATTTCCTGGGTTGCACGTGCCTGGGTTGTGGGCCGGGTCTCCAGTAGGTGGCACACAGTTAGCAACCACATATTGATGTTTCTCTCCCTCTCTTTCTCTTTTCCTTCCCCTCCCTCTAAATACAAATAAATAAAATCTTTTAAAAAAGAAAGAAAACTTCCTGAAAACTGATTGTATGCAATGTCTAATTCTAGTCATGGAAAACCACAAAAGTAAGTGTGCTCTAGATTAGAAATCAGGTGACCTCATTGCCTTACTCCCAATCCAGAGTCCCGTGTCCTAGCATTATCTACCTGTGTCTTGGATTTCAAGTCTTAGCTTATCATTACCTAGGACTCTTCAAGTCTAAGTTTAAAGGGCTATATTTGGATTAGACATGTTGCCAGTTTGCACAGGCTTCAAATACTGTTGAAATTTTAATTCAAATCTTAATGTATGTAAATGTTTACTATGTTCCCTCCACTTCCCTTTCCCTCTGGTAACCATCATACTGTTGAGACCTATGTAATTTTATTAACCAATGTCACCCCAATAAATGTAATTTAAATGTTAAAAATAATAAAAGGCTTAATGTAAACTGCTGCTTTTGAAGAACTTGATTTAAGTAATGCGTGTCAGGGTGAGCTTCTTTTCTAGCCTCAGCATAAGATTAATTTTTCATACATGAGGAAAACATTGTTTTCATCCATATCCAGATAGGATGAGGGATTTTAAAAATACAGGTACTAAAGTTTAAGAAGGATTTAGTTTTTCTCAATTTGATAAAATATTCTGATTACTTTCAGTGCCAAACATTTTAATTTAGTTCTTTCTCTTAGGCAGGCTCAAGCTCTTCTATCTAATTCTGAAAATGAGAAGACACTTAATTTACCTTTTCTCCTTTGCTTCAAAATTGTACCAATCACGCTATTTAAATTCTAAATCCCTTCTTTAAGTAACTTCAAAGCCAAAGAGGAAATTAAAATATTTTAATTTATTTCCTGATCTTACCCATCATAATGGGAAGGGATGCCTCTACTCAGACAAGAGAGATGCAAAACCTTAGGAGAATTTGCATGCCATGCCTTTCTAGAGTTTAGGAAACTTGATCATAGAATTTTCCTCCATTCTTCACCCCTAATTCATAACAACGTAAAGTCCTACTTGTTCCATAAGTGCTGTTCAAACCTCTAATCCATAGCGATATCTCTTTTCCTTTAAATCCAAACAGTAAATATCAACTAAACATACTTCTCAAACTAAGTAGCATAAATTGTCTAAACTAACATTTCTCAAACTGTCTTAATGAAGGATTGTTTTCTGCTCCTCCTGCCCCACACACTGTAATTTATTGCAGACTAACAACACTGTTAAAAATAAAATACCTGAAAAATAAAATAAGAGAAAAAAAAGACAAAATACAAAAGCAGTTCTATTATTATTAAATTCCACAGACAAAATTTTTTATTTTGGGGAAGATGTGCCCTATTCTCAAAGTGCTTTGACTTTGTAAATACTGCTCTCCAATTTCTGTACTTAGTCTCAAACCAGTAACAACAGGCTTGTAGATCATCTCTGTTTCCCAGGCTGTACTTGGAGTAGCGCTGCTCATTATGTGCTGTGCCTTGCTATTTTTGTGTGTGTTGCCTTCTGTATTGTGTAAATTATGTGTGGACAGAAATTACATAGGTGCATATTTCTATATCCACATTCCTCCCACTCTCTCTTGTAAGATGCACAAGTAGATAAATATTGGCAGTAATTACAATAATGATAATAATTATTCTAATTTTTAAAAATAATTAACATTATTGGTAATATTTATGAATTATTATTAGTTATTTTTAAAAAAATATATCAGGAACTTATTCTTCAACCTCTTACATCATATTCAAAATACACAGTTGTTTAAACCTAATTTTTTAGGGAAAGTGTAATTTTTTTAAAATCTAAAAAAAAGAACATCTTTAGAATTATTATTACTCAACCAGGGTGTTGTATCTTCTTATACAGTGGATCAGAAAAGAACTACATATGAGGAACTCCATACTTGAGCATGTTCTCCACATTTTGGTTCTTGTCCTGCTAAATTAAAATATGCTCAAAAAGGTTTTAGTATTATCTTCAGTGTTGTCAGGAGCCAGGAGTGCTTAGGAAGAAAAATACAGCAGTTTCAATTTTGCTATGTAATGTACAACTCCGCCCCCCCAAAAATACTACTGGTTTCCCAGAAACCCCCAAACCCCACTCCTAACTCTTCCTTCTTCTCCAAGGACTACAGGGGTAGCTGGCTTTATGTGAGACCCAGAAGTAGGAGGTGCTCTTCCATAAATAACAGTGGAGAAAGCAAGACAACAGATGACATTAGAGAAAACAGTGAAGTTAGGAATTCTAACATCAAACTCTCCAGAAAAGCAAGAAAAAATCTGGCAAAAACTATCCAGATCAAATTCTCAAAAATCTGGAATTTAACCAAAGGACTACAGTAATCTGGGGAGCATTTATTCTTTTTTGAAAAAAATTATTATTAAGAAGAAGAGCAGACTTACTTATCTCTTAACTTACTTTACTCCTATCTCCTGCTTCCCAACTCAGCAGCAGCTTTGAAAATAGTGGCCCATGTTCTTAGTGCAGGTGTCATAAATATCATTAACAAAGAATTCTTATTTGGTCCATCTGGCGGCTCTCTGGAAGGCTTACTCAAAAGGAACGTTTTTTCCCTCTTGTTTAATGCCGAGCCATGGTCTAAAACATATAGAAGCAACAAAATAGAAATTCAGGTGTTGAAAAATATAGTAATTGAAAAAATTGATTAGAAGGGCTCAACAATGGATTTGAGCAGATCCAAGAAAGAATTAGCAAACTTGAAATACATTAACTGCAATTTTTCAGTGAGAGAAACAAGAAAAAAAAAAGAATGAAGAAAAATGAACAGAGGTCCTGGGCTTAGTAGTTCTGTTGGTTAAAGTGTCATTCGGATATGCCAAGGTTGCAGGTTTGAACTCCAATCAGGGCATGTGCAAGAAGTGACCGATAAATCATAAGAAGGTGGAACAATGATTCTCTCTCTCTTCCCCCCTCACTCTTTTTCTCTCTCTCCATCTCAAATCAATAATTTTTTTTAAAAAGGAAAGAAAATTAACAGAGCCTAGGAGACCAGAGGTCATTAAGCATACCAGAAGGAAAGAAAAAAGGATTTTTTAAAGAAATAATGTTGAAACCTCCTCAATTTGATGAAAAAACATCAACCTACACATACAAGAAGCTAAACAAATGTTAAGTGAGATAAACTCAGAGGTCCACACTGAGATACATCATAATCAAACTGTTGTAAACCAAAGACAATAGAGAATCTTGAAGGCAGCTAGAGACAAGTAACTTGTCCTATATAATGGATTCTCAATAAGATTAACAGCTGATATTTTTTCATCACAAACCATGGAGGCCAAAGGCAGGGATGGCATTCGAAGGACTGACAGAAAAATACATCCAACCAAGAATTTCATATCTGACAAAACTAGCCTTCAAAAGGAGAAATTAAGGTAGTTCCAGTTAAAATCAGACAGTTTATCACTAGAACACCTGAGCTACATTAAAAAGAAATCTCAAATTAATAACCTCAGCTTCACCTTAACTATTTTTTTAAAAAGGAGAATACTAATTCTGAAGCAAGCAGAAGGAAGCAAAAACAAAGACTGAAGTGAAGACAAATGAAATAGAAACTAGAAAACAATAGGAAAAAAATCAGAAACAAAAGTTAGTTCTTTGAAAAGATCAACAAAATTGACAAACTTTAACAAAGACTAATCAAGGAAAAAGATGAGTAAAGTTAGGGATGAAAGAATAGACATTACTACTAATTTTATAGAATTAAAAATAATTATAAGACCATATAATGAGTGATATACCAACAAATTGGTGATGAAATCAGCAAGTTCTTAGAAACACACAAACTACCAGAACTGACTGAAGAAGAAATAGAAAATACAAGTAGACTTATAAAAAATAAACTGAATTAGAAATAAAAAATCTTTCAACAAAGAAAACTCAGGACCAGATGATTTCACTGATTAATTCTACTAAACATAATTTAAAGGATAATTAACATCAATCCTCCTCAAAAGTTTTTGAAACATTAAAGAACAGGGAGCACAATTGGACTCATTCTGTGAGGCCAGTATTACCCTGATACCAAAGCTAAACAAACACATCACAAGAAAAGAAGTCTATACATCAATATTCTTTATGAATATGTATGCAAAAAATCTCAACAAAATACCAGCAAACTGAATACTGCAGCACATTAGACAAGTTGAACACCATGACTTAATCTAGTTTATCCCAAGAATGCAAGGTTGGTTGAATATGCATATTGACCAAAGTGTAATGTAATGCAGAATATTAATAGAATAAAGGAAAAGAACTCACATGATCATCTCAGTAGAGGCAGAAAAAGTATTTTTATTTTTACTACATCTAACATTCTTTCATGATAAAAATATTCAACAAACTAGAAATAGAAGAGAGCTTTCTCAACCCAATAAAGGGCATCTACGCTAAATCCACAGCTAGCATTATACCGACTGAAACATCACACTTCCCCTGTAAGATCACAAACAAGAAATGGATATCTGCTCTCATCACTCCTAGGCAACAGCATACTGGACATGTAGCCAGGAGAAATAGGCAAAAACAAAAATAAAAAATAAAAAGCCACTAAATTAGAAGATGACATAATCATATATGTATGAAGCCTTAAAGAATGAACATACACAATTAAAGCTAATAAATGAGTTCAGCAAAGTTGTATGATACTAAATGAATATACAAAACATGAGGTATATTTCCCCACAGCAGGTCCTTGAACAACCTCATTTAATTCCATGTCATTTCATTATAATGTTGATGAGATGCCATGGAAATGTATTTTTTTTAATTTGTATTGAATTTACTGGGGTGACAACATTGGTTAACAAAATTATATAGGTTTCAGGTGCACAATCCTGTAATACATATTCTGTATGTTGTATATTTACCACACAAAGTCAAATATCCATTCATCAGCATTGATCCCCATTTACCCTCCTCACACCCTCCTTTCCCTCTGATAATCACCATACTGTTTGTGTCTATGAGGTTGTTTTTCCTTAATCCCTTTACCTTTTCACCCAGCCCCCCAGGCCCCCTCTCCTCTAACAGTTGTCTGTTTTTAATACCTATTAGTCTTTTTCTATTTTGTTTGTTTACTTCATCCATTATATTCCATATATAAGTGAAGTCATGTGGTGTTTGTCTTTCTCTGACTAGCTTACTTCATTTAGCATAATGTTCTCCATGTATATCCATACTGTCACAAAAGGTAAAATCTCCTTCCTTTTTACAGCTAAGCAGTATTTCATTGTGTAAATGTACCACAGCATTTTTGTCCACTCATCGACTGATAGGCACTTAAGCAGCTTCCGAATCTGGACTATTGTAGATAACACTGTAATGAACATGGGGGTACATATATTTTTTCAAATCAGTGTTTCAGGTTTCTTTGGATGTATTGCCAGAAATGGAATTGCTGTGTCATAAGATAGTTCTATTTTTATTTTTTTGAGGAAATTCTATACTGCTTTCCACAGTGGCTTCCCATTCCCAGTCTACATTCCCACAAACGGCTCATAAGGGTTCCCTTTTCTCCACATCCTCCCCAAAATTTGTTGTTTGTTGATTTATTGATGATAGCCATTCTGACAGGTGTGAGGTGATCTCATTGGGGTTTTAATTTGTGTTTCTCTGTTTATAGTGATGCTGAGAATCTTTTCATATGTCTGTTGCCCATGTGTATGTCCTCTTTGGAGAAGTTTCTGTTCAGGTCCTTTGCCCATTTTTAAATTGTATTGTTTGTTTTTTTTGGTGTTGAGTTATATTAGTTCTTCATAAATTTTGAATATATACCCTTATCAGATGTATCATTGGCAAATATGTTCTCCCATTCAGTGAGTTGTCTTTTAATTTTGTTGATGTTTTCCTTTGCTATGCAAACACTTTTTAGTTTCATGTAGTCCCATTTGTTTGTTTTTTCTTTTGTTTCCTTTGCCCAAGGAGACATATCAGAAAAAATATTGCTATGAGAGAGATGTCTGAGATTTTACTGCCTGTGTTTTCTTCTAGGATTTTTATGATTTTGGGTCTAACATGTAAGTCTTTTTGAGTTTATTATTGTGTATGGTGTAAGAAGGTGGTCTAATTTTATTTTTTGGCAAATATCTGTTTAACTTTCCAACACCATTTATTGAATATATGATCTTTACCCCCTTGTATGTTCTTGCTTCCTTTGTCAAATGTTAATTGACCATAAAGATGTGAATTTATTTCTGGATTGTATTATTTTCCATTGGTCTATGTCTTGTTTATATCAATTAGCCTATTATAAAATTGGTTTCCTTATATGTTGTTGCACTTAAAGTCACAGAACCTGTCGATGACGTTAAGTGAGGACTTCACTCTTCATTTGCAGTGAGCAATCCAAACATTAAATGTAGGAAAAAAGTTTACTTAAAATAGCATCAAAAATAAATATCGAGAAATAAATTTAACCAAGGAAGTGAAAGTTTCATATATTAAGAACTACAAGAGTTTTGAAATAAACTAAAGACACCCTGTTTTCATTAATGAGAAGACTTAATATTAAGATAGCAATATTTCCTGAATTGATCCACAGAGTTGGTGTAATCCCCATTACCACTGGTTTTGTCCTGGCTGGGCAGCTCAGCTGGTTGGAGCATCATCTCACACACCAAAAGGTTGCAGTTTCCATCCTGGTCAGGGCACACACCTAGGTTACAGGCTTGATCCCTGGTTGGGGTGCATAAGGGAGGTAGCGGGTAGATGTTTTTCTCTCACATCGATGTTTCTCTCTCTCTCCCTTCCTCTGTTTCTCAAGTCAAATAAATATATCCTCAGGTGAGGATAAAAAAAAGCCCTGAAATACTGAAAACTACAGAATTATATACACTTTAAAGTGGTTAAAATAGTGAATTTTATGTTATGTGAATGTTATCTCAAAAAAACCCTTTATTTTTATAAAAATATTTAAAAGTAAGTATGAATAAACATAACTTACTTGGTTTTAACACAGTATTTTATTGTTAAGTGTGGGGTTCTTTGTTAAGCTGACAACTAACATCTGTGTTTTTTTTTAAAGCTACAAAATACCATTCTTTCTTATATAATCACAAACACATAGTAAATTTCATTTACTATCTCCTCCCCACCTATACCTCAAACCAAATAACTTCTGTGGGCAAAACTAGTCTTTGTGATCTTGGAACAGTAATCTTACAATTTAATCATTCTTAGCTCTATAGGTTTTCTTCTCCCCTCTAACCAGTTTTGAAAACAACTTGGTAGAGCCTAGGTAACCACATTATTTATTGTCCAACTGGGACATTTTTGAGTGTGAAAGTGGGCACTAACCATGTGAGATGCTGGCACAACAAGCATAAATCAGGTTGTCCTGGGCAACCCAGGACATCTGGCCACCTAAGCAAAGGTGACACATACATCCAGTCCTAGACTCATGGCTGGGTACTTAAAAAATACTGTGGAAGGGAGGGAGGTCTGCTTCAAAGGTAACAGCTGAGCTGCTGCTGCAGGTAGTGGTGGGAGGAGGCCCCTGTAATCCCAGCTCACTGAGGCCAGGATTTCAGTGGAGGCCGGAAGGGTGGGGGTCCTCTAATGATTTCAGTGTGCCCTACAAGGGTCCCCTTCTGAGATGCTCACTGCCTTTCCTGTTCTGTGTCTAAGTCAGGGTGTTGGGATTGGCCTGGGCTGCTTTGCTAATGCTTGTCTCCCCATTATCAGCTACTGCATCCATGGAATCAGGTCAATTTGGTGAACATTGGCAAGTATAGGTGATGCCTGGACAGTTCAGATACCAACAGAATGAGTGGGTGTCAAAGTAATCAATCACCAGTGCCCTCTATGCTGATCTGCATTTGCCTGAAGACACTGAAGTGATTTAAACTGACTCCTTCATTTTATCAATGAGGAAACTGAGGCTCAGAAATGGTCAAGGTTTTTCCATTTAACAACCCTCTTCTGGAGAAGAAATTGTTCCCCATCTATTCAGCTTCTGTTTTATTCAGAGTGTTGGAGGGGGAACTCTTAAAAGGAAAGAAATTTGCCAAAGCATTGGGAAGGTAACCCCGAGGGTCCCAGGTATTGAGTCTTGCAGAGAGGTGTGTGCTGTGCCATGGGCTCAGGTAGCTGAGGTTCTAATGTCCTTCCTGTCACCATCGATTCCTCACCTGGCCCAGCATGTGCTAAAGCTGCTGCTTAGCAGGTTCATTGGTGAAATGCCAATCCCCTATCTGTATCCCCAGGGTAGGTTGTGGATTAATTGCTGAAGGCTCATCTCATGTCTGTGCCAGCTCCTGCTAATGGGTGGGGAGAAGAGGTGGGTGGGTGTTGTGGGATTTGAGACTTTCAGAAAGGGCCCTCCATCCCAGAAAGCCTGACAGATAGCAGATCCTAACCCTTAACTGAATGTTTAAAGGAACGGGTGTGTGTGTTTCTCAGAGGCCGCAGCAAGTAAGGAAGGGCCACATGACAGACACATGAGAATTAGAGAACTGTGTTAGAGGTGTCACATTTTTTGTGCTCTACCTGGCACTACATCAGTTATTTAACACTTTCAATTCTGAGTCCTTAGTCATGTACATCATCACCCCAACTTTGGAAATGAGTATTGAGAGTGACCAGCTTAGCCTACATAGAAAGGTGGTTTCATTAAAAGTGGCCCAGATTCCACACACTGACTGTGAACATGTCCAGAATATGATCCCCCGTGTTTATCTCCATGCTTTTCGTAATGAGTTCTGGGATCTGCTTTTCTTAATGTCTTCTGGGTTTGGCAAACTAGAAAAATGGGCTCCTTCTGGGAGGTCTGTCTGTAAAAACCCACTTGACAAATCCAGGAAAATGTTGTGAAGGTGGCAGGACTTAGAGAGCCTGGGAAGCAACTTGGCAGGCCTGGGCAACTTAGCAACAGGAATCCAGCACTTGATTTGCTTAAAGTGAGTGTCTTTTCAGACCTCACTTTAAGCATCTGCCTGTCTTCGCACTCTGTGCCGTGAGAGATTGGGATTGTTTAGGCCTCACTGCTCCCTGCCCAGACCACTGCAGCAGCCTCCAAGAGGCATCGACAGGACATGTGCACTCATCCTGCCCTGTGCCCCTCCTCCCTCCACTCTCCCCACAGTGATGTCATCATGTGTTTGCCCTTGTTGACATCCCAGTATCTGGGTGTGGTACCCCCACCTCCCCTCATTCCCCCATGGATTCCAGGTTATCTGCAGCTGGCTGAGACCCACCCTTCTGGTTGCATTCTCCTATACTTGTTCACAAAGCGCAGCCAGACAAAACTGCTTTTCTTTCCCTGGACCTGCCAGCCTTTCCTCATTCTCTTCCCAATGCTTAGGACAGCTGCCTCCCATTTCTCCACTGGCTGAATCCTGGAAAATCTCACACTAACCGGAGGGGAGTCCCTCAGGAAAATGTGTCCAATGCCCTGGCCCCTTCTCCCCTAGGCTGGGAGTGGAGACTGTCCTTTGCTGAAAGCACACCCTGGTGTGTAAGCCACACAATGCTGCCACTAGTCTCGGGGGCCTTGTTTGGATCTCTCACTACTCATTCCCTTGCACAGAGCCTGGGGCAGAGAAGAGGCCCAGTGCATGTGGCATGAATGAGGTCTTTGAGGGGCTGAAGTCCCAGAAAA
Source organism: Artibeus jamaicensis (assembly GCF_021234435.1). Taxonomy (NCBI): domain Eukaryota; kingdom Metazoa; phylum Chordata; class Mammalia; order Chiroptera; family Phyllostomidae; genus Artibeus; species Artibeus jamaicensis. The sequence goes on from NW_026521883.1 coordinate 12,326,091, forward strand.
TGCTTCTCCCAAGTCTTGCCTCTTAAGGGGTCTGATAACTCAGGAGCCACAGAAATACAGCACAGAGTTAATAACTTGCATGCTACCCAAGAGGGTGACATGTTCCTTAGCAGGGCGCAGTGCTCTTTGCCACAGCCACCTGGAGACAGTACAGGGGAGAGGTGACTGAGGCAGAGACTTACCCCAATTTATAAACAAGGAGCCAGAGATGAAACAACTTGATTAAAATGTGCTGGCGAAGGTGCTAGTGAAGTCTCCGTACTTCTACCACGCATCCCTTAATAGCCTGGAAGGACATGAAATAACCCAAGCTCATTAGAAAAGTCAGGGTGACGAATGGGGAATCGATCTCCCCGTAGCTGGGCAGTGGCCATGGGGCTGGGGTTGGAGCTGGGATGGAGGCTGGGCCGGACGTCCTCCCAAGTCATCCACAGACTTTCTCCAAAGGGGTCCACATCTGGGCAACTTACCCCAGGACTCAAGGAGCAGCATGTTAGCTGAGTGAAATTGATTGAACAAAGTTTGAAATGTAATATCCTGCAACTCAGGGGTGGATTTCTAAAAATAAGTCCCCATGTAAAATGACCCTCTATTAGCCAATTGCTGGTAGAGATCCCGTGCAGAGGAGTGTCACCACCAGCCACTGCAGAGGCAGCAACTCAAGTCTCCAGCCCACAGTGGCAGAAGGGGGCGATTGCAGGAAGCTGGAGTGAGCTGCTGGCAGTTCTCAGGCCCTCAGAGCCAAGGCCACTGTTCTTTTTGTTTGTGACACCCAGCCCTGACAGTGTCACCTCCTCCCCAGGCCTGGCTGCAAGGGTCTTGAGGGCAACTTCTGTTGTAAGCAGAATAATGTTAACAGCTGGGATGTGCCAGTCTGTCAGAGGTCACTGCTGTGACAAGTTTCAGAGTGAACATTTTTAGTAGGGGAGACAGGAGGACCGCAGGGTACGCTTTGAGGCTGCGGACTTGAAAAATCAGAGAGTTTTCAGAGCACAGGGCTAAGGCTGCCCAGCCACCCTGCCTGTCCCTGTCCCTCCCAGGCCCTGTAAGCCAGATGGAGACAGCTTCAAGGAAAATTCGGCAGGTAGCAGGGAAAAGTCAGCAGCCCCCGAAACTGGAGGTGGACATGCTACTCCTGCTCCTCCACCAACAAGCTGTGTGCACCCAGGCAAGTAACTGACAATTTTGGGTCCCACTGTGTATGTGCTGGAAGCAAGGAGACCTCCTGGGTCTTGCTCTGACATTCAGTGAACCTGTGATTCCAGGATTCTTTCATGTTTAGGCATCTACCACATTCCTTTCCAGGACTGCCCCGACTTTTTTTTTTTTATGTCTCTACCCACTGGGACACACAGGGCTTAATTTGTATCCTCTCATTGCCCAGCTGCCCAACTGCCTCCACTTTTCATGCTAATCCCAGATTTCCCGTGAGTCATGGACGATTTGGCAAAGCTGCCTCTCTGTTTTTGATGCTTCTTAATCAATTAAAGCAACACTTCATTTATTATCTGAAGAGAGATGGGATTCTTGAGTGAATGCTAGTCAGGTATGTTGGATAATCCTCAGGTCAGAGGATAATTTTTATGTATACACACATACCTGTATATGTATGCATATATACATATATGTGCATATGTGTGCACACACATGTGTATGTGTGTACATATGTGTATATATAAAGAGAACATACTCTGTGCCAGGCTCTATGCTGAATGGTGAACATACATTACCATATTTAAACCTTACAAGTTAAGCAACGTTATTCCCATATTTACAGATGAGGAAACTGAATTTAGAGAGGTTAAATGGTTTTTCTGGAGCCACAGAATCAGTAAGTATTGGAGGAACATTTGAATCCAGACTAAACACTGTGAGGCTTTTTGTGCTCAAGGCTAACTAGAGAAATTCTAGACTTTGCTTTTAAAGCAGTGAGACTGATCACACCCACACAGCGTTACTCAGAACCAACGGGAGAATTTATACATACGAATGAGTTCCAGGCTTCAACGCCAGCACCTTATAAGGCCAGTTTGTGCCCCTATTCCAACATCGTCACGAATGCTTGGTGGGGGTTCCCAGTTTCTCCTGGGAATACTTCATGAGCTGCACACGTGCACGGTATTTTTCAGTCACCACCACAGTCAGCTTCTTATCCTGTTCTTGTTTTACCTTCAGTGGCATTATTCCCTGTGCTCACATATCTTTTCACCAGTCTTGGCTCCACATGGTCTTTGGCTCTTTCCAACTTGTACATCCGATCTACCCTGAAAGGGAGAATTTGCCGCCAGTCTGACTGGCAACATGTTTTCCCACTAGTCCAGTGGCTCACACAGTATTTTAGTGGTGGAACCATTTCTATTTCTCCTGGGGTCTTTTAGAGAAATCAGCTTTGTAAGGCAGCTAAAAGCAGAGCTTCTGTGTCTGAAGCATGAATGGGGGCATGGCCCTTGTCTACTCTTCTCTCCTGCCCTTTTCGTTCTCTTCTTTGGCTGGCCTAGGGCAGTGGTGTCAAACTCATGTTCCCCAGGGTTGCCTTCAAAGGACCAAAATAATTTGACAAATTAATGCATAAGTGTAACTACTCCTTAACTGTTATGGAGTTAAAATTACATTTGGCCCTTTGAAGGCAACCTCGAGGCTGATGGGGCCCCTGGTGAAAAAGAGTTTGACACCTCTGGTCTAGAGGATACCACTCAGGAAGCTTCAAATTCCAGGGGACCCAGTTTGAAAACGACAGCCCAAGCTGTCTCGTGGTGGGAGGGCAGTGTCACAAGCTCCATGTAGTCTTGCTGGCCCAGTGCGAGCTAGTCCTGTATCAGAACTGAAGAAACATGCTGTCTCCTTTTAAATTCTTACTGGCCACAAGGAAGGAGAATGTGACTCCATGGTGAAGGCCTCCTCAAGGTTTTTAATCTACCATTCATATTTGTGGAAGGGCTTTAAGAGGTTTGCGGAAATGCTTTAAGAAAGAAGAGGGAGCTCAGTAGCTATAAATAGAAAGGCTAGTTCTAAGGTCAAACATGATAAAAGGAAGAGAAAAAATGTAAGGATTGCAGTGCAATGAGGAAAAGAATCACAAAGGTATGAGGACAAGCATACAGAGTGGGTGTTTCCAGCAGAAAGTGAAAGGCACAGTGTGTCCGAATCCAGGCTGAAAGTTGGACATCTGCTATGTCCTCTGTGAGTCCAGCCAGTCATCACAGTTAGGGGCACATCAAAATGGGAGGGGTGAGGGTATGCCTGCTGCCCACTAGACCTGGGGAACTCACTGTCTAGTAGGGGACATCCTCAAAAATGAAATCCAAAAGGAAATCAGGAAAACAGGAGGGAAGACACAAATGGAATGTTAGGGAAGGACCAGAGGAGGGGCTGCCTGTGAAAATATCCAAGCCAAAAGCTAGTTCCTGCAATGGGTGATGTTTCTTTCATGCTTCAAAAGAATGTTGGGGATATTTCAACTCTTCCAATTTTACCTTATCAGACTTATTTTGACTCCCTCATCCTAATTTCATTCTCCTCATAAAAAGAAGTTGTTCCTCTGTTTATACCCCCAAAGGAGGTTAAAGTTACAGCCACGTTTTTTCCAACATGAGTCAGTTGGACCCTTGCTTCATCCCAATTGCGTGGGGCTCAGGAATTGTTTGGGCCTCCCACCCGAATGTCGGTGGTGCGTGGCAAGGCCCTTCCATTTTTGCTTGATTGCTGTGAAGTTGCCTTCACTTCACGTGGGTTCATCTAGTACCTCAAACCACGGGATGGGAAAAATACCTTTTTGAAATTAAGACAAAGAAAAAAAAACCTCTGATAGTTTGGAGGACCTTAGCCAGTTACTAGTAATCTGGGAGAAGACTTTGTTGCCATATGAATGTAATAAGACCAAGGGGGAGTATGGAGGATTGTTGGATCTAATCCTGTGTTTTATTCATTTTCTCAGCAGCCCAATGCTGCGAAACAGATTCCAAACCATGTTTGTTTCCTCTTGTTAATCAGTCCCTGTACTACAAATGGGATTTGAAATAACTTCTAAAGTTGGCCAGCAGTGGGCAGTATTAGCTTTGGACTCGGAGCAACACCTTGTTGAGCTCTGTATCTCCAGGGCCCAGGCAGTGCCTGGCACATAGTAGGGACTTGCTCAAATAGTGTTTGTGGGACTGAAGTGATTATGAGTAAAAGAAGAAAAGTGGGAATATACAGGGTGTGTGTGAGGACAAGTGATAGAAATAGCTGAAACTCATTAAGCATTTACTAAGGGCTACTATCATGGTAAGTACTTCACGTTTTCTTCTCAGACCTCACTAGACCTCCCTAAAGTAGGACTAAGAATATCCATTCTACAGATAGAAAACAGGTTTAGATCATATAAGCAACATCTTAGTTTGCTAGAGCTGCCATAGCAAAATACCATAGACTATGTAACTTAAACTACAGAATTTATTTTTTCACAGTTCTGGAGGCCGGAAAGTCCAAGTTTGAGGTGCCAGATGAGTAGGTTTCAATCAGAGGACTCCTATGTTCTCTTGTAGAGGTCAGGCATGCTGCTGTGTGCCCACGGTGACCTCTTCTTAGTACATGCAAATTGGGGAGTGCAAAGCTCGGGTATCTCTTCCCATAAGAGCACTATGCTCTAGACACAGGTGCCACCCTTAGAATCACATTTGACTTTACTTCCTTAGAGACCTCATGTCTAACTATAGCTATACTTGGGGGTAGAGCTTCAACGGAGGAATTTTGGGTGGATGCAAACATTCAGTCCATAACAAGTAACACACTCAGTCCATAATAAGTTGCATAGCCAGGAAGTGTCAGAGCAGGAACTCAAACCTGCTTGTTGTAAAGTTCATGATCTTAGCTATAAGACAGCACTTCCTTGGTAGGTGGGGTCATGGTCTAGTGTATATATGGAGGGCTATGACCCCACTGTTGGAGATAACAATGATGAGGTCATGTGCGCTCCCGTGAGCCCTGCAGACTGAATCTCTTCCCACCCTCATCCTGCCCACTAGCCCTACTGAAAACCTTGCAGTTCCCTGAGGCTTCTGCTCATTGAGTCCAATCCTCCACATATGGTGCCTTACTCTACCTACAGAAGTAGTTTTTCACCTGGGTTGCTCATTAGACGCTTTAGGAAAACCAGGAGGCCGAGCCAGATTGAACAGCTCCCACTGGCCTCAAACAAGTAATGATAGTTACAGATTGTGACCTTCTGAACAAAAGAAAAACAAAACTACCTAATGGATAAGTTGAAAGTTTGATGTGAAACAGTCGCCACCTTAATCGAGTGACCAAAGTGAACATTATCAGTAATGGGACAAGTAGAAGCAAAAAAAAGGCACCTCAGTGATAGCCTGTCAAAGATACAGAGCCTGAATCTCATCTTGAAGAGACATAAGACAAACCAATACAGCAACATTTCTACAAAATAACTGGCTTGTAACCTTCGACAATGTCAACGTCATGAACGTTACAAGAAGACTGAAGAAGTGGTTCCAGAATAAAGATGACTACAGAGACACAACCACTAAAGGTGACTGGAAGTTCTGACCCAGATCCTTTTGCCATAAAAAACATCGAACATTTGGCAAAACTTGAATGTGTGAATGTGTACCGCATCAGTGTGGATTTCCTGATTTCGACGGTTGCATTATAGTTATGTAGGGGAATGTTCTTGTTTGGAACAAAATGCACACTACAGAGTAATGGTTCAGTTTTTTAAAAAAAAGCAAAATCACACACACGTTATTTATACTGTAATTGCAACTTTTCTGCCACTTTGAAATCCTTAAAATACAAACATAAAATTCCTGATGTCCAGTTCACACACCAAACCTATTAAAACAGAATCTCTAGGGAGAAGATCCAGGGTTTTTAGTAGCTGTTGAAATTCCCAGGTGATTCCAGTGTGAGCCTTTGCTGAGAACTCCTGGCCTATTCTCCAAATATTATCCCTGGACCAGCAGAATTAGAACCAGTAGAATTAGAACCAGTGGGAAACTTGTTGGAAATTCAGATTCTCAGGCCCCACCCCAGACCTCGTGAATCAGAAAATCTGAAGGTAGGGCCCAGCGATCTGTATTTGAACATGTCCTCCAGCTGGTTTTGGTTCATGCGTAAGTTTAAGAACCATCGGTCTAGAACCTTTCTTCTTCTGTCCATACCTGCTCCCAATTATTCCAGTCCAAACAGACCTTCTCCAGGTCCCATCCCTGAGGTTACCTCACAATGTTATTGCACACCTCAGGCTTTAGAAATGATCTGTTCACAGACCACAGCTGATCCAAGTCTCATTCACAAAGTCCCTGGCATGGAGTAGGCACCAATGCACACTTATTTAATTGACGCTTATCAAATTAATTGAAGGACTGGGTGTGATGTTCAGCAGTGTTCCCCTACGCCACATTTGTTTCCATTTGCATGCCCTTTAGAGGCATGCATTGATGTGTCTCAAGTTGTTCCGTGATGGGAATTTGATAAGGGACTGTGTGGAGGCAGGGAACACGACAAGCATCTGAAACCACATTCGTAAGCACCCCCGCCTTTAAAGGAGCATGTTCTCAAGCCTTTTACTAAAAGGTGCCTGCGAGCTGCTGGGCTCTCTAATTAAACCAGATGGACTGGATGATAGCTGATTAGATTCCTGACTTACCGATCCTACTTCTATTTACTCACATAAATACGCTGATGAGCCAGAAACCATCTCATTCAGGAAAAGCACCTTGCTGAATATTTTTAGAAAATTAAACGTTTATGGATGACCTAGTCTGTGAGCAGCTAAAATGCCAAAGTCTGTTTCCTATGGCACTCGGATGGTTGGGCTATCAGCAGGGGAACCGTGAACGAGTTTGTTTCTGCAAATGTGTGCCAAAACAGCCGCGACAACAAATTACAGGCCCATCAGTCATTTTGGAGGGAGAGAGGAGCATGTCTGACTGATCGACATAACCAGAGTGCAGGCACTTCCTGCAGCAACTGTCTGCCTCTCCTGGCCCCACTCGATGGTGTCACATTTCACTGGTGCTGATCCCAGTGTACCTGTGCTATTCGGGGGTAGGGTGACAAAGTTCATACTCAACGTGAATACATTAAAATATATGTTTGCAAACATGCACAGAAACACAGCTACATCTGTCCATGCATAAGTGCATATGCATGCATATATACCAATAATTATATGTCACACTGTTTAAAAGTCTACTCAAGATATAGTTACTCAAGTGGCAAGGACCTTAAGTAATAATGGGTCTTGAGAGATTCCTAACTTCAGGTCCTGCTGCTGATTAGAATCCATATCCTTATCTGTAGAAGATATGTAGCTGGCCCAGACTGAACCCATGGAGAATCATTTTGGGTAATGCATTGGTTTAGGATGTTTCCGAGATAACTCTGCTGAGGTGACAGAAGAGCCAGTCGAAGGTTCTCAAGGTATATGATATGGCATGAATGGCCTTGAAGAAACCATGGCAGTTTAGAGCACAAACCTCAGTCCCAAGTGTTCAGATTGGCTTTGACCTACTGAAAACTGGTGCTGAGCTGGACTGACTGACTTCCTTGGCTGAAACCCAACATCAGAATTCTAGTCAATCACACTCAAAGAGTGTTTTTGACTTTCTGATGGGTTGCTACCATGTGTTTAGGTCTGTGGCTAATGCAACATATTTAGAACACATTAGGTTTATGGAAAATACAGAAGTGTCCTCTCCCTCAGTGAAGGCCAAGATCAGATTGTTCTCTCAAGACAAAGTAGGTCTCTGGAAGGTCAGAGGGAGGTAATCCCAATGTGGAACTATCTTTATCATGTATGCACATATCTAGTATTTAATACATTCCTACCACGTGACAGATATTGTTCTAGGAGGAAACAGTGGTAAGACAGGCACAACCCCTTCTTTCATGGAGCTTACAATTTTTAAATGTTAACTAACGATTAAGCTTTGTGAGCATAAAAATGGCTGACATTGGTGGAATTTGCAAAATATCTGCGGATATAAGACTCATCTTCTAGAAACCGATTAGAAAGCTATCTCTACAGAATACTGCTGTGGGGTGAATTGTGTACCCCCCAAAGTCCATATGTTGAAATGTTAACAGTGCCTCAAAATGAGAACTTATTGTGGGGTCTTTAAAGAGGTAACCAGTGTGGCCTCTAACCCAACATGCCTGGTACCCTTAAAAGAAGAGATTTGGACACAGACAACATAGAAGGAAGACAATATGAAAACACAGGGGAAGGTGGCTTTCTATAGCCCAAGGATAGAGGCCTGTAGCAGATCCTTACTTCACAGCCTTCCAAAGGAAACAACCCTGTGACACCCAGATATCAGACTTCTAGCCTCCAGAACTGTGACACAGTAAATTTCTGCTGTTTAAGTCACCCAGTCTGTGGTGTGTTATCAGAGCAGCCCCCCAAACTAAGACAAGTATAGTGAGTGCAAAAATGCAGGCAGAGAATGGACGCCTCTCCTATTTGGAGAGGGACAGGGTGTGAGATAGGGTGGACTACTGGTGAGGTTTTGAGGAGGAATGGAGGGTGGCAAAATTAGCGTTTCGGTGGGGGAAACAAATCAATGCTTGCAAACAGTGCTTGCAAATAAAGAAATCAAGACACAGCTCTGCATGCCAATAGCTCCATCAATGGGAAAGCGACTTCTGCCCTCTCTGGAGGGCACATTCCCTGTGATGTCAGGTTTATTGAATTGTCTTGTTTTACAAGGAAACAAAAATGATTTTATGTAGGGTTAGTTCCTTCTTTTGCTCCGCTGTATTAAGTTTATCCACTGTAAGACTCTTTGCCCCTTGTAATTAATTATGCTTGCAGGCATTTCCCTAGTGCTAGGATGCAGAGTGTAAGCCCAGTGGGCAGACGTCATCACTAACTCTGCATTTGGTTCTGTGCCCTGACCACAGATGGCTCTCAAGGTACGCACTAGGTGGTGAGAGAGGCAAGGTACTGAGAAGAGCATGGTTGTTTGCCATTACTGCTGTGTTACTAGGATGGTCTGTGGCAGGGTGTTGATAAACTAAACTGGGAAGGAAAGGTGGGGCAGAAACCAAAAGATGTGAGGTCAAACACTGCAGGTACCTGGTGTGAAATGGCTCTTCACTGGTGCTCCAGAGGCATGAAAAAGGCTGCAGCACAGGAGGGCCCTACATCAGTCCCACTGGCCAAGACAGCTGTCTCCATGAATGGCTCAGTAACATGCTAGTGAAAGGGCCTGGTTGCCAGTTGCATCAGTTGAGAAGTCCATTGCCCCTCTCCGTGTAATACCGCAGCTCCTATTCCTCCATGTCTTGAACCTCCTTCCCACCGGTCACTAAAAAGACTTGCCCAAAGGTGAGAGGAGTGCCTTCAACTTTGAGAGGAGTGGACACTAAGATGATGAAGGGCCCCCATCACCATGTACTCTTCTGTGTTGCAATTGCTCATTAGTTCTCTGTTTACCACTCCCCACCCCACCCATGGAACAGACTCACCGACAGGGATCCTCCTATAGTCCTTTTAGTATCCCTAGAAACTAGTCTGTGCCTGCTTCCTAGCTGACACTCAGTAAATGTTTGTTATAGGGAGAGAAGGGGGGAGAGAAGCTTTCTTTTTCATCTGAGTATACTCCTAGTGGCATAATTAATGTGCCATAATGCAGTGTAACTTATGGGTCACCTCTCCCTACCCACCACCCCTTGTAATGTTTCCCCCAGAAGGATGATGCAGGTGTGCTTAAAGCCAGTCCTCCCTGTTCTCCCACACCAGCCTCTGAGATGCCCTTTGCTGCTAGGGCTGCAGTGCCTGGACACAGAGACCAGTTCTCCCCTCATTTCTCCTGCCTGGAAGCTTGCCTGGCAAACTGCTCAAGATGCTATGCGGCTCAGGCCTGTGCCCCAACTCCTGCTGACTGTACTTACCTCTGTTGGCCACCAGGCAGCACTGCCTGCCTCACACTCCCCAGGCCACAGGAGTTTTACTAGTTCTTTTATTCTAGTTCCAGGACTCAGGGCCCAGATATGAGGCCACAGGAGATGGGACTCAGTGAAAGCTCAGAAAGACTCTCTCCTGTCTGGCCCTGACCCTGGTCCTAGTACAGTGGCTCTCAAGGCTCATTCCCTTAGGTTGAGGGCTCTCCCAAGAAGATCTCTGCAATCAGACACCCTCCCCACCCCACCTTCCACCAGCCTAACCTGAGTCCTACCTATAGGATGAAAACCAGTTAGACTTAAGCTGGGATCCTTGCTTCATAAAGAAGTAGACTCATCTTCCTCAGCTAAGAGGCCATACCTCATCTTATCCAAGTAGGATATTAAAGCCCTGGTTGCTGAAAACAATCTATATAAGCTGCAGAAAAGCTTCAGTAGAGTAGGAGAGCCATGCTGGGGTGGGAGTCAGATGGACTTCTCTTTGAAACCAGACTGTACCACCTGTGAGGTCTGCCACCAGGACAAGTGAGCAATTCTGGGCTGTGGTTTTCAAGTCTGTTAAATAGGATAGTTTCTATCTCAGGTGCCTCCTGTGAGTGGAAATATGAAATGAGGGTAGGGTGTTACTGACAAGTAATGGGCACTAAATTCACCTTGCCTTTCTTGTCTTCACATTCTCTTAAGTTAGGAGTGAGGAAGAACTTGATAGAAAGCTTTGACTTTAAACTACTCGCTGCTGAACCTTCCCTTGAATATCCTAGCAGGAGAGCCCCACCAAGGGATCCCTGTTCCCGTAATGGGACATGTAAGTACCTGAGTCCCTTCATGCTAACAAGGACTGAAATTCACACCTGCCCACCAGACCCTTCTGGAACTGGGCCATTCCTGCTGAGTTCTATAGCATTGCATGGAACTCTTTCATTAAGATGCTCAGAGAGGGCTTCGGATGAAGCTGAGGGGGGTACCAGCAGCAGAGCAAGCTGAGCATGGAGCAAAAGGAACAGGAAGGAAACCTCACAAATAAGAAAAACCTCTTTGCCAGGAAGCCAGGGGTCAAAATCCAGAGTATGCCAGCATCCTTTCTCGCACCACCCAGAAATGGTTCATTGCTCTGTGTCTAAGAGAATTTAATTAAATCTCTGTAGGTTTCTTCCAAAGTTGGCTGTTTCAATCATCTGCTTCCACTGCGCACCTCTACCATTCCTTATCATTGCAATTCCTGCACATGGCCAGTCCTCAGGGCACAGCCCCTTGCCCATGCTCGGAAACGAGCTCTTCTGCACCACTACCACCCATGCAAGACAAGCATATTCTAGCTTCTAATGTCCCGCTCTTAGAGTATTAAAAGTACAGACTTTAGGATCAGAGCTGACCTCCTGTATTGGCTGTTCAATTTAGAGGCAAGTTGTTTACCCTCTGAAACCTTCAATTTCTTCTGACTGTGTGTAAAGATAGTCAAATCTGCTTCACAAGTGTGAGAATTAAATGAGATGGTGCATGCACAGCATCTTAGCGCCTGACATCTTGTATCATCACTACTTCTCGGTGTCACGGTGGAGCGCAGCATGGTGCTTCACCCACACCAGGAAAACCTGCTCCCCACCTTTAAAACCAAATCCACTTTTAATGACCACAAACAGCATCACCTCCATGTTCTCTTCACCATCTCCTGTAACCATTAAATTTCCTTTGAACTCGTGTTGCACCTACTTTCTACCATTTTTTGTGGGAGGCTTTTATCTCTCGCTACTGATGCTTCTGAACAAGTCTCATATTGTACCAGTTTGACTGTAAGTTTGTTCAGACAGGACCACACCACCAAAACGACCCATCTAGTGAGTGTTACAGTACAGGCTCATGGGAGCTGAGATCATCAGTGAGTATCAATATCCATGTTTGGGCAGGTGGAAGTGTGAAGCTGCCCAGTGTCCATTTCATGATGGACACCCAGTGTACATCTGTGTGGAGGACAACTCAGAAACCACTGAGGTAAAGTGCAGGAGGGAGGAAACGTGTAGCCTCAGAGAGAACTGCAAGGGCCATGCCAAGGGGCTGCTCCGGAAAGGGCCAGCTTCTCTGATCCGTGGGAGCCTATTGGGACCAGGTGATTATAGGTGAAGATGGGTTTGGGAATTGCCATGCTGCTGAGACACCACCTCAGATGTATTAGGTTCTGACAGCAAATGCTGAAGTGAAAAAAAGATATTTCCATCCATCTGCACTGATCTCTTATTTCCCTAGCAGTTAGAAAGGGGAGGACAGGATAGATTAAAGGCTGCATCAGAAAACATGCTGAAGAGCCAGGCTTCTGCTCCGTCCCCTGCCAGGTCATTTTCCAGTTGGTACCGGAAATGCCAGACTTCTGCGGATATGGGGCGGAGGTGCTGGGAGTATGATCATTTGAACTTTGGTAATGGAAGGCCTTAAAGAAGAAAGCCCAACTGAAAAACTTCCAAGACAGCAAAGGCACTCAGGAGTCAAAGCAGCCGCCTGCTGCCTCCAGTCTCATGGCCACAGTGAGAAAACGGCTGCACTTGGTCGAGATGGGGGCCCCTTTCCACGTCCCGAAGGAATCCTCCCATCTGCAGCTGGTGCCCTGTGCCAAACAAAATTCAGACCTCAGCCCCTTTCCACACATTTATACGGACCTTCCATGTTTGTGTGTATAAACCTGTTTGTGTGGTGCTTGTATCAGTTACTGCTTTCAGGCCAGTACCCCAGGGAGCGTAAACCCGATGAGGGCTCTGCGCACACCATCGGTTACACAATCTGCGTCTTGTTCTGCTGCCCATTAACGTAGCGCGTGCTTGTGTTGGCTGGAGCTGGCGGTTCCCAGTGCTCCTGGAGACGGGCCAGGCTGAGAACATATATCTGCAGATTGAACCATTAAAGCCATAACGGCTTCTGCCCCTCCTCCCCCCTCCTTTCCTTTGGCCCATTCACAGCAGAGACATCTCTCCAAGGTATGAGGCCCCTGCCCATTCATACCCGAGGCCAGATTGAAAGCAGCAGCTCGGGGGACTTCATGACAACACAGACATGGTTGTTTCACACAATTGGTGCTTAACTTTTAAGTCTCTGTCCTGCATGTCACTGGGTGATACACATTTTCTTCTTGTTCACTTATATTTCTTTTCTTGAGGTTCTGGCTTCCGGGACTGTGTATGTCTGTCTTAGTTATGGGAAGACTGAGAATAAGAGTGGTCTGATGCCTTTATTAAGCTATCAGAGAACTTACCTGTGAGCACGTTTCTGTGGAGCATGATGTACCATGGACCTAATACTGTGCAAGGTGTTGTAGCAGATAGAGAAGTAATAATGTGTCTGACTCCTGACTTCAGGAGGCCCCCGACCTCCTGAAGCCCCACCACCACCACCACTACCACAAACCAGCGTGACACGCTCATAGGAAGCCTGAGTGAGAGAGTGCCACAAATCAGGGGCAAGGGGACAGGGGAACCAAGAGCTCTCAGGAAGTGCTTCCAGAAGGAGGCAGGTTTGAGCTTGACCTTGATGGAATCAGTCAGATTTGGAGGTGACCAGATTACTAAAGCCTCTAAGAACTGGCAACAAAAAGTAAAGACTAGAGGGAGACAGAGGTCCAGGGCTTAAATCTCAGCTGAATTTCTCTCTAGCTGTGTGGCTTGGGGCACGTTCCTTAACTTCTTCATTCTTCCATTTCCCCAACTGTGGAAGGATGGTAAGAATATCTCATAGGGTCGCTTTGAAGGCTGCTGAAATAATAACTGAAAAGCACATGGCTAAAGTGCACCGATGATGGTGGTGGCACAAAGCTCTCAGAGCAAATAGTAAAACGGGGAACATGTTGCAAACCAGAAGGACTCAAGTGAAGCCAGCCTTGAGAGGGCCCTAGGAGCCCTTCAAAAGAGCTTGGACCTTGTGCAGTTAGAAGAAGGAACTGTGTTTAGAGTGCATGTGTGTGCTCGTACACACACCAGGGTGTAACAGGGTAAAAGTGGATTTTAAGAGAAAACTAGCTTTTCAGCATTTCATCTTTCCTGATTGTTTGAATGTTCAGCCCTGCCCCACTCATTAGATCATCTGGACAGACCCTCAATCAGCCATCCCAATGAGCCAAAGCATCAACCAGACTGTTTCATGAGTATGTATTTCATTCCTAATCAGAGGGACAAATGTGTGACCTACCCAGTGCCTCCAGTGCCGTGGCAATGCCAGCACGTGTTTCCTAAGAGGGTCACCCAATGTTGAGGCTGGCTCAAGGAGGACAGGGAGAAGGACAGGGCGTATTTGCTCCTGGCAGCCGTCCCAGCCACAGGGATTTTATGAAAACAGGGCTTGTTACATGCAACAGCCATAAGCCGATGATTTTGTAATAGAGTAAAAAAATTTTCTTTCCTTGTCTCTATGGAGTCATGTCATTTTGGAGTGGGAAAGAGATTCAGAAATAATCTAGTCTTTGCAGCAGTGAGAAGACTATAAAGCCAGGTGGCTCCAGAAACTGAGAAGAAGTGTCCAGAAACTCAGATCCTAGTTTCAGGAAATGTCTGCTTCTAACAAATATTTTGTTTGAATTTATTGGGATGGCATTGGTTTACAGAACCATACAGGTTTCAAGTGTACAATTCAACAGAATATCATCTGCACGCTGCATCGTAAGTCCATCACCCACAGCAAATACCCATCTGCACCTACCCCACTTTCCCTCTGCTATCACCCCACTGTTGTCTGTGTGGGGGGGGGTTGCTTTATTCCTTCACCTTTTTTTAACCAGCTTTCCAACCACCCTCCCCTCTGACAGCTGTCAGTCTGCTCCACATATCCATGCCTCTGTTTCTATTTTATTCATCAGTTTATTTTGTTTATTGGATTTCACGTATAAGTGGTATCATATAGCATTTGCCTTTCTCTGACTGGCTTAGCACCATAATTTTCATCCACTCATTCTGTTGCAGAAGGTAAGATTTTCCTTTTTTTTTTTTAACATCCAAGAAGTATTTGTGTAGCTATACCACAGCTATTTTTATCTACTTGTCTCCTGATGGCCCTTGGGCTGTTTCCAGATCTTTGCTATTGTAAATAACACTGCAATGAACACAGAGGTGCTTATATTCTTTTGAATTAGTGTTTTAGGTTTCTTTGGATATATTCCCAGAAATATATCCAAAGGATCTATCGGTGAGATCATTGGGTCAAAAGGCAGTTAATTCCATGTTTAATTGTTTGAGGAAACTCCAGGCTATTT
Organism: Artibeus jamaicensis; assembly: GCF_021234435.1. Classification (NCBI taxonomy): domain Eukaryota; kingdom Metazoa; phylum Chordata; class Mammalia; order Chiroptera; family Phyllostomidae; genus Artibeus; species Artibeus jamaicensis. The sequence continues at coordinate 12,341,218 of NW_026521883.1, forward strand.
TCACAAATCCTGTTTTCATTGACTTTGGGGGCTGCTGAGAAAACTATTACAACCCCTGTTGGCTGCAAGAAAGTAGAGAGGACAGCCTATGCTATGGTGACACCCACCACTCCCCACTTTGGATTCCAGCAATGAGAATTGATGATATCTTAGGTGTTGGGTGGGAGAGGGGTGGAGAGAGAGGCTCACAGATGTGTCTCTGCCAAAAATCCATATGGCAAAATGAAACCCTTCTCTGGAGGGACATGGGACCCAGCAGCAGAAGGGACCTTCAGGAACATTTCATTCAGTATTTCCAAAGGTGTGTTCTACCAGTTTCCCAAGATGTTTAAAGGTATTTGACACTGCGGTGCCTTAAATTTGGGAATGATGGCTTACAGCACAGGTGGCAAACACAAGGCCTGCAGGCTGCATCTGGCCCTCCACCCTGTTTTATCCAGCCTGGCACCTTGTTTTTACCTGGTGGCAGTGCCGAGTTCTCGCTTAACTCTTAAAGTAGTTACATTTATACAGTCCTAAAGTGACATTTGATCCCTTGAAGGCAACTGTGAGGCTGATGTGGCCCCTGGTGAAAATTAGTTTGACACCCCTGGCTTATAGGTTTGTTTGCATCAGGAATTTCAGAATCTTTAATATGGCACTATTAGCATTGTAACTTTCCAAGAAGCAGATATAAGCATGAGCCCCATTCATGTTTTTTTAATTTTTGTAAAGAATCCTTTCATGTTAAGGCTTCTGGTAATATGTCCCAGCATTTGTCCAATGCCTTCATTTATAGAGAAGGAAATTGGAACAAAGGCATTGTCAAGTTTGGCTTGAACTAGGACTCAAGCCCAGATCTCCTGAGGATCTCCTTCCAAGTTCCAGAATTCACATTACACAGACTAAACTGCACACTTTACCTGCAACTGTCTGAATGTTTCAGGGAAACAATGTCTTAAAAAATATTTTCCTTGATCTCTCTGGGTCCATGTTTCTGTTTGCTACCTGTCTGTCACACAAACAGCAAGCCACAGAATGTCCAACCTCTGTCCAAAAGTCATAAAGGGAAGGAAAAGGAACACTGAATTTCTATTCCTTCTGCATTAAAGTGCTTGGTTGGGATGGCTGTTTTTCGCAGGCTGGTAATCCTGGTATTTGAATTTCCAAAATCTTGCCTGTAATTAGCCTTGGAATGTATCCTCAAGGATCTATTAACAGGTACAACTCAACGGGGGTGCCAATTTGCAGACTATGGCAGCATCTGAAGTGTTTTGATACTCTAGTTTGTTGTCCCAGAAGGGTAAGGAACCTTGACCCTCTCAGTTCTCACTGGCTGCCTAAGAAGGTGCTTGAGCCAGGTTGCTGTGCAAACCAGCAGAGCAGATATCTGGGCTCCCATCCCGTCCTGACCAACAACCAGAAACCTTTTCCTCATGTAGCACGTTTTCCACATCATGCATTTTGTAGACATTCAATGAGTTTGATTTTCTTAATGACGACTATGGCTGCCATTCCTGTTTAGCTATTAGTTACCATACCAGGCATTTAACGTATGTTTGGTCCCATTTACTTCTCACAGCAACCGTTACTAAGTTCTAATTACCTGCCCTGGAATAAGACTTCTGGTCCCTCTGTGCTTCAGTTTCCTCAGGTGCAGTTGGGAAGATTGAATATGATGAGGTATGATTGAATGGGCATCTGTCTCACCGCTGGCATATACTAGGCAATTAATAAGCAGCCATTTATTAGGTCAGAATTTATAGTGTGCAGGATATTATTATAAATTCTCACTTTCCTCTTTCCCCACCTCTATCGAAGGTGATTAAAGCACAGTAACGTTTCAGAAAGCTTATGTTTCGATAAAGAGGCAATGGGCCGCATTAGCCTGCTAAATCCAGAATGGCTCTTCAGGGCAGCAGCCCTGAAATGGAATTTGATTCTCCAAACACACGAGGGCTCAGGTGACTTGAGCCTGATGTTTAATACAGTACAAACATCCCTTGTTTGAAATCTCTGCCATCACCACTTTAGGGAAATAAATATTTACATCAAACATCTTCTATAATGAGCTATGAACCTTGACCACCAACATTCTGGCTGAGTTTAGATTTGCGTGATCCTATCATCAGGTTTCTGAATAATTTATTTATCTAATTGGAGAAATAAAGTAGATGAACTATTTCAAAGGAGACATTGAATCAAAGCAGATCACTAATTATTCCCTTCTTGAGGTATTCTGGTTCAGGAAAATAAAAGGCAGCTCTGAAATCAAACATACTTCACAGATAATTGTGAATATTAGCTATGCTTACAGAGCTCCATATTTAAAAAAACATGAAAAGTAGTTGACATAGTGTGATTATGTTTTGAGACCAAGTATTTACATTTGAGAGGAAAATGTAGCAGTTTACTAGGATAAGTGGTTAGCTCTTTCAGAATAGTTTCTACCTTTTATTTGTATGTTTTCCTTTTCTGTGATAGTACCCTCTTTTTTCCCCCATATAACTAATTACCTCTTACCCTTAGAGACTAAGATCAAGTGTCACCTCCTCCTGGAAGCCTCCTCTGCTCTCCAGGTAGGCTGAGGGGCCTTTCTCCATTTTAATCTTGAGCCCTTCACTTAACCCAAACCTGAGCCCAAATCTCAACCATGAGTGCCCTATTCTGGAATAATTAGCTTATGAGTCTATGGGCCCCACAGAGCTGTGGCCCCCTCAGGACCTGACTGAAGTATCCTTCCCATCTTGTTTGTCATGCGCAATGACTGGCAGACAGCGGGTCTTCAGTAAGTGCCTACTTAAAGGAACTACAGCAAACCCCAGGACACCCGGTGCCCCCACTTCACGGAACTGATGGAACTGTAGCTACAAGACCTCTTGCATTTGCTAGTTCTTCCACGCTGAAGAAAGATAACAGGTATGATGGAGTCCTCACCTGCCTTTCCTGGCAAAGTTCCTAAAGGTGTGCATTAAGAGGATGTTAGTCTTTTCTCTCCAACAGGATTGTAAAGTGCATTCACATTTTTAAAGTGCTCTTGCGCACTTATTTTGGTAATAAGCACATTGCGATAATACCTTACTTGAATTCATATCATAATATAGTCATTTATCATTTTATATGTCTTTGTCCCCCACTATTCTGACTCATGTTTGAATTGCCACTATTTAGTACAGTGCCTGGCACTTGGCAGGCAAGCTGCCAACGGTTGATGAATGGATGATAAATAAATGAATGAATTTGCATTACACCTTATAGACTATATTGTACTTTCCCTTCGGATCTCACTTGATTTAATCCAAACAGCAACACTGCGAGGCTGATAGGACTAGAATTATCATCCCACTTTATAGACACAGAAATTGGCTGTCAGAAAGATTGGAGAATTTTCTCATGATCTCGTAACTGATAAAAGGCAAAGCCAGGACTCAGGCCCAGACTTCGGGTGTTTGAGCCAAGGACTTATGCCCATCACTCACAGCTTTTTCTATATTTATAGTATTTGATAATTGAAGCCATAATGGGACCTGACAAGGTACTTTTCAGGGAAAGGAGGAGTCATAATAACCACAGCTGTTGCTACTTACTGAGTCCTTTAGATGGGCGCTCAGTAAATACCAAGCACTTTTCGCAAGTCTCCCTAACAAACTAATGTACTCCAAGGTAGCTCCTACGGTTCCTCCCATCTCACACAGGAGGAAAAGGGGGCACAGAACGTATGTACCTTGTGCTTGGTCACAGAGCTAGTTCAGAGCAGAGGCAGCATTTGAACCTAGGCAGTTTGAGTTCAAAGCTCCTACTTTCAACCATTCTGTCATACTTCCTTCCCTGAAAAAACAGTTTTCTCCTAAATTGTCATTGTTTCTGAACAGGCTAATGCCTGGTGAGCAATTTTGACCTTGAGCGTATTATCTAACTTACCTGGGCTGTTGCTTCCTGATTTGTAAAATAAAGAAATTAGTATCTGCCTTTTGCAATTGCTGTGAGAATAAAAGGGTAATACATGAAGAATGTGCTTGGTAAGCTGTAACACATTATACAAGTGAAAGTTATTATTGCTCAGTGGAAAAAAGCAACAAGCTATTGTAATAATAATCTGATTGGACGTGCGTTTACCGAGTTCATACTGTGGGCAAGGCATGATCAAAATAAGGGAAATGCTTCTTTCTATTCATCACTGAACATAATGCTATTAAATTTCCAGCAAGAGAATCTACTTTCCCTGCTTGTTTTTGTTACAGACTTGCCGGGGAAATTATCTAACAAGAAAGTAAACAAAACCAGGTAAAGCAATCTTGTTTAAAATTGCGCCAGTGATTACGACGTTGTTCATGATATTCTGTTTTCAGTAGAACGCTGTCCTGCTTAAAAGCTTAGCCTACTATTCATTATTGCAATCTCAGACGTCATCTGGCCCCTTTAAAGAGCACGCATATGTAAACTGTCCTTTACTCAGTGGAATAAACAAAACAGATAAACTAAAGACATGTTGGAATGCTGCAGGAAGGACCAGCGAGGCAGTGGGGCTGTCAGGACAGGCAGTCAGGATTTTTGGATGGGGCTGACTCCTCCTTCAGCTCCTTTCCAGCTGTGGCCTTCGGTGAGACAGGTAGGCTGGCTGAGCATCTATTTCTTCAGGAGTGAAATGCAGCAGTCAAAACTATTTAGAAAAAGTAAAATTTTTCACACAGTATCAATGGGAGTTCTTGTTTTATGTTAAATTTCCAAGAATATTGAGCATCTTTTTTAAAAATATTGGATGACAGTTAGTTCCAGGAATTTTAAAGGCACACAGTTAATGTCTTAAGTTAAACTTATTTGTAATAACAGAACAGCTGCTAACAGGTATTGAGCACCTATAATATAACTGACATGTGCTGAATGTTACATGTATCATTTAATAATGTTCATAGGTCTTGATCGGAAATTTTAGCTATGTGAAATAATACATCTAAATTAAGATCACCTTTAAAAAGATATATAACCCACATAAATAGAAGTCAATGCAAGAGGTAACTGGAGAAAAATGCCCTATTTTGCTCAGTAGTTACCAATTGGATTAAAACCTGCCAGTTACTAAATGGCTGCAAAGAGAAATGAAACAAGTCTCTGCCCTCAAGGAGCTAGCTCACCATGTAGCTCAGAATGCATGAGAGCTGATAATCACCCATGAAGTGTCTGAGGTGTTCAGGGGAAATAGTTCTGTCTAGGGACTCACAGATGGAGTTCAAGGACAGATGGAACAGGGTTTCCCCGTTGAAGCTTTTGGCAGCGGGCTGCTTTCATGTTTGTTAAATCCACTGGAAGCTCCATATAGGTCCATAGGTGGTGAATACCAGCTCCACTGGGGAGCAGTTCAGGACTCCCCTTCCCAAGGTACCTCCACAGAACCAAAGCTTTTCCATGTATTAGGAGGACTGGAGTCCCACCCTTACAGGTATGGACTGTTCTCCTCTAAGTGCATCCAGATGCTAAGCTGAGGTTTAGCTCCTAGCTCACAGAGCTTGAAACCATTCTGAAAGTTTCCATTGTTTTAGAGGATCCCTCTCACCCCTTTTGCAAAACCACTTTGTGATATGTAACAGATGGTATGAGATGGAAGCTTTATCAGTGGATGTCACTTATAAACCCAGTGCAGATAAAGATGAAAGGAGTTGCTGAGTGAAAAAAATGCACTGCTAAAGATTTGTAGGAGGGTGTCACCCCACTGCGACATCTGTGGTCACGAGAACATGACACCAGGTGACAAGAAGAAAGTTAGGAAGCATCTCCACAGTCCATTCCTGGCATCCTGCCATGGGGCCCCCAGTCCCACAGTACAGAGGAGGCCACGAGCCTTAGAGCAGAGGGGGTGAGGTCTCCCTGTTGCCTCCTTGGGGCATCACTGCTGCTCCAGCGATGAATTCAGGGCTGTGCGACATTCTCCTGGGTGTAGTAATGCTGAGCACCACAATTTGGGCTATTTACATGCTGGGCTTTTCCCCGTTTAGTTCTATATTGAGAGGTTTTATGTCTGTGAGGCAATGGTGATAAACAGCCTAACTTGAAGAGCCAAGCAAAGGTTGGACTAGCAACTTGCAGTGTTGTCATTGTGGGTGGTAGGTGACAATTGTCTGGGAATCATGTAGGGTCCAGCACTGTCACCACATCAGTCCATGAGCTTCTTGAGGGAGGCACCCTGTTTAGGGATATGGGTACCCCTGGGGTTACCCTATCTCCTGGTGCTTCAGGGATGTTTGTGAGAGAAGGGAAGCTCGGGCACCACCATCATGCTGCATTTCGCCCCTCTGGTTCCACTTAGAAAGGCAGTTCTGGTTTCTTCCCCTTGTTCACTCCTCAGGGATACTTCTGCTCACCCCGATTTCGATTCACCTGTTTAAACCCTCCTTCTCTATAAAAGCTCTGACACCCCCCACCTTCCCTGGTTTCTTCCCACCTGAATTACGTGTTCCATTGGCATCCATCCTTTGGAACCAGGCCCACACATCAGCTAGTGCTTATTTCAGATCGTTCACTGGGTTTGGGGCTCATGCGTCCTTGCAAGCAGGGAGTCGGACCCACTGTTAGTACTCCAGGTGAGGGAAAAGTGTGGGCAATGAAAAGACTCTGGAGCTAGAACTGGAAAATTCAAGTGTGCGACCTGCTTCTGTCCCTTAATATGTGTATGACTGTGGTCACGCCACTTAACTTTTCTAAGCCTCAATTTTTCCATCTTTGAGGTCGGAACAAACAGTGCTTGTCATAGTGCAGTCATGAGGATTAAAGGAATTTGCTGACGTTAAATGACTGGCATAAACTAAATATTGTTTGGTGGCTGTTGTTGTATTTACCACCAATAGAGGTGAGCACTAGCTGGGAACTTCATCTATTTTTAGCAACTATTTGTTGAGTGACTGAGGAAATGAACCATGGAGAGTATTTTGCCTTCCAGAAGTGACTTCTATAACTCATTTGTAAATGTTGGCATTTTGGAGTGGAAAGAAAAAATGGATTCTGTTTCTTTGAAATGGATGGTGGTGTGCATTTGCATTGCAGGAAAAAGCAGAAAAATTTTCCCCTTCGGTTTTATTTTTCTTCTTTAACACCTGTGACTTGTGTTTCTTGAGTCATATATGCCTGGAATAAAAAAACAGGGTCTCCAAATAGTTTTGTTACCATTCACACTGAAAAAATTGTAACCCCTCCCCTTCCCTTCCCAAATATCTTTTATGTGATCTGGGAGCCTCGGGGTATATCTCAGGTGGTTCGGTTGTCTTGGCTGCCTTCAGACTCCCTGTGGCTCTCAGTGGTGACATGTTCTGAAGCTGCTGCTGCTGAAAACAGCAGCTTGGACATGACATCCAAGGAAACTGTCACCGGCAGAGACTCCCATGGGTGGCCCTGGGATGGTGGGACTGCTGATTATTGAGAGCAGTGATGCACTTCTCAGGTCCACAGATAGCCACTCTGAAGCACTGAGACCCCATGCCCTGCCCGGTCAAGGTGCCATCACCGCTGCAGCTCCCACCACTGCCCTTGCTTAGCTACCACCTCCCACCACGGAGGCTGCAGGAGACAAAGCAGCCAAGATGCCCTTGTGCTCACAAGGTGCAACCCATGTTGTAGGGGAAATTGCTCCTTTTTGTTTCATTTTGTTTAGACTCACCCATGCAATTGCAGCTGTTCTCTCACGAGGCACAGGACAGTTGGGGTGAGGAACACTGCGTTCCGCTCAGAGTCACCCTCCCTCCAGTCCTGGCTCATTCTCTTTGATTCCAAAAGTCGCACTTTGAATGTGCATCTCCCGTTGGAAATCATCATCTTCCCAGAGGTTCCTTGATCCTACCTGCCTATAAGCTACCCTGCATGTCGCCTCTCCTTCAGACCCACCTGAATCCTAGGGTGAGCCCAGCTCGCACTCAAGGTGTGGATCCTGCTACACTCCTGACTCCTCAGAGAGTCCAGCTGCTGGGAGAACTTGTGACCGCCAAGTCCTGGGTAAAAGGGCAGGAAGCAGACCCATTTTTCTCATGGGTTGAATATAGAGTTGATAGCCTGGTTTGCCTCTGGATCTTTGGGATGATTGGGTGATTTTAGATACCTGGCTTCCCCACAAAAAGAGGTGACCTCATGAGCTCAGGTCTTGCCACATGCACTGTAATAGACAAGTACATACATTAGGAGAGTTACCTTCATTTGCCAAATACATGCCCCGTGCCTGAACCAATTATTTTCCCTTTTCCTAAATTTAGTATCGACCGCACTCATTTATACCTAATAACACTTCTTGGTGGAACATCTTTTTCTGGGTGTTGTGGGGGGTGAGGTGGGCGGATTCAATGGAAGGAATTTGGAGAAAGTGTTTTTCTCCACAAACAGTGAAAAACCTTTCTTCTAACGAGCTCTGTTCCTGTTCCTGGCAGCTGTAGCCTGAAGTCTCATCCTTTCCCTCACCTTCTCATCTGCAGCGCCACGATATAACAACATTTCCCCTGACCGGAGCGCCGACAAGGCACCGTCTCCTGGGTGGGAGCCAGCCCCACATGCCGGCCAGTTGGCACCACCCACCTACGGGCAAGAGGCCTGTGCTCCTCTCAGTCCCCAGAGACGTCAGCCCTGCAGTGCCTTGCTTCTTCCAATGGGAACCTTGGTATATGTACAGGGGTGGGCAAACATAGGTTAATAATAATAATAAATAAAACAATAATTAATAAATAAAGATGCAAGAATAAACTGCGTTTGCGTAGTCACAATGGCAAACCTACTTTTGCTCCACCCCTGTAGTGCCCTTAAAAAAGAGTGTTGGGAGTCTCTGTTTCCCCCTCCCCATGACATATGTGGTTTATATGATCGCGAGTTTGGATTTCAGAGAGAGTGTTGGGAGAAAAAGGATATTTTATAGGTTGTCTCTCTACTGCAGCCCCACCTTACTAGACTTTCTGGGCATGTTCAGCTGTGACCTTCCTCCCCTCTGCTCTTAAGTCAACCAGGTCCTGGCTTTTCCATTCTAAAAACAAGTGAGCTGTTTTCTCTCTCTCTTTTTTTTCATTTTGCTCATCTTGAGCATTTGGTATACCTCCAAGCTGTGGACCCTGTGGAAACTCTGACATGTCTGTGTACTCCGCCTGTTTTTAAGCCCAGGTCACTGTTGGTGGGAGTTCAGACCATGCTGGGCATGCGGCATCCTTGGCTGTGGGGTCTGGTGTGCAGTTTTAAGTGTTACTCTTGTTGCTGACCTATTCCTAGCCTTCTTCAGAGACAATCATTGGAAGTGGTTTACTGCCCTATGAGAATACAGGAGGTAGCATGCAGGAATTCTGGGCCACGTATAGATCTGGGGTTTTCTACCTGCAACTGTGTCCATTAAAGAGGTTTGTGCCTAGTCCCTAGGGTTGCCCCCGCTGAGGCTGGCTGGGTCCGGGGCAGGGGCCTGTATCCCCCATTGTACATGAGAATCATCTGGGGGCTTTTAAATAATACTAATCAGTGTTCCTGGGAAATGGGGAATGGGAGTGGGGCAGGCTGGGACTCAGGAATTTTTAAAGCTCCCCTGCCACTTCTCATGTTTCACCCATGTTGTAATTCTTCACTTTGTAGGGTTTCTCTGACAGCTGGATGACCTTGTGTGAGTGAGTGTATATGTGTGTATGTGTGGTTTTCCCTTCACGGTGAGGGTCAGCCAACTGACTGTGGCAATGACCTGTTTTATGGTGTGTTTAGTGAGGAGGAGTGATGTGCTTATCTTCACGTTACTGTCCCTCTTGCCCAGTCTCCGAGAGCATCAGCCACAGTTAAAGACATTATACTTAGAGAGTGGGACTGAGGCAGCCTCTTGCTGGGCTGAGACCCTCAGAGTTACCCTTATTCATCCAGTCCTCTGAAATAGTGGCTGAACCCTCACACTCACAACTCAGAACCCTGATCAAGGAATAACATTTTATTTTAAATATGACCTTAATTACAACAAAGAACAAGGTCACCTCAGAAGAGTGACTATGAGAGCCAGAACAAGATGGAATAGAGTCAGAAATGACATTCTTCAGCCAATTCAAAATGTGAAAAATTAAACTGTAAACCTGGCAGTCCACTCTTAAAATGTCCTATAGAACTTGGCAGTCTGGGTTTCCCTACCACATCATAGCAAAGTCACCTCTCTTTGTAAACCTCTAGTTGAATGGGCCAGTCTCAAAATAAGAATCTGCTTTGCATAGCTCCTTGGGTTTGGATTAGACAATGAGGACAGTGAATATGGGTACAGGTACCCTTCCTCCAGTTTTCTTGATTTGGGTGAAGCAATTACAAAAGAGTGTGCATGCTAACAGTAGGAAGTTGTTATTCAACCATTCTACAAAGGTAGAAAAGAGAATCTAATAAACTTGACCTTCAGTGAGCTGCTCTCTCAACTCTAACAGGGCTTTGTGGGCTTGACAATATTATTAACATTGTTTGTTCCATTATGTATAAGGGCAGCAAGGGCCAGTCTTGGAATTGTGAGTCTGTGCCCTTTTTCTCTCTGGTTATGCTGAATTGCCTATGACCTTCCCACCCTCATCCCAGTGTATGTCTCTATTACCACTTTTGCACATAAACCTAACTGTGAAAGACAGCGAGTGTTTTTGAAGAAGGGTAGGGAGAGCTGGGTTAAAGAGAAAACTAATGTGCTTGTTATGTATATGCAGGTAATATGCATTCAGCCAGTTTTCTAACATCATCAGTAATAGTAACATTCTTTTAAGCACTAATCTTACGAACTGATTACAGGTCACTGCTCACAATGAATATGTGCCTGAGGATATACTGCTAATGTGAAGTAAAAGGCAAGACATGAGAAACCTAAACACATACCTTTTCATCCATGGACAAATAATTGCAGAACATCTTGCTTAACACACACAATGAGCCCTGTGAATGAAAATATAAACAGAAGCCTGGTCCTTGAATTGGAAAATAAGCCGTAGAGAAGAGAACATTGGTTTATGGATTTGGTTGGACGTGGATGTATGTCCCAGCTCTGCTGCTTACAAGTTGGATGGCCTTGGACTTGCAACATGAACTTACAATGACTCATTTCCACATTCAGTTGTGAGGTTCAAAAGACCTATCATGTACAGAGCACCTAATCATTATTAAGGGCTTTATAAATAGTTATTTTATGATTAGCTGTGGCTTTTGCTGATACTTTAGTTTTTAGCCAAATCCATGAAGTGGAAAAAAACTACTTCCAGAAAATTAACAGGGATCTTTCCAAGATATTATGGATTAAGTTTTCATTCATTCTTTTAGGATTTGCTTGAAGACTTCACAGGTGTTTGCATAGATTTGCCTTCTCACTGGACTGGTAGATGATGCAAAGATCAACAGTTAACTTGACAAAAGCTCTGCTTTTGAAAACCATTTTCTTGATAGTAACTGCAGTGCTGATCACCACTCAAGAACCAGGTTCTTGTGTCTTTTCTTTTCAAGAGGAAGCATTTAAAGCCCTTCCTTACCTCCACAGTCTTTGATGAGATGAAAAAGATAAGTGACGAGCAGGGCATCTTGGGTTACAGATGCTGATATGATGACTAAAGGACTCACTACTGTGTACAAAAGTGAGATTTTAACAATTCTTTGTCTTGAGATCTAAGTTTTCTTGGGCTACAAAGTAAGGACTCACCAAGGAAGTTAAAATAAAGCAGGTAGGTCCCTGGAGATCTTCCAAGACCACCTCTGGGTGAGAACATAATAGAAACTGGCTACTGTGTCAGGGTAGGAAAGTGAGCCATGGGGGGGTCTCATTGTTAGGTCCACTGTTGCCGATGGCACTGGTAGTCTTCCCTCCAGGTGTCTTAGGGTCCTTTATCCCATTGTCTAAAACACTGACACTGAGACCAGCCATACTTAGCTGGGGTGGAGTTAAAAGGAAGCCCAAGAGCTAAATGGAATCATAAGATGTCAAATCATCGAAGGGCAAGAGAGAGCAAAGAATGGCACAGTTGTACCATTGAAGAGCTCCAACAGCTATCACATCCAACTTCTTCACTGTCATAGACAAAACACTGAGGTCCAGGGTGGTGAAACCACTCACTTGAGATTGTACTGCTGGTGAATTATTCACTCTATCACTTCAGTGTCTTGTAGACCCAGCTTCAGTTGTTTAGAAGGTGAACTGGGACCGACAGTACTTTTCCATCCCCGTGGTGGTATGTGGAGCTTAGCACCACACCACAGGGAGTGTGAAGTGCTTGGCCTCTGTAAGTTCGGGCTCATAGGGTTGGCTCGTTCACTTTTACTTAGTGAGTGTAAACAACTTCCTGTACAGTACCACTCCTGCCTTGTGAGAGGGGCTTCTGTCCCATAGAAGGAAGATGGTGGTGATTTCCTTTAGTCAACAACTTTTGCTTTCTGTTCTTTTATTTTTTATTTTTTGCTGTGATTCCATTTATTAAGGTTTTACCAACAACTTTAAGTGTACAAGTTGATAAACTTTGATAATTGGGTATGGTCACATAACCACCACAGAAATATATAGAACAGTCTCCTCTTCTTAAAAACCTCCCTTAGGCTCATTTGCTCTCAATTCTGTCTCCCCACCTCTGGCTTCTGGCAACCACATACCTGCTTTCTGTCACTGTACTTTTGTTTTTTCCTAGAATTTTATATGAATGAGATAATCCAGTACATAGTTTTTTATGTTCAACTTCTTTCTCTTGCATACTATTTTTAGATTCATCCATGTTGTTGCATGTATTGATACTTCATTTCATTTAATTGCCAGAATAGCACATTGTATACAGGATACAGGAAATAAAATTTGTTTATCCATTCCCCAGTTGATGGCCATTTGGGTTGCTTCAATTTGGGGCTATCTGGAATCATCTTAGCTAACAGTTTTATCCTTGATTTTGTTTAGTCACCTAATATCTTGGCCCAGGCTCTAACTTTTATGATCTTGGGTTGTCTGTCATCACTATTACAGTAAAACACTTTCAAAAAATGCTGATGGAGTGGAGATGTTGGCCCCTGATCTTTCCATCTGTGACTTTGGAAGTGATCTTCTGCTCATCTCGAGTAGCAATGTCAAGACCCAAAGCCAACGTGATGGCCTATATAGTGTGCTATAATGTCACTTACCATTCGGATAAACCTTCAGGGGCGTGACAGAGTGCAGCAAAATGCAGTATCCAGTATTTACAGCAAACCAAGTTGAGTGGTTTTTTATCTTGCGTTGTAGAAAAGTGCACACACTTTGCTTTTTTTTCCACTCATTCTAAGTGCTCAGGGAGGGAGAAGAGGGAAGCTGGTGGGTGATACTATCCCATGCTAGTGCAGCCAATTTTGAACAACCTGGGATGAGTTAGCACTTAGACATAACAGGAGAGACTCTCCTGAAAAATGTGCTGTCCCCCTGTTATAATTCACTGTAATGAGCGGGGAACAAAAGGTTGTGAAGGAGAGTGGTGACTGATGGCCGACACGGCCGCCCCGTGCTGCAGCTGGCGCAGCTCCCACTGGCGAAAGGCATAATATATTATTGCTCCAGGTCACATAGTGGTAAATGAACACTTACGGCCGCTATGGCAACTGGATTGATTATCGCAGCTACCTCAGGACCAGCCTGGCCCAGTGTTACAAGTGAGCACGTGCGTCCCTGCCGTGCTTCAGTCAGAAGCACGCCTCAAAGGCAATTTGTACAAACTGAAATCTCTGATGACTGCCGGTCCCTCCTCTCCTGCCCCGCACCTCCAGTGGACTCTTTCGGCAAGGCTAGCCCAGACGTCTGGGCCTCTCAGACCAGCGATGACACAGGGCCACCCTGTTAAAAGGCAGGGCCTGGTTCATTGTGAGAGCAGGACAACTATTTGTTGAATACAATGAAATGAATGAAACCATGAGTAGAATGCCAAGAGGTCAAGGAGAGAGTGCTCAGAGCAAAGTGGAAGGGAGGGTGGGTGGCTGAGGGGGGTACTGGGCGCTAGAATGCCTAGGCAGGAAGTCCTGGAGAGCAAGGAGAGGGAAGCTCACTATTTCAAGTTAAAGTGGGTCAACTTGATCGAGCCACTGCTGGCCGCTGGACTTGTACATGTTTCTGGAAACACGCTGCATGAATAAGCTTGGTTCGTTTTAGAAGCAGATGCTGGGACAATTCATTTTCTTTTAATCTGTGTACATTGCTTGGCATTTACACATAAATCTTTAGTTTTTATAATAACCAAGGAAAAAGGAGCAACTTGTGTCCCCATTGCAAATCTAGTCAGAGCCGCAATAATGCTCTAAATACACTCAATCATCATTTTCACTTCGACCAATATTTTATTAAAAATGTCAGAATGAGTTTTTCCTCTTCTAGTTAGTATAATTTGATCTCAATATGTATCATAATGGATAGCATTAGTGATGCCTTAGCTTTCTATTTTGACTGGCAGAAGTTCTACTCTTTGGAATTTAAATGTCAAGGTATTTCAATTCTTTGCCCATGACCTCTGAGCTAGAACATTCATACAGTAACTGACGTGGCCACTACTTCTCTGTGTTTGAGCACGGCACATGGCCATCCACTGTAGGAGCCTCCTGACAGGGCAGTAATAATCTTTATTGACCATGGGGAATGGGATGATATGTGAAGGTTGACCAGTAACTCACCAATTTTTCATTATTGCCTTCTTAGGAGCTTTTTTAGGTACTGTTTTTTCCTAATTACCCTCCCTGTGAAATTTTAGTACTACAAATACACTATTGTGTTTCATGTGCTGTATGTCTAACTGTGATTTATATACAAAAAGAGTAGTGCTCTAAAGAAATGTTTGCCCCCAAGAACCAATTTTCTTTCACCTTCTTAGGGCTGATGTCAGGTAACGCACATGCTAGGAAAACCTTGGTTCAAAGCCTGCTTCTGTCAGTTCTCTCCTCTGAGCCTCCCCTTTCTTTTCCTCACCAGCAGTGAGGATATTAGCATCTGCTTAATGGGATTTCTGGCACATGAGCAACCCAGAAATGTTATTTACCATCGCTGCCTCTGTTGTTTATATTCCTAGATGTTTTCCCATGTGGCATTTTCATTGATCCTAATTGTAAACCTCAGACATATGTGGGTTTATATCGCATTATTACAGATGTCATCTCCACTTTACTGACGGTCAGAGTGGTTTGGCAGTTTGCTCAGGGCTGTGCAAACAGGGTGGAGCTGAGACTTAAGCCCAGATATGGTTCAAAACGCTTTGGTTGAGAAGTCTCTTGGGTGCGCCTTTCTGCATGTGGTGGCACCAGGCTGTCTTGTGTAGTGAAGACCCCAGTTGTGGAGTTCAAGGAGTTGGAGGAATCACCAACGAGACTGGACTTTAAGGACCAGTGATGCATTTTCTGCCCTAATGTGCAGAAAAAAGAATTACTAAGGTTTTTCAACCAAATGGTCACACCCAGTTTCTGGAAATTCATGATAAGCTTTTCCCATGCTGCTTGGTATCTTTTGGGTTTAATGAGGCACAATTTCCTCAAGTTTGGAAGAACTTGGCTTTCCAGCTGGATGAGGGTAAGTCTGTTCCCACCAAGATGAAAATCTTATGGAGCAAACAATAATAACCACTCAGAAGGAAAATTTTTTTGAGCAACTACCATGTTCAAGCTCAGCATTGACTATGTAAAAGCATTTATAGAGGGCTCATGCTGGGCCTAGCATTCTTCTGAGACAGGCTGTGTGTCGGAGGGGTCCAGTCTGAGTTCTGGCCTGACTTCCTGGGATCTAATCCCGGCTTTGTCACTTGCCAGCTGTGTTCTTCTATTGTTGTTGTTGTTGTTGTTGTTGTTATTGTTGTTATTCTCTAATTCACCTGAAAGCACTACATGCAGCACCTAAGTAAATGTTTGCAATTATCATTAGATAAAAATATAAGACATACATCCCTCCCTTCATAAAGTATAAGCTCTAATACTACTCCTATCTAGTAATCTAGTATTCAACACAGAGCTTTATATCTGTTTAAGTGGTTTTACTCGAGTGCATTCAGAAACAGAGTTCTTGGCATCTGGAGATTTCTACCATCTTCCTTTGCCCCATCAAAATGCCTGTCTTACACATTTCATTGGTATAAACTGTCATTTTTATAACCAACTAGGAGACGTTTAATTTTCTGCACAAGAGAAAGAGGATGCATAAAGGACAAGGGTTTGTTTCTTGACCATTGTTCCTGCATGGTCAAGGGCAGTGCCTGTTGCTAAGGCACAGTGGTCTGTATTGATTACTCCACTCTGCTCTTGGGGATGAACAGAGCATGTGTGATACGCGTCTGACATACTAGATGGTAGCAATGGTGACAAGAGGATGGTGAGGCAGGTGTTCTTCCTTCTGTAGCTGCAGAGTGTGAGGGCCTGACAGGTGTGTAAGGACAACTTTGCTTTTCCATTCAGGCTGTTTGTGTGCTGCTAATTACACTAGATCTCTCCAGCCGAGCCACTCCACGGGTTGCCAAGCACCAGGCTAAGCTGAGAACTGGGTGAGATTAACCTGGATTGTTCCAGCCAAGAGAGGCCTGTTACGATCAGCTAGAAAGAAAACTGTAGGGGGTGAGGCAAGTGACATTGCTCCCAGAGATGCGTCTTCTCTGTACCCACAGTGGCTCCCCCATGGGTTGTAGATTCCACAGGGACATCAATAAAGCTTGATTCTGGCATGGTCGTCTTTCTGCTGGAACTCTGCATGGTGACTCTGAGGACTTTCCCCATTCAAGGATTTCCCCATTGCTGTTATTACCATGGCGAGCCCTGGGGGTGGTTAATTGCAGGTCAGGCCATGTGGGGAACCCCTTGAAGGTGACCCAGAAACTTCAGCTGGTGATGGATTCAACATCAGTTTCAGTTTACCCAACTGAGAGAGATTTGAGTTCAAACTCACTCTGCAGTCAGTGTCTTCCATCCACAACAAAGACATTCTCTAGACAGGGAAAAGCTAAGTATCTTCTAAGAAGAGCACGAATCTTAGGAATGACCTGCCTGCCTCTGTCTCAAAGGGCCACATTTTGCTGATCATTTGTGCAGCTCTTGGTGAAGTCCACT
The DNA here is from genome assembly GCF_021234435.1 of Artibeus jamaicensis. Taxonomy (NCBI): domain Eukaryota; kingdom Metazoa; phylum Chordata; class Mammalia; order Chiroptera; family Phyllostomidae; genus Artibeus; species Artibeus jamaicensis. The sequence continues at coordinate 12,358,204 of NW_026521883.1, forward strand.
CCCCACCCCAAAGCAATGAAAGCTGAAGCTACCAGTTTGAGTCTGATGTTTTATTTATTTGTACTGGTAGCTTTATGTGTGGTGTGTTTTCTCTGTTTGGGCCTCAAGGCTGGTTAAGCAAAAGGCGGGAAACATAAATAAGTAATAGAGAGGGCTGTCCATTTCCAGACTTTCAAAGATGACCTGGTTTTCTGCTCCAGTGTGAGCATTAGAGCTGCATTAGAGTAATATGCATCCGTAGGTGTTTTGCCGGTGCATTTGGTGGTGATAATCAGGAGAGACATATTCATGTTCTATTTTTATAATAAAAATTAAGGAACCTCAGGCCACACCAGGGGCTCTTGCTGGCGGTGTGAATACCATGAGCCCAACAGTCCATTTCCCTCGGAGCGTATGGGATCACTGTGTTCCTTTCTGCTCTTCTCCAGTTTCTGGTTATTATTAAACAACCCTTTGTGAGGGATTAACTCTGGCTTTCCTCCCAGCGAGGAGATGTCTACACAGAGCCAGAATATCCAGCCAATTGCAGGCAAACGGGTTATTTGGTGCAGTGCAGGAACAAATAACTGGTGGACAAGCCAATTCTTCACTTTTTGATGGCTTCCCCTGGCATGAAAATGGGCTTCTGTAGTGCATGGTGTAAATGCTTATAAGGTCCTTTATTCCATTCATTCAGAATGTATTTCCTGAGGGCTCACTCTGGGAATCGTTATTTCCAAAGTGGGGATAATAATAACACCTCCTGCAGAGAATTATGTAGATTAAATGAGTTAATATGTGTAAAAGGTTTAGAGCAGTACCTGGCACACAGTTAGGGCTTAGTCCATTTGAACTTGGCTACCGAGCTCAAGTTTTACTTTCTAGGCAAGGAGAAGGCAGTGGAGCCAATGGCCCAGGCAGATGGGTGCTTCTGAAAGGTGATTTCTCTGGCAGAGGAAGGAAAAGATCTTAACAGGGCAGAGCCCAGAGGCAGGGAGATAGCCACATGGCCACATATCTCCAGTCCAACCTCTGATGGCTGTCATTTGCCTTTCTCGGGGTAGCCTAGAGCAGTGGTTTTCAGAGTGGGGTTCCCAGACCATACTATCAGTGCCACCTAGGAGCTTGTTAGAAATGTACATTCTTGGGTCCTGTCCCAGAGCTACTGAATCAGAGGCTGAATATGGAGCCCAGAAGTCTGGGTTTTAACAAACCCTCCAGGTGACTCTTGATGCTTGCTGGTCTAGTCTCTTGAGGAAAAGTGAGAATTGGGAAGGAGAGCTTTAGATACTCTCCCTCCTTACCCCTTGGATGCCACTGGGCCAGCATGGGGCAGGTACACAGCTTTAGGGAGGTTCTTCACACATGAGGCAAGCCAGGGGGCAATCTTCTTGGTTAGCTGGTCTCACAGAAGGAGAATCCTCATGAACTCAGATCAAGGCCACCTGTTGAGCACAGTGGGTGGCAAGGGGGAGGCACAGGGAAGGAGGGCACCAAACCTCAAGTCTCCTCCTGGCTTGCTGCCAAGAGGGCACTGTGGCCCACCTCTGCTGATGCATATGGTGTAAGTTGAAGTGGTGCTATGCTAAGTGGGTGTTTCTTTACCAGAAAGACTGCTGGCTATAAGACTCCGGTGCGCCTCTCATCACATTGAGAAATGAGGGAGGCCAGGCGCTCTGGTCCCTTTTACAGCAGATGCTGCATCTGGTTCGTAGGAGTCTGTGCACATACCCAAAGATATTGCGTGGCCAACAGAATGGATTGTATCAATGCTTCTCTCCTTTCCCATATGAAAAGCTTGTGGCCAGGCTGGTTTTTATTACTGATGTGTAGCCACCTCTGGAATGAAATTCCACAGCCATAGATAATTTTAGAATACCCATTAGATTTTTGGAATTCATTCATTTATTTCATTAGTACAAACTTGTATAAACTGATACAATGGGAAATAAAGCAAGAATAAGACATTCCCCTTACCTCCCACTGTTCGTTAACGTGGCCATCCTTAAGGACACGTAAGTCATTCACACAAATGCTGGCAATTCAGAACAGGGTGCTGTATGTCAATGGATAGGTACCAGCAAAGTGTAGTGTGAGAGACCAAAGGAACTTCCTAAGAGATGATCTGGGGAAGCTGGGCGGAGGAGGTGGTAGCATTTGATCTGCGCCCTTAAGGGTAGGCATAATTTCAGGAGGAAGAGAGAAGGCATCTCAAGCAAAGGGACCTGGAAAAGCCTGGAAAGTGGGAAGTGCACATATTCTAGGTAAGAGTGAGAGGGTAAGCCTGCCCAGAACATACAAGTAGAGTCATAGAGATAGATGAGTCCTGACAGATAGAATGGGATTCGAATACCAGGCTAAGGAGTTTGGATGTGAGGCCATAGGCAGGGAAGCCTGTGGAGAATCTAGGGTGGGAGAGTGGTATGATGATCATGGCGCTGGAGGATGAAAGGGCTAAAAATAGAATTGGAGTGGGGAGGACTCGAGGCTTCTGATAAAGACTGGCTCGGGGCCCTAGCCCTAGGAAGCAGCAGAATCAAAGCTAAAGCTTGTTCTGTGTCCACAACTTCACCACTGTGGGAGGCAACTCAGAAACTCCTGGTGAGAAGAAGGAGTGAGCTTTTAAATTTAAGGTCACCTGATGCATAAAGCCATGAAAACTCTCCAGGGTCTGAGAGGCGAGAGAGAGCGCAAGCCACTAAGTGATGTCAGCTGCTTTTCTGGCCCATACTCCTTAGTCTGTCAGAAAGAGCATTTCTTCCTTAAAGATGAACACCAGAGGTCCTCAGTATCCCAGGCCAGCCAAGCCCAGAGCATCTTATCAGTGCCAGAGTGTTGGCACAGGCTGGGCCTTGGGTTTGGTTCTGACTCAGAGGAGTTGGAACCACCTACTGAATCATTTGTAGGAGCTGTGGTTTCCTGGGAGGCTTCCCAACCAGTTCCCCACCCTGTGGATGGTTGGTAGTATGCAAGATCTGAGGGAAATCTCACACTCACCGTGCCATGGCTTCAGGCACATGCACCATTGCACATCTCGAGCTGTTGCATGGAAATCATTTCCTGCTCTGCACAGAGAAACTTGGCACTTGGCACTAACAGATAAACAGATGAAACTTTTTTACTTACCTGCTAGTTGTTTGATCTTGAGGAGGCCTCAGTTTCCACAACTATTAGTGAACAATTGTGACTGAATGAATTGATGATTCCTTTGGGAATGTCCCAGAGTTTACAAGGACCTGCCTTCCCCTGCAAACACTTGCCGCAGGATCCTGGTGGGAATAGAATTAAACCAAGTCTGTTCATGGTATTTCCATTTATTATATCTTTATCTGCTGCCTTTCAAGCAACTTTGCCTTCTTAGGTCTCTGAGATTTTCTCATAGTAATCTTTGAAATTTTAAACACCATGAAATCTTTCCACTCAGAGAGATACTGTAGTTTGCTTTTCAGGGTGAATTAAAAAAAATTTGTGCTGCTGTGTTATTCCAAATACAAGTTGCCTCTCTATTCTCCTCTATTGAATTTTTTGAAATGTCTCTTAATTCAATATTTTTCTAGAGGTTGCTTTTAAAATTTAGAATTAGAAGAGGTTTCATTGGTAAATTCCAGACCCTGATTTCCAGCATTTAGTTGATATTAAGCTGAGTGCCAAGCTAATGCAGTAACTTAACATGGCTCCCAAACATTGAACTAATGTTGATCTAATGAATGTATAGCTGGATAACTCTGCCAACTCATTTGGATCTCAGCTGTTACTATCATAAGGCAAAATAGCTTAAGGAGAAGGCTGAGACTTTTGCTATTTCAAATCCCTTCTTCTCCCTCCCTTCTGTTCATTTAGGAGGAACTCACAGTGGCCCTATAAACTGTAAGGGCTTCTCCTGTAGTACTATCTCCCTGTGCAGGGAGAGGCACTTTTGGCCCCCTACAAGATGCTTGGGAGCATTAAGTCCGGGCATCAAACACACTCCTTTTGATACCAGTGCTTGTTTTCTAGAGGCAAAATAAGGCCCCCTGATGAAAAGAAAGGATAATTGAATGTTGGGACTTGAAAGACCCCAGGAACCTGGGAAACGGGCAGAGCAAGACCTCTGGAAGCTGGAGCCAGGCTTCTCCTCTTCTTCCCCTGCAGCTTCCCCCATGAGCTGGGTCCTGCTTCCCTGGGAGCCAGGGGAGTGAGTTAGAAAAGCGCTTGGACGGGGAGGCATGTCCAGTGGTGGCAAGGGGTCCAGTCAGCTTGTGCCCTTCCCTTCTGGAATGGGGGCTCCAAGCCTCTGGTCAGGAGCAGCCCACCTCCCAAGACCTCAGACCTCCTGCAGGCTATCTGGCCCCATGTGTAGGCCTGGAACCTTATTGCAGCCATAGTCAGACACACCCTTCCCTTTCCCGGGAGGATTTTTTTCACAGAAGGGGAGTTTCCCTCTCCAGTCCTTGACCAATCACACTTCCATATGGCTTTCCCCCTACTCTTTAAAATATATATGCATGCAGTGAGTCCCTGTTATAAAACTATAAAAGGGAAACATTCCTATCCTTTAGATTAGAGAATAGACCACTTCTGCTTTTCAGGGCCACTTGCTTATCTGAGTCTCAGCCATAAGCAAGACATCAGGGCCTCACCTGGGCAAACGTGAGGCCGTCTCATTTTAGTCCAGACTGGTTGTGCCCTGTCAGGGTCAGGCACTGGACTAGGTCCTAGGACTTCCAGGTGAATGGGCCCTCATGGCTGCTCATGGATTTCAGTCTCTACAGGCTAGCCAGGAGCAGATGCTGACAGTCACACATGTGCATGTGACCATGGAGGTGGGTCCCATCACATCACGACAGAGAAGTGGGGAATCTGCCTTGGACACTTCAAGGAAGGGACTTAGAAGTCTCAGTTCTCTGTGAGTTGGGCACAATTAACCATTAGGCTGTCTCATGAATCTCAAAGTGGGGAAGAAATGTCTTATGTCTAGAAGTGCTCACAGCATTACCTAGGGGAGCCTAGACTGCTGGCCTCTCCCTTCTGTAGGTGTTTACTGGTACGTTCCAGGGTTCTCTTAGAGTATTTATGATGCTGTGCCATCTGGCACTGGGTTACTTGTGTATTTATCTTCTCTCCCAGTATGGGGAAGAAAGGGACCTAGCCCTCAGGGCCAGGACCATATCTCACTCCCAAACTAATCCCTCATAGCCCCAGAGAAGGTACTTATGAAGCTGCCTCTCTCCGTCTCCTCACGTGCATAGACCTTAGGAATGGAGGCAGGAGGATATGCATATTTTCCTGCTTCCTGCCCACAAGTGACTAAACAGGGCACACACCCCAGGGGTTTACAGTACTTATTAGCTGGCAAAATAAAGGGGAGTGAGAGGAGACTGGTAGATCAGGTCTCTGGTACATAGGGAGTCTTCCGTTTGTACATGCTCTCCAGCATTCAAAAAAGCAGAGTGATAGCTTAGAGCTTTGCTGTCTAACATGGTAGCCACTGGCCACGTATGATGATTTAAACTTCAAAGAAATAAAGTTAAATAAAATGAAGAAATTCAGCTCCTGTCTCACACTAGCCACATTTCGATAGCCAGGAATGACTGTCGGCTACAGTGTAAGCACTGATACAGAATATGTCCATTGTCACAGAACGTTCAAATAAATGGCACTGGAGACACCAAGTGGCATTTTTTTCCACTGATTTTTTTTAGAGAGAGAAAGGAAGGTGGGGGGAAAGAAAGAGACAGAGACATTTACTTGTTGTTTCACTTATTTATGCATTCATTGGTCGATTTGTGTATGTGCCCTAACTGGAGATCGCATCTGCAGCCTTGGCATGTGAGGATAGCATTCTAACCAACTGAGCTACTCGGCCAGGCCCACCAAGTGGCTTTTCTTGATCCAAACTGTGTGCCATAAGTCATATGCATCCGAATTATTTGAAGGCAAGGAGAAAGGAGAGCTTGTCAAAATAGGAATTCCTGGTTCCCCTCGCCTGAATCCAAATCTCTAGGGGGTGGAAAAAGCTGGAAATCTGTATTTTAACAAGCACCCCCAGGTGGCTGTCACATTTCAGCATCAGCACTCCAAGGGATGCCAGAAGTTGAATAGCAAAGCTGGAAAACCTCCTGGTACAGCAATTCTGAGCATCTGAGATGCTTTATAGCACTTGCCACTCCAGTGTAAGGTTTCCTAGACCAACATGTCCGAGAGTTGTGATGGGAGCTTCCAGACTGTCAGCTAAGGGTGTCATCTCAGTAAAGTACTGGCTGTTCTTCCACCAAGTAGTAAATAATGAAGAAAGAGGCTGTCCTGGCATTATCTGCCCCCTTTCATCTTGTAGAACCAGGAAGATGGAAATAAACTCACTGTTCCCCTTGAGCATGTTTGAATCACAAGTACCTTCCCTCTGAAATAAATGTATTTCCCGTTCCCTTCATCCCAACAAAGACCAGCCAGTGATGAATACCAGACTTCATAGCTTATTTGTCAAAGTAGCACACCTGTGAGGATTCCTGTGGAAGATAAATTTTGGTTTGGGGGAGGGGGCCTGGAGGAGGAGGGACCTGGCCAGGAATAAATCTTAACATGTTGCACCAGACGGTGAATGAGCGTTTGCCTCACAAGGCTGGCTGTCCTGACAAGGTGTGATAAATTACCCCCATTGTTGACACCTTCATTGGGTTATTTATGGCTCATTAATTGAACCAAAAAGGGTCCTTGTAGACCCAGCAGGGGCACCTTACAAAGCTCCTCCAGTGGACCCAGCTCAAAGAGAAGAACAAAGAAGAGGATGGGGGAGGGAGCACACTAGTGTGCCTGTTCCTTGGCTTGAGACAGTCTTCACCAAAGAATTCAAGATTTGTTGAAAAAAAAAAACTCTTTGGCAGCTCAGGTGAACCTCTCTAGGGATGATTAGCTGTGTACCCTACTTGCAGCCTGTGCTGCCGCCTGGCATCTTTCAGCAAAGGCTGCATCTGAAGCTCTGGGCAGGATTGCCACGTTTGTTTCGGGCTTGCCTGGAAAGTTAGCACAGCACAGTGGAGACCATCAGGGGACCCCAACACAGTCCTAGCTTGTTCATGCACTTGCTGTGTGACTTTGGGGTAGCCAGTGATCTCTCCGAGCTTCAGATCCCCCCCTCGTGAAGTGAGATTATCAGACTGGATGATCTCAAGAGTCTTTTTCAGTTCTAAAGGGTCTAAGAAAAACAGCAGTTTCCTCTTCACTGCCCATTGTATTGGTTTAACACCTTCATTGCTGGTATTAATTAGTATATCCATTTGGTAGATAATATTTTCTGAGGCCCTGCTATGTACTAGGTTCCAAATAGAATGCAGGCATACTGGGTGGGTATGGTTTTGTTATTGATTTCCACTAGTTTTCAGTCTAGAATTCTGTTTGTGTTTTCAAGAGCTGGTTAGGAAAGTACTTAAGGATTCATCTACACCTTAAGTCAAGTACTTCTAGGAGATTCCCTCGTAATAAACTCTCCTGTACATGACAGTAAGGAACATGAAGCATTTCTAGCTGTTGTGTGTATAAGATTGTTTCTCCAGGGTGCTGCTATGGTCTGTAAGTTGTAAAAGTCTCTCTTTTAAAGTTGTGAGTGTCCTCCCTGTTGCTCTTGCCTTCCAGAAGGTTCCATCCTGTGGAAAGAAGTTCTGAGTAGGAGGAATGGGAGTAGTGTAGTTTCATTCATTCATCTAGTCATCCATTTATCCATTGTTTTATTTCCCAAAATCTTATAGAGTGTCTACCCTCGTCTTTGGGTTAGAATCTGTGTTCACAAGATGAATGCGAAGAAACTAATAATTTAAGGAATAATGTAAGGAAAGCACATTCCGGTGAAGAGTTAGATGCTCTCCGTGATCACTGAATGCTGTTGTAGGGCTGTTCCCTCTCATCGCCCACGTGGGAGGGGGCAGAACTATGCTGGGCGGCTTAGGGACGGCCTCTAGGATACCTAGATTGGGTTTTGAAGGAAGGCTTGAAGTTTTGTAGATTACTACAGAAGGCAAAGAATATATGTAAAAGCCCAAGTATGCACATCAGTTGACTGAGTAGTTGCATATAGTTCAGTCTGGTTGGACCTAGAAGCTGGGAGGCAAAGTGTGGAGGGTGAAGCTACAACAGGCCAGATCTGGAAGAGGCCCATGTGAAATGCAAAGTAGCCTGCTCTTTGTCCTGGAGGCAATGAGGAACATTTGGAGGTTTATTCAGAGGAAGGACATGGTCAGATCAGTGTTTAAGGAGATCCTCTGGTGCCAGGGTGGAGTGAGTTTTAGCATGGAGGAGACTAGGGGAGGAAAAACCTGTTGGATGACTATTACAATCAGCCAAACAAGAGAAATATGAATCCTAGGCAAAGACATGGCTTGTGAGGAAGGTGAAGAGAGCACAGGATTAGAAGATACCTTGGTTCTTCTAATCCTGTCAGTATGTAGTCTCTGTCACTATCCAACTCGTTATTTTCCCTACAATGTGCACTCCACTGCATTAAATGAGACATTGGACTGGGCGGTCCCTAAATATGACTCTGACATTCTGTAAGGATTGCATTTCTTAATGTTCTCCTATAGTGAAAAGGGGGAAGAAGGAGGAAGATGCAGATCTGTATTAAAAACTGAGAGAAGTGTTGTGACTGGTGTGGCTCAGTGGATTAAGTGCCAGCCTGCAAATCAAAGGGTCGCTGGTTCTATTTCCAGTCAGGGCCCATGCCTGGGTTGCAGGCCAAGGTTCCCAGTAGGGGGTACTCAAGAGGCAACCACACATTGATGTTTCTCTCCCTCTCTTTCTCCCTCCCTTCCTCTCTCTCTAAAAAGAAATCAGTAAAAAAATATTTTTAAAAAACTGAGAGAAGTGCCCTAGCCAGTGTGACTCAGTTTGGTGGAATGTCATCCCATAAACTGAAGGGTGTCGAGAGGCAACCAATCAATGTTTCTCTCTCACATCAGTGTTTCTCTCCCTCTCTTTCTTCCTCCCTTCCTCTCTCTCTCTAAAATCAATAAGGATGTCCTTGGGTGAGGAATTAAAAAAAAGAAAATGGTTGAGAGAAGTATTATTTAATAATAATGGTGGAATGTTCATCAACTACATCCAACTGAGGATATACATGGGCCTCAGTAGGTGAACTTTATAGCTGATACTAGGTCAAGTTCTTTGCCTTCATTTCCAGTCACACAGATTGGGCTTCCTTAGGACTCATACAAAAATAGGGGTTTGTAGAACTCCTATTCTGCTTCAGGCCTTGACTACCTGGCAGCCAGGAGGGGGAGCTCTGGGGGGAACTGGTCCGTATGCTAAGTACTTTGTATATACTTGGTTGTATGAGAAGGTTGAGCATGACTAGTGCTAAACTCTTACAAACGGATTTCAACTATTTGGAGAGATCTCCACTCTTTTAACTTCTAAGGTTACCAGTGAAATTATTTTTTATTTCAAAATGAAAATAATTTTTTCCTGATACCAAAAATGAACATGTTCATTGTGAAGGGGTCAAACTGGAAAGAAAGAAAAGAGAAAAGAAGAGAAGAATTTGCCTCAGATCTCAAACTGTGGGTATAAGTTAACGTCTCTGTGAGGATCCTCCATGCCTCTCTATGTATAGTAATCTGGGTATATTTACACGTATAGGCAATATTGTACAAACTGTTTTATTCCATTGATAATGTCTTCTGAACATCACTTGTACATTATCATTTTCATGACGCCTAGTACTTCATTCATCGTTAAATCATAATGTATTCAACTGGTATATCATTATTAAACAACATTGAGTTTATTTCTAATTTTTCTTTTATAAACAGGACTAAGAAACTTCGATGTACATAAGCATTTATGCATTTGTCAAATTATCCCCTAATACAAGAGCACAGTGTCTGCAAGTTTTGAAGTTTTGTTACATATTGCCAAACATGCTCTCTGGAAATATTTACCAACATATTTTAAAATGTGATTTAATGTTTTATTTTACTGGAAAACCAGTGTTCCAAGGGTTGGAGATGGGGCAGGATGGAGATAGGAAGAAGCCTCTGGTCTGCCCAGCCACCCCACACTCTCCGAGCACTGCTGAGTTCAGAGGCCCCATGGGGGTGTGAGGCTTTGCCAAGGGCCCAGGGAAGCTGTAGTGTAGAGTCCCTAGGCCAGATCAGATAGGGTACCTTCCAGGTTCTTCTCTGGATGACTAACCCTGGATCTTGGGACATAAGGCTTTTGGATAGTGGTATGTCACTAAGTATGAGAAGTACAAGAAATGCAGATGTGGAAAGATGCCGAAAGCATAGCTGCCTGCCTGTCTGAAATACTACCTTCTTCGGGCCCCAATGCAATGGTTTCTGGTCCCCAATATGGCAGCCTTTGGTCCTAGACATTCAAGGACAGTTATAGTCCAATATTCTTCATCTGGTTGTCTTCAGGGATGGCTCCATCCATAACAGACCATGCAGGCCAGGTAGGGTTCCAGTAGTTTTGACACCATGTGATGAGTTAGAGTGGAATTCCCCAACCTGTATTTCTATTCATGGCAAGCACATTTATTCCATGTTTTTCCATTCAGAAATATTACTGAGAATGTATGTTATTGCAGACACTGTGCTGGGCACTGAGCAGACGCCTATAAATGAATAAGAACTTACAGGTTCATGCATTTGGAGCAAGAAGGAATCCCTATGTGATCCATACCAACCCCCATTGTTCCTATTGAGGAAACGGGGACCCAGAGAAGCATTGTGCTCCACCTCTGATGGCCAGTCTGCTGATCACTGCCCCAGTCCTGGGTGGAGTACTTTTCTGAGTTGTGGAGCAGTGGGGCCCAAGCTCTATGTGGGCCTCTCTGGGGATGGCCTTGACTCCCCTCTGAGGACAGCCGTTCTGCAGGGCCAGAGTCTTTGACTGGGCCACACAGACAGACACTGTGTTGTTAATACTGTGGGATCTTGGGGGTTGACCCTCACAAATGTGAGTAACTCTGCATCTCCGGGTTCGCTTTGCTGGTCTTGCCATCTCCCTTGGGTGTGAGTGTAGGAGCATTTTAAATGCTCCTTTGGAGGTTGATGCTATTTAGAGAGGATTGATGGTCTGAACATGACAAACTCTGGGCTGGGAGATGTTCCAACACTGAGAAACTGACAACTTTCAAAATATGCTATTGAGAGAGCATTCTAGAATATGGCTGCAGCTAGAATCCACCTGCCAAGGTGTGGCGTGGAGAAGCTTTCTGACTTGTGAGATTACTTTTGAATCCTTACAAAATATTTTTACCACATCAGCTAGTTCCTTCCCTGTCCCACCCTATGTAGTACTGTCTTATTAATTAATTTTACTGTGTATTTGTGCTTTGCTAATTAATGAGAAATCTGAAAATGGAAAGGTTAAGTGACTTGCCCAAGAGTTAGCAAGAGACAGAGTTGGAATTTGAAACCATTTTTCTGACTTCAAGTTCTGGTCTTTTCCCAGATCTGCCTTTGTCAGCCCCTGCGTTTGCACACTGACCAGTCACGTGGATGGCCCCCCGAGAGGGCCAGCAGGGAAAGAGGACTCTATGTCTGGAGATTTGAAGGCAGGTTAGGAGAGACTCTTTCCCTTAACCATTTGTTCTTACCACAAAACATTCATTCCTTTGTATCTTCGAAGCTTCTATTATTAAAAATTCTCTCTCAAAATACATCTCCCCACTTCAGTAAGTTAAAAATGCAACCATATATCACCTCAGCCTGGTGTCTCAGTTGGTTGGAGCATTGTACTGTATAGAAAAAGGTTGTGGGTTCAATTCCCAGTCAGGGCATATACCTAGGTTCCATCCCCCGGTTGGTGTGTGTTCAGGAGGCAACATATTGATATTTTTTCTCTCTCTCCCCCTTCTCCCCTTCCTCTCTCTCTCTAAAATCAATACACATATCCCTCTGTAAGGATTTTTAAAAATGCAACCATATTAAAAAACCTCATGCATTCTATTTCATTGGAGTTAGATTGGAAAGGGGAGAGGAGGGAAGAAAGGGGAAGGGAGAGGAAATGTGTATTCTACTAAAATAGAATTGATAAAACATGAGTAGAAGTATGATAATGGACACATGATATACTCACTCTACATATATGAAAAATCTGGTCTCTATCATTTAAAAGCCATATAAAGTGTGGTAACTTTAGTTTTCTCTTTATTACAATCTGTATGTTTATATTTTTGTACTATGAGCATATACTAGTGGAAGTGGTATGCAATAAGATAAATTTTAGAAAATTAGGCAACTATTCCAGTTGCTTCCTTAATTTCAATGAGTAAGAAAGGATGGAATAACCATATCTTACACCTTCCTTCCATTCTCTCAGTGCCTGCATGGGTTATAACTTAAGCCTCAGAGAACTCATGAGCCAACACCTTCAGAAGATGAGCTGTCAACAAGCTAAGAGCCAGACCTCTTTTCTGGAGTGGGATAGTACACAGGGAGTATGAACAGGATGGCAGGGAAGATAAGAGCAAGTACCAAGGTGAATTTCACCACTTGGTAAGTTTTTAGTGAGCTGACCCTATGTGTACCTGCCGAAACACAGTGGCCCTTTCCCAAACCTAACAATGCTCAGGCATCCAGCTCTGTTCATGGAAGCATCAGACAGGGGCTAAGGGGAAAGAGAGGCCTCCTTGGTGCCTTCTCCCTGCAGCTTCCAGGGTGACTTAGCTGACCCATGTCTAGCATGCAGCATACCATTGGGTGAGTTAGATGGGAAGGTTCCTTCTGGCCATTCTGTGTGAGATTGTTGGGGTTCGTGGTGGGGACACAAGAGGTGTAGGAGGTATGGGGCAACCTGCAGACAAAGGTGCATTTCCATGAAGTGTTCTGAGAGGCCTCAGTCAGAACTTTGGCTAGATGTAAATTTCTAGGTGGATCAACACAGAACAGAAGTAAGTAAAGTAAGTAAGTGCATTGTAGAATTGGAGACTCTTTCCTAAGAGTTGGAAAAGACCCTAGAAATCACTGGAACCCCATAGAAGTTAGTGGCTTGTCCCAGGTCACCCCAGTCATCAGAGGCCAGGCTGAAAATCTCCAACCCCCAGTCCACTGCTTTTCCCACAGGCTCTGCTCAGTCATTCACTAACTCATCCCACATGCATTTGTTTCAGGGCCTACTGTGTGCCAGGTTCAGTGTTGGGATGGGGAAGCCACAGGTGAATAAAGTGAGGGCCCTGACCCTTGGCATTCATATCTAGTTGGAGGAGACAGAAACATTACCTAGTGATTTGATAACTTGCAGTGAGATGCCTCCACAGTCCAGGAGACAATATGCTTTTTAAGGAATCAGCAGAGGGTCAGACACTGCTTGGGCTCATGATCCTGCCTTTACTCAGGCTCAGAAATTGGCCAGGATGCAAGATAATACTAGGAGCAAAACCAAAGAGCAGAGGGAAAAGATGCAAAGTACAACTTTCACCTTAATTTGGGCAGTGTGTTCATGTGAGGAGCTCGAAACACTTTTGCATCTGAACAGTTGGGACCAGTTGACAATACCTTGCCAGGCTTCCAGGAAACACTCTGTATGGGATTTCTTCTGTATATTATGTGACCACAGTAGCCACTCTCCCATTTGTATAGTCTTGTGATAAAGGGTCTGTCCTTTATTGTGTTAGATCTAGCTATGTCACTTAGTGTCACTATTGTGTCACTTAGACAGTGACAGAAGCCATCCATGGTTCTAAAGAATTCAGAAGAGTGCTGTAGACAGAAACTCTGGGTGTCACCAGGAGGTCTCACGACAGTCTTCTCCTTCCTTCTGCACAGAGGACTCTGTCATGGGTGGGTAGGGGTCATAGACAGCCTCTGCCCATTGCCCTTGTCATCTGTTGGGAGACTAAGTGAATTAAGAATGAAATAATACACAGAGGTATACCTTGTTTGGATCTTGATCTGAGTGAACCACTTACAGAAAGGCATTTTAAAGGTGATTGGGAAACTTGATAGGTAGTAGTAGCAGTATTTAATGATAATGAAATTATGATTATGTATTTAAAAAGAGTCATTTCTTAGAGATGCAAGCCAATAGATAGATAAAAATATGTACCTTTAAAATGTACCCTTTTTTAGTGGTTGAGGAGACAGATTTAGATCTAACAAGACTGGCCATAGGTTAGTTGACAATTATTGAAGCTGATTGCTGGGGGTGTGGGGGTTGGTTATGCTCTTCTCTTTCATTCTGTGTGTATTCAACAATTTCCATATTTAAAGCATTGAAATAATGAATGACTATATATTGAGTAGCTACTATGTGTCAAGTTCAGGGCTGGCTGTTTACATGCAGGCTCCTATTATATTCTTACAAGATCCCTATAAATGGGTTTGCATGATGCTGATTTATTAGGTGAAGAAGCTATAGTACAAAGTGAATCCCAAAAGTCATACAGTGAGTGGCAGAGCTGGGAATTGAACCCTGATCTTTTCCTTTAACTTTTGATTGAAGTATAACACATGTACAGAAATGTGCACAAATCATATTTGTACAACACAATGAATTTTTATGTGACCGCATCAAATAACCTAGACCCACATCAAAAAATGGAATAGTACTAACATCCTGAAAGCCACCTCATGACCTTGCCAGTCACAATCCCTCCTCAGAGGTAACCCCGATCTTGACTTCTAGTACTCTAGGTAAGATTTGCATATATTTTGAACTTCATGTAAACAGACTCACTCTTTTATAGATGGCTTTTCCCCCCTAACATTATGTGTGTGAAATTCATCCATGTTGATGCATCTGACAGGTCTTTCCTCTTCACTACTATATATTCCATGGTGAAAATATGCCATAGTTTGTCCATTCTGTTACCAATGGGATTGGGAGTGTGTCCATGTTATTATGAGTAGTGGGTCTGTGAACATTCTGATACACATCTTTGAATGGACCTAAGCATGGGTGCCTGTTGGACATATTCTTATGGAGGAAATGACAAGGACGTAGGGTGTATGTAAGTCAGGATTTCCAGTTTTCCTTCTTCTAGCACCCATTTCTTTTGAAATGGACTAGAAAAACACTGCTTTGTGGGATTAGCTCTGTAAGACTGGTGAATAACATAGGGTCCCAGAGAGCTCAGGGAAGAACCAACACTGGAATCTGAGCCTGGAATGTTCCTGTCCAACACTGATGAACCCCACATCCCAGTCCAAACCTCAGTGTGTCATGAATGTTCCTTGACATAAGTTTAGTGCAGGAAAAGCACTCTGAAGTGTCCCGCACCTGTGATTTAATGTAACGGCATGTCACTCCAGGACACCAACAATCATGTAACAGAGAAATATGAGTGCTGTCATGTAATCCATCAACAAAGAAAATTCATAAAACAAAAATTTAATAAAACCCATCATGAAATTTAGTGCACTTGAAGATTTGTCAATATTATAACAATGGTATCATTACAATTTCATTTCGAAGGATGAAAAGTAGCTATCGTAATAGCTTGTGATTAACTATGAACCCCAGGAAATTATCTTCTGCAGCTGGTTAGGTGGGTCATCCTCATCCTTCAGACCTGTACCCCCCAACCTGTGCTTCCCAGGAGTTCAGTTGGGGTGCTGATGAAGCTTGGTAACCTTAGGCCTAAGGGAGACCTAAAAGAGATGGTCAGGTGACAGTGACGGTCTGAGGGCATGGATGATATGGAAGGAAAAAATGTGGGCTTTAGATACAAATGAGAACGGATTTAAATCCCATGCCTTCTTATTATCTGACCTTGAAAAATATTACTTAATTCCAAACTTCTGCTTTCTATCTGTGAGAATAAAGATGACAAAATCAGTCTTAGAGAAAATTAGAAAAAGTTAACTCAAAAGGTTATATCTATTATATCTATCTATCTATCTATCTATCTCTATATAGAGAGAGACAGAGACAGAGACAGGCAGAGACAGACAGACAGGCATCACGCACAGCACCAGGCACATTGCCGTTATCGGGAAATGTCAGTTGCTTTCCTTGGCTATTTATCAAATGTGTTCCAGGTTATGATAGTTCTCTCACCAATTTCACACAACTCCAAGGTCTCCAGAAGTCTTTGATTATTTCTCTGACTCTTCTGGATATCATGGTTAGTGGAGTGAGGTGGTGCTTCTGCAGCTGGTGTGGGGCTGATAAAGGAATTGGCCTCTTTTGCCTACTATTACTTCTTGCTAAAATGGAGCCTTCCCCACCTTGGCACTTTGTAGGTGGTATAGGAGGGTGTGGGCTCCTTCCCACCTGCTCTGTCAATTCTGTCGGATTTTATTTTCTACACGGTTGAACCCCTACATATGAGATTATTGTTTATTTATTGTTACTTACTGATTGTTGATAACCCCACCTCCATCCAGAAATTTTATAATAAAAATGCAGCCACAAAAAAGATTCATACAATTTACCTAACGCAAAAGCAGGTATCAAGTGAATGAGTGGGAAAAAAAATTATAATGAAAAGTTCTGCCTGGGGAAAATTTGAGCAAATAAGCACTAAATGTAGCTCTCAGTCTCCCGGCAGCCCAGGAGGGAAAGGGGAGTCATTGCAGACTGCGGAGTTCTCATTGTCTCATACAGGAGGCATTTCGGGCCAGGAGGAACGGATGGCTGCCTGCTCTTGACCACTTAAAGGCATTTGTATAAGGTTATTTAAAAAGGCAAAGATAAAAATTCTCCCAGAGTAGCTTTTCTGATGGATGCAGAGGCACTGCCCATAAGGCCATTATTTAAATTTGTCTAGTCTCAGTTTGAAGCATCAACAACTCCTCCCTCTGAAGGAGTTGCAGTGTGGAAAACCACTTGCAGATGATGGATGGGCGTTCCAGACCCGGCTCTGCCGTGTTCTGCTGTGTAACTGTGGACCACATGTTCACCTGTACTGGGGCCTGGGTGTTTCCTCTGTTAAATGAAGGGCCCCTTGCAGCTCAAAGAGCCAATGCTTCTCTGATTCTATGTGTGCCAAGTGCTGAGCTCCTGGAGGGTGAGAACCCATCACATTGTGTGGGTTTCTCCTCCCCGTGCTGCTGATAGCCAGTGGAAATAAACAGCAAGAACAACCTCAGAGTATAGCTGGAGGGGTTGAAGAAGGGACAAAGAAAACACTTCTGCCAAGAGAACCAGCCTTGGGACCAGCATTGTCTTCCCCGGGTGGTGCACGCCCAGTATAAGTTATATGACCTACATGCTTTTTCATAGTACCCCTAGTAAACAGAATCTACCATCTTCTCTTTTTCTGGCCTCCTTACTACAACATATATTTTCCTGGTCCCCACACAGCAGGCAAGCAGGAAATCATTCAGCCCCTATGCCCTTTAGTCCAAGTGTAGTTTCTCTGAGCTCCCTCAATCTCTTCTCAAGTTGGTAGTTTGCACTGGCGTCCCAGCTCCCCAGTTTTGGAAACTAGCCTGACACAGCTTAGCGCTTGCACCCTTTGCTAAATAAATAAATAAAGCTCATCCAGACATGCCCAGAAACAAAACAAACCTGCACAACTGCATCCTGTCCTGTCAGGAAAAAAAAAACCATTTAAAAAATATTCCTGGTATCTCTGAGGTTCTTGCTTTTTCTGTCAATTGGAGGTGAGAAGATAAAGTTCCTTACATAACAACCTTTATTACAAGGCCACAACTAATCACATCATAAATGAGTAATTTCAAGGTAGCCAGTTGTTGATGAACATGTACCTCCAAAGTGCCTAGTATCTACTTGGCAATTCCACTGTAATTATCATGAAATTATATAACTGCAAATTACCCGGCCATGTGAGTGGTATAAATAAGTATGTCCTGCTCTGTGATAATGAGCTTAAATGACATGGCTAGTTAATTAGTAGCCATTGGAAATTCACCAAAGGGCTACCAGACCCATGACTTTCTCCTAAAGAGAGAAGACATGGCTGCAGTTTGTTCAGTTTGGTTTCATTGAGGCCTCAATGAAGACATTGATAGTGCCTGTTCTTTCTCCTGTTGAATCTGGAGTGAGCTTCTGTTGAGTTTCCAGTAAGGATGCCTAGAATGAAAGCAGAACTTGGAAACCAAAGATGATGAGTCTAAAGATGGACTGGTAGTGTAACTTTGGGACAGCGCTTATCCTCTAAGTGTCCATTTCCTCCTCTGCAAAATGAGAGTGACACCAGATGACGGTGATGCACACCTCCTGGTTGTCATGATGATTGGCTGGGATTAGGTACATGGAAGGTGAGGTACACACTCACCCCTTTCCTGGGTCAGCTGTTACCCTTGACTGGGCACGAGAGGAAAGGCCAACTTCAAAAGCCACAGAACTTCTGTTCTCCAAGGGCTAGGTCTGATTCAGTTGGGTGTGAAGCATTGTAAGAGCAGAGACACTCACGCTTCATCTCTCGAGGACAGCAGATTGAACCCAGCTCTGAACTTTTGTCATTTTCTAAAGGGGAATTATAATTCCAGTCCCATCAGGAAATAAGGGGCGATGCTTCAGATACATGAGTGGAAGGGATTATATGCAAAGAAATTTAACTCCTGAGAGATTATGTTCTCTGCCCTTGCCTTTAGCTGGAAAATAAATCAGCCAAGACTAAACAGACACATAACAACTCCAGTTTTGCAACAGGAGGGCCCTGGCCTGGCAACCAGAGCTGCCCCACAGCCAACTTTTCTGACTTAGTCCCCGATAGCTCTTCTGATGAGCCTTATGGGTACCTCACACAGGCTGGAAAATCCCAGTGGGGGAGGCAGTGGGACAGCATCCACAGATTTCCAAGGAGTGTCTACAAGCAGAGGACTTTCAAATACAATTAGACCAAGAGAGGCCACTTCCCTGAAGACATAAAACTGAAGCCACTACTCAGCTTGCTTTTGGATGTGTGTAAGGGCTGCACCTTGACAAATAGAAAGCTGCTTTCTGGGATGATAGATTTATATTCCAAAGTGCGGCTAAACTTGTAACCATAGTAACAAACAAAGCTATTACATAAAATGGCTTCACCATGTGAAAGCAATAATTATATTAACCCAATGGGAGGAAAAAGGAGAAAGAAGTCTGATCAATGTGGAAGGCACCAGTAAATTGGATTGAAAATGCATGACATTTTCCTAAATTACATCTGTGTGGAGGAGGGGCTGTAGCCCAAAGCTGAGGAGCAGGGATAAAGTTGGGACTGGGTCCCACCAGGTGGCAGTATGCAGAAGTTGTTGAAGCTGCTCTTTCGTTAATGGTTTTGGGGCTCTGGAAACCAGCTTAATAATTCTTCAAGGCTTGATACTAAAGCACCACCCCCTCCAATCACCAATTCATTAGGGAATTTCCCAGTCGACACTAACAATGTGGAAATGGCCCAAATTGGTCTTTATTAAAGAGGATGTTGGTTGAGAAATATTCTAGATGCAATAAGCAATGTGTGTTAAACGAAACATCAGCATGATCTGATTAGGCCTTGAGTCTATGATTATAGATCAGGGTTCCTGGTGCAGTTAACTCCTGAATTCCTACCCAGATCATTTCCTGTGAACACTTGGTCCCCAAATGTTCACATGGGAAGCATCCAGGAGACTTTAAAAACTGCTGATGCCTGGGTCCACCTCTCACCAGTTCTGATTTAGTTGTATGTGGTATTGCCTGGGCACCAGGGTTTAAAATTCCCTCCAGGTGATTCAAATGATGTTGGCAAGGACTGAACATATAGGGAGCTATTTATTTAAATGGGCAGATGTGAAGTATTCAGTGTTAGCATCTTCGAGGGCAGAAGGAATTGGGGACTGTCTTATCAACTGCTTTCTCTTTAATGGGTGAATCCATTTCATTCTTGCTGGAAGATTCCATCTAAGCAGCACAGAAAGTGTCATCCCTGAGGTCTCAGAATGTCTTTGCATTTGTCATAGAATTCCAAGGAGCCTTCCCTTGTTTCTTGTGAACTGTAAATCTCAGAGACGGTGCCTCCTATAAAATGCCCGGCTGGTCAGATGTGTTTCTTTACAAGGCTGGGAGGATTACACAACACAGACACATCTGAGAGAATCTGAATATCTGACTAGATCTTGTGTAATTTGACCCAATCAAAGATATACACAGGGACAGCCCTGGGAAACGTGCGAAGTAGGCAAAACTGCCTTTCCTTCCCTCCCTTCCTCCCACCTCCCTCCCCTCCCACTCACCCCCCCCAGAGCCCCACCTAGTGGATTTTAATCTTGTCTTTCCTTCCACTCAATTTTAGATGTGATCTGTTTGTGAACGAGATGATGGATTAATCAGAGAAAAATACTTCGCTTACCCCTTAATATATAGAGCCCTCATAGTAAGAGCTTTCTTCCCCCCTCTCACTGAAGGACATCTTTTTTCATTGTGTTTAAAGAGAGAGGAAGGGGGAGGAAAGGGAGAGAGAGAAATAGTGCAAGAGAGAAGCATCGGTGGGTTGCCTCCCATATATGCCTAGGCCAGGGATCAAATGCACAACCTAGCTATGTGCCCAGACTGGAAATCGAACCGCAACCTTTTGGTTGTGAGACGAAGCTCCAATTAACTGAGCCACCTGGCCAGGACAGAGCTTTTTATCTTAATTTTCACAACACATTAGTGTGGAATCCATTATTATCTCCATTTTATGGTAGAAGAAACCCCAGTATGAAGACATTAAATGCCTTGTGCTCAACTATAGCTAATAAGTGGCAGAATGAGATTTGAACCCACACTTGTGTAAGTGGGAACTCTTATTCCTACCTTAGGCTGCTTCTTCTCTGCTTTTTTAGAGCTTAAGGTTCCTCACTTCTCTGTTCAATTTGGGAGCCACTAGACTCATGCGTTTATTTAAATACAGACTTCCAGTCAAGATAGAGGCATAGGTAGACATTTCCTTGTACCACCGTAAAAAGGATCACAACTAACCTCAAAACAAAAAACAAACCAAACTTCCATAAAATTGAACTGTATGGAAGTCCAACAACCAAGGATTTAAAGAAAGCATGTTCATCGAGACAGGTAGATAGGGTGGAGATGGGGCGCCAGGGCAGAGAGGGTGCAGTATGCTGGCAGCAAGGAGGTGGCAGTGGCTGGTGGAATGGGTGGCCCCATATTCACATGTGGTGGATAAAAATCAGAAAGGATACCTGGGGAGCAAGCGATCCTGGCCCTAGTACAGACCATATAGGCCAGGGTTCTAGTGCCAGAAAAATAAAACCTCATAACTTCTGGCTGTAAAAACCAGTGGGGGTTGAAGCAGCAGAAGAAACTGCCAGTCTCTCAGGAGAGTCCGTTTAAAGAGCCGACATGGTCCTTGACCATTTGCAAACCCACCCAGTTCAGGAACCAATACCAGGACAACAGCTAGAGGGGTACCAGTTGTATATGGGAAGTAGGGGAAGTGTCTAGAAGTGGAGAGAGTGCCAAGCAAGCCTCCAGCAACCAGGCAGCAGCAATTCCCTTCTCCAACCTCTTTCCCATATTCAGAGCCACAAAGCTGTGAAATGGGTGGCCCTGCACTGGCGAATACCTCAGGCTCCACCCCATAAAACTTAATAGCTTTGCTAAGACAAGGAATCAAAGCAGCTCTACCTAATACACAGAAACAAACAAAGCGAGGATGCCAAATTGAGGAGACACAGAAATATGGCCCAAATGAAAGAACAGAACAAAACCCCAGAAAAAGAACTAAGCAAAGTGGAGATAGCCAAACTATCACATGCTGAGTTCACATGTACAGTTCAAAATACTGGTGATAAGGATGCTCAAAGAACTCACTGAGTACAGCAAAAGCATAAGGGAAAAAAACGAAGGCTACAATAAGTAAAATAAAGAAAAATCCACAAGGAACCAACAGTGAAGGAAAGGAAGCTTGGGTTCAAATCAATGATTTGAAATATAAGGAAGAAAGAAACATTCGACCAGAACAGAAAGACAATACAAGAATTCAAAAAAAACCCAACCAACCAAACAAACAAACAAACAAACAAACAAAAAAAAAACAAGGAGAGGCTGAGGAACCTCTGGGACATCTCCAAACATGGCAGTATCTGAACCATAGGGGTATCAGAGTGAGAAGAGAAAGAGAACATACTTGAAAAAATAATGAAAAAAAATTTCTTAACATGGCAAAGGAAATAGACATACAAGTCCAGAAAGCACAGAGAGTCCCAACAAGTTAGACCCACACCAAGATACATTATAATTAAAATGCCAAAAGTTGAAGATAAAGAAAGAATCTGAAAAGCAGCAAGAGAAAAGCAGAGAGTTACCTGCAAAGGAGTTCCCATAATAATAGCTGATCTTTCAAAAGAAACTTTGTAGGCAAGGAATATTCAAAGTCATGAAAAGCAAGGACCCTACAACCTAGATTACTCTATCCAGCAAAGCTGTCCTTTAGAATGGAAGGGCAGATAAAGTGCTTCCCATATAAGGTCAAGTTAAAGGAGTTCATCATCACCAAGCACTTATTATATGAAGTGTTAAAGGGACTTATTTAAGAAAAAGAATATCAAAACTATGAACATTAAAATGACAACAAATTTGCAACTACCAACAATTAAATCTAAAAAACAAAAACTAAGCAAACAACTAGAACAGGAGCAGAATCATAGATATGGAGATCATTTGGAGGGTTATCAGCAGGGAAGGGGAAAGGAGTGTATGGGGGAAAAGGTACAGGGATTAAGAAGCATAATTGTTAGGTGCAGAATAGACAGGGGGAGGTTAAGAATAGTATAGGAAATGGAGAAGCCAAAGAACTTATATGTACAACCCATGGACATGAACTAAGGGGGAGATTGCTGGAGGGAAGGGGTTACCAGGCAGAGGAGGTCAAAGGGGGAAAAATTGAAACAACTATAATAGCATAATCAATAAAATGTGCTTAAAAACAAATTCAAATACAGGTTAATTAAAAGTATATAAAATTTAAAATTCAGTTCCTTAATCACACTAACCACATTTCCAGCATGTAGTAGGCATACATCTAGTGATTAATGTATTTAGGCAGTGCAGAAAATAGAGTATTTGCATCATTGTACCAAGTTCTACAATGCTTATAAATAATCTGTCAGACCTTTTCAATTTACAGATGAGAAACTAAGGGCCAAGGAGGGAGAGTTATTTGCCTAAGCACCAGCCTTTCCTTGCCCTGCTGCTTGCTCCATTAGACTGTACCTGCCACTCAAAACCATTCTCCAACTTTGAATAAAGGAAGATTGATGCCAAGCTGGGAGGCTCTGCATTATCTGTATAGAGCGGCAGGGGTTGCTATAGACAGGACACTTTGAATGCTGCCTTTCTAAGCTCCAGAAGGCCTTCCTCAAGCCCCAGGATCATTGCTGCTAAGGTTGAATCACAAGGGTCTGTGTGATAGCAAGTATCTCTATGGAGACGACTGTGCTCCACTGGTAAAATCGGTGCTGCGTGAGCACTTCCTCCAGTGCCAGTGCTTTGTGGCTCTGTGCCCTCCCTCAAGTGGTTGTGGGGCTGTAGTCAGAGTACTTTTGTTCAGCTGGCAACCTGGAATGCAGCTCAGGAGATGTGTATCTGTGTTTCCTCTGGCATACGCTGAGGAGAGCAGGCTACAGAGATGCATAAGACTTGTCTCTGCTCTGCAGGACTCAAAAGCCGGAACACTAGGGGCCAGATACATGGTGGCTGGAGAGAGCTTCATTTTATAGATACATAGACCTGCATTAAAGTTATGGCATGGCCACCTTTTCACTGGGCAGCCTTGGGAGTGACAAGTATCTCTTACCCCCCTCCTCAGGACCACCATCACCATCTGGTAGATTTCATTGTCAGAACTGAAATGAGAGACAGGAGTACTTGACCAATACCTGGCTCAGAGTAGGTGCCAAAGAAATATTAGTTCGCTTCCCTCCTCTTCATGTCTGCATCCTCCTGGGTGACGCATAAGCCCCAGCATCCTCTGACATTTTGGGGGTCACTCAGAAGGTGAGTAATCACTGGAGTATGTCTGAGATTTTGAGTCTTCACTGCATTTATTTTCTGTGTGGTGGAACTCCAGGTCTCGGTTCCTGTGGATTTATTTTATGTATTTCCCATTCGTTAATCATGCTCATGAATTGCTTTCTAGACAAGTGAGATGTTCCAATGGAAAATTCATCCCAGGACATTTGTGTTTTTAATGCACAGGAAAAAAATGCACATTTTATGGGGTACAAAGCCAGTCAGACTTTGACATAAACATTCACATCCCAAGTATTTCCTAAGTGCTTTCTGTGTTCTGGATACTATGCTAGGCATTGGGATATAACCATGGGCATGATAGACAAAATCAAAATCGGGAAGGCTATTTAAACCACAAATTGAAGTCACACCTTTGTGTTTCTTGCTGTGGATATAGCTCTGACTGTGGATGTTTGTGAGGAGAAGCAGTTGCCTTATCCCCACAAAGCCCAGCAATGGAGTTACAGTGTTGTTCTCTTTCACTGGGAGTCTGCATTCCCCTCACCTTCTCAGTGGACAAGTGCTTTGGGAAAGCCCCTTCCCCAAAGCCTCCAGCCCTTTCTCTTGCAATCCAACATTGCAGTTTACATTTGCTGTTTCTGAACTTAGAGCAATCTCTTATTGCAGCACATTATCACAAATTGTTCCTTGGCTGTGTAAAGGTTGGTAAGTTAGCACAACAGAAAATTTGCTCTGAATGTGAATGCCTCTTTATTTTCAGGGTCCTTTCCTAGTCAACAGAGTGGGGGTCATCGCTTGAGCATCCTTTTGTGCCAGATATGGTGTAGGATTCCAGGGTTACAAGGATGCATAAGACATGGTCCCCTGCCCACAAGACTTGCAGTGAGAAGGGGAGACAGAACACCTGATCCACCAGCCTAAGTCCCTGGGAAGGAATGATGTGCAAAAAAGGAGTCATCAATTGTTTGGGTTTAGAGAACTATGAGATAGAAGGACAGATAAGAGGAGGAAAGAGGATTCTCAAAAGAGGCAAACATAGGTAAAGGCATACATGTCTTTGGTTCTGGTTCTCTTTAGTAGACTAACTTTAGTAGACAACTGTTACTTTGACCCTAAACAGTAGATCTATGGTGTGTAATGCAAGCAGGTTCTGTACTCAACCAAATATCCGCTCATACCCATTACTTACCCATGTCTGCTACTAACAAAAGCCAGCAAAGCAAAGCAGTATCTTTGTTCTACTGTTTGCCTTAAAAGGGCTTCCTGTCCATCTCTCATTTGACCCCCAATGAAACAGAAAGACCTGAAATGAGGCAGTCATTTGGTGCCCTGAGATAAAGGGCAGTGTAGCCTGTCACATGGTTGTCAGGGGGGCGGGGTTGTACTGACAGTCTCCAAGAAGTACAAAAACAATAAGAAGACTTGGCACCCAGAGTGGAATGCCAAGATGTTGGCCAATTTTCTTCAGGCTTTTCGAGGATAGGTGGGTGTAGGAAGCTGAGGTGGAGGGGCTGGTCGCATGTTTGTTATTCTGGTTCTGGAAACTAGAGGTGTGACCAAGAGCTCTCTGTAACTTTCCAAGTAGTGGGTGTGGAGGCTGTGGAAGTGACGGTGGACCTTCCTGTCAATACCTGGGGCGCCTCCTTGAGCCTGAATACTGGGAGGCCGGGCTCTAAGCTCACCCCCAAATCTCAGTGTGCAATCACTCAGAAGTCAGGAAAAGAAGGCTGACCTTTCAAAGCATGGATGCCCTCAGGTAGTGAGGCCTAATCGAGGGACATATTGATAAAATGTTGTGATAGAGAAGCAGAATTACCTTTTCAAAGTATTCTTTCTTCACATTGAACTTGTTTCTAAAAATAGATTGTTGTGGCCCTGGCTGGCGAGGCTCAGTGGATTGAGCATGCGCCTGAGAACCACATGATCGCGGTTTGATTCCCAGTCAGGGCACATGCCTGGGTTGCAGGCCAGTTCCCAGCTGGGGATGCATGAGAGGCAACCATACATTGATATTTCTCTCCCTCTCTCCTTCCTTTCCCCTCTAAAGATAAATAAATAAAATATTTAAAAAAATAGATTATTGTGATGGTTATGCTGCTATAAATTTACTAAAATCAGTAAGTTGAACACTAAGAATATGTGGATTCTAAAGTGTAAATTGTATCTCAATAAGGCTGCTTTAAAAAAATTAATCAGACCTATTACCAGATCCTCAAGCTATTTCACTAGAACCCAGAAACTGTTTCATAGGCCTTGCCTTAAGCAAGATAATGCAGTCAGGGCTCCTAGTATGCTAGGTGGGAAGAGAACTGAGTACTATTTTACTTATTCATTAGTGAATGAATCTGTTGTCCTGAATTGATCCTCTAGTATATTTGCACTTTAAACCTGTCTTTAACTGCAGAATGGTTGTTTTTTCAATCCCCAGTCAAGGGATTTCAAACCTCAAGGGCAGAGATAGAAGGGAATTGAAGAAGAGGGGCTTTCCTCTAGGAACCTGGAAGTTACAATAGGAAAGCAACTATCTATTTTGTCTACAAATAAAATCAACTGAGCGAATATGATGAAAGTCTGGGTTGGTCCGATGTTCTTAGACCCGGCTCTGTACATGGCCTTGGGAGCAGAGGGTATGCTGCAAGACTGGTCTAGCCGTTTCATCTTATCCTTCAGTGAATCAGCCACCGCCAGGCGCTTCCGGCGCTGGCTGTAGTCATAAAGACATCCAGAGACTTATAAAGATGATTTATGTCCGTAGAGAGGAGCAGAGACTCCTAAATATTGACATGACTGGCAGGATGGGGATGAATTTAATTAGTTATCTCAGTGTCACTTTTTTTAACCTTCAAAAGCAGTTTGCGTATACCACAATAGAGGCCATGCAGTACCGGGGAGGGAGAACTGGGTGTGGAGCTAGCCCACCTAGGTTTGGCCCTTCTCTGTTGTTCTCTAGCTGCGTGGACTTGGATGAGCCACACAGTCCCTCTGAGCCTCAGTCTGCTCATCTCTAAAATGGCACTGTTACCATAGCTACACAAGGTTCTTTTAAAGGTAGGTGATGTTCACCTGTTTACAGATATTGCAGGGAGTAGTTGATATTGAATACCAGAGGTATTTTTACAAACAGAAAGTATTATTTACCTGATCTTCCAAATACATTTCAGGAAAAAAATTGATGTAGGTGGTTATTAGGTATCTACTTGACGGCAGAGAAGGGCACCAGTCGCTAAGTAACGTGACTGCCCAGGATTCACATTCACATTTCCTGAGAGAAACACAGGACTTACTTGAAGGCAGAATTTTTAAGGTTCAAGGGTAGTCAATTTCCTCTGTGGTTCAGGGGATCTGGACAGGGAACATCGGCATTGACATTTCAGAACCCTTCCAATTAGTCTCAAGAGTTCAAATAGCCCTCTATTCAATACAACCCAGAGTGTAATCGTTTGTTGGTAATAACCCAGCCCTTGTTTAGCTTCATAGATCTGACTCTGAACCTGGACATCCCATGGACAAAAACACCACTTGCTTTTTATTGGCATGTTGGGTGGAATGGCTCCACACAGCTAGGAAACAATTTTATTTTTCCCCTTTGCAACTCAATTATAAGGCTGAAGGGCACATATAGATTTTTTTCTGCAGGAAGCAAAGGGCTCTCAGGCTTCCTTTATTGGTAGATTTCTGCATCCCCTCCATGGTGCAGGCTTAGCTGCTTTTAAGAGGTAGAAATGGCCAGACTGAAACAAAGAAGGGAAAAATAATAACGCATTCCAGATCGCCTTGTAAAAGAGGGGAAGCATTCTGAAGCTTGGCTTTTCACTCCTGTTCCACCTGAGGTCACTCCCTTTCTAGAGAGTCCTGAATCAAACCAGCAACAACAAGAGCCCTGGTGCTCTGAATCAGGAGCCAGAAGCCCCAGGCAGGGCTTCGGGGCTCTGTCCCCAGCTCTGTCTGACACATGCCAAGGGGGGCTCTGTTTCCAGCCTTCAGCCTCTGTGCCTCAGTTCTTCGTCTATGAAGTGAAGAAGGTGGACTGGCTCCTTCGCAAATGCCCCTTTGGATACTCTGTGACTCTCTTTTCTATAGATTTTTAGAGTCCATCTTTCTCTGTTTCTTTATGCATGTGAGGATTAAATATCGCAAGAAAGGCTAAGTTTGAGGAAAGATGGGAAGGCAGAAGAAACTTTGGTCCTGGGTTTACTGCTAGTTTTGACTTGGCCTGCTTGCCCACCTGAGTGCTAAGCCTCCTAAGCATGGACACCTGGGCCTCAGGGCTTGGCGAGCTACTCTTGTTGCACTGTTAAATGCCAGAGATTTCCGGACACCTTGAACAGCTCAGCTGGCACTTTGTGGCTGAGGCTGGCAGATGTGTCTAGTCTGGCATCCGAAATAGAACCCAAAGCAGGTGGAATAGTGGGTGCTGGTGTCTTTGTGTCTGAATATTTGCAGTCACTTTTCTAGTCCAGCAGAGCTGTGGATGGTGAACATGGCTTCCGAGGACAGGCTTCCACCTGCCCTGAGGTCAGTGATGGGAGCAGACCCTTTCCTTCCCCCTCCCCGAGGTAACCGGAAGTTTACCCCCTGAGGGCAAAACACAGTGGGCAGTACACGGGGCTACATAGATTAAAGAATACTCAAATCCAAGGGGACATCCTTTCTTTCCAGAACTGAGGTATTTGTCTATATTAACCTTAGAACTCTCTGTAAAAAATAAAATAAAAATGATGGAAAATGATTCCCATGTTCAGTACACCAAGCAGCAAGCAGGGCATAATTGCCCCAGTGCCTTGGCACCTGGCACAATACTCAGCTGGCAGGACTGCTCTGTCTTGAATGGGTAATATGTTCAATATTTAGCCTGCATTACGGGGTAAGGAGGGAGGAGAGGGGAGGGCTGGGAGGGGAAGAAGAGGGAAGAGAGAGCGCTATACAAACGATTATTGAATCCAAAGTATTATTGTCGGGATCTCTGGAGAAAATGGCTCCCGAACATGTACGCTTTTCAATACAGTTTAAAAAAGGAACGACTCTTCTGGTTTTTCCATTTATTGCAGCTTCCCAAAGCTTATTTTTAGTAGCACTAATAGTGCCGCCTACCCCTGTACTCATTTTCTACAGATTTAAAAATTTGGTATTATCCTGTCTCTCCAGAGGGGCCTTCTATTTCTAAAACATTAGTACCACGGAGGGGGAGAAATAGGGCATTTCTGAGAGAAGAGAGCCTTGGATATTTGCATCCCGTTTTGATTAGTAGTTTTGCTTCTCCTGGTTCATTCTGAATCGAGGGAAAACATATTTAAATGGAAATAAATTGGTGTCAAGGATCTCTGGACACCAAAGGCTCTCCCCCAGCCCTGATACACAGACCCAACAAGGCCTACTCAGGCATGAGTGTCCCCTTGGTGCCGGGTGGATAGTGGTGCCCCACGTGAGTCCTGACCCGAGTTACAGACCTCTTCACAAGCAGCACGGCTGTGCCACGCTACACGCGGGAGCTGCACGGAGGGCAGCATTCGCTCTCTTTACCTGTTGGCACCCAGCATGGCTGATTATTCCTGAAAGCTAAATGTGGGCATCCTCAACCCACTCATCCTCCTTTCATAAAAGTGATTGCTTTGTGACAACGTGGCTCTCAGTTCCAACAGGGACACGACTAGGTTGAGTCTTGAGAAAATAATGCTGTGTTAGATTTCCATGTATGGCCTCTTCTACCTCAAAGAATCCACAATTAGCCAAAATGTTAAATCTGCAAGGGACTTAAAGGATCTTTTATCTAATTCACTGTTGTGTATAATAGTTGAGGTCCCTGAGCCTAGAGAGGGGATGTCACTGGCTGAAAGTCCCCCAGCAGGTGTCTTGTGCAGGGGGATGCATCATGCCTCTGGGCTCTTCTTCTGCTCTTTTCACTGACCCTGGATAAAGGCTGAGAGAATGGCCACTGTGACTCGATGTGCATTCAGAGGATCAGATTCCACTAAGGCCCCGTGGCTGCCTCTTTCCCCTTCTTCCCTACACTTCCATGCTGGGTGGCCCTGAGCAACTTTCTTGACCTCTCTGTGCTTCATCTACTATGTGTGTAAAACGCAGATGATACTGATGCTGCCAGTGGTGATGATGATGGTACCTTTCTCCCAAAATGGGTAAGTGGTCCAGCATGAGCTTTAAAGTTAGAAAATTGAGTTCACATCCTGGTGACCCATCATTCTGATTGCTTGGAGCACTTGGAGTCACTCTGCGAACCTCCATTTTCTTGATCTTAAAATAGGGGTAATGATTCCTAACTCATAAAGTTTTTGTGAGTATTAAGTGAGAAAATATATACATAAAGCTCTTAGCTCAAGTGCTCTCAAAATGGCCACCGCTATTACAATAATTGCCAACCATAATAATGAATTAGAAAAATGTCAGTAAAAGCCCTTGACAAATCTTAATGTGTGATAAAAAGTAGTTTATTACCAAAGTAGTCAGTGTATCCATCCCAAGCTATTGGTAAGAATCCTACATATCTCGCAGCTGGATCAGCCCAGAGCTGGGTACCAGGTTAGCTTTCAGAGACAGTTTCAATTACTTGTTTGCCTCTGATACAGTCTGGTTATTTCTGACGTGGCCAAAGAGACCACAGAGGGCATTAAGCTGCAGAAGAGCAACTACAAACAAGATTTCAGAGGGAGAGATTTCCTATAACAGTTAGGACCACCTCCCTGCCAGTTTGATTCCTTGTACAGATGAATGTGTTAAAAAGATTGATGTGAGCACGACCTTCAGACCCTGTTTGGAAATCACACAAACAAATGCTACTTTAATGGCATGTGAGGCAGTTAGGGGTTTGTGTTAATTACATTTGAATAGAGAGATGGCAATAACTCACCAGCTCAGCCCCTGGTAGTTAATTTTGCTACATCCAGGGGAAAATTCTGTTGGGGTCTATGAGTAACTGTGGTGCAATTAGGCAGCAAGAAGGTTTTGTCGGTACAGTTGCTATTGATTAGTATTTACTTTAAAAAGAGTAAAAGCTATTCCCTCATGCCAGAACTGCCTAATCTGTCAGGGACCAGGCTACATGTTTCAGAGATGCATAGCAGGCTTTTTTCATATATTATGAAACCCCCCAAAAGAGAGTCCAGTGTAAAAATCTTCCCAATTGGTTTTTTAATGATGCGCCAATAAAAGGCATACACCACAGGCAAGCTCTCATTAAAAGAGGGAAGTCTTTTTGTAGATTTGCTTACTTATTTATGAAACGCCTCTGAAATATTTATAAATGCTTCCCTGATATTTGTCTGAAAATGCATTTTAGGGCTTCTTTGGTGGAAGGTGGGGGGGGCAATGGAGGAGAGGATGCGGGTGGAGGACAAAGTAGTGAATTCGCCACAATCCCTTTGGTAGCAGTGAAGCACAGGGGCCAGCGTACAGGAATGTGTCACTAGGGGGTGCCCCAAGAACCAGACAAACTCTCACCTGCTCAGCACAGGTGACCCAACTTGCTTGGATCTCTTAAACAGAAGCAATGGCAATCACAAGTGCTCTGTTTAATTTTCCTGACAGAACCGGGGCAGATACAGACGCTCTCAAGGCCTTTATCCCTTCTCTCACTTTTGGAGCTATTTATTAATGAAATAATAGTTACGCTATCCCTTGCCTCAGACCCACTTTCATCTGTTTAGCGACTGCTTTCTATGAAGCACAAAGAGCTCAGCGATGACACTGGTGTCTTAATTAACCATTGAATACCTCGTAGAGCAGCTGTCACACCTCCTGTCACTTGAAAGAAAGCACAGTGGTCCATGTTTAAAAAAAAAAAGAAACACATACACAGGGAAAAAAAGTTGATCTAATGAGCTGTCTTTGATGTGTCATAAGAATTATGTTTTTATCATCATGCTTTGCACTCACATAGCAATGCAAATTAGGGAATCTCAGGTTGCTCTGGAGGAAAACAGTAAATTTACTGCCTGCCTTTCAGAAAGAGAGCTTGGTTGCACAGTGACTAAGGGAATGGTCCAAGATCAGAGCTGATAACCAGGCTAAGACTGCATGCATGTCAGGTAAAAGGAGAGGAAGGGCTGATGTAAACTTATGTAACCAAAATGTTTCCAAGGTTTCTAGCCCCAGGTGCGGAGGAGTCTCATTGACACTGACACTACAGCCTCAAGCCCGCACCTGCTAGTGCAGGTAATACAGTCCCTTACAAAGCTTATCCCAACTTCAACATCCCTTTGCATTCCCAAAGCGGCATTTTGTGTGTCTTTAGGAATTAATCTGGGCTTCCACTCACCACTGAACCTTGCTTGCTACTTAGGGTCCCACTGGTGCCATAACATTGGCCTTGCCCACCCCAAATCGCACCACCCTTATTGTTCTTGACTGCTACTCATAGACATTGCCTTCTCACGGTTGATTGCTGGCCCTAGCCACTGGCCATCCCAAATCATTTATTACCACAACAGAATAAATAGCAGCCTGCAATGAAGTGAGAAAAAAATGTTCATCTCTGGGCTCATTTAAGAGCATATTACCTTAGTAGAGTAGTTTGAGCTCCCAAATATTCTAGAATTTAGTGAGAGTTTTTTTCAGTGTATACCTAAGCCCTTTCCTCCCCAAGGTATAAACAGCCCCTGGAAGGTAGGGCTGGATGAGTCCACATACCAGCCGCCATAACAAAGAACATCCAGCCCATCTGAACATCATCCCATGGGGCTCTCAGGCTGTGGCTGAGGCTAATTGGCCCCTCCAGATTCTCCCACATTCCTTTTTCATTCCTCAACTCAGCATTCCTCTTCAAACCATCATATTGTCTGAATCTCCAGTGTTGCCAGAGTTTGAGTCTAACTCTCCAACAAGGAAGCTCCTTAACCCCCGTGCAAATCAATATTTAGGAAAAAGAGTCATCCTACTCCATACACTATGTATCTGAATTTCTACTTTGTCCCAACAAAGACCTTCAGATCATAAAGATAAACCTTGTGAGAGAGGAGGTCTGTAGTAAAACCCAGGATAAGTCTTGGGGTAAAAATGGTATAATAATTGACTTGTTTCACATATATTGCTGCAGTTATACAGTATCTGAAAAGGTCCAGAGGACATCGATGCCTAGTAACTAGTCTGAAAACTCCTCAAGGGCTAAACAAATGCTTTCCCAGCATGGAGCTGAAATTCCAGAATTAGAAGGCACTCAATATAAATATGGGGAAATCATAGTAACCCAAGGATTGTTATTACTGACCTTTTATTTTTCAAAGCAAACAAGATACTTTATATGTCACTATATATGAATGACTTTATATGTCACTATATAAGCCCTCAGGCTTATCAAATCCATGGAACAGCAAAGCATTTTATAACACAGGTTTGCCATGGCAAGCTTAACATGTTAGAGATATACTCATTGCTACCTCACTTAAAGCACTGTTATGTGAACTTTTAGACTGGCCCTGTTCTATTTTGCATAATTCTAAATGCAGCATCCCTGGGGTGGCAATCACTCCTGTTAGAGCTGTTGTGTTTCTGTTTGTTTCTGTGCGCACTCACTCACCTGTGAACTTATCTGGGGATATCGTGGTGCATTCTGAATGGCTGATCTCCAGATTTGCCACCTTGATCTGCAAAGCATTTGGGGAGAGAGTTGGTGGAATATAATAACTTTGTCAGTTGAATTTCAAAATAAAGCAGAATATAAAAAATCAGTACCAGATCATGTGCCTGGAGAAATTGAGGAGCATGATGCAAAGTAGACAGAGCTGGGACTCTGAGGCTATGAACTCACACTGGGCAGCGCGAGGCTAGAAGATATTATGTACAAAGCTTCTTGCCAAATAGGCCACTGGGGGCCCATAAATGTGTCTAGCAGTGGAAACAGTGGGTCCTGTGGGTCTCTGCCAACAGTGCCCCCAGGAAGATAGAGAGTGCTGCTTGGTTTACTCTAAAGTTGCAACGAGAAGAGTCTGCAGCTAGGCTGGGCTTGCTTCGTGTGCTCTAAGCCTCCTATGTCCAGTGACATCATCCGCTCCTCAGGACAGAGACGACAGTGTCCCTTGGGACCCTCCAACACTACTAATGAGATATTGGGCCTCTGGTTGGTGCCTGATGAATTCCTGCTGACTTGATTTCCCTGGGCGGGAAGGCTCAGCCAGCAAGGTCAGGATGGTTTCTGCATGCATTCTGAGGGGAAGATCAGAATTCAAGCCCTGCATAAAATGCTCCAGATTAGCCTACTTTCCCTCCAAAGATCTCTCTTTTTTTTTTAACTTTACTTATTGTGTCTGGGAGAAACCCCCAATTAGGAGCTAATAACCCAAACATTTGCATATCTTCCTTTCAGCAAAGAGCATGTCTCTCAAGCTAGAGCAACTTCAGGCTGCTGTAGAAAAGAAGACCCCTGTGCCCAATGGTGGGCTGGAGCTTCCTCTCCAGAGCTGATGCAGTGCTTCTTTTCCCAGTGCTGCGTGCAGCGACCTTACTCATTTGTGGTGGGAGTGGGTTGTGATGTAGAATTCAGCCTATGACACACAGTAGGATGTTTTTCTTTCATAGAGCCATTGTTACCCATGCATAGCATCTATTGTCTGCCCCACTGTGCCTCTCTTACCACTCTCTTCCCAAACAAGGTTTAAACCATCTTTCAGCTCTGGAGACATGCCTATAAAAGCAACATGGAATAGAGTCTGAATGGAAGCAGGGGAGAGACATGCTGCTTCCCTAGGCCTGGGTTCTAGATGCCAAACAACGAGCATGCAAGCAGAGTTCTTAAGTGATGAGCTAGACTCACGTGTAAAAGGGGAATCCCTTTTTTCATGTTGAATGAGCTTAAAGGAGGCTGATCCACAGCTCACACATTCCTATCAGTGAGAAGGATCACTGGGTAAACTTCATGTTACTCTGTGGATCTTTGAGGGAAACAACACTTGAAATTGAGATTGGTAGGTATTTATCTGAGTCCTCAGAACCTTCATTGTAGAATTCATCTGGTGACCATACGACATCACTAGGACAGATTTTAGTGGGTGAAATGTTAAAGACTAAGAATTCAAAGAGAAATATAATTAAAACTCCATTATAGCAATTCTGCAACTATTCAGGTTTATCAATAACATCCACTTCATAGTTCTGTGATATAGTAGCACAGAAAAAGAACCTGGTTTGAAGCGGTTGATTAGCCTTTTGGTTCCCAGACAGTGAGCCACGATGCCGTGGACATTGCAGCAAATTCAAAAGAGTGCCAGGAAATATGTTGAAGTAGTTGAGGAAAATACATCACTTCTTGACATCTGCCAGACACCGTGTGAACCGCGAGCTCGAGGTAGTTCAGTTTCAGTATTGGAACGCATGACATTCTCTTTAGTGATGTCATACCTTTGTGAAGCTCGGTGTCTTTCAGTTGCCATAACATATAAAGCAGTACCTTGTGGTGCAGCGTGGAGTAGGAAACAAGGGTGGGGGTTTCCAATCCAGCGCCAGGCTTTGAGGAGTTGTGAAGGTCCAGTGGGCACTCGCATCTCAGCAGTAAGCACTTGTGATCCTCTCAGAATAAGATACTGTTTTTTATTTATGTGTGTTGTGTTTTTTCAAAATCTACTAAAATGTTAGGACATAAATACTTATTAAATCATGTGGGTCTTATTAATAAACAGAAGGGTCAGGTATTTCTTTTATAGGAGTGCTGTTAAAAACTACTGATAGACTAATAATGAAACAAGAATGCTTAGGAAATCCAGGTTAGACAGTACAAAAAGGTAAATAATCAATGTTTGCTATTGAATAAATGGCAAGCAGTACATATTTTTGCCTGTTACATATAAGCATAATTTCAAAACTAAACACATACACACAAGATCTCTCTGCCCAAAAGTGGAAGGAGGAAGGGAGGGGAAGAACCAGGGCCAGATTTTTACATATAATTTTGTTACATTTGGGTAGAAACCCATGGGAATGGTCGGTTGTATGTCCTTATGTTATAGATTACAGGCCAGTTTTGGAAATGAGACACTTGCCCACATCTCACATTGGCAGGGTTGCATCTGACTTCACTGTCTTTGGTCCCCAAGCACATTCAGACTGGTGTTCCCAGTGTCCTGCACGAGGATGACAGCAGTATTGAAGTAGCTGTCAACATAGATCAAGGAAATGCCGTTTTCGGTTTTAGGTCCTCCGTGACAATCCGAATAACTGTGTGCTCTTGGGCTATTGTTGTCTATATTTTCCTGCACTGATCACTTTGGGAGCATACTTAATTCTGCATGTGAGTGTACATTTTAATTCTTTCCTTTTCCCTGAATTATGTGACTGAACCATTTCACTTTGAAACATTCCATTTGGCAGGCAACAAATGACCCTTTTAATCTTGGGCTTTGTCGCTTGTACCTGGCAAAGTTAAAACCACCCAGCGATGCCAGTTGTACTGTCATTGTGAGCTGTGTGGTGCTCCAGCTCCACCCACGGCAGTTAAAGCCGATCTGAGAAGGAGCTTTCCATTCAAACTAATAGGAACAGACTATCTTGCCCTTTCCGGGAAACAACTAAACTAATTCTGCCTAAAATTTGCTTTCTTCATCTTTGCATTAGGAAAAGCAGGCTGTAGGGTGGAAGCTAGCCCAATGCTGGGTTTCACTTCCTCTCCTATATTGGCTGGATAAAAAGTCCTTAGCAGCATCTCAGAAAAGAGTTTGACTTTGTGGTCTGACATTTGTGTAATGGATATTCTGTACACACATTCCCCAGATTTTGTTGATTCGTAGATTACTCTAACTCCCTCCTAATTAAGCTATATTATATCAAGGTTTATTTAGTCATGTGTTTAGTTTGAAGTGTGGAGAGTTGTTTTGGAAAGTGAGTTGCTGCTTGAGCTGGAAAGGCTTCTTGCTGACGTCCCTACCTGGTGTAATGACAAGAGGTGGTTTCGGTAGGTGGTCCAGCACTGGGTCAGATGTCTATCAACCTGACTAAGACAACACCATGAAAGAAACGTGGCTAAAAACTGCCGGGTTGTGCTTGCTCAGGAAACTCCCTGTCTGGGTCACTTACCTTATATTACTAACTTTTTACCCAGTCACTATACTGGATTTCCCCTTTTTCCCCTCAGAAAATTAGTAATTGTGTCATTTCCAATCCACATTAGTGCACTTCAGTCAGATACGAGCTATGGGGGTACCATGTTTATATGGGGACATATTTTTTGGCTGTTGCATGGTAATCTGCTTTCAACCTTTCTGGGTGGCTGAATTCACAGGTCTGTGCTTCCCATGTTAAGGACTTTTGAAAATGATGTATTTGTGCTTATCTGTCTGAAATCTTACCTAGGATATCCTAAAGCAAAGTAGAAGAAGCTAAGGTTGGAAAATGGCATGTATCAAACACATTTGCATTTTAGCTGTCCTGTCAGTGCTAAGGCATCATTTGCATTGTACTGTAGATAACCCCTGGTGGCCTGAAAAGAAAATGCTGCCCCTTGTTTTTCTGAGTAGGATGTGGACCACCCCTGACCCCAGTGCTTATGTACAATGGCATGAAGGTCAGTTACTGCCCATGGAACTCCTTCCTAGATGTTTTTCAGAAACTCCAAGAAATATTTGTCTTGGTCTCATATACCAATAACCCTGACATCCAGGCATGCCTCTCCTCCCATTTCCTTGAAAACTGTATACTAGATAAAACTTCTTTATAGTAATTTTGAATAGTTGTTCTTAGGGTACGTCACCATCCAACCCCATGTAATATTTCTCAGAAATATATTGCCTCATTTTCTGAGGACTTCTGCCCTGCCTGCCCTGCTGCCTCTGTTTCCCCTAGAGGACCTACGATATACAGAGATCTCCCACTTCTCCTTCCTTCTGTTCCTTGAGCCTAGAACTAAGTCCATGCCTCCAGTAGACAGAAGACCTCCGAAGCTTGAGAACATCCCGATGCCACCCCTCACCTTCTTTGGAGCCACCAGAACTCAGTTTGAATAACCTTTCTGTCACTTACTAATGTGCACCTTGACCAAGCTGAGCCTCTGCTTCTTTGGCCTGTAAAGAATTCTATTGCATTGTGCTCTTACATTGTAGCTTAGATGAGCTGGTGCCCATAAAATGCCTAGCACAGAGTAGATGCTCAAGAATTATAGCTTCCTTTCATAATCTTACAGTTTCTTGACTACTGTTTAAGATCTGTCCTCAACATCCATTCATCCAAGATAAGGATAGAGTTACATGCAGAGGGAAACATCAAGACCCGTGTCTCACTCAGCATGGGCCCTATCTGGCCTTTTCAGAGTCTCCTCTCTTTATCACGGGCACAGTTTTGCTTTCCCCTTTGCATGGCTTTGTGCTTAAAAGGAATTTTGAAAAGAATGAAGCAAGTGAATTAAGATGCGGGGCTAACAGCTGTTACATGTTATGGGGCTCACTAAGCGTTACCTGTGTAAGCATGGTCTGTGGACAGACATTGTAAAATTTCCAGGTTCATCTTTTTCACCTAAGCTTCATTTTTTCAATAAAAGTACAATTTCATGAGAATGTCTACATAAGTACAACTCAAAAATCATTAGAAAATAAGTACCTCAATTTGGGGCTCAAAAATAGGTCTTTAGCCACAGCAGATCTACCAGGGGCACTGGGAGACAAATGCATAGATTCTCCCCTGAGCAATGGTAAATGAAGCTGATGGAGACTTTTGTCCTCACCCCCCCAAAATAGACAGTCATGGTGTCCAGACGAATCACCAAGATAACAGCTTCATGCTTTCCTTTACATACTCATCTGACATTCAGACCCCTTCCGCTACAAGAAAAAGATTTGAGGCAACTGTTCAACTTGATCTTCAGCGAAGTAGAGATTTATGTGTTCATCCTGATTACTCATTGATCCCACAGGCAAAGATCTTCAGATATCATTTTTGAGATAATGACTACAAGGCCCTGATATGTAATCAAGTTAGGGCAGAACTGCTGTGAAACGTGTAAAACTCTGAGTAGAGCTGGCGATCAGCAGAGGAGTGGAGCAGGCAGAAGGCTGTCCTTGCCAACCTCCTCCAGTCCTCACTCCTTTTTATGGTTGTTTTTCCAACTCTGCTGCAGTCATTTCTCCCAAGTGACCATGATTCTTCTTATTTCCACTGCTGATCATTAAACAAAACACACACACACCCGCCCCCCCAACCCATGACCCACTCTGTGGAGCTGCCTTCCCAGGATGTGCCCTGTTGTTTTTTGGTATTGTTTGTTTGTTTGTTTGTTTGTTTGTTTTAAATCTCTTCTCAGTCTTAGGAGGAACATCTGTCCTGAACCCTGTCTCCCTGACCAGCCACTGTGGAGCACAGTTCACATGGCAGATCCCACCCAGTGTGTTCTTCCTGTTTCTTTATTTACTCTTCACTTTCAATTTCTTTCTTTACTCCTACTTCCTGCTTCTTAACTTACTCCTCATGTCTTTATCATTCCCTTTTTGTAAATGAAAAAGCTGAGGTTCTCAGAGGCAAGTGACTTGCCCAAGTTCACAGTGCTAGGAAAAATGGCTCTTGGAATCCAGTTCCGGCCTGTGTGGCGCCCCAAGGCTAAAATCTCTTGGCTCTGTGACCAAAAT
The DNA here is from genome assembly GCF_021234435.1 of Artibeus jamaicensis. NCBI lineage: Eukaryota > Metazoa > Chordata > Mammalia > Chiroptera > Phyllostomidae > Artibeus > Artibeus jamaicensis. The sequence continues at coordinate 12,397,548 of NW_026521883.1, forward strand.
AAAAGACTGGTGAAATCCTCTAGGGTCTTACTGATTAAATAGGTGTAATGGGTTGCCTCTCAGGATAATTGAATATGTAAAAGGTATTCCTGGACTTTAAAATGTCTTTTCAGTGGTGACATTTTAGTCGTGAGGTAGACTGGGAAGGGAGGTCTGTGGGGGCTGGCATTTTGGGTCACTCCCTCATTTCACATCATGCTAAAGAATAACCTAGAATACTAATGCCTCAAAGCAGGTCTGTAACTAAGACTTGCTATATGGGTATCAGTAGAAATATGTTTTATCTGTCAAAAGGACGTTTTTTTTGATGGGTCTAATGACAAAAATGGAAAATTTAGAAACAACCAAGGGGGTAAAATCAGTCCTTTTTCACATGGGAAGGGTTTTGCAAGTTTGTTAGCTTCCCATTGATTGACACCAATGTTGTCTAGGATGTGCTGGCTTGGAGAGCCGATATGAGAACAAAGATTTGGGTAGAAAAAAGAGAGTAGAGCCACCTGGGAGGCGGATATGAAGTGGCCCTGCCAGGCTACCCTCTCATGGGGATAAGCGCCGGAGTGTCTCTAAGTGCTCACAGCGGGAGCAAGTGTTTCTGGCCCTCCGGCTGCAGCCGCAGAGCCCCACAGTCCAGAGACGGGCACGGCAGAGGCTGCTCTGACACACGGCACCAGTGCCCATGACGGTTTTCAGGGAGGGAATATGGGGCCCTGCCTGGACATGATTAGAAAGCTGCCAGCGGAAAAGTCGGGTATTATCAGTGTTCGCCTTTGTCTGACTTTTATAAAAAGTCATTCTCTACACTTGTTTAAGGATGAAGTGTAAGCTCTTGCCCTCACCGAATGAACAAATTGAACATTTCAACCGTAAGGAAAGAGACAAAAGTGGAAAAAGGTAAAAAGCTAAAGGTGGAGCTTGTAACAGCCATATATGAATTATCGTGAGGGAAATTGCTGAGAGGGGAAGGGACTGCACTTGACCATGAGTGTCGTATAGGCAAGCCTCTGAAACATACAACTAGGTAGGTGCCTGTAACCGTTTATTTCCAGCCACTGACTTTGCTGTGAATGCTGGAGTTTATTCTACTTTATTGTTTTTAGAAGAAGCAGCCCCAGCCTGAGGAAGCACCATGCTTGCACAAAACGCCAAGCTCTTAAAAGAGCTGTTCTGAGAAGAGGGTGGGGGCAGGGAAGTAAATTTTCTAAGATTTTCCGATACTAAAACCCATTTACGAGAGTTGAGAAAAATCTCTCTGACGGAGGATTTAGCTCTCCCTAATCCTTCAGTGACTTGTTTTGACAGGGCCTTTATAGGAGATTTTTCTCAGCAACTTTGGTTTGCTCTAAAGGAGCAATTACTGATTTGTCCTCCAGCACCTTCTTTTTTTTTTATTGTTTCCTCTTTAATGTATGGCAGTTAATGAACTTCATGTATGTTCCAAAAACAGAGAGAGACTGCGACCCGAACTGTGGACTGTAGGAACGGAGGAGCATTCGGATGTTCCCGAATCTCCCGTTCTCCTTGTCGCCTCTGGGCATCCAGGACTTGGATTTCATTCCTTGTGTCACGCGGCCTCCTCAGCAGATTCTTTGACTGGAGCTTGTGGAAACTGAACCCTCGTTTCTATTTACGCTGCACTTTCTCTACATAAAGACGTTTCTCCCCTGTTTGAGGAATGCGCATGGGGGCCCCAGGTGTCAGCCTCCCAGAGTTTGCTTTTGCTCAGGTAGGCATTATCTTCGTAGAGGGGGCTAAAGGAGCCTGAGCACAGGGCACGCTCCCTGGTAAAGGGACCGTGGGTGCTGAGGCTGTGACAGCCCACAGTTCATGCACTTTTATCTCCCCCCCCTCCCCCGGCTGCTGTGTCTGTGAAGGATTTTTAAATTCCACCTCAAATTCCGTCTTCCGCATTCTAATTAAGTCCCACTCCAGCAGAGGCAGGGCAGTGGGGTGCCCACAGGTTCTCAGAGTGGGGTCCCCAGCCCAGCAGCATCAGCACCGCCTGGGAACTCCTTAGAAATGTGGATGCTCAGGCCCCACCCCTGACATAGGAATCAGAAACTCAGGAAGTGGGGCTCAGCAGTCTGGGTTTTAACCAGCTCTCCTGTTGATTCTGAGGCAAGCGAACGTCTCAGAAGCATTTTCTAGTCCCTTGCCCATCTCATTGGCAGGAGGGACTGCAAAAAGAACGACCACCCACTCCCTGGAAGATCCCCAGATTTGTGATTCCACGCTCAGTTTGGGTTTGTGCCTTCGAAAGCCTCCTCTGTGCATGCAGTTAGGTTTCTGGTCCTAATTTACAACTGGGTTCATCATGGTCTTTTTTTTTTTAATTTCAGTAAACCATGCTAGTGATGGGATGGCTGTTAGGGTGGAGCAGAAGAGATTTATGGGTTTTCACAAAAGTGTACAAAACTCTAGACAAGCATTAACATATTGCGTTCTAAATTATTCTTGAGACTTTTTTTTGAAAGCTGCCTTCTTTAATCCTCCTGTCAGGGAGCTGCCGAGTTAAAAAAAAAAAAAAATGATCGCCGAAGCGGCCGGCTTTTGCCAGCTTCACAGAAAAAGTCAGCCCCGAGAGATCCTCCCGGGAGAAACCATCTCTGCGCCCAGTGACGGAGGGGGATAGTTCGCTGAGGATGTCGGCAGCCGTGACACTGTGTTTGAGGAGAGGAGCATTTGGGGAAGCCTCTGGCGGGTAGACGAGGTCATCGTGGTGGCACTTGGGTGTTCACATGGCTGCTCGGCGGGGCTGCCGCTGCAGGGGACTGCGGCGAAGGCACCGGATTGGGAGCCCGGGAGAGCTGGGTTGCGGTCCTGGTTCTCCCTTCATATGCTGTGTGGCCTTGGGCAGGTCTGTCGGCATTTCTGACTTTAGTTTCTTCATTTATAAAGCAAAGGAGGTTCTACCAGGTGACCTTCAAGGGTCTTTTCAGCCTTAAAATTTATGACTCTGGGATTGCTTCTTCCGGCTGCATCCCTGCTCCGTTCCTCCCCTTGTGCACGGGAGCAGTAGAGTTTATTGATCCCTCAAAGTCCCTGTCACCCATTTCTTCTTCCATGCTGCCTCTTTCCTTAAAAGTGTCTTTCTTGCAGGGCTTGGGGGAAAAAAAGGCAAACAGATACAGTGAAATATTCTCTTTTCGGCTCCTTGGAAATTCAACTGCAAATTGGTGCTTTGATTTCTTATGGACGGTTGGGTGGGCACCCAGAGATGATGGAGTTTGGGTCAGGGTAGGGGGTCGGTTACTGAGAAACCCTCCAGAGATGAAAACGTGTAATGCCCTCTTCTCTCAGAAAATCAGGGCTCTCGGCCTAATCCCATTCCCTCTTGCCCTGTCCTCTGAAGAAACCGAGCTGCTAAAAACACAGTGGAGGTGAGACAAAGGACATGGCTGCTAATTGCCGTGGAGCATCCTGGGATAGGGGGTTTAGGGAAAGTCCTATCAGCATCTCAAATTTGCTTCCAGTCCTGGGAATTCGCCTGTCTTCAGTGAGAGCCGTGTCCTTGGGTAACCTGGCTAAGCAGGTCATGTATTGTTGAAGCACCTAACAGGGGACATCCTGGTGATTCTTTTCAGCCCCGTTTGTTGAATTGAAGTTGAAAGGTTAGATGACCCTTTGTAAACTCAAGCCATTCTGGGAGGATTCATCTCAAATCCCACGCTCCCACATAAGCACGGGTGGTGGGAGAGGGGGCAGACAGGCAAGTGTTTTGTGTTTCTCACCATGTAATGTCTCAGGTAAGTGCATAATAGAATTTTATAAGATGTTCCAGCTAAATTTAAGTATAGTGGTAACATGACAACTTCTTGGTCAGACTGAGAGCACGCTAGCTTTCCTTCTCTCATACCTCCTAACCTCCTGACACTGGAACCGACTGGAAAATTCCCGTCGCTAAGACAGGGAAAGACTTTATCTAATGAAACCACTCCAAGTATATTTCTGTCTCAGCAAAGTTTCCGATTCCAGGCTGAGGAGTGAAAGGTGAAGTTGGGAAAGGTGACTTCACTTCCTCTACCTTTTATCCCCGGGCACGGAGAAGTGTGCTTCCTTGTGAGTGCGTATCTGTGATATTGGGAGAGTCAGCTCAGGTATCTTCGTTTGAACTTGGGGAACAGGCACTGGCATTGGGAACATGCAAACCAGAGAACTAACAGTCTGTTTCCCTTCACTGGTTCCATCACTGTGTAATTTCCCTCCATCTCTGAAAACAGCCAAGAATCTGCTAAGGTCTCAATAGTCCAAATTAGAATCTTTGGGAATCTTAACATTTCAAAGGAGAAATTGGTGAGGATTCAAAAGACCTAGAATTCCCATCCTGATTCTGCTGTTCACCAGCCTTGCAACACTAGGCAGGTATTTCCCATCTTTCAGGCTCGGGCTTCTCATCTGGCTACTGAAGATGTTAGTCTGCAGCAGGAACAGCAAAACATGGTCCATGCCCTGGAGTGGCAGGTATCTTTAACTGACTGTAGCATTCTTTCCAAACGATTCCAGGTGAGGCCTCAGAATCCTTCTCAACACAGTGCCCCAGGCAGCCATGGCTCTTTTATTAGAGTTCAGAGCTGACCCTTCCCATGAAACCTCTTTGCCATCTCCCTTAGGCAGAAGCTTGGAAATTGGCATGAAGTGATCAGAGCATATAAGCATGGTACTTAACCCAACCTAAAGATTTGGGGAGCAAAGAGGGCTTCCAGGAGGAAGCAGCTCTAAAGCCATATCTTGGAAGATGAGAGACATTATGAGGGAAAGGGAGAAAGAATTGTCTCAGTACAGGAACAGAGAGAACAAAGGCAAAAATGAAGAACAACACAGAGCATGCTGTGTCTTTCATCTGATGGCACATTTGATGCAATTTTCAATTAATGGCAGCAGGTGACGAGGCTGGAAAGACAGGCAGGGACCAGATCATGGAGGGTCTTGGAGGTGTGGTTTCATTGACAGACATGTCTCTCTAGTCCTGTATGCCCCTACCTGCTGGCTGATAGCTTCAGAGACTGTACTCCTCTGTTTTGTCTCTCTTTCCCAACTTGACCTGGCTCTGCCTCTCTCTCTCTGTGGCTAATGTTGTTCCCCTCATCACCTCTGTCTCTGTGACCCAACCAGGTGCTGACCCTTTGACCTGAGGGTCACCCTCGATGCTTGACCATCTTTTCACACTCTGAGCAGCCCCCCATCCACTTTCTCTATTTTGTATGTACATCTTATTCTTTGCTGCCCACTCTCTTTCTCCCCCTGTGCACACACACACGCACACGTACATGCTCACAAGATCTGAAGCTTACATCAAGGGTGCTTGGGAAATATTACATAATGACAGCGTCCTTCAGATAGAGTTCAGGGCGGTTAGAAAAAGAAAAATGGGCTCATTTGCAGGATATCAGCGTGCACATGGAAGAGGGTCTTTGAGGCTCTAATGGGAAGGCAGCTGATTCTGACAGCAGAATTCTGGGTCCTTGATCTTCCCAAGACATCTCCCCCCTGTTTTGAACATTAGCTGTGGTGTGGGTCCTTCCCATGGAGAACTGTGAATCCTATTCAGCCGCCTCCTTGTGATTTGGACATGAACAGGGAGCTTTCTCTGTCTACTTAATTCCCTTTGAAAGCTTTCTCGTCCCACTATTGGGCACTTCAGAGGGAGCACTGCATTAATATCTTCTGCTCTGGTTTCAACTGGGTATGGTTTTGTGATCTTAAAATAGATGGAATTACCACGGCAAGCAATGTTCTGCCTTGAACTTAAAGTCTCAAGAGCAAGTACTTCTAAAAAAGTTAATCCTTTTCTTATTTGCAAGGATTTTGGCCTGCAGTTTACAAAGAAATATGCTAAATTATTTATAATCCAGGATTATTGCAATACCAAAGATTTCCTTGCATAACATCCCAGCTCTGCTAAAATGGCACAAGCAGAACAGCCCTCGGCCACACCTCATCACTGCTGCTCTCTGCAGTCCCCGTGAAGGGGCCGTGGAGCACGAGAGAGACGCTGATGCCCTGACCACGGGAACACACGCTCTGCCGGGCACCGCCCTCCGTGGCTCACGTGGTCACAATGCTGCTGCTCCAGGGGCCTCTAGGGCGAGAGAGGCTGTGTGATGTGGATAAGTGGTGCACCTCTTCATGGCAAGCCTGTTCTTTCATATTTCAAATTCATACCCTGCAGTCTTCTGAGAGGAGTCGGGATGGTCCATAGCTAAAGAGCAGGATTAAGCGAGACATTTCAGAAGCAACTAGGCCCAGGGTTCTAGGCCCAGCTCCACTCTTAACTTTGAGAAAACTCTCTGAGCCCCCAATTTTCCCAAGTGTAAAGTAAGGGGGACTAGAGTGAATGGTCATGAAAATGCCTTCAGCTCAAACATCAGATGCCTTTAAACAAGTACTGACATGACATAGGGACGCTTCCATGTAGAACACAGACAATTGGAGAGTAACAGAGCGCACTCTGAGCTTCCCCGAGAGCCCTCGCAGGGCCTTCCATGAGTGGCAGACCTTCCGGGGTGTATGTGTGTGTGTGTAACACATTCTCCTCTATGCTCAAAGTTGGGAAATTACTTGATGCTGTTTTATAATCTCTTACTCATCATAAGTCATCCTAGTCTTCAGAAGTAATCTCCTTATATTTTAAGGTATTTGTATGGTCATTATCACCCAAAAGGATTGTTACAGTTTAGGTTTCCAGGAGCAGTGTGTACCGTTTTCTATGTATGAGCTCCGCCAGGTATAAGTTTAACTCTGCCAGTGGCCAAAGGTGAAGGAGGTGGGTAGGAACCGTGTATTTCCCTGGTTTGGTCTGTTGCCCTTCAGTGTTTTAACTTCGAGTTGTCTGTGTCTTTGCCTCCCAAACAGGCCAAAGCTAGACTCTAGCAGGACCTGGTGCTTCTCCCAATCCCCCCCACCCGGCCCTGCTCTGGACACCCAGCGAGGCCCTGACGCTGCCTCCCATGGTCACTCCCCTCAGCTGTTCAGCCTTTGACTTCATACAACCTTGCATTTTGTTCTCTCCCAAATAATTATGTGTCTGGCACTCACTGGCAAGTCTGTGGGGCAGTGGAACCTAACTCCCTAGGGTTCTTGGGAGGAAATGAACTAATGAATGTCAAATGCCTGAGATGCTTCCTGGCTTGTGGGTAGTCCAGAAAGCTTGATCCCCGCCCCCCAACCCCGTCCTCGCTCTCTCCTCTTCTTTCTCTCTAAGCACCAATTTCCTTCTCTGCAAAAGGAGGCTGAATAATGGATCAGTCCATCATTCAACAAACATTTAGTGAGTGTCTCTCTTCCGAGAACTGTGCAGGGTGATGGAAGCACAGTTCCTGCCAGAAGGGAGTACTTAGACTCATGGGAGGTGGCCAGCTGCTGACCCGGGTGATGGCAGGTAAACAGAGAATGCTTGTGGGACCACAGAAGGCAAATCAAACCCCCAGTACAGGGCAGGGAAGTGTCAGGAAAGGTACCTCTGAGGTGGCCCTCTTAATCTTAATCTTAGCATCTCCTATAGTGTGAGCATCTTCTAGGTTCCAGCAGCTGTCTGTCCATGGAAGACATTATCTTTCTTTCTGGGGTGATGCCCCATCCTCTGTTCCCACCCTCCTCCCGCTCTGAGCAGAAAGAATATGAGGGTTTGGTCTGATCTATCTGCCTTGTCCCTTCAGGGCAGGGGGCCTGCTGCCCCCTCAGGAAATATTTGCAAGGTGGCAGGTTCACGTCATAGAGGGCACAGCAGCTTCTCTCTCCCTGCTCACTCTCGTTGACAAGCACCCGCCTGAAATCTTAGTGGGAAAGACAATCTCGGGGGAGAATGAGCAACAGCAAGGCTGAAAGGAGCCCTGGGGTAAAAGACATCATCAGCCATACTTGTGCCCAGAAATACCGTGTTCAGGCTGGGCAGAGAGCTGGGGTTACCTGGAGCTTGGCTTTGGTTTCATTTTGTTAAGAAAAATGGTCCGTGAGCTGCTTAAGAGGAAAGATCATTTGTGTGTGTGTGCACACACACACCTGTGCCCTCTGCACAAGGGGCCTTCCTCTCCCTTCCTCTTCTCACCCCCACCCCATGTAGCTTTTCCATGACCCTCACACAGGCTGAAAGAAATGGTAGAAAACCTACCCCAGAGATTGGCGACACTCAGGACCATAGCCTGTGCCCTGCTGCATTCTGCCTGGTCAGTCCAGTGGCCCTAGAGGGGAATACCTGCCAAGATGTCAGCCTCCACCCAGCTGAGGCCAGAACTTCTCACCTAGAGTTGATGGAACAAGAGGCAGGTAAAACAACAACATCAGCAGAAACCATTCACTCAGATGAAGTGCTGTGAATCAGGCAGGTGGAGTAGGCGTGTGGCTGGGGGTGTCTGAGGCCAGGAGACAGAGAAGCTAGAGGCCCAGAGCCTGGTTGTAAGGTGGGGGCCGGGGAACAGGGCACAGATATAGAGAGACAATCCCGCACTTCATCCCATGAGCAGGGCTAGTTGTCTGTGAATCCCTGTGGTTGGCTGCAGCGGGCAAAGTTTTAGTGTTTCTTTGTTTTGAGTTTTCACTAGCCTTCTTGTTTTTAGGTGCCCACAGTAGGCTACATGACGTGTCAGACTAGGTGAATGAACGTAGTGGTTCTCAGGTGAAGCAAATAGCATTGCTGGAACCCTGATGTCACCTCCTGCTCATCCCGCAGCCAGGAGCAGCAGCCAAGGCCATGGCGTGGTCCTTGGGAGAGGACAGTCCCACAGCTGGTATGAGTGGTTTGCAACGATCGGCCTTTCATGCTAGCACTGTCTTGTGCTGAAGAGAGTGAGCTATTTTTAAAAACCCCTTTCCTACCCTCTGCCCAAATGCCAAGTAACCACAAGCATAGAACCACAAAGAAAAAAATAGCTGTCCTCCCCATTACATCGATGTGCATGAAAAGAGACATTTTTCTAACCACTTTTTACTCCTGCTTCTTGTTCTTTTGCTTCCTCCTCCTCTGCTCTTGTCTTAATATGTAAAACACTGGATTGCTGAACTTGGATTGAATCCTGGTAAGGGACTTCAGTCATGCTGAGACTTCTGCAATTCCTGTAAAAAGCCAGTGTGGCCCCTTTTATCATGAACCAGGCATGCACCTAGTGACAGCATGACAGAGCAGGAACAAGAGATTGTCATCACAACTGACCAAATAACTAGATCCCTTCAGGCCACGAAGGGTTGCAGATCAGATCTGCTCTACATCTCAGTTAAAAGATCAGAGGTGTCGAAGAGGCCCTCGAAACTTTTTTTCCCTAATTCTAGCTTTCTCACCTTCTCTCTCACTTAGCTCTAGCAAAAGAAAGTATCTTGCTGATAAAGAAGCCAGCTTTCTTTTGACCTGTCTGGCTTTCATTTGCAAAAAGCTGATGGAGAGCAGATTGCTTCCAGAAGCAATAAAAACCATCAAGGGGGGTGATTTTGTAGTCCAGGAGCAAAAGAGAGAGAGCCACAGACAAGGGCTGTTAGGTTTTGGTGGGGTGACCGTGCGTCTCGTCTGGTCTTTGCAAATTGTAAGATTTTTAAAGTTGTTTGTTATTCCTGCAATGGTGTGGCATACCTGCTCAGTGTTTGTTCTGTACCAAACCATCTCAGGAGGAGACCCCCTTGACTACGAAGAAGTTGTAGCTGTAAACCATATTTATTACAAAACCTGGATGAGGATGTGGTAATTTTAGTAATTTCTTAAGGTGTTCTTTAAGAATTTTAACCCTTTCATCATCCTTATAATTGCTTATGCAAGAGAAGTTGCTTTTTCATTACTGTAGACCCACTCAAGATGGAGATCAAAGCTGTCTGTATTATTGACTAAGCTAATGGGTTGAAATATTCTGCAGTTGTTCAACTCCATGGTTGAAACCGGATGGCCCTGGGCAGACCAACTCCATACAGAGTTTAACATGAGCAAGTGTAAGGAAAGGTTCTGCAGGAACCACCTAGGCATGGAAGCTGGGCTTTCCAAGTGGGGGATTTCTGTTCCTGTTTGTAGGCAGAGGATGTTGCAGTTCAAGCCTCTCAGACCACAGTACGTCTTACCCCTTGCGAGCTGTGAGAGAAGGACCAACAGGCACAGGGGGGCCTCGACCTTGCTCATCTTTGTCTTATCACTGAACTAATACCATGTTGCCATCTTCTTTTTCTTCTTATTCCACTTCTCAGGGCCTACGTATTTCTTTTTTTATGTTTACATTATGGATGTTTCGATGGTCTGCCTTCTGTCATATCATGTTGTCTGATTCTGTTGGGAAAATGTGATTCCACATATAACAGAGTCTTGTCTCTCACTGATTTAAGGACCTTCTGCATGCCAGATGGGGTTCTTTTAAAGATGCTTCTATTTGCTGAAGTTCTCACAGAGAATCAGGTTGAGATATAGACAAGACAAACAGGGATAAGTCGGCGTGTCCAGGCAGTGGGCTGGCAGGGAAGCTTGCTGGGGTTTGGAGACCAAAGGCTCAGTGGGCAAGGCAGGGTGGTGCTCAAGAACTAGGGAAGCCTCCTGCTGGGAGCCTTGTGCTGTGCTCCAAGCTCCAAGCTCTGTGTCTGCTTCTCCTGTGACAGTCACAACAACCCCATCCAGAAGGTGCTGTCAGCCCCATTTTACAGATGAAGAGGTTGAGGCTTCAAGAGGTTAGCAGTTTACCTGAATCATTCTACCAGGCTAGTGGCAATGCTGAGGTTTGAGCTAAGCTAGACAGTTTGTATTGCATTCCATAAAGAACACAGACTATATTTTTCTCCTATTCGGATGGATAGATAGATAGACATGAATGGATATGTAGATAGGCTTCTGAGTCAAAGCTAATACTAAAAATTGACACTGTCACATTATCACCCTCTTGCCTAGACCAGACTATCTGTTGCTCACTGTGTAACATAGACAGACACCCTACCCCAAAACTTTGGAGCTTATCAGCACAACCATTTTATTCTATCTCACAGTTTTTTTGGATTGGTTGAGCAGTCAGGCAGGGCTGGGCTGGGCTAGACAGTTTCTCCCTGTTCCACATGATATCAACTGGATTCACTTGCCGGTTTTCAGCTGCACGCAGGCTAGTCTGAAAGGTCCAAGGGGGCTGTACTTGTGTGTTCAGCAGCTTGGCAGGGACAGCTGGAAGTCTGGAGCTCAGCTGCCCCCCTTCACATATTCTGGGGTCATTTCCATGGGGTTCTACCATAAAGTATGCAGACTTCTTGTGTGGCAGCTCAGGGCACAAGAGAACATGGTAGAAGCTACCAGTTCTCTTAAAGGCTGAGCCTCAGACAGGTATAGCAGTAAAACACAGCACTTGCACTGTGCTGTATTGCTGCTGAAAGCATTTCATGCCAGCCTAGACCCAGAGAGAAAGAAAAACCAACCCCACTTCTCGCTAAAGGGAGAGCCGGAGAATGTGCAGCTGTCTTTAATCTACCACCCTCACAGATGTTCTCTCCACGGAATCAAGGGAAAAGTCTGCTTTTTACCACAGGGCTATGGTGGGCCAAACTATGAAGAAAATAGCGTTGGTTTCTGTGGCCCAGTGTCTGATTCCCACCTTCCCCCCACCATTCCCCATGTCCCTGAAACCTGTGCCGATGAAAGCTGAGACACGTGTGACTCACATGACCCTGTGGGCCATTCTCATCTTGAACTGTACCTTACTTGGAGAATGAAAGAATTTGTCAAAGAAATGCACTGTTTTGGAGCCACAGATGAGGCAAAAGAGAATGGGTTTGGACAGAGGCCCCGACAGAGCTGACCAACTGCAGACTGTTCCAGGCGCTGCCCGAAGACAGTGAGTGCTGGGCGCCCTCAGGTCCGTGGGCTTTCCACATGCTTCTTTTTCTCTCTCTCTCTCTCTTTTCCTCTCTTCTCCTCTTCACTCTGACTCATTTATTCTCTCTCCATACAAACATGTGGATTTGTATTTTTAGGTTTGTTTATTTTCTTCAGTCACCCCACCAAGACGACCACAAGGAATCCAATATATAAAATCCCCATGCTTTTTTCTACCTAGGTGACCTAAGGATCCAACAATTCCAGGAAAAGGGCAGATGACATTTTTCAGGGCTGCAGTCCCAATGAGACATTTGTAAAAAGGGTGGGGGGGTGGAGTTCTACAAAGGATGTGAGAATTATATTCATGGGTCTGGGTTAACGGTCTTTTTAGGCTGTTCCAGAAGCTCGCCTCTCATGTCTGTGTCATTTTCTTCTTCTTCTCTCTCTCTCTTTGGGATACTTTTTTCTGTTCTATTTTGAGCACCACAGCACTGCTCTTTTATTCCATCTGTCAGCCGCAGACGCACATCCAGTTGAAAAGCACCCCCAGCCTCCACTGCCACAATGCCTCTGATCTTGTGGCCACTGGGGCCCCTGACCACACGAGTCTGTTGATTTGTGGCTTCTCTGTTGTTTTAGCTCTTGGTGCTACCAGTGGGAGAAGGGCTCAAATGAGGCAACAATGCTGAAAGAGTAAACCAGTCACGGCAAAGGGCTGCTGCCCAGTGGCTTGTGTATAATCCCATGTGTTGAGCCCATGGTAGCTGGGGCACTGTTGCCCTTGGTTACATCACAGGATGGGCTTCCCTAGCACCGAAGGGCCTTGCATGCACCCTTTCTTACTGTGTTCTTTTTTTGCTTTCTTACTTAAGTTCTACTATGTTCTTTTACTTTTTACAACAACGAAAACAATCTGTATCTTTTTTGTTCTGTTTATAACAGTAACACATGTTTATTGGAGAATCTTTGAAAAGCAAAGGAAAATAAAAAGGTTCTGTTATCCCTAATACTGTCACTGGTTGGTGACCATATTCATTGATTCATTTCACTCATTCCATGGTAATTCTTACATACCGACTGTGTGAACTGCTGTCGAGTCTAGGAGAGCAGAGCGAATCAAAAAAGGCAAGATCCCTGGCCTTGTGGACTTCAGCTCAGTGGGGAGAGCAGCACTGAAATAATAAAAAATGTGGTTTTTAGAAGCTGTATAACATTTCGTCATTTGCATATATTTGGGCTTAGATTGACTCTGTCTTCTTGTATAATTTATAGATTTTATTGAGCCTAACTAGATTTTAGTACACTAATCACAGATTATTAGATATTTAGATGATTTCCAGTGTCTTCTTATTATAAATTGTTTTCACTTCACATTCTGTGTATAAATATTTGGAGCCCATTTGTTTTCCTGGAGAAAATTTCTTAAAGGAAGATTACTAGGTCAAAGAACGAACACTTTTAATGACTCAGTATATGTGATCAACTTGTTTTCTAGAAGAGTCTCCATTTATACACTTGCCTATCCCACCCTACCCTCTTGTAATACTGGTCTTGCCATACTATTGCCACAAAAAATATGTATTAGTCAGGTTAAACTTTACCACATTTCATATAGTTGTTCAAAAGGAAAACAGGTTTTTTTTTCTGCTTATAAAAGCAGTACAAAAATAACAAACCAAATGAATCCAAGCCAGACATATCAGAACAAAGAAGAAAAATTGGTGCATTCCTACTATTCAGAAATAATCACAGACTACACTTAGGTGTATACTCTTCTAGGCTTGCTTTTTTATGAGGTTTAACACCATTTTGAAAGTAATTTCTTTTCGAGTAAGCATGCTGTAGGGAAAACACACAGAACCAGCTAAGCCGGGCTGAGCTTATCCTCACTGCAAGCTGGCTAACTTCTGGGCAGGTCCCAGCATCGCTCCTTCCCTGAGCTTCTCTTTCTTCATCTGTTAGGTGAGAGGTTGGCCAAACAGATTTTTAGTACTGTGTTTCATTTAGACCATGGGTTCTCAACTTCAGCCCTGTTGACATTGGGTAGGATGATTCTTCATTGTGGGGGGCTGTCTTGTGCCCTGTAGGAGGTTTGGTAATATCCCTGGCCTTTACCCACTAGATGTGAGTGACCACTCCCACCCCCAGTCATATCAATCAAAAATATGTCTCAAGACATATTGAGTATGATGCAGTTGCAGGACACAGACAACCCCCTACCCCCAGAATGAGAAGTACCATTTTAGGCTGAAAAATACCATAATTCCATGCCTAGTGAATTGTAATGGTTTCCACAAAAAGCTTTGGGTGCTAGCCAGCATGCTTTGTATTGGGAGATGGAAGAGTTTGTAGATACGGGAACAGCAGGGGTAAGGAGGAGAAAGGGCCACCTGGGTCCTGGCTGGGACAGCCTGCTGGGGACAGTTCCGGAACATACACAGGAGGACAATGCTCTGAGCCTTATTTAAGTCTCAGGTGCCCATTCATGGTCAGTGAGTAGGAAAACAAATTTCTTTTGGCATAGATATATTGTACGCCAACAAGGTGATGAATTATTGAATGGGTTCTTTTTCTATAAACATATTTATCATCTTTCTTTTTCATCAGTCCTGTGGTGAACAAGGGAAGGCAGAAACAGGGAAACGTTTTGCAAAGAGCTTCAAATGTTACCTCTCTTTGGTAAATGGCCCCCTGGTTTGAAGTGTTATTTCCTTCTTGAGTGGTTTGTCTGCCTCAAGGACACCTTTTAATGCCGCTATTGTTTGGAAAAAGAGTCACCCTGTTTTCTAACACTTTCTCTTTCACTCGCTCACTTTTTTATTTTGGTGCTAAAAGAAAGATGAAGGGTTTATTTAAAAATGGGAGGGCATTAGCAGAGTGGCCGTTCGATGCTTTGAAATGTGCTTTGAGCCTTAGCTGTAATGGCTGCCCTCGTAGTTTAAGTGGTACCCTGATAGTCCCAGTAATGCTGTTGAGCTTTACTGAGTGTTGAAATGGCCTTTTACTCAATGGGTGGGACAGGAGCTTCAGGGGAGTGGAACATGCTAAGAACTCCCTTACTGAGCAATGGTGGCCAGCAAGCCTCTGTGGGGCTGCCTGGCATGTGTCCATCCTGGCCCCTGGCCTGATGAGGGACCTCTGTCCAGCAGATACCAGTGTGCCCAGAAGGGGTGCAGCGCAGGAGGTCATGGGAGTTCGGGGTCTCAGGCAGAAAAAAGGCAAGTGCAGCTAAATAGCCGAGGCAAGCTCGACGGTAATGAAGATGTATGGAAGGGTCTGAAGTTCGTGATGAAATTAAGTCAGTAAGGCTCACTGTGGGAAGGCAGAGAGCAGGGAATTGCTCCCAACTCTCTGGTGATGAATGCTGTTTGTTTAGATCAGTGTATTTCAAATGGTGCTTTGAGGAGTCCTTAGGGGTCCACAGAAGAGGACACGAGGTTACAGCAAGGGTGGGTGGCAGATAATGGCAGCCGAGGGCTCGCGTGGGCATGGGACCGCAGTATCACTCCCTGCCTCAACGTTCATTTAAAGAAACGACTTCTCTAATTGAGAAAAAAAGGTTAAACCATTGGCAGGTTTTTATATTTCTGATTGTCTCAAAGCAGACATACATTAAAATTAATCTTTTTGTTTCATAACTTTATTGTCTGTAAATAATCAGACCATTATTTTATTTTATTTTATTTATACTTTATATCTATTTACAGAGGCTTTGAGCTGACCTACAACATATCTATAGACTAAAATGGTAAACATGCATGGAATCAAATGAAATTATTGAAATTCAATGAGTTTTGACCTACAAAAGTGGCGATTGATTTAACATAATAGAAATTCTTGTTTAGAGACGAAGGCAGGGCAAAGTTAGAGTGAAGAGAAGGATGCCACACCAATGCCAGGGCAAGGGCGGGTGGGAGAACAGGGCTACACAGGCCGAGGGGCCTGCGGGGTTGCTGGTAACTGAGCCTTACATGTAACCCGGGTGTAAAATGAGATGCAGTGGATCAGATGGAAGTACTTCAGTCTCTGAGGGAGGCCAGTCTACATTGTACACTTTTATCTAAAAGAAATTTGGGTGCAACCCTCTTAGTGGGCCCATGGCCAATAGAGTAGCTTATTTCTTCAAAGCATGCCAACAGGAAATACTGTCACAGATTTCATCCATCTTTTTCTTCTAACGACCCGGATGGCAATACCACCTTCACGATCATGGCTTGCATTTGTTTTTCGAAGGAAGTAGGGTTCTAATGTAGCACATATAGGTGGAGGGTTTATGTTTTGTCTTATTTTACAAGTGGTAGAAAAGGAATTTTTTCTGCTATATAACATGTAAGAGCATTTACTTTTAGTATATGAGGAATTTCCAGAATCCTGCACCTAAACCCCAATTATGTTCATGTGTTAGAGGTAGATTTTTTCCATGTCCTCTTATATCTGGTGTCCAGCAATGTCACTATAGCTTGTTTTAAAGTGAGTCCTTGTGACACATTTGTGTAATCTACATAATTGACCATGGACCCAAAAAGTTCCTTTTGGGGAAAATACTTCAGATAATATAAACAGTGCATTTATATAATGATAAGGTTGCATCTAAGCAGATGTTTGGTTATGTTTTTTCCATTGACTTTTGACAGTTACTTGATTTTCCTTCTCTAAATAACACAGCTAATATTTCTGAACAGTTTTAGTGCGTCAAGCTGTTCTAGGGAAGCTACATGACGCATCATCTCACCTGCTCGGCCCAGTAGTACCACGATTAGTCCCATGGTACTGATAAACACACAGAGGCTCAGAAAGGTGAAAAACAAAAACAAATAGCTAAAACTTCTCCAAGGCCACCTGGCTCACAACTAGCAAGGCCAGGATTGAGACCCAGCACTGCGGGCCCCACAACCCTTGCTCCCCATCCTGGTGCATTCCAAGGCACAGATGCTTGTTCTTTGCTGCTGCTCCATGGAAGTTAAGCATGTGCTTCTAACACGTGGAAACAGCTTGACCTTATCACACAGGAATGAACTTGCATAGTAGAGGGACTGGGGAGCCAACAGGGTCAAGGTCATCTGGGTCTCAAAACGTATGACTCCAAGAACTCAAAGGGTCTTCTCCTGAAACCTGCTCCAGCTGACAGGTGGCTCAGTTGGGGACCGAGGGGCAGAAAGCCATGTAGTGGAAGTCTGGAGGTCTGGAATCCAAGGAGCTCAAAAAAAGAAACATTTACGCATAACTCAGAGGCATAGACAGCAGTGTGGTGATGGCCAGAGGGAAGGCAGGCAGGGACTGGGCAGAGGTGGACAAAGGGAAGGGGGAGATGGGGACATCTGAAACAGTGTCAACAATAAAAATAAAGAAAAAGAAAACACAGACAAAGACTGCAGGACAAGGCACCAGTTCTGGATACCCAGAGGGAGGGCTGTGTAATGGGAATGCCCTCTAACCAACCACTGCACTAACTTGGGGAAGAGATAAGGACCTCTGGGTACAAGCTGCTTATCTGAAAAAATAAGGACAGTCCGTCACTAGAGTGATGTTGTTTCTTGTAACTGCTTCCGTGGGGCCAGGTTTTCAGACACAGGTCTGAACAATGATGGAAGTCATGAATTAGCCATGAAGCTCAACAGATTTAGCCGGAAAGCTAGACAGAGTCCTCATAAAGGAACAGAGCTTTCTTCTAAACAAGAGCTTGCAGGGACCAGGACTGGCCTTCGAAAGTCTCCAGGACTTGGCTGACATAGGACAAGCAGGCAGACACACAAAGAAACAAGGCTGCATCACCACATCTTCAGTTTCTGTGCTTGTTTTCCTTTCTTCTGAGTCACCCGGGCACCAGCAGGGAGGCGCCCAAACCCCCGCTCTCACTGCGTTCCAAGGGGGTGAGTGCTAGTGAGGAGAAAGCAACACTGTGCACCTTAACACTGGAAAATTGTATCAGCTTAATTTAGGCTCCACACTTGAGTCTTCACCAGCCCAAACTCACTTTCATGGAATCCGTTTTTAAAGTTTGTGTACCACGGTGAGCCATGAGAAGTAGGGCATTTTACATGTTTAGTTTGCCTTGAATAGAAATGAATCCAAATCAGGTCTCATTAGAGCACTGCTGGTGTGTGATTTAGGAAATTTTACTATTATCTACAAAAAGAAGAAATCATGGGTACATTCAGATGTAATTCCATAGCATAAAAGTGAAATCTCCCTTTTATTGCTCTGACTGCTAGATTTTATTTATATATTTTCCCTGCACTTCTGAAGCAGTAAGCATCAGAAAGCAGAGAGTAGGAGCTCAAACTGTTAATGAATTTTTAGACCTTGGAATGTTTTAACATTTTATAGGGTGAACTTAGGTGTTTTCATTTAATGTGTTTGGTTACTTCTTGACCTGAGAAAAGACAGTAGCTTTTTGATAAGAGTGAAAAATATTTACTGAATTTTACTCTGGGCAAAGACCCGGTCAAGGTACCATGGAAAGATCCCAGGGAGAGAAGGCAGATGCTGCTCTGAAACAAAGTCCCCAGGGGCTAAAGTTGCAAAAGAGAAATCCAGTCATCAATTATTTTGTGAAGTCTTCAGCTGGCAACAAGTAACTGCTCAGCGACATTCAGTACCATGTTGGTAACAGTGATGATAACAATGAGCATGATGATATCTACCATGATTTTTTTTAATAACACTCTATTGAGATATAATTCACATGCCATAAAATTCACCATTTAAAAGTTTACAGCTCAGTGTGTATTCACAGAGGGTGCTTCACCACCATCTAATTTCAGAGTATTTCTATTACACCAAAAAGCAACGCCTTCTCTGCTAGCAGTCACTACCCACACTCCCTTCCCTTTAGGTCTTAGTGAACCACTGGTCTGTTTCCTGTCTCTGTGGATGAGCCTATTCTAGACATTTCATGTAAGTGGAATCATATAACACGTGGCCTTTTGTGACTGAGTTCTTTCACTTGGCCTCTTTCTGAGGTTCATCAGTGTTGTTATGTGTCAATACTTCACTTCTTTTTATCGCCTAATGACACTCCATTATCCAGATAGGCCACATTTGTTTCCCCATTCATCAGCTGGTGGACTTTCGGGTTATGTCCATTTTTGACTCCTACGAATAATGTTTCTATGAATATCCAGGTACTGATGTTTGTATGGACATGTGTTTTCAGTTCTCTTGGGTTTACACATATCAGCAGAATTGCTGGGTCCTATGGTAACTCTACAGTTAACATTTTGAAGATCTATCTGCCAGACTGTTTTCCAAAGTGGCCACACCATTTTACAGTATTGCCAGCAACCTGTGAGGGTTCCAATTTCTACAAATCTTCTCTGAGACTTGTTCTTGTCTACCATTTTTATTATAGTCAGTCCTAGCCTATTTGAAGTAGTATCTGCCTATAGTTTTGATTTGCATAATTACTAATGATGTCCAGTACCTTTCATGTGTTTATTGACCTTCGGCTTATCTTTTTTGTAGAACTGTCTCTACAGGACCTTTGCCCGTATTTAATTGGTTTGTTCTCACTTGTTATTGTACACTTGTGAGTGTTCTTTATATATTCTAGACACAAACCCTTTACCTGATAAATGACTTGCCAAACTTTTCTTTCATTCTGTAAGTTGCTTTTACTTTCTTTATTATATCACTTGAAGCACATTTTAAATTTTGACAAAGTTCAGTTTATCTATTTTTTTCTTTGCCATTTGTGCTTTTGGTGTCAAATCTAAGAAAGCATTACCAAATCCAAAGTCTCAAAGAATTGTTCCTAGGTTTTCTACTAAGAAAACCTCACTTTTACATTTAGGTCTGTGATTCATTTCAAGGTAATTTTTGCATACAGCATGAGGTAAGGGCCTAATTTAATTTTTTTGCACATAAATACTCAGTTGTCTCAAAATCATTTGTTGAAAAGACTATTCTTTTTTCATTGAATTGGCTTGGAATCTTTGTCTAATGCTTCTTGTTGTTGTTTCTCACTAATTAAATCAACTAGATAACTTGGCATCATATCAGAGAGTCCCACTTCGTAGCTCCAGAGAACTTGCTATCACATTGGGAGAAATGCTTACCAAAAGAAAAGGCATAAGAACACCTATTCATTCATTCAACATCACTATTGTATTCTTACAAAATGTTAGTCGGTATGTTAGGCCCTGAAAAGACAGGGATACAAGAGAAGGATAAGGGCATACCACCCTGAAGATCGTGAAGGAAACACAAGCTTTCAGTTTTAATGAGATCACACCAGGTCCAAGATGTTTTCAAATCTCTCTGTATTTGCACTGATACATGCTGAGCTTGTGTGCATCTGCCCATTTCCTTGCCTTGGTGAACTATTTTTCACCCTTGGATTCAGAAGTCATTTCTTCTAAAAGGCCTTCACCAATGTCCCCAGAGTTATAAATGCCTCTATAATAGCACTTGGTATGTTGAATGGTAACAAGGTGCCTGTTAGTCCCACTGATCTTTGAGGAAAGAACTGTGCATTTGTGACATCATATGACTTAAATTCTCAGGCATAGAAGATGTCCCATTCAGATATATTGAACAAATGAATAGGAAGTCGCACTTTGGAAACTTCCTAGAGGGGTAATGTGCAAATCTTCTAAGTGGTTTCAGAAAATAACAAAGATCTCAACAAGTTCAACACATTGTGTTATAAGTGGACTGAAGTTACGTGGCCCTCACTCACCTGGTGCTGTTAACAAAGGTTTTAGAAATGGGTGAGGGAATGGTGTGTATGGGCACCAGTGCTGTGAGGTACAGGACTTCCAAGGAGAACATTGTCTTTGGCTTGGGAAAAAAGACCTCAGCATTGAATTCAAGCCCAATATGACCCAGATGTCTCCAGTCAGCAAAACCATTTGTCAAAAGAATAATTCTACCAACTGGAACAGTGTGGTGGTCTTCTAGTCCTCCTACTTCCTGTCAGAACCCACAAATGATAGAGCCCAGAAAGCACCGACCTCAAAAAAACACTTTTTTTCGGACCAACCTCAGGAAGTTAATTCTCTGCACTCTAGCTGTCACATTCACAATTAATTAGCTTAAAGATCCTTGAGAGAACATTCATGCTGTTGTAGCTTGATTGGCTTGAAACAGTAGAAATATATGGGCCTTCAGGAGGGTGTGGTGGTACGAAGCCCTTGGCTCTCACAGCTCTGGTTTTTCTCTTTCCCTGAGGATAGCTTACACCAAATACACCGAACCACTCTGGTCTTCAAAGGAGTTTTTGGAGAACCTGATCCTTAAGTGAAACAAGCAAAATGTTGAAAATAATTACCATGAAAAATAATATTTTGATGGGCTCATTGGGTGGTCTCCTGGAGCATGCCACCAGGTGGAAGAAGCCAAAATGTTTAACCTCATGCGGGCGTTCTGGTTCACAGTGATTCTACGGAAGGCCTGGCTTTATTCGTGCATGGAGGCATTGAACTCTTGTATCCAACTTAGGCCTCTACTGCAGAAGTTATTCCCTGAATGACTCTATTCTGCTCCCAGGTAATTTCCATTGGTAGCCTCGTTACTGAGCATATTGATGGAACAACACACACATTTCTAGCAGAGGTTTGGGGTAGGCCTATGTTCTCTAGGTCCTCTCCATCCATCCACGGGGTAGACCTAAGGTTCCCTGGAGACTTAAACTGAGTGAGTCCTTCTACCATCTGTAGACATGTCTAACATTTGTTACTCACAGATCATGTGGTTTCATAGGACCTTGACTTGGGAGACACAGTAGCTACGGGACCCTCTGCAAGTCATGTCACCTCTCTGAGCCTCACTGTTTTTGTTGTTAGCATTATTGTTGTTGTTGTTCTGAAGAATAGCTAGCATTTGTTTTGAGTTTTCTGTGGTTCATGTGCCCTGATGTTTACCCGAATTATCTCAAGAGCCTCCTGAGATACAGGTAGTATTATTCTCTTCCTTTTATTAGTGAGCAACATAAGGCCTAGTGAGACTAAATAACTTGCCCCAAATCATCTATGGTAAGCAGAAAAGGCAAGATTTGAACACTGGCAGGCTTACCCAAAAGGCCACGTTGTTAACCATGATGCTACCACATGAGGGGGAAGTATGGTTAAAATATGTGAATGTCCCTTTTCAGATATAAATTTCTGGAATTCTGTAACTCATTCCATTAATTCTGTAACACTACTACTTAGTTTCAGTGCTCTATAAGAAATTTTATAAATTCTAAGGCAAGATGACAACTACGCCCTGCAAGCCAAATCAGGGCCCCTGCCTGTTTATATTGATAAAGTTTTATTGGAACACAGCCACATTCTTTCCTTTACATGTTGTCTGTGGCTGATTTTGTATTACAGTGGCAAGGTTGAGAATTGCAAAAGACAGTCTAGGTGCAAAGCCAGATGCTTTACAGAAGAAATTTGCTGACCCTTAAGCCAGGATGTAGGGCTATAATGCTGGAATCTTTATCCTGTTTACTGCTATATTCCCATCCCTATAACAATGCTTGCTACACAATAGACATTTGATACATAGTTTTGGAAAAAATTAATGAGGTAAAATTTTTTGTTTGTAACTTCTTCAACTATGCCATCAGAGATATAATTTCAGTCTGCAAATAAGCAGAATTTTAGTATAAACTATCTCCCCAAAACCTATAAAATTTAATGTTCACATATATAAATTTTATGAGCAGTGAACTCATAAAATGAGACTTTTATCAATTTTCCTGAGCATTTACCACAGGCTGTGGGGAGGGATTCTAAATGTAAAATAAACAGTTGGTTTAGGTTTTCCTCCCCACCCGCTTCAGAACCTGATGCCTTGACTTGCTAAAATTAATATTGACATTGAAAACTAGTATATTTGTTTAAGGTGGTGTCTCTATAAAGCTAATTGGAAAATATGCCCAGAAGGATAGACGGACTGTTTTGCATTCTGCGTTTGCCCTTCTCTGTTGAATTAACATGCAAAAGATAAATTCCCTGGTACTGTACACCTGTCAGTTACCTACAAAATTTGCTTTTTTTTTTTTTTTCTCCAGAATGTATTATTTGGGGAGGTTTAAAACAGCAGCTGGGTATCTCTAGTTGTATCCTAATTTATTATAGCTAATGCAGCTAATTGGAGGTGGGAGTTATTCAGTGAAGGTACTTTATATTCCAGAATAAACTTAGAAGCATAATAACTATGGCAGTTTTTCCCCTAAGTTCTTACAGTCATTTATCTTAGTAGTGAATTAATTAATTTTCTTTCATTATCTGGTACTTAGTCATAAAATGGTGTCATTCTCATTATGTCATTCTGCAAAACGCTCTGTGTGCACTGTTAGGACTGCCGGGGAGTGTGAGCTCACTGCTGCTCGTGAGGGTCATATTTGAAAATTAGTCTGATGGAAATAACACTCAGTGTTTAATGCCATGTGTACTCCTGACCTTAGAAGCACATGCATGCTCCTGGAATAGATCTCAGTGGCGTGACCATTTTATTCATTGATTCATTTATTCCCACGACCTTGTTTGTGCTGAATACTTGGCTAAATGATTAGAATGCTAGAAGCACACCTGCCCACACACATACACACAGAACTTTTACCCATAAAAGACCACAATCCGGTGTGGAGGGTGATAGGGAGTCAGACAGACAGAATGTTGGGTGAGCCATCTGATTATGAATTAGTGGGAAGTACCAGCTGAGGTTGAGAGAGGGGAGAGATCAGAGAAGAAACTTGGAAGACTTGACACAAAACCTGAAAACCAGGAAAAAGGAAAATGGGGAAGGGTGAGAGGCCATAAATAAAGGGTTAGGAAAGAAAAGATGAGAAGGGATTATCTGGTGAGAAAGATATGAAAGGGCATTCTAGGGACTAGGAAGAGCAGGTCAAGGGCATGTAGCATTGAACACTATGCGCACATGAGAAGCAGCAAGTGGGTGAGAATGACCGAGTGTGAGGAGGAGAGTACAAGAGATGAGCCGAGGTGAAGGCTCTGCATGCCGTGCTAAGCACTTAATTTGATCGTCTAGGTGCTGGAGCACCATGAAAGAATGAGCAGACGTTCTGTGATAAGAGAACTAAACAGAATGACAGTTCAACAAGTATGATGAATGAACTCTGCCTATGAATGAACCCCCTCCTCAATCACTAGAAATTGAGGTGATTGCACTCTGGAGTCCCAGAACTTGCAGGAAATGCTTAGGAAAAGCTTTGCTACTGTCACTACCCTGTTTTGCACTTGGTCACTGAATCCCCACTGTGGACCTTGAAGTTGTTCTGGTGTCTTTTCTCAGGCAGCATTTGAAAAATTTTCCTTGCTACCAGCTTCCGGCATTGAGACCAAACTGTACATGCTGTGTATTTGTCCTTAGATCAAGTCTCTGTATGTTATCAAAATACTCAGTGGCTTGTTTAGGCCTCCTTTCAAGTGTTTTGTGCTTTTAGGTTTTCAGTGAATTCTCTGAGGCGTCTTTGTATGTGGTCCTATAATGCCCCTGTGAGAGATGCAGAGCCCCTTGCAGATAGATGTCCATTCTACAGGATGTTAAGTGATGGATCCAAGGCCATGGCTTTAATTGCATGCAGACCTTGGCTCCTACCTCCTAGACTAGTGCTCTCTCTGCTATGCTTGACTTGCTTTTTGATACAGATGTTTCCTTAGAGCAGTGCTAGTGAGTTGGCCTCTAATGCTTAAGTTTGTCTATACCTTTTTTCAATAAACTCTTTATTTTGGAATAATTTTAGTTCCTTAGAAAATTGCAAAGATAATGCAGAGAGTTCCTGTATACCTTTCAACCAATCTTCCCTAGTGTTAATGTCTTACATAACTATGATTCATTTGTCAATATTCAGAAATTAATATTGGCACATCACTATTAACTAAAGTCCAGACTTGATTTAGATTTCATAAGTTTTTACATTGATGCCCCCTTTCTGTTCACATTGCATTTTTGTATTTATTTACTGCATTGCATCCTTAAAACTTTTAATTATGCATGACTGTACTATACAGAAACTGACTGCTCTGCATAAAAGGCTTTGAACCTGGTGAGACTGGAAAGGAGAGAGACATTTCTGTAAAAGAGAAAGGTTTTCCTTTTTAAGTGAAAAAGCCAGCCAGCCTTTGGAACATAGGTGCAACATTCCCCCCATCAATTCTCTTAGGCGAAATGGTTTTAACAAGGTAGAAAAGAATTGCATGAGTCAAAATCTGACTTGGCAATATTTATTTGATGAGTGGAATTATGAGAATGCTGGCTGGCCACAACCTCTTGAAACATGGTGCTCATAAAACAATGCAAACCTCACGTTGATGTGTTCGATAGTTTCCTGGTTTCGTGAGCAGTGCTTTCTTTGCTGGGGCAGGGGTGCAATGAAGGCCATTATTTCATACACCTTGGGCTTGTATTGCAAATTCCAAGTTTAACAGGAAAGTTACCAAACACTTCTTACATGCCTTGAAGAGTTTAACTTCCAAATGTGTTCTTTGGTGTGGTTTGGAGGGCGGGGGGAAACTTTGATCTGAAGAAGGAATGCCATTTGGGAAAGTGTACAAGACTTCTGTTGCCTGAATCTCTCCTGGACCTGAGCTATTGTGCACTAAAGTCCATTCAAATGACCACTTCCTGTGCTTGTTCTGATGTACCGTTTCCAAAAGTTTCCACTTTGGATAAAAGAAGATCTGGCTGTGTTTTTACAGAGTAGCAGAACCTCTCCAGCTTGAATTTTCTGGCAAACCAGACGTCCATGGTGTGCCTTCATAATAGGACTAGTGGTTTAACTGAAAGAGCTAAGAACTTACTTTAAAAATACTTTTTGGCAAAAGATCGCATTCATTGTCTTGGAAAAGAACAATATGATTACGACTTGTCTCTCAGTAGGGCCAGAAGGAGGCATGTTCTAATTTCACACAAGGACAGTGAATCACCTCTCTGAGTGTCCCATCTGTGACTGGTGAGGGCGAAGATTGAGCTGGCTGGCATATGTGCACACTCACCACTGAAAACTGGAGTGCTGGGAGAGGAGGTGGAGAACTCAGGCCATTGTCTAGGCTGCGTGCTTTTGTGATAACAAGCAGGTTTCTATGCAAAGTATTTCAGCATCATCAGACACAGTCATAAATGGACTGCCTTGTGCCTTCAGTAGAGTGTCTTCTTAGCCTTTAGGACACAGACATTTGCTGCTAAGGACACTGAGGCTCTATCATTGCTGTCAGCCACTGCCACTGCCAACCATCCCCTTAGGTTCTTTTTGTGCAGCCCAGCATATGAGTTGTCTCTTTCATGCAAGACTGGAGGAAGAAGATATTTCTTCCTGCTCAAATGCCCTTAATCTCTACCTGTGGCTCTTAAATTCACTTCCCACTCACTAGTTATACAAGTAGGTGTCTAATGCCTCCTCATCTTGTACAATTAATTTTAGCACAGGATTTATGTTCACTTCACCTTTGTGTGTCCCCACAGTGCTTAGCATGCTGTACTTAGCATGAGGAACTTAGCAACAGTTCAATAAATATCTCAATAAAACACACCTGGTTTGTGTAGTCAATTACGCAGCTGATGACACAGTACCCCTGGCCTTGTTTACCACCTTCCAAGTGAAATCATGAATAAGAAGTGGTCTTGGACAGATGACTGACTGAATTCTTATGCCATTGTTGCAAAAGATCTTTTTTTTTGGTCTAATCAATCATGATGAGCTTTCAGCAGTGAGTGAGAAAAGACAAGCATGAATCCAATGACTCAAGAGAACCCCAAAGATGCTTTTTCTTGACATTGCTATGAATTGAGTTGAACACTGGATCCTAGCTGAGTTGCCTGCTCTCTCTGGGGTGTAGGATAGAGAGCATGGAGGGAGGAGGAAAGGTGACACACTAAGAAACCAGAGGGACCAGAGGAGGATGACATGGTATCAGGACCAGTTTTCTGCTTGGACCAGCAGCTTCTACCATTTCTCATCTGTTTAACAGTTTTCCAAGGAGAGACAAAGCTATAATTGCCTGCCTGCTCTTTAATGTTTCCCCCAACCCCTGCACCGTGATCCAAGGCTGGAGAGACTCCTGTGTAAGAGCTTTGTGAGGGCCCTAACCTGGGGACAAGGGAGGCAAGTTGAAACTTCTAACAAATATTTATAGCAACCATTATGTGACCAGCCACATGCTGGACACTGCTTGCCACCAGACCTGCCACCTGCCCACTCACATTTCAAGAGGCTCTACCAACAAGAAATTGTCAGTCCTGTTTCCAACCAGAATGGTCACTGATCTGGAAGTGTTAAGTTGAAACCTGTCCTTCATTTCTGAGACTGCCATTTCTTCTCCACCTAGACACAGGTGCACCTGGACCATCTACGTTGTGGACTACCTGGGGTGCCACCTGTAGTCTCAACCTCTATAACAAATGCTCCTTTGGGAATTTTCATGGGGATAAAAAAGCCATCTTTAAAATCATGAAATCAGTTTATGGCCTCTGTATCTATGGAGAATTTCCCACCTGTGAATTCTGCCCCATTCAGGTGCCTAACAACTCCTTAGACAAAGGTCAGTGGAAAGTTAGCATGGTGGCAGGGTGGCTTGCAGTTCTCTGGTCACTCTAGATGAAGTGTAGAGAGCCGGTGGGTTCTTTTATTAGATGTGGCATATTTTCTGAAGGGCACCACCATCAAACTAAGAGGAAGTAATGGGGGTGCATAGCAGAGCAATTTGGTGTGAGGATGACAGGAATGAAATGAGTGCCCGTCGCATTCGGCGCGCGTTCGGCACGCGTTCTGGACAGCCTCGCCTTCCGAAGTGTGCTGTCTGCGCCTCAGTGGAGGTGATCGGGTTGCCACCCTGTGTGCAGCGAGCCATGGAGAGAGCAGCTCTGAGCTTACAGATTGATAGCAAGGCATGAAGCGCTGCCCGACATTTCCTCTACTCTCCTCTTCCTGGGCCTTTTTTCCCTGGAAAGTATTTTATTGTTTAATTGATAAGGTCCCGAATGAAATGGACACATGAAAGAGAGAACTCCTAAGAAAATGACACTAGAATCCTTTAATTTTTCCCCCCAATATCTTTATGCTACCTCTGGTGAAATGGATCTGAAACCTGAGTATCCTGAACTTTGGGTTTGAGAGAAAGCCTAATCGTTCCCTCATCCAAGCCCTCATCTACCCTTGAAATGCCCCTCACAGTAGCCACACCAGCAGGTTTGGTCCATGACTCCAAGTCTTTGATTATTCTGATGATTGAGAGCTGGTGACCCAACAGTCAGGTATGGATGCATATTAAGCTAATAGCACAGCTTTCAATGCATGAGGCCCCTTTACTGATGATGGCTACTTTTTACAAATGCTTATTGTGTGCACGAGGCAGTGGGCAAAGAGCTTAAGCGTTTGTCCTGCACCAACTCATATACTGTTCACAACAACCAAAAGGGAGATGTTTTCACTCCCATTATATACTTAAAGAAACTGAGGCTAAGTTGGCCAAAGTGCTCATTCAGTACATTCACAGATACCCCCAGAGACAGGGACAGCAGCTGTTCATGAAGCAGCTCGGACTCTTACACAGAAAGTGCTTCTGTATAAGGTGAAATGTGCCTTCATATGAGTCAAGCAGTAGGTACTTATTGGACACCTGGTGCATTTCAGGCATGATGCCAGGCACTTCAGATTCAAGGATATAATGTGTTTTATTTATGTATTTATTTATACTTTATCTCATTTTAAGAAATACTTGGGATAACTGAAAAGGACACACCTGATATTCAAAAATGGCAAAATATAAATATCCAAGAAAGCATAATAAAATTGAAAACTGATATGAACAAATTAAAAGTGTACAAATCCTTTGAAACAAGAAAAATTATATCAATTCATTTTATATTTGACCTGGGCTTCCTGGCAGCCAAAGTGAGAGATCAGACACTGTTAATTCACAATTCTTATTAACAAAATGATCGTCAAAATGGGATAGCTATATTTCTGAAATTAAATGTGGAAGAAATGTCTCTCATAGGACTTTTTACAGGGAACATGGAGAGACCGACTTAGCTGTAGTCTCGGTAAAATCCTCGTAGTACAGGTGGCAAACACAAGGTCCATGGGCTGAATCCGGCCTTCTACCTTGTTTTATTCGGCCCAGCACCTTGTTTCTACCTGGCAGCAGCATGGAGCCCCTTGCCCCTAATTAAGGAGTAGTTACATTTATGCAGTCCCAAAATTACATTCAGCCCTTTGAAGGCAACCATGAGGCTGATGTGGCCTCTGGTGAAAATGAGTTTGACACCCCTGTATAGAATACACATTAAATATACTTAATGTACTTATTTTTGCAGCATCTTGTGTTAGAACTCAAGAGCAGAACATTTAAATAAACTTGGCAAACAGGGCAATGTAGGCCACATGTGTACCCCATGGCCTTCCATCTATACCCCCAAAGCATAAAACATTGCCCCTGCCACAAAGGGTCTTCATTACACCTCCCAGATGTGGAAACATACAGGCATGCTTGAGTCCCAGACTACAGATAAGAAGAGTATAGAGAACAGGAACCCTTCTGAGGTTCAGAGGAATAATCCATTGTTGCGAGCTGAGGCTTATTGGGGCTATTTCTATGAAGAGTTGGCCTTTGGACTGAACTGGACTGAGCCAGCAATAGAAAGGAGATGGAAGAAAGATGAGTCGGGCCGAACGTGACTGATTTTACTTATTCCTTTCACTTCAATGTGCTGCACCTCAGTTTCATGTGTCTGTGGAAGACACTCTTGGCACCAATTAGAAAGTGCAACTTCTGGGGGGTTTTGGGCTCTGGCCATGAAGCCATGAGCAGTCCCATCACCAGTGCTTCGAGTAAGTCTCATCAGGCAGATTTGGCTCCAAGCAGCAACCACAGCTCTATTTTCACAAAGTAATTTCACTTGTTTGCCCCAGTTAACATTAATAAGCCCAGGGCTACATGCTTCTACTTATAAGAGCACAGAGATAATAGAATAACGGAATGTTCAAGCTGAAATAGACCTTGGAAGTCATCTAGTTCAACCTCCTCATTTGATAGATGAGGAAACAGAGGTGCAGGGGCACATAAAGGGCCAGGTTGCAGGTAGTCAGATTTACAGACTGGGCTGGAACCCAGTTTCTCTGACAGCCAGCCCTGCCCATCCATGGTGGTCCATCCAATGTGTCTGATATCTTCCTACTGTATCCTTAACAGCTGGGGGCACTGGATCAGGCAATGGGAGAACGATCACTTAAAGATATCTTCATTTTTTATGTTTGCATTTCTCTAGCCTCTTACCACCTTCCCACATCAACTTCATTGTCAACATAGATACCTAATACCCTTCCCCCAAGAAAGAGATGAGATAAAGCAAAATGTCTCTTCATTGCTGGCGACACTGTGATCCTTTTGAACCAACCCAAACTTGAGATAAACCCAGTGTTGGTAGTACTTTGTGCTCCATGACTTTGAACACACTTTCTGTTCTCACTGAACATAAGCTTCACTGGACTGTTGTGGTTACTATGTGAATATGTGTACTGTACCATGTGTTTACTTTGTGTATATGTATACTGTACATATACTATATTATGTACAGTATACATATACACAAAGCACATAGCACGAGGCCTAGCACTGAGATGCTTAAAAATATGCTCTTTATTGCACTCCTGCCTCTTTCCTTCCTGACAGATCACATGGAAGTCCATGTGTGGACTAAGGGACATGAATCACCCAGAACTCCATGTAATCAGAATGTAGAGTGATCTAATTTTCCTAGGTTACTTACTTCTTTTCCTTGAATAAGTCAGCCTGTGGGTCTCATTTCCATTTCTCTTCAACTAACCAAACATCCATTTTCACCTACATGGAACCTTCCACTGGCCCAGGGACAAATAAATCACATTTTGAGTGGTCCCAGGACAATTCAGCTTTAAAGAAAAGAAAGGATGGTGACATGAAGGACATTTGCTGTGTTGGGCTGTCACCAGGTCCCCATTGGACCCATGAAAAATTATGGTGAATAAAGTAACATTTTTCAAAATGCAACACTACCCTTAAATTTATCTTGGGCAATAAATGGATTTTGAAGAGAATATTTGAGGGCAATTCATTCTTCAAGCACTCAATAACATATCATAAATGAATTGCATTATTAATTTATAATAGAATATTGTTCAGCATTCACTTTCATAAGCTCTGGCATTAATTTTCTCTTTCTTTTGACTCATCTCAAAATATTGGCAAATACTAACTACCCCAGCATGCCACCCAATCCTCTCACCTCCTCCTACAAATATAAAAGTGGTTCTGACGACGTACAGAATCTCTGGCCATCTATTTGTGATCATGAAAAGAATAAGAACAAAAGCAGCCAGCACTGATTGAGATTACCTGGGTGCCAAATAGTATGCGAAACAGTTTAACTGTGTTCTTTCATTCAGTCTTCCCAACAGTCCTGTAAGGGAGGTGCCATTATTATGCCAATTTTGCATATGAGGAAACTGAGGAGGTGGAGAATCTTTTCCTAAAGCAAAAACCAAACAAAATACCACCATCCACACTGATGAGGTTTCATAGATATAGGTTTTACAGGCCAGGTTCACTTAAATCAGGATGTTTGAATAGTATTTCTTTTGTATAACAGAAAAATGCATCTTTCACTGTACCCAAGTCTAAATGAGAAATGGCAAAAAAAAAATTAAGTCAAGTTCCTACTAAGACCAACAAAATAATGTTTTAGGGAAGGAATTCTTTTTTAAATAAATTACCTGATTAGGTTGCTGTATATGATGCAGTGTTAGGGTGACATTGCAGTGACATGTCCAAGTGTTTTGATTATTTTGCCCCGGAGAGCCAGGATGTGGATGCCCGCTGGCTCTGTCACTTGCTCTGTGCGCCATAGCAGGTAGATCACTTCATCTTTCTTTTCTCAGTTGTAAAAGATTGACCCTGTGATTCCACCATTCCCAGGGTTATATTGACCACAGGGTAAGTCCAAGCAATAATTTACACACTAATCATGAAGTTGACAGAACAACAGCCCATCTTTGCTGCACAGTGTCCAACATACAAGGACTCAGCTTTGAATTTCAAACTGTCTGAAGGGAGAACTGTATAATTGGATGCAGAGAGGAAAAAGCCAGTATGAAAGCTTAATAACAATAACCGAAAAAAAAAAGGCAGCCTTGAAGCATCTCGACGCTAAAAGCTCATTAAGATCTCTGTCCCAACAATTACACTCGTTACACAAATAGACGTACAATACAATTGTGACTCTAATTAAGGCTTCGACCTCAGAATCTAGTAAAAGCTTGTACACTTCCTGCCCCCTGCCCCCACTTTAAATAGCTGATCTGGGCAAGCTTTGGGAAGAGAAACTGTCCTATTATGACTTCACTGAAATAATATGAAAACTCATACAAGTGCCTCTTTTTCTTTCTTTCCCACAGCACACCTCCCACTCACCACATCTTTCACTCCTGGGGGTGTGTCCCTTCGGCAGGAGAGAATGCAGTGTTGCCGTCCCAGTGGTGTCTGCCATATCACTGTCCACGTTTTTCTGCAGTGCCTTCCCCCAGTGCCTGCACCCACAGGCTGTGGCTGAGAGTCTTGCCTGGCTCTCTCAAGCAAGGCTCTTTCTCTGCTGGACAATCGGCTTCCTTGCCATGTATGTTTGACTTTCTCTTGTATGCACCCCATCTAAGAGTTGTAACAGATGAACAGATTTGAGTTTCCCTGTACGATTCCCTCTTCCCTCTTGTCCAACCTCTGCAGGACAGAGGGATGCCAGAGCCCAGAGGGGGCCACCTAGGGAGGAGGAGTAAAAATCAAGGGATGCTTTTGAATAATGAACAATCCATAGGCTTCTAAAAATTCTAGAAGTTAAAGATCAATAACAGCAGGTCATCAAATAACCCCACTTTGTTCAACGTCCTTTCCTTATCATGTTGATAAGAAAAAACAATAAAAAAAAAATCACTTCCTGGCTGGGGCCACTGTCTGTGAAGTTTGCACATTCTCTCCATGTCTGCGTGGGTTTCTCCAGGTGCTCTGGTTTGCACCCACACCCCAGAGATGTGCCCAAGAGTGAATCGTCATGTCTTCCACATCTGAGGGAGTGCGGGTTTATGTGAGTGCGCCCTGTGATGGAATGGTGTCCTGTCCAGGGTGGGTGCCATCTTGTGCCCTGAGCTGGCAGGATGGGCTCCAGCCACACACAGCCCTGAACTGGAACAAGCAAGTTTGAAAGTACTTATCTTCCCTTCTTTATTACTTTTTCCTAATTGTATGCATAGCTCCCATTTATTTCAATGTGTAATATCAAAAGTGTTTTTGATCTTTATAAAAGTGTAGTGATGTTCTCATGACCAGAAATATGCTTCAGGAACTTCACTCTTGTTTATATCAATTAGTCCATAGTAAAATTGGTTTTATAATACCCGGTTTCTCTGAAAGTTGCAGTTCTTAAGAAATTATGGATCATGTTAAGTGAGACTTTACTATGCATAGAAGATATTCATAAAGTGCCCATTCTTCTGCCACTCTGAGCTAATCACTTTCCATTTTAATGGGAGCTGGAGCCAAGATAAAAAGTAGAATGAAAATAACTTGAACTTAAAGTTGACCACCTTTACCCCCTGGCTACTGGCTCAGTTGGTTGGAGCATTATCCTGTCCTATACAGCAAAAGGTCATTCTATTCCAGGTCAGGGCACATACCTACGTTGTGTGTTTGATTCCTTGTCTGGGCGCATATGGGAGGCAACCATCAATGTTTCTCTCTCTCCCTTTCCCCTCTGTCTAAAAAAAATAATAATAATAATGAACATGTCAATGAATGAGTTTTTTTTAAAACTCTGATCACCTTCATGAATTACCATATTTTTCAGACTATAAGACGCACCCCTCCCCCAAATTTGGGAGGAATAATGGTTCTTAATGCTGCTGTTGAGTCCTGTTTACATTTACATTGGTGAAATATTATTATGTTATTTATGTTATTAAATACTTTACCATTTTTTTGCTTCAAAAATTTTTTTCTATTTTTCTCCTCTAAAACCTGGGCATGTCTTATGGTCTGAAAAATACAGTAATTTCCTTCTCTCTTAAAGCTAAGGACCTATTTTGAGGACAGCTTAGTATGTCTGTTGAGTAGAGCCAAGTGACCTAGAATTACTTTACCTCCTTCTGTCTCCTTAAATCTGAGTGGTGAGGACTTTTGCAGAGCCAGTTTAATGGAGGAGAGTGTAACACACCAGGATACCCCATGTCAAGTTACATGAGGAAGAAGGCAGTGTAGAGAGATGCTTTATTCCTCGGAATTTCAAAAAAGTACTTGTCATACTTTTGAGGTGAGAAACAGCTGCCTTTTGCTTAACCGAGAGCAGAGTGTAAGAGGGTCCTCACCTCATTGCTGCCCGTATTAGCCATGTCATAGTGTGACAAACCACCAGCTACCCCAGGGTGACTTGGACAGCCCACTGAGCAAGTTAGTGAAAGTGCTTTTAAACAGAAAGGTGGCTTACCAATGTAAGTGGTTGAGCCTACAAACATGTCTAACTTCTCTAGTGGGGATTGATTTACAAAAATTAAGAGGCAAGCGCATTTTTATGAGATGCATGATTGACATTAAGCCACCCTTGCTCTGGATAATTGACCTCATTAACAACTGTGATATGAGTGTGCTTCCCTCATGCTGTTTTTAGTTCCAAAAGCAATATAGCATCATGAATGGAGCCTTTAGGATCTACTTTTATTGTTGACATCCTCAGGGACAGCCACAAAGTTTTCCAAGAGGTCAAGCTGGATCATAATTTTTAAAGATTCTCTAAGGACTATGTGCACATCATTATCAAAAGATTTTTCCCACCACATTATTGGTTGATGCATCTGTCAGTCTCAGCTGGGACGCAAGGGGCTGAAGGACAGAAAATCTCCTGTTCCAGGCCAAGCTTAGTTTTGGGGACCCAGTAGATGGTCACTAAATATTTGAAAAGAGGAGGTCAGTGAAGGGGGAGAAAGAGGGGAGGTCCACATTGAATCCTGAATACTTAACAGTTCCCCTAACACATGGCAAGTGCCTGTAAATGTTCATTAGATTAATAACTTCAATGTCTATAACTATCTGTTCTGAATCTAGCCTGAAATTTTAGAATTTTGTACTTAAATAGTAACTGATACTTGTTGATCATGTCACAATTTGTAGCATTTAAGAAGTCAAGCTGAAGACTTTGGTTTCACTTCCTTGGATTTCAACAGTGTCTCCATATCTTATTGAGCAATGGCTGCAGGCTGCTGTTATATCAACCGTCATTGGGCTGTAGTCTTTGGGGGCAGAAGGTGCTGCCTATGTTGTTGTTTTTGTTAACACTCTAGCAAAGGGTTCAGCCACTTTTAAGGGACAGAGCAGTACATGCCCGTTTATGCTGGACATTGGGTTGGATGGGCTGTATTTTCCTCAGAAGCTTTGACTGAAAGCCTTTATTATTGGAAGCTGATGGTTTGGCACCCTCTTGAAGGTGTCAAGTTTCTTGCAACTTTTGACCTTTGGTGCTATGCTTCAATTTTCCATTGATGAGCAAATTATGCATCTGCTTTTAGAGAAATGACTGTCTTCTCTTGGATTGGGTTGGATGGCCAACTAAAACTGGTGATCAACACATTTGGAATGGCTTGAGCACCCAGATTTGGTTTCAGTCCCCATCTAAAGGTTTGAATGGTTATCTGAACTTGACTCATCAGATCTCAATTCAGACCGTTGAATTTGCAATACGAGGCTAGAAACCTCAAGAATGAAGACTCTTGACATCTCTGGTCATGCCAGCTTCCCATCAGGCCAGCCACACTTCAACAAAATATCCTCAGACTCTTTGGTACTTTTGGTTCTATTCCAGGTCAGGTTGTGGTTTCTTTGAAGAGAGTAAGTGTAGGTGGTAGGTGCATGGAAGGAGGCCACTGAGCTCTGCAGAGTTCATCTTAGGAATCCACTGTAGGGTTGAGGACTGAGGGTAAAGGGTTTGTATTCCCTTAACTGTTTGTTCTGTCCCCCTGGAGGAGAGAGAACTTCAGTGGAAACAGCTGGCTTCTTCAGGTAGATTCCACAAATACTGATTACATGTTTCTCTCTCCATTTCATCCAGTATCTTTAACTTGAATGTGGTTTCAGATTACCTAGGGATTTTATTAAATTGACAATTGAGAGTCTGTAGGTCTGGGTGGAGCTTGAGTCTCTGCACTTCTCACAAGCTCCAGTCTCTGATGCTGCTGGTCCAGAAACCATAAACATCTTGAGAGTGAGCACTGTGCCAAGTGTGGGGAACATAGCGGTGAACAGAGGAGGAAGACAAGGCCATTACCTGAGGGAATCGCCATGCGGTGGGAAGACCAGTGGGTAAACAGTCATCATTCTGCAAGTGATAAGGGCAGAGATGGAGGGGAGTAGGAGGCCTGAACTGGGTCTTCAAGGGGAGGAGGAGGGGAGCTGGCAGGGAAGCCAGAAAGGAGTATTTTAGGCTGAAGCTAGAGCTTGGGTAAGAAGAGAAACCAATACAAACTCATCATCTTTCTGAAGAGCAGATGCCTAAATATTTGCCCAGTTCATTCCCAAGTCCCAAGCTATGAAAATACAGAGCATTCCAGAGGCAAGTCAGCAGTCACTCACATCCAAGGGCACCAGGCCTGCTTTCTGCTGCACAATATATCGGGTTGGCCCAAAAGTCCATTTAGAGTTTTTTCCATAAAGTAGAAGATGCCTTTTTCATTTTCACCATTAACTTTATTGATTTGGATATTTTGAGTAAGTCAGCTATCTCCTGCTATTAGCTTCTAGTGGGTAGAGGCCAGGGGTGCTGCTAAACATCTTCCAATGTATAAGACAGCTTTGCAGAAAAGAAGCAGTTGGCCAGAATGTCAATAATAACAAGAAACTTCACAAGCCACTTTTGACATGTTCAATCAGTCACTGCACCTTCCCCATGCACTGCACAAATCCTTTTTCTGTGTTTCAATTTTTACCTTTCTTGAAATAATAAAGCATAATATGTTAAAAATGTGTGTTCCACCCTCAATATTAAAATGGCTGCACAAAAATTCACCAATTTTGATAAGTTTTTTTTAAATGTACACTGATATGACAGCTGTCACAATACAATCTAATGGAATCATTTGGAAGGAAGTTAAAGACAGCAAAGCACTACTGGAGCCATTATACAAACACACAAATGAACAAACAAAAACTAAATGCACATCATGGCCAACCCCAAAATCAGAATGTCGAGACTTGGATTGGGAGAAACACTGAGCTGAAGGGGTTGCAAGCCCGCTGCAGCTATGAAAAAGTCCAGCTTTCCTGTTCTCAGCACTATTTGCAGCCTTGACTTTATGTCTTGTAGATTGACCTAACTGGGGTTTTGCTTTGGGCCTTTTTTGAGGGGGAAGGGGGTATTGTCTTTCCTTCTTTTTAATGAATCTGAAAAGTCGGAGTGAGACTCAGGCAGATTGCTCGCTTTCCCCAGGTTCTTCCTCTCCTTCCTGCTGCCTGCACCTCCCTCTCCTTCCCAGTCATCCCTTGGAATCCCTCCCTTTTGCATTGCATGTACTGCAGCTCTCTTCTCACACTTGAGCTCCACATTGGCTCATCAGACTTTCTGATTCCAACTGGAAGAGTCCAAGCATTTCAACTGTTGTCCAGGGGGAAAAAAAAAAAAAAACCTCACCTGGTTTTTCTCTCTCACTGCTTAGGTCCAGCCTTGGCTCCACCACTGATGGTTAAGGCACCTCAGAACGTGTCTTGCCATAATGGTAAAAACTTGGTTAGAAATTTATACAGCTCTCATTTTCAAGTAATTAGGGCAGGTACTAGCGTTCTTATCACTATATACAAGGTGGAAAAATTGAGGCTCTAGGAGCCACTTCTCATAATGGTAGACCAAGAGTAGGAATCCATTATGTACTTATCATGAGCATGACCTGCAATTTATCTTAATCAATCCTCACATCAACCCAGATTTCAAAGAGGAAACTGAGGTTTAGAGAGGCAAAGGAACTTGCCTGCAGTCAGTGGCTTTCAAACTTGGGATGCAAACCCCATATCGTCTGATATTGGAGCCCTTACTCTTACCCTGTTGCCATAGAGCTTCTGAGATCAGTGCAGGGTGTGTTCTGCTTCAGTGCATCTCCCAGGGTCCTGTTTTCTCATCTGAGAAATGGAGGCACTGTCTGTTACCTGTGGGGCGCCTTCCCAACTGTCACAGGCTGTGATCCTATAATTTTGTCTCAGAAACCACCATTCTTCAATGCCAGCTTCTAGTCAATGCTAATCATTTTGCCTAATTATGTTTAACTCTGAGTGTTTCACTGCAGCTGTCAACACATGTCGATTTGTTATGCCACCGAAGTTGAGAGCTGGGTGACTAGCACCTGTGTGCCATTTTGCAGTGTGCATTCAGCAGCCAGGAGAGCCTTCTACTTGGCAGCATATTACCATGTTCCCCTTTGATGCCAGCTTAGTGCCTCAGTTTATCCTGAAAAGAAATAGGTAACCCTTTAGCTACAGATACCCAGAAAGCAACATCAATAACCTTTGGCTGAATGGAAACTGCTGGTTGTGTTTCAGAGGCTGGCATGCTATGTTACAGCGATATTCAAGGTGAGGAGAGCAAAGGCTCAAATATGATACATTTTCTTCCATGGCGGGTATATGAGCAAAGATAATCTCAGTCTTGCTTTTCTCCATGATAACTTCACCACCTGGGTGGCTCTCCCTGTGGTTGAAATCTCCGCTCACTGTTTCCTTTCAAGCCTCGGAAGGTGCCACATTATCTAGAAAGCTTTCCCTTACCTGTTCCGTCTATGCTTATGCTTCACCTGTGTGCCTGAACTACCATCCATCACAACCCTTGCCCCTCCATAATGAAAACGTCTCTCATTATTTCTCTGGCTGAGAGACCAGCCATATGTCATTCATTCCTGGGTGCTCTTCCACTAAATATTCATTGAATGAAAAGTAGATGAATGAATAAATCTACAACGGCTTTCTCTGTGATCACCCTTCCAGTGTTCCACATACAGATCAGGAATTCGATTTTCCTTTGTATTTCTGATGTTCCCATTATTCCTCCTCCTTCCTCTTTTGACCAATTTCCTCTAAGTTTATCCAACCACCCTCTCCCGCCTCTTCTCTTCCAAGCCTTCTATATCCAGAACAGCATTCCGTCTCTCTCTCTTTCCTTACCCTGGACTCTCCTCTGGTGGGCTGGGTTCTCTGTCCTCCAACTCTGACATGATAACCAAAACTGTATTCATTTTCCAAGTGTTTGTTCTTTGGCCAGAAAACAGGCCACACTGTCTGTGGTGCCCCAGTTGAAGTAAACATGAAGTTTCCAGGACTAGTCTGTCTTTACATGCTACAGAATGCTCTTTTGTTTCCTTGACCCATACACAATATAAATAAAATTTTATATTTTTAAGCTATGAAGTTATCAATTCATTCTCACTGATAACTTTTCTAAACTCTGGCTTGTCTAGATAATATTTTTATCCTAAGGGCCCTTATGGTTTAAATCATTGACTAAAAAGTCAATGATTCTATAAATAAAGGATGGATCTCACCCCAAGGGGTTCCATTCAAGTGGCCTGCCACCAGCCCTTACATCATCTGAATAGGTGACTGGTTGGTTGGTCAGAGGGAGACCTGACCGAGGTGAACGCCATTGGGTATTATTGCTAGGAAGAGAGTTGGAAGGAAAATAAAATATGGAATGTTGGGAGGCACTTGAATGGCTTCCTCCTTGAGAGACAAAACTTATCATACCCCCTTAATAATGGCCTGAAATGTGCCAGAAAGGTTTGAGCTGTTCTCATTGTCTCCCATTGTTTCCTTCTCCACTTGACTGGTTTCTCACATTGGTAATGATGACCTTCAGACCCATTCAGGACTGTGGCTGCTGAGGAGGGATCAGCACAGCCATTTTAAACTTCAGTAGGTTTAAGGATCACTGAAACTGGCTAAGAGTTTAGATTCCCAGGACCTTCCTCAGGATTCCCAATATAATATATATATGGGGCAAGCTCATAAATCTGCATTTTACTTATCTTTGGTTCAAATTTAATAGAGGAACAAAGTTTTCTTAAAAAAATAAGGAGACATGACAAAAGAGTAAACAATAAAATGTAAGACACCACTCATTTGCCTTCCAAGACCAGAGTCATATTCTCCCTGCAAAGTGGGAGAACATGGCAAAGCCAACTCAGACATAACTGTGCTTCAATTTCTGCTCTTGTCCACCTTCATAATTATGTCACTAAATATGACCAATTCTACCAGGTGAAATTCTATTCTAAACTGGTTCTAAACTTTTGGGGGGAGGCTGGGGAAGAATGGCAAAGACCCCTGAACATCTGATGAAACCACAAAGATCCTAAGCCCATGTATGGATTCCTTTGGTGAGGGGAGTGGAGAGATTTGGGAATCCATACATGCCTCTTGAAAAATCTTGCTCATGACGAGAATTGCTCAATTCCTCAAGATGGCTCCTTGTAGCTCCAGACAGCAGAAGCACCAGGGGAATGACTCAGCAGTTATGCAGTTCATATTTCCATAAAATTTGTCCTAAGTTTAACTTCCCGGCTAATGTTCTCTCTTTCTTTCTCTCTGTCTCTCTCGTTTACAACATGAAATGTCAGGAGGCATCCCATTTCTTGGATAACCAGTGCTCCAAGAAACTTTAGAAAACACATTTCTCCTACATCTTAACAAAGAGCTTGTGCCTACCGATGAGTTGTATGGAGGCCAATAAAGCAGACAGTTGCAGGAGCAGCATCAGCGTGGTCAGACACATAGACCAACGTGATCTTAAGCTCTGCCCCAGCCCCTGAGCCCAAGGCAGCCACTTTGGATTACCGTGCTACACTCAAAACAACTACAGGCATTTTTCCCAGACCTGTTCACCAGGGTTGGGTACACACCTTTAGAGAGAAAACCTTATTGCTGTGTTGGATGATTCTCTATGTTTTGGAGTATTGCTGATACTATAATTGATGTCTTCTTGATAAGGAAGGGGAAAATATTTTGAACTACTAAACTATCATTTCTGCTTTTATCCTCTATGCTTGGCAGATATGAACATCAGATTATCCATTACCTGCATGAATTGACAAATGACAAATGCCTTTAGCTAGAGCACACTTGGAGGGACCAATCTCACAACCTAATGTTATGGTGTATGTATTTTCGTTGCTAGGAAGCTTACATGAAATGCTGCAAGTTATTTTGTTTCTGATACCCACCCACCCAAGGCCACACTGAGCCCATGTTCATACCTGTGCTCTGTCCCTTGGTTTATTTCTCTTCTTGTGTTTTATGTATCATCCCACCTAAGTAGTTCTGTGGCTAGCATTTCTCAGGTTCCATTTAATCATCAACAGCTGGAATTCTTCTCTCCCAAGGTCTAAGGCAGAAAAGCAGCATCATGTCACAGTGTATAGGGATTGGGATCAACTCAGAGTGGCTGTTATTATTAGCTAATAATAATAATAACTATTACTGTTTGTATTTGTACTGTACCTGGTCATTTATAAAGGGCTTTTCCACCTTTCTTCACATTTAATCTTTGCGAGGAGCTTAAGCTATAGATATTGAAATCATTCGGACTTTCCAGATGCCAAAACTGTGGAATCACAGTACAGAAATGAGAAAAGATGATATCAATTGCCCATCAGATAAGGACAGTAATTGAGATTTGAATGCAGGTCTGTCTGACTCCAAGTCCAGTTCATTCTATGTTTAAATGTCTAAAGTTCTGCAAATTATATCGTGGCATTATTGCTTGTGCTTGGCCACAGTGATTGGACTATTCATGGATTCACATGGCTAATGCCCTATGCTATTGCATCAGGACCTGTCCAGATAGATAGTGAGCCCATTTCCACTCCATGGCGATGTCATGGGGTGGTCTAATCACTACTCTCTCCTTCTTCTTTGATGTCTTCTTGTTGGCAACAGTATAGCCATTTGTTACTCCCCCAATTAAGTCAGCAGTCTTGTAGTCTTTTGTAGAATGTGCAAACTTCTCGTTTTATGCCTTGTGACTCTGCTTCATGGAGCCAACAAGAGAGATGGCGGAAAAGGTTACAGTCACTCTGTTTCTCTATTATCGTCTACTACTGAGAGCTTATCACTGATTTTGGTGTCAAAGCAATAGTCATCTTGAAGTCTCGGGAAAGCCTACATACTCCCCAGAAATGCAGACAAATCCCCTGACCTTTGCAACTGGAGATAATGGCAAAGGCTGAGGCACAGTGATCTTTAGGCCAAGAGTGGGTGGCAGCACTTTCTTTCCTGTGACATTCATTTGGCGTTTTTCTCTGTCTGTATTTTTAATTGGAAGCATGTACAGTGCAGACCTGCTTGATCCCCCCCACACACCCTGAACTCTGAGTAGAAAGATTGTGTCTGCCTGGCTTTTGTCATAAAGGAATGCTCTTAGCACTAAGCTGGGGGTCACTACTAATTGCCACAGTTCTAGACACAAAGGATATTACGAGTAACCTTTTGGGGAGATGCTGTTAGCAGAACAGGCCCAGCCCATGCTTCTTTCTCGTGTTCATTTTACCCCCATGATCCCATGAGATGAATCTGGCACTTGGATTTTTTTCAAACAGGGTGTTTTATTGCACCAGAATGCTCATTATTCAAGGGGAACCGTGGCCACTTAAGCCATTTCTTCCAGTTCCGTCTCATGGAAGAAATAGAACTATCTTTGTTTGCTGCATGAAACCATTTGCTGCAGACTTGTCCAGCCCCCTCCATCCCCTTTATGGCCTGCAGACAGCTCAAGCCCATACCAAAGATCTTGTGATTTGTTCCATTTAGTTCTTTATTATTTGCTAATTCTATCAGTTTCCTTAATTATTTTCTACATATTCATGTTGTTCCCTCAGATTGACTTTTTTTACAACTTATCAAAGAATAGCTGGGCCACTCAAGTTTCCTGAGCACCTACTATGTGCCAGGTCCTGGGTCAGGCACTTCAGACATAGCTTCATTTAATGCTCACAGCACACTGTGGAGTTGGGAGTTGCCACCCCCATTTTATAAATGAGAGACTGGAACTTACACACACTGTGCATATTATAAACTTACCGAGGGCCACACAGTGCTTAGACGCAGGGGGCCCCCTCTGCTGTGCAGTTCCATGTGCCAGGGCAGGGTGCCGTCCACTGGATGCCTACTGGGGGTGAGTGGAGGAAGCTCAGAGCATGTTTGATGATAGGCTTCTGCAGGCACCTGAACACAGGCTAGTCATCCTGGTACCATCACACTCCACAGTGCTGGGTGCACAGTTGGTATTCAATAAGACCACCCACGATGGTGTTCTTAAAGGTGGCACTCTTTGCATAGGGTCAGCTCTCCCCACCCTTCTCGGGCGGAGGTTCAAGCACTGGTGTGTCACTGGGGCAGGGAGACTCAGTGTGGGCTCATCGGGGTCCTGGGGAGACCGCATGGGAAATGTGTCAGAGTCCTGGCCCTCAGAGAGCTGAGACACTATCAAGAAACATTTCCTCCTTCTTCAGAACCATCCAGTGATCCAG
This sequence comes from Artibeus jamaicensis, assembly GCF_021234435.1. Taxonomy (NCBI): domain Eukaryota; kingdom Metazoa; phylum Chordata; class Mammalia; order Chiroptera; family Phyllostomidae; genus Artibeus; species Artibeus jamaicensis. Next base: position 12,440,819 of record NW_026521883.1, read on the forward strand.
AAAAAAAGGTTCTCAGAACGTCTATCTGGTTGGCACGGTGACCTCTTTGACAAAAGATGGAGGGAGGAAAACTTGTGGGGGAAAATGTCACACACAGAGACACATACATACACACACTGCCATAAACCACACAACTGAATTGTCCTTAATGAAGGAAAACTTACAGAATGCCAAGATTTACTTCCTTTTCCTGTGTGAAATTGGTTCTTATTTCCAGAAAACTCAGAGTAGGATACAATGATGTTCTCTAACTTGGATCGTGAGGTTTGGACAGCCTGGAACCTAGAACAACCCATTCCTCTGGTACCGCAAACTCCCCCACTCTCCTGGCACAGGCTTGCCACGCCTCCCAGCCCACACCAGCCAGGCCTTTCACACACAGGCCCAGGGAGCCCGTGGGTCAGGAGTAGAGCAGTCGTTGCCTTCTTCCAGGGGAGAGAAGGAACAGGGTTTTCAAGGCACCAGGATTGACATCTGAAATTGTCCAAGGGGGTGTCAAGGTGCCAATGTCTCAGAAGAACACAGTGCTTTTATGTTCTGCCGACTGCAGCTCGCCAGTCATCATGTAACCACATGGAGGATGATGTGGGGTTTTTTTATTTATATATACATGTGCATTGTTGTTCTGATGATTCAAGCAGCGGGGCTAGTGGGAAGCTTGGACCATCTTGCAGAGCCCTTAACAAGAGACCCTACAACAGTAATATGTTACCTCTTTTGTCTGTACCACATCTTCACACCCACTCACTCAGCAACAGGCTGAATGAAATGCGCTCTAGTGATTTGTGTCAGGAAAAAGAATGAAAATAATGGCCATTCAGGCCAAATAAAGCTTCTTAGTGCTTTTCAGAAAGTAGTCTTGTTTTCATTGTTGTCCCTGTGTTCACATAATGGCCTTACTTTTGTCCTTCACTGAAACATGCCCAAAGCAAGGAAAACGTCTCACCCTGCACAGACACAAATGTGTGTTCTTAAGGTGATCAACCAGCTAGGCAGGCGCCTGAGGGGGCTGTTGCACCCCGGGGTTTACAGGGTGTGCTTCCTGCTCAGAGCAGAGGCAATGGACAGGTGATTCTGAATGGTGGGAAGGAGCTTGTTAGGAAATTAGGTTCTGTCCGCAAGACCTTGACAAAGGGAAAAACATAATTTTCACTTTCATCACCAGCCTTGTACACATTGATCAGGCACTGACTATGCTCTAGGCATGGTGCTGGGGGACTTTTATGCATCATGTAATCTTCACAAAACCCTGTGCGGGATATATTATTATTACCCTCATTTTAGATATGATAGTCCTCATATCAAGTCACCTCCCCAGTGTCTCTCATCTGGGCAATGGTGGAATTAGAATTTGGATTCAGCCCCCATCTGACTCCATATACTAACTTCTTATATACACCCTAAGGTCCTCAGAATCCAATTTCCTAGGCTTCCAATTTCGACAAGGCAACTCTTGGATGAGGGTGGGAATTTTAAGAAGGGTTAGTTTGGGTACCTTAAGGGATTGTTCCAAGTTTACTTGACAGCTCATCTTTATTCTAGGGCCGCAGAGAGCTGCATCAGTTAATCAATCAGTCAAAATTGTGAGGAGTAGAATGAATGAGGGCACTGGGCTGGGTTCAGGTCTGGGGCCTGTAACCAGCTCAGTGAACATGGATTATTCACTACTCCTCCCAGGACATCAGTTGCCTAAGCTCTTAGCCCTACCATATGCTTGTTAAAACCAGCGCTGGGCTGGAAAATCATCAAGGTCCTCCTGGCAATAAAATTCTGTGCACCTGCCTCTCTACAGCTAGCCCCACTTCATGGTTACATCTGTTAGTTGCTTATCTCTGTTTGTCTCAATGACAAGAAACCCAGTGGAGCCTCAAGGGCTGTTGAGACATTATGTCACAAGCCCCAGAGAGATTTTTGCCTTAGTGTGCACTGTGCCTCCTGCCCTCTCCCCAGGCCATTCTCATCTCACCAACTCTTCTAGGTTTGGTTGATATGCACCTTCTCAACAAGACCTTGTGGTTAACTCTTCCAAATGTTATGTGCAGAGACATTACAATGGTAGCTTGGAATCAGTCATTGTAGGAATATTTACACCACAGAAATTGGCAAACAGTACAAATCAGGTTGTGGTGGTGGTTGTCATTGTTGTTGTGGTCTTGGGAGCTGGTTTACCAGTACACCATTGCTTATACCTAATGCCCCATTACTCATGTGCCTTAACTATTTAACACCTTCACTGTCTGTTTTTTTTTTTTTTGTCATGTGCCCTCTACAGAAACTGTAGAAGGGGTAGGATCATTGAATTTTTTGTATCTGTGCATCACCACCATGGTACCTTGTGAATAGTAAGCACTAACATGTGTCAATGTTGTTCATTTCACCTACTTTTACTTCTTATGTAAAAGTTTTTAGATGACATCCAGTTGGTTGAAAGTAACTCTTGCCAATAGCCAACTGTCATTCATTTGTGTGTGCATTTGTTCATTAACCATTTATTCATACCCAGGAACATTTACTAGTTTGTGGGACATTAGTTCAAAAGGCAGAGTACCTCATGACAAACACATCAAATGAGGTCTCTGCCCACGGGGAGCCCACATTCTAGTAAGAAGATATAGTAAATAAATAAATAAACTAACAAATAAAGAAAATTGTGTCTGATAGCAGTAGATAATATGAAAAGAATAACCTAGAAGGATGGAATAGAAGAACTAAGGGTTGGGTATTACTGAGTCTCAGATAGAGAGGTGTATCAGTTTCCTTTTGTTGCTATAACAAATTACCACGGTGTTTTGGGCTTAAAATAATACAGGTTTGGGGGTCATAAGTCTAAAGTGGGTTGGCAGATTTGTGTTCTTCCTGGAGTTCTTGGGAAGAATTGCCTTTTCAAGCTTCTGCAGATTGCCTGCATTCCTTGGCATTTGTCCCTGCATCTCTGCGACCTCCACTTGTGTCCTCACATCTCCTTCTGCAACTCTGATTCTCTTCACTTCTTCTTTTTCCTTGTATGGACCCCTGTGATGATATTTGGCCTGCCCAGATAATCGATAATCTCCTCATTTAAAATCCTCTGTGTAATTATATCTGGAAAGTCCCTTTTGCCCTGTAAGTTAGCATAATGACAGGTTCCTGGCATTAGGATGTGGACATCTTTGGGGAACTATTATCGTGTCTCTCACAGGAAGGTGGGAAAGAGGAGGAAACATTGGGGATAAGACCCCAATGATAAAAACACCTGAGGAAAAAGGAGTCCAGATAGAACCACCAGCCTGCAAAGCCCCTGAGCCTGGGGTAAGCCCAGAGTTTCTGGAGAAGATGACCACCTGACGGAGGTCAGCAGCAGAGGAAGGCTCAGGAGTGGGCAAGGACCAAGCACTGCTGCATCATGGGGCCAGGGTGGGAGCATGGACCATTGTGAGTGCAGTGGGAGCTCGCAGAGGGCTTGAGAGTTGTGTTTGCATCTGGGATGATCTGTACTTTAATGGAAATGACTATCTCTGGTAATCATCTAAAGCAGTAAAGTCCAGTAGAAATATAATGTGGGCCGCATTTCTAATTTTAAATGTTCTCAGGGCCATATTTTAAAAAAGTGAATAGAAATGGAGCAAGTTAATCTTAATAAAAGATTTAACCATACCAGTACACCCCAAGTAATATCATTTTAGCTGATAACATAAAAACATATTAATGCAATATTTTTGGGTTTTTTTAAATTATATCTTATTGATTATGCTATTATAATTGTCCTGATTTTTCCCCCTTTGCACTGCTCCACCTACCACCCCCACTCTCTCAGGCAATACCCCGCCATTGTTCATGTCCATGGGTCATGGGTATGAGTTCTTTGGCTACTCCATTTTCTAGACTGTATTTTACATCTCCATGGCTATTCTGTAACTATCTATTGTACTTCTCAATCCCCTCACCTCCTCACACATTCCCTCACACCACCCTCCCATCTGGCATCCATCAAAACATTCTCTGTGTCCATGATCCTATCTCTGTCCTTCTTGTTTGCTTAGTTTATTTTTTAGATTCAACTGTTGACAGATAATGTATTTTTGCCATTTTATTGTTTATAGTTTTGATCTTTTTCTTAAACAAGTCCCTTTAACATTTCATATAATAGTGGTTTGGTGATGATGAACTCCTTTAGTTTTTTTCTTGTCTGGCAAGTTTTTATCTTCCTTTTGATTCTAAATAATAGTTTTGCTGGGTAGAGCAATCTTGGCTATAGGCCTTTGCTTTTCATGACTTTGAACATTTCTTGCCAATCCTTCTAGCCTGCAAAGTTTCTTTTGAAAAATCAGCTGACAGCTTTATGGGAACTTCCCTGTAGATAACTAAGTTCTCTTGCTGCTTTCAGATTCTCTCTTTATCTTTAATCTTTGGCATTTTAATTATGATGTCTCTTGGAGTGGGACTCTTTGCATCCATTTTTTGGGGGACTCTGTGCTTCCTGGACTTGTATATCTATTTCCTTCACCAAATTAGGGAGTTTTCTTTCATTATTTTTTCAAATAGATTTCTCATTTTCTCCTCTTTCTCTTCTTCTGGCACCCCTATAATGCTAATGTTGCACCTCTTGAAGTTGTCCTAGAGGCTGCTTATACTAACCTCATATTTTTGGATTCTTTTTTTTTCTTCTTGTTACGATTGGTTGTTTTTTGCTTCCTTATGTTACAAATTATTGATTTGGTTCTCAGCTTCATCCACTCTACTATTGTTTCTCTGTAAATTATTCTTTATTTCCATTAGTGTATCCTTTGTTTCAGACTAGATCTTTCATTATGCTGCTGAGGTCCTCACTAAGTTCCTTGAACATCCTTATAACCAGTGTTTTGAACTCTGCACCTAAGAGATTGTTTATCTCCATTTTATTTAGTTCTTTTTCAGGAGTTTTGATCTGTTCTTTCATTTGGGCCATGTTTCTTTCTCTCCTCATTTGCAAAGCCTCCCTGTGTTTGTTTGCATGTATTAGGTACAGCTGCTTTAACTCCATGTCTTGGTAGTGTGGCCCAATGTAGTAGGTATCTTAGAGGGTCCAGCAGCACAACCTCCCCTTACACCCATGCTGGGTATTCAAGGTGTGCCATATGTGTGGGCTGCACACACCCTCTTCTTAGTTGAGTCTTGGTTGCTGTTGGCAGATCAATGAGAGGGATTTGTCCAGGCTAATCATCTGCAAAAATTGGCTGTGACTACTTACCACCAACTTCTGCTCTCCGTGACATATCAGCTGTGCCAGGGCAGGGTGGTGATGCTATGAAGTTGTCTGTAGCTGCCCACTGGGTGTGCAGGCCCTGGGATTTCCCAGGTGGTCCAGACCAAGGTCAGCCCCTACCTGTGTTCTGCCCAGGGCCACCCTGCCTGAGTTGTAAAGCAATCTGTGATGGCTGCTACTTGTGCTGGCCTTGGAGATTCCCAGGCAAAGCCAAGCTGTGAATTTAGGCTAAATGGTTCTAGGGCTGGGCCTGGGGCTCACTGAGACTGGCTGTTGCTTGTTTGAGAGGATTTAGAAAGTTGTGCAGCATAAACCAGGACCAGCCATTCACATGGAAAAGCAGCTTGGGTGGGCCTATAAGTTGGGTGGGGCAGAGTTTCTGGGGATCTCCAAGGTGGGTCAAATAGTGTTAGCCAGTTGATGGAGTGTCAGATATGGCACCAGTTTGCTGGCTCTGTCGGGAAAGGGCTGAGAAAAGCGACAATGGCCTCTGCTCACCTTGATGCCAGGTACTTCAGTTTCTCCCAGTATACCACTGGTACCTTTCCAGCTGCTACACTGGTGTTGGAGCTCAGAGGGAGTGAATGTGAATTGGTGAGTCTGTGTGGGTTTTCTTTAAGAGGAACTGCTTAGGGCTCCAGGATTTTCTTCCACCAACTCAATCCCTGACAATTTTTATAGCGAGAAGTTATGTGGTTTTATCTTCCTGGCATTGGACCCCTCGGCTGGTGGGCATAGTGTGGAGCTGGCACTCCTCACTCCTGCGATATCCCTCCTGAATTTTTATCCACCAGATGTGGGTGAAGGACCAGCCCATTTCCTGTCTGTGCCCCTCCTACCACTTTGGATGGATGTGGTTTCTTTAATTCCATTGTTGTCAGACTTTCATTCAACTCGACTTCTGATGATTCTGAATGACAGCTCTATATTTCGGTTGTAATTTTGACGTGGTTGTGCAAAGATATGAGTTGTGTCTGCCTGTACCACCATTTTGACTAGAAGTCTAATGCCACATTTTACAACATTTCTTTATGCGTTACTACATCTTCAACATCTGCTGTATGTTTTATGCTTAAAGTGCATCTCAGTTGGGATGAGCCATATTTCCAATGCTCAGTCACCACCAGTGATGACCATTTTGGGCAGTGCTTGTCCAGACACTGTCTTCAGAGTCCTAGGCAATATCTACTCATGCTATTTTTGAAAAGCAGTGAACAGTGGGACGTCTCAGAGAATGCGTGGCACATGTCACTCCCACTGGCTATCCCCAACTTCAGAGGCACTGAGTAGGCCACAGGAAGCAAAAGAAGGAATAGCATATTCAGAAAAGAATGTGCTAGAACATTTTTAAAAATAAAAAATAAAGAAAAATTAAAAATAAAGAAAAAATGTGCTGCTTGGTAGGGCTAGTGGGGGCCCTAGACCCGGAGTAGATTCTGGCTGGAGCCTCTAAGGAACACCCATCTCTATCCATTTGATTGCTCTTTAAGTTCACCTCTGTGTGCAGCCCTCACAACTTTAATCCCCAGAGAAAGTTTAAGCTGAAGGTAGACTTTTCTCATTTCTTTATAGACAGGGCCATTTATTCAACTCATTATACCAATCTTACTGAAAACAAGGGCAGAGGTCAAGAACAGGAAAAATTCAATGAAGCAATGAGAGGCTATCAGTAGTCAGGGAAAGAACTATACCCCAGGCATTTCCAAGCTATTCCTATGCTCTTCTGTGCTCTTGTAGTGACCCCAGTGTTAATCACAAAAGTCTAGCCCAAAAAGCTTAGGACCAATAGAATATCACATACATCCATTTGGATTATTTTTTATAATGATGTTAAATTAAAAGGGTTTATGAAACAGAAAATAAAGATCTGAATTAAACATGTAGGTCATAGTGATTTGCAGAAAGGCCAGCTTATGAGAAGCATATTTAATACTGCACAAGACAATAAAAATAATAGCAAAATTCATCAGAATATCCTATTTAGGGCCAGCAATCTCTATAGCATACCCAGCTTTCAGGAGAAGGGTTGGTGCCAAGTTCCCCTCTGATGATGTTTCAGTGGGCTGACATCTCGACCCTGACATCTGGGCTGTGGGCACCAGCAGTCCTATCAATAGGCAACTTGGTCATTTTGACATGTAGTGATAAAAACTATAACGTGCAAGGACAAAAGAGTGTTTAGTGAGTGCACTGGAGCTTTAGATCATCAGTCAGATTACCCGTAGCTCTAATTAGTGTGCCTGCAACCTGGAGCCATCTCTGTCTGTATTCCAAAAAGTGGTAGCTTGTTTTTCTTTGTAACACATTAGCACAAGTCTTTCTAGGGTGAGTTTTCCAAAATCGTAAGGACATGATAGTGTGGAGTAGAAGAAGCTATGGCATAGAAACCCATTGCCTTGAAAATCAGCAGCTACCTTTTCAATCCCCTAATAAGCTAATATTTATCCAGGTCCTGTGAAGTGCTACACTTTGGGGAGACTCAAGAATTATGGAACCCTACTTTCCAGAGACTTAAGACCTAGTTGGGAAAAAATAAGTATGCCGCAGGTGGCAAACACAAGGCTTGTGGGCCGAATCCGGCCCTCCACCTTGCTTTATCTGGCCTGGCACCTTGTTTCTACCTGGCAGCAGCACCAAGCTCCTTGCCCCTAGTTAAGGACTAGTTACATTCATACAGTCCTAGAATTATATTCGGCTCTTTGAAAGGCAACCTCGAGACCGATGTGGCCCCTGGTGAAAATGAGTTTGACACCCCTGCTTATGCACTACAAAATAATAGTACATAGTGTCATTGTGGTACACCAGGTCTGGCCTGGGAATCCACAGATCTGAGTTCTGCCGCTAACTCAGCCACTTACAAGTGCTGCTGCCTTCAGTCTAGTCGTTGTCTATCTGCAGCAAGAACTTCTGGAGCACCCAGGACTCATTTCCTTGGGACAAGTCACCTTTCCTCTCTTAACCGTAGGATCCTCTTCTAGAAATTGAGAGGTTTTAAATGGAGTGTGATAGTGGTGATAATAATAATCACTCCATATAGTAAGGTCTAACTTTATGCTGACAATTGTGCTATGTCCTTCATATGAATTAACTCAGATTTCTAAGCAAACTTAACTAGGAGATGGGTTCTGTCAGTCCCAGTTTATACACGATAAAGCTGATATTTAGGTTAGGAAACTTACCCCAAAATCTAAGAGCATTGACTAATGCAGAACTGAGACTCAATCACAAATTTTTGAGCCTATGAAGCTTGGGATCTTAATGCCCTACAGCCCATCCCAGTCGTCACCTCCTACAGTTCTGGGGACCTTAAAGGATCATGGGAAGATTGCTTGGGGGACTGAAAAGGGGATGAGTGATGGAGCAAACCATGTTGCAGTAAAACTTGGGCCAGGCATGAGCAGAGCCTCAGAAAGGAGAAACACGCTCATGTGTGGCTCAGAGAATTCAGACCTAAATGTATCAGAGCAGCCTGACATTGGAACTCAGGGTCTCCTCCTGGGGTGTACGGGTCATGCAACACTGGGATCCCAATTTGCGATAATGTAGCACGCTGGTCATTCAGCAAGTGAGTCACCCAGCAGGCAGGCGGAGTCCCTGGAGAAGCATTTCAGGCAGCTGCATGACAACAAGTCTCACCTTTTCAACCTTCTTGTTTCACACCAGTCTCAGCCACAGGTGGGGGAGCTGTGAATTTCACTTAGCCATATGTTTAGTGAGGATGCACATACACACACAGAGATCGGCACCCACAAAGTCTTCACTTTGAGATGAGGATGGGTTTGGTTTCCTTTGCTCACACAACTGGTACAGCCGGGGGACACTTTGGTTTAGATGGCTTGTTGGCCACAAACCGTTTCGTTATGTGTTGCCCAGTTACCTTGGCTTCCTGCACATTCTCTTGAGCAGATAGCTCATCTTCTTATCTCAGAGAATTGTTTCCCGAAGTGTAGCCCCTGAGTCTAGAGCTTTGATACCATCGAGGCAAGAAGGCATTAAACCACTGTCTTTGTAATTGTCTTAGTCGTGCTTTTTCATGTCTGTTTCATGGAAAGATGATGTGGTTAGATGTAAGCTGGGCCTTGCTGAGGGTATCATTTATGCCTGGGGTTACCCACATCATCACTTGGCTTACCTCTGTTGCAGCATAGTGATTTTATCTTCTGTGCTGCACTCGCCATAGAGCACTCAGCTCCTTCAGGCTTCTGTGTGTGTGCATTCAGGCACACATGGAGGTTGGCCCATGGCTTATAAAATGATACTTTCCCTAATTTACATATAATTAGGCCTTTGCTATATTCTTAAGGGAAAAAAAGCCTTCACTGGCTTTACCACTTGGGAATTTAGAGCAAAGTTTTCCTTAAGCCGACACATTTCTACTTAATTTAAGCTGGTCATTCTGTTGTTCCCTCCATGTACCAGAAACTGACCTAGCTACTCAGGATACAAAGATGAATATGACTGAGCTACTGTCCTTGAGAGATTCTCAGTATAGCTGTAGAGGGAAACGTGTTAACAAATAGCTAGCATTCAATCCAGAAAGGGCCAAGGAGGGGCTATCAATGGAGTTCTGAGGGAAGACAGATGAGGAGCAGGCACTAGGAGGGAAGGGCCAGGGGAGGCTATCAAAAGCAGACATTTAAGCTCCCAACTCAAAGTCAAGTGCAAGTTCATCAGTTAGGAAAAAAATATCCTTGGCAAAGGGAATAGCAAAAAAATCATGACTGTGTGAGCTGCGGGCTGTTTTGTGTGGTTTGAGCAGAGAAGGCATGTAAGGAGAGGCTGTGGAAAGATGAGCTGGCCCAGCCAGGGAAGACTTGGTGCATTGTCCCAGGATGCTTACCACTGAGTTTATGCTTTAAGATTTAGACTTCTGAGTGCACCAGAGACCCCCAGAAGGTCCAGAGGAGTTCTTCAGGACTCAAATTGAAGAAGTTCACCTTCTCTAGCCAGACAGGGCTATGCTTGCAAGTCAGTCGCTGGTTCTGACTCAGCCAGTGAATTTCCTTTCACAAGTGACTTCACGCCCTAGTACCTGGCTTGCCGTGATCAGGGTATGAATCTTCAAAGTGTCCTTGACTCTTACAGATGACTTAAAAGACACATGGGACTAACTGCTTTTATGTCTTACTTGGCCCTTGGAAAGCCAGTGGATACCTAACTGTCATCTCATCAAAGGGACAGTTTTGGTTTGTGTGGTCACAGCTGCAATTTGCTGAGCCAAGGCAAGTGCTGTAGGCCTGGGAGACTTTCAACTCCTCGTTTTGTCTGGGCTCTGCCATGTTCATGCTGAATGACCATGGACAAGTAATTTCTTCCTAGGCTTCAATGATTTCACATGTGAAATGAGACACTGGAGTCTATGGCTTTTAAGGGGCTTTCTCCTGCCTTGTCTGAGTCTGCTTTGCCTCTTTAATTTTGAGGAAGTCAGTGTGGTCTGTGATGGAAGAGTCTGACCAAGAAGTAATTCATCTTCATGAGGGCTCTGGGGGTTTCTTTGCGTGTGTTTGGACAAAGAAAAAAAAGCTGGTGAGGATGCCTCTTCCTCCATTCCCCTGCAGCAAGCCAACAGGGGTTGGGGGCCTCAGAACCCAATTTCCTTCCTGTGCAGTCCTTGGATTTGGATGTTTGGAGACTACACCAGGGATGGAGCCTCATGAGGGAAGCAGGCAGCATAAGAGAGAAGGAGGCAGATGCAGGGTGCAGTTTACAACCCACAACTCAGAGGACAACAGCCAGCTCAGAGCTCTCCACCGCCACTCTCCCGCAGAGCGGCAGTAGGCCTGCTCCCACTGCCTGTCCACTCAAAGCCTCCCTGGGCAGCACGTCTCTTTCACCCTACTTTCTCCTCTAAAGGCTGAGAATATTTAACAAATATGCCTTAGGACTTTTCTGCACCAGGTCCCAGACTGAGTTTCAGAGGGGTGATCTCTAGACCTATATGTAGGAATCCAAGACTTGTACTGAGGACAGGGGCCAGAAGGGTGTTGGCTGTGGCATGGGGCACCCGTTCAGGCAGACAGGGCAGTGGAGAGAGCTGGTCATGAGCACTGGGTTTGATATCATAAGACCCAGGTTCAAATGCTGGGCCTACCTCTGACTTGCTGTACAGCCTTCTAGTTACTTGTCTCTGGGTCCTGTTTGCTCAAATGTGAAGTGCAAGTAAGGGGACTTTGTAGGACTCTTATGAGGACAACTCAGGCAAAGTGCTTAACACTGTGCCCAACATGTGGTTAGTGTCCCATACATGGTAGCTTTAAAAAATCTATTATTATTCATGTGTAGAAAAGTAAGTTAGAGCCAGAATATAGAGGCTTCTCTCTGCCAAGAAGGAACTTGGACTTTCTCCTGCAGCCCGCAGGCAGCCAGTGAAGGTCCTCCCACAGGGAATGGCACTGAACAAACTGGTGTTTGCGGAGACCTCCCCTGGTCATCAGTTTGGGACAAATCGGAAGAAAGAAGGAATATTGATGAGGAGGCTCTGTCTCTGTTGAAGCAAAGCATGTGAGGGCCCAGTGAGGTGGTAGAGGGAATGGAATGGAAAAGACAGATGCAAGAACTTTAAAAAGGAAGATGGCTGAGGAGGAAGGATGGGCCCTCAGCTTGGGGACAGTACAGGAGAATGAAGGCGGAATCACAGATCTCTTTTCAGCTGTACCAGTGATGGCGTCAACCCAAACGGACGTGTGAGGAGAGGAAGGGCAGTGCCACTCTCTGTCCTGGGGGCCGAGGGAGGCCTACTGTCCTAGGTCACTTCACCCAGGCCCTGAAATCCAAAGGGTGGTATTTGGCACGTTGATTGGTTTGTATGTTCTTGTCATGCTTTGTCCAAGTGTTTCATATCTGACAGAGTATGTGGTTTACACTTTCCTCATAAATAAAAATGAACTGAAACAGTAATAACCAAACAATAGCTAAAAAATACAGTAATAAGGATGGGAGGTCAGAAGTGAGGTATAAAATGACTGAAAAACAGGGTTTGTTTAGTCCCAAAATATCCACTCTTGGCCTTAATTAAGATCCTATCATTCCTAACCCAAGCCCCTTCAGAGGGAAGAATCCCTCCCAAAGGGACAGAAAAACCAGCTTCTTTGACCTCTTTTCTAACTTCCAGAATAACAGTGGGGTGTTTCTCAATGGTATTTTTAATCTTCCTTTTCTTTGTAATGGAAGAAGCAAAGGCAGGTACTTTCCTCTCCCGAATGAGTACAACTCCCAGGAAAGGGTGAGAAGGAAGGGAGAGAGCAAGCAAAAAAGAGCAACAGAAAGGGAGGGAGACAGAAACCCCCATGGCCAGTCAGCACTGCCAGGTAACCCCGCTGGTTGGATGGCTGTGGCGGCGGCTGCCACAGAGCCATCCAGCTTGTGGCTTTTCTTCCTCTTTCTTTCTCTGTAGTAGCACAGAATCACTCAGCCCTAGATTCCTCAGGGTTTCAGAACCCAAGAGGGGTGTGAGGGCACCTGACAATGCCTGAGGCCCGAGAGAGTGTCCAGCACCAACACCGCATGTATGGAGTCTCTCTGGGCAAGTGTTCTTTTTGCAGGCAGGGTCAGCTGCTGGGTGGCACGGGGAGAGGACAAGAAAAAGCTGTTTCCTGCAGGTCTCTGCTGAAAATGCTCACAGGGAGGCACGCAACATTTGGTAAGTGCAGTGGACATTTTTACTTTCAATGCCTAAATTTCTCTGGCTTCCGTAAGGTATTATTGTTGAGGAAAAAAGGTGCTATTATCACCCCCCTCCCTCCCCTGTGGTGTGACAGTGCAGAGATAGTGATCACTACACCCATCTCAGAGTTGCTTTTTTCGGGTAACTGCTTTCAAAAACCCATCCACAGGCCCCAGCCGGTCAGCCTCAAGGACAGTTACCACAATGCTAGCAGGGAGGTTGCTTTGTCAGGCAGGCTGTGGGCCACAGATGCAGGCTCTGGGAGATACTGAGAGCATTCCCACCAGAATGTAGGCCCACCCAATTACTGGGATGCAGGTGGAGGGGGTAGTGAGTGAGAAGTTGTTCTGGTCAACTCTGAGTAGCTTTTCTTCTTTCCTTTGTGGTCTGGTAATGGTTGGACCGATGCAGGGGCCCTTTCTGGAGAGGACAGGCAGCTGGCAAACATCTAGCTCTGTGACTTTCTTCCCAATGGGGACCCTGAGGCTCATAGTATTGATCTAACTTCCAAGGTGGAGCCACTGCTGGAAGAAGAGCTGGAAGAAGATTCAAGGTTGCGGGGCTCTGAATCCAGTGTTCAGAGACTTCTAGGTTAAGTGCGAAGAACTTGGCCAGCATGAGGCATCAGTCAGCCAGGTCCAGGCCCTTCTGCCTTTCTCCTTGGATAGCATGCCCTGGACCAAATCTAGCCTAATGACCAGGGAGATTTTGTCTTCACCCAGCTCATGCTGAGCCACACAATCCCCGCACCCACCCATCCACCCACTCCACATAGAGATGCTTCAGAGCCCTCCTGGAGAGCTGCCAAGAACATTTGGGTGGGAGGACAACACATTTGGATCCACTGAGTCACGGAAACAATCACCCCTCTTTCCCACTATAAGCAGGTTCTCCTATACTGGAATGGACTGTCCCAGCATAGCACTGCAAAAGAAAGCCAAGGTCCTGTCTTAGGCAGCAGTTGCCAACACCGGTCACCCTGGAAATGGTTCCAATAGGTGCTGCAGACACAGGCCCCCCCTCTTCCCACTGGGAGCCATCTCAAGGTCAAGGCCAGTTCTATACACTGAGCCCCTTTCCCATGGTCATAGCTCACATCCCTTGGATGATCTCCCCATGGGAAGGACTCTCCTGTCCAACCCTCCCTCAGCCTGTTCACCCCAACAGAACCCGACTGTTAGTTCATCTTCTTCCAGGCTGGGTGTCCTCCTTCTCCATTTACCTTTTAAAGTGTAAATATGTAATTAGGCAAGCAGAAGAAATATAGGATCATCAGCCTCCTGCCTCCATATTAGACACCACTGGTGATACAAAGACAAAATAGTCCATCCCTACACAGGATTTTCTTTTCCCTCCTATACTTCTAGTGCCTCTACGGACAGGGCTTTTTTGTCTAGCAGCTCCCAGCAGGTGAAGAGGGGGGGTCATTGACCTTGTATCTTATAGAGCTGTGCTCTTGTCAGTGTCAGTCTAATGAAATCCCATGAATGCTGCTCCCCAGAGATGTGAAGTCCCTGTACAGGCCTGGGGTCCTGCCTGCCACATGTGTCTTATAGGTGTGTGATGATAAATACAGTGGTTACTGTATGGTCTCCAAATTCAGACTGATCCAGATTCAAATTTGGGCTCCAGTATCTATAAGCTGTGTGGCTTTGGGCAAATTACTTAATCTCTCTGAGCTTCCAAGGAGATAGTTTATTTTTATGGTGGTTTGATAAAGTAAATGAAAAATACAAATAAAGAGATTTTTCAGTGAGGCACATAAAGGGTTTATATTAGCAATTATTCTTATCATGATTAATGAAATTATTGTTTAGTCTTATTGTCATTATGCTCATTACTGGCAGGATGTGCTATGCTGACAGTGCCCAACATGTAAGCACTTAATAAATATGTGTCAAAGGAAGTGTTTCAGGGATGATCAGGTGGCAACCCAAATGGTCTCTTGCAAGAAAATGAAGAAGCATTTCTGGGGAAACTGAGTTAGAACCAGAAGACACCAAGTTTTCCAACGTGGTTTTGGTTAAACTGTGTTCCCTGGGAACTGAAAGCAGAGAGGGAGGTCTTGACCTGGACACACTTAGACACCTACAAGTATGAGGCCATGTACCCAGTATGACTGGGGTCAGTGCTGAAAGACTTCTTTCCTTGACCTCCATGCTCCTTTTCTTGAGGAAACTTCCAGAAGGAGAGGCTTTAGGTCTGTAGTCTTTAGGTCAGAGTTCATTCTGCACAGAGACAAGGTGGCCGCCCTGGACACAGCACTCTGACTTCACGGCCAGCACGAGGTACCAGCTGGTCTCAGGCCCTACCACCTTTCTGCTTGGGTAGCACGTGCTGGTCAATGGGGCAGCTGCCAGGATGTTACCCCTTCTCCATGCTAGGCATCCAGATGTTTAGAAACAGGCACATAGCGTTTTTCTTTTGCATTATGTTCCAGATGCTTGGTGCTGTGCAGTCACAGCCATGGCCTGGGTAAAATCCTACAGGCAGGTCTTGTTGCGTTCCACTTGCGTTCAGTGATAAAAGCAGGTTGCACATCCAGAACTCTGCAGGCCAGGTCAGGCTGAAATCGGCAGGTTGGGATCAGGCCTGAGCAGGTGGGGATGAAGATTGCATGTGTTTTCTGTGGTTGTTGGTGGATTAAGCAGACTGTGGGGTGTGGTTCCTGAGAAGCAGTACGCTTGTGAGACAGCAGATCAGCAGACAGAGCAGGGCTGGGGACCCGGATTATCCCGAAGCCTATGTATGAATACCTGATCAGCTCTCAAAGATCAACAGAAACAGTGAGAACAGAATCTCCATTCAAAAAAGATGGGCAGCCAAACCCCTGAAAGATGTAGAGGGAGAGTTGTGCTCCACCTCACAGTGCATGGCCTGGGTTATAAGACCCCTTCTCAAGCATTTGTAGGCATTTACTTTGCCAACCCCTGTGCTAGGGAACAAGGACAGAAAGATGAGGGGGACAACTTCTGTTCTTATTTTAAGCATGGACCTTCACAATGCCAAATGCTTGCATGCAAAGTAAACAGCCAGTTGCTTCTGGAGGTTTCCATGTATCCAGGTTTTGGCCATCAGGAGCAGAAACCATCAGATGCTAACTTATTTGCTGAGGCCCTTAGTGTTTTCCAAGCAAGTGAAGACAATGAAGACTGTGCCCCAAGTTCGCTTTTTAGAAGAGTGAATGGTGTACTATCTCTAACTTTGTTGTCAACATGGAAACCAAGGGCAAGGTATAGGCCAGCATGAGGCATGATTTAGAGTGAGTGCATCTCTACACCCTAGACAGACTCTCTGTGGAAGGCAGAGAAGGAGGTAGCTATTTTCTTGCTTTTTGTTTTTTACATGTTAAACTCGTAGTACCTGCTACCAAGCCTGTGTTGACGTGTGTAGGGAGGGGTGTGGTTGGCATCATGCTGTGCCCATTGACTGATATATGGGCATCCTCGTTGCTGCATAATTATTAGAGCCCCACCTGTGAATGAGCTTGTGTTAGCCAAGCTTCATCTCATATCTGGAATCACCTCAACCAAAAAGGCTTTCTTTTTTCTCTCCTAATCACTTAATTTCCCAATAACAATGCATTGATCAGAATATAGAAAAGATAGGATAGAAAAAGAACAAGAAAGAAATGTAGGGTTTTTTCCCAAAAAATTCAAAGCAGGAAGCTAAGTTTGCGGGATCTGCCTCTAACCTGCCATGTCTCTTGATTGCCCTGGTCTTCATTCAGGCAGGCTGCAGAAAAGGCAAAAGACAAGGTTATAGAGGGCCTTAGAAATCCAGGCAAGAATTTATACTGGCATATGAAGTCTCTGAAGGATTTTTCAGTCGGGAATGTCCTAGTCATATTTGCCTTTTCAATGCCCCATTGACTATAGTGTACTCAGAGGATTGGGTCGTGGACTAGGTAGGGGACTTGGGGGACCTGACCTAGGACAGTGGGTTGGGAGGGCAGAGGAGGGGACTGATTGGGGGAATCTTTAGCACATAAACCCTTGAGGACTTAGTGACTGGTGAACATGAACTACAATGAAGAGGGTGGAGTGTGGAAAGATTTCCAGCTTTCCTAGATTTTCCAGGAAAATCCTTCATCAGTCCCCTGGTTCATAGGGGTCCAGGGACAACTAGTATAACCTTTCAAGCCTCTTCTCGTTCTATCATCATGCATGTGAGAAAAATCAAGAGCAAAAGTGAAGTTTCTTTGTTTTGCTTCTCTCTCAGTCGACACTTAAAGCAAAGTGGACCGGCACAGATATTTAACCGGTGTTTCAATCCACATGGTAGTTGTGTATTGGAATGCGCCTTTCACATAGAAGTGCGGCTGGCACTTCTATGAGCATGTTCTGGCTAAGCAAGCATCACAACATATCAACTCTATTTTCAGCTGAGTGCCATTTATTTTTTAAAAAAACACTTTTAAAACCAACTTTGTCAGTTGTTCTGATCAAAGTTTAACCATCAGAAATATACCCATTGATGGCCATAATTAACAGAGGTCAGTATAATGGCATAAATAAGTGATTGGGCAACACCCTTGGTATTGAACAGACCTTAAATATCACAGAACTAGACAGCCCTTTAGACAAAAACAGATAAATGGCAGGAAGGCTATTTGCATTTAAATTGGCAATAAGTTTTCACCTCAGTGCTAATTTTTGGAAGTAAAAAAAAAGGATTAACCAATTTTCCTACCTTTGGAAGTGAATCGAATGACACAGGCCAGCCACTCTCTGGCTTGAGTCTAGCTAAATTAAACTGGAGCATCACAGTGATGAAACAGTTCAAATTTAAAATATACATAAGCCGCAGATGAATTTGTAAAAGGAAGTTGGAATCAGAAGCCCTGGGATCAAGTTTCCCCCACCACCACCTTTCCAGCCCTTAGCTTTCTCATATGTAAAATAGGGTGATAATAAATTGGAACCACAAGTTTTCCTGACAATTAGATGTGTATGGAAATGGATTTGTTATGTGTGATGTGTTGGCCACAGGTTGTTTTTATTGGTATCTTGTGGGAAATACTTCACTTTCAGGTACGTCTCAGACCCCGGGAAGGCCAACCAGAGAGCTGATGGTATATCTGCAGGTTCTATTTCTGAAACCTCTGGCCCACACAATTTTTGCTTACTTTCTCCACTTTACGAACATCAGAAAGATTATATGATTGACTGATAGAATGCCAGCAACCCAGAGAGATATTGTACCATGGCCCAGGGCTATACTTTCCATTTTTATTAAAATTCTTATTAACTCATAGCCCAAGAGCTTTTAAGCCAAGCCTGATCTCCTTTAGAGGCCTTAGATTTGATCAGAGCAATTTGCGTGCCTTGTTCAGGTCCCACTTTGTGGAAAGGCAGCGAAGACAGCGGCCAAATCATGTTATTCTGAAGGTGCTAAGGTCCTCTCTCCCTCCCACACCACCTTCTCTTACACCACCCCTACCGTGGCCACGTAGGCACACTTGAGCTCCATAAGGACAAGTGTACTCCCTGAGTTTAAGACCTCCAGTCTGTTTGAAATTCTAAATATTTCTAA
This sequence comes from Artibeus jamaicensis, assembly GCF_021234435.1. NCBI lineage: Eukaryota > Metazoa > Chordata > Mammalia > Chiroptera > Phyllostomidae > Artibeus > Artibeus jamaicensis. The sequence goes on from NW_026521883.1 coordinate 12,459,238, forward strand.
TATTTTTCTAGGAAAAATAACTCTCTATCATCTCTATCTCATTGATGCTGAGTTTGCTGACTCCTGAGTACAAAGATAACTCTTTTAGGGGAAAAATCATGCAAGAATAAGGGTCCTTAGGGAGAATGTACCATGATAAGTTATAAGAGCAAAGGGGGAACGAGAAGGGGACTTGAAGCATTGAGTTAGCTCCTAGCCTTGGTGAGCTGGAGCTGGCGCTGGGACTGGGGAGCTCGGCCACCCTTTGGTGTGAACAGACTGACTCTGTCTCAACCAATGAGTAGGAGCTCTGCCTCAGTGAGGGGGTGGGGCCCATCCTCTGAGCCATTGGAAAAAGCTGCACCTCTCTTTCCCCAGGGGTCTCACAGTGGTTTTTCTCCTTCTACTGGTGTTTGCTTAAGTGGCCTCCCTGAATTACTCACACTTATTTTTCCATTAATAGGTAGTCTTAAATTTAACGTCATCACCTTGGTAATCCGCTAAACTATAGAGGACCTGAAAATAGCAACTCTCCGCAACTTGCTGAGTAGAAGCCATTTCTTTCCTGACATAAAGTATATCTGGAAACTTTGTGATTTTTTTCCTCATGTTCATGTTGAGATAAGGAACACACAGAGTTGAGGCTGAGAAGAGTGGTGCCCCTGTTCACAGAAACTAATTCTGCATCTCTAATATTGTTGGCTTAGACTTTATTGCCGTGAATTAGTGAGCAATGTGGCCCTCGGAAACCACTTATGAATGAAAACTTGAGTCACGGTCCTCTATTTGATATATGCCCAGTTATTTTGTGCCTTCTTTGCATTTGAAGGAGTAGATAGATGTCCAGGCAGAGCCTTACGCTTGGCAATTTCATGATATTTAAGGAACTGTTGTTTTTACCCTTTTTACCCCTTCTTTACTCATTTTACAAGGATTTGTGGATCTGTTACTCAGTCCATCCCTGGCACTATAGTGAGTCTGCTAGGCACATCTGGCCAATATTAGAGAGAGGACCAGTTTTCAAGAACAATTAACATGATTATGGTACTTGATGGTTGCTGAAGTATTCTCATGGTATCCAGTTTCACCACAATTCGGTGGAATAGGCAGAGGAAGGATTATAATCACCAGCACCTTGCAAATGAGGAAATTGTCACTCGTGATTGACAGTCACACAAGCAGCAAGTGATAGAACTCAAGACTTGAACCTAGATCTTTTAAACCTAAGCCATGTTCTCTCTACCACACTGACTCCTCTCAGGAGACAAAACTTAAACATGCAATAAGATAAATGACTGTACAAAGAAATCCGTAATTAAATATCAAATGCATGACCAAGATAGGTATTGCCAGGTTCCAGGAAAGGACAAAATCATGGTATGCAAAAATGATACAGCAGATGGAGTTTGGTGAGTTAGGTTAGCTGGAGAGAAAGTAGAAGAGACTTATAGAAGCTGATTTATCTTTCACATGAAAGTCTAAGCTGGCGTGGTTTCTGTGCTACATGAAGTTGGCATGAGCCCAGGATCCTTCTGCCATTTCTGGGGTTTCCCTTTATCTGCAGGTCCAAGATGGCTCACTGCTATGTCCACATTCCAGGAAATAGGCTGAAAAAGGGGTAGTGGAGAGACAGTCACCAAACATTCCATTTTTGCCCAGAACTAGGGGATTTTCTAAGGCATGAAACTTTCAGTGCTAAAACCAGGAAAGTCCCTGGTGAACAAGGGGGTTGTCATACTAGTTCTAGGGCCCCACCTGCAAGGTTCATGCTTCAGTTGTGCTTATATTCCACTTGCCAGAACTTGGTCAAATGGTCACACCTAGCTGCAAGGGAGGATGGGAAATATCATCTTTATTCTGGGCGGCCATGAGCCCAGCTCAGGTCTTTTAGGGTAATGGATATTGGGCCACTTGCCCTAACACAAATATTTTTATTGGTAGAAGAAACTAATGTTCACAAAACTTTGCAAGCATTTGTGTGACTACTGCTGCTGTATCAGTAATGATATCTCTGCAGATATCATCCCAGACAGTCAGACTGTGTGGGTTTTGTGAACATCCTACCATATTAGCTCCAACTTCATCCTTTTCCCAGCCCGGGAGGCATATCTGAGAGTAATGTTTTATAAGAATAACCTTGGACTCTACTAGCTTATAAAAAAGTATTAATCATTCACACATGGTTCTTATGTCATCCTCACAATCGATTGCAACATACCAGTGTGGCCGGGTATGGAAACTCAGATGCATTTTAGTACCTTGTCAGAATGGTTTTGAGTTTAGGGGTCATGAAGTGACAGTGATGAAAAAGTACTTGAGAAAGATTCATCTGGAGGGATGTCCCTCAACTTTATCCCCAAATACCTAAATGAGGTAGGGCAAATGTATGAATCTGGAGTTTTGCATTTAAATATTACCAGCGACTGTTGGCTTCGAGGAGACTCAGCTGTAGGAAATTGAGGACTTCCTCAATCCTGCCCTTTCGGGAAGAGTGTCCATTTAACTAGTTAGCTGGCACCTAGTCCAGCTGTGAGAGAAAGGTCAGCCCATGATCTGCACTGTTAGAAGGTGGTATAAACCTTCAAGTTCACATGTTGTGGGTAGGGAACCTAGGTTCCCAGGTGTGGCCACCGAGTGCTGAGGACACTCAGTTTTGTCCTGCCACTTATGCCATCCAGACTTGTGCTGGAGCGAGTTTCCCACACAAAACCTTCCCAAGTCAAGTTTTAAATTCACTCTGTCCAGTGCTCTGGCTTCAAGACACAGAAGACTGGATTGGGGTGGGATGGGGGGGCCCAAGGAGTGAAAGACAATATGGCAACATTTGGAAATCAGTCATTCGATATGAGAGAGCCTACAACACAACTTACTTAATGGTGCCCAGTCTGATAAAGACCCTTCATCACCTCCTCTGTGAGGGTAGCCTCGTGGGGAGTCTCAGTTTTCAGTGATACAAGCGTGTGACTGGGTGTGTACTTTGCACTATTGTTTCTCTTCTTGATGGTTGAAGATATTTTCAGCAAAATCACTTTGCTATAGAAAAATAAAATATTTCTGTTCCTGAACCGAGGCACAGTCCCTCATGCCCAAGTAAATCTGAAGTGTTTGGTGGATCCACTAGCCCCTTGCCATGTGTGTCTCATCATGCTCCGTGCCTGTCTCCTTGTGTACCCTGGAGCTTCCAACTTGAGGAGAACCAACATTCCAAAGACATTAGCATGCTTGTATGAATTAGTAACTTTGAGGAGGGAAAAGCTGAAGATTACACCCCTGTCATACATGTGACAGCTCCACTTGCCTAGAAGAATTTATTTGTAATTTTGTAAAGGTTTTTAGTCAGCATCGGCCACTACAATGGCTACAGAAGCCTGGGAACAATCTTGATAGTGCCGTGACTCAGAGAGTTATTAAGGACTATAAATCTGCGTTAGTTAAGAATTGAAGAGCTATAATGTGATATTATTCAGCCGTTAAGTAACATTTTCAAAGCATATTTAATAATGTGGTAAAATGCTTGTGATATTATGTAACTAGAAAAATCAAGATCTAAAACTGTAAATACAGCGTGATGCCAACATATTTAGAAAAAAGACTAGAAGGAAATTCTCCTCACTGCCAACAGTGTTGGTGAGATGATGGACAACTAGTTCTGTCCTTAAGACAATCTATGCTTCCCACACTTTCTAAACACTATTCCTTCTATTTTAGTACAAATACATACTACATTTTTAATGACAGAAAATTACAGAATAAAGACAAAAATGCCATTTGAGGAATATGGAATGATATCAATGAAATCTAATTTTCTGCAAAAGTCCAAGACAAATGTTGTGACTTCCCCCCTTTGAATGAGTTCTAATGTACAGTCATGTGCTCGGTGGGATATCTTTAAATTTGTTTATTGTTCATTCATTTATTTGTTCATCCATAAACTATGTGTTGTTCTCCCACTATATGCCAGGCACTGTGCTGTAGTGAGTAAGGCCCCACTGTTGAGAAACCTGAAATGCAGAGGGAGGTGTTAAGTGCTAATCAGGCAACATGTTCATGGCCTTATAATGTTGTGAATGAAATAGATGTTTACTTAATGGATGGATGGATTAATGAATAAACAGAAACAAGCATTTGTCACCAGTACTGACCTTTCCTTCAGGAGTTTTCTGATGTTCTATGAGATTTCTCCCATTTCCTTGTAGAACTCTCAAGTGTCTAGGCCCAACCCTTTCGTTCCATTGCTTCAAACAATGACAAAGGCTCGTGAAAGAACTGACAGGCTCCTTCCACGTGCTGTCCCATTGTGCTGGTCCTGATTCAGAAATGGATGACTCTGAAAGGTGTTCGAGCTGGAGAACTCCAGCCATACAATGTTTCTCCTTGGCTAATGCAGGGTTTCTATGGGACTAGAACTCAAACCAGAGTCATGAACAGATCACTATTTGGGGCAGCATTAGGCACACTAGGAGACAGAAGCGTAAGTATCTCTGTGGTGTGATCTCAAAGGTCCTGAAAAGACCCTCTGTCACCCCCACTGTTCCATGATCATCAATGCAATAGCTGGGGACAGCATCTTCCATTCCAGAGAATAATACAGTTTGACAGGTCAGTGCCCCAGGGAGCAATAGCAACTCACTGAATTCCATTTGCCCTAAGGTACCAATAAATGCCAAGGAAAACTAACACTTCCCACTGTGAAGCTCCCTGGGGCATGTCCTGCCTCCAGACTGGCAAAACTCCAGGTAAGCAAAGATGAGGCTGAACCAACTTGGGCCAGAGGAAAGACAACTCCTCCCTGGTAGATTCGTTTTTTATTTTTTAATTGTATTTTTTTCATTACCCTTTAACCCTTTTACCCCTGCCCTACCTCCAAAATCACCATGCTGTTGTCCATATCCATGAGTCATTTTTCTTTTTTGCTTGATCCCTCCACCCACTAACCTCTCCTCCCCATAGCTGTCATCCTGCTCTCTATGAGTTTGTCTCTATTTTGGTTGTTAGCTCAATTTGTTCACTAGATTCCCCACATGAGTGAAATCATATGGTATTTGTCTTTTACTGACTGGCTTATTTCCCTTAGCATAATGCTCTCTGGGCCCATCCATGCTGTTCCAAAGGGTAAAATATTTTCCTTTTTTTTTTTTTACAGCAGAGTAGTATTCTATTGTGTAAATATCCCATAGTTGTTTTATTCACTCATCTATCAGTGGACTCTTGGGCTGCTTCCATGCCTTGAATAATGCTGCAACCAACATAGGGGTGCTTATGTGCTTTTGAATTAGTGTTTTGGATCTCATATGTTCTTTCAAATTAGTGTTTTGGGTTTCTTCAGATATATTCCCAGAAGTGGGATCACTGGGTCAAAAGACAGGTTCATTTTTATTTCACAGAGGGAGCAAGCACATACAATGGGCTAAAAATAGTTTATTCAATAAATGGTGTTGGGAAAATTGGGCAGATGCATGCAGAAAAATGACACTAGACCACCTTCTTACACCACACACAAGAATAAATTCAAAATGGATTAAAGACTTAAATGTTAGACCTTAAATGTTAAACCATAAAAATCCTAGAAGAAAACATAGGCAGTATAATCTTGAACATTGCGCATAGCAACATTTTATCTAATATATCTTCCCAGACAAGGAAAACAAAAGAAAAAGAGTAAACAAATGGGACTATCTCAAACTAAAAAGATTTTGCGCACAGCAAAGGAAACCATCAACAAAATAAAAAGACAACCCACAGAATGGGAGAACATATTCACCAATACATCTGATAAGGGATTAATATCCAAAGTTTATAAAGAACTTACAAAACTCAACACCAAAAATCAAGCAATCCAATTAAAAAGTGGGCAAGGGACCTGATAGACACTCTCCAAAGAGGACATACAGATGGTGAATAGACATGAAAAGATGCTCAACCTCACTAATTTTTCAGAGAAATGCAAATTATAACCACAATGAGATATCACCTCCTACCTGTCAAAATGGCTGTCATCAGTAAATCAACAAGCAACAAGTTCTGGTGAGGATACGGAGAAAGGGAATTGCTTGTGCACTGTTGGTAGATTCTTCCTTACTGCTGTGTCACTGTCTCTCTCACACTCTGACCCACCACCTCCCCCAGCACAGTTAGAAGTATTTCTGCGCAGATGGACTCCTCATGTCTCCTTTGTAGGACTCCTGGAAATCTTTAAGTGATCCAAGTAAATGAGTAACTCTGCATATTGCAAGATGAAAGTAAATGAGTTGCCCTGAGACCAAATGAATACAGATGACTTCTGTACCTTTCCCCAGGTTTGAGAGAGAGTAGAGGACCTCCTGGTGGCCACACATCTGAACATGAAAGAGAATCAAAATCAGGGAAGGGAAATGCAAATTGCTAGACTTTGGAGAAGCTTTTAACCAAGACTTGGCTTTTAGTGTTTTCTTCACACAGTTATAAAAAATATCCTGGATGGCTTCTGCACAGTGCCTCCTGAGAGTTTTCCAGGGTTCCATATCCCCTAAGGGTCTGAGTGGGGATAGGCAGTACATCCATTTGACCAGAAGGACATGCAGACAGTGTAGCCCACTCCCCATTCAGTGCACCTCAATCATTAGCCGCTTGGCAGTGCCAGAAGTGCATACATAGACCACCCCAATGTGGCTGAGTCCAGATCTGATAGTCACTGAAGAGTGTTTCTGCCTCCCTCTTGTTGTCCTTCTCTTAGACTCTCTTCCCTTCTGGGAGTTTCTTGATATCCTCTGAGCCCCAGCTTAAGCCTTCCTTTACCTGGAACTGATCACTAGAGTGGCAGGACGACCTTCCTCCTGTTCCAGGCTGAGGTTCAAAGTCAGGGCTGAGAGGGAGAGAAGGGAAAGTGAATCTTAATCAACAGCTCTTCCCACTCCTCACAATGACCATCACTGCTTTATGGCTGGCTGTGTATTCTCAGCTCCCTTCCCATCTCCTTCTTCAGGAAGCCTCTACCCTGTGCCCTTTCTTCGGTGCTCCTGGCACTGCCTATTCTTCATCCCCAGCGAGCCTCTACAATGAAATGCCCCACTTCGTCAGTACAAGTTTGTCTAAAATGCACACGAGTCTTTCTCGCCTCACCTAGTTTTCACTGAGCGCCCACTACCTGTCACCCACTGCTTCAGGGTTTACAAGTGTGAATGAGAGGTAGTATTTGCTGTTTATAAAGCACTAGCAGCAGTGCTGTTTCCTACCCACTACCATGGCACTGGCCACTGTGAAGGAGTCTTCATCAGTTCTAAGGGGAGGCAACATTAATGGTCCCTGGGGTCATGTGAGGCAGACATCCCCTGTTCTCAGGGATAAACATAAGTAGCTCCTTCCCATGCCTGCTTTCCTTTGAAGACCACCAATCTCTCCCAGGTGGTGGGCTACATCCGGACATCACTGCAGCAGGAAGACGGAGTATTGGCTCCCAAACTGGTTCCTGAACGCACTTCCCTGCTGAAGCCTTGCCTTCAAGGGTGGTTTGGGGCTACCTTTCAGATTGTACTTCAGGTGCATTATGGTTAGAACATACTTTTTTGAGACTGTCCTCTAGGAACATAAACAGCCTTCACAATTTTACATTTCTGGGGAAAATCTCCTAAATCACAAATGAATAAATGAGTTCGTTTTGAATTTTATGTACACCAGCTATTTTCTTACCTGCCCTAAACCCTTTACAACTTCCAGCCTGTCAAGGTTCCATTTCTACCAGTTAACTCGTCTTTTAAAATCATTCATGTCAGTGCATTACTGGGTTAATATGCTACTTTTATAAGTAATATGCATTTCAGCAGAGGCTTCTGATTGACTAATTCCTAAAAAAAGAAGAAGAAGAAAAGGCCTCTTCATTCTGGTAACTCTGGTAACTCTCTCTACAACTATAATGGAGGAGATCTCAGATAGATAGTAAGTCAGGTCAGTAATAGAAACATTTAGGAAGAGGGACATGGGACACTCTGAAATCATATACTTAGAGTGGTACCTAGTATATGTAAACACCACATTAATATTGTTTTCTAGTTAGGCTTAATGTTATACTTGTACCAGATACTTGACATTGTCTCTGTATCACAGGCTGGGGAGAGAAAAGGTGTTGGTCTACCCAGTTAGATGCCTCTAATTCTGAAATGTAATTGAAGGTTGTGGATTTTTCTTAACTGAGGTGGTATGCCTTTTTCCCCCGCTGTGGTTGTGTTGGGGGTTGGGAACTAAAGCTTAAGACAATAAATATCTTAAGTTTGAAATTTGAGGGGAAGAAAAAAAGAGTATGTCTTTAAAAGGAGAAAGAGAGAGCAGGTAGAATAATGTCCCCAGGCCAGGAAAGTACCAGTCATTTTCAGATAAATTATACCTTCCTCCTCCTCCATGGGAAAAAAAAATCATACTCAGACTTAACTGTCCCTTTGGCACTTTTGTCAAATGAGTTTTAGTAGCAGGAGCTGCTAAAAATATAAGCCAATTTCTTTCTTCATTTAAATCAAGTGCTTAAAAAAAGTGTAGCGCCTAGAACTGGTGCAGGGCTCAGCCTAGCAGCAGCTGGTCTGCCTGAGTCCCTGAATAGTCATCTGTGACAGCCCAAGTGCCCTCTCAGAGCTAAGGGAAGTCAGTGGTGAGGCGGGAAACGGCCCTTCGAGAGTGGGGCTGTTCTTAGCACCTCGGACCCAAGTTGAAAAGCTTCCCTTGTATACCCACTGACCAGGTCAGATAAGGCAGGTACTCTCAAGAGTGCTTTCTTATTTGGACACTCATTAACCCTCTTTTCCTCCTTTCCTTCCTTCTAAAAAAACAAAATCCAAAAACATTTAAAAGTACCAAGGATGGGCCAATACCTGTATGCAAACAGGACTCGGGCCTACGGGTGAGACATGCTGCCCACTCTCAGGTAGAATGGGGTCCACCCAGCCCAGTCAGTGTCCCATCCCATGTTCTCGGTCATGTTTGAAAAGCAAGCTGACCCATTGGCCCTGACTATAAAGTAAGAACTAGAGGAAGCTTCCTTTGTTTTCAGTTACCTGCCTTTTAACAGAAGACTCTTAAGAATTTAAAATCCTCTAAGGTCCAAAGGAATATATTTATAATGGTAAATGTCGGGAATGGGGATAGGGAGAGGGGGAGATATTTTTCAGTAGGGAGACTCTGCATGTTATCTTGTGTGACAGCTGTTTGTTCTGTCCAAGAATCAAGTGGGTTATGTCTAGATTATGCATATTGAAGATCATCTCACATTTAAAGTTTAGAGGTGGAAGGTCTTAGAAATTAGCTACTCTAATTTTTGTATTTTTACAGGTGAGGAAGTTCTGGAAGAGTCAGGCCCCTGGCATGCACTCTGCTGTCCCGTCGGTCTCCCTTGCCCTGCTTTATGCTGGGGTGGAGTGGCAGCATCCTACTTTGAGGATGCAGATGTAAGATAGGGAGGTAGGCCTACTCGGAGCTGACTACGGATTATGCTAGGATTTCACTATACTGCCTCCAGTTCTTGGCCTTGGGACTTATAAATGAGGCCACCTTGATTCAAACCCCCTATGGAACTTCAGTGATTCACACAAACTTCCTGAATGACACTCTCAGACAGCTTTGCCATAGTTCAGATTCTGGTCTCTCATGAACAGTGGGCATAGTTATTAATGTCACCGTGACTTACAGAGAATAGCGACATCATTTTTACCACTCTATCAAACTGGACTTTCCTATGCAATAATTGCATCAATGCCTTCTGTGTGTAAATGTGGTGCAGATATAGAAGTATCTACACATGTACTAGATGCGGTGAGGGGTTGCCGCAAACCATCTCCACTACTCTCTTCCAGTTCTACCTGGTAACAGTGGCACAGCAATTTAGAAGGCTGCCCAAGATCCCTGTTACCATGGCACAGGAGGGGAGTTGACTCATTCCAGTGAGGAGTAGCTCTGTAACCCTTTGTTCCTCACAGTGATGCTCTAGTCACCTGAGCTAATCCTAAGGTATCAGCACTAGACAACTCCAGAAGTTCCTGGCTACACAGTCCTACATTAACCTATTCAGACCCTCTGTATTTATGATATTTTGTACTCCACCACTGAAGCCACCTCTGTAACTATTCCATAAGTATCTGATTATTTTGTCCCTGGCCTGCTGCTATACTGGCCCTTAGCAGAATTACAGTTCATTTGGGGTATCTTTTGGATAAGTAAATAGCTCTTAACAACAGATTGCATGGGTTTGCAATTGAGTTTGTCTTCTAGCATTTCTTATGTGTCAGGCACTGTTCTGAAACTTCACATAAATTGCCTCATTTTATCTCCACAGCAACAATGATACCAGTGAGGTATTATCATTAGCCCCATTTTACAGGTGATGAAACTGAGGCAAAGGAAACTTGCGTAGATTGTCCAAGATCCCACGGCTATGAAATGGCAGAGCTGAGACTTGACTCCAGCCAGTCTGCTTTAATCACTGTAGCACACGGCTGCTAGCACACTGTGTCTTGAAATGTGGATGTTATTATTGAATGTAACACCCGAGTTGCTGGCACTGGAGGATTCCTTTTACAAGGGGAGATGTCTATTCAAACAGCCAGTTGGCCTCTGTCTGCAAAACAGTATTTGAAGCTCATTGGAGACATGATTCTCCTCATTTGAACCCCCCAAATCATATCCAAGAACAAAGTTTGACTTCATAGATTAGGCCTGTTCTCCACACAAAGCTAGAGAGAAATGTTGAGTATGTTAACTTCCAAAAGCCTCGCTGAGTCAAAAATGTCTCTAGGTCCCAGCCCTCTCCTTCCTCCACAAAGGTCCTCCTGACTGTGCCAACAATCACGTGCTCTCCCTTTGGGGGTGTCTTCCTTCCAACTGCCCTAACCTAAGTCAGGACAGCTCATCCAACTGAACACAGAGACATAAGCATTCAACAGACCTGCATACTGGAAATAACCCTTACTACCTACTAACTTATATTTTCCTTCTTATAATTCCACACCAACAAGCTCTGGTTTCCCAACAACCTCAAAGGCCCTGAACCATGTCTTAAACTTTCTTATTTCTCCCAAAGGGCTTATTAATATGCTGGCCACCCCTAAGCTACCTTCAATAAATATTTAGAGATATGACTTTAAAAAAAACAGTACTGTTCTAGGCAAAACCACTCTTTGGGCCAAAATTATTACATTGATTTTGCTGTCATTGGTGGTGGTATCTATTTTTAATTTATTTTTATTTTTCTGTCTTTCCTTTTTCTAGTAGTTGTTTAAAATTTCCCAGTTAGCTGCCACATTGAGATAATCTTGCTTTTTCTTTTTTTCTGGGGGAGATGAACGTGTATTACATATGTTTATGTTCTACAGGGTCTGGTACAAATAATGCCCCCTTTTTATTACAAAATATTTTATTACAAAATTATAAGCATGTAATTCCATAACATGGTAATGTCACACTCAAGCACACCATATGACAAGTTAGGTGAAATGTTCAAATTGCTGTTCATCTTGTGTAAGAGATTCTTGTACTCCACCAATCACACTCAAATAAGCCTTATTTCTGCCAGACCCTGTGTCTTGAAAAGACCACAGCAATGAATTCTGAAAAGTGAAAAATTCAATAATATATATGTCTTGCCTATACATACCTAACACTTATTCATTCACTCACTCACCAAATCTATATTGGTCGACTCTCTCCAGTGTGCCAGGTGCTCTGAGTTACACAAACAGACATGGTCAGAACCTCCAACCATGAAGCCTGCCATCTGGAGTGGAGGGGTGCAGGCAAAGGACATGAAATTAATAAATGTATAATTTCACATCTTATTGAGTGCTATGAAAACTAACAATGGAGGGCAAGGAGAGAAAACGACAGAGGGCACCTAATGAGAAGTTGGAGTTGTATCAAGTTCCCTGGTTTGGGGACCACACTCTGAGAACCACTGCTCTAGGATATTATGGGTGGAGGAAATTTCTCTTGGCTTATGATTGGCTCAGTGCACATTGGAATTATCTGGAGGCTTTTTAAAAAATATTGATGCCTGCCCCCATCCCTGGAGATTCTGTTATCGTTGTTCTGGGCTGGGGCCTGGGCATCCATGTTTTCAAAGCCACCTAATGTGCATGAGGATAAAGAACCACTGATGCTGGATGGCACCAGGGAGAGTGGATGCTAATTGCCAAGTGCTGGCTCGTGTATGTGTCCTTGGGTGGTTTGCCACACAAATGCTGACTCATTCACTCACCAGTCGGCTTAGTGGTGGGGAGTTCTGCCTTTTCCACTGTGGATCTCACAAATCTCCGGTTGCACTGTGATTCTGTAATTCTACCCACCTGTCATATGAAAGAACTGGATCTTGATGGACTTGCTTGCCATGAATTTGAGCTCCAGTATGGAGTGTGTCTAATAATTTTGAGTTGGACTTTCTGTTCCTGAGCGGAGAGGCCTGGGTTAAGAGGGTGGTGGGGAATGGGCTGACGAGGGGGTTGGTGGTAGTGCAGCTAGAATCAGGAGACATGAGTTCGGTGCCAGCTCTGCTCGGGTGAGGTAGAGACTTAGGCAGTTCATCTGACTCTGGGGTACAGTGTCTTCATTTGGAAAACAAGGGCATTGCAGTAGGAGTTCACCATGCTTCTTCTTAATGATCTAATTCTATCAATTCTAGTTGTGGAAGTAATGATGAAACCAAACCCCAGTTTTCTCCTTCATAAATAAGACTTGAACTCATGACTTCTAAGACTGCTCTCAGCCCCAAGTGCTGTGATTCTACCAGCAATGACAACAGTTAACTTTTAAAGAGCATTTGTATATACCAGGCAGTGTTCTAAGAAATTTACTCACAATACAACAATGAGATAAATTCTTGGATTATCAGCCCCATTCTATAGATGAAGAAACTGAGGAACAAAGATCCTATAGAACCTGCCTAGCTCCCACAGATAGCAGACGACAGGGCTGTACTCTGACCCAGGCCATCTCACCCAATGGCTTTCACTCAGACTCTTCCTTTCACTACTCTGACCTTCTTCAGCAATAAAGTCAGGGTTTAATGAAATGGTGTCCAAAATGCAATGCCTCTATAGACACTTCCATTCATTCATTAGTTCATATTCCCTTGGTCTACTCAGCAACCTTCAAATGAGCTCTTAGTATGGGACATAGGAGTCAGAAACTCAGATTCCAACCCTAAACACACCACTTACTTGCTGTATGACTTTGGTCAAGTTACCTAATCTCTTTGGTTTCCCTGGTCTCACTCATCCAAATGGGATTAATACAAGTGTCCCTCATGCAGGGCTGTTGCAAGGATGAAGTGACACATGGCCTGAAAGAACCTAGCACAATGCCTGCCAAATAGTAAGCACTCAGTGTGTGTTTGTATTAGTACCACAAGGCCCCACACTAGTTTCCAGGGACGCAAAGATGAGTAAGACACAGTCCTTGCATTACAGAGCTCACAAGGCAGAGGGGAGGTACAGATACACTCAATTTGAATACATTGTGAAACCACAGGAAATGTGTATAGATGGGACTGATCATTTCAGGGGCAGGGGGCTAATGTGGTGAGTTACCAGTCATATCGAAGCTTCGGGCCACTTGGGTAGTGAGATGAAGAATAGACACTACCATTTTAACATGAGCCACACCTTCTGGAGGGCTGAAGGCTTTGGGGACCACCAGCACTAGGACATGAGCAAGATATGCAGCAGACCCAGTGTCTAGGAGCATGAAGTCTAGGGATCCCTCATCCAAAAATTCAGGGAGACACAGAGTCTGACGCTGACCAGAGGAGCAAGGCAGGAGTCAGCCTGAAGGGGGTGGGCATGCAGCATGGAGCAGGGAGCCAGCAAGAAGTGATGCAGCAGGGAGTCGTCTGGAAATGGAGCACACACTGCCAGTGGTCAGAGAGGCTGGGGCCATTGAAGTCCTCTTTAGTGGAGGGTAGGTCCCTTACATAGCCGACTGACCCACTTCTGGTCTCTTTCTTAAGAGCCAATCCTGGCCAAGTCCCTGAGCCCTGCCAGTGGGACTAGATAATTGGTGACACCTGGCAGGGTGAGGCGTCCTGTGGCTGTGGGGTAGCTGGAGTTCCTGGCAGAGCTCCTATCCCAGGAGCCTGGACTGGTAGAGTGGCAGAGATGGGGCAGGCCAGGTAGATGTAGAAATTAGACATCAGCCATCTCCTTTACAGGTCCCCGGACACACCCAGCATCCTTCAGGACAACTCCTAGAAATCTGCATTTTAACAAGTATCCCTGGCAGTTCTCATGCCTTCAGTCTGTGATGGCACTCTGAGTGACACATGGTGGTGGGAAGGTCGGTACTGACAAACTGAGACTAGGCCAACATACAGCAGTTGGGACCTCCGCTTTCGCAGCTTCGGGGAAATCGGGGTTGTTTTCCTCAAAGTTTCCTGTAAGACCCATAAACCTGCCTCTCCACCCCACCTCTGTGCACATCCTCAATATGAAAGCTACAGGCCCAAAGGGTAACATTTAGCTTAAAAATAATTTTAAAAAAATTTACAGGAAAGAGAATGGAACTTTTTTTTAAACCTCTAATGATAAACCCCTTTTGTGTAATGCAGGGTTCTTTCTCGCCAGCTCTGCCCCGCGTGTGACATGCCGAGTGCAGGATTCCCTTTCCGTGAGGCCTCTGGCACGCTGAGGGCTGCGGGGCTCTGTCCCTTCCCTCCTGCTCTCAGCTCCTTGTCTAGTCTTTTAAGACCTCAGGGAACTGGCTTATAGCTTTGATCAGTGATGTTTACCTCTCTCTGGGAAGAAAACAAAAGGCTATATTGAAAACACATGCTAGAACCTGTGCTGAGCACAGAGAAACCCTAAAAATTCCCCGAACCACCCTCTGGTTGCTGGGAGGCAGAGGGGAGCGCCTTGACTTGCAGCATCACTTGTCAGCTTGTCCCAAATGACTGGTTTCTCAATTGCAAGATAGCAGGATGGCCTCAGAGCTCCGTGGCCCAGGGGAGGGCCCGGCTCTGCGAAATGCATACACGTGCATGCTTTTAGTTTAGGTTGTCAGGGAGGGGAGCAGTTGGTGAGAGAGATTTCCTTCCAGGTTACCCTGAGGCCCTCATGGGGTGGAGCCGCTGGTCCCAGAAGCTGGCAGGATACCTCCAGGATCCTTCTCTCTGTGAGGCTTTGCCTAAGGAGCCTACCTGCAGCCTCATTTGGGCAGCAGGCCCTCACTCTGGGATGAGGCAGAGAGAAAGGCCATGGGCTGTTCCCAGGAGGAGGGCGGCTTTTGTGTGTGTGTGCGTGCACGCGTGTGTGTATGTTTGGCCTCAATCCTGAGATGATAGTCCCAAAGCTCTAGGAAGCCCCTTACTGGAATTTCAAGTGACCAGCCAGCCAGAGTCCAAGAGAAGGAGGAAGAAGCCAGCACCAAGCTCCTTTCACGCCACAGACGAGCCCCAGCCTCTGAAGGGCGCCAGCAGCTGCTGAGTCGCTGTGGAAATTTCTCTAGGGAAATCTCACAAGCCTGTAAGAAACTTGACCTCATTTGCATTTTCTGATTGAATCATAGATAGGTTTTGGTTCTCTCCCTTCCCTTTACAAAGACAGGCCCAGGAATGAATAAAGGCTAAGTACCTTAATATTTTCAGGAGATACATGTTATTATTGATTATAAATAAACTTGGTTCTCTTAACACATGATATTTCTAGGCTTTGACTAATTCCATAGTGGGTGTGTATCTGTCTTGTCTTGAGTGATTTAAAAATCTTTCTTCCCTTGTACATTGTTGTTTAATGAAAAGCTCAACAGTATCAGAGCATACTCCTGAAGGGTTTATTAGTTAACTGAATCTTCATCCTCATGATGGTACTGATGGAATTTCTCTCCAGGCCCACAGTTGCAGTAAGAGTATAAATCAAAGACAAGACAGTTGCTTGCTCTGTGCAGGACTCTTGTTTTGAATCTCATTCCCCAAAGGGAGAGGAAATTTTGATGCAGAGAACCAGAGAGTGAGACCAAGTTATGTAGATGTCATTGAGCGTCTGGACTGCTGGAGTCTATTAGCTGGTGTCACAGAGCCTTTGAGAAAGGCACACAGTGGTGGGGAGTTCATTCTGATGTCTGCTAGGCTGTGTTGTGCTGGTTTTGCAAAAGTCCACGAGCACAGTGCTGGGTGCCAGGCCCAAACTGGCGGAAAATATTGCTGTGATGAGGAATTAACAACTAGTGCTTGCTGGGCCTATGTACACAGGACTATGAGACATGGACCTAATAATAGGAAAGGCAAACCAAGAGCCAAAGAAAATCAATTCATTTTCCTTCTGATGAAAGAAAATGGGAATTTTTCTTTTTTTCTTTTTTTCTTTTTTCTTTTTTTGCACAGTAGGAAACCACTCTTTAAAGTACAGCATTTAATACCTAACTGGGTGCTAAATTCCTTTTTTTCTTAGTGATTAGTTACCCACTCTATCTTCTTCATCCCAAAGAGAAGGGACATATGAGGACCCCAGAGCCCAAAAGGAAGGATGCTCCATCAGTGGAGTGGATATCTTATTCTTCTAAGTGGGCAAGGTGAGATTCAGACACATTCAGGTTCCCTGTTAGGCTGTGCTATCTATTAGCTGTGTGACCTTGAGCCAGGTAGCCCACCTCTCTGAGCTTCCCTGCCTTCCTCTGCTAAATGGGACCCCAAAGACTACCTGACAGTGAGTGTGAACAATAAAGGAGATAACAAAGATTCCTCACAGTTTCTCCTGCCCTCCTCACTTCTCATATGGAAAACTCCTGAGAAAGAATTACAACGCAAGGATGGTTAATCTAATCTTAGCATATTACAATCCTTGTACCTGTTCTCTTTCATTTATCCTCCCCTCCTAAATGTTCCTCTTCCTTTTTCACTTTGCCTTGTTCCTAATCCCTTTTACCTGTAGTATCTTCCTCCTTTTAGGAATCCATAGTTTTCTTTTTTTCCTTATCCGTTTTACTTGCCCTTGGTTGGTATAAGAAAGGGGTAGGAAAATGTTAGGTTTGGGGTCAGGCATAGAATATAAGAGAATGGAATATAAGAAGAAAAAGAGAGAAAGTATTTTTTCAGGCATTCAGCAAATATTGATTAGGCACCTACTCTGTGCAGACTCAGGATTAGCATACTTCCTGCTCCCACAGAATTTCATGGGCAGACCTGGAAGTCAACACACAAGTTCAATTTTCTCTGCCACATGCTTGGCTCAGGATACAAAGTATGTAGTGTGGCACCTAGAAGGGCTGAAGGTAAAAACAAGAGAGAAAGCACCTGCAGAGGCTGTGGAACAGCATGTATAAAGCCCAGAGGAGAGAGAGGACCCGTTGTGTTTGAAGACATAAAAGATCAGGGCGGAGGAACAGTGCCCGAGGGAGAGTGTCTACAGATGAGGTGGAGGGGCAGTCAAGGGTGCAACTCGAGGGCTTTGCACTTGGGGAGGAGTACAGACTTGACTCTAAGAACCAGAGGAAGCTGGTGGAAATGAAGAGGGGGCAACAGTGATCAGATTTGTGATATGGCGCCTTGCTCCTCCGCTGCAGGGTGGGAAGCTGGGCCTGCTTATCTTGGCTCTGTGCCTATCTTTTCACAGTCCTAGGTTGGGCCCTTAGAGTTGCCAAGACTTCAGCTTTGAAAACAAGCTGCCTTGCGAAAGTTAAGTGCTTTCAGTGGTCCAGCAAATTGAGATCAAAAGAGGTCCCCCATGGCCAGGCACTGTTTTAAGGCCTCCACTGAGGGTTTACACCGACTAGTTTTGAAACGTAAGACAAACCATAATCACTGGGCAATGCTCCCTTGTTTTGCCAGGGAGAGACATTTATAGGTATTAAACTAGATCCAGAAGGCCTCTAATACAGTTTCCTAAATGCAATAATAACACAGAATTATTAGGGGAAACTATTATTATTATTTCAAGTAATAACATAATTTTGTGCCCATGGAGGGCATCCAAAGTGCTGAGAGAAATGAGCACTGGTTAATTAAACCTCGTCACTCCTCCATGAGTTAGGCAAAGTATCATTAGACTCGTTTATAGAGGAGTAAACTGAAACGCCGTTGGGTTAGTTGACTTCCTTAAGGTCAAACCGTGGGAAGAGAAACTGAGGGTTTAATATTTTATCAATCCCTTTTGCTTCATGCACCTCACTTATGAGCATAGGTCCAGATTTTTCCCAGTGCCGAAGCAAAGGATACACCTAAAGTCTTGGGAGAGAGCTTCAAGGAGAGGAGGGAAAGCACCCAGAACCAACCCAATAACTGTGCCCCTTACTCCTCCCCATTGCATTGCCTTTGTGCATACAGAGTCTGATTCCTCACCATACCAAGGGCAGCCCTTTGCAAAAGAATCACAGCCCTTTTGGAAATGGCAAACAAAGCCAAATAGCATGGGGAGAGGGACAGGAGAACAGAGAGATCACTGTTGTCTGTGGCTTTGTGTTCTGGTGGCAGGACCACGAACCCCAGATATCCTTAAGCATGTGCCAGCGTAGCCCCTTTCTTTTCCCCCACCCATTTCCTTCAGCTCTGGTCTCTTGCCTCCAAAATTCCAGTACTCGACCTTGGAAATGGCACCCGTGGTACTATAATGGACATCTCATGCAGATGTGTTCTCTTTCTCAGGTCATTTCCTTTGTGATTCCATGAACCTTGAACTCAAGTCAGGAAACACACTGGATCATGAAAATACAGAGCAGAAACAGGCTTGGTTCATACCCTCAGGAAATCCAGGATTTACTTGAAGGAAAAAAAGGATCCCAGACAGCCCTTCACCATGCCCATCTCTACCAATAATCAACAACCTAAACACAGATATGACCTGTGCTCCAGAGCTCCCTGGAGAAAGCAGACTGACCAGCTGGGGAGTTTAGAGGAAACTCTGGGGGAGAGAGTAGCCTATGAGCCAGCATTAAAAAGATGAGATTATTGGGCTGAGAACTAAGAGAATGTTCTCTGTGCAAAAGCAGCAGCCTGGACAAGGGCACTGAAACACGATGCTGTACTAGGTCTGGGGCCATTTAAAAACTTTCACCTTTGTGGTGCAAAACTATCCCTCTAAACAGGAAGAGCTAAATTACTCTCTAACTACATATTCTCTCCTAATTTTCATAGATCATTTGATGAAATGGGGTAGGCCTCTTTATCCAGATACATTATAAAGTACTTAAGTTTGAACACCTTGTTTTCTTCCATAACACAGAACTCAACAGCACTAAGTAACCCACCAGACACACAAAGGAAAAGTCAAAGTTACAGGCAAGTCAGAAGACCCAGGCACAAGGGCCACTTCCAGCTCCAGCACACTGACTGGTCTGAATGTGAGGCTTCTATTCTCTGAGCTTTGATTGTTTCAAAGATAAAATTGTGATACTTCTGCTGCTTATTCCCAGAGTATGTCCATGATTAAGGCACCAATGATAAAACTGCTTTGTGATTTATATTGTACAAAATATTGTTGTTAGGTATGACCTAATAAATAATTATAATAAATATGTAATATTCTAGAGCAACTTCTTTTGTTTTTATTCCCTTAGCTGTCGCCGGTTAGAATCTCTAAGTTCAGCAACAAGGTAGAACTGATCGGAAGGTGGGCAAAGGATACCACTGTGCAGAGCTCAATTTTAAAGATCAGGTTTCAGGCAACAGATCCCAGACCCCACTCACCACTAGGGATGGAGGGACTACAATGTAGTAGGAGCTACTCTGACAGCCTAGATTCTCCCAGCCTTGAAGACTGGCAGGGCTAAGCACACAAGTTTCCGTCCTGGCCACCCGTGGGTTCCCTGGGACTTGAGCAAAGAGAGACTGGAAGGCCACCACATACAGTCCAGGGTGTGCAGTGAAGAGACAGAAAATCATTTCTCAGAGAACGCAGCTGGCTGTTCACTTAGCCCTCCAAAAAGTGGCCAGCCTTCCACAAAGTGGGCAGCCCTCATGAGGGCTCACCACCCTGTCTGTTCTTCCTGGGCTCACAGAATGTGACATCTCCTAGTCTCCTCAGGTTGGGGCCATGAGGTTGACTTCTGGCAAATTGAACGGTAGTGGATATGGTAGTTCTAGTGCCTTTTCTCTCTCTCTTTCCCTCCCCTGGGGAACTTTGGAGATCATGTGCTCCAGATGGCAGAGAAACAAGATGGAGAACCATTGATCCACATCAGGCTTCCTGGAGTTAAGGGGGACAGCTTTTCCTCTTAAGCTACTAAGATGTAGGGATTTCTTGGTTATCACAGAGCCCAGCCTTTTCTGGTCAATACAATAGAATTGCCATGATATTTATTTTCATTATAATCCAGACTCTGGCAGTATCCTTTTTTAATGCAGTAGCAGAACATGCCCCCAAATGATGTTCATCCACCTAATGTGCATATTCCATCAATCATATCATGCTAGGGCTCTCTGACCTGAGACCCGCTTCCTCCCAACTTTGTATATTTTTACTAGAACTCACTAGGTGCTGAATTGACAGTTTAACTGTCACATCACAGTATTATTTCTCTTACATAACTGAGGGGTTAGGGAGTGTCTCATTGTCAAACCACACTTACGGCAAATGCATATTTATTAACTTTATTCCTGAGTCCTTAAATATATGGGACAATAATGGGTAGCAGGAGATAACATCTACTGAGCTCTTCTACAGGTCAGGCACAGGGAAAAGTGCTTTATCCATAGTTCACTTAATTTAATTTTCATGATAAACTTAGAGTGCAGACACTATTGTTGCTTCTCTTTTACATATTGGGAAACCAAGGCACAGAGGGGTTCATCAGTTCTCCCAAGGTCCAACAGAGGCAAGTAGAGATTCAAATGCAGACAGTGTAATGCCAGAGGCCATGCTTATAAGCACAAATGCTTTTCTATAATATGCACAATTCTTCACAGTTAAAGAATGCTATCACTTGATTCAACTTTGGGGAATTAGGAGCTTTCAAATAGGTAGGGAATAACCACTCCAGTACTAAAATAATGAACATACAAGTGAATCAACTTTCATAAATAACTTGAGATGGAAAATTGTTAGCTGCCCAAGAGACAGTAAATGAAATCAACATAGTTTGGTCGTTGGCTTGCGTTATACATTGCTCACGGCAGATTAATAGTCAAACAAATATTTAAAAGGCTCAGATTACAAATCCAGTGGGCAGGACAGGCCCACAGACATGTACTTGGCAGAAATGAGAATTGAGATTTCAACAATAATAAATGACATAAAGAAACTGTCGGTTTTCCAGTGGATTAAGATTTTTTTCAGGCAATGTTTCTATATCATTGGTCTAAAGTATATTTGACTCTCTTACTATGTTAAAGACAGAATGAAGGAACTTAAATAAAATAGTTAGAGATAGAGATTAAATGCACACATTTAATTTTATTCTGTCTTCAAAATCCACTAAAATGATTTCGAAAGAGTCTTTCTAAAGGATAATCTATAAGGCCACGTATGATAATACATCAGTCACAGTATTTTGAAAGCCAATGATGACTGATTTAGTAGATCACAAAGCTGAATCCCAAGCCCATAATGGGGAAAACCTAGAATATCACAGAACCCTGTGCCCCAAAGGTGTGAAAATTGATGACACCAGCTACCTCTGAAAGTGTGGTAGAAGATGGACTAGCAACAGAGCATTGATTCAAAGTCTGTTTAAGTAATAGATTCCCAATGGGAAACTGTCGCACCCCTTCTCTGGGCAGAACTAATTTTTGTATACTGTGAATGGATACTCCCTTGACTTGAAACATCATATACAAACAGTTGGGTTAAGAGTACATTAATAGAACTAATTGGAGACTCCCTGCTTTCTCCCACTGCCTTGACTCACATATAGTGGCAGTCAGATATAAACCTCTTAGCAGGAGCTAGAGTCTCCACTGTGGTATCTGATCAGACCACGAGGAATAAAACACTAAAAATTCTGCAGCTGGACTTCCCCAAGGAAATAGTCCAATCAGTTAACCCAACAGTGAATGAACCTGTCTCATGCACAAAAAAAATCATACTCAGCATTTTAATGTCCCACTTGTAAATATGGGCAAATAACCAAGAATTACCAGGCATTTGAGAAAGGCATCTAATATGAAAGATAGAGATTTTTTAAGTAGAAAATTAGAGGAAACAAAATATGGAGGGAGAAGAAAACTAAGGGAGATGGAAATACTCCTGTTTTTAACAAACACAGAAAGATAATGAAGATAATGACATCCATGAAAAAAGAATAGAATATTATCTCTCTAAAAAAAAGAACACTCAAAAACAAGATTGGGCTATAACAAATTTAAAGTCTAAGAGTAGAAATGAAAAATAAAGAAGGGGAGCCCTGGCTGATGTAATTCAGTGGCTTGAATGAGGGCCTAGGAACCAAAGGGTTGCTGGTTCGATTCCCAGTCAGGACACATGCCTGTGTTGTGAGCCAGGTCCCCAGTAAGAGGTGCACAAGAGGATACCACACACTGATGTTTCTCTCCCTCTCTCTTTCCCTTCCCCCCTCTCTAAAAATAAATAAATAAAATCTTTAAAAGAAAAATGAAGAAGGGGAATAGAGAGAATGGGAAAGATAAACTAATTCAAGAGATGATTCAGGAAAATGTGGAAGCGAAAGACATGAGGTTACTGTTAAATCTATTAGAATGCCTACTATAAATGGATGAAATTAGCTCTTTACTAAGTTGGGGTCATTTTGAAATTCAGAACACCAAAAACAAAAAGAAGACCTTTGGTTTCCAAAGAAAAGCAACAGGTTTCATATAAAGGATCAAGAATTAGACTAATTATATTTCTGAACAGCAGCATTGGAAACTAGAAGATGAAGGAACGAGGTCTTCAAAATACCAAGGGAAAAATGATTTCCAGTGCAGAATTCTATATCTAACCAAACTATCAATTATGTATGAGGTTAGACTGAAAAGCATCTTCAAATATGTGAGGTCTCCAAAATTTTACCTCACACACCCCCTTTCCCAGGAGACTCCAGCAAAATGAGGACATAAACCAAGAAAGACTTAGGCTTCGAGACTAGGAAGCCAACACAATTGAGAGTGAAGAGAGTTCTGAGGATGATGAGAGAGAGAAATCAGAGGACAAGAGCCGAACAGCAGCCCAGAGGAAAACCGGTCCAGGCTGCAGCTGGTCAGAGACTCCTGGGGAAATTGCTTTGAGAAGGTGAAATTGGCAGAATATTTATGTGTTGAAACTGATGACACTAAAGGAGAGTTTGGGCTTAAGTGATCAGTACATAGCAAATTAAGGAAGCCAAGCAGTCCGTCATTAACTCCAGGAGAGACACAATATTCTACAGAAAAGGAAGATTACCCGTGGGATACAACATGACCTAGCAGTGAATACCATTTTTTGTTGTGATTAAGCCAAAAGCATAAACTATTGATCCAACCAAATTGTGCTAGAACTACCCTGGCAGGGTGGGAGACAGGAAACATGCTTGTGTGGCGGAGGCTCTTGAAAGAAAGCAAAAACCTCATCTTCCATCCTGGAAGGTCAATAGATAAAGCCTAAAACTGAGAAGTCAAGTAGTCACATAAACATGTTATTTAAAGATATGGAAGTAAATATCAAAAGAATCAGCTAAAAGAGTTAAAAGTGGTTGCCCTTGGGGCATGAGAAATGGAGTGAGGGGACTCTTGGTTTCTCTACAAAGCTTTCTAGAGTTATTTGTCTCCTTAAATAATATGCAGATATAACTTTTAAACATGAATTTTTTTATTAAAGACAGAATCGGAACGAATTGAGCACACTTCCACTGATGGCTGTAGTTCAGGCTGCTATTACTGTACAATTTACCAATCCAAACCTGATGTCAGTTTGGTCATTCCAAGGAGGCATGAAATTTGTTATAGAATTTAGAGTTGAAGGGCATCGTTTAATAGACCAGAACCTCCCTACAAAGAAGGCAAGAACTTGCCCACGTTCCCCTGGCTCGGAGCAGAATCAAAACTGAAGCCAGACCCCTCACACTTAGCCCAAGGTACTTTTTTGTGACACCCTCAAGATCCACTTTGCTCCATTTTTGCATGTGCATGTACACCCCCTGCAGTGGAGGGCATCAGCCCTGACCTGCTGGTCCTTGATCTCACTAAATACATTGGTTGTTTTTTCATCTGTGAAATGGGGATAATACTGCAGCTTTGCCTGTGGTGACATTGCTGTGGGATCGAAGCAGTGTGGAGAAAGGAGCACTTTGTGGAACTGTAAAGCCTTTAAGATACCAGGAGGTGCTAGTGTTCTCATTACCAGGGCAACTCCCTGGGAGAAGGTGCTGTAAAGGCAATCTAAAAGTCCCCGCCAGCAATAGCGATGAGAGATCTTGTGTAGAATTAAAAGAATAGCATTCCAGAAAGCGTGGCAAGAGATGTTTGAACTAGTCTCTTCTGGTCTGGCCCAGAGTTGGTCTGGGGCCGCTCTCTCTCGGGTGGATATATAGACACCTTCACACAGGGTTAAGCTGATGGAGTGTGCATTGTGCTGGGTGCTTTTTGGTGAGGCAAGTGGGCCAGCCATCCACTAGAACAAGGATTTTGCTCTGTCCCTGGAGTTTTTGTTTTTGTTTTTTAAATCCCTTGCATTTTTTTCCCTCTTGGGTTTTTACCAAGACATCAAAAGCAGAAGAGTTAGACTCCTTCTGACAGTTCTGACTTTCCTACTAAAAGGAAAAATTTCAAAGCAGCACGTCACTGCCTAAAATGCTTATTAGTGATGCTGTGGAATTGGCTGGAACACTCCAGGAAAGGCTTTACACAGAATTCCCAGGCACCGGTCCTGCCCAGCCTGCCCTCGGCATTCCTGGAGGAGGGGCAGGCCTGGACAGGTCCTCGTGCTCCAAAGGAGGGGTTCCTGGACACCTAACTTGTAAACCTTTGTCATCTGTGTTGACAGTTCGGTATTGAACAACGGGTATAGGTAAGAATACCATATTGGAGACAATCACACTCATTTGACAGAATTGGAAACTGACATCAAGGAATGTGATTTCCCTGAGTCCCTCATCTGGTCAAAGGCAAAACTAGGACTGGAATCCAGGCCTCTTTCACATCCTTGCTAATGGTGTAGGGAGCAGTTTGCTAAATGAGAAGGGCACAATGGCCTCTAATGTGCAAGGAAAGCAACTTACCATCCAATCCTATGGTAATAATGCAGTATGAATCAGCGAACATGAATTGAGTGCTATGTATTTTACATAACTTCTCAGAATCTCACAACCCTGTGAGTGGGATCCTCTTGTTAATTCCATCCTACAAATAAGAAAACAGGATGAGAGAGAGTAAGGAACTTTCCCAAGGTGGCATCCTCCATTAGCAGAAATGCGGAACTCAAACCCAGTTCTTTCTGACTCCTTACCCCTCCCTCTAGCCATGCTGTCTCTCTCTGTTTCTCTACACTTCCCAAGTCCATGCATGGCTGATTGTGTTTTCACAGCTTGTGTGTATTCTCTCTCTCTCTCCTTTTCTATCACTCTGAGTTTCCAAGTCCTGTTGGATTGTTGTTTGTGGTTTAAATGACATGATTTTATTTGGGCTGTTGTCAGAGTGATTGGTAGGGTGAAGTCACCTTCTGGCAGGTGTTCCCTTGCCTGTCAGGGGAGAGTGGCGTCATGGTGAGAGGGCACGCTGCATGTGGGGGGAGGAGGGAGCAGAGAGGAGCTTGGGACATCTTGGGCTGCAAATTGGGGGAGTGACTGGTGGAGGCAGTGATTCACCAGCCTGTGTGCTCAGGACTCCATCCATGGGATTGCCACAATTTTCACGCCCTCAACAAAACTGGCGCACTTAAAAAACTGTGGCTGGGAAGACATTTTCTCTTCCTTTACTTGGATGATGAGGAAATAATTTTCAAAACTACATATATAAAGAGGTCATTAAAAAAGAACAATGAACAAATTTGGATTTTAGGTTTCTTCAGTTGAAAAGGAGAGACTATTTTAATTTAAGGACTGTGATCACAGGCTTATGAAGAGAAATAAACTGAGCCAGGATCTCTGAATTTACAATTCAAATTTATAAACCCTGGCCAAAATTCAAGAAGATTGGTTTTTGTGTGTATGTGTCTCTTGAAATCAGTTGTTTAATCTCATGCATATGTAATTTTATAGTCACACCTCTCTCTTTTGTGGAAATTAAAAAAATATTGGTAATCCCCTTTGGCTACGGTGGAGGTTAAGCAATGAAACTTACCCAACAACATTTTAAAGGCTCCTGATTCATGAACTTGCTCACATCAGCATTATAGACATAGCACTTATTTGAAGGTCAGGTGACCCTGGCTTCAGACTTGTATTCTGCTGTTCCCTGTGAGATCTTGGGCAAGTTACCTCTCTGTGCCGCAGTTTCCTCATCTGTCAAGTGGAGAAGGTTAATGTGGGCCTCCCTGGGGCAACCTGGGTTTATGGAGCATTAAATGAGATAGTTTTATTAAAGTTTAGGACATAATACCGACAACAGAGCAAACCCATCTTCAGTGTTCATTAATACTAACTCTAGTTCCAGATAGTGTATTCTCTGTTGCTGAGGTATGTAGAAAAGAGAGATAGTGAAGCACAGAGAGGGAAAAAAGAGAAGGAGAGTGTGGAGATAGGAAAGAAGACCAAACAACTACAGGTTTCCCCACTCAGCTGTATAAAAACCAACTCTCCATATCATGGATCAGAAACTTGCAGTTGTCTGTACCCTATCTACTTTGGAGAAAACAACTGCTTCATGGGGGTTAAATAGTAAGAAATAATGGACTACTTCCTCTTGAATTCGAGTCATGAAATGTCAGAGAAGAAAGATCTTGGAGATCTTTTGTTTTACTGCTGAGGAAACTGAGGCCCAGAAAGATATGACCTGACCAAGGTGACCCACACTTAGCAGCAAAACAGGGACTCCCAGTTCCCGACAGCCACTCTGGCACTCCTTCCACTCTGAGATGCTGTCTTATGGGCTCCATATGCCTCCATCTCATTCCTTTTTAAAACCTCATTTTTTCTCACAGCTACATACATGTCCCTCCCCTTTGGGCTGAAATTGTTAAACATTTCATAATAGGTTGCTTCCTTGGACAATGAACATGAAAAAGCTGAGCAGTGAACTAGACAGGACTGTTGGGGCCCAGCTGTATTTCCACTGGTTCCGCCCTCCTCCCGAGAGGGAGAACTGCATAGGCTCTTCCCTGCTCTGGGCTGTGCACCGTCGGCCCTACGGGGCTCCTGCTCGGGATATACAGATGAGAGGGAAGATTTCAGCCAACTGGAGTTCTAATTTGAGGCAGAAATTAATGCACACCTGAACAGGTGACATTATCCAAATGATAAATGGCCATAGGCACAGGCCATTGTGTTCATAAGGGTGATTTATGGCTCAGGTTTAGAAATGAACAGGGAAAGAAATATTTAAATGTAGCCATTTAAAACCAAGCTGTTAGGTTTAGGGCTGTCTTTTTAAAATTGAGGTATCTCTCCTCTGTCAGAGTTGTCTATATTAATCAAAATAGAGTGAAGAGGATTTGTAAATTAAAAAAATAGCATTTATGTTTTAAATAGAACATGTAAGGCTTTTTGTTCTTATTTCCTTTTTTCGAAAACATAGAACCCAGAATGAAACCTCCAGGAATCTGTGTACATTTCCTTTACTTAGGCTGTTTCTCATCATTTTGTCTTTTGAAGCTAGGCAGAAAATGAACACCTTAATTGATTTCCTGCCTTATCGAATCTGGGCAAAGATTTTCTTCTCTGTCTGCCCACAAAGAAGTATGTGAAAAAGACAAAGATGGTTTGTCAATAACAGGTGAATGTCATTTCAAAAGTAAAGGAGAGTGGGAGAATAGGCAACTAGGCTTGACACACACACACGCACACGCACACGCACACGCACACACAGAGTGCTTTGATAGGCATGATTGTTCCTGCTGAACATGGGAAACCAGATCAGAACTTGGGCGTTTGTCATTTGCTCAGCCCCTAAAGGAGAAAAAGGGAGAAGGTCCTCATGAAATTTTTAGAGGAATTCCCATACAGGTAGAGTCCCAAAGAATAGATGAAATTAACCCCTTTATAGGGCCAAGAGCCCTCAATAAAGCTATAAATAATGAGAAAAAGCAATGACTACCATTTTTTTGGATCTCTACCATATACTTTATCTGCCCCATCCCCACTTGATCCTCACAACAATTTTTTAAATGTTTTATTTATGGATTTGAGAGAGAGAGGGAAACACCCATTTGCTGTTGGACTCATTTATGCGTTCATTGGCTGATCCTTGTGTGTGTCCTGGTGGAGGATCAAACCTGCAGCCTTGGCATATTAGGATGACATTCCAACCAACTGAGCTACCTGGCCAGGGCACAACAGTTTTTGAGTCATTATTCGAATTTTCAGATGAAGAAACTGTGGCCAGAAGGAACTTAGTTGGCTCATGATCACAAAACCTACCCTTGGGAGGGCCCAGATACAGAATCAGGTCTGATTCCAACACTTGTGCTCTTCCAAATCCTGTCCACTTACAGTGCTGTTCCTCCTTATTAGACTCCCCACCCCAACCCACTCCTACCAGCCATCCTGCAAGAGCTCTGGGTTCTGCCGCAAGGTCACCCACTGTCCAGCACTCAGACCTGGAGCCAGCCACGGCACCTCTCAGCCTTCATCTCCACATTTGTAACATCAGCAGTTCACTGCCTATTTAGCTAATATGGTTACTGCATCCAATAAAACCAGTTTACACTGAGATGCACCTCCACCACCTCCACCATCATCTTTATCGTTTTATACTATAAGACAGTTATGATGCTACCCCAACCAGCATGCTTATGTCTTATTAGGAAATGCCTGAAAACTAAGAAAGCCACGAACAACTCTGAAACTCATCTGAAATGGTGAGTTTTCTTTGCAAGGGTCACAAATTCCACACTGTGGCAAGCTGCCTCTCCTGGGCTTTTGGACGACTGTATCAGGGGCATTTGAGGCCAGAGAGTTTCATGTCTTTATAACGTTATGCATTAAAGTCATTTGTAAGATGAAGAGACATTCCAAATAGCCCTTATGTTTTTCATTTTTTCCTTTTGGCACGAGGATGCAGAGCAATTTTCCAGAATGTTTTAAATAGGAAAAAACGGTCATTCTCAAGACAGCTGTTCTGTATGCCCAAGCCTCTGGGTCATATTCGCATTCTGAAATATCTGAGCCACTGAAGTCTGTGTTCCTTTAAATGGGCTGTTTCTTTTATTAAAACAAATGAAGGCAGTATTCATTCCTTATGTAATGTTCTTACCTCTGAGCCCTGTGGGCAGGGAGGGTTCAGAATCCTGGAATAAAGCTATTGGAACACGCTGGGAGGAGAAGGAGGAGGCCACTATTTGGAAGAATGCTTTCTGCAGTTCCTAATTGATCCTTTCCACACACGTCCTCCAGGTGTGCACAGATGTACTCTAACAGCTCGGTGATTAAATGCTGTAATAGGGTCTGCACGGGCAAAGGCTGTTCCTAGGGCTTGGCAGCAGTGTGCCACCCTTTCGGTGGTCTTCCCTTGATAATAACCCTTTACATTTTACGTATTATGTTAGCAGTTTAACAGCCCTTCCACTTCTACTTTTCAGTGGTTCACTTCCAGAAACAGACAGTGGTCAACTACTATGTGCTAAGCACCTTGAAAAGTATTGGGAATGCAGCCTCCGTGTGGCCTTTGCTCTTGAGTAGGTCACGCAGTGACAGAGGCTGGAGCGGGGAGCAATCTATAAACAGCTATCAGATATAATGTATCATGAATGCTGGAATCAAGCATAATAAATGCTGGTATCAAGGCAGGAATGATGAGCCGAGAGACCTGCATGGCAAGGAGCGAGCCCTCTTCTCCTAAAGGAGGTAAACTGGCTTTGTCAGAGCAGCAGAGGGACATGAGAACTGGGTTTGGGAGGATGAATATGAGCTCATGGTGGAGGGGAGAGGGCTATCCTGTAGACTCGGCAGAGGTGTCATTTACTACTCAATACCAAGGAAACCTATGCTCGGAAAAAGTCCCTGGCTCCCCGAGGTCACAGAGAGGAGGTTGCTGTACTGACTGTTCACTCTGAGCCCAACACACTTCTTCTCACACCCCTGTCCCAGCATTTAATATAGTTCTCTTTTTAACATCAAAAGAAATGAGAAATGATGTGAAATCTTCACCCCTACCTTGTGGGTTTATAAGGTTGATACTTTCCACTAGAGCTGAGTCAGAGGCTCTCTTACCAAAGAAAAACTTTGTTTTAAATTTGTCTTCCTGGCATTTCTTTTTCTGCTTCATAACTAAATCCTAAGGCTTGTCAGCATGTTGTCAAGAAGAACCTACCGAGTGTTTGCTGAGTAAAGTCAGAGGGATGTTGGAATTGGCCAAAGAAAAGGAACGGCTCATCATTCTTCCTTTGTTTATTTAACACATATTTGTGGAATACTTATTATCAGTGGTGAGCTGATAAATGTCTAGGAGGAAAACGGCCCTGATTTATAGTGTTTGCTAACTTCTTTGGCACAAACTTGCCCATTACAGTCAATTTCAGGCAACCAGTAAAAATGCCTCTGAGTGCAGGGTTGAGAGGAGATTCGCAGAATTGGTGCAGGGGATGGGCTTGTGTTGGAATTAGACTAGTGAACAAAACAGGCGCGACTCCTGTCCTCCTTAAAAAATCAGAGGCCCCATCACTGGGGAGTTGAGAAATAATTAATATTTTCCATTTGATCCTAGTAATATTTCTGTTATTGTTTTAAATAGAGAGACACAGAGAGAGGTGCCAAGAGACAGAGAGCTAGAGAGAGACAAGAAGGCAGAGATGTCCAATATACATATCTTGATAAATTCTAAAAAGCCTCAGCCATTTGACTCCTCCTGTGCCACTCCTCCCTTACCTACCTCTGTGCTGTTGCATCCTCCAGCACATGGGCATTTCAAAGAACATCAGAATGCAGAGGAAAGTGAGAAAAGGAAAAGAAGTGAGTGCTACTTGTTAGAGAGAGCATGTTAGCATGAAAGCATAATGACAAACTTAGTATATAATACGTTGGTAGTGGGATCTTATTGACATAAGAACTTGTTACGTTTAGTAACTCAGCAGCCCCTCCCCAATATTTTTGGACCGATACAGAATATAAATAAATGACTATGAATCAGTCGGAAGGAGTGCTATGTTTTGAATGGCCACCTGTCACCCTCTGACTCTGACTGGGAGCACCAGATCATCTTCCACAGCAAGTGCGTGGGTCCTCTTAGCATCCCAGATGCGTGTGGTAAGACACCACTTACAAGGTGTGATTGAGAGGATGCACTTTTGCTGAAATGTCACTATTAGAGATTTAGTCCTTTGGCTGTGGGCAGTGTCCCTCGCTAACTGATACCCACAAGAATTCTGCTTTGCTATTACCAAACACTGATACTTTAGAATAAATTAGTTTATTGGATAATTTACAGAAGAATAGTTACTGAAAAGTATGTTTTGAAGAGCAAGGGAGAGAGTCTGAGCAGAGATGAGCATAAAGTGATGGAGGCCTGAGGTTCCAGGGTCCTGGGGGTGTGGGGGAGGGAAGAAGCATTTTGTTGGAGGGAAGGTCCCTGCCTTTTTTCTGCCTGAGAACACACAGAGTGCACGTTAACGCTCTCCATGTGACTGACTCAAGAGTTCTCCTGGAGAACGTGAAAAACCAGACCACGCCACGATACCCCAATGTCCTTCGGTCTTAAAAAAAGTCCTTTATTGGGCAATAACTAGATGCCTTTGTTAACTCATTACATAAATCATCTCATTTTCACATAACCCTGTAAGGTTGATATGCCTCTTCCCACTCTCAAGTGGGGATGTGTTATTCCTTTCTAGGAAGAAACCAGGGGTAAGAGAGGGGAAGAAATATACCCAAGATGGCACAGCAATAAGTGGCCAAGTCTGGCCTTCAAACGTGAGTCAGGCTGCCTCTTCCGCCTGTGTCCCCTGCAAGCTGTTGTGCTAGCCTGTCAGGGTGGGCACGCTGTGCTGGAACTTCCCGTGGCTCCAGGCTATTGGATTTTTGATTCCTTCTGCTTGCTTTTAGCCCTTTTGGATTTTCCTGCCTTGGTGGTCAGCGATCACATGTTGCGGTAGTCAGGGTGCAGCAACCTTCAGGAGTCCCTCCCTGTCCTTCTAAGGAGCCCGTGTTTGGGATTTAAGAAACAGATAATTAAGCATGTGGTTTCTTTTCATAAAATAAGAGTTCATGGACTCTGAATACAGTCCTAAGGGTTTAGGTACCTAATCTATGAGACATACCTGGAGCAGGTTTTTTTTAACTTGTCTTCTAATTTTTTTGCTATTCTCTGAATAAATGAAATAATGAGGTATTTCATTTTGTTTGTGAAATATTCCATATATATTTAGATTTATTTTTGTAGGTACACTCAAGGTGAAGTGTGTGTTGGGGGGTGGTGTATGTGTAAGGAGAGGAGGAAGAGCAAGAGAGCACATTAGCTTAGCAACTGGTTTGGGGCTCATGCATTAAATAAGGTTTTTTTTTCAGATATAATTGTTGACTTAGTGACTATTGTCAAGTGAAGACTTTTGTAACTGTGACACAATGCCAGAGTTCAAGCTCAATGGATCCAAGTAGGTTTTCTCTTGGTTGGGCTGGGGCCGGTCCTATGGCCCAGCCACGGAGCATGGAGCTTTTAGATGCTCAGTGAGTTCTGAGCCTCCAGCACACCACAGCGAAGTGTCAGCCTAGCCCCCGGGGGAAGGGCTGGATCTTTTAGTAAAACCAGTCTGTGTAGACAAGTCCCTTCACCCTTCTGGAGCCTCCACAGCCTCAAGTGGAAAGGGAGGACCTGGCAATGGCTTGATAGGCCCATCCAAACCCACATCCAGATGACTGCTCCTTCCTGTCGACCACGTGCTGATCTCGGTGGAAACCAGAGTGCCATTCCTTTATACATGACACCGGTGTCCTTGGCTATGCCAGTAAGGAGTTAACATCTCGTGCACGGAGTGTGAGGAGTCTTACATAACTCATTCAGTCTCATCTCATGGGTGTTTTTCTGTAAACTCTGCCAGAACTAATTTCACGGCTTTAAAACAACTCATGGTATCAAAAGAATGTGTAATGAGCTGCCATGAGATACGATTGTTTCCCGTTTGTAAGGAAGAGACCTGTGGCTCCTTGGGACTTATTAGGAATAATTTCTCAATTAAGCCGACAAGCCTGGCCCTTGGAAAGGCAGGCACAGTGCAGCAGAGATGGTTTTGGAAGGTTCTGGAAGCTCCACCTCATTGTCCGGCTTTCTTTTTTTTTTTATTGTGGCTTGATACACATAACATTTGCCATCATAGCCATTTTAAACTGTACAATTCAGTGGCGTTTAGCACATTCGCAGAGTTGCGCAGCCATCACCGCTCTCTAGTTCCAGAACGTTTTCATCTCCCCAGGAGTCTCCTTCTCAGTGAATGGTCAATCGCCATTTCCAGCCCCTGACGACCACTAGTCTGCTTTCTGTGTTCATACATCTACCTATTCGGGGTATTCATGTAAATGGCATCATCCATGATGTGTTGTTTTGTGTCTAGTTCCTTTCACTTAGCATAATGTTCTCAAGGTCCCTCCATGTTGTAGCATGTGTCAGTCCTTCATTCCTTGTGTGTGTGTGTGTGTGTGTGTGTGTGTGTGTCTGAATAATATTCTATTATATGGATTTTCCAGATTGTGTTCATTCATTCATTAGTGATAGACAAATGTTGTTTCCCCTTTTGCTGCTTGTGAATAGGGCTGCTGTGAAATTTATATACAAGTTTTTGTCTGAACAACTGCTTTCAGTTTTGAGGGATATACACCCAGGAGTAGAACTTCTGGGTTATAGGGTAATAATTCTATTTTAATTTACTGAGGAACCACCCAACTCTCTTCCAAAGTGGCTGCACCATTTTACATTCCCACCGTCAATGTAGGAAGGCTCCAATTTCTCCACTTCTTTGCCAACACTTATTTTCCTTTGTTGTATTTAATTTTCATTCTGGTGGACATGAAATGGTCTCTGTCTGGCTTTCTATGGGAGGGATTTGTTTCTCAAAACAGTTTAAATATTTGCCCAGTGGGAAGCTTGCACAGGCCCAACCACTGGCTGTAGCCCAGCTCAGCCTTTCTCACTGAGTCCTCACTGTGTCTCTGAAGTTGAGAATTGGGCTCCTGCATTTTAGGAAGTTGAAAGGGTTACCTCCAGGGTTGCAGTGTGCATCAGAATATCGGGAGCTCACTTAGTTCGTGAGCTTGTGGAGTCCCATCCAGTTTAAATACAAGGTTTGTTCAGAAGGTATCCAGCCATGTACTGGATAATATGAAAAACAGAGATATTTGCTGAAGAAGATACAAGCTACAAAGAACACTGTACATAGGACAATGACACCTCAGTCTTCTTCAAAGTAGGTATCTTGGGACCTCACACAGTTCTAATCGCCATTGGCTGTCCCATCATATTTTCCAGAAGCTCATCAATGGTCTGAAATCTCTTCCCTTTCAAAGGTGATTTTTATTTTGGGGAAAACCCAAAAGTCTCAGGGCACCAAATCTGGGCTATAGGGGGGCCGAGTCACCTGGGTGATTTGGTGTTTCACCAAAAAACTCTGCATGAGACATGATGCATGAGCGGGCTCATTGTCATGATGAAGCTGTCAATCACCACTTGCCCATAGCTGCGGCCTTCTGAATCATCTGCTTAGTTTCCATGAAGGAATGTTCAAGCTTAACCTAAAATCTGGTGCAGATGCGTTGTTCTACTCGCTCAGTCATTTTGAATGGAACAGCCACACAGTACACACACTCACTCCACTGACGTCTACTGCCCCCACTGACCAGTACAGTGAATTCATCATTGTTCAGGCATGTGCATTCCAGCCCACTCTCCTCAGCTGCAAGGTTGCATCAATGTCATGAAAACTGTCGTCATTATGTCAACAGTGGCTGGACTTTTTTCAGACAGGCCTTATAGTCTGTGTCCCACCGGAGCTAGACCACCACTCTCCATGATGCAGAGAGGCAGAGAGCCAGAGGAGCCTCGATCCAGCACACAGGATGAGAGGGGGCAGAACCACAGCCAGACCCAGGCTCACTCCTATTCCCAAGGCTTCTTTCCACTCCGTCACAAACCACAGGTTCATTTCACACTTCCTGCTTTGAGGATGCAGAGGTTAGAAAAATACTGTGGTGATGATGATGATATTTCCATAGGCTTTAAACATTTGGTACTCACAATAAGCCTCTGATGTAGGCCAGACGTCAGGGATTACTATCCCCATTTTAAAGCTGAAGAAACCAAGGCACCGGACCATTTAGGTAATTGCCCAGAGCTATTTCCACTATAATATATTGCCCTAAATAGTGTTCCATTTATGGTACAGTAGCTTACAGTCTACAGGGCACCTTCACATAAGTAGGGCTGGAGGAGAGGGAAGGATGGGGGGTCCAGTGAGGGAAATTGATATACATGGGGAGTGATTATTAAGAAGATCTCCTCTGATAGATTGAGGATTAAAAAAAAAAAACAGTTGTTTCTGGCTGGCTCACTGTGGAAGGAGGGGAGGAAGTAAGCTCTCTGAAGTTTCAGTCTTAAGCATTCAGTGGCTGCTTCAGGGGCTGCTCCAGATCCTACTTTATTATTGTGCCAACAGATAAGACACCAAAGGACATTATGCTATCCTTTGGGAAAAAACAACAAAACCCTAGAGGAAAATACCATGTACCTTGGAGAAAAAGGTCAAAGGATTGAGCCATCCCTCAGGGAGCCTCCAGTCTAAACAGGTTTCAAGTTTTAGCTAAAAAAAAAAAAAACACTCTTAGGATTTGGCCACCTTTCTGAGACAGGGCATAAGAAGAGTGTAGAAGCGAAGTGTGTATGTCAAACAAATCATCTGGGGATGAGGTTTTGTCACCGCTGCTGCTGCTGTTTGTAGCGAATGCAGGAGTAACAGGCTAGGTGCTGCCAGCCTGCAGACCCTGAACTGTCCCTGGTGAGCATTGACTTGGGGGTGCCATTTTGAATTCTCTTCATACCTGTCCCCATTACCAGCCACAAAATCCAGGTTGGCTCTTTAGAGGTAAGTATTCTTTGCTCTGATCCCTGAGCTGGAAGACTTGAGCAGGTGGGGATTTTGGATCGCTGCTATCACCCCAGGATATGCATGCCAAAATGGTAATAGATTATAAATTCCGATGCTAATGGCAGTGTTTCTTTGAGGCTCTTTACATGGTTGCCAAGCAGTAGAGGGGGTGTCACACTTTTGAAACTAAGGTCCAGGATTTGGTTTTGGACAACCCCCCCTGAGAGCACTCTCACCACCTTGCATTTCCCACATTTGCTTCATTGAAGCACTCGAAGTACAAAGGCAGGTCTAAGCAGCTTTTTTTGCAGTGAACTCAGGGACATGGGCAGATGGGCCAAAGAACCCATCTTAACAGAAAGCAGGGAAGGAAGCCAGGTGCTTTCACTCTTCTTTAATTAAATAGCAGCATATAAGTACTGTTGTCTGACAACCAGTAACCTAGATGGTTCTGGTTGTCATTCTGAAAATACATTGGATTTTGCTGTCAGAAACCCTCAGGCAGCTCACAGGAACATCCGTGACTCAGTTGCCTCCGCCATCATTGGAGAGCTGGAAATTGGAAAGCAGGCTTTGGCTCACTGACTGTGTACCTAGAATTTTCCCGTAGGGTTTTGTTGTTGTTTGTTTTTCCCCCAAAGGATAGCTTAAAAGCAGTTGTAATGTCTTGAGGTGACAAGTTCAAATCTGTCTAAGAGCCATTCAAAAACGCAAATGATGTGTATACCACATTACTTGCTACAAATTGGGAAGTTGGAGCAAATTAAAAAAGGAAAATTTAACCTGGAATGTGTGTGTAGGAGGGAAGAAAGGCTTATCAAGAATGTCATGAAATAAGCAGAAAATTATTCAGCATTTCTCTGCTCTGTTCATTAAAGCAACGGTGTTAGGCTTTGAAGTTTTCTGTTTTAGTCAGACCTTTATTTCATTTATGCCAGTATTTATAAATAATTATATTAATATGGCATTTTAAGTAGACCTGTTTTCAAACAACATGTTATTTATTCACAGTGAATGTTTTCTGAGGAGAAAAGAAACAACTGGACACACTGCACTCAGCAGAATCATAAAGCTATTGTACTTCCAGTAAAGGGACCAAATTATTCTGCCTTCTCCCGCGACTCGGGAAAGGCAGCTAGGACCAAGGTCATCAAAGAGCCAGTTCTAGAGTCTACCAAATCAGTGGAGAACCTCCAAGGGCTTGCTTAATCCAACAGAGTATCAGAGGCACTGAGGCAGCAGGGAAAGGCTACCCAGTTCCAATGTCACAGAGCATCGTAACTGAGGAAGG
Source organism: Artibeus jamaicensis (assembly GCF_021234435.1). Lineage (NCBI taxonomy): Eukaryota > Metazoa > Chordata > Mammalia > Chiroptera > Phyllostomidae > Artibeus > Artibeus jamaicensis. Next base: position 12,496,522 of record NW_026521883.1, read on the forward strand.
CCACCCCAGGGCCAGCTTCACAGAGCGCGGTGGCCTACCCTTGGAGTCTAGCCTGGCTTTCACGCATCTGTGCCAAATCACCAGAGGGCTCTTGAAGTTTCTGCAGATTCTCCCCCACTTGTGGAACATGGACACACTGACTTTTAATGAACTGCCCCTAGTCCTTAGAATCCCATTGCTTCCCTCTTCTCTGCTTCACACGAGGCAAGACTTACACAGTGAACTTCCATGAACAGCTAAGCACATTTTGATGTGGCTTTGTGTGGCTCCTCAGTGTTCAAGATAACTACAAATTTGACTCCTTTAGCAATGGGAGTGTGTTTTTAGTTATTTTTCAGTCATAAGGCACGAAAGGTTTTAGTGTGTCTAAGAAGCTTCTGAGGCTCATTAGTTCTTGGGTGAATCTAATGAGTTTGTCTGGTCATTAAGAATAAAATTCACATACCTTAACTATAGTGATGGAAATATAAATATTAGTAAAGAATTAAATGGACACTATTACTAACATACTGTTTCAGTTTAGTCATAGAATCACAGTATGTTCAGGCCAACAGATACTTAGATTTAGTCCATCTTTGCATTTATACATTAAAAAACAATGCACATATAAATCAATTTTTTTGCCTAAGATCACACAGCTAATTAATAAAGCCAAGTTTTCTTTTTTCTTTTTTGGGGGGGTGGGGAGTGTATACTAAAGAAGCTGAAAAGACTAGAATTTATAGGATTTAATGACTTTAGAGATCATGTGTCATTTAATCTAGGGTAAAGTACAATTATGTGGATAAATTTGCTATCCACTAGAAAAATTAATAAATGCTTCCATTAAAAAAATTTTTTTAGTGATTCTCACTTCTTCCTGCAGATCCAAATTACCATTTGGTGTTATTTTCCTTCAAACTGAGGAACTTCCTTTAGCATTTCTTTTAGTGTAAGTCACCTGCTAATGAATCTCAGTTTTAATTTATCTAAAAATAACTCTGTTTTGCCTTTAATACTGAATATAGGATTCTTATTTTACTATTTTTTTCTTTCTGTACCTTAAACATATAATTCTATCATCTTCTGGCCTTCGTTGTTTTTGGAGAGAAGTCAGCCGTCACTCATACTGTCGTTTCTTCATATGTCATAGATGTCTTTCTCTGGCTGCTTTCAAGCTTTCCTCTTTATTTATGGATTTCAGAAAACTGACTCTGCTGTGCCATGATACAGTTTTCTTTGCACTTATCCAGCTTGGGCTTTTTGAAGTTCTTAGATTTCTAAGTTAATACCTTTCAACACATTTGGGAAGTTTTCAGCCATTCGTTCAAACATGGTTTCTGTCCATCCTCTCTCTCTTGTCCTTCTGAGACTTTAATTTCATGTATATTACAGACTTTGATGGACTGTGATGCTCAGATCTCCAAGACTCTGTTTACTTTTCTTCAATTTTTCACTCTCTGTTTTTTAGATCGGTACTTCCTACTGGTCCATGTTCAAGTGCACTGACATTCTTCTGCCATCTCCAATCGCCCTTTAAGCTCATGCAGTAATTTTTTTCATTGTCATTTTTCTTTTCAATAGTGAAATTTCAGTCTGGTTAATTTTTATAGCTTGTGTCTCACACAGGTTCCATATCTGTTCATTCTCTATGTATCTATTTCAACTCCTTAAACATATTTATAGTGTCTTCTTTAGAGTCCTTATCTGCTAAATGCATCATCTGAGTATTTTGAGGGTTTTCTTTTGATTGCTTTTCTTTTCCTGAATATGAGTTAAATTTTACTTTCTTTGCATGTCTAGTGACTTTTGATTGGGTAATAGGTAATACAAATGATTGTTGCGGAGACCCTAGATTCTGAAGAGAACTTTTTTTAGCAGCCACTTAACTTGGCTGAACTAAAACTCCAGCTCTGCCTTCTCTGTGCTCAGTAGCAACTAAAGTCTTTTCTACCCCTTCATCTTCCAGCTGCTGCTTTTGTGTTGGACCCTCTGTAATCTTTTTTATGCATGTATATTATTATGTTAGCAGTTGCCCGAGAACTTGGGCAGATTTTATACACAGGTGTTGTGACCCTCCCCCTCTGCCATTCTCACCCTCCCAGAATTTCTCCCCTAACTTCCATGTGCCTCTCCCAGCCCTGGATTCATACTCAGATGGCTCAAGTTATCCTGAGCCAAAAACGGACTAGAAAGTGGTCTGAAGCAAAATTCCACACTAATTTCACCAAATGGAGGCCCTGTCTTTCAGGGTAAAGACTCTCTAGTCTTATAGACTTCTGTTTGCTTTTAGTTGCACTCCATTGTCTTCAAATAATTTTTTAAATTATTTTGTGCAGGTATTTTAATTGTTTTCCACAGTAGGACTAGTAGACATTTACCAGAAGCCAATACTTCTTATATATACATTTAGATTTTTCAAAACACATTGGCTCCATGTCACAGTTCTGCGAGATACAACTAATATTATTAAATTCATGTTACAGATGAGGAAACAGACTCAGGAAGGATAAGTGGTGTGTCCACACTCCCACAGCTTCATAGCAGTTGGGCCAGGACTGGAACCCAGAGCCCATGACCTAGGCCTAGAGTCAGACGCACAGTTAGTGTTATGTACATTTGATTCTAAGTGAGCCAGACTTTTTCGTGCCAAAGGTCCTATTGCATCATCTGCCCACTAAACACTGTTGAATAGACCAACAAATTGTCTATTCAATAGAGAACTCTGCCTTTTTGAAGCTTTTTGGTCCAAAGGAACGATCTGGGACCATGGGTTGCAGATGTCTCTGAGAAGAGAGACTCTTCCATGCTGGTGTTAAATGCAAAATACTTGCGATGATTCTAGAATCAACTGATCCCTTCCACCCCAAGCATGCATGATTGTGAAACAGAAGCCAGCCAGGAAGTTTCTTTTGGGGTGAACCATTTACAACCACAACAGCACTATTGTATATTACCTATCCAGGGCTCCCTACTGCAACTTGGTATAGCAGAGCTGAACACTCAACCTCCCTTGGCCCCTGTCACCGGAGAAGGTGTTCTTGCTCTTCTCCTTCATAGGGACTCAGTACAAAGTATCTGCAGGTTGAAATTTACAGGAACACAAGAGCTGTTCTGAAACTGAGTTTTGCACAGCTAGTTCGGAGAACATCTAAAGCCTCCTCTACTCTCCAGGTTCCAAGTATATGTTTCCCACCCTCTGCCAGTCCTGGATCTTCCTCAGGCCATGATACCATACAGTGTTTTAAGTCATATTCCAGCTTCTTAAAGGAAATACTGTTCTCCACTAGCCCCCCCACAACCAGCTCCCAGCCAGTTCTCCCAGCCTATACTCTCTTTCAACATTAACATTTGTGTTTAGTTAAGGTTTCTCAAAATGTGGTCTTAGAAAACCTGCTGCAAGATCATGGGTGGTTCTGGGGATCTGCTGTGAAACGTGGTGGCTATAAACAATAATGCTGTGCCATAGACTTGAAAGCTGCAGTGAGAACAGACCTTTA